>NC_081356.1:73814834-78614834 GCF_030684315.1 Stegostoma tigrinum
ACTAAGCAGTCCATTGATAGGCGCTACATTCACAAGCATACATTCACTCCGCTGCAGACACTCAGTAGCTGCAGTGTGTATTATCTTCAAGATCCACCACAGAAATTCACTAAAGACCTTCAGACAACACCTTCCAAAACCAAGACCACTTCCATCTGGAAGGAAAAGGGCAGCAGATACATGGAAACACCACCACCTTCAAGTTCCCCTCCAAACCACCCATCATCCAGACTTGGAAATATTAGATTCGATTTTGTTGACATGTGTGCCTGAGTACAAGAGTACAGAAGGACAATGAAAAGTATACACCATTGCCAGTCTCCACGCCATCTTAGAATACAATGATTGGAATTAAAAACAAGAGCTGAAATTAAAGAAACAGAAATGAAAATGTCCCGATCACCCTCGCCATCACCACCATGGGTGTAGAGCTGGGCTGACCAAAGCCAACTACACAGATCGCAGCAATGCTGTAGTGTTATTACTGCTGTAACTGAACCAAATTGAATGATTAGTTTTATTGCCATGTGTAGACAAACAAGTACAGTGAATAGCTTACAGTCGCCACATGAAATGTAAGGAAGATGTAATGAGAATACAGGGTGACTTGGACAGGCTAGGTGAGTGGACGGATGCATGGCAGATGCAGTTTAATGTGGATAAATGTGTGGTTATACACTTTGGTGGCAAGAACAGGAAGGCAGATTACTATCTCAATGGAGTCAAGTTAGGTAAAGGGGAAGTACAACGAGATCTGGGTGTTCTTGTACATCAGTCAATGAAAGCAAGCATGCAGGTACAGCAGGTAGTGAAGAAAGCTAATGGCATGCTGGCCTTCATAACAAGAGGAATTGAGTATAGGAGCAAAGAGGTCCTTCTGCAGCTGTACTGGGCCCTGGTGAGACCGCACCTGGAGTATTACATGCAATTTTGGTCTCCACATTTGAGGAAGGACATTCTGGTTATTGAGTGAGTGTAGCATAGGTTCATGAGGTCAATTCCTGGAATAGCAGGACTATCATATGTTGAAAGATTGGAGTGACTGGGCTTGTATGCAAGATAATAAAGTGTGAAGCTGGATGAACACAGCAGGCTAAGCAGCAGTCCCTATTATCTCTGGGCTTGTATACACTTGAGTTTAGGAAGATGAGAGGGGATCTGATTGAGACGTATAAGATTATTAAGGGATTGGACAATCTGGAGGCA
Organism: Stegostoma tigrinum; assembly: GCF_030684315.1. Lineage (NCBI taxonomy): Eukaryota > Metazoa > Chordata > Chondrichthyes > Orectolobiformes > Stegostomatidae > Stegostoma > Stegostoma tigrinum. The sequence continues at coordinate 73,816,041 of NC_081356.1, forward strand.
GGAAGCATGTTTCCATTGATGGGGGAGTCCAGAACCAGAGAACACAGTTTAAAAATAAGGGGTAGGCCATTTAGAACAGAGTTGAGGAGAAACCTCTTCACCCAGAGAGTGGTGGATATATGGAATACTCTGCCCCAGTAGGCAGTGAAGACCAAGTCTCTGGATAGTTTCAAGAAAGAGATAGTTGAATCAAGGGTTATGGCGATAAGGCAGGAACAGGATACTGATTGTGGATGATCAGCCATGATCATAATGAATGGTGGTGCTGGCTTGAAGGGACGTATGGCCTACTCCTGCACCTATTGTCTATTGCCTACTACAGTGCTATCTTAGGTACAAAGGTACCTAGGTACAGAAACTTAACATCAAATTCTTTGGAAACAAAAGAAAAATTAGAAAAGAAATAAATAGTCTGGCATTATCGGTTACAGGAATAAATTATAAAAATAAAGAAATAAAAAGTTCAGAATATCAGACTTTCTGATCCTGTCCATACCAGCACCTAGGCTCAAGGGAGATCTCCACCATCTCACTGCCACCTGCGTCAGGCCAACAAACATTGGGGATCCCCACATTGGGTGTCAGTTTGTTGCCACTGGGCCCATTTCTGACAATACTGAACACACATTAACCCTGCAACCAAGAATCGCTGGCTCCACTGCCAGGCCAGGCCATCACCAGGCCACCAGCCCAGTTTCTGCTGCAGATGTCACTGTTGCTAGCAATGCCAGCTTAACGGGTCCGCTGCTGCCAGCCCAGAACACCAGGATAACACCTTGTCAGTGCTGCCAGCCCTGAACACCAGGATAACACCTTGTCAGTGCTGCCAGCCCTGAACACCGGGATAACACCTTGTCGGTGCTGCCAGCCCTGAACACCGGGATAACACCTTGTCAGAGCTGCCAGCCTTGAACACCGGGATAACACTCTCTCGGTGCTGCCAGCCTTGAACACCGGGATAACACCCTGTCGGTGCTGCCAGCCCTGAACACCGGGATAACACCCTGTCGGTGCTGCCAGCCCTGAACACTGGGATAACACCCTGTCGGTGCTGCCAGCCCTGAACACCGGGATAACACCCTGTCGGCGCTGCCAGCCGTGAACACCGGGATAACGCCCTGTCGGTGCTGCCAGCCCTGAACACCAGGAGAACACACTCACAGCCACTGCTTCCGATTGCTGGGAGAAGCCACATCCACCACTGTGAATGCGGTCCACTCTTGCTGCCACTCAACTCACCTCATAAAAGAAGGCGCAAGGAAAATAACCTGAAAGAATACAGCAGACGCAGAAGTAGAGCAAAGAAAGAAAGCAGATGGGTGCGGATGGCCTCTGGGCATGAGACTGTACACATTTCTTGTTACTCTGCCGCCATCTTGCACCAAAAGCCACCTCACTCCTGTCGATGCCACCGCCTTGAGTCCTTCACCATGCCACTGCCTATGCTGGATTCATCAATGTGAATCTTGCCACTCTCTAGCACCATCACTCATCGCTGGCCCCACCTTGCCAACGCCAACACCACTGCCAACTTGAAATAAATTGAAATATCAGAGTCCAAAACCTTCCTGAACAAATGCAAAAGTATAACTCTTTTAACCAACGTTGACATCAGAGCCATTGTTAATGACAACGCCAATGCCACCTCCTCATGTCTTGCATCGTGCCCACCAACATTAAAGTCACTATACTCTGGTGTCATCTCTTGTTGTTCGACCCACACTCGCTGCTGGATCCGCCTCAGCAGAGCTCCCCAAGGGTAAATGATCGGGGAGAACTGTAGGGAAAAGTAAAGTAGAAAGAAAAGAAAAAACAAAAGTAAAAGGGAAATGGACAGAATAAATCAGTGGACGAGCAGGAGCCCAATGTTGCTGTACCTTCACTATCTCTGGGTTGAGTCTTGGAATTACCTCCCTAAGGGCATCATGGGTCAAGCTACAGTATATGGACTGCAGCAGTTCAACAAGATAGCTCAATGCCACTTTCTCAAGGGCAAGTAGGGTAGGGAATAAGTACAGACAGAGCTGGCGACGCCCACATCCCACACGTGAAAAAAGTACTCAGTAACACAATGTGAATTCAGGGTTGTAACTACATCAGAGCAAGTGAATTCAAATTGTCCCTATATACGACAGCTCCAGCCTCCCACTACAGCATTATTAACATTACATTCAGAGCAGGGGGAAGAATGGGAAGAAATTTTCAATGTGAGGGAAGTACAACATCACTACAGGAGATACGTTTCTATTGGTTGGACTTGAAATGAAAAACAATGCTTTCAGAGGCTCTGATTTTCCTTGAGGTGAGTGACAACAAACATGCCAACCGAAAACTTCAGAGACAATGATTAGCCGTTTCAAGAAAGCTGATACTTCCAAAAATGCTGACAGTTCATAAAACAACAAAATAGCAACAGTCCTGAATGAAAGCTTCAGGATTATCAAATTTTATGATTGTTCTCGTATTTAGCAATCATTTTCCACTGTTCGTTTTGTTTCTCAGTGAAAATTTAAAACCAAAAATTTCATACTAAAATGCAAAGCAAAGTTTATGTTGGGAATGCAATATATCATGAACTTATCATTTTTGAGCTGCAGACTTACTCAATATTCTATCAGTTGTGCCCAAAAATGTAATTCCGATTTTCACACAAATCGACTGCTTTTTCAATCGTTCTTTCAAATTCTCTTTTGCTGTTTGTGGCTCAAGTCAAGAATTTTCTGGCTCAAAGACGTTGACACTTGCGCCAGAAATTCTGAGCCTTTTTAAAAGACATTTAAACTCTCCAAGGCTCTTTCAATAACACATGCCTTGCCTGCAATCTTTACCACTCTAGAAAGCACCACCTGTGACAATCTCCACTGCCTAGACATTTTCAATTATACCCTCAATGATTTTCTCTACCATAAGATGAGAAGTGGGGGTCTTGTTTGACGATTGCACAATGTTCAGTACCATTTCCAAATCTTCGAATACTGAAACAATTCATGTCTGAATGTAGCAAGACTTGGACAATATCTGGGTTTGGGCTGTCAAGCAGCAAGTAACATTCATTCTGTACAAGTGCCAGACAACAACTATCTGCAAGAAGAGAGAATCTAATCATCATCCCTTGGCATTCAATGGCATTACCATCACTGAATCACCCAATAGCAATGTCTTAGAAGTTATCATTGACTAGAAGCTGAACTGGCCTGGGCATATAAATACATTAGCTTCAAGTGTAGGTCAGAGGCTAGGAATGTCTCATTGAGGAACTCACCTCTTGAGTCCATCATTTACATGGTATACATCAAGAGTAAGATGGAAAACTAACTACTTACCTGAGTGAATGCAGTTCCAGTAGCACTCAAGAAGCTTGACATCCTCCAGAACAAAGCAGCACATCAAGGACAATGGCAGCAGATATATGGGTACAGCATTTGCTTGCACATTCCCCTCTAAGCTGCACACCAACTTGACTTCAAACAATGCTGCCATTATTTGGTTGTCACTGGGTCAAAATTAGACCTCCTTTCCTAACAGCACTGTGGGTGTCCTGATACTCCATGGACTGCAACAGTTCAAAAATTCAACACATCAGCACCTTCTGTAGGCAGTTTAGAATGGGCAATGCATGATCATGGAATCATATCATAGAATCCCTACAGTGTGGGAACAGGCCCTTTGGCCCAACAAGGCCACTTCGCCCCTCAGCCTATCCCACCCAGGCCTGTCCCCCGTAACCCACGTAATCTACACAATCCTGAACACTACGAGCAATTTAGCATGGCCAATCCACCTAGCCTGCACATCACTTGACAGCGGGAGGAAACCGGAACACCTGGAGGAAACCCACAAAGACACGAGGAGAAGGTGTAAACTCCACAGAGGCAGTCACCCAAGGATGGCCTGCCAATAACACCGACATCCCGTGATGAATGAATAAGACAACAAGATTAAAGAAAATTGGCAGTTTTACCCTTAGGTCTGGAGTTGGATCCAAGCAAATTCTAATTAAAATTTAAAGTATAGAGGAGACATGTTTAACTATGTAGCTAGGAAAGCTGTTCAGTGGTGAAGCCTACTGTCAGCTGACCATAGAGCAGGTATTAGAGGCCTGGTCAGAAAGGGAGGCCCTGTAACAAGGCTATCACCTTTATGCCCAACCCCATTGGGAATAACAAAAGACTTCTTGAGGAAACGAAAATGGCACAGGCAATTTTCAAATTTGAGATTCACATCAAAACATTTCACATAACATCGGTTTCACTTATCTCTTGTGAGTATCAGCATTGTTTGTAGAGACTAGTTTAATCAGATAGCTAACTGTACTGTCCCACCTCCTGGCTGGCATGCATTGATGGGTTATAGGGGAGTTAGGGACTTTTCCACATACGGAATGAGGTTGGCCTTTTAAATTCTACACAGGAATATACAATTGATCCTAGTCCAGCCGCTCAATCCATGGCCAATTATGCTGTTATCTTACTTTCCAGTGGAGTCCCTGAAATGCTGTTTCCTCATCATAGCTTCATGCTGCATTAAGAGCTGAAGTTATACCATAGCCAAAGAAAGGGAAATTCCTCACCTTAGAGTAATAGAGAAGCCTCCAGAATTTTTGCTTCAGAACACTCTTCATTTTTCTTTTCATCTATTAGATTCATTGCTGGATCAAAGAGCAAAGCACATGGAAGGGAAAGCAAGAATTCAGTTCCATCTCTTTATTTTGAAGGGACTATCATCAGAACATGCCATTCCTTTCCACCAAGGAAACAATAAGGGAACACGTACATCAGGCATAAATTCGAAGAGAACGGAGGATGATGCTGGAGATTTGCCTGATAAGCAAAGAGTCTTGTGGAGGGTGAGGCAAAGTGAAGTGAAGAGTTAAATAGAATCCCTACAGTTCAGATAGAGGCCATTTGGCCCCTTGAGTCTGCACTTACTTTGCCACCCTGACCTACACCGTACCCCCTTAACCCTTAACCTGGCATTCACCATGGCTAATTCACCTGGCTTGCAAGCCCCTGGATACTATGGGCAAATTAATATTATCAATCCATCTGACCTGGATGTCTTTGAACTGTGGCGGAAACCAGAGCAGCTCACAGACACAGGAAAAATTTGCTACCTCCACACAGACAGTCACCCAAGTATGGTATCGAACTCAGGTCCCTGATGCTATGAGGCAGCAGTGCTAACCACTGTGCACCCCCATATCCACGGTTAATTATTAATGGTAAAAATAAAAGCCATCCAAAAGGAAACTGGCGTAAATGTAGAATAAAGGTCATTATCCCTTTAGCTACCCAGATGTACAGAATGACCTGAGTCATGGTTTTATCAGATTATATGTCACCAGAATCTGGGTTCGTAGGGTTCAAAATATCACACCTTAACTTCTTCTGTAAGTAGTTACATTCTGTAAATCTTGGTTATGTTCACTGAAAGAGTGTAGATCTTAAATTGGTGCGCTTTAGAATTTAAATAATTCTGATTGGATTTTTCCTTGTGCCTCTACTACAATGTGATTTTGAATGAACTCTCCCTTCTCGTTTCCATATCAGGAGTTGTCAGTAATGCAATGGATGTCATTCTTAAAAGAAGCAGCAATTTATTTGGCTCTTTGATGCACCAATTAAAACTACTGAGTTGATAACCAGAGAGCGGCAAGAATCTGGAATGCCCTGCCTGGAAAGTTAGAGGAGGTTGGAAATGTACCAACCTTTCAAGAATATTTAGTTGAGCATTTGAAATATCACAACATTCAAGGCTATGGGAAAAGTGCAGGAAACTGGGATGAGCGTGCCGTTAGTGGTAGTTATTGTCAGATATTAAATAGACTTTCACTTGTTTGGCATATGTTGTCACTTCCAGTAAAGCTGCTCATGTAATCAAATGTTACTCTGAAGTGGCTCCTTTTGCACATGCTCAGTAGCTATTCTTGGAGTAAAATCAGTCTGATACATACATTCTCTTCATTTTGATCAAAGGATGATGATGCTCAAAACGCTGAGTATTGTAGCTCCTTTATGTTGACAAATGTGTGAGAGGCACCAATAATGCTACATGGTAACTGCAATGAAGTGACAGATATTTATTGCAAATGAGGCACCTGATAGAGATGTCTGGCACCCAACATCCTATGTGGCAATCTGAAATGCTAACTCTCACTCATAGCAAGATGAAACATTGAGTGCATACCCTGGCAGAGCATGGCAGAACATCCCTTCGTAACATTGGATCCAGGTTCTGCTGTTACCTACAGGCTTTCATCTCCCACAGCTACATCTGTGTATGCTGCCTTTGTCAGTCAAGTACGGCTTCTTGTTGTTAACCACAGAGGAAAGCACTTCTCTTCTCTGCAGAAAAGCCTTTAAGAGAACATTTCGGAGGCATTGTCAAAGTGTTCTTTGCCTAGTCTCTGGCATGTCTGGTGGGGTGGTGAGTGGGAGGGTGGTGGTTAGCTAAACGGTCATTGATACTCCTGGGTGGGAGACAGTCAATTGCTGTCACTGCTTTTCAAAAGTGGCACACAGTTGTTAGTGTCTAGAACCTCTGGGTGAGTTGCAAAAAGCCCATCCTGAAAATACTGCATTTTGCCCTTGCATTTCGTATGTATTGCGCTGATACGATTACAATTGCCTGCTCTCTCGCTCCTTGCTCCATTTGTGGTCCACTTACTGAAAGAAAGGCTTTCTGAGGCTATTTCACTCTTAACGATAACATGAATGTAGTTTCTCTTATTGAATGACAGATTGTTTTTAAAACAATGTAGGTTTGCTAGTTAGGCACACTCCTGGATTCCCTGCTGTGGGTGTAACCAGACAACAGTACGTTTTGCACTGGCCTGTACTCGACAAACGTGTTGGTGCTGGGAAACATGAAGTATGGGTGCTGATTGTGGTGTTCTGCTTGTCACAAATGTCACAACCATACAAACAGCATGCATCAAATAATAAAGTGGGGTCTTTATTTGATGAGAGCTACATTATATATTTCCTAAGCCCAAAGATCTTCAGCTGCTTCATCAATGACTTTCCATCATAAGGTCAGTAGGAATGTTCAGTGATAAATGCAAATTATACAGCACTATTCATGATTCCTCCTTAAGACCAATACTGTGCACAGTACGGGACATAACACCAGTGCTTCGTCGGAGGCTCGCTGATGATGTTACCTAGAATGGTGACGAAACGTCTGAAAACGAACCTTCCAGCTCAGCGAGCAAACTCACATCCACAGGACATAACACCAGTGCTTCGTCGGAGGCTCACTGATGATGTTACCTAGAATGGTGACGAAACGTCTGAAAACGAACCTTCCAGCTCAGCGAGCAAACTCACATCCACAGGACATAACACCAGCGCTTCGTCGGAGGCTCACTGATGATGTTACCTAGAATGGTGATGAAACGTCTGAAAACGAACCTTCCAGCTCAGCGAGCAAACTCACATCCACAGGACATAACACCTGTGCTTCGTCGGAGGCTCACTGATGATGTTACCTAGAATGGTGACGAAACATCTGAAAACGAACCTTCCAGCTCAGCGAGCAAACTCACATCCACAGGACATAACACCAGCGCTTCGTCGGAGGCTCACTGATGATGTTACCTAGAATGGTGACGAAACGTCTGAAAACGAACCTTCCAGCTCAGCGAGCAAACTCACATCCACAGGACATAACACCAGCGCTTCGTCGGAGGCTCACTGATGATGTTACCTAGAATGGTGACGAAACGTCTGAAAACGAACCTTCCAGCTCAGCGAGCAAACTCACATCCACAGGACATAACACCAGTGCTTCGTCGGAGGCTCACTGATGATGTTACCTAGTATGGTGACGAAACGTCTGAAAACGAACCTTCCAGCTCAGTGAGCAAACTCACATCCACAGGACATAACACCAGTGCTTCGTCGGAGACTCACTGATGATGTTACCTAGTATGGTGACGAAACGTCTGAAAACGAACCTTCCAGCTCAGCGAGCAAACTCACATCCACAGGACATAACACCAGTGCTTCGTCGGAGGCTCACTGATGATGTTACCTAGAATGGTGACGAAAAGTCTGAAAACGAACCTTCCAGCTCAGCAAGCAAACTCACATCCACAGGACATAACACCAGTGCTTCGTCGGAGGCTCACTGATGATGTTACCTAGTATGGTGACGAAACGTCTGAAAACTAATCTTCCAGCTCAGTGAGCAAACTCACATCCAGAACTGTGCACAGTACTCCAAATGTGGCTGCATCAAAGCCCTGCAGAGATGCATGGTGCAGAGGTGCCGGTAATGAACTGGAATAGGCAAGGTCAAAAAACACACGACACCAGGTTATATTACAGCAGGTTTATTTGAAAACACAAGCTTTCAGCGTTTCACTCCTTCTTCAGGTGTTAGTGAGAGAAGCGGCGTCAGACCCAGAATTTATAAGCAAAAGATCAAAGGGTCATAGAACTGATGCAAATGTGTAGACAAAGCCTAAGATGGCTGTCAAATCTTTAATCAGTTAGAAAAGAGATGAAAGCTTCGATTGATTAATATACAAATCCCAGTATTACTTTCAAGTCATTGGCTCAAGATAATTAAAGTTTTTATCAATGTATCAGGTCTGACAATGCACTTTTGGTGTCAGGCCCTGTCTAGCATCTGTTTTAACTTGGAGTCAGACTGGTTTTATTTCCAGAGTAGGAATTTATAAAATGCCACATTGATTGTCTACATCTTGTGTGCTTTCTGAACAAAATAGAATGTATTACAAACTACAAACCTGCAAATGCAAATTTAACCCATAGCTGCATAAATGTGTTCGTGTGTGCGTGCGCGCGCGTGTGTAATGTCGTGGGGTCTCCTGTAGTGCGACATGAACCCAAGAACCTAGTTGAGACCGTCCTCATGGGTACTGAAATTGGTTGGACAGGGTTGTATGGTGTTGTGTTTGATGTTGCCCTGAAGCCGGGTTGTTTACTGCGAACAATGTTCTATTTAAGGTTTGGCAGTTGTTTGAAGTCAAGAAGCAAAGGTGTAGGGAAGGTCTTGATGAGATGCTTTTCATCATTGATAATGCGTTAAAGACTGTGAAGAACACGCCATAGTTTCTCCACTCCCAGGAAGTACTGAACGACAAAGGGTTCCCTATTGGTTGTATCTTGCATCTGTTTTCTGAGAAGGTCATTACAGTTTCTCGCTGAGGCACATTGGAACCAGCGATCGATGAGTTGGGCAACATACCCTGTTCTTATGAGGGCATCCTTCAAAACCTTCAGGTGTGTGTTGCTTTGATCCTCATCCTTGTGTGTGTGTAGGGCTTAACCACAGGAGATGGCTTTTTTAATATGTTTAATGCGGAAGCTAGAGAAATTCAGCATCATGAGGCTTTGAGGTGCCCATCTTTGATGGAGATGAGAGTGTCCAAGAATGAGACTGATTCCGAAGACTGATCCGAAGACAGACACAGTAAGTCTGATCAAGGGATGAAACTTGTTGATATTGCTATGTAGTTGTTTCAGTGATTACTCACTATGAGTTCAAAGGAAGAAAATTTTGTCAATGTAGCTGATATATAGCATTGGTTGGAGGCCCTGAGCAGCAAAGAAGTCTCGCTCAAACTTGTGCATGAAAAGGTTGGCACAGTGGGAGCAAATTTGGTTCCCATGGCTGCTTCTTGTGTCTGGTTTTCGAAGTTGAAGATGTTGCGGCCAAGGGTGAAGCGGGTGAATTGTAGGATGACATCTGAAAATTAGCAGTCGGTGGTACTGAGTATTGAGGCTGTTGCAGCAATGCCATTGTCCTGGAGGATGCTGGTGTAGAGTGCTGAAACATCCATTGTGATGAGGAATATTCCTGGTTCAACTGGTCTATAAGAGATCTGAAACTGTCATGACAGAAGCTGGGGGTTCCCTGTACAATAAATTTCAAGATGTCCTTGACTTGGCCAAAGAGGTTTACACAAAGGGTCCCAAAACCTGATACAATGGAACACCCAGATGTGTTGGCTTTGTGCATCTTTGGAAGGCAGTAGAAGTCCCCTACACAAGAATTTCATGGGGTGAAAGTGTGTAGTGTGCTCTGAAGGACTGGATCATAAGTCTTTATCAGTCTGTTGAGTTCACGGGTGTGTTCTATGGTCTGGTTGGCAAGTTGTCTGTAATGTTCCTGGTTTTTCAGTTGTCTGTACACTTTCTTGCAGCAGCCTGTTCTGTTCTCTATGACAAAGCTCCTCCTTTGCCTGCTGGTTTTGTGACAAAGTTGCGATTGACCCTGAGAGTATGGATTGCGCTGCGCTGTGCCTGGATGCCATTTTGCACAACCTTGTCAGTGCAGTTGATAAATCTGTTGTCCACATATTCCCTGGCAGCTTGAGCTTACCTGCCAAGCCCAGGGCAACGGCCCTCCAGAGGAGTCCAATTCAATTCCTTCTTTGGCTGCTCCACCACAGGTGTAGTTCCGTTGCTTCATCTGCTTGGCAGTGTCTTGTAACTGTAGTGCTGTATCTCGAGCACAAGCTGAGAATATGGACTCTATCCCAATTTCAAAATTACAGTCCCTGCTGTACAGTTGGTATATGAGATGATTGAGGAGTTTGCGAGAGGTGTGACGGCGAACTCTCTCAGCGTAATCAATGTTGTATGTTGGCTTGAGTGGGTTTGTGATCTGTAGTCCTTTTGGGACTGTTCTGCTTTCTTGCATTTCTATATAAATTTGATGTCTGTGTCAATATACATGATCTTCTCGGTGATCATCTCCGCTTTCAGCTGGCAGTTGGTCATTTTGATGGTAGCGATGGTGTGGAGGTACTGATGTTGGACTGGGGTGGACTAGGTCAAAAATCACATGACACCAGGTTATAATCCAGCATGCTTATTTGAAAGCACAAGTTTTTGGAGTCTTGCTTCTTCTAAAAGTGTTAGTGAGAGGTGGCATCAGACACAGAATTTATACGCAAAAGATCAAAGGGTCATAGAACTGTAGCAAATGAGCTGAGCAAACCTAAGATGGTTGTTAAATTTTTAATCAGTTAGAAAGGAGATGAAGGTTTTGAATGATTAATATGCAAATCCCAGAATTACTTTCCAGTCATTTCCTCAAGATATCTAAAGGTCTTATCAATGTACCAGAGGTGACATCTTAGGTCAGACATTTGCAACAGTTCTACGACTCTTTGATCTTTTGCTTATAAATTCTGGGTCTAATACCACCTCTCTCACTTGACACCTGAAGAAGGAGTGAGACTCCAAAAGCTAGTGTTTTCAAAATAAACCAGTAGAGATACAGCATGTCTTCCTTAACATTGAGGTTCTTGCCTCACAAAGAGGACAATATGAGGCAAATAAAGTGTGTACTGTTTCCAGTGCTAAACCTTTCCTGAAACAGATTGCTAGCCTGTGTTGAGGGAGAGAGGGAGAGGCAGACAGAGGATGGATAAAGGAGAAGATAGGTGGAGAGGAGACAGACAGGTCAAAGACGTGGGATTGGAGCCAGTAAATGTTAGTGTAGGTGGGGAGTTGGGGAAGAGATAGGGCAGTCCAGGGAGGACGGACACGTCAAGGGATCAGGATGAGGCTAGTAGGTAGGAGATGGTGTTGAGGCTGGAGGTGGGAAGCGGGGATAGGTGGGAAGAAGAACAGGTTAGGGAGGTGGGGTCAACTTGGGCTGGTTTTGGGATGCGGTTGGGGAAGGGGAGATTTTGAAGCTTGTGAAGTCCACATTGATGCCACTGGGCTGCAGGGTTCCTAAGCAAAATATGAGGTGTGTTCCTGCAACCTCCGGGTGGCATTGTTGTCACCCGACGGCTCCTGAAGGTTGCAGGAACAGCACCTCATATTCCGCTTGGGAACCCTGCAGCCCAATGGTATCAATGTGGATTTCACAAGCTTCAAAATCTCCCCTCCCTCTACTGCATCCCAAAACCAGCCCAGCTTGTCCCCGCCTCCCTAATCTATCTTTCCTCTACCTATCTTCTCCTCCACCTCAAGTCCCAACCCCATCTCCTATATACTATGCTCATCCCACCCCCCTGACCTGTCCGTCCTCCCTGGTCTGACCTATCTCCTTCCTAACTCCCCACCTACACTCACCTTCACTGGCTCCACCCCCGCCTCTTTGACCTATCTGTCCCCTCTCCACCTATGTTCTCCTGTAACTATCTTCTACTCACGTCCCCCTCTCTCCCTGTTTATTTCAGAATCCCCTTCCCCTCACCCATTTCAAAAGAAGGGTCTAGGCCTGAAACGTCAGCTTTCCTGCTCCTATGATGCTGCCTGGCCCGCTGTGTTCATCCAGCTCTATACCTTGTTATCTCAGATTCTCCAACATCTGCATTTCCTACTATCTTTGTCTTGAGGGTTTAGCTTGAGCAGTGCTTTTCTGCTTGTCTTGTGCTCATGGAATTGCAAGAATCCTCAAAGAAAAGGGGGTGCTAATTGCTTGCCTACAATTTAACAGCCTCATGATGCTCCATTTAATCAGCTGCAGGGTCTTCAGGTGTCATGTGGAATAAAGTATCCTGACACCTCTCCTTTTAATACGCAGAGCAAAGAGAATGCATAATTAATAAACTCCTTGCAAAAAAAAACTTTGTGCAATAGTGATTACAGTAGGACAGAATTGTCAATTAAGTTTGAAGAAATGTAGTTCAATCTGAAACTAGAATTTAGATATGGTTAGTTATAAGCGTATGAGGGTTAAGATGATTACGAAGTATTAGAAAATTACATTAAAATGTTTGGCAGTAGGTTGGCATTGGGTTAGTATGTAAACATTTAAGGTTTGGTTAAAAAAGAAAACAAATCTCTACAAAACAAAAATATGCAGCAGCAAATGTGAGACAGGCTTGCCTAACAAGCCAACTTAAAGGTAGAGATAACATGGTGTGAAGCTGGATGAACACAGCAGGTCAAGCAGCATCAGAGGAGCAGGAAAGCTTGATATTTCGGGTCGGGACCCATCTTCAGAGAAAAAAAAACTAAGGTAGTGTTAGATTAAAGGAGGAGGTCTATAAAGCTGCCTAATAAAAAAATTAGAAGCCTCGGAATTAGGAAACTTTAGAATTCATCAACAAAGAAATTGATGAGAAAAGAGATAACAGAATACAAATACAATATAGCGAGAAACATAAAAGCAGATTAAGGAATATTTGATAGATAGGTAAAGAGGAAATGATTAGCCAAGCTAATTAGCCAGATTGAGTTAAGAATCTGATGGGATGAGTGCATTAGAAGTCAAATAACCTTGCTCCATGAGCCACATAAAGTGTAAATGCCTTATTCACTCACTAAACATTGTCAAAATATTTCAGTGTATTAGTGTTAATCAGAACAAAACAGAATTCAACCAGGCTTTTTTTGAAATCAAGGATGACACATTTATTATAGGCAAACTTATCCTCTATGCAAGTGCCAAGCCGTTTATCGACTAAGCTGTTATGTGAAATAAAGTTTATTAATCCTGATAACACGCACATTAATTTCCACAAAGAACAAAGACTTAAGTGACACTGCCCTGCAGAAAAATTCTGAGTAGGAAAATAAGGAAAACCTGTAGATCAAGCTTGTAAAATAGACGGGCTGAATGTGGTGACTTTTCACAATTCCTTTGTTTTCTTATCACTGTACTCAATTTACTGTTGGTTGCAGAATGTTCGGGAATCTTCAGATCAGATTTCAGGGTCAGATATGAAATAATTAGGAAATAAAATCGAGAGGGAATGTGATTTGTGAGGTGGATACAAAGAGGCCTCAATGGCATTTAGCAATGGTGAGTAAATAGGTAAGGGCACACCAGATTTATTACAGTATGCATGACATCCAATGGAACCTATTTGGAACATGTTCTTAAGTTACTGAAAGCTAGCATGCTGGGGCAGCAAGCAATTTAAAAAGGCGAACAATATTTTAGCTTTTTTTACAAGAGGTAATGGAAACAATAACAAAGAACTCTTACTTCAATGGATAGAACACTGTTGAGAACACAACTGGAATAATGTGAGCACTTATGGTCTCTTTATTTCAGGAAATGTGCATTTTCCATCAAGGAAGTGTAGTCAAGATTCAATAGATGAAGCTCTCGGATGGTGGGATTGTCCTAAGAAGAGAGATTGAGGGAACTGGACCTATGTTCTCAGGGGTTTAGAAGAATGAAAGATAATGTCATTGGAACTTACAAAATTCATAAAAGGGTGGATGGAATAGATGCAGAAAGGGTATTTCTCCAACTGCATGTTTGGAAGCGGGGACATGGTCTCAGAGAGAAAAAAAACAGTCAAGCCATTTAGGACTCAGATAGGGAGAAACTTCTTCAATCAGAAAATGGTGAATCTTTGGACTTGTCTGCTCCTTACGGCTGTGGTAGCTCAGGCATTATGTAAATTCAAGACTGACATTCATAGAGATCTAATTACCAATGAAATCAAGGGGTATGGAGATGGCATGGGAATATGGCATTGACGTTGATGATCAGTCATGATCTAGGAAGGTGGTGCAACCTCAAGGTATTGAATAGGATATCACTGTTCTCATGTTACTAACAAACAAGTTATCCCTCAGAGGAAGTCAGAGCAGAGTTGTGAAGGCGTGTTACATCATTCTTCCTGTTCATTTTTGTTTTCTGGATTATCTTCCATTCTACTCAGCACGAATCATTTTCTGGCGAAATTTTACTGGAATTGAATTATTTATGCAATGATTGGCTGGGACTTCCTTCATTGAAAACATGTCTGGGCTATAGTCATGTATAGGAATCTTTTACCATTTTATTTGTTAATTATGTAGCTTTGTATTTCATTTATTTACTCCATGGATATACTTCATGTCCTGTTATTAATTAGCGTCCTCTCTAATTCAGAGTTTATTACAGTTTCTTGTCTGTACATACCGACTTAATTAGGTAATTTAGTAGCTGTGAACAGATGTCTTATGTCATTTTTTAGTAATTGAAGTCATTTTTGCAGATGTCAAACATTCATTAATCTTGTTTGGTCTTTGAATTTTGTTCTCGTCTATTTTTGATACAACCTTTATTTTGTAAAAAATAGCTTACATTTGGTCTGTTGAATACAACATTGCAAATGTTTTCATTTGTTCCTAGAAATGACAGCAGTTGAGATTAGGGGACAAACACTTACTCATTCTTATGGCAACTGATGTCAGCTACCTCAATAGAGGTGTAGGTTTATGTGAAACAAATAGTATAATTTGTCTTTCCAAACAGCAGAGGAATGTTTTACAAACATCTGAAGTGTTTGTCCTTCAATACTGCCAAGTTTCTTGTCTGTAATTTGCACCATGGCATTTTGAAATTCTGGAATTTTCATGTTTTCATGATAGATGGTCAATTTCCCCTCTTGTAGAGCTTATCTCATTGGGGTGTTCACATAGATAATTTTAAACCCACCTTTCAATGGTGGGTATATTTAAACTCAAGCAAAATTAGAGGTCCTTTGGGAAAATCTTTTAACATCTTAGGGATTACTGTTGACCAGAAGCTGAACAGGGCTAGCCATATTAATGCTGCGACTACAAGAGCAAGGCAGAGATTAGAAATCCTACAGTGATTAACTCACCTCCTGATTCCCAGAAATTGTCCACTATTTGCAAGGCACAAGTTCGGAGTGTCATGGAATTCTTTCCACTCATCTGTATAAGTGTAGCTCCAAAAAATTCCACTCAAGAAGCTCGCTATCACTCAGGGCAAAAGCAGCCCATTTGATTGGCACCATATCCAAAAAGATTTACTTCCCTCAACATTGACACTCTGTAGCAGATGCACTAAAGATTGCATCCACAAGATGTATTGGAACTGAAGAAGGGGAGGGAGATTTAGAGACGAGTTTCCTAACACTTTGGCTAAAGAACAGGATGCTGCTTTCACAGCTTCTTGGAGACTGACACATTCTGCTCCAACAGCCTGTTTGTCCTCTGGCATCAATGAACCATCCCAGTTGTCAGTTATATACTTTCTTTTACTAATTGTCTAATGTATTATACATATTCTGTTGCTCCTTAAAAAAAAACTAAATAAACCATCTGAAAAGTGCTTACAAATGGTTGACTGTCTATGTGTGGTGGCTGTGATCATAAACCCCTTAAAATCAACAAAAGGAATCTCTCTACCCCCTACTCAAGAGCAACAAGATTGGCAATAAATGTTGGACCAGCAAATGAAGCTCACATCCCATGACTTTTGTTTAACTCGTAAATGAATGAATGCTTGAAAACATTATTTTAACGAGCACCAGACACTGCAGCAACCCGGAACTACATCAGAAAGAATAATACCCCACCAAGAAATTAAGGACAATGATACCTGAACAACTGGATCAGAAGATGCCTATTACACAAACAACAACAGGAAGACACAGCACACCCCAACACATTCATCATGCTACCTTACATCAAGAACATATCCAAGCTGACCACGAGACTCTTACGGCCACTGGGCATCAGAGTAACGCATAAACCCACATCAATCTTACGCCAACTGCTAACCTGAACGGAAGACCCCTTAACCACAACGGACAGAGCCAACAGTACAAAATTCCTTGCAAAGACTGTGACAAACAATACATTGGACAGACAGGAAGAAAATTGGTCACAAGAGTACATGAACACCAACTAGCAACAAAAAGACATGACCATTACTCTCTCATCTCCATCCACACGGATAGGGAAAATCAGCAGTTCGAATGGGATAACACCAGGATCCTAAGACAATCCAAACAGAGACATGCACGGGAATTTATAGAGGCCTGATTCTCCATTAAGAAGGACATCAAAAACACATAGTGCTCGACCCTATGTATATCTACTACAAAGGAAAACCGGAAGTGAGTAATCCAACTCAATGAACACCAGAGTTTAAATACCAGGCGGGAAAGTACAACAATGATTCATCGGAGGCTGCACTGATGATGTTACCCAGCAGGGTGATGAAACTCTGTGGAACAATGAACCAGCTCAGTGAGAGAACAGCCACAAAATCTTTTCTGATTTTGGTTACAAATGATGTAACCAAATACTTTGCACTCACCTTCATCCCTCTCTATTGCTCAGCTCTTGGGCTGACTGTCTTTGGGATACCCAAGAGTTGCAACGTAAACAGGCAGTGATGCAGAAGTGAGAGGTGAAGATGCAGAGCTAAAGGAAATTGATGTAGAAGAAACAGCCTCTAGCACACTCAGGCTCCAGTTCAGCTATTTACACTGTGCTAATTTAGGAGGTTAGCTAAGAGGTAGATTCTGCATGTGGTGAGTCACCATTACAAGTGACCTGAAGCCATGGTAGGGGGATGGGTAACAAAATGCCAATGTTGGTGGATGAAATTACCAGATGAGTCCTGCTGAAGGGAGCTCTGATATACACTGCAATTGGACAGCCTATGGAGAAAGGCTGGCAGGCATGCATTCAGAGATTCTCAATTTGGAGTTTACTTTGACTATCACAGCGTGGACGCAACAATGACGCAGGGTCTGGTGGCCACCTTCATTGCATGTTAAAGCTATCATTTTAGTGTTGCAGTAAAAACTCAGTCTGATGACAGCATGACTGAAAATCAGCAGTATTCTTCTAGCTATCCTGTAGCCACTGGAACAGAACAGCGTATGATTTCTAAGACAAGCGAAAGCACCCAAGCAACGGGCATTGGAAGGCAGAGGCTATGTTATTTGCCTCATAATACAGACGCCCAGTTCAATTATTGTAGAGATACGGGGTTCAGTTTTACATGGCAGTGTATTCCCATCCCTGATGGAGAAGTCCGCCCTGAGTCTGCCAAGGAACCTTTAAAATGGGACTTCAGCCCTCATCTGGGATAAAGTCTCACCACAGAGAACTTCTGATTAGTGTGATTGGCTGGCAGGCTCTGTCATTAAGATGAAGAAGTGGCCACTGCTGGTACTAAAGCCAATCCCTGTGGAAGATGAGTCTTAGAGAGCCTGAACTCTGACGTAAGCCCAATATCTTGGGACTCTCCAATAAGGATGGAGGACTCTCGGAAGTCAGTTTGGAGAGGTTAGAATGAGGGAAAGTTAAAACAAAGTCCAATCTACTGGATGCTTCTACTTTTGGTTAACGGGAACTCTTAAATCAGATACTCATTTCCTTAATTAAGCAAAGCCACCTTAGGCCCTCGATAACAAAGTGTGAAGCTAGATGAACACAGCAGGCCAATCAACATCTTAGGAGCACAAAAGCTGATGTTTCGGTCCTAGACCCTTCATCAGAGAGCTCTCTGATGAAGGGTCCAGGCCTGAAATGTCAGTTTTTGTGCTCCTATGATGCTGCTTGGCCTGCTGTGTTCATCCAGCTTCACACTTTGTTATCTTGGATTCTCCAGCATCTGCAGTTCCCATTTTCTCTGATTACCACTTCAGGCCCTCAATAAGTTTAAAGGAAGGTGGGCTAATTGATATCTTTCCCACACAGCATCAAATTAAAGATGGTTGAGGGTGGTTAGAAGGGTGGTGGATAGCTTATCCATTTTATGATTTCCTCTCAGTAGGAGTCCCTAAGCTCCAAATCACAAGTTCAAACCTCGCGGCAGCTGCTGCAGAATATATATTTATTTAAATATATCAAAATTTCAAATTAGGATCCAGTAAAGATACATCTGGATCTACCGTCCTTACTTGACTTGGTCCACACGTGACTACCATGTTTAAAGATGTCTGCCCTGTTGTGCTATTGTGCCATGGTATTATGCCGTGGAAGTTTTAACAAGTTCCAAGTGGCATTTTAACTCCTCAGTGCAAGGGAGTCCCAGTCTCGAGAGCACTTATCCAATCCGATTGGCAGGAACTCAGTAGTGCATACTGCTGAGACTCCAAACAGCCCACCAAAGAAGACAGCATGGGTTCCACACTTAGGCAAGTCCAGGGCCTTTGGGAGGAAAGGTGTTCAACACCCACAGTAATGGTTGAGAGCGTGCCTTTAGAGGAGACTCAGTTTTTGGAAGTTATGAATGGGAGGAGTTGCTTTAAGCAGACTGCACTCCACAAGGCACTTCCAAAGTAGATATCCCTCTCCCTCCTCCCTGCTTTTTCACCAGAGTTGGTGAGGATATAGCCTACCCAGTCTCAACTGCTTTCTACCAGCTGCAATATTATGGCTATAGCAGTGGAATAACCCAAAATGATAATCCAGTAAAACTGGTTAAAAAGAGAACCTGGCCCATCTCTTTTTATATACTTCATAATAGAGTTCTACCACCATTGTATTTCCAAGTATCATTGGTTTTTCCCCGGGAAGGCTTGAAGTGGTCATTTAATTGGTCAGTTTAAACGCTTAATTACCCAACCACTATTCTATGCGGAGTGGATCACAAATGGGTGAGAAGGCAGTAGGCTATTTACCCATCATTGTTTACATATCTCCCACTACTCAACCTTGCCAAATACAATACCAGTGGGGACGTTATACTCATTCTACAGTTGTGTTCAGGAAGGTTGTGTGTGTGATTGTCATTGAGTGTGAGTGTGCAATGAGTTTACTGACACTGCAGTTGGATGAGCTAGCCACCAAGAAAATAAATATAACAGTTGTATCCTTCTCAGATATTCATTGTATATTTGATGTGGGACCAGTGTCATCATGAAAAATGAGGCTGCACTGGATAAAGCAACCTCTTTGGTTTGTGGCAAGCACATTGAGCAGGTCTGCAGGCATCTTTGTGAATGCCCAGGCAGCAGCAGCATCACACAGCCCACATATGATTTTATTGTATATAGGAGTCATGAGTCAGGTGATCAATGGCCAGTCCTTTCCTTTCAGTAGCCCCCATTTGGCATTTTATGGTGACCAAAATATTAGCGGTGCAGCAGATCGATGTGGAGTGATGGCAAAATGAGTACCGCCAAGATGCCAGGTATTTGCCTGCACCATGCTCTGAGTACTGCCCTGAGCTCAGGATTAAGTGAGTGGAAGACTTTTCTGATTGTGCCACATCTGTGAATTTACATGTGGCACTGGAAAGTGATGTGTGTTCAGCCATAGCCACCTTGCACTTTGCCTGCCATCACAGTGAAGCTGCAACCTCACTTTGCCAGCTTTTCTCTAGAAAGACAGAATGCTGACAGATAGCAAGAACTGCAGATGCTGGAGTCAAAGACAACACAATGTGGAGACTGAGGGACACAACAAGTCAGGCAGCCTCAGAGAAGCAGGAATATTAATGCTTCTGACCTGATTTTTTTTGCATCAGAGATCTTTCCTACACAACAGTGGTCAGAAAATTCCAAAGACTTATTAATATTGCCGTACTGGGAGGTGTAAAGTGCATGCCCTCAGACAGTCAAGGTGCCAGAATGTCTGGTTGACACTTCCCCAATACACAATCCTCAGGCTGGTTGTAATTGGTTCCTCTTGAGCCTTGGTAATCTCTTTGATCTTGGTTTAGTTTATTTTGACCAATTTCTCCAGCTGTGAGTCAATTTAGAATGTCTAATTTTGGGTGTGTGGTCATGTGAACACATATCAACACTGCCCTAATTCGACTGGATTGAGTTAACAATATGATTCGACTGGGTGGTTCATGCCTGTAAGGAAGTGGCCTCTTGAAACTCTGTGGAATGATCCACAAGGATCTCCCATGCACAAGGAGGAATTATGCTGACAGCCAAATTAGGATTATCAGTCAGACTTGTAATATGGTACACATGCATGCACTGATAGCTGTATATATTAATTAATATACAGAGCCCTGTTCTTTGTAAACAAAAAAAACATACTCTGCACCTGTTTCAGCTCAACAAACAGGAGATAGCTGTTCACTGGTTCATTTCTAAGGGCAATGCCCTGACCAGATCAGATTCAAACTGATTAAAGCCTAGTTGTCAGCTGTCAATCAGCATTAATGGGTGCATTCTCCATGGCAATGCTTCTACCAATCAGAATCTATTTTCACGCCAATCAATATTCTCCCCCATGCTGTAAAAAAGTTGGTTTTCTCCTTGAATTGGTATTCTTGCAAAGTGTCCTGATGTGTGCGAGAGGAAAAACTTTGACAAAATGTGTCTTTTTTATGCCATTACTCAAGTGCTGTCCAACTAAATGACTTATCACATGTGCCAAGAATCATTTTCTCATCCATAAATACTTGTTAACGGTACCCAAAAAGCAACAATTTTGTATATATCAGTATTCACTTCCTTTACAATAATTTATAGTATTTCCCTACTTTCAACTTTAAATTAACAGGCTTTTATCCCACAATTTCTCTCTCTCCTTTCTAAATTAGTAGGATTACATTTGCAGCTTTCCAGTGCATACGCACCATCGCCAAAATAATAAAAAAAACTAATAATTATCAATTATTAATTGATCATTAACTTCTCCAATTCAATTTTTTTCCTAATAGCATTCGAATTAGGGCAGTGTTGATATGTGTTCACATGACCACACGCCCAAAATTAGACATTCTAAATTGACTCACAGTTGGAGAAATTGGTCAAAATAAACTAAACCAAGATCAACGAGATTACCAAGGCTCAAGAGGAACCAATTACAACCAGCCTGAGGTTACACACTCTCATTAGATGCTTATATCTTAATTAATTCAGGCCAGGTTTTTTTTTTGTGTTGTTCTGCATGAGAATAGAGACAGATTTATTTAGCTTCTCTGCCATTTTCTATTGTTTTGTCTCTGTGTCAAGCTCCTCTAACTCTGCCTCTGATACAGGGAACGTGCACAGTAGCTCACCTCTTGTGCCCGGAGCATTGTGGAAAAAATTCATTCCCTTCTTCAGGCAGCAAAAGCGTTGAGACAGCGATATCCATTGTGTCTATCTCAGATTCCAAGGTACCTTCAACTCTCAATGGTGAAGGAGAACTCATGGGTTTTGGAACATTTGGGAAGGCTGTCAAGGAACTGGGCAAATTTTGGTCCCACACCGTTTGCGAATTTGCAGCTTTTATATGGTCCGCATGCTTGTTCAGGAACATCATATCTACCCAAACATTATATGTCACTGGACCTGACCTTGTATTACCCATGACTCTAACCAGTCCAGGGCAATTCCCATGGTTCCTATGCCAAGCGTTGTCCCCTAAGGTAAACAGTCTCTCCCACATAGCAAAACGCAGCGTCTGGCATTGGCATTCATGATACCATTTCACCCTCCACCCACATGCTGGCAGATCAGATTTAAACTGGTGCAGAGCCTTCTCTCCATTACCAACCCTGCTGGAGCTATGCCTGTAGTTGCATGTGAGATTGTTCTATAATTAATAAGAATGACAGTTTGGTACCTAATGAAGATGTAGTCTTTTTTTTAAGCCTGCCTTCAAAGTTTGGACATCTCTTTTTACCAGATCATTGAATGATGGATGATATGGAGCTGTCTTTACATGATGAATACCATTCAATTTTAGGAAGCACTCAAATTCCCTGATGATAAACAATGGCCCGTTATTGATGAATAACAGTTCTGGGAATCCGTGCATTGCAAAAGATGCCCAAGTTTTTCTATCATCATCCCCGTGTTTGACGAATAAACTCTATGAACATTCAGCCTCTTTGTGGGAGTGTCCACAATGATTAAGAGCAGTAGGCCCATGAAAGGACCTGCATAATCAACATGTAACCAAGTCCAGGTCTACCCGCCATTCCAATGAATGTGGGAGAGATGTTGGATGTAATTTTTATACTTGTTGCAGTCTCAGCACTGCCCCACCAAAGCAGCTGTATCTGCTATATCTGCATTCACTCCTGGCCATCAGACATAACTTCTCACCTACATCCTCATTTTGGAAATCCTTGGATGTCCCTGATGGAGTTCAGCCAGTATCTGATGCCATCTTTTCTCAAGACAATCACTCTTGCTCTCCATAATAAAAGGCCACCCTTGACTGTGATCTGGTCTCTCCAGGTCCCAGAAGGTTTCAGTTCTGGTTGTGGCAGCCTGTTGGTTTCCCCCATCACCACCGGCTGTTTCAGTTTTGCCAGGAAAATATTGCTCTCTGTCCAAAGTCTGATATTGTTTTTTGTGACTGGAAGTGCGTCCAGAAAATTTAAACCCATTAACAACACTACCAGTGGCAGTGCCACTGTATCTGTCAGCGGGATATGGGTCAAAACATATCTATTTGCTACTTGGCCTTCCAAACAGTGATGCAGCTTTTGAATATAGGCACTTAGTATAAGAGCCCACTGCTGAACTTAGCCTGAAGCTATAGGCAGCACTGCCTTGTCCTCTTTCAGTAACATGCTCCCCAGTTGGTTCCACAATATATTGCTCCAGAAAACTATCTTGAACAGATTCTACAAATTCTTCCTCCACAGCATTGGTGCTCACCAGATTTACTCAACTCGGGTGCAGATTGAAGTCACCCATTTTGTTGCATTCCCTTTGCTGCATGCCCACAAATTTTTTTCACTATTCACTGCTCTACATAACCCTAAAGTTTGATTGCCTGTAAAGCACTTCTAACAATGTTGCCTCTTACTGTTCCTTTGTTTTATCTAAACAAATTTTACATCTCATCTTTCAACTGGAAATCTCCTGTCACCAACACACTGGTTCAGTCTCTTATTATCCAAAATGCCCCACTTTGTTTGCTTTTCAGCCAATTTTTCTGAAATGTTGACCACCCTTTAACATTGATTTCCCAGTCTTGATCATCCTGAAGCCACATCTTCATAATGATGACTAAATCATACTCTCTTACTTATACTGGTGCCATTAACTCAACTACTTTGTTGTGAATCCTATGTGCATGTTAATTCTGACTTTTTAACATCATTTTGTAATTTGATCTTAGTTGATTTGAGAACTTGTTTCTGCAGTTTTTTCAATTCCATTCACAACATTTCAACTTCCAGCAATAGACTTTGTTTAAATAAAGATGAGACACTCGAGGAACACAGTCAAGGAGTTTCCTATATGAAATAATCGCCTTAAGTGTGAATTTCACATTGTTTGTGTCCAATATATATTCACTAGTATTTGCTGCCAAACAGCCAGACTTCACTGCTCTTGGAATCCTTACCATGCAGCAATAATCAGCAGGAAGGCAGATAATCAAGCCAAACTTGCAATAAACTCTTGTCACAGTGTCATTTTAAAGAAGCTTTACGCAGGAAGTCCCTTCAACGCAACATCACTGCATGCTTTTATACAAAGTCTGCAACATGGCAAGTGGTTGACATTATATGTTCTCCAGGAGTCTGAAACATTTTAAGATCTGTCCTCTGTTTGTCAGCACCTTTCATGACCTCAGATGTCCAAAAATACTTGCAGCTAACTAATTATTTTTAGTTCCTGTTGTAGTGTAGGGAAACGCATCAGCCAATTTGCACATCGCAAGGTTCCCCATGTAGCAAGGAAATAATAACCAGTCAGTCAAGGTTATTTTGTTGTTTAGTTCTGAAAAAGCTTCAGTGCTCCCAGAACACAGCAGAGACCAAACACTCACCCAAAAATGGGCCTCTGGCCTTGTCTTAATTAGCCAAGTGAACAATAGGCTACAGTAGTACCTCCAGAGGCAACTGTCAAGCTCAATTACATCAGCTTATGAAATATTTTCTAGGTGACCACAGCCATCAGGTCTTGAAATGACTGAAGTCCCTTTTATTGATAACTCTTCAACAAAAGTGTTTGGCAAACATGTGTTAGGCTTTGAAGGTCTATGGTTGAGCCAAATTCTCATTAATTTCTGATAGCATGAAAACTGCTCATGTCTAAGGTGTATTTGTTCTTATTCAATCTTGTGACTGCAAGTGAAACCATATAAACAAATTGAAAATCAGCACAATGTTTTTATTCAGTCAGGGGATATGGGCAATGCTGGCTGGTTAGTATTTATTGCCCATCCATAGTTGCCTTTGAAGAGAAGGTGGCAAGCTGACTCTTGAAGTGCTGCAGTCCATTTGCTGTAGACTAATTCACAATGTCCTTAAGTACACAATTCCAGAAAAATTCCAAGATCAGTCTAATGGAAAATATGTTAAGACTCTAAGTTCTTTTGTTCACAAATGCATATATTTTCTGAGAAATGGCATAATTAACCGAGATATCTTCAGTTACCTAACAATGAAGTGTTTTTTGAGGGTTTAAGAACCTAATGTAATTTTTAAAATTTCATTATTTCATGTGTGCGTCTCTGGCTAGGCCAACATTTTTTACCCATGCTAATTGCCCTCTGAAAAACAGCAATGAGCTGACTTTTTGAACAACTGCAGCCCTTTGGTTGCTGGTAAATCTTCAGTGCTGTTAGGAAGGGAGCTTCAGAATTTTGATCCAACAACAGCAAAGTGCAGTGATAGAGTTCCAAGTCAGGATGGTGAGCGACTTGGAGGGGAACTTGCAGCTGGTGATGCTCCCATCTATCTGCTGCCCTTATTCTTCGAGATGGAAGTGTTTGTGGGTTTGGAAGATGCTACATGAGGATCATCAATGAACTTCTGCAGTGCATCCTGTAGATAGTACATACTGCTGCTAATGACCATCAGTTATGGAGCAGGCTGCTTTGTCCAACATGCTTCTTAACTATGGTTGGAGCTACCCCATCCAGGCAATTCATGGTATTTCATCTGATCTGAGTACTCCTGGTTTGTGCCTTGTTGATGACGGCAGGCTTTAGGGAATCAGGAGGTGAGTTACTCACCACAGTATTCCAAGCCTCTGACCTGATTTTGCATTCACTGTATTTACGTGCCAAGTCTACTTCAGTTTCTGATTAATGGCAACTTCCAGGACATTGATAGCAGGGGATTCAGTATGTTAATAACATTGAATGTCAATGGGTAATATTCTCTTGTTTGATACTGTCACTGGCTGGGATTTGTTTGGTATGAATGCAACTTGTTACTTATCAATCCAAACCTTGATATTTTCCAGATCTTACTTCATAAGGACATGGACTGACTTAGTATCTGAGGAACTGCAAATGGTGTTGAATATTATGCAGTCATCAGTGAACATCCCTACTTCAGACCTAACCCCAACCCTATCGCAGATGCAGAAGGTAGGGTCTCGGATACAATTCTGAGGAACTCCTGCAGAAGTGTCCTTAGATTGAGGTAATTGACCTGCTACAATCTCAGTCATTGTCATTTGCGCTAGGTATGACTTAAACAGTATGAATATATGTACAAGTATTTGAATCAGAAGTAGGAGTAGGCCATCCAGCCTCTTGAACCTTGTTCGCCATTTAATATCTTCATTGCTGACCATTGCCTCAATTCCACTTCCCCACATTTCACTTTCTTGTGTAACAAGAATGTGTACACTTCTGCCTTAAAAATAGCCAATTACTCAGTTTCCACTTCATTTTCAGGAAGAAATCCAAAAGCTCATGATGCTTTGAGGTAAATAGGTTTGCTTATTTTTTGTTTTAAATGGGCAATGCCTGATTTTTAAACAGTGATCCAAAGTTCTTAATTCGCCCACAAGTGTAAATTCCCTCTCCAATTCAACACATAAGACCTCTCAGGAATTAATGTATTATAGTCAAGTCACCATTTGGCTTCCAAAACTCCAGTGGCACAAGCTTATTCTAACCGACATCTCCAAAAAAGACAACTTAGCCATTTGAAGTATTAATCTTGTAAACCCTCTCTGCAGTGCCTGCAATGCATTTATATCTGACTTAAAGAAACTGGCCAATTCTGTGCATGGCCCTCTGGATGAGGTCTCACCAGAATTCTGTATAAGTGAAGTAAAACCTCTCTATTTTTGTACTCAATTCCCTCCAAATTTCTCTGCAATCTTTTAATGTTCAGGTAGTATGCATTTTTTTTTGCCAAAATGGACAATTTCACACAACATTATATTCCATTTGACACGCCTTTTCCTACTTATTTGATGAATCTGTACTCCTTTGCAGTCTCCTCATATTGTCTTTAAAACTTACTTTCCTGTCTATCTTAGGATCATCAGCAAATTTAGCAACCTTCAGTATCTCAAGTACCTTCACACTAAAAAAAAGTAAAAAATTGAAGCCTCAGCATTGATGCTTGTGTCACATCTGTTGTGAATGATATATTTTTGATTTTTATTTTTTTGACCCCTGTTTGGAAATGCAGTGAAAAGCTTTGTTTACGAGCAGTAGAGGCAGATCACAGCAAGCAAAGGATGGACAGACATAAAAAGACTTAAAGGCTTGCAGGTCATATTATTTGAGGCTAGAGTCCATTCAGCAGTCTGGTATCGGCCAGAAAGAAGCTGTTCCTAAACGTTCATGTGTTCAGGTTTCTGTATCTACTGCCTGACAGATGAGGTTGTAGGAGGTCATTACCAGGTGTGATGGGTCTTTGATGATGTTGGCTGCCTTTCCATGGCAAAGAACTGTGTAAATAGAGCCCATGGATGGAAGGCTGGTTTCTGTGATGGCCTGGACTGTGCAAACCTTCTGTAGTTTATTGTGGTCCTGGGCAGAGCAGTTGCTATACCAAGCCATTATGCACCCAGACAGTTAACTTTCAGTGGTGCATCTGTAGAAGTTGGTGAGGGACTTTATGGACATGCCAGATTTCCTGAGCAGCCTGAGGAAGAAGAAGCATTGTTGTTTCTTCTTGACTGTTGCACCTATGTGGGAAGTCCAGGATAAGTTGTCGGTTATTGTCACTCCAAGGAAATTGATGTTCTTCACTCTCTTAAACTCAGTTCCGTTGATGTAGTTTTATCTCTTCCTTTCTCTCTGAAGTTGATGATCAGTTCTTTAGTTTTGCTGACATTGAGAGGCAGACTGTTTGCACTGCACCACATCACCAAGCCCTCCATCTCCCTTCTGTATTTTGACTCATTGCTGTTAGATACCCATCCCAGTATAGTGGTGTTGTCAGCAAATTTGTAGATGGTGTTCACTTGGAATTTGGCAACACAGCCATTGGTGTACAGGGAGTACATTAGGGGGCTGAGGACACATCCTTGGGGGGGTCCAGCGTTGAGTGTTATTGTAGAGGAGGCGCAGTTACCCCACCTCACTGACCGCAGCCTGTGGGTCAGAAAGCTGAGGACCCAGTTGCAAAGGGTGAAGGCGAGACTAAGGTCATACAGTTTTGAGATCAGCCTGGATGGGATAAGATGGTGAAGAAAGAGTTGCAATCAATGAGCAGGAGTCTGACGTAGGTGCCTTTGTGGTCCAGATGTTCCAGGGATGAGTACAGGACTAGGGATATGGCATCCACTGTGGATCTATTATGTTCGTAGACAAACCACAGGGGATTAAGACAGGCTGGGAGACTGGAGTTAATGTGGACCATGACAAGCCTCTTGAAGCACTTCCTGATTATTGAAGTTAGAGTTATTGGGCAGTATTCACTCGGGCACATAGCATGTGTTTTCTTGGGTAAAGGGATGATGGGGATGGTGATATAATGGCACATTAATAAGTACACTGTTTCTTCGGTGAGCAAGTCAATCTTCTATCCTTGTAAATGTTACCTGCTGCTGTATAAGCTATTATTTTCCTCGATATGATTTGGCAATTTATCAAAAGTCAAATGCCTTCTGGAAAACTACATATGGTATATAAATCCACTTCCCTTTATCCACAATACACTTTAATTCCTTAATGGACTAAAATAAATTGGTCAAATGTGATTTCTCTTTCACAAACCATAATGGCTGCCTCATTGAACATATCCAAATGCCCTGGTAAAGTAGAACAGAGAACATAGAACAGTACACGCCCTTCGGTCCATGATGTTGTGCCGAGCTATTAAACTACTAAGATTGAACTAACCTGCGTATCCTACATTATACTATTATCTGTGTGTCTATCCAAAAGTTGCTTAAATGTGTCTAATATATCTGACTCCACTACCACTGCCTGCAGCACATTCCACACACCTACCACTCTCTGTGTAAAGAATATACCTCTAACATCTCGCCTATACCTTCCTCCAATCACCTTAAAATTATGCCCCTTCATAATAGTCATTTCCGACCTGAGAAAAAAGTCTCTATGACTGTCCGCTCTATCTATGCCTCTCATCATTTTGTGCACCTCTATCAAGTCACTTCTCATCCTTCTTCACTCCAATGATAAAAGCCCTGGCTCCCTCAACCTTTCCTCATAACACCTGCCCTCCAGTCCTGGTAAATCTCCTCTGCACCCTCTCTAAAGCTTCCACATCTTTCCTATAGTCAGACAATCACAAATGAACACAATATTCCAAGTGAAATCTAACCAGGGTTTGATGGAACTGCAGCATAACCGTGCAGCTCTTAAACTCAGCTCCCCTGCTGATGAAAGCCAACACACCATACGGCTTCTTTACAACCCTGTCAACCTGGGTAGCAGCTTTGAGGGATCTTTGGACATGGAGCCTGAGGTCCTACTGTTCTTCCACACTGCCAAGAATCCTACCATTAACCCTGTATTCTGCATTCAAATTCAACCTTCCAAAATGAATCACTTCACACTTTTCAAGGTTGAATTCCACCTGCAATTTCTTTGCCCAGCCCTGCATCCTGTCAATGTCCTATTGCAACCGACAACAGCCCTCTATGCTGTCCAAAACTCCACCAAACTTTATGTCATCAACAAACTTACTAACCCACCCTTCCACTTCCTCATCCAAGTCATTTACAAAGATCACAAAGAGCAGAGGTCCCTGGGCAGATCCCTGCGAACACCACTGGTCACCGAGCTTCAGGCTGAATACTTTCCATCCACTACCACCCTCTGTCTAATATTGGACAGCCAGTTTTGTATCTAGACAGCCAGATTTCCCTGAATCCCTGCCTCCTTACTTTCTGAATGAGCCTAACATGGGGAACCCTAACAAATGCCTTGCTAAAATCCATATACACCACATCCACTGCTCTACCTTCATCAATGTGTTTTGTAACTTCCTCAAAGAATGCAATAAGGCTTGCAAGGCATGGCCTGCCCCTCACAAAGCAAAGTTGACTAGTTCTAATCAAAGTCACTCCTAATTTTCCTTACATCATACATTAAGCTAACTGACCCATAGTTACCAGCTTCCTATCACTTTACCTGTTTGGATAAATGAGTTAGATTCACTATCTTCCAATTGATTGTGATAGTTGCCAAATCAAAGAAAGTTTAGAACCTTAAAACCAAACTATTCCACTGGCCAGAGATAATGGGAACTGCAGATGCTGGAGAATCCAAGATAACAAAGTGTGAAGCTGGATGAACACAGCAGGCCAACCAGCATCTCAGGAGCACAAAAGCTGACATTTCGGGCCTAGACCCTTTTGGCCGCTTCCTTTATATCTCCAAAATGAAATACGTTAGAATTTGGTACTCACCAGTTTGCAGCTCCAACAATTTGCTCTCAACCACTTCCCTGGTGATTGTCATTTTCCTGACATTTACTTTCTCTGCCATTTCATCATTTATCATTGCTTCTGGGATATTACTCGTGCCTTCTATTGCAAAAACTGATGCAAAATACCTGCACAATACCAGCTCTGTTCTCTGGTTGACTCCAGCATATGCTGTTCAAAGAAACTCCCCTGAAAACATTCTGTAACTTCTATTAAAGTAGCAGACATTGCCCCCCCCCCCACCAACCCCCCACCCCACACCATCCCCCTCCCCTGCATCCCCCCCCGTACCCCTTCAGGAACCCTGGATTCCAACTGATTCCTGTTTTGCTGGGATTTCTTGATAAATGCTGCCCTGATTTCAAGGGTAGTATCTCTCACCTCATCTCTGGAGGTCATGTTCTTCTAGAGTTCTTTTGTCCATGTTTGGACCAAGGCTTTAATGGGGTCAGGAAAGGTGCGTTACTTGATCGCACTGTCAACAACCACATCGATCATTTTCGTCATGATGGAGTACAGACGGATAAGGTGATAATTGAGGGGGATTTTTCCTGCTTTTCGTGCACAAAACCTATCTTGGCAATTTTGGCAATTTTTCACATATAACACTGTTGTAGCTTGGCAAGGAGTGTGTGGCTTGTTGGGAGCACAAGCCTTCATTACTCTCGCTGAAATGCAATCATGGCCGATAGCTTTTGCCATTTCTAATATTTTCAACCATTTCTTGGTATCATATGGATTGATTGGAATTCAATGAAGACTGACATTCATGAAGATATGAACCTTAGAACAAGACTGAAATAGATTATCTGCTCAGCACTTCTGAGATTGACATGAGTAAAAATATCGATGTAACTCATATATCAAATTTCAGCATGAAAATTAGATCAGCTAATAAAAGATGAAAAGCTACTGATCTAAAAACATACACAAATTCCTTACAGTGAAGGGAAAGCAAATAAAAAATAATTGACAAAATAAATTTGGCACTGTCTAGTCACACAGTGTCACAAATGGAACAGCGTATTCGGGCAATCTTCCAGGATCATCTCTTCAAAAGGGAGTCCATTATGAAACTACTCAATGGGATACTGCTCCAAACAAACAATTTAAAAGCCAGATTAATCAGTCCACATTTCCAGCCACTATAACATTTGTGGCAGCTGTTGCAGTCTTTGTCATGAACTGTGGCAAGAATCTGTTTGAGATCTCGAACAATTAGATTAGCTCGCAAGGCAGCATCAACTTGAAAGGCTTAAACGTAAGGAATAACAAAATAAGACATTTTCATTCTAAACAAATAATTACCTGCAGCACTGGAAGCTGGAAGAAACACTAATTGCCCATTAGATAAAAATGAGCTTCAATATTGTGGAGCATTAACTTTCGGTGCATTGCAGTATCAGCATGGTTGTGCAAACAATGATTGGTGCTTCTCATCTCAGAGCTGAGCCTTTCAACAGCTGGAATAAAATCTCCTGCTGCTGAAAAAGTGCTGTATGCAGGACCTTCCGAGCTCGAAGTGAGGCCCTGAAGATTGGTCAGCAAGGCGTATGGATTTTGCAAGCTAAAGTGTCATTTGGAGAACATTAAGGGCCAGTACATATCGCAGCATCACATTTTGGCTTTCGATCCTTTTAGTGGATGAAGGTATCGCTGGCAAGGTCAGCATCTATTGCTTAACTGCCACTGAGAAGGTGGTGCTGAGCTGCCTGCTTGAGCTTCTGTAATTCAACTGTTGCTACAGGCAAGGGAGTTCCAGTATATTAAATCAGGCACATTAAAGGAATGGCACTATTTTTACATCGTCAGGATGATGTGTGGCTTGGAAGTGCCAATGCTTTCTGATGGCATTCTCCTTTCGGGTACTAGAGATTGCAGGTTTAAAAACCGCTATCAATGGATTCTTGGTAATTTGTCACTGTGTACTGTAACCACATTATGTCAGTGGTGGCAACATAATATAGAAAGATAGAAAATAGAAACAGGGTTAAGCCTATTGAGTAGGTTTAGTGGTAGGAGTGAGCCTACTGAAGACGTCTTTGAGCCTTCTTTATCCTTCAATATGATCATGCCTGATCATTTAACTCAGTGACCTGCTCCTGCTTTCTCGCAATCCTCTTTACTCCTAAAGAACTATACCTAGCACATTCTTGAAAACGTTCAATGTTTTGTCCTCGTGTGCTTTTTGTGTGGCAAAGAACTCAACAGGCTCACCATTCTCTAGGTAAAAAAAAATTCCTCCTCATCTCAGTCCTAAATGGCCTACCCCAAATTCTTAAACTGTGACCTCTGGTTCTGGACCTCCATATACTGGAATTTATCCTGTCCTGT
Organism: Stegostoma tigrinum; assembly: GCF_030684315.1. Lineage (NCBI taxonomy): Eukaryota > Metazoa > Chordata > Chondrichthyes > Orectolobiformes > Stegostomatidae > Stegostoma > Stegostoma tigrinum. The sequence goes on from NC_081356.1 coordinate 73,848,592, forward strand.
TAGAATTTTACACATTTCTATGAGACCGCCTCATTCTCCTAAATTTTGATGAATATTGAGTTAATTGATTCCTTCTCTCCTCAAACCTCAGTACTGCCATCCCAGGAATTCCACCCTCCAACCTATTCTTACACCAACTGTCTTAATGTGGCTGGTCTGGTTCAGTTTCTGGTCAACACTAAACTCCACGATCCAACAGTGGGCTTTCATGTAAATAATACCACCGAAAGTCAAGATGATTAGATTCTCTCTTGCTGGAGATAGCCATTGCATGGTGATTGAATGGTCTAAATGTCACTTTGACATATCAATCCAAGTCAGGAAATTGTCAGGATCTTGTTGCATGTGGACATGGATTACTTCAAAATCTGAGGAACAGTAAATAGAACAGAGCATTGTGTAATCATCCGGGAGCATCACTATTTCTGGCCATTTGTTGGAGAGAGGGAGGAATTGGTGAAGATCATTGATAAAGCAGCTGCAGATGGTAGATCCTAAACCAGTACCTTGAGAAATCTTTGCAGTAATGTTTTGTGACTGAGATGATTTTCTTTCAATAGCTACAAATATCTTCCTTTGTGCATATTTTAACTCCAACGAGTGGCTTAGCTGTGAAAAAAGACGAGTCAATTTAGAGTGAAAATAAATAATTACATGAGCGCCAACTTCAGTTGTGAGACTGAATCTAGCAAGGGAGTGAAATTGGAATCAAAGATGGGCAGGCAAAACTGTAACTAACCAATGTGTTAGAATGTGTTCAAATCCCTACAGCGTGGGAACAGGCCATTCAGCCCACCAAATCCACACCACCTTTCTGAAGAACATCCAACTCAGATCCAAACCCTTCCCCTTTAACCCCACATTTCCCATAACTAACCCACCTAACCTGCACATCCCTGGACACAATGGGCAGTTTAGCACAGCCAATCCACCTAACCTGCACATTTTCGGACTGTGAGAAGAAACCAGAGCACCTGGAGGAAACCCACACAGACACAGGGAGAATGTGCAAATGCCACACACACACACAATCACCCGAGGCTGGAATTGAACCCAGGCCCCTGGCACAGGGCTGCTAAAAAGGAGAAATGGCATGAAGCTTGTTCTTGGTAGTAAGCATTGTTAGCTCATGTGTTACTGTTGAGACATTAATAAGATTATTATTTTGAGAACATAGCTGTAACTTTAGAGTTTATGAAGGAGGTCATGTGACTTATTTTGCCATCTACCTGACATTAAAAGCTTTGCTGACTTGATTGTTAGAGAACAAATAAGCGTTCAGATCAGTTTACTGAGAGAAATCTGTGAGATATTTACATTTGGGACATGAGTATATCATGAATAGACCCCCAAAGAACACAAAATTGAGAAAGGTCTAGCAAGTCATAAACTGTCGGGCTGTAATCTATGCATTTACATGTAAGATGAAGGGGTGTTAGAATCAGAGATAACTAATTTGTACTTTTTCTTCATGACAAAATTTATATGTTTTGCCATTACCAAGCAGAAGAACAGAGAGGGAACATTTTTTGAGATTAGGTTAGACTGTATTGATATCCTTGCCAACCCACAGTGAGACAGTAGTTTGCAGTTATGTTTTATGCAGTCTGTGACCATATGACTGGCCAAGAGCAATAGATAGAAGCAGATAAGCCAGCAGGTAAAGCAGAGAAAATTCCGGCTTTATTTTTCACCATACAGAATAAAAGGGAGCTCATCCACAGATTGAACATTGGGTTTGTGAGGATTTAAAGAAGACTGGAAGATTCACCTTGCTTGGAGGCAGAGGTTGGGATCTATAGCATAACCCTCATATTGAAAGAAGGTTCTTCAGTTAGAAGTTATTCAGCAGTGATAGCAATTTACAAGTAAGCCATTAGGAGTGAGAATCATTTTAGATTGGCTCCTGTGGGATGAAGCATCTACCCAAGGAACATTACAAAGGAAAACTTCACAACATCGTGGGCCGAAGGGCCTGTACTGCGCTGCACTTTTCTATGTTCTATGTTCTATGTTCTATGTTCTATGTTCCATGTCCTATGTTCTATGTTCTATGTTCTATGTTCTAAAACTGTTGCAGAGGGTCTTCAGTCATACTGAAAGTTAAATGGGGAATGTTTTTTCTGGAATTTAAGGAATTAGTTACCCATGAAAAGATAACAATATTTAGTCAATTGTTTTAATGATTTGTTACAGTACAAGCTTCAAATTGCTGAATCTTTATGTGTTATCAATTCAGTTGTTAGCTGAAGCTTGAATTTGTCTTAAACATTGTCTGTCTATAAAGAGATCATAATACATATTAATACTCAGGCCTGTTGTTAACATACTTTTCGCTTAGCTATGTATTAACCAGTACTTAATAGGACTAGTGCAAATTTAATCAAGATTCATTGAACTCCTAGGGTGCTAATTTATTCATATAACACTTGTTTTAAAAATTGGCAGTATTCCAGTGGTGATAGCGGCATGTAGTGAATAGCAAGCAAGGAAGTAAGGAAAAGAAAAGGCAGAATGCCTTTGCAACAGTTGTGTAAACTATCGTGGTATGAGTTGGTAACAACTATGGGTCATTGTGTGTAACAATATAAGAACTAGGAGCAGGAGTAGGCAATTCAGCCCCTTGAACCTGTACTTCCATTTAATACAATAGTGGCTGATTTCATCTCCGCCTCAATTCCAAATTCATGCTGGATCCACATAACCCTTCAACAAATTACTGATTAAAAATCCAACTTCTCCTTAAATTTATTTAATGCCCTCGCATCCATCGTACTTTTGGGTAGTGATTTCCAAAGACAAGACACTTTGAGAGAAGTAGTTCCTCCTCATCTGTTTTAAATTTGCCACCCCTTAGCCCAAAACTATGACTTTTTACTTTAGATTGCCCCACAAGGAGAAACAGCTGCTCTATGTTTAATTTATCAATTCCTTTAGCATCTTATATGCCTCAATTAAATCTCCTCTCATACTTCTAAACTACTAAGGTGTTCAATCTCTCCTCACAAGACGAGCCTTTCATTTCTGGAATAAACCTAGTGACTCCACTCTGAACTCCCCAATGTCATGCCATCCTTCCTCAAGTAGGGGGATCAAAATTGTACTCACCATAATGGAGACAGATACATTTGATGTTGTGTCGAACAATTGATGCCCTTGAGCCCTCTGTACCATCGATTATGCTAAAATTAGTGTGTTTCTGAGTTCCTATTGTAACACATGTTCTAAAATGCCTACTTTCTGACGCTGGAAGACAAAAACAAAGAGATCACGTAATTATATGTTTATCATCCTCTTGTTCCAATTCGCTTCAAGGGGAAAGCATCCTGCATTGGATATCTGTTTACGCAGATTATGTGGTTGCATTACAAATCTATGTTTACAGTTGATTATTGTGGATATTGTAATTCAGTTTTTGTGTCAATTTAAAATGATACATTGCCTACTGACATTGACATTATGCAACACTCAGTGAAATGTTATTCCAAGTCATGTTACAACACAAGTCAGTTACCCATTGGAGGCCTCACCCATAGTATTTCTCCCTTCTTCCCCCTCCCCGATATCATGTTCCCCTCCCTGAACCCACCAGCTTGACCTTAGTAAGACACTAGACTTAATTTTACTCTTCAGCTTCATTGGAATCTCTTCTTGGGGATTGCCTACAGTCCCCACAGTGATCATCGCTTTTGTTCGGAGCGCTGCATCAAGAGAGCTGCCTGTACAATTGTAATACAAGGCAGTGATTATGATGTTTCAATGTTTTGTTAAATGGTATGGACACAATTTTCCATGACATGGTATGGTGTTGGCAATGGCAAGAAAGTGACAAAAATATAGCAAAAATGAAAGATTTGGAATCTTGACATTGAGAAAAGAATTTGTGACTTTCTGCTTAACCTTTAAACAGGAACTTCAATATCTCTCTACTGAGCTGTGACTACCTTTACATCTATGCATTTGCAACTTATTAATAGTCCAACTCATCCAATTTATATGTCATTTCCTGTTCTGCTTTCCTTCTCCGCGAAGCTAGGTGGTGCATGTTCCTGATCTTAAATTTAGAGAGACTCCCTAGCAGCTGCAGATCACTGAATGTTTGGTCTGACCATCATCCAACTGTGTGTGAAACACAAAGTGCCGGCATGCTCAGTGACTACAATCCTCCTCAACCCTTCATCAACATAAATTGGCATCCACAAACCAACTACAGCACCATATCATGGTTCCTCTCAAACCAAATCTCATATCATTTCAGCTGTTCATTGTTTGATCTCAGGGCCAACTGCAACTTACATGTTTCTGCCAGGTTGCTTTGGATGTGAGAATGGGTAAAAGTGTTACGTGGAAACTCTGCAGATTCCTTTCTGCCAAGCTGGAGGTCTCAAAATCTCCAAAAAGTAAACTTCCCCTTAGATGTGCTTGCAACATCGGAGTCTCCCATACAAATTAGACCATCTTAAGCATACACGTAATGGGAAGTCCAATGAAACTCAACTTCTGTCACCCATACGGGGATTGTTAAAAGTCATACTGATATCTTCGTTTCATGTAATCTGAAAAAGGATTAAATATCTCTCAAGAAAAATGTATTCATCTCATTTTGTTCCCTTTGTGTGTCAGGTTTGAAATCTTTAGAATCATAGAGTGTAAAGCACAGAAAAAGGTCCTTTCAGCTTATCAAAAACAAGCATTTGGCTATTCTAATCCCATTTTCCAGCACTAGATCTATCACCTCCTTTGCCTTGGCACATCTATATATTTCTTTAATGTTATGCAGGTTTCTTGTCTCGAACTTTTCTGGAATGTCATAATTTGCAGATTACCCGGGTTTATTTAGTAGAACAGAGATATTATTTTCAAGGTTAGTTTCTTTTTTGAGTTTAAAAGAGTGAAATTGTCTCAAAAATAGCACCACAATTTATGCTTTTGCAATCCTATTGCATTCATCCCTGAAACCATATCATTTGGGTATGGAGTCTTTACTTCCAAAGGCCCTATGCCTGTCACTGGGATGCTGCATAGACTGAAATGGTTACCTCTTCCAGTGGTCCCTAATTATTGCATCATTTGGGCTAATAGGCTGGCTGCCTTCTGCGGAAAAGCCAGTTGACACTCTGGCAAGGCTACATCTCGGAAAGTCTCTCTTAGAGATGGCGGCACATCTTGAACTTATCCCATTACAGCCTCATGTCTTTACAAGAAGCATAGCAGCAATTCTCCCAGGATCTATCAACAATGTTGGAAGTGATGTTTAATGGTTACAAAAGACTGCACTTAGAGGCAGAGACCACATGACTACAGCAAGCCAGCTAGTGCACTAAGTAAAAGCACAACTTCTCTAGTTGCACATAGATAGTTGCAATTACAGTGACATTACTTGGTTGTTCAAGTTCACTGCATAGGATTGAGGTGATAACTGCTTAACACAGATACCAAGTTGGTACACCGGCCATTTTTTGTTGAGAAAGCTGAACGATTACACTATGGTGGGTGTTCCAATACTCAATGTCAATAATTTCAATGAAATTAGATTTTCTGGAGTTTCATCTTGATGGTGTCATATATGGCTGTAACTAATTCCAGTTTCAATTCTTTATTTTTGAATTTAGAAGAGTAGTTTTGGTGCAGCATGATATTCGCCTTAAGACTGAAGTAATTTCCTCTGTCATCAGTAAATGTGTTTCTTCACTCAAGGATTACCTTGTAAAGGTTAGTGCCACATTTGTTCTATCCCTTTGCAATAAATTTAGCTATTTTCAGTGCTGACTCAGCCTTTTCATTTGATGGTAAACAGTGTGGAAAAGTTGTAATATGTTGAATTTCTCAAACATCCATGAAATGACTAAATTCCTAACTCAAGAATTAAAGGTAATTTTCACTTGTCACAATGTCTGAAACTCCATAATAACTGAAATATGGTCTTCGGCATTTTACAATCTCATTATTAATCATAGACTTTGACTGGTCTAATTCCCAGCAGTCAAAATAACAGTTGACAGTGATAATTAGCTCCTGCAAGAGTGAAGAGGTCTACTCTATGTGTCTTCAATCATATGTCTGGGACGTTCCACGCTATAAGCAGTTTTTTAGATGGTTTAGCTTCATCTTTGTTACAAGCATGCACTGGGCTGATGGTGTTTTTAAATCTCATTACTCATGCTTAGTCATTAAAATTATTTTCTTGCCTTCTTCAAACTCAGTTCAATAACTTGATAGTTACAGAGACAGATGTGAACAGTTCCTTTTTTCATTTCCTTGGGGATATTGGATGGAATGTTCCAGCCTGGTTAGCAATGTAGGCATTGGTGGGCAAGTTAGTAAAATTGGATGAAATTGGCAATTAGGAAATTCCCAACACAGGATGAGAAGCCCTACTTTCCAATCACCTGTTAAAAAGCAAGATGTGTTTCTCAGCAGTGAATGTTGTGAGGCCTATTTGCATATATTAACTGCATCTACATCCTTGCTATAATTTCCTCTTCTTGATGCGCAATTTCCCATTCTGCCATCCAATGGATAGAAACCAGAGATGGCAATTCACAACTCAAAAGGTAGGATAGTAACCTTGTGTCTCCATCTTGTTGCATGCTCCTACAACCGTCCATCTTGGGCACCAGGTACCAATATCTCAGGGCATGCGTCAAGGGCAGCACCTGCATGTATAGCCCCTGTCCAGCAGGACCTTTGTTTCCATGTCAGTAAAGCAGGGTGTCAATTTCAATCTGTCTGAAATATCAGGGTCAATTGATAGGAACTGTGCGGGACAACTGAGGACCCACAGTGCTTGACTGGGTGCATGGCTTGACTTTATAGGTAACACCTGTATCAGGAATTGTAGGAGGTCCCAGATTCAAAGAATATGATGAGTGTAGAATAGTTCATAGATAATCAGGTTGGTTTGGAAAGATAGCATGAGAAAACTAACTAAGGCCCATGGAGAAAATCTTTCCATGAAATTCACCAAGATTGACACTTAGTCAATTTCTGTTTACATTTACCCCAATGTCAATATTTTCTTGTACAAGTTGTTATCCTTGGCTATCTCTTCATCTCTGTATTCCTAATGCTCTCGTCGAGTAATTATTGATGCTTTCAGCCTATCCTTTCATCATTAATCCCTACAGCCTCTGGAGAGTTGCATCTCGTTGCTCAAATTCACATAGTTTGAGAAGGGTGCTTGTCTTTTCATTTCAATATCTCTGCTGGGTTGATGAATTCCAGAACACATGGAAGATTTCACTTTATATTAACTTCTTCAACTTCCTTCCAAAGGAATGATTCTCTTCACAGTATTTTGACAATGTACACCCATTTCCCCTTCCTTGTATGTCACAGCTTTATGATATCTCTACAAACAAAGCAAAGTTCTTTGAAAATGATTTGTAACAAACAGAGGTCCTTTGAGGAAGATTTTTGAAGTGGTTTGTGCTTGGGGAACCATTATTACTTTATCTTTCCCGATCAGGGATTGATTAAAAAGCTCACAAACAAAGACAATTGCCTATCATTCTTTCTCCGCGTTAGCATAACATCATTAAATTCACTCTAATGCCTCTCATACAAATGAAACTGTTGTCCTCATGGAATTCCCTTTAATTATCTTACTCTCTACATAACCTCCAAAGTCCGTGCATGGCAGCCGCTTCCAGAACCAGAACTCAATCTTGTGATTGGCTTTTCGATATTGATTACCATAGAGGAAACAGAGCTGCTAATATATAGATGTTGTCACTTTGCTGATTACTTGCTTCTTTTCCACCTCTATCTTAATTCAGGATAGACTTGGAGGCAGCTGGATTCCTCCTAGGCAGTTGTTGAGTTGGTCTCCCACTTCCATCTATTTTAAATGATATTCACCAGGAAGTCATCTAAGGTTTGTACAAATATTCTTGTATTCTTCTAGGAACTAATTGGTAGTCAATGGCTTTGTGATTGGTGAAATGCTGCAATTTTTTTTCTGGAGTATTTAGTGTTACTGGTCTAAGCTTTTGATGAGATCCAGTTGAGATGAATGGAATGGGCTTAATATCTATTATCTGGAACTCCAGACCTTCTTTCTTCCCATTGCTTTGACCTCTCATATTCCATTTGTTCGCTTCGTACCATCCCATTATCCAGCTTCAGCCTTACTTTTGAAGAATCATTTTCAGATAATCATCTTAAGTCTTTCCATAAAGATCTGTCAAGCACATGATGTTGCATGAATCATTGGTGTCTACTTGACACTTCACATTCACTTGATGCTCTGCCTCTGCAGTCACCATTCTGAATAGTTGCAACAAACTATTTATCACCTTTAGATATGACAATACCAAACTGTTGTAGACAGTAGAGTGATTTGTTACAATCATCAATTGGCCTCTCCATTTGCCATCTTCAGTGGATTGCTTTTCTTTTTCTAGTTTAAGCACAAGTGCCCCCACACTGAACAAGCTTCTTTTTCTGTGATGTTCACTGCAATATTTTCATTCTGTTCTCTGGCCTTGATCTTTCTCTTTTTTTCGGCAAGTATTTCTTCTTTAATTCTAATCCGTTGTTTTCATTCGTCCTTGATCATCTCTCAATATAATGCAAAGCCTTATCTGTTCTTCCACCATTATGCTCTAGCTGATGACTGAAAATCTCAGAGCTTTAGCACATGTTGATATCTTTCTTTCAAATAAGCTTCTCCTCTCAGCAGACTTGCTCTTACAGCAGGATTCCCTGTACATGTGGCAGCCCTAATTCTGCTGAGATCAGTTATTCAAGCTCATTGGGTTCAGCCAGCTAAATCAGTGCAATCACGTGCTGATAATAGTTTTGCTCTGTCTCCATCCTGGAACTCCGATATTTAATACATACTGTTCATATATAAATTTAATACAGCTTTTAACATGTCTACCTGAAGTTCTCAAAATATCTCACGTTTGGCTTTTCTGCTTCTCAGTGATATATAGGATGCAATATAGTTTGTAGCATTCTTTCCACAGCAGTGATAACAAGATTGTGATTCTAATCTATGTATCTATATTTAATTTTATTCTTATTTTATAGTTTTATCACCAAGTTGGGAAGTATTCCAATTTTATCTCCTATCTTCTTTCATCTCCACAATAGCAGTAAGTGGCAAATATGCAGTCTTTTTGGCCTATTCATTAATTCAGTAATTCAAAGTTGCAGACCATTGTTTTTGTACTTTTTTCTTTCATTCACTCGCAACTCTGACAATCCATATATTTTATGCTTAAGCTGCATTAACTGCAAATCAATTTTAATTGATTCTGATGCTTCGCATACCCAAAGAACCTGATCTGACCTGCATTTCTATTAAACCTAAATGCTGAGTTCCCTTTCGATTATGTCTGCCTTCTTAACTTTAGCAGGAAATCCCATCTTATTTGCCAATTCAATTATTCGGTTTTTGTCATTTCTTTCAAGTTCATCAGGGACAACTCTGCCACCTGCAGATAGTATGTAGCAGTTTCCACTTCCATTTCTTAATCATGGTACATAACCTGATGTTTCCTTTAATCCTTTATCACTTATTAATTCTGAACCCAAATCTTTGTTGTCTGTCACAAGCTATCCATGCAAGATTTCCTAATCTCTTGTCATGACCCATTGGGAATACGAGCTAATACTTGAGTCTCAATACTAGATAGGTGATCACAAGGTTTAAAGAAGAAAGCAAATCACTTAAAACCCATAATTTATCTTTCTGATGAAAAATGTGGCCTGAATTCTGTATTATTAAAAAATACTATTTGTTGTAAAAATCAATTCTAGCAGCTATCAAAATTCTGATTTATCAACATACAAATTTACAAGTTGAAACTTTAATCCTTTTCCTAACCAGCTTGTACCAACAGCGGGAGAGGGTAACTAGTTACAGAGGGAGAGAGAGGTTCTTTTTGCAGTCTGGAAGCTTTTGCATTTGTGTTATTCGGACACACTCTACCCATCCGGCCAGGATCCAATGAAAGAGTGTTGTCATGCTGATAACTTCTTGGCTGCACAACTGGTATGACTGCGTAAACCAATCAGCAACCTGGCTCTGGCAAAAATTGCCCTGCACACACATCCACAATGCTTTGGCATCTTTCACATCTTCCCCCACTGCTCAAACAAAGCAACAGTGTGAACCCAATCACAGTGCGTTCCAGTAATTTGGTCAGAAATATGCAGCAAGTCCTTGGTTTAAAGCAATGCTTTTCCTATTTGGTTGCACAGTCCCCAAAATGAAGAATAACAAAAATGAGTCCATTCTCCACAACATTGTGGACCAATCTGACTCTCCAGAGTGTAAATTTAGGTGGTCAATAGCAAAGTAGGACAGTATAGCAAGTTAAATTTGTTAGGTTTTATGAACTGCATGACAAATCAATGCAATACCTACCTTGAGCATTACTGCCAGGAACCAAACTCTCATCCTATTAGCACCCTCACACAGGTAGAAAAAAACATGCTATTATCAATCTGTGTATGTAAGATGTAATTTAACTTTAATTGTAAACCCAAAGTCAATAACAAGTATAGACTGAGTTGAGAGATTCTCTCAAGATTTGCTAGTCTTAATTAGTTACAAGACCCCTTATGGTACAAACATGTTTTTAGACATTTTGCAGAATTTGTTTATTTAATATTTTGGGCAGCACGGTGGTACTGAGCTAGCACTGCTGCCTCACAGTGCCATGGACCCGGGTTTGATTTCAGCCTCGGGTGGGTGTGTGGAATTTACACATTGTCTGCATGAGGTTCTGCTGGGTGCTCCAGTTTCCTCCCACAGTCCAAAGATGTGCAGGTCAGGTGGATTGGCTGTGCTAAATTTCCCGTAGTGTTCAGGGAGGTGTAGATTAGGTGGGTTATAGGAGGATGCGTCTGGGTGGGATGCTCTGAGGTTCGGTGTGGACTTGTTGGGCCAAAGGCCATATCACAGGTTCTATGATAGACAAGTTACAAAAAAAACTTGATAAAAAGTGTTTTTTCTATCTCTTACTTCAGAAAATTTGTTTATGGTTGCTCGCCTGTTTTGTTGACTGAGATTCTACTCCCGTTTTCAAATGTTCCCATTGCGTACATTGGATCTCAAAATAAAGGCCTTATGAGTCTTCACTAGCTCCTAAGCTCTGTTCTCAACTAAAACCTACTAAATACTAATTGGTTTATGAGGGCATGAAGAGATTGTGGTCAATTTTGGATTGGCTAAACAATATGCACACCATTCCTGATTGGTTTCTTTAAAAGTAATTATCATCTTTATCACTTCACTCCCTACTGTCTCCCGATTCATTCTTTGATATTTCAATTACTTTATAAGCCTTTTGTAACAGCTTGCCCCACTAAACTTAACTGTTGGATCTATAGCAAGAAAATATGACACCAGTTTATGTATTTTCTTTGTCTGGGTAGTAATATATCCCATTATTCCAAATATTTCACCTCACGCACCTGAAAACTTCAAGACAATAACAAGACTACATAACTCATTGCAGAACCTAATTCAAAAGTAATAAACACATGCATACACATGCAAGTCTCCAATTGGCCTGGTGGATCAGTTGTTACAACACTAAGACAGTTTAAAACATAACCACATCTTGCATTAAAAACCTTTCTCCTTAAAGCAGCCTCACGTGATGGATTTTGTTTACTTTCCTCCAGCCATAAAACCATAAACAAATTACCTTACTTTTCTTACAAAAACTATTCAATAAATAAACGTAATTAAACAAATATAATTTAATTCTTCAATTACTTAAACAAGTCACAGTTATTACATTATGGAAAGGTACCAATGTTACAAACATTCACAAGAAAAGAAGCATTAACTTCCTTGTTTTGTCTGCCTGTGTTTGCAAAAAGATTGCCCAAACATTTAATAAATTTCAATTAATTATGTGTGGTTCAATTACAAGTAAAGTGCACTTATCACTTGAGCATACTTATGTTTGCTATGAGGAGGCAACACTTTGATCAAACTGCTAAGCATCTGATTAAATCACCCCACATTTCCTTTCCCTGCTGGATAATAGATCATGACATATAAAATCCTCCATCAGTTATCTCCACAAATAGAGTAGTTCACAAATCAACTGACACCCAAAATTTGCCTCAGTTTAAATTTATAGGAATGTAAAAGATGTCATGGCTTACATCTACTTTCTATATATACCAAGGCAATAAGCAGTTCAGCTAAGCCCAATGAGATATTGAAATGTTAATGAAACAACTAAGGCAGAGGAATGACTTTGTTGGGAAGGACTCCTCGGCAAACCGCCTGATCAATTATTCAGATTTAAGTTATCAATTAGGAATGCATCTTTATAAATAGAAAGATGCTCCTGTCCTTCTAAATGATTGCAAATCTGAAAACCTGCACATGACATGCAACTTTTCTCATATCTGAAGGCATTAAATAAAGAAACTTAATAAACCTCCTTGATCTGACAAAGAAAGAGACTGCATTGTTTCATTTCATTAATTCATTGTCCAAAGCACCTACATTGCTTAAATGATCTTTCCATTAATTTTTATTTGCTTTATAATCTTATCATGAATTTTATAATAAACACAGAGAGGAGAAAGCTCTACAATTCTTTCATTCATATTGATACACATTCAAATAAGTTAATCATCCCATGGGAAGTGCCAATGACTGCCTTTGACATCAACACTGCAATTGGCAGAATGTAGTATCAAGAAGCCCCAGCAAAGTTGGAGTCAGTGGGAAGCAGGGGAGAGGGAGGAAGTCTATATGTTTGTTGAAGATCAGCCCTTGTCAGCTCCAGGACTTCTCTGCAGGAGTCTCTCAGAATACTGCCCTTTCAACTACTTCCTCAACACCATTCTCTTTATCATACAGTTAAAAGTGAAAATATTTGCTATTGAGACCTCTTTGCAAATCCTCAGATAGTGAAGCAGTCCACGTCCAAATGCACAAGTCCTGGACAATATCCAATCTTTGGCTAACAACCCACAAGTACATTTATGCCACACAATTGCCAGGCAATGAATATCTCTAACAAGACAGAATCACCATTGTTTCATGACATTCAATGTCATTACCATGTCTTAATTTCCCATCATCAACCTGGGCGTTGCCATTGACCTGAAATTGAACTGGAATAGTCATTTTAAAACTGTGGTTTCGAAAGCAGGTCAAAGACTAGGAATCCGGCGGAAAAACAGTCATCACCTGATTCTCCAAAATCTGTCCACCATTTACAATGCATAGAAAAGAGTGTGGTGGAATATTTTCCAATTAGTTGACTACAGCTCCATCAACATTCAATAAATGTGACCCATTCAAGATAAATTAGCCCACTTCTTTTGCATGACATCCACAAAAGTTGGCTACACCCGCCTTCAACACACAGTAAAAGCGATGCTTGCAATCTACATCTGGCAGTACAGAAAGGTTCCTCAGACAGCTCCTTCCAAATTCACAATCATTACCCCTTCAAAGGAGAAGGGCAATTAATGCCTCATAAACCTACCAGCTGTAAATTCCCCCTCATGGTACTCACCACCCTCACTTAGAAATCACTGCCATTCCTTCAATGTCACTGGGTCAAAGTCCTAGAACACACTTCTTAACAACATTATTGGTGAATCTGCACTAAATGCAGATCACCACCATCTTCTCAAGAGCAATACGAATGGGTAGTAAGTGCTTGTCAATCCAGTGAAACCCACATCACCTAAATTAATCCAAAAATGTTACAAAGGTAGTAGGAACTGCCAATGCTGGAGAATCTGAGATAATAAGGTGTAGAGCTGGATGAACACAGCAGGCTAAGCAGCATCAGAGGAGCAGGAAGGCTGATGTTGCAGGTCTGGACCCTTCTTCAGAAAATGAATAAGGGCCCACATCCAAATTGTCAGCTTTCCCGCTCCTCTGATGCTGCTTAACTTGCTGTGTTCATCCAGCTCTACACCTTGTTATCTCCAATCCAAAAATGTAATGTCTTTACATGGTGAATGGACTTTGAATCGAATACTGACTCTTCAGTATGTCTGTACATCAATAATAGTGCAGCTTTTTAAATTCAAATTGTTTACAGGATTGCAGCATGTGACAGAAGTGCACATAGGATGGAAATATTATATTTGTGAAACTTGCATATGGAAGCAGCCTTTGCAAATCCTGGGAGAGAGGCAATATTACGTGGCAGAGGCGGTAAGTGGCAGGGCAAGCCCCAGTTAAGTTTACCTACATGACCATTTTCTTCATTTCTTTCATTTAATCTGATCTGTCATTCAATCACTCTCAGTAAATGGAATACTGAACCACTTTACTCTACCACTGCAAGATGTACTTGAAGGATTCTGTCATTCAGGCATCATTTCTTCCTGTTCTTTCTGCAGTTATGCTCCAGAAAACTTCATTAAATACCAGTGACACTGGGTTGTCTTACACTTTATGGGGCACATCATAATCGATTCCATCCCTCCTAAGTGCCAGCTCATATGTATCCATTTGTGATGATTTATATGATTTAGAGGGAAATCTCTTGGGTAAGAAATGAAGCAGAAGTGAGGAGGAGCAACTGGTAGTGGTAGATTAGGAGCAAAGCTATTGTCAGGTAGAAGTCTAATTCATTTCACATTTTGGCTGATAAACTTAAAGGTCTGAAAAACTTAACAGCTCCTTTGAAGTGAAGTGTACTTTATGAGCATCATATATTGCTACAATTTTTAGATATCATCAAGGTGTTACTGTTGTTCTCTGATATGGAGGACCCTACCATGTGGGGTCACATGTACAAAGTCTTGCATCATGGGTAGAGGCCTAGAGACAACTACCCCTCCTTGCATTTTCACATATTTTTCACAAAGAACAGTGCAGCACACAAATAGGTCCTTTGGCCCGCCAAGCCTACACTGACACACAATGCCTTTCTAAACTAAAAATCCTTTGCCTCCAGATGGCCTGTATCCTTCTATTCCCTGCCCATTCAAGGACCTGCCCAGATATCTATTAAACATTGCTATTGTATCTGATTCTACTACCTCCTGTGGCAGAGCATTGCTGGCGCTTACCATCCTCTGTATAAAAGACTTGCCTCTCATAAGTCCTTTAAACTGAACCATAGTAGCCCAACCTAAACGTAGACACACATGGGAATTCCTAGAGGCATGGTACACCACCCATTCTTCAATCAACAAACATATAGAATTGGACCCCATATATAAACCCATACCGATCACAACTGGAAATGACAGTACTCACCATAACAGACCAGACAGTATAAATTCTAAGCGGAGTAGATTAACATCACTTCATCAAAGTCTCCACTGATGACGTCACCTAGCATGGCGATGAAATATCTGAACATAAACAAGCCAGCATGGCCAATCCACCTAACCTGCACATCTTTGGACTATGGCAAGAGACCGGAGCACCAGGCGGAAATGCACGCAGATGTGGGGACAACATGCAAACTCCACACAGACGGTTACCTGAGGCTGGAATCTAACCCAGGTCAGTGGTGCTGTGAGGCACTATCCGCTGACACATCATGCCACTCTGGATATAGTTAGGTTAAGTGAACAGATAACATTTTATTAGAGGAATATAGTGTGAGAAAACAGGACGTTGTCAACTTTGCTAAGATGAATAAAGAAAATTAGAATATCATTTTAAAGGATACAGACTGCACATGCAAAAGTACAACAGGATTTGGGTGTCATTGTATATGCATCACAATAAATTAATGCACAGCTACAATACGTAATCAGACAGGCAAATGGAATGTTGGCTAATAAACAACGGGGATGAAAATGTAAATGTAGGGATGCCTTGTGATAGCTATGCAGGTTATTGGCAAGCCTGTACATGGTATAGTACACTGCTCTGTGCTACTTGCTGAAGGAGGGACACAATTGCATTGGAAACTAGTTCAGAGAAGATTCAGTAGGTTGATGAGGATGAGAATGTTCTTTGCAACTAAGGCTGGTCAGAAGGAACTTTTGCTCATTATAAGAAAAAGAGATGATATGAGTGAAACATTAAAATTCAAAGGGGTCTTGATAAGGTAGATACAGGCAGCGTATTTCACCACAAGGGGAATATAGAATGAAGGAACATAGTTTTAGAATAAGGGACCTCCCACTTAAGACAGATTGAGGAATTTCTTCTCTTGGACTGTCATTATTCTTTGGAATTCTATTCCGTTGAGAAGGAAAGATGTTCCAGGTAGAGTTAGACAGATTTTTGATCAATAAAAGGGATTGCAAGTGGGGTCTGCCAAGAAAGGCGGTAAAGCCAGGATTCGATAAGTTGTAATTGTTTTGAATGGTGCAGCTAACGAGATAGACTGAATGTCTATTCTGCCTCTATTTCTTACTAAAAAAAGCAACAGTGGGTCATAATAGTAGGTTACACTGCTAACAGTAATGTAAGTGTTAGACAATGCAGCTGGTTTATTTCAGGACTTGGCAGCCAGGAGGGACTTCAGTCCTGCATACTAATCAGTCACCTCTCAGATTACTGTCACTCAGGTAGCATTTAGATAAAACATAAGCCTAGTTTCAAGAGTACTTACATTGTACATCGCTTAGTGAAGCACTAAATACATCAGAGATGTGACGGTTTGATACTGGAGTTCTGTGCAGAAAACCTTTTTGAAACAATCTGGAAGCAAATTTCATCAGGTGACAGGAACGGAACATTTTATAAGTTTACAAGCTTTAATGTATTGTAGATCAAGACATATATGTGGAAGATACCAAAAAATGTGAAAATGACTGCTATTGTTCTATACAGTTATGTTGATTTGTTATATTTCAAAGCTAAGAGGAAAGTTTCTATTATGGAGCTTGTAACATAGTTCTCATGGGCAGCATGAATTCCTTGGCCAGATAGCTTCAGGATTTTCCATCTGCGCTTCCTGGTCACTATATTAAATTTACCACCTCTGGTGATAATGTTGATTTGTTGGCAAGTAATGCAACGTTGCCAAATTTCTTAAAACTGAGGCTGAATTGCAAACAATCTACGTTCTGGAAGTGAAGTTTCAATATGTCAATGGTCTACTTGGTCATTATTCAATGGGTGTATGTGCAGTTCTGCTTTATAACAGGTTTCAGCTGGTGTTTTGGGAGAATACAGTAATGTCTAAGGGAATGAATATAAGATAAAATGTACTTATGGAACAACTCAGTATTTTCATTTGTGATGACACATGTTCTGGTGGGGCTACAAACTGCCCTAAAATGTACATGTATGTACTGATTTTTCCAAGGATATTGTGCTGGGGAGAACCATTGCCCACTGGCCTTCTGAGCGAATTAATGCTGGTCAGCTGTGATTTCCTAGCTAATGCAACTGGTGAAACAATTCTACGTTCAGTTCTGACATGAAGCTGCCTGAGAAGGGAATATCCAACTGAATATTCCAGTGTCGTTAGTTACAAATAAACCAGAATTTGGAATTCCTTTCTAACTCGTTTTTATATTGGCTATGGAGACGCACAAGAAGGGTATAATTTGAAACCTCCAGGACATCAAGAATCTGATAGTTTAATAAAATAGCACAACTTCCTCATGATATTGTCTGGGAAGAAGATTAAATTAAATAATCAAACAAATTAGATATGTCAACCTTTGGGCTTAATGGGATACATACAGGGCTTTCCTGCATTCTGTAGAGTTCTACCTCCACATCATTCATGAAATATCCCATATGGGTTTCCCATATGAAAGGGAAGCTGATTGACAGATAGGTGGATAGCTCTGAAGAAACTTCTGGTGACATCAGGTTCAGGATTTTAACCCAGGATTTAGTGGATCAGGTTTCTGGTCGATGGTAACCGCCAGGATGTTCAATGGGGATTCATTGATGCAAATGACATCAAATGTCAAGGGCAATGGTTGGATTCTATCTTGTTGGAGATGGCCAGTGCCTGACATTTGTGTGATGTGAGTGTTACTTAACACTTAGCAAACCCAGCCTAAATGATGTCCAGGTCTTTCTGCAGTTGGCCACAGACTGCTTCAATATCTGAGGAGTCCTGAATGGTCCTCAACATTG
The DNA here is from genome assembly GCF_030684315.1 of Stegostoma tigrinum. NCBI lineage: Eukaryota > Metazoa > Chordata > Chondrichthyes > Orectolobiformes > Stegostomatidae > Stegostoma > Stegostoma tigrinum. The sequence continues at coordinate 73,866,608 of NC_081356.1, forward strand.
TTAATTGATCAGCAATCATCCCACCTTTTTCATTGTCATAGTGTGTAGGTCATTGATGAAGCATCTGAAGATGGTTGGGACTTGGGCCATGATAAACACCTGTGGTGATGTCCTGGGCTCGTGAAGCTGAGATGACAAATATAAACCACCTTTTTTTATGGGTGTGTAATCTCTGACTCATGCTTGGAAGGGATTTGATCCAGAGGACTGTTTCCTGACCTCATGGCAGCTTATCTCATGGCTTAGGATGATTGCTGATCTGATAGGAATTTAGCATGGGTGGGAGTGATGCTTGTTCTCATTTTGCATGCAATGTGTGGATGGTGGGCTTGTGAAGCTTTGGACATGGGCAAGTTGTTAGGGGAGAGCATTCCCATAATTCCTTGCTCACAAGGGAGTGGTCCCTGATACTTTTCTCACCTAATTGCAGAAATCAATTCTCTTTAGACTGTCGAAATCTGACCAACTATAATTAAGTCAGCCTTAGTTCAACTGGTAATGTTTAAACTTGCATGAGAAGATTCAGACTCAAATCCCAGAATGTGAGGCAAGAAAGTTAGGGCTGATATTCTCCTGTGCAATTTAGCTTTGTGTTGCATTGTTCTGTGTGCTGTATTTTAGATGAGATATTAAACTGAGGCCTCTTGATTTTTTTTTCAGTACATCGCAAGGTACTGTTGTAAACAATGAGGAGGAAGGTTAAGAAAAACTCCCTTGTATGGCAGCTTTTTGAAGCACGGTTTGCTTTCCTACCAATTTTTTGAGGGAAGATTGGCTAAATATTTGACCAGAGGACTATACAGGGCTATGGGTAGGAAACAGAGTGGTATGAAGGTGTGAATCATTTTAGACTGCTTCTAGAATAAGTGGTTGAGATATAATTGGTCAATTTTCACACCTCACTATCTGCCAGCTGTGCGCATTGTGTTTTCATGGGTATGACTTCTTACCTGTTAACTGGAAAATGAGAGTAAATGGTAGATAATGCAAGCAGATACAACTTATGTTGAAAAGTTGCAAAATTGCCATTTGGAGGTCATTTTCAATATTTCGAACTGAATTGTAGGGAGAAGCTAATTTGGAATGTTAATAAACAACAATTCAATTTCTTGAACGTTCTTATGTTCACCATTTTTAATTAATATTTCAAAAAAATCATACATACATTCTGTAAATGCTTCAGTGATATATTTGCACTTCATAGAAAATTAGATGGATACTATCATTCTTAAGCGGTAATTAATGTGGTAAAGAATAAAAGCTCAGAGTTTTTCTTTAAGAAGCATGAAATGATTACAGTACAGAAGGAATCGACTTGATCCATTATGTTGGTCCGAGATAGCTGCAACTCCCCCACTTCCACAGTTTCACAAATGTTCTGTCTGTAGAGGCTTCCCCAGTTCCCCTTTGAAAATGCTGATTGAATCTGCGCCATCACGTTCTTCGGCAGTGCATTCCAGAATATAACAGCTTGCTGAATATAGAACTTTTTTATTATCAAGTCATTAGTGTTACTTTAGCAATCATTTTAAATCAGTGCCTTCTGGCTCTTGGCTCTTCAAACACTTGGAAAGTTTTCCATCTAATACATCATGATGTTGAATTCTTCTATTAATTGCCTCTCAAACTTCTCTTCTCTGGGGAGCACGACCCCAAAGACTGCAACAGATCAGTCAATAGAAATCATTCATTCATGAATCATTTTCATATATCTTTTCTCCATTCTCTGCAAATTCTTCACATTTTTCTTCAAGTGCAAAATCCAGAACTGGGCATAATACACCAACCGAGAATGATCCAGTGTTTCATAAAGCATAACTTCTTTGCTTTTTCACACTGTGAGTTGACGTTTCACATTGGCCTAATGGTACTGATGCTAGACTGTTAATGCGGAGACCCAGATAATGTTCTGGGGACCTACATTCAAATTCTACCACGGCAGATGGTGGAATTTGAATTCAATAAATATCTGGGATTAAGAGCTTAATGATGACCTTGAATCAATTGCTGATTTTTTGAAAACCCCATCTGGTTCACTAATGTCCTTTGGGGAAGGAATTTTCAATCCTTACCTGGTCTGTAACATGTGACTCCAGACTCACAACAATGTAGTTGATCCCAAAGCCTTTTATTCATATATAAAGAGCAAGAGGATAACTAGAGAAAAGATTGGACCACTTAAGGACAAAGAAGAAAAGTTATGCGTCCAGTCAGAGAAAATGCGTGGTATTCTTAACGAGTACTTTGCATCGGTATTCACCAAGGAGAGGGACATGACGAATGTTGAGGTTAGGGATAGATATTTGATTGCTCTAGGTCAAGTCATCATAAGGAGGGAGGAAGTGTTGGGTATCCTAAAAGAGATTAATGGTTCACAAATCCCCAGGTCCAAATGGGATCTATCCCAGGTTATTGAGGGAAGCGAGAGAGGAAATTGCTGGGGCCTTAACAGATATCTTTGCAGCATCCTTAAACACGGGTGAGGTCCTGGAGGACTGGAAAATTGCTAATGTTGTCCTCTTGTTTAAGAACATAAGGAATCCCATTTAAGGGATAATCCAGGTAATTATTGACCGGTGAGCCTAACGTCAGTGGTAGGGAAACTGCTGGAGAAGATACTGAGGGATAGGATCTATTCCCATTTGGAAGAAAATGGACTTATCAGTGATAGATAACATGGTTTTGTGCAGGGAAGGTCATGCCTTACCAAGTTAATAGAATTCTTTGAGGATGTGACAAAGTTGATTGATGAGGGGAAGGCTGTGGATGTCATATACATGGACTTCAGTAAGGCGTTTGATAAGGTTCCCCATGTCAGGCTGATGGAGAAAATGAAGTTGCATGGGGTCCAGGGTGTGCAAGCTAGATGGATAAAAAAACTGGCTGGGCAACCGGAGACAGAGAGTAGTAGTGGAAGGGGGTTTCTCAAATTGGAGACCTGTGACCAGTGGTGTTCCACAGGGATCTGTGCTGGGACCACTGTTGTTTGTGATATACATAAATGATTTGGAGGAAGGTATAGGTGGTTTGATTAGCAAGTTTGTAGATGACACAAAGATTGTTGGAGTAACAGATGGTGAAGGGGGCTGTCAGAGATTGCAGCAGAATATAGATAGATTGGAGAGTTGGGCAGATAAATGGCAGATGGAGTTCAATCCAGGCAAATGCGAGGTGATGTATTTTGGAAGATCTAATTCAAGGGGGAACTATACAGTAAATGGAAAAGTCGTGGGGAAAATTGATGAACAGAGAGATCTGGATGTTCAGGTCCATTGTTCCCTGAATGTGGCAATGCAGGTCAATAGGGTGGTCAAGAAGGCATACGGCATGCTTTCCTTCATCGGACGGGGTATTGAGTACAAGAGTTGGCAGGTCATGCTACAGTTGGATAGGACTTTGGTTCTGCCACATTTGGAATACTGCGTACAGTTCTGTTCACCACATTACCAAAAGGATGTGGACGCTTTGGAGAAGGTGCAGAGAAGGTTCACCAGGGTGTTGCCTGGTATGGAGGGTGATAGCTATGAAGAAAGTTGAGTAAATTGGGATTATTTTCATTAGAAAGATGGAGATTGAGGGGGGACTTGATTGAGGTGTACAAAATCATGAGGTGTATAGACAAGGTGGATAGCAAGAAGCTTTTTCCCAGAGTGGGGGACTCAATTACTAGGGGTCATGAGTTCAAAATGAGAGGAGGAAAGTTTGTGGGAGATATGCATGGAAAGTTCTTTACGCAGAGGGTGGTGGGTACCCAAAATGCGTTGCCAGAGGAGGTGGTAGATGCAGACATGACAGTGTCTTTTAAGATGTATCTGGACAAGTACATGAATGGGCGGGGAGCAAAGGGATAGAGGCCCTTAGAACATAGATGACAGGTTTAAACAGAGGATCTCGATCGACTCAGGCTTGGAGGGCCAAAGGGCCTGTTCCTGTGCTGTAATTTTCTTTGTTCTTTGTTCTCATTCTAGGTGACTCTTAATGGCCCTCTGGACAATTAGGGATGGGCAATAAGTGCTGTCTAGCCAATGATGGCCTCATCTCATAAATGTACTTTGGCAAATTGTTAATTCCAGGGTAGTATAATGAAGGATTTCCCATGAGCCCTAATGAGTTGTCCCATCCATTCTTAGCTTTACAGCTTCATTAATTCTGCAGGGGAGGTGATGGTCTAGTGGAGTTATCAGTGGACTGTTCATCAAGACCCAGATAATGTTTTGGAGAGTAGGAGGGTTACGAGAGAGTTGCAGTTTTGTGAACAAGGGTCTCGGCCCGAAACGTCAGCATTTCTGCTCCTCTGATGCTACTTGGCCTGCAGTGTTCATCCAGCTCTACACCTTGTTACCTCTAATGTTTTGGCGACCTGGGTTTGAATCCTGCCATGGCAGATTGTGAATTTTAATTCAATTAAAATGTGGCATTAAGAATATAATGATGACCATGAAGCCATTGTCAATTGTTGGGGAAAAACCCAACTGATTCACTAATATCCTTTATGGAAGGAAGCTGCCACCCTTACCTGGCCTGGCCCACATGTGAGTCCAGACCCACAGCAATGTGGTTGACTCTTAACTGACGGACGGACAATATATACTGCCCGGTCAGTAACACCCTCATCTTGTGAATGAATAAACACTGACTTCAAAAACCTTACCCTCATGTAAGCTTTTTTGTCAGCAAAGGCCAGTGCTGGAATCTTCCAGCATTCACAGAGTGGGCACTTTATTTAGATCCCAGCTACATGACACTTCCAACGCCTCAAACTTCCCTTGACAGTGTGTTGCTGTATAATTCAAAAGGATATGGCTGGCAAAGGCAGGTTCACATCTTAATTCACCAACAGGGCCTGGAGGTCCTGGTGAATGGGGGTGATGGAGAAGAGACTACTCTTGGCAGTGCCATGTCCAAGGCATGGAGGAATGTTACCTTATCAAACAATAGGAGCAACAGTGAAATTAATGATGTAAACAGGAAAAAAGGTTAGAATGGATATTCTGTCAGAGAGAGGAGCAGAGTTTCTTCAAGGCGGGCATACCTGGAAGAGATGTTGTAGTGAATTAAACACTAAACAAAAAAAGCAAAAGCACTGCAGATGCTGGAAATCAGAAATAAAAACAGAAATTGCTTAGAAATCTCAACAGCATCTGTGGAGAGAAATCAGTGTTAAAGTTTTGATCCAGTGAACATTCTTCAGAACTCAGGGATCTAGGGGCAACTTTTTCACACAGTGGTTTGTATGTGGAATGAGTTACCAGAGGAAGTGGAACATGTGGATACTGTTACAACTCTGAAAAGACATTTGGGCAGGTACGTAAATAGAAAAGGCTTAGAGGGTCATGAACCCAATGCAGCAAATGGGGCCAGTTTAGTTTGAGAAACCTGGATGACATGGACATGTTGGACTGAATGATCTGTTTCTGTGCTGTATGACTTTATGCTCCTGCTCTTTCAGGTCCACCATATCCCCTCCTTATCTGCTCCAGTTGTACAGGACACAATGAAGAAGAAAAACCAGTAAAAGTAGTGAATGAGACATACTTGTATACTTCAAAATGTAGCTCCAGTATTAATATTGATGTTACAGGTTCTACATGCAAAGGTTGTGCATCGTGAGTCTGTCCAGAGTGTGCTTCAAGGCCTCTGCTGATCAATCCAAACATTAGAATCTTACCTTCAGGAGGCTTATTGTCTGCTCCACTGTGGCCCTGGTGAAAGAATGACCAGCAAGCATTTACACTCACCCTCAGTCAGAGTTGTACAATGGAGTCATAATGCCCAGTGAACATCCTTCTAATGCAGCCGGCCTTTGAAACAAAGCAAGTACATGAGCATTTTCCAGCATATAGGCATTCCAACTGCTCCCAGCGTACCCAGTGCAGACTTCTAAGATGTGGTACCAACAATCACAATGTTGACATATTCATAGAATGGAACCCTTTCTGTTGAAATTCGCTGTGCTATGATATGACACACTCAATATGTTATATGTACAGTCAGTAGTGCCTTACACCTCAGGAAAGCCAGTATATTGGAATACTCTACTAACCAGGCTGCAGCACTGACCTTGTCATAGAGAAATGAGAAGAAGTGGCATAATCTTTCACAAACTGCAACGCTAATAGCCTTGATACATTCGTGAATTGAGGGTTGTGAGATCCCAGACAACTCCTCATTGGGCCTGGAGGTTGTTGCTGGCCCTGGACGTGATTGCACATCTGTTCCTCTCAAATTTGACTCCAACTTTGTAGCACCATGGTCACAGTGACAATGAACCCTGCTACAGTTGGATCCATTGGTCACATTCCAATGAACCTATTGTTGGGAATATCAGAAGCAGAACAGGCTCTTAAGAATGAGAGTAGTTAGAATTTGCATCACTCGCAAATTATGATTTAGCGAATTCCTCCATATAGCAGGACAAGGAGGACTTTAAGATAGAAGGCCATGAAATGCCTTTTCATGGATTTTTGACATAGGGACCTTATTCTAATGAATGAAGCACACACAATGAAATGGGAATCCAGTAAGAGATTATAAGAGCTATATAATTGCCACTTTATATCCATTACCCTTCACCCCTTATATCACCCAAGAAAGGCAGCATAGTATACTTTATTAATTCATGGGATAAAGGCGTCGCTGACCAGGAAGCATTTATTGCCCATCCCTAATTGCACAGAAGGCAGTTCAGAGTCAACCACATTGCTGTGGGTCTAAAGTCACATGTAGGCCAGACCAGGTAACGATGGCAGTTTCCTTCCCTAAAGGACATTAATGAATGATATATTATAATATATCAGAACGTCTTGGTAAATACTTACAGTTCATAGTGAGAGGAAATCGGGACTGAGCCCTTGTGCAACTTATGAGATCTTGGATTGTTTCTGTGATTTGTGACCAGCAGTGAGACATATACGGTCACCTGTGATTACTTCTGCTTCACAGAGATGACTATGATTGATCTGTAATGACCAATGTGAGCAGGATTTGAATCATACGCAGCTGGATATCTCATGCCTACATATCAGGATATTATGATTACAAATGTCTTCAAGATGGATTGTATGGTTGAAACAGTTGCCCCTTGAAATGCCTCATGCTGTTTACAACTATAGCGTGAGCTCAGGCAGTGAAAAGAATATCTCCTCTGCCCACCCTGTGTGTGGGTGTTGCTATTTGTTTTTTCCAATGTGCATTTATGAGTTGCACGAGAATGGAAAGCCATGCAGGTTGAACTTGGCAAATTGAATCTCAGGGCTAACTCAAAGGCCACTTCTCAAACTTTGCATTCCATTCTTCCTTGTATTCCCTGTCAAGCCCATGAGACCTGAGCTTTTACATATACCTGCCCAACTCTTTCATTCATGTCTTCACCTCTCAATGTTACCTCCTCAGCAGCATAGCCACACCATCCACCATGCTGCCCTATTCCCGTGCAACCCACCATCTCATCTTCCAGATACCCATGTTTCCAATGTACTATCACTCCCCATCCTCACATGTTGAGGTGCCTTCCTTCACAATTATTATCACCTCTGTATTCCGGTGTTCTGCCTCCAATTCCCATAATTAACTTACACAGCTTCCCAACCGCAGCAATGGCCTCTGATAATCTCCATTGACTTTCACCTCCAGAACTAACTGTGGCCCATCTCTTGACTGACTTGGATGGACAGCTCTGACATATGAGTGACCTGACCTCCAACTGATCCCTGTGAAGTTTCCCAACTAACTTATCTTGAACCCTCAGACTGGTTGCACGAGACCAGCAGGTTTGGGAGTAGCCGACTCCTTAGATGACAGTGACATGGAAACCCTGAACCTGAAAGCTTCTCGTGGCTGACTGACTGTGTCCAACTTCCAGGTTGAGATTGGATGCTGTTCTTGACTAACTGTGATTGTTACCCTGATTGATGGGTATCCTCATTGACTTGACTGAGGACAACTCCCCTTAGACTTGGAGATGTAGCCATTTGGTTGAGATGTGAAGAGGACATAAGGACTATACCGAAGTATATAGACAGGCTAAGTGAATGGGCAAAGATCTGGCAAATGGAATGCAATGCGAAGAAGTGTGAAATTGTCCATTTTGGCAGAAAGAATAAAAAGAAGGAGCAAGTTGTCTAAATAGTGAGAGAACGTACAGCTCTCAGATACAGAAAGATCTGGATGTCTTAGTGCATGAATAGTAGAAGTTTAATATGCGAAACCAGCAAGTAATCAGGAAAGTTAATAGAATTTTTTTTTACCATGAGGGAAATTGAACACAAGAGTAGGGAAACTATGTTGCAGCCATACAGGGTGTTGGTGAGACTGTATCTAGAGTACAATGTATAGTACTGGTTATTTTACTTATGAAAGGATGCTAATACTTTGGAAGCTGTTCAAATAAGATGGACTAGACTATATATCCAGAATGGGTAGGTTGCCTTATGAGGAAACGCCAGACAGGCTAGGCCTGTATCCTCTGGAATTTAGAGGAATCAGAAGTGACTTAATTGAAATGTATGAGAAAAAGATTTCTGTGGCACAGTAGCATCCCTGCCTCTCAGCCAAGAGACCTGGTTTCAGTCACACCTACTCCAGAAATGTATAATATCATCTCTGAGCAGATAGATTAGAAAATATGATTTTAAAAGAAAGGCCTGAGGGGGTTTTGACTGGGTGCATGTTGAAAAAATGTTCCCTCTTGGAGAATCTCGAATTAGAGGCCATTTTTAAATAAAAAATGTGTTGTCCATTTTGAAATGTAGGTATGAAAACAATTTTTTTCTCTCAACAGGTCCAAAGTCTTTGTAATTCCCATCGTCAAAAGGCTGTGAATGCAGAATCTTTAAATGTTCTTAAGCAGATGCAGATGGATTCATGATTGCCAAGTAGATGAAAGATAATTGGAGATATGCAGGAACGTAGATTTGATGGACAAATCAGATGATCCATGAGCTTAATGAATGGTGGAACAGGTTCAAAGGGCAGAGTGGCCTTTTCTAGTGTTCATATGTTTATGTTTTGCCAGATTCTGTCCAAGATGGAGGCCAAGAATAGCAAGCTAGAGTTGCTAGGTAACCACTGTGATTTTCATGTCAGGAATTGTTGTATCTAGTTTCTCTCCAAAGTTTGGGAGAGTAGAAAATTGAATATTAATGTGGTCACATTTGGTAGTTATGGAGTGCCTATTGGCAATGCATATATACAACATAACCCGCATTACCCTCACTAACCAAATTTGGTTTGACGACACCAAACACAATCATGTCAGTAAAACATCATCTGCCTTTAACAAACACAAGCTGGATTTTTCTAATCAATTAACCTTTTTCCAAGTGACTGATAATTTCATTTTGGATTATAATTTTAAAAAGCTTTTCTAGCACAAAAACGTAAATGACTGGCCTATACTTGCCAGGTTTATCCTTATAGCTTTTTGCTGAATAAGGGTATAACATTTGCAATTCCCCAGTCCTCTGACACTACCCCAGTGTGTAAATCTACATGCTTTGCTACTCAATTTTAGCATTTGTTCACAATTACAAAAACTGCATTCGATTAGTCATTGGCATGCAGAGATGTTAATACGATGAGCTGTAGCATAGATAGATTGATACAAGAAGTGAATGTAGAAGTTATACATTTTTGTCTGTGTCGAAATATTTACTTGTAACATCTGAAGTTCATACTTCTACCTATATGTTAGAATTAAATATTTAGCTTTTATGAAATAGTGGCTTTGACATCTTTAAAATGTGGATATTCAGAAGATCTATTTTTGATTCAAGCAGTGAAAATAAACCTTCTACAGTGCTTAATATACACATCTCGTTGAAGCTTAATGTTTTGATCAGTACGCTACCAGCGCCACTATACTCAGAGAAATCTGACACTTGCTTGTTAGAAAAATACAAAAACCAACTACTCTGTTTTATGCCAACTATAGAAGCCAATTTTTCTTTTGTGATAATGCCATGGAAATTTTTATCAGTTATATAGAATGAGCAATGTAATTTTATCCTAATGGATGGGCACTTTCATTTCTTAGTGATTCAGTCAAATTAAAATATTTACAAAATAATAATCTGTATCTGGGGTAAAATCTATTTATGCAATTTGTGCAATAAAATCTTAGATGTAATCTTGATAAACAAATTTATGATTTTGTTACACAAATCATACACAGTAGAAATCTTACACATGGGTGCACGACCTTTATCCCATTTTTCTATTAAGAATAATTCTGAGCCATTTTGGGACAATTTACTAATGACAATGTGTTAAATAAATGGGAGGCTTGTGGATGGTTCAAAATTGGTCTTGGGTTCAATGTATTATTCGAATGAAATGTCAACACATCACACCTTCACAAACAACACATTCATTTCACATGGTTGAATTTTGAGTTGCTTACCTCACCAATCGCATCTTTTAGTTACGTCCAGACAGAGGAGAGAGTGACAATGGGAGTTTGGTGGTGCAGAAGGAGGTGGGAGAATTGCCTATACTTGCAAATACTGCAGAATTGTGCAAAATAACACCTCTCTTTTTGGAGGTGGTTATTTCATTTGTTGTAATGACCTCAAGAATTCAGAACAGCACAGATTTGATTTTTTTTCCACTCTGTGCTGTCAAATTTCCTGGAAAGGTTCTAAAACAGATGTTAGGCCATTGTTCTCATACAGATGGAGTCCAATACCAGTTTTAGACAACTGACAAACATACCTGAAAAACTGGCCTGGTGCAATATTGAGTAAAAGTAAAATAATGGGCACAGTGTTTAAGAGTGGGGAAGTGATGCTGGAACTGTATAAAATGTTGATTCGGCCACAGGAAGGGTATTGTGTGCAGTTCTGGAATCCACATTATAGGAGAGATGAGAATATAATGGAGAGGGTGTAGAGATTTACCAGGACTTTGTCTAGACAGGAAAGCTTTAGCTATGAAGAGAGATTAGATACACCAGTGTTGTTTCAATTGCAGTAGAGCAGACCGAGGGGCGACATAGTTGTAATGGATAAAATTATGAGAGCCATAGACAGGTGGATGGCAAGGAATCTTTCCCCTGGATGGAGAGATCAGTGACCTGGGGCATCAATTTAAGTTAAAGGTCAGATGGCTTAGAAGGGCTGCAAGGGGAAAAAGGTTCTTTCACCCAGAAGGTGATGGCAATCTGGAACTTGCAGCTTGTAAGAATGATAGAGGCAGAAACTGTCTTAATATTTAAGAAGTATTTAGATTTACATTTGTGATGCTCAGGCACACAGGGATATGGGTCAAATGGTGAAAGTGGGATTAGAATAATTAATTGGCTGTTTTTAACTGGCATAGACTCAATGGGATGAAGGGCCTTTTTATGCTCTTTAGGTCTCGAAGACTCTATGAGCCCAGAAGATGAAAGGTGCAAAATTTCCCACTGCTACATTTATAAAATAAATGTTACCAGGTCAAACCTTTTCTTTTAAATTCTGTCATGCAATTTGTTATTATGGTGTAGTGATTCCGTAATAGCAAATACAGAAGTATTTCATGGCTTGAATTGAAGTGCAGAAAAAAATCTCACAACATGCAAAATATTTTATATCTCTAAAAGGAGTAAATTCACAAACATTCACTTGAGACCAGTTTGTTGAAAACTATTTAATGTGGGATTATTTTTTGATTAACACAGAAAAATGTGTATGCAGCAACCTAGCGAGAACTGTGAATCTGAACAGTTACACGAAGAATTGATTTTTTTCAACTTTTTTGTTCCCTGTTGCTTTTTTATGACAAGCAGTTTTGATTTAGGTAAGAATATGAAAAGTTTTCTTTCTGTTGCTTGCTGTCTAACTAATATCATATACCAGGCCTTTAATAATAAAATAACCTCTTTCAATTTTAAAACTCTAAAATTACAAAATACATTGTTTGCATTTTTCATGAGTAGAAGAAATATATCTTGAAGCCTTCTATTTAAAATCTATACATTACTTTCTTAGGTTTTATTTGTTTAAAAGTAAAACAAAAGCATTCACCTGCTTGCAAATAATAACATACAAACATAAGCATGATGAGTAGCATTAAATTCTTCAAATGGCAACCAAACAAGGGTTGATAATGGTGATTTATAAAAATACAAAACTTAAAAATGTAACTAAAGTGCTTTACTTGTCAATATCTGTGCATTCTTTCTGAATCCAAGTTCCATTAAATTTATAAATCCTGCAGATCCCATTTAAAATAACAAATGTATTTCATATTGTCGTGACAAATTAATGCATTGTTTTTAAATCCACAGCATTGTCAATGTCTGTCAAGTCCTGTATGAATTGTTCTCCTTTATTGTCCAATGTTTCGTGTATTATATAAAATCTGATTTATAATGTGAGGGAAAATAACATTCGTTCTGTTGTCCACTGTGCAGCTTTGAGGCTTCATTTCATAATGTTGGAAAGGAGATGAAAGACAATTTAATTTTCTATATAGATTCCACCCACTGGAATTGAAGAGAAGTGCAAATCATATTCTTTAGTTGGTAAAGCCCAGCCAGATTCTGCGTGCTTGTTGCAGATCTCAAGAGGCCATCTGTGCAAGTAACTCCACACATCATTACCCTGAATGAAAGTGACAGTGCAAATATTAGAACAGCACTGAAATGCAGCTTCTGAGCATCGGCAATAGCTTTGTGTCCTGGAATTATCACCTGATATGATGACAAGGGAAGGAATGCCATAATCGCCATCAGCATTTGATGCTTTCATTTGCTATGGCTTAAAGAATGAGCACAGAACAGGAGATACTACCTTTCCATGTGAACAGTAAAAGCTTCTGTCACTTCCCAAAGGTTCTCAACATGTAGAATTCATTTCACTGACATGTAAACATATCCTTGGTTCCATGTGGCACAAAAAAAATTATCATCTTCCCCTCATAGGACTTCATTTAATTTCTCACACGTGTTAGTGATTTTATTTTACTTTTCTTTTATGTAGGGAAGAGAACGCTGGATTTGTTTTATGACAAATTGCAAGATTAAAGCTCTCACGACTAATTATATGAAGGCTGATCTCTTTAAGCATTGCTTCACGTAAATATTTCAGGAGTGAAGAAAAGCAGGGAGTAAACAAAAGTTGGAGATTTACTTCAGGTTTTCACTGCAATTTAGAAGCAAATTGAACTGCCGACTGGAATAATTGCTCTAGTTAAATTTTTGCCTGTTATAGAGACTGCTGGAAAAGATCCGGTCCAGGTCTCACTGACATTAATGATGCTGTGAATCCATAGGGTCAACTCCTTTGTTTTGCTTGTTGTAGTTTGGGAGTCTTATTTGCTGAAGTCACAGTGCAGCACTGACCAATCCAAAAATAGCTGATGTATCTTCGAAATGTGAATTTTTCCTTCCAGTCTTAAGGAGCTGCAGGGCGAAAATAAATAAAGTGAAATTTTGCTCAGATGTTGAATTATTTACTACATTAAAAGAGTGACAAGATTTACTTTAACTGAACAAAAATGCTTATGAATTCACTTTTCAACTTTTTGTATAATTTTGCCACCAACAACATTTTAGAAAGGAAAAGCCTATTCTTCAGCAACATTTTTACATTTATCAAGATGCTGGATATTATCTCTGAGTGAGATTTCTTTTTTGAATCACAGCATGGAGTCAGCATCAAATTTTCATCCTTTGATAAAAAAGGTTAACCGCAAGGATACGCTCCACTATTCCGTTTGCTTTCTAAAAAGAGCAGGCATTATTGCTTATCTCATAATAGATGTAGGAGTAAGTAGTAAGATGAGAAAGTAGATGAAAGCTATTTGGCTAATCAAGTCTGCTTCACTATTCAACGCCATCGTGGCTGCTCCAATAATCCTCAACTCCAATTTCCTGCCTTTCCCCCACCATAGGGGTTTCCCGTTCTGATCGAAATAAAAATTGTCCACCTCAGTCTTTAATATACTTTACAAACTAGCACAACAGCCATCAGCAATAAAGCATTCCACAGATTCTGCTTTCAGGGAACAAATTCCTTTATATCCTCGTCTTAAATTTATAACCACTTACTCTGAGATTATGCCCACTGATCCTAACTCGCCACCAGAGGAACAACTTCTCCACACCTACGCTGTTAAGCTCCCCACCAAGAATTTTTTTATGTTTCTATAGGATCACCTCCAATGAGTACAGGCCCATCTTCCTAAACCTCTCTTCATAAGAAAACCCCTCCATACCCAAAATTATTGCTGATCCATTGCTGAGCTGTCTCCAATATTAGCACATATTTCCTTTGGTAAGGAGACTAAAACAGTTCACAGTATTCCAGTCTAAGTGGCGTCTTGTTTAGTTTTAACAGGACTTCTTTATTTTTATACTCAAATCCTTTTGGTATGAAACCAACATTCCATTTGCCTTCCCCATTACCTGCTGAACATGGGATGTTAGCTTGTTGTGATTCATGTACATGCCCTCCCAAATCTTTTTGTACTGCAACTTTCTATAGTCTCTTTCCAATTAAATCATTTTGCTTTTTTCCCTCTTATTTTCCCCCTTTGATTCAACTTACTGCTTTTTTACAATAACTGCGCACTTTGTGCCTTCCTGTCCCAATCTGGGTATTGTTATCTAATTTGTTACCCTGCAATATACTTTTGCCTTGGAAACCTAAATTTCTCTTGTCCTGAACACACGCCTTCACTATTTTGTTTAAAGCTCTCTCAATAGCCCTGATTATTTGATTCCCTAGGACACTAGTCCCAATATGTTTTAAGTGAAGCTGGCCCACCAGAACAAATCCCAGAATAAATCTGCCCCAATACTGATACCAGTACCCCGTGAAATGAAACTTATTCCCCAACACCAATCTTTCAGTCATGCATTTAACTTATTGATTTGATTTACTCGATGTCAGTCTGCTATGTCTCAAGGAGTAATCTGGAGATTACTACCTTGGAAGTTCTGTTGTTTAATTTAGTTGCCAACATATTAATTTTAGAACCCCCTTTCTGGTCCTAACAGTGTTGTTGGTACCAATGTGTATGACGAGAACTACATCCTTCCCCATCCTCAAGTTACTTCCCAGTCCTGAGGCACAAGGCAGGCCATACAGCCTTCAGGTCTCATGGTCACAACTGTAGACAACAGTATCAATGCTTTTAATGATATTGTCCCCTACAGCCTTCCTGCCCCATTCAACATGGTCAGTTTGCTAATCCTAGCTGCAATCTGTATTCTCATTCAGACAACTTGCAAGAACTTTATAACCAATGGAGAGTTGTAGGGGCTCAGGCTCCTCAAGAGCCAGCACTTGTGTTCACTGACCTCACTCACCTGCAGTCTCACCTTCCTGTAACTTAATCTTTGATCAAGGACAATGACCTAATCTAAGGATGTGAGTGCCTCCTGGACAGAACAGTTCAGGTAACGTCCACTCATCTTGATTTGGAACAATGTTTGCAACTC
This sequence comes from Stegostoma tigrinum, assembly GCF_030684315.1. Taxonomy (NCBI): domain Eukaryota; kingdom Metazoa; phylum Chordata; class Chondrichthyes; order Orectolobiformes; family Stegostomatidae; genus Stegostoma; species Stegostoma tigrinum. The sequence goes on from NC_081356.1 coordinate 73,882,032, forward strand.
ACATTCCAGCTCCTCAGCTTGGATCTAGAGTTGCTGAAGCTGCAAATTCTTCAAACAGATCAGTTCACTCTGGATCCCTTTGTATTGAGCAACTCCCACATGCTGCAGCTACAACACATCACCCACGTTGGCATCTTTTATTTAAATCATTAGTAATGCTGGCATCCCTGTTCTTTGCGCCTGTAAGATCTCCACATTTTACACTTTATTGCACTTTTCAAAACACCAGTATCACCATTATATTTACAATGTTATGTTTAAGAAAAGAAAAAAAAATCTGTATACAAAAAATCCTACATGAGACCGAGACCGAGACCGAGACCGAGACCCTTCAGACATACGACACCAGCACATTTGTAAGTTGCACTCAACTGATAAGCTGCACTGAATTGGCTATTTTTTTATGCTCTCAACTCAAATAGCTTATCTGAGACAGTTAATGAGAATCCAGTTTCACCTGGTTTTTATTTAGGCTGCACTTTTAATTGAATGCTTTAAATGAAGCCTGCTGAAAGATAGCAACTACAGAATCTAAACAGCAGATTTCACGTTAATGCCAACTCCAATCTAATTTAGGCTAAATTAGTTTATGCAATTGAAAGAATTAGAGACTTTATTACACAACAAGTGTATGTATTCAATCCAAAGCTAATTTGAACTTACTTGAATTTTGGCAATTCTATTTCCTATCTTGGGCAGTTTGCACCTCTCAGAAAAATTATTTTACACTGAAAAAATTATATTCATCTTATACTCTGGAATAACGATTGGGGTACAGGTCTTTTGATGGAAGTTGCAACCAATGTTCAGGCAGTCATTGCTAAGGAGCTTCGGGACGCAGACAATCCTTGGCCCATGCTCATGTAGCAGTAAACCCAGAAATTTCAAATCTCTTGTGGATAGAGTAGCATGGCCTGGAGGCCTGACCTCACCAGTCCAGAGTTAGTCCATAAATTCAGCACTTGCAAATGAGGCACTGCAACAATTATGGATAACTTTAATCTTCACATTAATTAGACACATCAAATTAGCAAAAGTAGTCAGGAGGATCAGTTCATAGAAAATGTATGAAACAGTTTCTTAGGAAAATTCTTGTTCCAGAACCACCACCCACCCCCCTCAACGGTCAGTTATTTCAGACCAGGTAATGTGTAGTTATTCATGGTTAAAGAACTCACAGTAAAGGGTCATGGGATTTTACACTCTGATTGAGTATGAAAACTGGGGATCCATAACTACCGTATTAGGCTTAAATAAAGCCATTTGCAAGGACATGAAGACCGAGTTAGTTAAAGCAGACTGGACAAATACATACAAGTGAAGATGATAGAGAAGAAACAGCAGAGATTTGAGGAGCTATTTCATAACTGCTATCAAAATTATACTCCACTGAGGAAGCAAGATTCCACCAGGAGGGTGCATCATCCACGCCTAACTAAGAACACTGCTGGTGATATCAAACTCAAAGAGTTATACTATGTGATTAACGTTAGTGGTAAGGCAGAAGATTAAGAATATGTTCAAAACTAGCAAAGGTTAATTAAAAAGTTATGAAGGTGGACAATTTGATGTATGAAAGAAACCTAGCAAGAAATACAGTGAATTAAGGATTAGTGGAGGGTAAAAAGAAAAAGAGGGAAAGATGAGCTCACTTGAAGTAAAATCTTGCATTATATTCAGTGTTTTAAGATGGCACTGATTAATGGTGACATTTTGCGTTTTGCACATGAAAAAACACTTTGCACTGTATTTTTACACACATTTTTACTCCTTGGATAGGCATTTGGATAATGATGGGATAGTGTAGGGGGAGGGGCTTAGATTAGTTCACAGGTCGGCGCAACATCAAGGGCCGAAGGGCCTGTTCTGTGCTGTATTGTTCTATGTTCTATGTCCTATGTTCTATGTGACAATAAATCGAAATCTAAAATCTCAAATCTCAAATCTCAAGCCAAATTCTCAGGGGTTCCATAAGAATATTAATAGTTCAAAATGTAGCTGAAATGAACATTGTCCCTTAAAGTATGAAGGTGAATTTAAATGGGAAATGAGGAAATGACAGAAGCTTGAATAAGTGTTTTGTATCCATTTTCACAGCAGTAAAAGACACAAAACCTATCTCATGATTAGCAAACAAAATCAATAGGCATCACTTAAAACTGTCAGTAGAGAAAACCTAATGATAATACTAATGGGACTTAAGGATGACAAGCCCCTCGGACCGATAGCCTGGATACTATGTTCTTAAAAGTGGCTGCAGAGAATCTGGATGTTCTGCTTGCAATGTTCCAAAATATCCTGGATTCTGGAGAGGTCCCAGTGGCTTGAGAAACAGCAACTGGGGAGCATTAGGGTCTTGGGGTTGGAGTCCTTCTGTCTGGTGTTTTGGTGGCTGCACCACACAGTGAGATTCTGGATCCAGTCCATCTGCCTGACTGCCAGGGGCTATACGTGAACAAGGCTAGGATCACAGTCTGAATCGATGAACTGAATGGGCTGATAAACATCAGGTTTTTTTTTAAAGCAGTTTCTGCCACAAGGCCTAATGAATTTTCTTGTCATATTCTAGCCAACTTTCCTCATTAACTGCCAAGCCTGTCCTTAGGGCATTGCTCACATCTGATTCCAGCTCCATCTTACCATGTGTCATTCCCAGAATGAGTTGTCAGTTATTGGATATCCTGGAATTTACTGGCATCCCTTGCTCTGGCACACCTTTACTAGCTTGCTGTGCATCCAAATAGAACTATTAGTCCAGAGCTGCTATGCTTAGAGCCTCACTTCTGGCCAGGGCATGCCAGACAGGGGAAAATCAATGCCTTGTTTTGCAGGCAAGGACCTGGAGGTCCTGCTTTATGAAATGGCGCACAGGTGAAACTTTTCCTACCCCCCTGTCTGGCAGCAGAGTCCACAATGCTAGATGCTGTGAGTCTGATCTGAGATTGCAACACAGGCTAAAATGTTCTCTAGAGCCATCTAGAGGTTTGGACAGCTCTGTAGGAAGAGGGTCAATGACATTCTCTTCTCAGCCAGCGTAGTGCTACTAACTCTCTGCAACAACTCACATTCTCTCTGCAACTGGGCCCACCTTGCACCAAGGATCACTCTGACTATTGGCAGCAACTTCTCCTTTCACTCACTCACTGTCATCCCTTGATGAAACTAACCAGCATGTCCTCTGTGCTGCCTAGTCAATTGTTCAGAAAGCCTCACTCTCGTGTACCAAAAATCTCACTTTCATCTCACTTAATATCTGCCTCTCTCTACTTCTCAGAAGAAAATAAGGCATCCGATGGGTTGTGGTCTTCCTGACGCTCAGCTCCTTACCTTTTATTATGGAGAGAATCCTGACTATGACCATCTTGAGTTGCTGTCTGACTGTGCCTATGCCCCTGGAATGATGTCAGTCACTGCTCTTGACTTACTATGCAAGGTTCCATTAACCACACGCTATCCCCTTTGAGAGAGATAATGGGAACTGCAGATGCTGGAAAATCTGAGATTACAAAGTGTGGAGCTGGCTGAACACAGCAGGCAAGCAGCATCTTAGGGGCATGAAAGCTGACGTTTTGGGCCTAGACCCTTCTGATGAGGGGTCTAGGCCCGAAATGTCAGCTTTTGTGCTCTTAAGATGCTGCTTGGCCTGCTGTGTTCATCCAGCTCCACACTACCACCTTTAACTTGACTGAGGTGCACTGACAGCTGTGACAACCTTCCCAGCTTTGTGTCTGCATAAAACAGCATGCAATACAGTAATAACAAAGGGCTGGAATCTCTGACTGAGGGCACTAAGCACAAAAAGACAAGGCAATGTAATGTAGAGATGCTCTGAGCATCCAAGTAGGCTCAGGGTGTGTTCTTGAGCATGGCCTTGCGCAGTATTACATTGATAGTTGCTGGTGCAACCCAAGTTGCAGTATTGAAGTGCCCCTGCAAGAGATGGTTTATGTGAGTTCTTGGAGGCTGGAACATATTGAATGCTTATGTCTATGGACATGGGGTGTTTGTGGCTGGCTCCCTTGGAGTATGTGCTGAAATGTTGATGCCTGGTGTCCAATATCAAGGTCTTTGGAAACAACTCACCAGATATCTGCTCTGATTTCCAAGTCGAATTTTCTCAACTACCAGCTTGTTTGGTGCATTTGGTAACATAGGAAGCTAAATAAGCTGAGTTGGGCCATTAACATGGCATTTGACAAGCAAACTGGTAATTTGTTTGCTACCTCGAGAAAAACTCCCCAGGCTGCTTTTTAAAAGCATAAAAGATGCAGCAAGATATTTCCAAAATTAAGGTAAGCTTTGCCAGACTTCTCATCCTTTTCTGCCACAAATCTCACAACAACTCATGTCGCTCAGAATCTCATTAGATTTCATTTACAGTAGATTCTGCCAATTTGAAGCAAAGACAGAAAATGTTGCAAATGCTTGACTTGCCAGTCAACTTGTGTAGAGAGACAGACAAAGTTAACTTTCCAGGTCAATGCAAGTTCACTGACCTCAAGAAATAGGCTGAATTTTAGAAGTATTTGCATAGAGGCATTGATGGGTAGGGGACAGTAAGACAGCAGCGAGCTACATTGCACTGTCTCCTTCTGGATGTAAGTTTGCTCGCTGAGCTGGAAGGTTCATTTTCAGACGTTTTGGCACCATTCTAGGTAACATCATCAGTGAGCCTCCGATGAAGCGCTGGTGTTATGTCCCGCTTTCTATTTATCTGGTTAGGTTTCCTTGGGTTGGTGATGTCATGTCATGTGTTGGTGTCATTTCCTGTTCTTTTTCTCAGAGGGTGGTAGATGGGCTCCAAATCAATGTGTTTGTTGATGGAGTTCCGGTTGGAATGCCATGCTTCTAGGAATTCTCGTGCGTGTCTCTGTTTGGCTTGTCCTAGGATGGACATGTTGTCCCAATCAAAGTGGTGTCCTTCCTCATCTGTATGTAAGGATACTAGTGATAGTGGGTCATGTTGTTTTGTGGCTAGTTGATGTTCATGTATCCTGGTGGCTAGCTTTCTGCCTGTTTGTCCAATGTAGTGTTTGTCACAGTTCTTGCAAAGTATTTTGTAGATGACGTTTGTTTTGCTTGTTGTCTGTATAGAGTCTCCTTGTTGCTGTCCTACTGCTGATGAACTTTTCTAGCAACAGACAGGTGGGCATTGGCAATGCGGCAGAGCAGTTGCCTCCTCCATGGTGATGGGCAGCTTTGATGTACAAGAAAACGGCCTATTAAAGAGTCTTTTCCAGTAGGGCTGCTGGCACTGTGTTGTCAACAGAGCAGCCACTGCTGCACTGCAATGCTGGCAGCTTCTCGGATATAGCTTAACTGCAGAACCACTTTGAAGCTAAAGGGTTTCTCCCTTTTCCCATGGGGCCCTCGCAGCCTTGTTCTCTGTAATTCTACTGGTTAAGTATCTGCCGATATTTCTGGTCTGCCTCAGCAGGACCTACTTTTACCAGTGGAGATGTTGACGTTTCAGAGCTAGCAATCCTCAGATCGGACTGGCAGAGTCAGGGGTTGCACAGTTACCAGGCCGCCAGTGCAAGTGGGTACCTGACATCTTTCAATTTCACCCCGATGTCACGATTCCAAAGCTCACACTAAAATTCAACCCATCAGTTATGTTTCTCTCTTTGTGGATGTTGCTTCAATTGCTGATCATCCCACCTTCTTTTCTAATTTTAGAGCTAAAATAATGCAAGTTACGACAACAGATCCCACACAAGCAAAACCATTCAAGTTAATTTGCCTGTGAAAGGCAACATCAGTACAAACGGACAGGTTACCATTTCTGGCCTAAATAATGGTCCCATATAATTTTTGGGCTATAAGAAGTAAATTGACAAATTGAAAGGGTAAAAAGGATAAGGCACCATGGTCATTACAGGTAAAAAAAAGGCTGTAAGCCAGTCATAACTGGAAGATAAACATTCCATTGAAAGCAGAATATGTGAATGCTAGAAACCTGAAATGCACACATAGAATGTTGGAAAAATTCAGCAGGTCTGGCAGCTTCTATGGAGAGAGAAACAAAAGGAGCCTTATTAGACTTGAAATGGAGTCATAGAGTCATACAGCATTAAAACAGACTCTCTGGTCCAATCAGTCAATGCTGACCATAATGCCAAACTAAACCAATCCCACTTGCTTGTACTTGGCCCATATCCTCTAAACCTTTCCAATTCATGTCTCTACACAAATGTCTTCTAAGCAATGTAACTGTAACTGAATCTACCACTTCATCTGGCAGGTCATTCCACATATGAACCACGATCCATGTAAAAAAAAACATTGTCCCTCAGGTCCATTTTAAAACTTTCTTTTCTCAGCTTAAAAATATGAACCCTAGTTTTGAATTCACCCACCCTAGGGAAAAGGCTTTTGCTTTTTACTTCATCTATGCCCATTTGGATTTTATAAACCTCTATTATGTTATCCCGTAAACTCCTGTACTCCAGTGAAAGATGTCCAAGCCGATCCTTATAACTCAAACTCTTGGCAACATTTTGGTAAATGTTTTCCGAACCCTCTGCAATTTAACATTATAATTCCTATAACAGGGTGAGCAGAACTGTATGCAGTACTCCCAAAAGTGGCCTCACCAACGTTCAGTACAGCCTCAACATGACGTTCCAACCTCTATACTCAATGGCTTCAGCAATGAGGGCAAGTGTGCTAAAAACCTTCTTTCCAACCTGTCTACCTGTGATGCAAATTTCAATAAACTAAATTGCTCATGGGGTTCAGGGATGTGGTTAGGTGTTTTAGCCATGGGAAATGCAGCATTATGGGGATAGGGTAAGGGGATGGATCTGGATGGGATACTCTTCAAAAGGTTGGTGTGGGCTTGTTGAGCCAAATGGCTGTTTCTACACTGTAGAACTATGTACATCAACTCCTAGGTCTCTCTGTTCAACAGCATTACGCAGGGCTCTCCCAATAACTGTGTAAGTCCTGCTCTTGTTTGATTTGCCAAAATGCAATTTATCCAAATTAAATTCCACTTGCCACTCCTTAGCCCATTGGCCCAATTGATCAAGATGCCTTTGTGATCTTAGCTAATCTTCTTCACTTTTGAAAATACCACCAAATTTTGGTGTCATCTGCAAACTTATGAACCATTCCATCCTAAATTCTCATGCATAGTTGAAAAAGTGACAAACAGAGTTGGACCCAGCACCAATCCCTTCGGAATGCCACTTGTCAGAGGCCTTCAGTCCAAAAAAAATCATCCTCCACCACCACCCATTGTCTCCTAACATCAAGTCAATTTTGTCTCCCATTAGCAAGCTCTCCCTGAATCCCATGTGGTTCAACCTTACCATTTAGTCTACCATGTGAAACCTTGTCAAAGGCTTTACTAAAGTCTATGTAAACAATACCGAATACTTTGTAGTCAATTTTCTTGCATCCTCAAAAAAACTCAGTCAGGTTTGTGAGACATGATTTCACATGCTGAATATTCCTCATCAGTTCTCCAATTGCATGGATCTTATCTCCCAGAATCCCTTCAACGACTTACTCACAATTGGTGTCAGACTCACAGGGCTTTCCTTACAGATTTGATTAAAATAAAAGGCATAATGTTAGTCACCTCCCCAGTCTTCCGGCACCTCACCTGTAGTTGCAGATGAAACAACTATCTCTGCTAGGGGCCCTACAATTTCTTCCTTAGCTTGCCACATTGCCCTGGGATTCACTTGATCAGGTTCTGGAGATTTATCCACTTTTATGTTTTTGAGACTTTCTGCATTTTCACTTCTGCAATGTGGACTGTTTTCAAGACATCAATATTTATTTCCCTAAGTTCCCTAGTGTTCATTTTTTACTCCACTTTAAAAACTGACACAAAATATGCATTAAGTATCTCTCCCTTCTTTTGTGGCTCCACACATAAGAATCCTTGCTAATATTTCAGGGCCCTATTCGCTCTCTAGTTGCTACTTTGATCTTCATGTACTTGTGGAATCTCTTTGAATTATCCTTTAACTTATCTGCCAAGGCTATCTCATATCCTCTACTGACCTCCGGATTTTCCTCTTAAGAATGCCCCTAGATCCTTCATACTGTTCAAGAGATTCTCTTGATCCCAGTTGTCCATACCCAGTATATATTAATATATTAGATTTTAAATATTGCAGTCTATACTGGGTTGGATTTTCTGAAGAGAGACAACAGGGGTTGCAGCCCAATGGTGGAGAAGGGGCTGTTGAGTCCCAGAAGGAAGTGTCTGACATGGCAGGGCCGGGGGGTAATCTAGCTGGCGTGTGTTTGTTTGTGGTGAAAGTTGGGGGTCAGTTTAATATTCACTCAGGAGTCACATTCGTTTGGCAACAACTCCACTGGTTTTTAATTGATCAGCTTTTCCTAAGGAATTACTTACTTCACTGCAACAGAACCCTCCAAATTCTCTGAATCAATGGATACTTTGGGAGGGAATGCAGTTAGTAGAGAATCTAATATTAGAATGGAGGGGTAATGAGAGAGGACTTAAAGTTTGTCAGATTCTCGGTGGTCAGCAAATTAGCTTTTGGTAAGGCACTTTACAACCTTTGAGATTCAACAGGTTTGTTCATCAATACCATTAGGTCTTCCATGTTTTGCCTTGGACCGTCATTCCTTTTATTAGTTAACCTCTCCTTCCTTCTGACCTGTCACATATTTTCTTTTGTTCTTCCTCACCCCTCCAACTCTTTTCTCTGCCAGTGTACTTGCTGAGATTAAAAGGACATTACAATATAACACAAAACCCTCCATGTAAACATGAGAAGAACAATAAAAGTTAATGCAAACATTTTAAGAATCTAAGTAAAAGTAAAGATTTGCTGAATAAATGCTCTACGTCAGTGTGGAGGATAGAAAAAGGGGATGATATAAGACCATAAGACATAGGAGTGGAAGTAAGGCCATTTGGCCCATCAAGTCCACTCCGCCATTTAAATCATGGCTGATGGGCATTTCAACACCACTTCCCTGTACTATCCCCATAGCCCTTGATTCCTTTTGAGATCAAGAATTTGTCGATCTCTGCCTTGAAAGCATCCAACGTCCCGGCCTCCACTGCACTCTGTGGCAATGAACTTGACATGCTTATGAAACTAACGACAAATCAAGGATTCAATTCACTAAAGTTAGAAAGACCTGCAAGAAAACAAAATTACAAAAAAAAGGCACAAAAGAACTAACTAATATGTAAGTAACTAATACATAAAGAAATTGTCGAGAGCAGAAAATGATATTTTTTTTAAAAAAGAGGAAAGACCAAAAAAATGCCAGACAAAGTTAGCAGCTCAGTTAGGAGTTATGGTACGTGAGCTTCATAGGCTAGATTTTTACCCAGCCTTCTCCACATCTACTGTGAACCAGTGAGAAGGCAGGAAAGAGGATATACAACCACATGGGTGCTCTGACTGTTGCCTTCCTGCTTCACTGGTAATTTATTAACATTTGTCGTAGAAATGTTATTAGAAACTATAATTAAAGGCAAAGTAACTGTACATTTAAGAAATTTGAGCTGATTAAGAGAGCATAGGAAGATTTGTAAATAGTAGGTCATGCATAATGAGCCTACCTGATGTTTTCTTTAAAGGTAGTAACTAAATTAGGAGGCAGGGGAATGCAGGCAAGGAGAGAAAGAGGAGAAAGATTTATTGCAGTACTACCTAGACTACACCTGGAGTATGAGATACATTTTTGAGTGACATGTCTAAGGAAAATATATTGGTTTTTGAAGTGGAGATGCTGATGTTCTACTAGGGTGGACAAGGTCAGAAATCACGCAACACCAGGTCATAGTCTAACAGGTTTATTTGGAGACACCAGCTTTCAAAGCCTCACTGCTTCTTCAGTTGTTGGCGAGACGGGTAGTATCAGACACAAAATTTATAAGTAAAAGATCAAAGGTTCACAACATTGAAGAGGATGTACTAAACAAGCCTAAGATGCTGTTAAATCTTTAATCAGTTAGAAGGTTTGAATTGATTAATATATATATGTAAATCCCCAAATTCCTTTCAAGTCACAGTCCTGAGAGAACAAAAGTTTGAAGAAAAGGTGACAATTTAGGTCAGACAATGCATGTTGGGTGAGGCCTTGTCCAGAATCTGTTTGTGTTTTAGTTTGGAATCAGACTGAGCTTATTTCAACCACACAGACACAAACACACACGTGCATGCAAACACACATGCACATAGTCTCTCTCTCTCTCTCTCTCTCTCTCTCTCCTACACACGTATACATACACACACTCTCTGTCTCTCTCTTTCACTCCCCCACACCGCCCCACCCCCCCTCTCTCTCTCTCTCTCTCTCTCTCTCACACACACACACACACACACACACACACACACACATGCACACACACACACACACACACACACACACACACACACACACACACACACACACACACGTGAATCTATGGGATGAATTTGTATTTCCAGATATATTCCATTTTGTTCAAAATGTACACAATTCATAGACAGTCAGTCAATGTGGCATTTGGATAGCAGTAACAGAATAGGTCAGAGACAGCATGGATTTATGAAGGGGAAATCATGCTTGACTAATCTTCTGTAATTTTTTGAGAATGTATCTATGAAGCTGGATAAGGGAGAACCAGTGGATGTAGTGTACCTGGACTTTCAGAAAGCCTTTGATAAAGTCTCGCATAGGAGATTGGTGAACAAAATTAGGGCACATGGTATTGGGGGCAAAATACTGAGTTGGATTGGAAATTGGCTGGCTGACAGGAAGCAAAGAGTAATGATAAACGGGTCCCTTTCGGAATGGCAGGCAGTGACCAGTGGGGTACCACAAGGTTCGGTGCTGGGACCACAGCTGTTTATGATATATATTAATGACATAGACGAAGGCATTAAAAATAATATTAGCAAATTTGCTGATGACACAAAATTGGGTGGCAGTGTGAAATGTGAGGAGGATGTAATGAGAATACAGGGTGACTTGGACAGGCTAGGTGAGTGGACGGATGCATGACAGATGCAGTTTAATGTGGATAAATGTGCAGTTATACACTTTGGTGGCAAGAACAGGAAGGCAGATTACTATCTCAATGGAGTCAAGTTAGGTAAAGGGGAAGCACAACGAGATCTAGGTGTTCTTGTACAGCAGTCAATGAAAGCAAGCATGCAGATACAGCAGGCAGTGAAGAAAGCTAATAGCATGCTGGCCTTCATCAAAAGAGGAATTGAGTATAGGAGCAAAGAGGTCCTTCTGCAGCTGTACTGGGCCCTGGTGAGACCGCACCTGGAGTATTGTGCGCAGTTTTGGTCTCCAAATTTGAGGAAGGACATTCTTGCTATTGAGGGAGTGCAGCGTAGGTTCACGAGGTCAATTCCTGGAATGGCGGGGCTATCATATGTTGAAAGATTGGAGCGACTGGGCTTGTATACTCTTGAGTTTAGAAGGATGGCAGGGGATCTGATTGAGACGTATAAGATTATTAAGAGATTGGACACTCTGGAGGCAGGAAGCATGTTTCCGCTAATGGGTGAGTCCAGAACCAGAGAACACAGTTTAAAAATAAGGGGTAGGCCATTTAGAACAGAGTTGAGGAAAAACTTCTTCACCCAGAGAGTGGTGGATATATGGAATGGTCTGCCCCAGAAGGCAGTGGAGGCCAACTCTCTGGATACTTTCAAGAAAGAGATAGATAGAGCTCTTAAAGATGGTGGAATCAAGGGTTATGGGGATAAGGCAGGAACAGGATACTGATTGTGGATAATCAGCCATGATCATAATGAATGGTGGTGTTGGCTCAAAGGGCTGAATGGCCTACTCCAGCACCTATTGTCTATTGTCTATTGTCTAAATTCCTATTTTAGAAATAAAACCAGTCTGACTCCAAACTCCAAAGTAAAACACACAGACAGATTTGAAACAGGGCCTCACACTTAACATGCATTGTCTGACCTAAAATGTCACCTCTTCTCTACACTGATACAATCTTTAGTTCTCTCAGTTCACTAGCTTGAAATAAATTCAGATTTTACGCATACATTTTAATCAATTAATACATTCTAACTGATTAAACATTTGAACAGCATCTTAGGTTTGTTTATAAGCAGCCTCATCAGTTGTGTGACCCTTTGATCTTTTGCTTATAAATTCTGCATCTGATACCCCCTCTTTCACTAACACCTGAATAAGGAGCAAGGTTATGAAAGGCAGTGTTTTCAAATAAACCTGTTGGGCAATAACCTGGTGTCATGTGATTTCTGACCTTGGTTTTTGAAGGGAAGTTGTGCAGATTCAATAGTGTACTTCCAGAAACAAAAGGTTTGATTACGAGGAGAGTTCACTAAAACTAGTTTTATATTGTTGAATATAGAAAATCAAGGGGGATCATTTAGGTGCAGTTTGTGAGATTTTAAATGTATTATAGGAAAATTATATTCTGCTGTTGTGTCTGGGACTAGGTGGCATAATCTTAAAATCAGAGCCCTTTCTAATAGAAGTGAAATTAAAAGCAAAGGACGGTTTAAATGAGGAACTCTCTCACAATTAAAAGTAATCATGTTACCTTAATTAATCATTTTAAAGCTGAGACTAAAAGATTTTGTCTCACCAATGGCATAGAGAAATGAAGGTACAGAGGAAGAATGACTTTAGAAAAACAACTAATCATGAGCTCATTGAGTGGCAGTTTAAAGTTATGCAATTGAATAGCTTATTTCTCTTACTTTCAGGCACCCAGGGGGTCTGTCAGAATTTTATTTCATTCATAGGATGTGCCTGTCAATAGATACAGCAGCATTTGTTATCGTAATTGCCCAGAGGGTAGTTAAGAGTCTAGCACGGTCCTATAGGTCTGGAGTCACATATAGGCCACACCATATGAGAATGGCAGATTTACATCCTTTAAAAAAGTTAGCAAACAAAATTTTACAACAATTGACAATGGTTATGTGCAGCAGAATCTTATGGTGTCACTATGATGTATGCTATGGTGAGATTTGTAGCAGAATGGGATGAAAAGTCCAGGGAAGCCTATTTTGATATTAGTAGCAAAGTTGTTAAGCAGTGAGGTGGGTTTCTCACTAGGCCGTGGTGAGTTGGCAATTAAATGTTAAATGGATGGACTGGGCTGTCAGGAAACATCGAGGTAAAAGTGGCAGTTTCCACAGTGAGCTGCATTTTCTGCCATCACTTGGTGTTCTTGAGGTGTGAAATGCAACTCAAAAATGATTGGGACAATGGGGTCAGTGTCAGTTTGTTGAGGAAAAGTGCAGCCTCCACATCTTGCTGAATGTTGGGATATTGTAGGGCAGATACACAAATCAGGCATTTTCAAACATCGGCTATCTTTCATTTGTAATCAAATCTTTGTTCACAGGCAATACATTCAGAGAGAACATGCTTAGGTATCAAATGTCAATCAAAGGTTGATTGCACCATACTGTTGGTGCTTGAAAACCTGGCATTGCCATCTTGGTGATGGCAGATGTTGGCAGCAATGACTTTAAAAGAGGTTAACACTGGCCAAAACTGTCCTATCATTTGTGGAACTTCCAAATTTTATTTGGGATCAGGGAAACATTATATTTCATCGGATCATAGAGTCTCCACAGTGTGGAAGCAGGCCATTCATCCCACCGAGTCCACATCGACCCTTCGAAGAACATCCCATTCAGATCCACCTTCCTATCCTATCCCTGTAATCCTGCGTTCCCCGAAGGCGAATGCACCCAGCCAACACTTCATTGGACATTATGGGCAATTTAACATGGCCAATCCAGTTAACGTGTGACATCTTTGGACTGTAGGAGGAAACCGGAGCACCTGGAGGAAACCATGGAGGCATGGGGAGAATGTACAAACTCCACACAGACAGTCGCCTGAGGGTGGAATCAAACCTGGGTCCCTGGCGCTGTGAGGCTGCAGTGCTAACCACTGAGCCACTGGGCCACCCATTTTGTGTAACTACGATGATAAACTGAATGAATTCAGTGATAATTTGAACGATTGTTGTGGGTTTGAGATGGGAACAGGAGCAGCCATCTGAGAAGGATGAAGAATTTGAGCTAGAGGAAGCTCTCCTTATAAATGACAAAACTTAATTGTATCAAGCGCTGTAATCCAGACAGCACTGGTTGATACCCAGTTCCAGTAGAGGACAGCTGAGTTCAGCAGATCACTGAGGTTTGTAGAATAGTTGGTAATCATGATACCAGTTTTTGGTTTGCATTGTGGGGCAAACTGTAGCCTTAACTTGTTTTGTTTGTGTTCACTTTGGTGGCTGCCATTAAAAGCTCATGTGTTTTATGTTTTTCCTATATGTGCTGTTGCCCTACCAGAGAACAACAAAGTGTGGGTGTCCAGTGAGAACTGGGATAGAGTAACGGTGATTTACATGCAATGTTATGACAGGATGCAGCTGAGGAGAGCTAAACTTTGTGGTGCAGTGGCTATCAGTGACTAGGGTGAAGGAATAGAGCTCTTTTTGTGAGGGAGTATTAGCTATGTGACTTATGTTCCATGAGCAGCATTGCTTCATGGCTGCTGTATTACGTTGCATTGCTTGTGAGTGGGAACCTAGGATTGCTCGTACTTACGCAAATTCAGAGCAGAATTTTAAAGATGGCATAGCTGTAAGGGATACAGGCTTTTCGTAGAAATTGGACGCATGGTGAGTTTTTTTTCTGAAAATGGTATGGTTACGTCGGGGCTAGGATTGGACTTGAGAAACACCATGGGGCAGGGTGATAAATGTGATGCATTTGGTAAGATACGGTTTCCCTTGAAAAACTCAATGCAGCTTGTACTTAGCCAAGAAAACCTAAGATTCAGCCCATGGATGCTATGAGGCAAGCTTTTTAATTCCAGATTTTTATTGAAATCAAAGTTCACCATTTGCCGTAGTGGGATTTAAGCCTACATCATTAGAACAGGAGTCTGAGTTCTTTGTGCAGTGACATTACTGCAACACCACTGCCTCCCTTTAAGTTGCCAGGTATCGACTTCAAATGTGTAAATGGAGGTGCACATCCTCTTTGAACATTTCAGGATGTTTGCCTATTCTACCACAGGCTCACAAGTGATGGTCAGTAGTGGTCAGGATGAGGTTATTTTCTGTCTTATTTAAATAGGTATTTAAGTACTCTTTCTGCTGCTTTCGCTAATGTAATTGGCAATGAGTGACACTGAGCTTTTTAATATGTTACCTGCCTGAATGCACAGTGGATTTTTGAGATGGATCTTCTGGTAATCTTTTAGTTGGTATTATGCGTTTGGTTAGAGGAAGAGAAGGAGGCATTTTCAGGCCCACAACATCATATCTTCAGTTCAGCGAGGGGGAGTGTTTCCACAAATTCTGGACTTTCATAGGCCTAAATGTCTGGTGAGGCATCAACTGCAACCAGAACCAGATTGCTTCATGTCTACAGCAGGGATCAAAGGTAATTGTGGGCCAGAAATTTCATGCCTCACAGCTAATTCAGGTTGCAACAGATGACATTAGCATATTGGTTGACTATCGCTGCCCATGCCTGCATTATGCGTCTGACAGATGTGCTCTTTTCCAAAGTAAAACATCTTATTTTCTTTCTCTGGAGAGATTACAATGCAGGAGAGGTAGATATCTGAGATTTACCCAAATTGCAGGCTGCCCCCAGTTAAAGAACATCGTTAACTGCACACACATAACTTAGAATTATAAAATCGTGGAGTACACAGTACATGAACAGAAAGGATTGTCATTCATTGAATATGTGGCTGGTGTGTGAAAGGTTACACATCATAAAACAGGCTTTAAAAGATACCCTGCTGATTTTTTTTTCTAATGCACGAGTCCATGATTCTTCTTCCCTTCCATGCAAACCACTGGGTCAGTAGTTAGCTACTTGGAGACAAAGGACTCTGCAGTAGTGCCTGATGATACTTGGCAGAAACTCAAACATTGATCCATTTGAGCTACTTGAGGAACAGATTTGGGAATGGAAGAACATGAAGAACAGGCAGAAATGAAGACTATGAGTAAAAAGAAAGTCAACTTATTTCACCAGCTGGTGTTCAAACAAAGGACACAAAACAATAGCAAAAATGTCTTCTTTAATGCTCCTGTGACACCAATTTCCTCATTGCAAGATTCCATAAGAAACAATTACATTTTAAGCAGACAACACTTTTTATGAGTGCTGTTTGAACAATATACATCAGTTCAAATGCTGGCAAGAACTCTTCATGCCATGGGATTTGGACACCCGTCCAAGCATGCAAATGGTTTAGTGATTTAATGTTTCAGCTGAAAATGGCAATGCATTCTCAGCAGGCCACTGAAGAGCCAGTCTGCATTACTTGCTCAAGTCCCTGACGAAGAATGTAACCTGTGGGTACAGGCATACGCAAATAAACTTGAAATGGCTGGGGCAGCCACATTAGATATAAAAGTCTTTTTCCAAGTCTGTCTATTCATCTGCTTGAAATTTGTCCCTTCATTTTTTAAATTTGAAAATATGCTTCATGAAAATCACACTTGTCAGGGCAAGTTACAAAATATCTGTCAGAAACCTTACTGCAAAGTCACAGGAGTTTGTCAGCTGCAAATTAAGTTATCTTTAACTGCCAGTTTCAATGACCACAACATCAATGGTGTGAGACTAAGTTTTGTTATAATGCAGTAAATCTTTAGAGATTTATTGGCTCTACAATGCAGTAAAGCTGGAACATTTAATCAATGTGCTACTATTCTTAGAAATCTGAAGTAAACAGTGAGATAGAATTTGAATCCACTTTCTCAGTTGGTTTCAGTTTGATTGGGGTGGGGATGGTGGTGGGGGGTGGGTCAGTTGGGGAGGTACTAATTTGTCTTTGCACTGATCTTTTCCGTGGAGCCAAGAAGAAAGATTCCAATTTCAGTTGAGCTTCAGACTATGTTTTAGCATGCGAATAATCCTGTGTCCAGAAAACAAACGTTGAGAACAATTTGTAGGCGATCACCTTTTATTCATGAAATGAAGATATAAAGCTTCCTCCTTGAATTAACATTTCCAGTCCATTCAAAATTTGTTTAAGAACGTGATCAGTGTGTTCCTGCTGTGAAAAACAACAGCTGAAGAGGGGAAAAGAAGTTCCTTTTTGTTACCACAGCAACATCATGATAGACAAGTCGAGAGGAAAAAAAAACACTTACTATGATTTTCTTTCAAAAGATGATATTTTTCCTTTAGTATTAAAACGTCAGACTAAATTATATAAGTTAGACTGTAATGGTCCATAATTAATTTCTTTAGCAGTTAAGATCCAACACTTAGCAAGAACTGAAATTTTTTCAGACGATATTACACTGGAGCAGAGAGGTTTTGAGGGATTGCACAAAACATTTTAGCAATGAAAATGATACAGTGGAAACTCAAAACTCACTATGATACAGTATTGTTTTTGAGAGGCCTAGCAGTGTCACAAGTATTTTATTTATAACGACACTATAATGATATGTAGCAGAAAGCTATTAAACCATCTAAACTCGAACGGGGATCATTTTGACTTTATACAATGGTACAAAATTGTGCCATTCAGTTAGCAGCCTATGCTATATGTATACCAATCTTTATTATCATGGGATTTGACATTTTCTAGATTAATGAAATCCAAATGTGAAGTGGTCATATTATCAATGCAATTTAGATTTACTATATTTTTGTACTAATATCTCAAGCAGAACATTGAACCGAACTGAGTAGTCTTGATGTTCTAATGTTTAAGAAATGGGTCTTCAAATGGCAAGCTCTTTTTGCTAAAGACCAAACTAAGCAATTCTACTGATTTTGAGTTTGGGTGATAATGGAAAAGAAATTCATGAGAGGTGTATTAAGTATGTGGCTGATTTGGTATAACCCATTAACTGTATCACTCTAAGCTACAATCACCCACAGCATGCTAGATTGGCAGGCAGCAATGAAGGGCAGGACATCCTTTCCCTTAGAACATCCGACCCACATTCATTTTGTAAAGACTGCTCTTGAGTATTAAACAGATCGGAGAATTAGGTATTGTTGGCAGTGGACACTTTTTTTAAAAGGCAGAAGAAATCTTAGTATGGTATTTCTTGGACTTTGCAAAAGGTCAATGATGCCTGCCCCCGATATTTTTACATAACAGTAAGCGTTATGGCTCACATTTATCATGTTGATGCTAGTGCTGACTGAGAATGATATCTTTAGTTAGGTCAAGAGTAAGCAGACACCGGAATTTAAGTTTATTGCAGTCTCCATTTTTCACTATAATCAGAACACAAATCCATTTGTAAATTTCAGTTGCAAAGTGGCACTTATAATTAGACTTCTCTCCATACGTGGTATGTGCTTTGATACACTGTGTAATCTGCATGAAGTGTTTGCTTGTCCTAATATCAGTGAAGCGGTTTTCATTTTCATTAATTGCCAGCTCCACTCAGCGATACACATATATTTAATTAACTGCATCTGTAGTCACAAGTGGGTGGCCTTGGAAGCGAAATAATGTGGATGGCAAATATCTGAAATGGAAAAAAAAACGTACTGGACATGCTCAGTTGGTCCAGCAATATTCATAATAAGCTTAGTGGAGGGATTTTTGCAGCTCCCTATTGGTATGTTTGAAAGTGGTTGGGTGCATGAAATAAAAAAGGGTAGCAATCTCAGTGCCTTCCTGCCAACTCCTAAGCTGTCCCCCGTCTTACGTTAGGCTGACACCAAGCCCATCCGCCCTTAGCTATACTGAAATACCTGGGGTTGACAATTAAAGGCCGCTTCAGGGCCTTGTTCCATCTCCACCGCCAACAATACAATGGATGGGAGTCAGTGGAAGAGACGTGAGTGGTTTGAAACATTTCTTACCCTGAGTGAAATGCAGGTAGGAAGTGGGGAAGGTGCTCTCCACCTACTGGGGCCTCTTTTTTTCCATCCACTCTGCCCCAACTTAGTGCCTTCATGCTAGTCTCTCGAACATGAACTCCCTGCCTGTAGCTTCTCCTTGCTAGGATCTCTGATTACTCCCTGATCAAGAGCCTGGATTATATCTGAAAGTTTTGTATTCTGTGTTATATTTTCCTTTTGGTTTTGTAGTCCCAGAGATGACCATGGCTGTGTGTTCTGATATTGCCAAGATTCCTCGGCTACTGGTCAATTAGATTGGCAGGCAGCAATGAAGGGCAGGACATCCTTTCCCTTAGAACATCCGACCCACATTCATTTTGTAAAGACTGCTCTGCTGTACTTTCACGGCTGGGAAATCCTCTTTTTGAAATTGGCAGGCTCAAGACTGACTTTACACGTAGCGGGTGGGGGCAATATGCAAAATACCTTCCCGCAAATTTGACACAATTCATTTCCAGCCTTTCTCCACATAGAGGACAAAGTTTAATTAGACAAGCACAGCTCCCAAAAACAGGACCGGCAGTGTGCAAACAATGGCAGCTCAACGCATGCAATTACAACACAAAATGGAAGCAAGTGGTAGGGGTACGTGAATCATGTATGATCACAGGGTTACGGTGGGCAGAAGTGTCTGCCTCTGCTGTCACCTTTCAACTTTATTTATTCACAGGATGTGGGTGTTGCTGCCTGGGCCAGCATTTATTGCTCATCCTTTGTCACCCTTGAGAAGGTGATTGTGAGCTGTCTTCTTGAACCATTACAGGCCATGGGTGGTAGGCACAGCCTTAATGCCCATCCGAAGGAAATTACAGAATCTTGAAACACTAAAGGAACCGTCATCGATTTCCGAGGCTGGATGGCGTGTGCCTTGGAGGGGAACTTGGTGTCCCACTTATCTATTGAACTTGTCCTTCTAGATGTGGTGGTCATGGATTTTGAAGGTGCTGTCTAAGAAGCCTTGCTAAATTCAGGCAGCACATTTTATTGATGGAAGACATTGCTGCTATTGAGCATTGATGGTGGAGGGGGTGAATGCTTGTGGATGTGGTGCCAGTCGAGTGAGCTGTTTTGTCTTGGATGGTCAAGTTTCTTGAGTGTTGTTAGAGCTGCATGTATCTGGGAAAGTGGGGAGTGATCTATCACACTCCTGTGTTGTGCCATGTAAATGGTGGACAGGCTTTGAGTAGTCAGGAAGTGAGTGACTCACTGCAACATTCCTAGATTTTGACCTTCTGTTGTAGCAGCAGTAATTAAATGTTAATCCAGTTGAGTATCTGGTCAATAGTAAACTCCAGGAGGTTGATGGTGAGAGTTGCTGTGATAACGATGTCATTGAATGTCAAGGGACGATCATTAGATTCTCTTTTGTTGCAGACTGTCATTGCCTGGCATTTGTGTGGTACAAGGGTTACCTTGTGCTTGTCAGCCCAAGTCTGAATATTGTCTAGATCTTGTTGCATTTGCACATGGACTATTTCAGTACCTGAGGAATCGCGAATTGTGTAATCATCAGTGATTGTTCCCACTTCTAACTTATATGGGAGGGAAGTCATTAATTAAACAGCTAAAGATGATTGCGCCTAGGATACAACACTGAGGAGCCTCTGCAGGGATGTCCTGAAGCTGAGAAAATTAACATTCAATAATTACAACCATCTTCCAATGTGCCAGGTATAAGTCCAGCCAATGAAGAGATTTCCCCAATTTCCATTCAAGTTTTGCCACAGCTCCTTGAAACCGCACTTGTTCAAATGGGGACTTGATTTCAAGGACAGTAACTTTCACCTCACCTCTGGAATTCAGTTCTTTTGTCCATGTTTGCACCAAGGCTGTAATGAAGTCAAGAGATGAGTGGTATTATTGGAACCTCAACTGGGTGTCACTGAGTAGGTTATATCAAACCTGACTTGTCTCATTCAATTTCAACACATGATATGACATCAGATATCTACAACCCTCACCCACTCTAACCTGTCTTCCTCTGAACTTGCTGCACTCCATTAACCCAGATTTAATCCAGACTTTGCCACCAAATTTGTTGACCAGGGTGATGCTATTGACATCCGATGCGCCAGCCTCTATATTGAAGAGGCTGAGCTTCTATTTTCAAATAATTCCTTCTTTCTCCTCCTGGATTAGGACTGTACCACTATTACATCATTAAACATTACATCATTCTTTCCAGGCCTGTCATTAACCTAATCTTTGCTCCATAGATTCTCATCTCCTAGTCCCACAAGCCCACACATTCTACTTTGATCTTCTTCAGAAAATCCACAAACAGAACTGCCTTGGCTGACTCATCATTGCAGCATCTTCCTTCCCCATGGAATTTATTTTTTCAAATGTTGACTCGAATTTTTTTCTCCCCTGTCCAGTCTCTTCCCAACCCACATTCAAGATTATTTGGCAACTCTACAGTATTTTAACATATAGAACCAAAGGCCGGTCAGTAGTTGATGAAGGCTGTATTAGCGGGGTTTGGTGGCATTGAGATTTTTGATGCGGATTTCTTTGTTGCTGATGCCCAGGCTGATGATGGGCCTCTGGCTTCAGGAAAATATCCTAACAGAGATCAGAAAAGACAGGGGAAAATCTTGAGGTGGTGTTGTAGTGACCTCCCTCCTCGCGCATCTTCCTCTCAGAGATACAACGAAGTGTCATTGCACTCCAGCCAGCAGCCTTGGAAGTGTTGTCTAGTAACACCTCAGAGGTCATCAGTCCATCCTTGTTTGCTCTAACCGTGACCCAGTAGGAGGATAGTGTCAATGAACCCATGTAGGAAATCTTCGATAGCTGAAGCCCTTGGACTACCAGAGAATGGATGCAAATGTTATTGCAGTTGTGTACTGGTCTCAGCAATTGCCTGAGCTATAAATTTCAGGGTTGCAGCAAGTTATCAAATGCATAAGAGAAAACATAAGACATTTTGAGGGCAGAATGTTAGCAATGGTGTTGAGACAGTGTAAATGTATACAAATGTGTATGTGCCACTTTTAATTTGATCATTGTATGGATCATGAGCATTTTCACTACGTCATCATTTGGGGGCATATTTGCTTGTTTCGGTGCATGGTTAGCTAGGAATTAAAGCTGTAGGGGGACATCCTGATAGAATAGGCAAGAATGTCACCACGTGTTTGAATTCAGTCTTTTCTATATGGTAATACGTGCACTTACTTTGCATTCTCAAGGCTATGTGACATGGCAAAATGTACATTCTCTAGGACCTCCCATATATGACATGCCAAGGAAACTGCTGAGGTCTCTGACCAGCATAGGGAGTGATGAACTGTTTGTGCATTGATGGGCCTATCACTGGAGGCAAGAAGCAGAGGACAAAGCTCTCATGAGTGAACTGACTCATGATTAATTTCACTAAGAAAATTACTCTGCTGGCCTTCTGGGTGGTACAAACCAACTGAAGATAAGACTGTCTTTAACAGTGCTGGCAGATCTTTCCACGAACCTGGCATCTTGGAAAGTGCTACAAAATATTGAGCATCTGCCTGATAGTCCTCCCCATTGTCCTTATCTGTGGAGGAGAGCAGGCATTCCTTTACCCTTTGCAATGCCACATTGTGCAACCTGCAGCAGACCACAAGTTTCCTGGACGCTCACTGGGGAATACTTTACATGCCCTGTCAGATCATTCAAGGCAAGTTCATGATCTGCTCCACGATTACCATTATGAATCCACGAGCTACATTGTAATGCTCATCAGATTTTTAGGTCATCATGAATACGAGCAGGAGTAGATCATTCATTCCATCAAGCCTGTAACACCATTCAATCAGATCAAGGCTGCCCTTGGTATAACCTTGCCTTCAATTTCCACCTTGTTCCCCCATACTGCTTGACTCCTTCACCAATCAAAAATCTGTCCTCTCAGCTCTTAAAATATTGAATGAAGGAGCCACCAATCCTCCTTGTGGTAGCGAATTCCAAAGACATGCAACACACTGGGAGAAAAAAAAAATCCTCTCCATCTCTGTCTTAAATGAAGGATCTCTGATTTTTATACTTTACTCCCTAGATCCGGAGTTTTCCAAAGAAGAAACTATTGTCTCAACATTTAGCCTTTTAAACCTTTTCCCTTCAGAGCATATAGGCCCTACCTACTCACATTTCTCTCTTCAGTTTCTCTCTTTTCTCAGGAAAGAGTCAAGTCAACCTTTTCTGAGCTGTTTACAATACAAGAATAACTTTCTTCATGAAAGGAGATCAAGATTATACACAATATTGTAAGTACGGTCTTACCAATGCCATGTACAATTGTAGCAAGTCGTGGACATTCTGTTTCCTCATTACTAGCTAACTTTGTGAGACAAGTAACAGGTACTGTGAGGATGATGCACTGGTGCCATCTCCACAAATGGCTGACCCCATTCTACAGGGGTGATTTGCTGTTTGATACTCCAGTCATCACCACCTCTTATCAGACCAGCACTCTGCTATTTGATACCAAGAACAAGACCACCCTCTACCCTGCACTTCCCTTTTCCTTGCTGGTACCAAACCATCTCATCACAGAATCCTGATAAGGTGGGCTGCATCACCCGCTTCAACTGAGTCCACACAAACCTTCTGAAGGCCATCCACCCAGACATGACACCCATCCTATCCCAGCAACCCTGCATTCCCCATGGCTAATCTACCTAGCCTGCACATCCCTGAACACTATGAGCAATTTAGCACGGCCATTCCACCTATCCTGCACATCTTTGGACTGTGGGAGGAAACCGGATCACCCGGTGGAAACCCACACAGATACAGGGAGAATGTGCAAACTCCACGCAGACAGTTACCTGAAGGCGGAATCAACCTGGGTCTCTGGTGTTGTGAGGCAGCAGGGCGAACCACCGAGCCATCGTGCTGCCCCTTGTGCTGCTAGTTAGAGAAAAGAAAAGTCTCACTTTCATTGCAAAATACGATCAACTTCACCTGCTGCACGCCAATTTTAAACCATTGGGGAACTAGAGGCATGAGATTCCTGCATGCTGCTGATTTAATCCTGAAAATCTGGATTTTACTTAATTTGGTAAAGTTCCAACTTAGTAAGCATTTGAAGTATACAAATGAATGATAACTGGATTCCCACCACAGAGCAGCACAATGCCTGCTCCACTAACTTTATCTTAACTCAATGCAACAGCAGGAGACCAAAATTTCAGCTCCTGTCTAATCGTGTTCCCTTCTTATAGACTCCATAGTATTATGTCGTCCCTGCCTGACCTACTGAGAATGTACAGCATATTGTTTTCTTATTGTAGATTGACTAGAACTGCATACAGCTGGAAAAAAATGGTTGGCTGAAGCACAGAAAAGCCTATGATTTACAACTACTTATACCACATGCTATGCTGGAAGCAATTTGGTGAACACCCATAATTAGGCTTGTTTCAAGTTTCACCCTTGTTTTGAGATTTTATATTGCAAAAGCGAACTTGAAATGAATAAATACTCCTGTTGCATGCATGGTATTGACAGAAAATATTCCATGCCACACAAACTGCACGTGGATTTCCATTTTTACCATATCTTTAGATTTGATTCATCTGTGCTAAATTCATATAATTTACTCATAAGTGAGAGAAGGAACAGCACCATCTTCAAGTGAATTCAAGAGATCTTTAGAATCTGTAGCTTGTTGCACTTTTTTTATAACTGTGGTTGCCACATAGAATATCAAGATATTCTCTGCAAAGACAATTTCTTTTTCTAATTATCATTTTCCTTTAAAAGCAATGTTGTTGCAATAGAAACAGAAAAAAAAACATAAGAATTAAAAATGTCAGCATTCTCTCATTTTGACCTATTTAAATCCATTTACCAATCCATTTCTAGGTAACTTAAGGAATCTGACATACAGAAATGTATGGTTATGCATTCTGCACTGCACATAAAATCAACGAGTTCTATTTTTGTGATGCTCATTCCTTTACAGATAGATCTCAGCCTTCTTAGGGTACGCATCACTGAAAGTTCAGGCAAGGGGGGCCCACCCATACAAAACATGAAACAAAACAAATGTACAAAGTAATGAAAACATCAGAGTTAAAAGCAATTGATAAAATCACATGAAATCAAAATACTTATGATAGCAGAGACTATCCTGTCAGCCAGCAGGCATTGCATTTAGTGTTGTAGAACCACCTAAATATTTATTGTAGCCTGAAATGAAGGCTAGCAGGCAGAACAATTCTGCCTAGCGATCACTTGCCATATAGTTCTACACTGTCAGTGATTTCCAGTATCAAGCTGTATCAGTGATCTTAATGTAAATTTGCCAGATACATGGGTAAAAGGGCAAATTCTAAACAACATCTTCAAGGAAGAGAGAGGGATAATAAGGTTGAAACTGAAACAACATAGGTTGATTGTTAACTCCATTTGGATTAAGCAAGTGCTACTCAAATCATTCAGGGTGATTGCCCCACTCATATTGATTTTTACGGCAGTAAATAAAAGAACAAAAATCCTATCAAGGGAATTTAAACCAACATATGTGGAACTGTTCTGTGGCACTCACTCGTTGCACAAAATATCCATCAAACAGATAAGGCACTGGAAATCAAAAATTGATACTCCCTGCACCTTGAATGGTCATGCAACAGAGATCAAAAATATCATTTCTAGCAGTGCTGTCCCATTTAAAAAGATTATGCCAAAAGCTGATGGCCACGTATTGGATCAGATGATTATTGAGAACTTTCACAGAATGAAAGAAAAGAGGCACCAAGGCTCTTACCTCCATCAGTAAGCAAACAACCACTTTGTTTTGTGCCCCTCTGTTAAACTGTCCATCAGGCTTGTACTTGCAGAAATCTTCAGCAGTTATTGAGGCTAAAGTGGCAGCCTTCAATGAAAATGCAAATAAATGTTTTATGAAGCTAATTGATTGAGATTTGCTATCCATCACTCTCCTTCGCCTCCACAGAGTTTACTGGACGATGGCACTGCTGTAGCAAACAGCCCAACCATCCTTTTGAATTGGTTAGATTCAGGAGACAACTCACTCAATTGATATGGAGCCCAAGGTGAGCCTAAAGTGAGAACGCACACCATCTGTGCACTGTTAACTATGTGCTAAGAGTAAACCTGTCTACTTTGCTTTCCATGACTTACTATACCCAGAGAAGATGAGGGAGGTCTTATTTTGTGACAAGTTTACACCGTGTCCAGTAGGGACTTAATCAAGTGCTTTCCCCCAAATGGCTAGAAAGCGAATATTGGGATTTCAATATGGACTGAAAGAATATGAATTTTCAAACAAAAGAAACTACACAAATGTTTGCCTGTCACAAGGAATGGAGCATAAATTTGAATAGTGGTGGTCAGGAAAAGTGGGTGAAGCGTTTCCTTTATGTAAGAGATAGAAATTGTTATAAATATTTCATTTTCATGATCCTCCAGGTACCAAAAAGATGCAATCATCCCTATCATCTGCAGTTATGCATCCTACCTTCAGAAAGATAATTTATCAATTGAGGTAATTTAATGGCTTGCATTCTGTGTTTGATTTCTGCAAGAAAAAAAAATGACTGAAGATACTTCTTTGTGGGAGAAAAAAAATTGGTCATTGTAGCTTTGAGTGAGGCATGATTCATGTATGGGCCTAAGTGATGTGTTTGACAAAGTATTTTAAAGGTGACAATGTAAGTAGGGAGGTGAAAGAACATGTTGGAGGATGGGGATTAGCACAGATTTTAAGGAGTAGAGTTAAAGGATCTGGAGGTTATGCTATGAAAAGGTATGGTGAGGGAGCAGGAATGTGTGGAGGAATAGAACAAAAGAACAATAGGACATGGGGGAGAAATTAGATTTTGACATCGAAACCACTTTATTAAACTTATTTTTCAAGAAAACTATTGACATGTATAAGTCAGGGGAGAAGACATGTCCAAATTTTAAATCACTAACAGGAACAGACTTTAAGTGTTAGGGAAATGTTTGATATTCTCTGGAATTGCATTGATGAATCTACCTATATGAAGGGATTTTATGTACTATTCTAAAACAGACATTAAAACTTTTATTTGGGATAAGTTAGTAAAGATTCTTTATGTTTCCATAAGTTAGCCTACACAACATATACCGCAGAGATCCACAAGTCCTCCTCCTGGACACCACCACAAGGGCTCCTACCCTCCCTCGACCTCTTCAACTCCAACTGCCATGGAGATATTAATCTCCTCAACCTCTCCACCCCTCTCACCCACTCCAACCTCTCCCGTGCAGAACGTGCAGTCCTCCGCTCCAATCCCAACCACACCATCAAAGTCGCAGACAAGGGAGGCGCAGTTGTAGTATGGTGCACATCGCCCAACTCGCTGACACCTCCTCCTACCAGCCCTGAATCATGACCTCACCCCTGAGCACCAAACCATCATCTCCCAAACCATTCACAACCTCATCACCTCAGGTGACCTCCCACCCACAGCCTCCAACCTCATCATTCCCCAACCCTGCACTGCCCACCTCTACCTCCTTCCCAAATTCCACAAACTTGCCTGCCCTGGTCGATCCATTGTCTCCGCCTGCTCCTGCCCCACCGAACTCACCTCCACCTATCTGGACTCCATTTTCTCCCTTTGGTCCAGGAACTCCTTAGCTATGTCCGTGACACCACCCATGCCTTCCACCTCCTTCAGAACTTCCAATTCCCTGATCCCCAACACCTCATTTTTACTCTGGACGTCCAGTCCCAATACATCTGCATTCCCCCATGCAGATGGCTTAAAATCCCTCAGCTTCTTCCTGTCCCGCAGTCCCGACCAGTTCCCCTCCACTGATACCCTCATCCACTTATCCAAACTTGTCCTCAGCCTCAACAACTTCTCCTTTAATTCCTCCCACTTGCTACAGACAAAGGGAGTGGCCATGGGCACCCGCATGGGCACAAGCTATGCCTGCCACTTTGTAGGTTACATGGAACAGTCCCTCCTCCGCACCTACACAGGCCCCAAACCCCACCTCTTCCTCCGTTACATTGATGACAGTATCGGCACCACCTCGTGCCCCCAAGAGGTGCTCGAACAGTTCATCCACTTCACTAACACCTTCCACCCAACCTCAAGTTCACCTGGACCATCTCCAACACATCCCTCACCTTCCTGGACCTCTCCATCTCTATCTCTGGCAACTATCTAGAAACCGATGTCCATTTCAAGCCCACCGACTCCCACAGCTTCCGAGAATACACCTCCTCCCGCCGACCCTCTTGCAAAAATTCCATCCCCTATTCCCAATTCCTTCGCCTCCGCCACATCTGCTCCCAGGATGAGGCATTCCACTCCCGTACATCCCAGATGTCCTCGTTCTTCAAGGACCGCAACATCACCCCCGCGGTGGCCGAGAACGCCCTCGACCGAGTATCCCGCATATCGCGCAACTCATCCGTCACAACCCACCCCTCACAATAACCGCGAAATGAGAATGCCCCTCGTCCTCACATACCACCCCACCAACCTCCAGATACAACGCATAGTCTTCCGACACTTCTGTCATCTACAATCCGACGCCACCACTAAAGACATTTTTCCATTCCCACCTTTGTCTGCCTTCTGGAGAGACCACTCTCTCCGCGACTCCCTTGTCCACTCTACACTCCCCTCCAACCCCACCATACCCGGTAATTTTCCTTGCAACCGCAGGAAATACTAAAACTTGTGCCCACACCTCCTCCCTCACCCGCATCCCAGGCCCCAAGATGACTTTCCACATCAAGCCAATGTTCACCTGCTCATCTGCCAATATAGTATATTGCATCCGCTGTACCCATTGTGGCTTCCTCTACATTGGGGAAACCAAGCAGAGTCTTGGGGACCACTTTGCAGAACACCGACGCTCGGTTTGCAATAAACAACCGCACCTCCCAGTCGTGAACCATTTTAACTCCCCTTCCCATTCCTTAGATGACATGTCCATCCTGG
The DNA here is from genome assembly GCF_030684315.1 of Stegostoma tigrinum. Taxonomy (NCBI): domain Eukaryota; kingdom Metazoa; phylum Chordata; class Chondrichthyes; order Orectolobiformes; family Stegostomatidae; genus Stegostoma; species Stegostoma tigrinum. The sequence goes on from NC_081356.1 coordinate 73,910,836, forward strand.
GCCTCCTGTAGTGCCATAATGATGCCACCTGTAGGTTGCAGGAACAGCAACTCATATTCCGCTTGGGAAACTTGCAGCCCAATGGTATCAATGTGGGTTTCACAAACTTCAAAATCTCCCCTTCCCCCACTGCATCTCAAAACCAGCCCAGCTCGTCCCCGCCTCCCTAACCTGTTCATCCTCTCACCTATCCCCTCCTCCCACCTCAAGCCGCACTCCACTTCCTACCTACGAACCTCATCCCGCCCCCTTGACCTGTCCATCCTCCCCGGACTGACCTATCCCCTCCCTACCTCCCCAACTATACTCTCCTCTCCACCTATCTTCTTTTCTCTCCATCTTCAGTCTGCCTCCCCCTCTCTCCCTATTTATTTCAGAATCCTCTCCCCATCCCCCTTTTCTGATGAAGGGTCTTGGCCCAAAATGTCAGCTTTTGTGCTCCTAAGATGCTGCTTGGCCTGTTGTGTTCATCCAGTTCCACACTTTGTTATCTCTTAATGAGATAGATGTCTTAAAGTCCATTCCCACACCAACTACTGACAATATGATCTCTCACAGTCTGAGTTCACAGTAAACTGTACATAATTGACTGTATATATGTGCCATTCTGACTCCAAAACAGACAGACAGACACACACACACACATAGTGATTGAAGGTGAAGCAGATATCTTTATCTCAGATTATTGAATGTTATGATGTCTTGCAGCTGTCTTAAAGGTACAGGCCTGTCTGGTCAAGAATTTATGCCATAGTGCAACAGTTAGCAAAATAAACAGGAAATACATTAGTGTGTTATCAGAGCAACCATTGCCATGCTTTGTGCCAGATAAATGCATCTGGTACAAAGCAAAAATTTAAAAGTTCCCTAACGATTATTGCTTCAGATCAGCTTATAGTCAACATAAATAAGTAACGATACTTACCCTAACCAGTGAACAGTGAGTCGCAATATAACCTAGATCTATAAAGTGTGAAGCTGGATGAACACAGCAGGCCAAGCAGCACCTCAGGAGCACCTGCTCCTGAGATGCTGCTGGGCCTGCTGTGTTCATCCAGCTTCACACTTTATTATCTTGGGTTCTCCAGCATCTGCAGTTCCCATCATCACTAACCTAGATCTAGATTCTTTTTAAATCACCATGTTCAGAGATGTTATTACACACCTCTGGATCGGATAGGACTTGAAGCCAGGCCTCCTGGCTCAGTGGAAGAGACACTGTAAGTGTGCCACAGGAGCCTCCGATAAACAAGATGTATTTCTTTCAGATCCAGAAGTGGTCTTACACGCAACTGAATGCTTTTCCCTTGTCACCAAATCACCATTAGTGTGTTTTTTTTAATCTGTTACCCACCAACTTGTAAATCACCCATGTTCTCCAATTAAGTAATTTATGTGCAAAGCCTGTTCAGGCCAATGCAACCCATCAAAGGTGAGGGAGAGCAGGCTAGAGTAGGGAGATGTACTATCTTCGATGTAGGCCAGTGAGTGTAGGTGTGATAGGTCAGCATGACTTATTCTGTAGGAAAAGACCGGCAGCAGAAATTTAGATAATCTGAAAACATTGGCGTAATAAAATCAAAAGATTAGGTGAAAATTCAATTGCACACAGGTTGTGGTAGGTACAGAGGTAGTGGCTGATTAACAGTGGAATGTACAATCTTAGTGACAGAGCTGTTATGAGATAGGAAGCTCAACTCAGGGTAAATAGGATACTAAAGTGGTAAACTAGGTCAAGCTGAACAATGGTCAATAAGGAAGGGAATGTCAAGTGTAAGAAATTGGAGTTTTCAATCGGGAGCAAAGCTAATGGTGTTAATCCTCTCAATTCTTTCTAGAGATTATTAGACTAATCAAAAAAATGTCAGACATCTTGGAAGTCATAGAGCAGTCAATAGAGAGGTGATGGAGAACTAAAGCTAGGCATCATAGTGTACAGATGAAAAAAAGCCTTTCAGTAATAGTGTCAAGGAGCATCAAATTGATCAGAAACAGCAATGGCCGACACTGTGTCTTTGCCAAGCTCAGGAAATGAAGATCAAAGGTCAGAAAGACATCATTTCTGAGGATGCTTCATAAATGGTATCAAAGGTAAGATATCTGGCCTAGATAAGTGAGATAACAAGGTGTAGAGCTGGATGAACACAGCAGGCCAAGCAGCATCAGAGGAGCACGAAGGCTGATGTTTCTGGCCAAGACATGTCAGCTTTCCTGCTCCTCCGATGCTGCTTGGCCTGCTTTGTTCATTCAGCTCTACACCTTGCAATCTCAGATTCTCCAGCATTGGCAGTTCCCACTATCTCTGTAACAGGTCTAGATAAGTGTTAGTTGTAAACCAAGTACATCAAGATTTTAAGTAAGTTCTTTGCACTAATGATTTAGATGGTGGGGTAGTGCCTGGAGCTATCATAGGATATGAAAACCAGAAAGAATGGGATTGTCAAACGGCCTACTAGCGGTCCATTATGGAAATATTATATGCAACAGGCAACCTGATGAAAGGTTGGAGGACTTTAGGGTAGGAAGCCTGTTTCCAAAAGTTGAGCCTGCATTTTGTGAGTTGGTTGGCTGTTCACCTCTCATTTCCTTTGGTCTTAAAACTACAAGTGAGAAAATTTAAGATGTGTTTAATTCCTGCCATTGGAACCTCTGACAGACATTCATTCCCTACAAAGAGGTAGCTGTTGGATGACCTTGTTTCTGATGGCCACCAATGCTACTTTAAGTGATTAATGGAACAGCAGCTAAGATTGGCCAGAGACAACTCATCCACATTCCAGTTTCCATTGTAGCAGTGAGTCTGAAATCATGAGGAGATAGAGTGGTGGGTCATTTCTTTCATCCCACAGCTTCGTTGCAGAACCTAGCATTGTTAAACTTCGAACTATTTAATTGCATTTGGAGAATAGAAGATGAAAATTGATAGCCTATTTTTAACACCATCATGAAATAAGGCTCTCCCTTTTACTTATCATCTTCACAAATATCATACTGGGTGTTTTTTTTTGCTGATAACAAGCAGGATGGTATTCTTGTCAATGGCAATCCAATTTTTCACACATCAGTGGTAAAAGAAGGTTTTTCATTTTCTGATCTTGCTTCTCTGTCTAACACAACCATACTTCTGCAAAAGGTTGCTCAGTCCCCATCACATTGTAATTTCCTGCTTCTTGCATGTCCGTCACATCCAGCATAGACCTTTAACTTGAAAATCACAGGCTCAGCTTTATTGTACAAGCTGAACTTTTCAAGTACTCAAACACATGGCCAAAAATGAAAAATCAAGAACTGTTTCCAGTTGATTACTGTGTGCAATATATGCCCCAATAGTGTGCCTCCCTGTTTCAACAAAATTTCAGGAAAGGTTCAGATTCTGAATTCCCACCTTTGAACTCCTGGCGTTTCTTATTTTCATGGGGGTGGAATTCAAAGACTCCCTACAGCACTGAAACAGGACATTCAGCTCATTAAATCCACACTGACCCTCAGAAGAGCATCCCAACCAGACCCATCACATTACCATCTCCCTGTAAATCTGCTTTTCCTATGGTTAATCCACCTAGTCTGCACATTCATGGGCACTATTGGTAATTTAGCACAGTCAATCTAGCTAACCCGCACATCTTTGGATTGTGGGAGGAAACTGGAGCACCTGGAGGAAACCCACGCAGTCACAGGGAGAATGTGCAAGCTCCACACAGACAGTCGCCAGAGGCTGCAATTGAACCCGGGTCGCTGGGCTGTGAGGCTGCAGTGCTAACCACTGTACAGTTCACACACGCACAGTTCCTTGATGCAGCTGGCCATTGAAATGTCCAGTTGCCTCTATTAGCATTTAATTCTGGAATCTCTAGGATCTGGAACAGAAAGTGTGGAAATTGGACCAGGTAATAGCAGATCTGTTCACAGAGCATTCCTTTTGAATAACCATAATACTCCTGTGAAGAGTTGAGGCATGACTATGGTTATGGCTGCAGGCCATCATGAGGATCGGGATCCTCTGTAGGGGTAGAGGATCAAGTGCCCTTTGATACTGTTAGCTGCAGAGAAGATTGAGTATAAAAGGAGTATAAAACACGTGGAAATGTTCAATTTGTCAAAACTTGTCAATAGATGTCTAGAAGTGTCAACGTACATTACCCCGTCAAGATGTGGCCCTGAGTGTCAACAAATCTTAAAACTTGTCATGAAATTTATCCATAAGTATCACATAGTGTCAACTTGTCAAGATCATCTCAGTTATCCCAGCTGCAAGACATGTCTGCAGGAGTTCCTCAGGGTAGAGACCTAGGCCCAAATATCTTCAGTTGATTCATTAGTGAGCTTAGCCCCCAATCATAAGGCCAGAAGTGGGGATGTTCAGTGGTGATTACACAATGTTCAGAACCATTTGTAACCGCTCAGATACTGAACCATTAAAATTTCTATCTTTAAATGGGCAGGACCTAAACAATACCCAGGCTTGGACTGACAAGTGGCAAGTAACGTTCACACCACAAAAGTGCTAGGTTGTGACAAGCTCCAACAAGAAAGAATCTAATCACTGCCACTTGACATTTGATATTACATAATCTCTCACTGTCAACATGCTGGGGTTACTACTGACTAGAAATTGAACTGGGCAAGCCACATAAACTGTGACTAGAAGAGCAGGTCAGGGGCTAGGAATACTGTAGCGAGTAACCTGCCTCTGACTGTTCAAAGTCTGTCCACCATCCACAAAAGGGAGGAGACAGTAAGTTTAAAAGGAGCGCTGAGAGTAAGAACGGCTTCATTCTAAACACATCAGCAAGAAAAGCTGAATGTGAAAAAAAATCAGTGTCATCAGAGGAAATATATAGTATATTTGGTGGTGAGAAGTTGTTGTTAAGGAGTGATTCTAAATAGCTTAAAATTAAAAAAAAGGTATGGCTTATAAAGTAGAAGAAAGGAATGTTGACGTAATGACAATTAGATTGAGGGTTGTGAAGTGTTTACAATAAAGCAAAAGAAGATCAGGAAACTAACTGAGGAAGAATAGAATATGAGTGCAATCTGGGAAGAAGTATAAAATGAAATGTAAAAGCCTTTACAGATACCAAAATTGAGGAAACACTGAGCTAAAGATGAACATAGGTCTATTACAGGCAGGGTTGGGAATAATGGGGAATAGAGAAATAGCAGAGAAACTAAATGAGGAACTCACAAGAGATCTACCAGAGTTAGAGATCTAAGTGACTAGGGAGAATGAGGAGTTGTAGAAAATTAGTGTTAGTGAGAATATTTTACTGGAAAAATTAATTGGGCTTGAAATTGATAAGTCCCTGAGACCCATATCTCAGAGTGTTGAAGGAAGTGACGATAGAGGTAATTGATACAACAGTGATCATTTTCCGAAATTCCACAGGTCTAGAGCGATCCATGTGGATTGGAAGTTAGCAAATGCCACCTACCATTTGAGAGAGGAGCAAGAGAATAAACAGTGAACTATAGACATGTTAGTCTTATATCGGTTAAAGGTAAAATGTTAGGAGCTATCATGAAGGATGAGGTAAATTTACATGTGGATTTTTAAAAAAGTTATCTTTGTGGTTTTGCAAATTAAAAATTTGATGGAGTTTTTTTGATGTTGTCACAAACAAAATTGATATTGTGAAGTTGATGGATATAGCAACAAAATTATGGAGATCTACATCACAGAAAAAGGCCCTTTAAGTTTGTGCTTGTCAAAAATAACCACCTAACTAGTCTAATCCTATTATCCATTACTTGGCGCATAGTCCTGATGAAGGGTCTAGGCCTGAACATTGACTCTACTACTCCTCTGATGCTGCCTGTCCTACTATGTTCCTCCAGCTCCACACTGTATCAACTCGGACTCCAGCATCTGCAGTTCTTGCTATCTCCTTGTCTGCCTTGGTATTGCAAGTGCACACTAAAACACCTCTTCAATAATATGAGGATTACTGCCCATAACACCATTCAGGCAGTGAGTTCCAGATTCCTACCACCCTCTGGGTAATAAAAGTTTCTCCTGACATCTCCACTAAACCTTCTATGCTAAATCTATATCCTGGCCACTTATCCCTCCAATAAGGAGAAAAGTTTCTTCCTGTCAACGCTGCCTATGACCCTCATAATTTTATATATCACAATCATGTCACCTCTCAATCTCCTCTGTTATAAGGAAAACAATCCCAGTCTATCCAATCTCCTCTTCATAACGGAAACTCTACAGCCACACCATGGTTAATCTCCTCTGCATCCTCTCCAATGCTATCACATCCCTCCTATTATGTGGATTCCAAAACTGCACACAATGTTCCAACTGTGGCTTAACCAATGTTTCGAAGTTCCAGCTTGACCTCCTTGCTCTTAAACTCTGTGCTTTGGCTACGAAAGGCAAGTATGCCTTCTTAACCATTTTATCCACCTGTCCTAATGCCCTAAGGTTCTGGTTTACATGCAGGCTGTATAATTGTAATTTCAGAAGGTTTTTAGGTGTTGATTAACAAAATTAAAGCACATGATATTTGAGCTAATGCACGTGCATGAACTAAGGAGCGGTTAACAAACAGAAACAAAGAGATTAGGAATAAACAAGTTATTTTCACATTGATGGCTGTGACTAGTGGGGTACCACAAGAATCAGTACTTGAGCTCCAATTTCGACATAGCGACCAAATGTAGTATTCCTGAATTTGCAGATGATACTAAGTTAAACAAGAACATGTGTTGTGAGGAAGATGTAAAACATTTTCAGGAGGATTTAGACAGGCTTAGTTATTGGGTAAGTACATAACAAATAGAATATAATATGGAAAACTGTGAGGTTATCCATTTTGGTAGGAGAAACAGATGTGCAGGTTATTTCTTAAATGATGAGAAGTTAGAAAGTGTAGATATCCAACAGGATGTGGGTGTCCTTGACTGAACCATAACAAACAATTGCATTAAGATATTAGGAAGGTGAATGAAATGTTAGTCTTCGTCACATGAGGATTTGAGTAAAGGAGTATTGTGGTCTTGCTTCAATTGCAAAGAAGATTGAAAAGACTGCACCTACTGTGCGCAGTTTTGGTCTCCATATCTTAGGAAAGATGCTACTGCTAAGTGCGCACAAAATCTTAACAGACTGTTCGGAAGATGGCAGGACTATTCTACTAAGAGAGATTGGGCAAACTGAGCCTCGAGAGTTTCAAAGACTTAGAGGTGAACTCATTAAAACCTACAAAATACTTAAAGGTATAGACAGGATAGATGTAGCTAAGATGTTTCCTTAAGTCAGGAATTCTAGAACCAGATAACATAATTTAAAAATAAGGGGGGGTGCCATTTAGGACTGAGGGGAAAAAATTTGTTCTTGGAGTGAATCTTTGGAATTCTTTATCCCAGAGGGCTGTGAAAGCTCAGTTTTTGAGTATATTTAAAACAATGGTTAACACATTTTTGATTATCAATGCATAAAGTGTTATGGGGATCTGTAGGTAAAAGGCTATTGAAATGTTTGATCGGTTATTGTCATCAAATGGCAGAACAGGATCAATGGGCAGAATACCCGCTCCTTTTCTGACATGTTCCGACAAAACAATCTGACATGTTCGTGTTAACGAAGTCATACATTGCTGCCAGTAGTGTTCAAGGGTGTGTAGGTTAGATGGATTAGCCATGGGGAATGCAGGGCTACAAGGATAGAATAGGGGGGTGAGTGCGGGAGGGATGGTCTTCGGAGAGCTGGTGTGGACTTGTTGGGCCGAATGGCCTGTTTCCACTCTGTAGAGATTGTATGATTCTATTATTGAAAGCACAAGATAGAAGTACAATGTTTATTTCCCATTTGCCTGAATGGACACAGCTTCAAGGTGGTTCAAGATGGCAGGTCATTGGCACCTTCTTCACAGGTTGGCACAACATCGAGGGCCGAAGGGCCTGTACGTGCTGTAATGTTCTGTGTTCTAACAACGAATGCTGGCCCAGCCAGCAATATAAATGTGTTTTTTTTTAATGAATAATAGTGGTGTGGTCTGCAATTTGGAACTTTAAGTAATAGAACTATGTATTTTTTTTTCCCTGTGAGTATCTACAAGGACCCTTTCATCATAAGTTGGCATGGTAGATAAAATGGGAAAGCATGGGTATAAGCAGCACAAACTTAGCGTAGGGTAGAAGGGCAGAGCATGACACAGGATGTATGAGGACCATAGGGAATGTATGGGAGTGAGATTGAGGGAGAAGGAAGAATATTTTATGAATTTATCTTTAGTTTTAAACTTTAATCACAATGCTGGAGCAAGGACCCCCAAGGCAGGATTTCTGCCCAGTCTGTCCTTCGAACTGGCAGCCTGCCCCACACTTTCTGGTTTGGCCCAATCTGACTTCTGAACCAAACACCCCCAACACCCAAATGAAAATCATCAGTGCGGGCAGCCATCTTTAAATGCCAAGTTAGTGGAGCCTAGATTTTTTTTCCTAAATCTGTGCACCCAACCCTGGAACAAAGATCAGGCTTACGTATTCATGATTACTTGAATATAACGACATGAACAATTTTGAAATGAGTAATAAAGATACTTGCACATTGAGGGTAGTGCAGTGGCTCAGTGGTAGGTACCGCTGTCTCACAGCGCCAGGGACCTGGGTTCAATTCCAGCCTCGGGTGACTGTGTATGGAGATTGCACATTTTCTCTGTGTCTGCGTGGGTTTTCTCTGGGTGCTTCGGTTTCTTCCCACAATCCAAAGATGTGCAGGCGAGGTGGATTGGCCATACTATATAGCAAATATAGGTGTACACTACTGGGCAAGAGTTATAGCTGGGGGAAAGGCAATTACGATGAGATTAGGCAAGATTTAGGGAGCATAGGATGGGGAAGGAAACTGTAGGGGATGGGCACATTAGAAATGTGGAGCTTATTCAAGGAAAAGCTCCTGTGTGTCCTAGATAAGTATGTACCTGTCAGGCAGGGAGGACGCTGTAGAGCACAGGAGACATGGTTTACGAAGGAAGTGGAATCTCTGATCAAGAGGAAGAAGAAGGTTTATGTTAGGATGAGATGTGAAGGCTCAATTAGGACACTTGAGGGTTACAAGGTAGCCAGGAAAGACCTAAAGAGAGAGCTCAGAAGAGCCAGGAGGATAAACGCTCAGGCTTTCTATAGGTATTTAAGGAATAAAAGAATGACGAGAGTAAGACTGGGCCAAACAAGAATAGTAGTGGGAAGTTGTGTGCGGAGTCAGAGGAGATAGGGGAAGCACTAAATGAATATTTTTCAACAGTATCCACTCTAGTAAACAACAATGTTGCCGAGGAGAATACTGAGATACAGGCTACTAGACTAGGTGGGATTGAGGCTCACAAGGAAGAGGTATTAGAAATCCTACAGAGTGTGAAAATAGATAAGTCCCCTGGGCCAGATGGGATTTATCCTAGTATCCTCTGGGAAGCCAGGGAGGAGATTGCTGAGCCTTTGGCATTGATCTTTAACTCTTCATGTTCTACAGGAATAGTGCCAGAAGACTGGAGGATAGCAAATGTGGTTCCCCTGTTCAAGAAGAGGAGTAGAGACAACCCTGGTAATTATAGACCAATGAGCTTTACTTCAGTTGTTGGTAAAGTATTGGAAAAGGTTATAAGAGATAGGATTTATAATCATCCAGAAAAGAATAAATTGATTCGGGATAGTCAGCATGGTTTTGTGAAGGGTAGGTTGTGCCTCACAAACCTTATTGAGTTCTTTGAGAATGTGACCAAACAGGTAGATGAGAGTAAACCGGTTGATGTGGTGTATATGGATTTCAGCAAGGCTTTCGATAAGGTTCCCCACAGTAGGCCATTGTACAAAATGCGGAGGAATGGAATTGTGGGAGATATAGCAGATTGGATCAGAAATTGGCTTGCTGAAAGAAGACAGAGGGTGGTGGTTGATGGGAAATGTTCATCCTGAAGACCAGTTACTAGTGGTGTACCGCAAGGGTTGGTGTTGGGTCCACTGCTATTCGTCATTTTTATAAACAACCTGTTTGCGGGCGTAGAAGGGTGGGTTAGTAAATTTGCAGACGACACTAAGGTTGGTGGAGTTGTGGATATTGACGAAGGACTTTGTAGGTTACAGAAAGACATAGATAAGCTGCAGAGCTCGGCTGACAGGTGGCAAATGGAGTTTAATGCGGACAAGTGTGAGGTGATGCACTTTGGTAGGAGTAACCGGATGGCAAAGTACTGGGCTAATGATAAGGTTCTTGGTAGTGTAGATGAGCGGAGAGATCTCGGTGTCCATGTACACAGATCCTTGAAAGTTGCCACCCAGGTTGACAGGGTTGTTAAGAAGGCATACAGTGTTTTAGCTTTTATTAATAGAGGGATCGAGTTCCGGAACCATGAGGTTATGCTGCAGCTGTACAAAACTCTGGTGCAGCCGCACTTGGAGTATTGCGTGCAGTTCTGGTCACCGCGTTATAAGTAGGATGTGGAAGCTTTGGAAAGGGTGCAAAGGAGATTTACGAGGATGTTGCCTGGTATGGAGGGAAGGTCTTACGAGGAAAAGCTGAGGGACTTGAGGCTGTTTTCATTAGAGAGAAGAAGGTTGAGAGGTGGCTTAATTGAGACATATAAGATAATCAGAGGGTTAGGCAGGGTGGATAGGGAGAGCCTTTTTCCTAGGATGGTGACGGCGAGCACGAGGGTGAATAGCTTTGAGGGGTGAAAGATATAGGACAGATGTCAGAGGTAGTTTCTTTACTCAGAGAGTAGTAAGGGAATGGAACGCTTTGCCTGCAATGATAGTAGATTCGCCAACTTTAGGTACATTTAAGTCGTCATTGGACAAGCATATGGACATACATAGAATAGGCTAGGTTAGATGGGCTTCAGATTGGTATGGCAGGTCAGCACAACATCGAGGGCTGAAGGGCCTGCACTGTGCTGTAATGTTCTATGTTCTAAATAGTGTGCAGAGATGTGTAAGTGGATTTGTAAAGGGGAATGCAGGGTTACAGAGCATAAGGCTGGGGAGATGGGTCTGTTTGGGATGCTCTTTAGAGGGTCAGTGCAGATTCAATGGACTGAATGGCCTGCTTTCACACTGTTGGGATTCTATGATTTCAAGAAGCAACAGACAAATGGTTGGTATTAATCAAAAGGAGGACAAAAGCCAATTACAGATTGTCAAAGTTTGCAGGAGTGTGTGGGTTTGTGAATAGAAAGGAAGTTAAAAGGGAAATTGACAGTTCACCAGGGGGTCAACTCAAACTTGTGAAATTTCAGAATTGACAGAAGTGTATTGGGCCGCATGTGAGCAATTATGTCTAGATAGCAAGATGGTCAATTTGATGTGTTAATTGCTTCGTCTTAATGCTGTTAGTGCAGGTTTTGGAATTTAACTGTGGACTATACAGATTTCCCAGGTCTCTGGGAACTTGTCACATGAAAGAAATGAGACAAAGAAACAATTTTCCATTCTCAGGAAGAGGTGCCAATGCCTTTAAGTACCAAAATATCAAAATCTATGTCTTGCTGACGTGATAGGATTTGTTCTCAGAGGATCACAGAGAAAACCCTTTCACCAAATGAATGGTGGGTGATGGGAATTTGTTTGGTGATGGAAGCAGTAAACCTCAATTCTTTTACAAAATATCTGGATCTGCTCCTGAGAACCGTAAACTGCAAGGCAACAGACAAGGTCCTGGAATATAGGATCAAAAAAGGTGGTTACTTTACGAAGTAGGTATAGATCCAATAGACTGAATTACCTTTTTCTGTGCTATAATATTTCGGTGCTTCAAGGCTACTTTAAGAATTTTCTAAGTTGTATGTTAGATTTCCATACTTGACCCATGATCTATCAAATCAGCATAATAATAATTGAATTCAAAGACTGTGGAAGTAGGCCATTCTGTCCATCACATCTACCCTACCCCTCTGAAGACCATCTCATCCAGACCTACCCCCTACTCTCTCCTGCATTTCCCTTGGCTAATCCACCTAGACTGCACATCCATGGATAGTGGGAGGAAATTGGAGCACCCGGAGGAAACCTACGCAGACATGGGGAGAATGTGCAAACTCCACACAGACAGTCCCCCAAGGGTGGAATTTAACCCAAGTTCCTAGCGCTGTGAGACAGTAGTGCTAACCACCATGCCACCCAGTGCTAATCTTATTTGGCTTTGGACCTCTGATGTGGACCAAGATGGCCAGCAGCAGTGATGGCAACAACAACAGGTGCAGCAACAATAGGTGTGACACCAACGGATCAATAACAACCTGGTCTTTATAGACCGATCCCTCATGAGGAGAGAGGAGCAACTCACAGGAGGGTATGTTCACAACTCTGGAAGTATGGGTAGATGATACACATCCTGGAGATGCTGCAGTACAAGTGTCTTGGGAGGCCCAGGGTCTCTCAGCAGCTGGTGATGGATATTTACAGCCTGTTGGAATAAGACCTGTTCCTATTGGACTTGGTGGCCAATGTTACCTCCACTGTCAACTTCTATTCCTCTAGTATCTGCCAAGGGTCTGCCACAGACAACTGCGAGATGTTGCAGTCAGTAACATATAACTGGGTAAAATAGATGACCAATAGTTTGTTTGACAGTGTAGGCAACTGTGCCACTGATGATGCCAGTCAAAGTAAGCATGCACTCAGCTTTTTTGCTTTAGCCAACTTGCCAGAAGCGTCGCGTGCCAGCAGCTATAACACGAAGCCAATACCACACACCAGGGCACCCTGTGACAATGCTTCATAATATTTTTCATAATACAAAACAGACTAATCAGCTGGCTGCTTGGATACTAGAGGCACCCAATTAAAGCATGCTTCATGAGACCAATGAGGAAACTAATCAATGAGGGCCATAAATGTTACTTTGTACCATGTTGGATATACAAATGCTTCCAGAGCAGAGCATTGGGATGCTTCGGACGCCAGGGGAGATCTGGAGGTACACAGAACCAAGGTCTCCAGAAAGGGTGTGATGCATCCTTTTCCGCATAGGATTGTGCAGCAGCAAAGTTTGGGCATGCAGGAAGAATAAGGATAGAGCATCAATCCTCTTTGGACAATTCTGACATCAAAGTGATTGGCCAAAGCATGAGCTAAACTGCACATTGCAGCCAAAAATGCCTCATTATCTTCAATCACACTGCGGATACAACAATCGATCCACTTGACAACATTTGCAAGGAGCAGTTCCCCAAACCTCACTCTCCCACTACCCCCCACAACACTGCGGTGACCTGGAAACAACAAAACACTCCTTTTCATCATCTTTCAGCCCATTGTTTGATGTCAGTTCTTGTCCTACTATTCATCACAAGTGAAAAGGAGACTTAAGAGGCTCTAAATAGAAAGTGGTGGAAACAACATTTATATGGCTTTGCCTACTCTAGAATGACATCGAAGCTGTGATCCTTGCCAATGGATGCAGCACAATTCTATCTTAGATGATACAGGATCACACAATGAGCTTTAGCTTCAGGATGTAGGTAATGCTGGCGTGTGCGCTCACTCAGAAACTGAGCTCCAGGTCATTGTCAATATTTTTCTGAGGTATATAGGAAACCCAGAATAGTTGATCCCTCTCCAACCAGGATAGGAAACAGGGATTAGGAGCAGGAGTAGGCCATTCAGCCCCTGAACCCTTTCTACAATTCAACTTGATCATAAAAATGTAGCCCTCCAAGGCCTGTCCATCATTTTCTAAGATAATGGCTGATCTGGCTTTCACCTCAAATCCACATCTCCACATACCCCTGGTATATTTTCACCTCCTTCCTTACAAATAATCTATCCACTACATTTTGAGAAAGAGAGTTTCAAAGACACATAATGTTCTAAAAAAAACCTGATTTTTGTTTTATGATCCATAATAGAAAACATCCTCGTCACATCTATACCACTAAAACTCCTCAGGATTTTATGTATTTCAAACAAAGTTGCCTCATCCTCTTCTAAACTCTAAAGAATTCAAGTCCACCCTGTCCATACTTTCTTCACAAGACAACCCCACATTCTAGACATTACTCTCATATACTTCTCTAAACTACTTCCAATCACTTACATCCATCCTTAAATATTCCAACTTCTGTAACGGGAGGGTCTAGGCCACTGTTGTCCATTAAGCATGCCCTGAAATGTTGGGACATGCTGACGAAAATGGATACCTAGAGAAGAGGCCAGTAGGTTGCAGCCATGAGATCAGAAATTATCAGCATCTAGTTCATCTCCTCTGCCTGGGAAAATAATAAACTGCACATAAATGAAGTGAAATTAGGCAATAATGAGATGTTTATGCATGCAAACAGACCTCTCGCTGCACCCCAGTGAGATTCTTATCTCAACATTCAAACTATGTGTGGAAAATTGGACCTTTTAATCTCAATGTTGAGTAGCTCGCTGTTGCCACATCATTTAGGGGCGGGGAAAATTTCACCCAATGGTTCAATGGAGTCAGGAAATGGAGTGTTTTTGTTTGCAGATTAGCTTTGTTTCATATCGCCTTACCAGCTGAAAAACATAACTGCATTTTGCTGCAATGAGTTGTTTCAGCCAGATTTTCCTACAATATTTTTGGTCTTGTTACATTGCTCAAGAATATATAAAGAATTTGCTGAGACAAGGAAAACGTTACATTATGGTTTCATCTTGCTGTGAGGCAGTAAGAAAGAGGAAGATTATATGGCATTGAATCTCTTCCTGTGATAATGCATACCATTTACCGGCAACTCATACAATCAAACATAACTCCTTAAAATATTATTCCATTTTCAATAAGTGTTAAACAAAGTAAGAAATTAGTGTAATGTCAGCATGAACTTTGATTTGAATGTACAAATCAATCAGTTACACATTATGGAATCGATCTTACATTATAACAGTAAAAACAACATGCAAACAGCCTGCTTAGGTAAAAAAAAACAGCAGTGAGTCTTTTTCAAGGCTCACAAAAATAAGCATGGCTTTGATTACCTATACTGTAAGTGATGTTAAAGGCTGAGTGGTCATTAAGTATAATTTGCATGATTAATGAACTTGTAAATTGCCTAAAATCCTCAGAAAAGTTACATTCATGCCCATGGATGTGGGGGCTGACTGAGCACTGAAAAATTAATGTGTGTCAAACATTTAGAAGCAATTTTGTACTTTTGCATTATATGCATGCAATCCTTTGCATTTTCATTTTAATACCAATATCAATGAAACATGTCAATTTTATTTTAGGAAGCTCCTGGCTGGAATGAAGACGGCCAGCTTGAAATGAGATCAGAATTAAACATGAGCATTTTTGTGATTTAAATTACATATATCAAAACAGTCAGGGCAGTACAAGGAAGCGAGTGAATCCTTACAGCAAACAGCGCTGAAGTTCCTGAAAGGTTTCAGAAGATAATTGAAAAAATACACAACATCACACTAGTTGCTAGCACAGCTACCAAACAAAGGAATGAAAAGTGGCAGGTAGGGACACCATTTGAAGTCTTGAATTGTAGCCTCTTAAAAATGAATGTCATCATAAAGCTAACGCCACATGACATTTAATACAAAGCACCCCTCACCTGAGCACCACAAAAATAGTAACAGCAGTGAAAACTGCAAGAGTTAACCACTTTGTGGATTCATAGAAAGAACTGGTCAGCCAATGGCGAAAGGAAACAGAAAGATTGAGAGAAAAAATCATTGTTGAGGGTTTTTTTCTATTCCCTGTTCAAAAAAAACCTCACTCACTATATTCTATCTGTTTTGTTGCAAACCTCAAACTTTATTCCTTCATGTCATTCAATGCGGCTTCTCTTCCATTGTCATAATTCCCTGAATATATGACTCACTCCAGCGATTTGCCTGAACTTAATTCTGAATGGAATTACACCCCAAATTATTCATCTGATGCATGATTTAATTCAAACATAATGACAGGTCTGACATTGGTGTGCCAGTTGTCCCGGTAGCTATGGAAATAATATTATTCTATACATATAAATCATAATCCTTTCTTTACTGTAGATCATCAGAGAGAAACTAATTGAATATGAACCTAATATTTGATGTTACCCATTGGAAGGTCAATTTATTTATTGAAAAAAGAAAAATAATAGATCAAATTTCCATTAATGTTACAAAGGAAGATTTCTGTCTCCCGACTGGTGTCTATACATCACCAGTCTTTACTTTGTTTTTTAAAGCTTGTGGTTCCCCAAAGCTTGGGAACAGACATTAAGCCTGAACGTAATTTTCCTTACCTAGTGAAAACTGAATGAGTGGCAGATAAAATGAGCACAGCAACTTACAACCTCCAATTCTGCTACCTTCCTGCCATGTTTCAATGTTACCCTGATCTTTTGGGCAGTGCACCCGCAGGAAGTGGCATCCGATTTTACATAGGCAGATCTGGTGCCAATATAATGCCCACTTGTTTTTACATCCCTAATATCACCTGATCACACACCTATTTCACCCACACTGTCATCAGACCCCTTTTTGATACCTTCCTCACCATGCAATTGGAAATCCTTTGAAGCTCTACTGTTGACATCCTATTTCTCATGAATTTCTGTTTGCCTATAATTACATTTTTGCCAAATTCCCTAGGCTTATTATCTTATAATTCTCAAACACACCAAATTTAAAGTCCTTGTCTTCTCAAATTTTAAGACAATTACAGATAAATGACACCATTTAGCTAATCTGACAGCACCGATGAAGAAATATCACAAACTTTCCAGAGGAAGCATGTGTCATGGCCATACCGAAAATGTCCTCAGATTGGTCTGCCAACTGCACATTTGGAAACTTCTTTAACTCCTTTTTAGTTTTCAGGTGTTTCGATTTAAAGGAGGACCAACAGCAAAACTTCCATCTTACGCATATAATGTTGAGTTTATTTACAAAACTACTGCTACATTTATTGAAGTAGAAGTGACAAGGATATTAGCAAAGGAAAAAGTAAATATGAAAAATCATTAAGGCTAAAATATCATTATAGAGGTAAAAGGTACAACTCTGTTGCTTGCTTGAAAATTCCCTTTTTTAAGGAAAAAGGTTGCAAACCTGAAGTTAAATTCAGCAGCTGTGATGGCTTCTGTAATTCAAAAGTTGAATATGACTCCGACAGGCAGATTGAACAGAACAGGTTCTGGAAAAGAGTAAAGGGTCATTTGCTTTGCTGTTATGGTGCTATAGGTCATGGCCGTTGGTAGTCTGGTTTCATACTGCAGTCTTTTAGCTGGATGGCCTTCTGCTATCTCTCAGTTGAGATCCATCTCTATGACGGTGTTTCTCAAAGTTTTTCCTTGAGTGAGTTCTGTCCAGAATGGCTGCTCAGAGCCATTCTTATACACATCAAAATTTAAAATAATTACTATTCCAAAACTCTCACATCACGTTTCCATATTGAGTATTGGGTTAGCCTAGGCCTGAGGCATAGACCAATTAATTTCTTTAGGTGCCTCAAACATTAGCTTGGATGGCTCCCTTTTTTAGGTTTGGTGACATTGGAAGTGCTTTTCATGGTTAGAGGGGGTCTCTTGTTAAAGGGTTTCCAGAAGTCTATTCAACATGTTGATAATTCTTTAAAAGGGTAAATATCCTAATATTGACCATAAAACTACCTTTCGTGTAATTTGAATCTGTGTCATCTCGTTCTACTCCTACAATTTAATTTGAAGCAATAGTCCAAGTTTACTACTTTCTGTTTATAATCTTAAAAAAAAGTTTCTTTAAATTTTCTCTCTGGCACCTATTTTCACAGCTGAGAAAAACATTTCTTAGAATAATGATTTATCACCCTCAAAATCAGCCATATGGTTCTTTCCTGCACACCTCCTGGTCTTTTATGTTTTTGTTTATTTATCATCTGTCCATGGAATGTGATGACTAGTGGCAAGACCAGCATTTATTTAGCTCTTCTATCTGCCTCCAAGAAAGTTGAGAGATGGGACGAGGTTAAGCCACATTCTTGAACCACTGATCTAACCATTTTGACTCTGAAAGGACAGCAATACAATTCCAAATCAGAACAGAGATACTCAAGAAGCTGTTTATTCTCATTAATTGTTTTCAATTATCCACCATCATTTCAGACCAGATGCTGCAGGACTGTGAATCTTTAAACTGATCTATGAATTGTGGAGTCATTGTGTTCTGTGTCTTAGCAGATATAAAGCCGTGTATTGTATCTTCGGAAGATTGGCATCTTATTTGCTATGTTTGAAGCTGCTCTTGGCATGCTCTCATCCACTCTTCATAGAATCAGTGGAGAGCTCCCAGATGGATGGTAATGATAGATTTGGAGTGTTTGGGTTCTGTTTGTGGTGGAGTAGCAATTTTGTTGTTGCTGATAACCAATTCTGAGCTCTTAGTTTTGTTCATAGAATAGCTTGCCTACAGTGTAGAAACAGGCCATTTGGTCCAACAAGACCATCTGAAGGGCATCCTACCCAGACCCATCTCACCATTTCCCATAGCTAACACGTGTAACCTACACATCCCTGAACACTTTGGACAATTTAGCATGGCCAATCCAACTAACCTGCATTTCTTTGAACTGTGGAAGGAAACCAGGGTACCCGGAGGAAATCCACGTAGACACGAGGAGACCGTGAAAACTCCACACAGACAGTTGCCCGAGGTTGGAATTGAAGTCAGGCCCCTGGCGCTGTGAGGTAGCGGTGCCAACCACTGATCCACCAGGCCATGTTCTTAATCAATTTCATTCAATATAGTGATATTGACATATGATGAAGTTTGGTCTCAGTGTGAAGTTGGGACTTCAGGGACTTTGCTATAGTCAATCCGACCATTCCTGTCGAGGATAGGTATAAATGCATCAAGTATTTCCCTCTTGCAGACTCTCTCCTCACCTTCTATAGCCCAGCCTGGCAGATATGCCATTCAGGTGTTGTCTAGCTTGATCAGTACTGGTTCTTAGCCACACTTGGTGATGGACATTGAGGCTCCCATCCGGAGTACATTCTTGCTGCTTTCAACTTCTTCCAAGCAAAGTTCAATATGTGGGTTCATCATCAGTAGTTGGTGATAATCTGCAGGATATTTCCATGCCCATGTTTGAGCTGATCCTGTGGCCTGAATGTGTCACTCATTCTTCCTTCCTACTTGAAGTTTATTACATTTCTTATACTTTTAACCTAAAAACGTTCCTATCCTGTCCAATTTGATTGGTAATTTCCAATGACATGTGTTCTTATTCCTCAGCCCCTCCTAGTTTGGATCTGTAAACTTGACCAGTTTGAACTGGGTTTCTAAATCTAGCTCATTTATGCAAAAGAAATGCAAAAGAAATTCCAACAGCAAATGACCATGACTTTTTCCTCCTTTATCCAAAAAATAATTGTTTTCTCCCCCTTGGCCCAAGAACTCACGACCTACGTCCATGACAACACTCACACCCTCCACCTCCTCCAGAACTTCCAATTCCCCGGTCCCCAACATTTCATTTTCACCATGGACGTCCAGTCACTATACACCTGCACTGCCCATGCAGATGGCCTTAAGGCCCTCTGCTGCTTCCTGTCCCGCAGACCTGACCAGTCCCCCTCCACCGACACCCTCATCGGCCTAGCCGAACTCGTCCTCACCCTCAACAACTTCTCTTTCGATTCCTCCCGCTTCCTACAGACAAAGGGGGTGGCCATGGGTACCCGCATGGGCCCAAGCTATGCCTGCCTCTTTGTAGGTTATGTGGAACAGTCCCTCTTCCGCACCTACACTGGTCCAAAACCCCACCTCTTCCTCCGTTACATTGATGACTGTATCAGCGCCGCCTCATGCTCCCAAGATGAGCTCAAATAGTTCATCCATTTCACCAACACCTTCCACCCCAACTTCAAGTTCACCTCGACCATCTCCAACACATCCCTCACTTTCCTGGACCATTCTGTCTCCATCTCAAGCAACCACCTACAAACCGATGCCCATTTCAAGCCCACAGACCCCCATAGCTACCTGGAATATACCTCCTCCCACGCACCTTCCTGCAAAAATTCCATCCCCTATTCCCAATTCCTTCGCCTCCGCCGCATCTGCTCCCAGGATGAGCATTTCACTCTCGCACATCCCAGATGTCCTTGTTCTTCAAGGGCCGCAACTTCCCCCCGCAGTGGTCGAGAATGCCCTCGACTGTGTCTCCCACATTTCCTGCAATTCATCCCTCACATCCTGTACTCGCAAAATCACCAAAAGAGAATCCCCCTAGTCCTCACATACCACCCCACCAACCTCCAGATACAACGCATCATCCTCCGACACTTCCGCCATCGACAATCCGACCCCACCACCGAAGACATTTTTCCCAAACCACCCTTGTCTCCCTTTTGGAGAAACCACTCTCTCCACGACTCCCTTGTCCACTCCACACTCCCCTCCAACCCCACCACACCCGGCACCTTCCCCTGCAACCGCAGGAAGTGCTACACTTGTCCCCACACCACCTCCCTCACCCCCATCCCAGGCCCCAAGATGACTTTCCACATCAAGCAGATGTTAACCTGCACATCAGCCAATGTGGTATACTGCATCCGCTGTACACGATGTGGCTTCCTCTATATTGGGGAAACCAAGCGGAGGCTTGGGGACTGCTTTGCAGAATACCTACGCTCGGTTCGTAGTAAACAACTGCACCTCCCAGTCGCGAACCATTTCAACTCCACCTCCCGTTCCTTAAATGACATGTCCATCCTGGGCCTCCTGCAGTGCCATAATGATGCCACTTGTAAGTTGCAGGAACAGTAACTCATATTCTGCTTGGGAACGCTGCAGCCCAATGATATCAATGTGGATTTCACCAGCTTCAAAATCTCCCCTCCCCCCACTGCATCCCAAAACCAGCCCAGCTTGTCCCCACCTGCCTAACCTATTCTTCCTCTCACCTATCCCCTCCTCCCACCTCAAGCCGCACCTCCATTTCCTACCTATTAACCTCATTCCATCCCCCTTTACCTGTCCGTCCTCCCCGGACTGACCTATCCCCTCCCTACCGCCCCACCTATACTCTCCTCTCCATCTATCTTCTCCTCTATCCATCTTCGGTCCATCTCCCCCTCTCTCCCTATTTATTTCAGAACCCTCTCCCCATCCCCCTTTTCTGATAAAGGGTCTCGGCCCGAAACGTCAGCTTTTGTGCTCCTAAGATGCTGCTTGGCCTGCTGTGTTCATCCAGCCCCACACTTTGTTATCTTTCTCCATTCTGTCTGTTTTTCATTCATTCAAAGGAGATATTCTGAGTCACCACAGCTTTATATTTAAATAATACAGCACTTAAAAGTTATCCAAGATTGTGTTCACATCTTTAGCATTTCCTGACTTGAAGACAAGCAGCTTATCACTGAACCACAGCCAATAACCAACGTTCTAGGACTTTGGTTTACTCCACCTCTGACTGAGGTCAGAAGTCACCCAACACCTGACAAAGGAGCAGTGCTCCAAAAGCTTGAGATCTCAAATAAACCTGTTGGACTATAACATGGTGTCATGTGACTTTTGACCTTGTTCACCCCAGTCCAACACCAGCACCTCCACACCATGACCACCATGTCAGCATATACTCTCATTGGAGACCATATTTTGATATCCCTTTTCAGCCTTGCTATCAGGCTTCTCTAGGATTCTCCATCCCATATTTTAATACCCTTCCAAAATCTCTCCAGACTTTCATTCCAGTGTCTTATTGAAGATATCTTCAAGTCCCACATATTTAATATGAGTTTTTAATCAATCAATGATCAATGTCTAATTATCACCTTTGTAAAGTGCCTTGGAAAATTTGTTGCATTAAAGATTCTATAAATATGGTGGTCATTGTTACTGAATTACTTTTGATTCTCTTTGCCTTTATTTTCTCAGCATTTTGACTGCAAAGTTCAAAATTTCATACGTGGGAGCTGCAATGCTCACATTTTTTGTAAAATTGAGTAGAATCACAAACTATTCAATGTAAGAGTGAGCAGGGAACTTGTAGGCACATTTTGCTTCATACTTCTGTATTTTATTGCATTGTCCAAATTTCTCCTTGCTCTGAAGTAATTGATTCTTTGTTGAAGTGGAGTTGCATTTCCATGTGTCACATTTGAGCCAGAACATTACAGCACAGTACAGGCCCTTCGGCCCTCGATGTTGTGCCGACCTGTCATACCGATCTCAAGCCCATCTAACCTACACTATTCCATATACGTCCATATGCTTATCCAATGACAACTTAAATGTACCTAAGGTTGGCGAATCTACTACCATTGCAGGCAAAGCGTTCCATTCCCTTACTACTCTCTGAGTAAAGAAACTACCTCTGACATCTGTCCTATGTCTTTCACCCCTCAATTTAAAGCTATGCCCCCTCATGCTCGCTGTCACCATCCGAGGAAAAAGGCTTTCCCGATTCACCCTATCTAACCCTCTGATTATTTTATATGTTTCAATTAAGTCACCTCTCAACCTTCTTCTCTCTAATGAAAATAGCCTCAAGTCCCTCAGCCTTTCCTCGTAAGGCCTTCCCTCCATACCAGGCAACATCCTAGTAAATCTCCTCTGCACCCTTTCCAAAGCTTCCACATCCTTCTTATAATGCGGTGACCAGGACTGTACATAATACTCCAAGTGCGGCTGCACCAGAGTTCTGTACAGCTTCACCATAACCTCTTGGTTCCGGAACTCGATCCCTCTATTAATAAAAAAACTGTATACCTTCTTAACAGCCCTGTGAACCTGGGTGGCAACTTTCAAGGATCTGTGTACATGGACACCAAGATCTCTCTGCTCATCTATACTACTAAGAATCTTACCATTAGCCCTGTACTTTGCCTTCTGGTTACTCCTACCAAAGTGCATCACCTCACACTTGTAGCTTAGCTAGGTGATCGTTCTTTTTATGTGAGCTTTAACAGTCGATGGTCGGGAGATTATTTATCCATTATTGGCCATCATGTTTGGTTTGATTCTATCTCTTTGCAACTTGCACTCACATTTCTAGTGATGAGAGGAACACAGTTGATGTTCACCATCCGGAGACAAGGGTGTCAAAAGTAAAATGAAAAAAGGCAGTTTTCCTCTGAAGACTGCAGATCCGAGCAAATATTGTTGAAGGTCCCAGATAAAGTAGAATTGAATCCCCACAGTGTGGAAACAGGCCATTCAGCCCATGAGTCACACTGGCCCTCCGAAAAGCATCCCACCCATGCCCTCCCCTGTGTATTTCCTATGGCTAACCCACTCAGCCTGCACATCCTTGGAAACTGTGGGCGATTTAATATAGCCAGCCCACCTAACCTTCACATCTCAGGACAGTGGAAGGAAACCAGACTAGCCAGAGGAAAGCCACACAGACATAGGGAACACGTGCAAATTCCACACAGGCAGTTGTCCAAAGGTGGAATTGAACCCAGGTTCCTGGTGTTGTAGGTAGCAGTCCTAACCATCATGCCAATACAGGGACACAGTTGGCATAGACACAAATGAAATTGTTGCCTGTCAGGGAAATGTAAGATCATTTCATTCAGTCAAACCTAGCCAAAGTACAGCCATGTTTTAGATGTGGGACAACTTGCAAGTGGTAAAAAGGAAACAGGCTATGGACATTGCTGAGAGCAACACTTCATAAACCCTAACCCAATGACAGATTAACCCTAACTCTTTTTATTGTTCAATTTCTCAATGGCCGTCACTTTTTGAAATTCTTTCTCTTCTGGAACATTCCCAGCAAATTGGATGGTAACCAACATAACCCACTATTTACAAAATAAAAAACAGGCAGGGAGAAAACTGGGAATTACAGATTCCTTGATTTAATATCAGTAGAAAGGAAATGCTGAAGTCTATTATAAATGTGATAGCAGGAAGCATAAATAATACCAACAGGATTACACAAAGTCAACATGGTTTTTTTGAAAAGGAATTCTTCTTCCCAAACCTAAAGGAGTTTTTTGATGATGTAACAAGTGTAAAAGATCAAAGAGAGCCAGTGGATGTTATGTATTTAGATGTTCAGAAGGCTTTTGATAAAATCCCACATAAGAGATTAGTGTACATGATCAAAGCCCATGAGATTGGTGGTGATATACTGGATGGATTAAGAATTGATTAGCAGACAGGAAACAGAATAGGAATAAATGGATCATTTATGGAGTGGAAGTCAGTGACAAGTAAGAATGCTGTACTGATCAAGAGCGGAGCCCCAGTCATTCACAATATATATCGCAGATTAGACAGAATCAAACAATTAGAGAGAATCAAATGTAATATTTCCAGCTTTGTTTATGGTACAAAATTAGGTGGAATTGTGAATATTGAGGAGGATATAAAAAGGATTTTGGCCAGTTTAGACCATTTGAGTGAGTGTACAAATATGTGCCAGATGCAGTGAAAGCTGGATAAATATGGAATTGTCGGAAGATTGCAGGATATACTTGGCACCCTCTGGGTCCTCCATCCATAATGGCCCCCGGGATGGTGCAACAAAACTATATGGTCAACAGGCTCTATTGTAAGTTAGGCTTCCTAAACCCCAGCTGCAGATCCCAGGAGTGCACTTAGAGAAAGTGAGAAGCGAAGGAAGGCTTTCTGAGGACACACATGTGGTATAAGTGACACTTCATTGTAAATGTGTTGTAAATATATTCAGATATTTGGAGATCGATGTTCACTTTCCAGGTCAAACTACATCGCTTTTGCAATACACTCATTACTAGTGTGATTCCTGGCTCTGTATGATGTGGTCAAGAGCACTTGGGGCCAAAGTTCACATCCAGCATATAGCGATCCCAAATACCTAACCTATACTGGATGGGTATCTGTGCTGTGCTGTTGACTTTTAAAGGATCTCACGTTGCTCAAAAGAGAAGCCCTGCCCCCACAGAACAAAACCCTTATTGCACCCACTCCAGCTCCTTCATGTACCTGTTTCTGTTCCTCACTATGGAAGGAAAGAGTGTTCACATGCAGTGCAGTGAGCCCCAAGCTCAGCCTCTTTCCCTCAGTGACCCCCCAAATGTATGCTTTCCTTTCTTGGTAGTTCACTCGTCAAGCCCATTCGCAATACACTTTCCAACTTTCCCACTCAACTCATCTTTCTAATTATTCATTGCCCAATTTATCTCCTCAGTCTCAGCCGTATTGAGTCACAATTCTAGCCGTAGAAGCACATTCTCGCTGACTAAAGCCAGGTTGTTGTTGATTGTCATTGAGTTCCCTACTGTCGCATATTACCCTTTTACCTTCCATGCTCTGTCATCCCCCCACTGATATGTTGAGTTCTCCTCCTTCACAATTCCTAATCCCTCTGCATCCAACATGCTGCATCCAATCTCCATAACTGAGTCCCCCAATGACCATCGTGGCCATTGCCTTTTAGTGGGTGGAACCCTGTGGCTGACTGTAGTCTTCAACAACTCCCCACAGCCTGGATGGCGAGCCTTGGCTGATGACTAGCCAGACCCTTGGCTGATATCCATGCAGCTCCCTAACTGACTTACTGTGACTCCCTAGGCTGGGTGTATTGCACACACAGACTGATTATGGCCCACTCTGTGACTGTAGAGATATGATACTCCAAGCCTAACTGACCAATTTAGCCCAACTGACTACACCCAAGCCCCTGTGGTCATTTTCAGAGTCAGTGACAAATGGTGTCGGACTAACTTCCTTTTGGTGAGACGTCAGATCATGCCGATCAACTAACTGGCTCCACCTCGATCGGTGAACACAGCAGTAGTAGGAACTGCAGATACTGGAGAATCTGAGACAACAAGGTGTAGAACTGGATGAACGCAGCAGGCCAAGCAGTATCAGAGGAACAGGAAAGCTGACGTTTCGGGTTAGCTTTCCTGCCCCGCTGATGTTGCTTGGCCTGCTGTGTTCATCTAGCTCTACACTTTGTTATCTCAGTGAACACAGATCCTGGGGAAAGGCTGCACTGGAACATCTCTAGAGTTCATAGGACTCCTGTTTCTCCTCTAGTAGTGGCTTTTTTTTTGTTGGGTACTCCCCAACTAAAAGGTCCTAGACCAGAGTGGTGTGAGCCTGCCCACAATTTTGACAGCTGCCTTGCAGAAATTAAATGTGGGGAGTACCATTAAGGTAAGGCTTCTATTCCTTTCCCAGGAGAAATTCCCACTTTACAACCAGCCACCTGTCCTGCAGTTGCAGAACCAACATGCGGAAGCAGTCAACACTGCTAGGACCACACACAATCCCCTTGTATCAAGGAGCTGAGGTGAGTCTGGGGTCCAACTGAAGGTGGTAGTAAAGGGACAGGCAGCTGTGTTGGAGGATTAAAGGCAGCAAGACCTTTTCGTTTGGTTGGGGAGTGGTGTTTGCCTCAGATGGGCCCACTGGGCCTGCAAATGGGGGCTTGCCCAACATCACTCTGCGCAACTAAATCCCTTGTTTTGGGGATGGTGTGGGCCTCCTGTCACCAGAGGTAAAGTACTAATGTCAGTTGTAAACCTGAAACTCGAAAGCAGCCATGAAGTAACAAGTTAAGGACCTCAACAAGTCTTCCCTAACCGCACTGCCATTATATCCCGAAGATTGGAAGACAGCTCACCTCCAGCTTCCCGGGGCAACTAGGAATGGCCATTAAAATGGTGACACTCACGAGAGGAGAGTAGAGGGTGGACAGGCCACTTAACGCCATCCTCTGCTCAAGTGTAAAATTTCATGCAGGTTGTGGTGGGTTATGCGCGCTGGGTGTTCTGCATCTGCTTGCTTTCAGGTCTGCCTCCAAAGGTTCATTAAATCCAGCCTCAGTTGCTAGAACTTCAATTGCAACTGAAAACAATTCAGTAGTGGGAAACCTGGCTGAGCAGAAATCAAATCATACCAAACTAAAAGGGATTAAAAGGGATAGAAAAAGTGATTTGACAGAAAAGAGACATAGAAAGCAGTAACAAAAAAATGGTATGAAATACCTTTAAGAATTCAACCTTCAAAAGGTCAGAATGTACTTTCTCTTTGATGCCTATTCCATATGGGGATGCATTATTATCTGCAGAATCCTTGCAAAAAGCATTGGAAAATGCAGCTGACAGCTCACTGCACCAATCTGTATACAGACTCTAAGTAAAAGCATGTACTTCTTTCAATGAATCAAAGAAAACATTCCCACAGGACTCTTCCCAATTTTCTAATTCTGTTCACGCAAGGTAGGGTAGTTATTGGAAAGATCTGTACTATTGTATTGGTTGTATGTAATTCTGGCTCATCACGTAACCCATCCATTCCCATGTTTATCCTTCCAATGTGTTTTCTGTCTTAAATCCACCATCTCGTTCTCTCTTTCCAACTGTCAGCTATTGCTCTATATCTCTATTTGTACCCCAACAGCAGTGAAATGCAAGTGTTTCTGTGCAGGAGGTAGCTGCATTTGATGGTGTGCAGGTCAAATAATCTGGACAACATCATTGCAACTGGCCCCTATTGCAATGCACACTTCTTTCAAGCATAGCATTCCCACTGTGAGTGCATACTGCTATGGAATCATCACTTTCCTTAAATCACTGACTTTGTTTTCGCCAATCTTCTCCCATTTCCTCTCTGAAGGTGTGGGCTTTTTTTACTTCATGGGCAGCAGACTCTCTTCATCATAAATTGACTAATGCTATTTAACACACCCAATCCGATCCTGTTCTCATTCTGCACGTGCAAACTTCCACCACGGTATACAGGATATTGATAAGATCAGAAACATGTCAACAGGTCCAGGGAGCAGAAGTTTTACTTCATTCGTTTCTGGGATATGGACATTGTTGGCTGGGCAAGCATTTTGTTGTCTGCTTCTGAAGGAGGTCATTCAACCTGATTGCAGGCCAATACTCCATGTTTAAGTTGTGTCAACTGTAGCTGAGAGATAGCATGCAATAGGAATCTGAGGTCATCCATGACCAATGGACACTGAAGGAGTGGAGTGCAAAAGACTTCACTTTTTATTTGGTAAGTTTCCATCAAATCTTTTGAGTTAGGTACAATTTTTAATGGTGCCTCATTAAGATTTGTAGAAATCTATTCAGCACAAGAGGGAAAAGCAGGCGCAATGATTATGAAGTGGATTGTAACAAATAATAACCCCTTCAGTACCAAAGGTGAACCTAGGATGTTTCTCCAACTAATGAATTGCATTCGGATTGGCAACTGTAGTGTATCACTTTTAACAAGGTGAGGCTGAAAGTCCTATTGTCCAGTGAGCCTTGAGCTGACATCTTTGAACGTGCATGCTAGTTGGCACAATGGCTATCTTGTATTAGGTCCTGATGCTATACTAATTTATCACCACAGGATTTGTGCTTCTTCTTTATGTAGTCAATTGAGTAACATGCAAGGTAAAGTGTATTACAAAATTATTGAAAATTACTTGTACAAATGCCAAGTAAAGTGGTAATCCAGCAGTTTTGAGCAAATACATGAAGCTACAAAGAAAATTTTAAGAGTTCCAAAGTGGAATACAAAAAAAGTCTTGCAAACAATATAAAAAACTACTAATGAATGTTTTTAAGAGTGAGAGAATGGCTAGTGAAATGTGGGCCCATCTGCAGTCCTGCGATTTTTGAGTTCTGAATGGTTGTGGTCATTTAAAAACTGGAAGACAAGACTGCAAGCATCTTCATTCTCTATTATTAGGGATCTCAGCACATTTGTGCAAAAGAGAAGAAGGAGCAATTAGAACTGTCTTCAGTCACGCATGCTGAGTAGACTCACAGCCTCTCCGAGGTCCCCAGTATCACAAATGCTAGTCTTCAGCCAATTTGTATCTGTCCACTTCAAATCAAGAAATAGTTGAAGGTACTAGATATGTTGAAGCCAGTTGAAAGTCACGACATTCCAGCTGCAGCATTCAATTTTTTGCCCCAGAACTAGCCAGGCCCCATCTTCCTGCTTGGGTGAATGTAAAAAAAAATCTGTGGCTCTATTCAAAGAAGAGCAGAGAAGATATTCCTGGTATCCAGATCAATATTCAGCCCTCTATCAATATCATAAAAATTGATTATCCTCACATTACTGTGTGATAATCTCCAGTTACTGTTGTGTTTGAATAGCAAGGCAAGTGTTCTTTTAAAAGGTCAGTTGAATCAAAGAATCCCTACCATGTGGAAAGAAGCCATTTGGCCCATCAAGCCCACACCAATCCTCAGAAGAGCAAGCCACCCGGACCCTACCCTATCCTTCTAAACCATATTTCCCATGGATAATCTGCACATCTTAGGACTGTGGAAGGAAACAAGCTACCCGATAGTAACCCACACAGACATAAGGAGGATGTGTAAGCTCCATACCAACAGGCTGGAACTGTACCTGAGTCCCTGTTGCTGTGAGGCAGCAATGCCAACCATTGAGTCTACACACCATTCTTAAAATACATTTTAAAAAGCATTCAAAGAAAGACCTTTAAGTGTGTCTATTGTAGAGGAATCAGTTGTAATTTTCTTTAATAATAGTAAATATTGGTTCATGTAGCCAGGAAAGAAATCTTGAAAACCGTACGGTTAAACATCAGGGAAATGGCAGAGAAAAGGTGGTGGCATCAAGAGGGGAGAACAGAAGAGGCTCATTTACATTGAGGTGTGTGTGTGTGTGTGTGTGTGTGTGTGTGTGTGTGTGTGTGTGTGTGTGTGTGTGTGTGTGTGTGTGTGTGTGTGTGTGTGTGTATTTGTGTGTGTGTGTGTGTATGTAAGATTAGGCTATAATTGGGATTGTTTACTGGACAATTTAACGGCTGCTTACATTCTGCGAGAGACAACTACTGCAGGTAACCAACAATCCCAGGTTTTCTGAGATGCCATATGTCATGGATCCCTTGAGGCAGCGATGGAAGACTGCTCAAATTCTTTGTTTACCCCCACCCAATCATTTTAAGCGTTTGTGCATGTACACTCTGCTGCTGTGTGTGTGGTGTGCACGTGTGTGTGGTGTTCATGTGTGTGGTACATGCATATGTTATGTGTGTGTAGTGTATGTGTGTGTGGCATGCATAAGTGAGCTAATGAGTGTGTCGGTGGGAAGCATAAGTAATGTCTGAGAACAGTGTAGCTGTGTTTCCATCATTATAAGACATCAAAAGTATTTCATTAGTTGCAGGGATTTTTGGTTGACTATGTAAAAGCATGTAAATATTCAAGTCGTTTTCTCTTTATTTTACTCTCCTTGCTTTTGCTCTCTTTTATTTTGTCTTTTCTTTCTTTCAATTCCAGCACAGTGGTACAGACACACCTACCCAACAAGATGAAAAAAATTGCCAGGTCTGTCTCGCACACTAAAGCAGTAAAGATCCAAGCCAGCCAACTACCACCATTATGCTCAATGACCAAAGTGATTGAAAATGTGAAGACAGTGCTATCAAGTGGCACTTACTCACTGCTCACCAAAGCTTAGTTTGGTTTCCATGACAGCTACTCAGCTCCAAGCCTCATGACAACCTTGCTCCAAACACAGGCAAAGAAACTGAATTCCAGAGCTGAGATGAAAGTAGCTGCCCCTAACATCAAGGCTATAATGAACTAATTGTGGCAATTGTTGTCCAAGGGCTTTAGGACCTTGGAGCTACATTTGTGTACGGAGCCTAAAGAGATAGGAGAGGTCCTTAATGAATACTTTTCTTCGGTGTTCACAACTCAGAGGGACCTAGTTGTCAAGGAAGGCAGCGTGAAATAGGCTGGTCGGCTACAGGAGGTCGATGTTAGTAAGGAAGATGTGCTAGGAATTTTGAGGAAGTTGAAGACTTTCCAGATTGGATTCAGAATTGGCTGACCCTTAGAAGACAAAGAGTGGTAGTGGCTGGAAAATATTCAACACGGTGCTCAGTTGCAAGTGGTGTACCACAGGGATCTGTCCTGGGTCCTCTTCTATTTGTGGTTTTTGTAAATGATTTGGATGAAGGAGTGGAAGGGTGGATTAGCAAGTTCGCAGAAGATACAAAGGTGAGTCACATTGTGGACAGTGCAGAGGGCTGTTCTAGGTTACAAAGGGACATTGATAGGATGCAGAGCTGGACTGAGAAGTGGCAGATGGAGTTTAACCCTGAAAAGTGTGAGGTGATTCATTTTGGAAGGACAAACTTGAAAGCAGAATACAGGGTTAATGAAAAAATCCTTGGTCGTGTGGAGGAGCAGAGGGATCTTGGGGTTCATATTCACTGAAAGCTGGTACCCAGGTGGATAGAGTTGATAAGAAGGCATATGGTGTGTTAGCTTTCATTAATATAGTGATTGAGCTAAGCGCCGTGAAGTTATGCTCCAGCTATACAAAAGCAAGGTTCGGCCACATCTGGTGTATTGTGTCCAGTTCTGGTTGCCTCATTACAGGAAAGATGTGGAGGCATTGGTAAAGGTGCAGAGGAGATTTATCAGGATGTTGCCTGGAATGGAGGGTAGGTCTTCCAAGGAAAGGTTGAGAGAGCTAGGAATTTTCTCTTTAGAATGATGAAGGATGAGAGGTGACTTGATAGAGGTGTACAAAATGATCAGAGGTATAGAAAGAGTAGACAGCCAGAGACTTTTTCCTAGGGTGGAGGTAGCTATTACGAGGAGACATAGTTTTAAAGTGAGTGGAGGTAGATATAGGGGAGACATCAGAGGTAGGTTCCTTACTCAGAGAGTAGTAGGGGCATGGAATGCATTGCCAGAGAGGGTAGTGGAGTCAGCCTCATTTGGGGCATTTAACCAGATATTAGATAGGCATATGGATGATAGTATAAGGTGGGAGTGGATGTTAGATAGACTTTAGGATTAGGGTAAACATTCGGTACAACATGGTGGGCTGAAGGGCCTGTACTGTGCTATACTGTTCTATGTTCTATTACAGTAACATCATGGAGCTGTTATTTTTTTATCCTTTATTCATTCACGAGATGAGGGCATTGCTGGCTCGGCAGCATTTATTGCCCACCGCAACTTGCCCAGAGAACAATTCAGAGTCAACCACATTGCTGTGGGTCTGGAGTCACATGTAGACCAGGCCAAGTAAGGATGGCAGTTTGCTTCCCTAAAGGACAGTAGTGAACCAGATGGGTTTTTCCTGACAATCAACAATGGATTCACAGTCATCATTAGACTGTTAATTCCAGATATTTATTGAATGCAAATTCCACCATCTGCCATGGCAGCATTCGAACCCAGGTCCCCAGAGCATTATCTGGGTCTCTGGATTAACAGTCCAGCGATAATACCACTAGGCCATCACCTCCCCATGAATCAATGAATATAAATAGCACTGTATGGACAGAATTTGGGCAGCACGGCAGTTCAATGGTTAGCACTGCAGCCTCACAGTGCCAGGGACCCGGGTTCAATTCCAGCCTCAGGTAACTGTCTGTGCAGAGTTTGCACATTCTCCCCGTGTCTGCGTGGGTTTCCTCCGGGTGCTCCGGTTTCCTCCCACAGTCCAAAGATGTGCAGGCTAGGTGGATCAGCCATGCTAAATTGCCCATAGTGTTCAGGGGTGTGTGGGTTATAGGACGATGGGTCTGGGTGGGATGCTTCAAGGGGCGGTGTGGACTTGCTGGACCGAAGGGGTGTTTCCACACTGTAGGGAATCTAATCTAATCTAATTAGAATGGCTGCACCCAACTGGACCAGATTACATTTGAGTAGATTTGTGATAGACTCACATGAGCCCATGAGTTTGAACACACAAAGAAGGTAGATTAGTCCTTCTGTATTGTAACGATAAGATCAGGTTCTGGTGTATCTATGATTGTCATGCAGAGCAGTATTTGGCATTAGTGCATAATAGTGTTACTTTGAAGCTTAGCACCGAAGCCACTTCCTTAATTTGCCTCGTCTCCTACCAAAATTAAACTTCAGAACTGCGGATGCTAGAAATCAGAAACAAAGACAGAAATTGCTGGAAAAACTCAACTGACAGTCTAAAGACGGGTCACTGGACACAAAACACTAATCCTGCTTTTTCTCCACAGATACTGTGAGACCTATTGAGTTTTTCTGGCAATTCCTGTTTTTGTTTCCTCTTCCACCGGTTTGAATCCAAACTCAGGGTGTGGTGTCAAACCACACAGTAAAAAAATCGTGGTCGCTATAGGATCCACTGTCTAGAAAACTGTGGCAGCAATGGAGATGAAAAAACAGAGCTGAGATCATCTGAAGAAGAATTTAAACCATCAGAACACTAATTCTTAAGCTTGTTACAGTCAGTAAGAAGGGAGACAATTGCTTTTCCTAACAAAAGCACTGAGATCAGTAAAAGCTCTTTAGCAGCTAAGGGTCAGAAAACCAAATTGAGTACCCACGAAAAGAAGCAAATTATTGTACGTCCAAAGCTGCATAAATTAAACATTTCTATTAGCTAACTCTCCTTTACGAGTTCTGAATAAACATCACTCTGATAGTTAAACAATACTTGAGTCTGACTCCAACCAGATCTTCCATGAATGCTCTGGGTTTGTAATCACCTTTCTGATGTATAGTGGATTAGATCATTCTGGAAAGACGAACCTACCTTCTTTTTAAGTAAAAATCTTCACAAAAATAACAAAGAACCATATATCACTATTTTAAAATGCAAACTCTTAAAAAAAAACACATTTGTTTCATCATACGTGAGGCAGAAAGTTGTCCTACATCAGGAAATGAGTTCATAAACTAAGGCTGATACTCCAGTGCAGTTCTGAGGGACGACTGCACTTTCAAAACAGCCATCATTTTGTTAAGATTCGAAACCAATTCCCTGTGTGCCATCTCAGTGGGCATACAAGATCTCATGGCAAAAAAAGAAATTATTCTGGGTTCACTTAGTAATTTTTATTCCTCAGTAAACATCACATTTTTATATTGGTGCTTGTGTGAGTTTTTCTGCAAATTGGCTGCTTGGTTTCCTATTACAACAGTTTCGGTCTGCACCCCTCCCTTCAAGATGACCAGCCCCTTGATAAGGCACTGAATAATTTTGCTATGGCCGCACAGTTTTTAGTTGCTGTGCGCACCACATCGTGGCAGGCTCAGCTTCAGGTGAGGGCTATAATGTCCAAAAGTAGGTATATATTTGGCAATTACAGGCCTTAGTTGGCACCAAGGTGGGAAGGCTGACCAATGGATTTTCCACTCAGAGTGAATTTTGAAAGGGAGTTGGGAAGGCGCACTGTTTAGGTATGCCACATCCCATCTAATTAAATACCCTTCCCACCTTTAAGCTTTATTATCGGAGAAAGCAGAATATGACACCTATTATATCAACAATTCCAAGGGACTTTCATGTTTTGTTTTGTTATCAGTTCTCTGGTAGATTTAGATCAATACTGGTGTAAACATAACATTACAATGTATATATAGTAATGGGATTTGTGTTTCAAGACAATCCCTTAAATTGTACAACATGTGAATTTACACCGAACCTATTTCGATCAATTACAATCAACACAATATTAATGAACTGCAGCACTAATTTGCTTTGAGCCAGTGGACTCACGTTGGTAAATAGATTTAAAAATATAAGTTTGGCTGAAGTGAATCATAAGTGAATGTGTCACCTGAATGGTAGCTTCAGTAGTTCCGAGTAGATCATAGGGAGTAATATGGAATGCATTAGTGAGTATGTATATTTTGTGCCAGGTACAATTGCAAGTTGTCACTTTATACTCACCTGGAGACTGAGACAAATAAACTAAAATTTGTTAAGTGAAAAGGATCATTATGGTCTCCATTGATGTACTGTGTCATGTGGTCATATTATACAATAGACTTTGTATTGCAAAGAAAACAATGCAGTGGTTTTCTGCCTGTATTGTGCTAATAGCAACAAGAACACAAAGCAAGAATTTGCTATTTTATACCAACGACAGAAAACAAAGTAAACAGTCCCTTCACAGACAATTATTTCCATGTTTTCAAATGATTTGGCAGATAAATACAGTAGACAGTATGAGAATAAAGAAGAATACTGGCAACACAGAAAGCAGTAATTATCTAAACTTCAGATCAATTGTTTTTGATGTAAATAGGAAAGGAATTCGTGAATAGGAGGATTGAGGACCACAAGGCAGCCTGTCTCATTTTTCACTCATCAATTTAGCAAAATGGAAAAATTGCCAGACTTTATTATGATGTACTCTGGCTGTTGTGGACAGCTGGCTGATCTTCTACAACAAAGCCAGCAAGAAGGAAACTTTGCTTTAATATTGCTAATTAGATCCTCACATTGAAATATCACATTGGGTAGCTAGCACCTTGAAATATTTGATCATGTTGAAAGATGCTATATAAATGTATGTTCTTGCATTTGTAGTTGAAACGTAACGTTTATTGTTTTCAAACAAAGAAAAGTACAAGATGGAACAATTATCATTCTGTTTACCATTCATACATGCATTCCCACTCATTTTCCTTATTCTATCTTTGCCACAAATCTATATTTAGATCTAAGTAAAATGATTCATAAGTCATGCTAAGATGTAATTTGGACTGGTGCAGAGTTTTATTTTTCTAAGCTCAATGAAATCTCTGTTTCAGACTGTAGGCAAAGCATCTGTGATTCATTTCTCTATAATTACAAGGGCAGAGATTTCCTGCTTCCCCAGAAGCTGCAGGGCATCACGCTTTCAAATAAAGCAGAATGGTCAAAGCAACAGCAAGGAATTTGAAAGAAGCAGACCCACACAAGATTTAAGATCAGTAGGAACTACTATTGCTCCTCCTCTTTAAAAGAGAACTAGATGGCAGGGCAGCTTCAAAGAGTCTTTTAACCAACTGCTAATAAAGTAGTGTTTAATGGCAAAAATGAATTTAGCTTATCATTGTCTAAGCTGTAATTGATTTTCTAATTTTCAATCTTCGGAAAGAGAACCGATGTGGGACTTCATTGGCATTATGCAGCATTACTAATTAATCCCTGCTGGCTAATGCTGATGTGATTACTAATGCCTGAGTTTTGTTGGCTTGAGCACATCAGGAGTGAAACAGGTAGACTGCTGACTTGATGAATATACCTTTAATTTTATTTGGCTCTCCAGTGTGTATGTTTTCTTTTAAAAAAAAGTCTTTCACAAATGTTTTACAAGCTAATTCAGATATACTTGATTCTCATATATAGAATACTTCAAGATGCTAACTTGTAACTTTCTAAGTGGTAGAATATGAAAGATAAGTTTTCATAATTATTGACGACCAAGTTAAAACCAATAAAATAGCCCTTATGTGCATAACAGACATCGGTATGAATGTTTTCTTTTTAACAATGTAGCTATATTTGTCCAACAGCTTCAAATATATTCTGTCTACATGCCTCATTTTGGCCTCAAAATGAAGTGAATGAGTTGAAATAGTTCACTGCCAGAATAGGATTCTGATGTCATGACTGAATATGACTGCTGATTTCTTTTCCACAGCTCTACTAACCAATTTTATATCCACACAACTTCATAGTGCTGAGAATTCTCCCTTTGCTGTGGCATCATGCAAGTTATGGAGTGCTACTGCAGATTTTTTTTATAAAAAATAATGAAAGAACCATGCATACTGTAAATCAAGAACTAAAACACAAGTTGCTGGAAAAGATCAGTAGCATCTGTGAAGACAATAAAAGTCAGAGTTAACATTTCTGGTCTAGTGGCCCTCCTCTTTTAGACTTCAAATTTATTAATATTGAATATAGGTTCAATTTTCCAGACAGGAACGTACATTAAACCATCAGGTCACCAAAACTCCCCCATTGTAGTCTACCTCACAGATGTGAAAATATGATCTAGAGAATTGGGTCCATGGCTATTCCACTGGTCTCCCACTATAACAGCAGCAGGTATGTCAGGACAGCTGCAAAAATGAGTCAAAAGCCTGGACATGCTGGAGCCACAATACTGATGCCTTGTGCCTAATTGAGAGCTTCTGTGCCTCAACTGCCATTAGACTTTCCACCTAGCCAACAGGAGCTAATTGGGTCCACCCAAGTGACAAAGCCAGGATTTGAAGCTGCCAATTTTTTTTTTGAGAAAGTAACTTTATATCCTATAAATTTAAACAACGTCTTGGCTTCTTAGGTATGGATACTCCCTAAATATGAATCTAAACCTCCAAATAGCTGCTGCTTACAAATCTTTGTTCCCATCACAATAATCTTCAGCAGAATAAGGAGCAAATAGAGAGAGTGAGCATATCAAGTGCTTAAGCCAGGGTACCTTATTCTATAGATTCTCTGAGCCAATATTATTCACTTACTGCTATGGCATGATATTTAAATAGTTGATAAAAGGGAGCAAATATCAGACGACATGGAATGACCTTTGAAAGAAAACTATATTTGATTTTGTTTATATGTTTCATAACTATATCACACTATGGGGCAAATCTGTCATCACTGCATGGTTGAAACTAACTGCAACATTGTAGTTCTGATCTTTCATCCTTGCTCCCTGGATGCAAGTCAAAGCAATAATTGAACACAAGATAATAGAATGTGAGGCTGGATGAACACAGCAGGCCAAGCAGCATCTCAGGAGCACATATCCAGCCTCACATTCTATTATCTTGGAATTCACCAGCATCTGCAGTTCCCATTATCTCGAATAATTGAACACAGTCCATTTTGGCATTTAATGTCAAGATTGAAGGGAGATGTAACATAGTTACAAGGGAAAATATTCCAACTTTCCAAAGATGTCTCAAATCAATTCAGAACTTGTGACATCGGATTGGAAGAATTAGTATTAAAGGAAATGGAAACTATTGGGTCTGAAAGGGTTAATACTGTGAGGTGTCATTTGTACCACGCTATGATGATGTCATCTGTACTTGTAGGAAAAACAATGCGAAGTGGAACCTAACAGCTGGTCCTCCTCAAAGTCTCTGAACATAGTCTATCATATCAACGCAGCCCATAACTAGTTGCTAAAATATAATAAACTATAGTTTGTTTGCTATGAAAGATTCTTCTAGTTTGACAAGAAACTGCTTTTCCTCTGCCACACTAGACCAAGCAGGCTCTGTAGCTTACTATACTTTAACTGGATGATGGTGGCAACTTTCATAATTAGCATCAGTTCACATGGTGTAGAAAGTAGATATGATCATGCTACAGAAACCATGAAATTGTAGACCTATCAGTTGAATGCCATGTGCGGAAGTGTTGCATGAATCTACCTTCTGGGACAGAGGACTGGAATAAGGTTGAAATAATAAAAGACAGATGGCATACATTTTTGGGGGGTGGCTTATATCTGACTAATCTAGTTAAGTTTCTTGAAGAGGTTTTTTGAATATTGTCCGTGGGTTAGAGAAAGGACTGTGTGGCTGCAATTGAGGTAGGTCTGGCATCCAAAAGGGAAGTAGTGAAGGAAACTCAGCCCCTATATTTGTTCAAATGGTCTGTGGCTCTGGTGGTATGCATAGACGAGAATAGAAGCTTCATGGAGAATCCGTAAATTGAGCATAGCACCATATTACAGAGTACTATTCAAGTGAGGGGGAATAGGGCCAAAGCACTGAAGAATCATATAACTAAGGCTACAATGAGGGCTTAGTGATATCTTTGTAGAACAGACTAAACAGTGTGTGGCACATAGAAAGCCAATCTAAACAAAACTGGTTTATTCTGATATATACTCGTAAATAAACGCCCAAGAGACTGCCTGCTGAATGAAAATGATGCACGATATTCAGAATTCCATCCAATTTATGTATATCACTCATATTCCAAACCAAACCTAACCATTGGTTTCTGATTCCTAAGTGCACACACCTTTTCTTTTGCCTTAATCCTTCAGAACTGGGGGATGAACCTTGACCAATCTCGATCTAAGACTACTGGGAATATTTATTTGATAAGCATTGATTTTGTGCTTGACCTTCAACTAAATTAGTACTCTACTCACATCCCAACTATCCAATTCATCAGACTCATTTCATTCTTCCCAACTTGCTTCTTTTCATGAACCACAGAAAGTAAAGCACGATCTATATGCACAAACCTAACCATTCCACTACCAAACATCTTGACAATGTTAATGTCTTGTATGCTGTGCATTCTCAAAAAAAAAACAAATTGAAAATCCTTCTGAGTAAAATGGAAATCCCAAATCAGACATTGCTTTCTCTGGAAACACATAAGCAGAAATCAAACTGTGAAAAAGTCTCAAAAATTTTGCTAGATGTTGCTTGATTAATTGGCAATGCCTCAAATACCTTCATATGGCTATCCATCACAATGTTATCCTTCAAGCTATGCAAAGTCAATGTGTAGCCTCTGCCACACCAACTGGTTATTTCCATGGTAGTAAAGGAAACAATGGTGGCTTCTTATCTACAGCTTGCCATGCTCTACGCTGTTGTAACTGTTCCCTCACCTACATTTGAAAAGGAAAATTACATGCACTGTTTTGGGTTCCATATCAAGTGGTGATCATATTGATATTGAAATGATCTTCTGATCACCCGTACATAATCTCATAACTGGAAGACAAAGATGTCTGCACTCAGGCTTCAGCTAAAGGGCACAATGGAGCTTTTAGCTTCTTCAGGAAGAAGATACAGAAGCTTGAACACATTCACCAGCAAGTCTGGGAACAGCTTCTTCCCAGCCATCATGAAACTGATAAATGGACTCTCTAACTTCCAATAATGCTGATCTTGCTAATGGTGATCTTGCCCAGCACATACCCTGTGTGAGCCAACCTGTCTGCCTCTGTCCGAGTTTTTTTTCACCCTTTGATCAGCATGCCCTTGCTAACTATGATCTGCCTGTATGCTCATGAGCAAAGCTTTTCACTGTGCCTAGGTATACAGGAGAATAAATAAATCAAATCATATGAAAAAAATCCAAATTGCCATTAGTAGCTTTGATCTATCTCAATTATGAAACTACAACGATACAAATACTTAGGAAATCCACTTACACCAAACATCAAAGAATATGCTGATCACTTTCTAAGCATAATTTCGCTCAGTGGCACGGAAAGGTGCATGAAGTAAATACAATTTGTCTCTTCTCACCATTAACTAACACATGAGAGATCACAGCACCTACTCTATGTGGAGAGAATTGCATGCCAGCTTAATTTTTTGGGAAATGTTCTAATTTACTTTGACACAACTTGAAAGCTTGGCCATATTTGTTACCCAAAACCAAGGAACACGCTTCCACAAAAGTTCATTCAGTGGATATAAAAGATTTGCCAATTTGCAATGATTTTTTCATAACAATATACTGGGCCCAAAACAAGCTCAGAAATATTCCATAGCGGTGATCTCTTTCTAAATGCTTGACACTACTCTGAATATAATGTAATTCACCTTTATTGACCCTGTACACAAATACTGTAAAGAATTGTAAAACAACTAACTTTTGACAACCTTCACCTGAATTCGGGATTTTTTCCAAATGTTGGAGCACCTTCTTCAGCCAGTCATCATGGCCCTGCCTATTCATCCAAATTATACCCTACTCCCTGAATTTGTTGCAAAATTCGGGAGGCCAAAGAAACACCAACAGCCTATGAAACCAAAATAAACACATGTGGGTATTAGTAGTCAAATATGATTTGACTCATCATCTAATTCTATTTTCAGATGGACACTTGTCAGATCTAATTTTTTAAAAAAATCAGCCTCTCAACATTTGGCAAATTATTGGGTAGCTTGTATTCTGGTGCATAATTTACAGTTACTTTCAGTCCCCATATATTCTCCTACTGATATTTGGCTTTGGTCATACCATGTTGGAGGAGCTCAATTACTCTGTTCAACTCTTCTAATTATGTTCTCTGCCAGTCTTTTTAGCTCTTGCTCTGTTTGCTTTCTTATTCCATTGTTATTTCTTAGCTTTCTCTATTCCATTGCTAGCTTTCAGCAATCTCCAATGGTTTGTGGATATAGTGCTGCTTGAGTTTTCACAAAATGTGACATCTTTTAGTTTAGCAGGGGTGAGCAAATTCTTGATTGCTTCATATATTGCAGGCCCTGCTTCACTCAGGAATTTCACTCGTCCTTTCTTCCAAAACCCGGTTAACATCTGGATTAACATAATCATACAGGATACTATTGACAATAGAAAACATTTCGAGCCACTCTAGCTGCACACTGAAAAACTCTCCGTCGTAGCTACACTTTCCCAGTTTTTAAATCACACTCGTTGATTCAGCAAGTGCAAAGATCAATCTTCCCATGTGAGCAGTCTTTCAACAAAAGGAAAAAAATGGCCTTCTAGAACAATTTTTCAGCAAAATTAAACCTCAGAACTCCCTAATGGATTGCAGGATTTGTTTCCAGTGACACAAAGGAATGGCTGAAATCCTGGAGTTCCCTTCGAACAGTTTTGTAGGCCCAATGGAATGCAGCAGTTCACAAAGAGCGCTCGCCACCCCTTTCTCAAGGACAACTAGGGATGGGCAAGAAATGTCTGCCCAGCCAACAAAGTCCACACACCCTGAATTAACAAAAAAAGCTTATTCAGACCAAATTTGTTTGTTTAGGTATTTACACAGTCCTGACTAAGCAGTGTGCAGCGCATGGAAACTCAACCCTGAAATTAGACAGCACTATTCCAGGCTTTCAGTGAAATAGTTCAAGAAGTTCAGAGAAGGATGTTTCACATGAGGGGAGATTTGGGAAGTTAAAAAACAAATACAATGTAATCAGGCAGGGAAAAAAAAAGACCTAGAGTATGACAGGAAGGAACAGAGCACACAAACATCCCAGTTCACAAGCAAATCATCCCAAGAAGAATGGAAAACTATGAGGCAAACAGGGCGGAACATGAAACAATCGCAAGCACGAGAAACATGAATAGGAAAACTAATTAAACCTGACACTGACTGATCCCCTGCATGGCCTTCATCCTAAGGTCTTAAAATTAGTGATTGCAGACATAGTGAATACACCAGATTCTGAAATGTTTCAATGGGTTGGGAAGCTACAAATGGAACACCTCTGTTCGACATAGTCAGGAGACAGAAAGCATGAACCTGTGGGGCAATTACCTTAATGTCTTTCATTGTGAAAATGCTAAAAGCAATTAATATAAGTTTATATAAGACATTTAGAAAATCCTAATAAAAGCAGGCAAAGTAAACATGATTTAGTCAAAGAGAAGTCTTGTTTGATAAATTCATTCGTGCTCTTTGAGAATATAACAACAAAAAAGTGGACAAAATAGAACATGTAGATATAATGCATTTGAATTTCTGAAGGGTACTTTTTAATATGCCACATGAAGGTTAAAACTGAAGACAGGAGTTTGGGTAATATGTTCATGTGGCAATCAAGAATTTAAACTAATAGTTTGCATTGGTCTCCAGGGTGGAATGCAATATAAACATCCCATTAGATAAGTAAGGTGCTGTTAGCAGGAATGGTATTGTAATAGTTTCTATTATGAGGGATAAATTATTTGACAAATGAATAGGGCTGAACACAGACAAGTTGCCAGGACCTGATGGATTACGTCCATGGGTGGTGAAGGTGATTGTGAAGCCTTAAAAAAAAACAGCAGAGGATAACTAAAAAAGCAATAAAGGGGGAGAAGATGAAATATGAGGGTGAGCTAGCTTGTTATATAAAAGAAAATTGCAAGAATATTTTTTTCAGATTTTTGTAAAGCTAAGAGGGAGGCAAGAGCCGGCATTGAATTACTGGAAAATGAGGTTGGAGAAGTAGTAATGGGGAAAGTCAATGTCAGAGGAACAGAAAATGCATTATATCAGTCTTCATTGTAGAAGAGGCAAGTAGCAAACCAGAACTTCAAGAGAGTCAGAGGGCAGAAGTGAGTGTACTAGCTATCAATAAGGAAAAGGTGCTGGGGCATCTGAAAGGTTTGAGGGAGAGTAAATCACCTAAACCGGTGGTCTGTGCATCAAGGTTCTGAAGGAAATGGCTGCAGTGATGGTGAAGGCGTTGTTAATGATCTTCCTGGAATCACCACAGTCAAAGAAAGTCCCAAAGGAGTGGAAAATGGCTAATGTAACACCCCTGTTTAAAAAGGAAAGGAGGCAGAAGACACAAAACACATTAACTAGCCTCACCTTGGTGGTTCGTAAAATTTAAAAATGGATTATTAAGGATGAGACGACAGAGTATTTGGAAGTGCATGGTAAAATAGGCCTGCGTCAGCACTGTTTTGTCAAGGGGAGGCCATGCCTGACAAATTTGTAAAAATTCTTTGAGGAGGTAATGAGCAAGTTAGTCAAAAGAAAGACTGATGTGACCTATTTGGATTTCAATAAAGCCCTTGATAAGGTGCGGCACAGGAGACTACTAAATAAGATATGAGCCTGAGGATGTTAGGGGCAAGTACTAGCATGGTTAAATGTTTGTCTGACTGACAGAAAGCAGACAGTGGGGTTAAAGTGGTGATTTTCAGGATGGCAGTCAGTGATGAGTGAAGTTCTGTAGGGGTCAGTGTTGGAACCACAACTATTCATATTATATTTTATTGTCCGAATGAAGGAACTGAGGGCAATGTTGCTAAATTTGCAGAGAACATAAAGATAGCTGGAGGAACAGGTAGTATTAAGTAGGGAGGCTGCAAAAGGACTTTGGGCAGGTTTGACTGAAATTGAATATTGCTGGACTGTTAATCTAAAGACTCAGATAATGTTCTGGGGACCCAAGTTCAAATCCCACCATGGCAGATGATTGAATTAGCATTCAATAAATATCTGGAATTAAGAATCTAATGATGACTATGAATCCATTGCCAACTGTTGGAAAAACTCATCTGGTTCACTAATGTCCTGCAGGGAAGGAAACTGCCATCCTTACCTGGTCTGGCCAACATGTGGCTCCAGACCCACAGCAATGTGGTTGACTCTTAACTGCCCTCTGGGCAATTAGGGGTGGGCAATAAATGCTGCCTAGCCAGTCACAGCCTCATCCCATGAATAAATAAAGAAATAAAAGTGTTCACAAAGAAGTGGCAGATGGAATACAAAGTGTGGAAGTGTGAGGTTATGCATTTTCATAGGAAGAATAGAGATGTAGAATAATTTCTACATGAGAAAAGGCTTCAGAAATATAAATCATAATGGGACTTAAGAGACCTAATTCAGGATTCTCTTAAGGGTAACATGCAAGTTCAGATGGCAGTCGGGAAGATAAATGCAATGTTTGCACTCATATCGAGAGGCCTAGAATACAACAGCAGGGACGTACTGTGGAAGCTTTAAAAGCTCTGGTCAAAGCACATCTGGAATATTGTGACCAGTTTTGGGCCTGATATCTAAGGAAGGATATGCTGGCCTTGGACTGGATGTGAGGAGATTCACAATAATGATATTAAGGATGCGAGGCTTGTCATAGGAGGAGAAGTTGATGACTCTGTCTCTATACTCGGTGGAGTTTAGAAGAACGAGGGGAGATCTCATTGAAAGTTACAGAATACTGGAGAGGCCTGGATAGAGTGGACGTGGAGAAGTTGTTTTCACAACTGGAGAGACTAGGACCGGAGGGCACATCCACAGAGAGAAGGGGCAACACTTTAGAACTGTAATGAAGGGGAATTTCTTCAGTCAGAGGGTAGTGAGTCTGTGGAAATCATTGCCACAGAGGGTTGTGGAGGCCAAGTCATTGAGTGCCTTTAAGACAGAGAAAGTCAGGTGTTTTTGTGGTGATGGGAAGAA
Organism: Stegostoma tigrinum; assembly: GCF_030684315.1. Lineage (NCBI taxonomy): Eukaryota > Metazoa > Chordata > Chondrichthyes > Orectolobiformes > Stegostomatidae > Stegostoma > Stegostoma tigrinum. The sequence goes on from NC_081356.1 coordinate 73,955,354, forward strand.
GGGTTTTGGGAAGAAGACAGGAGACTGGAATTGGGAAACATATCAACCATGATTGAGTAATGGAACAGACATGACAGGCTGAATAGTCTAATTGTGTTCCCATGTCTTGTGATTTAAAGGTTTTAAAGCAAGTGGCATCAAAGAGGGTTGAGGTTTGTGGGGCTGAAATATTTCAGAGCTCACTGGATTCTGGACTGGTATCAGTGAATTGGAAAATTGTCCACGTAACACTCCTGTTCAAGAAGAGAGGGAGTCAAAAAGCAGAAAACTATAGACCAGTAAGAATAACATTTATCATTGGGAAAATGTTGGAGTTCATTATTAAATGAGGAATAGTTTAGTAGACATTTAGTAAACACAATCTGACAGGGTTAAGATGACTTTGTGAACATATTGTGACTGTATTATAGCCAAATTTGCTGATGACATAAAGTTAGATGGGAAAATAAGTTGTGAGGAGAAAACAAGGAGTCTATAAAGACTGAAAGGTAGGTTAGTGAGGAGGCAGATATTTGGATGATAGAGTGGAATGCTGGAAAGTGATGGGTTTTATACTTTGGCAGGAGCATGGGAAAGCAAAATATTATTTAAACAGAGAGGCTGTGGAACGTTGTTGTATATAAGAATCTAGATACCTCTGTACCTTATATTGATCTCAGTTGATGGCAAACCCAGCCAATTTAGACTTAATACTGAGGCATGGTTTGATTGACCACAATGTTTAGTTTTGCAGTTTGGTTACCATGTAGCCTGTCACTGAACATATTTACACAAAATTGTCAATGTAAGATCATAAATTTATTACACAAAAGAAAAAAATCAGGAGGGCTAATGGAATGTTGCTCGAGCATCAGAGTGGGAAAGTCTCACTGCAAGTGTATGAGATACTGCTGGGACTACATCTGGAGTACTGTGAGCAGTTTTGGTCCTTTTATTGAGGGAAAAATATTACTTCATCAGAGGGAGTTTAGAGAAGGCTCACCAGGATTATCCTTGGTATAGAGAGATTGTCTTATGAGCAATGGATGGCAAAACAGGTTTGGGATACTACTCACTGGATTTTATCATGACAGCACAAAGAAATATTATTTACAGTCAACCCCAGCTATGTATCACTTCTATCTTCACTTTAACATTTCTTAACTGATGAGTAATTTGTATGATAATAAAATGTGAGGCTGGATGAACACAGCAGGCCAAGCAGCATCTCAGGAGCACAAAAGCTGGCGTTTCAGGCCTAGACCCTTCATCAGAGAGGGGGATGGGGAGAGGGAACTGGAATAAATAGGGAGAGAGGGGGAGGCGGACCGAAGATGGAGAGTAAAGAAGATAGGTGGAGAGAGTATAGGTGGGGAGGTAGGGAGGGGATAGGTCAGTCCAGGGAAGACGGACAGGTCAAGGAGATGGGATGAGGTTAGTAGGTAGCTGGGGGTGCGGCTTGGGGTGGGAGGAAGGGATGGGTGAGAGGAAGAACCGGTTAGGGAGGCAGAGACAGGTTGGACTGGTTTTGGGATGCAGTGGGTGGGGGGGAAGAGCTGGGCTGGTTGTGTGGTGCAGTCGGGGGAGGGGACGAACTAGGCTGGTTTAGGGATGCAGTAGGGGAAGGGGAGATTTTGAAACTGGTGAAGTCCACATTGATACCATATGGCTGCAGGGTTCGCAGGCGGAATATGAGTTGCTGTTCCTGCAACCTTCGGGTGGCATCATTGTGGCAGTGCAGGAGGCCCATGATGGACATGTCATCTGGAGAATGGGAGGGGGAGTGGAAATGGTTTGCGACTGGGAGGTGCAGTTGTTTGTTGCGAACTGAGCGGAGGTGTTCTGCAAAGCGGTCGCCAAGCCTCCGCTTGGTTTCCCCAATGTAGAGGAAGCCGCACCGGGTACAGTGGATGCAGTATACCACATTGGCAGATGTGCAGGTGAACCTCTGCTTAATGTGGAGTGTCATCTTGGGCCTGGGATAGGGGTGAGGGAGGAGATGTGGGGACAAGTGTAGCATTTCCTGCGGTTGCAGGGTAAGGTGCCGGGTGTGGTGGGGTTGGAGGGCAGTGTGGAGTGAATAAGGGAGTCACGGAGAGAGTGGTCTCTCCGGAAAGCAGACAGGGGAGGGGATGGAAAAATGTCTTGGGTGGTGGGGTCGGATTGTAAATGGCGGAAGTGTCGGAGGTGATGCGTTGTATCCGGAGGTTGGTAGGGTGGTGTGTGAGAACGAGGGGGATCCTCTTAGGGCGGTTGTGGCGGGGGCGGGGTGTGAGGGATGTGTTGCGGGAAATACGGGAGACGTTTCCATTTCCACTCCCCCTCCCATTCTCCAGATGACATGTCCATCATGGGCCTCCCATGGAACTCTGCCTTCACAGCTATCTCTGGCAAGGAGTTCCCAAGACTCACCACCCTCTGAGAGAAGAAATTCTTCCTCATCTCAGTCTTAAACTAGAACCCCTTTATTCTGAGACTATGTTCTCTGATCCTGCACTTTTTATCAGGAGGGAAAACAATCTTTCAGTATTTAATCAGTCAAATGCTGTAAGAAACCCTTATGTCTCAATTAAATCACCTCTCATTCTTCTAAACTCCAATGATTGGTGTCTCAAACCTGTTTTGCCTTTGCTCATAAGACAATGCCTCCATACCAGGGATAATCCCGATGAACATTCTCTGAACTCCCGCTAACAAAGTGACTTTTCCCTAGGTGAAGGGACCAAAACTGCTCACAGTGCTCCAGATGTCGTCTCACCAGCATCTTGCACTCTTGCAGTATATCTTCCCCACTCTTATACTCCAATCTCCTTGAAATTCAGAGCAACATTCTGTTAACCTTCCTGATTACCCGCTGAACCTGTCTGCTGGCTTTCTGTGTTTCATGCACAACTAACCACAAACCCCTTTGTTTTGCAGCTTTCTGCAGTTCTTCTTCATTTGAATCATACCCTGTTTGATTGTTCTCCTTCCAAAATGAACAGCTGCACACTTTCCTACATTACACACTTGCGAACCTTTTGTCACTTACTGAACCTATTAATATTTATCTGCAAACTTTTTGTATCCCTTTCACAACCTGCTTTTCCACCTATTTTTGTGTCATCTGCAAATTTGAGCAGAGTACATTTGTACCCTTTCTTCAAGTCATTCATATATATTGTAAACAGTTGAATCCCAGCAGTGAACCCTGTGGAACTCCACAGGTCACAGGTTGCCAACCTTAAAAAGAATCCCTTATCCCCACTCTCTGTTTCCTACCCATGAGTCAATTCTTTACCCATGCTATATACTACCTCCAACACCACGGGCTGTTATCTGATGACTTAACCTTTTGTGAGGTACCTTGTAAAATGCCTTCTGAATGTCCAAACACACCAAATCAACTCTATTCAGCTCCACACTTTGTTATCTCGGATTCTCCAGCATCCGCAGTTCCCATTATCTCAAATCAACTCTATCCACTCTGGTTGAGACTTCCTTGATGAACTGTAATAAGAATAACAATTATAAAACTCAGACAGAATTTCCCTTTCAAGAAGCTATGCTGAATCTGCTTGAATCGATTATGAGTTCGCAATACTTCCTTAATAATTGACTCCAATACTTTTCCAAAATAGATGTTAGGCTAATCGACCTATAGTTATCAGCTTTTTGCCTCCCTAACAATGTAATTCTCCCCATCTCTCAAAGAGATGTACAGACACAACATGACTCATTGACTTTTCTGAAATGTAAGAAGAGATTTTTTCCAGAGTTGTGTAATCAGCTGTTAAAGCAACTTAAAACTATCTTCTAGATTTGATATCTTGGAGATTACCAAAAATAAAACTGGCCTTCCATTGTGTGGATCGATTATTCTTTTCTGAATTGAACTTGCTTGTGGCCCTGACCTCGCTTGTAGGTCATACAAGCTCAACTTTGTAAACTTTTCAGCAATTATCTCACCAGGTAATATATGTACTCTGTTAACTTCAGTCATATGCTTCATTAGAAATACTGTCACTGTTCAGAATTACTTCTCAAAAAACAAGTCACCTTCAGGATTAAAATGAAAAACCAATTTACCTCTATGTTAGAACAAAGTCGCCAAATAATTATACCATATTATAAATCTTCATCATAGCATGAATCACCAAATGTCAACATGCAGGCACAGCAATTAGTTAAACAAGCAAATGGAATGGTGGGCTTTTTTGCCAGGGGTTAGTGTATAAAAGTAGGCAAGTATAGAACATTTCAGGAGCTACACCTGGAGTACTGTGTACAGTTTCGTTGAAACGCTAAAGGAGAGACATATTTATACTGGAAGCTGTTCAGAGTAGGTCTCTGGGCTGATTCCTGGGTGAGAGGTTTTTCTAATGATGATTGGTTAATCGAGTTGAATCTACAATCATTGGATTTCAGAAGAATGAGAGGGCATCTTATTAAAACATCAAAGATTCTGAGGGAGCTTGACAGTAGATGCTGTGAGAATATTTCTTTCCAATATTAAAGTCGGAAATGCCATTTGAAGATAAATGGTCAGCTATTTAAGAGAGCAGGGAGAAGGACATTTCTTCCCTTATAGAGAGTTGTTTGAGTTTGGAATCTTGTGCCCGAGTAGATTGACTCATTGAGTTTATTTAAGGCTGAATTAAACAGAGTTTTGATTGACAGGTAGTTAAGGGTTAGAAGGGCATGTACGGCAGTGGAATTTAGGTCACGGCTATGATCTCATTGAATGTTGGAATAGAAATAATGGAGCAAGCAACCTATTTCTGATTCTACAGTTTAAGATATTATGATTGATATAGCTCTGCAAAGCAGTTGTAGGGAAAAATGAGAACACTGAATTGAATGCAGCCTTAGGATGTGAAAACCAGAAAACAAGCATAAATCTCATCACGGACAACCTATATAACGTGATGCAGGATATTAGACAACTTACTGCTGCCTGCTTGTTACTACATGTAGCTCGCACCAACTGTAGTATTGAATTCCTGAACTTTTTACTTCAAACCAAATATTTTGTAAAGTAAGCAAAAGTATTAGTTAGCCTGCACCCAATAAAGGAGAAGAGCACCCTAGCTTGAGCTGGTGGTGGAATTTCTTGTACAATTCTCTGTGCTGTGGAAAATGACTGAAAAAAAAGTTACAATATAGAGGGAGCAACCTCAAAATTTCCTGGGCCATGCTTTGGAGACATTAATGGGAGGGTGTGGAAAGGCTACCACACACAGCTCAGAGCTTGACAGCCAATCAATCACGGCAGTCCCATCACCCAAACAGATTGGACAACACTGTTGACACATTTCTCTCTCTAACAGGAGAAGGTAATATAACCCGAGTAGCAGAAGGAGGATAGTTGCATGCTTGTATATCATTGTTGGCATGGAGAAGCTGATGAACACTATCAAATAGAGGCCATTGTTGAAGCCATGATTAGAAAGTGTTTGAACCATTCAGCTTGATACTACCCTCATACATAACCTTTATATATTCCATTTGCTTCTCATCCCTTAATCTCTACTGATTTAAAAGGTGCAGATGATATAGGTGTAATTTTTACTTTCTCCTTTCCTCACTTTATCCTCCTTACATGTTTCTTTTTAGTTACCCAACTGGCTAGGTAGTCAGGTAAGAGCAAAAAGTGGAACAGCAGCACACAAATCATGGCCAAGATGTCTTTCTACTTACAGTCACATCTGCGACCATCATCTCAGATATTAACACTGCATCTAAATTAAAGGATAGGCATGTAAGGAAAAACTGGTAATGAAGGAGTCACATTGAAGAGGTGAGAGATAATGGGAACTGCAGATGCTGGAGATTCCAAGATAATAAAATGTGAGGCTGGATGAACACAGCAGGCCAAGCAGCATCTCAGGAGCACAAAAGCTGACGTTTCGGGCCTAGACCCTTCATCAGAGAGGGGGATGGGGGGAGGGAACTGGAATAAATAGGGAGAGAGGGGGAGGCGGACCGAAGATGGAGAGTAAAGAAGATAGGTGGAGAGAGTGTAGGTGGGGAGGTGGGGAGGGCATAGGTCAGTCCAGGGAAGACGGACAGGTCAAGGAGGTGGGATGAGGTTAGTAGGTAGCGGGGGGTGCGGCTTGGGGTGGGAGGAAGGGATGGGTGAGAGGAAGAACCGGTTAGGGAGGCAGAGACAGGTTGGACTGGTTTTGGGATGCAGTGGGTCGGGGGGAAGAGCTGGGCTGGTTGTGTGGTGCAGTGGGGGGAGGGGATGAACTGGGCTGGTTGAGGGATGCAGTAGGGGAAGGGGAGATTTTGAAACTGGTGAAGTCCACATTGATACCATATGGCTGCAGGGTTCCCAGACGGAATATGAGTTGCAACTCATATTCCGCCTGGGAACCCTGCAGCCATATGGTATCAATGTGGACTTCACCAGTTTCAAAATCTCCCCTTCCCCTACTGCATCCCTAAACCAGCCCAGTTCATCCCCTCCCCCCACTGCACCACACAACCAGCCCAGCTCTTCCCCCCCACCCACTGCATCCCAAAACCAGTCCAACCTGTCTCTGCCTCCCTAACCGGTTCTTCCTCTCACCCATCCCTTCCTCCCACCCCAAGCCGCACCCCCCGCTACCTACTAACCTCATCCCACCTCCTTGACCTGTCCGTCTTCCCTGGACTGACCTATCCCCTCCCTACCTCCCCACCTATACTCTCTCCACCTATCTTCTTTACTCTCCATCTTCGGTCCGCCTCCCCCTCTCTCCCTATTTATTCCAGTTCCCTCCCCCCATCCCCCTCTCTGATGAAGGGTCTAGGCCCGAAACGTCAGCTTTTGTGCTCCTGAGATGCTGCTTGGCCTGCTGTGTTCATCCAGCCTCACATTTTATTACATTGAAGAGGTGAACCTTGTGGAGGGCTCAGATGAGTGATTCAATAGGCCAGGCTAAGCTGATAAACACTTTTTTTTCTGAAGATGGGCCTAGGCCCGAAACATCAGCTTTCCTGCTCCTCTGATGCTGCTTGGCCTGCTGCGTTCATCCAGCTCTACACCTTACACTGAAAAGCTGACGGGCATGAACAACCGAATTCTTCTGCCATTAAAAGGCCTGCCAGCAAGTCTGTAAACAATATAAAAGAGCAATAAATAGTCTGTCATTGGCTTTGAGCACAGATCCATGTAAAGCTAAGAGTCCACCCTTCTTGGCCTAGATGTGGTGGCCAACTCCATTAGTGCACTTCTAGCCCCAAATGGGATATGCAGCATCTGATATTGGTCAATGTCTATTAGAGCACAAGTTGCCCCAAGTCTTGCAGGTGATCACTGCTATTGAAGAATTTGACACCCAGTAGTTGCTATGATTGTGTAGGTACTGGTCTTTAGGTTTGGTGATAATTGCATGGAGCACAAGGTTGCTATCTTTTCTCACGAATGAATCATTTGTCCTCCTTTAACTTCCACCAGGTCAATCTTTGTTGCCGGTCAGTAAGCTAAGCCAGACTACTGCTGTCTGTGATGCAATAAGGCAGTCTGGAGACAAAGTAGGCCCAGAACTGCTCAAGATATTCCTCAAAGGACTCATTACAAGTACTGGGGTAGCACAAAACAGGAGTAGTAGGATAGCAAAAATTCATGGAAAGTGGATACAATAATTTTGTGCAACAGTAATTAGTTTACATTTGTACGCAAAATGGCCTGGTTAGAATTATAAATTTGAGTTTGAATTTTTATTTTGCGTTGGCTTGGAAGTTTGCAGTGTGGCCAAGTAGACGCTGTGATGAACAGTAGCAGAGGGAAGGTAAGGTTAGGGCTGTTTATGAATAAGGAATTGGAGCTACAGATACTGTTAACTCAGCCTAATGCTTTGTTGTCACAAATAGCTAGCAACGAAGAGGTTCTTGATCTATTGTTTTTTCTATCTCCTGCTCATCAGTAACTTGAAAATGTGTCCTCATGATGGCAAGGTTTTGCACTATTCAAGCAAACAAACATGAATCTTGAGATAACAAGGTGTAGAGCTGGATGAACACAGCAGGCCAAACGTCAGCCTTCCTGCTCCTCTGATGCTGCTTGGCCTGCTGTGTTCATCCAGCTCTACACCTTGCGATCTCAGATTCTTCAGCATCTGCAGTTCCTATTATCTCTGAAACATGAATCTTGATAACTGTTCTGCCAAGTACTCTGGTCCAAACAATGGAAGCATGCCTTCTCAATAACACTGCTTTCACTGTATGTAATGCTGCCCAGGTGAGTGTGAACTGTACATTAGAGTTATTAACCATGCCATTGACGTCTTCTTAACTGCACTTTGTGTGTATATACACCAGATGGATTGCAGCAGTTCAAAAAGAAAGCTTGCCATTACCATCTCTAATACAATTAGAGACAAACACCAACTTTGCCAACAATGCGAACATCCTACTGCCAAATAAACAAAGTCACCCTCACCATCCAGTAGGCACTCTTTGGTTTGTCAAGTGCAGGTGGCACAGCAAATTGAGACAAAGGAAAGGTACAATAACTACTGTCAGAATGCCAGGTATTGATGTGGGGTATTCTGTGTATGGTCAAAAGCCAGCTGAAGGGAGTGGAAATCCTTTTTGTCTGGCTATATCTTAGAATTGACAAGTGAAGCCTGCAACTCACAAATGTGCAGTGTTGCAAAGTTAGGATAGTACTTGTGGATTGGAAGGCAGGACACTCGGATTTGATATTTGTAAAATGATATGGGTGGAGTGAAAATAGTGTGTGGTTCCTTTAAAAGATGATGTGTTCTTTCTTGGAGATTTTAGAAATGCACAGGGGTACAGAGAGTTGCTGAAATTGAGACATTGTATCAAAAGGCTGATGGTTAGAAACCCAAGCAGCAGTCTTGTTTTGGTTAACATGGCAACCAGTTTGAATGTCAACGAAACAATTTAAACCAGACGCTTAGAGACTAAAATCTAATTAAATTTAACTCAGATGGTTTTGACAACCTGGTACTAATCCTATCATAAGAAACCGATCGGTCATCAGGAGTATAAAAGAAGAGGTTATTTGAAAATCAACATAAGAGCAACTGCCATTTGTTAGAACTAACAACTTGCAACTCTAAAAAGAAAATCACTGGCTCTCACACAATTCTCTAAGTTCTCAGAGTACTCATCATCGAACTAAAGGTACAGTGGCACTTTGAGATAATATTCTTGAACAAGAATTCGATGGACAGAGAAAGGTGTTCCTAACTGAAGATCATTAGAAAGGACGTGGAGCATTCTGGCAGACATGTCCTGGCAGTAATTTCGAGAGATTAAGTTTTAATTTATTGCATTACCATTTTGGTTTATATAAGTGCCACTTGTGTTTCCTGGAACAGCATAACATTAGAATTTTGTTTTTTTTGGGATTAGTTAGTAGTTCAAGGGGAATTGTTCGATTTGTTAGTAATTCTGTTCATTTGTTCACTGTTAGAGATAGATAAATAAATTGTTACTTGTTGATTACAGAGGGAGGGAAAGGATTTCCATTCATTTAACCACTCCTTTACAACAGATTGGGGTGGTGAGAGGCAGGTTATACCACTTTTCACTCTTCTTTTAACAGATTTTAAGGCCAGGCCAGCCTCTCTGGGTGTTTTGGTTTTAGTTATTAGGGAGGTGGGTGTCGACCTCTGCTTCATAATAGCAGTCAACCTGCACTACAGCATAACCTGTAATCCCAGAAAAATACATGCTTTCTGGCAAGTTGGAATAAAATGTTATCAGTCATTTTTTGAATAAAGAACCTCGGTCTCCTGGCTTACACAATGGTGAATAGCAAATTGTGAGATTTGTAAATATTTCCAATTTCAGCCTAGAAGGGCCAGAATTCATAAATATTCACAATCAGTTCACTGTAGTCACCTTCACAGCTACTGACAATGCAATCCTTTCCCTGTTGTGAGGTTTAATTCTGGCTGCATCAGCTGGCATATTTCAGTGAGGACATGGTTACAGAAGTGCAAAAGGTCACTTGCTGTTCCTGACTGAGGTTCAGATAAAAGAATTGCTCCTTTGGGCAGATATGCTATCCCACTGAGATCCCATCACCCCCTCTCCTTTTTTAAGCAGCTTTTCTAGCTCTGCTTACAACTTATTTATTCTACAAATTATGCCATGTTCTAAAGAGGAATGCATTGGCATTTCTAATGCATCAACAGCTGGGAACAACATTTTTCACAGATGCCTTAAAGGCAAGGCAAAATCCTCTGGTTCCTGACAGACCCTTCCCTTCAGCCATTAATAACTTCAAAGAATGCTGGAAGGCACAAACACTTATACAATGAAAATTACAGACAGTTAAAATCATTCACCAAATAGTCTAACAGTGAATGACAGGAGACGATATTAGTTGGAGCATTATGTTTGAAAATGGCAGCTGATGTACAACTCACCTAGAGAGGTTGACTGACATCTATTCTGCATTCTTCTGGCAGGTGCTGATATTTGCAGTCCAGCATGTCTCCCATCAGAAATGCGCATGTGAGTTTTGGACATCACTGTCAATCTCTCAGTGCAACAACTGGTTCCATTAAAAAAAGGATAGATCTGAAATTTGTGCAAAGTAAGTAGAAATAAAGGGTATAGAATCAAAAATATGTATTGTGGAGTCTTCTAGAGTTCATAAGGCAGAAGCAATGGATGTGGTTTCCTTGAACTTTCAGATGGCTTTTAATAAGGTCCATCTAAAAATTAGCCTGTAAACCCAAAGCACATGGGGTTGGGAGCAGTGTACTGACACAGATTGAGAATTGGTTGGCAGACAAGAAACAAGGGCCAGGAATAAATGTGTCTTTTTTTCAAATAGCAGGCTGTGACTAGTGGGGTACCACAGGGATTAATGCTTGTGCGGTATTCACAACATATTTAATAATTTAGATGAAGAAACTAAAAGTAATATCTCCAAGTTTGCTCACAACACAGTGCTAAGTGGGAAGTGAGAAGGATGTACAGATGTGTCAGTGTGAATTTGGACAGGTAGAATCAGTGGGCAAATGTATGGCAAATGAAGTATAATGCTTTAAGATGTGAGGATATCTACTTTGGTAATAAAAACTGTAAGGCAGGTTATTACCTAACTGGTGATAAATTGGGAAAAGAAAAGTTGCATTGAGATCTCGATGCCCTTGTACACTTGTCACTAAAAGTGAACATGCAGATGCAGAATGTGATGAAGGTGACAAATGGCATGTTGGCCTTTATAGCAATGGGATTTCAATATAGGAGCTAGGATGTCTTGTTGCAATTGTATAGAGGCTTGCTGAGGCCACACTTGGGCAAATTGTGTGCACTGTTACTCTTCTCTGCTGAAGAAGGACCTTATAGTGATGGCGGGAGTGGAATAAAGGCTTGTCAGAATGATTTCTGGGATGGCAGAACTGATGAATGAACAGAAACTGGATCAGTTATGTCTATATTGATTGGAGTTAGAAGAATGGGATGGAGGGGTGGGGGGAGTTGGTGCAGAGAGACAGAGAGAGAGAGAGAGAGTGATTCTCATAGAAACTATAAAATTCTAACAGGTCTAGGCAGGAAAATGCTGGAAAGATGTTACCCATAACCAGGGGGTCCAGAACCAGGGTGACAGTTCAAGGATACAAGGTAGGCCATTTAGGACTGAGATGAGGAGAATTTTTCTTCAACCAGAGAGTGGTGAACCTGTGACGTTCTCTGTCACAGAAAGCAGTTGAATGTTTTCAAGGAGTCAGATTTAGCTTTTAGGTCAAAAAGGGACCAGAGGAAGAAATTAACATCATGTGTGGAGTCGGATGATCAGCTGTGAACATAATGAATGGTGGAGTAGGTTTGAAGGGCTGAGTGGCTAATCCTGCTCTGATTACCTAAGTTTCTACATTGGCGTTCTCTCCTGGGATGTCAGCTTTTCAACATAAATAGTGTATTTAATAAAGGTATAAACATTCAAGTTTGCAAATAACTCTATGATGGGAGAAATTATGTAGAGGGAAGGACAAAATTACATACAATATAAATGAATTGACATAGTTATGAGGGAAAATGTGACATAATCCACTAAAAATACATGAATGATGTATTTAAATATTTTCTTAATTGTGAAATATTAGGAGCTACAGAAGAGGAAAGTGTTTTAAAAGTTCAGTTACAGGAATTATTAAGAGCTTGCCCACAGGTGGAAAAAAAAATAAAATCAAGACTTATGGATTGCATGACATTTAACATAAAAGGGTCAAATTCAAAATTCAGGGAATGCCACATTAGGCATCAGTCAGATCTTATCAACACCACTGTGTTTATATTTGGGCTGAAAACTTCAGGAAAAATGTACTTGCGTTGGAGATATTCACACTAGGAAGGAAGGTTACATAAATGTGGCTTGTGTTTTCTTCAGTTTAGAAAGTTGAATGGTGTTCTAATTGAGCTGCATAAGATTATAAAAGCATTCAATGGAGCAGATATGGAGAAGGTACTTCTGTCATACAGAATAAAAGAGAAAACTTAAAAATAGAGCAGAGGACAGAGATCAGTAAGTAACTTTTCATTCAAAGGGCAGAGGAAATTAAACGATTTTCCCCAACCACCCCAAACAAAGGCTTTGGATGTTGCATGAATTTAAATTTTCAAGGCTAAGATTTCTAGATTTTTTTAAATAATGGTAACAAAACTGGGTAAATAGTGTTGAGATATAGAGCAGCCAAGACTGTCGCAGTGGCTACAAAAACAAAGTTGCTGGAAAAACTCAGCAGGTCTGGCAGCATCTGTGAAGGAAAAAACAGAGTTAACATTTCGGGTCCTTTGACCCTTTCCCAGAACTCAGAACTGCCTGAATGGCTGACAACTTTGAAAGACTGAAGGATTTATTTCTGCCCTTAAGTGTCTGAATGCAGCCTGGACAATCTAACTCTGCCTCAAGATCGGGAGTATACCCTTATTACACACAAATAGGACTGTGCGCTCTACTTGAGTGAAATTGCTAACATGCTGACATTTAGGTTGAAATGGGCACACCGCTATGTTAATTTCTGCAAAGTTAGTTTTACATGGGACCGCTGTGTGAGAAAATTTCAACACAATCGTCCACGATGAATTTAAACCCAGTGTTTAAACAAATGCACAATCTACTGCTCATATGGGACCTAGAGGTGAAAGGCTGACTGCCACTACATGACAGTTTGGGAGGGGATATAAAGTAGCTTGGATGAGTGCAAGCAATCATTGTCAGTGAGTCATGTTCGAATCATGTCCAGGATGTCAACAGATTTACTGAAAATGAAGTCACAGACAGACTGATGGAAAATAATCTACCCAATTAAAATAACATTACTTGTAAATCCTGAGTTTTGAAAAAACTACATGAAAAGGTCTGTTTTGCTCATAGAATAATTCATTCAATATGACTGCATGAGATCATCAACAGGCATTGGTTCCTGTTTATTCCCTAAATGACTCATTGCAAGAACCCACAAAAACAAAGTTATTTTTGTTACTTATTGTGGAACTATATTTTCTCCCAATATTCAGAACTAATTTTGCAGTAGCTTTCTTGTGTCATGAGATATTACCCTTTCCTTATTACGTTGCTTACTTTCAGGTAGAGTTAGAGCTTTATACATAGATTTTTTTTTATTCATGGGATACCTACAGTGTAGAAACAGGCCCTGTGGCCCAACAAGTCTACACCAACACTCAGAACATCTCACCCATACCTATCCCCCATAACCCACCTAATCTACACATCCCAGAAACAATGGGAAAATTTAACATGGACAATCCATCTAGTCTGCACATCTTTGGACTGTGGAGGAAACTGGAGCACCCAGAGAAAACCCGCATAGAGAACATGCAGACTCCCCACAGACTGTTGCCCATGGCTGGAATTGAGCCCAGGTCCCTGGTGCTGTAAGGCAGCAGTGCTAACCATTGAGCCACCACACCATCCCTAAAACCAAACTGGAGAATTTGAAAAGCAGTTCCATGTAATAACCTTCTGGCAGTTTGTCCACCAACCCTTCATAAGTCCATATGTCTGATTCAAGAAGCTGTTTGGAAATATCAATGGTAATGAGATAAACATATCTCAGTTTTTATGTTCCAAGGATATGAACAATTGAATTACACTTTCTTCCTTCTGTTATGCTGTCCCTCAAAATTTACTTTAAAACAGTTGTTCATTATAAGCCAGAATATTTGTATTTAATAACCTGCAAAATCTCAAGATGTTCTATGAAGTAATGGTTGTGAACATTACTTGTAGATTAAAAGGAAATTGGTTACAAGAAGTGGTGCATTCACACGAGAAATAGACCATTTTTTACACCGAACAGTCCTTTCTATGTAAATTCTTTGTCTTTTCCTGCATATAATATGCTTAAAGAGGCATCAAAAACAAGACTAATATTTAAATTGATAAACAATATAGAAAAGGTTCTATGTAAAAACCCAAAACAATATTTATTTTCCACTTTTTTTCAAATACTGAAAGATTTGGCATTTATTTCCATTATTGTCTGATTTTGTTTCACATTTCTCGCTTTTCTTCCAGACAAGATTGATAAATAGGTCCCAAATAATTAATTAGCAATTTATGACATGTACTTTTACATTTGTTAACAAGCTAACTTTTTTTTTTCAGAAAATGTCAATAAATTGTCTTTGAAGATTAAAAAGTAAATAGGTTTGCTTATTATTTGATTATAAATGTAATGAAAATGTCTGTTTTTTCCATATCAAAGCATTGCAGTTTGTCAATATTTTATTGCAAATGTAAAATGTGTAATTGTCCTGTATTTCTGCACATGCCAGATGTCAGTATTCAGTGTAGAAGGCAATTTGGGCTAGATATGAACTTCTGGAATTGATTACAGCTTGCTTTAATGTCAAATCAACATTACCTCTCAGACAGAAAATCACAATGATACTGAGCTCAGAATCTGTCTGGTACAAACAAGGATGTTCATAATTAGAAACTGGATATGTTATAGTGAGCAATCTTGGAAAACCTTATCTCACAGAAGATGTTATGAGCCACCCAGTCGAGTAAAGTGTAAAGGAAGGCAAGAAAACAAATTTTTGGAGCATTGGAACATCTTCGTATCCTCATTGGCCACAGGTGAGGACCCAGAGGGCTGGAGAATAGTCAATTTTGTCCAATTGTTTAAGGGTAACAGGGTTAATCTTGGTAATTATAGACCTGTAAGTCTCAAGTTGGCGGTAGAAAATTACTGGAAAAGATTCGCTGGGACAAGATCTATAACACATTTAGAAGCAAATGGGCCTTTTATCAATAGACAACATGGTTTTGTGTGGGGGAGGCCATGCCTCAGTAACTTCGTTGAGTTTTTTGAGGTGACAAAGAAGATTGACGAGAGAAAAGTCATTGCTGTTGTCTACATGGGCTTTAGTAAAGACTTTGACAAGGTCCCTCATAGCAGATTTGTATGAAAGGTATCGGGGTGAGCTGGCAAGATGTATACTGAGATAATGAAATGTGAGGCTGGATGAACATAGCAGGCCCAGCAGCATCTCAGGAGCACAAAAGCTGACGTTTTGGGCCTAGACCCTTCATCAGAGAGGGGGATGGGGTGAGGGTTCTGGAATAAATAGGGAGAGAGGGGGAGGCGGACCAAAGATGGAGAGAAAAGAAGATAGGTGGTGAGGAGAGTATAGGTGGGGAGGTAGGGAGCGGATAGGTCAGTCCAGGGAAGACGGACAGGTCAAGGAGGTGGGATGAGGTTAGTAGGTAGGAGATGGAGGTGCGGCTTGGGGTGGGAGGAAGGGATGGGTGAGAGGAAGAACAGGTTAGGGAGGCAGAGACAGGTTGGACTGGTTTTGGGATGCAGTGGGTGGAGGGGAAGAGCTGGGCTGGTTGTGTGGTGCAGTGGGGGGAGGGGATGAACTGGGCTGGTTTTGGGATGCGTTGGTGGAAGGGGAGATTTTGAAGTTGGTGAAGTCCACATTGATACCATTGGGCTGCAGGGTTCCCAAGCAGAAGATGAGTTGTTGTTCCTGCAACCTTCAGGAGGCATCATTGTGGCAGTGCAGGAGGCCCATGATGGACATGTCATCTAAAGAATGGGAGGGGGAGTGGAAATGGTTTGCGACTGGGCGGTGCAGTTGTTTATTGCGAACTGAGCGGAGGTGTTCTGCAAAGCGGTTCCCAAGCCTCCGCTTGGTTTCCCCAATGTAGAGCTAGCCACCCCGGGTACAGTGGATGCAGTATTCCACATTGGCAGATGTGGAGGTGAACCTCTGCTTAATGTGGAAAGTCATCTTGGGGCCTGCAATAGGGGTGACGGAGGTGGTGTGGGGGCAAGTGTAGCGTTTCCTGCGGTTGCAGGGGAAGGTGCCGGGTGTGGTGGGGTTGGAGGGCAGTGTGGAGCGAACAAGGGAGTCACGGAGAGAGTGGTCTCTCCGGAAAGCAGACAGGGGTGGGGATGGAAAAATGTCTTTGGTGGTGGGGTCGGATTGTAGATGGCGGAAGTGTCAGAGGCTGATGCGTTGTATCTGAAGGTTGGTGGGGTGGTGTGTGAGAACGAGGGGGATCCTCTTTGGGCGGTTGTGGCGGGGGCGGGGTGTGAGGGATGTGTTGCGGGAAATGTGGGAGACGTGGTCAAGGGCGTGCTCGACCACTGTGGGGGGAAAGTTGCGGTCCTTGAAGAACTTGGACATCTGGGATGTGCGGGAGTGGAATGCCTCATCATGGGAGCAGATGCGGCGGAGGCGGAGGAATTGGGAATAGGGGATGGAATTTTTGCAGGAGGGTGGGTGGGAGGAGGTGTATTCTAGGTAGCTGTGGGAGTCGGTGGGCTTGAAATGGACATCAGTTACAAGCTGGTTGCCTGAGATGGAGTCTGAGAGGTCCAGGAAGGTGAGGGATGTGCTGGAGATGGCCCAAGATGTATACTGAACTGGCTTAGTCATAGGAGACAGAAAGTAGCAGTGGAAAGATGCTTTTTGGAATGGAGAGTTGTGACTAGTGGTGTTCCACAGGGATCAGTGCTGGGACCTCTGCTGTTCATTATCTACATAAATGATTTGGAGGAAAATGTAGCTGGTCTAATTAGCAAGTTTGCAGACAATACAAAGAATGGAGTCGGAGATAGTGAGGAGGATTGTCACAGAACAAAATAGAAGGAAATAGATCAGTTGGAAGCATGGGGAGAAAAATGGCAGATGGAGTTTAATCTGGACAAATGTAAGGTGATGCATTTTGGAAGGTCAAGTACAGATGGAAGCATTACAGTGAAAGGCATAATCCTTAGGAGTATTGATATGCAGAGGGTTCTAGGTGTGCTGGTCCACAGATCACTGAAGGTGATAGCACATGTAGATAAGGCAGTAAAAAAGGCCTATTGCATGCTTGCCTTCATTGGAAGGGGCATTGAGTGTAAGGATAAACAAGTAATGCTGCAGCTTTATAGACCTTTGGTTAGGCCACACTTGGAATATTGTGTACAGTTCTGGTCACCACACTACCAGGAGGATGGGGCTGCTTTGGAGAGAGTACAGAAAAGGTTTACAGATGTTGCTTGATATGGGGAATTTTTGCAATGAAGTTGGGTAAACTGGGTTTGTTTTCACTGGAATGCAGTAGGTTGAGGGGCAACCTGATACAGGGGGTCAATTGCTAGGGAACACAGTTTTAAGGTGTTAGGCGGGCTATGTTTAAAAGAGATATGCGAAGCACGTTTTTCACACAAAGGGTGGTGAGTGCTCGGAACGTGCTGCTAGAAGAGGTGGTGAAAGCAGACACAATAGCAGAATTCAAGAAACACCTGGACGAATACATGAATAGGAAAGGAGTAGAGGGATACGGATCCTGTAATTGAAGGCAGTTTTAATGTGAAAGGGCTAAGTGTGTCAGCACAGGCTTAGAAGGCCTGAAATAACTGAAACCAATAATTGGTGCAAAAGAGAAACAACTATCAAAATATCTCGCCATGTGTGTAAGCATTCTTCAATTCTACATTTTTGCTTTGGGATTACACCTTGCTCCCGGTTCCAGAAATTCGATTTCAGCTTGATTATTCAAATTTGGGAGAGTTCAAAGATAATAAAGTCAACTGCTGAAAAGCTTAAGCAGGAATAAAATTTAAACAACAGAATTCATGCACTCTCACATGTAATGGAATTAACGACTGAAACCAGGTAATGCATACTGGCCTGGCAGCTGAAAGAATCGCATAAACAAAAAGCTTCTTACATTACTCATTTACTGCTTGAAACACACAACTCAATTTTTACATCAAAAATACTATTTTGTGGGTAAATCTTAAGAAATAAGAAAGATACAAACAATGTAATCACAGCAGTCAAGCAATAACATTTATCCAGTAAAGGAAGAGGTCACTTTGGAACTGTAACTCAGCATTAGAAATACTGCAAAGAGTCGCAAAATTACTATAAAGCTTCCTATATCTACAGTTGTCTAATGTATTTTAGGGAAGGAAATCTGTCGTCCTTACCCGGTCTGGCCGACATGTGGTTCCAGACCCACAGCAATGTGGTTGATTTTTAACTGCCCTCTAGGCAATTGGGGATGTCCAATAAATTCTGCCTAGCCAGTGATGCCCTCATCCCGTGAATGAATAAAAAAACACCCAACTGGAAAGCAACAAATCTCTTAATTGAATTATTTTGTTCTGACAATGCACCAAACCCGGTTTCCTGGACCTTGATGACTCTAAAACAAATTCACAAGCCTCTCAAATTAAAACTCCAGAGTAAATGAATACCTCCACAGACTGAACACATCAAGTCTGATCAACAATCATTTATTTAATCCAGAAAATAATATGGGCAGTACTCAAAGATCAATTAGACTTGTAGCTTAATGACATATTGCCCTTTCTGTAAATCATTTCTTTCGAACAACTGATGGAGACCATTTACCAATTCATAAGCAAATGCAGAGACAAGGAGCATTTTTTTCTGACTTCATCACAGCTGAGATAGCTAAGTGAATAATCAAGCCTGTAATAGCATCTACCCTATTAGAAACATTCCAGAGAGACATGTCAAATGAACACGTTACTACTAAGCAGATTTAAGTTCAAAACCACACTTATGTCTAGGCGAAGTCTGCAGGCTATGTGTAATTTGGACAGACTGTATCTTTTCACTTTTTCTGCATTTTGATTGTCCACTGCAAATGAGAAAAAAAGTTAGAAGTGAAAAGTATTGCTGCACTTTTCTAAAAAATTATCAAGTTATGTGACACTCATTGTAAGGGCTGTTTCCACAGTTATTTGTTCAAGAAATTGGGAAAGTTTAGCTGCAGAAAAGCTGGAGCCAAACAGTATGTATGAATGGAGACAACAAAATGTGAGGCTGGATGAACACAGCAGGCCAAGCAGCATCCCAGGAGCACAAAAGCTGACGTTTCGGGCCTAGACCCTTCATAAGAGAGGGGGACGGGGTGAGGTTCTGGAATAAATAGGGAGAGAGGGGGAGGCAGACCGAAGATGGAGAGAAAAGAAGATAGGTGGAGAAAGTTTAGGTGGGGAGGTAGGGAGGGGATAGGTCAGTCCAGGGAAGACGGACAGGTCAAGGAGGTGGGATGAGGTTAGTAGGTAGGAGATGGGGGTGCGGCTTGGGGTGGGAGGAAGGGATGGGTGAGAGGAAGAGCAGGTTAGGGAGGCAGAGACAGGTTGGACTGGTTTTGGGATGCAGTGGGTGGAGGGGAAGAGCTGGGCTGGTTGTGTGGTGCAGTGGGGGGAGGGGACGAACTGGGCTGGTTTCGGGTTGTGGTGGGGGAAGGGGAGATTTTGATGCTGGTGAAGTCTACATTGATACCATTAGGCTGCAGGGTTCCCAAGCGGAATATGAGTTGCTGTTCCTGCAACCTTCGGGTGGCATCATTGTGGCTGTGCAGGAGGCCCATGATGGACATGTCATCTAAAGAATGGGAGGGGGAGTGGAAATGGTTTGCGACTGGGAGGTGCAGTTGTTTTTTGCAAACTGAGCGGAGGTGTTCTGCAAAGCGGGTCCCCAAGCCTCCGCTTGGTTTCCCCAATGTAGAGGAAGCCACACCGGGTACAGTGGATGCAGTATACCACATTGGCAGATGTGCAGGTGAACCTCTGCTTAGTGTGGAATGTCATCTTGGGACCTGGGATAGGGGTGAGGGACGAGGTGTGGGGGCAAGTGTAGCATTTCCTGTGGTTGCAGGGGAAGGTGCCGGATGAGGTGGGGTTGGAGGGCAGTGTGGAGGAACAAGGGAGTCACGGAGAGAGTGGTCTCTTGGGGCGGTTGTGGCAGGGGCGGGGTGTGAGGAATGTGTTGCGGGAGATACGGGAGACGCGGTCAAGGGCGTTCTCGATCACTGTGGGGGGAAATTTGCAGTCCTTGAAGAACTTGGACATCTGGGATGTGCGGGAGTGGAATGTCTTATCGTGGGAGCAGATGCGGCGGAGGCGGAGGAATTGGGAATAGGGGATGGAATTTTTGCAGGAGGGTGGGTGGGAGGAGGCATATTCTGGGTAGCTGTGGGAGTTGGTGGGCTTGAAATGGACATCAGTTACAAGCTGGTTGCCTGAGATGGAGACTGAGAGGTCCAGGAAGGTGAGGGATGTGCTGGAGATGGCCCAGGTGAACTGAAGGTTGGGGTGGAAGGTGTTGGTGAAGTGGATGAACTGTTCAAGTTCCTCTGGGGAGCAAGAGGCGGCGCCGATACAGTCATCAATGTAACAGAGGAAGAGGTGGGGTTTGGGGCCTGTGTAGGTGCGGAAGAGGGACTGTTCCACGTAACCTACATAGAGGCAGGTATGAATGGAGATTTGGCTGGCAACAAGTAGCTAATTGGTCTGGGGAATAGTGACCAGTTGTCAATAACAAAGACCTTCTTCCTATCAACACCTTCTTGACTGGCACCCAGGTAGATAAACAGCTTGTGGGAAAGAATGATTAGTTAGAAGCCATCTGATCTCCATGATGAAAAACTACTCTTTTTCTCAACAGTAAAAGAAAACATCTCAAGCCTGGAGAAAACCAGTCTATTTTCCCTCATCGATTGCAATTGTAACAAGGTGTGGTTCTCAACCAATAAGTCAGAAGCCTTAAATCAGTAAGTCAACAACCTTCGAAGTGTAAATTGGACAGCCTGTAAGCAGGCAAAAATACCTGGAAAAAGGTGATTAAGAAGCAGAAGATCCCAATAGACTAAAAAAGACATCATTAGCAATTTCTGTGGACAGTGACCATTGAACTGCCTTCACAGTATTTCCATCCATCAATGATATTCATTTTTTGTGCTTGCATTTGTATGTACGTGTGTGTGTGTACATGTATGTATGTACAAAGGGGTTAGAGTTTTAACCATGTCGACATATACCAAACTTTACATATTTCAACTGTTTATCTGTGGCTAATGTCCATTTATCTGTAATAAATCATATTTATTCTTAAGTACAGAAATCTAATAATAATTTCCATCGACCTGAGTGTAAAAGACAGAAACATTAGGGAATTTTGCATACTTTTATAAAATCTTTACCTTTTTGTAATGATTCTGGACATTGTTGAATTTGATTTCCGGTGCACTACCCCAAAGGGGTGCAACAAATTTTGGATGATACCAATTAAGGCAAACCTAGTAAGCAATGGATAAATGAACCAAGGGTTTATCTAGTTTACAATGCTGTCTGCAAGGCACGTGGCTCCTGATGATACTGGAAGTGCCAGTTCAGAAAACAAAGATCACAATGAGTCATTTGATGTCATTGGAAGACACAAGCATAACTCAGACAGGCACAGCATTGTGAATGACCAATTTTGCATACCAGAAAACAAACATCAAAACAAAATTCACAAAGTGACTAGTCAATCTATAGAGTCAGATGAGGAGGGTCACAGCAAATCAACACACAAAGTATGTTCAGTACAATAAAGATCACAGAACATAGTGGCATAATGGTGCCAATGGAAGTCTTTTTGATCATCCAGATTATGTGTCTGCAGATGAAGGATCAGCATAATCTATACTTTAAACTGGATAGTTGTGCAGGGCCAAATATCCTTCCACGCTACATATTGAAACACATGCACCACAAAATGACAATTTGACCAAGCACTGCCAATACACCATGTACAGATTCAGAAATGCCTGGATCCATTGTGTTCAACATGTCAATACAAAACTCATGCTAGTCACCCAAGATATTCTATTGTATGGACACCATAGTCCAATGATTGCAGGCCTAATGTTGTGCGAGGATCTTGTTCATCAACCATCCATAGTAGAATCAATGGCAAAGACACAGATTACAAAGAAAATTATTTGAAACCTTGTGCTTACATTGGGAGAAGATCAACTAACACTGCAATATGGATTATCAGTCTGCAGGCTATATGACACAATTTGAACTGAACTTTCTGAACTTGCAAACTTCATACTTTGGGAGCAAAGTTGAACTGCAATTCAGCAGACAAGCCAAATTCCCTGATCATCACTTGTCAATATTTCTAATGGTATGTAGTGTATTACTTGAAAAACAGGGGAATATGAACAGTGCCCATGACTGGCATGCAAATAATGAACTATCAACCTGAACATTAGACAGAAAGCTCACATTTAACATTGAACTGATGGCACTTGGAATCCAGCAGAAATCATGAACGCAATCTAGAATGAAGATGGTGTCAAGTATTAATATGAGACAGCATGAAGGTGCGATAAAACAGATGGTAAATCAAAACAGTATCACAACAAGAAACACTTAATAATTCCACTATGACTAGAACATGATCTAAGACACAACACAAACAGAGCATCCAGAACTAGCATTCTGAAAACCTACAGGAAATTTCAAAAATCACCATTGTTATAAATTGGAAGGATAAGCAAATACGTTTCAAAGTAAATTTATGTATATTTGGTAAATTACATTCAGACACAATTTTTTCGGCTAGCATCAAAATGGATTGATTCTCTAAGGGCAAATCTGTGGCTAGAAGAAAGGTGGTACTGTTATGTGTAGCGTATGCTACTGTCAGTCACTATACACTTCAGATAGACACAACATATTCGCCTCATGAAGTGCGGAATGGTTTGAAGCAGCTGTGATAAATTTAGTTGTACTATACTTAACTTCCAGTGAACATTATCTGCATATTGTCTTAACTTCATATAATCACCCTCAGTATTTCACTAATTCTGAATGGTACCTAAAAAAAATACAACAGTTCAAGATTTAAATTTGTCCATAAATACTTCTGGGGGTAATCTTGTCTCAATAAATTATCATGCAGTTTTACATTTTGAGTCTTTTGATTGAAATTTATTCACCATTTCAATCCATATGTTGTATATTTGATGCATATTACTAATTTTTTGAAAAAAACTGTTAGATTAAATGTACCTCTGATTGTATTCCCCTGCTTTGAATTATGCTCATTTACAAGCCAGTTTTTTATGCTTTTTGTAGCAAATTGTTATTCCCTTATGATTCAAATTCCTGGCCTTGATATTACTTGATAAAAGTAAATATATGTACAGGAGCAGACTGGAGACAGAAAGCTCTAACAGCCCATATGTTACCAATTAATTTTGCTCTGATGAACCTTCCCAAAATATAACTAAAATTCCTGTTTAAAATATTCATTTTATTTATTACGATTTTGATCTTACTGATGGGCCAGTGCAGATATGTAGAGCTGTGAAGATGAAATCAAAGTGCAAAATATGATATACACTCTTTAGAAATGTCACCGAATTCTGGAGTATAAGTTTTCCGCCTTGCCCTGTTATTTGATTTCTTAATTCAGATCATTGGACAAATCCACAGGGAATTAAAAGGTAGAGTTGCCAGTGGGCAGCTGAACAAAGCTCAGGATTTTTAACTATTGTATTACCATACAGATAAGAACATACATTGGACTAGAGTGAAAGCAACATGAATTAGATGGCAACAAAATAAAGTGAAATGAGCACACTTGCACCACATAATCCTCGGCTGAAATTAATTTGTTGAGTTTCAGGGGTGGCGTGAGATTTTAGTTGGGATGTACGAATTCAGGGTTGTTTGACAAAACAAAGAACTGTGGATGCTGGAGATCTGAAGCAAACAAAAACAGAAATTGCTTGAGAAACTCTGGCAGCCACCATGAAGAGAAAACAAGAGATAACGTTATGAGTCTCATGAGCCTTCACCACTTGAAATGTGAACAAGGTAGTTTCTTTTATTCTTCCTCACATCTATTGGTGAGGCCACATTAATTGCACATTCCTAATATTGTGGCTAATCCATATTAGAAGGAAATTAAAAACAAATTACATTAACGTCATGAGTGGCGTGCCATTGGTGTTAGTGCTGTGACCTCATCTCTTTACTACTTGTATAAACAATTCAGGTAAACTGCTTGAAGATCTGGGAGCTAAATTTCCAGATGATGTAAAAATAGGCAGGGTAGTGAATCTAGCAGCTTAGAAAGGGATATAGATTCATATAATCACACAGCATAGAAAAGGGCCTTCAGCCCATGAGTCTGCCCCAATATAATTACCACTAAAATTGACTAATCCCAATTTTCCACACTTATCCCATATCCTTGAATATTATGACATTTGAAGTGCGCATCCAAATATTTTTTAAAGAGTTGTAAGTTTTCTGGCCTTCACTAACTTCCCAGGCAGTGCATTCTAGATTCCCACCATCTACTGAGTAAAGAGGTAATTGTTTCTCCCCAAACCTTCTGTGAATCTCCTGTCCCTTACCCTAAAACTATGGTCTCTCATGATTGACCTCTCAACAATGGGGAATAGCTGCTCTCTATTCACTCTGTCCGTACTCCTCATGATCTTATACACCTCAATCATTGCCCCAACCCCTCCAGTCTTCTCTGCACTGAAGAAAACAATCAAAGCCTATCTAGTCTCTCCATATAGCTCAATTTCTCCATCCCTGGCAATATTCTAGTGTAAAAAAATATTCTGAGGAAGGTTCACTGGACCTGAAATATTAACTGTTTTTTCCTTCACAAATGCTGCCAGACTCGCTGAGCTCTTCCAGCAATTTCTGTTTTGTTTTTTAATATCCTGGTGAACCTCCCCTGTGCCTGCTCCAGTGCTACCATATCCTTCCCATAGTGAGGTGACCAGAACTGCACACAGTGCTCTGATTGTGGCCTGACCAATGCTCTGTACAACTCCAATATTACCTCCTTGTTCTTACATTCTGTACCACAACGAATGAAAGCAAGTGTCCCTATTCCTTCTAAATTAAATTATTCATGCGCTGTGCTACCTTCAGGCATATGTGAATAGTGTTCATCTAAGCTACCCAGTGTAGTGCCATTCAATAAATACTCCCTCATCTTGTTTCTTCTTCCAAAGTGCATCACCTCACACGTATAATACAATATCAGTCTTCAACATAAAATCCTTTTATTGTCATGTTTAGTCCATTGGAGGAGTTCAGTGAAAAGTTTTTATAGTTTCTGCCTCTTGTGGTAACATCTTAGGTACAAGTGCCTAGGTACAATTTTTGGAAACAGCAGGGGAATAAAAGTAGCTGCATTACTAACAGTGTTGAAAAATAAGTTGAAAATAGAATGTCGTTAAAGGGTTGACATAACAGCAAGGTAGAAAATGTCAAATAGACACTATAGTGTAACAGCTCAGTGTAGGGCCTCCGCACGTAGCCTGACATCCCAGTCCAACAGCTGTCCCTGCTCCGCTCCAAGCCTCAGACCGCTTTGTACTGCCATTTAGCTGCTCCAAGGTAAGTGCCAGGACTGCCTCCCCACACCACGCTCAGTCTGGAACTTGCTGTCTCTATGGGATGGTCCAGGGCTACTTCCCCATGTTGCTCTCGCTGCCCACATACTGCTCTAGCACACGCAACTTGTGGTGTTCCAGGCTCGTAGCCCACGCTCTTCTGGGGCTCAGTGTTAATTATCATCTTCTACTGGTCTGCCCATCTGACCAGCCCATCTATACCTTACTGTCAACTATAAACATCTTCTTTGCTATTAACCATTTTAACAAGTCTTGGCATCATCTACAAATTTTCTTAACATTCCCCCTCCCATGTTTTTGTTGATTACATAAATGATATAGAAAAGGAGAAAGGGTCCTATTACTGATCCTTGTGGTACACTACTGGACACCAGCCTCCAGTCACTCAAACAGCCTTCTACCACTACCCTTAGTGTCCTATTACTAAGCCACTTTCTGATCCAAGTACCAGGTTTCCCCCAATTCCATGTGCTTTAACCTTCTCAATCAATCTCCCTTGTCAGATAGGCTAAGTGAGTGGGCAAAGATCTGGCAAATGATGTATAATGTGGGAAAATGTGGAAGTATCCATTTTGGCAGAAAGAATTAAGAAAATAAGCATATTATCTAAATGATGATAGGTTGCAGTGCTCCGAGATGCAGAGAAATCTGAGTGTCTTAGCGCATGATGTACCAGAAGTAAGTGTGTAGGTAAAGCAAGTACTGAGGAAAGACAATAGAATGTTATGGCTTAATGTGAGACGAACTGAATGCAAGAACACAGAGGTTTTGCTAGGGCATTTGAATTGTATTGAATTACTACACATAGTACTGGTCACAATCAGGAAAAAAATACAGATCTTGTGCAAGGATAAGCAGATGCAAGGATGAAGGACTAGAAGGACTAATATTGACAACAATAGCTAGGACAAAGTCACGAAACCCACAAGTGGGTCTTTTAACCAGTTCACTATATACCCAGCAGCCTTGGTGTCCTCCTCTGACATGTTTGCAGAGATGATGGACCAGCCCAGACACTCTCTGCTGCGACAAACACCTCACATTTGGGGCACTTTCTCCCAAGGGTGCAGTGAGCCAGAAAATTTCCCAACTCTTCACTCCTATGTTGTGATTCAAAACATAGGCCTCAGTATCCAGAAATCTATTTATTTCTAACTTGAATAATCTTAGTGACTGAGCGCCTACAGCTCACTGCTCATACAATTTTGAAGATTCACAATGATTTGAATGAAGAAATTTCCCTCATGTCAGTCCTAAGTCTAATCCATTATACCGAGATTGTGATCCCTACATTCTAGATTCCCAAACCAGAGCAAACATCATTTCAGAGTTTACCCAGTCAAATTCCTTAGGAATATCATTTAATGTGGTGACCTCTCATTCATCTAAATTCCACAGTGCATGAATTTACGAATGAGAGTACG
The DNA here is from genome assembly GCF_030684315.1 of Stegostoma tigrinum. Lineage (NCBI taxonomy): Eukaryota > Metazoa > Chordata > Chondrichthyes > Orectolobiformes > Stegostomatidae > Stegostoma > Stegostoma tigrinum. The sequence goes on from NC_081356.1 coordinate 73,982,447, forward strand.
AGTCTAGTTCACTCAATCTTTCCTCAGAGCAAGGTCCCCATATTCAAAGAATATGTCCAGCGATCCTATATTGTGCTCCCTCTCTCATTATTTTATTACAAGGATCATTTCATTTGATGAGGTCTCACAAAGGCATGGAACTTCTTACACTCATACTCTAAAATCATTTGCAATAAAAATGAATGTTACATTTGTTTACCTAACTTCTTGCGATCCATGTATGTTCACTTTCTGTAATTTGTGTACCGTCGCACCAGACTTCTTTGAATATCAACATTTTCAATTCTCTCACAATCTGGAAAACACTTTTGTTTTTCAATTTTTACTGCCAAATTTGATAACTTCATCTTTTTCCAGATCATATTCTCTCATGTAATATATCCATCATGTATTTAATCATTTATTTATGTTCACTTGTGTTACCTTCTGATCAAACTTCATACTGTCAGAAAAAGATGGATACATTACACTTTGATTCTTCATCCAAATCATCGATATGAATGTAAATAGCTGAGGCTTAACTATGGATCATTGTAGTATGTCACTAGATATAGCCGTTCAACCCAAAAGATTATTCTTTTGTTACTACTCTGCTTTCTGTCCATTACTGAATCCTTATTCCTTTCTAGTATGTCCTATGTCATCCCTCATTTTTGAGATAATTCTTGTCTAGAATCTAACTGAACATTATTGAAAATTTAACCATACCGCATGCACTTGTACCCCTTATTTTTCTTTCTTAGTGCATGCTCAAAAGAACACTAATAGAGCTGTCAATTACGTTACAATTTCAAAAGTGTCCTATTACCACAATCCTGTGATATGTTCCAGCATTCCCCTTCTACTATGTCTAATATATAATTCTGTTGTTTCTCTCTTCCCTCATATCATGAATAGCCAGATTACATTTGCTAATTTCCAATTCACAGGGATCATTATTGAATCTAAGAACTTGTTGAAGATCAGAAAAAATGAAACTATATTCACTGTGCTTTGCAAGCATGTCCATGCATTGTAATTTTTTGAGCTAAATAAAAGCTGGGAGATAGCCATTCTCTAAGTAATGCCTTGACCACTGAATCAACTTGTTTGGTCTGAATTTATACAGAATTTAAAATGGTAATTAAAAACTTTCTGGTGTATTGTCCATGACAATGCTTCTATCAATCAGTGTCTAATTGCCAACCAATTAGCAGTATAACTTGAGCCTCTGAGACCTGGTAGTCTTGTGGTTCTGCCCTGATGAGCAAAACATGAAAAGGTTCAATGGCATGTCTCTTTCTTCAGTGACCCTGAAGTTTTCTACAAGCAAATGACTACATGTGATGCTGGGAGTCCGGAGGCCAGAGCCCGGAGTGGGAGCAGAGCCAGAGCTGGCTGGCCAGGGGTGCAGGTGCTACAGACAAGACCATGACAGAGCTCAGCACATGGAGGCAGCAAAGCTTCATGTTCCAAAGCCCAGCGAGCACAGTCTCAATGGAACAGGACTATAATTTGAGTACTTTAAAAATTATTTTATTATCGCCCGGGACTTTTTAAATGCTACATTCCCACGTGGTTCTATTTTTGTCCACTATTTCAATCATGCAACACCATTTAAAGTATCTCTACCTAGCTCCTTGTGCATAAGGTGATGCCAAGCGGCAACATGAAAGATTTTTCACTGCCCTCATTAAACTGCATGTGACAATGATGGCTATTCTATTCTATTCAGTCTGATATCACACAATACCAGGTTATAGTCAAACAGATTAATTTGAAAGTACAAGCTTTCAGAGCCTCAGTCCTTCTTCAGTTGTTAGTGAGAGGGGTAGTGCCAGATGCAGAATTTATAAGTAAAAGATCAAACGATCACAACACTAATGAGTGTGTACTAAACAAGCCTAAGATGCTGTTAAATCTTTAATCAGTTAGAAGGTTATAATTGATTAATATGTATATGCTAATTCACAAATTCCTTTCAAGTCACAGTCCTGAGAGAACTAAAGGCTTTACTAATGTGAGGAAGAGGTGACATTTTAGGTGAGACAATGCATGTTAGGTGTGAGGCCTTGTTTAGAATCTGTGTTTTTGTTTGGAGTCAGACTGGTTTTATTTCTAAAGTAGGAATTCATAAAACACCATATTGACTGACTGTCTATATGTTGTGCGCTTTTTGAACAAAATAAATGTAAGTGCAAATATAAATTCACCCCATAGATTCAAGTGTGTGCGTACGCACATGTGTGCATGAGGGGCGAGAGTATGTTTGTGCATGAGGAGTGGAAAGTGTGTGTGTCTGTGCATGTGTGCAAGTGGGTGTGGAAAGTGTGTGCATGTGAGGAGGTGGAAGTGTGTGTCTGTGTGTGTGTGTGTGTGTGTGTGTGTGTGTGTGTGTGTGTGAGAGTGCGTGTGTGTGCGCGCGCTTGCATGGGGGGGAAACAGTGTGTGTCTGCATGTGGGAGTCAGAGAGTCAGAGTGTGTATATGTGCAGGGGAGAGAGTGTATGTGCCTGTGGGAGAGACGAATTATGTGTGTGTGGGGGGGAAGGGGTTAGAGACTGTTGTGTGTGTGTGCACGTGTGTGAGAGAGTGTATGGTGTGGTGGGGTCACCTGGAGTGTGACATGTACCCAAGATTCCAGTTGAGGCCCTCCACATGTGTACCAAACGTGGCTATCAGCCTCTGCTCAGTGACTCTGCGTTGTTGTGCATCCCGAAATCCACCTTGGAGGGTGTTTACCAGGAGATCCGAGGCTGAATGTCCTTGACTGCTGAAGTGTCCCCCAACCAGGAGGGAACATCCCTGTCTGGTAATTATTGTGTGTTGTCCATTCATCCGTTGTCATAGCTTCTGCATGGCTTTGTCAATGTTCCCTCCCGGTTGGGGAACACTTTAGCGATCAAGGTCATTCAGCCTTGGATCTTTGTGTAAACACCCTCCAAGGTGGATTTCAGGCTACAACGCAGAGTCACTGAGTAGAGGCTGATAGCCATGTTCGGTACGCATGAGGACGGCCTCAACCAGGATCCTGGGTTAATGTTGCACTATAGGTGACCACACTACACGAATCACTTTCACACATGCATATATAAACACCTACTGTCTCTCTCTCACACACACAAACACACATACACACACAAGTCTGTGGGATAAATTAATATTTGCAAATACACTGTATTTTATTCAAAAAGCACACAATGTATAGACAGTCAGTCAATATTGTGTTTTGAAAATTTCTACTTTAGAAATAAAATCAGTCTGACTCCAAATCAAAGCAGATTTTAAACAAGGTCTCAAACCTAACATGCATCGTCTGATCTAAAATGTCACCTCTTCTTTACATTGACAAAGACAACAGTTCTTTCAGGGCAGTGACTTGAAAGCAATTTGGGGATTTACATATACATATTAATCAATTATAACCTTCTAACTGATTAAAAATTTAACAACATCTTAGGTTTATTCAGGACATCCTCATCAATGGTGTGAACCATTCATTTTTCACTTATAATTTCTGTGTATGGTACCATTTCTCACACTAACACTTGAAAAAGGACCGAGGCTCCAAAAGCTTGTGCTTTCAAATTAGCCTGTTGGACTATAACCTAGTGTCGTGTGGTTTCCGACTTTGTCTACCCCAGTACATCACCGGCACCTCCACATCTATTCTAATAAGTCCTTCAGTGGGATTCTTTATAGTTGGAAAACATATGAGGGCTAAAATCCCATATCTGACATTAAATAACAAGTTGGAAGTTCACATAGCGAGTCTAGAATCACTTTTACATATATTAATTTCTAATGAAAGCCTGATGGAATGTCTAAAGATCCCAAAAGGTGTTGTATAGACACAGACTTCATACAGAAAACATCATATTCAATTACACTTTTGGCTTTATGGATAAAGTTGGTGAGGAAAACAACTTTTTGCTTCAATGTGACTGTAGTTTTTTTATCATAGAATCCATACAACGTGGAAGTGGGCCATTTGGCTCATTGCACCCATACCAACCTTCCACAGAGCACTCCACCCAGATTTACCCATCCCTGTAACCCTGCATTTCCCATGGCTAACCCACCTGGCCTGCATATCCTCAACACTATGGGCAATTCAGCATGGCCAATCCACCTAACTTACACACCTTTGGACTGTGGGAGGAAACCAGAGCACCTGGAAGAAACTCTTGCGGACACGGGGAGAATGTGCAAACTCCACACGGACAGTCGCCCGAGGGTAGATTTGAACCCTGTGCTCGGAGGCAGTAGTGCTAATCACTGAGGCACCGTGCTGCCCATTTCATTATGGGACACAAGTTTTAATGAATTTTAATTTACTAAGTTTTCCAGCAAGTGGAATACTTCTATATTCTAAATTTGCACTGGCCAGCAGGGATTCTTGTCCAGCTTGATTGGTGACATGTTATATTATGTAAATTGTGATCTTTAATTTTAAATTTCATATGTAGACATGAAGAGTGTCCTGTCTTCATTACTTTATGCATCAAGGAGACTAATGAAGTACTTAATTCACTGTTTTATCCTGAAGACTGTTCATTTATATGCTCCATTTAACTACAAGTATCCGTTGGTTTAGAGTCTGATCCTCCAGATGATAGATTGAATGATCAGCGTCCTCTTTGAAGAGAGGAGAATCCTACAGCAGCAAATTATCCAGGAGAAGATCACAGTCTTTTGTAATCTCTGGGTCCACATGAATGTTTTCCAGATGCTGGGCACAAACAGACATATTCAACATCATAAGAGGTGTGCAATTTTCGACTGCTATCTGCTTCTGTCTCCCTTAAACATCAGAACAACTGGCAGTTAAAATTTAGGAGGCACCTCAGAGCTCTCATTGATGCCAAATTCCCATCTGATATAATTTCCTGTGGGGCCTGTAAATGGAAAAATCGACTGTTTCCTATTTCTAGAGGAAGCTGCTTACTTATATTTTTTTACATTCATTGGCTTATGCAATGAGAAGTTACATTTTCAGAGACAACACATGGTTGGACAATAGGCAACAGCTGGATATATATGGATGAAAACACAAAGTGTTGGAGAACCTCAGCATGTCTCGCAGTATCTGTGGAGAGAGAAACAGAGTTAATGCATTGTGAGCAGTGAATATAGTTGACTTGTTTGAAAGAGGTACAATTGACTTGGAAGTTGGATGGTTTTGCAAGTCTGGCAATAGTTACCTCAACATCTGTAAGCTCACAATGCACTATCTTCAAGATTGACAAGATCAAATGCAAATTGGTGACCAGATACTTATGATTCCTTTCACAAGAAAGATCAACTGGTTATTAGCCATACATCGTCTTGTTCTTGTGCAAACACTTCTGGCCAAAATCTGCTGCAGTGTTTCGGTAAAGCCCAAGTGAAGAACAACACCTCACTTTCTGCTGAGGCAGTTTACAGCCTTCAGGACTCGATATTGAATTCAAAGACTTCAGGCCATAAACATTGTTCTCTATTTTGACTGCCCCATTCACCTGGCTCTTCACTGTCTTTTTGTATTGGTTAGCTCACAGGAGAGCTGACCTATTCTCAGTTACTAACATCCACTCTTCACCTATTGGTACTCTTGACTATTACTAGCATAGAGTCATAGACATAAAGAAATCCAGAGATTGGAAAAAGGCTCTTCAGCCAATCACATCCATGTCAGTCAAGAACAAACACCTTACTATTCTAATCACAACTTCCAGGATTTGGTCTTTGTATGCCTCTGTATTACAAATGCACATCTAACTACTTCTTAAATGTTAGGGTGGTTTCTGCCTCTACCACTGACAGTGAGCTCCAGGTTCCCAACCTCCTCTGGGTGGAATGGTTTTCCTCATATCTCCTCTAAACTTTCTGCCCCTGACCTTAAATCTATAATCCCTCCAACAAGGGGAAAAATTTCTTCCTATCTACCCTGCCTATGCCTCTTATAATTTTATATATCTCATGTCCTCTCAATCTCATCTGCTCTAAGGAAAACAATTCTAGTCTCTTTAATCTTTCTTCATAACTGGAACTCTCCAGTCCAGGCAACATCTTGGTAAATCTCATCTGCACCCCTCCTCGTGGATCACAACCATCTATAATGTGAATACTAGCATTATGCTCCAGTTGTGGCCTGATCAATGTTACTTACAGTTCCAACATCAACTCCTTGCTCTCAAACTTTAACTTGGCTATCAATGGCAAGTATGAAACAGGTTCTTCATTTCCATGAGGTCATTGGTTGATCTCTTACCTCAACTTCAACTTCCTATACCATCACCACATCCCTTAATTTCCACAGAAAGATAGAGGTTTGCCTTGAATCTACCAATGACTCAGTGCCTACAAAGCTATAGGGCACAAAATTCCATGTTTCACAGCCCCTTGAATGAACGAACAGTTCCTCTTCTCAGTCCTAATTAATCAACCGAAAGATCTGCAGATGTTACAAATCTGAGACACAAATAGAAATAGCTGGAAAAGCTCAGCTGGTCTGGCAGCACCTGTGAAGTGAATCAGAACTAACATTTCAGGTTGAGTGTCCCCTCTTCACTCGACCCAAGATGTTAACTCTAAAGCTCTCCACAGATACTAACAGGCCTGCTGAGCTTTTTTGGTTATTTCTATCTGTGTTTCTAAGCTTGTTCTGATAAAAACACAAAAAAAACATGGAAAATCATGTCTTGTTGTAATAGAATATTTTATAACACAGGAAAAACATTTTAAAATAAAAAAATACTAATTTGGATGCACGTTTTTCTGGCAATCTGAGTCCAAAGGAAATCAATTGCTGCTTGACGTTGTCATTGTTAAATGTGCTTTTTATTTATTCTGGGTTTCTTTAAACAACTCCTTATAAAGCGCCAGTATTGTTTTATAGACAGTGTTTGAATTTTGTTGAGAATTTCCAGACCCTCCAGTAATTACCAGAAACAGCTGGCAGTAAGTTTCTTATGGAAGAGCATAGTAAAGCATTGTTCTACTAGATGATAATCTCATGACTAAATTCAACATTTGGTAAGTTGAAGCAGGAAGATTATGAACAGAAGCATTTTACACTTTTATTCCAATTAATTAGTTAATTGTGAATTGTGATAAATAACAATTAAAACATTTTAAATTATGAAACTAAGTTTGAGTAGATATTCTTTAATAAATAACGAACAGAAGAGCCAAGTAACAATTTAGATCATCTAAGTCTCTCTTTCCACGTTTCAGGTAATGTCAAGAGGAAAAATTCTGAATAAGTATGTCAGAAAAATATTCCTGCAGGCTCATTTCTTTGCTGTTCTGCCCCTAAACTCCAGAGATAAAGGTCCCTCATTGATTCTAGTATTACTCAGGCCATCGGGTCCTGTGAAAAATTTGACCATCTCAGTCACTATGATTAATTGTACGTAGTACTTTGGATTTGGAGACGTGATCACTATTGGACGTGAAGGTTGGGAATTTGGGGGTAGTTTAATTTCCCGACGTATTTCCTTGTGGTGAAGTTTGATGAGGGGAACATGAAATCAGAAAACAACAGCTTCTATTCTCCAAATGCATTGCCAGTCAAAGATTCATCAGATTCCAAAAATACTGTATTTTTACCTTTGGAAACGAAACTAAAAGTACAATTTCAGTCGAAGGCCATATTAAAATCTTGTTGATAATTCGTAAGTACAATGAAAATAATCATTGCAGGAGTATGTCATATATCACTAGTTTTCTGAGAAAGGGGTTATTTGGATTCATAGATTTTTGATGCCACAACTCCATTATGGTAATTATTTAGAATAATTTCTCCATTTTGTGTTTAAGATTATATTTCACATAAACTCACAGTTATTCAGGCTAAAATTCCATATGGGGAAGTGGAGCCAAGTTGATGATATTGGATAATCCACCAATTAAACAGGTTTTGATGTTCAGTGCTATCACAGTCACCACCTGAGATAAAATTTGAGCTTACACTATCCCAAATCTAGAAAAATATCATGTTATATGTCACAGAGAGGTGGACTATAAGACAATAATGTATAGGAGCAGAATTAGGCTAATCGTGTCTGCTCTGCTATTCAGTCATGGCTGAAAGGTTTTGCAACCCATTGTCCTACCTTCTCTCTAAAACAATTTTTCTCTTAAAAAATCAAGGACCTATCTATCTCTGTCTGTAAGACTCACAATGATTTGGTCTCCGCAGCCTTCTGCAGCAATGAATTCCACAGATTCACCACCCTCTGGTGAAAGAAATTCCTCAATTCTAAAGATTTGTCTCTTCACTCTGAGGCTGTGCACTCAAGTCTTGGTAAGACCTAATAAAGTAAACACCTTCCCTACACCTATTTTATCTAGGCCTCTTGGTATTCTGTAAATTTCAACGAGATTTCCACACCCCACCCCAAACATTCTAAACTGATGTGAGTACGGACAGAGTCCTCAAATACTCCTCAGCTATGTCCTTCAGAACTCTGTAGTCTATCTGGTCTGGATTGTTTATATATCTTCTGACCTTTCAGCTTCCCCAGCACCTTCTCTTTAGTAATGGTCACCATATTCACATATGGCCGCTGACTCTTTTGAAGTTCTGGTATGCTGCTGGTGCCTTCCACTGTGAAAGGTTAATGCAAAGTACCCATTCAGTTCCTTCGCCATTTCTTCATCAACCAGTACTTCTTCTCAAGACTCATTTTCCAGTGGTCCAATGTCTACTCTCGCCTCTCTCACACCTTTTGGATATCTAATAAAAAAGTCTCTTGTCATGATCTGTTATATTACTAATCAGATTATCCTAGCTTTTCATCTTCCCCTCTCTTATTGCTTTTTTAGTTACCTATTGCAGTTTTTTAAAGGTTTCCCAATCTTTTGGCTTCCTACTAATCTTCTTTTGCTTTCACACTGTCCCTAACTTCTCTTGTCAGCCATGGGGGTTACCTCATCCTCTCTTTGGTTGCTTCTTCTTCCTTGAGATGAATGTCTCCTGTGTTTTCTGAATCCCCCCTAGAAACTCTTGTCATTGGCCCACTACCATCATGCCTAATAGGCTCCTCTCCCTCACATCTTTATTGTTCCCTTTACTCAGTTGTAATACTGTCACACCTGATTTCAGTTTCTCCTTCTCAAACTGTTTGGTGAATTCTATCATATTTTGATCATTGTCCCCATGGGCTTCTTTACCTTAAGCTTCCAGTCAAGACTGTCTTCTTTCACATTACCTATATAGACTTGCCTGTTGCTTAATGGGCTTTACCACAAGCTGCTCCAAAGAAACCACCTCATAGGCATTCCACAATTCCTTTACTTGAATTACAAACTTGATTTTCCCAGTCCACCTGCATATTACAGTCGCTCACGATTATTGTAATTGTACCTTTCTTACTTGCCGTTAAAATCTCCTGAATTACTTTCTGCTCCACATCCTGATTACTCTTAAGAGGTCTGTACCCAAATTCCATCAGGGTCTTTTTTCCTATGTGCCTCCTCAACTCTACCCATGCATATTCTATACCTTCTGACACTATATCATTTATTTACTCTTGATTTAATCTCAGTTTTTTACTAACAAGGCAACACTCCTCTGTCTGCCCATCTGCCTGGCCTTTCGATGGGACATGCATCCTTGGATATTTAGTTTCAGACCTGATCGCCTTGCAGTGACATCTCTGTAATGTCCACAAAAATGTACCCATCAATTTTAATCTGTGCTACGTTGTTTCGTATACTGTGAGCATTTATGTACAACACCCTCAGTCCTGCATTGACTGCCCCCACTTCTTATAGTTGACACCTAATCAACTGTGCCTGAAGTTAGCTTCATATTACTGTCATATTACTTCTTCTAGAAACTTTAATAACCTCTGCTGAGACTTCCTTCCCTTTACCTTTCTCCGTAATTTTCCATGCAACTGAACCCACTCCACCTAGCCCCGTTCTTTAGCTTAAAGACTTATTCATGGCCCCAGTTATGTGATTCACCAGGACTTTGGTCCCAGCATGTTTCAGGTGGGGGAGCCTATTACATTGGAACAGCTCCCTCCTTCCCAGTGCTGATGCTAATGTCCCATGAATTTGAGCTAGTTTCTCCCAACTAATCTTTGAGCACACCTCTTTAATCTTGCTGACCCTGTGCCAATTAGCTTGTGGCTCAGGTTGTCAGCCAAAGATTATTACCTTTTTGGTTCTGCATTTTAATTTAGCCCCTAACTACTTTTATTCCCTCAGCAGAACCTCTTGCCTCTTTCTACCTACATGGACCACAAAAACTGGATCTTTCCCTTCCCACTCCAAGTTCCTCTGCAGCGCAGATGAAATTTCCTGAACCCAGCTACTAGGCAGGCTATATAATCTTTGAGGCTCTCAATCCTCTTCCCTTGACTATACTATCCCTGATTACAAATGCATTTCTCTTTTGTTCCCCTCAAAAATGGCTCACTGTGCCATAGTGCCAAAAGTCAGTTTGCTCATCCTCTCTACAGCCCCTGTTCTTATCCACAAAAGGAGCAAGAAAGTCAAACCAGTTGGATAAGCTCAAGGCCTCAGGTTCCTTCCATACCACCTGCTGGATTCCTCTCCCAGCCTCAGCATAGTCACATTCTCTTGACCCCGACCACTGACCGAATTTAAGAGGTGTGACTGCCTTCTGAAACATAGCATCCAGGTAGCTCTCCTGCTTCCTGATGTGTCACAGTGTTTGAAGCTCAGAGTCCAATTTGTCAACTCTGAGCCAGAGTTCCTTAAGCAGCCAACACTTGTTACAGATGTGCCCACCATGAGCGACAATGGGGCCCATCATTTCATGTCAATACAACACATTGCCTGATCCAGCATTTCTAGTTTATTTACTTAGTTCTTAATCTTAAAAAAAATCCTGCATGAAATTAATTGATTTGTAAACTATAAATATTTCTATTTCTCTTCAATCTTAAAGAAACCCATGACAGATCATCAAATTAGCAGCTACTACGAACTACTGAACTTCCAGTTTTCTGTGATATCATTCAGTTTTGTGCTGGGCTCTCTCCAAGAAAATTCCTTATGAACTAAAATGCAAAAAAAAACCAAGCAAAGGGCACTTCTTCCCTTCTGCACCAAATTCCAACGTTAACTCCAAACTACATACTTTCACTGACTGTGGCTCACTCCCAGTGTGATCTTTCCTTCCTGACTGTGCAAAGTTTACTGATGCTTTCTACAGGCCTTCTCTTAACTAAACCTGAAATTATCTGAGATGACTGGCACTAGTTAAACTTCAATCATAATCAACACACTATTCAGGCTTCAGGTTATTGACTGATAACTGTCCCTTAGTCAGCTGAGTCAATTTCCTTATTAACCTTTTTAACTACATCACATTTTAAACTTTTAAAATGGAGAAAGACAAGGGAGATTTGCCAGTCCAACTCTCATGATGCCTCTAAAGTGTACAAACTAGCTACTCACTTGGGCTGTGCCTCATTTTGAATGTGATCCAGATTAAGGGGGACAAAAATTCAAGGAGAGATGGTGCAGAATAGAACTTCAGAGTATGGAGTTGTAATGGTTACAACCTCCAAAGGTGGGCTAAAGGGAGGAGAGGTAGGAACAACATATTTTGTTGTTGTTGTTGAACATATGTTATTGAGTAGAATTGAGAATGGTGCCAGAGCAGGTTTCAGATATTTGAAAAGGGCAAAAGGACAATTTGCAAACTTAGATGGGATGGGATGATTTAAAACTGCCGGATATTTTTTTATCTCAGCCAATAGTTCGGTTGAAGGGTGGTTGGGATTGACTATGCCACCCCATTGATGTCAAAGGTCTGCAGGAGATCAAGCAGCACATGTATAAAAGCAAATTATTGTGGAAGTCATAGGTGTGCAAGTCTGAAACAAACACAGAATGCTGGAGCAGGAGGTTTGGTAGCATCTGTGGAGAGAGAAACTGAGTTAATGCTTCGAATCCAGATCCGATTCTATTCCCACGTCTGTCTGATCCCATTGGGCAAGATGTTTAAATCTGCAGATCTGGGTCACGTATCTGTATCATCCACTGATTCACGCCGACTGCAAAACAGTAAAAGCAGCAGCCCTTAAAGCAAAACTGAAGATCGCTCAAGGAAACATCAAACTCTTTGATAATAAGCACAGGTAGTAATGTCTAGATTTTGAACTCAAGCTTTTTGTAAGATCGAGCACATGCGAAGGTTGTTCATTCCTGGTACAATTTTGAAGGCAGGGGCTGGATTTTCCAATAAGCTTTGGGATAATGTCAGAAAAAAATGGAGGCCCTGATTTCATAGGTGATTTTTACCATTTTTTTTGGCAAAGTGTGATTAGTGTAGCACTTTTTTTGAAAGATCTCTCACTGTGAGGCCTAGTGAAATTTCTCACTCTATCTTAGCAAACTCACCTTATTAACTATCCGCCCTGCCTCACAGCATCCCTCATGTCCAATCTTTGCCGAATCTTGCCTCATATGCCGTTCCCAGAACAACTCGCTACTTCGTGATTTCCACCAAAAGACTACGTCATTTTTAAAAGCTCCCTGCACACCAGGGCAAGCACCGTCCATTCAGTGCTGCCTTACAGGGTTCCTGACAGTCGCTCCAGATATAGTAGCTAAGGATAAGTTGGCACCACGCTTTGTGGATGGAGACCTGGAGTTCTTGTAGGATAGAATGCTGCAACAGAGGAAGGTCCTGTTTCTCCACGACCAGCAGTGGAGGCATGACACTAGAAAACGCCAGCCTGGTCCAAGGCTGGCACCCTGGCCATTGCAGTCTCAGCAATCTGGAGGCATGAACAGCTTTGTAAGAGAAAGATCAATGATCTTCTGCACTCTCCCAGGGGTGATTGACACATCTGCTCTCCAGTGCCTTGCAGTCACTCCATCTCTGCTAGCATACCCACATTCCACAAAAGGCTCGCACTGTACTACTCTTTCCATTTCATGCAATACCCACCCTCCCTTGTTGACGAACCGCCTAACTCCTGATGCCCTGTATGCCCTCTGAGCTGCTTACTCACTCACACTGGAAGCCTCCCCTCCTCCACTAATGGTAACAGCTGGACTAACCACTCTGATATCCCTTAATATCTGATTCTCTCTCATCCCAGGAGGAAAGCAACCCACAGTGGTGCAGAAAGAATTGAGATCATAGCAGGGTGTCTGATATTAAATTCCTCACTGTGGAGAGCATCCTGACATAGGTTACCCCCGTTGGCTGATTGATGCCTCAGTGCCCCTGGGCTCGTATCTGGGGCTGCTCTTGATTTTCTGTGCCAGCAAGCGAAGGCTGTCTCTCTTGGCTTGACTGAGGCCTGCTGAAAACCATCACAAGCTTCTTTCCTTTGTGTCTGTACTAAACACAAAGGCAATGCTGAAGTAATATGGGTCTGACATCTCTGGCTGAGGGGGCAAAGCACAAAAATACTAGGTAAGCGAATAGGGATGCTATGAGAATCCAGGTAAGCTCAGAGTGAGTGAGTGCTATGACAGTAAACATACAGTCCAGGTATATGGGTGGTCCTTTCTCAGAGCTAGGTGCATTTCCTTGGGTGTATAATGTCCTGATGTTGCATTACAATGATAGCTGACAGTGCAGCCCAAGATACAGTGTTGAAGGGCAGCGGTATCCTGTGGATTAAAAATGTACTTTGAGGATTCCTAAAAGCTGGCACTTATCCAACGCTAACATCTTGGACAAGGATTGCATGTGGCTGATTTCCAGGAAGTGTGGCCTCAGATATTGGTTCCCTGCATTAAACACGGAGGTCTTTCAGAACAAGCTGTCAGCTAAAGTTGCCAGGTGCCCGCTCTGAATCCTTTGTGAAGCTGTACCATTAATAAAGCACTCACCAAGCAACTGTCCTCCTTAATTTGGCAACTCACTGCTGCCTCGTGAGACTCCAGCCTCACTCATTCAGCAAATGCAACAAAGATGCAGCGAGATGTCCCTGGGATCCCTCATTGGGCTTCTCACCCCATTCTGCTTCAAATCTCCCCATAGACCACGTCGCCCAGGACCGTATAAGATGCCGTTGATAGTTATTGATGACACAGCCAACAGCATAATCTTCCTGCAGGTAGTTTCCTAACTGGCTGCCTCCATACCTGCCTTCCTAATAAGTACAAACAGTAAGCTCTCAGTTGCTCCAAACAGAAGGCTGGAAACTTTGCGGCCTTGACAACCTCTCCAGGATTGACAGACAACGGTGAAGCAGTTTGGATCATGCAAAGGCATCTGAACAGAGGTACCGTTGGACGAGATATGTTTTATGTTAAAATTGTTCATGGGAAAAACAATCATACTCCTTGTAGTGGATAAGAACCTCCTCTGCGTGCATCCTTTAGCCTGTGAGTGTGACCTTTACTGCCAACTGCTCCCCCTTCAATTTTGGACACGCTTGTATCTGTTTTCTGAGTACACCTACTTAGCACACTGTACAAGCTGCTGCGATGTATAGGACCTGCTTGCCTCATCTAACTAGAACATTCTCGCGTAGTTAACAAAGTCTAGTTTATTGCATGAACACAACTAGTTGCAGAGTACATTAATACAACAGGCATCGTTAAAGAGACTTTGAGGAGGACCAGATGTTAAGCCCCACTCCTTTGAGATCATAAAATGTTTTGCTTACAAAGTTCATTTCCCATCACCTGGGTACCCCTGAGTATAACATATTTCAGCCCCAAATACAACAACCCTCACAAACATTTATTTTCATCATTTACATTATACATTAGTTTACATTACATTTACAATTATCCCATCTCCTGCAAAAATTGACTTTACAAATTCTGGAGATATGAAGACTTCACTTCTTTTCTGGAATATGTTCTCTTCAGACTGCAATACTGACAGCTTATAAAAACCGAGCAAACTGCAGATGCTGTAAATCAGGTTCAAAAACAAAGTTGTTGGAAAAGCTCACCAGGTCTAGCAGGATCTGAGACGGTAAAAAAAAGAGAGTTAACATTTCAGTTCCGGCTCAGAGGAAGGGTCACTGGACCGGCTCAGAGGATCTGAAACGTTAACTCTGCCAGACTTGCTGGGCTTTTCCAGCAACTTTGTTTTTTGATGCTGAAGACTGATATTTTGCTGGGTGAAGGACTGTTGATTGTCTTTCTGTGAGTCTGAGGTTTTGTAGACTCATTTAAAGTTAAACCCTCCAGGAAGTGCTTTTCCACCACCATACTGGGCCAGGGTGACCCTGTCATTTCCTATAGTTAAAGAGGACAGCAACAGCAATCTTCATCATGAGCAACAGCTGTATAGCTGTGTAATGAATTTTCATGGCCGACCTACTTGGAAAACTGCAGTGCAGATTTGATTCGACTGCTCATACAACACATGGTGGGCATCAGTAAGAGATCTTCAGATGCAGACCTGCTCATATAGCACAGGCAGGATTGGGAGAGGGACTGACGATATAAAAACCAGTCAGAAGAAATCCTCATGACAATAGATTAGATTAGATTAGATTATCTACAGTGTGGAAACAGGCCCTTCGGCCCAACAAGTCCACACTGCCCCTTGAAGAATCCCACCCAGACCCATCCCCCTATACACCACATACCCCTGAACACTACGAGCAATTTACCATGGCCGATCCACCAAGCCTGCACATCTTTGGACTGTGGGAGGAAACCAGAGCACCCGGAGGAAACCCACGCAGACACGGGGAGAATGTGCAAACTCCACACAGACAGTCACCTGAGGCTGGAATAGAACCCGGGTCTCTGGCGCTGTGCTAACCACTGAGACACTGTGCTGCCCCAATAGTCAACAAGAAAGAATATTACAGTGATTGGTAATTGCATTTCAATCCTGGTAAGTGAGGAGCTAAACAGGACCCTAAGACTGTAAGAAATAGGGCAGTTTGACCCTTTGAGCCTGCTCTGCCATTCAATAGAATCATAGCTGATAGATGTTCCTCTTGAATTCCTGCTGAACAAAACTATCTATTTCAGCTTTAAATGTATACATGGACAATGCTCTCGCAGTTCTCATTTGCAAGGAGATCCAAAGGCTCTCAAACCTATGAAAGAAGAAATTCCTCAGCCTTGAATTGACATGCCTTTAACCTGAAACTATGCCCTCTGGTCCTAGACTGTCTCGTGAGGGGAAACATCCTCTCAACATTTAGGAGAGTTAGCAATTCCCTAAAGTAGGAGAATTAATAACTTCAAAATGATAAAAGTGTGTCACAAGGCAATGGTATGTGGAAGCAATCCTGAGGTGGAGTTCAATGGTGAGTGAACAGGTATCAAAGGCTCATGAGTAAAATTGAACTAATCTTGCATTTAACACAATGCAGTTTACTCAATGTTAGCATGTAGCTAAAAGTTAAATTGATGCTATTTACACTGTTGCAGCAGTTTTAAGATTTTAGTGGTCTTTCCTTTGAGGTCCTAAGCTTTTCTGCCCTCAAGTCCATAAGACATCATCATAGTGGGTGGTGTCAGTATTAACATATTGAGAAAATTTCAGACAAATAGAGAACACATAGCAACCACCTCTAAGTCAATATTACAGTTCTGGGAAAACTCAATCCAGGAACTCTATCTCAGTTGAAGGAAAATAATGAAATAGAAAGAAATTGATATTAAATGAAAGCCATTCGGGAGAGTCTGGGTTAAATTTTATAAGATTTTGGCTCAGTGTCAGTTTTTTGAAGGTTTTCTCCCAGCGAG
The DNA here is from genome assembly GCF_030684315.1 of Stegostoma tigrinum. NCBI lineage: Eukaryota > Metazoa > Chordata > Chondrichthyes > Orectolobiformes > Stegostomatidae > Stegostoma > Stegostoma tigrinum. Next base: position 73,999,081 of record NC_081356.1, read on the forward strand.
CCCTAATCAGCTTTCTCATGTTATCCTCCCAAACTCACGTCATCACCGACGTACCACAGCCCCATGACACCCCACTTGCCATATTTTTCTCGTTGTCATAAGCAGAAGTATCCATCACTGTTGGGATCTCTCAGGAAAGCTGGTGCCATTGTCTTTTTAAAAACCCAACCAGGCACCTAGTCAATTGCTTATATGTCTACTGCCAATTATCCCAGTCGTGCTGGCATAGGAAAATTAAAATCCTGCTTTACTGATGGAGCTGGAGGTCTTGGTGGATGAAGATGCATGTGGGTGCTATCCATACAGAGTGCCTTGAGATGTTGAGTAGTGTCCAAGGCGCAGATCCACAGGAGCAGGTGGCAAGCTCGAATGCTCACATTACCTCTTTGAGAATTCATTTTGAGCATTGTCACCGCCTGAGTTCTTTTAGAAATTGGGGTCCTCCTTAAATGTCCGTTTACTCAGTATTTCATATTTGATATTTCTTTTATAGCATGAAACCGCATTTAACTGTCACATTAGGAACTAACCTTCCATAAGCATAAACAAAAGATCTATTGGGCACGAGCTACCCGATTATGAGTAATATTTTCAGAAATAAGAATAGTTTGTTCTTAGAAGGAATGAAAACTAACCTTCAAATGGATGTGAGCAAATGGACAACAGTCTTAGTAGCATCATGAGTAGCTGCCCATGGTCATTGTCCAAGAAGATTTACACAGGTGATTGACAAAAGAGAAAGCCAGCCCCTAACACAGTGTAGATCAACAGGATTAAGTGGGAAGTGATAGATACGAGCAAGAAGATCAAGGAAGAAGAGCAAGTGTGGCAGTGGGGGGGGGGGGGGGGGGGGGGGGGGGGCGGTTGGCACCATCTGCTTGAGAGAATACCAGAAGTTCCCCCAGGTCAGCTCAAGGGAAGAACAAAGAGAACCATCACCCAAGATTACCACAAAAGACTGCAAGATATCTGAGGCATGAGAGTGCATTGCCTCTACTCTATTTTACAGAATGGATTCAGGAATAGTGATGCATTGTCATCCGTCACTGTTCAGATATTTTCTCCCTTAATCTAAGTAATTAAGTATCTAAATTGCTGCTTCTCAATTACTACATTTCCTATAAATTGTCAACCACCTACATTAGGTAACTGTGATCAGAAGCACACGAAAGATAATATTTCTGTTCAGTGATTGGGATAATGGGAACCACACATCAAAAATGAGATGACCTAATGTTGAGGGTGAAAATATATGTTGACGTATGCAAATAAGCCACTTGCTGCTAAATAGTGAGAATCTCAGTTTGTCATTCAACATTTAGTTAGAAAATAGGACTTTTTTGCTCTTGATGTCAAGAATTCCTTTACTGCCCATCCCATGCAATTGTGGTGATGCTGTGGCTTTAAGATGTTATTTTGGCCTGTTTTTGCTCTTTATGACAGTGTGGGAGATGGGTAATGAGCAGTCTATGAGAAGATAAACCACTTGGGAAGCCTTGGGTGTTTATTTTTTAAAGCTGGAACAAAAGAAGTAGCCTGAATGTTTGTGGTCAAACTCCCACCCACAGAACCAGAGATTTTTAGTTTAGCTTTCATCAGTCGTTGCTGGGGTCTCAGCAGGGTTGGAAGGTAGTGAATCTTACCCGGCTGCTGCACTCTTTCTCAAAATTGTCTTTTGATGTTCTTTCCTCCTAGATTAGAGAACCGCATGTGAGACAACTTATTTTCTGGATTTGCCTTTTGTGTGTTTATATAATGGTGCTGAATTGAAACAGTTACTGGTCAAGAGTAAAATAATTGATTATTCTATTAAGTCTTCCAGTAGAGTCAAGTTATTCCAAGTTCATCCTTCTTTGGTTGTATCTTAACTATAGTATTTGAATAAATTGTGTTTTGCTTAACATTGAGTAGTTTACCAATTGAATTGTATCTGAAACACAGCACCTCACATTTACCTTTGAAATAAAAAAAAAGTTAAAGTCTAGGCTACCTTCTTAACATATTTTGAGGAGGTCTGATCTAGTCTGGTCCATAATACAATTTGTCCAATTTGTTCACCAATTCAGTGGCTGTGAGATTCTGCCTTTGGGTAAAAAGGGACCAAGTCTGGGAACTAAATATGTCTGAGTATTTGAAATTTAACACTGATAAGAAGCATGGAAAAGGAGGTGGGGAAACTGTACATAAAAAATAAAATGAGATTAGTGCAGTGGCAGAAGATAATTGTAGAAGATCAAGATAATGAATCAATTGGATTGATTTGGGAATATTTTTAGATCTCACAATAGTAGCTGCACCAAAGGATAAAATATACATCAAGAAATAATGGTTGCTTATAAAAGATAATTCTGCAAAAATCATGGGTGTTTTTAATCTTTAAATCAATTGATCAAAGAAAATTTATGAAGTTAGCCTTGAGGGTGAGCTGATGAAGGTACTCAGGACAGATTCTTAGAACAATTCATTCTGGAACCAGATTTCCAGCACCTGGAGTTTGTTAAATTTTAATTCTGGAACCAAACAGTGGTCAGGTTATTTTAGGCTTGGTATGTGTAAATGAGGTAGAATTAACAAACTTCATAAGGAGATCTAATGACAGAATTTCACACTCATTTTGAGAGTCAGAAACACAGGTTTACACTTATGTTTGAGACTAAAATAAGGCAATTATGTCGGTATGAAAACAAACCTGGCTACCATGGACTGGGAAAAACATGTTAAATGTAAAACAGCTGAGAAGGAGTGATTGACATTTAAATAGCTAGTCTTCTGTGGGCACAGGCTGGTGCCAGAGGACTGCAGAATTGTGTCTTGTTCAAGAAAGGATGCAAGGAAAAGCCCAACAATTGCAATCCAGTCAGTTTAACACTGGTATTGAGGAAGCTTCTAGAACAATAAATCAAGACCAAATTAACAGTGTGCTGAAAAAAGTATGAATGAGCATGGATTTGTTAAGGGAAAGTCATGTTTGACTCATTTGCTAGACATCTTTGAAGTCATAACAGTGAGGGTTGATGGAGATTAATGCTGCTGATTTAATGTGCATGTACTTCTAAAGGCATTCAACACAGTGCTTCACGACAGAGTTGTGAATGAAATTTCAGCTCATACGAGAGGGGACCATTGCAATGTGGATGCAAACATTGCTGACTGATAGGGAACAAAGAAGAATAGTTAATAGATATTTTTGGGCTAGGAGAAGATTTGTAGAGAGGTTCCTCGGGGCTTGGTATTAGAACCTTTGCTCTACATTTCTGAGAGCAGGGGATCATTTCAAAGTTTGCAGACAAAAGTCTTTGAAGCACTACAGACTGTGAAGAGGGCAGTACAGAACTTCAAAAGACATCGATAAGCTGGTGGAGTGGAGAGTTAGATGATATATGAAGTTCACTGTGGAGAAAAATGTGGCGATAGATTTTGGTAGAAAGAACATGGGAACTATAAAGAATACGACTCAAAAGGGTATGCAAAAGCAGGCAGATCTGGGTATATTTATGCCAAGTAATTAAAGGTATCAGAAGAAATGAAACAGTGGTTAATGAAACATACTATATTTTAGGATTTATTAATAATGACAGAAATTACAACAGTAGGGAAGATATGCTGAACCTGCGTAAGTTAAACCTCAGCTGCAGTATTGTGCACAGTTCTGCCTGTAAGGAGAATGTGAAAATAGTGGAGAAAGTGCAGAAGACATTTGCAAGGATAACTCTAAGAATGAAATGTTCAGTTATGAAGGTGAATAGGTGAAGCTGGGATAGTCAACCTTGGAGAATTGAAGGGTAAGAGGAGGCTTGGCTGAAGTTTTCAAAATCATAAGAGGTCTGGACAGATAGATAGGGAGAAATTGCTTCTGTTTGGAACTAAAAGATGAACAAAAGGACACAGGTTTAAAATGATTTGTAAAAGAACTAAATGTGATGCAAGAGTAAATAGTTTCATGCAGTGAGAGGTTATGGTCTAGAATGCACTGTGTGAAGGTCTGGTGGAGGCATATTCAATATTCCAACTGAGGTCTAACTTACACAGGTCTAGCAGATTTTCGCTGCTCTTGTAATTTCTGTCATTATTAATAAATAATAAGACACTGGATGCTTTATTAACCACTGTCTTCACTTCTTCTGACACCTTTCATAACTTTGCACAAATATACCCAGGTCTCTTTGCTTCTGCACAGTCTTTTGAGTGGATCCCATTATTTAATCATCTCCCACCTCCTTTAGGGAAGAAAATTTACCATCCTCACCTGGTCTGGCGTACAAGTGGCTTCAGACCCACTGCAATGGAATTGACTCTTAATTGCCCTCAAGCTACTCAGTCCAAGCCAATTAAGAATGAGCTACAAATGTTGGCTTTGCCACTAGTGTCTACTTACAATGAAAGAATATTTAAAACCCTCGGAAGAGTTAAACAAATTTCTGATTTACAAAGGATTAAGGATTCTGGAGAGGCAGGCAGGGCAGGAAAGTGGAGTTAAGACCTTATAAAGGTGAGCCAAGATCTATTTTTTAATAGCAGTGGCCAATGGTGTACTTATGTTCTAATTTTCAATGTCCATATGTTCGTAGATGAGTCATCCACTCTTAAGCAGAAAGGATTTAGAAGCAGACCATAGTTTAGTGGAAGAAAAACAAATGAATCAGCCCAAACTTAAGCGACAGAGCTAGGATTCATTAAGCTACATGTTCAACTGCTAAAACGTTGTTGTAAAATTTGGAGAGCTATCAAAGTTTCAACATAAAAGCAGCTTATGTTGGAAGACAGGATGTTTCAAGAAGTCAAATCTTTGCTGAACACATTAAATGTTCATGATGAAAATGCCATCTTATGAAAAGATCACTAAATAAGCTGATGTGTTGGCTTTTCATTTTCAGATTTTTCACTGTGTTTACTGAGAAAATATGGTGCAGTTGCACTGTGTAGTCCCTTCAAAGGGTTAATTCTATACACAAACAAAATAACCTACAATTATTCACTCTGTAATTATGGTAATTGCATCTGCTTCAGTGAAAAGCAGTGTCCCAAAAATAGTATATCATTTAAACACAATTCTGAGTAAAAGCACAACGGTAAGTATTGTAGCTTACAAGCACATTACAAATAATGAGAACAAATTTAGATGAATTTAATCTTTTTTGGAAAAGTAAATATTCTTTGCAGTTTCCAAAGCTCAAATTGTCCACATTAGGCCAATTTGTTTGCACGAATAACTAAATATATACGTAACTTGTGGTGTTGGTTGTTGTAAAAATAATAGGGAGATGTGCCAGAGGGCCAAAATAAATTTCTCCTTTTGCAAGACATAGTTTTTTCTTCTTCCATCCTCTTTAGATATTGAAGTAGTGCCAGAAATCTGGTGGATTGTGATTAATACAGTATGGAAAAGGAGGAAGATATACCCAATAGCTACAGGCCAATCAGCCTAATGTCGCTAGAGAAAATGTTACGGAGGATAAATGAAGACAAAATGAATAGTCCTACAGAAAAATATGACTTGATAAATTAAAGTGAGCATAGTGCATTAGAGGTAAATTACGGTTCTATGATGAAGTAAAGGAAATGGTTTGGCAGTGTTATTGATACAGGCTATATGGAAATACAAAGGACTTGTTTAAAAAAAATCATATAATTGACTTTTGACCTGTAAATTTAAGGGACAATGGCAACATGGATTATAATAGGCTAAAGGACAAAATCTAGGATTATTGATGGATATTGTTTTTCAGTCTGGGCACTAGTGCAGAATGGTTCATACTAGAAACAATGGTTTTTTTGTAAATATTAACTACTTGGGATTGGATGCGGTTTGTTATTTCAAAGTTTTCAGACAATAAAATAATCTTGTAAACAGTATGCAGTGACGACCATAGTAGTGGATTTCAGGAGAATTAAACTCGTGACTTGGGTATTAAAAGTAAATGCTGAGAGAAGTGAAGTGATGCATTTTGGAAGAAACAATGAGGAGAATCAGTAAGATCTAACTGACGCGGATGTAATAGGAGTACAGGAATAGTGATACTTGGGTGTGTACGTATATATTTCTTTGAAGGTAACAACGCAAGTTAATGAGGCTGTTAAAAAATTCTGGATCTTTGGCTTCATGTTTAGAGGCTTAGAAAACAAAATAAAGGAACTTACGCCAAATACTTATGCTGTAATATTAATGTCATCTGTCATGCACTGGAAACCATTGATATCAATAAACAAAAAATGCTAGTCAGTAATGAGTTTAATTTTCCAAAAGAATAACACTCTTATTGCTGCTTGAATCTCACAATATCTTCTCAATGAGCAAATAAATGAGGCACAAGGTTCCCTGATCATTAAGAAAATTATTCCTCCAGATTAGGAAGGTTACAGATTCAACTACCTGTTGACAGAAAGGAATATAACAAAAATATAAGGAGCAAAGTATATATACCGTACATATCAAACTTTTGAACCTTAACTCATTCTGAGCAGAATGGTATTCAACATCAACCGTAACTGCATCTCCCCAGTAATTGAATCTATTCAACATTTCACTTTCAAACAATATTTCTTCAGCTAAATATCGAAGGTGGGATCAGAAGTAAATTGGTCAGCAAATGCTTATTCAAATGGACTTAAATAATATCACAGAAATAATATCATTATTTACAATAATTACCGCACATATTTTATCAGGGAAAATGGATATTGTGGTTTGTGAGGTACTCCTGTTGTTATGGTACTGAGTTTTTGCTGTAAATTAGCAGCTTGGGTGTTCTGGAAAATCTTGAGTTCCTAAAATTTAGGAAGAGTTCATGGGTGCAAGGGAAAATTTACAGGAACCATACCAAGGATGCCACCAGTTATGTGTAGAGACTACAGATACTGGATTGTCAGCCTCAGAGCAGAGAAGATCAGGAAAAGTTGAATAGACATGATCAAAATTACGGAAGATTTCAATAGTGTTGTTAAGGAGAAACTGTTTAACTAGTAACAGAGCACACAAGGTTGAAACTAGTGGACAAAATGTCCAGAGACAGGAAGAGAAAGATTCTTTCAGACGAAGCTACTGTGTTATGAAACATCCTGTCAGACAGGGTGATGGAAGCAAATTCAATTCTTTAAGGGCATTAGTGAACCAGATGGGTACTTCCTGACAATTCATGGTCATCATTAGACACTTAATTCCAGATTTTTAAAAATACAAATATTGAATTCTAATTCCACTGTCTGCCTTGAAGAGAATCAAAACCGAGTTCCAGAGCATGGTCTGGGTCTGTGGGTTAACAATCCAGCAATAATACCACTAGGCCATCACCTCCCTTACAATTGGTTCATTTGGCATTGTTTAAGGTAATAGATTGGGAATTATAATGTGGGTAAGCAGGTGGGAAAATGCATGCAGTCAGAAATTTAAAAAGGCAATGATATTGAAATCTTTTTCTCAACTGAGGATGGAGACAGGTTAGGCAACTGACCTTTGCTCAGGGATAGTAGGAACTGCAGATACTGGAGAATCCAAGATAACAAAGTGTGGAGCTGGATGAACACAGCAGGCCAAGCAGCATCTTCAGAGCACAAAAGCTGATGTTTCGGGCCTAGACCCTTCATCAGAAAAGGGGGAGGGGGAGAGGGTTCTGAAATAAATAGTGGGGAGTGGGTGCAGATCAAAGATGGGTAGAGGAGAGGATAGGTGGAGAGGAGACAGACAAGTTAAAGGGGTGGGAATGGAACCAGTAAAGGTGAGTGCAGGTGGGGAGGTAGGGAGGGTATAGGTCAGTCCGGGGAGGACGGACAAGTCAAGAGGTGGGATGAGGTTAGTAGGCAGGAAATGAGGTGCGGCTTGAGGTGGGAGGAGGAGATAGGTGAGAAGAAGAACTGGTTAGGGAGGCAGGGACAAGCTGGGCTGGTTTTGGGATGCAGTGGGGGAAGAGGAGATTTGGAAGCTGGTGAAATCCACATTGATACCATTGGGCTACAGGGTTCCCAAGTGGAATATGAGTTGCTGTTCCTGCAACCTTCGGGTGGCATCATTGTAGCACTGCAGGAGGCCCAGGATGGACATGTCGTCTAAGGAATGGGAGGGGCGTTGAAAGGGTTCGCGACTGGGAGGTGCAGTTGTTTATTGCAAACCGAGCGTAGGTGTTCTGCAAAGCAGTCCCCAAGCCTCCGCTTGGTTTCCCCGATGTAGAGGAGGCTACAACGGGTACAGCGGATGCAGTATACCACATTGGCAGATGAACATCTGCTTGATGTGGAAAGTCTTCTTGGGGCCTGGGATGTGGGCGAGGGAGGAGGTGTGTCACTTTCTGTGGTTGCAGGGGATAAGTGCCAGGTGTGGTGGGGTTGGAGTGGACAAGAGAGTCATGGAGAGAGTGGCCCCTCCACAAAGCAGACAAGGGTGGGCATGGCAAAATGTCTTTGGTGGTGGGGTCATATCTACCCTATTTTACTAGCTCTATTTTCCAAACCCGGGAAACATAACAGCAGTGGGAAGCCAAGAGCAGGCTTAAGCAGTAGGTAAGTGTCATCACATATGAGATATAAATTCTGAGCATTAGAAAGCCACCAGTCTTTCAGGAAGAGCGTTCCAAAGACTCAAAACCCTCTCAGATAAAATGTTTTACGTCATCTCTGACATACATGTGTGACGCCATATTTTTAAAAGGTCCTGTTTCTTGTTTGTCCCATAAGACAAAACACCCTCTCCACACCCATCCTGTCAAAACCTCTTGGGATCTTACGTTTCAATCTGGTCCCCTCATACACTTCTAAACTCCAGCAGATATAAGCCTAGCCTGTCCAACTCTTCCTTCCACATGACATAACCTGCCCATTCCAGGTATTAGCCTTCCTTTCCTGAACTGCCCTAAATACATTTACAAATGTCCTTAAATGAGGTGACCGGTACTATATACAGTACTCCCAGATGTGATCTCACCAGTGTGCTCTATTACTGAAATAGAACCTCCTTACTTTTAAATTCAATTCTTTTCAATTCCATTAGCTCTCAGTGTTAATTCTGTCATTCTGGATGATAACATTCGGCTAAGCCATCAGGGGCCACGGTGACTGCCATTACTTCTACTCAGTGCTAAAGCATCTCTGCTCCCAGGCAAACATCCCCACCCCACAGAAATCAGGGATCAGCCATCTACGCGCCCCACAACCACCACCCCCCCCCCCCGCCCACAACCCTGGTCATCAGGACACAGCACCTTAGTGAGGCTTTGACCCCTTCCCAGGAAGGGCCTGGACATTGGAGATTATTTTCCACAACTCTGGGGATCAGGGTTTGGGCCTACCATCCCTGTGGTTTGATTCAGAAGTTTTCTGAGACTCTGACGTTTTCAGTTTGATGTTAATTTGACATCCTAGAAGCGAATCTGTCAGACTCAGAAGCCACACACGATGAAGTTAAAAACTCCACAGTATGGAGATAAACTCAGATTTCCTCTCTGACAAAGTACACTCAGCGCATCAGCAGATAACTTTTTTCCCCAATGATTCTATTAATTTGCATAATCAGGGCATCTCATGCCTGCTTTCATCATTATTTTTATATCCTGCGTTAGTCATCTATCTTGAAAAGAAAAGGCCGCACCTGCTAGAGAGTGAGATCGATAAATCAGCTGCAGGCTACCCCACTGTTGAATTCTAGTTTAAGTGCCGTTTACACTTGGTAAATAATTTCTGCTGACAGTTAGCTGTGATGAAGCAAACTGCTGATGCCTCTGGAAGATCAGAGCCATGTGCCACTCACTGCCATTTAACCAGTTGTGTAAATCAGGACATTGGGCATATTATGCCCAGGAATGTTGCCACTAAAATGTTTTGTTCAAAGCTTGCAAGCAAAGAAGACCTTCATTTTGATTAATGAATCCTTACCAATTTCATACAAGCTGATCAAGCAAACACCATATATTGCAGAAATTCACTGACAATCGTTTCACCAAAAATAGGGAACACAGAGCCCTCAAACCAAAACAGCAGATTTTCTTACCCATGCGAGTAAAAATGTACTACACAATTTTTGCAAAATATCATTAAAAAACCACCACAATTTATACTAATTATTCATCTAAATTCTGTACAGGATAGAAGACAGCATTTATTCAGTGCCTGATGTGAATATGTAGACACCTAATTTGACTATTCAGTATTGCTTCTGAATATTCAGATTCCTAAATTGGCTGAATCATTGTCTGAATTCTCTAATTAGATGGCTCTAATTCCTTTCACAATAATGAGAATGAAATTCTAAAATGAAGTTAATTGGTTCATTTCTGCAAGATTGTGTAGCTTAAAGAAGTTAACCAACAATTTGATTGGAAAACTGGATTCTCTGAGTAAATCTGTTTTATCATCTTATAATGTTGAAATTTCAGCTGTTTAGACAACATGAAAGGAAACCATTTCCAAATGGTTTGATAGCTCATTCTATACCCCCTCCAATTCTCTGGAATTTATGATGCCTCCTGGATAAGCACCAACTTCAACTGAAATCGCATGCTCGAGGTACAGCTAAACATTTCAAACAGCGGGAAGATCTCTCCAGAAGCCATTTGGGCTAACAATGCAGGAAGAAACCAAAAGACTTTTGCTGATACAAGTTTTCATAGAATGATGGCAATTAGAAAAACATAGACACTTAGAAAATGCACCCTATTCTATTGTCGAAAATTTTCTGAAGAAGGGTCTAGGCCCAAAACGTCAGCTTTCCTGCTCCTCTGATGCTGCTTGGCCTGCTGTGTTCATCAAGCTCTACACGGTGTTACCTCTTAATCAAGGTGAAAGTTTGTCAGAGGAATCGGATTATCTTCCTTCTTTATATCATTCTTTATCTGTTAGACGTTATAAAATTAAAGCTTGAAGCTTATAAAGCCATAAAAAAATACAGTGCAGTGTGCAGATTTTTTAAAAAAATGCTACTAAATGTCAGAAATAGTGAGGTTGGTAATTGTTGCACTGAGCATAATTTAGATTCTTTCACACCTTGCGCATGGGGTTGGAGGAAAGTTTATGGCTCAAGTGGCATTATATCCGTCATAACTAGGAAGCAGTGCGAAGGATGGAGGAAATTTGCATTTTTAACAAGTGTCAATTATATGTAAATCAGGATATTGGGCATTTTGGCCATGAATTTTACCATAAAAATGAAAAATGTCAAGTGCAGTTTATAGAGTTTGGCTTTAAGTTAATATAAAGCACTCCTGTCTGTATTTTCTTCAGATTCTCACTGAAATGTTTTTAGTTTTTACTTTTTGAAATTTCTCATTCCCAGTTTTGATTTTTCTTTGAATTTCAGTGCCTACAGCAATTTTTGTTCTGCCTCTGAACGACTCAACTTCTTGTGTAGTGAGGAATATTCTTCTATGATGTTTTTCTTAACTTTAAGGTTTCATCATCAACAGTTTTCCTGTTACTTTCATTTCCCACTTACTTATATTTCGTGGTAAAATTTCTTCCCATATTTGTTCGTTCTCTCTGCCCGTTCAGCTCTTTTATTATTTAATTTGACATTTGATTTAGGAAACATACCTTTCCTTGATAGTTCCATTATTAGAAAATAATACTAAGTTCTTTTTCATTTCCATCACAACATTTCTGAAGAAGGGTCCCGACATAAAACGTCAACTTTCCTGCTCCTCTGATACTGCCTAGGCTGCATTCCTCCAGCTCCACGCTGTGTTATCTCTGACTCCAGCATCGGCAGTTCTTACTACCTCCAATGATTCTTCAACCTTTATTTTATCTTCTATTGTGTCATTCTTCGCAACTGATATCACAGCTGGATATCTTAAAATGCATAAAGGTGGATAAATCACCAGGACCTAATCAGGTATACCCTAAAACTTTGTGGGAAGCTAGGGAAGTGATTTATGGCCCCCTAGCTGAAATATCTGTATCACTGATAGCCACAAGTGAGGTGCTAGAAGACTGGTGGTTGGCTAGTATGGTGCCACTATTTAAGAAAGGTGGTGAGGAAAATACAGGGTACTATAGACTGCTGAGCCTGACATCAATGGTTGGCAAGTTGTTGATTGTGATTCTGAGGGACAGGATTTATACATATTTGGAAAGGCAAGGACTGATTAGGGATAGTCAACATGGCTTTGTACATGGGAAATGGTGTCTCACTGACTTGATTGAGTTTTTTGAAGAAGTAACAAACAGGAATGATAATGGCAGAACAGTGGACACTGTCTATATAGATTTCAGTAAGGTGTTTGACAAAGTTCCTGATGGTAGACTGGTTAACAAGATTAGATGACATGGAATACAGGAAGAACTAGCCTTTGAGTACATAACTGGATCGAAAGTGGGAGGCAGAGGGTGGTGGGCGAGGGTTGCTTTTCAGACTGGAGGTCTGTGACCAGCAGTGCGCCGCAAGGATTGGTGCTGAGTCCACTTCTTTTTGTCATTTATATAAATGATTTGGATGTGAACATAGGAGGTACGGTTAGTAAGTTTGCAGATGACACCAAAATTGGTCATGCAGTGGACAGCAAAGCTTTCCTCAGAGTACAATGGGACCTGGATCAGATGGTCCAATGGGTTGAGCAACGACAGATGAAGTTTTAATTTAGATAAATGTGAAGTGCTGCATTGTGGAAAGGCAATCAGGTCAGGACTTAGACACTTAATGGTAAGGTCCTGGGGAGTGTTGTCAAACAAAGAGACCTCGGAGTGCAGGTTAATAGTTCCTTGAAAGTGGAGTTCCAGGTAGACAGAATAGTGAAAAATGTGTCTGGTATGCTTGCCTTTATTGGTCAATGCATTGGGCATAGGAGTTGGGAGGTCACGTTGCAGCTTTACAGGATACTGATGAGGCCACTTTTGGAATACTATGTTCAATTCTGGTCTCCCTGCTGTAGGAAAGATGGTGTTCAACTTGACAGGGTTCAGAAAAGATTTAGAAGAATGTTTCCAGGGTTGGAGGGTTTGAGCTACAGGAGAGGCTGAACAGACTAAGGCTATTTTCCCTGGAGCTTTGAAGCGTTAGAGTTGACATTATAGAGGTTTATAAAATCATGAGGGGCATGGATTGGGTAAATAGACAGGGTCTTTTTCCTGGGGTGGGGCAGTTCAGTTTTTTTATTCATTACTGTTGGGTAATGTGATCATTGAAACCTGTTATGAATTTGTCAACTTATGAATATTAATTGAATGTCAGAGAACAACGATCATATGCAGAGCTGTATCAGCAATTCAAGGATATTTCAACAAACAAACTTTACTCCTTCAATTTTTCACTCCAAATCCAGTCTATTGAAAGGATGAGTCTTCTCTCTTCATTGACTTTCGATGTTGCAATACCTATTACTTAATGCACATTCTATGATGTAAAAATGCTTTATGGTGATGATTATGTTGTGAAAACAACCCTCCAGTTAAAAATTCTGCCTGGAAAGATATCTTACAAAAACCCTTATTATAAAAGAATGGCAGCAATAAACAGAAAGCTAATTCATAGAATAGAATTTTCATAGAATCCCTACAGTGTGGAAACAGGCCCTTTGGCCCATCAAGTCCACACCAATCCCTCCCTGACCCATCTAATCTACACATCCCTGAACACTATTGGCAATTTAGCTTGGCCAATCCACCTAGCCTGCACATCCTTGGACTGTGGGAGGAAACCAGAGCACCTGAAGGAAACCCAAGCAGACACGGGGAGAATGTGCAAGCTTCACACAGACAGTCACCCAAGGGTGGAATTGAACACAGGCCTCTGGTGCTGTGAGGAAGCAGTGCAAACCACTGAGCCACTGTGTTGCCCCAATAGTATTCCTATTAATGAGTGCAAAGTACAGTTAATGAACTCTGTTCCATTCATGATATCGATGGCTTTCCTAAACCATTTGTGTCCTATATCTTCATAAGTGGAATTGTATTGTTGAGAAATAAGTTCAAATAAGCAAAAACTTTTATTATTCTAATTATCTGTTTTCTGTTGGGTGAACATTTGAATTGATATCTTCGACTATTTCAGTTATATTATCCTCATCTACTCTTTCTGTTGCCTCATAAACCAAAATCAAGGTAAGTTATGAAGAATGTTATAAAGTGCCAATGTTTAACAATTTACTCATTCACCTCAGCAAGTCTCATGATGAGACACTGACCCTTTTAAAGCAAATTGGTTGATGGTGGCATCTAGATCACTACACTGACTTCAGATACCAGGTTTGCAAAAGTTCTTCTGAAAATTGTTTCCTGCGGAAGGTTCATAAAGTTAAACACAATCTGCTGTTTGACTATTCTATTCTGGCTTCACTTAATTAACCCTCATTTGCCCATGTGACTATTCAATTTGTCCCGAACAGAAGTTCTAAAATCTTCTCCACCACTATATTTAAACTAACTGGACTGTGGTTGCTGGACTTGTCTTTACACAATTTTTTGAATGTGGGTGCAATTCTCCCTTGTATCTTGGAATATAGGAACAGAGGAACAAGATTAAGCCATTCAGCCCCACAAGCCTTTACCACCATTCAATGAGAGTGCAGCTGATCTGTGGTCAAACTCCATTTACCTGCTTTTGGCTCTTATCTTTAATATTTTGCTTCACAACAATTTACCTATTTCAGACCTAAAACTAACAGCTAATCCAGCATCTACTGCCACTGTGGAACAGAATTTCAAACTCTACCCCTCTATGTGTGTAGAAGTGTTCGCTCACATCTCTCCTGAATGGTCTGGTCCTAATTCAAAGATCAATTGAAAAACTTTGGACAAAGTTTCCACAATGTCTACCTTTACTTTCTCTATATCATTGGATGTATCTAGTCTAGATCGAATGCCTTATAAACATCAAGGACAACCTGCCTAACACCTCCTGCTTTTTATCATTTTAAATCCATCAAGTGTTTCAACAACCTCCTCTCTCACTCTGACTAAGACAGCATTTTTCTCCTTGATCAAGTACTCCCCAACATCCCGACCTCCATCCACACATCCCATTTTTGGTCTATAACAAACTGCCAATCTCTTCTCATAATCTCAATTTGCTCTGCTGATTTAAAAATAGTCTCAATTTTCTACATTGAACCTGATTCTCAATTGTAATCTCTCTTAACATCTATCATATGCATACTTTTAAATATTTCACCTTACCATCTACATGTCTTTAGTCATCAAGGAAGCTCTATATTTATTCTTATTATCTTATGGGAATGCACTTTGACTGCGACCAAAATATCAGGTTTTCAGAGGCAGTTGATTACTTAATTATAGTTGTACAAAACAAACCAAATGTATCACAAATCATTGAAATTTTCTGAAGAGGCCTCTGGACTAATGGATGAGGACTATGTAAGGGATGAGTCAGATTCACCATCATAGTCAATGACTAGAAACTCAAGTACCACCAACAGATTGGATTAACTTCCAGTTGTTACTAAATTAAATTCCTTGGGTGTGATGTTGTTAATGTAGATGAGGATTTATCAAATACAGATGATGAAAATGAGCTCACAATTGACTTACAGCAAAAGCTGCAAGTTGATAAATCAGAAAAGCTCTTCCTGGGACATAGTGCTGAGTGGCAATTCACCAGGTTTTGACCGGTGTAACCTGTTGTTGGCACAATTTATAGATAATTTGCAATCAAATCCATTCTCGAAGTAGAAATAAACGTTGACTGTAACAATACCAGAAATTGCCAGAGAAATTCAGCATCTGTGGAGAGATGGTGGTTCTTTAATGATCTGTAGGGCTCAACAGAGAGGAATGCTACACTTCAAAACACTATTATTCATATTTGTCAAACAACCAATATGGTACACCATGTAGAATAACAATTCAACTACCACTCTACTGGCACAAGCAATGGGTAAATTTGAAAGAGGAAATCGATGCACTTACCATGATTTCTTCTGTGTCACATCACTGGAGAACACTGGGTATAATGCATTTTGGCTCTTTATTGCTTGAGTAGAAAGTGCTCAATTCATTAGGGTACAAAATAGTTTTAAACATCCTTACTCAAACTGTGGTGGTTGTAGACTTCCTCAGAATAGTTTTTTGAGGCTTTGGAGCAGTCTGTGGAGGCGTGATTTTGCCTTTCATGATTGGAAAATTATGGCTAAAGTTACTGCCCGATCCTCCATTTTCAAGGGGAGCACACTGGTGAGATGGTTTTCCTTTAGCATTGCTCAATTCACCATGCAAATGCACATCTCTGTTTCTCATGTCATATTGAACGTCACAATCTGGACAGTAGCCATGGTACTGAACTTCCTCATTAAATCGAACTCTTTCCCGTGTTACCTGTGGACATTTGTCTTTATCCACTCTGGGCACCAGTGGCTGCTTTCGCATTTTTTCTGGATTGTTACTGGAGAGACAACACACATCTCCATTTGGCACTTTATCTGTCTTACACAAGAATGCACAATTGCAAAGCAAGGCCCCATTGGTCTTCAAAGGGTTAGCACAATAAGATTGTCGATGGGGATCCTCACATCGGACAGGGGTGAATCGTGGAGGTGGAGGTGGGGGGTTGGCCTTCTTTAGCACTGTCAGGATAGCTGATGAAGTCACCGTTGTCTTGCAAATTGATCTAACTGAGTGCACTTTGACCTTATCCAGACTGGAAGCAGTTGTACTACTTGAGGTGCTGTTTATAGTATCCGTCTTGGAGCTGTCAGTCATTTCCTCCTCCAGCTGTAAGTCACAGGTAAGATGGTCTATTTGGTCAACTACCTGCACAGGACAGGAAAAATAAAGTGAGGATCTAATAAACATAATAGCTTGGCAACTCATGAGGTGAAGATATCATTCATCAAGTTACATAAATACATACACAAAATCCTGAATCTGTTTCCTCATATAACTGTGCAAACAACTGTAACCATTTAAAAAAAAGCAAGTTAAAATAATCCTCTCTACTTTCCCGATTCTGTGCTATATCTTCACATGAAATACAATTATTTTGTGGTATCTTGGCTTGTTTAGCAGAATGTAACCTAAGTACAAAGCACATTGACCTGGATTTTGTAATCGTAATTACAGCAAAAGTGTTATCGTTTGCTATCACTACTTCTCTGAAACTGGCAGTAACTTCTAGATTCTGTATATCAACAGTTAATTGCCAGAGGTTGCAGTCTGAGATCAGACATCCCTTCACAGGATGAAGTGTTTGAAGATCCTCCAAACTGGAAATCATTGGGCTGATTAAAATTCCTGTTTGTAGACTTACTTCCATTGTAAAAACCTCGACAAAGTTACATTCAACAAAGTTGAATGAGATGTCACATGGCATGGAGCTTAATGCATATCACAAGAGGCCCATAGGTTAGATTGTGAGCCTGTGGAATCTTTGCTGAGGCTATTGGCCTCCAACAACCACAGCCACTCACCTAGGTATTATTCAAGCTGGTGGAGAGTTTACCCCTTTATTCCCAATGACTACATTTTTATATGAGCAAATGCTGCCTAGATGTAAAGGCAATTCCATTCAGTTCGAACACACCTCACCTGACTTGGTAAAGATTTGGAACACCAGTTTGTCAACAAAACAGTTGAACAGATGACTGAGAGTTACTGTATAAAAATACATCATAATTTATTTAATATAGAACAGGAAATCTCAAATTAAAAAATGACTATTTTTTCAGAGCTCAGTTGTAGCTACGTTGGAAAATAAGGAGTGAGACTATTCACCTCTCTAGTCTATCAACCACTTCAGTAGGTCATAGCTTGAAGTGATTGCAGTTGATCTTCCTTTCTATCACAGGGTAGCCTGTCAAAATCGAATCAACAACTTTGAAGAGAAGTGTTGGCAGCAACCCCATGATAGTACATGTTGTGAATTGATGCATTTAGTTTCTGATTATTGCATTTAACTTCAAATGACCCCACAAATATAATGCAATAGAAACTGACGTTTTTTAGTTCATTCACTACTTTAGATATAGAGCAGATGTTAAGAAAAGTGACATCCACAAATTCTACAAACTCAGCATCCTGAGACAGTTATAAACACACTTCCAGATGTTTAGAGACAGACAGCTGCATTGTTCCACCTCCTAACTACTGATAGAAGGCAATTATACTAAACACTTCACCAACTTTGGTTTCACACACCCTGAGAGAGAGTTGAGAGAGTTCTCAGTTTGTATGTTTGAACCGCACTTTCTTCAGATGGAATTGGGACAGCAACATTCTTCTATCATTATTCCTCTCAGGAATGTTGACATTAAGAATGAAATTACGAACATCTGTATATGATAGAACTAGGATGAAGCAGAAGAACAATAATCAACAATATGCCTTTGGATATCTAATGGAAATGCTCTAATGCCGAGCATATTCTCAAAGATAAATCAAAATATTCTTACATTTCTCAGATAGACTATAATGTGACTGCGTAACAGGACATTAGTCGATTTATTGACCAGTACTGACATGTAGAGATTAGCTCCGTCGGTAAACTAAGCTTCTAAACAGCTTCAGTGCTAATAGTTATAGGAAAGTAAGCCCTCTGTTTGTTTTTACTGGGTAGGAAATGAACCGTGCAGCACAAAGGGACGAGATCATCATCAGCTCCTTATACAATGGCGAACGTTTAAGCTGAGTAATGTGGCATGGTTCTTTAGGTGGCGTTTAAGAACAAAACTATCAGAAAGAAAAGTCAAGACAGTCATGGCCTGTGGTGACTTTGATTGGTCCAGATGAAAACGTTGACCTAATGAGATACATCCTTGGGCAGCAATTGGAATACCTCCCACACTGTCTCTTTGGAGATGTTGATAGGGGTTTTATGAGGGTGTGAGTTTAGTATAGGTTTCTTGAGCATTCTCAGTCAGAGAAGTCTAATTGAGAAACCTTACATGAACAGATACACTAGAGTCAGTTAGCTCAGCTGCCTGGACAGCTAGATAGCAATGCAGTGTGACGACAATAGCATGATTTCAATTCCTGCAGCAGATGAGGTTACCAGAAAAGAACCCTTTTCAATCTCTCCCCTTGCCTGAGGCGTGGTGAACTCAGGTTAAACCACCAGCAGCCCTCTCTCTCCTTATGACCTGGTAGGACTACAGCAACTTTACCATGATATTTAGCGAACAAAACTGTTCTGAAAAGTCTCACTCCAGTATTTTTCATCTCTGCATTATCTTCCTCTTCATAAGGATGGAATATAGTAAATCTGTAGTTGCAATCTTTTCCTAGTCCAACGTCGTACTGGTATTTTATCCTGAAATAAGCTACAAAGCATTGTATATCTTGATATGCAGTCAGAAATAACTTCTATGATGTCCTTTGCAACCTAGTATCCATGTTAGAGGAATAACTCCTGTGCTGGTCCTACTGACACAAAGTAGCAAGATTTGAATTAGTGCTGGGAATTGCAGCTGTTAGATGTTTTAGCCATTTGACCCACATAAACAAAGTTTATCAATACCTTACCACAATTCTGAACAAGACCAAACGAAACATCAAAAGAAATACTTTCAAAGTATGAGATTCATCATTAAACATGTTGATGTGTTTGACTAATTATGTATATTCGTGGCTTCAGTGCTGCACTTTACATGTCAAAATGTGAAATGTAACCCAAGTTTAAGAAGGATTTACTTAATTTGTGTGAGAATAGACCACACTGATTCCTGGTCTCATTTCCATCCTAAAGAGCAACTTGGCTCCCAAGCGCAGAAACCTTGATGTCTGTCAGTCTCTGCTGCTTCGCAGTCGTTGCTCCAATGCCGTTAACTCCTCTATCTGAAAAGCCTACAAAGTTCCCCAATCCCCTCTACAACAACTTATTATAGTTCCCAGTTGCTGGGATCAATTACCAATGGCTTCCAAATGGAATCTTAGCTGAGGCTTTCACTGTAAAGTACAAGAAATGTATCTTCCTATGGTTTGAATGAATATAACTAAATGTTCAAGAGAGATAGAATAAAAGAAATGAGATGACAGGTTTGAAGCAACAGCCTTTGAAAATGATTATGAATTGTCATCAGGACTTATACTGCAGTCCAGTTATACCATTAATGTGGCTACCAAGTCTTATCACTTAATAAAACACATTAATTGTCTAAAATTCTGATCAGGGTGAGAAACTGTAATTCTGTCCCTGATCTTACAAAAGAACACTGTTACATTTAGATGGCTTTTATGTTGGCAGATTCTCTCCAGGAGCCTCCTGTAAGAAAGCAATGGAGTGCCACCCAGGAATTCTCACAGCCAGCAATGGCAAAGGATCACAGTTGAAATCTTTTGCAAGACGCATGCTATGATCTGTGATTTAAACATCCAATAGGGCAGCCTGAGAAGTTAACAGCTCCTGTGAAGCATAAACATACAAGCCCGTGTGAACCAGGAGGACAGCAAGTGCTAGGTGAGTGAGGGATGCCAGGTGGGTGAGGAAGGTAAGGTGCCAAATGAGTGAGTGGTGTAGGGTGATGGGTCAGCAGCTGGGCATGGGGGTAGGGCAGATATTGGATTACATGCTAGGCATGGAAGAGATTGTGTTGAGTCAAGTCGCGCAGCTCAGTGTTGTTTTAGGTCCCTGAAAATGGATGGGGTGTTGGTTTGGCTCCTGCTAAGGGAAATTCACATTGGGTAAGGTTGAAACAGATCTAGTAGTTGAAACAGGTAAGGTTGTTGAGACTGAAAGGTCAGGAGTTTGTGGTTGGGGGTGCAGGAGGTGTCAATGTTGAAGCAAATTTAGAGCAAGCTTTCCATTCCCTAAACTTTGCTGGAAACAATTAAGATTAAAACCTAAGGGTATAATCTCAGAGTAAGGAGTCACAAACTCAAGACAGAGACAAGGAGGAGCTTGTTGTCGCAGAGGATAGTGAATGGGTGCGAATCACAGAGGGCTGTTGAGACGAAGCCATTAAGCATATTTAAGGCAGAAGTAGATAGATTTTTAACCAGTAATGGAATCAAAGGTAATGAGGTAAGGCAGAAAAATGGTGTTCAGGATTACCAGATCAGCCAAGATTTTATTGAATGGTGGAACAGACTTGATGGGCCGAATAGCTCAATTTGAGTCTACATCTTACTGTCATCCTGTGCTAAAGGTCTTATGTGAGTAAGAACCTGTCAAAGTCTCCAACATTAATGGGCTTCTGTGGAGGAATCCAGACACACAGGCAATTTCCAATGGAACATCCAATTTCCTAACAATTCCCTTAGACAAATACATGGGTTTTTCTGCATGGTCCTGACATACAACTCCAGTCTACACTGCCGCAACACCTATCTGACCATCAGATTATCTATGCCATTCTTTGCCATGAATGATTGGAGAACAGGGAAGGAAAATGGTCATCTCTTTCAGAGAAGAAAAAAAACCCTGGCTATAAGGACATTAGAGAGTGGAGAAAAGGATTTCCTCAAACACATTGAAGACAGTTTTGGCAAGAGATCAGTGGTAGCAATTGCTGGAAGAACAAGATGACAGCAGCTGATGCTTCTTTAAATAAATTTTGGTTTAGCAGTTCCTAAAATGTATTTACAGCTGTTAAGAGTATAGCTAGAGGTAGGAAGGCTTATTTGGTCTGATAAAGATGCCAAGTGGAATAAGTAAGTTTTATATAAGAGAATGCAGAATTGCAAAAGTGGTTGAGCTAAAATGCAGACAAGATCTGGCAAGGGAACAATGAGGATTGAACTTTCCAGAAAATTAAAAGTGTTTTATACTTTGTTGGATCAAATGAAAATTATTCGGATCCACTGGCTACAATCTGTGCATAGAATTCAAAATTTTATGATTTATTACATTCAACTTTATAGATTTTATCAATGTAAAAAAATGTTAAATGTATTGGTGTAGTGTATTACTACATCTTGGTATGCCCATGTATCCCTTTAAAGTAGCTCTGATAATCTGACATTCGGTGTAAAAACATTCATACTTAGTGTACAATATATTTTCCTTCACCACATTTCAGAATCATGTTCTCACCAAACATCCACAGGTAATACTGGAGCGCAATCAGAAAATCAGGGACAACAGGTTGGTTGATTTTCTTTCCGTGCAGAAATTAAGACCACTTGTGACGCCCTTACAACCACTAAATTTCAAACCTTCATGATCCAAGATCAATGACACATGAAGCAATACCTTTGTAAACTGATTCTGTGATGCAGCCATGTGAGCTTTTAAATAAACCTTAAAATGCACATGATTAACAAAAGTCATATTTCTGAGACACAATGATATTTCCTGACACAGATTGAGTTGTCATTTCCAAAGAAACCACGACAGGCTTGTCCATGAAATATTCAGGAATCATGTCAGATTAAAAGCTGATTTATGTCATGTCACATAAATAATCCAATGATGTTAGATACAATGGTCAGGATTTTACAAGGCTTCAGGAAGCATGTTGGGAGATGGAGATGAATGTGAACAAATCAGCGTGACGCTGGACTGTCAGTTCACCTGTTTGTCACCTTCCTGGCACAGGTGGCATTATAATGGCAACAAGGAAAGGTGGTAGACTGGCTCTCCTGAAAAGGGGCAATCGAGACTCTTGGGTAGCCAGCTAAGCCTCTTCCGGTCACTGTGGTATTTTAATCCAGGCAGGTGGGTCCTTTACCAGGTAAGGAGATTACTAAGGCTAACGTGGAGGTATCTCTGAAGAATAAAGCAGAAATAGATCATCTGGGGAAGCAGCCTCCTGACCACAGAACTTGTGGCTTTTGAAAACATTCATCATAGTGGCCCAGCAAATCTGCCTGCCTGGCCTGGAAACTGCTAATTCCACTTCTTGCAATTTCACTACCACATACATCACATTTTTCTGAGTCAGATGTCAGTCTGATTGGCTGACACACCTTGGAGGAAAGCTCTGTTCCTTTAAACAGACAGGAACGTTGCACCAGACAGTTAATTTACCTGACAGACTTAAAAAAAAGCCAAAGAAAACTTGCTAGATAACAAAGTGTGGAGCTGGATGAACAGAGCAGGCCAAGCAGCATCTTAGGAGCACAAAGGCTGATGTTTCGGGCCTAGGCCCTTCATCAGAAAAGGGAGATGGGGAGAGGATTCTGAAATAAATAGGGAGAGAGGGGGAGGTGGACCAAAGATGGACAGAAGAGAAGATAGGTGGAGACGAGAGTACAGGTGGGGAGGTGGGGAGGGGATAGGTCAGTGCAGGGAGGACGGACAGGTGAAGGAGGCGGGATGAGGTTAGTAGGTAGAAAATGGAGGTGCGGCTTGAGGTGGGAGGAGGGGATGGGTGAGAGGAAGAACAGGTTAGGGAGGCGGGGACAAGCTGGGCTGGTTTTGGGATGCAGTGAGGGGAGGGGAGATTTTGAAGCTGGTGAAATCCACATTGATACCGTTGTGCTGCAGGGTTCCCAAGTTTGCCTGGACCATCTCCTACACATCCCTTACCTTCCTGGACCTCTCTGTCTCCATCTCAGGCAACTACCTAGAAACCGATATCCATTTCAAGCCCACCGACTCCCACAGCTACCTGGAATACACCTCCTCCCACCCACCTTCCTGCAAATATTCCGCCCCCTATTCCCAACTCCTTCACCTCCACTGCATCTGCTCCCAGTATGACGCATTGCACTCCTGTACATCCCAGATGTCCTCATTCTTCAAAGACTGCAACCTCCCCCCCGCAGTGGTCGAGAATGCCCTCGACCGTGTCTCCCGCATTTCCCGCACCTCATCCCTCACACCCAGCCCCTGAAATAACCGCCAAAAGAGAATCCCCCTCGTCCTCACATACTACCCCCACCAACCTCCAGATACAACGCATCATCCTCCAACACTTCCGCCATCTACAATTCAACCCCACCACCAAAGACATTTTTCCAACCATACCCTTGTCTGCCTTTTGGAGAGACCACTTTCTCCGTGACTCCCTTGTCTGCTCCACACTCCCCTCCAACCCCACCACACCTGACACCTTCCCCTGCAACCGCAGGAAGTGCTACACCTGCCCCCACACCTCCTCCTTCACCCCCATCCCAGGCACCAAGATGACTGTCCACATCAACAGATGTTCACCTGCACATCTGCCAATGCGTTATACTGCATCCGCTGTACCACTTTGCAGAACACCTATGCTCAATTCGCAATTAACAACTGCACCTCCCAGTCAGTGAACCATTTCAACTCCCACTCCCATTCTTTACACGACATGTCCATCCTGGGCCTCCTGCAGTGCCACAATGATGCCACCTGTAGGTTGCAGGAACAGCAACTCCTATTCCGCTTGGGAACCCTGTAACCCAATGGTATCAATGTGGATTTCACCAGCTTCAAAATCTCTCCTCCCCCCACTGCATCCCAAAACCAGCCCAGCTCGTCCCCACCTCCCTAACCTGTTCTTCCTCTAACCTATCCCCTCCTCCCATCTCAGGCTGCACCTCCATTTCCTACCTACTAACCTCATCCCACCCCCTTGCCCTGTCCGTCCTCCCCGGACTGACCTATCACCTCCCTACCTCCCCACCCATATTCTCCTCTCCACCTATCTTCTCCTCTATCCATCTTCGG
Organism: Stegostoma tigrinum; assembly: GCF_030684315.1. Taxonomy (NCBI): domain Eukaryota; kingdom Metazoa; phylum Chordata; class Chondrichthyes; order Orectolobiformes; family Stegostomatidae; genus Stegostoma; species Stegostoma tigrinum. Next base: position 74,023,532 of record NC_081356.1, read on the forward strand.
TCTGCCTCCCCCTCTCTCCTTATTTAATTCAGAATCCTCTCCCCATCCCCCGTTTCTGATGAAAGGTCTCAGCCCGAAAAGTCAGCTTTTGTGCTCCTGAGATGCTGCTTGGCCTGCTGTGTTCATCCAGCTCCACACATTTGTTATCTTGGATTCTCCAGCATCTGCAGTTCCCATCATTTCTGATCACAAAGAGGACTTGCTCCTGTATTGTCACACCTCGGTGAGCCATTGACCAATTGTGCTGTATGCTTATGCAATAGCACACATGTGCACTGCTATCGGTTCAGTTGAAGTTACTTTGGAAAGCTTGTGTTGGTTTGCCACAAAACTTATTTTCCAAAATAATTGCCAGGCATTTCAACAAAATAACCAATTAACATATGGCACTTGCAAATTTCCACTTAAAATATAAAGGCCTCTCTAGGTTTCACAGAGACAGGTTGCCTTGCTAGCCATTCCTTGCATTGTATTCCCAGAAGATATGGTCACACAAAAGCACAACTCTTCACACATCAGAAAACAATAGTCACTAAACACTAATTGGCACTATCCTGAAAATGCACACTCCAATAGGTTGATAGCCTGCCAAGATTTCAAATTTGTCGAACACCTACAACAGCTACTCATAAATAGAGAAGTGTAAAGCAGCAAGAAATAGTGGCACTATTTAAAGGGACAAGCAACTGTGATTGCATGAGTCATATGTCTGAAAACTTTCTGTTGAAAATTGCATGAATTGTATTCATGAGCGTTTGGAGAGATGTTTTAGAGAAATGTTGCATTAGTTAATGAATCCTCATGACTGGGGTAGAACAGTGAGCAGAAGAGCACGTGACCTGTCCACATACAGGCTGCAACAAATATGGGGGAGTTGAAGCAGTGCCTCTATGTCTACTGGATAATACAGAAATGGAATAGACACTGAAAACTGTTCCACACCCTCTGCCAACTTGCAGTCAAATCTACAACATATAGAAATATATATTATAATGAAGCTTTTGTTCATGTTCTCTTTTCCACAGTTGGAGCTCTTGAGAGTGAGGAGCAGGTGGTTCTTGTCGATCTGAAAACATACATCAGAAATGGAACATTGGTCTGAGGAAAGTGGGTGGGATGAAAATCAAGGGGTCTATTGTTACACCATCAGTGTTGTTCATGCCACATACCAAGGTGAATGTGTGCTGGGATTTGAGAGAGGAATAAAGCAGGAATAAATCGTCATCCTGAATGTTTTTGCCATCCCAAGTGACCATGGATGTTCATGGGTCCTGTTGCAGATGGCATTGTGATACAGAGAACAATCCGCTTCATAGGGTTTAGTAAATGCAGGTGTTATTGTCTGCTGGTACCCTTATATTGTGTGCCACCTTATCCTGCAACTATGAAAGCACAATAGCAGTAATTGTAGTGCACTGTGTTTGAGAAGTGCATCTACCATAGCGAAACAACTTGAAATGTGTGCAGACAGTGGGAGGTGGATATAAGACTAGCTGCACTGGTAAATGTATGAGCATGGAGCTTTCTTATCTAACATAAGTGTGAGTGCAGAGTGCCTCGAAATGCTAATGCGTGAGTGTCAGATATCTGATACATTGAGCAGCATGAGAAGCTGCCATTACAGTGCATTGGAGATGTCACAGAAAAATCCATGCACAGACATTGAACACCTGGTGTGATGTAATTATGATTTCTTCTGGCACAGATACTAGGCTCTGAATTCCTGTCCCAAGGAGATGACCTTCTTAGAATTATACAATACCCACAGTGTAATCAGGCCATTTGGCCCATCGGAACCACACTGACCTTCCAAACAGTACCCCACACCGACCAACTGCCCCTACGCTATACCTGTAACTTTGCATTCCCCATGGGTAATCCACCTAACCTACACATGTTTGGATTGTGGGAGGAAACCCACCCAGACACGGGGGGAATGCGCAAACTCCACACAGATAGTCACCCGAGGGTGGAATTTAACCCAGATCCCTGGCATGTGAGGCAGCAGTGCTAACCACTGAGCCACCGTGCTACCCTAACTCTGATCACCTACTCTCACTCTCTTCTCTGAACAGTCCTCAAGGATTTTCTGGCCACTAAGACAACCACTTTTTCTCGTTCCCTGTCCACCTCCACCACTAATGCCTGCAGAGCTGTGACAAACATTTTGAATTCTTCAGTTCGCTCTGGTGTTCAATTTTTTAAAAAATCTACATTGCAGGAAGTGGCACTCACATTTTGTTCCACTGGCAGGAACAGCACAGCGCAGTTAAAATTTCTCCCAATGGTTTTTAATATTCCCAACACATAGCTAGAAGACGGACTTTTTTAATTCTTGATAGGGCCTTAGGTAGTGTTGTAGAACAGAGGAACCAAGGGGTTCGGGTATATAATTCTTTGAAATTTGCATCACATATAGACAGACTGGCTAAAAATGCGCTTAGCACACTTGACTTCTTTGCTCAGTCCTTTGAGTGTAGGAGATGGGAAGTCATGTTGAGGCTCTATAAGACATTGGTGAGGCCTCTTCTGAAGTACTGTGTCCTGTTCTGGTCGGCCTGTTATAGGAAGAATATTATTAAACCAGAGAGTGTTCAGGAGAGTTTTACCAGGTTGTTGCCAGGTATGGAGCGTTTCAGTTATAAAGAAAAATTGGATAGGCTGATGCTGTTTCACTAAAGGTTAGGAGGTTAAGAGTTGACATGAAAGACGTTTATAAAATTATGAGGGGTAGAGATAGGGTTAATGGTAGCTGTCTTAGGATGGGGGATTTCAAGACCGGGGGCATATTTTGAAGGTGTCATGAGAGAAATTTAGGAAAGACATGAGGGGCAAATCTTTTACACAGAGGGTGTTCGTGTCTGGAATGAACTTCCCAAGAAAGTGTTGGACGTGGGCATGATTACAAAGTTTAAAAGATACTTAGATAAGTACATGAATAGGAAAGATTTGGAAGGATGTGGGCCAGGAGCAGACAGGTGAGACTAGCTTGGTCTGGGATTTTGTTTGGCATGGACTGGTTGGATCGAAGGGTCTGTTCCTGTGTGGTATGATTGTATGATTGTATCAGCTGGAAGACAAACTAACATGTTCAATAGTACAGAGGAATTTTTAAGTTTAAGAGAGGTAATTTTAAAATTACACACATTTTCTTACCTTCCATGCTGCTCGATGTATTAAACATCTGATGTTAACTCATTGGTACTTCTGGGAATCTCGAGTGATCGTAGTAACAGTTATACAAGTTAGCTCAGCATGTGATTTTCCAGCCATTAGTAAAGTAAGGTAAAGCAGCACTGTGCTGCTCTCTACTAGAGAGAGACAGCTAGTGGTGGGGTAACTGAGAGTCACCAGACCGCAGGTGAGGGGACAGAATGAGAAGGAGTGCCCTTAATTAGAACATCAGCTGGTACAGGAATTGAATCCATGCTGCCAGTATCACTCTGCATCACAAACCAACTGTCCAGTCAACTGAGCTAACCAAACCCCATGCCTAGAAAATCACAAGTGCTGCATGCCTGAACTTCCAATTCCTCTGTGAAGTGCCCTGCTGGGATAACAAATTCAGAACACCAACAACCTTGCTATGTTATTAACAAAGACAAAGTTGCTGGAGAGGCTCAGCGGGTCTGGCAGCATCTGCGAAGGAAAAAGCAGAGTTAACGTTTTGGATCCGGTGATCCTTCCTCAGAACCCTGAGGACCCTTCTGAGAAAGGATCACTGGACCCGAAACGTTAATTCTGTTTTTCCTTTCACAGATGCTGCCAGACCTGCTGAGCCTCTCCAGCAACTTTGTTTTTGTTACAGCATCTGCAGTTCATTCAGTTTTTGCTTTGTTATGATGTTGTTAACACTCCTGTTCCAACTTCCAAAGTGTAGATTAATTTCATGTTGATTTTTTTTGAGACATTCCAATCAAGTAACACTGTAGTCACAAAGGGCTAGAATTTGCTGAAAAAATGTATAACAAATGGCAGATAATGTGCAAATTGCAACAAGGAGTACCTCGTGAAATGTTAATCACAGATAAGATAGCAGACAGGGTTTGCCAGTCTGCCATTAACTTTGTGAAAATGGTAGCTCATACTTAATACACCCCCGCACTCCCCAAGCTCAACTTCCGTCCACATCACATCCCCATAACAAGTTTCACAAATTTGCAGCTAATGGGGCCTGTAAGTAGGACTTGATGCCATGTCCTTCCCCAAACTCCCACACACAGGCCTTGTCATCACATGGGCTGCCACCACATGCAATCCATTGTCAGCCACTAATAGCCCCCATCACAAGCTATTCATTCCTGCAAACCATGCACTCTTGGAGCGCTATCTCCATCTGTCGTTTACTCTTAACCCCATTTCCCCATTCCATCTTCTGTATAAATATCAACCTCTCTAGCTCTCTAGTTCTGAAGAATATTCACTGGGCCTGAAATGTTAAGTCTGATTTCCCTCCACAGAAAACGCGAGGCCTGCTGGCATTTTCTAGTGATTTCTGATTTTTGTTTCCGATTTCCGGTATCCGCAATTCCTTTGTTTTTGTTTGTTTAGGAAAGAATACAAGGTATCTGGGTCCTATTTTGTTTTAATATTTAGAAAACAGATAATTCAGAGCTTCGGGATGATTGGCTGCAAATATCCAGATGGAAATAGTGCTGTTGAAACATCTGACATAATAAAGTCAAGTCAAAATACATCTTGTATCTAGGCAACACTTCTGACCTTGCAAATAACAACTCCAGATTGTAACAATTGTACTTACTAGCTTACAGCATAATTTGCATTTATATCCCAAATTACTCTTCTATTTTATAATATGCTTTCAAAAAATAGTGGCTGTAACAGATTAACAATAGTATGTGCACTACATTCAGCGTGGGTGAGTTCAAAGCTTAGTAATTGATCACTTTTTTCCAGCAAAGTTAAATGAGTCGACAAAATAGAAAGTGAGCTTTTATGCTGTGGTAGATATAAGAACATAAGACATAAGAGCAGAAGGATGCCATTCACTCCATCGCGTCTGCTTCGCCTTCAATGAGATCTGACAACCCTCCACTCCATTTTCTTTCCCTTCCCCATAATCTTTGATTCCCTTACTAGTTAAAAATCTGCCTTGAATCTACTTCATGATCCAGTCTCCACAGCCCTTGGCAATGGAGAATTTTACAGATCCTCAGAAAAAAAAACTCCTCATCTCTTTCTTAAATGTGCCACCCCCTATTCTGAGATTATGTACTCTGGTGGTTGACTCTCCAACAAAGGGAAACAACCTTTCTCCAGCTACACTGTCAAATCCTCTAAGAATCCTTTATGTTTCAATTAGGATGTCTCTCATTCTACTAAATTCCAATGAGTAAGGCCCAACTATTCATTGTGATGACACTAGGACTTTAAAGAGGTATATTTTGGCTAGGGTTTTTATTTGAAGAGAGGTTCTAAACTAGAGGTTCCAAGTTGTGTCTTCCAAGCCAATAACCAGCATGAGAGACCCTGTGTTTTAATTTTAAGTTAGAACAATAGAAACAGCATGAATGTCTAGAGTCAGGCTCTCACAGAACCAGGGTTTTAAATTAGTTTTCAGTTGTTGGGGTTTTGAAGTTGGCTGTGGAAGCAGTGATACATCTCTCTGCTTCAGTAAAACGATGGACTTCTCCCTCTCTGTGCCAAAATTTTCTCTTGGTCATCTTTTCTCCTGCACTGGAGAAACATTGCTTGTGATACAATCCAATTTACTGAATTTACCTTTGCCAAGGGTTTGTTTATGGGACTTACTATATTGGTGCAGTAGTTGTTTGATCATTAAATAATCTATTATTCTGTTATATTTTCCAATAGAGTTAAAGCTAGGCCAATTTTTCTTTCTTTTGCTTGTACTTAACTGGATGTAAAAAATAAAGCGTATTTTTGCTTAAAGTTGTGTGGCCAATCAAATTATATCCAGATCACAGCACCATACACTTTCCTTAAATAAGATAATAGTTAGTGTCTAGGCTATCTCCTTGATAGACTTGAGGGGTGTTTTGGCTGGTCCATAACATCATTCTCTCCTCACAGGACTTGTCCTCTATACCTGGTATCAACCCATTAAGCTTTCACTTAACTGTCTCTAATGCTAATATATCTTTCCTTAAAGTGTAAGGCTCAAGACAATATTTCAGCTATGGTCTGACCAGTGTCTTATACAGTTTTAGCAAAACCTCTCTAACAATATACTCTATTCCTTTTGAAATAAAAGGCTAACATTCCATTTGCCTTCTCTATTGTTTGCAGATCTTCGATGCCAGTTTTTTTGTGATTTATGGATGATGACTCCTAAATCCCTCTGTTTTATAGCTTTCTGCAGTCTTTCTCCATCTAAGTATTATTCATTGATAACTTTATATGAAAAGTTTATACCCTCCCTCTTGTTAATTCACTCTGTATCATAACTTTTTTCTACATACTCAGTTATTATTATGTTGAGAATATAAAAGTTCAGCATTGTATCACTTGTACTAAGAGCATAAAATTTATTTGCTGTAAACCAGGCGTCAAATGGAGGTAAGCATGACTTTTGAGGAATAAATTGATTTGTTTTGATTGCATTGGGCCTACTTGCTCAAATGTTTCAACAGCTATTTCAATCCCCAACTCTTGGTATGTTCATTTTTCTCTAAAGAAAAGAAAATTCACCCATTGTGGACAGCTCAGGAGTCACATTAACTCCCAACACTCCTATACTACCATTTCTCCAAAGTCTCCTAATTATATTATCTTTACAATGAGTTGTGAATAGAATCAAGCCTCTCCCATGATTTTGTTAATTTTATTTACATCATGCTTATCCCAAAATTGATTCTGACAAAGCTGCATTTATCTAAAGAATGAAGGATCCTACTGTTATTAAAGGCATTGCATACACTAATCACATAAATAATTGCAGCTGAAAACCACTGAATAATTTATGAATTTTCCTTTACCCTTTTTTGTGATATAACATGCATTATATGACAGCATATGTTACATTTGCATTAAATATATAATAGAACATATTATTGTGTAGATTAATTGAATCAGTTTTATGATGTTCATTTAACTTGACATTATTCCATAATTTACAATATTACAATTTTTCATGATTTAGCTACCAAGATATTCATCTAAATGCACAGAAAGTGATTATTTTAATGTCCCAGATGATTAAATACCGAAGCATGATCATATCAGTGTTATTCCTGTCTGTTTATTTGATTTTCTCTTACTGGGATAGGCCTGAAGGATGACTGATAGCCTTTTTCAGACACATGTCCCATGGCCTGGAGACCTAAGAACTCTGCAGGTCTACTTTGTCCTCAGACTTGAATGCTGAGATCAAGTCTTCATTTACAACTAAGTATGCATTTATACTTGGTGATTTTGGAGTTCTTGCAATGGAACAGTGGTATTTATATCTTGCTTCCTGAGCTTCAATTGCATAACAGCAGTATAATCATCAGTCTAGAAAAATCTATACCTAAAAATTAGTTAATTAGACAAGAAAGACATTCCCTAAGTAGTGTGCAATGTGACTGATTCATCAGCTGAGGGGAGAATGAGATGATAATCATCAGGAGGTTTACTTACCTATGTTTGATCTGATGGCATGACATTCAAAATGTTCAGAGTCAATGTTGAGGACTTCCATGGAAACTTCCTCCCAACTGTATACCATGGTGTTGGTCTTATACTGGATCTGTATTTCTCATGGGACTGGGTACAGGCAGGAATATTATTTGGGATATTGTCATGAAATACAATTCTATAAGTATCATGAGATGAAATTCTGTAAGAATGACTGTCAGGCTGGTGGTGGACTAATCTGCAGGATAACTAATGTTAGCACAAGCCTCCATACATTCGTAGAAGGATTTTGTAAACGAAACAGGGCTAGATTTGTCGTTGTCATATTCTATCCATGTCAATGCCAGTTGGTGCGTCCGCTTTCATTTTGATGTAACTGAGTCTTTTGCTAACCCATTTCAGACAGCAGTTAAGAGGTAATCATATTGTTGTGGGCCTAGAGTCACACAAGGGCCAGATTATGTAAGGACACCAGATTTTCCTAACAAAAGTATATCAGTGGACCAGACACACTTTTATGTGAATTGCTGCAAGTGAAGTGTAAGACACAAAAATAAAACAAGATGTAATAGCAATTCATTATTCTTACCTGCTTTAGAGAAACTTGCGCAATCTAGATATTCTTAAATTTTACCTTATTCTTATACTTTACATTTGGGATAATGCATCCATAATTACATTATATTTTCCATTAATATGAACAATTTTTGCATTAAAATGTTGCAAAAAAAGGCTCCATCTGAATCATCTCGCATTCTGTTATTTACATTTGTCAAAGAAGGCGAGTGGATTATGATCAGTATAAATTAATGCATAGCTGTTCCCATGTCAGAAATAAACTTTAAAGTGCTGAAGAGCTAACAACAACTTTAAAATTTCATTTTCACAGTTGAGAGCATCTTCTGATGCCATGTTAGCTTCTTAGAGATGTACCCCACTGTCGTCTCTATTGCTGACTCAAAATCGTTCAATAAGACAGCACACATCCCAAATACTAGCATCAACTGCTTCCTCTTTCTTGTCCAACCATATGTCCAAAGTAATCACTATTGCCCGTATTACTAAGTTAAACTGTAATTGCTTAAAAAGGCCTTCAACATGTTTTATTTGCTCTTCCCAAGTGCTTTATAAACTTCAATATCATTAAATACACTACACAGTTAGAAATTCCAGTTATGACATGATTCATAAGCCTCTGGAATGTAACTGGCGCATTCTTTGGCTGAATGGCTCACCCAACATTGATATAATCCATTTGGTGTAATGGAAGTGGAAATTACCTTACCCCTCAATGTTAGTGGCACTTGCCAGTATCCCTTCAATAGATCCATTTTAAAGTTGGCACTAACAAAAACAAAGTTGCTGGAAAAGCTCAGCAGATCTGGCAGCACCTGTGAAGGAGAAAACGGAGTTAATGTTTCGGGTCCAGTGACCCTTCCTCAGAACTTCCTCACACCCTTCTGGGAACGGTCACCCGACCGAAACATTAACTCTGTTTTCTCCTTCACAGGTGCTGCTAGAACTCCTGAGCTTTTCCAGCAACTTTGTTTTTGTTCCTGATTTACAGCATACACAGTTCCTTTGGTTTTTATTAAGTTGGCAGTGCTTCCTCCTTTTCGATCAATGCAGTCTTCCAACCATGGAGTTGGATACAAATCATTTTTCATGAACACAATCACCTTTCTTTATCTGTTTCAATGTTAATTAATTCATCTGGTATAGGGATCAATATTATTGGTGAACTCCAGCTGCTTTGACTAGGTTCAAGAAAGTGGTTCTCTCACACATTTGATTCTCTGCTTCCACCTGAGCTCGTTTTTTTCTGGGATCAACTGATAAGGATATTACTTTATCGGCTGTGATAACAAGTCATGCTACAATGGGACTCTGCACAATGGAACTGGCATATATTCTCCGCCTATCCCATTCACCAACTCTTTATCTTTCAATGAATTCTCTATAAGGAAAACTAAATCCTTTTCCAGCAAAAAAAAAGTTTAAGTAGCCTCTATGTTCCTTGGATTATTTATGGGCTTAGATTCTTACTTTGAAGAAAAATGGGTCATCTTCCCTTTTGATAAATGCTCTTCATATCTCTCAACTGCCCAATGTACTTTTGCATTCACAACAGTGTCTCCCTTGGTCTCTTAGCTGTTATTGAAGCTACAATTTGATCTGGGACCTTTTACTTCTGAGTTCTCTTTTCAGACTCATTCTTACAGACTCCAACATGTCCCATGGCTTTCCCTTTCAACTTCCAGTATTCTGAACAAATTTACCTCGCCTTGTTACAATGGAAACACCTTGGCTTCAGATTTTCACCTCCACCCTTAGCACTCAGAGATTGGACATTTTAGGCCCATATTCTTTGGAGTTTAGATGAATGAGAGCTGATGTAATTGAAGTAGATAAGTGGCTAAAGAAGCTTGACGGAGTAGATGGATAAAGGCTGTTTCCTCCAGTCAGCCAATCGAGAGCATGAGGTCTAGTTTTAGGATTAAGAGGTGAGTGGAAAGTACTTCTCTCAAATGGTCACGAATCTATGGAATTCATTACCCGAGAGTGTGGAGGACATTATTTAAACTTAAGGAGGAGACAGTCAGAATTTTAATGAGATATGGATTGTAGGTTATGGAGAGTAGGCAGGAAAATGAAGTCGAGGGCAAAATAAGATCAGCTATGATAATTTCAAGTGGTGGAGTAGGCTCAAGGGGCTGAATTGTTGACCCTTACTCCTAGTTTTTCCATTATTTCCTTCAGACTTCAGGAGGAGACTGTAGGGCATTCCCAGCTATCCAGTCCTTATGTCTGCTACTAGCTTTCTTTTCACTCTCTCATTTTCTGTCACTTTTGAATTTATGAGGGTGACAGAAAAACAGGTCTAGTTTCATGGACTAACTTATTCTTGTCAGCCATAATTGCTGCCTGTCTAGCATTTGCAACCCTTTCATGCTCAACAGGGGTTCTTATTACAGAATGTAGTGAATTTTAAATTTCTCTAAGAGGATAACCTCATATGTGGTTTCACCTACTTATGCTCAAATCCATATTTCAAAATGACTTTGTTTAGCCCTTTTGAGTTCAACATAAGTTTTCCCAGGTTGTTTCCTCAAATTCTGGAATATCTGCCTCTATGCTTCAGACACTAATTTGTATGCAGTCAATGTAGTTTTCTTCACTGCATAATAGTCTTGAGAAACCTCCTCTGACAGTGAAGCATAAAATTTCAGTGCTTTACCTGTCAACATGTTCTGCTTGAGCAATGTCCAGTCCTCTTTTGTCCAATTTATTTGCCTCATCATTCACTCAACTGAATGAAGAAACCTCCCCACCCCTTTTCTTCAAATTGTGGTAGGGTACCTACTATTCCAAACATTTCTTTAATGAATTTTACATCAAGACTCAGATTTTCTCCACTTGAACAAGCATCAGTGTCTGGTGTCACTGCATCATTCTAAGCATGTTCTCTTGTGCTTCTAATTCCAGCTTTATCATATCTATTTCTTGCCTTTTTATTTACATATCGGCTCCTTTTACTAAAAAAAATCATTTCTTTCTTTTGGGATTTCATCTCCAGATTTTTTTTCAGTTTCTCTTCATACTCAAGCTGCTTTAACTGTAACCGAGTATCACCCATTCCGACATGCCACTACCTTAAGTAGTCAATGTCTTTTGTATTTCCTTAAACACAAGTCCCACCCTAGTAATATTAATTATCTCTCTCTTTCTCTCTTTTTAGCTCTATCAAACAATCTGATCTCTATTTTACTTGTCAAGTCAACCAACCTTTGATTTTGCGGTAACAAAGTGTGGAGCTGGATGAACACAGCAGGCCAAGCAGCATCTTAGGAGCACAAAAGCTGACGCTTCGGGCCTAGACCCTTCATCAGAGAGGGGGATGGGGAGAGGGAACTGGAATAAATAGGGAGAGAGGGGGAGGCGGACCGAAGATGGAGAGAAAAGAAGATAGGTAGAGAGGAGAGTATAGGCGAGGATGTAGGGAGGAGATAGGCTTTTGCGATTTCCTTTAAGGTTGCCTGAAACAACTCTGCCACCTGCAAGAAATCCCAATTTGTCTGTGAACTGCAATTTTTTTTAATTGTGCTCAAGTTTTACCATCTACGATGATTGGATTTGGATCCATAACCCCAAAGGTTTAGCCTGCAGTCCTATATTAACAGTGAAAGATATTACCAGTTTTACTACAATGCCAACTCTTTCCTGTATTACCCCAAAATGTACCCCAAATGTGGCTCACAACATAACATTTCATAAACTTCATAACTGTAACAGTGTTCACTCTCTGATAAACAAAATAACTAATTTAAAACCTTGGGATCCAATTATTTTCCTTCTGAGAATGATAACTAACTTTAATTTTCAAACTAGTCTGGAAGAAAATCAAATGGAGAATGGAGTGCGTGCACATCAAGGATCTTTCACGATCGACTCTGAATCTCCGTTGATAGCCATATACAAACTGTAGGACTAAGTGTAACTGCATGTAATCAGCGTAGCAATAAAAGAAGCTAGTGTTGAGTTTTCTTTACAACACAAATCAATCTACACTGGTTTACATTTAAAAAAAGCAACTTGAGAATTTAATATCAAATCTTTTAATAACATAGGCATTGGAGTAGATCATACAACCTGTTGAGCATGACTATTTAATAGGATCATGGTTGATTGAACACTTTAATACCTTTTATGCACACAATCCCATAATCTTTTACACCTTTAGTATTCAGCAATCTATAGGTTGCTAACATAAGCAGTGTCAAAAGACTAAGCTTCCACACTGCTCTGCGGTAGAAAAATTGAGTTAATTTTTTTTCTCACCTCAAACCTAATTGGCATCCCCTTCTTTTTAAAATTGTGCCCATGGATCTAGATTCCCTGATCATGGGAATCAACTTATGTCCATCTGCCCTGTTTATCCTTTTAAGTATATTGTAGGTTTCAATTATGTCACCTCTGATTTTTCAAAATTCCGAAAGATATGAGACCAGTTTGCCTGACCTCTCTTCATAGGACAGTCCCAACAACTCATGACTGATCTGATTATGACCCGAATCCACCTTGAGAACTATTAACCCCCTTGTTTAACAACTCCTTTTGTTAAAAAAAGATTAATTACTGCTTTACAAGATAGGGTCTTTTCTGTACTGTGTAGCCAAACCCAAACACCTTCCTGGAATAAGGAGAGCTGCTGAGAATGCAAGTGGAGTTGTCTTTGATGCTTTTAATCAATTCAGGCACAACCAAAAATCCACACCAAGTACGTCAATGAGGCCCAGAAACAGTTTCCATCAAGCCTGAGGCCTCTTGCTTTAGGCATAAGTTGATTGCACTCATGGGTCCACACCCAGGATCATACTTGTGAAGTAATGAGGGGTGATCAGGAGATCTAGATGATTAATTGAATGTCTATGATTAGTGGGTTCATGATGTGTCTGCTTATAGAGGAAAATTTACCAATGGCATCCTGCATAATGTTGATTCGTAAAATGGATGTTGATTATTACAAAGAATGTTGACCAGCACGTGTGTTCATGCATTTCCTATTGATTAGGCTGTTATAAAGGTATAACTATTGGAATCTCACAGGGGATTTTCAGATTCATTGGATTACTCCAATATCTCTCATGATAAATGATTGCTACTGTGATATATCTATGATACTTCTCCCCTTAATTGGGATAGAATTATCTCACTAAGCTATGTAGTTTTCTACACAAAGATTTAAGGTAATGCTACTTTGATGATGGATATCTTTTAAATAACCCTCCGTAACATTAAGTAAATGTAGATTCTCTATTAGAAATAAGATTATTCTTTTTTATCCTAGAACTATCAATGTTACAATTTACTTTGTATCAAATGTGCAATGCATGTTCAGTTTTTTAATGAGCTTTGATATAATGTACTGTTTTACACAGTCTTCTGTATCCAAATGCATGAATCCATCTTCATGCACACATCTGTGAAGAAGTACAACATTGAGAAGAGTTACCCAGATCCTTATAATATTCCAAACTGTAATAACCTGATTAAAACGTGTTTGAAAGTTGATCAGGAGGATGGTAATATTTTCAGATGGTTCCTTTTCTTCAGAGCAACTTACATCAGTTCTTCAGACACATTCAAGCTCCTGTAAAGTTTGTCATTCTCATATTTAAGAGGAATTATCTGAGGCATGTACCTGATCTGGAACTGTCCCAAAAGCAGGACTAGGATATTAATCCAATTTAAATTTACTTTTTTATGAGACGGATGTAGCAAAAAGCTTGGCTTCGAGAAAATGGGTGCAGAAAAATTGAACAATAATATCAAAATTGGAAGAATGCCATTACTAAATCACATGATCTTTATCAAGTATAATAGCAGAAACCTGAATGACTATCTGGCAGATAAAAAAAATCCTTACTCAGGTGGGATTGAGTAAAAAGGCATAGAGGAATTCTAAGTAACGTATTCTAATCAGTAAAAATAAGATGGAAAAATGAGCTGCATAACACTGAATAGGCAAATTTATGCAATACTCATGAGATGCTGCTAGCACTTGAGTGAAAATATCATCTAACAGCTGCAGATTAAATGCACAAATGCAAAATCTAAAAGTAACTGTTAGCAATTCAACTAAAGTATTAGGCTATCAATTTGCCTTTCAGTGGAGTATCAAATTTTAATTTCCTGTAATATATTTACATTTTTGCACTCTGTCAATAAGTTTACTCAAGTCATGGTGTATATATTTGGATCGTATCCATTCAATCCTGTTAGATCTTAGTAAATTGAAAACATTGTTGACACAGCTATCAATATGTTGATCGTGCCCATGTTCCAGTGCCTGTCAGAGAAGTTCCATTTGACTACAATGGTATTTTACCTGTTGTAGGGTTACAGAGAAGTTCTAATATGTTATTGATTAACACACATCATCTGTGATGCCTCCTGACATCCCGGAACATGCTCAGAATGAGAACCAAGGATGCAAGCTTCTAAGAATGCTTTCTCCTGCCCACTTTTCAGGCAGGAAAGAAAATGACGTGGTGTAGCTTTATTAATAAAAGAAAAGATCAGTACTGATCTGAGAATTGATGCCAGACCTGAAGATCAAGTCAGAGATTCAATCTGGGTAGAACAAAGCAATAGCAAGGGAAAAAAGTCCTTAGTGGGAGTAATCTATCAGTCCCCAAACAGTAGTTCTACAGTGCGGCACAGTAATAAATCAGGAAATACCACAAACTTGTAAAAAAGGTATGACAATAATAATGAGTGATTTTAATACACATATAGACTGGATCAATCAAACTGGCAAGGGTATCCTCAAAAGGAGTTCACTGACTGTATTCAAGATTGTTTCTTGGAGCAATATATTGGGGTGCAGGCTAGTCTGGATTTGGTATTGTGTAATGAAGTGGGATTAATTAATGATTTCTAAGTAAAGGATCCTTGACAGAAGAGTGATCAACAACATGCTAGAATTTCAAATTCAGTTTGAGGGCAAGAAACTGGAGTCCCACACTAGCATTCTGGAGTAAAACAAAGGTAATTACATTAGCATGAGGACAGATTTGGCCCAAGTGGAATGGGCAAGAAAGCTAAATGGTAAGATATTTGATGATCAGTGGCAATTGTCAATGAAGA
Organism: Stegostoma tigrinum; assembly: GCF_030684315.1. Taxonomy (NCBI): domain Eukaryota; kingdom Metazoa; phylum Chordata; class Chondrichthyes; order Orectolobiformes; family Stegostomatidae; genus Stegostoma; species Stegostoma tigrinum. The sequence continues at coordinate 74,038,781 of NC_081356.1, forward strand.
TATCCAATTCCTTGCAACTAAAATAGGTGCCAGTGAGGAAGAAAGATTGTAAAGAGGAGAAACCATCCATGGTTAAGTGAAGAAGTTAAAGGTAACGTAAAGATGAAAAGTAAGGCATACTATAATGCTAAGGACAGTGACAGGCTAGGAGATCAGAAAACTTTTTAAGGTCAACAAGAGGATACTAAAAAAGTAATCATAAAAAGATAAATTATGGAAGCAAACAAGCATAAAACAGAAAAAGAGATAGATAGCTCAAGTTTCTATACGTATATAAAACTGAAGACAGTTGCTAAAGTGAATGTTGGCCCATTTGAGGATGAGGTCGGGAATTAATAATGGGGAACACAGAAATAACATTAACACTAAATCAATATTTTTTCTCCGTTTTCACAGCTAAGGACACCAGTACCATCTATAGAGTAACAGGTAATGCAGAGATTATAGAAAAGTGAAACTTGGAACAAAAATAATCACTACAGGAATAGCATTAAGCAAACTATTATGATTGAAAGAAGATAATTCCCCAAAGTCTGATGACCTACATCATAGGGTCTTAAAAGAAGTGACTGTTAGTTATACTATTCTAAACTTCCCTGGACATGAGAAATATGCTAGTGGGTTGGGAAAATGCTAAAAGATAAGTCCTCTTCAAAAAGTGAGGGAGGCGGGAAATAGGAAACTATAGACTGGTTAGTTCAAAATCTTTCATTGGGAAATTGTTCAAATCCATTATTAAAGAAGTAGTAACCAGATATTTGGAGAGTCAAAATGCAGTCCATCAAAGTCAGCTTGGTTTTATGGAAGGGTAAGTTATGTTTCACTAATTTGCTCGAGTTCTTTGATGACGTAATAAGCAAAGTGGATAATAGACATCCTGTGGGCATAGGACACTTGAACTTCCAGAAAGTATTTACTAAAGTATTGTATAACGAGTTAACACACAGAACACAATCTCATGGGGCTAGGTGTAACTTCTTATGTTGGACAGAGGATTGGCTAATGAAAGAAGCAGAAATTTGAGATAATTGGATCTTTTTCTTGACATCAAATTGTAACTAGCAGAGTAACACAGGGTTCATACGTCATTCCACAGCTAATTACAACTATATTAATAACTTGGTTGCAGGGAAGGATGGTACTGTTGCCAACTTTGCAGATGACACTAAAACAGGTGGGAAAGTAAATTCCAATGAACCAGTAAGAAATTTACATGGATAGGTGTCGTGAATGGGGCAAAATGTGAAAGATGGAGTTTAAGATGTATAAATGTGACATTATCCATTTTGGTCAGAAGAATAGGAAGGTAACATATTACATAAACAGAAAGAAAATCCAGAGTGCTTCAGTGCAGAAGGATCTGGGTGTCCGAACGTGTGTATAGCAAAAAAGAAACTAGTCTGCAGGTACAGCAGGTAATAAGGAAAGCAAATTGAATTTTGGTATTTATTGCTAAAAGAACAGTATATAAAAGTAGGGAAGTGTTGCTGCAACTGTACAAGGCATTAGAGAGACTGCCCCTGGAGTGTTGCATATAGTTTTGTTGCCCTAACTTCAAGGATGTATTTGCTTTGGAGGTAGTTTAGAGGAGATTAGTTTCAGAGGTGATGGATTTGTCAAATTAAGAGAGATTGTCAGTTTAGGACTAAGCTCTCTCGAGTTTAGAAGAATGAGAGGAGGTCTGATTGAGGTATATAAGATGCTAAAGAGGATTGACAAAGTATATGTACAGAGAATGTTTCCTCTTGTGGGGCAATCTATAATGAGAGGTCATAGTTTTAGGATAAAGGGTAGCAGTTTAAAACAAAGATAAGGAGAAATCACTTCTCTCAAAGGGCCTTGAATCTTGTGATTCACTACTCTAGAGTATAGTGAATGTTATGATATTGAGTAAATTTAAGGAGGATTATGGAGAGTGGCCAGCGAAGTGGAGTTGAGGCTGAGATGCGATCAGCCATAATCATATTGAATGATGGAATCGGCTCAAGGGACTGAATTGCTTACTCCTGCTCCTAGTTCGTATATATATAACATAAATATTTCATTAAAAGTTGTTGTTTGAGGTCAAGCTTGGTTCCCTCTCTCTCTCTCTCTCTTTATACAACCTTGGTATGATCTTGCAACAGCTGTTACTTAGTTGGCATAAGTTCAATCAAACCTGGTGTAATACAAATTTGGAAAATATTTTAGACTATTTTTCATATTATTTTATAAAAGGATGTGACAAGTGTTGAGAGTTACTATTCATCAATGTTTTAATGTTCTTTGTTTTCTTGGCATTTTGTTTTAAACTGTTCTAGCCTGACTACTCAAGAGAATTTGTTTAAAATGTGCTTAACTGGTGTCCCAGTTTCTATAAAATAGAAAGATATCTTACCTAGTGGAACCAGAATGTAATGAAATTCTGAATTGAAATTACACATTGTGTTTACACAAGTGACCACGTAATACTCTCGTTGTCAAGTCTTTGGAGGACTGCACACTAATACAGTTTCAACTTCATAAAAAAATCCTCAGTCTAATCCTCCTTATAACAAAACAAGCATGAAGCATTTTTACTGTATTAGAGCAAGGTATAAACAGAAAGGCTGGGAATATATCACATCTTTTTGGACCTGAAGAAAGAAGAAATAGATTAAAATTTTGGATATGATCACTCTAAACAAAAGCACCTTATTTATCATGAGCCTTTAGACAACATAGACAATAGACAGTAGACAATAGGTGCTGGAGTAGGCCATTCAGCCCTTCGAGCCAGCACCACCATTCATTATGATCATGGCTGATCATCTACAACCAGTTTCCCCGTGTTAACCTGTCCTCTCTCCATTAATACACTTCTAAAATTTTCCATTTTGACCAGGCTTTTTGTCATCATTCTGAATATTTCCTTCTATAACCTGGGGCTGGATTTTTCATAAATCATATTCCCATCTCCTTTACTAAAAAGTTGGTTGTCAATGCATCTATGTGAAACCTCACTACCACACATTAATATCACGCTGGGAGCAGAGTGTGACTGCTATCCCTGTTTGGGAGTAGATCCTGCCTACGTCAGTTCTACTTGAAAGCAGGCCTGTTAGTTCTATGTCATGATAGAGGATATGCCAATTGCCTGATATTTTTCTGAGCAATTGATTATATTATCAAGAACAACATGTGCCATTGTTATAAACGCAATAGGTAAAACTTCTGTAAACAGGAATAAGTCACAAATTATCTTCAATTGTTGGTAATCATTTATGGGATGTGGGTGTCACTGGCTGGGTCAACATTTATTGCCCACTCCTAGTTACTCTTGAGTAGGTCACAGTGAGCTGCCTCCTTGAACTGCTGAAATCCACATAACAAATTGTTGAATGATGTACTGTCTCTATCTCACTAATGTAAAACCAAATCCCACCTCTTAGAATTGTGTAACGCTAAACATTCCAGTATTTTTCTTGTATTTTACTGCACTTCTCTCTTTATCTCATGACCATACTCCAATATTCAACATCACAAGTAAATGGGTGAAACTTGGGGCAGTTTGACTTCAGTGTAGCTAAGACCAAAGTCATTCACTGAACATAAAAAAATAATACCAGCATATTTCAATAGTGAAAATGTAAGAACAGTGGAGGTTCAAAGGGATCAAGGATTCAAGTACACACTTCAGTTTTTGCAATGGTCATAATCAAAAAAAGCTAATGAAATGTAAAACATTAAGGTGTGAAGACCTTTCATGGTGGCTCTTCAGAGTGGATAGAAATTTTTCAGCTAAAAGTTCTGAGTTCGGTTTTAAATGAGCATGAGAAGTTTCTCATGCTGAATTTCTTCAGCAATTTCTGTCTTTGTTTCAGATTTAGTGCGTTTGCTGTTCTTTGTTTTATTTTAAGTGAGAGCCAGACGACTCAAGAGAGAAAATATGATACTCCTCTTCAGGCACAGGGCGGTAGATGAACAGAACACATCTTCACAAAAGGCAGTGGACATTAGTTCAAACAACGATGATAAATGTGAGGTGAATGAACTTTTGCAAGCCCTAAATAAAATTCCGCACTATGTTCTAATCAATGAGTCATCTAGCAATCAACTTCAAAATGAACTTCAGTAAGTTAATTTACTGAATCCTAGCTGATTGAAGAATTCTTCCCTGTTGTTTTTTTCCAGTTTGTCTGAAATATTTAATATTCCCTCTTAAAGGTCTGTTAAGAGACTCTTTTCAAGAATTGAATATCTGTAATTCAGATTTTTGTGATTTGCAGTGTGTAATCATTTTTTGATTTATGTTCTCATTTGTATTGAGCTTAACAATAGACTAGAGGAAATACTGCTCAATATTTTAAATTGAACACATATCCAACAGAGGAAGATTAGTGGTTCTGAGAAATATACCAAGCTGCAATCACTTAATACATGAGATAATGGGGACTGCAGATGCTGGAGATTCCAAGATAATAAAATGTGAGGCTGGATGAACACAGCAGGCCAAGCAGCATCTCAGGAGCACAAAAGCTGACGTTTCGGGCCTAGACCCTTCATCAGAGAGTATCTGCAGGAAATCACCTTATTCATAATTAGATATCTTGGGCTGATCATTAAAAGTCAATACGGTTATACACTTAGTACAGTTGTGTTTTGCTCAACAGTTTCTAGGTAGTAATTTGAAAGCATTCTCTTAATTAAGATGTGTCTTTTATTATTTGCAGTAAATTGAAAAGGTACAGAGATTGGCAGCACAAGAAAGCACACTGAAACTCTAATACATAAAGGAGTATAGCAATGATTTTTCACTCACAATTCCTGATACAATCTGAGCAAAGAAGCCCTAGTCTTTGCCCAAGTTTAGAATGAAAAAAATCAGATTATGTTTTAGTATTTCTGCTTGACAGAAGGCCACTCAACCTCACTCAATCAAGTTGGTTAGAATCATCAAAAAAGCATCTAAACACTTACATTCTGCAGATAGTCTCAACGTCCGGAATCAGATGTTAGGGCTAGATTTCAGTCAGACCATGAGTCGAGCCACTTTCTGATGTCAAACTCCCTACATCTGAAAATCAGCCTATTTATGGAGAATCAAAAATTCTTCCAGTGTAGAAATCAGCCATTCGGCCCATCAAGCCAGCAATGACCCCACGAACAGCCTCCCACCCAGAACAAGCTCTCACCATATCCCCGTAGTCACGATTTCTTTTTAAACATGGCTAATTCACCTAACCGGCACTTCTTCAGACATTGTGGGGCAATTTAGTGTAATTTTAATTTGCCTAGTCAACAGAGGGAGCGTGGAGTCTGAACCACAAATGAGTGCAGGTGCTCTAAGCCCAATAACAGGCCCAAACTTGCCCTGCTTGATAACCACTCTGAAACTTGTAGTTTCACAGAATAATGGACCAGAAGATTGAACTTTGGCGGGCAACAGGTGTCAGCAGGTAACTAATGGCTGAAACATTGCTACATTGGAAAGTTGGTGCTAAACAGCACGCCATTAGGACCAGCATTTCTTCACCAGGTAAGGTACGCAGGAATGGAGGATTCTTGGCTCCACAGATCTGTTCTATAAAAATGGCCAAACATACTTCCCAATTTTGGGTTGGGTTGAACTGACCGAGCTAGAAAAAAAAAATCAAAAACAGAAATTGCTGGAAAAAGTCAGCAGGTCTGGCAGCATCCACAGGGAGAAATCAGAGTTAATGCTTTGGTCCAGTGGCACTTCTTCAGAACTGATAGTAGCTAGGAAAAAAGTTTTTTTTTCAGATTTCGGATTTTTGGATTTTAGGTTCAGACTTTGTTGTCATGTTTTTATGCAGTAGAAAGGATGGGGGAGGGAGTAAGGAGTAAATGATAGGTAAAGATAGGGGCCTAAGAGAGAGAAGGTCAATTAGACAGACAAAGGAGCAGATAATGAACAGCCTAGGAGAATGAATAGCTGCTAATGGGGACTATTTGTGGCCAACATTGGATTATGTCTGAGATAACACAGCGTGGAGCTAGATGAACACAGCAGGCCAGGCAACATCAGAGGAGTAGGAAAGCTGACATTTCGGTTCTGGAAATAGACAGATGTGAGCACAAGGCAGCTCAAACAGTTCATCCACTTTACTAATACCTATCACTCTAACTTCAAATTTACCTGGATCATCTCTGATACCTCTGTCTCCTTCCTGAACCTCTCTGACTCCATCTCTGGTAACCATCTTGAAACTGATATCTATTTCAAACCCAATGACTCCCACAGCTACTTAGACTACACCGCTTCTCACCCACCTTCCTGCAAGGATGTGATAGCCTATTCTTAATTCCTCTGCCTCCGCTACATCTGCTCCCAAGATGAGGCATTCCACTTCCAGACATCCCAGGAGTCCTCGTTTTTCAAGGACCGCAATTTCCCCTTGGCAGTGGTCACAAACGCCCTCGGCCCCATCTCTTGCATTTCCCGCACCTTAGCCCTCACACCTCCTGCCCACAATAAAAACAAAGACCGAATTCCCTTTGTCCTCACTTATCACCCCATTAACATCCCGATTCAATGCATCATTCTCCGCCACTTCCGCCACCTGCGATCTGACCGCACTACGAAGTATATGGTTCCCTCCCCACCCTTAACGGCCTTCCAAAGGGACTACGCTCTCCATGACTCCCTTGTCCGCCCCACACTCCCCACTCGCCCCACCACTCATATCATCTTCCCCTGCAACCGCAGGAAGTGCTACACCTGCCCTACACCTCCTCCCTCACCCCCATCCCAGGCCCCAAGAAAACCTTCCTCATTAAACACATGTTCACCTGCACATCCTCTAATGTGGTCTATTGTGCTCGCTGTTCCCACTGTTGCCTCCCCTGCATCAGGGGAACTAAGCGGAAGCTCGGAGATTACTTTGTCGAGCACCTACGCTCAATTCACGACAAACGACAACATCTCCTAGTCGCGAGCCACTTCAACTACCCCTCCCACTCCTTGGACGACATGACCATCCTGGGCCTCCTCCAGTGTCACAACGATGTCACCCGAAAACTGGAGGAACAGCACTTCATATTTGGCCTTGGAACCCCACAACCCAATGGTCTCAATGTGGATTTTACCAGCTTCAAAATCTCTCCACCCCCGATCTCATCACAAGACCACCCCTCTCTTGTCCCTGCCTCCTTGACCTATCCATCTTCTTTCCCACCTGTCCGCTCCTCCCAGCTCACTGACCAACCTCCATCCCCACTTCCTACCTATACTCACCTACTAACTTAATCCCTGCCTCCTTGACCTGCCCGTCTTCCCTCCCGCCTACCTGCCCTTCGCTCCTCACTGACCAAACCCCATTCCAACACCCTACGTACACTCACCTTTACTGACTTCAACCCTGCCTCCTGGTCCTGTCCATCTTCTCTCCACCTATCTGCTCCACTCTCCACCATCTATCATCGCCTCCCCCCTCTCTAATTTTCACTCAGAGAGTGGTGGATATATGGAATGCTCTGCCCCAGAAGGCAGTGGAGGCCAACTCTCTGGATACTTTCAAGAAAGAGATAGATAGAGCTATTAAAGATAGTGGAATCAAGGGTTATGGGGATAAGGCAGGAACAGGATACGGATTGTGGATGATCAGCCATGATCATAATGAATAGTGGTGCTGGCTCAAAGGGCCGAATAGCCTGCTCCAGCACCTATTGTCTATTGTCTATTGTCTATTTATTTCAGAGTCCCCTTCCTCTCCCCCATTTCTGAAGAAGGGTCCAGGCCCAAAACATCAGCTTTCCAGCTCCTCTGATGCTGCTTGGCCTGCTGTCTTCATCCAGCTCCACATCATGTTATCTCAGACTCCAACATCGGCAGTTCCTACTATCTCTCTGCTAGCAGACCATGTAATAACAAGGGCTGGTGTGTGAGCTTTGGGATAAGGACATTGGAGGGAGTGCTTCATGCCCTAAAATTGTTGATTTTGAGTCTTGAAGGCTGTAGAGTTCCCAAGCAGAGAATGAAATGCTGTTCTGCCATCTTGCGTTGAGCTTTGCTTGAGCACTGCAGCAATCGTGAGACAGAGATGTTGGCCAGGGAACAGGGTGATGTGTTAAAGTCGTAGGCAACTGGAAACTCAGGATCGTTTTTGCGGGCAGAGTGTAAGTGTTCCATGAAGTGATCACCCAGTCTACATTACATTTCCCCAATGGGGACGTGACCATATTGCGAGCAGTGGATACAGTAGACTAGATTGAATGAAGTGCAGATACAGCACTGCTTCACCTGAAAGGCGTGTTTGGGTCCTTGGATATTGAGGAGGGAGGAAGTAAACAGCCAGGTTTTAGAACTTCCAGAACTCGAAGCTGGGCCTGGCAAACCAGAGAGAGCTGAGATCATTGCCAGTTCCCAAGGTGGACTAAGTGAAAAGCCTTCCTCGCAGCTCCAGCACGACATCCCAAAATCAATATAAAAGAATAAAATATAAAACATCAGTCTAGCCCTTACACCTTGCTCACCCTCACCACCTGTCCTAGTCATGCCAGCCATGCCATCTGCTACATTTTATCCACCTGCCATGGGCCCTCATAACTCTTATGCTATCCAAATGCCCCCATCTATCCATGACTAACAGCCCCTCACCCAATAGACTTACTTAGTGCTTACTTGCACTCATCTCCCTTTCCCGTTCACCTACCATGCCAACTCACAATCTTCGCAAGTAACCTTGATGAGAAAAATCTTTATTGTTTAACTTCCCATTTCCGAACACACTTTATTGAGGGAAATAAACTTCCATTCATAAAAACATTTTGACAGATGTTGACAGTTTGTGACACTCCTTGACCTGTTTTGACACTTACCTTAAAGCAACAGTTCTTCACAAGTTAGTCAGTTCCAAGTAGTTTGTGCAACTTCTCCATACAATCCTTCGCAGAATTAACAAAGGCAACTTGACTTTCCTTGATTTCCCAAAAGAAGCCTGAACACACCCAGAGCTGTGCTGGGACAATGTCTACAGAGGTAGCTGAGCTCTCCAAAGGGTAATACACAAGAAATGCCCTGAGAACAGACCAGCTCTTACCTGGTATAACCTCCTTACTCTGGGTTACAGATAGCAGGAACACCAAAATCAGATTTGCAAAGGAAGTAGCTGATCATTTAATGGCCATTGGCTTCCTTGTAAGGTCCACTTATGATCTACAGTCTACCCTGATCTCACTCCATGAAAATGTGAAATGTTGAGGTCTAGAGCTCAGCCGCAGTGAAAATCTGAGTTTTTTTTAGATTATCTTAGATTCCCTACTGTGTGGAAACAGGCCCTTCGGCCCAACAAGTCCACACCGCCCTTTGAAGCATCCTACCCAGACCCATTCCCTTATAACCCACTCACCCCTGAACACTACGGGCAATTTAGCATGGCCGATCCACCTGGCCTGCACATCTTTGGACTGTGGGAGGAAACCGGAGCACCTGGAGGAAACCCACGAAGACATGGGGAGAATGTGCAAACTCCACACAGACAGTCACCCGTGGCTGGAATCAAACCCGGGTCCCTGGTGCTGTGAGGCTGCAATGCTAATCGCTGAGCCACCGTGCCGCCATGCAGAGTCTATAGTTGTACTCGTAAGGTGCCTTTTATTACAGGTACCTCTGGGCTCTCTCCAGGAGCAGTCTTTTGTTGCTGTCTTCTACAATCAACATACCATGGTTCAAATGGCTGCAGCAACCTTACTCGCCTCTGATACCTCTCACTCTCTCAGATGTTAATCACTGCCCATCACAACTGACCCTACTGCCACCTCCCCCCTCAACACCTCCCAACAGCCTGCAACCTCAGCACTGGCCATGGCCATGTTTACACCCAGCATTACCTCAAACCAAGGCATGTGTGTCCCCAAACGCCCTGAGCCCCCTTATAGTACCATTCCAGCTCTTGCTACTTTTCTTACTTGTTCAGCAATCCTGAGGCCAGAAAGTTTGTGCACGGTGAACCCATCACTGTGCATTACTCATTACCACACCGGCTGTACACTGGCGTGTTCCCACTAACATCTGGATAAACTGTCAACCTCTTTCTGTTGAAAAACACTTCCAGGCTCCTCATTGATGCCCTAATGGCAACATGCGCAGTCAACAGCACACTGCATTTGAGGTAACCAGCTATGGAGGCAAAGCCACTTGCACTTTTAGTTTCCAAGTCTGCATCAATCTGGTAACTTGTCAACTCAGCCTCCCTGGAGAAGACAATGCTACCATTGCATCCACCTTGACAGAAGTGTTGACAAGAGATGAAAATTACATTTGTCATGACCTTTTGGGACTGCTGGCTCTGATGCCTCTTTACATAAGCACCAGGTTGTGACCTGGCACATGTCCTACCTCAGGAACATCAGCTTCTGTGGGAAAGGACTGGTAAGTTTGAAATTACACCCTCATTCATCACCACTTTGAGCTTCCAAATGTTAGTTTGGTCAGCTGGAGGGCAAAATTCAGCCATCGGAAGGTCAATTAATAAAACATACAGCCTCTTGTCATTTACTTGCAGTTCTTGGATAATGTCAAATGACTATTACATAGAAATCCTTTACACACCGTCAGGCAAATATGAAGGCTGCACTTCAGCAACCAGCAATTTAAATGTAACTGTAACTGACAGAAGGATTTGTCGTCTGGCTGGCTGATCCTCAGAATCCTCTCAAAATGCATAAGTCAGGTCTTCAAGAAATCTCAACCATCAGACAGTTGAATTCCAATGTCTTACCTTGATTTGCAAGGCTCTAGCTAACTATTCTTCAAAACTGACAGGGTTTCGAACTGTTGGCCGGGTTACAAAATACTGCAGTCAGAACCAGTTGATAAAAATGATGGTGCTTGAAGAAAACTTGTGGTATATTAGAGAAATACATGGAATGACCGTAAGTATTAGATCTAGGAAATATGAAGTAATAATAAATGTTAGCTTCCCACATACTAGGTCAGCAAATCAACAGTCACAACTATCAACTCCATTGAATTTCATGGGCAAGCAAGAGAGCGCGAAAAAGATCATGCAAGGTAATTGGGACCACTTCTACGATTAAGATAATTTACAGTGGAAAACCCGTATAATTCTTGCATAAGATGGCTGGTTGTGGTTTTGGTGGCTCAGTGGTTAACACTGCTGTCTCACAGCGCCAGGGGCCTGGGTTCAATTCCAGTCTCAGGGGACTGTTTGTGTGGAGTTTGCACATTCTCCTTGCGTCTGCGTGGATTTCCTCTGCGTGCTCCAGTTTCCTCCCACAGTCCAAAGATGTGGATTGGCTATGCTAAATTGCTTGCAGTGTTCAGGGATGTGTAGATTAGAGGATGGGTCTGGGTGGGATACTCTGAGGGTCGGCGTGGACTTGTTGGGTCTGTTTCCACACTGTAGGGATTCTATGAAGTGTCTCATTAACAGTTAAGTACAATGGTAGAATCTTATCGGGCTCTGAACAGTTTGAGCTATAAGTGAAATTTGTGGCAGAACCAAATGCGAAGCCCAGTGAAGTTGATCTCAACATTGAGAATGTCTCACTCCATCTCATTAGCTTTTCACATGTGGCTATGTGAGTTCCTCATTAGGCAGTGATGAGTTTCCAATGAAAGGGAATTATTGCCTGTTAAATATCTTGTTATTGGTATAACTTATGCTTTGTGGAAGTGAGAGCATTGTAACAATGATAGTGGGGTATCGAAGACACCACGTTGGCACTTGCACTGGCAGAGTGGAGAAGATATTGACCTTCTTCCTCCAGTGCTGTGCATTCCACCACACAGCTGAGATTGCATTTTCCCTGGACCAGACTGGCATGATCTGGTTTGACTTCTACTGTTTGTCCTGAGGGATGAGGGAGTCACAGCTGTGCACCAGTCACCCAACAGGACCTCCAGGATCCTGCCAAATTCCATCTCCCTGCTTTGCAGAGTAAATGTCAGGAACCATGCAGGACAACTCCAGACTGACACAACTTGTCTGGGTAAATAATGGGCCTTTGAAGGTGATAAAGGCGTGAATGATGCAAATGAACTCTGGGATTCTGCTAAATTCTGCCAATTGGCGAGTTGTTCTGGGAATGAAGTGGAGCAAGATGGGACCAGAATTCGATGTTCTGGATGCAGTTTAGGGGCAGTTTAGATAATGAATGAGGTGATTTTGGTAAGATACATTAGAAAACCTATCAGTCCTCACAGGGAAACCCCTCCAACAAACTCAACGCAATTAGGCCTAAGCTAAAAAATAGACTGTCCAAGTCTACTCAGTTAGACAAAATGAGAAGGTGTTTGGTGCTTAAGATATGAAAGCTTTGGAAATAAATTAAAAACTTTGGAGCAAATGTAGAATACAATTTGAAGAGCTCAGAACTAATTTCTAAAAGCATTTACAAGGGTTTAGTGATTATTTTCACCATTATTCATACAGTCAGCATTGACTCTCCTATTCACATTTAAACAACTGGGTGATACATGAACAAGACTAATGACATTGAGGAAACTCATCTGTGGTGCTACTAATCTATTATTACAATTTGCAACATATCCTAGCTCTCTATTCATGTTCACAACTAAAACAGTTGTTCATAAATAGATTCACCCATGACTTAAAGCTTACAATTTTATGTCCAATAAGTAGCAAATAGTATGCAACAGAATAACCTTTCCATGTTGTGGGGTTTATCAGACCACATACTTTGTCCTGTATATTCTTCTGTACACTCTGACAGATGGAAAAAACAATGTTTTCTGGCCATATAATTCAGGCTAAAACTGTAGGTTACATTTATTTGTAAGGTTTATAATTACACAAAAAGAAAATATTATCACCAACAATCTGAACTACAATCCTGTACTTACAATAGTTTTTAAGTGTGGAAACAATAATAAATTCTGATATTTTTGTTTGTTCATGGAATTCGAATGTCCTGGGCCAGGCTCGTTCAATGCACATCCAATTTTTCCTCAAGGAAGTGATGCTACTCTGCTCTCTCGATCTACCCCAGCCCTTGTTTAGTAGATCCCTTCACAGTGCTGTTAGGCAGTGACATGAAGATTTTGACCAGGATCAATGAAGAAACAGTGATACATTTCTGAGACAGAATGATATCTTACTTGGAGATGAGTCTGCAGGTGTTGGTGTTCTCACCAATTTACAGCTTTGATCTTCGAGGTGACAATGATTGTGAGTGGTGAGGTGCTGTTAGAAAAGACCCAGCAAGTTGCTTCAGTGCATCTTCTAGATGGTAAACAGCGCAGCCATGATGTGCCAGAGTGGAATGTCACAACACATCGATAGCAAGCCAAATCAAATCAGCCTCACTATCACTTAATTCATATCATAGTGAAATTAAAATATTCAATGACTGTCAAATTTTCTCAATTGTTCCTAATCAGACTTTATGTGTAACCAACCTTGTGCACCAGGTCTATAACCTAAATAAAAGTTAACAATTTGTTATTAATAATGTATCTTTAGCAGACCACTGATAAACAACAAGCAATCTATTTAATATCTAAGAAGTCTATAATTCTTTGATGATAAACCATCACCAATGCACTGCCAGACAGACATAATAGGATAAATTAAAAGAAAGAAAAATAAAGGCCTTTACGAGATCCTCGGACAATGGGTTATATTACAGACATACAGAACTGTACATCCTACTTGAATTCCAAGGTCACCAGTCAATGCACTCACAATAAACTTCTAGAATTATTCACCCACTTCTTGCATACTGTGATTCTCTTCTCAGGACAATCAACAAGTCAGTAACTGGAGTGAGACCAGAAACAAAGCAAAAGCAGCGCCATTTGGGAAGTTTCAAAATATAAAACTGTGTGCTCCTCAAAACCCAGTCAGAACTGGTTCACTCTTTATTCTCTTTTTTTCTTCAACATTCTCTGTTGATGGCTGGCCAGCATGGGTCCTCACTTGATTGACCAATTCAGTATTCAACCTGACCAATCCCTAATCATAGCAATAACTTATGCCAAAATGTCTGGCATTCTCATAGCAGTAATTAACCTACGTTATCTTTTCAAGTCAGTTCCCTACATTTAGCAACTGTCTTTGTTCCCACTTTTTTAATAAACAAATTGCAGTTCAAAGTTCAATTCTCAACTTCAATTGTCAGTTCCAAACCCAAAATCAGAAAAATAATGATGGCCTAAACAGAAGTGAGAGAATGTTTAAACTGGTGGATGGCTTCACAAATCAAACAGACTGTTTTGTGCTTGATATGTTGAGCTTCTTGATTGATGGAGCTATGCTCATTCAAGTAAGCAGAGAGTGTTCCATCCAAATGCTGGCTTGTGCCTTCCTGAGAGGGGTTGAAGTGTTGTGTGGTTGTGGGAGGAGAGCTGTCATTAGAGTTACTTGTCGCATCATTTATGGCATCTAGAATCATCGAGTCATATAGTAGTACAGCACAGAAATAGATCCTTTAGTCTAACTCATCCCATGCAAACTAATTTTCCAAAACTAAGCCCACTGCCTGCATTTAGCCCGTATCCATTTAAGGCTTCCAAGATAATAAAATGTGAGGCTGGATGAACACAGCAGGCCAAGCAGCATTTCAGGAGCACAAAAGCTGACGTTTCGGGCCTAGACCCTTCATCCATCATTAATTCTCCAGCATCTGCAATTCCCATTATCTCTCTCCATTTAAGGCTTTCCTATTTATATACCTGTCCAAACATCTCTTAAAATGTTGCAACCGTCCCTGTGTCTACCACTTCCCTTTGGTAGTTTATTCCACATATGAACCATTCACTGTGTAAAAAAGTTGCCCCTCAGGTCCATTTTAAATCTTTCCCCTCTCATCTTAAAAAATATGCCCTGTAGTTATGGCCCCTACACTGGGGAAAAGATTTTTGCTCTTACCCTTACCTATACTCCTCATGATTTGATAAACATCTATAAAGGTGACCCTTCAACCTCCTACGCCACACTGAAAAATGTCCCAACGTAACTAGCCTTTTCTCATGATTTGCAGCAATATCCTGGCAAATCTTTTTTTTGAACCCTCTTCAATGTAATAATATCCTTCCTACGGCAGGGCAATTAGAACTGTACATAGTACTCCAAAAGTGGCCTTACCAACATTCTGTACAACCTCAAAATGACATCCCGACTCCTATATTCAATGGTCTGAGCAATAAATACCTTCTGTGCTTTGCAGAGTCTTCAGCAACGAACAAAATGCAGGTATTAATGTAATTCTGCTCAGTGATGAAATATAGACACAAGCATGAGAAGGAAAATTTGAGCATCTCAGTGAGCTACCAAATTTATTCGGAATTTGTTTCCTTTTTTTCAAGTACAGCAGGATCATTTGAGGAAGTTGGCTATTTCCACTAGGCATAAAAGTGAATTCAGCATTAACCAGCATGATAGTAGCAAATGAATGGAATATGTATTCCATTCTGGTTGGGGCTTATTAATTTTGACACCTGGATAACATATTGAATAGCCCAGTTCTAAGAACAACCAGAGAGACTAAACTAGACTTCACAGTGTTTGGTTTATGACTTCAAGAATATGTATTAAGGGCAAATTTTGGATCATGACTGTTGCACCCTATCACCATCTGGTATACAGGTACCACTATTGGCACAGGTGGATGCCTAGCTGCCCATATCTCAAACATGCATTGGGCTGCTTGTATATGTGCCTAATTCAGGACTTCTGCATTAAATTGTTCAATGATGATTGTTTATCTTAGGGCATGACGGGCTTTTAGCTAACTATCAAATTATTCATGCATTGTGCTGCCATGTCCAATTTTAAAGGCTATAAAATTTAAACCACAATCTGTTTTAGTGTTTTTGATTCAGGAATAAACACTGGCCCTGTCCAGTGACAGCCAGAACTCCCCTGTTCACATTGAATAATGTCATGGCATATTTTGGCACATTTTGGCTGAACACAACACAACAGACAAAGCCTTGGTTCACTGTTCACCGTGCTATATGTTTTAAATATATGCATAAGGAAGTAACTTAAAACAAAATGATCAATGGTTTCTGCAGTGTCAAGGTAATGATTAATGGAATGAAACTTTACAGCACTAGAAAGCAAATTACATTTTCCTGCAAGTTCTGAAAAGCTGCAATATTTGTGACAGAAATGTAAATAATTGGAGTGAATGGAGAATCCAAATAACTACGTGTACATGAATGAAATTCACAAGGCAGGAAGCTCTCCTGGGATCAAACAGCTCTTTTCTAATTGCTAACTTGAATATTTTGTACTGGTGTTTACTCTGGAATGGCATTATTCATTCTGGTAAGTGAAAGCTTTTTTTTTCTGCAATGTCTGTAAATTTGACGTTTTATCACCTACTGAGCAGATGTTAGACTCAGTCTCCCCTGAGCATTTGAGAAGAAACTATCATTGATTTGTTAAATTCTGTTAGTGCCAACGGTTCAGAAATTAAAAACACGAGGGTCGCAGTTGTGACTGCCGTACTAACACTATGAGTGTATGGACATTTTTTTTTAAACATCAATGCATAGTTTTGTTGACAATAGTCATGGCCTGGTACACATGTTGCTTGCCACTTGTCAGCCCATACCTGAATATGGACATGGACTACTTCAGTATTTCAGGATTTGTGATTTTTAAACATTCATTCATGGGATCTGGATGTCCTTTGCCAGGGCAGCATGTATTGCCCATCCTAATTGCCCAGAAGACCGTTAAGAGTCAGTTACATTGAAGTGGGTCTGGAGGAACATGTAGACATGTAGAATGGCAGATTCCCTTCCTTGAAGAACTTTGTGAACCGTGTGGAATTTTCTGGCAGTCAACATGGTCATCTTGAGATGTTTAATTTCAAACATTTATTAAAATTCCAGATTCCATCATCTGCCATGGCAATTTTCAAATATATGTTCCCAAAATGTTATCTGGGTCTCCGGGTTAACAGTCTAGTGATAATACCACTGAATCTCCCCTAATGGTGCTGCACATTGTGCAATCATGAGCAGATATCCTCACTTCTGACCTTATGATGAAGCAGCTGAAGATGGTCGGGCCTATGACATCTCATGATGAACTCCTGCAGAGATGTCTTGGAGCTGAGGTGAATGACCTCCAACCATCTTCATTTGATTTTTATTTCAGAACCCCCTTCCCCTACCATATTTCTGAAGAAGGGTCTAGGCCCGAAATGTCAGCCTTCCTGCTCCTCTGATGCTGCTTGGTCTGCTGTGTTTATCCAGATCTACACCTTGTTATCTCTTCATTTGTACCAGGTATGACTTCAATTATTGCAAATAAATTTATGACAATTTACAATGATTTTGTGGTCATCATTGGGCTAGCCTTTTAACTGTAGATTTAATAACTGGATTTAAATTTCACCTTCTGCTGTGGTGCGATTCCAACCCAAATTAACATAGCATTTTGGAGATAGCAAACTGCAGATGCTGGAGTTCAGACACAACACTGTGTGAAGCTGCAGGAACATAGTAGGTCAGGCAGCATCACAGGATTAGGAAAGTTGATGTTTTGGGTCAGGACCTTTCTTCAGAACTTTTTACCCTCAGTGTCTGCATTATTGATCCAGCAATCATTACACCACTGCATTCCCGAAATCTCAAATTTCTTATTACTTGACAACCATGATATTCTTTCGATGATACATTGGTGCTGGAGGGCTGCTGCATTGTCAAAAATGTTACCTTTTGGATGAAGTATTTAATCCAAAATGCCTCTCATCTGCTCTGGTAGATGCAAAAGATTCTAAAAGGCGCTATTCAGTGAAGAATAGAGAGTTATTTTGTTTTTCTCACTGTTATGTGTATGTCATGACTTTAAAAGCTCTTCAAAGTGAAATAAGGACTGAAGTTAAATGAATTATTTCAGAAATATTGCTTGATCATATACTGAGTAAAATATGCTTAGGATTATGTTGAGTAACTCATAACTAAGTAGAAGACACAAGCAGAAGGTCGAAGAAGTACAAATAATTAATTTAAATGAGAGTAAGAATGATGAAAAAACAAACAATCTGTAGAATCTAAAGCAATAAGATTATTAAAGGGATATAGAGCCCCTACAATGTGGAAACAGGTCATTCAGCCCAAAAGGTCAACACCACCCCTCCGAAGAGCATCCCCTCCCCCTACCCCTGCATTTCCCATGTCTAACCCAACTAAACTAAACATCCGTGGGCACTATGGGAAATTTAGTATAGCCAATTCACCTAGCTTGCACATCTTTGGACAGTGGGAGGAAACTGGAGCACCCGAAGGAAATCCACGCAGACACAGGGAGAATGTGCAAACTCCACACAGACAGTCGCCCGAGGCTGGAACCAAACCTGGGTCTCTGGTGTTGTGAGGCAGCAGTGCTAACTACTGAACCATCATGCTGCCCCAGATGAGCAGATGAATAAGTAATGTTTTGTCCAAACTAGCTCGTCACCATCATCATCTGCCCCCTCTCTATCATGGTTTTATTTCATTTTATTTTATAAAAGTAGAAAGCCCTTTTACCCTGTTCTCAAGTATTGGAAGTGCTTACTGAATGTGTCCCCCAGTTAGAACCTCAAAGGTCAATGACATTATGTGCCTCAGAATCTTGCCTAAAAGCAAATCAAGTTTCAGCTCCTAATTACCAACAATCTTTGATTTTTCTGAGAGGCTCAAAACTGAGAGTCTTTTCTTTCTTAAATCTTTCATTGTTCTAATATTCTAGCAAGCAACAATCTTTCAAGCCCACAAGTCTGAGTCTTGTTGGATTTTCTCTTCTGTTGTTTCCACTAATAATATTAACTATTTCTATCTTAATTTTCTTGGATGTTCAAGATCTCTATTAATATCCAGGAATGATTAAACCCGTTAATATGTTAGTCTTGACAATGTTCACTCGAGTAACCATCACTCAGACTTTCTAATGGCAGATAAGTATTTCTGCAGCACAGATGAGAGTTGCACATTGGAAACCTGCAGAATTCCCATCATAGCAGACTCGAGTGGAATTGCCTGGAAATTGAAGATTTCGATGACTAGTTCCTGTGTCTGGAACCCTCTGAAACTATCCATTTAAATTAGACCTTGGAGAGGTCTGCAGTAAAATAAATAATTATTCAGGAAAAGTCAGAAAAAGTCCAAATCCTGAGGAACTGTTTAATTGACATCCCAATTTACCTTCATCAATTAGGCCTTCCACAGACCCCTTACAATCCCAGACTCTGACTCAACACAACCTTACCTTTCGAATCCAACATCTCCCCAACCTGCACTGGACAACCCGGCCCCCCATCCCCCATCCTGCCACACTCTTGCGACTCAAACTCTCTGTCTTCTTCCACAAGATCTGACACCCTTACACCTGCTACCAGAATTGACACCCTGGCTACTGTGAACATTACAATTATCTCACTGCCAGGACCAAATTCTTGACCCCTCTCAACCCCGTCCACCCCCATTGCCACTACCAACTCTTTTTCCTTCCTCACCCCCTCCAACCCCAGCAACGAACACCAGCTCTCTGTCAGGCTGTATTATCTCCCACAAACCCTAAGCAATCCCGCACACTCCATCACTTACACAGCTCCCTTGCCACCTTATGACCTTAAGGGTGTCACCTATTCTGCCACCTAACTCACTGGTAGCCTACCCTTTACCCATCTGGTGCTCTACTGGCACCCAACCCTCCTGAGTTCTGATGATGGGTCCCAACCCGAAACATTAACTTTCCTGCTCCTCTGACGCTGCCTGACCTGTTGTATTCCTCTAGCTCCACACTGTGTTGACTCTGGCTCCAGCATTTGCAATTCTTGCTGTCCCCTCCTGCAAGGGACCTGTCAGAATGCAAGAACGACTCTGCATTTCTGTCGCATCTCTGAATGGAATCTCCTGTTGGAAATGCAAAGATCTTTTCTAACTTAAAAAATAAGAATAAATGAAGAGGCAATCTGCATGTGATTACCACTCGTTGGAAAATCTGACCAAATTCACTTAACAATCTGTAGATATGGTACACTGATACGGTTATTATTGCTATTTTTTTCCTGTAAAGTGTTGAAATGCTAACAAGAGGTAACTCAGCCTAGTAGGATTTGTGATATTAATTTGAAATCTCTGACTAACCATTGGAATTTTTCTTAACTTTTTCATGAATTGTGAGCATCATCAGTGGGCCAGTATTTGTTACCCATCTTTAATTTTGAGAAGGTTGATTGTGGTGGCAATTAGCCAGATTGGGTTTGTCCTCCTTTTTGTGGACAATGTTTGCCTGGGCAATTTTCAACATCAATAGAAATGTGCCAGTGGTTTTGATGGATTGAAACAGCGTGTATAGGGGTATGGCTGTTCTGAAGTACAAGTCTTCCATATTACAGCAGGAAAGTTGTGAGGGCCCATAGCCTTCTGTGCTTTCAGCTGTTTCACTTGGGAGGAATCGAACAATTGGAAGACAGGGAGCTGATCTATTGTCCGACCTTGGGAAGAGATCAAGTGGATGTGTGGTTGGCACTTCTGGCTGAATTGGTTGCAAGTGATTCAGTCTTATTTTTGCCTTGGTATTTTGGGCTAGCTAAGCCTATAGTGATACTCATTTAACAACATACATTAAATTTTATCCATCCAGTCCCTCTTTATGGAACCATCAAGCTATATTTTTTTTAATTGCTTGATTAAAATGTTTATACTTTATACCCCTGAGTGGCCATAGATACATAGTTCCATGCATGAAGCCGTTGATCCTAGCTACATTTGATGCTAAAAGCAGTAGTAATTCAAAGTGAAACCTGGGTATTGTTGAAGATTTCCTCCAGGAGGCATTAGATAACTTATAGATGAGTGATACTGCAATGGGAGGCAATACTGACCTGGGGTGCCCAAGGCATAGTGCTGAAATGTCTAGAATTCCTATTACATATTAATGATTTGGTTGCAGAAAGTCATTGCTCAGCAGAAGAGGGGAAAAGCAAAAGTAAGCACTTCAAAGGGGCAAAGGGAAAATACTGTGGCTGCTAGTTGTTTGACAACAGCACAAAACTACTGAAAAAATTCAGCAGATCAGGCAGCATCCTGTGGAGAGAAACAAAGTTAATGGGCAGAGCATGTTGAGATGTCAGCGTTCTTGTCAGCCAGCTGAAGAGCCAGGCAAGAAAGCCACACTTGCAGGAAGGCACATTAAACCACATACCAAACAGGCAGTACCAAGGTCAACACTGAATCAAAACTCTGGGGAGAGATAATGGGAACTGCACATGCTGGAGAATCCAAGATAACAAAGTGTGAGGCTGGATGAACACAGCAGGCCAAGCAGCATCTCATGAGCACAAAAGCTGACGTTTCGGGCCTCTCTCTGATGAAGGGTCTTGGCCTGAAACGTCAGCTTTTGTGCTCCTGAGATGCTGCTTGGCCTGCTGTGTTCATCCAGCTACACACTTTGTTATCTTCAAAACTCTGGGGATCCAGATTCTTGCCCACCTGAAGCTGCCAGCCAAAGGAAAACAAGAAAACGGTCTATTAAATTCTCTTACTAACTCTGTCTCCTGCGTGTGCAATCTTCCACATGATTTGGCATGTCTCCACTTCCCCTTAACTGATGACTCTCACTCACTGTGGGTGACAGGGCTGTCCAAAGGGTTCAAGCCATTTCTCATACTCTTGTTCGCAGCCCTTTCCCTCCGTCCTAATACCACTGTCCCTTTTCTGCATCTTCTGTATTTCCCAACAGCCTTCATATTTAACAAATCATCCCCCACCATTTCCACCGGCTCCAGCATGATGCAACGACCAAACAGACCAAACCATACATCCCCACCCATCCACATTCAGTATTCTGAAGGTATTGTTCCCTCTGTAATACAGTAGTCCACTCTTTCATTAAATCTAATGCTTGATCCTTTCTCTACAATGTGCATGGGCAGGAAATGCAACACTTTTGCCTTTTCATTTCATCATTCTCAGTGTTGAAAGTCCTAAATGTTCCTTCAAAGTGAAATAGTAATTTGTTTGTACTTCTTTCAATTTAATTTCTGTATTAGCTGCTCATTATGTGGTCTTCTGTACCATGGAGTGACAAAATGCAGATTGGGTGACTGCTTTATATAATGCATCCACTTTTTCAGCAATTTCAACCTGAGCTTTGAGATACTTGTCTTTTGAATTACCACTTCAGCTCTAGGCTGATTTTTCTGTGCATGGCTTCAATGCAATTTTGAGGAACAACACCTTATCTTTCCAATCATCACTCTACTACCTTCTGACCTCATCATCACAATCAACGACTCTGGCTTATTACGTTTCCTTCTTCCAGTTTTAACCCCAATAGGAGATTTCATTTTTTTACCTGCTGATGCATCCAGACCAGATAGACAGACAGGATACCTGACTTCATTCACATACTGCATGTGATCCAACTCAGAACTATATTGCCGTTCCTTTACTGCTGCAGGATTAAAATCCTAGACTTTCTTTCATAACGCTGTTCATGTCCCTATACTCCAAGGACTGCAGCAGCTCGCCACCACCTTCTCCAGGCTAATTAAGGATGTGTGATAAATGTTGTTCTAGCCAGCGACCCTCTTATCCCATGAACATTTTTTTAAATTACAGGACGGAATACTGAAATGCTACCTTAATAACAATGTTATTTTCATTTAAAATTCACTTTACAAGGGATTTTTTGATGAATGTACTATTCTGAAGCAAAGGAAACATTCTGATTTTTGAATCACAATTTTTCTGTATTCTTCTAAACCAACCAATTAGTAACTCAAATTGGAATTTGGGATTGAGGTAAGAATTATTCTCTCATGCTGTATGTTATCCCCAGCAATTCAGAAGTTTAGAACAAGGGAGTTCTTTATTAAATTTCTGTACCTCGATCAAGTTCTAGCCATCAGGTCAATACATCACTTGTACAACTGAAAACTAGATGCACTGTTATTTCCTGTTACAATATTGAGGGATTCTGTAATCGTTCAGTGAAATATACTTTCCTTTCACATAAAAAAAAGCTATCATAGATCACTTTTGTGGAGGTCAGGATTTTAACAAGTCACAACGACTTGCATTTACAGTGGAATCTGAATTTGCAAAATTTCAGAAATAATTTGGCAGCAAAACCATAGCATTGATTCAGAATAGACTTGTTTCTGAAAATCAGACGAAGCAGAGTTGCTCTGTCAAAAGTGCTAAGAAATAGCCACTTGTAATTCCATTAGCATTTCAGTAATTAAAATGAAGTATGCAAATTTGGGTAACAGAAGGCTAATGAGCAGAAGGTCAGAAATTAGTCTTCATTGGTACAATGAGTTTCTGGTGTTATGTGCAGCAAGGTTGCTGAGCAAAGTCAGTGAAATAAAACATGTTGAGACAAACTTTAACCAATCCTCCAATTAACCCCGCAGGTTGAGGTTGGTGTGTCAAAAACAATATATCTGTATCCTGACCCAGACCTGCTCCTGATACAACCACTTCCAGCTTTAAGTAAAGTGGAAAAGTGGGTACTAGGCTAACGCATACCGAAGAGGTGCTTTGGCACCATGCATAAAGAGAACAATTTACATTTACATATGAATTCTTCATGATCAGTGGATATCACAGTGTGCTTTACAGACAATTCAGTACTTTTAAAGTGTCATCACTGTCGTAATGTAGGAAATGTAGCAACTAACTTGGAGGCAGAAATTACTAACCAACAATTACATGGTAATGACTTGGACTTTGTTTCTTTTTCCTTATGTTTATAACTGAACAGTAAACGTTACCAGGACACGATGGATAACTGTTTTGTCATCTCAATTAAAACACCTGCAAATTGATCTTTTGCCCTCCTCTCCCAGGTTGACCAATCCTTTCCCAACACCCGTTCTCTCAGGAGTGATCACCCACTGCAAGACCCCCTCCCTCTCATCCCCCTTGTGAATCAAGTTCAGAGATACCTTGGCCTGAGGCTTTCAACAACATGTTCCCTGTTGGCCTTGAAGTCAAGTCTGTCAATCCAGTTGGCTTTTGGTAGGGTAACTGGTTGATGACATCTCACATATGCAGTAGAGGTGAAATGATGGGAAATTCTAACTTCAGAGTCCCCTACATCTTACCAATACCACTGCTACACACAATGGGCCAGGTAAATTATTACGCAAGCCATTATAATGGACAGAAATAAAAGTAGTAGGGAAATAGAGGATGAAACCAATTTGTGATTAAATTATTTTGACACAATAATAAATTGTGAATGAGTAGAATAAATTAGCACATACAAATGTTCAACACTGAAAAAGCAAAGTGGTTCTTTTGGCTAACAGCATAAAACATTGGCTAGGCCACAGCTAGAGAATCATGTACAGCTCCAAAACGGACCGAAGAGTCTTTTTCAATAATATAGATCTTTATGTCTCTGACTCTAATTGACCTTCTTCTAATTAATATAGTTCCTACATTGTAGCAAAATTTCCCTAAGACACTACAGACTGGCATTATCCGAACCAAATTTGAGCCCTAGTACAAAGGTGATTTTAGCCAATTTTTTTTAACAATAACAATAGCAATGATACTATCAGTGTGTGCCATTATCATTTGTGAAAATGATAGCACTGGTAAATGTGAGAATGTGGAATTTCCTAATAGTGATTCTACACTTCTACAAGGTTTGAAATGCCTCCTGAATACAATCGATCCAAAAATCATTGAGCTGATGAAAACTCACTCTTCCCCGCTATTAGACATTAATTGTCAGAGATGCAGAATAGCTCCATTCCTTATCCAAATTGTTTCCAGCATCCTGATTCTAGAAGACCCGGTCCTATATCTGGCACCCAGTAAAGGTGGGGGTATATTTGCACAAATGTGGTTCAAGGAGACAGCAGAACATTTAAAAGCGCAGCTGCTTTCACTTAATGGCATTTTTTGCTGCCCAGGTTTCTGCAACATGAAGTGTGAGCTTTAAGAGCTTAAAGGAAAGTTCTCAATCTACTAGCATACCTTCTCTCGACACCTGCTGGAGTTTCTCAGCACTTTCTATTTTTTTTTCCTCAGATCTCCAACATTTGCCATTCTCTACTCGACCTTTCTTTGAAAAGTTCAGGTACCCTGTTGGACAGAACTGCTACCCTTTTTGGATTGTTCTGTGTACACATGAATACGCATAAAAGGAGGATAAGAGCCATCCAGCTATCAATTTATTTAAATCCCCTTATTTAAATTTGGAAAAAATGCCTGCTGTTGTCTCAGTTGAAAGAAGTTCAGTGCTTCCAATTTCAATGGTTGTTGTTGATATCAGTCTGATGGCTATCATTACTGTATTAATCCTGCTTGACTGCTTTCACAATCTATGATCATAGAATTGGGTGCTGGTTCACAGTTTAAATGACAGGCTCAAATGGTAATAAGCTACAAATACAAATGTTTGTGTTTTAGAAGGAATTGATATTTGATGGAGTTTAAGTGTAGTGAATTAGATTTCATGAATAAGTGTACAGTTTATGTAGCGAAGTCTGTGAGTGATACCAAACTTTATTTTTATTTATTCCCTGAATATATAAACAGCTCCTGAAGTCTATTCCTGGTGGGCACTGGGTGAACTAGCATGGACGGTGCAAGGGCAAAGAGTTGGGACACGCAATGGCACAAGTTGACACTAAGTCAGCATAAAGGTTATAAAGGTGCCATGGAGGATGGGTAGAAGGGCATACAATAGAATGAAGTTTATGGCAGGAGCTGGGAGTATGCATAAGTACATGGGTTGGCAATGAGGACAAAGGGACCATCTGTGAATAGGTGAGGACGTGGCCTGGCTTGGGAATGATTGGAGGGTGTCTGGTGTTGAAGAGATGTGAGGAATAAGCCCCTTGTGGTGCTATTTCAAGGGGACGTGGACCTAATACTGGTTAGCATCTATATCTCCATCGGTTCCCTCCTCACTACCACCAAACAAATCCGCCCATTCAAGGCTGTTTCTTATGCAAAGTGTGCACAGAGTCAGGAAATTCCCCAACTCTTGTTAAAAGCTCAGTTCACCTTATATTATCCAACCTGCCTACCATAATATGATCCCAGAAAGTGGGATTTCCTTGCATTGAGGGGCTTAATGGCTGTGGGGATGGCTCCTGCTGAGAGTGTGGGCTGGCTATTGACTTTATATCCAGAGTCGGAGTAGTCCACTGAACCCTTCCATAAATT
The DNA here is from genome assembly GCF_030684315.1 of Stegostoma tigrinum. NCBI lineage: Eukaryota > Metazoa > Chordata > Chondrichthyes > Orectolobiformes > Stegostomatidae > Stegostoma > Stegostoma tigrinum. The sequence goes on from NC_081356.1 coordinate 74,064,882, forward strand.
GCTGACCATAGTTTAAATGCCACATTTCTGATCATAGCTACAGCATTCGGGCCAAGTCGTTATAAATCTCTAATTATGTACAAGATATAAACAATTACATTTTATTTTGAAATATGAGCTGAGTAGTTCATAACATCAAATGATAGGGGAGGAGAAATGTCTTTTGTTAACTTCCGTGGCAGTTCAGGGTATGTGCATTATTGTACATCTTTTCACATACATACATTATTGGATAATCTCAAGTTGGTAAAACAATGTGTGGATTTTGTTTAGGTGGGTCCCTGAAACAGCACGGGAGAGCAGACATTGACTGGAGTTACTTGTTAGCGACTAAGTAATAGTGATCGAGTAGGAGAAGCATGAAGCATGAACAGCAAGGTTGTCATGGGTGACTTCAATTTATATAGAAGCTGAGTAATCAGTTGAGCATAAAAGCTTAGAGGAAGAGTTTCTGGAATGTGTTAGGGATGGTTTTCTGGTTCATTATGCTGAGGAGCCAACCAGAGGAAATGTTACTTTAAACCTAGTATCATGCAATGAAAAAATAATTAATTAACATTCTTGTTCCTAAAGGTTCGGATACAACAAGTGACCACAATCTAATATAATGTTACATTACCTTTAAAAGTAACGTTGCTCATTGTGAAGCAAGGTATTACATTTGAATAAGGGAAATTATGAAGGCATGAGGTACAAATTTGTACAGGTGGAGCAGGGCAATACATTAAAAGGCATGACTGTACATAGGCAGTGGGTAGTCTTTAAAGAACTAATACATAACTGAGAGCAATAATACTTTCCTTCAAAGTGCAAAAACTCAAAAGATTTCAGTAAAACAAGGCTGCAAAGGAAGTTCAGAATTTATAAGATTAAAAGAAAAGGCCTATAATACTGAAACAATTAGCAGTAATTCAGATGATTGAGGGATTATGAATACAGCAAGGAAGGGCCAAGAAACTGAGAAGAAAAGGGAGAGTAGAATGCGAATACAATCTAGCAAAAAGCATTAAAACAGACTGTAAAAGCTTTGATTGGTACATTAGAAAAGAAATGCTTATCCAGAATGAACGTGGCTTTAATACAGGCAGAATCAGGAGAATTTATAATGAGGAACTAAGAAATGGCAGATAAGCTCAATGATTACTTTGTGTCTGTTTTCACTGACGATGATCCAAAATTTCCCAGAACTAGAACTAGTGGCTTGGGAGAATGAGGATTTGAGAAAATTAGTATTATTGTGAAGACTAAAGTTGAGAAATTGCTGAAGCTGAAATCTGATAAATCTTCAGGACCTGTATATCAGAGTTTGAAGGAAATGACTATCGAAGTAGTCTAACAGTGATTACCTTCCAAGATTTAATGTTTTCTGGAATGACTCCTGGGGATTGCGAGATAGCAAATACCACCTCACTATTTAAAAAAGGAGTGAGACAGAAAGTAAGGCAGTGCAGAATGTTAACCTTATATCGGAAGTCAGGAAAATGTTAGAAACTATTCGAAAGAATGCGATAAGTGGTCAATCCGGCAATAATTATCTGATTGGACACAGTCAACATGGATTTGAAAATGGCAAATTGTGTTTGACAAACCTAATAGGAGATTTTTAAAAGATGTTACTAATATTGATAAAAGGGAATAAATTGATGTAGTGGACTTGGATTGTCAGAAGGCTTAGGAGGTGGTCACGAACATGGCAGGCAGAACATAATATAGAAACTTTATGTGTTGGTATCCACTTTGGTACCAGGAAGAGATGTGCAAAGCATTTATTAAAAATAAGCAGTTAGAAAGCATAGAAGAACAAGGGAACTCTCATTGATGAGTTACTGAAGGATAGCATCAGATGCAGTAAGCTAATAGGAAGGCCAATGGAATATTCAACTTTATTGGAAGAGAATTTGAGTACAGGAGTAGTGAGCCTTGCTTCAATTATATAGGAGCTTGGTTAGAATTCAACGTATCATTCTCTACCACTTCCGCTACCTGCAATCTGATCCCACTACCAAGGATATATTTCCCTCCCCACCCTTATCTGCCTTCCAGAGGGACCGCTCTCTTCACGACTCCTTCATCCGCTCCACACACCCCACTAACCCCACCACACCTAGCACTTGTCCCTACACCCGCAGGAAGTGCTACACCTGCCCCTACGCCTCCCCCCACAGCCCCATCCCAGGCCCCAAGAAAACCTTGCTCATTAAACAGATGTTCACCTGCACATCCATTAATGTGGTATATTACATAGAACATAGAACAATACAGGCAGAACAGGCCCTTTGGCCCTCAGTGTTGCACCAACCTGTGAACTAATCTAAGCCCCTCGCCCTACACTATCCCACCATTATCCATATGCTTATCCAAGGATTGTTTAAATGCCCCTAATGTGGCTGAGTTAACTACATTGGCAGGCAGGGCGTTCCATGCCCTTACCACTCTCTGAGTAAAGAACCTGCCTCTGACATCTGTCTTAAATCTATCACCCCTCAATTTGTAGCTATGCCCCCTCTTAAAAGCTGACGTCATCATCCTAGGAATAAGACTCTCACTGTACATCTTATCTAATCCTCTGATCAGCTTGTTTGTCTCTATTAAATCCCCTCTTAGCCTTCTTCTCTCCGATGAGAACAGACCCAAGTCCCTCAGCCTTTCTCCATAGGGCTTTTGCTCCAGACCAGGCAGCATCCTGGTAAATCTCCTCTGCACCTTTTCCAATGCTGTATCTGTCATTCCCGATGTGGCCTCCTCTACATCAGGGAAACCAAGCAGAGGCTTGGAGACCGCTTTGTAGAGCATCTATGCTCAGTTTGTGACAAACAACTGCACCTCCCAGTCGTGAACCATTTCAACTCCCCCTCCCACTCCTTAGACAACATAAGGACTAGGAGCAGGGGTAGGCCACCTGGCCCCTCGAGCCTGCTCCGCCAATTGATAAGATCATGGCTGTTCTTTGCGACTCAGCTCCACTTATCCGCCCACTCACCATGACCCTTAATTCCTTCACAGTTCAAAAATTTATCTCGCTTAGCCTTAAAAACATTCAGCGAGGTAGCTTCAACCACTTCACTGGGCAGGGAATTTCACAGATTCACAACCCTTTGGATGAAGAAGTTCCTCCTGACCTCAGTCCTACACCTGCTTCCCTTTATTTTGAGGTGATGCCCTCTAGTCCTAGTTTCACTTGCAAGTGGAAACAACCTCCCTGTCTCCACCATATCTATTCCCTTCATAATCTTATATGTTTCTATAAGATCTCCCCTCATTCTTCTGAATTCCAATGAGTATAATGCCAGTCTACTCAGTCTCTCCCATAATCCAACCCTCTCAACTCTGGAATCAACCGAGTGAATCTCCTCTGCACACCCTCCAGTGCTAATATATCTCTTCTCAAGTAAGGAGACACAACTGGACACAGTACTCCAGGTGTGTCCTCACCAGGATCCTATACAGCTGCAGCATAGCCTCCCTGTTTTTAAACTTTATCCCGCTAGCAATGGCGGACAAAATTCCATTTGCCTTCTTAATCACCTGCTGCACCTTCAATCCCACCTTCAGCGATTCATGCACAAAGATACCAAAGTCCCTCTGCACAGCAGCGTGCTGCAATATTTTACCATTTAAAACATAGTCCACTGGCTGTTATTCCTACCAAAATGGATGACCTCACACTTATCAACATTGTACTCCATCTGCCAGACCTTTGCCCACTCACTTAGACTATCTATATCTCTCTGCAGACTTTCAATGTCTTCTGCACACTTTGTTCTACCACTCACCCTAGTGTCATCTGCAAATTTTGACACACCACACTTAGTCCCCAACTCCAAATCATCTATGTAAATTGTAAACAATTGCGGTCCCAACATTGATCCCTGAGGCATACCACTAGCCACTGACCGTCAACCAGAAAAACACCCATTTACCCCTACTCTTTGCTTTCTATTGGTCAACCAATCCTTTACCAATGCCAATACATTAACTGTAATATCGTGCAACTTTATCTTATGTAGCAACCTTTGGCGTGGCACCTTGTCAAATGCCGTCTGGAAATCCAGATACACCATGTTCACAGGTTCCCCACTGTCCACCCTGGGCCTCGCCCAGTGTCACAATGATGCCACTCGAAGGCTGGAGGAACAGCACCTCATATTCTGCCTGGGAACCCTACAATCCAATGGTCTCGATGTGGACTTCAAGCTTCAAAATCTCATACCCCCAACCTCATCCCAATACTAGCCCCTCTCATCCCTTCCTCCTTTACCTGTCCGTCTGTTCTCCCACCTATCTGTTCCTCCCACCCCCACTTCCTACCTACTAGCTTCATTTCCACCTCCTTGAACGTGTCCGTCTCCCCTCCCACCTGTCCGTCCCTCCCTCCTCACTGAACAACCCTCATTACAAACTCCCTACCTACACTCACCTTTACTGGCTTCATCCCTGCCTCCTTGGCCTGTCCATCTTCTCTCCACCTATCTGCTCCTCTATCCATCTTCTATCATCGCTTCCCCATCTCTTTATTTATTTCAGAGCCCCCTTTCCCTCTCCCATTTCTGAAAAAGGCTCCAGACCCAAAACATCAGCTTTCCTCCTCCCCTGATGCTTCCTGGCCTGTTGTGTTCATCCAGCTCCACACCTTGTTGTCTCAGACTCCAGCAACAACAGGTCCCTGCAATGTCACGTGCAGTTTTGGTGTCCTTACCTCAGGAAAGGTATTACTGCCATAGTGGCAGTGCAATGAAGATTCATGAGACTTGTTCCCAGCGTGGCAGGACTGTTCCTTGGAGAGAGATTGGGTAAGCTAGACTTTTATTTTAAAGCATTTCAAAGAAAGAGAGGTTATCTAGTTGAAACTTAGAAAATAAGTAAAGAGGTAGACAGGGTTAGATGAAGGTTAGATTCTTCCCGTGTCAGGGGAGTCGAGAACCATGGAGTACAATATTAAAATATGAGGAATGCCTCTTAGCTGTGAGATAAAGGAAAAAATACTTTACTTTGAGGGTTGTGTACCCTTTGAAAGCTCTACCACTCAGAGCTATGGAAGCTCAGTCTTTAACTATGTTTTAAGATATACGAGTTAATATATTTCTGATTACCAATGGTATACAGGATTTTGGGATTGGTGACTGAAAGGCATTGAGGTTATTAACCATCTATGATTGTATTAAATGCTGGAGCAGGCTCAATGAGCTGAATGGCCTACTCCAATTCAGATATTTCTATTTTCTTTCCTACAGATGTTGCCTTTTCAAAAAGTATTTTCAGCCGTTTCTGCCTAAATAGTCTTACATGCTTAAAATTTTAACACCACTCTCTCTAAACCTACGTAAGATTATTGAAGTACAAGTATATTGGCACTGAAACATCGGAGATAACACTGCTCAGCTCCAGCCATTCTGGTTAAAATATCTATTACCCCTACTCCCTCTTTTTTCCTTTCTAACCAATTTTTTGTTATGTTTTCTATCTGGCTCCTCAATCGTAATTCCTTTTAATATTCTCTTGTAATCTCCCATATAGTTTTTTTTTACAAAGGCTTTTTTAAAATCCATGTACATTTCAACCGCAAAGCATTTCTCCCATGACATGTCTGGTACACCCTCAAAGAATTTTGTGAGATTTATCAAGCGCAAAATCATCCCTTTTGAAACCTTTGTTGGATGTTTCTTTTTTAAATATTGAATGTTTCAATTTTAGCCTTATTTTAAGGGCTCCAATATTTTTCTAACTGTAGAAGTTTCGCCTACTTGTTTGTAATTACTTGGACTAGATTTAATTCTTTGATTTTTAAAAGGTACTGAGTTACTTGGAAACTATTAAGCAAAATACAAAGATTTATTTTTCTATTTTTGACTGGGGAAGGGGAAAAAATTGACATTAATGAATTTGAGCCACTTTCTTTCAATGAACTTTGAGTTTGAGAATTATTAGCTGATAAAAGACATTAAGGATGGAAACTGAATTTCACCTCTTGTGCATCAAACTGATGCCAAAGGCTAAATTTTATGATAAAGGTTTAGTCCCTATGACAGGACATGAAAGTGGGAGGTTGAGACACAGGAATCCTCATCCCAATTGAAATAGGACCACCAAATTACGCCCAAGTTGAGAATAGTACCCGCTCTCTCCACCCCAATTGTTTTCCAAACAAATCAGAGGGATCAGCACCTCAGCAATGCCACAACTAGAAGTATCCCTTGCTGAACTTGAGTTTGACAAATGAGGGCATGTTGAAGGATGTGCACCTTCGTAACAACTAAGCAGAGTCTGGGGATGTAAGGGCCAAGCAGGGAAACCCTGGCAATTGAGGTGGAGCTGAGGGATGTTGGCACAGGGGAAACCAAAGACTGCCAAAGTGGTCCTCTACAGGTCAAGTAGAACTCAAAAGGCTTATTCCTGCTAGAGACTAGAATGCTTCACTGAACAGTCTTCACACTCAGAAAAGGATCTCCCTGCTACCAGTAAAATGTTTGTGAAGGCAATACGAGGCAATTAATTGGACACTTTAGTAGTTCAATTAGACTCCTGCTGCGTCAGGTTTCCCTCGACTGTCAAAATGGCAAGTTAAAATGTGCACAGCACCTAATCCTTTCAGTGCCGTTCTGCCAACCTTCCTACCTTTCATCCCATCAAGAGGTTGGTGAAAGTCCCCTCTCTTCTATACCATGACAATTTTTTTTCATGAGGTCCTCAAGTAGATTGTTCATCTTTTCTGAATGAATTAGGATTCACATAAATTGATTCCAAATGACATTTACCATCTGTCATATTGTTATGGACCAGATCAAACCCCTCAAATTATATTAAGAAGGTAGTCTAGACTCAAATGTTTTCTTATTTTAAAAGGTAAGTGTAATGTTGCATTCCAGATGCAATTTGTTTGGTCAAACTACTTGATGTTAAGCAAAACACATTTTATTTTTATATCATAGTTAAAGTAAGACAAAGTAAAAATAAACAAATTGGATTAACTGTAATCTATATAAATGCATAACAAAATAATTATTTATATATATATATATATATATATGATATAAAACTACTACGAATTAGCTATAAATATATCCTTGGCAAAGGCAAATTCAGTAAATAGATTTGTTTCACATGCAATTCTAGCAACAGGGGGTACCCCAGCTTTTACCCTTAACAGAAAGAGGAATAAGACCTTTCACAACAAGCTTCAAGATCCCAGCAACTGCAGAAAGCTAAAACTAAAAATCCCAAATCTGCGAATGCTTGACCCCACCCATTCAGACTGCTGCTATTGTTCCAACTTTTAAGAAAAAGCCTCAAGATCTCACAAGCTGTTTACCGTATTGGCTTTGAAGAAGACTCCTCAGTACCTCAGTCTCAACCTTTCTTCATTAATGAAAGGATAAAATACAACTCTTAAAGCCATAGTATCGTGACAACATTGAAGGGATGAAAAGATCTTGACCATTAGAATTGATGTTAAATCTATTTTTCTACATGCATACCATTTAATAATACATGTGCTGTTACACACCACAGGCAAGTTCATCTCAAAGCAATTGCCAGCCATTCATAATGAATAGAAAATTCATTGGATCATTTTACAATTTTGATGCTCGAGTGTAAATATCATTGTTTATCCTAGCTTTTTCACTAACAATTTATTCCAACATTGAGTACACTAATGAATCCGACAGCTTTGTTGGTATTAGAGCCCCAAAACTATTTAAGCTGAAACAAGACTCACAGGGACAATCAGAAACTGGAGCAAACAGTAACCTGAGTAGTCATATTTCCAATAATCTCCTGTTTCAGTCGTAATTATCTTTCAAGAATTCTTATTTGTCGGTCAGTTACAGTTCATTGAACAAGAAGAAGCTGCTTTTCAATAAGCGATTAGTGTCACCTGTTTGGGTTCATATTGGATTCAGGATTTAATGACACTGCTGCTTGAGCTATCTAAAATAGTCTGCCTAATGAAAAAAGTTTAAGTTGCATTTTTATTGTTCATGCTCAAAGTAATTATGAAGAGATCTATATTGACTGTACGGTATGTGCATTAGGATGTGAGTGTGAGAACTGTTCTCTACACTGAAATCTGTCATGGTGCTTTTGGTTATAATTAAAAACTGTTCCCAATGCATCCAGATAAAGTGAAATTGTTTCTATAATGAAATGTTGATAATGCAAACAACGCTTCATCATAAAGGGCATGGGCAGTAATGAAGATGTAATCACTCATATTGCGTACAGCAATGTGTATTGTGTAGACTATAACATGTCACACTATCACCGAAAACACATCTGATCAAGACATTTTCTTTTAATAATCAAATATTTTTATGACAACTTCAAAACAAAAGCTAAGGTCACAGCTCAACACTCATCCTATCCCTTTCTCTGAATGATTTCTGGCATTGACTTTACTTTTAGACAATGGTGACGTACAAAATTATTTGGGGTGACTGATGGGGGATGCCAATGGTTTTGGAAAAACATTCAAACGAAATTGCAGAATTAACTACTAAAAGTTATACAGTTCAAAAGCAAAATTCAAAATTACATATCAAAATTTGATGACGGGTCAAAACCAGAGAACTTTCTCCATGGATAGCGCCTGACATGTTGAGTAATTTCAGCATTTTCTATTATTTTATTGAAAAATTAGTGTGTTGAAAATAAACTACTCAAGAATAAATCATCCTAGAAAGAACTGTGCCTCCTGTTCATGTTTACAACAACAGACTCCACAATAGTTCAACTAAAGAAAGGATACAACACATCTAAACGAATGGCAATGGCAAAATAAATAAGTGAATTCAGCATTTTCATGTAATCTTATGTGATGCCCTCTTTCTGCATAACTGAGACATTATAATGGGATTCAGGCTGGGCTCTCCACCACCCAGGTAGTCATTTAAGCTTTCTTAACATTTTTAAAAGGCAACCAATAAAACACGAAGAAAACGATCTTAAGTTGTTGCATCTTCACTAAAAGGCAAGGAATATCTGAATTGCCGCCTGAGATTTTCAGATATGTAAAATGGAAGTTAAGCACAGGTTGTCACACAAATGCTATTCAGGACAAAATGGAGGGGAAAGAGCCCACGTTTACCAGAAGGTAGACTGGGTTGACTATTTTCCCATTTGTTGTCCTGATTGGATATCTCATAACTTGCCACCCTTATCAGATCTGAGAGGTGGTGAGGCAGTTCTGAGAACCTGAGGCTATCTCAAAATGGAGGTATTATTGGTAGGGTGCAAATGATAACATGACTGAAGTGTCAGAGTTGAACCACAAGCGCAATCTCCCTTTCCAACAGCCCTTCATCAGAGGAATCTACTCCAGCTTCAATGTGCAAGCCACCACCATTCCCTTACCCCTTCCCAATTTCCTAGAATGTTGCAGGGAAGCTACCTTAATTGAGATAGTAGCTTCTCCATGTCACAGAAGATCACTTTGCTACTGGCAAAATGCTGGTTAGGCTGCTGAATCATCCTTAGGAGGCCTTTAAGTATGCAGACCAGCTGCTGCTGCCTCATAGCAGATTTGTACTCCCGCCCATTCCAAGGAAACATCATTTGATTCTCTGCTATTTTCCGAGCTCCTGCTTTCTCCCACTGCACACAGTCCTGCCATCCAGAGACCAGAAATAAGTCTGACTGCAGCTCGTGGATTCATGTTCTTTCAGTTAGAAAATGGTGCAGATATTGTAAGAGATTGACATTAGAATGATTAATAAAGTGTTAGCTATATTTATTTTTAATCAACCTGCTCAAGGACATTACAACACACTGCTGGGATAAATGAGACTTAAACCTGGGTCTCTTGGTTCAGATGCAGGGGCACTCCCACTGTGCCAAAAACACCATTATGTGACAGCAGTAACATGGTTTGTAAAATAAAAATTGCCAAATTAAAAGCCCTCGAGACAAATTATTACTCAGTTCCAAAGATTATACAAATGTACAAGGCTATATGACCCTGACCTCACCATTGTCATCATTATTTAATTGTAATGTTGTACTCCAAATAGTACTAAGTAAAGACAAATCACCATCTTCTTTCTGCTAAAAGACATGCATTCATGTGAAATTGTTTATTAAAATGGTTGGTACGTGATTCTACGCTGCCAATGATACATGTTATTCATAGCAAATCCATCTTGAGAAATCATAGGTTGCAAATTGAACTCACAATATTTGCTCCCACGCCAATTTTTAAACATTTCACTTCAAGTTCATTATTTACAGATATATGAATTCATTACAAGACTTGATGATGCAGTAATGACATCTCTTCAAGCTGAATAGCCTCAACATGGTACAAGTAAAGAGATTAGTGGTTAGCACTGCAGCCTCACAGTGCCAAGGACGCGGGTTCAATTCCCGCCTCAGGCGACTGTCTGTGTGGAGTTTGCACATTCTCCCCGTGTCTGCGTGGGTTTCCTCCGGGTGCTCCGGTTTCCTCCCACAGTCCAAAGATGTGCAGGCTAGGTGGATCGGACATCCTAAATTGCCCGTAGTGTTCAGGGTTATGGGGGGATGGGCCTGGATGGGATGCTTCAAAGGGCGGTGTGGACTTGTTGGGCCAAAGGGTCTGTTTCCACATTGTAGGGAATCTAATCTAATCTAATTATTGTGCAAGATTAAAACGCATGGGATTAAGGGAAGTGTATTGAGAGGTATAGAAAACTGGTTGGCAGTGAGGAAACAAAGAGTAGGAATTCATACGTCCTTTTCAAATTGGCAGGAAGTAACTAGTAGAGTGCCACAGGGATTGAATGCCACATTAGAATGATTAATAAAGTGTTAGCTGAGATCCCAGCTATTTTCAATATATATTCACGATTTGGATGAGGGAACAAAATGTAACATCTCAAAGTTTGCAGATGATAGCAAGTTGGTTGGGAAGGTAAACTGTGACGAGGATACAGAGATCCTTTAGCATGATTTTGGCAGGTTGGGTGAGTGGGCAAATCAATGGCAGATGCAGTATAATTTGAATAACCTAAACAAATAAATAGAAAGCGGGACATAACACCAGCGCTTCATCGGAGGCTCACTGATGATGTTACCAAGAATGGTGACGAAACGTCTGAAAACTAACCTTCCAGCTCAGCGAGCAAACTCACATCTGGAATTTAATCCTGAAAGATGTGACATGATGTATTGTGAGAGGATAAACAAGGCAATGGAGTAACCATGGACCGGCAGGACTGGAGGAACTTTCGAGGGGCTTTGGCATATATGTCTTCCCTGAAGACAGCAGGACAAGTACACAAGGTGATTATGAGGGCATATTAGTCAAGGCATTGAGTACAAAAGTAAGGAGGTCATGATGGTGCTGTACATAAATTTAGTTAGGCCACAGATGTCGTATTGTGTGCTGCTCTGATCACCATACTACAGGAAGGACATGATTGCACTAAATAGGGTGCAAAATAGATTCACCAGGTTAGTGCATCGGAGATAATGGGAACTGCAGATGCTGGAGAATCCAAGATAACAAAGTGTGGAGCTGGATGAATACAGCAAGCCAAGCAGCATTTTAGGAGCACAAAAGCTGACGTTTCAGGCCTAGACCCTTCATCAGAACCTTGTCCTGCTGCGTTCATCCAGCTCCTTACTTTGTTATCTCGGATTCACCAGGATAGTACCTGCATCAGAGCAATTCAGTTATGAAGGGAGACTGGTCAGACTGTCACTGTTTTCTTTCGAGCAGAGAAGGATGATGGGGTAGTCTGACTGAAGTGTAGAAATTTCTAAGGGGCATTGACAGGGTAGATTGAGAAGAAACATTTTACTTAATGGAAGGGTCAATAACCAGGGGGCACAGATTGAAAGTAAGGAGCAAACTGTTCAGAGGTGATTATAGGAAAAGGCTTTTCACTCGGAGGTAACTGGAACTCACCACCTGAGGGTAGAGACAAGAATCATCAATATTACCTTTTAAAGAAGTATTCAGATGAATACTTGAACTAGCCCATAGTTTAGAAGGCTACAGGCCAAGTGCTGGAAAATGGGAATAGATGGATGCTTGCTGGCTAGCATGAATGTGATGGGCTGAAGAGCCTTTTTATCCCCATATTATAAAACTTTATGATGAAAGAGTAGGTTAGTTGACCCCTTGAGCCTGCTTCACCATTTAATAATATCATGGTTGACCAAACTGTGACCTCACCTCTATATTTCTACCTACCTGATTGCCACGTGGCAATGTGCATGAGATCTGTGCCTTGTTCCAGGACTGCATGTTGAGGACAGGATGTATTGGCTGTAAGCGGGTTAAACCATAGATTGCTCAACTTCACGGAGATAAAATAAGTCAACATAGTTTTACAAAAGGGAAATCACGTTTGACAAATTTAGTAGAGCTTTTTGAGGTTCTAGAAAAAGAAAAAGAAAAGCCAATTTTTCTTCTAAATATTTGTCCTTTCCTATGATGTGAGCATTGCTAGCTGGGCCAGCACTTATTGTTCATTGCCAAGTTCTCTCGAGTATGTTCTGGTGAGCTGCCTTCTTGATTGATTGATTATTTGATTCATTGTCATGTGTACTGAAGTCAAGGGAAAAGCTTTGTTTACAAGCAGTACAGGCAGATCACAGTAAGCAAGGATGCACAGAGCAGAAAGACTTAGATAGAGGCATACAGGTTACATTGCACAGGGCATGCACTACGTGAGATCAACATCAGTGAGATCAGCATTAATTGAGGATAGACAGTGCACTAATCAGTCCAATGACAACTAGGGAGAAACTATTCTTGAACCTGGTGTCATGAATTTTCTGGCTTCTGTATCTTGTGCCTGACGGTAGGGGTTGTAGGATATCATCACCAGGATACAATGAATCTTTAATGATGTTGGCAGTCTTTCGACAGTAGCAAGCCATGTAAATGAAGTCCCTGGATGGAAGGTTGGCTGCCATGATGGTTTGGGCTGTGCATGCCACCTTCTGTAATTTTTTTTACAGTCTTGGGCAAAGCAGTTGCCATACCAGACGGTGATGCACCTGCACAGCATGCTTTCAATTGTGCATCTGGAGTGGTTTCTTCAGTCGCCTGAGGAAGAGGGGATGTTGTGCCTTATTGACTGTTGTATCTTTGTGGGAAGTCCACACAGGTTGCCAGTTAGCATAATTCCAAGACACTTAACACACTCCACCCTCTCAACCTCAGTTCGTTAATGTAGATGGTGGGTTGGGGGTGGCGGGGGTGGGGGGGTGTTCTTCTTAATTTCCAAAATCAGTGATCAGTTTTTTTTGTTTTGTCAACATTGAAAGAGAACTTGTTCTCATTGCCCCACGTCAACAAGCCATCTAGCTCCCTTCTGTATTTTGACTTGTTGTCATTAGATATTTGTCCTACTACAATGGTAATATCAGCAAACTTGTGTCTTTGTCGGCTATCTTGCTTTGTTTGATATTGTACCCTGTAATGTTGGTCTTGCTATAAGCAGCGGCAGTCTGTTTGGTAGTTTTGGGCCTCTAAGGAGGTCAGGTACTTCCTGTTGACATCCCATATGGCTTTATGGAGGTCACATCTGGATTTCCTGTATTGGTCTGGGTCATCCAACCTGAATGCTGCACATCTGGCTTACAGTAGGGTGTGGATTTCCTGCTTCATCCAAGGTTTACAGTTGGGGAACACTCAGATTGACTTCTTTGGTACACAGTTTTTTGTGTAATTTCTAATGAAGTCCCGATGGTGTTGGCGTACTCTTCCAGGTTTTCTGCTGAGTACTTGAACACAGTCCAGTCCACCAATTCCAAGTAGTCCCAGAGATTGTTTTTCACAGCCTTGGACCAACATTGTACTTCCTTTTGTGTTCTCCTCTTTCAGCTTCTGCCTGTAAGCTGGGAGAAGGAACACAGTGCTGTGATAACAAGGTGTAGAGCTGGATGAACACAGCAGGCCAAACAGCAGCAGAGGAGCAGGAAGCACTGTGATCTGATTTTTCAAAGTGCGGGCAGGGAATGGAGCAGTAGGTATCTTTAATGGTTTGCAGCAGTGGTCAAGGATATTCTGTCCTCACTAAAGCCTGTGTGGTGTAGATATTCCTGCAAAGCTGTTGGAAAGTGAGCTTTAGAATGTTAATCCAGCAAAAAATGTCAGAAGTACATCTGGATTCCCAACAGGCACTCACTAAGGGGCCATACCAAAGATTAATGGAAGAGACAACAGGTTCATGAATTTGGAGGAATATATTAGCATGGATAGAGGATTGGTTAATGTAGAGGAGACAAAAAAAGTGTGCATAAAAATGAAATTTCCAAGTTGAAAGGCAGTGACTAATAATATGCCACATGGATCAGAACTGGGGCCTCGGTTCTTTACAATCTATGTGAAATTTTGAAGAAGAGTTGGAATGTAATGCATTGAAGTTCGATGACCATACAAAGCTAGATAGAAAATAGCACAACGCAAGGTCACAAGTCAAGGAGGCAGTATTCTAACAGCTCAGACCTGACAACCAGGAGCAGATTTGAAAAATAAACGACAAGTGGATGGGAAGAGAAAGCTCTAAGAATCGTAATTGCATGCAAAGCTCCATTGAAATCACAAGGGCCATGTCTATCTACAGACTAAGAGCAAATGGACAAAATCCCTTTGCTCACAGGATGGTGTTTTTTCTTCTTAAAGCTGACAACCCAATCTATCACTGCTGGACTGTCACTCTACAGTGACAGCTGATGCTCACCCCAACGTGCAACAAGCAATCAAACAGATGAAAAACAACTAAGCCTGTAGCCTGAAAAGTGTTCCAGCTGAGTCTTCAAAGCTGGTGAGCTGTTGTTCATATCAAATTCATTCACTCTGGTGACTAACTCTTTCAACAAATTCCCTTTTTTGATGCAAATAAAAGATACAATTGGTGCAACAAATGTTGACAAATTAACAACCATATTCAGTACATTTCGTGTTCTTCAGTAAATTGTGTCTGACCATAGACAGCAGTACACTAGTCCAAAGTTCCAGGACATGTGTAGCACCTCATTTCTGCACTATTCTCAACCTAACAGTCTCACAGAGTGTAATAAAATGTGAGGCTGGATGAACACAGCAGGCCAAGCAGCATCTCAGGAGCACAAAAGCTGACGTTTCAGGCCTAGACCCTTCATCAGAGAGGGGGATGGGGTGAGGGTTCTGGAATAAATAGGGAGAGAGGGGGAGGCAGACCGAAGATGGAGAGTAAAGAAGATAGGTGGAGAGAGTATAGGTGGGGAGGTAGGGAGGGGATAGGTCAGTCCAGGGAAGACGGACAGGTCAAGGAGGTGGGATGAGGTTAGTAGGTAGGAGATGGAGGTGCGGCTTGGGGTGGCAGGAAAGGATGGCACCTTCCCCTGCAACCGCAGGAAATGCTACACTTGCTCCCACACCTCCTCCCTCACCCCTATCCCAGGCCCCAAGGTGACTTTCCATATTAACCAGAGGTTCACCTGCACATCTGCCAATGTGGTATACTGCATCCATTGTACCCGGTGTGGCTTCCTCTAAATTGGGGAAACCAAGCAGAGGCTTGGGGACCGCTTTGCAGAACACCTCCACTCAGTTCGCAACAAACAACTGCACCTCCCAGTCGCAAACCATTTCCACTCCCCCTCCCATTCTTTAGATGACATGTCCATCATGGGCCTCCTGCAGTGCCACAATGATGCCACCCGAAGGTTGCAGGAACAGCAACTCATATTCCACTTGGGAACCCTACAGACTAGTGGTATCAATGTGGACTTCACCAGCTTCAAAATCTCCCCTTCCCCCACCGCATCCCTAAACCAGCCGAGTTCTTCCCTTCCCCCCACTGCACCACACAACCAGCCCAGCTCTTCCCCTCCACCCACTGCATCCCAAAACCAGTCCAACCTGTCTCTGCCTCCCTAACCTGTTCTTCCTCTCACCCATCCCTTCCTCCCACCCCATGCCGTACCCCCATCTCCTACCTACTAACCTCATCCCACCTCCTTGACCTGTCCGTCTTCCCTGGACTGACCTATCCCCTCCTTACCTCCCCACCTATACTCTCTCCACCTATCTTCTTTTCTCTCCATCTTCGGTCCGCCTCCCCCTCTCTCCCTATTTATTCCAGAACCCTCACCCCATCCCCCTCTCTGATGAAGGGTCTAGGCCCGAAACGTCAGCTTTTGTGCTCCTGAGATGCTGCTTGGCCTGCTGTGTTCATCCAGCCTCACATTTTATTATCTTGGATTCTCCAGCATCTGCAGTTCCCATTATCTCTCAGTCTCACAGAGTGAACTGTTTGTACGGTGAAGTCCAAGATCATTAAATGTAAAGTTACTGACTAATATTTTCAGATAGCCATGTTTTATCTTATTTACTCTACAGAAGTAGACAATTTCACCCTTTTCCACATTGTTCTGTATCAGCCATGTATTTGTCCACTCAGCCAGTATCCAACTTGTCTTGAATGATCTGGACATCCTTCTCACCACTTACAATTCCACCCCATCTTATGTCATCAGAAAGCTTGGAAATACTATGCTTGATATTGGGAATAGCTGGAGTCTAAGCACTGATCTCTGTGGTGCCATACTTGTCACTGATTCCGGATCTGAAAAAGAGCCATTTATACATAAACACCATTTATTTCCTGCCTGATAACCAATTCTCAATTAATGCCAGTATTTTACTCCAATCCTCTGTGCTTTGATTTTGCACACTAACCTTTTGCGTGTAACTTTATAAAAAGCCTCCTAACAATCTAAATATACCACTTCCACTGGTTCTCTCCCATCTCTTCTACTAGCTATGACCTGGACTAAATATCAGGAACACAGAAGATCACTAGAAAAATTCCAGCAGCAATGCTTCTGCCACGTCTTCAGGATTTGGTGGAAGGTTTGTCAAACAACTATGTGTGATCTTCTTAATGCTACATGAGCATGCAATAAAAACTGAAAAATCAACTAGAGTGGACTGACTTTCTGCATGGATAACCCAAAACAATCACCAACTCCCCACGCAGATCCAATTTTCTCAACTCTCAAATGGTTAACATTCCAGCAGAGGATAGAGAAAATGCTTCAATGACATTTGGAAGCTCTTGTTGAAGCTTGGAAGTACTGATGTTAATGACTGGGGAGAACTTGCAATAAATCATTCGATATGAAGACAACTTGTCCCATTGAGCTGCATCATGCTTCATGTTAAATATTTTTAAGAATGAGGTAGATTGGTGACAAAGAAAAGAAAATGAAGCCAAGTTTGGGTTCCAGATCCCATTACCTCGTAGAATGTCTTAACAAAGGGCGGCACAGTGGCTCAGTGGTTAGCACTGCAGCCTCAGCGCCAGGGACCCGGGTTCAATTCCTGCCTTGGGCGACTGTGTGTGGAGTTTGCACATTCTCCTCGTGTTTGTGTGGATTTCTTCTGGGTGCTCCGGATTCCTCCCACTGTCCAAAGATGTGCAGGCTAGGTGGATCGGCCATGCTAAATTGACTGTAGTGTTCAGGGGAGTGTGGGTTATAGGGGGATGGGTCTGGGTGGGATGTTTCAATGGGCGGTGTGGACTTGTTGGGCCGAACAGCCTGTTTCCACACTGTAGGGAATCTAATCTAATCTAAAATGTTAGAGGGTCATCAATCAGCCACACAAAGTCCAATGGTAGAAATCTGTGACCCCTGAATCAGTGGCACCCTCAAATCAAAGGACAGCTAAGAAGTCGGAGAAGGTTTATACTGAATTGGTCGCTGGACTGAAGCAGGAGTTCTATGATGACAGGATGTGCAAAATGATTCTCAATTCTTCAGTATTTATAAAAATGAGAGGCAATCTCACTGGCACGTACAGGGTTCTGAAGGAACTTATGAGGGTAGACGCAACAATTGCTTCCATAGATCAGGGAATCTAAAACAGAGAGGCACAGTTTCATGATTGGGGATTGTCATTTAGGAATAGGATGAGGAGAAATTAATTATTCCAAAGGACGGTAAATTTTTGGATTTCTCCATCCAGAATTTTATGAGTACCCCACTGCTGAATGCTTCTGAGGCTGGAATGTAAGATTTTAATCTCTAATGCGCTGAATCATGGGATATGGCTGGTGTGATGGGGAGGGAGGGTGGGGGCGGCTGTGGGGGAAGAGGTAGGAAAGTGGAGATGAAGCCGAAGGTCAACAAGGATTGTCTGGAATGCTGACCAGGCTCAAAGACTGCAATATCTACTTCTGCTACTATTCTTTGTTTTCTTGATGTTAATTGGTCAATCTACTTCCTGGAATAGGGATGGCCGTTACTCCATTATTGTCCCTAGTTAAAACTGGAAATGAACAGTTCCGTACCACACTTGAGATTTTGCAAGTTTTAACAGCTCACTGATTCAGTGGGATTTTTTAGGCATTAAAAATTTAGTTTATACAGTTTTAACCCTTTCTCAGTGTTGCTATTGTCCTTTATCTGTAACTCTGTTTTGATATTGATGGAATACATGTTTCATAAAGGTTAAAGGAGAAGGGTCTTCATGTGGAATGCTTACCAAACTGCTTCAAGTTCTTTGCAAGAATAAGCATGATGCATCAATCAGTACAATGTATTGTTGTGATTAAAGTGACACAATTGCCTTCTAGTTCTTCTCAGAGATCCTTGTTTCATTCAACATCGTTGGCCAAATAACACGTCTTTCAAACGAACAGAAAAAATGTTATCTTATTTAAGGAAAGCAAACAGTGATTCAACTTAACTACCATCATTTGAAATTCAATGGTATTACCATCACTGAATTCCCCACTATCAGCATCCTGGGGGAGCTATCATTGACCAAAATCTCAACTGGACTCACCACATAAACACTGTGGCTACAAGAGCATGTCATAGGCCAGGAATATTGCGGCACATAACTCACCTCCCCAGAGCCTGTCTACTATTCACAAAGCACAAGTCAGGAGTAAGATGGAATGCTCCCCATTTGCATGGATGGGTGCAGCTCCAACAACACTCAAGAAGCTTGACAGCATTCAGGACAAAGCAGCCGGCTTGACTGGTACCATACTCAGCCATTCCACCACCGATGTTCAGTATCATCAATGGGTACCTTCAAGATACACTGCAGAAATCTGCCAAAGATCGTGAGAGAGCAGATTCCAAACACAAAGCTAAATGCCATTTAGAAGAACAAGTGCAGCAGATACGTGGGAATACCACCGTCTGCAAGTTACCTTTCTAGCATCTCACCATCTGACTTAGAAATATGTCACTGTTTCCTCACTTTTGCTGAATCAAAATCCTGGAATTCTCTCCCTAATGCTATTGTGGGTTTAGCTACAGCTCATAGACTGTAGCAATTCAAGAAAGCAGTTCATGACCACCATCTCAAGGGCAACTGGGGACAGAAAATGAATGCTGGCATTCATATGCCATGTGTAAATTTTAAAAATTCACTTGATCTCTGCTTTTGTGCCAACCTCCAACCAAGGCTTATGCTCCACCATTTTGCCTATTGTGTACAACATCTCACCCTCACCCCTACCATCATTCCACCCACCTCAATTCTATCACCATTAACCTTGCATGCCCTCTGTACTCCCTACTAACTTGCTAGGAACACTTCCCGAACCCCTGTGCCATCCACATTCATTGCCTATAATTACAGCCTGCCTCTCATTCTATGAAGATGATAACCCACAATAAGGGAGAAAGAGTCAAGATGAGTAGCGAGTTGATCAACATTTGGCTTCTTACCCCTTACAAAGAGAGGGTCCTGACTCTTAATGTACTAAGCAGGGCCTCGACTGGTATTGGAGGTTGCCATTGAATTATTATGCCAGAATTCGACAGCATAGTGGCACAGTGATCAGCACTGCTGCCTCACAACACTAGGGACTGGGATTCGTTGCTAGCCTTCAGTGGCTGTCTGCATGGAGTTTGCACATTAACCCCAAGTCTGCATGGGTTCCTCTGGGTCCTTTGGCTTCTTCCTACAGTCCAAAGTTGTGCAGGTTAGGTGGATTGGCCCTACTAATTGTGTCTAGTATCCAGGGTGTGCAGGCTACATGAATTAGCCATGGTAAATGGAGGGTTACAGGTACTGGTGGTGGGTGAGTGAGTCTGGATGATGCTCTTCAGAGGGTCAGCGCATATTTGATAGGCTGAATGGCGTCTTCCACACTAGGGATTCTATGATTCTAGAATCCCCTGAACATGGAGGCCAATCCAAAACTATGGCAAGCTTCCTGCCTTTGTGTCTGTACGAAACAGGGCAGCAAAGACAGCAGTAATAGGAGATTGGCATCACTCGCCGAGAGAACAAAGGGCAAAAAGGCAAGGTAAGCCAGTGTAAGGCAGGGATGTTATGAACATCTGGGCAGGCTCCAAGTGAGTGAGCATAATGACAGAAGGGGAGAGCCTGGTGATGGTGCAAATCCAGTCCACAGTTCACAACTAGTTCCTTTGCTTCACGCGGTTCTCTGATATCATTCCCAGGGCAAAATTTTATTGTAGGCCTGTAACTGAAAATGCCAATTTTTTTTTAAATATTACTTTTCATATCTCATTTCTGCCTTGCCTTCAATCTATAAGAAACCTGAACTGACTTGTTACTTTGACTTAAACCTAAGAATTATTGTGCTTTAAGTGAAAATTAAAACATTTGTGATCTGCAGCAGAGTTTTCAAGCCATGGATTTTTGCTCTGTTCCCAGTGTTTTGATGGGCTATTGTTTTGACCACGGATTTTTACATGCAAGGTGTTTTCTTATTGTCTAAAAGGAAGAATTGTTCTCACTGTATTTTCTTCGATGACCCTTAAACTTCACACCAGGACACTAAATGGCCATACACAGGGTGGTGGATGAGATGGAGTTTGATGGAAATTTAAGACATATCAATAAGCTTAATTTTGCAAAGTATACAAATGTTGCCAAATCTGAGAGAGAAAAACTCAGATTAAAACAGAAAGTGATAGTGATGGAAAAATTCAGTATGTCTGGTAGCATCACGGCTCATATGGGGAGTGAACTGCCAGATGAAATGGTACATGCATGTACAGTTGCAACATTTGAAAGACATTTGGATAGGTATATGAATAGGAAAGGTTTACAGGGCTTTTGGCCAAACACAGGCAAATGGGTATCGTTTAGTTTGGGAAACTTGGTCAGCATGGTCGAGTTGGTCTGAAGGGTCTGTTTCCGTGCTGTATGACTCTGTGGAAGAGAAATGAAGTTAATGTTTCCAGTCCAATATGACTTTGTTCAGACATTTTAGGAAGCAATGGATGGCAGACTTGACATGCGCAGAATAGTCCAAATTTAGATCAAAGGCCGAGAGCTACAAAAATTCCCTGCTGTGGCCAAGTGATCAATAATCAACCACTGAAGACCATGAAGAAAAGGAATATCAGTGGAGTGGCTGGAGATCCAACCCTGTGTCAAGCTACTTACAGCCTTGGTTTGTTTGTGCCAAGGATAGTTTTTACCATTTTAGAAACTTAACTAATTTGAGGTTCCTTTACCATTTGGATAGTGGGCTAACAAATTTCTGATGTGTATTTCTTGCTGCACCTCATTTCAATTCAGTTATTTTCTTCTCTTATCATTACTCCTTTATATACATTACATTATTATTAATATTAACATTTATAATTGTTATATTATCGTTATATTTAATGAACTTGTTCTTTTGACATATTCTGTTATCAAGGTTATGGTTCTGAGCCAAACTAAGACTCAGAGATTCTCATGCTACAGTAACCCAAACAGAAAGCCAAAGTCCCGACTAGCAGCAACACTTAATGAAAAGTGCAAACATTTTGAGGCAGACAAGGACTGAATTAGGGAAGACTGTGATTCACTCACTGTGGAGTGGTCTCTGTTTCTAAGCTCAGTTGTGAGACCTGCCTATCTAATTAATGTACCAGAGAATGTCAGCGCCTGTAGATGTTTACGTGAGGAGAAATGAGCACATTTGGGAGGGGACCATGGCAAGAAAAGTCTAGATAATGTTATTTTCAATACCTTTCTACATTGTGGTAGGGCATAGTGAAGGTGCCAAAAATAAAAAAAAAGCTATAAAGCAGCCTGTTTTGATACAACTTGCTTAAACACAAGTTCAAATCATTGCATCAACCTGACATTTCTATTTCTAACAAAAAGACTCCATGGCTTCTGAGTGATATCCTATGATTAGTACTATTAGTATTGTGTTACTGGAAGTTATGAACAGAAAAACCATTGTCCACTGGGAATTAGGTGTAAATCAGTCAGACTAATTCCATTTAAGCTCCTTAATAGCTGTTAGAAAGAAGGCTTTCAGTCCACTCATTTGAACATAATCTGCTAATAAAGGGAAAATGTTCTAACCCATTAAACAAACCAATCACTGCATATTCAGATTTTTATGGCAAAATTTATCAATGTTTTACTTTATTGCCATTGTTCATATTGAGTAAAACATAACTCCAAAATGTGGGATGTGGAAATTTACATCAGATACATATTCGACTAGTTATTCCTCTTTGCTATCTAATTAGTTGGAATTCAATTGATATAAAATATTACTGGAACTATTGATTCTTTAGGTAAATATATTATTCTTGACCTAAAATTCATCTTCTCAGAGATGTTGTGTCTGGCACTGAAATTTACATTCTCTACCAACATTCATGAGCTGGATTTTGAGCCTAGAGCAGGAAGAGAAGTGAATGGATGTTAGATACAGCAGAGTCAGTCAGCATGGATGTTTTCCAGCAATTTTCCATCCTAGCCCAAGCCCCAATTTTCTTTGAAGCATGATGGCGGTTAGCAGACATTTGGAGATGGTGAAAAACTCATTTGATACCACTTGAAAGAGGCTTACAGGAAATTTCTGGCCAACCTGCAGGTTTCTGGAAGTGGCTGGGGGTAGTTTAGCTGCATCTTATGAATGGCAAGCTGAGGAACCAGCTCAGCAAGCAACCAGAGAGCTCACTTTACTTGCATCAGCAGCTCCAGGCCAGCCTGTAGAGGAATTTCCTTCCTAAATAGCCTTCCTTCCCCCAAACAATGATGAAACATCTGCAAAGGCTATTTGTTGGATCAAGCTAGAAAAAGTGACTCTATTTTGAAGAGGTCTCTCCCTGGCCAGCCACAGAATCCTGCTGCTACTTTTAAGCTAAAAAGCTTGAAAGTTACCCTCCAGCTTTGAGATTCTATCCTCTAGCAAAGAATTAACATCCCAACGAAATTAAAGAAGGGACATGCCTCTATTCTGCATGGACTTTCCATCAGCCACTGCATCTGCTGATGGGAATTGGAAGTATGCAGGGGAGCTCCCACACATTGGGAACTCTCGTGGATCAATTTTTTTAAAAAGCAGATCACAGTCAACACTGGAAAGCTAAAATAAGAACAGGAAATGCTAGAAGCTCAGTAGGTCAAGTATCTCTTTTTTAATATATTCATTTGTGGGGTGTGGGCATTGCTGACTGGCCAGCATTTGTTGCCCATGCCTAGCAGCCCTTGAGAAGCTGCTTTCTTGAACTGCTGCGCTCCACTTTCTATGGGCTTACCCACAATGCCATTAGGGAGAGTAATCCGCAATTTTGTTTAGAGAGAGAAAAATGAAGTCAATTGTTCAGGACAATGACCTTTCCTCAGAATGGGGAATAGTTAGCGATGGAAGTTTTTAAATAAAATTAAGAAAGAAAAAAGAAAATTCACTGGACTGGGGTAGAGTCTGATCAAAATTCTTAAATGCCAAGATTGCCAACCAATCAGCAGCTGCTTCTCCCGCAGTATAAATGGTTGCAATTGTTTGAAATGGAGTATTCTAAGAACACGAACCCACAAGGGAATAATGAACCTTATGTTAACAAATAGAAGTTGTTAATTTCGGATTCCAATCTTAATTTCCCATTGTGATCAAGAAATTAATATTTTACACTCTTCAGTAAAGTGTTCCACTAATTGCAGCAGGTCCAATTACTTATCCCAATTGCACTCAGTGACAAAATCTTATGCTCTGCGTTTATTATTTTATGTATATCTAATAAAGTAAATACAGATTACTGTAACACCATTCAACTTGCTAATTCACAGAAAACTTTAATGAGTTTCTTTAAGCCAGTCTTGATAAATTAAAATCACAGCATTTGTTGCACTGGCAAAACATTTTACATTTACAGTAGCTATCAACAATGGCTTTGATGTACGTTTTTCATTGCTGTTAGGTGACAGGATGATATTGCAATATGAGTGGAATATCTTTGTAGGAGTGACAACTTCTCCGAAAATAAATCAGCATGTCCAGCCATTAATTTCTATACTTGTAATGTTCAGATTAAATACTACCAAAGTCCTCAGTATTTGATAATATTGATAGCACTTCTTATGGGTGTGAGCATTCATATTAAAAAAAGTCATATAAAGTGAATGTTCCACACATCACAAAATTGATATGCCCTCATAATAAAAAAGATGCTTCTGCGATTGGAATTTGTTCTACTGACAATTTTTGCCTTTTTTTGTTTTGTTAGTTCCATCTGGTTTTCTCCATTTCTTAGCCTGTTCTTTACTCTGCCTTGCTGCTATACTGACATTTTCTACCTCACGCAGTCTCTCTCCATCATTATGGGCTATTCCCAATCATACCATCTGATTTGTACCCATTTTGTCTTCATTCACTGCTGCTGCCCACTGCAAACACCATCTCTGCTTGCACCTCCATGACCTACAAAGCCCGCACAAATTCTCTGTCACTGCCTACATTCCAAAATTTCCAAAGACATTGCAGAAACCTTGTGAATCTTTTGTACACAGGAATTTGATAAAGATTTCTTCCTGTTTGGTAGAAAGCAATTATTCACTATGTATTCTAAATGTACCAAAGTGACATAGCAATCTTTTCTCATCATCCAGCTGGAGAAAGTTTAAAAAGCAAACAACAAATGGCACTATTTTCCACAAACACAGAGGGGAAGCAAACAATGTGAATTCTCTATACACCCATCCAAGCCACGTATTTTAGAATACAACTGTAATATTTCATCCAGTTCAGTGGTGTGAAGAGAGATAGAGATAGAGATAGAGGGAGAGAGATAGAGATAGCGATAGAGATAGAGGGAGAGAGATAGAGATAGAGATGTAGATAGATAGATAGAGGTACAGATAGATAGATAGATAGATAGATCGATCGATCGAGAAAGAGATCCCCATCTCTTGCCCACTGTCCAGATTCTAAGACGGCAAGTGTACTAATGTCAAATGGTTCTATTTGTAACCTAAGTGGTGGAGCTACCATTAGACCCCGCATGAACTGTTGAAATCTTGTTAGAACGGAGATTTTGGACCAAACATTGAACACAAGATTGTGCACATACTTTCATAAATGCAAATCATAGGAGAGAAGGTGGATACTTCTCTTGATCGAAGGCAATATGCCCTTGATTGATGGATTCAATATCATCAGCTGACTGTTCCCTTACAGCCATCTCCCATCCAACATTTGTTTCTGACCTGCCTAACAGCGTCTCCCGATATCCTGAAAAAATTACACTCATCACCTCAATTACCTTTCTCAGGTCGTCTGCTCACCTGGGACTTTGAAGTTGCTGTTGTGTAATACCTCCCAGTTTCCGATTAGATGGGACCTCTGCCTTGGAGATCTTGATTGAGGAAGGTCTGCTAGTAGACTTGCTACTGCCCGATTAGTGTGTGATTTGGCGGAAGAAGCAGCACAGATCTGTAATTTTAACTGTTGTGTTTTGTTTTAGAAAGCTCGCCTTTCCTGATAGTTGCGCTGAAGTAGGTGGATGCTAACATTTGCTGAGCTCTAGTACCTCAGCAACGTGTCCATTTTGTACCTGCCTGAATGGTAAATGTCAGCAGATTATTTGATCACAAAAATGATTCAAAACCAAATCTTATGGTTTATACACAATATATTCTGGATGATCAGGACAGTAAGATTGCTATTCCTTTCCTCTTCACTATCCAAACACTGAGTGGGCGCACGATTAAATGGGTAAAATAGGCAAATATATTTTGGTGCTTTGTTCAGGAGTGTCCAAAAGGAATTAAAAAATCAGAGGTTATGGAATAATATTCACACATTTGGATTTTCTGTGCAGTGGCAGTCACAGGCAGAGTGCCACTCCTCTCTTTCTATTTAATGTCACACGTCGTTCCATATTTCTGACAGGAAATTTCAATCAGCATTCCTTCAGAAATGCAGAACCATACCTGAAATCTGACAGCTCCTTCATAACGCAGCATAGCCAGGGGAAAGTAGACCACACCCATTTTTTCACAGCAGTCAATTGCTCCATTCTGTGATTTGCAGATCCAGCATCACAGACAGCCACCCTGTCAGCTCCTGTGAATACGTAAAATTACAAGATAACGGTATGCCAGGACGGCAGGGTGCCAGGTGAGCAGGGTCCTGGGTGTCAAATGGCAATGGGATGAATTAAGTGATGATGTAAGTATTTGGGTAGGTCAGGGTGGTGGAAGATAACAAGTTTAGCAGAGAGGTGGAGCGTATCCAGCGGAGATTCACACGGATGATCCCTGGAATGATAGGTTTAACGTATGATGAACGGCTAAGGATCCTGGGATTGTACTCATTAGAGTTTAGAAGGTTGAGGGAAGATCTAATAGAAACTTGCAAGATAATGTATGGTTTAGAAGGGGTGGATGCTAGGAAGTTGTTTCCGTTAGGCGGGGAGACTAGGACCCGTGGGCACAGCCTTAAAATTAGAGGGGCTAAATTTAAAACTGAAATGAGACGACATTTCTTCAGCCAGAGAGTGGTGGGCTTGTGGAATTCATTTCCACGGAGTGCAGTGGAGGCCGGAATGTTAGATGCCTTCAAGGCAGAGATCGACAAATTCTTGATCTCAGAAAGAATCAAGGGCTACGGGCAGAGTGCAAGGAAGTGGTGTTGAAATGCCCATCAGCCATGATTTAAATGGTGGAGTGGACTTGATGGGCCGAATGGCCTGCCTTCCACTCCTATGTCTTATGGTCTTATCCATGTACCTGACAAAACATCTTTTAAATGTTGTAATTGAACCCACCCCTACTATTTCCTCCGACACCTTGCTCTATACACACCCCAAATTCTATGTGAAAACGTATCCCCTCAGGTTCCTTTTAAACTTTCCTCTCTCAACTTAAGTCAATGTCCTCTAATTTTGGATTTTGTTACCCTGGGGGAAAGAATTGGCTATTCACTCTATCCATGACCCTTGTGATTTTATAAGAATCTAAGGTCAGCCCTCAGTCTCCGACAATCCAAGAAAAAACAAGCTTCAGCCTATCCAGTCTCTCCTCACAATTCAAACCCTCTTGTTTCGGTAACACCCTTGTAAATTGTTTTTGTACGCTTTCCAGTTTGCTAAATCCTTCCAGTAGCAGGGATACCAAAACTGTATGCAGTACTCCAAACGTGGTCTTACCAAGGTCTTGTACAGCTGTAACATGATGTCCCAACTCCTGTGTTCAATGTTCTGACTGTCGAGGGGAAGTGTGCCAAATGCCTTCTTTGCCATCCTGTCTACCTGTCTCACCACTTTCAAAGAACTCTGTACCTGCACCCCTAGGTGTCTCTGTTTGACAACACTCCCCACAGCCCTAACATTAACTGTATAAGTGTTGGTCCTCACAATACCTTTTTCCCTGGCAATGGTGAATGTTTTCACTGCATCCCTTCCCAATAACTTTTGATATTCAATTATCTTTGGGAAGTTTTCTAAATCTTCTACTGTGAAGATAGATACAAATTACTTGTTCAAAGCTTTTTCTGTTTCTCAACATTCTGTTACCAATTCCCCAAACTCACACTCAGCAGGAATTACACTATCTTTAGCTACCCTTTTCCTTTCAAATAAAATTAAAAACTGGAATTGTCATGCACTATGAGCAAGCTTTGCCTCTGCGTTCTGCTTCTTTATTATCTTTTTGGCTGTTCTTTGGCGTTATTATTAGCATCAGTCCAACTCTTTGACCTGCCACTAATCTTTACAGATTCATGCAATATTTCCTTCAATTTAATACTATCTCCAACTTCCTTAATTAGCCAAGGATGATGCACCTTTCTCAGAGAACCTGCCTTTCTCATTATGATATTAAATACCTTCTTAAAAGACTGTTGCTGCATCTCTGCTGTCCTACATTTCAAATCTAGCTTCCCAGTTCACCTTAGGCAGCCCTGTCTTCAATCCATTTTCAAAGATAAATGTATTTCGATTTAAAACACGGCCATGGACCCACACTTCCACCTTTCAAACTGAATACCATACCAGGACCCCACCAAGATATGACTCCAGGCATAACCCTAATTTTTTGTACTTCTTGTAATTTATTTCATTGATTTCAAATTCCAAAAAACATAGGAATAGAAGTAGGCCATTCAGCCCATGAAATTTGCTCCGCCATTCAATGACATTCTGACTGATCCAATAATCCACAATTCACTTCCCTGATTTTCCCCCCATAACCCTTGATTCCTTACTGATTGTAAGACCATAAAATGTAGGAGCAGACGTAGGGCACTCAGCTGACCAAGTATTCATGATATGCTCTCCTTCATAGAATCCCTACAGTGTGGAAACAGGCCCTTCGGCTCAACAAGTCCCCACTGAATCTCAGACCATCCCACCCAGACCCATCCCCCTACAGCCCACCTAATCTACACCTCCCTGAACACAGCGGGCAATTTAGCATGGCCAATCCACTTAGCATGCACATCTTTGGACTGTGGGAGGAAGCCGGAGCACCGGAACGAAACACACGTGGACACAGGGAGAACATGCAAACTCCAGACAGACAGTCATCTGAGGGTGGAATCGAACCTGGGTCCCTGGCGCTGTGAGGTAGCAGTGCTAACCACTGTGCCACCGTGCCACCCCTTTTGTATTGAGGAGCAGGCTTAGGTGCAGATGTAGAGCTCTCAGCTGATCAAGCAGATTCCACATTGTGGAACTGAATGCAGATTGGGTGAACTGTTCATGGAGAGCCTGTGTTCCATCCACAAGCATGATTGCGACCATGACAGTCATATATCATTAAACGCTTGTTTTTGACCTCCTGCACAATTTCAAAGCAGCTCAAGGTACCTTATCTTTTGATGAGGCACTTTATAACCTTCTGGTTTCATGTGAACTCAATGGTTTCAGACCATATCCATTTGCTCAGTCGGCAGCTGTTGGTAATGATATCTCATTTACATCTCCGGTACACTCCTCTTTTGTTTCCCACAGTTATTGCCTTTTGCCCCACCACATCATCCTTTCCATTACAGGTGGCGCTCCTATAATGCAATAGTTGTGTTCTTGTGTGACCTCATGCTATAGAAAATCATGTTATAGGGAAACTGATGTGTAAAAACTGTTATATTGGTACCGCACAAAGTTTGCAGCATCCTAACACCATCCACTGTTCATCAATCTCATTACAGCTAATTAGCATTAATGAAACACATGTTAAAGCAGAACTACCTGTATTTAATTTGTCCTTCCCTCCAGTATATCACAGACCATTCCTTTTGCTCATTTCTCTCCTCCTGTATTCCCTGTATCAGTGTGATCTGATGAGCCATTACAGCTTTAATCTATTTTTCCCTATTCTGGTAAAACTTCATCGACTTGAAATTCTCTCTTGCCAAATGCTTCTTGATCTGCTGGATATTTCCAGTGTTTTCTGCTTTTAACAATATATGATTCTCTGGCAAAAACGTAAAGTATGTTTCAGGTTGCTGAATATTCAGTAACAGCAACAAAGGTTATAATAGAATCTTAGCTTTATTAATTGAAGGACAACCACATAGTCAAAAGCATTTAACAAATCACATTTTCATATCTGTCAATCTGCCCTTTCGAAAAAGGCATGCTTTTATTTTCCAACTTATTCCCCTTCAACTTTCTACAATTTCCCATGTCAAATAAGCTAACTGAATGCATGTTATTCTCGTGCTTTCCTTGGGGGAAATGTTTAATTCGTCAGGCATATTAATGAATGCTGGTGGGAGATACAGTTGAGCACTGTAATTAAGTGAAGAAAGAGACCGTTCCAACACTTTACCGCCCTTAACTTTAATGAACGAGCCCAAAATGACAAATTAATCCCACAGAGATAACCTGATAATAAACAAGTATTAAGAATGAAACATAAACAAGGGTCCAAAACTGCAGCACCAGAACACCTCAATTGATTACTCATTAAATAAACATCAAAGCATTAAAGAGCCCACTCGCTTCCATAGAGATAACATTAAAAGCAGCCATTATAGAATCACCTGCTCAGAAATACCGTCATACAGCCTTGACGATATGGGTCCTTATGAATTGTTCTACCAATATCATCTGTTGTGACTGGCAACTCATCTACGCATGAAAAGAAAAATCCATCCTGCTTGCTGGTTTGTACATCAGACAGGGACAGCAATCTAAATATTGCCTCAGCTTTACTTACAGAGACATACAGGCATACAGCATGGGAACAGATCTTTCTGTTCAACTCGTCCACGCTTTCTAGTCCCACTTAGCTGTGTTTAGTTTCTCCAATCTCAGTATTTCATGTCATACTTATAAGCAGATAAAATTTAAGACTATCTCTGCATTCACACTGGGCTACTAAAGCCGTTGGATTCAAAATAGCTGTTAGAGTACAATCAATTTTGAATGTGAAACTACAGCCATACAAATATATATGTAATATTTTCTGGAGCAAAAACAAAGACAAAGCTTCATGTGCTGAGTGTGTTTCAAAATCCATATTTCCATCTAGTCTGGACCCTTGATTCCCTTGCCTCATAACAATCCATCTACTTTAGTCTTAAAATGTATTTAATTACCCCACCTCCACCACTTTTTGAGGCAGGGAGTTCCAAACTCACACAATTCTTTTATGTCTGTCCTAAAAGGTATCCCAATCTTGAAACAGTTCACTCTAGTCCCAGACTTACCCATAAGAGGAAAACATCCATTTCCACCTTCTCAAGATCACCAACAATCTTATGCACTTAATTAACTCACCCTTCACTCTTCTAAACTCCACAGGAAACCAGCCCAGTCTGTCCAAACTGTCCTCATCAGGTAACTCACTAATTCTAGCTATCAATCTAATAAACCTCCTCTGATCCACCTCCAGCCTACTTACGTTCTTCGTTAAATAAGGAGACCAAAACTGTGCACAGTATTCAAAATGTAATTTCACCAATGCCACGTATAAATGAAGCATAACGTCCCCTCTCATCTTCGTGGTATGACTCCTACTATTAGTATTACAGCTGGAGCCCAATTATTTTGTGATTATGTGGTCCATCTCCAGCCCTTTTAGCTCACTGTTATTTTCCTCTTCATAGCACACGTCACTGGACAAGGTCTGCAGCAAATTAGTCTCTCATTCTTCTGAATCCATTTTTAAAAATTCACTGAGCATCGGTGGTGGAGGGAGTGGATGCATATATAGATATCGTGCTAATCAAATGGCCTGCTTTGTCCTGGATGGTGCCAAGCTTCTTGAATGCTGTTGAAGCTGCACCCCATATAGGCAACTGGAGAGCATTCCAACACACTCCTGACTTGTGCCTTCCTGATGGTGGACAGGCTCTGGGGAGTCAGGAGGTATTCTGCTGTAGTATTCTGAACCTTTGACCAGCTGTTATAGCCTCTGTATTTAAATGAGGAATCCAGTTAAGCTTATGGTCAATGGTAATCTCAGGGATGTTGATAGCGGGGTATTTAGTGATGGCAACACTATTAAATGTCAAGGAATGATGATTGGATTGTTTCTTATTGGTGATGGTGATAGTCTGGCATTTGTGCAAGGTAAATGTTACTTGCCATTTATCAGCCCAAGCTGGATATTGTCCAGATCATGATGCATTTGGATGGCTTCAGTATCTGAGAATTGCAGGTGCTGCTGAACATTGTGCAATTATCAGCGAACATCCCCACGTTCTGAGGAAGGGTCGCTTAATCCAAAATGTTAACTCTGGTTTCTCTCCACAGATGTTGCCAGACCTGCTCAGCTTTTCCAGCAATATCTGTTCTTGTTAACCTCACTTCTAACCTGATGATGGAGGGAAGGTCATTGATGAGGCAGCTGAAGATAGCTGGGCCTAACACACAACCCCAAGGAACCCCTGCAGACACATCCTGGAGGTGAGATGACTAACTTCCACAACTATTTTTCTATGTGACAGGCATGACTCCAACCAGAGGAGAGTTTGCTCCCCAATACCCATTGATTCCAGTTTTGCTCAGGCTCCTTGATGCCACACTCGGTTGAATGCAGCCTTGATGTCAACAGCTGTCACGCTTGCCTCCCCCATGGGATTCAGTTCTTTTGTCCATGTTTGAACCAAGGTTGTGATGGGGTCAGGAGCCAAGTGGCCTTGGCAGAACCCAAACTGGGCGTCACTGAGAAGGTCGTTGCTGACCATGTGATGCTTGGAAGCACTAGTGATGACACCTTCCATCACGTTACTGATCATTGAGAATAGACTGACGGGGCAGTAATTTGGCTGCATTAGATTTGTCCTGCTTTTGGTATACACCTAGGCAATTTTCCATATTGTTGGACAGATGTCAGTGTTGTAGATGTACTGGAATAGCTTGGCGAGGGGAGCATCAAGTTCTGTAACACAAGTCCTCACTACTATTGCCAGAATGTTGTCAGGGTCCATAGCATTTGCAACTTCCGTTGTCTCCAACAGTTCTTGGTATCAAACTGGATGATGACTGGTATATGTAATGCTGGGCACTGCTGGAGGAGGCCGAGATGGATCATCCATTTGGCACTCCTGGCTGAAGATTGCTGCGAATGCTTCAGCTGTATCTTGGCTTTAAATACTTGAAGCCGTGATAAAGTTCACTAAACATCCAATGATACTTGGTGAAAACAGTGTTTTATGCTGTGTTTCGTTATTATACAAAAAAAATCTTGTTCCATCTTGACTTCAGTGTTTTTCACTAGTTCCTTCCAAGCAAGGCCTAGTTTATGAACTTCAAATATGATAATGGGTAATTTTGCTCATTACTCCTTATTGGTAAATCAAACTATCATCCTCCCTAGTAAAATGATTTTCTTTCTTCAATAACTTTAATTTTATTAAATTGATGCTGACTCAATTTGAGAGGTGTGCTATGATCCCAACTGATGTTACTACTGGACAAGTCATGGAATGGATTGTAATCTGGCTTGAAAGATTCTTTCTATATTTTATGAAATATAGTGGACATTTACAGATGAGTCACATGAGGCTCCAGGTTTTTTTTAAAGAAAACAGAAATTCATTTCGCAACTGATGAAAACAAAATATAAATCCAACCTCAGAGATACAAAGGACAATTGAGAAAAAAAATCCTAAAACATACATCAAAATAAATTTCCAGCCTATTTCCCATCATCATCTCTTACAGCAGTTCAAATCTAAAGAAATTGCATTCTTATATTAAATATTTAAGTTTGATTTAATTGAATCTTTCCAACTTTTGTCCTGTGAACTGTGGAATCTTCTTTCAAAACACAGAGTTTGGACTTTCTCAGCTTCGAATAACCTACAGATTTCCAACAAAAACTAATGGTCTGGAAGCTGCTCAAATTAAACTATTTGTTTGAAATTATGTAACTTCTCTTGTCCCCACAACTGTTCGGATTAACACTCCTACCCAGGAAAGAAACTTTACTCGCTTCTGACCTCTGTCAGGCTCCTCCAAAACGTTGTAGCATGTTTCAGTCTCTGGGTTTTCTAAGCCAAACATCAATCCTTCATAATCCTAAACTGAAGAAAAGCTAACAGCCTTCAATGTTTGCTCCACCTGTCATAAACCATGCCAATAAATACAATTTTCCATTAACTCTCCAGCAGTTCCCTATGTTCACTGTCTCTGTCTGAGACAACAGTCAACCTTAGAAAGTTAGCTTAAAAGGCACTGAGTATTCTTTAACTTAATCAGTTCTCTTCTTTTGTTCTCAAAGTCTCACCAAAAATATTAAATATCAAAAGTATCAAAAATATTCAAATATCAAAATATTCCCAAATAAAAACTAAACTGTTAAAATAAACCACACTAGTCACCCTTCTGCCAACTTAATACTGCACTTAAATCCAAACTCGTTACTCAAGAATGCTCAGAAAATTCTGAAGAAGGGTCCTGACCCAAAATGTCAGCTTTCCTGCTCCTCTAATGCTGCCTGGCCTGCTGTGTTCCTCCAGCTCAACACCGAGTTAATCCAGGAATGCTCAGCTGGTCAGGCTGCACAGTTTCTTTGTTCCCTTTTATCTAACCTCCTGGTGAGGAGCTGCTCATGAGCTGTTTCTCTCCAGGAGTTATGCTAGGAGACTTAGACCATGCTAGGTTTTATCCCTGATCTCTTATCGGCTTCCATTCAATCAGAAGCATCCGTTTCATGTTGTGACGTGTCAATCCTCCAATCAGGTACTGCTTCCCTTTTCTTTGATTGGTCCGAGTAGCTGCTATTGAGTATGTGACTGTTAGGACATCCACTCGTTTGGCTTGAGCAATTCAGTCTCTCCATTCAAGTTTTAACCCTTTGTAGAGATAGTAAGGACTGCCGATGCTGGAGTCAGAGACAACACAGTGTGGACGAACGCAACAGGCCAGGCAGCATCAGAGGAGTAGGAAGTCTGAAGTCTGAAGAAGGGTCCTGACCCCAAATGTCAACTTTCCTACTCCTCTGATGCTGT
Organism: Stegostoma tigrinum; assembly: GCF_030684315.1. Classification (NCBI taxonomy): domain Eukaryota; kingdom Metazoa; phylum Chordata; class Chondrichthyes; order Orectolobiformes; family Stegostomatidae; genus Stegostoma; species Stegostoma tigrinum. The sequence goes on from NC_081356.1 coordinate 74,099,489, forward strand.
TTGGCTTGGTGTGCTCCTTTAACCCATTTCAGCCCTGGCCAACACCTGCTTGGTGGCATTTCCTGAATTAAATCACTGTTCCAGAATGACTGGCTGATCAAAAACCCTTTGCAAAAGCTCCAAACACGCATATGCCATTATTTTAAGACTCCAAACTCGCAAAATGATAATAGTAGATATGCAAAGCACACATCACTCATCACAGCAGCGATTCGGGAATTATGTTGACTGATGTCTCCATGTCAACCTTAATAACCAGTGAAGCTCCATCCAATGTTACTTGGACTACTGTGCCCTGTGAAGTTTCCTTGAACGTGCATCGATCTTCAAATGACCCCCTCACTGACCTGATCGACAGCTATTTGCAGTAATAACCATCTCCATGCACCTTCCTCCGATATACTTTCTTTTTGCAATTCTATCACTCTGCCTTCCCAAATGGAAAATTCAGTGCCTGACGTTGGCCTGAGTATCAGGAAAAAGACTTTCTAACTGCCTTAACTGGGGCCATTTTCTTACTCAGTGGCAGTTTATTCATTTCAGCAGATATCTGACGATGGTTAAATCTGACTTCTCGTGAGTCACATTCTGCCATTTCCTTGGAGAATGCTGATTGGAAAGCTATGTCAAAGCATAATTTTGGCAATGTTAGCAATTTACTGACAAATTCCTCAGTTTTTTATGTCATATACTCAAATCTGTTCAACAATGCTCTTGTTTAATTCTTTAAAATGACAATGGATGGATAGTTGTTGTAACAACCATGAAAAATCCTCCAATATCCGCACTGGAAACTGATCCCTTGTTTCAAACCAATCACTACCAACAAGCTCCAATGGTTTGGAACTGTACTGCTGCTGAAACCGAAACATAATGTCTGACAGCAGCATGTCTTTCGGTTTAGCAGGGATAATCAAATTCTTGAGTATCTCATGTTCTGCTGGGCCTGTTCCAATCAAAAATATCACTCTTTTTGTTTCACCCCAACCTGCCTGATTAACAGCCAGATTACTATGAACGTCCAGATGTGACAAGTAGTGAAAATCATCTCAAACCAATCTGCATACACTCTGGAGCTTTCTCAATTGTGATTACGCTCTCCTAATGGTACCTATTGACGCAGCATCTTCCAACAAACAGTCCTCACACATGTTCAAACACCATTAAAGAAGACTGGATTTTTAAAACTTTTTACAGCAAAAACAATTTACAATTCCTCCTCCTTGTAAGAATTTTATCCAACATAAACTTGTTTCGGTAGGGACATTATCAATCTCATCTCATCTTCAAAAGTGATATCTTTGCAGGATAGGCTAAAATAAAGTTGAGCACCTACAGAGTTAACACCAAGCTAACAACCCAGTTTTATCTGTGTATATATATATATGTATACACACACATTTATTTTTATATATTTATTATATATATAATATAGCCACAAGTGGGTGCTATTACCAGTAACAGGATGGAAGCAACTATTATAACAGACTGGTGGAATCATGAGAAAATGTACTTCTTTATTCTGCATGACATCAGGATATATGCTCATTGAAGGAGTGAGAGGAGACAAAAAGAATTCCAACAGACAATTAGCAGGACAATATATCCAAAGCTTCGTTTTCAAGTACAACCGATTGAGTCCTTTATTTGTGCATCATATTTAAGTTTTCTTTCCATCTGAGAAAGGAAAACAATTTCAAAACAACATGGTCAAGAATGACATAAAGGGTGCCATTAGAAAAATTGAAATTGACAGAAATCTAAAGTTATGAGCAATGTTTAATTAATTAAGGACAATAACCATATTGGGTCAGGCAACTATATTGGATAGCAGTCTCCCTCCAAATTCAAGCAAAAATTGAAATTCTTTGCTTGGAATAACCAATATGAGTGCTTGGGTTATAAATTATCCCTCTGAGATCAATGGAGTAAACAGAACTATATCACCAGTTAACTACATTTTTTAAACATTCCATTCTAAGAAAAGGCAATTGAAGTTCCTCTAAAAGTTTCAAATTTGTTCAATATTTCCAAATTTTTCAAGTACTTTAGTAAAAATAGGTACATAGATATTTTGTTAACAAAGTGTGGAGCTGGATGAACACAGCAGGCCAAGCAGCATCTCAGGAGCACAAAAGGTGACGTTTCGGGCCTAGACCCTTCATCAGAGAGGGGGATGGGGAGAGCGTTCTGAAATAAATAGGGAGACAGGGGGAGGCAGACCGAAGATGGATAGAGGAGAAGATAGGTGGAGAGGAGAGTATAGGTGGGGAGGTGGGGAGGGGATAGGTCAGTCCGGGGAGGACGGACAGGTCAAGGAGGCGGGATGAGGTTAATAGGTAGGAAATGGAGGTGCGGCTTGAGGTGGGAGGAGGGGATAGGTGAGAGGAAGAACAGGTTAGGGAGGCAGAGACAGGTTGGACTGGTTTGGGGTGCAGTGGGTGGAGGGGAAGAGCTGGGCTGGTTGTGTGGTGCAGTGGGGGGAGGGGACGAACTCAGCTGGTTTAGGGATGCGGCGGGGGAAGGGGAGATTTTGAAGCTGGTGAAGTCCACATTGATACCATTAGGCTGTAGGGTTCCCAAGCGAAATATGAGTTGCTGTTCCTGCAACCTTCGGGTGGCATCATTGTGGCACTGCAGGAGACCCATGATGGACATGTCATCTAAAGAATGGGAGGGGGAGTGGAAATGGTTTGCGACTGGGAGGTGCAGTAGTTTGTTGCGAACTGAGCGGAGGCGTTCTGCAAAGCGGTCTCCAAGCCTCCGCTTGGTTTCCCCAATGTAGAGGATGCCACACCAGGTACAGTGGATGCAGTATACCACATTGGCAGATGTGCAGGTGAACCTCTGCTTAATGTGGAATGTCATCTTGGGGCCTGGGATAGGAGTGAGGGAGGAGGTGTGGGGGCAAGTGTAGCATTTCCTGCGGTTGCAGGGGAAGGCGCCGGGTGTGGTGGGGTTGGAGGGCAGTGTGGAGTGAACAAGGGAGTCACAGAGAGAGTGGTCTCTCTGGAAAGCAGACAGGGGTGAGGATGGAAAAATGTCTTGGGTGGTGGGGTCGGATTGTAGATGGCGGAAGTGTCGGAGGATGATGCGTTGTATCCGGAGGTTGGTGGGGTGGTGTGTGAGAACGAGGGGGATCCTCTTGGGGCGGTTGTGGCGGGGGCAGGGTGTGAGGGATGTGTTGCGGGAAATGTAGGAGACGCAGTCAAGGGCGTTCTCGATCACTGTGGGGGGCAAGTTGTGGTCCTTGAAGAACTTGGACATCTGGGATGTGCGGGAGTGGAATGTCTTATCGTGGGAGCAGATGCGGCGGAGGCGGAGGAATTGGGAATAGGGGATGGAATTTTTGCAGGGGGGTGGGTGGGAGGAGGTGTATTCTAGGTAGCTGTGGGAGTCAGTGGGCTTGAAATGGACATCAGTTACAAGCTGGTTGCCTGAGATGGAGACTGAGAGATCCAGGAAGGTTAGGGATGTGCTGGAGATGGCCCAGGTGAACTGAAGGTTGGGGTGGAAGGTGTTGGTGAAGTGGATGAACTGTTCGAGCTCCTCTGGGTAGCAAGAGGCGGCGCCGATACAGTCATCAATGTAACGGAGGAAGAGGTGGGGTTTGGGGCCTATGTACGTGCGGAAGAGGGACTGTTCCATGTAACTTACAAAGAGGCAGGCATAGCTGGGGCTCATGCGGGTGCCCATGGCCACCCCCTTAGTCTGTAGGAAGTGGGAGGAGTCGAAAGAGAAGTTGTTGAAGGTGAGGACAGGTTCGGCTAGGCGGATGAGGGTGTCGGTGGAGGGGGACTGGTCGGGCCTGCAGGACAGGAAGAAGCGGAGGTCCTCGAGGCCATCTGCATGCGGAATGCAGGTGTATAGGGACTGGACGTCCATGGTGAAAATGAGGTGTTGGGGGCCAGGGAATTGGAAGTCCTGGAGGAGGTGGAGGGCGTGGGTGGTGTCACAGACGTCGGTAGGGAGTTCCTGGACCAAAGGGGAGAAAATGGAGTCCAGATAGGTGGAGATGAGTTTGGTGGGGCAGGAACAGGCTGAGACGATGGGTCGACCAGGGCAGGCAGGTTTGTGGATTTTGGGAAGAAGATAGAAACGGGCCGTGCGGGGTTGGGGAACAATCAGGTTGGAGGCTGTGGGTGGGAGGTCCCCTGAGGTGATGAGGTATATGATGAGGATATGGTTGAACAATATGTATAGACAAACTAAGGAGCACGCTAAGTTACCCTCAAATTGCAAATCATACAGACCTAGACACACATTTTATTTCTTTATTATGGCTGGGTCAATACTCTAGAATTCACTACCTGACACAGTTGTGGGAGAACTAGCAACAGAAGGATTGAAGCAGCAATTGAAGCAATTGTTCTACATGATGGCCCACCTGCCTCTTTTCAGGTCAACTAGGTATGAGAAATAGAAGCAGCATTGCCAGAAGCCAACAGAAAACAAATGTTTTCACCTTCCTACAGGATCTTCTTTCAATGAATGATCAAATATTTCCCAATTTTTCATTGATACATTACCAAATGAAATAATGAAATGGATAATAAGAGAACACGTCATACTGGTCAATGTGACAGAGTACCATGGGACTGCATCAAAAATGAATTTTACACAGCTTCAGACTGGAACAACAAGATCATTTAAATTGAGTCCATGTTTTGCTTATATAGGTTAATTGCCACAATGAAAAAAGTCATTTTTTCTTATATTCCAGACAAACAGCATGAACTAAGATATATATCCACAATTACCATATTTTCACTTTCATGTCTGGTGCATCTTTCATTTGCTACATATGCTTGGTCTAATTTATTTTCTCCCCTGGCAAATTTCCTTTCCTCCACCCCTTTCGTTGAGTCATAGAATCATAGAGCTGCATTGCATGGAAACAGATCCTTCGGCCCGACTTGTCCGTGCCAACCAAATATCCGCAATAAATCTAGTCCCATTTGCCAACATTTGACCCATATCCCTCTAAAGCCTTCCTATTAATATACCTAGTGAGATATGTTTTAAGTGAAGCAATTATTCACTTTCCAGAAGGTCACTACCTTTGTCTCTCTTACTTTTTTTTAAAAGTGTCGTTGTTTTGATCTTTCTTTCCAAAGTTCAAAAACAATGCAATTGCTTATAAAACAATTCCAGCTCCTTGACTTTGAGGAAATCAGCTCCAGCACTGAAAATATGTCAAAAAGGAGCTGCTTTTACAGCGATAATTTTTTTTCCCATCCTCCACCTTGGATTCATGTTGCTGACCTTTTTTTTCCATTGAATCATGGAATGTGGGCATTGCTGTCTAGACCAGCATTTATTGCCCATCCCATTGCACAAAAGGATAACCAAGAGTCTGGGTCTAGAGTCATGTGTTGGCCAGACCAGATAAGGATGGCAAATATCCTTTTGTAAGGGACATTAATGAATTATATTTTCTTTATGGACAGTTGACAATGGTTATACTGATTTCCTCTCTATCCACTTTTGTGGAATTTGAACCCATGGTCCCCAGAGTATTGGCTCGGATGCTAGATAACTATTCCAGTGACATTACCATCACCTTTGTTAACTTCTTTCTTGAGGAGGGTTCTTCAGACATTGATTATCCTTAGCAGCTCAGCCAAATGGTTGCCAACGGGTGGCTGAATTTTTAAGAAGCATAAGTAGCATTAGTTAATTCAATAGGCTGGGCAGTTGGTTTGCAATGCCAAATGTGTAGATTCAATTTCCACAGCCACCAAGGTTACCATGAAGGTCTTACTTTCTCAGCCTCTCTCCTTGCTTAAAGTGTCCTGGATCCTCAAGTTAGATCACCACTACTCATTTCCATCTCATGAGAGAGCAGCCCTTTCAGTAGTAGAGCTATCTTGTAGCGGTTTAAGATGATAACTCAAAACCACTTTTTCTAGTGCAATTAGAGATAGGCAATAAAGCTGGGCCAGCCAACGATGCCCCCATCAATAAATGTAAAACAAACTCTATGATTATGCTACTCTCCTTATGTCAGGGAGCTGTGTGTCAATTCTGACTAATGTTTCAGCCAACATCTCAACATTGTAAAAGAAATGTACATCTTAAAATAGCTTCATCTAAAGCCATATTTGGTTTAAAGTGTATTTTTAATTAACCTGGTCAGGGATGTTATGACTTATCTCCGTGACATGTGGATGAAAATGCAGATGTTCTGGGCCTGAGGATTATGCCACAGGACAGTAAATCTTGCTTGAATAGTGACTTAACTTTAAGCTTTAAGCTAACATTCAATATAAAATTGAAATATTTGTGATTTTTTTTAAAATTTGAGGATCATAGATTCACAGAAACCCCACAGTTTGGAAATAGGCCATTCAGCCTGACAAGTCCACACCAACACTCTGAGCACCCCACCCAGACACATCACACTACCCAATCCCTGTAACCCTGCATTTCCTGTGGCCGATGCACCTAACCCACACATCCCTATGTGTAATTTAGCATGGCCAATCCACCCACCTTGCACATTTTTGGACTGTGGGAGGAAACCAGAGCACCCAGCAGAAACAAACGCGAACATGGGGAGAATGTGCAAACTTCACACAGACAGTCGTCCGGGTCCCTGCAGCAGAGGCAGCAGAGAAATATTCTACAGCTTCCTTGATTTAAAAGAACGACTGGATTGTATCTCAATGCTTAAAAGTTTAAATACTAAAGTTGTTGAGATGCCTGACCTCGCTGATGTGTCTGTTAATCAACTTATTGCTTCTTTCTGCTGAATAAATAATTGGTAGTTCAGAACCATTCCACTTAACTATATTGAATACACAACATCATCATGCTCATCTTTCCTAATATCATTTCTCTTTATAAGCTTCCAGCTGGTTTTGAAGTAACAAGTTCTTTTCAGATCTTGTCATTTATTAGGAACTCAAGCCAAATCAGCTTTTTTTCAACTTTTCAAGGCCCTGATCAATGGTTTCCTTGGAGCTGTCAAATGTGGGTTATTCTGTTTTGTCATATGCACTTTGGTGGGCACAATCAAATTTAATGCAACACTGACAATGAAAAAGATTAAACTTTATCTTCCATTTCATCAGTCTCAAGGGTAACAAAAGAACATAAACATTTTTGGCTCCATATTATTTAATAATGATATTTATATTAAAAAAAGAGGTTAACACTGAATTTCTTCCAAACATTGTTCAGTATTTTGAATGCATCAAATAACATTCCAATTTTATTTCCAAAGTCAACAGTCATCTTTTTTGTATCTATGGTGAGAACTTCCTGCCTTCTCTCTGCCTTGGGCTGGCAGCACATGTTGAACTGCCTCATTTAATGTTCATGTGTTTCAGTTAAGCAATAGCTTTCTCATGGAACAAATATTTTTGAATTGGTTTATGAGCTATTAGCAGTCCATAAGCTGAGACGATGAGTTTTTTTTTTGTTACTCTGCCTTTGTATTTCTTTTAACCATCAAAGAACATTACTAGCCATCTTCTGTAGTTGAGAAGTCAAACCAACCACGAGACATGATTTCTTTAAAACACTAAATTTTCCTCAATCATTCAGCTACCAATTTGACAAGGCAACCTTTTAATCAGATCTACAGATAGAGTCAGAATCTTTCTGGCCCCTGAACACCATGGACAAGGGCAAGAAAGTTGGGAGAATTATATGATATGGCCAGCAAAGAGCTTCTTGTCATTGAAAGCAAAGATCTCCTCTTTTTCAACCTAGTGCTGAATGGCAAGGTGAAATTCCTGCTAGACAGCATCAGGTGGCCATTTTGCACACATAGCGTGCACAAACGTCCTCATGATAACATCATCTCACCTCATTAATATGCAGTTTCCTGTACTCCTGTCCACCAGAGCGAAACTAAGTGGCAACAAATCACAATATGAAAGATAGAGTGGAAACACGATGATCCCCGTTCACTGTTTCCTCCCCCAGCTCCCCAGCAGTCACCTACATCTCAGGGCATGCTCCCTTGCAGCAAACACATTCACATCCATACCTGTCCAGCAAGCACTTCAGAGCCATATTGGCAAAGTGGAATGGCACGAAGGCTCATAGAGAGAAACCCTCCATAAAACTCAGCAAAATTAACACTTAGCCAATTTCTGATAGAATTCAGCCCTATATTTCTAATTTACTCAAATGGAATTTCAATACAGGTTGCTACAGTACCTATGCAAAGCAGAGTGGTGTCAATAGAAAGTCTGCAAGATGCTTAATCTAGAGACTTCAAATGTGAAGCGATGGAGCTAAGCAACTATTTTTGTCCATTAACGGGATAACAGTGTCACTGGCTCGGCAGCACTTATTGCCCATCTCCAATTGCCCGGAGGGCAGTTCAAAATCAATCATCTTGCTGTGGGTCTGGAGGTGAGGATGGCAGTTTCCTTCCTGAAAGGACATTCGTGAACCAGATGGGTTTTTCGAACAATTGGCAATGGATTCATGGTCATCATTACATTCTAAATCCCAGTTATTTCATTGAATTCAAATTCCACCATCTGTTATGACAGGATTCAAACCCAGGTCTCCAGAAGGTTATCTGGGTCTCTGGATTAACAGTTGTGATAATACCACTAGGTCATCACTTCCCCTGGAGTTTGGATTGCATCGATAATAAATATAAGTAAATCTGTAGGCATTGTGAATAAATAAAATCAAAAGAGAGAACCTTTAAATGTTAAATCATATCTGATAACTCCTTAGACCCATACTGTCCAAGAATATATGCTGTGATGTTTTAGTCACTGTATGTTATCATTAGAAGCTGGAATAATGATTTTCAAACCATATATTATGTTGAGAACATAGTGAATGTTTCAACAAAACTACTGCAGATCCCAATGACAAAATAGAAGAATGGTATAGTCCAGCAACAGAGATGCATTGGAATTATATGAAACTCGGCCCAGTAGTGAAAGAATATGAATGTGAAAATAAATCAAGAATTTCAAACTACAATTGATGACATATATTATGTCTTTTCTTATTTCCATGGAAAAACCTTTCTTGATTGAGGGTAAATGACTTAATAATGCATGACTCTTAATAAGACTGTTAATACTGGCAATTAAATATATCTGTCAACGAGGATATATTTTAAGCAGAAAATATTTAAATTGAATCATTTTTGTCATTCTAATTACAGAATTAAGTTACCATGTATTGAAGCATAAAGATGAGTTTGATTAATGGATATTCACAATGGTTTTCACCTAGAATTGAAACAGTCATAAATATACAGAGATTCTTCATGCTACATAAAATACACAGCTTTTGGAGCTTAAATTCCAGTGTTCCAATAAAGTATTAAAAAAAGAGGAATTTTTAAAATTATCTATGAGAAACAATTAACTAAAATTTGACTCAGTAAAATATATTGCCACTGAAACACTTCTAGTATTTATTTTTAGATTTCAGATATTGATCAACACTAAATGTAAATAGTATTGAAGAAGGCAGAAGGAACATAACCATGTTAATAACCAGTGCCTAATTTGTTATACTTGTTATCTCCTTTCCACTGTGATAGCTTCAAATCTTGAGAATCATAGCACAGAAAATTGGAGAAATTGCAAATTCTAAGTAAACGGTTTCAAGGAATTAAAGACATACACTTTGTAATGACATCCTGATACTGATATTTTGCCATCTATTTTTATGCACAATTTCTATTTTAATTTAAATACTCCATGTTGAAAGGAAGTTCAAAGTTCTTGACTGCATCATGAAATAAATCTAAGCCCATGGGAAATATTTTTACTTAGAAGTCAGCAGGCTATATACAACCACAAAGGTTGAGGGAACATCTTTTAGTCTAAAATGCCCCAGGACACTTCATGTGCATGGCGTACACGATGAGTTTGGCACAGCATTGATCTCTCAGAGTTCCACAGGCCTCAAGCAAAGTCATATACATCAAAAACAAGCACCCCCAAATCATTAGCAATATCTTAGTTGGTGATCAGAAATGTTTTCTCACTGTACTGTTATTTTGTTTTATTATGCCTGTAGAAAGGTCACTGCAAACAACAATGATCAATAAATTCTCTTAATAAAAGTAAATTCTCAAATTGTAACATCCTTAATTAATTTACTGGATGACAGAAGATATTGTAACTCATATTAACCAATAAATTAATACCAATTTTAACTATATTGCATTAAATATATTTGCAAAGCTTTGTCAGCTTACCAACTGTTTACAGGAGGAACACAATTCCACTCCATAGCAATTGCTTAAAGTATGGTGATGCACACAAATATTCAAAGCACTTACTAAATTCATAGCATGTCCTTTTACAACGACTACATGTTATTGCCACTGCGGTGACTAGCAGCTGCAATATTCCTGCTATAATTGTCACAGCCTATTGTTTTGAGTTCTGTTCATCCCTGACCCACAGTAAACATCTTTTCACGCCCGTTTTAAAGAGCAGGAGAAAATTGGGCCAATAGCGTACCAAATGTACATCCTGCCAAAGAGTAGCTGGTCCGCAACGAACTACAGATGTATCTTGGTCTGTTGACGATTCGGGCTTTTCATTTAAAATAAAGAAATTGCACGTGGTCCCGAAGCTAAGTCCAGACACCACATACTATTTCGTTCCGAACCATTCTATATGCTAACATTCACAACATGTGTTGCTCCCAACGCCAAGGACAATGCATTGAACTAACACAAGAATCATCTGAAGAACCACAAAAGGATTTAGATAACTGTCAATAGTAATCTCCCAAAGATACAAGTGGACAGCATTTTGATTCATTGCTACTTACGCACTTTACCTTCAGGATTTTTAAAAAATTCTCTTTTGTGCTGTAAACAGGAGTGGTAGTAAAGTGAAGCAAAAGCAGTCAAGTAATTAATATATGTTCAGTTGGTAGTGAAAATGAATAAAGGAATGACGACAGGAATATACCTTGTCATTTCTAAGCGCAAATAACACCCCCCCCCTCCCCACCCGGCTCCCACCACAACACCCCACACCCCCGCCGCAAGAGAATACTAACGTTATTGTGGCAGCTTAAAATGAGAATGTTATATAACTAATCAGGATTGTTTCAGAGCGCGCCGAGACGCTGGGAGCACAGCAAGACCAGTGTATTTCGCACTGAAGAATGAGTTTTAGATTTGTAAACGAAATTAATTTATGCTGGAATACTGCCTTCTAAAGGAAAGAATTATAAATCAGACTGTATGTGCATTTACGTGACCTAAATACTAACAACTGTTACAGATAGGATCACACATAATTCATATTTTTGACAATTGATCGTTATTCCCGATTCAGCTAAGTCCCTGTGGACACTGCAATAAATTGTGGAAATCGACAAATTTATTACTAGATCAATGAGTGACATTGAGGGATTGGTGGACATATATTTCATTTCAAAAAGTGAATATCCCATTACTCTTGAGCGCTAACAAGGCAGTTCACTAACGTCTCATTGGGAAGACAAGTTGTTATGAAGTGTGTGTGTGTGTGTGTTTGTGTGTGTCTTTTGCCAGGCGTGCGCGGGCGGTCTGACAGGGTGGGGAAACTTGTCATTGAAACAGGCGCCTATCTGTTCTCCAGCCCGGGGAAGGAAAGGATGCCAGGGGCTGGGAATTGTGTAATGGTCTGCAGCGCGACATGTCAGGTTTCCCCGAAGAGGGGAGAAAAGGGCCCTTTATGAGTTGTAAAATGTCTGGAGTTTTGTTTTTGTCTGGAATCTGGTGCAGTTGGGCAGCGTCTAGCGAGGGGAGCAGATGTTCCAGGAGTTTGTTCCTCCCTTGCCCGGTTCCGCACACTCTTAACAAAATGTGTTCCCCCGACAATGGCTCGATGTTCCTTTGGCATGTCGATAGAAAGCTGGGTTTTTTTGGCCTCCTCCCCCAGCCACCTTACACTCCCCCCACCCCCATGAACCATTCCTTACCTCTTTAAGTTCTTTAGCCACGTCCTTTAAATCGCCCAGGACTAACTCCAAATCGTCTACTATAGTCTTGATCTGCTCTTTTACCTTTGCCTTGCAGGCTGCGCCCTCCGGCTGTTTCGAACTCGCTGACATTATTTGAGTTGGGGCAGAGGGGCGCGGAGGATCAGGAGGTGAAAGCCGAGGCGCTCCTCCCCATGATCTTGTTGCTTCCTGGCCGCCTCTGACTCGGTCTCCGCGCCGTTTGCCATCAACTCCGTGTAACTGCGGGCTCCCAAGGACTGCGGAAATCTCGCCAGCACGCCTGCGTCAGTGTGCATGGCAAATTGGAAACACCAACAACATATATATATAGAGAGAGAAAAATGTGTAAGTAAATATTATCCCAGCCTGGTTTCCATTAAAATCATCCCGCACATGCTAACACCGCCCTTGCCTCTTCGGATAAACAGTTCTTGTGCTGGAAACCAGGCGCCTCTCACTCTCCACGTTACATTCAGAAAGTGCCCTCTCCTTCGGAGTAGGTTCACAGAGAGAGTCACTTCGCGCGTGTTTTATAACGCAGAGAGTTATTGAAAAGAGCGCACGGAAAGAGGATTGGAGACAAGTCTCGAATCCATCAGTACTGGAGACACAGAGTGAGAAAGAGAGAGAGAGAGAAGCCGGCTCACCGCCCGTTCAATCGCACTCGACTCCACCATCCGCTTCCAGCATCTTGGAACAGCCTCTGCTTAAGCGTTTTACGAAAGAGAGATTCGTGCTTTCACTGATCGCGGGCGGCTATTCGGTTCGTCCCTATTCCACACCCCCCACCACCAACCCCCCCCCCAAAAAAACAGCACATCCGCTATTTAAGGGCAAATAGCTGGAAACAGCAGGGATCCGCACTTACGAACCCGAAAACTGGCGAAATCTCCGGACTTAAGGAGAACTTCTCCCTCCAGATATTAATGAAAAAGAAAGTGTCGCCAGCAACATTCGTGCTGGTTCTGGAGGGTCACTGGACCCCGAAACCTTAACTCTGCTTTCTCTCCACAGATGCTGCCAGACCGGCTGACTTTTTCCAGCAATTTTCTTTTTCATATATAACATTCGGATTAGCTTAACTTTCAAAGTGCTGGGGAGTTTCTCAGACATACTCAGCCTGAATGGTATAGAGATCTCTTGTAGGGATAAGGACAGAGGTGAGCAGAGATTGAGAAACAGAGATTGACCCTCACTGCCGCCTCATTGTACGTCCATATTAAGCTTGTCTGTGCTGAGGACTGATGGATTAGATTCAAAAACTAAAAGCAGAATACTACAGATGCAGGAGACCTGAAACAAAGTCAAACTCTGCTGGAGAAACTCAGCAGGTCCGGCAGCACTTGAGTCATATCGTTAACTGTTTTCTCCCCACTGCAAGACCTGCTGAGTTTGTACAGCACTTTAAAGATGAGAATATGGGATCTAAATCCTGCGAAAAACCCTAAATCCGGAGCGCAGTGTAGAAGTGAACGGGGTAATGAGGAACAAAAACAAAGCTGCTGGAAAAGCTCAGCAGGCCTGGCAACATCTGTGAAGGAGAAAACAGAGTTAACACTTCGCGTCCGGTGACCCTTCCTCAGAATAGTTCTGAGGAACAGTTCTGAACAGTTCTGTTCGTCCCTATTCCATCTCCCAAACAGCGCATCCGCTATTTAAGGGCAAATAGCTGGAAACAGCAGGGATCCGCACTTACGAACCTGAAAACTGGCGAAATCTCTGGACTTAAGGAGAACTTCTCCCTCCAGATATTAATGGGGAAAAAAACTGTTCTGAGGAAGAGTCACCGGAGCAGAAACGTTAACTCCGTTTTCTCCTCCACAGATGCTGCCAGACCTGCTGAGCTTTTCCAGCGACTTTGTTTTTGTTCCTGATTTACAGCATCCGCAGTTCTTTTGGTTTTTAACAGGGTAATGAATGTTGGAGAGTTCGACCAAGATTGTGGCTATGATTTCAGATTTGGTAGGGTATAATTTTCAACCGGTCCCTATTAATGCCATCAAGAAACAAACTAACATTTCCTTGTTAATTTTCAAGTCAAGCCCATGTATGCCACAACAGATTGTGTCCCATCCACCTTGGGAAACAAAGCAGAATGTGAATTGGGTGATTTATTCACTGAAGACCAGCAAGTTAGCGGTTCACATGACCCCGTATCGCGCCCGTGTACAGGATCCAATGTAAAGAAAGATATGTGAGCGTGTGAACAGATTCGTGTCCGTTACTGGCAACTGAATAAGAGGGTTCGGTACCAACATGAGTTCCTTGATTGCTCCACGAATCACGGAGCTAGTCTGTGTGTGATGTAAACATGAATGACCAGTTGTTGCAGAATTAACAGCCTTTAATTTAGCTGAGTTGCTGTTGTTATGGGACTAGGCAATTATACAGCAAATAAACAGCAAACATCACACTGTGTATAGTTTACTAGCGGTTCCGCCCCAGAAGGTGACTGCAGCGCCCATGCTCTGGATTTTTAGCCCAGGTTATCAGTCTGTTCCAGATAGCAGACTCTTCGGCGATGTTCCCAACAGGAAAACTGAGTTATACTGTTGGCAGCACCATCTTGTGGATGTTAACTCCCAGTGACAGGCTAATGCTGTGAGCGAATGTCGACGAAGTGCGGAAACAAATGGCGTTTTAACGGTGAGTGGGGATTTGAAACTCCACCCCAGTTCAAAAGTTGAATCTCTAGGCAAAGTGTTCGTCTCACCATGAAAAAAGAAGTGAACCTCACAGCCACCTCCACCCACACACCCTTCCCCACGTCTAACCCGATACTTCACCCCAATGCTGTGCCTAGATATATCCTCCATCTAACCCCGTTTGCCCAACAGTAACTCTATATCCCTAACTCTGCACTCCGACCCAGCTTCTAACCCACACATCTAACCATAACACTCCTCATGCCTGCTCCTACCCCTACATCCCAGACACATCTTCCATCTAAATCTACAAACTCTGTCCCTAATCCTATACACCAGACACATTCACCCTTAACTACACCCCACGCAGCCACTGTCCCTGCAACCCATACATCCCCAACCCCAGCTATCACCTTCCCTAACCTCATACCCCGGGTGCAGTGGATTATTACTGTATTATTCATAGACTTGTGTTCTAGCAACATGGGTTTGAATCCCACCATGGCAGATTGGGTAAGTTAAATTCAATTAAACATTGGAATTCAAAATAAAACTAGCCTGATGAAACATATAACCATTGTCAAATTGTTGCCAAAGCTCATCTGGCTCACTGATGTCTTTCAGGAGTATCTGCCATCCTTATTTGATCTGGTTTACTTGTGACTTCAGACCCGCAGTAATGTGGTTGACGCTTAACCGTTCTCATTTGTACGACTCCATACAACCCCGCAGGGCCTGTAGAATCCCACAGGCCCATATCTAAATCTACTCACCAACTCTATACCTATTGACTCCTGGCTCAAACCTATTCACCACAGAGATCCCACACCACCTGCATAAATCATTTCATTCATTTTCCTGCCTGTATATACCCTGCACATGAAACCCCCCAACCCTACTATCCACCACACTCAATCTCAATGTCATGCCCTATAGCTCACATACCTCCACCACTATCACTATACCCCACACACTACATCACTAACCCTGTATCCTACACACCCTCTGTCACTAATGCTGTACTCAACACCACCACTGCATCGCAATACCTCCACACCCCATTCATAATCCAATTTACACCACCCCTTCAACATGTAAACCCTCACACCTGCATCTAACCTTACACCCCACAGGCCCATTTAAAGCCCATACCCCACGCACCCAAACACCTGCCTTTAATTCTGTATCTCACCCCTGTTTTGCATCCATTACCTCTTTGTAAATTCATTTATAATTAATGCAGCAATGCCAAGCATTTCCAGTTGTAGGAGTATACACAGATAGTGCGTTTATAATCCACTAACCAATTGGTGTACTGTATTCCTCGTGTGGAGTAAATCTGTAGAGTCTACAGCCCTGCTCACTTGATGTCGCTCTTAAGAGATTTTGAACCAGGTAAGGCTGTGTCGTTCGGGTTATTCAGATTGTAAACCCCGCGCCGGTTAATCGAAACGATTTGAGACAGGCTGCTGCGCGGCTTCTAATTGGTTGAGCAGAAAATGTGACACTGAAGCGTTCGTTATGTTGACAGACAAGATCTGGAACAACAAAGAAATACATTCGTACAAACACTGGGATTGTTGATCGTCTGGAAAAGACAATTCTGTTAGTTTAAAAAGAGACACACCCACGATGGTATCAGAGATAATGGGAACTGCAGATGCTGGAGATTCCAAGATAATAAAATGTGAGGCTGGATGAACACAGCAGGCCAAGCAGCATCTCAGGAGCACAAAAGCTGACGTTTCGGGCCTAGACCCTTCATCAGATCTGATGAAGGGTCTAGGCCCGAAACGTCAGCTTTTGTGCTCCTGAGATGCTGCTTGGCCTGCTGTGTTCATCCAGCCTCACATTTTATTATCTTACACCCACGATGGTCTCGTTTTGTTGACCAGGTTGTCAAACATAAGAAGGAGAATTCGGAACCTGCATTTTGATCAGGGTGCCCATTATAAAGGTTAAAATTGGAAATTGGAGTTGTTCAGTTTTCAGGAAGTGATATTTTACTCGTATTTCACCGAGTAAAGGCGTTAGTAAAGGGAACTGAACGTGATAATCACTAACAGATGGTAAAAAGATTTGCCTGGGATTTTTAAAGTCTCCCATCGATTCACTGTAATCCCAGGTTGCAGGAAATGCCAGGAATTGTTGTTTGTATGACCCTGCGATGACACTGTCACGGTATAGACAAAAACAAACAGCCGCATGCTGTCAGCTCCGTCCCAATACAAAGATTTGTTAAACGTAGATACGAAGCCAGAAACCTGGCATTTGTTCAGTATCTGATACTACACTCCCACGGGGCCGTGGAGATATACTGCATTGATGCTGATGCACGGGCCAGACTATTGAGAAGCCGAACGTCGCCGCAGCAATGCAAAAACACCTCAAACCTGGGTCCTCAAAGAGTGCCGCAGCAGTGGGCACCAACCCAGTTCTGAAGGGTACTCCGGCGGTGAAGTGGATCCTTCAAGAGTGTTGGGCAGTACTCAGGCCACATCCCTCAATAATATTGCAGCAATGGAGGACAGTAAAGCCAGTCTCAAATTCTTAACGGGCGCTGCAATCTGAACAGTGGGACTTTAGATCAGCAATGCTGCTTAAAAGGCGACAGTGTATTTAACCTTCTTTAATCAAATTGGTAACAAATAGGAAAATTGGTTTGCACCAAGTCACTTGAAGCTAATTGTCTTGACAGACTTAGACCTGACAACTACCTTCTAAAAGACTACAATTTTCTTTGCTCCTTTCAAGCCATGCTGGCATTTTCTCCTGTTTGAGTGATAACTCTCGGTTGCATCCAGATTGATGTTGCCTACGAGGTTTGATATCATAAAAAAAAAGCTTTCTGAAACACAGTGGCATTTTTTTTGGTCAAATGAACATTTTGTCACATTGAGGAACTCACCAGCCTAGTCTAATCTAAATAAGCTCCTGGGAAATCCATTCATGATCATACGAAATATACACCACTCCCTAAGTGTACTGTGTGTCCATTTCGGCAGTGGTGCGTTGTCTTTAAATTCATGGACAAGATGAAGGATAGACCAGCATTAATTGGCCATTGCTAATTGCCCAGCAGGCATTAACAGTCAAACACACTGCTAAAGGTATGGAAAACATGTAGGCCAGATCAGTAAAGTCGGCAGTTGCCTTGTCTAAAGGACATCAATGAACCTATTGGGTTTTCCAACAATTCACAATGGATTCTTTGTAAATAGTAGATCTTAATTCCATACTCTTAATGAATTCCACCACTTGCCATGGTCCCCAGAACATTACTTGGGTCTCTGGTTTGCCAGTCCAGTGATAATACCACTGGGTCATCACCTCCCCATAAACAAAAATAATTTAAAAGTTCTTACTACTGTGCATTCCAATTGTCCTCCTGCCCAGTTAAAGCTTTCTATGTTGACTGAATATGCCTGAAGCTGTTTCAATTGAATTCCCACTGCCAGTGACCAGTTGCCTCTTCAGTTCCCACAAATAAGCCAAATTGCATTGCTAACTATCAATGGCATCCTGGTGGACTGCAGATCAGACTAGTCTTAGAATATGATTATAGCATTTGCCATCAAGGGCTGAGTCATCATTATGATTAGGCATATTATTTGGGAGCCAACACAGTGTCTGCTCAAAAGCTGTTTGTTACATAATCAATGCCTTTGACTGGAACTCCAATTTACCACTGTATGTGACTGAAATGCAGTGCATTCAGGACAAATAAAAGTAAACTGTGCGTAATGTTATTGTAGACTTTACTCATTTTATGGATAAAATCAGTATTTTCATTTTTCAGCATGAGTTGGTGTCCTTTTCTTTATCAAAATCTTAATTCTGAAAGATGTTAGAAGTGAATAAAATACTAAAGGACCATTTATATTTCAGGCTAATGACAACCTTGGCCATTGCTTATTTCTTATTCCAATGAAAAATAAAACATGAAATTAAGTCTTCTTATTGTGCTAGAAGTAGGTACGTTTCATAAAATCTGATTTTGGACAATGTTGCAAGATGCAATGAGTTATAGAGTCACAGAGCCTTACAGCACAGAAACATATGTTTCAATCAAATTCATCCACATCAAACAGATATCCCAATCTGACTTATTTCCATTTGCCAGTATTCAGTTCATATCCCTCTATACCTTTCATATTCATGCACGCATCCAGATGACTTTTAAATGTTGTAGTGTACCAGTCTTCACCACCTCCTCTGGCAGTTCATTTGAGACAGCACCACCCTCTGTGTGATAAATTTTCTCATTGGGTCCTCTTTACATCGTGCCCCTCTCACCTTAAACCTATGTCCTCTAGTTTTGGACTTCCCTATAGTAGGAAAAGGATCTTAGCTATTCATCCTATGCATGCCCCTTATGATTTGTAAACCTCTATAAGGTCACCCTTCAGCTTCCAACGAAGCCCCAGCCTATTCAGCCTTAAGTATAACCCAAAGCCTCCAGTCTTGGCAAAACCTTTGTAATTCTTTTCTGCACCCTCTCAAGTTTAACAACATCCATCCTACTGAAGGGCAACCAGAATTGTACACAGGATTCTAAAAGTGGCCCCACCAATGTCCTGCACAACTGCAACATGATGTCCCAGCTTCTACACTCAGTGTTATGATCAATGAAGGCAATTGTGCCAAGCACCTTCTTCACCATCCTGTCCATCTGCACCTCTACTTTCAAGGAACTTATTATTTCCAAAATTATATCTTGATACAAATGAATGTTTTCATTTAATTTTGGGACTGGTTAAATAGGTCATCCAGACAACTCTGCATTTACTTTGTACAAAATGCAGATGACAGCGTTACAAGATAAAACAGAAAGCATTTAGCAAGTCAGGCAGCATTTGGAGAGAGAAACAGTGTTAAGAATGAACTCCGGACACGTTTATCTTTTTTCTCTTCACAGATGCTTCCTGACTTACTGGGCTTTTTCAGTGCTTTGATTTTTATCCCTTATTTACTATGTTGCACAAGAATGTAGAATCATCTTTCTGTAAAGGACTTGTTGAAATGAAAGTCTTTCTGTTTTCTTGGAATTGGAGTGAGGGACGGGTGAAAGCAGGAAGGAGCATGAGCCCTTTTCTCGCAACAACCTTACTTTTCAGATGAGATTACGTCCAACTGAAACATAAGCCAAAACGTTCAGCCTTTAGAGATCCTATGATCTATGATTCCTCCCTCCCCTGAAGTTTCAGTGAATTAGTCATTGGTGAAGAACATTTGATAGGAAATGTTATCTTAGGTCTGTCCAGTCTTTCTGGTTGTGTAATTTCCTGCTGAAAATCACACATGAGCCATAATGCATGTTTTTATGCAGTAATAGGCATATTGTAATGATATTAATGTGACAGAGGTGTATCAGCTATTTGCAGTGCAGCATGTGTAAGACATTGACTAGTTCTTGGGATCTGCTTTGCCATGTATAACAAGTCAAGAAGGCTGAAAAACACATGAGTTGGGGAGCCCACTGAGATTATTCAAATAGCTCGAAGGCAGTAATCTGTCTCTTTAGACAGGGTAAAGGATAAGTAACTGAACAGCACCAGGACTGAAAAATACAAGTAAATTAAAGTGGTTGAATTGTGTGTCAGGTACAGAAAGATAAATAGTGAGAAAACATTTGGATTAAGTTAGAGGAAAATAAGGGAAAATAATAAAAAATACTTTTTATGAAACATTACATTTTTTAAAACATCTACATCAACACTTAAATCCTGAAGTAATGGGGCTTGACAGTTGTAGCAGTTAATTTGCAGGGGCTGGGACAATATGGTACACACGTTAATGATATGTAGACTGAAATGGATAAGACTTAGATTTCATTGGCAAGTTTAGTTCAGATTTACCGCAGAAATGCAATGACATCACAGTCAACCACATGATAAGAAGTTGCTTTCAATAAGCAAATTCCAAATCACAGCACTTCAACATAATTTTGGACTTCTGTACTTAATTTTCCATATGCCAGTGTCTGAAGTTTCTGTAAAATTTGTGCATCCCTGTAAGCACCGTTCATGCTACTGTCTTCAGTAACAAATGTGAGACCTAGAAGCTTGTAGCAGAATGAACCTCATTATGGCTTCTTACACATTTTTTAACCATGTATAGTTTTCTAAAATACAAATCTGATTGGCTTTTACAAAAACAGGAAATTCTGGAGAAACTCAGCAGATCAGGCAGCACCTGAGGAAAGAAAGAAAGAGTTAATGTTTCAAGTCCAGTGACCTTTTGTTCACCTGCATTGGTTGTATCTTTGTTTCATCTCAGAAACAGTTTGTTCCTGGAAAGGATATTAATATTTTGAGACAAATCGTTACTACTTCCTTTCAGCAACTATCTGTTCAACTCACCATGTGCAGTTTAAGATCATAATTGATCCTAAGGGTAAGGATCCTATTGATAAATATCCTAAATCTTTAGGTAGAAAAATTAAGCAATCACCTTATTTTAGATAAGCTTTGAAATTTTTTGAAATAACTGTGTTCCACTTTAATGCACCACCAGAGGGCAGCTGTGAGCAATGCAAAAATGCAAAATCATTGAAATTTCAATTTACTTAACAAATGGAATTGTAGAGTCATACAGCGTGGAAGCAGACCCTTCAGCCCAACTTGTCCGCATTGACTAGACATCTCAATCTGACCTAATCCTATTTGCTAGCATTTGGCCCGTACCCATCTCAATCCTTCCTATTCAAATACCCATCCAGATGCCTTTTAAATGATGTAATCATATCAGCTTCCACCACTTTCTTTGGCAGCTTATTCCATACACACACCACCCTTTGCATGAAAAAGTTACCCCTTTTTAAATCTTTCACCTCAAACATTAAACCTATCTTTGGACTCCCGGACCCTCAGAAAAAGACATTGGAAATTCACTTCTATCCATGCCTATCATGATCTTATAAACCTCTGTAAGGTCACACCTCAGCCTCCGACACTCCAGAGGAAAAAGCCCCAAGCTATTCAGCCTCTTCCTATAATTCAAACCCTTCAGCTCTGGCAACATCCTTGGAAATCTTTTCTGCATTCTCTCACTTTTAACAACATCCTTCCTCGTGAAGGGTGGCCAGAAATGTATGCAATATTCTAAAAGTGGCCCCACCAATGCCCTGTACAGCCTCAACTGCAATACACAATGTTTTGAGCAATGAAGGCAAGTGTGCTAAAACCCTCCTTTTCTGCCCTGTTTACTGTGACTCCACTTTCAAGGAACTATGCAACTGCATTGCAAGGTCTCTTCGTTCAGTAAGACTCCCCCTTCCTAACCATTAAGTGTATAAGTCCTGCCCAGATTTGCCTTTCCAAAGTTCAGCACCTCATATTTGTTTAAATTAAACCCTATCTACCACTCCTGGGTCCATTGGCCCATCTGGTCAAGGTCCCACGGTACTGTGAAATAATTATCTTCACTGTCCACTGCATTATCTATTTTGGAAACATCTGCAAACTTACTAACCCTCCAGCCCTCCTATATTCACATCCAAAGCATTTATATAAGTGATGAAAAGCAGAAGACTCAACACTGATCCTTGTGACACACCGCTGATCACAGGCCTCCAGTCCAAAAATCAACCCTCTACCATCATTCTTCTGTCTCCTACCTTTGAGCCAATTTTGTGTCCAATTGACTAACTCCCCGGATCCAGAGTGATCTAAAATTATTCATCAGTCTTTTGAGACAGGAGCACTGTATTGTAATCGTTTATCATAGTAAATTGACAGGAAACAATTTGTAAATTCAAACTATTAAATATTTAGTAAATTTTTAAAACCTTACATTGAATAAAAGTAAAGCTAAGTGGGTGATAACAAGTTGGGGAACTGGATGAACACAGCAGGCCAGGCAGCATCAGAAGAGCAAGAAAGCTGACGTTTCGGGTCTGGACCCTTCTTCAGACCCGAAACATCAGCTTTCCCACTCCTCTGATGCTGCCTGGCCTGCTGTGTTCATTCAGATCCACACTTGTTTTCTCAGATTCCAGCATCGGCAGTCCCTACTATCTCCAAGCTAAGTAAGCGGATGTGAATAATGTTAACACTGATAACAGGAGAAAGACTCTTCTGTAGTTATCACAATCAGACTTGGCTCTCCTCCAGAATATAGGATTCCTAAGATACTCCAGCACAGGACATGTTCCACCTTGGTTTTCAGCCGACTGAGGAAAGAGATTTAACAACCAAGGTCTCCATCTCACAACCAAGGTTATGGTTTATTGGGCAGCAGTGATCCCCATCCTCTGTTACGTTTTGCAGACTTGTGCCACCATAGCAAGCTGGAGAATGACCACCAGCAAGATCCTCCAAACCCTGTGACAAGAACTGGTTCAAAAAGCTGGATACCCTCCAAAAGCAACTTATGCATCATCAAGGACTTAATCATGCAAAACATCTCCACCAGGTGGGACATGTAGATTGCCTGCCTGACAACAGACTCCAGAAGCATTGCTCTGTCCATTGCTCACAACAGGAGATTCAGAGGTAGACTATGGAAGTGTTTTAAGGATGTCTTCAAAGCCTTGAGGTGGGAGTTGAGCAGCTCCTGCACCATGTGCAGGCAATGGGAACATGAAAGGTGCTTCCTACTTTGGTAACTCGACCTTGATACATTATTTTTGATCACAGCCATTAGAAAGATTGATTTCTGTTGTGGCATTGTGTAATAAAGAGAGTGCTTGAGGAGCAGGATTTGGATTCCACACTGTAGGCTATTTCCAAAGTTTCACATACAGCATGTTGTGCACACAGGTATCTTTCACTGTATTGTATGGGCATCTGTGTGATGCTATTGCCTATGTAGAGGTGCTTGAATATGAAGCTCCCTTCCTCACCCAACAAAACATTGGACCCGCCCTCTCTGGGTCAGATTGCAGCCTCTTCCAGGTCCATTGTACAGGTATTTAACCAACAGCATTATCAAAGGAGAAAGTGGTAATTTCTCAAACAATGAGTCTCAGGCTTAGCCTCTTTCCCTTGTTGAGACCCAAAATATTCATACTCTCTTCTTGGTAGCCTATCCTGTCATTCCATTTGACTTTGAACTTGCCCACGTTGACATCAACACCTCTAACTCTTCATCCCCCACATTACCTCCAGAGCCAAGTCATGTTGAGTCAATATGCCAGGTGTAGTAGTTTACTGTCCCAATAGAGTGGTACAGACTATTGCATTACCCCTGTCTTTTTGATGACCTATCATCTCTCTGCTCTATATGTTGAGTGGCTCATCGTTCACAACTTTTATCCTGCCTATATTCCAGCACGCTGCTACTACTGCCCAAAGTTGAGTTTTTCAGCCACCCTCTCGCAGTAGAGGTCCTGATTTACTCCTCTTTGACTTTTTATGGACAGAACCTTAGCACCAACCATGAGCATCCCCCTTTCGTAAAAGAGACAGAGAGTTCTGAATGATGATTGACCAAAACCCTGACAGGTCTCGCTGCTGTTCCCTGACTGACAAGCTGTGACTCCCTGAATCGGTTGTACCAGGCCACAGGGCTGACCATTGCCTGCTCCCCAAACTGAAAAAGTCTGAATGGCCCAACAGCAGACTGATTGTGCACAAATCTTTGGACTGATATCAGAGGCTGCCCTTGACTTACTACACTTCAAATTGTAGGTCCCTTTCTTGACCGAACTGCGGAATATTCCTCTTCGACCTTGCCAAATGGCTATTTGGTTGATGCAGTTGGCACACGTAACAAGTGTAAAATGACGTAGCATGTAATTTACAGAAACATGCCCATCCCTTTACTGTTTACTGCCGATTTCCATGACAAGCTGGCTGGCTTTCTGTCTGCTCCATGTCAGCCTTTATGTTCTGGCTGAGGTAAAATGCAATGATTCATGCATGTTTGAGAAGGCAAAGCAGTGAAGCTGTGAGCACCTAAGTACCTGCAAAGCCAGTACATGCTAAGAGATTGTGCATATCAGGGTTCCTCACACGAGGACCCAATGGCGAGTTGGGTGCCTATGTGCAATGTGCCCTGGCAGCAGCATTCCAATGAAAGGTACCATTGCACTTCAGTGTGAAGCGTTGACATGCAGACCAAATTGGAAGTAGATCAGGGATGTGCCATGAACATGAGATGGGGCTGGTATGTGTCAGATTCCAAGGTCTGTTTCATATACTGTATGTAATCATTGCCCATGGAGTGTGCTCTGAGATGATGGTGCCTCGGGTCTGGGATGGAGCGCCAGTGAGCAGTTGGCCAGCTGGAATCATCAGTAAGTTCTTGAATTTTCAAGTTGGGAATTGTCAAGGTTTATTTCTATCTAACAGGTGGAAAAAATATTAAGCTGCAGATCAATGAGGCATGATTAACTAATAATGAGATGTTAATATGAGATAATGCATGCAAATAGGCCTCTCACCACTCACTGGCGAGAATCTCATCTTGCAGTTCATCAACTGATTGGAAAATGTGACTTTTCGCTCTGATCATGGAAGATATTTCAAGGAATTTTCTCGCCCTGATTCTCATCATTCAGGGATGGGGAAGATTCTGCTCACCGCGACTTTCTTTCATAGAGTCATAGAGATATACAGCATGGGAACAGACACTTCGGCCCAACTCGTCCATACTGACCAGATATCTGATATAAATCTAGTTCCATTTGGCAGCATTTGTCTTATCCTTCCAAACCATTCCTATTTACATACCCATCCAGATGCCTTTGAGATGCTGTAATTGTACCAGCCTCCATCACTTCCTCTGGCAGCTCATTCCATATGTGAATGGAACCCATGGCGTGAAAAAGTTGCCCCTTAGCTCCCTTTTAAATCTTTCCCCTCTCACCTTAAATCTATGCCCTATAGTTTTGGACTTGCTCAGCCCAGGGAATAAAACTTGCCAATTTACCCTATCCATGACCCTCGTAATTTTGCAAACCTCTATAAGGTCACCTCTCGGCCTCCAATGCTCCAGGGAAGGTAGCGCCAGCCTATTCAGCTCAATATTATAGCTCAAACCCTCCAACCTTGGCAACTTCCTCGTAAATCTTTTCTGAACCCTTTCACAACATCCTTCCTATCAGAGGGAGGCCAGAATTGCGTACAGTCCTCCAAAAGTGGCTGAACCAATGTCCTGCACAGCTGCAACATGATCTCCCAACTCTTCTACTCAATCCATTGACCAATAAAGGCAAGCATCAAATGTCTTCTTCACTATGCTATCAGCCTGTGACAACTTTAAAGAAACTATAAACCTGCCCTCCAAGGTCTCTTTGTTCAGCAACACTCCCCACGACTTTACCATTAAGTGTGTAAGTGATGTGCCTTTCCAAAGTTCAGCACCCTACATTTCTCTAAATTAAACTCCATCTGCCACTTCTTAGATAATTGGCCCATCTGATCAACATGCTGTTGTACTTTGAGGTAACCTTCTTTGCTGTCCTCCACACCTCCGATTTTAGTGTCACCTGCAAACTTACTAACCATACCTCCTATGTTCACACACAAATCATTTATGATGAAAAACAGTGCATCCAGACCTGATCCTTATGGCACACCGCTGGTCACAGGCCTCTAGTCCAAAAACAACCCTTCACCACCACTGTCTGTCTTCTGCCTTTGTGCTAGTTCTGTATCCAAACGGCTAATTCTCCCTGTATTCTATATGATCTAACTTTTCCAACCAGTCTACCAGGAGAAACCTTGTTGAATGCCTTACTGAAATGCGTACGGAACACAAGCACTACTCTGGTCTCATCAATCCTCTTTGTTACTTGTTCAAAAACCTCAATCAAGTTAGTGAGACAGCATTTCCCACACACAAAGCCATGTTGACTATCCCTAGTCAGTCCTTGCCATTCCAAATACATGTAAATCCTGTCACTCAGGATTCCCTCCAACAGTTGGCCCATCACCGATGACAGGCACACCTGGATTTTCCTTACCACCTTTTTAAAATAGTGACACAATATTAGCCAATGTCCAGTCTTCCATCACCTAACCTGTGGCTATCGATGATACAAATATCTCAGCAAGGGGCCCAACAATCTCTTTCCTCATTTCCCACAGAGTTTTAGAGTACACCTGATCAGATCCTGGGGATCTATTCACTTTTATGCATCTGAAGCCTCCTCCTCTATAATATGGACAATTGTCAAGATGTTGCTATTTATTTATATTTCCACGTTCTATGTCTTTCACAGTAAACACTGATGCAAAATACTTATTCAGTATCTCCCCCATTTCCCATGGTTCCACATGTAGGCAGCCTTGCTGATCTTCAAGGGGCCCTAATCTCTCCCTAATTTCCCAACGTATTTGTAGAATCCCTTTGGATTCTCCTTCATCCTAATTGCCAAAGCTGTCTCATGTCCCCTTTTAGCCCTCCTGATTTCCCTCTTAATTTTTACCCCAACTGCCTTCATAATCTTTTAGGGATTCACTCAATCCCTGCAGTCTGTACATGACATTTGCTTTCTTCTCTTTCTTGACCAAAACTTCAATTTCTCTAGTCATCCAGCATTCCCTACATCTGCCAGCCTCGTGCTTCACCCTAACAGAAACATACTGTCTCTGGACTCTTGTTATCTCCTTTTTGATGGCTTCTCATTTTCTAGCTGTCCCTTTACCTGCAAACATTTGCCTCCAAGCAACTTTTGAAACTTTTCACTTAATACTATCAACATTGGCCTTCTTCCAATTTGGAACTTTAACTTTTAGATATGATCTATCCTTTTTCCACCACAATTTTAAAATTAGTAAAATTACGGTCATTGGCCCAAAGTGCTCCCCCACTGACATCTCAGGCACCTGCCCTGCCTCATTTCCCAAGAGTAGGTCAAGTTCTGCGCCTTCTCTAGTGGGTACGTGCGCATACTGAGTCAGAAAATTTTCTGGTGCATTCTTGACAGATTCCTCTCTGCCCAAACCCTTAATGTTATGGCAATCCCTGCCTATGTTTGGAAAATGAAAATCCCCTACCATTACTACCCTATTATTCTCACAGACAACTGAGAACGCCCTCCAAATTTGTTTCTCAATTTCCTGCTGACTGCTGGAGGGCCGATAGTAAAATCCCAATAAGGTGATCATCCCATTCTTATCCCTCAGTTCCATCCAAACAACTTCCCTGAAAGTATTCCCAGGAATATCCTAAGTACAGCAGTAATGTTATCTTTAATCAAAAATGCCACTCCCCACCCTCTCTTGCACCCCTTCCTACCCTTCCTATCACATCTATACTCTGGAATATTGAGCTGCTGGTCCTGTCCATCCCTGAGCCACATCATTGTAATTGCTGTGATATCCCAGTCTCATGTTCCTAACCATGACCTCTGATCATCTGCTTTACTTTTTAGGCCTGTTGCATTGAAATAAATATTATAATTTTTCGATTGAAGTTTTGTTAGTGAAGAGCAACCTTGTCTCTGCCTACCTGGTAGCTGATGTGGACCTGCTGCCTTTGTAGCCAATCGCTGTATCTTCCAATAGGAAGACTGTCATTGCAGCAGTGTAGACAGGAGCTATATGTTGGGACAATTTGAATATCCTGATGCATGAATTGTCCAGATAATTGAAACTTCTGATGGGTAATTATCCAGCGACTGGGACTCTCTGAGAAACTCCCCAAGCCCTGCATTTGAATCGGACACATTTAATAGTTCTGAATTACTAACTTAAATAGTTGGCCAGGAAGTGGCAGAGGAATTAAAGCATGCACTAACCCCTGGCTAACTTCCACTCAAGGCTGACACAACCCCGTAAGACAGCTGGAAACCCTTCCAAACCAGACCCAATCATCACCTAATAAAAACCAAAAGAACTGCAGATAAGGTAAATCAGGAACAAATACAAAGTTGCTGGAAAAGCTCAACAGATCTGGCAACATCTGTGAAAGTAAAAATAGAGTTAACATTTCGGGTCATCAGACATGAAACATTAACTTTGTTTTTCCCTTCACAGATGCTACCAGACCTGCTGAGCTTTTCTAGCAACTTTGTATTTGTTCCTGATTTACCTTATTGGGTAGATAAGGTACCCAGATTGGGTCTGGTTTGGGAGGCTAATCCATGATGGCCCTCATTTCAGCTCCCTACATACCCAACATTTGAGTACATACTGATCTCCCCCCGGAACTGACACCCTCCCTGAACTGATCCACAATTGACCTGGACCTTACATCCCACCTAACACACAAATTCCCAACACCAACTTTCCTCAGACACCCAGCACCAACTTCACAATTGACATCATTGCCTCGCATCTCCCTCTGATACATCTCCCTCTGGACCTGACATCCCATGACTGGAACACGCCTGAGCCTAAAACACATATACATCCTAACCAATCACTCCTCCCTAACACCTTCCTCCACCAGACCCCACCATTTCCCCTGGACCTGGCCCTCCTCAACTACACCCCCCTTACTCCAAAACCTCCCTCCTTACTTGAACGGTCCGTACAACACCCTGGCTGTCAAAGGATATAGCAGAACATATTTCAGTTGGAAAGTTGGACAGAGAAATGACAGATGGAGTTTAATCTGGGCAAGAGTGAGGTAATGTGGTTTGGGAGGTCAAACGTAAGAGGGAAGTATAGAGTAAATGGATCACTTTCAGGAGTATTGACGTACAAAGGGATTTTTTGCAAGTCCATAGCTCCCTGAAAGTGGCAATGCAAGTGAAAAACATGTTAAAGAAGGCATACAACATGCTTGCCTTCATTGGTCAGGGCATTGAGTATAAAAGTTTGCACGTTATGTTGCAACGGTATGAAGCTTTAGTTCAACCACATTTGAAGTATTGTGTGCAGGTCTGGTCGCTACACTGTAGGAAGGATGTGGATGTTTTGGAGAAGGTGCAAAAAATGTTTACCAAGGTGCTGCCTGGTGTAGAGTGTATTAGCTAGAAGGAAAGCTTGGACAAGCTTGGTTTGTTTTTGCTAGAGCTTCGGACAACCTGATAGGAGTATATAAAATTGTAAGAAACTTGGGTAGGGTAAATAGTCGGAGTCTTTTTCCTAGAGTGGAAATGTCAAGTACTAGGTGAGGGGGGAAAGTTTAAAGGAAATGTGCAAGTTAATTTTTTACACAGAGGGTAGTAGCTGGAGAATAGGAATGCACGGCAGGGGAGGTAATTGAAGCAGATATGTTTGCAATGTTTAAAAGGCATTTAGATAGACACATAAACAGGCAAGGGATAAATGGAAATGGACAATGTGTAGACGGCTGGGATTAGTCTGGCATTATGGTGCCAGAATGGTGGGCACAGGCATGTTGTATTGTTCTACTAGTATCAGAGATAATGGGAACTGCAGATGCTGGAGATTCCAAGATAATAAAATGTGAGGCTAGATGAACACAGCAGGCCAAGCAGCATCTCAGGAGCACAAAAGCTGACGTTTCGGGCCTAGACCCTTCATCAGAGAGGGGGATGGGGGGAGGGAACTGGAATAAATAGGGAGAGAGGGGGAGGCGGACCGAAGATGGAGAGCAAAGAAGATAGGTGGAGAGGGTGTAGGTGGGGAGGTAGGGAGGGGATAGGTCAGTCCAGGGAAGACGGACAGGTCAAGGAGGTGGGATGAGGTTAGTAGGTAGCTGGGGGTGCGGCTGGGGGTGGGAGGAAGGGATGGGTGAGAGGAAGAACCGGTTAGGGAGGCAGAGACAGGTTGGACTGGTTTTGGGATGCAGTGGGTGGGGGGGAAGAGCTGGGCTGGTTGTGTGGTGCAGTGGGGGGAGGGGATGAACTGGGCTGGTTTAGGGATGCAGTGGGGGAAGGGGAGATTTTGAAACTGGTGAAGTCCACATTGATACCATATGGCTGCAGGGTTCCCAGGCGGAATATGAGTTGCTGTTCCTGCAACCTTCGGGTGGCATCATTGTGGCAGTGCAGGAGGCCCATGATGGACATGTCATCAAGAGAATGGGAGGGGGAGTGGAAATGGTTTGCGACTGGGAGGTGCAGTTGTTTGTTGCGAACTGAGCGGAGCTGACGTTTACCAGTCACGGTCGGACATAGAGCAGTTTTTCCGCCGTCTTCGCCTGCATGCCTACTTCTTCAACCGGGAACCCAACCCTCCTTCCACTGACCCCTTCACCCGCTTCCAACACAAGTCCTCCTCCTGGACACCACCCCCAGGCCTCCTACCCTCCCTCGACCTCTTCATCTCCAACTGCCGTCGAGACATTAACCGCCTCAACCTCTCCACCCCTCTCACCCACTCCAACCTCTCCCCCGCAGAACGGGCAGCCCTCCGCTCCCTCCGCTCCAACCCCAACCTCACCATCAAACCCGCAGACAAGGGTGGCGCAGTGGTAGTATGGCGTACTGACCTCTACATCGCCGAGGCCAGACGCCAACTCTCCGACACCACCTCCTACCGCCTCCTCGATCATGACCCCACACCCGAGCACCAAACCATCATCTCCAACACCATTCATGACCTCATCACCTCAGGGGACCTCCCACCCACAGCCTCCAACCTCATTGTTCCCCAACCCCGCACAGCCCGTTTCTATCTCCTTCCCAAAATCCACAAACCTGCCTGCCCTGGTCGACCCATCGTCTCAGCCTGCTCCTGCCCCACCGAACTCATCTCCACCTATCTGGCCTCCATTTTCTCCCCTTTGGTCCAGGAACTCCCCACCTATGTCCGTGACACCACCCGCGCCCTCCACCTCCTCCAGGACTTCCAATTCCCTGGCCCCCAACACCTCATATTCACCATGGACGTCCAGTCCCTGTACACCTGCATTCCGCATGGAGATGGCCTCAAGGCCCTCCGCTTCTTCCTGTCCCGCAGGCCCGACCAGGCCCCCTCCACCGACACTCTCATCCGCCTAGCGGAACTCGTCCTCACACTCAACAACTTCTCTTTTGACTCCTCCCACTTCCTACAGACTAAGGGGGTGGCCATGGGCACCCGCATGGGCCCCAGCTATGCCTGCCTCTTTGTAGGTTACGTGGAACAGTCCATCTTCCGCACCTACACAGGCCCCAAACCCCACCTCTTCCTCCGGTACATTGATGACTGTATCGGCGCCGCCTCTTGCTCCCCAGAGGAGCTCGAACAGTTCATCCACTTCACCAACACCTTCCACCCCAACCTTCAGTTCACCTGGGCCATCTCCAGCACATCCCTCACCTTCCTGGACCTCTCAGTCTCCATCTCAGGCAACCAGCTTGTAACTGATGTCCATTTCAAGCCCACCGACTCCCACAGCTACCTAGAATACACCTCCTCCCACCCACCCTCCTGCAAAAACTCCATCCCCTATTCCCAATTCCTCCGCCTCCGCCGCATCTGCTCCCACGATAAGACATTCCACTCCCGCACATCCCAGATGTCCAAGTTCTTTAAGGACCGCAACTTCCCCCCCACGGTGATTGAGAACGCCCTTGACCGCGTCTCCCGCATTTCCCGCGACACATCCCTCACACCCCGCCCCCGCCACAACCGCCCCAAGAGGATCCCCCTCGTTCTCACACACCACCCTACCAACCTCCGGATACAACGCATTATCCTCCGACACTTCCGCCATTTACAATCCGACCCCACCACCCAAGACATTTTTCCATCCCCACCCCTGTCTGCTTTCCGGAGAGACCACTCTCTCCGTGACTCCCTTGTTCGCTCCACACTGCCCTCCAACCCCACCACACCCGGCACCTTCCCCTGCAACCGCAGGAAATGCTACACTTGTCCCCACACCTCCTCCCTCACCCCCATCCCAGGCCCCAAGATGACATTCCACATTAAGCAGAGGTTCACCTGCACATCTGCCAATGTGGTATACTGCATCCACTGTACCCGGTGCGGCTTTCTCTACATTGGGGAAACCAAGCGGAGGCTTGGGGACCGCTTTGCAGAACACCTCCGCTCAGTTCGCAACAAACAACTGCACCTCCCAGTCGCAAACCATTTCCACTCCCCCTCCCATTCTCTTGATGACATGTCCATCATGGGCCTCCTGCACTGCCACAATGATGCCACCCGAAGGTTGCAGGAACAGCAACTCATATTCCGCCTGGGAACCCTGCAGCCATATGGTATCAATGTGGACTTCACCAGTTTCAAAATCTCCCCTTCCCCCACTGCATCCCTAAACCAGCCCAGTTCATCCCCTCCCCCCACTGCACCACACAACCAGCCCAGCTCTTCCCCCCCACCCACTGCATCCCAAAACCAGTCCAACCTGTCTCTGCCTCCCTAACCGGTTCTTCCTCTCACCCATCCCTTCCTCCCACCCCCAGCCGCACCCCCAGCTACCTACTAACCTCATCCCACCTCCTTGACCTGTCCGTCTTCCCTGGACTGACCTATCCCCTCCCTACCTCCCCACCTACACCCTCTCCACCTATCTTCTTTGCTCTCCATCTTCGGTCCGCCTCCCCCTCTCTCCCTATTTATTCCAGTTCCCTCCCCCCATCCCCCTCTCTGATGAAGGGTCTAGGCCCGAAACGTCAGCTTTTGTGCTCCTGAGATGCTGCTTGGCCTGCTGTGTTCATCCAGCCTCACATTTTATTATCTTGTATTGTTCTACGTTCTGTTTTCTAGAAATTACAGTATATGTTGATAATCTTGCTGTTACAGGAAATGTGAGCTATTGTAATCAAAGTGGAAAGGGTGAAAGAGAAACAGAACTAAGAAACAGCCAGAAAATGCAGAGAAAGAATATGAGTGGAGGATCACAATGGTGCTGGGGAAGAGAGAAGAAAGAAACAGTCAAAAGAAATAGAAAATACAAGGCATGTGATGAAGGTTCTAAGAATCTTTTAGCATGGCCTAATTTCTCTGAAGTTTAGACTTTAGAAGAATGTGACGATAAAAAATTCTGAGAAGTTTTAGCAGAGAAGCTGTTGAAAGGCAGTTTTCCCTGGTTGGAGATCCAGCAATTAGTGAGCATAATCTTTGGACAAGGAAAAATTTCTTCACTCAGAGGATTGTGAATTGATTGATTTCTCTGCTATGAATACTTATTCATTGAATATTGTCAATGTTGAGGTGGAAAGATTTTTGGAATCCAAAGTAAGCAAGAAATAGGAGGGTTGTTTCTAACTAGGAGGCTTGTAGGTTTGTTTCTAATTTAATGTTTTAATATTCAAATATTTTTCTCTGCATAATTTTGGTCCTGATTATCTCTAAGCACACTCAATTTGTATTGAAATAATTGCATATAAATCAACCTAGTGTGTGAGCGTGGAAATGGGAAATTGAGGAGAGACAGTTCTCTTGGAAGATTGATGATGTTGTGTTTTCTTCTTCAGAAATTATGTTAAAGCTTGTTGATCTTTGGCTTTCACTCACATCAGCAGGCCTAGACCTAGCAATATGCTCTTCCCTTCAGTGGACATGTTGCTCAGATACGAGAATAAAGCATTTTCTCCATAATCCCTGCAAACAGGCAAACCCGTGGGTTGGAAGCAAAATAATGGGTGGTATGTTTAAATCAAATGGACTGTCTGTGATATGTGGCCTGAACACTTTTGCATGCCAAGTGAAACAGATGGTATAAAAGATTAGAGATAACAAAGTATAGAGCTGGAAGAACACAACAGGCCAAGCAGCATCAGAGGAGCAGGAAAGCTGTCGTTTCGGGCTTAGAACCCAAAGATTTAGTACCTTTCCTCCCAAAAGGAGTCAAATACACAAATATTATTTAATGCTGCAGATTTTACACAAGGTCACTAAATATATTAGTCTAACCTTAATCTGAGGCCATAAGCATTGGATAAAGGGCAACATGTCTTTAACCTTCCCTAGAATTTCAAGGAATGGTTGCATTTGCATGTTAAATATCTATCAAGACCACTGCCAAAAGTTAAGGTTGATGCTTTGTTTTGCAGGTACCTTTTAATTACCGGGATTTAAGGTGCTCCTTTGCCATTCAATTTCTCTGCGAATCATCATTGTGAAGCCTCAGTCTTAGAGATAATAAACTGAGATTTTTCAAAGTAAAACTTCATTGTTTTAACAATTCTTAATTTTACTTTATGTCTTTTTTCTCGCTCTCTTGTAATCCACTCTTTCGGTTTGTTTTTATTTTTGTTTACATCTGATTACATCGTAATTATCCCTGTTCCTTTCTGTTTGTTTCCTCAGCCAATAAATCTGCTAAATTCCTCACTGTGTTTCCCATCTTATAAAGCTTGCTCGGCAAGGTTCCAGGTGGCTTGTCCCTCTCACTATTCGATTCCCAGCTTACACTTGCAGCCAATGTCTACGACAGAAGTTCTTTCAAGCCCCAAAATGAAAGACAAAAAGCTGCAAGCTCGCTAGCAAAATATGGATCAATGCATTCTAATTATGGATTGTATACAGATTTTTGCTCTGATGTGACCAGCATCAAAAAGCTAGAAGCTTGTGAACTTTGGACTAATCAGGCCCAGCAAACTGGGCATTACAATCATTGGTAGTTCCTGCATTGCAGCCTATGATTTGTAGTTGTCATTGATATGTTTGGCAGAATTGAAACAGAGAATGTGAAGGCAAGAGTAAAAATTTACTTGCTTCCTCACTGTGTTTCCCATCTTATAATGCTAGACCCATTGATGCAGTAAACAAAAAAAAAATTGAAACATGAGAATACTTTTGACACATCTTGTCAATTCCCTGACAGCAGATTAGATTAAAATTGGATCTCTAGCCTTTGCCATTTTTCTTGGCAATTGCAGTGTTTTGGGGCTCACTCCCAGGGATGTCTTGTTTAGACCTTAACATCCAGCTTTCAAAGTGAAGGCTAGAGTTATTGTGGGGTCGGTGAAATCACTCTCAGAAAAGGATGGACGCTGATCACATGAGGAGCAGCAGAATTCTCTTCTTAATATAATATTTAGGCATTTTAGAGGCTATATTCATCCCCCATAACCTGCTGCAATAAGTTATCCATTAGAATTCACTTGAAGATCCTGTCACTAATTAAGCATGTCCATACCAGAGAGCCAGAAGTTTCACTCATGTGAGAGGAGCATTTAGATGAAGACTGGATCTTCATCCTGTCAGAGTGGTATCCCATTGAAATTGTAAACGTTAATGTTTTACTGATTGTGCACAAACAAATTTTATTAATTTTAACTGACAACTTGCAGGCAGAACGCAGGAAATTTCTCAATGCCACGAGAAGTCAACTCAAGATTAACACCCCTATTATATGACTGGCATTAAGCTCACCAGGTGGAAATATGTGCAAAGCTCAGAGCCTGCTTTTCCAAACAATGGAGCTCTTCTACGAAACATCAAATGAGCCACTAAACATGAAGGTCTTGTTTCACATCTTTAATCTTGATGGGACAAAAAGTCTTGCAATTTCTATTGCCCTCAACACTTGAATATCTAATATGCACCCCCAGCAAGGCAAATTTGTAAAACTTGGTTAATGTGGAACTAAGGTTTCTGCATGGCATAACATATTTTTCATTTAGTGTTTGCTCAGTTTCAGTTATGACTGAGATATTTTTAATTGTTTTCCTTGGAATGTTAAAAAAGCGACATAAATGTATCTTAGATCATGCATTGGACTTATCAGCTATCCCAGCTCCGATGGAAATGGTGTGGAAAGAAGTCATCTTCAATCCTGAGGGATTGCCTAAGAGAAGAAATGTTACAATTTTCAATGTAATTTGCTGCCAGTGCATATCAGCAAATCATGAGTTGTACTGCCTGTGATTTTCCAATACATGCTTGAAGCTTGAGCCTTTTGCTTAGAATCAGCGTATGTTCATATGCTATAATATTCATGCTTGTCTATATGGACGTGTTGCATATTAAAAGTTTGAGTATTTTGAAAATACCATTGCTTTTAATTAAGCAGTAATGAAATATCTTGCTTGCTTCACCAGTCTGTTCCTTTGTATATTTTCTCAGGTTCAAAAAAATTACTTCTCATTCTTTGAAACTCTAAAGAATGCAGGCCTAGTTTGCTTTGTTTCTATTTCAGGATCGACCCACCATCCTGGGAAGTAGTTTGGTAAACTTTCATTGCACTCCCTCTATGGTAATAATATCCTTGCTGAGATAAAGAGCCCAAAGCTGAACACGATAATCTAGGTACAGCTCAATCAGGCTTCTACAATTAAAGCAAGACGCATGACTCCGATACTCAAATCCTCTTGTCAAAAAGACTAGCGTCCTGTTGTTCTGCCTAATAGCTAATTACGCATACATTTTGGCATCAGTGATGCCTAGCCAAAGACAACGAAGTGGTTTTGTACATCTACAATTTCCAACCTCTTACCATTTAAGAAATACTCTGCTTTCCTGTTGCCAAAGTGGATAACCTCACATTTTTCTGAGCTATATTTCATTTCCCATGACCTTGGCTACCCACAAAGCCTTCAGACAACATAAGTATACTGTGTTAATCTTTTATCAATGTAACATCTTCAAAAGCTCTCAACAAGTATGTCAAACATGATTTTCCATTTGCAGATCCTTGCTGTGTACAAGTAGGTACTGTAATTATTGTCCCAGTGTCCATTTGTCACATCTTTTACAATAGATTCTAGCATTTTACCTACTACAGATGTAAGGCCAACAGTTCTGTAGCACCCTGATTTTGTTCTTCCCTTCTTAAATATTGGTTGGCATTTGTTCCTTTCCATACCACAAGAATCATTGCAGAATCTGTAGAATTTTAGTAGGTAATAACCAAAGCACTAATTATTTCTATAGCACCTCCTACAATACTCTGAGGTTGAAGATCGAATATTAGGTCCCAGGGAGGTATCAGCTTTCACACTCATTGTTTTCTCTGGTTGAATCTTATTACTGATACAAATTTCCTTCAACATTTCATTCTCCTAAGTCACTTGTATCCTTAGTTCGAAGATATTTCTTATATTTTCTTCAGTGAAAACAGACACAAAATAATAATTCTTTTGAATTCATTCTTGGGATGTGGATGTCACTGGTCAGGCCAGCATTTATTGCCCATCTCTAATTTCCCCAGAGGCTAGTTAAAAGTCATTTACATTGCTGTGGGCCTGGAGTCACATGTATGTCAGACAAGATAGGATGGCAGTTTCTTTCCCTAAAGGGCATCAGTGAACCAGATGGGTGTTTCCTGACAATCAACAATGTCATCATTAGGCTCTGAATTCCAGACTTTTATTTTATTCAAATTCTGCCATTTGCCATGGCAGGATTGGAACCTATGTCTCTGAATTCCTTGGGTCTCTGGATTAATGGCCCAGTGATAATACCATCATCTCCCCATTTAATTTCACCATTATAAGTTCTCCTGACTCTGTCTCAAAATGACTCTCATTCATCTTTGTCAAATATTATGGAAGCTGTAACAGCCTATTTTTATGTTTTGCTAGATTCATAT
Organism: Stegostoma tigrinum; assembly: GCF_030684315.1. Lineage (NCBI taxonomy): Eukaryota > Metazoa > Chordata > Chondrichthyes > Orectolobiformes > Stegostomatidae > Stegostoma > Stegostoma tigrinum. The sequence continues at coordinate 74,137,369 of NC_081356.1, forward strand.
TCACATTCTATTCACCCCTTTGTCCGTAAGTTCTTGGTTCTTCTTTACTGCATTCCAACAACTTTCCAATCCATAGAGTTACAACTCATTCTGGCAACTTTCTTGGCCTTTTATTTTAATTTCATACAATTCTTAACATTCTTTGTCAACCACAATTGACTGGCCTTTTTTGAGTTGTTGGGCCTTAGAGGAATACATGAGTTATTATAAGCCATGGAATAGTTATTTAAAGACTATTCATTACGTAGTACTATGTACAGTCATGCCTTTTAATGTATTTTCCCAATCCAGCTCAGCAAACTGGGCAACATGCCTTCATAATTCTCTTTCTTCAAATTTAATATCCTTGCTTTAGATTGAAATCCCTCATTTTCAAACAGAATGTAAAATTCTATCATAATGTGGACATTTGTCCCTAAAAGTTTATTAATTAAAAAGATTATTAATTAGTTTTTTCTCCTTATATAATTATAGATCAAAATTAACTTGTTCTTTAGTTGGATCCTTAATGTACCTTTCTGGAAAAAACATTCCTAACATGTTCCAGAAATTTATCCTTGAGTATGGAGTGGGTTCAGAAACTGATTCCCAGGATGGCAGCATTGGCATTTAAGGAGAGATTGGGTTGACTGCATTTGCACCCAATGGAGTTTAAAAGATGGGTACAGAGGGAGAGTGAGAGTATGGCATTGAGACAGAGGACCAGCCATAACCGCATTGAATGACAGGGTGGGATCAATGGGCTAAATAGCCTACTGCTGTTCCTGTTTTTTGTGTTTTCAAAGTGTCAGCAAGGATCCTCAAGCTTTGCAAAGTTAGAGTGAAGGTGTATTGCATTCTACAGCACTGCATGGAAAGTGAAGGTCTAACGATCATAAAGAGCAGTTTCAGGATATGGAACTACTCAACAGAATTAAGCAGGGAATGGCTCCAAATGGCCTCAAGCCTCATTACTTTATGTCCTAATATGAAGTCATTTCAGCAAATATCTGCAAGTATGAAATATTGGAAATGCTCACTCTCACTGCTGCTTTATTGTCAATATTAGTCCAGGTAATGGTGGACTTTGGTTTTTGCAGAAGTAAGGTCATCAGAAGCACATCTGAAAGGAAAAGTTAACATTTTTTCTGTATAGCCAAATCAATACAAAAGTAAATCAATCCTCGAGGAATATAGCATGCAGCAAGCAGAGAGCTGACAGCAAATTGTACGAATAAAATCACAGGGCAAGTTGACTGGGGTATGCTGCAGTGCACTTCCTAACCAGTCCAGGCATAGGAGCTTCATTTTCAAGCAACCACTGATCTGTTCTGCAATAGCCATTTGAACAGTTGAAATGTATGCAGCATCATACCTCCCCTTGATGACAATTTGAAGATTCCTTAGAGTTGTCAGCCATGTGCAGAAGATATATCCTTTGTTGCACAGCAACAGGTGTGTATGGCAAAATGCAGCCCTCAGCCAGAATTATACATGTAGTGGTCATGTTCACCAGAACCAGCTGGGATGCCTTCAACTGATTCTCTGCCACTAATCCTTCTTTTTTGGAATTAGTCTAAGTTAACGAAAGCAAGTGAGGAGGATACCCAATCTAAGTCTTTGGCGGAGGATGGGCTCGATTGTAGTTAGCTGAATAGTTTACTACATAATACTTATTATTCAGTTACATTATATCTCAGTTACATGATGGTCTGCAGGCTCAATTTAAGGGGAAGTACAGATTACTGTTAGTCACATTGATCTTTTCACTGGCAACTGGTATTGCGATGAGATGTTAATGTGATAACATACCATTGATTTCTATGCTTCTATAAAGTAAAGTCGTTTATCTGCATTTGATTCCTATACAGAGACTTTAATTTTTAGAAGTAAACTCTTATCTACCTAACATAGGCTTGCAGACGCTGCCCTGAAGCTTCCTGCCCAGCTAGGAATTCAGTGTAAAGCTGTTGTAACTCCTTTTCTTCTCACACATCGGTATGCAGACACTGTCTTAAGCTTCCTGACTGAATTAAAATTAGAATCTAAAATTACAATTGTTTCAAATAGGGTTAGGTGGGGAAAATTTGTAAAGGTGTGAAACCTCTAAAGCATGTAACTTCTGTCGCTGGCAAAGGGGCCAGGGCACTGACTTTGTTCTAGCCAGATACACTGACAACTTGAAATCACAATCCATCCCAGACAACAACTCGAAATCGACTCCCGCCATTAGCAGCTACTTCACTAGCAATCGATACTATATCCTGGTCTTTTATGTTCTTGCTGCAATACTTGTTTGGTATCCTGTCTTTGTCTGCTGTAGTAGTTGTTTCATGAATCATGTCTTTTGTAAATTGTGAAATTGTTTTCTGTACCATGTCTTCTGTAAAGTATAAAAAGCAGGGAGTGACCGCTGCTGGGAGAGAATTACTTGCGAGACTCTGCACTCTGTGCTGGGTTGAGTACAGTGATTCTCCACAGCTTGTACTTGCTTGGTAATAAAAGGATTTGTGTTTTTCTAAACAGGTCAGTAGCTTGTTATTGCAGCAAGTCCGTGAGGGTGTCCGAAAACGAACTTGACATTTGGCGCTGCAAGCAGCGTTCCAACATGTACGGCAGTCTGACGTGGAGGGCTGAATAAGTGATCGTTCGAGTGTCGGTGGAGTGAGACGGATGGGCCTGCAAGGTACGATTCACCTTGGCCTCTCTCACTAACCTGCCACCCGTGTGACCCCTCGTCCCTGCGTGGCTCTGTATTGACGGAACCCGAGACAACTCAGGTCTTGAACACTGCAAAACCCTAACGCCTGGAGGTTCGAGTCCCCAGGTGAGTAAAGAAATCTGGGAGGTTCGAGTCCCCTGGAGGCCGGGGTTAGAGTCCGCAGGTCAGATAAACTAAGTAAAGAAATCCGGGAGGTTCAAGTCCCCTGGTGGCCAGGGTTATAGTCTGCAGGTCAGATAACTGGTAATTTTTAAAATTCGGGAGGATAGATTTCCCCCGGTGACCGGGGCGGGGTGGGGGGGTGGGAGGGTGTGAAACCCTGTGTCAGGCAACAGGGAAAAGGGAGGGGGATTAGTATAAGACCTAATTACCCCTTCAATCCCTTTTAAATCTTTCCCCTCTCACCTTAAACTTATGCCCTCTAGTTTTGGACTTCCCCATGCTATGAGAAAGACTAATCCCAGAAACCGTCCTTTGTATCCTGATGGACAGAATTTATTGTTTGACTACAGTTGACCCTTTCAGTTACAACCTGCCATATGCACCAAATATTATCCTTGTCTGGGTAGAAGTCTTTGAAAGAGGCTGGTATCAGTAAGTGCTCCAGGATGTATAAGTCATGGAAGTTTTCTGAATGGCTTATACAATTTGTTGAGTTCACAAGTTGTTTGAACATTAAAGGACTGGTGTACATTTCTGTTGGTTCCTAATAAGGTACGTTGATTGCTTTGTGAATGTAATTGATTATAACCTGAATTGGGGAAACCAATAGTGAATGACAATCCCAATCTCTTTGCCTTCTGACTCACTATATTGAGAGGGAAAGAGATGAATTGTCAGGAATTCTAAGGAATCTTCAACCGCCATCAAGCAGAGGTATAATATCGCATACATTTCAACTATTGAAATGGCTATTCCAGAACAGAACAGAGAACATTGGGGACATCCTGGGTATATTTACATCATAAGGACTGCGAAACCATAGAGTTCCTTGTAGCTCCGGAAATGAGCTGCTCTGAAAGGAAGCAAAGGTAGCTGTTATCTTTAGGAGTATCGGGAAGGAATTGATACTCAGTCCTCGTGCATTTGGCCTACAATGGCTCTGAGCACCCTTGAGCATCTTCTGCAATTTTTATCACACATTTACAGATAGCAGCTCCTAAACCTGTAGATCATGTTTCACATAGGAGCACTCATTCAATGTGATGGCCTTTATTCTGCTGCTTCTCCATCTGTATATCAGCTCATGGCACATCTCATCGCAGATTGCAAAACAAATGTGAAAATTGTAAATGTTCCTGGTCTCACAGGGAGGTGCCCACTTGAAGTGATAATACTATCATTGATCATAGAATCCCTACAGTGTGGAAACAGCACTTTGGCCCAACAAGTCCACATTGACTCTTGGAGCATCCCACCCAGATCCATCCCCTTATAACCTACCTAAGCTACACATCCCTAAACGCTATGGCCGATCCACCTAACCTACACATCTTTGGGCTGTGGGGGAAACCAGAGTACTGGAGGAAACCCACACAGACACAGGGAGAATGTGCAAATGCCACACAAATAGGTCCCCAAGGGTGGAATTGAACCCAGGCCCATGGCATTGTGAGGTGGCAGTGCTAACCACTGAGCTACCATACATTTGGTTTTCTTGTTCTTTGCCAGGAAATATTTGGTTTCTTTTGTCTTCACAGCATATTCTGGTTTCTATTCCAGTGTGATCACTTTTGTTTCTCTTCTAACCTGTGACTCACCAAGTATTAACATCTGAAGTTGTCCTCCTGCAAGTTATGTTGCTCATTGTAATGATTATCTGTAGAAGACTTTGTTTTGTGCACAGAAATTCAGACTTGCTATTTTGGCAAGATGAGGAAATAAGGAATAGCCATAACAATTCTCAAATTTTCGTATTTTCTATGAATTGCAAACATTTAGTTTCCTCTGCATCCTGTTTTTTAGAGACTCTTAATCTGTTCTTATAAATTCATGCAAAATTTACCACAATTTCACACAATAACCTGACTAAACAAATGCTTTGAAATGTTACAAACATAAGTTTGTTCAAAGTAATTAGCAGTTAACTAAAATATTTTCTGAGCTGAATAAACTGCTGAATGCAAATATTGAACTCAAATGAACTTTGCCATTACCTGTTTGCCTTTCCCACTACCAGTTTTCAGAAAACATTCTACATGTGAGTATTGTCAAATTATGTTACTGTGGCATTTTGTGCATTTATTTGTCAGAAAATACTCAACTCAGGCATACTATGGACTGTATTCACTGGACTGTTCAGAGAAAACTGGGTGACATGGTGGCTTGGTGGCTCAGTGATTAGCACTGCTGCCGCATAGTGCCAGGGGCCCAGGTTCAATTTCCCCCTTGGACAACGGTCTGTGTGGAGTTTGTACATTCTCCCTGTGTCTGCGTGGGTTTCCTCTGGATGTTCTGGTTTCCTCCTACAGTCCAAAGATGTGCAGGCTCGGTGGATTGGCCATGCCAAATTGCCCATAGTGTTCAGGGATATGTGGGTTTGGGGAATGCATCCAGCTGGGATGCTCTGAGGGTCAGTTTGGACTTATTGGGCTGAAGGGCCTGTTGCCACACATTTTAGGGGTTCTATGGACTCCTTGGGGAAAATTAAAAACTAATTATCAGATTGAGCTTGGGATGCAACAATATTTCATGTTAGCTTAAAGGGAGAAACAGGGGAGATGTGCATTGGGAGGCTGAGTCAATCAGTGTCCTTAGGGTATGCCAAAACTAGAGGGCATAGGTTTAAGGTGAGAGGGAAAAGATTTAAAAGAGACCTAAGCAACAACTTTTTCACACAGAGGGCGACGCACATGTGGAATGAGCTGCTAGGGGAAGTGGTGGAGGCTGGTACAATTATAACATTTAAAAGGTAACCGGATGGGTACATGAATAGGAAGCATTTAGAAGGATAATGTCGAATTGCTGGCAAATGGAACTGGAATATTTTAGGATATCTGGTCAACTCTGGAAGAGTTTGTTTCCATGCTGCACAACTCTATGACTGACAACAAACACACATTTATGACAAATGATATGCATCCATCCACAATGACAGAAAACACACCACAGAATGAATTTACAGGCCAAATCATTGATAACTATATAAGGGACAGAACTGATTGTACCATGCATTTACTAAAGCCTGTCTGAATAAATGGAGAAGATATATCTATAGCTATCCTTGGGCATTTTATCAGAAAAATGTTCCTGAGAAAATCAGTCAGTTGACATCATGATATATAATGTTCCTATAGAAAGATACCCATGCTGCTTTCAATCATTTTCTGTTCACATTAGAATCAGCATAGTCAGTAGGGTTTGCGTATTTATTGTACTGAAACATCAATAAGCCTAGAAACCAGGCTATTTGTGTAATTCTATGATACAGCAGCTTTGTAGGTATTTAGAGTTGTAAATAAACTTCGGGATATCTGATTCAATAGAATAAATATATCAAGCTACTAATCTAGGTAACATCATCAGTGAGCCTCCGACGAAGCGCTGGTGTTATGTCCCGCTTTCTATTTATCTGGTTAGGTTTCCTTGGGTTGGTGATGTCATTTCCTGTTCTTTTTCTCAGGGGATGGTAGATTGGCTCCAAATCAATGTGTTTGTTGATGGAGTTCCGGTTGGAATGCCATGCTTCTCGGAATTCTCGTGCATGTCTCTGTTTGGCTTGTCCTAGGATGGATGTGTTGTCCCAATCAAAGTGGTGTCCTTCCTTATCTGTATGTAAGGATACGAGTGATAGTGGGTCATGTCGTTTTGTGGCTAGTTGATGTTCATATCTGCCTTGGAAAAAATATTGTCATTTCTTCACTGTCCCTAGGTCAAAATCCTGAAATTCTATCCCTAAGGACATTGTGGGTAAACCGAGAATGCAAGGACTATAGTGGTTTAAGAAGACAGCTCAGGGCAATTTGGGAAGTAGAAGTAGTACTGGCTAGACCATAGGAGTTTCAGCACTGCTAGGAGGTGCAAAATGAAGGGCCTGTAGTGCTGGAACAGGTGGGAGGTTCAATAGCAGTGTGACAACTTTAGGCCATACAATGCAGAAGTAGGCATTGAGTCTGCAGTGCTATTCGATAAAAATCGTGGCTGATTTGATTATCCTTAACTCCACTTTCCTCCTTTCTCCCTGTAACCCTTGATAGCCTTACTGGTTACTGCAGTAAAGAATTCCATCGATTCACTACCATGTAAGAGAGAAAACATCTCTATCTTAAATGGGCAACACCTTACCATGCCTATCTTGTCAAGCCCTGTAAGAACCCTCACAAGAGTTACCCATACCCAGAATCAACCTCCTCCAGTTAGCCTCAATGCACTAAAGTTAAATTAGGTTAGATTAGATTAGATTCCCTACAGTGTGGAAACAGGCCCTTCGGCCCAACAAGTCCACACGGCCCCTTGAAGCATCCCACCCAGACCTATCCCCCTATAACCCACACACCCCTGAACACTACAGGCAATTTATCATGGCCGATCCACCTAGCCTGCACATCTTTGGACTGTTTCTGCCAATTCTGTTGAGTATTAAACATTTCCCATTGAACATGCTTTATTCGTTGATGAGCCCTTAACTTTGAAGTGCGTGCCACATAAAAAAAAATCCAGGTATTTTCTGTACAACCTGAACTTTTAGGAAGCGACCTGATCTTATTGATCAGAGATACTGGTATCATCTACAGTCCCACCTTTAATGCTAACTATAGCCTGCTGGTTCATAGCTACATGAAGGAATAAAGAAGAGTGCAAAGAGCTAGAAATGCTGCAGTGTCAAACTTGACTTTATATAGAATCTGAAACTCCAGACGCCGTGTTCTCGGATTATCTAGAGAACTGCCCACTCAAAGTTTACAAAAAGACTGAGTTTGGTAACTGTTGCCAGTTTACCATATTCCATTTATCAACAGGATGACTGATCATTCAATTAAAATGTTGGACATTTTGTTAATGCCATTGACCAGGGCATGATTAACAAGGATTTCAAAGGAAAAAGGTACCATGCTGTACACAGGAGTGCTAGAAGATGACAGGAATGGTTTTGCACTTGTTGTTAATGAAGCACCGCCACATGCTATTTTGAACTGGAAGCACACCTACACCAGACTGTAATGTATAAGACTCCAGCCAAATCACTTTCAGATTACATCATTTCAGTACTTTATAAACAAACTTAAAATGGTAATGAATATAAAGGTAGAATCAACTTATACTAAACTGCAATGTAAAATTGAATACTACTGAATGATTTCTAATTGTAATGGCAGACTTGAATCTCAGATTTAGATCTTCAAATACGATTGTGGTTTTTGAAATGTACGTTTCTGTCTCTGCAGCTGGTTGATTGCAGTCTCTTTTATATTTTTCTGGAGTAGCACCAGATGATTGGAGAGTGGCAAATGTTATTCCCTTGTTCAAGAAAGGGAACAGGGATAATCCTGGGAATTACAAACTGGTCTGTCTTACTTCTGTGGTGGGCAAATTATTGGAGAGGATGCTGAGAGATAGTATTTATGATTATTTGGAAAAGCACAGTTTGATTAGAAATAGTCAGCATGGCTTTGTGAGGGGCGGGTCATGCCTCACAAGCCTTATTGAATTATTTGAGGTTGTGACAAAACACATTGATGAAGGCAGAGCAGTGGATGTGGTGTATATGGATTTTAGCAAGGCATTTGATAAGGTTCCCCATGGTAGGCTCACTCAGAACATAAGGAGGCATGGGATTCAAAGAAATTTGACTGTCTGGATACAAAACTGGCTGTCCAATGGAAGACGGGGGTGGTAGTGGATGGGAAGTATTTAGCCTGGAGCTCGGTGACCAGTGGTGTTACGTAGGGATCTGTTCTGGGACCGCTTGCATTGGCAGAGGAATTGAGATTAAGGGACGCAGAGTTCTGTTGCAGCTCTATAAAACTCTGGTTAGGCCTCACTTGAAATATTGTGATCTGTTCTGGTCACCTCATTATGTGGAAGCTGCAGAGAGGGTGCAGAGGAGATTTACCAGGATGCTGCCTGGACTGGAGGGCAGGTCTTTTGAGGAAAGGTTGAAGGAGATAGGGCTTTTCTCATTGGAGCAAAGACGGATGAGACCTGACTTGATAGAGTTGTACAAGATGATGAGGGGCACAGATAGAGTGGACAGTCAAAGACTTTTTCCAAGGGCAGAAAATGGCTGTTTTGAGGGGCCTAATTTTAAGGTGATTAGAAGAAGGTATAAGGGAGATGTCAGAGCTAGGTTCTTTACGCAGAGACTTGTGGGTGTGTTTAGACACTTCCAGCGACTCTTGGATAGGCACACGAATGCTAGTATAATGTAGGGTATGCAGGGTAGTTTGATCTTAACAAGACAATAGGTAGGCACAACATCCAGTGCCAAAGGGCCTGTACTGTACTCTACTGTTCTTTGTTCTATGCTCTATGTTCAGTACCACTTTCTCAAGGGCATCCAGGGATGGGCAATAAATGCTTGCCAGCCAATGATGCCCACATCTCACCAGTGTTTAAAAAATAAGGAATCAGCTTAGTGACAGGAAGCAATGTCTGGCGGTACCTGAATATTCTTTGGGAATGAGTTGCAATGGTGTTCTCATAGGTCAGTGTTGGATTGGTTACATTTTTCACTTTTCCACCATAACTGAATCACCAGTGGCATAAGCAAAGTTATAAAGTTAGCAATGTAGTGAATAAGGAAAAAACACAATTGTAGAGATCACCAGATAAGGGAGTTGATATAAATATGACACTTATGGCTCAATGTGGAGAAACAATAAAAAAAACTATTCAAATAGCATCTTTGAGGACAAACAACCATCCCAAAGCACCTTATAGTTAATGAAGTACATTTAGAACACAGAACATAGAACAGTACAGCCCAGAACAGGTTTTTCGGCCCACAGTGTTGTGCAGAACTTTTACCCTAAACCTAAGGTCTATCTAATCTCCACCCCGACTTTATACTATCATTTGAAATGTGGCCACTGTACTATTGGAAATAGGATGGCTATTTTCACACAGCAAGGTACCACAAACAGTGTTGTGATAATTACTAAGCACCTGTTTGTTGCGATGTTTAAGAGATTAAGGAATAATATTTGTTACATCATCAGGGCTAACTCCAGTGTTCTCCAGCGAAAAAGTGCCTTATGGTTATTTACCTGAGAAAGCAGACAGCATGTCATTCAGCATCTCAAATGAAAGGCAGCATTTCTGACAATGTAGGAAACTCAGAAGCATTACATTATTTTATTCACATAGAGTTTTGTGCTCAAGTCCTTGAGTGGGACATAAATTCACACAAGCTTTTGAATCAGGCGTTAAGTGTTACCAAATGAATGACAACTGATACAGTAATGTTGCAAAATGGTGCACTTAGGGAGGACTAATACATTTTGAAAGAATAGATGAGAAGAGAAAACTTTGTGTTCTTCTGTATTAATCCTGAAAGGTATCAGAGTAAAGTAATAAGATAGTTGTTTGAGTTTATGAGTAGAGACACAGGATAGAGAAACAAAGGGCCTTGCTTTAACTTTATTAGTTATTTGCTAATCCTCATTGGAATATTGTGAGCTATTCCAAACACCTCACTACAGGAAGGATGTGCAGATCCTATAAAAGGTACTAAGAAGCTTTATCAGATGTTGTCAAAGATGACAAATGTCAGTTATGTATTATGGTGTCGACATGTGCAAAGAATATGCTAGTTTACTTCTGTAAACAGGATTTTTATTTTCATTACTTCTAAACTCTCTGCACTCTTATGCTTCCGGTTCCTTTTTCAATTTAGTTCCCACTTCTGTTTGTAAGCATGTTTGACTAATAACACACCATGAACAGTTCATTATTAACAGACAAATGATCGAACATTGGCTGATTGAACAATTAATTGCTACAAATCCCAAGAAGGCTGGGATTCCTCTCCTTGGAAGAAAAAAAATTAAGGTGTAATTGAATAGGTGTTTTCAAAATGACTTAGATTTTGAAGGAGTAGGTAAAGATAAAATGTGGGCAAATAACCAGAGGCGACCTACATAAAACTATTGGGGAAAAAATCTAGTCGAAGGACTATTTTTTATTAATGAGTTGTTGGAATGAGGAATATTCTACTTGATAAAATAATGGAAACTAATACCTTAAAATGCAAGGGGAATTAAACAGGCACTGGAGGATGAGGAATTTAGAAACTAACAGGAAACAGGGGTACGTGGTGTGAAACTAAACATGAATGCTCTGTCAACGGCTTGCACAGGCATAAAAAATTAGAAGGAATCCTTCTCTACTGCAAGTTTCCAAAATTCTGTGAAGTTAATGTAATTTTTGTGGAAAGTCAGCTTAGATTCAAACAAATCAATTCTACTCCACAAGCCAGCCATAGGATACTTATGTTGAGCTGTACGTGGGTTGCTGATCTTGTTCAAAATCCTATCTCTGTATATGGAGAACCTGCTGCTCAAAGGTAGAGAGTGAGGCAGATTTCATGATCTTTCTTTTATTCCTGGGCTTTATCTTATTGTGTGTTTTTCCTCTTTGTAGGCACTGAGAAGTTTGTATTACAATCATGCCCTCAGCCGTTCTCCATAAATGGCCAAAAGACTGAACCATGCATTATGTAGGTACTATACATGAAAGGATTTGTAAATTTATAGGGAACAATGGGAAATGTATCGAGCTGTCAGGCAGATCACCATTTGAAACTAGGCAACATTTAATAAGGAAGGAATGTTTCAGGCTATAAATGTTCCTGAATGGTATTACAATGAAGTTACAGCATTTTGCAATTGACAATTTTTTTCATGTGGGCATCACCAGCTAGGCATGTATTTGTTGCCTATTTGTAATTGCCCTTGAATTGAGTGGCTGTTCAGAGTAAACGGCATTGGAGGAATGCAGTCACATGCAGACCAGACCAGATAAGAATGGCAGACTCAATCCTTCAAGAACATTAGTGAACCAGGTGAGTTTTTACAGAAACAATGAGTGTTTCATGGTCACCATTACTGAGACTAGCCTATCATTCTAGGTTTTATTAATTTAAAAAATACAGCAGCTGCCATTTCAGGATTTGAATCCATGTCTCCAGCACAATAACCTGGGTCTTTGGCTTACTAGGCTATTGGCATTGCCACTACACCACCATTTCACCCATGTTTGTCCTCACTTACACACAGTTCTGAGGGAGGACCACCATTCCTGAAACGTTAACTCTGTTTTTTCCCTTCACAGATCCTGCCAGACCTTCTGGGCTGTTCCAGCAACTTTGTTTTTGTCTTTATTTATCCTTGTCAAATTATTGACTTCCTTCAACACTGAATTCCAATCCTTTGCACAGTGCAACCAGCAGGGACATGGTTACTGTTACGTTGCTTAACTTAGAATCCGTGCAGATCAGTGAGCACTGAGGTGAGGGGGATTATATACCAGGGATTTTGATCATGTCAAGTTTAAAGAAATTAGGAAATGGAAAAGGGCCAGGAATGTGTTGATAGTTTGAGGTGTTAAAGTAACAAATGCATCAATCAAAATATTTTCCTGCACTTGCTACATCAAAATTTCTTTGACATTTTTGGTTCCTGCACTTATATCAACAAGAATTTTTTTAAAAATGTAGTTATGCCTTTAAGATGCTACAGGTCTTTAGCACACACAGCACTACACAAATTTGTACTCTTAATGGACAGGTTACAAAGGGAGACATGATTCATACATGACAGTTGGTTGCCCCTGGCAAATTAGCTGTACAAGGATTTACAGCAGTGCTCCTTCAGCCACAGGAAAATTACATACAATCTGATTTACACAGAGTGACTGGTCAGGATCTGAAAGTGTACTTTTTATTTTCTTCCTCATTTATGATTTAGCTTACACAAAATAGAAGCAAATGTGGGTGACTCAACACATCCTCCACTGCATCTCTTTCTGCACAACATAAACTGAGAACGTACAATTAGAAATAGTGTTATGCAAAGCAAGACAGAAACGATTTGTTGACAGTTGAATGTAACTTTATTACGAAGCAAATGTTTAAACCAAAAGTTATATTGACAGCACTCAGAAAAGTGTTGCTTCATGAACTTTTTTTATCTTTCTACTGCACATTCTGCAGTATCCATTAGTCAGATTACTTCTTAGACTATGAACCCACTGAACTACTGTGTACAAAATGCTTACTTAAACGTATTGTACTTGAAGAGATTAGAATGGATGCTAATTATCTATATGACTGTATTAATTCTCACATAATCTGCATAATTTATACCAAAAATTTGTCCTAGAACAATTAATGTGATTGTTTAAAAGTAGATCAGTATTCTGTCAGAAAGATTCACACAAAGGAAACCTTTTCCAAATAAGACCACATACTGCGCTGACATAGGACGAGCTGTTGTCACCAGAAAATAGCAAAATTAGTAGAGCTATGTGCAATATGAAACAAAAGCCAAATAATATGGATGCTGGAAATCTGAATAAAGCAAGCAATGTTGGAAATATTCAGGATTTGTGAAGAATGAAATGAAAATAATGGACAGAACCTTCAAATTGATTGAACAATGTGACCGTTGGCAATCCAGCTGGGAAAGTACCATGAAGTTGGCACTAATGAGGTTCTTGATTTCAAGATGTCCAAGTTGCAACCAAGTTTTGAACAGATAAATGATAATCTCATGAGTGAGTAGTGAAAGGCTCATTTGCCTATATTAACATTTCATTAGTGCAGAAGGTTGCCTCGTTGATGTACATTTTCCTATTCTCCCACATGCTAGAGAGAAATCAGCAGGCGATAATTCCTGACATGAAAGTCACAGGGTGCCTGGCCACTCCAGCTCACTGCTTGCCCTTCCAGACTTCCGTCTTGGACTGTAGTGCCCAATATCTTGGGGCAAACCCACAATGAACAACTTCTCACCACCCCTCTGTCCATGAGGGTTGACACTGGGCACATACCAACTTCGCCATGTCATCATGTCATATCTGCAACCCACTAACAATACAGGCTTGCATCTCAATGCTGCACCTTTGAGTGCACTGGGATCTTTCATTGAACTTTCTCCCCTCAGCCAGAATTTAAAGGTTCAAAGTATATCTAACTTGATTTGCTGTTTAGCACAGAGCCAAATCCAGGCAGGTTGTCTTGTTTGTTAGCCATTATCAGTTAGGACAGTAGATATATAGATGTGTGGCATCATGATACATCAATGTCACAGCTACATCATGTGCCAGGAGCTTGCACAGCTAGATGTGTTGCGACCAAATTGCCATGTCTCCAAGTCGAATGGGACTAGTGTTCAGTCAAGTCAAGGTAAACAGCTTTTTGTCAGGGAATCCCAGAACTATACGTCAAGGGCAATGTTTGTTGATATCAATCCAGATGCCAGTACATTGTCAGTCCACTGCTTGGAGCAGTCAGGTTTAGGGGTCCATGTCTCTACAGTCCAGGGAATGGCCCATTGCCAATTCTGTGGATCCAGTGCATCAATCTGGGTGTCATTATAAGGCAATCGGGGAGCTATACAGACAACAGTTGAGGTCTATTCATTCATCAGTCAGAGATGCCTCTCAAAGGCAGTCAGGGGAATGGGCCACCTTCAGTCCTGTGGGTCTGTCCACTTAAAGTCAAGGGATATAACCAGTTGTCACTATTGTGGGAGGGAAGACGGGGAATTCTGTTGTGGGAATTGGAGACAACACACTGGGTTGCAAAGAAAGAATAATAATTATGAAAATTGGGACTTTTCAACATATAATTAAGGATGATGCTATAGAATAAGAGGGCAGGGGGTGAAGTGGGAGGTGTGGCACAGTCCTTGACAGTCAGCACCAGCTTGAGTCAATTGCAGGACAGTACACTACAATGTTTGGCATGATGGTGTGGTATACTTGGGGTTTGGAGGGTAAAGTGGGAGATAGACAGGTCAATCTGATGAAGCGTCTAGGCCCGAAACGTCAGCTTTTGTGCTCCTGAGATGCTGCTTGGCCTGCTGTGTTCATCCAGCCTCACATTTTATTATCTTGGAATTCTCCAGCATCTGCAGTTCCCATTATCTCAGGTCAATAAATGTGTTGGGTGGCAACGTGGAGAAAAGTAAAGCTGATGAATTGACAGGGAGGGCAACCAAGAAGGCAACGTGAAGATTTAAACTGAGATGCTGAGTGTTTTCACATACTCTGTGAAGCATGATCTCAGTTACCTTCTATCATTATTAAAATCACAAGTGCGCAGTCAAGATTAAGATGGCTGCCACCATAACCAGAGTGGAAGGAGTAAGTGTTTCATTCTGTGAGGGAGGGCAATCCATTTTCATGTGATGAACAGGCCTTCAAATGGCAACAGCATTAAGTAGACACCCACAAAATACTGTTGAAGGACATTTGCTGTCACAAAATGCTGTATGTGAACCTTATGCCTTGACCTACTGTGTCAGCAAAAATTCCTGGCCTCAAATGCTTTTGACCACATCTTGCAATATTGTCAATCAATCTTATTAATGACCATGAGGCACAAGCAGTACTTTGAGGTCTAGAAAGGTTCTGTCTAGTTGCCAAAGTAGCAACAGGTCCATAACCTGTTAGGGGTGCAGTAACTTCTCCTTCATACCTTAGACCATAAAACTATCCACCTTTTTGCTGCCTTTCTTGAGTAATGTGAGAGTTGGGAGTGGGGTGAAATGCCTCAAGACTGCTCTCATATATACAATATCTTTACTGCGCCCAAAGGCTTGAAAGATAGATATCGGAATGAGGACAAACATGTCTGGTGTCCATGAAAAGACATTACATTACTGATGAATGACCACGCTACTGAGGATTTGCTTTGTTTCTGATGCACCCATAATACCCACATGGGCTCATTGACACTGCCCCCAGTGGATGAAGGCACAACTGCTTTGGTCTTTCCTATAACTGCTATGATAAGGGCCACTACATGACTGGATAAGGAACATATATATCCACAAGCTCAAGAGTAGCACCAACTTCCAGCAGATGTGGAGCCAAACTGGAACTTGCAGCCATAGGTCCCCTCATGATATGATGAAGGTGCTTGTCTTCCATGGGATGCTGTGCAGATGAGAGAGGAGCGCTAATGCCATTCTGAGGTAGAGTCAGAGCAACACGCGCTGTCCACTGTATTTTCAATGCAGCACCTTCTTTCATAGGATCAATGAGGGACTCAGAAAAACTTAACATTCGGGTTCAATGCAAGAGATGGCTGGGGCTTTGTGCTCATTTCATTCAGACAAAGGGCACCATTTGATCCTCAGAATCTCTGCTCCAAACAGCTGGAGGCTGCTTTGAGGCAATGGGATGGATGATGGGGATCGCAGCATTGTGATGTTAAGGGCGTTTTTCAGAAGGAACATGACGTTCAGTATCCCACAGCACAGCAGCATTAGGCAAAGCAACAGTGTTTACAAAGACTTCTTTGTAAACACTGCTCAATGGAGCTAGGTGGTGGGAAGTTATCTTTCACTGACTAAAAATGTTTTTATGCTGCTGAGGACCCTGTATAATCCTGACTACAAATGCAGCTCTGTTCTTTGATCTTTCTATGTGATACATGCTCTTTATTTAAAATTACAAATCAATGGAAACCTTCGTGACATCTGATACCCCTTCATTTAATCACGACAAAGTTTCATGCCAGTACAGGTGCGATGGAAAGGAAGACTAACACTCAGACAGGATTAGTACATTATGTAGGAATGACTAGTCTCGCAACCTTCAATTTTGTACAGGTACTTCTTCTACAACACAATAATTGTGTTCTTGCATGACCTCACGCTATAGAAAATCACCATAGAAAATCACATGGCAGGGAAATTGCTGTAGAAAATCCCTCTACTGTATACAGTAGAAATTTTGTATTATCCAAACAGCATCCACTATTCACCAATCGCGTTGCAGCCAATTTGCATTAACGAAACATGCATTCGAGCAGAACTACCTGTAGGTGCAGTTAAAATGCTATTAACTTATGGAACTGGTCATGTGAAAAGTGAACACATCTTGAAAAATGTGATAAGGCATTTACAATTCATTGTTACCCATGCCACCTACCTCCTCTAGGAAGATTTTCTTCTCTTTCCCTCCTATGACATTTAGGTGCAGTCTCCATGCTGCAGAGCTGGGATGGAGGGAGCCTGCCTTACAGTGGAGCCAGTTGGTCTTGGAACCTAAATTGTGCAACCCTGGGACATTTGTGAGTGGACGGCCCATATACGCTGATGATATTCTCCCCAGAAACAGATGCAACCTCTTTGATAACTCCCCAAGGGTTGAGAGTAGCAGTCAAGCATAGACATGGAAGGCTTTGGAGTGTCTTGAGAGGAGAGCTGGGAACCAGTCGGATCACTATTGGCATAATCCTGTCACCCTGTGAGGAAGAGGTGCCTAGATTGAGTTCAAGGTCCCTGTTCCCCTGTTGCCTTACCCTTGGTTCTGATCACCAATGGCTGGAGTGATAGAGTGCAGGCCAATTCATATCTCCAGAGAACACTGAGGGTGTTGGAGTTGGGTCTTCATGGCAACTACCAACCTGTCCATGGAGGCAGCCGGACCTTGCATGCCAGAGGCAGCACTGTTCAAGTAGCATTGTTGGACCGCCCCAACCTTTGAGTCAGTTAGCCCAGTGCTTCCATCAAATCTGCCCACTGCTGTGTGCCTGGAAATTTGCAGTAGTCAGCTCCATGGGATCCCCTTTTACCTGGGGCTAAGCAGGTGCTTAATGTCTACATCTGGGTCAAACGGTCATGTTGCTAGGGATTTGCTATGTTTCTGATATTGCCCACATGGACTCATTGGAACTGTTCCCAATGGATCAAAGCAGAGAAGCTGGGAAAAAACATAGCAAAGAACTGTGGAGGTCTGAAACAAAAACAGAAATTACTAATCTGGTAGCATTTGTGGAGAGAAAGTGAAACGTTTTGAGTCCATTGACCCTTCCTCAGAACACAGAAGCTGTGGTCATCCTTTGACAGCTTGTGCTAGGGGCTGCTATATGAATAAATAAGGAACACGTACATCCAGAAGTTCGAGATTTCTTCCTTGCCCACTTGCTTGAACATGGCAGTGAAGTGCTTACCATCATGTGTGACCAACTCTAACCTAGCAAGAAAATCCACCAAGGTGTGAGGGTCTGATGTAGTGGAGAGTGCAGAAGACAGTCTTCCTAAGGCATCCTCTGAGTGATCTGTGTGTTCTTTCTTGAAGGTGGAGGAGATGTCTTGCAGAGCTAACTCCTTGGAGGTGGAGACTGTGCAGATAACACTGGTAACTACAGGAGACAAATTTTGAATGAGTTGCAAAATAGGGTTATAATATCAGGAATGTTAACGATTCATACACAGTAGTTGGAGAGCAGTATCGCAATGGGCAATGAATAGCCTTCCGCCTGTGTACAAAGATTGCAGCACCATCACATCATGGTCCTGTCCCACTAAGGTAATGACCTTCTGATCATAAATAATGAGAAGTCAAATCTCAGAATCCTTACCACCTGTCTTGGCTTTTTCAATACTATTCTGGGCTATTTTTTACCTGGAATGAGACAGTTGGAGGGTTTGAGAAAAATGAAAGTTCCTGCATATTGTTAGTGCTGGTGTAGGTAAGGGCCAAGTGTCCCAAGTAGGCAGCACAGCAAGCATGAAGGATAAGCAACATAGCAGTATGGGCCGGGTGAATGCAATTGAGGGGAGTCAAGTAATGTCATGATATTACATGATACTACAATACTAGTAGATCACAAGCCTGTCTTGTTGCTTTCAATGGCAAATGCTTTTTGTTAGACCTGTTCTTTGCTTTGATTTTGATTAAACCTTCTAAAGCCAAATTGCTGGAAGTGTGAGTTGAAGAGAAAGTAAAAATCTGGGACTTCTGTAAACAGGGCAGACAAGTGTGTATCTCCTTCGTTATTAGATTGAGGTGGTGTAAATTAAAGAAGCCAAACTAAAGATTAGTTTAAGTGAAAACAATAAACAGATTGGAAAAATTTTTTAAAAGTTTAAAATATTGCATTTTCTTGGAATTTCCAACAACAATCAAAATCTAAAGGAGTGAATTAATCTTCAGTAACAGAGATGTTGCCTGGCAGTAATTAATACTTATCACATTGTTAAAGGAATATATAGACTTAGAATTGCTTGGTGTAGCTTTTTGTGGCAAGATTAGTTCATATCTAAAGAGCAAACACTATTCAATACATTTCAATGGTCAGGCAACCAGCAAGATGCCATTTTCAAAATATTAATAGCAGAGTTACGCAAGAAACTCAAATATTCATGCTTAGCTGCATTTTTTCAACTCCCCTGATATCATTTCCACATAGCTAACAGTGTGTGCCATTTGCCTCATTATTCTTTTGAAGGCAAAATCTGTCCGAATGTATAGAAATAGTAAGTTGAACTGTTTTAAAGATTTCATGATAAATATTGCCTTTGGGAAGAGAAACTTGTATTTTTTTTTACTCTCTTACATATGAAAAATATTGAAACCATGCAAGGAGGCTTTGGTACTGAAGTAATGCCCATTACGTGCCGATTTTGTGGCAAATGCTGAATTACATTTAGAGACTGAAAATTTATTGCGGTGAATAATTTTTACTGAACTGTTTTATTAGTTCACAAGAAATGCACATATCTAATAGAGTCTTATTGGAGAGATTATTTTTATTTTAGAGATCAGAAAAGGGCACATGAGGGTAAGTTAAAGCACACACATTAATTTTGTTTTATTGCTTCCACGGATTAAAATTTATTGTTGCCCAACTGAGGATTTCTGGAGATCCAATAGAGGCAGCTTCAGGCATGACTTAGAAGGTATACGTAATTACCTTTCATTAACCTGAGCAATCATGTGTCACAGGAGAAGACTATATTCCCTGTTGATATCCGCACGAATCAAGCTCCAACATTATATGACAAGAAAGTCACTATCAATAATATTTTAGAAATTATAAATTCATTACTCAAACCCAAATTGCTATATATTTAATTAAATTCCTGATCTGCTGCTGTTTGACTTATTTTTGCAGGCATTATACCATGGGCTGTCAACATTTATCTGTAGTTTCTAGGATTATGTTTGTTGCAGAATTATATTTCTGGAGTTTGGCAGATGACTACTGACTAGAGATGGTGTGCTGCAAAACAGAAGAATGGTTCAGCAAATTTTCACATACGTGCTAGGATAACGATTTGAAATTGAGCTGTGTGCAAAGAGTTGGGAAAAGCTACTACATTGGTTGTCTTGCTAAACAGGAATTGTTACAATGTACAGAGGTCTTATGGGATAATCTCACCCACTCTTTCTTTTTCTGAAGAAAGGGTCTGAAGAGGGGTCGAGACCGGAAACGTCAGCTTTCCTGCTCCTCTGATGCTGCTTGACCTGCTGTGTTCATCCAGGTCTACATCTTGTTATCTCAGATTCTCCAGCATTGGCACATCATACTATCTCTATTTTCGCAGGGTTGTTTTAACAACTGTGTGTATTGCACACTAATGTCCAACATAGAGCCCAAAGCTCAGTCTGGCACACTAAATGTTTTTCTCTGGCCTGTCAACCTTTCATAATCTGTGCCAAATTGCCAGACATCTCACTAAACCTGTATTCAATATATGGCAATTAGAAAGTAACCTAGGGCGGCACAGTGGCTCAGTGGTTAGCACTGCTGCCGTATAGTGCCTGGGACTGAGGTTTGATTCCACCTTCAGGTGACTATCTTTATGAAGTTTACATGTTCTCCTTGTGTTGGTGTGGGTTTCCTCCGGAGGCTCGAGTTTCCACCCACAGTCCAACGATGTGCAGGTTAGGTGGATTGGTCATGTGAAATTCTCCATAGTGTTCAGGGATGTGTAGATTAGGTGGGTTATATGTGGATGGGTCTGGATGGGATGCTCCAAGGATTAGTCAGGCCATAGGGCCTGTTTCCACACTGTAGGGATTCTATGATTGATTCTAAAAAAAATTAGACTACTCATTTGAAGCTTTTTGACAAATTTTACAATTTTTTGTTGTTGCAATTAATAATAAGTTAAACATCTAATGCCTTAGTTTTCCTGATTCTGCCAAATGGTTCCCCGTAAGTGATAAAAATTTAAATTGTTGCCCTGCCACATAAAAAGATTGCACACACCTATTTTAAAGGATAGACACATATAGGCTTTTTGGTAAATTTAAATGAACAGAAGATTGGAAGTAGGCTGAAGTTGAAACTTAGAATGTACGGACAAAATTTTCCAGTGTAAGGCAGGAAGGCTGGCAAAATGATGCAGGTAGGTTAGGGGGCAGCGAAGGGAAAGTGTCCTCACCATCTCAGTTTTACCAGTGCCAGGACTGCCAATGGCTTGGATGTCCACTAGGATGTCAATTGAGCCACCTTAGCAACCAGCAGACACTGTAAAATCCCATACATCACAACTGGTGTAATTTTCTGAAACTTGAGGAATCTTGGCTAAGACCTGTTGAGCTAAAGTCAGAGGTAACACAGTGTAAACCTGGAGGACACAGCAGACCAGCCAGCATCAGAGGGTCAGGAAAGCTGATGTTTCAGGTCAGGACTCTTCTTCGGAAATGGGGCCCCAGTTCTGGTGAAGGGTCCTGACCCGAAACGGCAGCTTTCTTGCTCCTCTGATGCTGACTTGTCTGCTGTATTGCTCCAGCTCCACATTGTGCTACCTCTGACTCCAGCATTGGCAGTTCTTACTATCTCTGAGCTAAAGCAGGGTGTGCTTTTAGAGGGGATGATGTTTCCTGGGATGGTGAGTTTCAGTTAAGAAGAAAGATTAGACAGATTGGGTTGTTTTCCTTAGAGCAGAGGAGATTGAGAGGGGACATGATTCAGATGTATAAGATAATGAGGGCCACAGTTAGGGTAGACAGGAAGAAACATTACCCTTTTATGGAGTGATCAATCAGGGGGCACAGATTTAAAGGATAGTAGGTTTCAAGCAGATGTGAGGAAACAAACTTTCACCCAGAGGGTGATGGAAATCTGGAACTCACTGCCTGTAAGGATGAGAGCGGCTGAAGCCCTTATAACATTTAAGATTGGTGCAGAGGTGCAGGTGTTGGACTGGGGTCAAAGTCAGAAGTCAAATGACACTAGGTTATAGTCCAAAAAGTTTATTTGAAATCACAAGCTTTTGCAGTCACTTCACCTGACGAATGAGCAGCACTCAGAAAGTTTGTGATTTCAAATAGACCCATTGTACTATAACATGGTGTTGTGTGACTTCTAACATTTAAGAAGTATTCAGATATGCACTTGCAATACCATGGTATGAAAGATTATGAGTCAAGTGCTGGAAAAAAAGTATAAGAATAGTTGGTTGGCTGTTTTTAATCAGTGCAGACGCGGTGGGCTGGAAGGCCTTTTTCTCTGCAGCAGACCTCTTTGACCCTTGGATATGAACATTTTGTCCCTGGATGCAATCACACTGGCCAGGTTAAACACTATATGATTTTGATTTGATTAATGGTTAGAACTTGAGAATATGGTTGTTAGTCAGGAAGACAAGTTGACCACGGTTTCAGTGTTGGAAGACTTTCAGCCTTTGCCCTTGTACAGCAGCCTCAAGGAAATTGGGACCAAGTTTGGATACTTCACAAAGACTACTTGATAATGGACAAATTGATCATGGCAGTCTCGGGTAAGTGGCCATTCTAGTGGGAGTAAGTAGGGAGGGTGGTTTGAAAGCTGTATAGCCTGTTAACTGTCAAGGACTGAGCAGGAGTAACAATGTCCTCTGACAAATGCTTAGTGATTAAACTCTCCACAAATCTTGTTACCTCATCATCTTCACCAATAGCTTATTAGGTATTTAGGTCCAAATTTGGCTATTTCCTTTTGGCATGGCAACACCTGTTGAGGGTCTCCTTCCCGAAATCTCTCTGTCTAACAGATCCCGAAGGTTGCTGAGTCTTGGAATAGCAAGGCCAATTGTTTCCTCCTCTATGTCCATTATAACTTACTCCTTACTTTTAATAGGTTAATGCCTAGACCCCTGTCCCATAAGGATCGTCAACTTAAGCCTGCCACTGGGCAGATCTTGTAGGAGATCACATCCCCCTTTCCAAACTATTTTTTTTTATGTTGAATAGTGAAGGTTTAGAACATTATTGTACTCAGGAAAGGTCAGTGATCCCAGCAATACTGAATGAGACTGTACAGAGGATGTAAGCATGACCTTCCTTCAGTTGCTTGCATTGAAACACAAAGCACAAGTGTACGTGAGCTGAAGCAGGAGATAACACTAGCAAGAGATCACTGATTGATGAGGTTAACATTAGTTCTACTAATCAAAACTACGAGTTTCACTACCATGACTCAACCAACACTCTTGTTTTGGCCTTTCAGCCAGCTAGCCAGATGGATGCTTCTATTCTGTGATAACGTAATCTGGAGTTCGGCTTTGTAGACCTGGAGCTGCTCCAGCTAATCCTTAGGGATGCTTCCCACTTTTCAAGCATTAGTTACTAAAGAAGCATCTCACAGGAACACTGGAACAGATAAAAGGTAATGAGAAAGGTACTAAGAAAATGCATGTGTGTGTTGTTGATTTTTGCATGTATTTGCATACAATTTATTTTTATATCTATATTTGCTTTGGCGCGTTCATTTATCGATGGCTTTTATTTTTTGTGTTGCTGAAAAGATGACTAATGATCCAAAGAAGATCAGGAGCATGAGAACATTGGTGAATGGGACCTTGTGGTTGAGGTTACTGATCTAACTAATGAATTATTTGATCATATCTAGCCATGGTAAGAAGGGTGCGCCAATATTGCAAGAAATCTTATTCTTCCTGTTTCTCCCTTTCCTCTTGTAATTTCTGTTCCAACTCTTCATTTTTCATCATTTACCTTCCTCCTGACAAGCTGCCGTCACTTAATAGGTTGAGACGATGGTCAGGTCATGATCAGATTGTGTAGTGTGCAGCATACTTTGGCAAATTTGGCATCTGCTCAGCTGAGTACTCTAGGAGTCCTCTTGCAGCTGAAAGGTTGCCTGAGGACACCAGTGGTAATAATTGATAATATTGGTTGAGGCAGCATGACTCTCATCGTAGATGGGCTATGCACTTGTTTGTGAGTTCCAAAAGATGCTCAGGGAGCATATTACCAAATAACAGTTTTTGTCATCCAGTAACCAACCTTTGACTTGCCATAATGCAACTGGCAATGAGGGCTATCACAGAATGAATACTGTCAGGATACCATAGAGTGACCTGCATGATACATTACAAATAGCCATGCATCAGCTAGGCATTGAGGCAGTGGCACCCGCTTTGGTTTACGAAAGTGGCAGCTTCTCATAAGCTGCTTCCAAAGCAAAGTACAAGCAGCCAATTGAACTCTGGGCTATAGAAAAGCCTATTATCAAAACAAACATTTTGGCTCATTCTTGCTGTTTGTTTCAAAACAGGGAATGGAATTAAGTATTCATTTTGTGCACAGAGAGCCTTATTGACCTCCCTTATATGGCAATGCATTACAAACTCGAGATATCAATTCTATCTCCAATGGTAGCTGAAGAGGAGCAGATGTATAAAACATCCATAGTCATGCTGATGGCCACTGGCGGGTTTCCTCCAGGTACTCCAGTTTCCTACCACAGACCAAAGATGTGCAGGTTAGGTGGATTGGCTATGCTAAATTGCCCATAATGTCCAGGGATGTTTAGGTTAGGTGGATACAAGGTTGCAAGAGATAGGGTGAATCTGGGTGGGATGCTCCTCAGAGTCGGTGTGGACTTGTTGGGCTGAATGGCCTGTTCCCACACTAGGGATTCCGTGAATACAATCTCTTCAGTGAAACAAAGGATTTTTATGATTTAGTTTCACTGAGTTTGGGATATGTTACTTCTTCCATAAAGGTTATGGAAAAATGTAGCGCTGAACCAAGCTCTCTTTTTCCAGCCTTTTCTCCTTCTGTTTCAGGACACTTCTACTTGCATGTGTAGTATCTCTTCATTCTTCTTGTCTAACCCAATTCCAAGTGGATGACCAACCAGACTATCATCGTTTGGGACCAATTTTGTTCAGCACAAGCCTTTAAAGAATCCAATCTGCACTTCAGCAGCAGCCAGACCATCTGGTGTGAAGTGCTTGACATTAGGGCAAAAACAAAAATACCCCCAAAGTAAATAGAATTGCACCAATTGCCTGAATAAATAATTCATCACCTACCACTTAGTTAGTGGTCATCCCTTCAGGTAGTGCTAGTGAGGTGTAATTTGTACTGTTGAATATATGTTTCACTGTGAATGGTTAAGGGAGCATGATATCGTGGTTTTCTGACATTTGAAAATGTTTGTCCTGGCTACATCTGCTTGAGGCAGCATGATTCTCATTGTAGCTGTGCTATGCACATGCTTGTGGGTTCCAGGAGGGGCTCAGCAAGCATGTCACAAAGTGATAGTTTCTGTCACCCAGTAAACAGCCTTTGACTTGTCATTGTCAGTCATATTGCCACATGCAAACTATGGTGCAAAAACTTGGCAGCTTTCCAAGTTAGAAGTGTTTGCAGTTACATAGGACCTAATTTTTCACCATAAGGAAATAATTCTGTGTAAAATCAAGCAGAGTGTACCAGCAAGGATCAATGCATAACAAAGCTGATGTTAGCTTAGTAATTGAAGTCTCTTCAAAAAAATATTGTAAAATGTTCAAATTAACAGCACTATATTTCAATGTTCAAAACATTTTTAGTAAGGTAATATGAATTAAACTGTGTAATTATGCTTTATTCACATATTAATGGCACAAATAAAAGTAAATGTGTTTGATCCAATAGCCAAACTAAGATATGGTAACAGGATGGCTGAGGTTGGAAACTAAATATTGCAGACTTTTGGACAACTCAAACAAAATGAGAAATTGAGAAATTAACAAGAATAAACATGCATCATTTAGAGGCAAAGATAAAAAAAATTCATGGGAAATAAGAAATTACAATGATACTATGCAAATATTTTTCATCTTTCTTCATGGTAGGAGTCAAATGAAACGCTAGAAATAGTGAAAAGCCAAAGATTTAATAGGAGTGATGAACATAAAGTAATTAATATCCTCAAAGTTAAAAAAAAGGTAGAAGCCAAATAAATGGAACTAATATGATGTGAGATGGTTGCAGTGATATTGGAGTATTGACTTTAAGTTACCAGGATAACCTAGATTTTAGAAAGATCACAACAGATTGGAAAGTACAAGATATAATTCCACCATTCAAGAATGGATTTTTGAAGAGAAAACAGGGAATCAATTATCCTGCCATTACTCATTGGGAAAATGGTGCTATTTGTTATGAGAGATGCGGTAACAGGATACTTAAAAACTAATATCATTTGGGAGAGTTAACATTGATTTATGAAAGAGAAATATTTGCAGAAAAAAATAACAATTTGAGTCTTTTGAGGATACAGTGAGAAAGCTTAATGGGATGTGGAGGTGGGAGACCAACAGATTAATGTACTGATATTTTCAAAACACATTAATTAAAGTGTCATGGAACAGATTGCTAAACAAAATTAAGGGAGACAGTAGCTTAGCGGTATTGTCACTAGACTAATGACTAATGCTCAGAGGACATGGTTTTGAATCCCATCACAGCAGATGGTAGAAATTGAATTTAAAAAATCTCGAACAAAGATGTCAGTTTAATTGTGACCATGAAACCATTAGCAAGTGTCTAATAACCCACTTGGTTCATTAATCCCCTTTGCTATGGAAATCTGTCTTTTTACCAGGTCTGGTCCAATGTGATGTGCAGTAATGTAGGTCACTCTTAAATGCCCTTTGAAATGGTCTAGCAAACTACTTAGTTGTATCTAAAGAGTATAAATCAAAACTAAATAAATGAAATAGAATGGGCTACTTGGCATCAGCCTAGGTGTTAGAAATCACAAAGGCTAATCCAGAGTTGTCAACCATGCAAAGTCATCCCCTCTAACATGTTTCGAAAATTCATTCATTGCATGTGGGCATTACTGGCTTTGCATATCCCTTAGTTCCCTTTGAGAAGGTGGTGCTGAGCTGCCTGTTTGAACCACTGCAGTCTATTTGGTGTGGCAGACCCATTAGAGAGTATCAGGATATTGACCTATTGAGAAATATATCAGAATGCTGATGGCTTAGAGGAAAATGTGGTGATATTCCCACGTTTCTGCTGCTCTTGTTCTTCCAGACTGCACTGAATAACTCACTTTCTGACTCCCAAAGTCTGTCCACCATCGACAATGCACAAGTCAGGAGTGTGATGGAACCATTAGCAAGTGTCTAATAACCCACTTGGTTCATTAATCCCCTTTGCTATGGAAATCTGTCTTTTTACCAGGTCTGGTCCAATGTGATGCACAGTAAAGTAGGTCACTCTTAAATGCCCTTTGAAATGGTCCCCACTTGCCTGGAAGAATGCAGCTCAAACAGCACTTGAGAAGCTTCACGCCATCCAGTACAAAGCAGCCAACTTGATAGGCATTACATCCACAAGCATCCATCCCCTCTACCACTGACGCTCAGTAGCAGCAGTGTGTACTGTTAATAAGATGTGCTGCAGAAATTTACCAAAGGTCCTCAGACAGCACCTTCCAAACACACAACCATCTAGAAAACAAAGGGCAACAGATACATGGGAATACCACCACCTGAAAGTTGCCCTTGAAGCCACTCACTGTCCTGACTTGGAAATATATCACTGTTCCTTCACTGTCGCTGGGGCCTGAATCCTAGATGTCTCTCCCTAATGGCATTGTGGGTCAACCCACAGGAGGTGGGCTTCAAGGGATCAAAAGACAGCTCTTTGCCACCTTCTCAAGAGCAACCAAGGATAAGCAATAAATGCTGGCCAGCCAGCGATGCCCATATCACACAAATGAATGAAAAAAATGGTAACAGTTTGGAAAGTGTTGTCTATGGGGCCCATGAAAATCTCTACACTGCATCTTGTAGATTGTACACACTGCTGCTGTTGAGTTTTAATGGTGAAGGATGTGAATGTTTGTGGATGTTTGTGGACGTGTTGTTAATTGAGTAGACTGCTTTGCCCTGGATGGTATCAAACTGAGTATTGTTGCATAAAAACTGAAAGAACTGTGGATGCTGTGAATCAGGAACAAAAACAGAAGTTTCTGGAAAAGCTCAGCAGGTCTGGCAGGATCTGTGAAGGAAAAAACAGAGTTAACATTTCAGGTCTGGTGACCCTTCCTCAGAATGGACAGTGGCTGGGAAAATATCAGTTTATATGTAGAAGAAAGTGACCATGTTGGGGTAGGGAGTAAACAATAGGATAGAGCCTAAAGAGAGAGAAGAGCTGTTGGATGGACAAAGAGTTGATAACGATCAGGCTGGGAGGGTGCATAGTTGTTAATGGGGACTGTTAGTGACTAACAATAGGTGGTGTGCAACCACAGGCTATGTGGTAACAAGGCCTGGTGTGTGGGGTTGGGGGCTGGGAAATTGGAGAGTTTAGGCCTTAAAATTATTGAACTCGATATTGAGTCCAGAGGGCTGCAGGGTCCCCAAGCGGAAAATGAAGTGTTGTTCTTCAGCTTATGTTAAGGTTTGCTGGAATACTGCAGTAAGCCAGAGATAGAGATGTTGGCCAGGGAACAGGGTGGTGCATTATAGTGGCAAACAACAGGTAGTTCAGGGTCTTTTTTGCGAGCAGAACGTAGATGTTCTGCAAAGCGGTGGCCCAGTTTACGCTTCACCTCCACAGTATAGTAGAGACCACATTTTGAGCAGCGAATGCAGTAGACTAGATTCTGGGCAGGTGACGTGTTGCTTCACCTGGAAGTCATGTTTGGTCCCTTGGATACTGGGAAGGGAGGAGGTAAATGGGCAGGTGTTGCACCTTCACCGGTTACAGGGGAAGGTTCCGTAGGGCTGTGGTGTCTTCTGGGGGTGAACGAAGTGTGGACCAGGGTGTCCTAGAGGGAACAGTCCCTGCAGAAGCCGGATAAGGGAGGGGAGTAGAATAGGTGGTTGCATCTTGCTGAAGGTGGTGGAAATGGCTTCTGATGATCTTCTGGATGTAAGTGCTGGTGGGATTATAAGTAAAGTCAAAGGGAGGCCTATCACTGTTGCAGGAGGGGAGACAAGGGGAGAGGGTAAAAATGCAGGAGATGGGTCGGACCCGGTTGAGGGCCCTGTTGACAATGGAGCTGGGGCATCTCGATTGAGGAAGAAGATAGACATTTTGAAGTCTCCCTAGTCAATGTTGGCCTCATCTGAACGTATACAATGCAGACGGAGGAACTGAAAGAATGGGAGGGAGTCTTTACAAGAAGTGGGGTGTGAGGATGTATAGTCCAGGTAGCTGCGGGAGTCAGTGTGCTTGTAATGGATATTAGTGGCCACTCTATCCCCAGAAATGGAAACAGAAATGTCGATGAAAGGAAGGGAGGAGTCAGAGATAGACCAGGTGAAAGTGAGGTCAGCGTGGAAATTGGAGGCTAAATTGATGAATTTTTCCAATTCTAGACAAGAGAGGGAAGCAGCACTGACGATATCACCGATGTATCAGAGAAAGAGTTGTGGGTGGGAGCCAGAATAGGACTGGAACAAGGAATGTTCCACATTCCACATGAAGAGACATTGTTGTAGCTGCATTCATCCAGGTAAGTGGGGAATATTCCATTGTAGTTCCAACTCATGCCTTGTGGATGGGCGGACAGGCTTTGGGGAGTCAGGAGGTGAGTTACTCGCTGCAAGATTCCAAACCACTGACATGCTTTCATAGTAACAGTACTTAAATAGCCAGTCCATATTGATTTCTTGTCAATGGTAGCATCTAGTGTGTTGATAAAGGTGGATTCAGTGATGGTAAAGCCATTGAATGTCAAGGGACAAATTTTTATTTTCCCTGTTGTTGAAGGAGATCATTTTCTGGCACTTATGTTACATAACTGTTACCAGAAACTGCCAACTCAAATGTGAATATTTTCAAGGTCTTTCTGTATATGAGCATGGAATGCTTCAGTGTCTGAGTAGTTGTAAATAATGCTGAACTTTTTTTAATTTCAAATTGTATTGAATTCAAATGCCACCATGTGATGTGCTGACAGTCAATCCAAGGTTCCTTAAACATTACCTGGGTCTGCAGATTACCAGGGTAATGTGAATACAAGGCCATCACTTCTGCCAAGTTTTGCATCAAAATTGAGATAGCTGTCCCAAATGGAATCATATTTTATAGACAATATCCTAGAAAGCACCATCATTGTTTCAAAAGGTTAGAGCCAACAAAGTTGCAGCACAGTTGTAGACAGTCAGGAACAAATTTCCCCTTTGAGTCCACAAATTTGACATCAGAGCCAAGTTATCTTTTTAAGGTAAACATAAACAAGGAAACTTGACATTGATTACCATCTTCTATCCCACCTCATCGAATAAATCAACATGCCTCCCGATTAACCACCAATTTTGATGAAGCACTAAGGATGAAATAGCCACAGAATGTACTCTGTGATGGGAACATCAATGTCCATCACCAAGAATGGCTCGGGAGCACCACAACTGAACAACACTAACCGAGTCCTAAAGGACTGCTAGATTAGATCTGTGGCAGGTGGTGAGAAAGTCAAGGATCAACCTTGGTTCAGTGAAGGGTGCATGAGGGTATGCCAGGAGCCCATCTAGCTTACCTAAAAACAAAGTGTCAACTAATGAAGTTGCAACACAGGACTGCTTGCATGTCAAATAGAGAAGGTTGAATGCAGTATGCAGAGCTAAGTGATCCCACGACAAGTGGATCAGTTCTGTTTCCTGCAGTCTTGCCACATCCAGTCGTGAATGGTGGTGGACATTAAGAAAAGCACTGGAGGAGCAGATTCTAAAAATACCTCCATCCTCAGTGATGGGGGAGCTTGGCATATCACCGCAAGAGACAAAGCTGAATCATTTGTTTCCATATTTGGCCAGAAGTAATATATAGACAATCCATCACAGCATCCTCCTGGGGTTCCTGTAATCAGAGAGGCAAGTCTTCATCTGATTTGATTCACTTTGTATGAAATTAAGAAATGGCTGCAGGTACTGGAGACTGAAGATTGTATTGGTCCTAACAACATTCTGGTAATGTACTGCTGAGCTCCAAACAAAATTGTTCCAGTATGACTACTACACTGGTAACTACACAGTTATGTGGAAAATTGTCTGTGTATCTCCCATCCACAAAAAGCATGATTAATGCAACCTACCTAACTAGAGCAATACCATATACTCTTGGTCGTCAGTGAAACCAAGGAAGGGATTGTCAACAGTGCTAGCAATGAGCACATCCTTAGCAATAACCTGCTCACAGTGTTCAGTTTTGGTTCAACTAGGGTCCTTCAGCTGTTGAACTCATTACAGCCTTGGTCTAAATATGGACAAAAATGCTGAAGTCAAGAGGTGAGGTTCAATTGATTGTTATTGACATCAAGGCAGTATTTGACCAAATGTGGCATCAAGTAATTCTAGCACAACTGGAGTCAATACAGATCAGGTGAAAGTTTTTTGCTGGTTAGAGTCATATCTAGCACAAAAGAAGATAGTTATTGTTGTTGAACATCTCAGTCACAGGACAACACTGCAAGAGTTGATCAGGGTAGATATTTTCCAAATATTCTTTTCAGGGATGTTATGCAATATGTCTGAAATAGATAAGAATTTGCCCTGGGCCTCTTTGCTTAGACCCAAGTGTCCTCAGATGCTTCATCAATGACTTTTACTGCACTATTAAGGTCAGTTGCCAGGTTGTTTGCTGATGATTCCAAAATGTTAAGCATCATTTGTATCTCCTCAGATTCTGAGGCAGTGCATGTCTGCTTTCAGCAAAACCTGGACAACTTTCAGGCTTGGACTGATAAGTAGCAAGGAACATACACATCCCTCAAGTGCCAGGCAATGGTTATTTCCAGCAAGAGAATCTAACCATCTCTCCTTGACATTCAATGGCATTACCATCATTGAATGCCCCATTTTCAACCTCCTGACTAGAAACAGAAGTGGAACAGCCGTATAAGTACTGTGGCGATAAGAACATGTCAGAGGCTAGGAATTCTATGGTGTGGAAGTCACAAGCTGACACGTCAACTCTATTCAACATCTATGAGGCACAGGTCAGGAGTGTGATAGAATAGCTCTTACAGAAGAAATTCACCAAGGGTCCCAGGCAGCATCTTCCAAGCACGCAACTAGAAGAAAACAACAGTAAACACATGGGAACACCAGCTCTGCTCCATTATTATGATAAGAATAAGAATGAATGTGTCATTTTCTGGTTGGCCATTCAATTTAATGCTTCTACGTCAACTATTTAAAATCTATATCAATTACTTAGATAAGAAATTGAATATAATGTATATAGGCTTGGTGATGGTACAAATCTACATGAAGAAGCAAGCAGGACACATCAACAAATGAATGGGCAAGATAGTGGAAGGTGGAATACACTATTGAGAAATGTGAAACTAGCCATTGTTGGGAAAAAAAGAGAAAGCAGGGTATCTTTCTTTTAATTAAAGACTGATAGATGTTCATAGAGGATGACTTTAACTGTCTTTGAACACAAATCATGGAAAGTAACATGCTGGGACAGCAAGCAACAAGGAAGGGAAATTGTGTGGTAATCATTATTGCAATGTGCTTAGACGACAATAGAAAAGAAGTATTGATGACATTATAAAGGGCTTTTAGTTTAATTCATATCTGGATCATGTTACATGTCATCACGATACACTTCTGTCTCAGTATTTCTTCATATAGAAAGGACAAAATACACCTCTGAAAGCCATAGCATTGTCACCGAAGTGATAGTCAGGCATACTGACATAAATATACGATGCCCCTCCTCCATAACATCAGAGGTTCCTGCAGTGAAAACATTCCCAATATTTACAGTACAGCAGTCAGAATGTAAAATGTTCCAGAGGATATTGACTCCTTTGTAACTGTTGGAGCATCTATGATGACTGTTTATTTTTATCATTGGCTTTAAAGTCAGATGTTTTAGGATTACTAAGAACGGCATTCCTGAGGTGAAGGGATATTGAAAGGCTCACACAATATTGTGGCATTTCCCATTAAAGTACTGTTCCCTCAGAAGTTCAAATTACTTTTCTGTCCACAGGTATATCCAGGTCTCTATTTGGCACAATTAATTGTGGGTATTAAATTAATGTTGACCCTGCCACACTTGTTTTGTTTACCAAGAGTTGCTCTGTGCATGGCTTCTCTATTCTACCACATCGCTCATCTCTAGGGCACTGTGTATATGGCTACTTTGCTTTTGCTTATTAAATATTGTATTTCCTTCAATGAGTTTTCTGAAGATTGCAATTATTTCTTTAATTACTGGATAATGAAGTTGATATATAAAGAAAGTTTTATTGAAAAGAATTCTAGCTGTTATCTTCTTATTTTCTTTTTTCAGAGATTGTCCTTAATTTCTATAATTAAAGTGAAAATAGTTCATCATTTTTCATAATGATCCTCCAACAATTCCAAAAATTCATTTTCACACAAGTGGAGATCATTGAAATGTTTGAAAATGAAAGAATACTGCATTTTACACAAATTTACAAAATGTAAGAAGATCCGTTTTTGTGTCACTTTGTACTTCTCTGTGATTTTCGTAACACTTTCAGTTCAAGGGAAATAGTATCAGAGATAATGGGAACTGCAGATGCTGGAGAATCCAAGATAATAAAATGTGAGGCTGAATGAACACAGCAGGCCAAGCAGCATCTCAGGAGCACAAAAGCTGACTTTTCGGGCCTAGGCCCCTAGGCCTGAAACGTCAGCTTTTGTGCTCCTGAGATGCTGCTTGGCCAGCTGTGTTCATCCAGCCTCACATTTTATCATCAGTTCAAGGGAACTTGTGCCATTCCTGAATCTCCACGCAATTTCACATGGAAGAAAATGCTGTCATGCTGATAATCCCTCTTAAAGCAATAATTTCAGTCACGCAACAAAACAATTTCATCAAAATACTGTTTTAAAAAACTATGACTGTTTTTAACTTTCCCATGCTCTTTAGATGATTTATGCTGCTAATTCCTCAATTTTCTGAATGTTTCTTTTATTTATTTTTTAAAAATCCACAGCTTTTCAACTGCAATAATCATGCTTGTTTGCTTGATAGAGCAGTTTCATCCTTCAATAATCGAGATAACAAGGTGTAGAGCTGGATGAACGCAGCAGATCAAACAGCATCAAAGGAGCAGGAAAGCTGACATTTCGGTCCTAGACCCTTCGTCAGAAATTTCAGCTTTCCTGCTCCTCATGCTGCTTGGCCTGCTGTCTTCATCCAGCTCTACACCTTGTTATCTCAGATTCTCCAGCAGCTGCAGTTCCTACTATCTCTGAATCAGTTTCAACCTTCATTCTGTTTCTCAGACTAGAAGTGTTTTTTTTGAAATACAACATTTTTGACCCTTCCTTTAAAGGACTTAACTCACATCAGGTGTTCCAATATCGACTGCTTATTCCCAGATTACGGTTCGTATTTTGAGCCTTGAAATTGTGACAAGACTACTTTGGTCTTGACGAACTTTTTCAATACGTTTCATTGTTTCAAGCTGAATTGATCTTTTACAATCAGCTTTAGTGTTACAATGGCTCCTGCAACCTTTTTTAATGCTAGCTGCGGCTTTCACATAATCTGACAGACTCTGCATGCTTTGGAGTTGCTGAACATTTAAATATTCACTCATTTTGATTTGGTTTGAATTTAGCTTTCCTTCCTTTCTTGGATGATTGAGATTTTGCAGAAATGAGGTTTTCTTCAGGCTATCACCATACCATTTTTTTAAATGAGAAAGTTGTGTCTATCACTGCTAACATTCTTGTACATTCAGCTAAATTAAATTCAGAGGAAGTTCAGATGGATGTCCTCTCAGCACTACTGGTTGAAGATTGTTTCAAATAATATTTTACATTGATATGCTGCGTTCCCCCATCATTGAAGATGAAGATATTTGTGGAGCCTTCTATTCCATTGCACTGTTTAATTGTCCAACTCCACTCACAACTGCATGCGACAGGACTGCGGGTCTTAGATGTGATCCATCTCATTTTGTATTCCCTTCGCCCTCTCTATTACTTTCTGCTTCTGCTGTTTTGGAAACGCACATAATTCGGTTTTGTAGCTTCACTAGGCTGGCAGATTTATAGCCATGCCTAATTTTGCTCCTTTTGCTATCTTCACTGAACCAGAGATGATCCCCTAACTTGATGTCAATGTTTGAGTGGAGGACACGCTAGCTTGTTAAATTTCAGATTGCATTTCAGTGCAATTCTGCTTTTATTGATGACCCTGAGCATCGTATATATGCACAGTCTGAAGTTGTTAGATCTGGTTGAGCATTAGCACACTGATAGTGCCATGCATGGAGGGTATCCTTAATTTCTAGATAGGAATTGTCTCCACCAGGACTATATGGTATTCCCTCCCATTGATACTGTCATGGAAAAATGCATAGCTAGCAGATAAATTGGTGAGGGTGGGGTTGAGGTCAAGCATGCATTTTTCTCTTGTGAGTTTCTGTACCACTTGCCACAGGCCCAGAGTAGCACCACATCCTTTAAGACTCAGGCAGTAGTAGTGCTGCTAAGCCACTGTTGGCGATAACAATGAAGACCCCCACTCAGAGTATACTCTGCACCCTTGTCACTGCCTGTGCGTCCTCCAAGTGGTTTTCAACATGGAGGAGTACTGATTCATCAATCAAGGTGGAGGCTGTATATGATAAACATCAGTGCTTTCCTTGCCCACATTTGACTAGATGTTTTGAAACTTCATGATCTGCAGAGTCAATGTTGAGGCCTTTCAGAATAATTCCATCTTGACTGTATACCATTGTACAACTACCATTGCTGGGCCTGTCCTGCCGGTGGGATAGGACATGTCTAGGGATTGTGGTGGCATCTGGGTCATTGCGTAATGTATGATTCTGAGATTGCGACTGTACCAGGATTTTGCTTGACTAGTCTGTGAGATAGATCTCCCAATTTTGGCACTAGTGGCCAGAAGTAAGTAAGGAAGACTTTAGCAGTAAGCAGTGCTTACTGTTATCATTTCCAATCCCTTAATCAATGGTTTCATTCCTTTATTAGATATATCTCATGATTGGTGCAACTGAGGGGCATGCTAGGGCCATTTCAGAGGGCAGTTAGCATTCTGCGGATCCAGACTCACATCTAGCCCAGATCAGATAAAAACAACATTTCATTAATTAG
Source organism: Stegostoma tigrinum (assembly GCF_030684315.1). NCBI lineage: Eukaryota > Metazoa > Chordata > Chondrichthyes > Orectolobiformes > Stegostomatidae > Stegostoma > Stegostoma tigrinum. Next base: position 74,173,330 of record NC_081356.1, read on the forward strand.
CAAACCAGATGGATCTTTATAACAATTGACCATGGTTTCATGTTCATTCTTATACTTGTAATTCAAGATTGTTTTGGGTCCAAATTTCACCATCTGCCATAGTGGAATTCAAATTTAGGTCTCCAGTACAATAGTCCAGGTCACTAGTCCAGTGATAATACCATTGGACTATTGTTTTCCCCTCCGTTGATTTATAACAGGACCCTCTGAGATGTTTTGAGTAGATTTGCTGCCACCAGTCCTTCTTTCTGGTGTTAGTCTCAGGTACTAATATCATGGGGGAAAGGATTTGCACACCTTAGAAAGAAAAATGGCTCAACCTTGATGAAGAATACACATCTGTATTAAATGTTAGGTAAAAGCAAGTTAAGTTACATCTAAGATACTTGATTTTCCCTTGAGAGACATTGGAATCAACTTATAAGTGTCAAGCATAGGAACAGAAAGCGGCCAGTCTAGCCTCAAGAGCATTGAGGTGAAGTGTGGTATGGTCTGGAGTTGAGGTGCAGGCAAGGATTAGAGGCTAGGTGCCAGCATGGGCTGGGTTGGAAGGACTGTTATGTTGAACTTTTTTTTTTCTAATTTACTCCTATGATGTGTAATGATAGAATTTGTATTTCTTTATTTTTCTAATTTGTTTTCACCCTATGAATTTATACTTAAGAATCTGTGCCTTAGATGGCATGCAATAAGTGACGATTTGTAAATTTTTTCCAGAATTTATTTGCGTACAAGTGACAATAAAGGTAATCTAATCCTGGTTCTAATTCATTGCATCTGCTCCACCTTTCAATGAGATCTTGGCTGATCTGATAATCGTCAACTCCAATTTTATGTGTTGCACCCATTACAGCCCATTCCCTTATTGATTAAAAATCTGTCCACCTCAGCCTTGAAGTTAATTCATAGCCCTTTGCTATTTAAAAATCCACAGATTCATAACCCTCTGAGAGCAGAAATTCATCATTTCTGCCTTAAATGTGTGGCTCTGAGATCATGCCCACTTGTCCGAGGCCCTCCCAAAATAGGAAGCATTTTTATATTTGTTCCCTCATGGGATATGGACATCACTGGTTGGACAGCATTTATTGCCCATCCCAAGCTGCCTTTGAGAAGTGATAATGAGCTGCCTTCTTGAACCTCTGCAGTTCATGTTTAGATAAACTATAGATTAATCTGTAATGCCCTTTGGGGTGTCGGGCAGAATTCTGTAAGTCTCCATATCCATCCAATTCAGTTCTCTGAGAATCTTATATGTTTCAATAATGTTAACTCTCATTCTTTTGTACTCCAAAGAGTACTAGCCCAACTTGCTGTACCTCTCTTCATAACACAGTCTTTTCATTCATGAGATCAATCTAGTGAACCTTCTCTGAATTGCCTCTAATGCCAGTTTAGCATTCCTTAGATAAAAGTAGTATTCCAGGTGTAATCCAACTAGTGTGGCATGACGCCACAGTGGTTTGATTCTAACCTTGAGTGACTGACTGTGTGGAGTTTGCATATTCTTCCTGTGTCTATGTGGGTTTCCTTTGGGTTCTTCCCAGTCTAAAAATGTGCAGGTTAAATGGATTGTCCATGCAAAATTGGCCTATTGTGTTCAGGAATGTAGAGGCTATGTGGATTAGCCATGGTACATGTGGGATTAAAGGGATGGGTGAATGTTCTTTGGAAGATCAGTGCAGAATCAATCGGCTGAATGGCTTTTTTCTGCACAGTAGGAATCCTGATTCTTGTACTATGTATGGTTTTAGCAAGACAACCTCATTTTTCTATTCCGTTGTATTTGAAGCCAATGTTCAATTTGTTTTCTCCATTACCTATTGAATTTGCATCCTAACCTTTTGTGACAGATGTGCAAGGACTTGCAAATGCTGGACCTTTCTGCATTTTTTCTCTATTTAACTAATAGTCAGTTCCTCTAACCTTCCTGCGAAAGTGCAGGGTATCACATTTTGCCACATGATTGGCAGTCCTGCATTCTCACATTACATTGATAACAAGCCCAGAAATCTATCAACTCTCTAGGAACTTTGGAGAAACCAGTTAGTTCTCTCAGAGAGATATTGATAGGTTGAGTCAGTCAACAAATGTAGGCAAATTAAGTTTAATGTGGAAACATATAAGGTTGTTCATTTTGGATGTGAGAACAAAAGAACAGAGACAACAAAATGTGAGGCTGGATGAACACAGCAGGCCAAGCAGCATCTCAGGAGCACAAAAGCTGACGTTTCGGGCCTAGACCCTTCATCAGAGAGGGGGATGGGGTGAGGGTTCTGGAATAAATAGGGAGAGAGGGGGAGGCGGACCGAAGATGGAGAGAAAAGAAGATAGGTGGAGAGAGTACAGGTGGGGAGGTAGGGAGGGGATAGGTCAGTCCAGGGAAGACGGACAGGTCAAGGAGGTGGGATGAGGTTAGTAGGTAGATGGGGGTGCGGCTTGGGGTGGGAGGAAGGGATGGGTGAGAGGAAGAACAGGTTAGGGAGGCAGAGACAGGTTGGACTGGTTTTGGGATGCAGTGGGTGGAGGAGAAGAGCTGGGCTGGTTGTGTGGTGCAGTGGGGGGAGGGGACGAACTGGGCTGGTTTAGGGATGCAGTTGGGGAAGGGAGGATTTTGAAACTGGTGAAGTCCACATTGATACCATTAGGCTGCAGGGTTCCCAGACGGAATATGAGTTGCTGTTCCTGCAACCTTCGGGTGGCATCATTGTGTCACTGCAGGAGGCCCATGATGGACATGTCGTCTAAAGAATGGGAGGGGGAGTGGAAATGGTTTGCGACTGGGAGGTGCAGTAGTTTGTTGCGAACTGAGTGGAGGTGTTCTGCAAAGCGGTCCCCAAGCCTCCGCTTGGTTTCCCCAATGTAGAGGAAGCCACACCGGGTACAGTGGATGCAGTATACCACATTGGCAGATGTGCAGGTGAACCTCTGCTTAATGTGGAATGTCATCTTGGGGCCTGGGATAGGGGTGAGGGAGGAGGTGTGGGGGCAAGTGTAGCATTTCCTGCGGTTGCAGGGGAAGGTGCCGGGTGTGGTGGGGTTGGAGGGCAGTGTGGAGCGAACAAGGGAGTCACGGAGAGAGTGGTCTCTCTGGAAAGCAGACAGGGGTGGGGATGGAAAAATGTCTTGGGTGGTGGGGTCGGATTGTAGATGGCGGAAGTGTCGGAGGAAGATGCGTTGTATCCGGAGGTTGGTAGGGTGGTGTGTGAGAACGAGGGGGATCCTCTTTGGGCAGTTGTGGTGGGGGCGGGGTGTGAAGGACATGTTGCGGGAAATACGGGAGACGCGGTCAAGGGCGTTCTCGATCACTGTGGGGGGAAAGTTGCGGTCCTGGAAGAACTTGGACATCTGGGATGTGCGGGAGTGGAATGTCTTATCGTGGGAGCAGATGCGGCGGAGGCGGAGGAATTGGGAATAGGGGATGGAATTTTTGCAGGAGGGTGGGTGGGAGGAGGTGTATTCTAGGTAGCTGTGGGAGTCGGTGGGCTTGAAATGACATCAGTTACAAGCTGGTTGCCTGAGATGGAGACCTCCCAGTCGCAAACCATTTCCACTCCCTCTCCCATTCCTTAGATGACATGTCCATCATGGGCCTCCTGCAGTGCCACAATGATGCCACCCGAAGGTTGCAGGAACAGCAACTCATATTCCGCCTGGGAACCCTGCAGCCTAATGGTATCAATGTGGACTTCACCAGTTTCAAAATCTCCCCTTCCCCAACTGCATCCCTAAACCAGCCCAGCTCTTCCCCTCCACCCACTGCATCCCAAAACCAGTCCAACCTGTCTCTGCCTCCCTAACCTGTTCTTCCTCTCACCCATCCCTTCCTCCCACCCCAAGCCGCACCCCCATCTACCTACTAACCTCATCCCACCTCCTTGACCTGTCCGTCTTCCCTGGACTGACCTATCCCCTCCCTACCTCCCCACCTATACTCTCTCCACCTATCGTCTTTTCTCTCCATCTTCGGTCCGCCTCCCCCTCTCTCCCTATTTATTCCAGAATCCACACCCCATCCCCGTCTCTGATGAAGGGTCTAGGCCCGAAACGTCAGCTTTTGTGCTCCTGAGATGCTGCTTGGCCTGCTGTGTTCATCCAGCCTCACATTTTGTTGTCTTGGATTCTCCAGCATCTGCAGTTCCCATTATCTCTGATACAAAAGAACAGAGTATTGTTTAAATGGAGAAAAACTTCAGAAGCTGCGACAGAAAGAAACCCAGGGGTACTTATGTATACACACAGAAAGCCAGCACACTGGCCCAGCAGCTAATTGGAAGATTAATGAAATGTTGGCTCTTATTTCTAAGGGGTTGCAAGAGAAGAGTGGAGAAGACTTACTGTAACTCTACAAGGTACTGGTGAGGCCCTGGAGTATTGTAGGCAGTTTTGATCTCCTTATTTCAGAAAAGATATTATTTCTTTGGAGGAAGTTCAGAGAAGTTTCATTAGGATAATCTCTAGTGTGGAGGGATTGTCTTATGAGCAAAAGTTAAACAGGTTAGGACTCTACTCAGTGATAATGGGAACTGCAGATGCTGAAGAATCCAGGATGACAAAGTGTGGAGCTGGATGAACACTGCAGGCCAAGCAGCATCTCAGGAGCATGCCGCTTGGCCTGCTGTGTTCATCCAGCTCCACACTTTGTTATCTAGCACTCTACTCATTGGAGTTTAGAAGAATGAGAGGTAGTCTCATTGAAATTTGTAGGATTCTTAAGGGAGTTGTCAGGGTAAACGCTGAGAGGAAGTTTCCCCACGTGGGAAAGTCTAGGACCAGAGGGCATAGTGTCAGAATAAAGGTGCACCAGTTTAAGAGTGAGATGATGGAAAATTTCTTCTCTCAGAATGTTGTGAGTCTTTGAAACTGCTCACACAGAGAGCTGTGAGGGCAGAGTCCTTGTGTATATTTAAGGCCTACATAGTTAGATACTTAATCAGTAGGGGAATCAAGGGTTATTGAGAAAGCACAGGAAACTGGTTGTGAGGGACATTGGATCAGCCATGATTCTATTGAATGGCAGAGCAGGCTCGAGGTACCAAATGGCCTACTCGTGTTCCCATTTCTCATGGTCCTATGGTCTCCTAGGAATGGCCTCCATACCCTGATGGGCAGAGGTTATCTCATGACAATAGTTAATGATTTCTGATCATAAATCTCTTACACAACAGTTAACAAGACAAACTTAAATGAAAAAATGATGTTTTGCTTTTGACATCATAGGATATTATTCTATTGACAAACAAAATATCTCTCGTTTACAAGTAATGCTAAGACTAAGTGCTTTTGATTAAATGTTATGTAGATAGGGGCAAGAACTGTGAATCCCTGCTCTAAAGATAAAACCTATAAGTGTATGAGAAGAGTTTACTTAAAATATTTTCATTTTCCCATGTTTTTTGATTCTAGGGTATTTAATGCTTCGTCAGTAATTTTCAAATTATACTATACCTTTTTATGAATACTAATAAGTAAGACATACTTTTTATCCAAGCTCTGAAGCATTACTAAGAATATTTATTTAATGAAAATTACTTTTAAAATACCAAAAATAGAAAAGATCAATTTACACTTAGAGTGGGTTCAAAATCAGTTGTTTGTAGCGTTGACGGCCAATCCATGCCACCAGGGCCCTCAAGCTAAGTTCAGTTTTGATTTAAAAAATACATTGCTGATAAGCAGCAGGCACAGAAGGGAATCTCACATTGCATAAGGTAATGATTCTGAAAGAATTAATTTTGGAGACTACATTAGGCTCCATCTAGCCTGATGATTTGATATAGCCTTGGAGAATCAGGAGTATATTTCATGATCCTGATGGTGTCAGAAGTTATTCCTGTCATCCTTGGCTCCTGATAGCTTTGGTAATTATGCCTAACTGGTCAATATAACTTGTACTTATTGCCATCATACATAAAATGACATCTGGTATTAAGACAAGTGCCTCTTCTTGTTCCGATTCACTACTAGCTCATCCTTGACAACTATTAATCATGCAGATCCTTACACCTTGTACAGCAATGATGACAGGTGGCAGCACTCTACCCCCAACCTTTAGCTGGTAGTGGTTGGCTCTGCACATACGATACCACTCTACAGCTTGCTAGTCAAGTATTAGCTAATGCATAGCTAGGCAGTCCCAGACAATGGAAAGGGACTGGGCTCAAACACTCCTCTGTCTCTTTGGCGGCCAACAATAAAACTAAAAATTTGCTGTGCTTTTTGTTTGGAAGTCTGCATTTAATTAAGTATATATACATTTGGTCTATGGATTTGATGATTAAGAAGGATTGGAAACTTGGGTGAAATTAAATAAATGTTTCTGGTTCGCAAAATAATTACGTGTCATAAAACAAATTAATATTTGTTGGGCATAGTTGAACTACTTTAGCCAACCTGATTTTAAGAGATTTTCATTTATGTTAACACGCAGGCACCATAGCAGACATCTGCTACTGCTATTGAAGTCTTTTTTTATTTGAAAACACAAGCTTTTGGAGCCTCAGTCCTTTTTCAGGTGTTAGTGACTAACACAGAAAGAAGGATCGAGGCTCAAAAAGCTTGGGTTTCCATATAGACCTGTTGGGCTATAACCCTGTATTGTGTGATTTCTGACTTTGTCCACCCCAGCCCAACACCGGCACCTCCACATCACGACATCTTTTTATATACAGGTTTTTCACTGTCTGCAAGCTGCTTATCCTGAGTTGAGAAACTCTTATCAGTGTATGACTCTGCAGCCATTATATCATTTTGAATTTCTTTCATCAGAATACCATGTCATTTATTAACACATTTGATCCAGTGATATTGTAGTTTCTCTACAAAATGATGCTGAAGCGTTGTATGTCTTACAGACCAACAATCACTCTTTTATATTATGCTTGAGTTTATTATAGCAGCAAAGTAAATGTTCCTGGATTTTTCCATGGCCATTGCTTAATGTGAGTGTTTTCTTCTATATTCAAGCTGGTTGTCGAGCAGACTAGTCTTAATTTAAATGTAATACTCATAAGTAATCATCGTTTAACCATTAATATGTTATATTTAAGAGCATTACAGCTAGCACTATGGGTTCAAACGATTAAGAGCAATGCACATCATTTGATCGTAAAAGGAACATGAATTAATTGGGTAGCACAGTATGGAGCTGGAGGAACACAGCAGGCCAGGCCATAGAAGGGTCCTGACCCGAAATATTAACTTTCCAGCTCGTCTGATGCTGCCTGGCCTGCTGTGTTCATCCAGATCCACACTGTGCTATCTCTGACTCCAGCAACGGCAGTTCTTACTATCTCTAAATGAATCAAGTGGGTCTTTTGTTTCTACCATATCAGCACTCTTTGACAGAGCTCTGCTAAAAATGAAATAACTGCAGTAGAACTGAGCCCATGACCTGCTGTCAAGTCCTTCATCGCATGAATTTTTCTGACTGGAAAACTGCACATTATTTAATCATTTAGGGTTTTATTTTATTCTGCTCTATTAACCGTAACAACCATGGGCACATCACCTCAAAAGAGAATTAGAATTCATTGTTGGCATTGACATTGAAATAACTAAAGATAAGTAATTGCTTTAAGCATGGAGCATATACGCATATATTATTAAATGTGTCTATTCTTATATTGTCTCCCTTATCTCCAGAAGCAATAATTGTGCAGTAATATCTTTAATAATTTGGATCTAATGTTAAAAACTCTTATCACACCTATCCAACTTACCTATTCCATGGATAGCAGTTTAAAATTTATCAACACAACAATCACTCGATTTTATTATCATCAGACAGTTAGTTGTTAATATTTACATATATATTTAAATGAATTATAACAATCGCTATAACTTAAATTTGCATTATAAGCAGCCTAAATAAAGACCATCTGTTCCACCTTCTTCAGCATATCATCCAAGTTAAAAATTTACTGTAGAATTGTTTCCATGTGACCTCCTGTTATGATCAGCACTCAACAATCCCATTTGCATCTTCATTTTGCATAATTATTTGCTTTTTAAATGCATAGTGAACCATGACAAAGTGAGAGAAATTATGTAATTGATGGGAATACTGTCAAACAATCTTATGGCTGAAAAGATTGGAAGAGAACTCAAGACACAGCAGCCCATTTCGCATTGTGGCAATGAGATGGCACTGAGGGATGATGCATTGATTTTTTAGTGCAGTTATGTCGCCAGGCCAGTGAAGAAAATTAAATGCTGAAGGGCTTTAAGTGAGGGAAAAGTCTACATCCACACCTTCCTGTTTATAAAAAACAGCTAAATATCTACTATCATTTGATATATTATGGCTGGAAGCTCAGCAGCATATCTTGCCAAAAAATTGCCTTTACCTCCCACTATTATGATTGTTTAGCTGAATAGTTAGAGTAATTCCAGGATAACAGTTTGTGATGTGTCTCAAGGGACTGAGACAACATTGGCCTCTCAAATCATTAATGTCAGCTCCACCTTTGGGGTTTGTTACTTCCCAGGAACAAATTCCAACGCATGTAGCTTTCTACGACATAAGCTTGATTTTACAACCAGGTTCAATTCTCGCAGAGTATCATCTGTAAATCAAGGTAATGATCTGGAGGGAAGAGAATGATTGAGGAGAAGAGGAAAATGTTTTGAGAGGGAGAATATAGGGGCTGCTAATGGTTTTCAGCATTAAAGTGGGGTCCGTTCTATAAATGGTAAATGAAATAACTCCCATGAAGGCCTGTATCCCACCACCAAATCACTGTTTAGTTACATGTGCATAGTACATGACAATGGCCCAGCTCCCTCAGAGTCAGCCTGCAGAGTGAACAGAACACCAGCGCTCCCTGTTCTTATCTGTGAGTCAGGACTTCCGGATTGGACGTCCCCTATTCGGGAACTCATATTTTATGAGATCCACGTGGTTGTCACTAAACATTTGGAGTAAACATCTTTTACCCCAGGGACTATTCTGAGGAAGAAGTCATATCAAACATGAAACTTTAACTCTGTTTTCTCTCCACAGATCCTGCAAGACCTGCTGAGTTTCTGCAGCATTCTTTGCCCTTCTTACCCTTTTCTAATAACCACTGGTTAGGCAACATGTTGATGAACTATTCTTGAACATGGTCATCCTATCATTGGCAGCTTTCAGCGAAGATCAATTTTGCAAAGAAGGCTTCAAACAGACATTGGGCTCTTTATTTGTACAGTTTTCAGGGCTGGACTCTGGAAGCCATAGATATTTCGCAGCACCACCCCAAAACTTTTACAATCAATGGGAGGTGATGATAGTGGTGTTGACCCAGCTCATGTTCTGGGTAGCCTGGTTCAAATCCTGCCATTGTGGAGTTTATGTTTAATTTCTTTTGAGAAAAGTCTGGAATTAATAATCTAATAACGAGTATGAAATAGTTGCTGGTTGACAAAAAAAAGCTATCTGGCTCAGTAATGGCCTTCAGGGAAGAAAACTGCCATCCTTTCCAGACTGTTCTACATGTGACTCCACATGTGGTTGACTCTTAACTGCCCTCTGGGCAATTAGGGATGGTCAATAAATGCTGGCCTAGCTAGGAGCACACATATCTTGTAAATGAATAAATGAAAATAATTGCTGTGAAATGTATATACTGAATGTGCATGAAATGTTTCATAAACAGTGAGATGACTCGCTTGTGATGTTAAGATTAAGGGAATATGTTGTTCAGGATATAGAACAAACTCCAGAACTTGCTAGATAACAAGGTGTGGAGCTGGATGAACACGGCAGACCAAGCAGCATCTTAGGAGCAGGAAAGCTGAGGTTTCAGGTCGAGACCCCTCATGTCAGCTTTCCTGCTCCAAGATGTTGCTTGCCTTGCTGTGTTCATCCATCTCCACACCTTGTTATCTCAGATTCTCCAGCATCTGCAGTTCCTATTATCTCCAGAACTTGATGCTGTTATTCAAGTAGGATCACAATGTTTTGTTGAACTGGTAGATTCTGCTTCAGCTTAAGATCCCATCTAAAAGACAGCACCTACAAAATATACATCCATTTATTTGACAAAATGCTGAAGACAATAAGATACCTTTAACATTTGTATCCTAGGCATGCAGATTCATGTGCTAGGTGCACATGTCAGGAATACAGTTCCAGGAGTCAACAACAACTCTTGCAGGAAACTTCAACCATTAAAATTAATTCACAAAATATCTCTGGGAAGTGCTGAACTCTGACCGTTAATTTCTCATCTAGGTTCACAGTGAATGAAATTATTACTGGGATACAAATTTGTTAAAATCTATTATGATGTGCAATGCAATCTCTGTATTTAAAAAAGTCTCTATTTTGCTCAATTCATTAAGACCTAATATCTTAAAATTAACATTTTAAAATGCTCCCACTTTCCTTTCTCATTTTTTATTATGACCAGCTGGTAACATTCGAATAGAAGTTCCATTGGTTTGTCTGTCACATTGTCATCTGGCTATGTTAATTTTCCCAAAAAATCAACTAAAGTGCTTTCTGAAAACAATTCTGCAACTTTTCATCAACAAAGTCTCAAACATTCAAAATGAAGTTTCAAACAGAAAAATAGTCAAACTGTTACACATGCTAGTGTGTCTTTTGATAGCTTCATTAAAGTTGCTGCTTGAAGTTCAGAGTTTTCTGGTATGTCTATATTTGCATCTGTTACCTTTGCCCACAATTATTACTGTATCTACTCTATAGGGTGAAATTTACAAAGGGCATTGTTATTCTTTCCCTATCTCCCGTGCACACCTTCCTTTGAAAAGTTGCTCTCAGTTTGGCAAACTTAAAATTATGTTAAGATCATGAGGCAGACCATTTTAAGGATAGAGTGGGTCTTTGCTTCCTCAGGTAAAGGAATTCCCATCCTTGAAAGCTGTCTGCTAATCTGATTGGCTGGGGGTTGTGAAAGGAATCCATTATGATAGCTGTCAAGTTAATTAAATCTCCAGCATTTTAAACACTTGGGGGAAAACTGCAGTACTTTTTAACAAAATCAGATGTTGCTATTTCACTCTGCTGAGAACATTTTAAGGGTCTTTCTGACAAGATTTGTACTGCTTGATGAATTTTACATCCTAACATTATCACAAATAGATGCCTGACAGTTCACAATTTGATTAACAACTGCAGGGGTCTCCTATGTCCCATCCCCCACTTCCACACACCAGATTCTTAGGGGACCTGACAAGTTATGTGCAGAAAGATTGTTTCCTCTTGTGCGACACTCAAGAAACAGAGGGTATAATATCAGAATAAAGAATTTCTTTTCTTAGTGAGTAGTGAAATTGTAGAATTCTTTAAAACAGAGGACTGTTGAGTTTATTTAAGGCTGACATAGACAGATCTTTATGGGAAAAGGCCAGAAAATGGCGTTGAGAATTACCAGATGCACTGTGATCTCATTGAATGCCAGAGCAGGTGCAGAAGTAATAAAATTGTTGTCATGGGTGACTCCAACTTCCCTAATATCAACTGGAACTTCCTAAGTGCAAGTAGTTTGGATGATAAAGATTTTGTCAGGTGTGTTCAGGAAGGATTTCAAACTCAATATGTAGATAGGCCGACTAGAAGGTAGGCTATTTTGGATTTAGTGTTTGGCAATGAGTCAGACAGGGTGTCAGATCTCTTGGTGGGAGAGCATTTCGGTGATAATGTTTACAATTCCCTGACCTTTACTATAGTCATGGAGAGGGAGAAGAACAAACAGTATGGGAAAGTATTTAATTGGGGGAGGGGGAATTACAATGCTGTTAGGTAGGAACTTTGGAGCATAAATTGGGAACAGTTGTTCTCAGGGAAATTCACAACAGAAATGTGGAATTTGTTTTGGGAGCAGTTGCTATGAGTGCTGGATAGGTTTGTCCTGCTGAGACAAGGAAAGGATAATAAGGTGAAGGAGCCTTGAATGGCAAGACATGGTGGAACATATAGCCAAGAGGAAGAAGGAAGTTTAGTTAAGGTGGAGGAAGCAAGGGTCAGACAGGGCTCTAGAGGTCTACAAGGTAACCAGGAAGGAACTGAAGAATGGACTCAGGAGAGCTAGAAGGGGCCATGAAAAAGCCTTGGTGGGTAGGATTAAGAAAAACCCCAAGGCTTTCTACATTTATATGAGGAACAAAAGGATGGCTCGAGTGTGGATAGGGCCAATCAGGGATAGTGAAGGGAACTTGTGTCAGACTCGGTGGAGGTAGGGGAGGTCCTTAATGAATACTTTACTTCAGTATTTACAAGTGAGAGGAACCTTGTCATTTGTGAGGACAGGATGATATAAGCAGATATGCTCGAACAAGTTGAAGTTAGGAAGGAGGATGTGTTAGGAATTTTGAAAAACATGAGGATAGATAAGTCCCCTGGGCCAGATGGGATATACCCAAGGTTTTAAACAGAAAGCGAGAGGAAATTGCTGCATGTTTGGTGAAGAGTTTGCATCTTCACCGTCCACTGGAATAGTATCTGATGATTGGAGAGTGGCAAATGTTATTCCCTTGTTCAAGAAAGGGAATAGGGATTATCCTGGGAATTACAGACCAGTCAGTCTTACTTCTATGGTGGGCAAATTATTGGAGAGGATTCTGAGGATAGTATTTATGATTATTTGGAAAAGCACAGTTTGATTAGAAATAGTCAGCATGGCTTTGTGAGGGGCAGGTCCTGCCTCACAAGCCTTATTGAATTCTTTGAGGATGTGACGGAACACATTGATGAAGATGTGGTGTATATGGATTTTAGCAAGACATTTGATAAGGTTCGCCATGATAGGTTCATTCAGAAAGTAAGGAGGCATGGGATTCAGGGAAATTTAGCTGTCTGGATACAGAATTGGCTATTAAATAGAAGATAGAGGGTAGTAGTAGATGTAAATATATTCAGCCTAGAGCTCGGTGACCAGTGGTGTTCCACAGGGATCTGTTCTGGAACCTCTGCTCTTTGTGATCTTTATAAATGACTTGGCTGAGGAAGTAGAAGGGTTGGTTAGTAAGTTTGCTGATGACTTGAATGTTGGTGGAGTTGTAGACAGTGTGGAGGGCTGTTGTAGGTTGTAATGGGACTTTGACGGGATGCAGAACTGGGCAAAGAAGTAGCAAATGGAATTCAACCTGGAAAAGTGTGAATTGATTCATTTTGGAAGGCTGAATTTGAATGCAGAAAACAGGGTTAATGGCAGGATTCCTGGCAGTGTGAAGGAACAGAGGGATCTTGGAGTCCACGTCCATAAATCCCTTAAAGCTGCCACCCAAGTTGATAGGTTTGTTAAGAAGGTGTATGGTGAAGTAGCTTACATTATCAGGAGAATTGAGTTTAAGAGCCGCGAGTTTATGCTGCAGTTCTATAAAACCCCGTTAGACCACGCTTGGAATATTATGTTCAGTTCTGGTTGCCTCATTACAGGAAGGATGTGGAAGCTTTAGAGAAGGTGCAGAGGAGATTTACCAGGATGCTTCCTGGAGGGAAGGTCTCATGAGGAAGGGCTGAGGGAGCTAGGGCTTTTCTCATTGGAGCAAAGAAAGATGAGATGTGACTTGATAGAGGTGTACAAGATGATGAGAGGTATAGATTGAGCAGATAGCCAGAGACATTTTTCCAGGGTGGAAATGACTATTGTGAGGGGGCATAATTTTAAGGTGATTGTTGGAAGATGTAGGGACGTTGTCAGAGCTAAGACCTTTACACAGAGAGCGGTGGGTGAATGGAATGCGCTGCCAGCGGTGGCAGTGGAGTCAGATACATTAGGGACATTTAAGTAACTCTTCGATAGGCACATGGATGATAGTAAACTGTAAAGTATGCAGTGTAGTTTGATCTTAGAGTAGGATAATAGGTTGGCACAACATCATGGGCCAAAGGGCCTGTTCAGTGCTGTACTGTTCTATGTTCTATGTGTTTAATGTTCTATTGCATTTAATTGTTTCATTTAAAAAAATTGCTGATATTAATGTGAACAGTTGAGGCCCAAGCACTGAACCCTGTAATAGGCCGCTGGCCATCACCTTCCGATCTAAAATGAATCCATTTATTTCCTACTCTCCGTCTCCTCTCTGCAAACTAATTACCAATCCAAGCCAATATATTACCATTAATCCCACATGCTTTGATCTTGCTTAATAACCTCCTAAGTTAGGCGTTATCTAAAAGGTTTTCTGAAAATCTATAGGACATCCTCTGGCTCTCCCTTATTTATTCTAATAGTTTTGTCCTCAGAAACCTCTAGCAGGTTTGACGGACATGATTACCCTTCAATAAATTGTTGCTGATATTCACATAAACAGTTGAGGTCCAAACACTGAGTCCTGTAATAGGCGACTGGTAATCTCCTTCCACTCCAAAATCAATCCATTTTTTACTGCTCTCTGTTTCTTCTCTGCTAACTAATCAACAAACCACGCCAGTAGATTACCATCTATCCCATGTGCTTTGATCTTGCATAATAACCTTTAAGTGAAACGTTATCTAAAAGCTTTCTGAAAATCAAAATATAGGACATCCCCTTGCCCTCCCTTATTCATTCTAGTAGTTTTGTGCTCAGAAACCGCTATCAGGTTTGCCAGACATGATTTCCCTTCTATAAATCATTGCTGGCTTTGTGTAACCCTGTTGATTTTGTGTTCTACTATCACATATTTTATGGTAGGAAAATCACTGGAGCCTATGACTGATGCGAGACTGACAATATGTAATTCTGATTATTCTTTTTTCTCTCTCCCTCCACTACATTTGCCACTCCCCAGTCTCTAGAAACTGCTCTAGAGTTTCCTCCTCACCACACCTGGAAGCAAATTTTGTAACAGGTGCAAGAATCAGTATCTAATCCATTAAAAGCCTCAATAAACAATCAGCATGTGCATTGATTTAATACTCTGATAAACTAAGTTCTTATCCAGCAAGTAAAATTCAGAGATGTAAGCACAAAGCTTATGGTCATGACCAACATTTTCCTGTAACAGTAAGTTATTATCACATATTCACCATAAAGTTCAATCTCAGAGGATGAACAGTGAGTTGAAGGTTAGGATAATATTTATGATGCTACACATTGCTTTATAACTCTTGTGCGAGTAGCTTCCAGGCCAAGCAAATAACCTTTCAGCTCAAGGTTTAAACAGTGAAGGTAAGGTGGTTGTAAATCCACAATCTACTACAAGGATGGAAGTATAGTTTATCTGTTTACCCCCTTGTGATTTTAAATATGAGATCAAAATTTCTAATGCTTGTTAGTGTGAAATATTAATTCTGATTGCAAACACAACATCTAGTATCCCAACTTAGGTTCAAGATGAGAAAAATAAGCAGTAATAGCATTTGATTTCTGAGAGAGCTGAGGAGTGGGAAGCATTTGTAGAAAATGGCCCACACAGAGAGACATTAATTTAGGTTTTTCTGTCCCTGCTTTGTAAATCTTTCTCTTGAAGACATATACAAACAAAATACTTCCCTTGGAAAGTGATAAAAATCAATGCCAGATCTTGTGCTGCCATCAGAATGCAAGTATTTTTTTAAAAAAATTTGCTTTAAAAGAATGTTCAGAATGAATTGAAACTGGGAAGTGCATTATTTGCATCAAATTTTTGCCAAGATCGGAGATGGGTTTCAGTGTGTGAATTTTTTTTGGCAGACACACAGATTTCTTCGACATTCATGTGATCTTCCCCTTGTTACTTTGTGTGTTCAAAACGCGGATATTCCCCTGCTGAGCTTGGGAGCCCCAACTGAAATTGAGGACGAATCCCACATGATATTTTCAATGGCTAGTGTACATATTTAGAAGCTTTTAAAAATGAGCCCCGTGGATTAGGGCTACAGTTTGTGAGCCATGGAAGTGCACTCTTTAGATTTTCCTGAGTCCAGGGGCTGATTCCATATTTTGATTGCAATGTTTGATGAGAAGGTGTAAAGCTAGACTTTGCAAAATCAGACGAAACTCTGGGTGTGCAATAACTTCAGCAATTGAGTGTAGCTCAGAACTGTAAACAATGAGAAAGCATTCAAAATTATAATTAGCACGAGCCACACACATTTTGAACCAGTTGAAAAATATCAGCTAAGAACTACAGTAAACATGGTGATCATAGAAACTCCATAGCCTGGAAATCCAGCGATGTTGTCCTCTTGCAAACTCACTGCCAGTATTTATTGAGGTGCATATACATTCATGCATTCAGCAGTGGAACTATGCCATCATCCTTTCTGGTAGAATCATCAAGGCCCTACATCTATTATAAGCATTATTTTCTCTGCCTAAGTCAGTATGTTGTCAAAGTCCACTGCATTTGCAGTGTTCAATGCTTTCAGCCACTTTCATCAGCTTTCAGTTGCTTCTCAGTGCCATCGTTAATAGATTGGATGAAACTGGCATTAATGATATTAAAAATAGTAATTTATTATCTCAGAACTGGACAATTACTGAAAAATTAAGTAGTAATATCAGAAACCTTAGGAAAGCATAGATTATCAACCTGACAAAATTGGCTGAAGTTGATACTAAAACTGCAACCTGTTCACTTGCATTAATATGCTGAGCTCTGGAATGACTGGGACCTCAATGATATGGTAGACAATAGAACGTTTGATATGTGTTTCTGTGGCCAGAAAGTAATAACCTCTGGATTACTTCAAGAGCCATATACAATTAGAACAATAGAATGCCCACAGTGGGGAAGCAGGCCATTCAGCCCGTCAAGTCGACAATGACCATCCAAACAGAATCCCACCCAGACACACCTCCTACCCTATCCCCGTATTTACCATGGCTAATCCACCTAACCTATAGGCCATTGGACATTATAGGCAATTTATCATGGCTAAACCACCTAACCCATGCACCTTTGGGCTGTGGGAGGAAACCAGAGAACCAGTTGGAAACACACGCAGACAACAAGGAGAATGTGCAGACTCCACACAGACAGTCACCCGAGGCTGGAATCGAACCTGGGTCCCTGGCATTGTGAGTGCTAACTGCTGTGCCACTGTGCCACCCTCAAGTGAGAACAGAAACAGGAGGATAATACAAATGAATGCATGGCTGGAAGTATGGTGTGGAGATTGGGTGTGCTTTAGATTCCTGGGACATTGCGACTGACTCTGGGAAAAGTGTCACTTGCTCAAGACACATGCATCGGTTGCACCTGAACAGAACTGGGATGGAATTCTTTGTGGGGGTTTTGCTCGTGTTGGAAAGGTTTTGACCGAACTCTGCAGGGATCTTGGAACAAGAAGACACTGGTTCAGAGTAATTTCAGGGTTCACAAAATACTGGAAGAGACATACTACAATGGTAGAGAAGCAAATTAATAGCTGGGGGTGGAGTAAAGAAAAAATAAAGGTTTCTAAATCAAGGTTACACTGCATGTGTGTAAATGCATGATGTATTGTAAATAAGATTAATGAGCTAAGGTGCAGATCGTTGCATGGAATTCTGATGCTGTAGTGATAACAGAGAGCTAGCTGAAGGACAGACACAACTGGGTATGTTATATTATTGGTTATGTGATGTTCAGGAATAATACAAGAAAGGAGGAGAAGGTGGCAATATTGGTTAAGGACAGGAGTGCAGTACTGCAGAAAGAGGATGCTTCAGAGGGTCAGGGAATTGCTGGGAACCATCAGGAACAACCTTCCTCCAGCCAGAAAAATATCCAACCATATTGCATTGGACTGACTTTCTTATGTAACCTGTACTCCTGGCTACTAACTGCTCCGAACATACAGTGTTATTGGGAGCACTCAAGGGTACCACTGTGCAGATGTAAAGCCTGAATCAATGATGTCCTGATGCCATACATTACAGCTGGCAGATGATATGCCAGGCTTCCAAACTTAAACCAGACTAAGAGATGCTGGGAACTGCAGATGCTGGAGAATCGGAGAAAATATATGGATAATGATGGGATAGTGTAGGGGGAGGGGATTAGATTAGAGTTGGTGTTCCTGCAACCTTCAGGTGGCATTGTTGTGGCACTGCAGGACGCCCAAGATGGACATGTTGTCTAAGGAATGGGAGGGGAGTTGAAATGGTTCACAACTGGGAGGTGCAGTTGTTTATTGCAAACTGAGCATAGGTATTCTGCAAAGCGGTCCCCAAGGCTCCATTTGGTTTCCCCAATGTAGAGGAAGCCACACTGTGTACAGCGGATGCAGTATACCACATTGGCTGATGTGCAGGTGAACATCTGCTTGATGTGAAAAGTCACCTTGGGGCCTGGGATGGGGGTGAGGGAGGAGTTGTGGGGGCAAGTGTAGCACTTCCTGCGGTTGCAGGGGAAAGTGCTGGGTGTGGTAGGGTTGGAGGGGAATGTGGAGTGGTCAAGGGTGTCACGGAGGCAGTGGTCCCCCTGGAAAGTAGACAAGGGTGGGGATGGAAAAATGTCTTTGGTAATGGGTTCGGATTGTAGATGGCAGGAGTGTCGGAGGATGATGCGTTGTACCTGGAGGTTGGTGGGCTGGTCTGTGAGGACTAGGGGTATTCTCTTATGGCTGGTTATTGTGGGGGCAGGGTGTGAGGGATGAGTTGCAGGAAATGCGGGAGACACGGTCAAGGGCGTTCTCGACCACTGCCGGGGGGTTGTTATGGCCCGTGAAGAACGAGGACATCTGAGATGTGCAGGATTGGAAAGCCTCATCCAGGGAGCAGATGTGGCGGAGTCGAAGCAATTGGGAATTGGGGATGGAATTTTTGCAGGGGAATGGGTGGGAGGAGGTGTATTCTAGGTAGCTGTGGGAGTTGGTGGGCTTGAAATGGACATTGGTTTCTAGGTGGTTGCCCGAGATGGAGACAGAGAGGCCCAGGAAGCAGAGGGATGTGTTGAAGATGGTCCAGGTGAACTTGAGGTTGGGGTGGAAGGTGTTGGTGAAGTGGATGAACTGTTTGAGCTCCACTTGGGGGCACGAAGCGGCGCCAATACAACATCAATGTAACAGAGGAAGACGTGGGGTTTAGGGCCAGTGTAGCTACGGAAGAGGGATTGTTCCACGTAACCTACAAAGAGGCAGGCATAGCTTGGGCCCATCCGGGTACTCGTGACCACCCCCTTTCTCTGTAGGGAGTGGGAGGAATTGAAAGAGAAGTTGTTGAGGGTGAGGACAAGTTTGGCTAGGCCGATGACGGTGTCAATGGAGGGGGACTGGTCAGACCTGCAGGACAGGAAGAAGCGAAGGGCCTTTAGGCCATCTGTATGGGGCATGCAGGTGTATAGGGAGGTGGGTGGTGTCATGGACGTAGGTAGGGAGATCCTGGACCAAGGGGGAGAAAATGGAGTCCAGATAGGTGGAAATGAGATCGGTGGGGCATGAGCAGGCGGAGACAATGGGTCGACCAGGGCAGGCGGGTTTGTGGACTTTGGGAAGGAGATAGAAACAGGCCGTGCAGGGTTGGGAAACAATGAGGTTGGAGGCTATGGATGGGAGGCTTGGGGACTGCTTTGCAGAACACCTCTGCTCGGTTCGCAATAAACAACTGCACCTCCCAGTCACGAACCATTTCAACTCCCTGCCATTCCTTAGATGACATGTCCATCCTGGGCCTCCTGCAGTGCCACAATGATACCACCCGAAGGTTGTAGGAACACCAACTCATATTCCGCTTGGGAACCCTGCAGCCCAATGGTATCAATGTGGATTTCACAAGCTTCAAACCTCCCCTCTCTCCACTACTCCCTAAACCAGCCCTGCTCATCCCCGCCTTCTTAACCTGTTCTTTCTCTTACCTATTCCCTCCTCCCACCTCAAGCTGCACCTCCATTTCCTACCTTCTACCCTCATCCCAACCCCTTGATGTGTCCGTCCTCCCGGGACTGACCTTTACCCTCCCCGCCTCCCCACCTATACTCACCTCTACAGGCTCCACCCCTACCTGTTTAACTTGCCTGCCTCCTTTCCACCTATCTTCTCCTCTATCTATCTTCAATCCGCCTCTCCCTCTCTCCCTATTTACTTCAGAACCCTCTCCCTATCCCCCGTTTCTGATGAAGGGTCGAGGCTGCTTGGCCTGCTGTGTTCATCCAGCTCCACACTTAGTTTAACCAGATAAATCTTGATTATAAATCTTTGTGTCAGTCACCAAAGTTCTATTGAAAGATGGGATCTGAGCCTGGGCTAATTAACGTTCCATTCCTTTTGGTGTAGACAGGGTATGTTTGAGAAACATTCATTTCGGCAAAATTGATGGATGCCCCCTTCCAGTTTTTGAGAAGTAATTTTTAGCTTGTTCCTGTATTGTGGAGGAGAGAAGACTGTTCAATCTAACTATGGAGGGCACAATTGCTGTGCCTCCTGGCCTGCAACGTGAAAGATAAACCGAACTGAGGAGGGAAGAAGGAGGAGATGACAGTGGAAGCAAGGAGAAGACAGCTCATCCTCTGTAAATGGACACACTGTGAAAGAGCAAATTGAGAGACTCTGCCGTCCCATCCAATTTGGAGCCAACATTCACCTTTGTTACAACTATTTCATATATCCCATCACAATGTCACCTCGTTAAAAATCAAAACTCATCACCCTGAATCCTTATAGAGCAAACGATCCAATGATAAAGCCAATTATAAATTATACACCTTTCTTCATTCCTAGTATCAGACTTATTGATGCCTTGGCCTTTTTTAACTGTTCCTGTAAGGTGATGCCCTTACAGATACACCATACCCATGGGCAGAATTTTCTTAAATTTCAGTAAGACGGACTGCATGTGGTTGGTGATTCATGATGTGAAGATCTTGACCCTATATTTATATAGAATTCATGGACATGGACCATATGTGAGCTGAAGGCTGAGACTGTATCAGTAAGTGTCTGCACTTGTGATGAGTGATAATAGGAACTGCAGATGCTGGAGAATCCAAGGTAATAAAGTGTGAAGCTGGATGAACACAGCAGGCCAAGCAGCATCTCAGGAGCACAAAAGCTGACGTTTCGGGCCTAGACCCTTCATCAGAGAGAGGCTCTGATGAAGGGTCTAGGCCCGAAACGTCAGCTTTTGTGCTCCTGAGATGCTATTTGGCCTGCTGTGTTCATCCAGCTTCACACTTTAGTGTCTGCACTTCACTGTTTTGGGGTTTCTCCTGTTCTTCCTCCTGCCTCTACCAACACCATCGAGGCAGCAGGTCCTCAGAATCTTTAAAGACTGGTTTAAGGAAAGGACTGGTGGAGGAGAAAGCAATCCCACTGTAAAACTATCTCTAATTTCACTTGATGTCCCCTGTCAAGATAGCGATGAGCAGGGCATTGTGAAGGGCATGAGTAAGCCAGTTATCTTTATTCTGGACAGCTTTACCATGTCAGGTACGGAGAGACTGGGTAGCTTCTGAATCCACAGTCTGGACTCCTATCTTCTCAAGAGAGATCAGGGGATAGATTTGTAAAATATTCCCTTCTAGTTTTCTCTGTCTCCCTGGCGACATGACCTCCTCTATGACAGGAGACAACAAGCTAGTGGTTGTGTGGACTGTGCTCTGTTGATATGCCTTCAAAAACTAGAACGGCAAGTGGAGGTAGGAAGAGTTTTTGCTGGGGTAATTTTAAAACAACCACTTTTGAATTTTGGGAGTGTTTGTTACAGACTTTCTTCAAGCATTTTCTGGAGATATGCTTGCTAAAAGGAAACACAGTCAGCATGACAGCTTATAATTGCAGTGCATGAAATCTTAAAGATGCCCAATTGACATTTTCTTTGGAAAGATGTGTTGTAGAATTAGGCAATAAGTCCAGCATGACCCATCTTAACATCAGGAGCATTGCACTCTATCTTTTATGTTGTTTTTTACTCGCAGTGGAGGAACAATGAATTGGCAAGTTGCTATTTCACTACAATATTGCTTGTTAAAAGCCCAATTTGCTTCCTTAATATTCAGCATACCTTCTTATCAAAGTATTTTGTTTTGTTCTGGGCACTGTGGAGGATATGAAGACTTTAGTCAATTTTTTTTAAAAAATGAGATAAGAATGGTTCTGGGGTTAGACTGATGCGGATAGATTGGAGAAGATTGTTCTCCTCAGAGAAGCTTGATTGCTCTTCTCAGAGAAGAGGATTTTGAGATGATGGTTTGTTGTCCTTGTATTAGCCATTTATACCACTAGGGCTGCTGATGGAAAAACAGAGCTGTTATCCAACTCTTTCAGATACCATTTAATTCTGCTTGAGCGAGAAACAGCAAAATCATCTTCAGCCACTTGAAGTTTCACATGGCAAGAGGCGTTCTGTGATTAGCAGGAATGCATTCTCTGCTGAAACTTTGGGCAGCTTGGTGGCAAATCCCACCTTCCAAAACATCCTGCACCAACTGATAGCATTAATTCAGAAATTTTTTTTTGGATTGTAAGATGATATTGAAATGCCTAACCATAAGTACATGAACTTCAAAACACAGAAGATATAAATATTTACCTGAAAAACAGAGATAAAACATGAGAAAGCAATAATTACAGAAATGTTTGATTTCTCTGAATACTGTACTTTCTCCTCTTTGGTACCTATTGTGGATTGTTTTCCTGAAATCTGTCGGTCTAACTGATTCTGAGAATTGGAACCAATTGCTTCCTTCGCTGTTTCTCATTAAAACCTCCACCTTACTTTCATTAGTTTATAAGCTGAGTCCCTGGCCTATAAGGAACAGATCACATGAACATGTCTCTGCATAATTCTTGAGGCTCGTCAAATACCCATCTCCAAATTATTACTGTTTTTTAAAAGTCAGCTGTCACAACTGAAGTAATTGAGAGGTTTCAATGACCATAACCATGATCTGCTTTCAGTTATATGTAGTGAAATGCAATGTATAAATATTCCTGAGCCAGGGTATGAGACAAGGATAGTGGGTGAAGATATTCAAGGGATGTGGGTTTTACTGACTGGGTCAGCATTTATTGACCATCACTAATTACTCTTGACGAACTGGTGAGTTTCCCTCTTGGACCACTGCAGTCCATTTGCTGCAGACAGACCCACAAAGTTGTTGGGAATGAAATTGAACATGAACATGAACATGAACATGAACATGAACATGAACATGAACATGAAAATTCTAGGATTTTGACCCTGTTTGTTTAGTAAAGGAAAAGCAATACATTTCCAAGTCAGGGTGGTGAGTGGCATGGAGCAGAGGTTGCAAGTGGTGGTGGTTCCATGTATTTGCTGTCCTTCTCCTTCTCGATGGCAGTGTTAATGGGTTTGGAAGGTGCTGTCTAAGTAGTTTTAGTGAATTTCTGCAGTGCATCTCATAGATACTACATGCTGCTACTGAGTGTCCACAAGGGGAAAGTGAATGTTTTGGATATGGTGCCAATCAAGTGGACTGTTTTGTCATGGAATGTGTTGAGCTTGAGTGTTTTTGGAGCTGTGGAGTATGCCATCACACTCCTGACTTGAGTTGTGTAGATAAGCTTTGAGCAGTCAGGATGAGTGTCATTTGTTGCAGAATTCCTAAGCTCTGACCTGCTCATGTTGACATATTATTCCTATTGCTAGTCCAGTTCAGTGCTGGGTAATGACTAGAATGATGATAGTGTGGGCTGAGATGGTTCACTACTCTGTATTTCTGGTTGAGGATTGTTGGGAATACTTCAGCCTCATTGTTTACACTGATGCACTGAACTCCCCATCATTGAGGATAGGGATATTTGCAGAGCCTCCACTGCCAGTGAGTTATTTAATTGTCCATCACCATTGAGGACTGGATTTGGCAGGAGTGCAAAACTTAGATCTAATCCATTGGTTCTGAAACCCAGTCTACTACTTGCTGCAAATTCTACCTAGCATACAAATAGTCCTTTTTTTACCTTCACCAGGCTGGCACCCCAGTATTAGGTAAACCTGGTGCTGCTCCTGGCATGCCCTGCTGCAATCCCTTTGAGCCTGGATGAATCCCTTGGCTTCATGGTAATGGTATTATGGGGATATGCTGGCCATGAAATTTCAGGTTGTATTCAAATACAATTCTGTTGTTGCTGATGGCCCACAGTGCCTCCTGGGTGCCCAATTGTGAGCTGCTGGATCATTTCAAAACTTATCCCATTTAGTAAAGTGATAGTGCCACGTTTCATGATGGAATGTATGGGCTCATCACTGAAATTTGGCTCCACAAGGACAGTGTAGCTGTCAGTCTGACCATTACTGTCAAAGAAGGAAGCATGTATGGCAGGGGAATTGGTGAAAATGAGGTCCAGTGCTCTTTTTTCTTCTAGTCGCTTCCCTCACCACCTCCTGAAAGTCCAATCTAGAAATTATAGCTCTTTAGACTCAGTGAATGAAAGGTGGGGGCGGATACTGAAGTCCGCCACCCAGTGTATATTCTGTACTCTTAAGAATCAGTAGTAGGCTGCCTTACCTGTGTTTGACCTCATGCAGTCTAGATCCAATGATGAACACTTCTAGAGCAATTCCCTCCTAACTGTAATATAGATCTGAGTATATGTTGAAGATAACCAGTCCCTTAAGTTTAGAATGACGAAAAAAACTTTGTTAGGAACATTGCTGAAGTTTCAATTCAGTGAATAAATGTGGATTTGGATCAAAACTGACAAAGCCTCAGGTTGGTTTAGTTGTGTAGCAGCCTGATAATGGGACAAAGAGAATCAGCAAATCAGAAAACATTGGCTCTAGTTGTTTTGAGCACTTGGTGGTTTTCTCGATGATATTATTCTCCCTGAACATCTTTTGATGTCTTCATGGTAATTATTCACAACATTGCTTTTTAAAAATGATCTATGGAAATCTTGGAATTTTCACATGGTGAAGAAAATTATTTGAAGTCAGAGTAAGAAGTGCCATTGTGTTTACTTGTCAACTGATTATAAGCAGTTACAAATAATGCAATCAATGGAAACACTGTTCATAATGGGAAATCTGTGAGTAAAAACAAAACTGCCTTTTGGGCCATATGAATATAAGTAGTTTTGCAAGAATTTCCAAAAATTTCCAATTCTACCAAGATTGTTCTTTTAAAATATGTAAGATTTTGATTGAACTGGCAAATAGTGTAAAAAGGCAAGAAAAATTTGCAAATGAGGAGGGCTAGAGATTGAGCTGGACCTTATACACCTTGTAAAACAGAACCTGATTATTCACAATCCAAACAGGCACTGCTTTCTGTTTTGTTCATTGCAAAGATTAACTCAGTAACTACAAACATCAATTTGACTTCTTTGGTGAAGAAGCTTTTAGAAGTGATAATTAGGGACAAAATTAACGGTCACTTGGTTGGGAGTGGGCGACAGGAGGGCACCAAGTCAGGCAGTAATTAATACTTAGAGTAGAGGGTGAGAAGAGGATTGAATGCTGGCATTTGGTGGATAGGAGATTCTAAATTTTTTTTTGTACGAACCATGTCTTGTTCGCAGTTAACATTTAACTGATATCTACATCCAAAATCTAAAGTTGCCAGCATTAAACAGGATTTTCACATCTTCAGTCCATGAGCAGTCAAGTTTAATTAATTTTAGAAGCAGCTGAAACCAGTTTCTCTAGCAGTAGATCAACTCGGTCTTTTGTATAAGCGAACATGTAAAACTAGCTAACATAGTGTGGCTCAGCACTCGAGTGTGACTCACAATAGAATGCTCCGATTTGGTGAGTGTGGGAGTTAGGGAATGAAGGGACAGCAGTTCTCCATTGTTTTGTTTTGCTGACTTTTTCAGCCACCAGGAATTTATTATTACTGTGCTTCAGAAGAAGCAGCTAGCTATTTGGTGAATATCTGTTAAGTGACCAAATTTCTATTCCTAAGTCTCAGAAACTGGTGGCGACGTTAAAGAAATACACAAAAACTTAAGTAAATCTGTAATTGAATAAAATCAGTCAGCTGTTACTGAGAGGAAAAGAAAGATGGTAGGACAGGTGGAATCTACTGGAGGCCAGTATCAGACAAGGCAAACACATTTGCAAAGTGTTTGCATTTTGAGCTGCTTTAACTTTTTTGAGTTTATGAGCTGAAGATTGAACTATAGGCACTGTGATGCAACATGTGTACCAGGAGGTGACCACATCTCTGATGAAGTCTTCTGAATTGGTCAGTATTCAGGGACTGAACATAAGATTGGATTTTATATTTAACTTGACTAAAGTAGAAGTGGCTCAAAGACTAGCCTTTTTTTAAAAGAACTTAAATAATACAATGAGAGCTTGAAGGCGTAGCTGGATAAAGTGAATTGGCAAGCTTGGTTAAATGATCCATCAATAGAAGGATGCAATGGCATAAATTTAAGACGATCTTTTGGAATGTAAAGAACAGTTGTGCTCCAAAAAAAAAGAAAAATTCTAAAGGAAATACTCGCCACTGTGGTTAACTGGAAAGGTTAAAGACATTATCAATGAGAGAAACATGTAATTATGTAAAGATCAGGGACCTATCAGAATAAATGTCAAAATACAAAATAGCAAATAATGACTAAAAACTAATCAGTCAGAGAAAATCAGAGTACGAAAGAAAGTTAGTTAAAATTTTGAAAAGCAGACAGTAAGAGTTTCTATAAATATTTTAAGAGAAATGAGTATTTGTCCTATAGAAAATACATTTAAGATAATTAATAATGGAAAATAAAGAGATGGCAGATGAATTGAATAGTTATTTTGCATTCTCCATGGAGAGTACTAGTAACATTCCAGAAGTAGCTATAAATCAGAAAATTGAAGGGAAGGAAGAACTCAGGAAAATTGTAACCACCAAATGAATTGGAACAAGTAAATTGTTGGAGCAGAGGGCTAGCAAATCTCAAAATCTCATTCCTAGGGCCTCAAAAGAATTGGCTAGTGAGATGGTTAATGCAGGATTGTAATTTTCTGAAGTACCTTCTACTCAGAGAAAGTTCCAATAGATTGGAAGACGCAAATTTAACTCCTACATTCAAGAAAACAGGAAGATAGAAAGCAGGAAACTATAGGCCAGTTAGGTTAACATCTGGAGTGGGGAAGATGTTCAAAGTTGTTGTTTTACAAGTTATATCAGGGCACTTAGATTAGTTAAAGGTAATCAGGCAGATATGTTTTTATTTAATGGGATTGGAGTTGTTTGGGGAAACTATGTGCTGTGAATGAAGTGAAACCAATACATGCACTGTACTTATATTTCCAGAAGGCATTTGATAAAGTACCACATCAAAGATTATCGCAGAAAGTAAAAGCACATTGTGCATGTGGTTGCATTTTGGCTTGAATAAATGATTTGCTGATTAACAGGAAGCAGACAGTAGTCAAAAAACAGACATTTTTTTCAGTCTAGCAGATTGTAACAAGTGATGTGCCACATCTAGGGGTGCGGGGACCTCATTTTATTACAACATTTATACAAATGGCTTGGATGAAGGGACTACAAATATGATTGCCAAATTTGCAGATGACACAACAAAAGTGTAGAAGCTATGGAAACTAAACTGTATAATAGCTAGGATGCTATGGAAACTAAACTGTACAATTTTTAAGAGTCTGTAGTTACATCGTTTGATTGTAGGGCTGTGTATGTTCTTATTGAAGAAGCGAAGTCTGAGAGAGAAGTTGATACTGTCCAAAATTTAAGGTTTTAGCAAAGACTTGTAGCTCAGGTTGTGGGCGAGATTGTTGACCTGCGCGCATGCGAGTCAACAACCTCACACAGAGTCCATAAACACGAGGTGCCTGAACAATATAGACAAGCAGCATGATGAATCAATGGTAACTAATTGAAGGTGATTGGAAAAAGTAACAATGGCAACATAAGACAAACATCAGAACTGATGGACACAGCTTCTCTTATAGATTTCAAAGGGAGTTGGCTCATTATCTAAAGAGGAAATATCTGCAGGTTTATGAAAAAAACGTGGTGCTGAATTGCGCTCACAGAGAATTGGCACAAAAATGATGGGTGGAATAGCCTTCTGTGTTTTAACCAGGCTATGTCTCTACGGCCCAAAGAAGTTTTGGCCCAGAACACCAGTGCAAAACCTACTTCCGGACAGTGTCTTCAGTTCCAACACCACTCAAACTTGTGGATTCCTTCTTGTTACATGTTTCAAATGAGCCTCTGATTCAAACCAGCCCAAGTCCCTACATTGTAGGACACAAGGTTTTGTTTCAAATAGACACAAACAATAACTAACCCAGATACTACAATTGCCGAAGATTTTCTTTCAGTTTATTCTTTATATTTTGTTGAGATCAACGTCACTATAGTGGTTGATATTCTACAGTGTTCATTATTTGTTATGAAGGGGATGGTTAAATGAAATGAACACCCTGATATTCACTTTATAAGCAACAAGTCACAATTTATTTATCTAACTCTGACAGTGAACAAATTAACAGAACTACTAACAAACAAAATTCCAATCGCACACTGTTCCAGTGGATACAAATACCATGTATATAAACCAAATTAATTTTAAAAATTAAACTTAATCTCTCAAAATTACAGTCAGGATAAATCTTCTGGAACGTTCTTTGCCTTCTCCACTGTCCTCCCATCAGGAACACCTCCTTTCATCGAATTTGTGTGTCAAGAATAGTGTATAAAAGTGGTGGAGTAGCTTTATTTAGGTAATGCTTACTCTGAGAGCTTAGAGCTTTCTGTGAGAACCAGTGAGTTTCTCTTCAGATGGCTGTTTGCTCTCATAGTGATTTTTCAAATAGCATCTGCTTTTATACCCTTGATGGCCTATCAATTTCTTATGAGAGGGTTAACTCTAGATTGTCAAAACTAATCAGATTTAAATTTAATTGGGTTTTGGTACCTGGGGCCTGATTTAAATTAATTAGCTAAATTCAAAACCCTGTTGTCTTGGTTGAAATGTTACTTTGCCTACTAACAGTATAGCCTTCTGATAAATGGTTCAGCTTCAAGAACTCTCTATGCATCTGCTGCTGTCTGCAGACATTTTGTTTTAGTCTCCAAGACTAGAAAAGCTCATAATTTTTTAAAGGGACCGTGCATTCTTCCCTTCTATCATTTTACAAGCATCAAATACTCTATCCAACTTCACAATTCATGTCATTAGAATGATAGAGGAAGAAAGAGAAACAGAGAATTAAATCTGAAGAAAGAAGAAAGAAAAGTGGATCAACCGAATTTTATCTCCTAAGATCATTGGATTTGGGTAAGGACAAAAGGTTCTTCAGTTCTTTCCATCCCTGGTTATATCTTTTGGGTAGACTGTTGGCACTTGGGCAAAATACTAACAGGGTAGTGTAGGTCCAATTTGCCTCTTTCTCCCTGGGATAAATTGGTTCTATCACCTTTGGCGCCTTAAACAAGGATTTAGCCTACAAAGAACTCTGAGCTGTTTTCAAGATACAGACAGGTCGGCACAACATCGAGGGCCGAAGGGCCTGTACTGTGCTGTAATATTCTATGTTCTATGTTCTATGTTCTATGTTCTTCAACAGCATCTCCCAAACTTATGACTTCTGATATTTAGAAGAAGGACATGGGTGGCAGGCACATGGGAATACAACCACCTCTGAATAATTGCTTTAGGACGGTGAACAGCCTGATGACAATATTATAGAGTTGCTCCTCACTGGACAAAATAGCACAATGTGAATGGAATCAAGAAAGAATGAGAAAAAAATGTGACCTAGAGAGAAACTGAAGTCTAGCTGTAAGAATGTTAGAGATACATGCAGAGAAACATATGAAATAGACTGACCAGTAATAAGTGTGAGTTTGTGGAAGAGATTTTCTCTAATGCAGAAAGATTAGGGGCTGGTAAATCTCTAAATGTATTACAGCCTTCAGTTGGAAGCTGCACAGTCTCAGCCTGAAGCCAGTTCTTGACTTTGCCACCTTCTCAACCAGCCTGTATCGAACTCAAATTCATGGGCACAAAAACATACAACCAAAGATGTGGCAGTTTAGAAAGTCATGACAGAAAAGACCAGAAAATCAGTGAAGACAAACAAACAGAAATGAAATCATTTAGAAAAGAGAATTTAATAAAATTGCTTTTTCAAACAGTTGTTTGTACAGCTTGAAGCCCAGCTAGAGACCAGAAGAGTCAATGACCTGAACAGTTAATGTGCAGAAAACATCTCTGAACTTCTGATATTTGAAAAAGGCTTAGGTCTTTTAACATTTATTTAGCAATTACTGAACTATTTACTTAATAACAAAGATATCAATAAATAAGAATATTATTCAAAAACAGGCTTAAAGTAAATCAGTTGAAGATAATTGGGAATTACAATTGATTATTAGAATTTTAAAAGCCCTAACAGTGAATTTATCAACACCTAGATGATTTCTCCTAATCTTCATTTTTCTCTAAAGAACAGCAGTAAGCCATTCAGCTCCCTGAGTTTGTTCTGCTATTGACAGATCATGGCTGATCTGTGGCCCAACTCCACTTTTCTTTGGCCCGTATCTCTTAATACTTTCTATCTCGAATTTAAAGTTTACAACTGATCTAGCATCAACTACTATTAGTGGAAGAGAGTTCCCAATCCCTACCACCCTTTGTGAGTTGAAGTGCTTCCTAACATCTCTCTTAAATGGTCTGATCCTAATTTCTAGTCTATGTAATTTTATTTGTAACTTTAACTTTTAAAAATACATTCAATCAATGAAAACTAACATGAAGCACCTTTAATATAATGAACCATCCCAAGACATTTCACAAGAAAATTATAAAACAGAATTTTACCACAAGCCACTTGAGATATTAAATAAAGTTTGATCAAAGAGGTAGTTTTTGAGAAATTTCCTAAATGAGGAAAGTGAGCTGAAGAAATAGTGAGGGAATTATAATAAACATAAGATTTCCTATCAATCAATTCTGTAGAGCACCCACATCATTACTATCTAGGCTGTTAAGCAATGATTATCCCAAAATAGAATAAAAGGTATGACTAGGTTTCTCTTAAAAGGTATGTCAAGTTGTCGCAACTGTCATGCATCCTTTAAAGAAAATGCCAAAACAATCCCAGAGCTATTATGAAATATTAATGGAATAATTTCTCAAGAATTTGGAAAGCAGTTACAAAGTAGCTGGGTTTTGCTCATCTGACATATGAGCCTGTTGCTTGGATCAGCATTTTATAGCCACAGCACACAATGTCTTCTGTACTTTTTCTAATGTTATTTTCATAGAGGGCTGTGAATTAATTACAATAAGCTTCTGAAGTTAATGGATGATATTGTTCTGGAGTTCATTCTTTAAGTAAGTGTTTGAGGTTGTATGTATCATCCACTCTGGATGAAATGACTATCTTATTTTAAAATCTATGTTTGTGTGTGCTTTCCCATCAGAAATCAGACTTGGTGTTCTAGCCCCTAGAAACACTTTCATGACTTTCATATCAGTGCCTGCCCTGTGGTTTTGGCTCTAGTCAATGATTGATTCCTCCCTTTCACTGTCAATTCCCACCTAAGTTATGACCTAAGTATGTATTCTCTGAACACAGGATCTCTTGGACATATTCCATTTTTTTCTTCATTATTTCTAATTTGTTTAAATAATGAAAAACCTGAAAGATGGTTTGCTATCTTCCTATCATAGCTGCCCAGGTTTGAATTTCTCACAATAAGATTAGGGTCAGCAATGTGGAGAATAAGATACTTAAATGTGAATAGTAACAGATTCATTAAGAGAACTAAGCAGCTTAATAAACTCCAAACCAAGATGGATTAGTTAATAACTGAATTGTTTTTGATACTTTAAAAGAAATACAACCAGAATATATACAGTTGTTCGTTAGTTTTCCCTCTCGAGTGTTTAGTTGCAGAAGTGGGTAGAGTGTGAATAGTGCAGCTCATTGAACCTTTCTGATTGTTACTGAAAATTGAAGAGGAAAGGACACATGAAAGGAGGCACAAGACACAAAATCTTTCTACCAGCTAGGATAACCCGGCATGCTATCTCAAATTTCCTATCAGTAGTGAAGAGGGCATTGGTATGCCTGCTTTTATTGGCAAGCATATTGAGACATTGAGTATAGGAGTTGGCATGTCATGTTGCAGGACATTGGTTCAGCCACTTTTGGAATACAGCATTCAATTTTCGTCTCCCTGCTATAGGAAAGATGTTGTGAAACTTGAAAGGGTTCAGAAAAGATTTATAAGGATGTTGCTGGGGTTGGAGGGTTTGAGCTACAGGGACAGGCTGAATAGGCTGAGGTTATTTTCTCTGGTAAGTCAGAGGCCAAGAGGTGACGTTACAGAGGGCCATGGGCAGGGTGAATAGTTAAGATTGCTTTGCCAGAGTAAGGGAGTTTCTTACTAGAGGGCAAAAGTTTCAGGTGAGTGGGAAAATATATAAAGGGGAACTAAGTGGCAACTTTTTCCCACAGAGGGTGGTGTGCGTATGGAACAAGCTGCCACTGGAAGTCGTGGAGGCTGGTACAATTACTATATTTAAAAGGTATCTGGATGGTTACATGAATAGTAAGAGGTTAGAGAGATATGGGCCAAACACTGCCAAATGGGACTAAATTAATTTAGGATAGCTAGCTGGCATTGACGAGTTGGACCCAAGGATTTGTTTCTGTGCTATACAATTCTGTAATCCTATGACTCTAAGTTATGTTTAGAATGGTTATAATTTCAGTGGTTTGAGTGAGAAATGCAGGTCTTATTCAGCAAATATGAAGCTTTGTCAATTTTAAAACTGAAGAAACTACAGATCAAAGATAAAGATAAAGAGCCAAATCTTGTTGTGTGCTGTTGAATTTGGCAAGAAAGTGCCTCAGATGCAGTAGTAAAACAAAATTGGCTTAAACGACACCATGGCCAACAGCTTTACAGTCGCAAAATAATCATTCAATCTTATTGATTGACACCATTTTAGGAATGTTTCTACCCACATATCATTTAGAAGTCCTTCAGCTGTCTCGGTAAAGGGACATCTTCATTCGTCTCTATGAAGCTGGCATATTAGTAAAAGAAGAAACTGAATTTTTCTGTAAAAGAAATGAGGAAACTGAATTGAAAACAACTACATCAATAAAAATGTTCGCAACTTTCAGTGCTACAGAAATGATCGTTCCAACAAACATTCAACAACAATTTTGATCATGTACGAGGCAACAAAATAAGTTTAATGCAGGATCAAAATATTAATATTGATTTTTCAGATCAAAAACAGACAACTTCAAGGGGCTACCAATGCAACTGCACCCATGTGTACTGATCTAGCAGAAAACTTCCACATATCTATTTGATATAACAATAAATTGGTAAATGTGCAAAGCACAATTTCTAAAATTTCAAACATCTGTATTATCGAACATGAAATCAAATGCAGAACAGGTAAACACATTCTCTGCAATATGAAAAGAACATTTAATTATATGTTACGTAGCAAACAGAGCAATGAGAAACAAATGGTGTTTGACAACCTTCTGATGACTTTTGATCAATATTTTCACAAGATCAAATAGACAAGATCACACTTAAACTGTCAACTCCCAGGAGTGTCTGTAAATAGTTTCATTAATGATCATTTTGTACTTCCTGAACCATTTAATTATTCTTGATTACAACAAGAACTCATTTTTGTCACATTGTCATTGGTCATGTTGATAAATTAATTGCTGAGCTTTTTCGATCAAGAGAGGCTCTGACTCTAGAATGATCAGTACAAGTAGCAAAATTGATACAAATTTTTAGCAAATTTGGCTACATAGCCATTTCAAGGGGTTTCACGGAGGGTTTCACTTTGTTTTTGGTTATCTCGTGTAATTCTCCACTCGTCACCTTATCTTGGAAGAACCATTGCAGCTGCAGCAACAAGATTGAAGCTGCAGAGGCATGGTACTATAGCATGTTACCACAGTATGTGAAAGAACACCATTCTTTTCCTAAACCCAGAGTAAGATAATATCTTGTCATTTTTGAATGTGTGAATTCTACACATTGTAATCCATTCAAACAACTGTTAGTGTTAACTTTTATTAAACAATGGGAAATGTTATGACAGAATTAACAAAAATAAAAGGTTGCATTGGCTTCTGGGATTAAACAGTGGTGTCCATGTCTCAAAGTCTGGGGAGTAGTTCTTAGTCAAGTCAAAGAGCTACCTCTTTAGTTTGCTCATCCGTTGCAGCAAATCAAGGGCAGCCTCTGATATTAGCCTAGAATCATTGTCATTGTCAGTCTGCAATGGTAGCCAGGATGAAGGTACCTTTAATTCTTTAGACGGGGACTGGGCCAAAGCGAGTCCTACTAATGTAACAAATCGAGGGAATGGCAATAAGTCAATCAGGAGTTTAGTGACTCATCATCTGAGGCTGACTGTCATAGTCTGTTAATGGTGGACCACAATCAGTCCTGGGGGTAGTGGGATGGGAGGGGTGGTTCTCTGTACTAACAGCCAAGAGGGAGTTATCAGGGACCCAGGGGCAACTGCCTTGGGAGGGATACTGGGGACTACAGTTGTGGGGATTGGACATTGCATGTTTGGATGCTGAGAGAATAATAATTGTGAAGGGACAGCAGCTCATTATAGAAGTGGGGGGAGACAATAAAGTGTGTGAGGGAAAGGGGTTACAGTGGAAGGGATGGTCATTGACAGTCAGCAATACCTCAGTTTGTTAAGGGAACATGAGCTATTCTATTTGGTGTGGGAGTAGAGAAGGGAGATGGTGATTTAGATAGATGGGATATTGAGAATTGGGTAGGTTCAAAGTCACTGGCGTTCATAGAAAGGGTGACCAAGAAGGGGATATGTACATTTGAGTGTTTACCAAGAGTAAGTGACTGAACCTGGAACTCATTATGTGAAGAACAACCCCTGTTTCTTTCCAACATTGAATAATTAATAAGCAAGGTCATTGGGGTCATTTAAGAGACTGCTGGACATGCATATGGTCACAGAAATTTGAGGGTGCATACACGAGGATCAATGGTCGGCACAACATTGAGGGCTGAAGGTCCTGTTCTGTGCTGTACTGTTCTATGTTCTGTGTTCTATGTTAAGTGCGCAATAGAGCTATAAATGGCAGTGGGCAGGGAAAATGTTTTTTTTTCTGTGAGGGAGCGGCTCCACTTTTGAGTGATGTAACACCCTTCGAAGGATAATATTTACCTCCTCAAGCCTGGAAATTGCCCAGGCGGGCTTTGTACAGAACTAGACTGCTTCAGTATCGGAACAATCATGAATGGCACTGAACAAAGGGCAATTATCAGTGAACACCCCCACTTCTGACCTTACAATGGAGGGAAGGTAATCGGTAAGGTAGTTGAAGATGGTTGGGCCGAGGACATTATCCTGAGGAACTCCTGCAGAGATGTCCTACAGCTAAGATTACTGACTTTCAACAACCAAAGCCATCTTCCTATGGGCCAGGTATGACTCCAATAAGCAGAAAATTGCACCCAACCACGCCATCCCATTACTTCCATCAATTCCAATTTTGCTAGGGCTCTTTCATGCCACTTTCAATCAAATGTTGTCATTGGCAGTCACTCTCGCCTCATTTTGGAATTCAGCTCTTTTGTCCACATTTGGATGAATGCTGCAATGACGTCAGGATGAAACGCCTCGGGTGGAACACTAACTAGGCATCTATACGCAGATTATTGTTGAACAAGGGTTATTTGATAGCTCTGTCGAAGAGCCAGCCTATCACTTTGATGACTATCAAGGATATATTAATGGGGAATATTTGGCAGGGTTTAATTTGTTCTACTTTTTGTCGACACAGCATTTCTGGAGAATTTTCCACATTGCCAGGTAGATGCCAGCAATGTAGCTGCACTGGAAAAGCTTGGCTAGGCATACATTCTGAAGCACGATTTTTCAATATTGTCAGAGCTCATCACTTTTGCCAATGAAGTAAAATGTGGATATACATAAGGTTATCCAGTTTGTTAGCAAAGCAAGAAGGCAGATTATCATGTAAATGGTGAGATTAGGAAAGGGGAACATGCAACAAGAGCTGGCTAGCCTTGTCCACCAGTCACTGAAAGTAGACATGTAATTGCAAGAGGTGATGAAGAAGGTTAATGGTCTTCATAGTGAGAGGATTCAAATACAGGAGCTGATGCAAATGTACAGAGCCTTAGTGAGACCACACCTGGAATGTTGTGTGCAGTTTTGGTCTTCTTGTCTCCTGAGAAGGATGTTTTGGCTATGGGGTGAGTCCAATAAAGATTTAGCAAACTGATTCCCAGGAGGTAGTATTGATTATAAAGAGAGACTAGATTGGTTAGGATTATATTCACTGGAGTTTAGAGAAATGAAGTGGGAGATCTTTCAGACCCCGAAAAAATTCTAACAGGATTAGACAGTGTAGATGCGGGAAGGACATTCCCAACAATTGGGGAGTCCAGAACCAGGGATCACAGACTAAGGATATGAGATGGGCCATTTAGAACAGGAATGAAACGGGAATAGAAAGCTAGCACACATTTGTACCAAAACCAGTGGAATTTTGTCCCTTATTTCAAAGAGGTTGGGTTATAAGAGTGAGGAAATCTTACTGAAACTGTGTAAGGTGCTGATATGGTAATGTTTTGGCCCACTTTTAAGGAGAGATGTCATTTAACTGGGGGCAGTTCAAAGAACATTCACTTGGATGTTGCTTGGTGTGGAGGATTGTCTTGTGAATAAGGTTAAACAGGTTGGGACTCTAGCCATTGGAGTTTAGAGAATGAGAGGCCACTTCATTGGAACATATAGGATTCTTAAAGGGCTTGACAGGGTACATGCTGAAAATATGTTACCTCTCATGGGAGAGTCTAGGACCAGATGACATCATCTAAAAATTAAGGACTGTGAAGTTAATACAGCAATGAGGAAAAATTTCTTTCCTCAGAGTGATGACATCTGTGGAACTCCTTGCCACAGAGAACTGTGGGACAAGGGCAGGAAAGTAAAAGTGAGGATTGCCAGACTAACCATTATGCTGTTGATGGCCGAAGGGGCCTGAATGGCAAATGGCCTACTCCTGTTCCTATTAAACGTCTTCACCCAGAGAGTGGTGAGCCTGTGGCATTCACTGCCATAGAAAATTGTTAAGGGCAAAACATTAAATGCTTTCAAGAAAAAGTTTGAAGTAACTTTTAGGGCTAAAAGAATGAGAGAATGATTTGGAGAAAGTAGGAACAGGGTACTCAACTGGATGATCAGACATGATCATTTTGAGTTGTGGAGCCGACTCGAAAGGCTGAATGGCCTATTTTCTGTATCTTCATGTTTTCCCAGATCCTGATGGCCTTCATCCTCGGTCTGAAAAGATGTTACTAGTGAGATAGATAGTGCATTGTTTTCACTGTTCCAAAACTCTCTAGATTCAAGGAAGTGCAAACTAGATTGGAAGATAACAAATGTTCAAAAAGGACGGGAGACAGAAAGCAAGAAATGATAGCCTAGTAAGCTTACCATCTGTCATGGAGAATGTGTTAGAAGTTATGAATGAGGGTATAGTGGTTCGCTTAGATAAGTTCAACATAAACAGACTGAAGGAGCATGATTTTTGTCAGATGGAAATCATGTTTGATATGACTGCAGTTCTTTGAAGAGGCAGCACTTCTTATAAAAAAATCATTCACAGGATGTGGGTATCACTGACGATGCCGGCATTTACTCTTTATCCCTAATTGCCCAGAGAGAAGTTAAGGGCCAACTACATTTTGTTGGTGATCTGAAGACAAATGTATGTCAGACCAGATAAGAACGCCAGTTTCCTTTCTTTAAAGGGCATTAGTGAGCCAGATGGGTCTTCTGTGGTAGTATATTGGCATGCATAGTTGATTGGCTAACTAATTGAAAGCAGATAGTTAGCAATAACTGGGTCTTTTACAGGTTAATAAGCATGATTTTCAGCTAGAATTGCTGCTGGGATCTGTCTACAATTATGGTTACTAAACTCATTGCAGACACAAAGACCGGTAGAAAAGCAATGTATAAAAACAGAAAGCATTGTAGAAATTCAGCAGATCTGGCAGCATCTGTGAAGAGAGAAAGCAGTTAATGTTTTGAGTCCAATATGACTTTTCTTCCAGACCTGCTCAGTTTGTACAGCACTTTTTGCTTTTATAATCAGATTTCCAGCATTCACTGTATTGTGCTTTTGTTAGGTAAAAGTAATAAGTTGTAAAGAGGACATATTGAGTGTACAAAAAGATATAGATAGGTTACATAATTGGGCAAAGATATGGCAAATGGAATACAAAGTATAAAACTGTGATATTATGTAGTTTGAAACAAAGAAATTTTTAAAAATCATATTTTCTAAATGGTGTGAGATTATGGATCTCAAATGCAGAGAGATTTAATGCATGATGTTTGGTATGCCCCTTAAGCAAATATGACAACTTTATTCTTTTAAGAAGTGGATTTTGTCCTGGATTTTTTGCAGAGCGGTTTTAAGGCAGAGGCGATGGCCGTCTATTGAAAGCCAAGAAGGAAAAAAGTATGGGAAGCCTTAGGTTTTTTTTAAAATTTGGTACAATAAAAGCAGCCTGAATGAGTGGGGCACTCTCCCACAGAACCAGGATTTTTAGTTTTAGTTTTCAATAGTATTTGTTGCTGTGTCTTGAATCTGGGTGAAAACTGCAGTACATCTCTCTTTCTGTTACTCCTTGTGAGTTTTCTCTAAGTTTTCCTCCTGTACTGGAGAATTGCTTGTGAGGCAATCCATTTTTCTGAACTTGCCTTTGTCAAGGGCGTGTTTATTGGATATTGCCATATCGGGACAGTCATTGTGTAGTAGTAAATTAATCTATTATTCTGTTAAGTTTTCCAATAGAGTTATGTTATTCCAATTTCTCCTTTTTTTTGTTGCATTTTAATTATAATGTATGAATAAAATGTGTTTTGCTTCAAATCTCGTAGTTTGACCAGTTGAATTGCATCAGAAATGCAATGCTTTACATTTTCCTTTCACAGTAAGAAAAGTTAAGGTCTAGACCATCTTCTGAATATATTGCAGGGGATTTGGTCTGGTCCATAATACAAGTAATTAGGAAAATTAATAGAATGTTGTCATCAGCCGTGAGTGGAATTGAGTCTAAAAATAGGCACATTACTCTTTGGTTATACATGACACTAGTAAGACCTCATCTGGAGTAGTAGACATCTTACATAAGGAAGCATGCAAATGCATTGGAAGCAGTTCAGAGAAAGTTTATAAGGCTAAAAGATGGAATGAGTAGGTTGTCTTATGAGGAAAAGTTGGACATGCTCGGCTTACGTCTGCTGGAATTTAGAAGAGTAGGGGGCAACATGATTGAAACATGAAAGAATCTGAGCAGTCTTGTAAAGGCAGGTGTGGGGAGGACATTTCCTCTTACAGGACAATCCAGAACTGGATCATTTTTCAAAAACCAGGAGGCCACCCATTTAAAGCAGAGAATCGGCAATTTTCTTTGGTCTCAGAGTTGAGTCATTAGAGCTCTTTCCCTGAAAATTTGATGATCTTTGAATTTAATTGAGACAGAAGTCGGTAGATTCTTGTTAAGAAGTGTTTGAAAGGTCATTGGGGTATATGGAAATGCAGATTTGAGTTTACAGTCAGATCAGCCACGGGTATTTTAGTCTGAGGAATTGAATAGCCTCTGCCTGCACTATATTCGTGCATTCATTTGTTCATATTCAGTGCCTTCAGCTGTTTCTTGACATTACATGAAGAGAATTGAAATGGTTAAAGGCTGGTATCTGTTAAAGGCTGGCATCTGTGATGCTGCGGACGTACAGTAATGGCTAAGTCTATCATCGTCTTGAGGATTGGTATTATTAATGCTGAAGACTGAAAAGAAAATTTTTAGGTAATCTATTTTTGTGGATTGTGTTTAAATGAATTTTGCACATAAGAATTGCTTTAGGGAAAGAAATGCCTAATCAAGTCATTTCAAGGTCACTATCAAGAGTTAGTAAGCAGTTAGGGTTATCATGGCACAGTGGTACGATCTTAAACTTAAATTTTCTGCCCTATTGTTCAAGTCCTACCTCCCCCAGATGTCTGTTACAACATATTCAAGTAGGTTGATTAAAAACAATTTTGTAACGAATCAGGAGAAATTGTACCCTGGCAGTGGAAAAGATTTCTAAACAAAGTGAATCAATATATATGCATACCCTGGTTATTTGAGACAATGAGGGTACTGGCAATGCATCTTTCTCTTCACATCTGAAAATAATATATCACAACAGGACGCATCTCCAAAATAGTTGATATAGTAACTAGTCTTTTAGACTCACTCTTAGACTTTAACAGTGGTGAAAATATTTTGAATGTAATGTATGAATCAAGAATTATCTTTGGCTTCATACTTGCTCTATTTATGAAGTAAATGTCATTCATTTTAGAAAACGGAACTGCACATATTCAATCATCATTCTTATGTGGGTAAATTATTATAATTATTATGCTGAAAGAAGTGTCTTTTGGCTTTGCCAAAGCTGTAGATTAACACTTGCAACAACTTCATGACATCCCTAACTACTTTGCCACTCATAAGGTACTATTGAAAAGTAGTTGCTGATGCAAATAGGAAATGTAGCAGAAATTTGGACTCAGCAAGCTCCCACAACATTAAAGCAATAATGAACGGAGAATATGGTCCATATTACAGTGTCAGGATATTTCTGCCAACACAACCCAGAAAAGGTTGTTCAGGAAGATGTGATTTTCTTTCTGCAATAGTATTGTTTGTCAAGAGTCACTCAAAGTGGCCCCAGAATGGGTCTGAAGGATAGTAAGTGCAGTGGTGGGTTGAGCAGAATGTTTACCATCTTGCACTGGTGCTATTGATGTTTAAAAACTTCACTACTTATATCCACTCATAATCTCAATGTAGCATCCATACCACCTTATATCCCCGATCCACAGACATAACACTTGCATTGAATGATGTGAGAGTTACGTATCATTTTTACATTATGGATAATAAATGGCATATGGACGATGGATTTACTTTATAAAGGCTTTTTGTAAAGACAGCTAGGTCAAACAGCCCTTCCAGAACAATGATCTAATGCACTGTGTGTCAGAGAGCCATGAGCCACTGGAGAGTTAATCGAAAATTATTTGTATTATTCAGGTTTGAAACAGGCAGTGTAAACATTGAAGGCTATTTAGCTTACTTAATATTTGGAATAAAGAATCTATTTTTGTCTCAGAAAATACAGTGATTGAAAGGCTTTTCAGCTGTTTAAAGGAGACCCTATTGCAGTCAGAAGCAAATAGAGTTTCTCTGATAGAAAAGTGACAGGACAGTACAATTACCTCAGTGCAATAGTTTACCCTGTGAAATTTTGAAATCAGCTGCATTTTGTTAGAAATCTGCAGGTTATTGAAAGCTGAGAAAATCTAGGCTTTCAGTTTTGGGAATATTCATGAAAGAATACTTCACAGTTCACAGGAAAAATCTAGGAGGAATCTATTAAGTTGAACTGAAACATTTGATATAGATGGTAATTCCTTGCATTTGAGTCTGTATAGCCGACCATATTGGGAAACAGGAAGAAACTGTTATTCGAGATAACAGGATGTAGGGCTGATGAACACAGCAGGTCAAGCAGCATCAGAGGAGCAGGAAAGCTTTTCCAGAGTAGGGAGGATAGCTTCTTCAAGGTAGGCATCCTTAGAAGGGGCTTCACAATGGGGTTAAAGTCAATTCAGAGATAGTAGGAACTGCTGGAGAATCTGAGATAACAAGGCTGAGAGCTGGATGAAAACAGCAGGCCAAGCAGCATTAGAGGAGCAGGACAGCTACCTCTGAAACTTATTATGTGTTTTAGGTTCCTTCCACTGCATTCCAATTCTGCTGTTTTTAATGTAGTTTTCACCTTTTATATGATAAACTTTTCCTCTGTTGTTAAAGAAATGGATTTTCAAGAAGGTTTTGGCTGTTGCCTGGGAGTAGAAGATATAACCATATATTAAAACCATCTTTGAATAAAACTGAGCTAAAAAGTTAACAGCGAAAGTTAGAAATAAATGCAGGATTTTGTAAGAAGGAAATGATGTGAGTGATTGTCCTTTCCAAACATGTACATAACCTTCAGCCATATGCAAAGAGAAGTCACACTTCTCCAAAAGATGATCCTGGTTAACCCAATCAATCAACAAAGTTCAGATCTGTTTAATCTGCACATCGGCTGAATCTTACCAACCTTGGCTAAGCCCCAGGTGTATCAAAGTTGTGGAGAAATTTCTCCCACAAAGCTGAGTATGTCTTACCAAACATGCCTTTAATAGTTACCTAGCCCTTCCTAACATCCAATCCCAGCTCCATTCTACCATGTGCCACTCCAAGAACAAACCAGCATTTATTGGATAGCCCAGAATTCACCAGCATCCCTTGTGCTGTTCCAAAATTTAAAAACCCATTGTGTATCCAGATAAGCATTGTCAATTCATAGCTGCCCTGCACGGTTACCAAGACATAGCTCAGACAAGGCTGACAAAGGAAGTTGGTACCTTGCTGTGCAGGCAGGAACCTGAAGGTCCTGCTGGTTAGTGCAGTGCAGAGGCAGGACTTTTTCTTCCCTCAGGACTAATACAGGAGTCCACGATAAGAGACCATGCCAGCCTGGTCTGTGGTTTACACTTGGTCAGTGCAGTCTCAGCCACCTTGAGGAATACACAGCATTGTCGGAAGCAGAACAATGACTCAAAGTTTGTAAGTACCACCATTGTCTCTCTAAGTCCTCACACTCACTTTCTAGCTCTGCTATTATAACCACCTCCCACCAAGCTTTGTGTTCTTATCATTCTCACTACTGTGTGTAACACATCCCCATGCTCACTGGCACTGTCCCAAACCCTAACACCACTAACCCTGTACGCCATCTTCACTGCACTCACTCAGGGCAGTTCCCCACCTGCGTATTTTCAACTCACCTAATACCTGCCTCTTTCTCATTCCAGAAGGACAACAGTCCCGACTAGGGCAAGATGAGTCAAGACAAGCAGTAAGCTACCCAACATTTAGCTGCTCAAACTTTAAGTTGACAGCCTCCTGTCTCTGATCGTCACAAGAAGCTGACTGACCATTTCCGAGCCTCTGAACTGGTGTTGGAGGCAGTCCTTGACTTAGTGTGCCACTACTCCCCGAGTGGAAGCTTTCGTCCTTGACTTACAGGCCTGCTGACAACCATGGCAAGCTTCCTCACTTTGTGCCTATGCTAAATGATGAATCAAGGCAGAAGAAATAGGAGAATGGTATCACTGGCTGAAGGGTGTAGGAAGGCAATGAATGCCAAAAATGCTATGAATGATCACGTAGGCTCAAAGTGAATGTTTGATGTGATAGTGAACAAAGACCACTGAGACCCATCCTAGTCCAGTATATGGGCCTGGTTCATGTCCCTGAGCACACAGCACCCTTATGACAACATGACAATGACAGCTACCATATAGACCGAGGCAACATTAGTTTCTTACCAGCTGTGCAGACTTCAGAGGCCTGTGTGTGGCAGTAACTTCTGGAAACAGAAGGCAGTTCCACAATTGGCATGCCAGTTTCGGTCACTGTGTGCATCAGAGTAGCTACACACGCAGGCCGAGAAAATTGACTGTGTCACTTCCTTCAATCTGAAAATCAACCATTCACTGCCACTGTTTTCTGACATTCATCACACTATCTATTTGTGGTATCACTGTCCCTTTTATTCTGTTGGCTCAAAATCTGCTGCCAAGTGGCATTGCT
Organism: Stegostoma tigrinum; assembly: GCF_030684315.1. Taxonomy (NCBI): domain Eukaryota; kingdom Metazoa; phylum Chordata; class Chondrichthyes; order Orectolobiformes; family Stegostomatidae; genus Stegostoma; species Stegostoma tigrinum. The sequence continues at coordinate 74,216,866 of NC_081356.1, forward strand.
ATGTGCCACTTTATGTAATGTTTTGACAGGATTGTATGCTTCACCCCTTTTCTCATGACTCAAGATGTAGTGAGTGCTACAAGAGTAACAATTCACTACCTTTCTCTAAGTCCTCACACTCGCTGGTGGTTATCATTGATTATAAACCCAGCTGGACTCATTATATATGTAATTGTGGCTACCAAAGCAGGTCAAAGGCTAGGAATACTGTGGTGAGCAACACACCTCCTGACTCCACAAAGCTTGTCCATCATCTACAAAACACAAGTCAGGAGTGTGATGAAATACTCCCCAATTGCCTGGACGAGTGCAGCTCCAACAACACTCAAGAGGCTTGACACCATCCAGGACAAAGCACTCCACTCTACTAGCACCACATCCACAAGTACCCACTCCCTCTACAACCACCACTCAGTCACAACAGTGTGTGCTATCTACAGGATACACTGCAGAAATTCCCAAAAGATCTTCAGACGGCACCATCCAACCACTTCCATCTCGGAGGACAAAGACAGCAAATACATGGGCACACCACCACCTTCAAATTCCTCTGCAAGCCACTCACATCCTGACAGGAAATATATCATATCCCTTCACTACCACTGGTTCAAAATTCAGGAATTCCAACCCTAATGGCATTGTGGGTCAACACACAGCAGGTGGGCTGCAGCCATTCAAGAAGGCAGCTCACTACCATCTTCTCAAGGGAAACCAGAGATGGGCAAGAAATGCTGGCCAGCCAGCGATGCCCATGTCCCACAAATGAATAGACAACAAAGGCAATTATGAGACAAAGCCTCTAAAAACTCAACTTTTTGTTTACACTTTAAAACGTCTTTCACTGAATCATAGATATTTTCTGACCAACCAGAAATGTTATTACTTGGAGCGAATGGGTATCGAACAGGGCATCCTGGCTCAGAGAAAGAGACATTTCCACTGCACTACAGAGGGTACAAGTGAGTAATCAGCTTCTTTTAAAATTCAATCAACCTATTCAAAAATGTCATAACTCATGTTCAGGGCACTTGGGGCTTGAACTTGGACCTTCCAGTTCAGAGGTAAGAGAATTACCACAATGCCGCAAGACTCTCTCATTGTCGATATTTTTAGTCAACATGCTCTGACATGTTATTGACAGAAAGTACAACCAAGATTGCACTTTCTCTAACATCGACCATTACTTGAAACAAAATCAACTTAAATTTAACATAGATTGACAGGTAATTGATCCTTCATACAGTAGTAGAATTTTGTTCCAAACAGTCAATACAAGAGAGATATACCTTTACACGGCTAACAAGCACCCACATCGTTCAGCAAAGATCTGAGACACCATACGTAGTTCTACAGCTTTTAACTCAGCCTGTGTTTTGTAAGACCTCTCACTGTCTGACTCAATGGTTCAAGACCTTGTTTTGTGTTCACCTGTTGTGAATCATATTCCTCCAACGTCCCCAATCTCAGAGATTGCCATCGCCTGGGAGGCACACTGTTGCATAATTTCTTTATAATAAAATGTGAGGCTGGATGAACACAGCAGGCCAAGCAGCATCTCAGGAGCACAAAAGCTGACGTTTCGGGCCTGGACCCTTCATCAGAGAGGGGGATGGGGAGAGGGAACTGGAATAAATAGGGAGAGGGGGGAGGCGGACCGAAGATGGAGAGTAAAGAAGATAGGTGGAGAGAGTATAGGTGGGAAGGTAGAGAGGGGATAGGTCAGTCCAGGGAAGACGGACAGGTCAAGGAGGTGGGATGAGGTTAGTAGGTAGATGGGAGTGCGGCTTGGGGTGGGAGGAAGGGATGGGTGAGAGGAAGAACTGGTTAGGGAGGCAGAGACAGGTTGGACTGGTATTGGGATGCAGTGGGTGGGGGGGAAGAGCTGGGCTGGTTGTGTGGTGCAGTGGGCGGAGGGGACGAACTGGGCTGGTGTGGTGCAGTGGGGGGAGGGGACGAACCTATTTATTCCAGTTCCCTCTCCCCATCCCCCTCTCTGATGAAGGGTCCAGGCCCGAAACGTCAGCTTTTGTGCTCCTGAGATGCTGCTTGGCCTGCTGTGTTCATCCAGCCTCACATTTTATTATCTTGGAATTCTCCAGCATCTGCAGTTCCCATTATCTCTGCATAATTTCTTTAGTTAGGTTTGTGGCAGTCTTGATGGCATAGATTCCCTGAAAACCCTTTTATCTGACCACATTAATAAAATAAGGTTAAGCAATCTGGCAGACTGAGAGAATAACAAAAGCAGCGGCAATAAAATTGTTTGCTCCAAAATAATTACTCCAATGCTGCAATCAGCATTTAGGCATTCTTTAAAAAAAATGATAAATTGATCAAATTTAAAGAGCTCCATGTGAATGTGCAATTTTTATTCTTTTTCTGCTGCAGCACCAGCTCCTCCCATTTCCCACAAGTTGCCGCATGTATTCCTTTCTGTTTGTACCACTTCCATGTCAAGGTCACCAGATCACATGGACCATTATTTCTGTTAACCAAGAAAATTACAATTGATCCTTTTATGATGGAAGACGACTCTTAAAAGTCCCTTTCAAAAATTCTCAGCAAGAATTGCACATTCCTTAGACTTATCAAAGAAAGGCGCATAAACAAGGGGCTGCATAGTGTAAAAAGAGCTCATGCAAACAGTGAAAGATTACAGAGTGTCTGTGGTGAGACGTAACAAATTAAAAAAAACCTATGCACTAATAAGAGACTTTACATACTAGCAAATTGTGGAAAAGGAAATCTGTCATGAGATTAGGTAGTAAATGGGATTTTTCGCAATGCTATTCTGTATGATTTTTGATCACCTTTCTAATATTTAGGTATCTGAATGCTCTCTCTATAAAATATATTGGGACATTTTGCTCTATGAAAGGAACAACTTGACTATAAGTTATGTGTATTATTTAAGATAATACAGAATTTTGCTTCCTGCTCATATCTAGAATGAGAATAAAAGTAGGTTTCAACCTTTTGAATATTACGTCTTATTAAGAATTTCATTATTTTTGGGCACTGAGATATTATCTTGACCCTCAATCTACCAGCAAGAATACAGCCATTCACACCAAACCTTTTTGATTTAATTTTGACATGTTTAATTGACAAAAAAGCCCTGTCTTTTACATCTTCTTTGGAAGTTAATTTAATTACAAATATGTAGCGGCCGATGTGTTTTGGTTAAATTAACATTTCTTTGGTGACTCCTCATTGCGGTAAAAGCAAAAAGTACAGAAAAATATTTTGTCTGACTTCTGTCCATAGATTAAATAGATGCATGATCCTATCATTTCTCAAATGGAAACATTCACATCATATCATATCATATCAGAGAAATGTGCTTCTGCCATTCATGTTTGACCATGAAATCAAATTTCCAGATCAGCCATTGAATGGTCGAACAGATGTGAGTGGCTGGGAGGCCTAAATTTGCTTTTACAAGTAAAAACGTTTTGGTATTCTGCTTTAGGATTTATCTATCAAAGAGTTAACAATGATTAAGAGCTGATAATGGGAACTGCAGATGCTGGAGAATCCAAGATAATAAAGTGTGAAGCTGGATGAACACAGCAGGCCAAGCAGCATTTCAGGAGCACAAAAGCTGACGTTTCGGGCCTAGGCACACTTTATTATCAATGATTAAGAGCTGCTGTTTTCAGACCTGAACTGTAATCAGATGAATGAGAAGTAATCGATATAAATAGGACAGAGATGTCTATGTTTATTAGATTCAATAGTTTACATTTGCATGATCCTGTGGTTTGAAAACCTGACATTAATAAAGGCAAATGTCTTGAAAGCATGCAGATCAAAGTTGTCTCTTCATGGCTAAGTATTGTAAAGGAGAGAAAGAAAAATGCACAGTTCATATACTTGCTGTTCATAAAGACAAACTGTATCTAATTTATTAGTTGGATATAGCCTTAAAAAGGAAAATTTGTTTTGTGTATAACCCAATTGCAGATGCAATCTGCCACCAAGATCTACATCTCTATCTGATCTATGCCTAACTATAATTGTGTCCTTGACTAACTCAGCTTGAGGAAACTGGGACTGCAGTCTGTCAGTAAGATTATTGCTCTGATGAAAACATCAATTGGCCATAATAATGTGTCCTTCAGTTCATTGTTATAATTTAAGTTTTAGCCATTTTCCTACAAACACTATTTAACTTTGAGACATATAAGTTGACAGTTTAAAGATACCAATTACTGTATTGTACATAAATACATGCCAAGATATACAGTTTCCAGATTAAGTTGTTAACTCTTGAACAGTTAGGCAGCCAATGATAAATGAATAACATTTAGGGATCACATTGTTTCACAATCAGAATGAAACAGATTAGTAAACAGTTTTGATTTGCTGTTTGGCTCTGACTGAGTTTAATCAAAATACTTCAAGCATTAAACAATTTAACTTCCAGTGTATTTGCACTCACTTACCTTGTTAAATGCCATAACTAACCAGCGTATACTTTGCTAGTCTTTCAGAGTTTTACTCTTGGAGTGAAAGCTTCATGGTGAAATGAGTGGGTAACATATTAGAAAATTGCAGGTTCACTATCAGAGACATTCTGTCCACTGTCGTGGAAACTCATAGGCAACGCGCTCTTATAAAACACTCCCTGCATGCAAGGCTGCTCCAATGGCTTGGAGTTTTGTGAAATATCGCCCAAAATGTTTTCTTTACTTGCAGATCCTAGGTCATTCCTTTAGTCAGCTCTTCAATCCCTGTAACTCCATGTATGCCTGAATGCCCTGTTATCTAAAATAATTGATAATGGACCTGCTTTGGAACATAGAAAAATTACAAATTGTTTCTAACACCTTTCCCTCAATATCTTACAATTCCATGCATGTTACTTACTTACTGTAAGTAATGTTAGCAGTAATCTAGTTTTGTTTGGATTTTCAATAACCAGCTGGACCTTACCATAGTATAGGATCCACTCCACCACTCACATCCGTACAAAAGTGAGCACACATAATTTTCTGTTTAATTTGATCTTGCTAACAACATATATTGGCACAAATTTGATTGCCAGTTACAGCAAAAGGCAAAGTCTGCTGCTGTGTGTTGTGCTCTGTCTCACATTTGGTATGCGTTATAGCTTTATGAGAGCTGCTCATAATATCACCACAGAATCTGACGGGGGTGGGGGGGGGAATCTAAAGGCCTCATTCGCTAAACTAATTGGGACCTTTAGAAGCATGGCACTCTTTGTAGCTGAATACATTGCTATTATTTCAACATTGAAGTGTTCGTGATTGTTATATATTGTTTATACCATAAGCTGTAATGACCGTCCATTTAAGCTTGTGTTATTACATTACCCATGTCAAGTATTTATGTTATAGGATCTAACAAAAGCATTGTCTAACCAGTTGCATATACTCTGCTGAAGCCAAAATCCTTCATAAGAGTGAGAAGGTCATTGTTTTATTCTGCCATCTTATGAAGACATTGAGAATTTGGTAAGGATGTTGGATAGATTCAATAGTTGAACTCACATAAACAAGGAACCGAAAGAACTGTGGATGCTGTAAATCAGGGAAAAAAAACAAAAGTTGCTAGAAAAGCTCAGAAGGCCTGGCAGAATCTGTGAAGGAAAAAAAAAAAGTTATCGTTTCGAATCCGGTGACCCTTCCTCGGAATCGTTCTGAGGAGAGGTCACTGGACCCGAAACATTAACTCTGATTTTTTCCTTCACAGATGCTGCCAGGCCCGCTGTGTTTTTCCAGCAACTTTGTTTTTGTCACATAAACAAGGCCTCTCCATTTGCTTCTGTATGCACATGATGAACTCGTTGGATTCTAAAAGAAAACACAGTCAAATAGGGTATAGGATCTATCTGAAGCCTCTCATGTATAAGACTAGATTTCAAACCAGTGTTTTCTCAATGCCTGTAGGTAGTAAAAATAATTGGGCTACTGTTAGCAGTACAATAACACATTTATAATAAGCAAATGCAGACTGAGAAACTCAACTTTGGGCCAAGATCCTAACATTGAGGTCAAATAGGGGTCACATCTGCACAGTTGTGGGAAATAGTCACTGGTAGTGAGGTTGTTGACTTTCCTCGCCAATCTGGCTTGTTTACGATCAGACATTTCATCACCATGCGAGGTAACATAATCAGTGAGGCATCCGATGAAGCAATGTTGCTCTACTCTGCTTGGAATTTATACTGTCCGGTCCATAACAGTGAGTACAGTCATTTCCTGTTTTGATCTTTATGGGTTTGCGTATGGGGTCCAATTCTATATGCTTGTTGTTCGCATTATGAGTTGAAAACCAAGCCTCTGGGAATTCCCATGTGTGTCGATGTTTGGCTTGGGCTACTTAGTTACAATGTCCCAGTTAATCTGATGGCCTTCATTGTGCGAGCATACGGATATCAAGGAAAGTTTTCTGGTGTTGTTAGTTGATGTTCATGTATTCTAATGGCTAGTTTCCTTCCTGTCTTTCCAATGTAATGTATGTGGCAGCCGTTGCATGGTATCTTGTAGACTGTGTTGGTTCTGCATGATGTGGCAATGGGGTCTTTAACCCTTGTGAGTTTTTGTTGTAGAAAGGTTGTAGGCTTGTGGGCCACCATGAATCCTAGTTAGGAGTCTTGTTATCAGTTCTGATATGTTTTTGATATAGGGCAGTTTGGCCAGTGTGTTCGGATGTACTGTGCCCTCCTGTTGTTGTCTGTTTAGTAGGCACCTGCGGATGAAGTTGTGAGGATATCCTTTCATAGTGAGAATTTGGTATACGTGCTCTTCCTATTTCCTGCATAGTTCTGGAGTGTTGCAGTGTGTAGCAGCCCATATAAATATGTTCTAATGCAGTTTTGTTTGTGGACCTTGGAGTGGTTGCTGTGGAAGTTGAGGATTTGATCAGAAAAGCTCTAGATAAACTCAAGGAAGACATGAATGTCATAATCCTACCAGCAGACAAAGGGTGATGACCATCACTAATGAACCAACCAGACTACATTAAAGAAAACACATCCCAGTAGCCAAAGAAACACTGACCACATTAATAGAGGAAGCAACAACATAGACCAGCAGCTCCATTAGCAATGGCAACATACTCAAACTACTAGACCTGTGCCTCACCATATGCTTGATTACTGAAGATTAAGTGTACAAACAGATCAACGGCACACCAATGGGATCAACCATCTCAGGACTCATTTCAGAAGCAATCATGCAAAGACTAGAACACACCACCCTCCCCGACATTCTGTCTAAACTATGGACCCAGCACATAGACAACACATTTGTCATCATGATACGCAACACATCAGAAAAGACACAGCATCTCATCAACAACATATTGGCAGAGATATAATTCACAAGAGATGAAGTAAACAACACTCAACTTCTGTTTCTGGATGTCAGAGTTGAGTGTATGACCAACAAAGAGTTCCAAACCTCAGTATACAGAAAAGCAACCCTCACTGATCAAATCCTCAACTTCCACAGCAACCACCCCAACAGAGGGATGACAAGTGGGTTTTTTTCTGCAAATAATGCCAATGCTTTCTTAACGTAGTCCAGTTTGTTCATAATGGTGGTCATGCACCCTTTGTCTTCTGGTAGGATTATGATGTTCTGTTCTTTCTTGAGATTATCCAGAGCTTTTCTGATCAAATCCTCAACTTCCACAGGAGCCACCTTAACATCCACAAACAGAGCTGCATTAGGACACTATTTAAACTTGCCTCTACACTATGCAACACTCCAGAAACTATGCAGGAAAGCAGAAGAGTGCATATACAAAATCTTCGTTATGAATGGATATCCTTGCAAATTCATCTACAAGTGCCTACTAAATAGACAACAGCAGGAGGACATGGTACACCCTAACACACTGGCTACACTGTCCTACATCAAAAACATATCAGAACCAATAACAAGAGATACTAGGAACTGCCATTGCTGGAAAACCTGGAGATAACACGGTATAGAGCTGGATGAACACAGCCAGCCAAGCAGCAGAGGAGTGGGAAAGCTGATGTTTCGGGTCAAGACCCTTCTTCAGAAATCATTTTTGAAGAAGGGTCGCAACCCGAAACATCAGCTTTCCCGCTCTTCTGATGCTGCTTGGCCTCCTGTGTTCATCCAGCTCTATACTGTGTTATCACAGAACTGATAACAAGATTCCTGAGACCACGAGGAATCATGTTGACCCACAAGCCCACAGCCACTCTACAACAAACACTAACAAAAAGGATTAAAGACCCAATTTCCACAACATGCAGAACCAACATGGTTTACAAAATACCATGCAATGACTGCCACAAACATTACATTGGACAGACAGGAAAGAAACTAACCATTAGAATGCATGATCATGAGCTAGCAGCAAAATGACACTACGGCTGCTCCTTAATATCAATACACTCAGACAAGAAAGCCATCAGTTTGACTGGGACAACATAACTATAGTAGCCCAAGCTAAACATAGGCACACATGGGAATTCCTAGAGGCATGGTTTTCAACCCAGAATGCTATCAACAAAAATATAGAATTGGACCCCACACACAAACCCATACAGATCACAACTGGAAATGACAGTACTCATCATAACGGACCAGACAGTATAAATTCCAAGCAGAATAGAATAACATCACTTCATCAGAGGCCTCACTGATGATGTTACCTCACATGGTGGCAAAACAGCTGAACAAAAACAAGCCAGCTCAGAGACCAAGTCAACAACTTCACTCACAACCTGAGCTACAGATCTTTGCTGAAGCTTTAAGTCACTGGTAGTGGTTTTCCTCATGTTGAGTAGTTAGTAACAGGATGTACTTGCAATCCAATTAAGTACAGGCCAATGGTAAGCTCCAAGGAAGGAACCACCTGCTGCTAATGGAAGGGAGAGAGTCATAAAACTAGTGCCTCCATTTTGAGTCATGCTTTTTGCCATTTCTCAAACATCTTAAAATCAAAAATAACTTCAGTAGGTGGGGCATTACTGGGAGCCCCTTCAAAGGGAAACTGGTAGTTCCAGCTGAGGTCAAGCATGAGGGATGACCTGAAGCCCTCGTCTGCTGTTGGAAGACTGTCTCCAGGGACCTGGCCTAGTTCCTGATGCTAGAAAATGCTACATAGGCTCTAACAATTGACTTTAATAGACAATTAGTCCAGTTCAATTGGCTACCTGCAACTTGCAGTTGTTCCTATCACAGAAAATGGCTGAGGCTAGCAAGCCCAATTGTACATCTCCTGCCTCTTTACTTGACTACTTTTTGGGGTGAACTTATTTCCTATAATATTTCTTTCTCGCTACATTTTGTATTTTATCAAACTGTAATTATTATGTGCACTCAATATCGTACAACTTCTCAAATTCTGGCACTAATCAATTTAAAATCATCAATACTATAGAGTTAAATCTAAAAAAAGAAATCTGAAATGAAAAATGTTGCTTCCGATAAGACTGATTAAAATGCAACCAAATCATTAATAAAACCCAGATTTCAACTGTGAATGGAAAAACATTAAAGGGCATATTTTTGAGGCAATAACTCGTTATAACTGCCCATGTGATTGTTAGTTACAGATTCCTTTCTCATGGCAATTAATTCTGAAGAGTCATACTGGACTCGAAACATTAACCCTGTTTCCGTCTCCACTAGTGCTAAGTTCCTCTAGCATTTTGTTTCAGAAATTAATAATAATTAAGGTTAGAAGGGAAATAGTATGTATAGTTAGAACAAAGGTAAAACATACATATAACGGCATTGACTATTTCATAGGAATAGCTTACCACCACCTTTTCAAAGGCAGCTAGGGACAGGCAATAAATGTTAGTGATCCAGCAATGCCCATGTCCCGTGAGTGAATGAAAACTAAATGGATTCTATTGCATTGTGCAATTCAAAGGATCTATGACATACTTTTGCTGTAAACTTGCCAGGATGATGGTGATCTTTCACCTCCACCTCAAACAAATCACTTAAATGTAGAGATTAGAAACCAACAAAGGGCGAGCACCGGGCAAAATGGATCTCAACATTCTATTCATGATCTAAGAGTCTCCATATTTTTTCCAGTACAGGAGGCAGAAGCATCAAATTTAATGCTTTCTTCGGAAAGAATAGCATTGACTTGTCCTCTGATATATGTTTTGTTATCAATATGAGAATGAAGAGCCTGAGGAGAGATATTGGGAAAATGTTTGAATCTATTAGAAATAACATAACAATAAAGTGTTTAGAAATACATAAGGTAATCAAGGAGAGTCAGCCTGCCTTCATGAAGGGAAAATCATACCTAACAAACAAGATAGGTAAGGGGAACCAGTAGATACAATATATTTGGATTTTGAAAAAGCATTTTATGCTAACCCATACGAGCTACCCTAATAAGATAGATTCAATAGTGTTGAGGATAGTATATTAGCATGGATAAAGGATTGGCTAATTATTGGAAGATAGAGAATTAGAATGAAGTGGGCACTTTCAGGATGGGAACATGTAACTAATGGAATGCCACAAGAATCAGGGCTAAAGCCAGTAATGAGGAAGTATTAGTATTAGTAACATGGAAGATGAAAGTGAATGTAATATAGTTATGTCTGTACATGAATAAAGTTTGGAAAGCAAGTGGTGGGGATGCTAACAAAGGAAAAGACAGGGTAAGAGAGTGGGCAAAAGTTTGGCAGATGCAATATAATATTGGAAAATTTGAAATTATGCTCTTTGGCAGCAAGAATATTATTTAAATGGAGAAATACGGCAGAAAGGTACAGCACAAAGGGATTTTTGGGTCCTCATGCATCAATCACAAAATGCTACCATTTAGGTTCGTCAGGTAACAGGGAAGATAAACAGATTATTTGCCTTTATGTCAAAGAGAATAAAACATTAAAATTGGGAATCTTACTAAAACTATTCAGCTGGACCGCACTTAGACCACTGTGAAAAGGTCTTTTCCCCCATCTAAGGAAAGACATATTGGTGGAGCAGGAAGGCTGATGTTTCTTTTTCTGAAGAAGGGTCTAGGCCTGAAACATCGGCCTTCCTGCTCCTCTGATGCTGCTTGGCCTGCTGTGTTCATCCAGCTCCACACCTTCTTGTCTCAGATTTTCCAGCATCTGCAGTTCCTACTATCTCTGAAAGATATATTGGCATTGGAGGCCATCTGGAGAAGGATCAGTGCATTGTCTCTCCTAATTGATATTTAGAAGAATGAGAGGTGACCTTATTGAAACAAGCAAGATTCCTGTCAGGACAGATACAGAGAAGTTGTTTCTTCGTCTGTCAGGGTCTTGGACCAGAAGGCACAATCTCAGAGTAAGGAGTTGCCTATTTAAAGTAGAGATGAGGAGAATACTTTTCTCTTAGAGGGTTGTGAGTCTGTGAAATCCTTTTCCACAGAGGCCTGTTGAGGCAGTCAATAAATATATTCAGGGTTGAAATAGACAGATTTTTAATCTGCGAAGGCATCAAGGGTTATGGGGAAAAAGGCAGGAAAGTGACATTGCACATTATCAGATCAGCCATGATTGCTTTGAATAATGGAGCAACCTAGTGGGCCGACTGACCTACTTCTGATCCTGCATCTTCTGGTCTAATGAGCATCTGAACTGTACTCACCAATAGGTCGCCTGCCAGTTGTAAACAGGTTTCACTTGTATCCAATCTTGTCCACAATATAATAAAGACACTGACTCCAGGAATACAGTTGGGTCCTGTGTTATTCCATTTCACAACATTTAGACTACTACTGTTAATCTTTATTAATGGCTGGGTCTCCAAAACTAAAGAATTTGTATTTTCAGTATGCATCAGGGTCAATTTGCACTGATTATTGTTGTATCCCTGTATCTCTTGAAGAGGACAATAACTGCACATTCACAACAGCACGCTTCAGGTCAGAGGTCAACTTCTCCAACTACCCTCTGATCCCAAATATTCATTATAATATGTACAGGCCTCCTTTGACAGATTCATCTGCAATGTAATTGTAAAATAAAATTACAAATTATTGGTGTAAAGCTATTCAGTCCACCTGAAATAATTTATGAGATGTTTATAGTTTACTGATTATACTAATTTATGTAATGGCTTCTCATGAGGATTTTTTTAAAGTTATCCAAAGCTTCCAATTCAGTTCAATCAATAAATTAACCTTTCTTGCTCATTGGCCGTTTGAGGTCTCTTAATATTTTTGTTTAATCTGCGCTATATATCTCCCAAAGTGGATTAAAAGGCTAAGATAGAACCCAAGTATCAAAGTGAGTCATATCAAAAAGAAACCTATCAATCACTAATACAATTTTTTTAGGTTTCTTTTCTGTAGTTAATTAGATGCCCAAGAAAGGAAATAAATGATTTTCCTGCAGGCTAAGAGCCAAAGCTCTGGCTGAATGCAGGTAATTTCTTGCAACTGGTTTAATTATTGTATGCAGTTAATCTTCAGTACAAGTAATTACTGGTAAAGAGGAAGTGTTGAGAGTAATGAACTGGTATCGCCTTTTGTTGCTGCAAGTGAAGGCCCTAATTATTTTGCCCAGATTGCTTTGTTACCCATGGGATTGATTGCTACTTCTGGTAAAAACCAGAGTGATGGGCTTTAAAATAGATACAAGAGAAGAACAGACAATGTGGAATTCTGTGTCTTCAGCAACATGTAATGCTGTTAGCAGGTTTCAAAATTTGTAACATATTTTTCTGCGACTTTGATCAGTCACCACCTTTATGCTTTAGGAGTCAAGCAATATAATGTAAATTGCCACACTTCTCAACTCTGTTTCAAAATGGAAGAAGGAGAGGGTAGCCATTGACAGACCAGAATGGCATTGAGCACCAAGTAACCTGAAGTATTCAATGGACAACTATATCCTAATGGGAGAATTGGAAATTAATGCCCACTTGAGTACCTGATACTGCTGCTATCAGGATTTAACTGATGGTGGAAGAGATGCATGGTAAACCTCCATCCTGGGAGGTTTCCCTGAATGGCTGAATCAGACCTATTGCTAGCATTAATAAAGCATTTAGGAAAGTTCACAAGGAGTTTCAAGCCTAGGTCCAGACCCAGACTGCCACGTTAAAAAATTGACTTTTTTTTTCAGTCTTTACATTGACAATAATTGAGTGATGAACAGACAGATTGAATCTAGGCGAGAAGGAAAAGCTTATGCTTATTATAATCAAATAAATCTCTAGCATCAATCCTTCCTCAGAGGAATTTTGGAATTGAGATTAGAGAAAAGAAAAGTTTCCAGTTGCAGAACAAATGCAGATTTGTTCCTGTAAGTAATCTAGGCGCCAGGAGCATTGTCATATTCCTGGTAGATGCCTGTGCCACTGAATTTACAGTTGTATCTCATTAGAATTAAGGGAAGTCCGAACACTGTCTAAAGATGTTTTATAATGGGCAAAAGGTTCTTTTCGTTGGTTTCCAGAATACAGTTAATCACTTGGCAATTAATTGCCATTAGGAAACTGGCATCTCAAAATGATCTGCTCAACTTCTAACAATGTATATGCTGACTTAGTTTGTGCCATGAACTATAAAGGACACACATGGTAATTTTGGTGGATGACATCTATTTGCGAGCCTTTCTTTTCTCAATGACAGACACACAGAAGGAATGCCATAAGAAGCAGTTTCCCTACTTTTGAGTAAAAACTTTGTCAATCAAAGAAGAGTCAGAGAATGGGTCAAACGATGTTCCATCCAATCCCTGTGCTTGTAAAATGGAGGCATTCTGGAGCACTAATTGTGTTCCTTCAGTTAGTATTTTACTAAAAGGAAAATACAATATTAAATCAGAAACAAACCTTTTTTATTCTGCTCAAATGGCCATTTTGAGGAAGAACAGATAGACATTCATATTACCATCAAATATTGTTAAATCTTCAACAAACAATTTTCATAATTTTAAGGGATATATCGAACAGTGCTGAGCATTCATCTGGGATGTTTGAAATCAACAAATACAATTTGCATTTGTATAAGTGCCTCTAACATTGTTAAGTGTGCCAACATACTTCTCAGGAGCCTTATCATACATAAACTTGGTACAAAACCATGTGAGGAAATATTTAGGCTGAAGTCTTGGCTAAAGAGGTAAGTTTTAATAAGGGTTTAAAGAAAAGAAATGTGATTCACGTGAAGAAGAAAGAAATGCCTGAGCTTGGAGCATTGGTAGCTAAAGGCACAGTTGCCAATAGTGGTGTGATTCTATGATTACACAGGTCAGAATGGAACTAGGTGAGACCAGTCTCTCACACATGGACAACAGTGGTGAGGAGGAAGATATGGAGCTCAAGGAAAGGTTCTTTAATTACTTTTTAATGGTTAATGTGCACCTGTCAAATCAGGAAACTTGATGTTTAAGGAACCTTGGAAAAGCTTCCTGTGTCTCCAGGCTTGTCACGGACATTGGATGTTTTTTTGGAAACAAGTTCAGGCAGTCCTCTGTAGTTTTGTTTGTGGTCACACAAATGATATTTCACATTAATCTGAGGCTCCAGACTACTGGAAGTCTACTGATGAATAGATTTAGTGCCCTGGCCTGGCAATGCCAACCTCCAGCTCCCTGTGCCATAAGTCTTTGCATTTTCTGGCGCCTTATCTAAGGCTGAAATCCTGGAATATCTGGATCCTGATATCTTCACCTAACTTTCAAACCTTCCATTCTTCAGCTACTGAGGAAGGCCTCTGACTTTAAGAGTCTTGGGATTTATCTGCCAATCTTTGAGAATGGAAACTGAGATATGATCAACTTTAATTAAATTTTACTTTGGACGATAATAGTCAAACTAAAATTACCATTAGATAAACCACTGACATTTCAGGCAATTATGGTAATGCATAAAGTCTCGGGAATTGGAGGAAAATGTCTGCCAACGGGCTAGAATAGACAATGCAACTGTCGACTACAACATAGATTTCTTCTTTTTGTGTTGATATTGCTGGTGATAGAAACTCAATCTTATAATTGCTTCAGGTTAGGTTAGTACAGCTGCTGCAGTTGCAATTTATAAACTTCAAACCTGTCTTCATGACTCTTGCCATGTATGGCTGAAATGTTTCGATTTATTTTTTAAAAAGTCCATTACTGAAAACCCCCTCCAAACTACTATCAGCTGCATTCTGTCAGTCATTAAGGATGCAAGATTAGAACAAAGTTTAACCATTCAGAAGCAGGAAATGGAAAAATAGAACAAAACTGAGACCTTAAGTTCTGAGAAAAAGAAAGGCTTCCTATCTCCTCGAATGGAATTGTAATGATGCCAAATATTTGTGAGCTGCTTTTGAAAGTGGAATTGAGCCTTTTTCATACATTGCATGTATAGATGCATGACAGGCATGAGCAATTTCTCCCATACCGTTAAATGACCTTTAAACAGATAGAGTTTGAAGGGCAATATTACTTTTAACAGACAATTAAAGCCTTTGGTGCTCAAGATTCCAGGGCTCACATTTTTTTGAATATCTTTAACACAGTTTATTTTTTTCTTCTAAATGTTTAATTCACAATTAATTTAGTTTGACTATAATAAGACCACATTCAATCAATGTAAAATTAGCCGTTGCATTTACTCCTGCAGGCATTTTGTGGTTGATTTCCTTCAGCAATAATTGACATCACGAGCACAACCTAATGCATATCCTAAGTGAGGATACAACATCAAAGGTATCCCAGCTGTCAGCAGAGCTTGACAAATAATTATCTAGCCTTCCACAGGATACACAGCATTTTGCATGCTCATTTCATGTCAATCTGCACCAGAACCATCTGTATTTCACAGTTATCAGGGAACAGCTGCTGACACTAAATCTGGTTCCATTACTGATGTACTGTGCATTTTTTTTGGCACAGAAGAGTCACAGCAAAGAGAATTGCATTAAATGGAACTGTCTTTCACTTTCATTCTACTTTTAGATAATTTAAATTTCTGACGCAAAAGTTCGTCACAGTATATTGAATATTTGAAGAATGAATTAGTTTAGTGCCTTATAGGATGCTGATGTTATTCAAAAATAAAACTAGATAACTCGAGGATGCCTCGAGAAAATACGTGTAACTAAAGCTGTCAGTTATCTTCTATTCATCACAAAGAGTTGAAACATTTATACTGCATCAACATCAGCTCAGAAACTGGATTCTGAAAACAAGTTATACTCTGTTTGCAAAAGTAGATCATATGAAAATATATCATTATATTAGAAATCACTTTTCTAACCCTAAAACCTGAACATGTTCTTAGATGTGTATGAGTATCAGACAATAAAATAAACATAAATAAAAACTAAAAGAACTGTGGATGCTGTAAATCAGGAACAAAAGCAGAAATTGCAGGAAAAGCTCAGCAGGGCTGGCAGCATCTGTGAAGAAAAAATCAGAGTTAACGTTTCGGGTCCGCTAACCCTTACTCAGAATGTCCTGAGGAAGAGCCATGTGTGAATAAAATAACATATTATTTTGGTTTGATATATCTCTACTAAATGATTATTCTTTAACCAATAGATTTTCATCTGTACAGCTTTATCCCACTGCTTCCTGAACCTTTTTTGTCTATGGCCTATTTTCAAGGCCTGAATATTGTCATAACACCTCAGTGCAAACTGAGAGAGAAAGAGAAAGACAGAGAAAGAGAGATCGGAAATATAGCAAACATCTGTTGAGAATTTGGTCAGAGCATCATGGTGGCCACAGTTGTCTCAAAAAACGTGACTTCAAAAATTTCAGCTGGCAACCCTGTTTGGAGCCCTGGTCCCTAGTTTGGGAGGCTCCATTCTAACTACTGCTCATTGAACTTCACCAACTTCTGTGATCAAGTAATGCCTTGATTTTAAAGTTCCTATTGGTTACAGGTCTCTATTGGCCTGACCCCTACTTACGTCAGTAAGCTTCCAAACCCTTTGAGATCTCTGCATCCTCCAACTTAAGCCTCTTGCACATTTCCAAATTGAATCACTTTACCATTGGTGATGGGGACCTTAGACTGTCAACTGGCTAAGCTTTACATTCTGAAATTCCCTCCTTAAATCTATTAAATCTCTCCCTCTCTACATATGTCTCCTTCTTTAAGATATTTCCCAACTCCTACCTTTCTATTCAAACTTATAGTTATCAATCTAACTCCTTAAATTGTCCTGTGTGGGATTTTGTTTCTTAAGGTTTCCATGAGACGTATCATCAGATTTTACCATGTCAAAAGTATTAAATGCAAATGAGAAACATAATGGCTTGAAAAATAGGAACAAATGTCGGCTATTCAGCCCATCAAGCCCTCTCTACCCTTCAATGAGATCATAGTCAATCTTCTATTTTAACAGTATTTTTCTGCACTATCTCCATATCTTTTGTAATTTTTAAATCTCAGAAATCTATGAATGTCTGCCTTAAAATAACTCAATGACTGAGTAAATCTCTGGAATAGCATTTGTCAAACATTCACCACCTTCTGAGTAACGAAATTCTTCCTCATCACAATCTTAAATGGACTTCCCGTTATACTGACAAATGGATGTGTTGTTACAGAAGAATCACTTGCTTTGAAAATAACACCACTTCATATATTATTTTTGTTCTGTCGTAAGCAGAAAGCTTAAAGAAGTCTATAGAAAACTAAGAGATGACTCTTTTCCAACTTCAAAAGCTTTAAATCAAATCAGTGTGAGTCAGTCAAAAACAGATTGGTGACATTAATATTTGTTTGGCTGGTGTCATTGTAAAGTTGTACTTGTGCGACCTTTGTGCTAAACATTTAAACATCGGTGGAGTGGAATGAAAATACCAGTTGATCTGAGGGATCTAGTCCCACAGTCCCTGCTATAGGAAGAACATTATTAAACTGGAAAAGGTGCAAAAGGTTTTGCAAGGATTTTACTGAGACTGAAGGGCTTGAGTTATAAGAAGAGACTAGATGAGCTAGGATTTTTTTTTCCTGAGCATAGGAGGCTGAGGGGTGACCTTCCGAAGGTTTACCAGATCATGAGTGGTATAGCTAAGGTGAATAACCAAGGTCCTTTCCTCAGGGTAGGGGAGTCCAAAACTGGAGGGACTAGGTTTAAGGTGAGAGGAGGAAAGATTATAAAAGACCTAAGGGGCAATTTTTTCGCACAGAGGGTGGTGCATATATGGAATGAATTGCCAGAGAAAGAGAGGAGTACAATTTCAACATTTAAAAGACAGTTAACAGGCACATGCTTAGAAAATATTTAGAGGGATATGGGCCAAATAGGAGTTGTTCTGCTTCGGAAACCTAATTGGCATGGATGAGGTTTTTTAGAATTTGTTCAAATCTTGAAGGCATTGCTAGTTAGGCCAGCATTTATTGTGTATCTCTAATTGTCCAAAGGGCAGTTAAGAATCAACCATATTATTGTGGGTCTGGAGTCACATATAGGCCAGATCAGGTAAGGATAGCAGTTTCCTTCCCTAAAGGCATTAGTGAAGCAGGTGGGTTTTTGCCAACAATTGACAACGGCAGCGAGTTTTAAGAAAATTTGTAGCTAAGGTTGAGGTTCTGGATGTAAGTTTGCTCGCTGAGCTGGAAGGTTCATTTTCAGATGTTTCGTCACCATTCTAGGTAACATCAGTGAGTCTCCGGTGAAGCGCTGGTGTTATGTCCTGCTTTCCAAACATATAAATAGAAAGTGGGACATACCACCAGCACTTCACTGGAGGCTCACTGATGATGTCACCCAGAATGGTGATGAAATGTCTGAAAACGAACCTTCCAGCTCAGCGAGCAAACTTACATCCAGAATTGACAATGGCTTCATGGCCATCATTCGACTCTTAATTTCAGATTTATTGAATTCAAATTCCACCTTCTGCCATGTCAGGATTTGAAGCTGTCTCTCTACAACATCACTTGGGTCTCTGGGTTAACAGTCCAGCAATGATACCACGAGGCAATTGCCTCTCTAAGTTGGGCCAAATATCTGTTTCCAAGTTACATGGCTTGATGGCTTTATGACTCAGTCAATGTACATAATGCTGCATTACTAAAATTGATAAACTTTCAATTAATTGGTATTCTGAAATGCCATAACATTGATATTGCTGACAATATATTCTACATATAATTTATGCACTGGCCAGAGCATTATATGCACTAAAGTAATTACTAAGCAAAGTAAACAAGTATGCATTGAATTTTCTGTTAGGAAATTTTGGAATTTTTTTTTGTAGCTTAACAGAGACATCAGTTGTTTGAAAAAGAAATTTCTTGCTTATTTTCAGTTTTGGGGCAGTTCTATAGGAGTTCTTAGATGAAGATGGATATATAAGCAGTAGTCCTGAGAAAGGGAAAAGATAGAAAAAGTATATTACCTTTGAATAAGGCGTTTTAGTGATAGTCCCAACCAGAAATGTTTGGATAAGACAATGAAGAGGTTATTTGAAAAAGAGAATATTTGCAGTAAAGGTATATGAATTCACAAGATAAAGAGGCACAACTTCATAAAGGAATCTTCACCGAGTAACTAAGGAATAATGCAGTTTCATGTGAAAGTACCCATGGAGTCACAGAATTATGCAGAACAGAAACAGACTCTTCAGTCCAACTCATCCAGGCCTACCAGACATCCCTTTTTGACC
The DNA here is from genome assembly GCF_030684315.1 of Stegostoma tigrinum. Classification (NCBI taxonomy): domain Eukaryota; kingdom Metazoa; phylum Chordata; class Chondrichthyes; order Orectolobiformes; family Stegostomatidae; genus Stegostoma; species Stegostoma tigrinum. The sequence continues at coordinate 74,236,445 of NC_081356.1, forward strand.
TAGTCCAATGCACCTGTTTGTAGAACTATTCAGATGGCTCTTAAATCTTGTAATTGTCCCCACTCTCACCACTTCCTCTGGCAGCTCTTGTATACATGTGCCACCCTATGCATGAAAAGTTACCCTACAGGCACTTTTAAAATCTTTCTCCTCTCACCCTAAACCCATGCCCTCTAATTTTAGGGTTCCCACCTTAGGAAAAAGACCTTGGCTATTCATCCTATTCATGCCCCTCATGATTTTATACATCTCTATATGACCACCCAGCATACATTCAGCCTCTCCCTATAATTCAAACCCTCCATCCTGTCAGTATCTTTGTAAATCTTTTCTGCACCCTCTTAACTTTAACAACCTCCTTCTTACGAAGGGTGACCAGAATTATATTTGGTATTCTAAACGTGGCCTCATCAATACAGCCACGATACGACATCCTAGTTCCTATCTGTAAAGTTCTGACCAATAACGGCAAGCATACCAAGTGCCTTCTTCACCATCCTGTCTACCTGCAACTCCACTTTCAAGAAACAATGCACCAGCACTCCTAGGTCTCTTTTTTCGAAGCACTCCGCAGGTCCCCACCATTGACTGTATTAATCCTGCCCTGGATTGCCTTGCCAAAATGCAGCACCTCCCATGTGTCTAAATTAAACTCATCTGCCCCACCTGAGCCCATTGTCCCATCTGATCAAGGTCACACCATTCTCTGAGTTAATCTTCTTCATTGTCCACTACACCACCTATTTGGGTATCATCTGCAAACTTACTAACCATGCCTCCTATATTCACATCTAAACTATTTATCTAAACGATGAAAAGCACAGAACACAGAACATTACAGCAAAATACAGGCCCTTCGGCCCTCGATGTTGTGTCGACCTGTCATACCAATCTGAAGCCCATCTAACCTACACTATTCCATGTACGTCCATATGCTTATCCAATGATGACTTAAATGTACCTAAAGTTGGCGAATCTACTACTGTTGCAGGCAAAGCGTTCCATTCCCTAACTACTCTCTGAGTAAAGAAACTACCTCTGACATCTGTCCTATATCTTTTACCCCTCAATTTAAAGCTATGCCCTCTTGTGCTCGCCATCACCATCCTAGGAAAAAGGCTCTCCCTATCCACCCTATCTAACCCTCTGATTATTTTATATGTTTCAATTAAGTCACCTCTCAACCTCCTTCTCTCTAATGAAAACAGCCTCAAGTCCCTCAAGCCTTTCCTCGTAAGATCTTGCCTCCATACCAGACAACATCCTAGTAAATCTCCTCTGCACCCTTTCCAAAGCTTCCACATCGCAGTAGACTCAGTCACCCTCATGGCCCACTGCTAGTCACAGGTCTCCAGTTCACAAGGCAACCTTTTTCCCCCACCAATTTTATATCCAATTGCATAGCTCCCCCAGATCCGATGTGAACCAACCTTACTAACCAGTCTCCAGTGAGGAACCTTGTCAAATGTTTTACTGAAGTCTATACTGACAGCATCTACTGCGCTGCCTTCATTAATCTTCTTTACCACCTCTTCAAAAAACTCTGTCAAGTTAGTGAGACATGATTTCCCATGCACAAAGCCATGTTGACTACTCCTAATCAATTCTTGCCTTACCAAATGCATGCAAATCCTGTACTTCAGAATCCCCTCCAACAACTTAGCAACTACTAACATAACATAAGGCTCACTGGCCAATATCTCCCTGACTTTCCTTACAGCCTTTCTTAAGTGATGACACCACATTATCTAACCTCCAGTTTTCCAGCACCTCATCCATGGTTGGATTTTTTTGTAACTATTTGGCAAAGCTATGTCAGGTATTCTTTTTGCCCTCCTAATATCCCTCTTAAGTATACTCCTATGGCCTTTATATTCACCAAGGATTCACTCGATCCCAGCTGTCTACACCTGACATATTCTACACCAGAGCCTCAATTTCCCCAGTTATCCAGCATTACCTGCACCTACCAGCCTTGCCCTTCACACATGCAGATACTTTCTGTCTTTGAAGTCTCATTATATCATTTTTAAAGGTCTCCACCAATCAACTTTTGAATGCTCCTATCCAATACCTTAAAAATTGGCCTTACTCCAGCTTAGAACTTTAAATTTTTGATCAGTTCTATCCTTCTCCATTGCTATTTTAAATTTAACAGAATTATGATCACTTGCCCCAAAATGCTCCCCCACTGACATCTGTCACTTACCCTGCCTAATTTCTCAACAGAAGGTCAGATAAATCGATATGTTAAATAGGAAAGTTTTCCTGTGCACACTTAATAAATTCCTCTGCATCCAAGCCCTTAACATTGTGACAGTGCCAGTCTGTGTTTGGAAAGTTAAAAACTCCAACCATAACCACCTTATTATTCTTACAGATATCTGAAATCTCCTTACACATTTCCTTCTCAAATTCCTGTTGACTATAGGTGGGGGGAGGGTGGGGGATACGGGGGCGCAATAACATACACTCAATCAGGTAATTATCCACCCAAATAACGTCCCTGGACATACTTCAAGGAATTTCCAGGTCCTCCCTAAGCACAATCATAATATTATCCCTAACCAAAAGTGCCACTTCCCCTCGTCTCCTGCCTCCCTTTCTGTCCTTCCTGTAATGTCTGTACGCTGGAACATTAAGCTGCCGGCCCTGTCCAACCCTGAGCCGTGTTCCTGTAAAAGCTATGATATCACAGTCCCATGATCCCAATCATGTACCAAGTTCATCTAACTTACCTGTCAGACCTCGATCTCTGCCAAGTAGAGTTTTAGCTTTAAGCCTCTAGGATTTCCAGGAATATCCTCCCAAAGTACAACCATAATATTACCCCTTCACCAGGTAGTCCAGGGCACACACAGAAATGTTCTGCAGCCATCAGTGCGACATCAGGATGGTGTGTTGCTTCCCTGGTCCCAGAATCAAGGATGTCTCAGAGAAGGTGCAGAATATACCGAAAGGGGAGAGTGACCAGCAGGAGGTCATTGTGCATGTTGGCACCAAAGTCATAGGTAAGGAAAGGGGGGTCTGCCTATTTGACTATTTGATTTGATCCACTTATCTATTGTACCAGCCTCAGCCATTTCTCGTTTCTCACTATTGGTCTGGTTCCCACCACCCTGTCCCCTTACGAGTTGAAAGCCTCCTGGGTAGCACTTGCAAATCTCCCCACAAGGATATTGATCCCCCTCCAATTCAGGTGGAAGCTATCTCCCTTATACAGACCATTTTCTACCCAGGAAGACATCCACATGGTCCAAAAATGTGAATCCTTGCCCCCAGCACTATCTCCTTAGTCTGCATTCATCTGTGGTATCCTCCTATTCCTACTGTCACCAGCAGGTGGCACTGGGAGTAATCCAGATTTTACCACCTTCAAGGACCGACTTATGAACTCGTTTCCCATGTTCTCTCTACAGGACCTCACCCCCTTTCCCTACTTATGTCCATAACACCATAAGTCCATAAGACATAGGAGTGGAAGTAAGGCTATTCGGCCCATCAAGTCCACTCCACCATTTAAATCATGGCTGATGGGCATTTCAACTCCACTTCCTTGCACTCTCCCCGTAGCCCTTGATTCCTGCTGAGATCAAGAATTTATTGATCTCTGTCTTGAAGGTATCCAATGTCCCGTCCTCCACTGCACTCCGTGGCAATGAATTCCACAAGCCCACCACTCTCTGGCTGGAGAAATGTCGTCTCATTTCAGTTTTAAATTTACCCCCTCTAATTTTAAGGCTGTGCCCACGGGTCCTAGTCTCCCCGCCTAAAGGAAACAACTTCCTAGCGTCCACCCCTTCTAAACCATACATTATCTTGTAAGTTTCTATTAGATCTCACCTCAACCTTCTAAACTCTAATGAGTACAATCCCAGGATCCTTAGTCGTTCATCATACATTAAACCTACCATTCCAGGGATCATCCGTGTGAATCTACGCTGGACACGCTCCAGGGCTAGTATGTCCTTCCTGAGCTGTGGGGCCCAAAATTGGACACAGTATTCTAAATGGGGCCTAACCAGAGCCTTATAAAGTCTCAGAAGCACATCGCTGCTTTTATATTCCAACCCTCTTGAGATAAACAATAACATTACATTTGCTTTCTTAATTGCGGACTGTACCTGCAAGTTAACCTTTAGAGAATCCAGGGCCAACACTCCCAGATCCCTTTGTACTTCTGCTTTGCGAATTTTCTCACCATTTAGAAAATAGTCCATGCCTGTATTCTTTTTTCCAAAGTGCAAAATCTGACATTTACTCACATTGAATTTCATCAGCCATTTCCTGGACCACTCTCCAAAACTGTCTAAATCTTTCTGCAGCTTCCCCACCTCTTCAGGACTACCTGCCTGTCCACCTATCTATGTATCATCGGCAAACTTCGCCAGAATGCCCCCAGCCCCTTCATCCAGATCATTAATGTATAAGGTGAACAGCTGCAGCCCCAACACTGAACCCTGCGCGACACCACTCGTCATCAGTTGCCATTCCGAAAAAGAGCCTTTTATCCCATCTCTCTGCCTTCTGTCAGTCAGCCAATCCTCAAGCCAAGCCAGTAGCTCTCCTTGAACACCTCGTTGGTGCCAACATGCACAATGACCTCCTGCTGGTCACTCTCCTTTGTCAGTATATTCTGCACCTTCTCTGAGACATCCTTGATTCTGGGACCAGGGAGGCAACACGCCATCCTGATAGAACATAAGAGCATAGAACACAGAACATTACAGCACAGTACAGGCCCTTTGGCCCTCGATGTTGTGTCGACCTGTCATACCAATCTGAAGCCTATCCAACCTACACTATCCCATATACGTCCATATGCTTGTCCAACGACGACTTAAATGTACTTAAAGTTGGCGAATCTACTACCGTTGCAGGCAAAGCATTCCATAACCTTACTACTCTCTGAGTAAAGAAACTACCTCTGACATCTGTCCTGTATCTTTCACCCCTCAATTTAAAGCTATGCTCCCTCGTGCTCGCCGTCACCATCCTAGGAAAAAGGCTCTCCCTATCCACCCTATCTAACCCGCTGATTATCTTATATGTCTCAATTATGTCATCTCTCAACCTTCTTCTCTCTAACGAAAGCAGCCTCAAGTCCCTCAGCCTTTCCTCGTAAGACCTTCCCTCCATACCAGACAACATTCTAGTAAATCTCCTCTGCACCCTTTCCAAAGCTTCCACATCCTTCTTATAATGCTGTGACCAGAACTGTACGCAATACTCCAAGTGCGGCTGCACCAGAGTTTTGTACAGCTGCAGCATAACCTCATTGTTCCGGAACTCGATCCCTCCATTAATAAAAGCTAAAACACTGTATGCCTTCTTAACAACCCTGTCAACCTGGGTGGCAACTTTCAAGGATCTGTGAACATGGATACCAAGATCTCTCTGCTCATCTACACTACCAAGAATCTTACCATTAGCCCAGTACTTTGCCATCTGGTTACTCCTATCAAAGTGCATCACCTCACACTTGTCTGCATTAAACTCCATTTGCCACCTCTCAGCCCAGCTCTGCAGCTTATCTATGTCTCTCTGTAACCTACAACATCCTTCATCACTATCCACAACTCCACCGACCTTAGTGTCGTCTGCAAATTTACCAACTCTTCCCTCTACACCATCATCCAGGTCATTTATAAAAATGACGAATAGCAGTGGACCCAACACCAACCCTTGCGGTACACCACTAGTAACTGGTCTCCAGGATGAACATTTCCCATCAACCACCACCCTCTGTCTTCTTTCAGCAAGCCAATTTCCGATCCAAACTGCTACATCTCCCACAATTCCATTCCTCTGCATTTAGTACGATAGCCTATTGTGGGGAACCTTATCGAAAGCCTTGCTGAAATCCATATACACCACATCAACCGCTTTACTCTCATCTACCTGTTTGGTCACCTTCTCAAAGAACTCAATAAGGTTTGTGAGGCATGACCTACCCTTCACAAAACCGTGCTGACTATCCCTAATCAAATTATTCTTTTCTCGATGATTATAAATCCTATCTCTTATAACTTTTTCCAACACTTTACCAACAACTGAGGTAAGGCTCACTGGTCTATAATTACCAGGGTAGTCTCTACTCCCCTTCTTGAACAGGGGAACCACATTTGCTATCCTCCAGTCTTCTGGCACTATTCCTGTAGACAATGACGATTTAAAGATCAATGCCAAAGGCTTGGCAAGCTCCTCCCTGGCTTCCCAGAGGATCCGAGGATAAATCCCATCTGGCCCAGGGGACTTATCTATTTTCACACTCTGTAGGATTTCTAATACCTCTTCCTTGTGAACCTCAATCCCACCTCGTCTAGTAGCCTGTATCTCAGTCTTCTCCATGACAATATTGTCGTTTCTAGAGTGAATATTGTCGAAAAATATTCATTTTGTGCTTCCCCTGTCTCATCTGACTCCACACACAACTTCCCACTACTATCCTTGATTGGCCCTCATCTTACTTTCGTCATTCATTTATTCCTTAAATACATATAGAAAGCTTTAGGGTGTACCCTGGTCCTATCTGCCAACAACTTCTCATGTCTCCTCCTGGCTCTTCTGAGCTCTCTCTTTAGGCCTTTCGTGGCTACCTTGTAACCTTCAAGTGCCCTAAGTGAGCCTTCACATCTCATCCTAACATAAGCCTTCTTCTTCCTCTTGACCAGAGATTTCACATCCTTCGTAAACCACGGCTCCCGCGCTCTACAGCTTCCTCCCTGCCTGACAGGTACATACTTATCGAGGACACAAAGGAGCTTTTCCACTGATGGCTGCTGAAAATTTCTGTGTGTGCCCTAGGCTACCTGGTGAAGGGATAATATTACGGCTGTACTTAGGGAGGATATTCCTGGAAATCCTAAAGGCTTAAAACTAAAACTCTACCTAAAATGTTTTGGACATTCTTTGGTATTCTTAATTATTTTTAGTGCTCTTCGATATCCTTGATTTATTATAAATAATAGCAAACTGTCTTCTATTATGTGTGGTATTACAGTTTTCAATAATTTTAACATACTTAATCACAAAGTGTGTTGCTGGTTAATTTCTGTTGATTAAACTGTAAAATATTAAATGTCTCTCTTAAGCTTTCCCTATTGCAACTGAAATGAACGTTAATCTCTTGTACTTTTTCTTATATGTGAAAGTGTATTTTCTGAGGAGGAGGATCCCTGATCCTTAAAATATATGGGATATTTATAGCATAGCCTAAGACTGATTAATATTAAAGAGGCTATTTAGAGGTGGTAACATTCTCTCCTGTGGGATGGTTATGTCAATTTTATGAATCCAGAAAGTAAGTTCAGATACCAAAGTTATCAGGGAAGTGCTTTTAAAAAAAAGTTGAAAACTATAAATCACTTCACAATGATGAACTTATAAAGTAATTGAAAGAATGATACGTCAATGATTAAATTGTTTCTAACTAAATCTGGGAAGAATTTTTACACAATTTGACTCAACTTTTTGATGAGCTATAAAATGCCAAATCATTTAAAACTTTGGCTAAGAATGAACTTATTTACGCTATACTGTGGACCAAGACTGAGTAGCTCCTATAGAAATTAAAGTTCAGACTATTTTAGGCTTACTTATGCCTTGATAAGACGAGAAATTTTATGCGATGTTGGTATGAATGGATTCTATCGCAATATTTTTTCGAACTTTAGCATTGTTGTTGCACCTTTAACAAATTTGTTGAAAAGAGCAGAAAATAAAAATGGATGTCAAACTGTCAAGGTACCTTGAAAATGTAAAAGCGCAGTTGACAACAGCATTGTTTTAGATGCATTGAATTATGCAAAGCCATTTAAACTGGCTGTTGATGCCATCGATATTGGTGTGGAGGTTGTTTTTCCTGCAGGAGGACAAGAAGGGCATTAAATGAACAGTAAGTTATTTTTCAAAATAAGAGAGACCTTGGGCTGAATCTTATTCTTCTTCGCTAAATGCAAGTTACTTTGAGTTTCTGAAAGGGATTCTTGCTGGGAAGCTTAATGAGGTTTCTTGCCTGCAATTCCAGATACACCATATAAACTGCCTCCTACACACCAATTGCATTCCTGAACTCCAGTATTAGACCTCATCTCACTACATGCCAGTCCTAGAACTTTGTGCCACTCAATAAGTATCCACTGAAAGACCAACATCCCTTCTGCCCATGCCATCTTTGAGAGGGCACTGTGGATCTGGAGAGATGTTGGCAAAGCAATGCCCTGAGGAGTCTAAAAGCCACACTGCCCATGGCTGACACCCCTTCATATAAACAATAACGTTCTCTCACGCTGGTCTCCAATTAACCATCAGGCCACAAACATTACTTGTCCTTAGAGACATCCTAACTGAAGGCCCTCTCTAAGTCTCTGCTACTCCTTCGTCAAGTGATCAGTTGCATTTTGTCACTGCCCAGCAGGGGAACATCACATACAAATATTCAGACAGATCTCAGCACAAGTTTTTTTTTGACAACCAAAGAAGGGGGACACAAAAGAAATGAACAGAGGTTTGCAAATGGTGCAAACTTTGACAGTTCATGATGAGTTTCTTTGTCTGTCTAAAGAGCATAATAATTAATCTCTAGATATTTCTGTAGGTATGGTGATTTTAAAAAAAAAATTCAAAGATTAGGTTTCAGAATGAATATGTATTTCATTACTTTCGGAGTGGTTTTGACTGAGTATAGAAAATAACTTTATATCAATAATGCTGTTAGAGGTTCCTGGACCGTTTATAAGCTTAGCTGAAACACCAATAGCTTGGGTGTTTTTTATTGTTCAGTTTAAATTTTGGAGCAGTTCTGCAGAAGTCCTCAAGTGAAGATAGACGTATAAAGTAGGTGCTCCTCAAAAGGGTCGAAGAAGGAAACACTTGATTGCCTTAGAATAATGAATTTTCTGCTTGTCCCAGGCCAGATGTGTTGAATAGAATCTTGGAGAATTTATTTAGAGCTAAGAGTATTTACATTCAGCTAAATGATAGCTCCAGGTAAAGTTCTCAGATTCTCAAGATGGGAAATGAAGTCACAGTCCACCTCAGCCCATCAAGTACTTCTCAAGTAGTGTTTTTGGTACTGTCAAGGGATGTTTTTGGGGACCTGTAAAATAGTATTTGAGAGCAAAAACTTCAATTGTGTATCACATAGAATTATATATATAAATAAATTTTACTGTTAAAATCAAAAATTATTGTGTGATTTCAGTGAGAAACCATTTTGTTAAGACCAGAACAAAATGAGATATGATCTATCAATTCAAATTTAGTCTGCAATCTAACTTGTCCAGTAATAAAATCAGCTGGAATCATAACACAATTTAGAAACATTGTTGGTTTGTGCCAAATGCCATAACTCACCTTCTGTAGCCAACTCACATGGTTCTAAAACTCAGGGCCTCTCGTTTAACAGTAGACACACTAAGTGTCTGGAGGGATGTGGCTCCAAAATGCTCAAGAAGTATGACCCATCTAGGGCAAAGCAGCTCATTTGATTAACATGACATTCACAAACATTCACTTCCTCAGCAGTTACTAAGGATATATTTTTCATGATACCTATGAACTTGTTTATTTGTTTATTTTTCAGATGCACATGTAACTGACTGGACCAGCATTTACTGTCCATCTCAAATTGTCCTGGAGAAGGTGGTGGTGTGTTGCCTTCTTGAACTGCTACAGTCCACATGCTATAGGTAGACCCACTTTGCCATGAAGGCCAGGATTTTGACCCAACAACACTGAAATAAAGATCACGTGTTTCTAAGTCAGGATTATTAGTGGTAGATAATAACTTGTAGGTGATGAGGTCCCAAGTATCTGCTGCCCTTGTCTTTCTAGATGGTAGTAGTTGTGAGTTTGAAGATGCGGTCAACGGAGCCTTGCTGAATTTTTGCAGTGCATCTTGTAGATGGTACGCACTGCTGCTACTGTGCATTGGTGGTGGAGGAAGTGAATGTTTGTGAATGTCATGTTAATCAAATGAGCTGCTTTGTCCTGGATAGTGTCATACTTCTTGCGCATTTCAGAGCCGCATCCCTCCAGACACTTAGTGTGTCTACTGTTAAACCAGAGGCCCTGAGTTTTAGAACCATGTGAGTTGGCTACAGAAGGTGAGTTATGACATGGTTCAATGAGTTGATAATCACTCTTTCATAATCTTCCTATTATTTCCCAAGTGGGGACTGTGTGAAGGTAAGCAAATAAAATAATGTTTTCAACATGTTTGTTACAGCATAGGAATTACAACATAAAATCTTCTGCCATCCTTTCAGACATTCACTTGAACATTGACTTTCTTATTTCATAGTTTTTAATCTCTGACAAAACTTTTTTTTTCAAGTAGAATCAAACACAACTCAAAATGTTGACTCTGTGCCTGTGTCCACAGACAATGCCTGCCCTGATTGAGTCTCCTCTCTGTGTATATTTCAGATTGCTCTGCATTGCCTTTTTTTTTGTTTGAGTAACAAGATGTTTAGGATGTAGAAATTTTGCCTAATAACATGTACACAAATTGGCTTCTACTCCAAATTATTAGAGCTTAAGTACACATCAACCTCTTGCTCTAAGTCATTGTACCATTTTTGCATAAATAATAGCAAATAGTGTTAATATTTGGTTAACTGGTCCAACAGTTTTCTTTTATATTAAGGAAGGAAAGGGTAATTTCATTCTTTCAGTAGCTTTTGAGTATCCTGGTTGAGAGCTGATAATGTAAATCATTGTCATTCCCAATTGGGGAAAATAACATAGCTTGGCCAACAAATCTAGATGTAACACACATCCATGACCCTCAGATAGGCTTTTCACAAGGAATTAAAGTCAGGATTATGGATTAGGGCAGTTGCTAAGGATATATTTTTCATGATACCTAACCCACTTTTCCTACAATCAACAAGAGTTTTGTTAAGCACACTCTGAATAGTGTAATAGGCCTTATTAATTTCCTCTCGTCGGTTGATGAAAGAAATTTGCGCTGCTCAAACTATCAATTTTGATGCAGTTCAAGGGAATATTCATTATGACATTAATAGAGAGCAAAGGCAAGGGGGCTCAAATCAAATGAAATGTTATGGAATATTGGTCAAAAATTCAGGATGCTGTAGAAATAGCTATCGGGAAGCAATGGTTGAAAAGTTATGAAGAGAAGCATAAACCATAAAATCAATCAAATGAATTTTATTAGGTAAAATATAGAACAAATGAAATCAATATTCTCCATTTAATTTAATTGCAGCGAGCATAGCACTGTGTTCTGGGCATAAGCCAAATTACTGCTCCTGCACTGACGAAGTTATTGACTTCAAAAAGTTGGCAGAGGGATGGAATATGCATGATATGAGAGGTTTGTTGGTGGGGCAATGATAATATTAGCCTGTAGTAAGAGATTAAAAAATTTGTGAAATGTAAATGAGCAGTAGATTTAGTCATAATTTCAGGAATGTCATTTGGCCCTAGAGGGATTCAGTTTCTAGTTTCATTGTTAGCATACACAACATCGGAATTAATAATGGATGGAAAAGGGAGAAAATGAAAATGGGAGTTTTTTTTCTGGAACTGATGGCTGAGTGATTTTTTTTATTGAAAATGAGCCAAACTGATTTGCTTTCTCAGTAGCTGAGCAGTCAAGTTTATTTTGAAGAGTAAAATTGTTGATTGATACCACACAGAAGGAGGGAGGACATTCAGCTCAGTGAACTGGCCCTTTGAAAATGCTCTCAAATTAAGAAATTGGAGCAGAGAAGACTATGTCAGCTATGGAACCTGCTGTACGACTCAACATAATCAGGCTGACCTTAGGATTCAACTACACTTTACCCACAATTCCCAAATCCTCTGATTCCCTAGAGGTGTGAAGCTGGAAAATCACAGCAGGTCACAGCATCCGAGGATCAGGAGTGTCAATGTTTCGGGCCAAAACCTGGCAAAGGTTAATGGCCAGAAGCATTGACTTTCTAGCTCCTCAGATGCTGTCTGATTTGCTGTGCATTTCCAGCCTCACGCCTATAGATATTAGCTGAGTTTCTGGATGAATAGTTTCATGGTAATACCACCAGGCCATTGCTTTCCTTGATCTTCTCACCAATCAAAAGCGTTGATATACTCAGCTTCAGAGAGACAGCCTCTTTCTCAAAAAGCAGTGGGTGCGGAATCTTCAAATAATTTTAAGCCAGAGATAGATAGATTCTTGATTGCAAAGTGGATGAAAGATCTACATCTACATCAGCCTCAATGATGGAGTGTCACAACCTTCTGGGGCACAAATATGAAAGATTCATAACCTTAGCATTGAATAAATTTCCCCTTGTCTCAGTCCAAATGATCATTCCCTTATCCCAAGACTGTCCTCCCGCTTTCAAGAAAAATAATATCTCCAACTCACTTTATAATCTTGAATTTGTCAATGATCTCTCCTCTCATTCTTCTAAACCACAGAGAATATGGACACGATGTACTTAGCCTCTCAACATAACACAAACGTCTTAGCCCAGTCACCGTACTAGTCAACCACTACTATGTTGCTTTCAATGCAAGAAAATCCTTCCTTAAATAGGAGATCAAAGCTTCATGCAGTATTCTAAGCATTGTCTAACCAAACTCCCATCCAACTTTCGCAAGACTTCTTTACAGTTGTACTTCAATGACTTTGCAATAAAAGCCAATGTGCAAGCATACAGGTTAGGAAGAGAAGTAAGCCTTTTGGCTGTTTGAGTCTGCTTTGCCATTCAATAGGATTATGGCTGGTCAGATGACTCCTCATGACTGCTGATAATTTTCACTCCATTGTTAATCAAGAATCTATTTATATTTGTCTTAGAAACATTCAAAAACTCTGATTTCACTCCTTTTTTGAGGAAAAGTGTTCCGAAGACACATGATCCTCTGTGACAAATTTCTTTAATTTGGGAAATGTCTATAATTAAACTTTGGCCCCTACTTTTAGATTGCCTCACAAGACTAAGTTTCTTTTCTACATCCACCTTATTACACCCACACAGGATTATTTCAATCAAGTTGCCTCTCATGCTTTTAAACTCCAGTGATACAATTCTAACCTGTCCGAACTTTCCACATAGGATAACATGCCCGTTCCGAGTATTAGTCTTGCAAACTTTCTCTGAACTCCTTCAACTGTATTTACATCCTTTCTTAAATGAGGGAATTAATATAGTACATGGTAAACCAGATGCGGTCTCACGAATGGCCTGTATTTGGGCAGTTTTTGAGAAGAATTGGCTAAAGCAGGATGTGAAAAGTAGTTGCTCCTGAACAAAGGAGGTAGTTTAGAACTATTAAGAAGTAGGTTACCTCAGTGTATGATGTTTAGTTTTTAAGTTCCAGAGAACGTTGGATTAAACAACTGAAGAGTTATTTATAAGCATATGAACAGGGAATAAGAATGGGTCACTTAGCCCTTTGAGTCTACCATTAGATAAGATCATGGCTGGTCTGATTTTAACCTCATCCCTATATTCCTGAATATCCTAACAATCTTTCATCCCCTTTGCAATCAAGAATCTATCTATCTCTGGCTTAAAATTATTTGAAGATTCCGCACCCACTGCCTCTTGAGAAAGAGACTCTCTCTCTGAAGCTGAGTATATCAATGCTTTTGATTGGTGAGAAGATCAAGGAATGCAATGGCCTGGTGGTATTACCATGAAACTATTCATCCAGAAACTCAGCTAATATCTATAGGTGTGAGGCACGAAATGCTCAGCGAATCAGACAGCATCTGAGGAGCTAGAAAGTCAATGCTTCTGGCCATTAACCTTTGCCAAGTTTTGGCCCGAAACATTGACATTCCTGATCCTCGGATGCTGTTGACCCACTGTGATTTTCCAGCTTCACACCTGTAGACTGTGGCTTCTGGCATCTGCAACTCAGCTAATGTTCCAGGAACTCAGGTGCAAATCCTAGCTGACGGTGGAATTTGAGTTCACTAGAAATATCTGGATTTAAGAATCTGCTGATGACCATGAAATCATTGTCGATTGTTGGAAAAATCCATCGAGGTCACTAATGCCCTGCAGTGAAGTAGAATGCCGTCATCATCTGGTCTGCCCTACATGTGACTCCAGACCCACAGCAGCGTGTTTGACTCTCAACTGCCCTCTGATGTGGCCTAGCAAGTCAATGGAATGTATCAGTAGCCATGAAGTCTCAACAAAGAGATGAAAACAGGCGGACCACCTGGCATTGACCTTGGCACCAGAAACGACAATGGCAGAAATAGCCTTGTCAAACTTGCAAAGTCATCCTCACTAACATCTGGGGGCTAGAGCCAAAATTAGAAGAACTTCCTCACAGACTAGTTAAGCAACCGCCTGACATAGTCATACTCACAGAATCGGACAATGTCCCAGACACCGCTATCATCATAAAATCTGAAAGAACTGCGGATGCCATAAATCAGATACAAAAACGGAAGTAAGATAACAAAGTGTGGAGCTGGATGAACACAGCAGGCCAAGCAGCATCTCAGGAGCACAAAAGCTGACGTTTCGGGCATAGACCCTTCATCAGAGAGGGGCATGGGGAGAGGGTTCTGGAATAAATAGGGAGAGAGGGGGAGGCGGACCGAAGATGGAGAGAGGAGAAGATAGGTGGAGAGGAGAAGATAGGTGGAGAGGAGAGTATAGGTGGGGAGGTAGGGAGGGGATAAGTCAGTCCGGGGAGGACAGACAGGTCAAGGAGGTGGGATGAGGTTAGTAGGTAGGAGATGGAGGTGCGGCTTGGGGTGGGAGGAGAGGATGGGTGAGAGGAAGAACAGGTTAGGCAGGCGGGGATGAGCTGGGCTGGTTTTGGAATGCAGTGGGGGGAGGGGAGATTTTGAAGTTTGTGAAGTCCACATTGATACCATTGGGCTGCAGGATTCCCAAGAGGAATATGAGTTGCTGTCCCTGAAACCTTCGGTTGTCATCATTATGGCACTGCAGGAGGCCCAGGATGGACATGTCATCTGAGAAATGGGAGGGGGAGTTGAAACGGTTCGCGACTGGGAGGTGCAGTTGTTTATTGCGAACCAAGCGGAGGTGTTCTACAAAGCGGTCCCCAAGCCTCCTCTTGGTTCCCCCAATGTAGAGGAAGCCACAACTGGTGCAGCAGATGCAGTATACCACATTGGCAGATGTGCAGGTGAACATCTGCTTGATGTAGCAAGTCATCTTGGGGCCTGGGATGGGGGTGAGGGAGGAGATGTGGGGGCAAGTGTAACACTTCCTGTGGTTGCAGGGGAAAGAGTGTGGTGGGGTTGGAGGGGAGTGTGGAGTGGACAAGGGAGTCACGAAGAGAGTGGTCTCTCCGGAAGGCAGACAAGGGTAGGGTTGGAAAAATGTTTTAGTTAACGTTTTGGGTTCAGTGATCTGTCCTCACCACCGTCACCAAACCTGGAGATGTCCTGTCCCACTAGCAGAGATGATGTTACAGAGGCGTACAGCCACGAGGGAATTGCCCTGGTGGTCCTCAAGATTGACTCCAGACCCCATGAAGTTTCATGGCTTTAGGTTAAACTTAGGCAAAGAAACTTCCTGCTGATTGCCACATAACGTCCTCCCTCAGCTGATGAATCAGTATTCCTCAGTTTGAACAACACTTAGAGAAAGCACTGAGGATGGCAAGGGCTCAAAATGTTCTCTGTGTTAGGAATTTCACTGCTCACCACCAAGAGAGGGTGGCAACAGCATTACCGATCGAGATTGTTCGGTCCTGCAGGACATAGCTGCTAGACTGGGCCTGCAGCAGGTGGTGAGGGAAGCAGCAAGAGAGAAAAGCATACTTGAGCTTATCCTTAACTAATCTTCCAGCTGCAGCTGCATTAGTCCATGACGCTATTGGTAAGAGTGGCCATTTCACAGTCCTTATGGAGATGAAATCCTGCCTTCACGTTGAGAATAACCTCCATCAAGTTGTGTGGCACGATCACTGTGCTTAATGGGACAGACTTTGAAAACATCTCAAGACAAGGCATCCATGAGGCTTTGTGGGCCACTAGCAGCAGCAAAATCATATCTGGCACAATCTCTAATCTCATGGCCTGGTATATCCTTCACTCAACCTTTACCATCAAGTCAGGGGATCAACCCTGGCTCAATGGAGAGTGCAGGAGGGCATGCCAGGCGCAGCACCAGGCAAACCTGAAGATGAGGTGACAACCTGGTGAAAACACCAAACAGGGCTACCCAGATGCCACCAGCATAAGCAACAAGTGACAGACAAAACTATGGTGGAAGGCATCATGATCCCACTACCAACCGATCAGATCCAAGTAAAAACCAAAAGAACTGCAGATGCCATATATCAGGAACAAAAACAAAGTTGCTAGAAAAGCTCAGCAGGCCTGGCAGCATCTGTGATGGCGAAAACAGAGTTAACGTTTTGGGTCCAGTGGCCCTCCCTCAGATCAGATCTAAGCTCTGCAGTCCTGCTACATTCAGTCTTTAATGGTGGTAGACAATTAAACAACTCACTGGAGAAGGGTCCACAAATATGCCCTTTGTCAATGATGGAAAACCCCAGTATTTCAGTGCACAAGATAAGGCTGAAGTATTCACAGCAATCTTTGGCCAAAAGTGTCAAGTAGGTGAGCTACCTCAACCTCCTCTATTATCCCCAGCATTTCAGATACCAGTCTTCAGCCAGCTTGATTCACTCCATGTGATATCAAGGATTCATTGAAGGCACAGTATACTACAAAGGCTATGGGCCCTAACAGCATTCTGGCAATAGTGCTGAAGATTTGTGCTCCAGAACTTGCTGTTCTCCTAGCTAAGGCTGACACTAACGACACCAGCATCTACCTGGCAATGTGGAAAGTTGTCCAGATATGTTCTGTACACAAAAAGTAGGACAAATCCAATCTGGCCTATTACTGCTCCATCAGTTAACTCTCAATCATCAGTAAAGTGATGGAAGGTGTCATGTACAGTTTTTATCAAGCAGTACCTGCTCAGCTATAAACTGCGCAGAGATGCCCAGTTTGGGTTCTGACAGGGCCACTCAGCTCCTGACCTCATCACAGACTTCATTCAAACATGGACATAGAGGCACATTCGAGAGCTGAGGTGAGAGTGACAGCCCATCAAGGCTGTATGTGGCCAAGTGTGGCATCAAGGAGCCCTAGCAAAGCTGGAATCAATTGGAATTTGGGGCAAACTCTCCACTGATTAGAGTCATATCTGGTACAAAGGAAGATGGTCGCTTTTGTTAGAGGTCGGCCATCTCAGCTCCAGGACATAGCTGCAGGAGTTTCTCAGTGTAGAGCCCGAGGCCCAACCATATTCAGGTGCTTTACCCATGACATTCCCTCTATTTAAGCTCAGAAGTGGAGGTGTTTACCGATGATTGCATTATGTTCAGCACCATTCGTAATTCCTCAGATATTGAAGCAGTCCACGTTCAAATGCAACAAGATCTGGACAATATCTAGGCCTGGGCTGCAAAGTGGCAAGTAACATTCATGCCACAGTAATACCGGGCTATAACCATCACCAATAAGAGACAGTCTAACCACCCCACCTTGACATTCAAAGACGTCGCCAACACTGAATCCCCCACTATCAACACCCTGGTGGTCATCATTGACCAGGAACTCAACTAGATTCACCACAGAAACACAGTGGCTACAGGAGCAGGTCAGAAGCTGGGAATCCTGCCACGAGTAACTCACCTCCTGACTCCCCAAAGCCTGTCCATCATCTACAAGACATAAGTGAGGAATGTAATGGAAAACTGCCTACTTACCTGGATGGGTGCTGTTCCAATAGCACTCGAGAAGCCTGGCACCATCAAAAACAAACATCCTGCTTTATTGACATTGCATCCACAAGCATGCAATTTCTCTACCACCATAATTCAGTAGCAACAGTTTGTATTATCTGAAAGATGAAACTACATAGGTTCATCAGACAGCACCTTCCACACCCACAAAATCTTCCCTCTAGAAGGAAAAGGGCAATAGATACATGGGGACACCAGCATCTGCAAGTTCCCCTCCAAACCACTCAACCATCCTGATTTGGAATTATATTACTGTTCCTTCACTGTTGTTGGGTCAAAACGCTGAAATTCCTACACTGAGGGCATTGTGGCCAATCTACAGCACATGGCCTTCAGCCATTCAAGAAAGCAGCTCACTACCACCTTCTCAAGGGTAACTGGGGATGGACAATAAATGCTGACCAACCAGCGAAGCCCATGTCCCATGAGGGAATAAAAAATTTAGTTGTATGAAAACTCAAGGAAGTGGCTATCAGATTCTAAATTCAGAGTTGAGGTTTTTGTTTGTCAAATCCTATAAATGTGATAGTGAAGTAATTTTCTCTTGTATGAGTACTGTAAAGGACTATTGTTGAATTTAATAGAATTGCATTTTAATCTTGAAGCTTTCAGCTTGATTAAATGTAAATCAATTGGTTTATTCTATTTCATCCTCAAGTTTTCTGAAAAATAAACTGCTGTTTTATTGTTAAATCAAACCTGCAGCATTGTGCATTTTGTTTCAGTGAAAGGCTATTTTGTTAAAACCAAAATAAAACACTTCAATCTAAATTTCAGTCTGGGATCTGACTTATTCAGCAATAATGGCACCTGGGATCATGACCGTTACGTACAGCACCAGCTAGTGGGGACGATTTACAGGAAGAAAGCTGCAGGGACATTATAGAGATATGGAACCATCCTGGAGAAGGTATAATGGCAAACTTTAAATTACTTGTAGATCAACAGTGATAATGGTGGTGTAAGGGGTGGTGAGAGACAAATGTTCCTTGATTGTGTTTTGCAGAGTGATGTGGGCCAGGTGGATCAAGGATTCATTGAAGGCACTGTATACTACAAAAGATAATTCTCTCCTGCATCACATGGTATTACTGCATTCATGCATGAGCGTATTGAGTGTAGGAGTTGGGAGGTCATGTCATGGCTGCATAGGATATTGATTTGGCCACTTTTGGGGTATTGCACGCAATTCCAGTCTCCTTCTTATAGTAAGGGTATTGTGAAGCTAGAATGGATGTTGTCAAGGGTTGGAGGGTTTGAGCGGCTAAACAGGCTGGGGCTATTTTCCCTAAAGGGTTGGAGGCTGAGGGGTGACCTAACAGAGATTTATAAAATCATGTGGGGCATAGATAGGGTAAATAGCCAAGCTCTTTTCCCTGGGGTATGGGAGCCCAGAACTAGAGGACATAGATTTAAATTGAGAGGGGAAAGATATAAAAGGGACCAAAGGAGCAACTTTTTCGTGCGGAGGGTGGTGTGTTTATGGAACGAGCTGTGAGAGGAAATGGTGGAGGCTGGTACGATTACAATGTTTAAAAGGCATCTGGATGGGTATGTGCATAGGAAGCATTTAGAGGGATATGGGCCAATTGCTGGCAAATGGGACTAGATTTATTTGGGGTATCTGGTCAGCATGAACATGTTGGACCAAAGGGTCTGCTTCCATGTTGTATATCTCTATGACTCTACAACTAATAGTTTCTAAGAATACCATTTGCTTTCCCAGTTGTTTATTGCAAGTGCTTACCAACTCTTTGTGCAAGTATACCAATGGATTTGTGAACATCACATTTTTCAGATTATGCATTTTTTAAAAAAATCTCTGCTTTCTACGCTTATGACTTTCATGAATAAGGGCATACTTCATCATATTATGCTCCATCTAACAACTTGTCATTACTCCTAGTTTCAATGTATCTTTTTGTGGTGCTTTATATCTTCTTCACAGCTTGCATTCCTGTGTAGGTTTGTATTGCTATTAAACTGAGACACATATTCTTTATCAAAGTAGTTAACTTGGTTTGTAAATAATTGATTATTTACACTGATCCTTTCATTATGTTAATAGCCCCAAACTGTTAACTTTAATATGCCCACTACTCTGCTTCTTTTCCACTAACTTCCATCCATGCTATAATATTGCCTGTAACTTCATGAAATCTGTTTTATGTTCTATGTAACCTAATTAAATGCCTGTTTGAAATCCAAGTCTATTAAATCTGCTGTTCCATTTTATCTGTGCAATTCGTTCAATCCTCATTATTTCCACAGCCCTACTCTTCATCTACTGACCTGCAAATTTTTCTCCTTCACGAATATACCCAATTTCCTTTCTGATGTCATGAGTGAATTTGGTTCATCTATCTTTTCAGTTAATACCACACAGACCACATCAAATCCCTGTATAAATATCATTTTCATCATAGCATGTTTTGCTTCATTTTAAAGCACGGAGTTGTGTGTAAACTAGGTGTAAGGCATTGCATTCCAGATTCAATTTGCTTAGTCAAACTATTCGACTTTAAGCAAAACACTCTTTATCTTTTAGACAAATTAAAAGAAAGAATTGGCTTAACTGTAACTCTATCAAAACACCTAACAAAATAATATATACCTAGCCCACTACTAATTAACTGTTCCAATATAGTAACATCAGATAAACACAGCCTTGGCAAAGGTAAATTCAGTAAAATAGATCATCTCACATACAATTCTAGCAGCTGGGAGCGAACCCCAGCTTTTAGCTGTAACAGAGAGGAACAAGAGCTTTTACGTCCAGCTTCAAGACCCTAGCAACTGCAGAGTGAAACTAAAAATCCTGGTTCTGTGACAGTTTGAGTCTACCCATTCAGGCTGCTTCTATTGCACCAACTTAAAAAAAAACAAAGCCTCACGAGCTTTATTAGCTTTGGGCAGACTGCTTTCCACCTCTTTCTAAACCTTTCTTCATTAAAAAAAACTAGGACAAAGCACACCTTTTAAAGCCATAGTATTGTTACAGATTTTTGAATTTCCTTCTTCAAAAGGGAGTGGATACAGAATATTTGATTATTTTATTACCAGAAATAGATAGATTTTTGATGACTAAGGGGTTGAAAGATTATCGGGGATATGCAGGAATGTAGAGGTGAGATTCAAATCAGAAGAGCTATTATATTATTGAGTGGCAGAGCAGGATTAAAGGGTTGAGTGGCCTGCTCTTGTTCCTTGTTCATACGGTCAACTTGATTGGCTGGCAGCTTCATTCCATTCTTGTTCCATGTTTATATGGCCTATTTGATTAGCTGGAAGCTCCTCCAGGTCCAGGAGAACCAGAAGAGAGCTGTGAGCACTGCGGGAATTGCAAGGAATCTTCAAGAAGATGATAACATAGATCCCAGAGACAAGTGAGTCAGGCATTTTGATTGGGAAGGATTAGAGAGCCAAAAGAGGGAGGAGAAGGGAGAGGTTGGTTGTGGAATTCAGGCAAGGATGCACAACATAGAGATATGGCCTGGGGTGAAGTTCAACCTTATATGGGTACCCTTGATGCACACAGAAGAAACCCAAAAGGACTCAACAAAAGTAATCCCCATTCTATTTCATTAAAAAAAAAGAAAGAAGTTTGGATGCTGTAAATCAGGAACAAAAACAAAACTTGCTGGAAAAGCTCAGCAGGTCTGACAGCCTCTGAAAAATCAGAGTAAATGTTTCGGGTCCTGTGACCCTTCCTCAGAACATCTCATCCTTCAATTATACATTGCACTCACTCCTGGACTCAACTTTGAGTGCAACTACTTCAAACTGTAATTGTAGTGGTTTTCCTAAGGCAGATTTCCCAGGGCTTGGGTGGTGTGGGCAATGGTGAGGAGTTTGGGAGCACAATGTAAGATATAAAGTGAAGCGTTCTGAGAAAGGGTCAGTGGACCCGAAACATTAACTCTGACTATTCTTCTCCATAGATGCTGCCAGATCTTTTCAGCAACTTCTGTTTTTGTTCCCATTCCATTTTATCCTAAAACAAACTTTGATAAAAGGATATGGCCTGGCTTCTCTTGCTCAGTATAAATACCAGTGGTTCAGAAGGAAGCCCTTAATTTCCACTTATTGAACAGTCAAAGGCCGCTTTGGGCACGAGGACTGATGGGCCTGAGTCCAGACTGGGTGAACAGGAGGTAATGAGCTGGCCATCAATAATAATTTGTGTACTCCCTGCCTCAAACACAACCACCAGCAGTAATATCAGCCCCTTGAGGATAACACTAGGAAGGTCACATAGATTAGCTGATAACAGAAAACTTCCATCTCGTCTGCATTATCGTTGTGAGTTTCTGAATTCTCACCCTTTTTCCTCGCATTGACCTCTGTGCCCTTACCCTACTGAAGTTCACCAAAGAAGTTAAGCACAACTTTGAGAACCTGCATCCCATCTTTCAACTGTACAATGTGTTGACTCCTGGACTCAGAAATTGAGGGAAACAATTTCAAACTGTAATTGCTTTTTTTTTCCAGAAAACAAAATCTTCCCAGGGCTTGAATGGTATGGGCAATGGGAAGTTTGGAAGCTCAATGCAAGATAGAAAGTGAAGACTTTCTGGTTGGCAAGAGCAACAAGTCACATTCCTCAACTACGTTCAAGGTGAGATTCTTTCTAGTGATAGTCAAGAGACCTATTATTGGGGATTACAGCTCTTTATCTCTCTAACTGTTGCTTAATATTGTGTCATTAACATGAACTTCCACTTGTCTACCACATGCCAGATAGAAACTAGAAGCTAGCATTGCCCTTGTGGGCTTTGTTTGTTGCTGATTCCCTGGACACATGAGTGTTTTTTCTGATGGTGGAAATATTGAATAAAATTATTTGCACAATGGTATTTCACTGAGTCCTTCCATTTACACACACACACACACACACACACACCAACTCATATATACCACAGGTGCTGTGGGGGAAAATAAGCACTACTCCTGTACAGCAGTGTGGGGATAACCGAGAAAAGGGATAAAAAAAGTGAAACTTTTAACAGGGGACTAAGAATTCCCTCAGTTCAGGGGACTGACTCAGAGCTCTGTGTGAATTTCCTGGTGGATGGAGACATTGACTCTCAAGAATATGTGCTGCCAAGACTACAAACAAAAATAGAAACTGGATGCTGAGAATTCCTGACGTGACAGTCAGAGCAGGGATCTGGCAACTCCAGCTTACTGCCTGCTCTTCTAGAGTTCCAAGCTTAGGCAGCCCGCACCACTGTCTCAGGGCATGCTGTGTGGATGGGGCAGTACACATCCAGCATCCAAGATTATAAAAGGTGAGACTGGATGAACACAGCAGGCCAAACAGCATCTCAGGAGCACAAAAGCTGACGTTTCGGGCCTAGACCCTTCATCAGAGAGGGGGATGGGGAGAGGGAACTGGAATAAATAGGGAGAGAGGGGGAGGCGGACCGAAGATGGAGAGTAAAGAAGATAGGTGGAGAGAGTATAGGTGGGGAGGTAGGGAGGGGATAGGTCAGTCCAGGGAAGACGGACAGGACAAGGAGGTGGGATGAGGTTAGTCGGTAGATGGAGGTGCGGCTTGGGGTGGGAGGAAGGGATGGGTGAGAGGAAGAACCGGTTAGGGAGGCAGAGACAGGCTGGACTGGTTTTGAGATGCAGTGGGTGGGGGGAAGATCTGGGCTGGTTGTGTGGTGCAGTGGGGGGAGGGGGCGAAGTGGGCTGGTTTAGGGATGCAGTTGGGGAAGGGGAGATTTTGAAACTGGTGAAGCCCACATTGATACCATTAGGCTGCAGGGTTCCCAGGCGGAATATGAGTTGCTGTTCCTGCAACCTTCGGGTGGCATCATTGTGGCACTGCAGGAGGCCCATGATGGACATGTCATCTGAGGAATGGGAGGGGGAGTGGAAATGGTTTGCGACTGGGAGGTGCAGTTGTTTGTTGCGAACTGAGCGGGGGTGTTCTGCAAAGCGGTCTCCAAGCCTCCGCTTGCTTTCCCCAATGTAGAGGAAGCCACACCGGGTACAGTGGATGCAGTATACCACATTGGCAGATGTGCAGGTGAACCTCTGCTTAATGTGGAATGTCATCTTGGGGCCTGGGGTAGGGGTGAGGGAGGAGGTGTGGGGGCAAGTGTAGCATTTCCTGCGGTTGCAGGGGAAGGTGCCGGGTGTGGTGGGGTTGGAGGGCAGTGTGGAGTGAACAAGGGAGTCATGGAGAGAGTGGTCTCTCCGGAAAGCAGACAGGGGTGGGGATGGAAAAATGTCTTGGGTGGTGGGGTCGGATTGTAAATGGCGGAAGTGTCGGAGGATGATGCGTTGTATCCGGAGGTTGGTAGGGTGGTGTGTGAGAACGAGGGGGATCCTCTTTGGGCGGTTGTGGCGGGGGCGGGGTGTGAGGATGTGTTGCGGGAAATACGGGAGACGTGGTCAAGGGCGTTCTCGATCACTGTGGGGGGAAAGTTGCGGTCCTTGAAGAACTTGGACATCTGGGATGTGCGGGAGTGGAATGTCTTATCGTGGGAGCAGATGTGGAGGAGGCGGAGGAATTGGGAATAGGGGATGGAATTTTTGCAGGAGGGTGGGTGGGAGGAGGTGTATTCTAGGTAGCTGTGGGAGTCGGTGGGCTTGAAATGGACATCAGTTACAAGCTGGTTGCCTGAGATGGAGACTGAGAGATCCAGGAAGGTGAGGGATGTGCTGGAGATGGCCCAGGTGAACTGAAGGTTGTCGGTGGAGGGGGACTGGTCGGGCCTGCGGGACAGGAAGAAGCGGAGGGCCTTGAGGCCATCTGCATGCGGAATGCAGGTGTATAGGGACTGGACGTCCATGGTGAAGATGAGGTGTTGGGGGCCAGGGAATTGGAAGTCCTGGAGGAGGTGGAGGACGTGGGTGGTGTCACGGATGTAAGTGGGGAGTTCCTGGACCAAAGGGGAGAAAATGGAGTCCAGATAGGTGGAGATGAGTTCGGTGGGGCAGGAGCAGGCTGAGACGATGGGTCGACCAGGGCAGGCAGGTTTGTGGATTTTGGGAAGGAGATAGAAACGGGCCGTGTGGGGTTGGGGAACAATGAGGTTGGAGGCTGTGGGTGGGAGGTCCCCTGAGGTGATGAGGTCATGAATGGTGTTGGAGATGATGGTTTGGTGCTCGGGTGTGGGGTCGTGATCAAGGGGGCGTTAGGAGCTGGTGTCGGAGAGTTGGCGTCTGTCCTCGGCGATGTAGAGGTCAGTGCGCCATACTAGCACTGCGCCACCCTTGTCCGCGGGTTTGATAGTGAGATTGGGGTTGGAGCGGAGGGCTGCCCGTTCTGCGGGGGAGAGGTTGGAGTGGGTGAGACGGGTGGAGAGGTTGAGGCGGTTAATGTCTCGACGGCAGTTGGAGATGAAGAGGTCGAGGGAGGGTAGGAGGCCTGGGGGTGGTGTCCAGGAGGAGGACTTGTGTTGGAAGCGGGTGAAGGGGTCAGTGGAGGGAGGGTTAGGCTCCCGGTTGAAGAAGTAGGCATGGAGGCGAAGACAGTGGAAAAACTGCTCTATGTCCAATCGTGACTGGTATTCGTTGATGTGTGGTTGTAGGGGGACAAAGGTGAGCCCCTTATTGAGGACTGACCGTTCGCATCCAAGATTACAGGCCTTGTTGCAGCTCTCTGATCTGCTTCAGCACTTTAATGATGCATTTTAGACAGCAAAGGCAAGTATCATTGGGATCCGCTGCAAGGACACTTACACATAGGGAGAGGCACCCAGCTCCTGGATTGGACCATACTGTATCTCAGAGCTTTCTTAGCAGTCACTAATTTAGTGCCTACTTTGATGATTGTAGCACCCCTGTCTGAGCTAGAGCTAATAGGCTCACAGTAATTCTGTTTCGTCCTTGCCTTTTAGAGCAGACACAAAGGCAGATAGCATGTTTTGGATGGCAGGAATTGTCAGTCAAGGACCTCGTTCCATGCACCACCATGCTCTGTCTAGAAGAGGATTCTGACACTGATTGCCCCAAGTGTCTGAATGACTGTATTCCAAGTCCCTGGACTGATATCAGAGGCTTCTCTTGGCTTGATTTGTCAGGGCCCTCTGACTGAATACTGTCTCCATGGGCTTGACTGATGATTACTTTACTTAGGCTTTGAGGCATGGCTATTTGCTTGCTATACCTGTAGTCTGTTTGCCGCATAAGCTCCTGGCATGTGGTACAATTGTAAGATTGGCATAGAGATGCACACCCCTTTGGCTGATGACTACCAATAACAAGGCAGGCTGCCTGGTTTTGTGCCTGTGCTGAACTGAAAAGCAATGCAGCAGGTACTGTGAGCCTTTAAATTGCACCTGAGGGGCAAAGCACAATAACTGAAGCAGAGATACTGCGAGCATCTGGATGGGCCCGAAGTGACTGGGTGTTAGAGCAAGCGAGCGACCTTGAGATGCGCTCCAGTCCAGTCTGTGAGCTGAGTCTTTGCTTGCAAAGTGACCTTGCATCAATCCAATGATAATCTGGTGTCCTCTCCAGTACAGCATTGAAGCTCAGAAGCTTACTGTAATTAGATTGGGCAAGTGCCATGCAGGCACAGAGAGGCTGGCACATAGGGTTATGGGGTTCTTGTGACAAGTGTCCTTGTAGCATGACCTGAAATACTGGTGCTGCATGTCCAAGATAATAGTATGGAGGACAAAGTACCGAGCTGGGATCACAATGCCCACCCAGATTTTCACGTACGGAAATCTCAGCATCTAGTTTCTAGTTCATCTCTTGATATGGGTAGAAGGCTGCACATTAATGAGGTGCGATTCAGCGTTAATGAGGGTGATAATGAGCAATAATCCCCAGTAATAGGTATTTTGCAGCTGTCTAGCGATAATCTCATTTCAACATCCTAAACTGAAAATGCAAATAGTTCCTCCTGAAGTCAACATTGACCTTACTTGATATCTCATGTAATTCACCCACATTTCTCACCACAGCTCACATCATTCAAGGCCTTACAAGACTTTTTGCCTACTTTCTTCAAATGTTAATTTACATGAACTGGTACAGATCTTCAAAACAAGAAATCCAACTAAAAAAGTTACAAAATAATGTTTTGTATTGTGAGAAGAGGAACAAGTCCCCCCGTGTTTCTATGCATTCTATTACAACCAGGTAAGCAGGGCAAAGTTGATTCCTTCCCTTGATCCATGCCACCTCTGGTCACAACAAATCGTGACTTTAAAACAAAAACTGCTGATGTTACAATTATCAATCTATAAGATTATGTATAGCTCAGTATCGAAAATAAATCAGCACTGTCCCTTTAGTAACAGACAATAGTTTACTGTAAGTGAACCTTACTCAAGAAAAGATTATTTACAAAGGATTTAAACCATACATGTGTACAAATACCGTTCTTCAAAACTGACAGATACATGTGGACACTCACCACAACCCTAGGAAAAAAATACATAAAAACTCTGCAGTGTGTTGTCTGAGTAGCACTTTGATCAAATAACAGTTTAATTCAGGTAAAATAATAATACATATTTGTGCTTGAGCTTACATATATGAAGTTTCTTCCTGGATATGATTGGCTGAATTTGCTTTTCTGGCGACAGTGATATAAATTTCATATTCTCCTTTAAGAACCGTCAACTCGGGTTGATGAGATCTGCCAGTGAATTTTCAACTCGCATTTTTTGATGAAAGTTGTTTAAAGAGATGGAAGGCAAAGACTGCTAGTCCTGAGGCATGTTATCTTTGACTCTCTATGTTCAAATCCATGGTTTTTTTATCTCCACACACTGCGTTATGTGACCAGTCTCTAAAAACACTGTAGCAACTCGAGTTCAACTGCTAGATTTCTATGAAAGGCAATAGTTCTTTCCTGCTTCAAACAATTTCCTATGTTTTATGAAGGCTCAAGAAAAAAAATCCCGTATATATATATATATATATATATATATATATTCAGTAAATAATATTCTAAATTAATAGTTCAAATAGCACACCTTCATAATGATACAAAGCATTAACCTTCAGTCTGGAAATGTGATTGAAATGGTATCTAACAACTGTCATGGGAATTATAGTATTTATGATCTCATGAATTACTTAATCCTGTAACCTTACATATCACTACAACAGTGGTGAATCTCCTCTGATCATTAAATGGAGACTTAGGAAGTATAAATTGTTATCTCTTTGCCAAGATTGATTGCATTGAAGCAGAATTTTTCTTTGCTTGGTGGTAAAATTGTAACTGAAAAATATAACCAATACCAAGAGCAAATAATTTAGCATCAAAACTAACCTTGTTCAACATTACTTCAGAGGAATGAAATGCAAATACAAATAAACTTTATTCTTAGACTTTATATGCATGCATCAACAGAACTGTGTATGTATTTATGCTCTTATGCATAGGTTGGTAGTGTGACAATGGGAGCACTTAGTGGTAAGCAAAACATCGACTAAAATTGATGGTTCTTTAACAGCCAATGTCATTAAAATAACTTGTGAATCTATCATTATTTAATACAATATTCTTAAGCTTTGGGACATTGTTGAAATCCCACTTGTACCAAGTGAATAAAAGTCTGTTAGTTCCTGCCTTGTAGATTGTTTTGCCTACCCAAGTGCTGCTACATAGTATTATTCCAGAGGCTGCAGAAAGCTGTTGGAAAGCCAGTGACATTCGTTGAAAGTGGTGGTAAATTACCTTGCAGATCATCTTCAAATAGGCATGGGGCATAGCTTCAGACTGCACCACTTTGTCAAAGGAGACAACAGTCTGGGCTGGCTGGCCAAGAAGGGCACTGAAGGACTGGTGGTGATGAGACCACAAAGGCTCATGCCTCATCAAGTGATTACTTGGTGCAACACCTCGCCCATACTCATACCCTGTTGGATGTCAGAGCCTTCTGAACAGTGAAATCCACAGACATTAACAGCAGTCATCTGAGAGTGTGCGGCAGCAAGTGTGGCTCTGACGATTTCTGTCTGAACTTCCACTGCAGCACTGGGATTTTGATTGTCTATTCCCTGTCCTGAAATGAGAATGTGGTCTCCAGACTCTACATCATATCTGGGACTATTGATGCTGTTCCAAAGTTTTTACACACTTCAATGTTGGAAAGGATAAATTCCAAGCTTAGTGCATTACTCTAGTGTTGGAACTAGATTCCACCATGCACTTTAATCATGACAAGAGACTGTCTGACAGGCCTGTCAATGCACAAAGCACTTTGGTGTACATTTTCGTCTGCATCCTCTTGTAGGTTACCCCATAAATGCTCTATGCATGTGTCTTGAATCATAAATCGTCTGCCCCCTTTGTCACAAGAAATATCCAATAATGCAGGTCTAGCTGCAACTGACTGGTGTCCCATGAATTGCTATGTGCCAATTCAAACTTAATATTAGCCTCTAATGTATCTGCAACACCAAAATTTCAATGGAAATCAGGCTGCTCTAACCATTATCTAGACCATAATTCTTGGTGAAGTTTGGCAACATAAGACAAAACATTGAAACGATTTTTAAAAAGACTTTTTCAAAAAAAATTTTTCTTCTAACACGTCCTGGGAAGTTTTCCTGCTTGTCAGTCTTAGTGGGTTTGGTTCAGAATGCTGTCTAGCTCAATACCTGATTAAGCCATAAATCAATTGCAAGCCAAAGCATCTGTACCAGGCACCTTGTAATTTATTAATTTAATTTTTAGCATGGTGGTACATTACATCTGATTGTTGCAAATCTGATGCATTGAATGCCACCATGTAGAGAGAAATACTTTAGATTTAGTGATGAATCAGTGGTTTCATTGTTTAACCCCAGGATAAATCTCCTGGTCCCATTGGAAAAAGATAGGCAGCAAGGAAACCTAATCGGGCAATAGCCCAAAATTCAGAATCTCACCAGTGGGTTATAGACAATAGACAATAGACAATAGCTGCTGGAGTAGGCCATTCAGCCCTTTGAGCCAGCACCACTATTCATTATGATCATGGCTGATCATCCTCAATCAGTATCCTGTTCCTGCCTTATCCCCATAACCCTTGATTCCACTATCTTTAAGAGCTCTGTCTATCTCTTTCTTGAAAGCATCCAGAGAGTTGGCCTCCACTGCCTTCTGGGGCAGAGCATTCCATATATCCACGATTCTCTGGGTGAAGAAGTTTTTCCTCAACTCTGTTCTAAATGGCCTATCCCTTATTTTTAAACTGTGTCCTCTGGTCCTGGACTCACCCATCAGCGGAAACATGCTTCCTGCCTCCACAGTGACCAATCCCTTAATAATCTTATATGTCTCAATCAGATCCCCTCTCATCCTTCTAAACTCAAGAGTATACAAGCCCAGTTGCTCCAATCTTTCAACATATGATAGTCCCGCCATTCCGGGAATTGACCTTGTGAACCTACACTGCACTCCCTCAATAGCAAGAATGTCCTTCCTCAAATTGGGAGACCAAAACTGCACGCAATACTCCAGGTGCAGTCTCACCAGGGCCTTGTACAGCTACAGAAGGACCTCTTTGCTCCTATACTCAATTCCTCTTGTGATGAAGGCCAGCATGCTATTAGCTTTCTTCACTACCTGCAGTACCTGCATGCTTGCTTTCATTGACTGATGTACAAGAACACTTAGATCTTGTTGTGCTTCCCCTTTACCTAACTTGACTTCATTGAGATAGTAATCTGCCTTCCTGTTCTTGCCACCAAAGTATATAACCACACATTTATCCACATTAAACTGCATCTGCCATACATCCGTCCACTCACCTAGCCTGCCCAAGTCACCCTGTATTCTAATAACATCCTCCTCACATTTCACACTGCCAGCCAACTTTGTGTCATCAGCAAATTTGCTAATATTACTTTTAATGCCTTCGTCTATGTCATTAATATATACCGTAAACAACTGCGGTCCCAGCACCGAACCATGTGGTATCCCACTGGTCACTGCCTGCCATTCTGAAAGGGACCTGTTTATCACTACTCTTTGCTTCCTGTCAGCCAGCCAATTTTAAATCCAACTCAGTATTTTGCCCCCAATGCCATGTGCCCTAATTTTGTTCACCAATCTCCTATGCGGGACTTTATCAAAGGCTTTCTAAAAGTCCAGGTACACTACATCCACTGGTTCTCCCTTATCCATCTTCATAGATACATCCTCAAAAAATTCCAGAAGATTAGTCAAGCATGATTTCCCCTTCGTAAATCCATGCTGACTCTGACCTATTCTGTTACTGCTATCCAAGTGAGTCATAATTTCATCTTTTATAATTGACTCCAGCATCTTTCCCACCACTGACATCAGGCTAACCGGCCTGTAATTTCATGTTTTCTCTCTCCCTGCTTTCTTGAAAAGTGGGACAACATTTGCCACCCTCCAATCTGCAGGAACTGATCCTGAATCTATAGAACCTTGGAAAATAATTACCAACGCGTCCACAATTTCTAGAGCCACCTCCTTAAGTACGCTGGGATGCAAACCATCAGGTCCCGGGGACTTATCAGCCTTCAGGCCTAACAGTCTATCCAACATCATTTCCTGCCTAATATAAATACCCTTCAGTTTGTCCATTACCCTCGGTCCTTCAGCCACTACTGCATTTGGGAGATTGCCTGTGTCTTCCCTAGTGAAGACAGATCCAAAGTACCTATTCAACTCATCTGCCATTTCCTTGGTCCCCATAATAAATTCACCCGTTTCTGACTTCAAGGGCCCAATTTTAGTCGTAACCATTTTTTTTCTTTTCACATACCTAAAAAAGCTTTTTCTGTCCTCCTTTATATTTTTGCCCAGTTTTCCTTCATAGCTCATTTTTTCGCTGTGTATTGCCTTTTTAGTTATCCACTGTTGCTCTTTAAAAGCTTCCCATTCCTCCGGCTTCCCACTCATCTTTGCTATGTTATACTTCTTTTTTATTTTTATACAGTCCTTAACTTCCTTCGCCAGCCACGGCCGCCCCTGCCTCCCCTTAGGATCTTTCTTCCTCTTTGGAATGAACTGATCCTGCACCTTCTGCATTATATCCAGAAATACCTGCCATTGTTGTTCCACTGCCATCCCTGCTGGGGTATTGTACCATTGAACTTTGGCCAGCTCCTCCCTCATAGCTCCATAGTTCCCTTTATTCAACTGCAATACTGACACTTCCGATTCTCCCTTCTCCCTCTCAGACTGCAGATTAAAACTCATCATATTATGGCCACTACCTCCTAATGACTCCTTTACTTTGAGGTCCCTGATCAAATCCGGTTCATTGCACAACACCAGATCCAGAATTGCCTCCTCCCTGGTAGGCTCCAGCACAAGCTGTTCTAAGAATCCATCTCGGAGGCACTCTACAAACTCCCTTTCTTGGGGTCTAGTACCATCCTGATTCTCCCAGTCTACCCGCATGTTGAAATCTCCCATAACAACTGTAGTGATACCTTTATGATAGGCCAATTTCAACTCTTGATTCAACCTGCACCCTACCTCCTGACTATTGTTTGAGGGCCTGTAGATAACTCGCATTAGGGTCTTTCTACCCTTAGAATTTCTCAGCTCTATCCATACTGACTCTATATCTCCTGACTCTATGTCCCCCCTCGCAAGGGACCGAATATCATTCCTCACCATCAGGGCTACCCCACCCCCTTTGCCCACCAGTCTGTCCTTTCGATAGCACGTATAGCCTTGAATATTCATTTCCCAGGCCCTGTCCACTTGAAGCCATGGCTCAGTTATCCCCACAACATCATACTTGTCAACTTCCAACTGAGCCTCAAGCTCATCCACCTTATTTCTTATGCTTCGTGCATTCATATATAATATTTTTAATTTGTTTCTCCCCTCACCCTTCCTTCAATCCCTATTTCACTTGGCCATACTGTACTATCTCTTCTTGAGTTTTCTGCTCTATTGATTCTGTTGTCCTTCTTAACCTCTCTGATTCTCACTTTCCCTTTAACTTCATTCTTAAATTTCCGGTTTGGCCCCAACCCCCCATTACTTAGTTTAAACACACCTGTGTTGCAGTGGCAAACCTGCCTGCCAGAAAGTTGGTCCCCCGATTATTAAGATGCAAACCGTCCCTCCTGTACAATTTATTCTTACCCCAAAACATACCCCAGTGATCCAAGAATTTAAATCCTTGCTTCCGACACCAGTCCCTCAGCCACACGTACAGGTCCATTATCTCTCTGTTCCTGCCCTCTCCAGCCCGAGGAACTGGTAGCAAACCGGAGATAACCACCCTGGAAGTCCTGCTTTTCAGCCTTCTTCCGAGTTCTCTGAAGTCCCGCTGTAGAATGCTCCTCCTTTTCTTCCCGACGTCATTAGTGCCGACATGCACCACCACCTCTGGGTCTTCACCTTCACCCTCGAGGATTCTCTGCACTCTATCAGTGACGTCCTGGATCCTGGCACCAGGAAGGCAACACACCATCCTCAAATCTCGCCTGTTGCCGCAGAAACGCCTGTCAGTCCCTCTCACAATGGAGTCCCCTATTACCACAGCTCTCCGTGATGTCTGACTTCTCGGCTCTGCCTCTACAGCAATTTTTGACTTGCAGACCTGTCCACCTCTCGGACTGGCAGTGTCGTCTGTCTCGGCAGTTTCCAAGACAGTCAGCCTGTTTACAATAGGTGCTTCCCCTGGGGTCTCTTGTACTTCATTCATGTCTTCCTTTGTCATCGACATCCCCTTTCTCTCTTCAGGTATCACCGGTGTAGTGACCTTGCTGAAGGTCCTGTCCAGAAAATTCTCGTTCTCTCGGATGGGTCTGAGGTCTTCTAGTTCTTTCTTCAGTGCTGCAACAACCTCCTTCAGAAGCTGAATGTGTACACACTTACCACAGTTATAGGAGCCAGAAACATCATCAGTGTCCCTGACCTCCCACATTATGTATGCAGTACACTGAATCAGCTTGGCAGTCATGTCTTCACCCTCTTCAACAGTGGCGTAATCTCCTCACTGAGCCTCTTCACCGAAAACTCGCACTTTACTCACCAGGCACTTCCCTCAGCCCTTGTGTGTTTGCTGTGAGTCTGTGGACTCTTAATTAGGTTAGAGGAGGAGGGTGGGAGGGAAGCCCTACCGTGTAGGACCTGGGGTTGAGAACACACCTACTTAAATAGCACTCCATAGCAAAAAGCACCCGCTGGCTTCGAGGTAAGTACTTAAATAGCACCCATTTACCTTCCCAACTGCCTCTCTGCCCTGACCTCACGTCTGCCCGGCTCGCGCCGCTCTCCGCTGCAAAAAGGTTAAATTTTTGGATTTAATTTCTCCAACCTTAAAGTCCAGAACACAAGAGGTGAGAAGCCTATTTACTTGAGTTTGCTTTGTCATAAACGGCCAGCTCACCAGGATTAAAAGTCTCATATCAATTAAGTTCTACTGAGTTGAGAAATATATGCTATTACACACCGAATCTATATAAGCATATTGTATTCAGTGAGGTGATCTTCTTGCAACACTTCAGAGTAAATAACTGTTGCATTGTCCTCAACTGCTATATAATTAAATCAATGTGAACAATTGTAATGCAACCCAAGGCATTTGAGTTCCATGACGGCAACACAAGGGAGGAAGCTGGTTGTCGGCACAGAGAAGGAGAGTCAATGAGGAATCGAGAAGCACTGTCTCGAGGAGGGTAAGGCACTGTCC
Source organism: Stegostoma tigrinum (assembly GCF_030684315.1). Taxonomy (NCBI): domain Eukaryota; kingdom Metazoa; phylum Chordata; class Chondrichthyes; order Orectolobiformes; family Stegostomatidae; genus Stegostoma; species Stegostoma tigrinum. The sequence continues at coordinate 74,270,824 of NC_081356.1, forward strand.
AGTGAAATAAGGAGCACTGCTGTGGGAAAAGTGTAATGGCGCACTGGGTGCAAATGGTAACATACGTCTGTTCGATTTCTTTTGAAATGTGGCTTTATTTCACGTCTAACAGTTTGGGTTCAAGACAGACTGTTCAAAGAGAAGGCTAGGTCAAGAACTGTTTTCTGGTTTATAACACTGTTTGTACAAAATGCGGAGGAATGGGATTATTGTACAAAATGCGGAGGAATGGGATTGTGGGAGATATAGCAGTTTGGATCGGAAATTGGCTTGCTGAAAGAAGACAGAGGGTGGTAGTTGATAGGAAATGTTCATCCTGGAGACCAGTTACTAGTGGTGTACCGCAAGGGTCGGTGTTGGGTCCACTGCTGTTTGTCATTTTTATAAATGGCCTGGATGAGGGCGTAGAAGGATGGGTTAGTAAATTTGCAGACGACTCTAAGGTCGGTGGAGTTGTGGATAGTGACGAAGGATGCTGTAGGTTGCAGGGAGGCATAGATAAGCTGCAGAGCTGGGCTGAGAGGTGGCAAATGGAGTTTAATGCAGACAAGTGTGAGGTGATGCACTTTGGCAGGAGTAACCAGAAGGCAACGTACAGGGCTAATGATAAGATTCTTAGTAGTGTAGATGAGCAGAGAGATCTCGGTGTCCATTTACACAGATCCTTGAAAGTTGCCACCCAGGTTGACAGGGCTGTTAAGAAGGCATACAGTGTTTTAGCTTTTATTAATGGAGGGATCGAGTTCCGGAACCAAGAAGGGTATGGTGAAGCTGTACAAAACTCTGGTGCGGCCGCACTTGGAGTATTGTGTATAGTTCTGGTCACCGCATTATAAGAAGGATGTGGAAGCTTTGGAAAGGGTGCAGAGGAGACTTACTAGGATATTGCCTGGTATGGAGGGAAGGTCTTACGAGGAAAGGCTGAGGGACTTGAGGCTGAAGAGAGAAGAAGGTTGAAAGGTGACTTAATTGAAACATATAAAATAATCAGAGGGTTAGATAGTGTGGATAGGGAGAGCCTTTTTCCTAGGATGGTGACGGCGAGCACAAGGGGGCATAGCTTTAAATTGAGGGGTGAAAGGTATAGGGCAGATGTCAGAGGTAGTTTCTTTACTCAGAGGGTAGTAAGGGAATGGAACGCTTTGCCTGCAACGGTAGTAGATTCGCCAACTTTAGGTACATTTAAGTCATTATTGGACAAGCATATGGACGTACATGGAATAGTGTAGGTTAGATGGGCTTGAGATCGGTATGACAGGTCGGCACAACATCGAGGGCCGAAGGGCCTGTATTGTGCTGTAATGTTCTATGTTCTATGTTGCATGTTAGGAATAAATACTACAGTACCTGTTACTCAGAGATATACAAGGCTTTAAGCTTACTGTCGCATTATTGAAATACTCTCAGTTACTGTACTCTACCTGATGCTAGCCAGTCAACTCCTAATGCTTCTCTGCGCATGTTTCTGACATTTACACAGCAGGATTTAAGGCTTCTGACTAGCTTTCCATGCAATGCTCTCATCCCACTTTCTTTTACTTTATTCATTCACGGCATGTCGGCATTGGTGGCCAGGTAGCATTTATTGCCCGTCCCTAATTGTGCAGAGGGCAGTTAAGAGTGAACCACATTGCTGCGGGTCTGGGGTCACATTTAGGCCAGACCAGATAAGGATGGCACTTTCCTCCCCTAAAGGGCGTTAGTGAACCAGATGGGCTTTTTCCAACAATTCACAATGGATTCATGGTTATCATTAAAGTCCTAATTCCAGATATTTGCTGAATTCAAATTCTACATCTGCCGTGGTGGAATCGAAACCATGTTCCCAAAACATTAGCTGGGTCTCTGAATTAACAATCCAGCAATAATACCATTAGGCCATCACCTCCCCTATCTTGTATTGTATTACTTAGCTCCACCCATAACATGATATTAATTCTCAGTGGGGAATAGCTCTGTTCCATCATCACTAGGTTTTTCAAAGGCACTAAAGCCCTTAAAGAACACTTCTGTGTCAGTTGGTCTGATGGTCAGGCAGTGTGCCACCAAAGATAGGATGCAGTTGGTGCTGTTGAAAGTTGATGTCTGGGGGTATAAATGGGTATACGGCATGACATAGGGTATAACTCACGTAGTCAGAGGGGGTAAATTGAATGTGATAGAATGGGAGCTCCAAATCATGTGTCGCTATTATATAATCTCCTGGGGAGAGTTGTGAAAAGCAAGGATACAAGTTGCCCAAGAAATTTGAAGCTTCAGTATTTGGACAAGAATTGAGGTAGCAATAGCAAAATGCCCAGAGAATAGAACAGAAATACCAACATAGTCAAAGATGGGAGAGAGAGAGATAATGGGAACTGCAGATGCTGGAGAATCCAAGATAACCAAGTGTGAAGCTAAGGGCCTAGGCCCAAAACATCAGCTTTTGTGCTCCTGAGATGCTGCTTGGCCTGCTGTGTTCATCCAGCCTCACACTTGGTTATCATAGTCAATGATGGGGCCCGCAGAAACAAAGGAGGTTCAAGGCTAACAGGAGAAAGAAGAATGACAAAGTGATGCAGGTAGTGGTTAATGGGGGTATTTGTGGTCACAGGTAAGGTAAAGTGAGCAATCTTTTCAGAATGAAGAATAGTGGTCCATGCTGATGAAAAGGCAACACCATAATTGGGAGGGATTTTTTTTGGGTGAGAAATTAATGTTTACATTTTTGGCATACCGTCAGGGCATTGTATAAATTACAAGTGAAATGGATGAGTAAGCAGCATCTGTTAAATTCCACTCCTGATGAACTAATGTATTGCAGGACCCATGGCTTGTATTTCAATGGATAAATATCCTGGTATAAAGGTATGGAGCCTTCAGAGTTTTTTGGCTGATTGGCATCTCTTGATACCCAAGATGAAAAGATGGAGGAAAGGAGAGGGATGCTAATGGGCCGAAGTGGCAGAGTGCAACAGTCTCCACAGTGGAATACAGTTTCCTGGCTAGATGCTTATGGAGGGCTAAAGGAGTGGGTAGCAAGTCTGTCATGTCAATGCAAGGGTAGGATTCTTGGATCTCAACCTTGCTTATGGAAAGCTTACCCTTGTGTCTGGGAAAGCGCATGGGCATGCTTCAGGTAGTTCAGGCAGTGTAAATGTCACCAACTGCATAAATGTGTTATCATAAGGGGCTGTCCACTGATTGGATTTCACCATGGTAGGCATGTTGAGTGGGCAGAACGGAAAAGGAAGAATATGTACAAGCTCTCAAGATTGGTACTGATGAAATGGGGCAAATTTGGATGGGTATGCTCAAAGAAAATGAGAGTTGCATGAATCAATGACTTGTATTCCCACATCTGAAACTGACGGCATTATAAGGCAGAGAAACCCTTCTCTTTCTTCTGACCATCTTGCGGTTGAGTGGAATCAGTGCAGAATTATAGATAGATAGCAACAACAGCACGCATTACGCCCAACCATAGAGGTGCAAGGTTCAAGCAAACGGAAGTTGTGATGATGTTGGGCATTGACCAGAATTAGAACCTGCAGGAAATGCTGCTGCCATCTGCAACTGAGTGAGATATCATGTAGGAGATACCTCAGCAAGCCCTTGGAAAGTGTCTACTACATATACCAGCTGTCAGATGAAAATCTGCAATCACAAGGAGGGGGAGGTAATTCCATGCCAGGTGCATTGAAGGTCACTGCAGCACTGAATTTCTTTACAAGTCGCTTGTTCGAGAGCTGTGCTAAGGATCTTTGTGGAATCTCTCAGCTACCAAGTCACAAGTGTATGTGGAGATCTACTGATGCCTTATTCCAAACTGCTCAGTGATCTGAGATAATTTCTTTGGATGCAGCCCGCCAGACAGCTTGGCCTGTGGGGTTTCCTGTAATGGCAGGTATCCCTCTGGTACAAACTGTGATAGGCTGCTGTGATAGACAGCTGTCTTTGTCAACAGGAAGAGGCATCATTCCATTAATCTGTGGATGATAGATGATAACAGAAGATAGGTGGTCCAGGTTTGCGCACAATATCCAGGAGCTCTAATGATTCCTATGTTCTGGAGTATTCATTAATTATGGATGATTTAAGGAACTCTGATTGCAAAGATGATTGCTGGGAGCCAAGGGCTATTCCCAGTAGACCTGACTGATGACATGGTTAATAATCCTCAGAATGCTTCCAAGGGGAAATATAATGCCTCATGTGTCTTCAAGGACTGCCACTGGCCTGATAACTGAACTGATTAGAATGTGATTCAGATGTTTGGTATGCTTTAATGGTACACTACATTATGGCCTAGAAAGAGTCCCCTGTGTCATTGCTTTGTGCCTCCACAACGTCATCCAACAAAGACAGCATGTCTTTGGGATAGAAGCGATGGAGGACTGTGTGTCACATCTGATGAGGAAAAGGAAAGTGATGGTGCTGACTTGGATTAGGAGATCACTAACAGTCAAGAAGAATCATAAGACAAGACATGTCATTTGATGAAGCTCATCAGTGAGAATCACATCTGACTATGTAATAGAGGGAAGGTCATTGAAGGAGCAGCTGAAGGTGGTTGTACCAATGTCAGCCCCTCCAATAATGTTCTGGGGACTGAGATAATTGAATTTAAAATGCACAACCGTGTTCATCTGTGCTCCAGAATGGAGAGATCTCCGAGTCACATTAACTTCATTTTCACAATGGATCCTAAATATTGAGAAAACTCACTTTTAGCTCACCTCTTGAGAGTTCAGCTTTTGTGTCCATTTATGGAGCAAGCTTGCAAGAAGGTAAAAAGCCAAGTGGCCCCAGCAGAACCCAAACTAAGCACCAGTAAGCAGATAGCTCCTCCGTAAATTCCACTTGACAGCACTGTCGACAATACCTTCCATTGCCCTGCTGAAGATTGAGAGTAGACAGATGCGACAGTAATTGGCCTGATTGGATTTGTTGTGTGTTTTGTGGACAGGTTATTTCTGGGCAATTTTCCATATTGGCAGGTGGATGCTCATGTTATAGCTGTACTGGAACAGCTTGGTTAAAGAGAGGGCTAGACCGGGGTGGGGGGGGGGGGGAGCAAGTGTTCAGAGCTATTGCTAGATGTTGTTAAGGTCTGTAGATTTTGCAGTAATTAGTGTTTTCGGCACTTTCTTGATACCATGAGGAGTGGATTAAATTGGCTGGAGACTGGCACCAGTGATGCTGGGGGTCTCGAGATGGAACAAGGTCTTGCATTCACTGTCCACTTCTGGATGAATGTGGCAGCAACTGAAGCACTGCGGATTCATATGGGAGTGAAAAATTGAGTCACATTTGGCAAGTTCATAATTCTTAGAAGAAAAGGATCTGTAATGGTAGTTTTGACATCAGGCTTGGCAGGGAAACAAATGCTTTGGAGTTGTGTGAGTCTACTTCCAATGAGTAAGGGAAAACTACTTTGAATTAACAATGGAAAGACAAAGCCTGGTGGAAGAAGAAACTTAAAAGAACTCTAAGACTGTGAAGGGACAGGGTAATACATAACTTAAAGCATGGATTTGCCAGGGAATGGATTATGGTCATAGTTACAACCATTTATTTGAAAAATCAGGTAAAAGGAAGAGTGAAAGATTCATCAATGAAAGATGGCAATGGGTCCACTTTGCTGAGAAAGAAGCCAGGCAACCTCTACTTTGGCTCGAGAAGGTTGGTGGTGGGGTGTATAAACAAATTCCAATTTGCCCACAGGGCATAGGGAAGTCATATTTTGATCACAAAAAAGGCAGGATAACCCCACCTAGCAAGCAGACAGAGATCAGGTTATTTAACAGAATTTAAAACCTTAAAATAAGCACTAGGGAAGAATGTTTATCGCAAGCCTCTATAATAGTGTTCAAATGCTTGCAAAACAGGTTCATGAAGACAGCATTGATATCGTTCAGAATTATGAAACGTTAAAGGCAGAAGATTCTAATAAGATAGCTATACTGCAAGAGTAAAAGAAAAGGTAGCAAATTACAGACAGGATTGAGATACTGAAGATTTATGGCAGCTTTGAACGGAGAGGAATAAATAATGACATCAAGAGAAAATAAGAGAAGAATTAATACTATCTCAAAGATTTAATATCAAGGATGAGCCAAACGGAACACAGAATTGGACACCTTGGAGAGAACAGCTCTTAATACAGACGTTTACTTCAAAATCATATGCTAAATCTCAAGATGAACAAGTAAATGCACAATTGTATTCCATTGGACAAAATTAATTGCCAACATATAAAAAATACATACGCTTTAAGGGGTCTTTCAAGCTTTTGATAATTACTTTATTCTAAAGAAACAAAATTCTTGAAACAGCCAGATTTAACAAGAAAATCCAGTGGCCAGATGAATCCACAGATAGTCTGTACAGATTAGTCGAAAGCTGTGATAACTGAGCTTTGTAATCAGAACTCATAAGGGACAGAAATGCTTTCAGAAATGTCATTCAAGACTTTGGCTGATTTATTAGAGTCCAAGTAAAACTTGACTTTAGAGAAATTTATTTTAATTTTGCTGCAAGCAGAAACTATGATGACTCATAGACAGATCCTGAGAGGAGACCAGCATAATTGATCGCTACTCCATAGCCCAGCCAGCAAATTGTTGCCAACCAAAGCTCTATTTGAACACATTCCTTGGCTCCAGCATGTCTACGAACTAGGCTTCACTGGTTGAAAAAGCAACTGTGTAGAACATACGTACACGAGCTTTTGAAAAGTGTAGCAATCCTTCAACAATCTTTGCTGTTTTTCTGGAAGATTTATTTTGCACATTTCAGCCCACTCAAAGATACAGAAAGAAAAGATGGTCTTTACAACAGGTACAGTCTTTTGACAGATTTTTCAATTGTAAGTCTTCACAGATATGAGACTATAACGGAAACCCTCGGAAGCCTACAAAGCAAACTCCTTTCCCTCCCTCTCTTTTTTAGAAAGAATAGAAAAGATTACATGCAAATTCCCTGAAAAATAAGAATTATAATGCTTAAAGCAAAAGGAAAGACATTATTTGTGTACTATCAAATTGTGGGTTATTTTTAAACCTGATGTTAAATTCAATGATAGTTGTGGTTTTAAATTTGCCACTAAGAACAAGAAAATCTTATAGAAGGAATTAATTTGTCTTGTGCAATTTATCAAAGAATCTCCCAAGTAAACAAGTCATAATCATTTAGGTTACAGGGATTGAGATGTTACAATTCCCAAAATAAGAAGTGAATTCTTTTGTCTCCCATCATAGTGGCATGATTTAATGATGAAGCACTTTATTGTAATTTGTGGAGGCTTTAGAGCTTAGTTTAACTGTTTCTTAACAACTTCAGCTAAGATATTGAAATAATCTGGTAATAGAGAATTTGTTTACAGGAACTATGTCCTTTTTGTGATTTATTTCATTGTAACAGTCCCTTGACATGATTAGGAGATATTTTAAAATGCAAATAAGTGGCAATTCCATTAAACTGTGTTTCACCACCTAAAATTGAAGTTTTAACTGACCAATAAAGCCTCAATTCTCAAAGATCCCCAATGTAATACCAAATTCTATTGCCCAAATTAGCTTTTCTGTTACCGAACATTTTTATTTTAGACATACCCAAGTTAATAACTAAATTATTTGGGTGCTTGTAGAACCATAGAATCCCTACAGTGCAGTAGGGTCTGAAATGGGTCAATGTTGGGGCCCTTGTTGTTTGTGGTTTATAGAAATGTTTGAGACTCAAATGTAGGGGTGTGGCTCAGTAAGTTCACAGATGATACAGAAACTTATGCTGAGTATTGAGCAGGATAACTTTAGATTACATGAGGATATAGAAAGGCTGGTCAGATGGGCCGATCAGGTGAATGTAGGTTATGCATTTGGGCAGGCTAAATAAGGCAAGGGAATACATGATAAATGGTAGGACCCTGGGAAGCACTGAGGATCAGAGGGTCCTTGGTGTATGTGTACACCAATCTGTTGAGGTATCAGGGCAGTTGGATAAAATGGTTAAGAATGCAGTTGGGAGAGTGGCCTTTATTAGCCGAGATGGTGCAATCCTTTGATCTTTTACTTATAAATCCTGTGTCTGATACTACCTCTCTCACTAACACCTGAAGGAGTAAGGTTCTGAAAGCTTGTGTTTTCAAATAATCCTGTTGGACTGTAACGTGGTGCCACGTGATTTTTGACATTTATTAGCTGAGACATTAAGTTTGAGAATAGGTGGTTATGCTAGAACGGTATTAAGTATTAGTTAGATCACAGCTACAATATTGTGTGCAGTTCTGTTTTATAGGAGGGATGTGATAGCAATGGAGAGAGTGTAGAGGACCTTTACCAGGATGTTGCCTGAACTTGAGAGTACCAGTTATGAGGAGGGAGTGGGGTTATTTCCCCTGGAGCAAAGGAGATTGAGAGGGGATATGACTGAGATGTATTACATTGTGAGGAGCATAGATGAGGTAAGCAAGCAGATGGAGGGATCAATGACCATGGATATAGATCTAAGGTGAGGATCGGAAGGTTCAGAAGAGATGTGAGGAAAAGCTTTTGCGTCCAAAGAGTGGTGGGAATCTGGACTTCACTGCTTATAAGGGTAGCAGAGACAGAAGCCCTCACAGCATGTCTCCAGATTCATTGGAGGTTGCTTTAGCTTCCACATCGTGACCATCGAGAGGCCACTGTTCTTGTCATGCAGAGCTTCATAACCACCAAGGGAGGGGTCTTTATTCCCATCTCTTGTCTTAATTTCCTCACATCACCTTTGCCTACATTATATTTGTCCTTCTCACTCATATATTTTATAGACCTTGTCACCAATTACCTGAAGTCCGATTGTTATGAAATGCTTTATTAACGTGTGAACTTGGAGCGAGTTTACACAACTGAGAATTACGTAATCTGCCTGCAAAGGTAGAAATAAAATGGGTTCTGAATGCATTATAAATTGCAATGTGGGTGTTGTCCACTTGGGTTACCATTATCACTGAATGGAATCTAGAACTAGAACTAATAAAATCTGTGTTTTAACCACTTGGCTAGTTCTGAGTCAGTGTACATTTTGCCGAACCTTGCTGTTTCTTCAGAAGAACTTCAGAGTGAAGATAACAGCAGGTGGAACATTGCCTCGAGGTATGAAACTTCTGTGTACATTCTCCAGGCAGCATTTTAAGTTGAAGTTGAGGCTGTAATCAGTCGTTAGGCACACAAGAGGCACTGCAACTTAGGATCAGCAACAGGAAGGTCTGAAGAGTGTATACATAGACTGATCTCACAAAAATAACCATCCAAACAAAATAAAAGTTACTTTTGGTCATTAAGGAGGCTGATTTCTTTGAAAAAAATCATAATCTCAGATCCTTTGAATTGCCTAATGTTGCACTTTTGATTAAACTGGCATTGCCTATGTTAATCTATGTTTCATGTGCTTTCAAAACTAATACCTGTATTGAAATGTAAACAAATGTGGCTGTGATGTTTAAAGGTGCAATGGCAGAGATGAGAATAGGAAAAGACTTTACTTCTTCACAAAGGGGGTGAAAAATTACAACCTTTTACATTCCATTATGACTTCAATAATAGATAGAGTGAACCAGTCAGATTCAAGAAGAAAACTTGCTTGACTTATCATCTAATTAATTCTTGTAACTGGTGAACATAGATGCTAGTTACTGAAACCAGCCTCACAAGACTGCAGACATTCTTTAATAACAGAATAAAAAAAGGGGAGAAACTGCATGCAAAGATCTTAACACAAGCTACAAAACAAAGTTTCAACCTGTTTCTCAATTCCATCTGTCCCAGAGGTACAACTACAGGAAAGCAGCACTTCTATCTCAACTTTTTAAATCTTTAATTAACTAACACATCCCAGCTTCCTTGTCCTGAGCTATCACAATTCCAAATTAATTTTCTGAGCTTTTCTAAAAAAAGAACTTGCACAGAACTGAGCTGTACCCATCTACCTCTATTTTGAAATCAAAATCCAGGAGTATAATAAAGATTATAATCACCCATTCCACTCCCACTCCCTCAAAAAATAGATAGATATATGTAAGAGGCATTTTCATCTGTCAAAAAATACTTCTTAATGGTAGTTCCATGTTATACTAAAAGTCATAATGCATTTACATCATGCACAAACTGATTCCCATAACAACCATATTTAATACAAATCCATTTTGATCAAAGAATTCTGATTCCTTTATATTTGTTCTTGCTCATTAATCCTGTGTAGATCAGATCCCAGAACAAATTCTGGCTGGATAGATGAAATGTTTACATTTTGTAAAAGAAAAATACCACAGATGCTGGAAATATGAAATAAAAACAGAGATACCGGAGAAATTCAACAAGTCTGGCAACATCAGTGGGAAAAAAAATCAGAGCTAATTTTTTGAAGCCAATATGACTCTTCTTCAGAACTGACCAGGCCAGATATACCAGGTTTCTTCAGCATCCTCTGTGTTTTTTAAATGTTTCCAATTTGTTAACGTAGTGGTTTGCCACTTAAACATTTTCGCACAATACTGTAGATATTGTTTAACAGCTGTACGTAAGTTTATTAAACAAGTAGAAAACAAAAAGGTAGATGTTAATGTGCTGTAGTTAGAAAGATCTTAACATTAACATCTTTTACAGTCTCTGCTATCTCAGATATTTGAAACCTTATTTAACTGAATCTTTCAGGTTCTTTGTTTTAAATTATTAAGAATGCTTTCTAATGATTCCTCCAAGATTGTTGGAGATATCAAAATTCTGATCAGTTAAATTTTCTTATTTCTAACAATTAAAAGATTTCTATTCAAGCCATCCTGGCTTAGAAACTCCACAGACTAGAAAATACTTTTGCTGAACCGACGAGTTCCCCGAAAAGGAATTGGAAATGTCTTTTCTCCTTCTTGGGGAGCATTGTTCTCTTCTGAACTGCACTCTGAGCTCTTCTGAATTAAAAATTTGAACATTCTGTTCTGAAGTCAAACTAAATTCAATGCATTTATTCTGCCTGTCATCACACAACTGTATAAATACCTTATCCATTCACACTATGAAGGTTTGCCGAGCAGTTGGCTGAAGTTGTGTGCCTTCTTAATATTCAGGTCGCAGTTCTAAATTGACTTCCTGACCTTTAAAATAAAATCCCTACAGGACTGACTCACATCCAATTGCCTCTGTTTTGAAATCAAAACCAAAAGTTTAAAATACATAAATATCCTTCATCACAATGCACAAGAAAACACAACACCACTGCCTTCTGACCTGTGAAAGAAGCAAGTCAATTGATCAACATTTTACGTGACTGAGGCAATGTAGTTAAAGTAACATCAGAAATAGGACCAGGGGTTGGTCATTCAGCCCTTTGAGCCTGCCCACCATTCAATATGATCTTGTCTGGTTGTCAATGTTCCTTCTAAGCTGTATGGTCTACTGTGTACACAGTCAGCATTGCCATGGTGATTGCTGCATTGTCTTCTGGTTCCAGAAGTCGCTGCTAGAAACAGGCCTCAAAGAGCCATGCAATTGGTAAAAAAATTAGAGGGAACACTGCTAGTCATCCAACTTAAGATCCTATTCACACTTTTTCCCCAGATCATTTAAACACTTTAGCCTAAGAACTGTGTCTAACTCTGTCTTGAAGAAAACCAATTTTGTGGCAAGGAATTTCACAGGCACAGAGTTTCACACTCTCTGGGTGAAAACAATGTTCCTCATCTCATGCCTAAATGCCATACCAGACTGTGACCCCTGATTGCCAAATTGCCAAATGTGATTTTGGCGATGTGGAATGTGTCGAACAAAATCTCAAACACAACTAATCAAAGATTGTCTCCCTAATTAACTACCCCCAAAAGCACTCCAGGAAAACAGAAATCTGTCAGAGCAGCCACAACTAACAAAACTGCAATCACTTTCAGGCTCCAGAACTATAGCAGTTGAGCCTACCAACAGTAATCACCACATTCTAACTTCAACGCCTGCAAATACTCCTCATTGCTCATGTGCCAGGAAACCACCTGAAACTGACAACAGCAATTTCACAAGTTGTATCACAACATGTCCAAAGAGTCTCTCACTGTGGTAGCATTTGTCTGCACCAGATAGAGTGTGAAAAACATTGTAAAGGCTGCAAAAAACTCAAGCACTTCACAGACGTTAATTGTTCATCAGCAAATTCAATGGCAAAGACCAGAATGATCAGAAAATTCCACAGACAAACATTATAATGAAAGGACAATAGAATATCATCAAAGTGGAGGTGCATGCCCTTGAATTATACATTTGTTTGGTCTTTTGGATACAGAAACTAGCCACATATGACATTACCCATTCCTGGCCTGCAGTCTTGGAAAACAAAATGTTCAATAAAATATAGAATTGCCCCATTTCTCTGAAAACCAGGAAATACAAAACTTTTGGAATGTATTCAATTCCAAAGAAGTGTTTGAAACATAGACTTTGCTCCTCTCTCCACAGATGTTGCTGGAGCTTTTGAGTTTCTTCTTCACTTTATTTTTTATTCAGATCCACAACATTTGCAGTATTTTGCATTTATTAGTATGTGTTGATATGCGGTCATTTGACCAAACAATATCACAAGAAAGAAGCTTAACACTGTCAATCGGTGTTGTTGAGAAAGTGAACTGTGTTAAAGACTTTGCTAACCTTGACCTTAATGCATACCATTCACTATTAAATTGAGCTTGCAAAATAATTGAGGGATGTTTCAGCACTCTATAATCACATCAGACATTATTGTTACCAGAGACTTGACTTTGATGTCAATACAACATATGAGGTATTTCAATGCATGATTTAGTCTGTATTTTAAGAAACTGGAGTCACACCAAAAAGAAGTAAAGACATTTTCACATACAGTTACACTGAAACTGAACTTAAGCCACATTACAAATGTGCTGACAACACCTTAGAGAATGTAACCTCACCTTAGGCAAAGCCCAAGTACTTATTCATTGGAAGTACTATTGACTTGTTTAGCCATATGTTCAGGCATTAAAGACTATCCCCTGATCCATGGAGGTTTGAAATTATTGTAAATACTGTGCATCCTACAATTCTGCAGGAATTTTGTAGCTTTACTTCATTACTGACTTCATTCTGTTACTCACTACTTGGTCCAATAAAAAAACGCCATCACTTGGGATTGGACTAAATCACACAAACAGGCTGTTCATATGTTCAAATAATGGCTGTCAGCAAGTTACACAAATTTTGACCCTGAGAGAAACCATCCAGCTGGTTCTGGAAGCACGAAGTTGTGATTTAAACAATCTTTTAAAAAAGCCATATCTAAATATACAGGTGTCATCAAGTCATGGAAAGCAAAACCTGTATTTTTTTGGCAATTATGATTGGATCCTTATTCATCTACCAGAATTACTCCAGCTGCATTCATCTTTGCTCAGAGCCTCCGCGCACACATCTTCTTGACCTATCCAACAGAGTTCATGATCAAGGTGAATACAATTGAGCAGAGACAGGTCATTGAAAGTAAAGGTAAAATGATGCGTGAAATTCCAAACTACATCCTAAAGCCATGCGACAATGTACTTGTGACAAGTGATAGTCATATTAGAAGACAAACAACTCCAATATCATCCATTACAACAAAATGTGAGGCTGGATGAACACAGCAGGCCAAGCAGCATCCTGGGAGCACAAAAGCTGACGTTTCGGGCCTAGACCCTTCATCAGAGACTATCATCCATTCATTTTTTGGGATCCACATAAAAATGATCATTTTTAAACACAGAGATGGTAGGAACTGCAGATGCCGGAGTATCCAAGAGAACAAGGCGCAGAGCTGGATGAACGCAGCATGCCAAGCAGCACCAGAGGACCAGGAAAGCGAGGAAGGGTCTAGGCCCAAATCATCAGCTTTCCTGCTCCTCTGGTGCTGCTTGGCTTACTTTGTTCATCCAGCTCTGCACCTTGTTGTCTCATTTTTAAACACAGTTTGCAAATTTCCAATCAAAATGCATCATTCTTCAAAGTACTGAAAACTCAATTTACAAAAATTAAATCCTAATGTCAGCTGATTTCCTACTTGTGAGAGAAGATGCCCACTATTTTTAAGTGATTATGTTATGAAATGAATAATTTTCATTTTGAGAACAAATCCTTCATCTCATTGTATGTGATTGAGTGCATTGCTTACTTGTAAGAAAGGTTGGTACTCAAAATAATGTTATTGCTGAACTTGATTGTTCATGCTGTGCTTCTCATTCAATAAGAAGGAAAATATTGTGGTGAACTGAAAGTTGTATTGTGTATTTTGTCCACTCAAGGCTCCCTTACTTAAATACCAGTAGAAAGAGTCTAGATGGAGAATAAAGGAGTCAATGCTTTAACAGCATGTGCACTTCTGATTCTGAGTTATCTTACTGTTACTTCCCAAGATCTCTATACAAATGTTCCCGGACAAATATACTGCTCATTAATTATTTCAAAACTCTCACAAAAGAATATAAAAGCAAAGAAGTGCAGAACATGTGTGCCAGGAATATTTAATAAATAAATAATTGATTCCAATATAAAAACGTGCGAAGGTTAGCGCAAGGTAATAATTTGTGACTGTTACACCCTGCACCTGACTTGCACATTTATTCTTTTCTTAGCAAAAGCGTGCAAGCATCAAGTGGTTGCAAAGGGACCTTCTGCTGCACTCCCTCTTTTCTTATGATTGGAAGTGTTTTTATTTGTGTACTGTTTCCTAGAAATTAAAAAGGAATCAGTGAAGCAAGTTACTTTGATCTTTTGATCAAAGGACAAATTATGACCTTTAATCTGGTATGACAAGCAATTCAAGCATTACAGAGATGAAATTGTTGTGCATCTGGGTGTAAAACAGTGGAGCAAAAGAAAGTGGAAATGTCCTATTACAAATAAAAAGCCAAAACCATCAAGAAAACTCAGCCATTACTAGAGAATGTAAAAAATTTTATTTTGATTGGTTGGCACAGGCCAAAAAGAAAGGCATTTTAGTTTTTCTTCTAAAAGCAGTTAGATGAAAGTAAAATACTAAAATAGTCCTCTGGGTTAATATTTCAGTCATGAAATACATTGTGAAATCAGGATATTTGGCATTGCAGCAGAGACATCAGTAGAATAATTATTAAGTTTAATTTGATAAAAAATGATTATTCTTGACAATATTATTAACAGTGCTTTGGAATCATTTGAAATCTAGTTAACATAGTTTAATAGCATGCCAGTCTAAATGAGGAACAAAATAGACAGTACATAATAAAGCCACTGTTAAGCTTGTTAGTCAAGGTGGAAAACTCAAGCCTAGTATTTTGTGCATGTAGATACTGAAATTTAGCTTGATGGGACAAACTAATGAGTGATGTTGCCAGCATTTACATTTCCTGTGTATAATCCAGTAGGTCAAATAAAAGTCTGACCCAGTAGTGATGATTTCTATCTGCATTATCCAGCTGATTGTTATACAAACAATATATGTGACCTTGTCTCCTAGTTTATAAAGGCTATGGTGAAGTTAATTTCAAAAGAAAATCCTGCATCTGCAGGCAAGAAGGTTGGAAAGGTAAAAAATATGATTGATATATTTATTACTGTCAAACAGAAACTTTTTTCTGTTTTCATTGTCATTTGTTTGGGCACCTCTTAGGAAGGGGGATTTCCTATGATGATCCATCCTGGTCAAGTTAATTAATTATCCCATTTTCTCCAATACCGGTGAGTAATTTTCCCTTTAGCACAAGCGTGGGTCAGAGACACCTATGAAACGCTATGGGTATTTAACAGGGTAGCTCTGAAAGTTGCAAGTGGTTAGCCCACTGCCATTTAGTAGAGAGTCAAAAGTCACATGACACAAGCTTGTAATCCAACAGGTTTATTTGAAATCAGAAGCATTCGAAGCGTTGCTCCATCATCAGGTGAAGGCTTCACTTGAAGGAACAATGCTCTGAAAGCATGAAATTTCAAATAACCCTGTTGGACTATAACCTGGTGTCTTGTGACTTCTGACTTTGTCGACCCCAGTCCAACACCAGCACCTCCACATAATCAATATAGTTTAGGTATCAGAGTGCATTCATACTGTCTGCTCATTTACATGATTTCTGAGTGAAGCCACTGCATGCACAAACAGTCCACGATTGAAACTTGCAAGTAGAATTTGAAAGCCAGAATGCACCAGTGGAGAATGTGTGGTAGCTTTTGGAGGTGCTGAGATCATTCAGAGTAAGGTAGTGCAATAAACAACCATGGTTGACTGTGGCAGAGAGTATGTACCAAGGCTTTTCAATTTGATCTTTGTGAAGGAGGTGGAAATGAACAGAACCACCTTGCAACTGTACAGGGCTAGCATGGACAGTTGCAAAAGTGGGATAAAATCCCTGTGGAAGCCAATATCAGAAGTCTAGCCCAAATCTTATATTCTTCACCAACTGACTTTTCAATTATAACTGGAACTTAGCCTTTCTGTTCCTAGAAGCTATTATGCGCATGACTTGAGGGAATATTATATGTCATGCAATCCAGCAAACACAACTTTGGCCTTCTTTTTAAACTATTTGATACAACCAAACTGATTAAATGCCTCATTTGAAAGGAACACATTGAAAATTTTAAAAAAAGGCAAGTCAAAATAAAATGTCATTCACACCGTGGTTGATGTACTCATGCCCTTCCAACGGCCATCAGTCACAGAAGGATTCAATAACATTGGTGCAAATGCCATGCTCTCTCCCTGGGGCCAGGAAGGTGTGGATGTAACTATGGACAAAAGAAGGCAGTCATATTAAAGAAAACCTTATCTTTATACTCCGATACAAACAAATGAATAGATTCCTAACAGAGGACTTTCAAGTTATTGTAAAGTTACCAAAATAAAATATCATTGCTTGTGTCAATGATGCTTTCTAGTTCCTGAGGTGCCTATGAGTCATTGAATGAATTAAGTAGCTGGTGGATATTGCAAGCGTCCTTCATGGGGGTGCCCAGGTATGGATGGTGGTTGTAGGAGGGAGACAATCAGTTAGGTTGGACAATCTCCTCAAACACCAATTGCAGAGACTTGTTTATGACTACCTTTGCTGAGCCCAGGAACACACTGATGAGGAAGCCTTCCAATTCTCCAAGTTCTGTATGTATTTGGTGGCCAAAGATTAACAATGTGGAGGTAAAGCACAACTAAAGTTGGGGTGCAGCCCCCACAGATATTGGATGAGTGCTGCAACTTCATACAACTTTCATAAACATGGAACACAGACTTCTTAATGCCACAAGAATGCCCTCCTATGTCTTTGAGCACAGATTATTTTTCAGATATACTTCACTTTGACTTTAAATTCACTTTAATACCCAATTTATAAGCATTTATTATCAAAGACACAAACATCTTGCTAAACAAGGCTTAATGGCCTTACAGGTTTTGAAAATGAATGAATTCATCTTCATATACTATAGCTCACCAATTTCATAACAAACCTCAACCACTACTCAAATCATTCACTTACTACTCACTTTTACCAATTAGAATTGGAAACAGCCTGGATTCAGACTCTCCAACAACCACAACCATCTTACATTTTGCTGGTAAAAGCAAAATACTGTGGATGGTGTGAATCTGAAATGAAAAGAATGCTGGAGAAACTCAGCAAGTCTGGCAGCAACTGTGGAGATAAATGGTGTTAACATTCGACTCTGACGTGACTTCTTCAGAAATGTTTATTCAGAACTCATTCTGAAAAAGTCATTTTGGAGTCAAAACATTAGCTTTGTCTCAACAGATGCTGCCAGACCGTCAAGGCAATGGGCCAAGTGCTGGAAAATGGGGCTGGAAAAGTTAGGTGTTTGTTATGACTGGTTCAAACTTGATTGGCCAAAGGACCTTTCTCTGTACTGTGGAGGTCTGTGATTCCATGACTCTGTAGCTTGCTGCTTCCCCAGCACTTTGTATTTTTATTTCCTTTTTGCTGGGCATAACCCCAATCAGTGGAGAGTCTTTCTCTTGATACCCATTGATTTCAATTCGCTAAAAAACCTCGATATGATATTTGGCCAAATGCTGATTTGATATCAAGAGCAGTCACTCCCACTGCACCTCTGAAGATCAACTCTTTATCAACGTTCAAACCAAGATTGTTATGAGTGCTGGAGCCAAATTGGACTCAGTGAACCCAAGCTTTTTTTAGCATACTCACTGACTTCAGCGCTGACAGGCTGCTGAACTCTGTGGCTGATACTGTTTTTATTTACTGCGGAGGAAGAGGCAGGCAGCTTTTGTCAGTGTGGAACAGGAAATACACAATCTATCAGCCAGTTTGAGGGTAGACATGTCATTGTGCATCACCAGTTTATATCACTATCAGACCTGAAGTTTGCGCCAGCAATTTATCCAACAAATATAGCACATGTGCTTCAACCGGATAGTGAGGTACGATAGTCAGAGTGTGCAGTACGTAGCCAGTTGAAGGTGATCTGCAGTCAGTCAAGGGATAAACTACAATCAGTCAAGGGGCTCAGACTATTCCATTCCACAGGTTGGCCACAGTCCATCAGTTGCTTGATCCTTTCAGAGTCCAGAGATCCAAGTCAGCAGTTTGGGGCATGGTCACTCATGTAGGTCAAGTATAGGCAATGAGGAGAATACAGTGAACTCATCAGGGTGCTGTGGAAATATTTGTCTGTGCGATGGCATAACCTTTCCTGCAATGATACAAATGGAGGGATTGAGCATAATAGAAGTTGGAGAAAGATCAGTTCGTAGTGATGCATGGGCTGGAGAGGTGGTGAGGCATTCCCATTGAGTGAGTTGAACTCTCCGAGGACAGAGAGGATTAGTGGTTGGGAGGCTGACACAGATGAGAAAAACTGAATGTATATTGTTTGTGCAGTACTGAGAACTGCTGTCCATTAATCTTGTTGAGGTATACGTGCAGCAGCAGAGTTAGAGTGAGTGTTGGCCCTGTGGGATAATATAACAGATACAAGACAGTGGCACTTAAACTTCTGGACAGAAATCATTGACTTTCTTTCTGCGCTGCCAGGTGTTCCTTTCCATTCAGGATATTGTGCTCTTCCAGGCTGCAATCTCTGTTCAGGCTGGGTGGCCTTGCCAGTGTCGCCTCCTGTGTCAATCACTTGGAAAAAAGACTGCTCTCCTCTCCACCACCTTATCTTTCAATGTCTTCAGGTCCTTGACATGAAGCAGGAAATTAACCAAGTGCCATGAATCTCATTTGACAAAACACTCTCATTGTAAGTGGCAATATTCTACCTGATCAACCTGTTGATCCCAGACTTATTTCAGTCTGAAGACAAAAATAACAAATGATCGGATGGTATTAATTTGCCCCAAAATTGAAGAAATGGAGCCATCTGTCAGTTCCCAATAAAATCTAGAAGAAATAGAATGCAAACTAAACTACAAGAATTATCATTGGCTGAATCAGATTTGTCTATTTATATTGAACCAATAAAAAACATTGCCTCTACATCTCAATATTTTATATTATTAGGAACTTTGTACATAAAATATCAATGGATAAACTTTGTCCTTTTTGCATGTTAAAAATCATGGTACTATAAATATGGTTCATTGCATATGAATGTCAGTTTAACAAATTTTAACTGAGAAAAAGGGAAAAGGAATGAAAGTAATCATTTATGTCAAGAAAATATTCATTAAAAAGTAAAAAAAAATGATGAAAGAATCAAACAGAAAAGGTGATAGATTCATCAATTTGATTATCTAGAAATTGAATACAAAAATAAGAAATAGATCAACGTAGAAAATATTGGTGAGATAGATACTGTTCAATTCAGCACATGGTAAGAAACTATTCATTCCCAGAATCTACCATATGATGGAAGAGATTTTAACTTTCAATGTATTGTGAGATGAGAAGGCATATTGGCATTCGTTGCCATTGGAACTTCTAAATGCGATGGTAAGATGCTATTTAAATATCTTTATATTAAGGTTTTCTGCAGAGCTTTTCAATGACAATGAAGCATACACATATGCAGCCCCTCTAATGCAGCAATACCTCACAAGTTATTCAAGTGAAGTGATATCAAGCAAAATTTGACACGACATAACATGGAATAGCATATTGACCAAAAGCTTGTAAATTTTGAAATTGGGGTTTCTCAAGAGAGTGGAATTGGAGAAGTTTAGATTTTCCATTTTCTTTTAATTCACTCAAAGAATATGGACACCATTGGCTGGGTCAGCAATATTGCTGATCCCTAGTGTCTTGATTATTGTAGGAACGTGCGAGATTACAGGGATAGACAGGAATGAGATTTTAGAGGGATTCGAAAATAAGGAAGAGAAATATAAAACTCTGACATTATTTATCCAACGGCCATGTAAGGCAATGAGCATTGAGCAAAGATGATGGATAAACAGGACCTGGGTGGGTTAGGGCTTAGAAAGCAGAGTTAAGGATGAATGCATGAAGTTCAAGGAAGGTAGAGTGTTAGGGATGAACCAAGAGTGTCTGGGAAAAGTGACGTCTAGAGGCAGAATGGACATGTTGAAAGTTTCAGCAGCAGATGGAACATTTTCTGAAACATTATCCCCTTAAATAATTTCTTCTTCCAGACAGCTGGGAAGATCATTTATTTACAAGACTTGACCGCCTGCAACATCTGCTTTCAGGATGTATCAGTGAAATAAGTGCCTGCCTTGCACTTTCTTGCTTTGTTGAAATACCTGGACAATGCTTCAATTTTTAAACCAGTGAGATTCTTTAAATAATCCAGTTCAAGCAGACTCATGCTGATGATCATTACACGACTTTGTGCAAATTAGTCAGAAAACCCAGATATCACATGCACATGAAGTTGTTATGTCAAAAAGCGACCAACAAGTGCATTGCTTTCAGTTTCCCCATACGCCTTCTTATCTTCCAACACATGGAAAAGTTAAAATCCCATCCGTCATGTAGGAGCTTCTGGGCATGAATAGTTTCTTACCATACTCTACCACCATGAGCTGGCATTCAAACAGAACTGGATGTAGCTCACTGACTTTTTGTAGGTTTGATTTATTTTGTTTTTTTTATGCTATCATTAAGTAGTAAATTGATGAATCTGTCACCTTTTCTACTTTATTTTTTACTCAAGTACTTTTTGTTTTATTTATGAATATTTTCTTGACATAAATTATTATTTTCATTTTTGTCCCCTTTTCTTCAGTTAACAATTTTTAAACTGACTTCTCATAACTGGCTGAATTGATTTCGGCATAAATTAATTTCATTTTTTATTATCTTTGCTTGCTTTTTGTGTTTATTTCAGTGTAGTGTGAGTTAAATTGTACAATTTGTAGAAACAATGACAGAGCTTGTGGTATACAAAGGGCTTTGATAGCAATACAGGTTGTAAGTAAAATCCACTTTACCTATTTGATGTACATGAATAGCTGACCGATGCTCTTGAGGTTGGTTATTGGACTCAAGCTAACCTTAGTTCCTTTCACATACCAAGCACACGACAATTGGAGCTAAAATCAAGGCATCAGCAGTCCTCGGCACAGATGGACACTCCTTCAGTTCTCTGCCTATTGGCAGGACCCTGCCAATTTTTTACCAAAGCAAAACAAAGTGCAATTTATTTATTCTAATACGGAGGCAGACTTTGATACTACTTCAGCCCAAATGGAAATCAAACCCATGTTGTCTGAATTAGTTTCATCCGCATACAATCTATCTCATCAAACAAACTAACCAGACACACCATGCATGCAGTCCAGAGCCATGACTCAAGTACATGGAGACAGCTTGAAAAATTCCGCACATCACCACTGGTTGAATTATGTCAATTGTACAGGGACACCCTAGTCTCAAAAGGCTCCCACAAAGGCACAATTAGTTGCTTCACTAGTTCTTTCCAGAGGGATTAGCTTGCACTGTCACCAAGGGGCAAAAAACAGGATAAGGAATATTGTACCCACCTATTGGCTTGGCTGCAACTGGAGGATTATGTCCAGTTCCTATCGCCCCATTACAAGAAAGATGTGGAAGCACTGGAAAAGGTGCAGAGAAGATTTACCAGGATGTTGCCTGGAATGGAGGAAACGTTGAGAGAGCTAGGGCTTTTCTCTTTAGAATGATGAAGGATGAGATGTGACTTGATAGAAGTGCACAAAATGATCAGAGGTATAGATAGAATAGACAGCCAGAGACTTTTTCCTAGGGTAAAGGTAGCTATTATGAGAGGGCATAGTTTTAAAGTGAGTGGAGGTAGATATAGGGAAAGCATCAGAGGTAGGTTCTTTACTCAGAGAGTGGTCAGGATGTGGAATGCATTGCTGGAGAGGGTAGTGGAGTCAGCCTCATTAGGGGCACTTAAGCGGCTATTAGATAGGCATACGGATAATAATATAAGATGGGGCGGAGGTTAGATAGGCCTTCGGATTAGGATAAAAGTTCGGCACAACATCATGGGCCGAAGGGCCTGTACTGTGCTGTACTGTTCTACGGTCTATGTTCTAAATTGTGTATACTTTATTTCACCATCTCACAATTTCTCTTTGATAAGGCAAGATTTGATAGCTCGAAATGTAGAGATGGACTTGCAAGGCACAAGTGCAGACTCAGCTTTCTGTTATACAATTATAGGAATGGCTATTTATGAAAATATGGCTCAATTACTTTTGCAGTAAGCTATTATGTAAGACCATGGCTGCATACTCTTCCTTGTTTCTGCAACAACAAACTTTGCATCCGTGTTACATATTCTGGTGCTGCCTGGCCATGGCTTCAACTGCTTCACTGTTGGACACCCTTGGTTGATAAGATTGTTGTAGAATATAACATATGTTCCGTGTCTCTTCTTTTCAATTATGTCTTAAGACGTGGATATCAGAGGCAAATTGGTATCCAATGCCCACCCTTCATATGCTTGCAAAAGTGCAGATAAGTATTCCTGGTGAACTGCAGTAATCCATGTAATGATGCTACTCTTGTAATGTTGTTAGATTGGAAATGCCAAGATTTTGATCAGAAACAATGGAAAAACAGTCATAAAAATATAGGTAGGATGGTGTGTGACCTTAGGGAAATTTGGAGTGATGATATTCTCATATGCCTGCTACCTTTTTTTCTCCAGATTCTAGAGGTCACAGGTTTGAGAGATTATATTAGAGAAACATGGATAAGTCCTGTAGTGCAGTGTATTGTACAATAATGGTGGTCAGAGTGGGTGTTTAAACCTGTGGGTGAGCTGTCAATCAATTTGGCTGCTTTGAGTGGGTTTCTTGAGTATTTTGAATCCTACCCCAGAATGATGAGTCTTCTCTAACACACTTCTGACTTGTGCCTCGCGAATGATAGTCAAGATGTGGGGCATTAGATTTGCGTCATACACCACAGATTACCGAGCATCTGGCTTTCACTGTCGACCATGAGATTTGTATGACTCTCCCAATTCGCAATATCAGTGACCCCAGGATGTTGACTCATTCAGAAAAAGCCAAAGTAAATTAAAATGTGTTAATAAGTTTGTACAAAGTTTGAAAGACTTGACAAAAGCAGGAGAAAAAAAAATGAGAGAAAAGTGAGAAGTTTCAACTTTTGAGATCCTTTGAGAAAGGCTTTCATGAGTGCAGTGACTCTTGATTTCAATGTGGTGAGACTGAACATGCATGTGTACGAATTAACACAGAAGTAGGACATTTGGCCCATTAAGATTCGTCTGCCATTCAACATGATCATGGCTGATAGCTTAGTGAAATGAAGTCCACATTCCCATATATCCGGAATAATCTTTGATATTGTTAACTAACAACAATCTATTCACCTCTGTCTTAAAAATATTCAATAGCACTGATTCCATTGCATTCTGGGGCAGAGGTTCTACCCTCTGAGTAAGAAATTCCCCTCACATTTGTTGTAAAAGAACAAACCTCAATTTTAAAACAGCTCCCCTTTGTCTGGGCTCATACACAAGGAGTAGACATTATTTCTTAGTCCATGTTGTTGGAGGTTCTATTCACTCTGATAGCTGACTGAGCAAGTTGGATCAAGGTCAAGGACTTTCCACGAGTAAATACAAGGTGATATAGTGATGCGACACCAGCATTCATGGAGTTATTTCAGTGTTGATGAGAGAAAAGCATGCTCCTAAAGAAATTCACTTACAACGGTTGTCTTTGAGTTGCAGTAAGCATTTCTGGCATGATGTCGTTATTTGGGAAGCTTGGCTCATTCAATCCTGCCATCAAAGACTATCGAAAGAATGCATTTTTTTTCTGGGAAAATGACACTGGAACGGATGAAAACTAATCAGGAATTTTCCCGGCAGTTTGTGGACCTGCAGTTTTTTCAGTTATTAGGAGCCTAACTTTCCCTCAGGGACCAGGTACTAAAACCTTTCAAGCGTTGTTGAATACAGTTAAGGAATATTACAACTCCCAAAACTCTTAGAAAACTGAGATGCTGTCGGATTTACTTGGCAGTTCAGGAAACAGCGGAATCTGTGTCAGGATTTTTGATGAGGTTAAAATGACTGGTAGAGGCATGTGACTTTGGTTTAGCCCTTAATGAGATGCTGAGGCCTTTTGGTATGTAGGATTAATGGTGCAACCATGTAAAAGTGCCCACCAGCTGAAGTCCAACTAGACTTCAAACAGACACTACAAATGACTTTGTCATTGGTAAATGCAGCAGATGGAGCACATGAGTTGCAGGGTGTTCTGATAGAAGTGAACACCCTCACCAGTCCACCTGAGTTTCATGAACACCACTTGAGAGAAGGCAATTACGTAGCCTCTCTCAGGACATATCCTGACCAAAGTGACTCAAAGTCAGCCCACAGCAAAACTGTCAAAAAAAAAGCCAAACCTCAGTGAAATGTTTTACATTTTCTTCAGGATCTGGGCTTGCAGGCCTCTGTAATTGTCACTGGTGTGCGGAGTTGGGGCAGCCAAAGAGTCCCTTTAATAAGAGAACTCACAGGCCAGTATCCGTAAGAGTGCACAGCCTGGAATGCTCACCTACATCTGACTTGGAACAGTTAAGTTGCTTAGCAACATCCAAATCAGAACCAATCAATATAAACACCTGGTTAAAGGGTCACCCTATTCTAATGGGACTGTTCGGGCAGGTGACAGCATGCCACTGGCATTCTGCTGGAACCGAGCAGAGAAAGCATTGAGCACATCAGGGAGGGATGTGTTTTTGTCTGCTGTCTTGTTCTGCTTCAACTTGTATCCTGTTATGTCATGTTGGCCTTGGCACACAGGGTGGGTGTCTGTACATTTAGTTTGGGCCTCTAACTTGGTCCAGTGCTGTATCTTGGCATCTCTGCTGGATTTGTGGAGATCATATCTGGATTTACGATATAAATCTGGGTTGACCAACTTGAATGTTGCATGCCTGGTCTTCAGTAGGCAGTGGATTTCCTGGTTCATCTGAGGTTTCTGGTTGGGGAACATACAGGCTGGCTTCTTCGACATGCAATTCTCCACGCACTTGCTAATGAAGTCCATGAAAGTGCTGGCATACTCATTTAGGTTATCTGCTGAGTTCTTGAGTATGTTCCAATCCGCCAAACAATCCCAGAGAAGATTTTCCACTGCCTCACCCCTGCATAGTACTGTTTTCTGTCATTTCTGCTTCTGCTTGTAAGCTGGGAGGAAGAACACAGTGTTGTGATCAGATTTGCTGAAGTGTGGACAGGGTATGGAGCAGTGGGTGTCTTTGAATGGTTGCGTAGCAATGGGATGTTTGATCTTCTAGTGGGGCAGGAGACGTTTTGGTGGTATTTTGGCAGCACCCTCTTTAGGCCAGCCTGGTTAAAGTTGCTGGCCATGATGAATGAGGCCTTGGGGAATTTCATTTCCAGAGCATTTGAAGCGATGTAAACTTCATCCAGGGCATTCTTCACTTCCAGCTGGGGTGGGATGGAGACTGTTTTCACAGGATGGTAGACATGAACCCCATCGGCAGGTTGCAGGGACAGCATTTCACTGTTAGGTATTCTAGGCCCAGGGAGCAATGGCTCACCAGATTTGCCCTGTGTCCAAGCACCAAGACGTGCTGATTAGGAGGCATGCCCTTTGCCTTACCTTGCCTTGCAGTCCATGTGATGTATGGACCACCCCTCAACTTGCAAGGAGTGGTCAGGTATAGCAGGAGTGAGCCATGTCTCTGTAAAACAGAGCATACAGCAAACTCTGGATTCCCTCTAGAAGGTAAGTCTAGATCTGAGTTCATCCATTTTAGTTTCAATGGCTTGGAGGTTTTTGTGCTTGGAAGCACATCTTCCTTGTTTTCTGGCAGATTTCCTGCATCTGCACTGCTTCTGGAGTAGGTGGCACGAGTCTGCTGCTCGAGAAGGTAAGTGAGTTGGGTCTGGTCAGGCTGGGCCTCCCGGGGAGAGTCACCGCGAGGTCGGAGCCTGGGAACAGTTCGCAGCGGTGGGATTTTTGCTCCTGGACAGTCCCAGGTATTGGTGAGGCGAGTCTGCTGCTCTGGACGGAAGTGAGTCAGGTCAAGACAGGTGGGGGGCTCCTCGGTGTCGAGTAGCCACAGGATCAGGGACTGAGCCTGGAGTAGTCAGGCCAGTTCAAAGTTGATACGTTGTGGATCTGCAGTTAGGCCCTGGGACGATCGAGCATTCTTGGTGTCGAATCGCTGTCAGGGCTGGTTTCATTCTGGGTTGAGTCAGGTCATTACAGGGTCAGGTCGCTGTGAGGCCAAGAGCTCAAATCTTGGTTCCAGATGTCCTTGTGGGTCCCACGGGAAGCCGGTAGGTTTGCCCTAAGCCTGCAGATCTAGCATCAGCAGTATTCGGATCTGGACATTCATAGTATCTTCAGACCTGTAAGTAGATTTGAAAGAAAATTATTGGTAATTTTTTATGGTCTTTAACAAAATTTGCTCTGAAATCCCAACCTTAAGTTTGGGCAAGACCTCTGCCAGACTGAGAACCAATATGGGGAACCTTTGCAGATTAAGTGTAAACTTCAGTTTTAGTCTTTTATGAGAAGCAGCTGATTCAGTTACCACTGATTGTAGTGAAAGGCTCAGGCCTAAGCTTGATGGGAGGAATTGGTCGAGAAAGATTTACCTTGATTCGGGTAGGAAATGGCTGCCTGAGTAAAGTCCCAGTTAAATACCCATAAGTTTTCCAGGAAGGTCTGGGGACTTTCAAAGGAATCAAGGTCACATAATGTGTTGAACTGGAAGCAATTTCATGCTTCCGCAAGGTGCCTTTATAGGCAAAATAGGAACTAAAATCAGAAGGCTGGAAAGTGAAGGAATCATCAAGCCAGTCCAGATTGCAGAATGGGCAGCACCAGTCATACTGATTCTGAGGTCTAATCACTTTTGTGGGGATTTTAAACAAACGGTAAAACTGGTTTTCATAGCTGGAGAAATACCCAATCCTTTGCATAGATGATTTATACACATAGCTGGCTGGCGGTCTATCATTCACGAAACTGAATATGAGCCATGAGAACTTGCACCTTGTGGTTAGATGAGGATTCCCAGATGTATGCTACATTAATAACCATAATGATTTGTACCAATATACAAATTGGTATCTGCAGTAGCATCAGCCTGTGCAATGTTTCAACAGATGATGGAGATCATTTTGCAAGGTCTTGCCCAAATCACCATTTATCTAGATGAGGAGCTAATAACTGGGAAGACCAATAAGGAGCTTTTATAGAACTTAGTCTCAGTCCTTAGACACAGGTGGGTGTACACCTGATAAGGGAAAAGCATGAGTTCAGGCATTCCAAGAGACCTAGTTGACTACAGAGTCAATCGGCCAGATTACACCCATTAGAAGATAAAGTGAGGGTGATCAAAAGTGCCTCAGTACCTGTGTCTGTACTAGAGCTTAGGCCTTTCTTTGGGCTGGTGAACTATCATGGTAATCTCATCCCTAACCTGCCCTTCATCCCAACACCTTTGAATCAGTTCTTAAATAGTCAGCATTGTAAATGGTCATGTAGCCAAGCCAAGGCCTTCAGGGAAGTGAAACAACTATTATCCTCTAAGGTGTTGGCACACTATGATCCTGAGCAAGATCTGTTATTGACATACCTCACCCCCACAGCATCAGGGTAGTATTAGCTTGTAAGTGGCCCATTAACGTATGTATCCAGGATTTTGGCAGAATCTAAGTATGCCCAATTAGAAAAGGAAGGTTTGGCAATCATATTTGGTGTCAGGAAGTTCCAACAATACCTTTATGGGTATGAATTTGTGATTATAACAGACCACTGACCCCCTTCAAATTTTATTTAAAGACAACAAGGCCAGTGCCTTTTTTCTGATGAAGGGTCTAGGCCCAAAACGTCAGCTTTTGTGCTTCTAAGATGCTGCTTGTCCTGCTGTGTTCAACCAGCTCCATACTTGTTATCTCCGATTCTCCAGCATCTGCAGTTCCCATTATCTCGAAAGGCAGTGCCTCCCATAGCTTCAGGCCACATTCAGTGGTGGGCTCTAGCACTAAGCGCATCTAATTACAAGTTGGAACACCGTCTGGGAGGCCAAGTAACAAATGCAGATACGCTGACCCATCCCCACTGACAGACATGTCACCAGTGGTACTGCCACTGGAAGAGTACATACCTATTTTAAATTTGATGAACACACTTCCAGTCACAGCTGACATTATCAGACTTTGGACAGAGAATGATCTGGTCCTGGCAAATCTGAAACAGCTGGTGGTGATGGGGGACATCAAAAGGGTGTCAAAGTCAGAAC
Source organism: Stegostoma tigrinum (assembly GCF_030684315.1). Lineage (NCBI taxonomy): Eukaryota > Metazoa > Chordata > Chondrichthyes > Orectolobiformes > Stegostomatidae > Stegostoma > Stegostoma tigrinum. The sequence continues at coordinate 74,299,529 of NC_081356.1, forward strand.
TGAAACCTTTTTGGACCCAGAGAGACCAGATCAGAGTAGAGGATGGCATATTATTACGAGGAGCAAGAGTGGTTGTCTCGAGAAAAGTCAGCACCAGATACTGGCTGAACTGCACCAGGGTCATCAAGGAATTTACAAAATGAAGATGTCGGTGAGGAGTTATGTCTGGTGCCCAGGGTTGGATATAACTGTGTCGGTGGGGCGTTGCCCAGAGTGTTGACAAGGACAACAATTACCGCTAGCAGCTCCCCAACATTTTTGGGAATGGCCAGGTAAGTCCTGGACTTGGTTACATTTTGACTATGCAGGTCCTTTCATGGACCCAATGTTCTTAGTCATTGTGGATGCCCACTCAAAGCAGCCTGACATGCATAAAGTTCATTTGTCAAACACAGGGATGACGATAGGAAAACTCCATACATCTTTTGCAAAACATGGACTCCTAGAAATGTTGGTCACAGATAATGGGCCATTGGTAACCAGCAGGGAATGTAAGGATTTCCTCAACTTGTGTGATATTCATCATGCAAGGACAGCTCCATACTATCTATCATCCAATGATCTGGCAGAAAGAGCAGTCCAATCTTTGAAGGCAGGCTTAAAGAAACAGCCTACAGCTTCACCAGATGCCAAACTGCCCCGTTCCTTTTTGATTGTCGGACTATTTCACATGCAACTACAGCAATAGCTCAGGCAAAGTTGCTAATGGGGACAAGACGCTGCACCAAGTTAAATCTGATCTTCCCGAACCTGGGTCGGGGGAAAGGGTGAAACAGCATCAGGAATGCCAATGCTGGAAACAAGGCTCCACTAATTGAGAGAGACACTTTACTTTGGGGATGAAATTTGGTGTGGCAACAGCTGAAATGGCCCTGCATGGGTAGGAAACATGGTCTATGTGAGGTCATGTCCAGTGACATATAAATTTTGGGTAGCTGCCATGGTCCTGAACTAACATGTTGACAACATGAAAGTTGCAAACCCTCAAACAGTGCAGGAACAAAACATACCCAGCTTCTTGGTTGTCTTTCAGACTATTAGGGAACCCATGGGTTCTCCCTCTCCATTAAGCATTGAAAATACCTCCGAATATGAGATGGACAAAGAAGATGTAAGCACCTTGATGCCTTTGCTGTTAGAAGAAGAGAATGAATTTCTTCTGACACACTCTGAGCGCAAAAGTTGTGCTACTATGTGTTACATGCTGCCCATATTGGAGGCAGAGTTAGAGGAATCTGAGCCAATGTTGAAATGCCCCATAAGGAGCTACAGAAAAAAAAAACTGGCCTATGTCCTTAAACTCAGAGGGAAAAGGATATAGTGACTGTAATAAGGTCAGTCGGGTGGTCCTCACAGAAGTGTCAGGAGCTCTGCTCTCTCTGAGAACTGGCTCTGAGGAAGTTGGACCAGTGTCAAGCACTCTCCTCTTGTAAATAAGGAGTGGCTTGGTGTTGAGATACTAGCCTTGGTGGAGTTATTTCACTTCTCACTGTGAATACAAACCCAGTCTATTAAATATTTTCTCATAATACAACCCACTATTTCTGTGTATCAATCCTATAAACCTCCTCTGAACTGCCTCAACATCTTTACATCCTTCCTTAAATAAAGCTTCCCAAGCTGTACATACTGTTAAAGATAAGGTCTTGTCAATACCTGGTATAACTGGAGAGTAATCTCCTTGTTTTTATGTTCAATTCATCTTGTAAGAACGGTAATATTTTCCTGGCCTTCTTAATAATTTGCTGTACTTTCATACCAGCATTTTGTAACATATCCACCTGAATACCGAGATCCCTCTGCGTCTCAGAATCCTGCAGTCATTCTCAATTTCAGTGTTATCCTGTTTTTTCATCAAAGTGATCTGCTATACACTTTACCATTTTATATTTCATCTGCCTTTTGTTTTACCACTCACCTAACCTATCTATATCAGTATGTAATCACATGTCTTCAAAACACACTTTCCTACCTATTTTTGTATGAGTTAGAAATTTAACTTCCCTAGCTTCATCCCTTCCATCAAGGTCATTGATGTAAATTGTAAAACATTGAGGCTCAGTAAGTGTACCCATGGGACTATATTCACCACATCTCACCAATTAGAAAAAGATGCATTTCAGCAAATTATTTGGCTTTGCCAACCTGTCTATTTTCCATCCATGCTAATTTGTCTCTCCTTTATTTAAATATGATTTCTCTTCCATGAAATCATTCTGACTCTTTCCTTTTACTTCATATTTTTCAATGTGATTTTCCCATTCTATACTCACTCTGCCCAAATTTTTGCCAATCACTAAGTCTATCTATATCAGTTAGGGGTATGCAGGCATATGGGTTAGAGGGTAAAATCGGATCAGCTGTAATCTTATTAAATGGCAGAGGAGGTTCAAGGAGCTGAGTGGCCCATTCTTTCTCCATGTTGTATATTTGTCTGTTCATGTATACACAACTATAACCTCCTTAATGATTGATTCTAAAACATTCCCTATAACAAACATCAAGTTTGTCAATCGTGAAAGTGGGGTGTCTCATTGGCTTCTTTCAATCTGATGGAACCTTTCTGAAATCTAGAGAATTTTGGAAACTTAACAACAACATCTACTACCTCACTGGTAATTTTTACATCCTTAGATTAAGTCCTAGGGACTTATCAATCTGCAGCTCCATCAGTTTGTATGGTATCACTTCCTGGTGGCCGTGATTTCACAAGATTCCCTCTCACTTCCACGATCAGGTTTAACAATTGTCACTTTGGTGCTTTTATATCTTCTATAATGAAAATAGAAGCCAAATATTTATCATTTTACCATTCATTTCCTTGTATTTTCTCTCCACGCTCACTTTCTGGAAGATCGATACTTTATTTACTCTATTTATCTTTTGTGAGTACCTATAGAAACTCTTAAAATTCATTTTTACATTTCTGACCAGCATCATCTCATACTCTAATTTCTGTTCCCAATTAACCTTTTAGTCATTCTCTGTCATTGTTCATATTCTAATCAATCATCTGACTTGTTGCTTATGTTTACTCAATTGTATGCTTTTATCTTAAGTTGGGTGCTTTCCCTGACTTACATAGTTAACCACAGATCCTGCTTCATTATAAAGTAGTCTGAAATATCTTCTTAAATGTCTGCCACTACTTCACTACTCCTTTCAGCTAGCTCGACTTTCATGCCCAAATAATTGTCCTTAATTAAGTTCAAAATACGTGTCTCGGACCCACACTTCTCCTTGCTAAGCTGGATTTAGAATTTAATCCATAAAGTGGTCACTGGTACCTGCAGGTGGTTTTGCATAAGGTCATTAATTAATGAACTAATTAATGAATTAACACAGAACATTTAGTTTTTTTTCTTATATTTGTAATATCTAGTCTTGATGATTGAGGCATCCTTTTTATTTTTAACTCTCTGCTTCCCCCTACCATTCGCTGACCTTTGTTCCCCATATTACTATTTTGCTCTCTTCCTTGAATGCACCCTTGATTTGCTTCATCTACTTGATCCCTCACATCCCCTTATTTAGTTTAAAACCCTTACAACTTCTCTAGGAATATAGCTCATGGGAGCATTAGTCCCAGTATGGTTCAGATATAAACAGTCCCAACGCATAGTTTATACTTTCCACAGTATTGGTGTCAATGCCCCATGAAATAGAACCCACTTCTGATACACCATCTTCAAGTGATGCATTCATTCCTCTAATCCTAATCATTTTATGTTAATTTACACAAGCCTCAAGTAGTAATCCAAATTTTATTGCATTTTAGGTTCTGCTTTTTAATTTCATGCCTAGTGACTCATAATTCCTCAGCAGAAAGTCTTTCCTAATTGTAACAATGTCATTGGTGTCAAAATAAAACAAAGAACTGCAGAGAGATAGTAGGATCTGCTGATGATGAAGAATCTGAGACAAGGTGTAGAGCTGGATGAACACAGCAGACCAAGCAACATCAGAGGAGCAGGAAAGCTGATGTTTTGGGTGTAGACCTTTCTTCAGAAACTATTCCTACAGAACCTTCAGAAACTGAAGAAGGGTCTAGACCTGAAACGCCAGCTTTCCTGCTCCTCTGATGCTGCTTGGCCTGCTGTGTTCATCCAGCTCTACACCCTGTTATCAAAGAACTGTGAATGTGGAAGTTCTGAAACAAACTGAAACAAAAACTGCCAGAGAAACTCAGCAGGACTGAGAGCATCTGTGAAGAGAGAACATCGCTAATGTTTTGAGCCATTTCACCCTTCTTCAGAATGACTTGATGCTGCCATTCCTGCTGAGTTTCTCCAACAATTTCTGTTGCTCTTTGTTTCAATGGTATGAATATGGACCGTGGTAACTAGATCCTTCTCCTTCCACTGAAATTTCTCCACCCCAGAATAAATATCCTGAAATCAGGTACTGAGCACATAGCAGATAATTATAGAATCATAGAATCCGTACAGTGTGGAAGCAGGCCATATTACCCATCGAGTTGACACTGATCCTACATTTAGCATCCCACCCAGAACCACTCTCTATCCTATCTCTGTAAACCTGCATTCCACATGGCTGTTCTACCTAGCCTACACATCCCTGGATATTATGAGCTAATTAGTATGGCCTAGGCACCTAACCTGTGGGAGGAAACCTGATTAAAAAAACAAAAGAACTGTAGATGCTGCAAATCAGGAACAAAAACAAAGTTGCTGGAAAGGCTCAGCAGGTCTGGCAGCATCTGTGAAAGAGGTAACAGAGTTAACGTTTTGGGCCCAGTGACTCCTCCTCAGAACTGATGGTGGCAGGGGAAACGTCAGTTTATCTGCAAAAAATAGGGAGGTGGGTGGGTTAGGGAATAAATGATATGACAGAGCCCAAAGAGAGAGAAAGATTGTTGGACAGACCAAGGAGTTGCTAATGATCAGGCTGGGAGAGTGAATTATGTTAATGGGGACCGTTTATGACGAACAACAGGGAGTGTGTAATGGCAGGTTATGTGGTAACAAGGCCTGGTGTGTGGGGTGGGGAGCTGGGAAATGGGGAGTTTAGGCCCCAAAATTATTGAATTCAATATTGAGCCCAGAGGGCTGTAGGGTCCCCAAGCGGAAAATGAGGTGTTGTTGCTCCAGCTTGTGTTGGGCTTCACTGGAACACTGTAGCAAACCAGAGACAGAGATGTTGGCCAGGGAGCAGGGTTGTGTGTTGAAGTGGCAGGCAACAGGCAGCTCAGGGTCTATTTTGTGGGCAGAACTAGATGTTCTGTGAAGCAGTGACCCAGTCAATGCTTTGTTTTCCCAATGTAGAGGAGACCAGGTTGTGAGCAGCGAATGCAGTAGACTAGATTCTGGGAAGGCCGGGTGAAGTTTTGCTTCACCTGGAAGGTATGTTTGGGCCCTTGGATACTGGGGAGGGAGGAGATAAATGGACAGTTGTTGCACCTTCGCCGGTTACAGGGGAAGGTGTTGTAGGGTTGTGGGGAGGTCAAGCAGGTGAAGGAGGTATGGAAGAGAATGTTCCAGAGGGAATGGTCCCTGCGGAAGGGAGACAAGGGAGGGGAGGGGAATATGTGTCTGGGGTTGGCATCTTGCTGGAGGAGGCGAAAATGGCATCTGATGATTTTCTGGATGTGGGTGCTGGTGGGATAGTAGATGTGGATGAGGGGAACCCTATCATTGTTGCTGGAAGGAAGAGAAGGGGTGAAGATGAAAGTGCTGGAGATGGGTCAAACCCAGTTGAGTGCCTTGTTGACAACAGGGCTGGGGAATCTTGGTTGAGGAAGAAGGTGGAAATTTTGGAGGCACCCTTGTCAAAGTTGTTCTCATCTGAACACATGCGATGGAGACAGAGGAACTGAGAGAATGGGATGGAGTCTTTACAGGTAGCCCAGGTAGCTGTAGGAGACAGGATGACCCCTCCCTCCAGCCTTTTACTTGCACTCGATCTTTTCATTGAGCACTGTCAATGTGACATCAGTCGTCTCAATTTTGTTGCCCCTCTCACCAAATCCAACCTACCTCCCTCTAAACTGATTGGGCTCCGTGCACTCAGATCTAATTCTGACTTTGTCATTAAGCCTGCCGATAAGGGTTGTGCTGTTCCAGTCTGGTGTACTGACCTCTACCTTGCAGAGGCTGAGCGCCAACTCTCAGATAGCTCCCCCCACCTTCCCCTGGACCATGACCACACCATGGCATATCAGGCCATTGTACCCTCTATGGTGATCTCCTCCTATCCACTTCCAAGTTAATAATCCCTCAACCCCACACAGCTCATTTCTACTTCCTGTCAAAAACCCACAAACAGGACTGTCCAGGCAGACCCATTGTTTCAGCCTGCTCATGCCCCACAGAATTCATATCTTCCTACCTTGTCTCAGTCTTCTCCCAACGGTCCAATCCCTACCCACATACATCCACGATTCAGCTGACACCTTACGTCGGTTTCAAAGCTTCCAGTTTACCGGCTCCAGCCACTTCTTCTTGACCATGGATGTACAATCCCTTTATATGTCCATTCCCCACCAGTAGGGTCTCAGAGCTCTCCGCTTTTTCCTGGAGCAAAGATCTGAACCATCCCCAACCACCACCACCCTCATCTGCTTGGCCGAGCTTGTCCTCAGCTGCACAAGTTCTCTTTCAACTCCTCTCATTTTCTTTGGGTAAGAGGGGTTACCATGGGTACCCGTATGGACCCTAGTTATGCCTGTCTCTTTGAGGGGCATGTGGAGCATTCATTGTTCCAGTCCTATTCCAGCCCCTACCCACAACCCTTTCTCCAATACATTGAAGATATCATTAGTGCTGCTTCCCTCTCCCATCTGGAATTGGAAAACTTCATCAATTTCACCTCCAATTTCCACCCTGCCCTCACTTTCACCTGGTTTACCTCTGACTCCTCCCTTCCCTTCCTTGACATTTCTGTTTCGATTTCTAGGGATAGACTGTCCACAAATATCCATTACAAACCCACTGTCTCCAACAGCTACCTGGACTATACATCCTCACACCCCATTTCCTGTAAAGACTCTATCCCATTCTCTCAGTTCCTCTGTCTCCGTTGCATATGTTTAGATGAGGCCAACTTCAACAAGGGAGCCTCTGAAATGTCCACCTTATTCTTCACCCAAGTATTCTCCAGCTCAGTTGTTGACAGGGCCCTCATACAGGTCCGACCCATCTCCCACGCTTCCACCCTCAGCCCTTGTCTTCCCTCCCGCAACAACGATTAGGTTCCCCTTATCCTCACCTGCCAGTCCACCAGCAGTCACATGCAAAAGATCATCAGACACCATTTCCACCACCTCCAGCAAGATGCCACCACCAGACACATATTCTCCTCCCCTCCCTTGTCCTCCTTCTGCGAGGACAGTTCCCTCTGGGACACACTGGCCTGCACATCCTTCACCCCCAACACCTCCCCACTACCCAACAGCACCTACCTCTGTAACTGGCAAAGGTGCAACACCTGCCCATTTACCTCCTCCCTCCCCAGTATCCAAGGGCCCAAACATACCTTCCAGGTGAAGCAACTCTTCATCTGCACTTCCCAGAATCTAGTTCACTACATTCACTGCTCACAATGTGGTCTCCTCTACATTGGGAAAACAAAGCGTAAACTGGGTCACCACTTTGCAGAACATCTAATTCTGCCCAAAAAATAGACCCTGAGCTGCCTGTTGCCTGCCACTTCAACACACCACCCTGCTCCCTGGCCAACATCTCTGTCTCTGGCTTGCCACAGTGTTCCAGTGAAACACAAAGCAAACTGGAAGAACAACAGCTCATTTCTGCTTGGAGACCCTACAGCCCTCCGGACTCAATATTGAATTCAATAATTTTGGGGCCTAAACTCCCGATGTCCCAGCTCGCCATCCCACAGACCAGGCCTTGTTACCACATAGCCTGCCATGACATACCTCTGTTGTTAGTCAACAACAGTCCCCATTAACAACTATTCACCCTCCCAGCCTGATTGTTAGCAACTCCTTGGTTTGTCCAACAGTCTGTCTCTCCCTTTGGGCTCTATCCTATCATCGAACCCACCCACCTCCCTCTTTTCTGCATTTAAACTGACGTTTCCCCAGCTACCATCAGCTCTGAGGAAGGGTAACCAGACCCGAAACGTTAACTCTCTTTTCTCCTTCACAGAGGAAGCCTGATTGTTTGGACTCATGCTTTTTGCTGTGCAGAACAGTATCAATCCCCCTCACTATACAGTCTCCTACTGCAACATTTTCCCCCTCCATTGGTTTTCAATGCAGTGGTGCCATTGTCAATTAGTTCTTCCAGCTGAAAGCCATTGTTCTCTTTTAATCAAGCTGAAAAACACCCTCAAACCTGCTGGAAGATTGCAGAGACCAAGGCTTCAGCTCTCTGGGCTCACACCTTCCTATCCCAAGTCACTGACTGGCTCAGAAGACTCTATCCTAAGGAGGGTGAGCACCCCGGGATACAGTGTCCAGCTAACTTCCGTTCCCTGATGAGCCCTTGCTGTTTGTGTATTAACCTTAAACTTAATGTGGAATGAGGTGCAGGAGATTTAATTAGCAATGAGGGGAAGACAGGAACATTCTGACAGACTGCAAATCTTTTTTGGTATCATGTGATAGCAGAATACCTACTCCTCAGTTTAAATTTACATTAAAAATAAACTATATATTGTTCAGACACATGGAACATCAAAAATCCAGGCAACATGGGGCATAAATCTGAAAAGGAATTGGCCAAGTTTCCAGTACGTGCTGTGTTGCTTGTCACAGACCCAGGAAAATATGCCTTGGCCTCTTGATTGATCCCAAGTCAACGCCTGGTTTAAATTCCCATTGAAGTAAATTGAAATACAGCAATCAGTAGGCAGTGCATATACTACCTTTGGAAAAAGACTGCCCTGCTTAGTGTTAGAAAACTGTGATGTATTCTCAATAGCTGGAGTCATGCCATCTTTAGAGCAATCCAGCTATAATTTTCTCAGAGACAGAGATAAAGAAAAACATTACAAAAGATCTGGAGACTAGGACTGGTATCAAAGTTCTCTTTTAAGTACTTCTAAATTACTAAACCCTGAAATCAATGCTATTTTAATTATCCATTTATTAGATTCTAAAAATCTTTTGACGTGAATCGTTTAGTTTCCTGAACTACACATTTATCTGATGGAAAGATCTTTCATTTGTTAGTGTCTCTGAAATGTTAACACCCATATTGTGTTATGCAAAGCTCAAGTAGAAGTCATTTCCCTTTCACAGGCATTAAACTGTCATGTTCAGTGCCATACATGAAAGGAATATTTTTGAAGCTTTAATTAAAGGAGCAGGTAGTCACAAGAACAAATTGATTGCGATGAATTGAGTAGATGTATGAATCAGTTTTTTTTAACAGTTGAACTGATAATTAAAATGCTTAAATAAGCAACATACATGATAAAATATTCACCTTCAAACTAAAACAGAATGTAAATGACAGTCTAAAATCTTAAAAAGCAAATACAATTCCAAAATAGAGACAGTGTCAAGAATCTGTAATGATAAAAAAAATTCAATTTAGAATATAATATAATCAGAACAACAATAATAATGCTCCAGAGGGCAAAATAATTAAACTGTACACTGTGACTTTCATAAACGTGATCAAGCTTTTAATTTTCAAGTCAATAATATGATCAAGTAAGACCATAGATGTAGGGAGCAGAGGACGGCATACAGCACATTGGGCTGAATATTATTTTTTTTGGTTAAGTGAGAGTTGTGTTGGGGTTTGGTGAAATGATTCTTGCCAGTAGGCCAAGCAAGTTTTCTTGCTGTATCTCAGCATATTAATTAGTGCTCCCTCCCTTAATAGTGAGTATCATATCCAATTTCCACGCTCATCTTACCATACACTTTCCAGGGACAACCCTCTTCTCACCGAATATCTGACCTAAGAACAGTACCCCTTGCGTCTACGGTACCTTTCAAAGCTTGCTGCGAACCTGCATGAACACTGGCAGTTGTCTTGCTCACTCGTAGAAGATATCAGAAGAGATATCAGACAAAGGGGAGGCTGGCACCGCACTTTTCCAAGAGGGATCTGGAAGTCCATGTGGATGGGGTGATTGAGAGGCCCAGCCGACCAACAAAGGAGATCTTTCCTCCATCTTATGCCAGCCTGGATGGAGATTGCTGCCCAGTTCAGTGCCAGTTTCAGGCTGCGGAGGACTGGACTGTAATGCAGAAAAGGTCAATGGCATTCTCGGCTCCACCAGGGTAAGTGGAATGCTCCGCTCTCTGATATCTCACACTCACTGCATCCATGCCATTGCATCTAATTCCTATGAGCATGCATCCCATGTTTATGCTCTATCATCCTTCTGTTGCATGCAACATTCTCCCTCCCTTGCAAGCAATATCCCCAACCATCCCACACCACTAACCCTGCATGACTTCCACACCATCCCCTTAGACCTTTAGAACATCTTAACGTTTATCTTTCACATGCATGTGCCCTTAAATCTGTGCCGCCAACTTGTGTCTTAATCATTCGTCCACTTTCTACCAGAACAGGAGAGGGCAGTACATTTACAGAAAGGAGCGATGTCAAACAGTTTGGAGGGTGGCAGGTCATGATACTTGTGGTCTTAATCTCACCAAGGACAGAAACCTTGTCCTCGCAGAAGGAAACTGGAGACTGATAGCAGATAGTGAAGGAGAAACACCTTGGGCTAGTGGCACTCAAAGGAGTGCTGGAGACTAGGAACCTGCTGAGGCCTTGGGCAGGAGTGGATCCTGTGATCTGGGGAGGAGCTGCAGCAGCAGGCAGGGTTACAAGAAGGACTGACCTCCAAGAGCTGAGAGCTGGAGCAACGCAGCCAGTCCTGCAACATAATGCCTGTCAGAGCTCAGAAGATGCAGCAGTACGGCCGTCTGTTTGCCTCTATAGGCAGTTGACAGGTGCCATGGAAAGACAGACCCAGCTTTGCCTCGGAGCTTCGGACCGAAGAGTACTTGCACTGTTCCAGCATACGGTGTGACAGTGGGACAGGGAATATGGTGCCCTCCTCACAATGAGAGAGGAAGGTGATAGAGGCAGCCAGCTGGAGGACAGCTACACACACAGGCCCCTCGACAGTTTCCAGTCTGGCCTGTCCAGCCCCAAATGCTCCTGGAGGCCCTCAACCAAATCTCCAGAGCCAACAGTCCCCACTATGGAGCAGGATCCCACACTCCATCTGTGGAACAGGATAGCTTAGTGCATGTTGGTGGAGCGAAAGGAAGAAGAAGCTGTGCTGATGGCACATGGGGCTCATGAATAATAGACAAATATAAGTCACTTGTTTTCCTGGGCATTAGCAAAGTGCAGTCATTAGACCATAAGATATAGGAGTTGACTGAGGCCATTGAGCCCATTGAGTCTGTTCCATTATTCAATTTTGGCTGGTATGTTTCTTAGCCCCATTCTCCGGCTTTCTCCCTATAACACAATCCCTTTGGAGGTGAAGAGTGGCAAATGCATCATGTGGATGCAAGGGTAGAAATGCATGTAGGTGGTTTGACTCCTCTGGCCACCTTACGCCCATCACATCATCATTCTTGACTGTGTGGCTGACTGTATGGTGCACAGGAGCATATATATCAAGAAGCGATGGTGTCAGGGGAGGTGCAATATGCAGAGAGGGTCAAATCTGTAGTGTGGCAGGGAGAAAGTACCCTGTATGCCTATGTGGCTGACATATCATGTGTTTGTTAGCTAATGTGACCATTGGCTAATGCTCTTCCCCTATGAATGCCCAGTGACTGGGTGCAGATTCTACTGAACACATTGGCTCACTAATGCTGCTGTTCAATGTCATTTTCCTCAACACAACTTGTTTTCCCCGTACCTTATAATTGAAATGACAGCAAGCTAGTGTTTCCCATTGGCTTCCAAACTCAGTGTTAACATTTTTTTCAATTCACTTGTGAGATGTGGGCGTCGATAGCTGGCCACCATTTATTGCCCATCCTGGGATGCTTTTGAGAAGGTGGTGGTAAGCTGCCTTCTTAAACCAATGCAGTCCACTTGCTGTGGTTTAACCCACAACATCCTTACAGGGGGAATTTCAGGACTTTGATCCATCCAAATTGAAGGAACAGTGATATATTTCCAAGTAAAGCTAGACAGTGGCTGGGAGGGGAGCTCACAATTAGAGGTGTTCCCGTGTACCTGGTGCCCTTGTACAGGTATGGAAGGTGCTGTCTGAGGAGCTTTGATGAATTTTGCAATGCAATGTAGTTAATACATATATCTAATACTGAGTGTCAATGTTGGAGGGAATGGATATTTGTGGATGTGGTGCCAATTAAGTGGGTTGCTTTATCCTGGGAGGAGTCACATTTCTTAAGTGTTGTTAGAGCTGCACACATCCAGGCAAATGGGGAGTATTCCATCACACTCATGACTTTGCCTTGTTGATGGCAGACAAACATTGGGGAATGAGGTACCTCTGTGACCACCGCCATCAGCCTCTCATTTCTAGGTACCCATTCACTGAGCTCCATGTGCTTCACATTTACTCAGGTCAACACCCAAACTATGCACATGCCCCTACATTTGCCTTTCTTCTCCTGCTAACACCCGTCCCTCCATCCTCCTACTAACTTCTGAGAATGGATGAAACAGGATGACTGTGTCCCAATCCTTCAAGGAAGATGACCTGTCAGCACTGGTACAGACATGGCCATAACCCTGACAGCTGGATACATGTATCCATGACTATAAGAGGGACTGCTTCTATGGAGATGAAGGATTCATTGGGTCTGCCCCCGGAGCACAGGCCTTAAGTGTAATGCCAAACAGACTAGACTCCTAACCATGGCCGAGGTCCGGGGCTGGTGTGGGAGGGGTCCTCAATTAACTTTGCTAGAAATCCCCTGACAGACAGATGTCCCCATGGACATCAGTGCAGACTGTTCACCTCAGACTTCAAACATGTCCCACTGTTTGCTGCTGACGCTGTGTGTTTGGTGCAAATACTGCTGCATTGTGGTTCAGGTGCTAGACTGACATAGCATAATGACACTTGATAAAATGTACATGCCTTCGACTGACCGCTGTTACACAAGCATGGCCACCTACCTGGTTGTTTGACTTTGTCAATTGTCAATGCAAGTCATATCAGGATAAATAAAGACCACTTTATTTTGAAGACCACTGATCACTTTGGCCAGATCCAGCGCAGACCCACAAGGAGGCCTTCTGATCAACATAACCCCAGCATGCCCAACAATCAAGTGGGGCAAAAACAGAACCAAGCTTTTATACACTGCCCCTTGAAATAACTGCATAGCGTTTGCAAACAAAAATGGTATAAATAAATGGGAAACACTGATACCTCCAGGCCATGAAAACTTTATGTGGTCTGTCTCCCAGCGAACCTACTTCATCGTTGGTTTAATGGCAGTGCAACTTGTGAGAGTCTCCAGGTTCCCAATGGAAAGAAGAAGGATTCTTCATAGAGGGCATTCCATGGTGGCAATTTCCACCACTGGTTGATAGCACTTGGGCAGTGAACAGGGGTAAGAAAGTGACGAGTGTGCAGCAGCAGCCCATATCAGAAACTCCTCCGTTACATTACAAAGGACACAAAGGGAACTTCCACAATCTGTGGGACACAGGACTCTGGCGCAGGGTTGGCCTCCATGACCGTTGCCAAGTTCTGGGCAGATGGTGGCCAATTCATCTGAAAGCTGACTACCTACTTGGGCTGCCTTGATCCCTTGTGCAATCTCAGGGTTGAGTGCAAGAGTCATGAAGCTCTGGACAACTTTGTCCATGAACTGGATATTAACAGATGCTTTGGGAGCCAGATGTTTCAGCATCACCCTGAACGCTCTCTTCTGCTTGCTATCTAAAATCTCACTGGTGGGGGACTGTTTTCTAATCAGTGGTTCCCTTACATCAGCCACCAACCTCAGGAGAGGGGCAGAGCTCCAGTGTAAAGCAGCTAAGTCTTGTCAGGCTGTGATAAAAGACAGACAATTAAAATCAAAGTAATGTAGAGTTCTGAAGAAGAGTCATACGGAGAGTCATATGGAAATAGCCACTTCTTTCCACAGTTTCCAACAGGCCTGCTGAGTTTCTGAAATCTTTTCATTTAGTTCTATTCTGAGACATAACAAAGTTCTTGAAATAGCGCAAACACTGCACAAACAGAACCTGCTGCATTGAGGCTCAACATTAAGTTATCGCTGCAGGATCTGAAGGGAAAGAGACAGTCAATGTGTAGAACCATTCCAGCAACTGACACTCCTTCCTAAGCGAGAGGCTCAGCATCTCACCAGCAACCCAATGTTGCTTTATGTCCCAGAAGATCTCTTGCACTTTCTTTGTGTGTTTGTGACAGATTCTGGAGTTTGATCTAAAGTGATCAACTGACACTACAGGGTGACAGTAATCAGCTGGTCAATCAGAAGCATCACTGATTCCTTCTGGAACCAGCCCCAAAAATGAAAGACTGAGTCCTGAAACTGCCCATGTTTGAGCAGGAGGCTGTTAAAACTGCCGGTACTTTGATCCCACCTGAGCATAGAGTGGAATAAACTCCACCCACAGCAGAGTGTGAACAGCACCTCAAAGCCATTGGAATCCTGGAAACCTACACCCTCAAAATACCAGGGTTGGCCAATTCTGCAAGCTTTTCCTCTAAGCCTCTCAAAACAGAAGATGATGGAGTCAGATTGAGACTTCACCAGATATCCACAGGTCAAAGAACACGATCAAGTCCCTCAACCTGACAACCAATTCTATGCTGAATGAGGTCCGTTTACATCCCCCCTCCTTGAGATTACAAGGAAAGCAACTCCATCTGCTCTGCCATAGAAATTCCCTTTGCCCTCAACAATGAAGCTGGGAAGCTCCTTTGCCTTATCTGGAATGAGCATACATTCACAAAGTGAAGCACTGTGACTCTATATTAAATTGTATGTTGGAGCAAATGGCCTGGCAAATGTTCCTTGATCCTGAAGATCTCAGGCTTAAAAAGACAGCCACCCCACTGGATTTTGAGGCCATGTGATCCATGTACACCCTCCCTTCCCACATCATAAACCACATGGTATTATCTCCCAGAATGGGATGGCTTTCTTCTGAATGTGGCACAATGTATGCCACCCTTCCTTTCACAATGAGAAATTACAAAATCTATGTCATGCCTCTGTGATAGCACAGATGACAAGGCTGGTTACTGGGCCCTTCAAGGCAATAATGTTATGCAACCACTACCTTAAACCTGTCCATGCCCTAGGCGAGAGAGGGATGGGACAGCAGGTCTGGGCTGTCTGATAATGCCACAGAGGATTAATTGGCATCACTGCTTCATGTTTATGCCCATTCCTGGGGTTGATTTTAGCCTCCATGCTGATAGAAAGAATGGAGGAGCTCTATACAAAACAGCCTTTGTCACCTGCACTGCACCCAGTGAGCCAGTGACATTACTGCTGTCTGGAGATAAATCAGGTTCAGCCTGAGATAGGGTGTGGTTTTTGGTACTGGGTGCAAACTCTAGCATCACAGCTACTCCATCCTCTCAGGCGCCCATCTCGGTCATACCTTTGTTTCCATGCCTTTTGTCAGAATGATGTTTTTCAGGGAGGGGATGCCTAAACTGTCAACAAACATCACCAAACGTCACCAACTGATACCATACATAACCAATCATCACCGACCATCTCCAACCACCACCAACTATCACTGAATATCTCCAACCATCACCAACCATTTCCAACCATAGCAACCTTAACCAACCTTCACCAGCTGCCACCATGTGGTGGAGAGCACCCTTCATCATCCAATACTTTCCTGGAGCGAAGAGACCACACGATGTTCTCCACAACCTTCAACACGTCATTGATGACGTTGAGCATCTCACTAAGATCATTCCTAAGCCTCCATTTCACGCCTTCAAACAACCGCCAAACGTTCAATAGACCATCTCCCGCAGCAAGCAGCCCCAGGCTTCAGGACAACATCAACCACAATGCCACACAATCCTGCCATTGGCAACCTTTGCAAGACATGTCAGATCATCCACATGGACACCACCATCACACATGGGAACACCACCCTCCATGTATATGGCAGATACTCATGTGACTTGGCCAATGTTGTCCCCCTCATAAGCTGCAAGCATGGATGCCCTGAGATATGGTATATTGACGAGACCAAGCAGATGCCACGACAACGGACGAATGAACACGGGACAACAATCACCAGACAGGAATATTCCCTTCCATTCGAACACTTCAGCGATCAAGGGCATTCAGCCTCTGATCTTCGGGTAAGCATCCTCCTAGATGAACTCTGAGATACACAACAACTCAGAATCGCTGAGCAGACACTGATGGCCAAGTTCCATACCCATGAAGACAGCCTCAACCATGATCTTGGGTTCATGTTGCACTACAGGTGATCCCACCACACTGTTCTGTATCTGTAAAATCTTCCTTGAGGTTCTGTTTTGACAGCATCATCTTGGTAAATTGTTATGATCTCTCTGTCTTAATTAGTTTGGACAGTTTTGGACTACATTTTACACTCTTTCATACAGGCATTCTCTCAGACACACTCTCCCACATAGACTCTCAAACACAAGCACACATACACACACACTCTTACACAAACACACACACACACAGATTATCTGACACACACACTCTCGCACACAAACATATACTCTCTCACACCTACACCCACCCTACAGACACACACACTCTCATACACATACTCTCTCATACATATATACTTTCTCACACACGGTCTCTCTTTCTCTCACACACACAAGTGCACACACACACGCTCTATCTCTCTTTCTCTCTCACACACACACAGGCACATAAACCTATGGGGTGAATCATTTCATCCAAGATGTTTGTTTATTTGCAGATACATTGTATTTTGTTCAAGAAACACACAATTTGTATTTGCAGTCAGTCAGTGTGGCATTTGATAAGTTCCTGCTTTCAGAATAAAACCAGTCCATTTCCAGATTAATACTTTGAGATAAATTCTGAACAAGATCTCGCACCTACAATTCAGTGTCTGAAATGAGATGTCACTTTTGTATATACCAATCCCTCTGCCCGTTTGAGTCTCGGAAAGTTAGGCAGACGTTGATGAAACCTTTAATTATCTATGGGCAGTGACTTGAAACAGGTTCTGGAATTTGCACCTTAATCAATCGAAACTTATATCTCTTTTCTAACAAAATTCTCCACCCCCTGCTTGTGCAATTTCTAAGATGCAGGAACGTATGAGCAATCAAAAATTCAGCAGGAGGAAGTCAGTCAGCCATTTTGTTCACTCTACTCACCAGTTGTATGATCCTTTGATCTCCCTGCCCTTCATCTCTCTGCCTATAAATTCTGAGTCTATGTGTTCTCCTCTCACTGCACCTGACATAGGGGCTGCACTCTGAAACTTGTGATTTCAGATAAACCTGTTGGACTATAGCCTGGTGTTGTGTGATTTTTGACAACAGCCACCAAACATCACCAACCATCACCCACCACCTGTTGTCAACAAATGCCACCAAGCACCAGCACCCATGCACACTTCATCTTCCTTGCAACAAGTCTTGGTCTAGGGATTCCTTTTGGTTGGTGGGAATAATACATATTTCCTGGGAGGCTTTGTGAACATCCTTGATGCATTCCCTCTGCTTTCCTTGTAACTGGTTGCTATAATGGAACTCGGTGCAGAGAACAGGTTTGAGAGTGGTGTCGCAAGCATGTAGGTGATTTGGCCCACCTGCCACAACAGATTGATCGCAAGCAGCATCTTGATGCTGGAAGAGTGGGCATGGCAGACAGCATTGATATTGGCGCAACTATCCTGGCAGTAAATTTGGAAAATTTTGTGGAGCTATCACTAGTGACTTTCCTTTAGGGATTTGAGGAGACTAGTGCACAATGCCCTTACCTCTGACACACACAGGAGAGCAGATAACACTGCTAACCCATTAACAAGACGCTTGCCACTGGATTTGAGGGCCTTGCTAAACCTGAGCAGCAGGAGTAGCATTTCTGTTTTAAATGAAAAATATTCAACTGTTAGATCCTCACCAAAGTTCAAACATTGACATGCTGCGACAATCTTCATATCCACTTCCTTGTGTTTTCTCCATAATTCTTGATTTTGATGACGTGGACTGCAATGGCTCAAGGAGGCAGCTCACCACCACCTTCTCAAGGGCGATTAGGTATGGGCAAGAAATGCTGGCCAGCCAGCGATGCCCACACCCCACAAATGAATAGAATAGAATCTATGATTTGCAGCCTTATGTATACACAAGGACTCTGTTCCCACAGCTCTCTAAGCCAAGGAGGTCCAAAGACTCTAAACCCTCTGAGAGGAGAAATCCTTCCCTAGCTCAGTGCTAAATTGGTACCCCTTTATACTGAAAAATTCTGCGTCCTAGACTCTCCCATCCTCACAGCATTTACCCTGTCAAGCCCCTTAAGAATCCCATATGCTTCAATGAAATTGCCTCTCATCCCTCTAAACTCCAGTGAGTAGAGCCCCATAGCCTTTGCTCATAAAACAATTGTCCCATACTAGGTATCATCCTAGTGAACCTCTCCTGAACTGCCTGCAATGAAGTGATATTTTTCTGTAAATAATGGGAGTAAAACTGCTCACAGATGTGGTCTCACCAGATACATGTACAGTTGCAATAAGACTTCCTTACTCTTATACTCGAACCCCCTTGAAATAAGGGTCAACATTCTATTACCCTCCCTGATTACCTGCTGTACCTCTGTGCTAGCTTTCTGTTTGATGAACAAGTGTCCCTAAGTCCCTTTGTGCTGCAATTTTTCTCCATTTAAATAATACTGTTTTTTTGTTGTCCTTTCCAAAATGAAAAGATTCACATTTTCTCACATTGTACTCCATTTGCTAATTTTTTGCACATTTACTTATCCTTTCAATGTCACTCTGTAGATTCTTGCAACCCGCTTTTCCACCTATTTTTGTGCCATCTACAAATTTGGCTACGGTACACTTGCTTCCTTCCTCCAACTCATTAAACTGCATTGTAAACAGTTGCAGTCCCTTCACTGATCTTTGTGGAACCCCATTGTTCATAGGTCACCAACTAGAAAATGAACCTCTGTCCCCACTTGCTGTTTCCTACCCAATAGCCAATTCACTATCCAGGTCAACATGCTACCTCACACCATTGAATGCAAAAGCCAATAGCTTGGATTCTCTTTGGTTGGAGATGATCATTGTCTGGCGCTTGTGAACATGAATATTAATTGCCACTAGTCAGGGAAAACCTGGATAGTGCCCAGGTTTTGCTGTATTTGAGCATGGACTGCCACTGTATCTGAAGAGTGTTGAATGGTGCTGAACATTGTGCAATTATCAGCAAATTTCTGACCTTATGAGGGAGGGAAAGTGGTTGATGAAGCAGCTTAAGATGGTTGGGTCTAGGACTCTATCCCGAGGAACTCTTGCAGAGATATCCTGGAGTTGAGATGACTGGCCTCCAACCACAACCATCTTTCTTTGTGTTAGGTATAACTCTAAGGAGCAGTGTTTTGCCTCTGATTCCCATTGACTCGAGATTTCCCAAGGTTCCCTGATGCCACACGTGGCCAATTGTGGTCTTAGTGTCAAGGACAGTCACTTTCATCTCATCTTTGGAATTCTGCTCTTTTGCCTATTTTTGACAATCCTACAAAGTACCAGGAATAGTCATGAGGAAAATACCATATTTGTAATCAAATATGGTTCAGTTTTAGCTTCAGTGACAGTTAAACTGTCTGGTAGCACAAATTCTGGCATCAAGCGCTCACTCCACAAACTACCTTCTGGCTTTTAAACAGATTATTGCACTGCCAGGAGCAGTACTCCACCGATGGGCACACAGTAAACTATTTAACAGTGCTGATGAGCAGTAAGTTGTTTAAAATCCTGATTTACTACTCAGCTGTGCATTTCATTCTGCCTTTGAGGAAACAGAAACTCGTAAAACTTTGCTCGACAAAATAAATCATCAAACTGGAAAGAATTGCAAAACATTACAGAACAGAGAAACGACATCAACCCATAAGTCAGTGAAATATTTCACTCCAAATGAGCCATTTAGTATGATCCTACTCTCTTGCTGACCCCGCATAACATGTGAAATGTTTCTTGCTCAAGCATCTAATCTTTTGAAAACAACTTTTTCACTGTATCAACAAGGCATTGTTCGAAAGAATGGATTATTGCATTTACTGTGCTTAAAATGTTTCCAAACATCCATTTCAAATCTTCCATTGCAATTAATTTGAACACTGATAGTTTTATTGCATTGTTAAACAATGAAAACAATAAACTTCACTCAGGACTTTCACTTTTTCGAGCAATGGTCAGGTTTCATTGCAGTTTATGAGCTGCATGCTGGTAAGAATTCCTATCTTGGTCCAGGTACTGCAGCCCAACTCCTTGGATCATTCCTATGCTCCATAATTCTTGCCTCTCAACTCCTCATCCACACCTACCCCTTCATATTCCCATTTCCTTTCTTACTTTTTCACATCCCAATGCTTTTTGCTTTCTGTCAAACCATCCAATAGCCTCTTCCGTATTGCCATATGTATATTATAGCTACTCTCCAATGTAAACCAGGTACAGTGTTATGATCTCAGGTTCACAGTTTGAAATAAAATATTAAAATGCAAGAACAAAAGAAAATAAATACTAAATATTACACTCTAACTTAAGTAATCAGTTATATTAATGATACTAAAGGTACAATAAGCACACAATGCTTATTCTTTAAAACTTCATCTCTTTGTTCAACTCCACCTCTACATCCATTTGGGTTACACTCTCAATATCTCAAGTTGTATGCTTTTCATGAAATGAAAGATTAACAAATTGTTCTGAGGATTGTTTCAAAGATACATGTAGGGTTTGAGATTTCTGAGGCCTTCTGTTTTCTTCCAGCCAACTTTTCCCTTCAAATTTCCACCAGCCAACTCCCAGTTCAGCATGAATAACCCTAACTTCTCAAGGCTAAACTCCTTGGTTCAGAAGTCTCCAGATTCTAATAACATTTCTCAATTATATAGGTAAGAGCAAATATTAGGAATCTGATTTAGAAAATCTTGAAATCATCTTCCTGCTGTGACTTGTTCTCCAGAACTGGGTTAAGATCTTTAGCTGTTAATCAACTAGATAATTGATTGCTAAACCACTTGAGAGGAACAAAACATATATTATTGCAGGAAAGTTCTGGTTAGTGAGCAATGTGCCAGTAAGACGAATGAAATTCATTAGTATAAACTCACCAAGCAGAAAACTAAAATAATTAACATTTGTTTCTTCCTGTTTGAAACTGGAAAATGCTGGTAAATTTGACACCTCCAATTCCAAAATCAGAAGGCACGGTGTTTCAATCAAAATAAATATTGTTTGAAAATTATATATGCTGGAAATTGAATCTGAGTATAGTTTCTAAACTGGCTTGTTCTAGATGAATTTATGTTGATTATATGTAAAGTCAAGAAACCATGAAGTGACTTTAAATATTGATTCTGAATGCAGAATAACAGCTCAATGGTTTAAACCTTCTGGTGGGAAATCTAATCCATGTAGAAAACCTGGCCTCATAACAATGCCCAAGAGCTTCACACAAGAGTTCAGCTGACAATAAGGAAGGGCTGGAGTCAGGCATGTTTGTTGTAGAGGCAAAACAATGGGCAACAGTGACCTAGATCCTTCTAATGAAACATTTCTGTCCATCCTAATCCTGTAAATATCATTTACCTTTATCTTTCTGGGGAGTATCCCTTTAGCAAACAAATTTGATG
This sequence comes from Stegostoma tigrinum, assembly GCF_030684315.1. Classification (NCBI taxonomy): domain Eukaryota; kingdom Metazoa; phylum Chordata; class Chondrichthyes; order Orectolobiformes; family Stegostomatidae; genus Stegostoma; species Stegostoma tigrinum. The sequence goes on from NC_081356.1 coordinate 74,321,325, forward strand.
TATATGGAATCCCCATTGTGCATGGTCCACCCCATAGGCCTGTTAAACTGTACTTGTTTCCAAGATGGGTTATAAGGCTCTGATTTGAATAGTTTAAAGATGGTTTCAGGCTAATTCAGGTAGGCACTGGGCTCACAAATGAAATACTTAAATTAAAACAGAGATGGGAGTGAGAACTAAGGGTTAAGTTGACCACCTCTGCATGAACTTCCTTATTAATCAACCATTATAGTTCAAAGAACATAATTTGACTTGTCAGCATGTGCGCAGCGTGAATTGTCAATGCATTTTATTTTTTCTACATAACTACATTCTTCGCTCCATCAAAAGTAATGAATTCTGAAATGTTTCAACCTCAAGTAAAAATATTATACTGATTTATTTCTATCATGCTTCTCTGTACCTCAGATGGTAACATAATTCTTCAGTTGGGCCTTATCATCACTACCTTTGTTTTTTAATGTACAGTTAAATTATGGATGTCTTCTGGGCAACTCAGTGTTAACCTTTTCTTTGGGTCTGCCCTTTATACTTTCAATAAACATTGCTGTGCTGCAGTGGCATTTCAAATCCAACCATTCTTTGAAAAAGATTTCCTGCCAATTTTCTGATTATAACCAAGGGAAGCATAAAATGAGGAAAGGTCATACAGCACCTAACGTAAACCAAGCTCAATTTATGTGTTCTGTCAAAGATTTTCCATGATTCTTTCTCCCTCACAGACCATTTTCCCCACCCTCCAACACAGCATGCCAAAAGTGAATACCAGGAAAATTCACGGTCAACACATGGCTTCGAAGTTACATTATTCGCCTTTTAATTGTGTGACACTTCCATGCTTCCCATCAGTCTGAATTTATAACAGAAACAAAAGGTGCTGCAAGTTTGTAGGATGTCAGCCTTTTATTCTAAAGAGAAAAGAGAGAATATGACAGTTCTGTTGCATATCCGTTGAGGTCAGAAAGATGAAAAAGCATTTTACTGTGTTATATGAAGATCTCAATGTACTTTTATGCCTGTCAATTCTGTTCTAAACAGATCTGTAAGTAATTCTATTGCCAACTGTTTGTTGTTGAATTTCTAGTATATATATTCAACATGCGAACACAGGATACAGAGGCAGGAGATGGCCATTTGGCCCTTCAATCTTGCTCTACTATCCAACAAGATCATGATTGGCCTGGTTATCAGCTCAGTTTCACATTCCTGTTTGTCCTCCATAATCCTGGCCTAGATTCAATCAAAATCTGATTCAGACCCAAATGAATTCAATGACTCAGTTTCCACTGGTTTCTGGAAAACAGAATGCAACAAACTAGACCCTTCTAAGAAAGATTTTTTTTCTTTTCTCCATCTTAAATGCAAGACTTCCTATTCTTAATCTATGTCATCTAGTTCTGGTCTTTTCTTCAAGCAAAGACATCATCTCACATCATCTCATCGAGCCCCACACTTTGTTACCGCCAATAACCTTTGATTCAAATATCCAAATAATTCCCTCAGGTTCTTACATTTTTCAAATAAGATTGCCAGTCGTTCTACTAAAGCAAAAGGCTCAATGTGTTTATCTTTCTTCATAAGATAGAACTGTCATCCGAGGAATAAGTGGATGAGCCTTCTGTAAACTGCTTCTAATGTAATTAGATCCTTTATCAATTAGGGAGAACAAAATTGTACACAGTACTCCAGATGTGATTGTACTAAGCCCTGTAAATCTGCAATAAAATTTCTCTATAATGATATTTAATTCCCTTGGAATAAACAACAACATTCCTTTTTCTTTCCTAACCACTTATATATTGACATTTTGTGATCCATGTACCATGATCCGCAGATCCCTCTGAACATCCAATTCTGTAATTTTTTCCATGTAACTAATATGCTACTTTTTCTATTTTTTCCTTGAAAGGTGGCCTAATTCACATTGCACCACATAATTCCTCACCCACAAATTATTTGCCCACTCATTTACCCCATCTATATCCCTTTGCACACTCTCTTTCTCTACTTGACAACTTTTTTAACTACTATGGTCTCATTTACAAATTTATCAACCATACATTCAGCTAAGATAACAAGGTGTAGAGCTGGATGAATGCAACAGGCCAAACAGCATCAGAGAAGCAGGAAAGCTGATGTTTCGGGCATAGACCCTTCTTATTTTCTGAAAAAGGGTCTAGGACTGAAAGGTCAGGTTTCCTGCTCCTCTGATGCTGCTTGGCCTGCTGTGTTCATCCAGTTCTGCAACTTGTTATCTCAGGTTCTCCAGCATCTGTAGTTCCTGCTATCTCTTAATCAATGCTGCTATGTTACCTCTGACACAATGAGCTTTTATGTTGGAAATTTTTGATGTGGCACCTTGTCAATTGTCTTTTAGAAATATAAATACAACAAATCCAGAGATTGTTCTTTTTTCCACTTTGCTTCTGGATATGTTGCATTGTATTTCCCTGTAGCAGATGTTAAGTTAGTTGGCTTAAAGTTCCTTGCTTTCTGTTCTGAAATTGTTTTTTTTTTAACCCAGCATAGGAAAGTATTTTACTGTAAATTCATGGGACGTGGACATTACTGGTTTGGCCAGCATTTATTATGTATCCCGAGTTGCATTTTAGAAGATGATCATGAGCTACTTTCTTGAACCTGTGCAGTCCATTTGTTGTAGGCAGACCCACAATGCTATTAACATGGGGGTTCCAAGACTTTGATCCAGTAACAGTTTAGAAACAACAATACATTTCCAAGTCAGGATGATGTGCAGCACTGGGGAGAACTGAAGATAGTTATGCTCCCTTGTATCTAATGTCCCTGTGTTTCTAGATGGTAATGTATGTGGATTTGGAAATCTAAGGGCTGTCTAAGGGGTCTTGGCAAATTGGAGTAGAAGTAATCCATTCAGCTTCTTGAAATGCTCTGCCACTCATTAAGATCTTGGCTGATCTTTTTGCTTCAAATTCACGAAACCCATGAAGGGTCTAGGACCGAAACGTCTGCTTTTGAGCTCCTAAGATGCTGCTTGGCCTGCTGTGTTCATCGAGCCCCACACTTTGTTACCGCCAATAACCTTTGATTCTCTTGCCAAACAAGAATCTGTTTACCTTTGCCTTAAATTCTTCATGATCCAGCCTCCACCATCTTCTGAAACAGAGATGCAAAGTCATACACAACACTCTGAAAAAACAGGATCCTCCTCATCTCTTTCTTAAAAGAGCATCACCTAAGTTTAAAACAGTGTCCTTAGTTCTGGTTAACCTACAAGAAGAAGCATGGTTTCTACATCCACCTGGTCAAGGCCATTCACGGTATTACTCGCTTAATCGACTCACCTGTCACTTTTCCAAATCCAATGTGAACAGTCTAGTCTGTTGAAGTTATCATTATAAGACAACCCAATCATTTCGGATATCAGCCTAGTAAACCTCCTCTTAACTGCCTCCAATACGTTTACATCATTCTTTAAACAAGGCAACCAGCACTTCACACAACATTCGATGTGTTCTCACCAATGTTCAATGTAACTGAAGCAATACATCCTTATTTTCATGCTTAATTCCTCTCCGAATAAAGTATAGCATTCAATTGATTTTCTTGATTATGTGCTGTATGTGCACAGTAATATTTTGTGATTCGTGCATGGGGACACCAAAATTCCTCTGTACCTCAGAATTCCACTATCAATCTGTATTTGTGTGATATTCCGTTTTCTGATTCTTCCTGCTCAAGTGAACAACTTCACATTTTCCAATATTATACTGCGTCTGCTAGGCTTTTGTCACTCACTTAAATGATCTCTATCAATCTGCAAACCCTGTACGCCCTTCTCAGCATGCTTTTCTACCTATTTTGATACCATCTACCAAATTTTAGCATAATTTCACTCCTTACATCTAAATCATATATACAAATTGTACAAGGTTGAAGCCCCAGTAGGAATCACTATAGGGATCCAGTCATCATATTCTGCCAATCAGGCAAAGATCCATTCATGTATAATCTTTGTTTGCTGCCAATTTTCTATCAATGCTAATACGTTACCCCTATACCATGAGCGTTTATATCCTTCAATAACATTTTACATGGTACTTATAAAAGGCCTTCGGAAATTCAGGTGCTGTATGTCTACAGGCTCCACTTTACCAGTTCATTTCAATTAGGTTAGCTCCCAGGTCTGTGCGATTGTTCCAGTTTAGATTTAAAACAGTAGTGTCAGAAGCCAATCTCCTCCCTGTCAAATTTGGAGTAAAGTTCAAACATATCATGGTTGCTGTAACACAGGCGTTCCTTTGCTTTGCAGTCTTTAATTAACCCTGTCTCATTAAGGGCCACGCAATGGCTCAGTGTTTAGCTCACAGCCCCAGGGAGCTGGATTCATTTCTAGCTTTACTTGATTGTCGATGTGGAGTTTGCACATTCTCCTCATATCTGTATGGTTTTACTCTGGTGCCCTCCCTGTTATTGACTAGGACAAGCACCTCCAACCCCAACACCTCCACCACACCCCCCCCCAACCCCCAAACACAGTATTGTAAAGAAGTAGCCTAGACCATAACCTTTATATTGGGGCAGCACAGTGGTTCATTGGTTAGCACCGCTGCCTCACAACACCAGGGACCTGAGTTCAATTCCACCCTTGGGCAACTGTGTATGTGAGTTTGCATGTTCTCCCCATGTCTGCTTGTGTTTCTGTTTGGTGCCCTGGTTTTCTCCAAACACAGTATTGTCAAGAAGTAGCCTAGACCATAACCTTTATATTGGGGCAGCACAGTGGTTCATTGGTTAGCACTGCTGCCTCACAACAGCATGGCCAGTCCAAAGGTGTGCATGTGAGGTGGACTGGCCATGCTAAATTGCCCATAGTATCCAGGGGTGTATAAGCTAGGTGCATTAGACATGGGAAATACAGTGTTACAGGGAAAGGGTAGGGAGATGGCAATAGGTCTGAGAGGGATGCCCTTCAAAGGGTTGGTGTGGACTTGTTGAGCCAAATGGCTTGTTTCCACAATGTAGAAATGCTATACCAAGTCTAATATAACTTACTCTCTTCTTGGCTTCAGAATGTGCTACTCTAAGGCACTACTTTGAAAGTTCTCAATGAATAATTTATCCTGGACACTGCTGCCAATCTAATTTTTCCAGGTTATATAAATTAAAGTCATCCGTGAGTATGGCCACCAGTTTATCACAAGTAAGCAATATACATTTCCATGTAATGGTTACTTTTTGTGGGCCTGTAGACCACTCCCACTAATCACTTATTTCTCATAATATTTTTCATCTGCACTCAAATCAATTCAACATCCTGATTTCCTGAACCCAAGATCATCCCTAATTATTGCACAAATACCAACTTTGAATAACACCGCTACTCCTCTATCTTTATTTAGCTTCATATTCTTCTTGACTGTACTGTTGGAGGGTTTTTGCTGCAGCCTACCCAACTCACTCAACTGCCTACCCCTTTGGTCTATGTCTTGTACAGTGCATGGGTCTGCCTGTTGCCTGTCTGTATTCTTACCTGTAAAGGGTCTCACATTAGTGGATGTTACAGCCCTGTCTCCACAGGCTGACACTCACCCTGTTTATTATGGGTGTTGTTGCAGCCATTTACTTCTCACGGTGACTTCTTGATTTCCAGCACAATGGTATCGTGTGATAGCCAGTGTCTTCCAGCCTCCCCTGCTATACGTTCGTGAGGCTTGAACATCTAGATTCCTGCCTGACAGCTCTTCCCATGAACCTCATAGGCATCCAACCTCCCAGGTTCCCACCAGGACTGTCTACATGAGACTGTACCTGCACATCAGCCCCAAGCAGCCCTTGACATATGAGGTGACCATGCCAGGGTGTTTCTGACTGTGGGTCCACATTACCCCATTCTCATCCATGCTTCACCATATCTCTCCCTTAAAAATACAGTTGTGCCCCCTTAACAACCGTCACCTTCCACCTTCCCTAGACTGCAGAGCTCAATCCCCACACGAGTTTCCTGAGACTCCCTCCTGCAGCGGTAAGACCCTCCAATCTTAGTTTCTCTGGATAACCTGATGGACTGTCTGTTACCTGCTCTCTTGAGCAACCTCATCTAGAATGAGAAATGCCCAGAATCCTGACTGATGCCGATACATATCGCACTCATATTGGCCCTACCAACCAAAGAATGGAGCTGCAGAGTAACCCATTCCCTAAATTGCAGAGGCACGGATTCTCTGACTGAGATACCTGACCTAAGACAGCCCCCTGAACTGGTAACAAAGCCCATCCTTGGCTTACTGTTTTGGGACCCCTTGGTGGACAGTTACCCGAGCTCTACTCCGTGAAGACTTTGAGACATGGCTTGCAGCACATGCAATATGTTTGCTATGCAAATTGCTGGCACATGATGTAAGCATGAGATTGATACAGCACAGGGGCACCTTGGGAAATAAATACACCCCAGGACCGAGGACTGATGACTAGTAAGGCAAGCAGTCTAGTTGTGTGATTGGGCTATATGACAAGGCAAGGTACGGATGCTGTCAGCATGCAGTCAAGTGCTAAGTGAGTTCTAAGACAGCAAGTGATCATTAAATGTAGCGAGGTCCAATCTGTGATAACAAAGTGTGAAGCTGGATGAACACAGCAGGCCAAGCAGCATCTCAGGAGCACAAAAGCTGACATTTCAGGCCTAGACCCTTCATCAGAGAGGGGGATGGGGAGAGGGAACTGGAATAAATAGGGAGAGAGGGGGAGGCGGACCGAAGATGGAGAAAAAAGAAGATAGGTGGCGAGGAGTGTATAGGTGGGGAGGTAGGGAGGGGATAGGTCAGTCCAGGGAAGATAGGCAGGTCAAGGAGGTGGGATGAGGTTAGTAGGTAGGAAATGGAGGTGCGGCTTGAGGTGGGAGGAAGGAATAGGTGAGAGGAAGAACAGGTTAGGGAAGCGGAGACAAGCTCGGCTGGTTTTGGGATGCAGTGGGGGGAGGGGACAAGCTGGGCTGGTTGTGTGATGTAGTGGGGGGAGGGGACGAACTGGGCTGGTTTTCGGATGCGGTGGGGGAAGGGGAGATTTTGAAGCTGGTGAAGTCCACGTTGATACCATTGGGCTGCAGGGTTCCCAAGTGGAATATGAGTTGCTGTTCCTGCAACCTTTGGGTGGCATCATTGTGACACTGCAGGAGGCCCATGATGGACATGTCATCTGAGGAATGGGAGGGGGAGTTAAAATGGTTCGTGACTGGGAGGTGCAGTTGTTCACTGCGAACTGAGCGGAGGTGTTCTGCAAAGCGGTCCCCAAGCCTCCGTTTGGTTTCCCCAATGTAGAGGAAACCACATCAGGTACAGTGGATACAGTATACTACATTGGCAGATGTGCAGGTGAACATCTGCTTAATATGGAAAGTCATCTTGGGGCCTGGGATGGGGGTGAGCGAGGAGGTGTGGGGGCAAGTGTGGCGTTTCCTGCGGTTGCAGGGGAAGTTGCTGGGTGTGGCGGGGTTGGAGGGGAGTGTGGAGCGAACAAGGGAGTCACGGAGAGAGTGGTCTCTCTGGAAAGCAGACAAGGGTGTGGATGGAAAAATGTCTTGGGTGGTGGGGTCGGATTGTAGATGGCGGAAGTGTCGGAGGATGATGCATTGTATCCGGAGGTTGGTGGAGTGGTGTGTGAGAATGAGGGGGGTCCTCTTGGGGCGGTTGTGGCAGGGGCGGGCTGTAAGGGATGTGTTGCGGGAAATGTGGGAGACGCGGTCAACGGCATTCTTGACCATTGTGGGGGGAAATTTGCGGTCCTGGAAGAACTTGGACATCTGGGATGTGCGGGAGTGGAATGTCTCATCCTGGGAGCCGATGCGGCGGAGGCGGACGAAAGCTGGGTTCCTGTCAGTGCAGGGGAAGCATCCTTGCAGCTGTCATTTAATGCTATTTACTGGTGCATACATGTCTGTGCTTCCTAGGCATCCTGCACGTGAATCAAAGAGGTGCAAGAAGAAATGTGAGAGATTTGCAAGTGTCACGTGCCAATATCTGAGGAGAAAAGGTGTATGTGGTTGGTGCCCATGGATTGTGCCCTGAGATGCTGTTATGTTGTCAGAAGCACAGGAGAAACTTCACAGCCACCAATGAGCTGAGGTTGTCAGGTACCCACTCTGACTTCCAAGTCAAAAATTCTCGACATCTAGTTTGCTCACGACTGAAGGTAGGGTGAGAAGCTGCATATTAATAAGGTAAGATGTGCATTTAATAAGGTTGTTAACAAACAATAACCCCCTCTGGAGGAAACTCACCTCTACCTAACAATAATCTAGTTCAGCTAATTGCTACCTTCGTCAGAATCATCAAAAAATTGTGGAAAGGATCATCATTCTGGCAATAAAGAATGACTTACTAACGAATAATTTGCTGAACAAAGCTCGGTTTGAGCACAACCAGGAACCCTTTGTAGGCCTGATTTCACATCAGCTTTAGCCCAAACACAGACAAAAAACCTGTGTTGGTAGATGAGGTGAAAGGTGACAACTAGGCAGCTCTTGGCTGAATGTGGTATCAAGGATCCTTCATAAAACTGAAGTCAATGGGAATGAAGACACAAACTTCACTGGTTGGAGTCATACCTAGCACAAGGAAGATGGTTGTGGTTTTTGGAGGCCAACCATCTTAACCTCAGTATGTTAACACAGGAATTCCTCAAGTCAACATTCCAGAAAAAACTACCTGCAGCTGCTTTATTGTTGACTTTTTCTCCATCATCAAATTCAAAGTGAGGATGCTTGCTGATGTTGTATTGTATTTGGCTCCATTTACAACTCTTCTGATACTGAAGCAATCCATGTGCAGCAAGACATAGTGGCAGAGTTGGATGGTCCAGCAGGAGCTCCTCTGCTCCAACCATTCCTGTTCTTTTTCTTTATCTTTTTTCTCCCTCTTTTCTGGACTGGCTTTTTTTTCAAACTTTTAACTTTTAAGTAGATCAGGTCGACGTGGGAGGTGAGCAACCAGAAGTGAGTCCCAGAGTAGAGACTGGTATGTGATGGAGAATCTTGGACTAGGAGCCAGAGCAGGAAGGCACGTCCTAGAGGCAAGTCCTGGACAGGAGGTCGTCGCGGGGAGTCAAGTCCCAGACTAGAGGCTGCTGCAGGAGGCTAGGCCTTTGTGTACTGGAGGCTAGATGCTGACACGGACTTGGTTGAAAAGGACTGTAATGTGAGTAATCTTTATTCTTTTTTATTCTCATGCTGAAATTTTATTTATTATTCTTTCAATTTTATACCAAATACTTAAGTATCTGTGCCTAGGTATCTTGTACCTAAAATGGCACCAATAAGCAATGACATTGCAATTTTTTCACTGCACTCATTCGAGTACACATGGCACTAAAGCTAATTCAATTCAATTCAATTCAAATCTAATTCAAGTCCTGGTCACATTCAGGTTTATGTTGATAAGACAAAAGTAACTTTTCAACCACACATCTGTCTGTCAATGACTGTCAACAAATAGCTACCTTGAAGTTACATTAATTGGCATTATCATAATCAAATACCTCAACATTAAGATCCTGGAGCTCACCAGAAAATTAACTGGACCAGAAATGAAAGCACTGACTACAAGACTTGATCATAAGTTGGGAGTATTTGCAACAATAGTCACTTCTTCCCATTCCCAAAAGTGTTTTTTTCACCATCTATAAGATATGAGACAGCAGTATGATGAAATACTCCCAATGGGCCAGGACGCATTAAGCTCCAACAGGACTCAGGAAGCCCAACATCAACGAAACCAAAGCAAAGTTTTGCATCCAAAACAATCGCATTTGGACCTCATTAATAATTTGCCTGTATTTGTTGCTCCCCCCAAGGTAGTTTTATTCAGGGTTTCATTGTCATAATCTTCCTTTTCTGTTGCAAAGCTTTGCCTTCTGCAGAGCTTTCAATGCGTCACTAGCACACACTAGAAGTTCAATGGAATGGCCCCAAAAGCTTTGCATCCATTAAAATTAATCAATCTAATATCATTGTGGCATATAGTGCTAACTGTGGACATATAACCCTCTATATCCTTTCTGAATCAATTCATTAATTGAAAATAAATACCCCAAATTACGGACAATCGTCCGAGTATGAGCTCATGATTTTTGCAGGGATAAAAACATTTGCTTATTCTTCCAAGCAAGTGTTTCCATACTGCATTCCAATAAACAATGAATTGTGTTCATAATTCAACACTAATTAAAAGGCTAATAAACCAGCCAATCCCTCCTCAATACCATCACACATCATGTGCATGTTTCGTCTTTCTGTCTTCAATGTGTAGTATTTTATGACAATCATCATTAAAATCCATCTGTTCATCCTTCATCAAAATAGATCTATCTCTGGTTATTAGCACTTCAGCTCATATATATAACTTAGCCTGATATGCAACATTAGTTTATGTTGCAAATGGCATTGTGCTGTGTATAATTCATGCATAACTTGAACGTCCAGAACAGATGTAAAAAGGTACAGATTTTCCAACAGTCAAGATAGTCAAAGCTGGGATTTGCATTTCGGGACACTGTCGAATACCCAGTTGTGAGGGAATAGCCCAGGAAATTGAAGGTTCCAATGGGCAGCTCCCCTGAAACTGGAATCCCCTGAAGTATTTTGGGAGTTCCACTACAGCTGAGTTAATGGTTAACCAGGAAACATGGGATAACGGCTGTCCTGGTGAACTATTAACTCTTCTGCAGTGGAACTCCAGGAATTCTTCAGAGGATTCCTGAAGGCAGGTTAACCATTGGAAGCTTCAAATTTCTGGGCTATTCCCTCACGACTGTAAATTTGACAGTGTCCTGAAATGCATATACCAGCTACACTGCAGACTACCTTGACTGTAGGAAAATCTGGGTCTTTTTAACATCTGTGCTGGATGTTCAAGTTATGCATGAATTATACTCAGCACAACACCATTTGCAACATAAACTAATGTTGCATATCAAGCTAAGTTATATATATGAGCTGAATTGCTAATAACTAGAGATAGATATGTTTTAATGAAGGCTGAACAGATGGATTTAATGATGAGTATCATAAAATATTACACATTGAAGATATAAAGATGAAACAAGCACATGATATGTGATGTTCTATAGAGGAGGAATTGGTAGGTTGATGGGCCTTCTAATTAGTGCTAAATTACCAACAAGATTCATTGTTTATTGGAACGCAGCTTGGAAACATTTGTTTAGAAGTATAAGTAAATAATTCTTTCCCTGCAAAAGTCATGAGCACATACTTGGACAATTACCCATGACACCTAGCCTAACCCCTTGGCTATTAAACTGACCCCATCCCCCAACTTATCGCCCACACTCTCAACTATACCTCCCTGAGAGTACCATATCTCCAAACCCTGACCCGACACAATCACGCCATCACTGGATTAAGCATCCGCCCTGCGACCAGTCCAGACAACACCCTCACCCCTCGGGTTTCAATAGACCCTCACAACCAGACATCCATTCTCCCTGGGGCCAGACAATCCTTCCTTGTCTCCAGGTCCCAATCTACCTGTCCACACTAAACCCAAAACTACCTTTCCCGCTACCAGACACGACACTACCTCACTCTGCAGGACAGGACACCCCTCTCCCCAGGGACTCAACACACTCCTCTATCTCTCCATCCTGTCAATCCATTTTGCCTCTGGAACCCACAAACCCCTCCTCCTTGCTGGACAAGACTTCCAATTATCTCTCCCCATTGACCACATACTTCCGACCTACCTCTACCTAACCTGAACAGAGCCATCAGAAAGTTAGTGAGCATGCATGTTTCTTTCAAATAGTGAAGCAAGTCACTCAAAGAGAAAAGGATTTGAACAAAATCAAAGCTATCTTCGAAACAGGTCAAATCAAGAGAAGATATGTTCTAGAAATAGAATGTTCTCGGCTTAGAATTTGGGAATACAAATTCCACAGAAACAAAGAGGTTGGCATCTTACTTACTCTGAGCTTAGCAAATATATTTTGAGAAATAAGTGAATTTGTTAGCAATTTATTTCAGGATCTCATGAAGAGAACTTAACGGAAAAAGACAGCAAGGTGAGAATGCAAAGGTTTTCTGGAAAGAAGCAAAGTAGAGATGTGCCCACTGATCAAGCAATTTTATATTGGAAGCAGGGTGACACTTCAATAACAAACAAAAACAAATTGTTCAAAAAGGTCAGCAGATCTGGCATCATCTGTGACGAAAAATCAGAGTTGAAGTTTCGGGTCTGGTGACCCTTCCTCAGAACTAGCAACGTTATAGTGGAAACAGGATGATCCTTCAATAAGGTTTCTGGGAAAGCTAAATGCAATGCATTTCTTTTTCTAATATTTGTAAAAAGTCGATTTCAAGTAGTTTGTGTATAGTCTACATTTTTATGTGTTTTCTTTTCCCTTTGTGTGTAATAAACTTTGTTCTTCTTTTGTTAAAAGTAGATTGAAGATAACTTTTGAATGTATGAGTGGCAGTCCACCATAAAATTAAAACTTATGATCCATCAAGCGAGGTTTCACTCTGGTCATGCATCTCCAGGAATGCCATTAGTTGAGCTCATAACAAACTAGAGAGTTTTTGTGGGATAGAAATTATTGAATTTAAGAGGGACCTGTGCATCTTTAAATAAGCAAGCCTGCAGAGGTTCTGTGCATAAAAGCAGGAGAGGTTTTTTTTTTATTTTGATGAAGTACAGTATATAGTTTGGGCTTTCAAAGTGACACTGACTGTTGCTAAGACTTTTCATGGTGTGATCTTTAACTAAGGCTTTACTAAGGAAGCTAGTGGATAAATTGCATATAGAAGTAACAGAGAGATCTTGTGAGGATAAGCTGACTACCCAACTTTTAGTTTTGAAAAGAGAGCAATCTGAAACAGGTTTGTCATCATGAGAATTAGCTAAGGTTCAGTTAGAAATGGAAAACCTTGAATTAGAACAAAAAGAGAAGAAAAGAGCAATAGATTGAGGAGAGAAAGAGAAAAAAGAAAGAGGGGATGGATATAAGAAAGCTTGAATTAGCAAGAGAGAGGGAAGGAAAGCAAAAGAGAAATAGAAAGAAAGAAAAATGAAAGCAAAAGGGAGATAGAATTAAAACAATCTTGAACAACAAAAAGAGAGGGAAATCAGACAGCATGCTAGAGAAAAGCTGAGAGCGAAGGAAAAAATAATATGTATTAAGGTCAGAGATTTTGATTCCGATCAAGAATTTGATTTAACTAAAAATCTTTGTTTGGTACAAAAGTACAGAGAAAGTCATTGTCATATATTTCATCTCATTTGTAAAGATGTCTGTGAAGGGCAAGTGACCAAATGATGCTTGAAACTTAATGTTACAGTTTTGTCTTGATATGTACAGCTTGAATGTGTACAGCAGATTGCCAGGAGACCAATCTGCAGACCATAAAGCTGTTCAAAGACCAATATTTAATGTCTATGTACTTGTCTACAATCTCCTCTTAATTTGTTAAGCCAACAATATGGTAACTGTGGACTTGGGTCAGTTACTAAAAGGCAGAAAGCACCTCTTGAACTCGCAGGAGGTAAGTGGCTTCAACATAACAAAGAACTAAAAAAGACTTTTTACAATTCAGTTGGATGATAAAATTATAAATCTAATAAATGAACCAATTTTAGATTTACTTACCTCAGTTGGCATTTCTGGCATACCCTATAGCTCTATCTGTGTGGGAAGCAGAAAATTAGAATTGAAGCCACAACCAAATCAACCAAGATCTTATTGAATGATAGAGCAGGCTCAAGGGGCTTACACCTTCTCCTAACTAGTATCTTTGTATGTCTGTACTCTTGAGTTACATTAATTTTCAATATCCTATTAATAATTGCAAAGGTTGATTTATTTCAGGATTTTGCAAACTTGCTTAATAACCTTACGCAGTAGGTTGAAATAAGCCGGCAAGCAAACAAATAATGAAAACCCGCAAAAAAGTAAAAAATATTTAGTATTCCATCGAAGTCTCCTATCTAATTTTGCTACTGGTGTGGGAGGCTCATACTGCATGAAACATTTGATCCGAGTATGTTCTTGTCAGCATTTTCTTTATAGTTGTCTTATAATCTTAAGGCCAAATTCAACTTGTGCAGATTTCCACTGAGAATTAATAGCGGAATGCATCTTTGAAGATTGTGTAGGAGTATTGTTTCTGCTGCTCTGCCCTCTAATTATGAGCTTAAATGGATCAATCACTCAGCCTGAATCCAGAGTACTAGTGGTGAGCTGAATAAAAACTCTGTGCAGGCAGTAAAAATATAAAGGTTTGAAGATGGCAAATGGTAAGTTGGCCTAAATAGCAAAAAGATTTGAGTACAGGAGTAGGGGTGTCTTGCAGCAATTGTACAGGACTTGAGTGAAACTACTCCTGGAGTATTGTGTGCAATTGATTGTCCTTACCTGAGGAAGGATGTTCTGGCTATGGAGGGAATGCAACAAAATTACCTGACTGATTTGTGGAATTGCAAGATTGATTATGAATTGAGACTGGATCTGTTAAGGCTACATTCACTGAAGTTTAGAAGAATGAGAGGGATCTCATTGCAACCAATTAGATTCGAGCAGGACTGGAGAGGGTAAATGCAGGAAGAATGTTTTCAATGATAGGGAGGCCAAAACCGGGGTAACAGTCCAAGGACATGGGGTAAGCCATTTAGGACTGAGATGAAAAGAAGTTTCTTCCACCAGTGAGTGGTGAGCCTGTGCCACAAAAAGCAGTTGAGCTCAAAACATTGAGTATTTTCAAGAAGGAGTTAGAATTAGTATTGAATTGGATGATCACTTTGAACTGCAGAGCAGGTTTGAAGACTGAATAGCACATTCCTGTTCCTATTTTCAATGTCTCTATATATTGCACTATGTATATGCCTTGACTTTCTCACACTGATGTTAACCACAAAAGAGTCCAAAAAAATTTTATCAGTCCTTCATGTTCCCTCTTTTGTCCTTTCTTATTTTATCTTGCTTTCACTTTTATTTCATGACATCTATATAGTCACCTTTTTCGGTATACTAAGCTTTCCTGTGCTTAATGCACCCAAAATGGCCCAGACCAGTGTTCTACTTTCCTATTGCCAAGAACAGGATAATCTTCTGATAGGGTCTTGCAACTGACAATGCAGCTGTCATGAGTGTATGAGTTCTTGTCCCCATAAGATAACCAGCATTTACAGAGGGTCATAAAATCATAGAACAATATAGTACAGAAGAGGCCTTTTGGCCCAAAATATTTGCACCTCCAAAACTACTCTAAATCTACACTAATCTCACTTCCCAATGTTTGCCCCATAGCCTTGAATGTTATGACATTTCAACTGCTCACCCACGTTCTTTTTAAGGGTTTCAAGGAAATGCATCCTTGCTCAGAACGTTATTTAAATACATTATAAAATAGCAAGTGTTTTAGTTATTTTGGAGTTGTAAAAAATTGGATGTGGGTGTGACGGGCTGGGCCAGCACTTGTTGCCCATCCCTGGATGCCCTTGAGAAGGTGCTGGTGAGCTTTCTTCTTGAAATGCTGTAGTCCGTTTAGTTAGGGAGAGAGTTGCAGGGCATTGAGCGACAATAAAGGGACAAGGATACATTTCCAAATTAAGATGACGAGTGTCTTGAATTGAAATTGCAGCTGGTGGACTTCCCATGTTGTGATTGTTTGGCTCACTGAGCTGGATCGTTGTTCCGCAGATGTTTCATTACCCTGCTGGGTAACATCATCAGTGCAGCATCCAACAAAGTGCTGTGGTGTTTTCCCACCTGTTATTTGGTATCCATTGAGCTGGATTACCTTACTTCCAATTTTCCTTCGCAATGGAGTATATATGGGGTCTAGCTCTATGTGTTTATTGATGGCTTTCTTCGTGGAGAACCAGGATTCTAGGAATTCCCGTGCCTGTCTCTGCTTTACCTATCCCAGGATCCTGGTGTTGTCCCGGTTGAACTGGTGGTTTTCATTATCCATGTGGATGGAGATGAGTGCGTACTGGTCGTGTCCTTTTTTTGTCAGTTGATGTTCGTGTACTCTTGTGGCTAATTTCCTTCCTGAAAGTCCAAACGACAGGCAGGGAAACACCACAGGGTTTCATCGGACGCTACACTGATGATGTTACTCAGTAGGGTAATGAAACATCTCTGGAACAACGAACCAGCTCGGCGAGCCAACCAACCACAACTACAAACCGAGCTGCAAATCTACTCTCAAACCTTACAGCCTTCCCATGTACCTGCTGTCCTTGTCCTTTTTGATGGCAGTTGTTGTGAGTTTGGAAGGTGCTGTCTAAGAAACCTTTCTGCATTTCTGTTGTTAACAATATTCCAGCATTAACATTTTTGTCTGCATGCCTTTTTCCTTTGTCCAAAGTCAGAGTGGAGATGTTATATTTTCTAGCCATTTTTCTTCTTCTATTGATCTTATCCAAGTATTGTACAGACTGTGCAAGTGAACTTTATTTCTAATTTCATTCTAAATGGAAGTCTTCTCTGAATTTTCATAACCATATTTATATGCATAGAGTTTTGAACATTTATCAAGCATGAGTATTTTTCAAAAAAAAAACCACTTGGAAATTGTCAAAGTTCTATAGAAACCATCCCTACAGGCTTTCATTTTTAAAAAATGTCACTTGAAGATCACTGAAGCAAACAATTTCAAAAAGTAACATGTTTTGAGTTCTTTGGCTCCAGTCAAATATCAGAACACCATTGCCAGACTCAGCAACTACTCCCATGCAGTTGTAAGCAATATAACTGTTCTGAAAAGATTGCTTACCTAGTTAGTATTTCTTCAGTTCTTTTCCCTTTAACACGAACTCAAACTTACTTTATAAATAGCTCAGAAACTTCTCAGAATAGTGCAGAGGACCTTCACATGGAAGAGTTAACAAATAGCATAATAGTGAGAAACTAAATTCATGGTAGTAAACAGAGCAGCTAAGTTCCAAGCTGCACTTATTAATAGGTATAATTCCAAATCAGGCAGCATGATGCAGGCCAAAATTCATCAGTGGGGGATAACGAATCCAAGCAGTTCGATCTGATGGGGAAACAAAGCCATGATGAGTGAGTCCAAGTCAGCACTGATAAGTGTTTCTTTGGAGCAGAAAGGAGATACAGAGAAGTAAAACTTTGAAAAATAAGTATTTTTTTTAACGACTTCTGAATTCCCTTTAAACTCTGTTTGGCTACCCAAGACCCAATTGAACCAAGCAGAGAATACACTGCACCAGCTCTATCTCTTTATAGGGCTAACCCCATTGAAGTGTAACTGAATTTTTAATAGCACATTGAGTCCGAATTACTGCTAAATATCCCTCTGAAATTAGAATTTTGCTTAATTTATGTGTTGTCTAATTTCTTCAGATATTATTTTGAAATTAAAATGAGCTATTTTTCCTGCTTTTTTAAATTCTTCCTCACAGTGTCATCTCACCTTCATTTTCGTTATTTCACTTTCCTTGACTGATTTTACATACAATTAAATCCAAGCAAAATTCCAATAACAAATTCAGAAACTCTTCAAGGCGTTCATCAACCTGACCAAAGCATTTGACTCAGTAAATCACCAGGTTCTGTAGACTGTGCTTTGATGATCTAAATGTCCAAGAAACCTCAGCAAAAACCATTGCTTCTGTGATCAAGCTGCTCTAAGTGGGACATCTGAAGCAGTTGCCTTCAAAGTCAACCAGTGTCAAGCAAGTCTGTGTAATAGCCCCAATGCTGTTTACAATATAACTGACATTGGGTAGTCACTTGATCAAAGATCCTGTCTGCATGGTCTTTGATTTACAATGGCTCCAATTTTGTCAGACTATAGATGATGGGAGATGGGACAGATGACTGGATGTGTGTATTGGAATCTCGTGACTGATCTGATACAATAAACTCCATGGGGACTCCTTGGAAATTTTGAATTTCTGATGGACAATTCCCCTGTTCTCTGGAATGCTCAGCAAAATTTTTCACACAGAATTAGAGACGGAGGCTTTGGACTGTCACAAGCTATTCACCCAGAAGGCTACTCATGTAGTCTAACACTTGGCAAATTAATGATTAGAGCAGAGTCCCCAATCACTTAAACTGACCCCTGACTCAACTTTTAACTCCTTACTGCCCCCTGACTGCCATCTATCCTCTGACTGTCAAGGCTCACCACCAAACTACTCCCTGATGGCACCTGAACCCCCTGGCCTTACCTAACCATACTTCAAAACCACAGTATCCTCCAACTGCCATCAGCTACCCACCCACCAGATTAACCCCAACACTCTCCCACCTCAGCCACCTAAACATCCACCACTTCACCTATGCAGCACCCAGTCCATCCACTTGTCCAATCTACCCACTGTAACTATTCACCCACTCTTCATCTCACCCATTCACCCTTTTACTAATACTATCACATGATATTTAACCATAACTTCAAGCAGCATGTGTCCAAAGAAGGGATTTGTACTCTTTATCCTCTCAAAACTATTCCATTGTAATGGAACTCTCTGAGAGACATTGGTATACACTTTCCTGGGAAAGTAGAACCTGAAGAGCACAGCAAAAAATGCAGAGATGGCACGGTGGTTCAGTGGTTAGCACTGCTGCCTCACAGTGCCAGGGGCCGGGTTTAATTTCACCCTCAGGCGACTGTCTGTGTGGAGTTTGCACATTCTCCCCGCGTCTGTGTGGGCTTCCTCCCACGGTCCAAAGATGTGCAGGCTCGGTGGATTGGCCATGCTAAATTGCCCGTAGTGTTCAGGGAGGTGTAGATTAGGTGGGTTATCGGGGGATGGGCCTGGGTGGGATGCTCTGAGGATCAACATGGACTTGTTGGGCTAAAGGGCCTGTTTCCACACTGCAGGGATTCTGTGTGTATGTCTTCTATGCCAGAGCTGGTAAAAGCTCAAACAGAATGGAAATCTGATGTTAATGGAAAATCATAGCCATCATGTACAGCTGACAGATGACTATGCACGAGATTTGCAAATCACTCTTCAATTCTGGGTACAAGAAACTCAGCTTGTCCTTGACTGTTGCCAAAACAAACTCATATATCACCTCACAGCCGGTCAGTAAAATACTCCACCTTACATATACGTTGAAAATTTTGGGCATTTTCCATACCTTGCCAACTACCTCTGTCAGAAGCCATCATGGACAAGGAGGTCCAGCATCAAATGATCGACACCTGCTCAGCCTTCTACAAGACCAAAGTACAGAAGCAAGCTTTTGACAACAAAGATCTATGCGCAAATCTCTGTACCATTGACCAGGAATTCAAATGTATTCACAACATAATTACAAGAGGCTACAAGAACAAGTCAGATGTTGGGAAAGGCACACAGAGTAACTCACCTCCTGACTCCCCAAAGCCTGCCCACCAAGGCACAAGTCAGGAGTGTGACGGGGTACTCCCCACTTGCCTGGATGAATGCAGTCCCAACAACACTCAAGAAACTTGACACAATTCAGGTCTAAGCTACCCACTCGATTGTCATTACATCCACAAGCATTCACTCACTCCAACACTGATGCTCAGTAACAGCAGTGCAAACTATCCACAAAACGCACTGCAGAAATTCACCAAAGATCCTCAGTCAGCACCTTCCAAACTCACAAACACTTCTACCTAGAAGGACAAGGGTGGCAGATATATGGGAACATCACCACCTTCATGTTCCCTTCCAAGCCACTCACCGTCCTGACTTGGAAATATATCGGCATTCCTTGACTGTTGCTGGGCCAAAACCCTGGAAATCTCTCCCAAACAGTATTGAGGAGTCAACCCACGGTAGGACGACTGCAGCATTTCAAGAAGGCAGCTCACTGTTACCTTCTTAAGGGCAACTAAGGATGGGCTGTAACTGCTGGACAGCCAGCAATGCCCACTTCTTATGAATGAATAAACAAAAGGTAGCAAAATTCCTACTGTAGAGAACAGTTATCATCCTCACACTCTTGTACTGCGCTGTGAACTATGGATCTGTTTACACTCAAGAGTCTGGAGAAACTGTATTATTAATGTCTCCAGTGCACCCTCTGGGTTTAATGGGAAGACTGTCAAAAAAAAACTTTAGTGTCCTTTTTTGAAAGTGGACAGTAGGCCTTAGTATCTGCTTTTTGGCTTACTGTCTGTGTTGGTTTGTCATGTTCATTTTTAGAGTGCTTAAATCATGCTAATGAAATTGTGGTTTTCATCCTTAACTATTAAAAGTCATAAAATTGCCCCAATTTGCTTGTTCTGTAAACTCCTTAATCAATCTTTTTTTTAAAGTTTACCTTCATGCCACCTTAAATAAAATCCAAGATGACCCTTATGTTACAATCATGGTTTAAATTACTTTTCTGGGCCTTACCCTGTCCCTTCAAGCTGTATCTCATGAAATCTACTTTCTGAGTAGCAAAAAGCCAAAAGTTTACTCTCACGAAATGGTTAATGTGGCTGGCCTGTTTCTGTTTGAAAAGGTATCTGCATTAAAAGGTATAATTTCCAATGGAATAGACGTCAGAATATTACAAAAATAATGTAAACTTGAAAAAGAGCAATTCCCTTTAACGGAAGTTCTGGATATAGCAAGGAAGAAAGTTTTTGATTCAATACATCAGCTACCAGTTGATGTTATAGGGCAATTACTTGAGTTGGCTTGGAAGAGTTCAAGAACAAAGGAAATTTGGGAGATTGATATCCTTTCGAGATAAGATAATGAATTTACTGTCAGGTTTAGCAGGAACAGCATCTATTACAAAATACATCCAAGAGATAAATCGTCCTCCAGCAGAGAAATGAGTTACAGCCAACAAATCAAGGTCAACAGTTCTCAAGCCAAATACCCACCAATCTACTAAGTAAAAAA
Source organism: Stegostoma tigrinum (assembly GCF_030684315.1). NCBI lineage: Eukaryota > Metazoa > Chordata > Chondrichthyes > Orectolobiformes > Stegostomatidae > Stegostoma > Stegostoma tigrinum. The sequence goes on from NC_081356.1 coordinate 74,342,162, forward strand.
GCAATGCACCATTCGCCACAAGTATTCAGGTAAAAATGCTGTAAAATCAAATTCCATGGACTGCGCACTATATCCAGCTGCTAAAAACCGACTTCCCCACTGAGAACTGCTTTCTCAGTTCTCAAGCAGCTAAAGTTCCGGGGGTAGTGGGGAGAAGGAAAAAACACACCTCAAAAAATTCTGAAGCTCTACTTGAAGCACAGTGACATTGGCTTTAATGACTGGGAGAACATTGCTACCAATTGTTCAGATTGGCAACAAGGTGTCCTTCAAGCTGCACTATACTTGATTCACAACTTTTTCATGAGGAGGCAGCAGAAAAGGAAAGAAAATGAAGCAAATTCCAAGCCCTAGATCAGATTAGTACATGACCCTTCCTGCCCATGTGTCCAAAGATTCGTGCATGAAGGATTTGCTTATTCAGCCCCATGAAGAGTCATAGCAGAAGCATGTGATCTTGAGCAGATATCATCCTGAAATCAAGGTACCAAGTACTGACGGCAGTGACAACATCAAAGTCAGTATTCTCAAACAGAATTTCTTATTTAGATTTGGTATGGTTCAGTGAGACTCCATCAATTTGACTGGTTGAGGAAACATGGGGATGAATTTTATGCAAGGTCACAGTCTCTGCCCACTGGCTAAATGATTGAAGGGAACGTGCCCATACTTCTCATAGATACCCCACAGAAATTGAATGCAGGGAGTGATATTAATTACTATAAGGAGAGACTTTCTCCTCTTTGTGAGGAGGAAGCCCTGCTGCAGAAATCAGTCAGTCAATCTATTTGAGTTCCAAAGACCAGAGAGGAGGATTAAAGTGGAGTGGGGGGGATGGGCTGACTGTAATGGTAATGGGGAAGCAGCATGCCTCTGATAAACCTGGGGGCTTCTAAAGGAGTTCCCATACTTGCCCAACACCAGGTTACATAGGTATAGCTGCTAGACTTCCTGCATGGTGCTGGGTCTCTACCCAAATAGGTGGAAAGATGAATTTTTAACCAACATCACCTCCATCCTCTGTAAATATTCAAACAGGTTAGGAGCGGGCAGGTAGGCTGCAAGATGGCTGCTAGTGCCAGAAACCCACCCAATGAATTTTACTTGCCCCACGCTTTCAAACCTCACAGGAGTCTCAGATGTAAAATCCAGCTCATGATGCTGTTAACATTTTCAAACGGATCCCAGGGCCCTGCAGACAGAATGGGGTTGCACTGTTTCAACTGTCTGAATTCTACAAATTACATTGTTAATCCCACATAAAGCTCTGGGAGCAGAGTACATTTGCTTCACCACTGATCACAAATTCCATTATAACTCTGAAGTAGCCACATCCATTTTTGAAATGAGCCCTTGGATTTACTGTTTTACCTCAAGGCAATGCATCCCAATATTCTGTTGCCTCTTATTTTTTATCAGCCTGAAAACATTGTGCTGATGGATTTACTAGCATCCACTAAAAGCAGTAGATCTATTTCCTGTTCCACTAGCTGAAGTATGTTTCCATTTAGCTCATAATCCGCATCAGCCTTTCTAAAAACAAATGTCATCCCTTACATTTTCTTTGATATTGAACTGCGATATAACTACTCCATGTACTTTGAGATTAATAAGATGTCCTTGAATTTATGTGTGTTGATAATTTTAGGCTCTAAGTACAGGTAAGTTGTCAATATACAGCTTCAAATTTGGTTCCATCTGAAATTTCCATTTTGGAAACAATTACTTGTTGTAAATCACAACATTGAAATGCATTTCAATTCACTATCCTATGGTACACTGGAATCTGAATATTGTGATCATCAGATCTCAAGATTACAAAATCTAGCTGCATAATGTTGTATAAGGCGAAACTCCTGAAAGAGCTAATGCTGAGCTCTACTGAGATACCCATCTGATATTGTCACACATTCTAATGATATAGAAACAATTTGTCTTCTGATGGAGAGAGCTGTGACATACCTGACTGTAAATACTTGCAATTATGCATAACAAGTTAATATACTATAATGGTTTATCCTCCACCATTGATAATACACATACACTTAGTCTCAGTATATGTGTTGCAATTACTTTCCCAAAATAATTGCCTAATGTATTAGATTCAGTGTGAAAAGAGAAGCCGGTAGTGGTTGTTTCTCTAATAACTCCAATAAGGAGGAAAGAAAGAAAGCGTGAAAGACACTCAACCACCAGCAAACACGTAATCTCTCCTCCCTCTGTTCCTAAGTCCTTCTTGTCAATATATGCTGTCTCTCCTTCTTCTTCCTTAGAAGGGAAGATCTTTTTAAATCAACCCACAGCCGACTATAGGTTCATGGAGTCAAAGAGATGTACGGTGTGGAAAGAAACTCTTTGGTCCAACTCATCCATGCTGGGTTGCCAGGTGATGATTATTGGCCTCCAGTGCCAACATGCTGTGCACACACCGGAAGAATACCGGTGTATGCATTGTCATTAGACATCCAGTGTATTGCTAATATGGTGCCACTGTGTGGACCCTTCAGTAATAATACACCTATATATTATCAACCCTATATATTCAGCTGCATGAGGAACACCCCAGAACTGCCTTTGAAGTGATTCATTGAGGAATTTCGAAGTGAATTGTTTTTGATTTTGAATGGCCATCACAAAGTTATTGTAAGAAGGGCTTGATTATTGGTGGAAAGTTCGTAAAACTCTTGTTCATAAATGAGTGGTGCTAATCGTCGACTAGTGAATCAGAGGAGTTGGACAAGCTGTCTGAGAAGTTCTCATTTTAAGCAATGTGACTATAGTCGTGGCCCTTCTTGGCCTGCGGTGTGACTTTGAGATGTAATACTGAGAGCAGAGATGTAAAGTTATACAGAGAGTGTGGAAAAGCAGTGTCCTCAGGGGAAGACCTTAAGCACACAGGATGCTTGAGAGTATTCTCTTTCCTCTGCCTCAGCCAGGACAACTGTTAGCTGCCTATTATCCACCAAGGAAATAATGACTTAACAGCGCTACTGTTTATTACCATACTGTCAGCTGGACACAGAAAAAGGAGATTGATGCCATGGTTCATCAAATCGCTCTCGTCCTGAATTGATACACCAGCAGATTTTACCAGAGGAAATAAGCAGCAATGCAATATTTCATAATTTGTCGAACATCGCTACATCAGGTAAATGACAGTGACCTTGCACTAAAGAATAAATTTTAGGAAAAAGCATATTTGGAAGGCTAGCAGAATACCCAATGATGCAGAATACCATAAACTGCACACACCTGGAAACTGCACACTCTCCATATTAACAGGGAGATGAAATACGGCTGCAAGGATTACATTACATCCACATGTAGTTGGTATAGACTCATGCTCAGAATACCTTCGCAGTTACTGCGTATTAACCTGGCAGCAACCACAATGCATTCACCCTGGGCCTGTGAGCTATATCCATTGTATTTCAACCACCATGATTACCAATGGTGGCAGGGGCTGCAATGTAGCTATTCACCATCCTCTACTATTGAAACTACTTGGACAACCTCAAAAGGCAACCATGCTATTTCCAGGAACATCATGGTGCAAGTGTTGTCATACTGGAACATTAGGTCTACATTCTGGACCATGCAGAAAGATCCAATAGGACCCACTACAATGCACCTCTAATTTATAATGGTCTTTTTCATCCTCCAAAACCTCATTCTCATGCAGGTGTAGGACCAATCACCAAGCCTTCAACATGTACTTTGTGGGGAAGCAGGAAGCATTAGTGGATCCCTTGCTCTTCAGCTAACTTCTCTTGTCCTTGACCTACAGTAGAGTTTTTTCCTTATTCACTTATGGGATGTCAGTGTTGTTGGCTTTGTCGGCATTTATTATCCCTCCCTACTTTCCCTTCAGGAAGTGGTGAGCTGCCTTCTTGAACTGCTGCAGTCCACATGCTATAGGTTGACCCACAATGCCATTAGGGAGGGAATTCTAAGATTTTTACTCAGTGACAGGGAAGGAACAGTGATATATTTCCGATTCAGGATGGTAAGCTGCTTAGAGAAGAACTTGAACATGGTGACGCTCCTATGTATCTGCTGCCCTTGTCATTTTAGATGGAAGTAGTCGTGGGTTTGGAAGGTTCTATCTCAGGATCTTTGGTGAATTTCTGTAGTGCACCTTGTAGCTACTGTAAACACACACTGCAGCTACTGAACATCAGTAGTAGAGGGATTGGAAGCTCATGAATGTGGTACCGATCAAGCAAGTTGCTTTGTCCTGGATGCTGTAAAACTTGAGTATTGTTAAAACTGTACTGATGTAAGCAAGTGGGGAGTATTCCATAACACTCCTGACATATGCCTTGTAGATGATGAAAATGCTTTGGGAAGACAGGAGGTGAGTTACTTGCTGCAGCATTCCTAGCCTGTGACCTGCTCTAATAGTCAATGTGTTTACATAGTGTGCCAGTCCAGTTGTGTTTCTTGCCAATGGTAACCCCAAGGATATTGATACAGTGAGATTCAATGATGGTAGCAACATTGAAAATTAAGGTGTGGTGGTTAGGCTATAGTTTATTGGAGATGGTCATTGCCTGGCATTTGTGTGGCGTGAATGTTACTTGTCACTTGTCAGCCTAACCCTGGATATTATCCATATCTTGTTGCATTTGAACATGACAGCTTCAGTATCTGATGAGTTACAAATGGTGCTGAACATTGTGCAAACATTAATGAAAGTCCCCACTTCTGACCTTATGCTGGAGGCCTTCAACAACCACAACCATCTTCCTACATGCAAATTATAACGCCAACCACTGGAAAGCTTGCCTCCTGATGCCCATTGATTCCAGTTTTGCTAGGGTTCCTTGATGCCACACATGGTCAAATGCAGCCTTGATGTCAAGGGCTGTCACTCACACCTCACCTCTGGAATTCAACTCCTTTGTCCATGTTTGAACCAAGGCTGTAATGAGGTCAGGAGCTGAGTGACACTGGTGGAACTCAAACTGGATATTTCTGAGCAGGTGTGAGATACTGGTATAGCTATCTGGATTCTGCAATTTAATACCACAAACGCCATCCTCAACTTGTATGCTTTGCTTAAAATGCTTTAAACAGTTGTTTTTGTCTTGTCTATTAACTTTGTTTCTCTTGGAATCTGTTACACTCCTTCTGCTGACTATCCTGGTTAATTCGTCCAGTATTAGAACATAGAACATAGAACATTACAGCCCTCGATGTTGTGCCAACCTGCCATACCAATCTGGAGCCCATCGAACCTACACTATTCTATGCGCGTCCATATTCTTGTCCAATTATGACCTAAATGTACTTATAGTTGGCGAACTACTACTGTTGCAGGCAAAGCGTTCCATTCCTTTACTACTTTCTGAGTAAAAAAACTACCTCTGACATCTGCCCTATATCTTTCACCCCTCAATTTAAAGCTATGCCCCCTCGCGCTTACCGTCACCATCCCAGGAAAAAGGCTTTTCCCATCCACCCTATCTAACCCTCTGATTATCTTATATGTCTCAATTAAGTCACCTCTCAACCTTCTTCTCTCTAACGAAAGCAGCCTCAAGTCCCTCAGCCTTTCCTCGTAAGACCTTCCCTCCATACCAGGCAACGTCCTAGTAAATCTCCTCTGCACCCTTTCCAAAGCTTCCACATCCTTCTTATAATGCGGTGACCAGAACTGTACGCAATATTCCAAGCGTGGCTGCACCAGAGTTTTGTACAGCTGCAGCATAACCTCTTGGTTCCGGAACTCGATCCCTCTATTTATAAAAGCTAAAATACTGTTTGCCTTCTTAACAGCCCTGTCAACCTGGGTGGCAACTTTCAAGGATCTGTGTACATGGACACCGAGATCTCTCTGTTCATCTACACTACTAAGAATCTTACCATTAGCCCTGCACTTTGCATTCTGGTTACTCCTACCAAAGTGCATCACCTCACACTTGTCTGCATTAAACTCCATTTGCCACCTCTCAGCCCAGCTCTGCAGCTTATCTATGTCTCTCTGCAACCTACAGCATCCTTCGTCACTATCCACAACTCCACCAACCTTAGTGTCGTCTGCAAATTTACTAACCCATCCTTCTACGCCCTCATCCAGGTCATTTATAAAAATGACAAACAGCAGTGGACCCAACACCAACCCTTGCAGTACACCACTAGTAACTGGTCTCCAGGACGAACATTTCCCATCAACCACCACCCTCTGTCTTCTTTCAGCAAGCCAATTTCTGATCCAAACTGCTGTATCCCCCACAATTCCATTCTTCCGCATTTTGTGCAATGGACTACTGTGGGGAACCTTATCGAAAGCCTTGCTGAAATCCATAAACACCACATCAACCAGTTTACTCTCCTCTACCTGTTTGGTCACATTCTCAAAGAACTCAATAAGGTTTGTGAGGCATGACCTACCCTTCACAAAACCGTGCTGACTATGCCTAATCAAATTATTCTTTTCTAGATGATTATAAATCCTATCCCTTATAACCTTTTCCAACACTTTACCAACAACTGAAGTAAGGCTCACTGGTCGATAATTACCAGGGTTGCCTTTACTCCCCTTCTTGAACAGGGGAACCACATTTGCTATCCTCCAGTCTTCTGGCACTATTCCTGTAGACAATGAAGAGTTAAAGATCAATGCCAAAGGCTCGGCAATCTCCTCCCTGGCTTCCCAGAGGATCCAAGGATAAATCCCATCTGGCCCAGGGAACTTATCTATTTTCACACTCTGAAGGATTTCTAATACCTCTTCCTTGTGAACCTCACTCCCACCTAGTCTAGTAGCCTGTATCTCAGTATTCTCCTTGACAACATTGTCGTTTACTAGAGTAAATACTGTCTAAAAATATTCATTTAGTGCTTCCCCTATCTCATCTGACTCCACACACAACTTACCACTACTATCCTTGATTGGCCCTAATCTTTCTCTCATCATTCTTTTATTCCTTAAATACCTATAGAAAGCCTTAGGGTGTTGACTGTTTGTACTTCATATTTCAAGGATATACAATAGTTTTGTGTTTGAATTAGGAATTTCCCTCTTTTTTCATGGTTTAAGATTGACATATCTACCTTTTCCATGTCCTGCAGAATATTTCCATTAAGCTCTTTCACAAGGATTATCTGGCATTCAACTGCATGTTTACAGTTAATAGTATAGAATCATAAAATAGTGGGCCACAGACCATTTGGTCCATGGTGCTTATAGTTTAATACCTTATTGCAACAAATATATTATTCATATTACAGCAAAATTTAAAGATCTGCTTTAGCCATTTTAGAAAATGTAAGAAACTTTGACAAATGAATGAACACTTTAAGCTCAAAACGTTAGGTTTATTCGTAATATATAGATAGAATTAACTTAGCTGGAACAATTACATGACTACAAAATGAGGTTCAGTAGTACTGTTCAGTGAGCAAAATAGCATCTGAAGCAAGCACTGTTCCAACAAATTGCTCCAATAGAAACTGGTGATAGCTGTATCACAGCGTTAACTATTGTTTGTTGTTGGTATACCACATTAAAAAGATAGCAAACACATTCTTCAGAGAAATTACTGTTTTAAATGGAAGTAGTGATTCAAGTCACTTGACTCTCACAGAGTTGATTGGTGCCAGTGCACATCTTGTTAATGTTGAGGCTGACACAGGAACAAGTGTTGGTATTCTGTACATTCAAGTACCATGGCTAAAGAAAGAGACATTAGAAAGAATAGCCTGCATGTTCACAGTGGAATAACTGTTAAAGAACAAAAATAGATTACAAATAACTCTGCAATACAAACAACATGAGAGTTTAAAATATGTACATGGTTCACAAACAATACACCTCTGTTTTGAGCCTCCCACTGTCTTAGCTCATCATTGAGGGTAGTAGAAGGAATGCAACAGGTTCCAAGAGAAAACCTTGTTCAGAAACAAACCACTGTCAACCAGTTGGTCAAGGGGCAAACAGTAGAAGACTTCATTGGGCTTCCTAGACTAAGAGCAGAAGCTTAATAGAAGAAAGAATCTAGCGAGATTACTTGTGCTGACACAAGAGAATTGTTTCGAATTGTCAACATGAAGGCAGTTAAAAACTTTGCAGGACTGGTGAACTGTTTAATTCTCAATCTCCTAATAAGCTAAGATGGTGGCAGGGTAAGACGCTCCAGTCGGAACTCCTCTGCTCACCAGTTCCTTTTCCCTTCTCTTTTCTATTTTTCTTTCTCTCCCTCTGTCCTTTGGAGTTTATCCAGCCACCACCCCCCCCACCACCCACCGCCCAACCTTTAACTATTTTTAATTTCAACTATTCAACTCTAACCTGAACAAAGTATTCGCCTCCGCTGACCGGGCGGGAGCTGAGTGCGTAGGCCGTGTCCTGCAGCGGCAGCAGACTGAGAGATCGGAGCGAGCCGTGGAGGGGCTGAGTCCCAGAGAAATGGAGGGGCCACGGGGCCACCTCCCAGAGCAGCAGAGGAGCCACGTCCCCAGGACATCGTGGGGGCCACGTCCTGAAGCGACGTTTGTATGAAAGAGCTCCTCGGCAGGAGTCAGCTTAGATGGGCTCTGGAGAGGTGGTGGCATTTTTGGAGGGGGTGGCTGAATCGGTCAGTTGGCCTGTGAGTTCTGGAGCAGGGATCTCGTTTTCCACATGGGGTAGGCCCCTGACAGCAGCATGGCACAAACTGGTATAGGCCGAACAGCAGGACACTCTCAGCTGCATTGTATGGGCTGGAAAGCCCATCAGTGAATCTCCCATTATCAACACCCTGTGAGTTATCATTGATTAGAAACTCAAATGGACTCACTACATAAATGCAGTGGCTGCAAGAGAAGGTCAGAAGCTGGGGATACTGCGGTTAGTAACTCACTTCCTGACTTTTCAAAGCCTGCCCACCATTTACAAGGCACAAGTCAGGAGTGTGATGGAATACTCCCCACTTGCCTGGATGAATGCAGTCCCAATAACACTCAAGAAACTTGACACAACCCAGGTTAAAGCAACCCACTCAATTGTCATTACATCCACAAGCATTCACTCACTCCAACACCAACGCTCAGTAACAGCAGTACGTACTATCCACAAGATGCACTGCAGAAATTCACCAAAGATCCTCAGTCAGCACCTTCCAAACCCACAAGCACTTCCATCTAGAAGGACAAGGGCAGCAGATATATGGGAACATCTCCACCTTCATGTTCCCTTCCAAACCACTCACTGTCCTGACTTGGAAATATATCGGCATTCCTTGACTGTCACTGGGCCAAAACCCTGGAAATCTCTCCCAAACGGTATTGACGTGTCACCCCACAGCAGGATGACTGCAGCATTTCAAGAAGGCAGCTCACTGCTACCTTCTCAAGGGCAACTAGGGATGGGCTGTAACTGCTGGACAGCCAGCAATGCCCACTTGTTATGAATGAATAAACAAAAGGAATGCAAAACTCCTAATGTAGAGAACAGTTATCATCCTCACACTCCTGTACTGCGCTGTGAACTATGGATCTGTTTACACTCAAGAGTCTGGAGAAACTGTATTATTAATGTCTCCAAATGCACCCTCTGGATTTAATGGGAAGCCTATCAAAATAAAACTTAAGTGTCTTTTTTGAAGGTTGACAGTAGGTCTTAGTATTTGCTTTTTGGCTTACTGTCTGTGTTGGTTTGCCATGCATATCTTTAGAGAGCTTAAATCATCCTAATGAAATTGCGATTTACATCCTTAACTATTAAAAGTCATAAAATTGCTCCAATTTGCTTGTTCTGTAAACTCCTTTATCAATCTTTTTTTTAAATTTACCTTCATGCAGTTGAGCGGTTGAGTAGACTAATTTGGGCTTGTACTCAATGGAGTTTAGAAGAATGAGCGGAGACCTTATTTAAACACATAGGATTTTGGTGTTCAGGGGGCAGGAGCAAGGTGGGAGTGGTTGTTGACAGAGTAGATGCAGAGATAGTGTTTTCCCCTTCTGGAGAGTTGAGGATCAGAAGGCAAAATCTCACAGAGCGGATCCCCCCAGTTAAGACAGCAGTAAGGAGGAGTTTCTTCCCTCAGAGGGTAGACAATTGATGAGTCAATTTACCACAGAGGGCTATCAAGGCTGGGGCATAAAGAATATTTGAGGCTGAGATGAGCTGATTTTTTTTTTAAATTAAGAAGGGAACCAACGGTTATGGGGTAAACCAAGAAAGCACAGTTGAGGATTATCAGATCAACCATAATCTCACTGAATGGCTGAGCAGTCTTGATGGGTTGAATGGCTTATTTCTGCTTCTACATTTTATACTCTTGATTTGGATGGTCCCACTAGAGTTAAGTAAATAATTACTTTGAAAACATTACAATATTCAACACCTAATCAAATTCCGGAGTAACTTTCCAATTGACTGCTCCACAAGCACCAACACACATCCTCATCTGTACATCCCGCCAAATCCCTCACATCATCTAAACTTGATTTGACACCTCCTTCTATTCCCAGACACAACATCTCCCAACAATGGCTTCAGCAATTCTCTTCCCCACTCCAGGATATAACACCCTCTCCCATTGCCACTGGACCTCAACCTATCTCTGCTGCCAAACCTGATACTGCCCCTGTAAGCCTGGGACCTGACATTCACCACCATTTGTCCTGACAAACACCCCTCACCACTGCCAAATCTGACAGTCCCTGTCCCATCAGATCCAGTGTTTTTTTTTGTCTACCCTGACTTAAACTAAGCACTCCAACTCTTACCAGCTTCCTCTTACGTCCCTGCACCCTGCCACACACACCACATGATACCCTATTTATCTGGCACTGTACTTCCACCTACTTCACACCCTATCTACCTGGACAAGCATATGGACCTACATGGAATAGTGTAGGTTAGATGGGCTTGAGATCGGTATGACAGGTCGGCACAACATCGAGGGCCAAAGGGCCTGTACTGTGCTGTAATGTTCTATGTTCTATGACACCCTTCCTACCTGGCACACTACCTGTCTGACACCCTTACCTTTCATTTACCTCATTTGCTTACCAAATCATAAGAGCCGTCAAAGTGCTTTTCCGTTATGCTGGGCCTTTAAATTACAGAAGGTGGTAATTGACTACAGTGAGAAAGGGAGCATGGTTTGCATTTTATTAACTGCTGTGCACGACTAGGGACCTGTTAGGATTATAGTATACCCGAACATTTCTGAAGAAACCTTGACTGGATTCTTCTGTCAGAAATGCGGAGCTTCATTGGCATAAATAAAACAAAGTAACCTACATGTAATTGCTATTCCTTAGAAAATCTGCCCCATGGTCTCTTAAAAACAATACTAACAAATTTTCTCTCAACCTCTTCTCTAAAAATGTCTGACCGGATTCTTCAATCCATCCATGTAACTCTCATTCTTTGAAACATTCCCATAAATCTTTTCTGAAGACTTCTGAGAATCTTCATATCCTCCTTAAAGAGTGGTGCCCATAATTGGAGAGTATTTAGCATGAGGTAATTATAGTCACCTAAATGGATCATGCATGTTCATTGGGTAGGCAAGTTGTTATTTCAGAAATGCCACAGATGCAAGTTTCGAATTTACTCTCCGGAAAAAAGATAGAGCAATGTTTATAATTGGAAAATAATGCCGTCGGGTTGAAAGGTCTATTTAGCAACTAATGAAGAAAAACAGAAATGTGAGGAGGTTATAAGAGAAGCCAATCACTTTCTGTTTCCAAAACAATGAAACAAATTAAAATATAAACGGCTTGTTTACTTAGAGGATGCATTTGGAGAGGTGAGCAGATGTTTACTGGCATAATGAAACTTAAAACTTCAGAGTGCATTCAGAGTCTTTTATAAGGTCTAGTTGCTCCTGCTAGCGGGTGGGGAGACTGGAAAATCATAATTTGCGGAAACTCAATGCAGTCACTCCACTAAATTTTTATCCATCTTACTTGCACGTGGTTTGACCCTGAATTTTGATCATGATCGCCTTTTTCAGAGCAGGACCACTGGACTTGACACATTAACTCTGCTTTCTCTCTCCACAGATGCTGCCAGGCCTGATGAGTTTCTTCTGCAATTTCTGAAGCAATTTAGCTTCAGAATTCCACCAACCATAGTTCTTTGTTTTATTGACCACTGTTGCAAAATCCAATGTCCTACAAATGAGCAGACAATGGGTCTTCAAGCAAAATTTCTCAACTCACTCTTTTTGCTCAACAATGTCACTAATAAAATCCCATTATGACAACTTAAATGTGAATCTTAAAATCCAGAATAAAAAAGCTAATGTTTTATTGACTGACATATTATCTTTTAGAGAAGAAAATATGCCATCCTGAGACATGTGGTCGCAAATGTTGTATGTTCTTTTTCTTTCAATTTTATACTGTCCCTAAATTCCCTGTTTAAGAATCGTTGGTTTATGTCCTTCATAGGATCCTTCTTCATTGGTTTATGTCATTGTTTTGAGCTATAAACTATTTACTTAAATATCTGCCATCTTTCCTAAACTGTCTTTGCTGCCAAGCTCATTTCCCAGTCCACTCCATTCAGCTCTGCCACATTTCTTTGTAATTGCCCTTATTTAAGTTTAGCACAGTTGTTTCCAACCTAGATTCCTCCATCTCAAACTGAACGTTAAATTCTACCAAGTTATGCCCACTGTTTTTCTGGGAGATCTTTTACTCTGACATCATTTATTAAACCTGCCTCATCACACATCACCAGATCCAAATAGCCTGATCCCTTTTGGGTTTACAACATATTATTCTAGGAAACTGTTCTGAATGCACTCTATTCCTCATGGCTACTTCTAACAATCTGACTCTTCCAATCTACATGAAGTCCATATCACCCATGATTAGCATGTTGCCTTTGTTATATGTCCTCGTTATCTCCTGATTTAACCTCTGGTCCATCCTACAGCGACTATTCGGGGGCTTATAGTAGAGTCCTGCCAGGGTTAACCAACAATGTTTGTTCAGAATTGCCACATAAGTTGGCTGCCTTTATTTATCCACTCCCCTCATCCACTCTAATCCGTCTCCCTCTGAACTTGTTGCATTCCTTTCTCTCAGGTCCAAACCTGATTTTGCTATCAATCTTGCTGATAAGGGTGATGCTGTTATAGGCTATATGTTTGCCGAAGTTTAACTAACAGAAGCTGAACACCAACACTCAGATACTTTTGCCTATCTCCAACTGGATCATGATACTGCCATTGAAATTCAGATTATAGTTTCTCGATTGTCACTGACCTCATCTCTTCTGGAGATCTCACTTCCACAGCAGCCTATCCCATAGGCCCCCAACAGCTCATAGCTCACTTCTACCACATTTCCAAAATCACTAAACAGGACTGCCTCCTCCTCACCATGGATATGTAATCACCTACATATCCATCCCCCTTCATCATAATTTGCTTATTTGAAAAGAGGCCTGTATCATCTCCAACCACTACCATCCTCTTCCTCTTGACTAAGCTCATTCTCACTTTAAACAACTTCTCCTTTAACCCATCTCATTTACTCCAAGTCAAAAGTGTGGCTATGGGTAAACTCACAGGTCCCAAGTATATCCATCTCTTTGTGGGGTGCATGGAACATTCCTTGTTCTAGTCCTATTCAGCACCCCAGCCTCAAATCTAGCTCTGATACTTCAATATTCTCTTCAATACTGCTTCCTGCTCTCATCTGGGATTGGAAAAATTAACCAGTTTTGCATCCAATTTCTATCCTTCACTCTTCTTCATCTGGTCCTTCTCTGACCCTTCCCTTTCCTTCCTTGATTTCTCTGTTTTCAGTTCTGTGGGTAGGCTGTCCACCAATATTCATTCAAAGTCCTCTGCATTCAACAGTTACCTCAAATACATCTCCTCACATCTTACTTACTTCAAAGATCCCATTCCATTCTCTTAGTTTCTCTGCCTTCATCATATCTAATGATGGGTCAGACAGTATCCACAGAGAGAGAGAGCAATCTAATGTTTCAAGTCTACGTAACCCTTCATCAGATCTGAAGTGAAGTTTCAAGGGGATAGCATTTTTGCAATAGTTGGGGTTGGGGGTAATGGGTGCAGGGTGCTTGTGGGGAAAAGATGTTGATGTTTCAGATTTAATGACTGGAATATGAGAATAGCAGAACAAAGGTGTGTCTCCTGCCAATTGGGGGCGGATGGGGGGGACAGGGCAGGGACAAGGATCCTCTCTCCCCTCTGCTGCCTCCACACCAGTGGGACTGTCTCTCAATTCAAGTCTGACAGAAGACACAGCTTTGCTCTTCCATTCTCACTTTCCGATCTCTTAATCGGAGCTATCGATATCTTTTCTCCACCAGCACCCTACACCCACTACCATTATACACACCTCAACCCAAACTATAACATAAATGCTGTCCCCTCCAGACTTCACTTCAGCTCTGAAGAAGAGTCAGTTAGATTCAAAATGTTAGCTTGCCCTCTCTCCACGAATGCTGCCTGACCGACTGTGATCCCTAGCTTTGGTTGTTTTCGGTACAGATTCCAGCATCTGCAGTCATTTGCTCCTGCTCTCATATCTAATGATGCCATCTTCCACCAGGCTGCTCCAACAGACCTTTTTTTCTCATCCGAGGATTATCCCCATTGTGGTTAGCCAGGGTTTTCAGTCGTGTCTGATTCATTTCCTGCACTTCCGCCCTCATCTCCTTCTCCTCCTTTCCAGATCTATGTTAGGGTTCCCCTTGTCTTCACTTTCCACTAGCCTCTGTATTTAAAGGATCATCCTCATTCATCACCACCTCTTCCAGCAGGACGCCACTACCAAACACATCTTCCCTTCCCCTCTACTGTTAGCATTCTGCAGAAGCACACTGGTCCAGCCCTCCTTCATTCTGGACAATGAGGCAGCAACAGCAGGTTAGGGACCATTTGTGATGTTTAGACCAAACACTCGTGCTCACCTGGCTGGCTGCATTCTTCTTTTTTCTTGTTTTTTTTGGTTTTTTTTTGTAGAGTCATATAGTCATTCAGCAGGGTGACAGGCCCCTCTGTACAACCAGTCCATGCTGGCCGTAATCCCAAACTAAATTAGTCCCACTGGACTGCTCCCGGCCCATATCCTTTGAAACCTTTCCGGTTCATGTACATATCCAAACGTCTTTTCAATATTATTGTTGTATCTACTTCCACCTCTTCCTCAGGAAGTTCGTTCCACACATAAACCACCTTCTGAGTAAAAGATTTATCCCTCATGTCTTTTTTTTAAATCTCTTTCCTCTCATCTTAAAAATGTTTGCCCCAGCCTTGAAATCCTCCATCCTAGGGAAAAGGCAACTACCATTATATCCATCTCTACTTCTCATTATTTTATAAACTTCTGTAAGGTCTCCTCTCAACCTCCTACACTCCAGTGAAAAAAGTCCCACCATATCCAGCCTTTCTTTATAGCTCAAGCTTCCATACTCAACAACATCTCTTTTGAATCAAAATTCACTTTTTCCTTTTTTCTATGGTTATGGTGAAGGAAGGCAGTTGTGAGGGCCTGCTGTGAGCAGAAGCAATGTGTTCGATCTGGATGTTCATTCCTCATGGCCATGATGGCCACAACTTGAACAAAGACTTCTTTGTTGGTGGCTTGGTGTGTCTGGTCCATTCCCCCTGGCGATGGTGCGGCAGCTACAGTGGTGACTTGATGGGACCAGTCTGTTCCTCCTGGTTATGGCGGCAATGCAGTGGGCAGTGTATTGGACCCAGACCAGAAATCCTCGCTTCGCTGGGCTCGGAGATGGCCCAACAGCAGCATCCTATAGTCACTCCATAAACCCAGGAGCAGAGGAGGGGTCAAAAGATAAACTATGTTTTAATTTTGTCTCAATCATTTCATTGCATAATTTCTGCAATTAAAATGGCACTGAATTTTGGTGACAAGTGGCAATAAATTGCTATTATATTCTATAATACTTCCTCACACGCCCATATCACCTTTCTATGCAATTGCAAAAGAGGGAACTCTTCTCCATTCACTTCCTCCTTACTCACAGTCTATGGTTCCAAACACACCTTCCAGGTGAATAAGCAGTTTACTTTTACTTATAGAGTCAGAGTCTTAGAGTCATATAACATGGAAATGGTCCTTCAGTCAAACTAGTCCAACCATGTTCCCAAACTAAACTTGTCTCATTTGCCTGCATTTGTCCCATACCCCTCCAAAACTTTCCTATTAATGTACTTATCCAAATGTCTTTTAAATATTGTACCTGCACCCACCACTTCCTCTGGTAGTTCGCTTCACACACAAACCACCGTCATGAAGTTGCCCTTCATGTCTTTCTTAAACTTTCTCTTCTTACCTTAAATCTATGTCCCCTGAATTTGAACACCCTCACCCAAGGGAGAAGACCTTTGCTATTCACCCTATCCATGCCCCTCATGATTTTATACACCTGTATAAGGTCTGCCCTCAAACTCCTTGGCTCCAGTGACAAAAATCATAGCCTATCCAGCCTCTCCTTATAACTTGAACCTGTATTCCCGCAACATCCTGGTAAATCTTTTCTGAACCCTCTCCAATTTAATATTACCCTTCCCTTGCCAGGGCAATCAGACCCGCATGTAGTCCTCCAGCACTGGAGATCCGAGTTTCCCAACATGATCTGGGCTAACCAACAAAACGTCTATTATGTTCATTAACAGAACCGTCTCCATTTTCGACAGTTTGTGAAGTTTGTAACAGGGTAAGGTATCAATGAGGAAGTTCATTTCCTCTCCACATTCCCTTTAATTGTCATACTCATCACCATGTGCCGTTTCATGGTCTTTTGTCATTTCTTTAGCAGCTGGCTCCAATGCTGTCCTGGCTTTTGCACTCACACCATCAGGCAGCACAAGTACCACCTTACGCTTCTTGGCCTTTTCCAGTCTAATCTACTGCATTCACTGCTCGCAATGCAGTTCCCCTCAGATTAGTAAGTTCAAATGTAGACGAGGCGACTGCTTTGTGGAGCTTCTCGGTGGTTGCCATTTCAATAAACCACCTTGCTGCCCTGCTGTAATTCCTGCCTTGGGCCTATTGCAATGTTCCAATGAAGCATAATGCAAACACCAGGCAATGTACCTCATTTTCTGCTTTGGCACATTGCAGCCTCCAGGACTCAATATTGACCTCCACATTTCAGATAACGCAAAATACTTCAGATGCTGGAAACTTAATACAAACAAGAAGAATACTAGAGCAGCAGAACTCTGATGAGTGGACTCAAAACAATAACTGATTTCTCCCCATAGATGCTGCCAAATCTGCTGAGTTTCAACAGCAATTTCTGCTTTTGTTCAAATTGTTAACTCTCTCAACTAATGCTGCTCGGCCTGCTGAGTTTCTCCAGTTTTTTTTTCTGTGTTTGCTTCAGATTTTCAGCATCTGTACTATTTTGCTTCAGAACTGTAAGTCCAACTGATATCTGGACTGAATACATAAAAACAATGGGTAAGATTTAAATATTTACATTTATCATACTAACCTACCTCTTCTGTAGTGTGAAATGCACTCTGCCTTTTTAGCCATTAGATTTTTTTAAAACCTCATCTGAAGACTTTCCTTCTTTTATAATATTGATCGTTTTATTGATCTTTTGCCAGTTGCAGAAGAAATTATCTGGAAAACACATTGTTTGAGGGCTGATTCTACCTTCCAATCAGTGCATTGTCAGAACTCATCCTATTGATTCATGCTCAAATCGTACAGCAGCAATTCAGGATGAACTATAAAGGAGGCAAAGTCACTTTACTTTTAAAGTTTAAGTTTTCCTACTTTCAATTCATGTTGGTGTAAAAGTCAACAGCCACCTCCGTGAAATTTAAAAACTTATTTGAGATAGTCACTCAATGATCCCATGAGGTTAAAATAAATCTAAGAACTACGAATGCTGGAAATCTGAAATAGAAATGGAAATTCCTGGAGAAACTCAACAGGTCTGGTAGCATCTGTGGAGAGAAAGTAGAGTCAACATTTTGGATTAGAACACCCTTCTTATGAAGGTTGACTGGACCCAAAGCTGCCAGACCTGTTGAGTTTCTCCAGCAATTTCTACTTCTGAACCCATAAGACTGTCCCATGCCTCTTCCATAGGAGCGGGTGGGTTCAGTGGCTTGGTTGCTATCCACTCTTTTGAAAGTGGTGACGCCAGCATCTTCAGACACCCAACTCTAACATTTTGTTTTGCTCTTTCTTTGTTTGGTCCTGATTGCAAACAAGTGAATGCAGCTTGTAGAGTCAATGAAGTGCATGGTGGGTCAGTGGTTAGCACTGCTGCCTTTCAGTACCTGGGTCCCAGGTTCAATTCCACCCTTGGGTGACTGTCTGTGTAGAGTTTGTGCATTCTTCCTGTGTCTGTGAGGGTTTCCACCAGGTGCTCCAGTTACCTCCCACAGTCCAAAGATGTGCAGGTTAGGTGGATTGGCCATGCTAAGTTGCCCATAGTGTTCAGGGATGTGTAGGTTAGGTGGTTATAGAGGGATGGGACTGGGTGGGATGCTTTGAGGGTCAGTGTGGACTCATTAGGCAGATGGGCCTGTTCCACACTGTAGGGATTCTATGACCTATGAAGTGTTTAACTTTCCTTCAAATCACAGCAACTCATATGTATTCTTCCCATATTAAAGTTGCAAATCTTTGAAATGAGAAGCTAGTAACAATTTATCTTCCTTTTCAGCTTAGTCTGCATATTAGTGACCAATATGTACCCAGGCTATCTAATTAGATGATAGCAAAGGAATTGTAGAAAATCATGCAGTACATGTGTCATTAATATATTATCTTTTCATAATTACAATTACTTGTACAAATTTTATATTTTTTAGGAAACAATATGATTTGGGACTTTTGTCTGTGATTAATTATTTTATATTGGAATTATAATTTGACTTGAGTAATTCCAACCAAGGTCATGACCAGCAATTCACGACAGTAACTTGCAGCCCTAAGATATTTATCCTTTACACATTGTTGTACCATTGTTTACAAGTCAGCCATAATACAGTAAATGGTGGGCTCAATTAGGCAGCCTCTAAAAATAAATGTAGGTGCCATAATGGACAATTAACATATGCTTTTACAATTGAATGCAAGAAACATATCAATTTCATGACACCTGGTCAACTGAATGATTTCTGTATGCAACCAATGCTAACCATGCTGTTCATTGACTGCATCAAATGCCAGAATAGGAGTGTTGATGACACAATGTGTTGATGATGGCCCTGGAGTCCTTCCACAACTTTCCCACTTCAAATAGGAAAAACAAACAAGTTTATGTGTGAACATATCACAACACCTGTGAACATGCAACAGTTGGAACTCCAAAATCATAGCTTCTGGATGCCATTTATTGCTTGCTAAAACTAGCATGTTTTTAAAAGGGGAGCGACATTGTTGGCACTTGTGCAGGATTTGAATTTTACATGGAAAACAGGGAAGAATTGAACAAAATACAAAGTTTCTTTTTTCTAAATTGCACATTAGTCTTTTTGTACAAGGAGTTGTATGGGTGTTACATGTCTTGTGATGAGAGGGGTAAAATGTTCAAAAGGCAGTGAGATCAGACAACCATGGATAGCAGCGCAACCATTAGGCCTCAAGGAATTTGATGCAGTGGCATAAGAAGTTCAACACCCTCATGAGTTGTCAAAGTCAAGAATATATCTTCAAATGCCATATCCTTTCAACTACATCTTTAGCCTTACACGCAAATCAAATCACCTTTGAATGATGATGAACAATTAAATTATACACTGGGACGAAAGGCTCCAGAGACACCCTCATCCTGAATCACGTAGGGATCCAACATGTCAGTGCAAAAGATAAGGCTGAAGCTCTTGCCAGAATTCTTAGCCAGAAATGCTGAGTGGAAGACAATCTCAGACTCCTCTGGACGACCGAACGTCATAGTCTTCGGTTAATTTAATTCAGTCCACATCATATCAAGAAAAGCGTGTTGAAGGTGCTAGATCCTGAAAAGGCAATGAATCCTGTCAACTTTCCAGCAATTGTACTGCAGAACTTGTCAATACCCCGGACAAACTATACCAGTACAGCTTTAGCACTGGCATCTACTTAACCCATCATTGGCAAAGGGCGTCCTCGGCCGTTCGGCACTTAACGGCACTTAAGCAGCTGATCTTCTGATTGATACTTAGTTTGGCTTCCACCAGGCTCAAGCCTTCATTACAGTCTTGGTTTAAACATGAGCAAAAGAGCTAAAATCCAGAGGGGAGGTGAGAATAACTGACCTTGATATCAAGTCAGCATTACATTGAGTTTGGTAGTAAGACGTCCTAACAAAACTAATGTCAATGGGAATCATTGTTAACAAACAAATCTCCACTGGTCAGAGCCAAGCCTAGCATAAATGATAATGGTTTTTGGATGTCAGTCATTTCAATCCCAGGATATATGTGCAGGTGTTCCAATGATTTTCCTTTCAGGATATGCTCAAAAATGGAGATGTTCACCAATGATTGAATGATGTCCAGCTTGATTTATGACTGCTCAGTCACTGAAACAGTCCATGTCCAAATGCACCAAGACCTGGAAAATGTCCAGGCTATGGCCGATAGATAACAAGTAACCATTAATCACGTAAGTGCCAGGTAATGGCTAACTCCAGCAGAAAAGAATTTAACCACGTCCAATTAACATTCAATGCTTTTCCATTTCTGAATCCACAGCCTCATGTTGCCTTTAACTGAACAGAATTAATGCACGATTTATAATGACCTTGATTAGGAAAGTGAATAGACAAGTTTGTGAATACATGAAATAAGTGAGAAAGCAAATAATGAGAATATCGTAAAGAGTCTATAGAGGGGTTTGTACAAGTTAAGAGAGTGGGCTAAGATCTGGCAGATGAAGTATAAAACAGTGAAGTATGTGGCCATGTACTTTGGCAGGATGAATAGAATAGCTAAATATTATTTAAATGGAGAAAAATTTCAGAAAGCTATAGAATAGAAGGATATAGGAGACCTTATCCATGAATCACAAAAAACTGGCATCCAATTTTAGTGGGTAGTAGGGAAGGCAAAGAGAATATTGGGCATTATTTCAAAGGGAATCAAAGGGAATAAAAGGAGAGAGGCTGTTTCAGAACTGTACAAAGTACTAGTCAGACCACGGCTGAAACATTGTGAACAGCCTTGGTCCCTTTAAAGAAGGAAATATGTAATGGTGTTGGAAGCAGTCAGAGAAGGTTTGCCCAGCTAATTCTGGTCATGGAGGGTCAGTGTAACAATAAAAGATCCCTGTGATGTATTGGCAAGATTTTGCCACAAATTCTATCTCTTAGGCGTGCCTTAGGTATCTGAAACCTGCCTCAGTCTACTCCTGCTACCTTTGATTTGGACACGAAACACACTTCTGTTGCTATTAAGGGATTAATCTGGGTCAATCTGAAACTTGGTCAGCATTCCACTGCAGATCGTGCCACAAAAACAGACTACACCTGTTTACCGCCTCTAATGGAAATATCTAGACGTTTGCAAACATGATGACGACGCCATTTTTGAGCCAGATCATCACACACAACATCAAAAACTGAGTGCTAAAAAGGCACATTATGCTGTTAGCAACTTAATGCTGACCCTTTCAAGAAATCAACTAATCAGTTCTTGTTTAAAATGAACAGATTCATATCAAAGATTGCCTTTCAAAATTTGTTGAAAGTTTTTTTTTGCTTTATTTGGTTGTAGAAGAAACAAAAGAGACCCTAAAATGAAGACAAGGGATCATAAGGTCATCCTGTTTCTATTTGCAGTTGATTCTGATACTTGAGCATTCGATCTGGAAAATATTTCCTTCAAGATAAATATGAAGGCCTTCAGTTGAATGCTGAAAAAACAAAAGGCAACGTCTTCCTTATTCTAATAGCTGGCAACTTTCTGAAAGTTGTGAAGCCAGAATTGAAAATTTGACATGGAATGGAGTTAGTCAGCAGAAGATGAATTTGCTTTCTGCAGGCCAGAAGCAAAATATGCCAGCTGCTGGAAATCTGAAATAAAATTAAGCCAGAAAAGACTGCAAGTATCCAGCAGGTAGGTCAGTATCTGAGAAGAAAAATAGTCAGAATTACTGGTTGGGATTTTCCAAGCCCTCTGTAGAGATAGACTCGGAGACAGAGAGATGGATACAGTTATGGTGGAAGGCATTGGGAGGGAACCTCTTCCTGCTGTCATGGAATATTTTGAAAGGTGTTTGGGCCACCCACTAGCCATAGGCCAGCATCAATTTAATCCAATTAATCAACCTATTAATGTCAATTCTACTGTCTTGCTGCCATTTTACAAGTGTCAGTAAAGATCTGACAAGGTGGCGTCACAGTGTAAAAGTAGAGGTGTTCGGAATTGTTTTTCTTCCCAAAGACTCCAAGTCCCCTGAAGGGAATCCCAAGCAGCAATGGCCACATTGGCTGCATTGATGCCACTGCTGGAGGATTCACCTTTCTGATCAATGGGCCCACATGCCAGCCTGGGTATGACACATTGTAAATATCTCATACCCAGGCTTCGAGATCACCGCTGCATGGAGCTATCTGCAACTGTGGCCACTGCTAACAGCATCATAACTACAACTGTCATGTCACAGAATTGTCACAGTGCAGAAGGAGCCTATTAGATCCATTGAAACTGCACAAACTCTCTGAGAATATTTCCAGAGTGCTATTCTCCTGCCTAATCTCCAAAATCCTGCATATCCAATCACCTAATACCCTGTTGAATGCCTCAAATGAATCTGCCTCCACCAGATTTCCAAGCTGTGCATTTCATGCTCAAACTACTCACTCATTGTGTGAAAAGAAATTGTCACCTTGCGTTAGCTTCTTTTGCGGACTGTTTTGTCTCTTTGCCTTTATACCCCATATGAGCAGGAAGAATTTTTCCTATTCATATTGTCCAGACCCCTCATGATTTTGAAAACTTTAAACAAATCTCTGTTCAGCCTTCTCCTCCTCAAGGTAAACAGCCCCAACATCTCCAGTCTATCGTCATAATTAATGTTTCTCATCCCTGGCAGCACCCTCTGCACTTTCTCCAGTGCATTCATATCTTTCCTGCTATTTGTCTTACTCCAGCTGAATTCTAGCCAGTGTCCTATAACACAAACAGAAAGCACTGGAGAAACTCAGCGGATCTGGCAAAATCTGTAGACAGAGAAGCAGAGTTAACATTTCAAGCCCATTGACATTTCGTCAGAACTGAAAATATCTTAGGAAGAGTGATATTTATGCTGGCAACAGATAAGGTGGGGGGGGGGGGGGGGGTGCAGTGCCAGGTGGGCACAATGTGGAATGGAAGTGAAAATAACATACAAAGAGATGTTGTGCAGAGTGAGACAGCATGTCCTATGAAAATTCAGGATAATATCACAACAAGTAAGCACTGTGATCAGGGCAGCAGCTTGAGGAGGTTGGCTGACACCCTTGATTGGACAGCAATTTTGACATCAGCTTTTGAAAAACACTTCCATGGGACTTTTGGATGGATTGCTTTTGACTTTCTGCTGCTGCTCCTGCAAAGTGAGCAAAAAGACAGTTTTCAGTGTTAGAAGAAATCTAAGTTTGTTGGAGACAGAAGGAACTGGTGCTGGACTTTTGCCAGGAGGTCTGAAGACGTTGAAAGTCTGTCACCAGAAAGCCTGCTCTCACTAATTGGCACTGCGCTTGTGGTTCTATATGAAGCTGGAAAGCAAACAGCAGAGAGGACAATCTGTGTGCATAGGGAAGAGGAGGCATGTAATCAAAGGCATTGCTCACCTTCAAATCTCAGAAGTGGAGAGAAGAATAGCTGGCAGACGAATTTAATCAAGTGTGAGGCAAAATAAATTCTAATCTTTGTTAAAATTCTCTAGTGATTAACTTCTCTCCTCCTCCAATGACAGGTTGACAATTTCACCTGCAATTTTCAAGAAACCTATCTCTGTGTATTAGTATCTCATTAAAATTGCACCTTACTTAACTTTACCTTCCAAATTAAACTCCCTGCAAATGAGAAACTAAACCTGACTGTGAATAGCAAGTATGTCCCTAGTTATTGCTTTTTGTTCTTCAACCTCAGGTAAGTGTTTGCTGTTTTGTAGGGAGTAGAGCTTTGAATGATGCTCACAATAACTTGTGCTGTCACTTCCCCAAGTAAAGTCAATGTATCCAAGTGGAGGAAGGCAACCTGTCTCCTTCAGACATTTCCAAACCCAACTAACTCCATGGAGCAGCTTGTGGTGATAGGCATTGAACCATAAAAGAGGTTAACAGAGAATGACAATACCTGTGCCATATGGACTACTGCAGCTGGTGAAGGGAAGGGAAGAGTTTTGGAAAAGGGAATGCTGCTGTCGGTCTGAGGGCTTGTGCTCCCGTCATTCTGAGGGGGGATCCTGGCCTGTAGTCAGTCTGGAATTGGGAAGGTTTGGCCAGGGTGCTATCACTCTGGGGTTCTTTTGAATCATAGGGAATGGGTCTGGAACAGGGGAACAGATGTGTTAGTCTGAGTGTTGGAAGTTGAGGGTCTGGAGTATATGGTTTCATTGGTGGGTTGGGGAGCATCTACCAAGGCCAGACAGAATTAAGGTAACCTCAGTTGGAAAGGGGTGCGGTGAAGGTCTCCAGGGGAGGTTGGGGACCTCAGCTGCTACAGTGAAGAACTCCACAATAAAAAGTGGGGAAGGGAAGGTCATTAGGGTAACAGATTCATGAATCAGTGAGAAAGAAACAGAAAGCTGGGGGGTGGGGGGGAGCCTTAAGTGGGTCACAGTGGTGGGGTAAGAGATTTGGTTGGTTTCAAGAGACTCAATTCCAACCAGAATTCCATCAACAAACACATTGACTTGGAGCCAATCTACCATCCCCTGAGAAAAAGAACAGGAAATGACATCACCAACCCAAGGAAACCTAACCAGATAAATAGAAAGCGGGACATAACACCAGCGCTTCGTCGGAGGCTCACTGATGATGTTATCTAGAATGGTGATGAAACGTCTGAAAACTAATCTTCCAGCTCAGCAAGGAAACTCACATCCAGACTCAGCTAAAAGGCTTACTCTCCACATTGTGCCTTCAAAATATTTCTACTTGTACAATTCTCTTTACAATTTAAAAGCACGACGTGTAAAGTAGGAAGGGCAGAATTAGAGTCTACATGTTCAGCCCAACTGAGTAGCACCTGATTAATTAGGAACACAGTGGATCAACAATCATGTTCAACTGTGCTCATTACCAACGGTGTGCTCATGGAGCCAAAGTTTATTGCATCTTGATTACCAACTCATGGTGTCTGCAGTTTGCACTGAGCAATGAAACAAGGGAAACAAATATAATTAATAAGCTCTGGTGTTTCCGCCATCTGCAATCTGACCCCACTACCAAAGACATTTTTTCCACCCGGCCCTTATCTGCTTTCCGGAGGGACCACTCTCTCCGTGACTCATTTGTCTGCTCCACGCTCCCCGCCAGCCCCACCAAGCCCGGCACTCTTCCCTGCAACCGGAGCTAGTGCTACACCTGCGCCCACATTTCCCTCCTCACCCCCATCCCAGGCCCTAAAAAGACCTCCCACATCAAACAGATGTTCACCTGCACGTCTGTGGTATACTGTATCCGCTGTTCCCATTGTGGCCTCCTCTACATCGGAAAAACCAAGCGGAAGCTTGGGGACCACTTTGCGGAACTCCTCTGCTCAGTTCGCAACAAACAATTACACCTCCCAGTCGCAGTTTCAACTCCCCCTCCCACTCCTCAGACGACATGTCCATCCTGGGCCTCCTGCATTGCCACAATGGCGCCACATGAAAGCTGCAGGAGCAGCATCTCATATTTCGCTTGGGAACCCTGCAGCCCAAGGGTATCAATGGGGACTTCACAAGCTTCAAAATCTCCCCTCCCCCATCCGCATCCCAAAACCAGCCCAGCTAGTCCCCGCCTCCCTAGCCATTCCTCCCATCTCAGGCCCCACTCCCATCTCCTACCCACCAACCTCATCCCGCCTCCTTGACCTGCCCATCCTCCCTAGACCAACCTATCCCTTCCGCACCTCCCCACCAATAGTCACCTTCACTGGCTCCACCCCCACCTCTTTGGCCTGCCTATCTCCTCACACCCTATCTTCTCATTTATTCATCCCGCACTCTCCCTATTTATTTCAGAATCCCCTTCCCCTCCCCCATTTCTGAAGAAGGTTCTTGACCCAAAATATGAGCTTTCCTGCTCCTCTGATGCTGCTTGGCCTGCTGTGTTCATCCAAATCTACACCTTGTTATGCCAGATTCTTCAACAACGGCAGTTCCTACCATCTCTGCAACAATTAATAAGCTGCCCTATTGGTGCAAGTCAGCCATCACAACGACCATATGTTTTGGCATCCTGGCTGAATGCCATCGCCACATGACTGGAAGACTGAAAAGAGAAGGAAGCGTTAAGAGGAGATGATGTCTGTGAACTCCATCGTGACAAGGCTACATGTCTACCTCAACCTCCCTGAAGGTAAGTGAACTATAGTATGTCAGAATGTATACTGGTAGACTTGCAGGATGCTGATCAATGCATTGTACCACTATTCGCATGCCATGTTGCTCACAAACAACTGTCCTTTGGAGCTGTACAAGATGTAACTACCCTCAGACCATATATTGGGTGGAGAGGAGGCCATATCAGAAATTCGGTGAGGTAATGGTATTGGTGAATGCTTACTTTTCTAACAGGAGGAAGCTGTGAGTTGAGAATCCCTCTGGGTCATTGTTTGGACCACTGCTTTTCTTGATCTGTATTAATCAGCTAGGTCTGAATATATAAAGCACAATTTAAAAATTTACAGACGACACAAAACTTAGAAACAGAGTAATCCATAAGGATGATAGTGTTAGATTTCAAGGCAGTCTGATGGAATAGGTGATGTTTTGGCCACAGGTCAGAACTCTGACATTTTTATCCCTCAAATCCAAAAATGTGTTTTATTTTGAAAGAGGACTGCACAGAGACAATATAACTGCAGGTGTACAAAAATTCTGTTTGGAACCAATGGGATGTAACACCTAAAGATATGAAAGAAACCTCAAATTGACTGAACTATGGCCTCATGTGACTACAAAGGTAACAACAGACTGACCTCCAAAATAGAACAAAGAAGCAACAGATTAACTTCCTTCTGTTAAACAACAAGCCACCACTGTGCCTTATCTTCCAAACTGCGGACAAGGTTTGTTCTATTCTCTCTGAAGAATACAGAAAGACAGGGATTAAAAAGTCGATAGCAACTCTACTGGAGTGTACTAGTGGGATTGATTGCTTTTGTGTGCATGAACTAGCATTCAAGCATTAGGAAACTGAAAGTCATAGTGGAAGAACTATTGCCCAATCACCTGAGTTGCAGGTAAACTAAGACCCTCTTTCATATATATCCTCAGCCCCCTCTGCTCCTCCACTTCCATTTTAGTTGCACCCTTGTCTTATATTGCCTTTTGATGCATTTCCTGTCATAACATATTACATCATACTGCTCTGCATTATATTTCATCTCCTGTGTGGCACTAGCAAATTCTGCAAACAAGTTTAACTTGGAATCAGGACAACGGATCAATCAGCCTGTAAAGCCATGAATGTCAAGCATCAACAGTTCAACTGTGAGTGCCAATGCTACCACGGCAACCCAATAACGATGACAATTTCATCTTATCTGGTTTTCACAAACGTTTCGGAGACTGATTTGTATAACCTTTTTTAAAATTTTATCTTTTGGGACTCTCCATGATAGCTAATCTGCATGTTGCAGTACTAATTCTTATTGTTTTAAGGAATTAACTCAAGAAAACTTCATTAAGTTTGCTCCTTTTAAAACACATCCAAATTCATTTAGATCCATGGGGAAAGGCTTCCACAAGGGAAGGAATACATCTTGAATTAATGTTGTTGAAACAAAAAAACTGAGCATGTGAATAAAGAAAAGCAGCCAATTGTAGCACCCTCGCCCAGGAGCTGAATGAATCAGGTCATCCCGTCCGGAACTTTAACAATTTGGGAAACCTTGCCATGGGTCTGGGCATAACAGTGGATACATTTAATGCAGACAAGTATGATATAATATATTATGACAGGAAGAACAAGGAAATGTAATGTAAGAAGAGGGATACAACTAAAAGAGGAGTGCAGGAGCAGAGGGATCTGGGGGACGTGGAAGATTGAACATGTTAATAAAGCAGATGGAAGCCTGAACATTATAAATGAAAACATAGAGTAAAAAATCAAAAGAAATTATAGTGAACTTTTTGTCAAACAATGTTTCAGCCTCTTCTGAGCATTCAGTCCAGTCTTGGCCACCACACCTCAGGAAGATTGTGAAAGTTTTGGAGAAGCTACAGAAACGTTCTACAACTGTAGACCCAGGGATAAGTGACTTCCATTATTACATGATGGAAACTGTGATAGCTCTTCTTAGTGTAGTGAAGTTAAAAGGAGATTTATTATAAGCACATAAAATTATGAAACGTTTGGTTGGTGCACACGGGGAGAAAGTCTTTGTATTGCCAGAAGATGTCTAGAGGTTTAATCTTATTTTTCAGTTTTCCTCACGGACCAACAGAGGAAGGGTTCTTCTTTCAGATCTCACAAATAAGCTTTGAGCTTCCCATCCTCTGGGCTATACACTTTCCCCATCTCATATGCTCAAACTATGACAAAATCACAACTTCCCTTAATCAAACCAAGACCTCATGCATCCCAATAGTGACATGATTCTACCTTTCCCTTATCATGTAAACCTCTACTTTCTGGCTATGATTATCTCAATGTTTTGTCACATAACTTGATACTTGCCCACCAACCCAGCAGTCAATCAGGGCAGCTGCTAGGTAGAAGTTAACAGTGGATTATTTAAATAAGTTTTGTGACATTATGATCATCAGAACATTCATGACCCTTGCCTTGCCAGATTATCCCTACATTACCATGCTGGCCCCAACTTTCTGTACCTTTCTATTAATATTGATGCCCCAGTCTTCACTTCCCACCAGAAACTCTCGTCATCAGTTCAATCTCTAGCCCTTTAAATTACCTTGGACATCACCTAGCTGTTTGCAGCCTTGGAATTCTCTTTGAGTTTAGTTGAGCTTTTCACGACACAGTGATAGCTACCTCTAACAAGAGAATATCTTGCCACCACTCGATCCCATTACTAGTATTCTCCAACATTTTTCCCCACCATCAGTATCCTAGGGATAAGTATGGACCAGAAGCTGAAGTTGACCCAACAGATAAAAATCTCTCTGACAAGACCAGATTGGAGACTGAATATTCCTGATAACAGCTCAATCCTCAACTTCCCAAATACTGTCCATAATCTGTATAAGTCAATTATTTGATAGAATACCTTCTATTTGATGGGATGAGTGCTGCTCCAACAATACTCAAGAAGTTAGATAGCCTCTAACACCAGTGCACCATGGATGCAATAGGAATATACACAAAATACATTGCATCAACTTACCAAGACTTCTTCAAGTGCATTTCCTATTCTCATTTAGCACATAGAAGGGCCAGGGCAGCTGTATGTATGAATAACATCTGACTTGGAAATTTATCAACATTCAAGGTCATTAGACCATAACCCTCCACTTATGCCAACAACTTTCATCCTCCACAAACCTGAGATCATCCAAATTTTGTTACTCTTATCCTGTAGTGCAGCAGGTTTCCTTAATCCAACATCTCTGTCTCACTGACTTACATGGGTTCATGGGCAAGATTCAAATTTTCATATCCTCAATATTATGTTCAAATCTGTCCACAGCTTCAGTCAGCTCTATTTATGTAACTTCTACCAGCCATGGAAGAATTGCAAATTCCAACCAATCTAATTGTTTGTGAACCATTACTTCCTGCATTACCATTAGCAGCGTGCCTTCAGTTGTCTTGGCCACAGTCTCTGAAATTCCCATCCTAATGAACTCTGCCACTCTATCATTAGTTTTTTAAAGTAGTTATTGAATAACCTCTTTAATGAAGTTTTTCGTCATCTGACACAGAATTGTCCTCTCCTTCAAAGTCATTTTTGAGCTGGTAATACAATTGCCAAGCATCATGAGACGTTTTCCTTCAAGAAAGGCACTATTGAAATACAAACTGTGTTATTGATTTATAGGTAATGCAAGTAAATAGGGTAATTATCCAAAAAGAAAACATTTGCAGGTCAGTAGAGAGAGTGTAAAAAGCTGAATTTTTCTTGCAAGAACTTGTATGAACATGAAGAGCCAAATGATCTTCTTCTGTGCTGTATCTGATCAATGAATCCATGAATTTCAATAGATCAATGAATCACAATTGTTTCAAGTAATCATATATAAATACTGGATTTATGTAAAAGTCTATATTTTTGAGAGACCATATTTAACTTTACTTTGAATGTGCTTTAATTGGACAAATGCTCTGCACCAAAGAGATATAAATCATCACTGTCATTATTTTAGTCCATTCTATTCCTTAATTGTTGCTTTAATTAGTGATTTTCTGCTTGGTTAATAATGCATAATACTTGCAATTAATTCAGAATGTAAGATGTAATTCAGTCATGACAGTACTCAAAAAAAAAACAATTTTAGCTAGGCAATGAAAACACCAAACAGCTCTTATTTTCACCAACCACACATTAATTATGTCACGTAGCATCTAATTAATCCAAAATATTAAAAAAGTCAAAGTATTCTACAGTAAATAACAAATTTTATGAGTCCAAACATTTAATGCTGTTCCCATATATTAGAATATCCTTCAACTGATGTACCTATAAACAAAGAGTATTTATTAACAATAGTGAAAGTCATAAATGTAATCTTATAACAATTGTGCTTGTCATGTACCTGCTTATTTTGTTCAAAGTACTTTACATTCTGACTAAAATGCTGCTTACAGATCATATCTGTACTCACTGTCGGTCAAAGGCAGGCAGCAAACACTTCCCGCTGTAAGAATGCCAGATCGTTACAGCCAGTGTTTCTTGAGCCAACATTTGAGGCATTCCTACAGTACACAAAGTAAATATAACGATATATTGTTCATAAAATAAGGGTATTTTTTATTCTTTCAAAGTAAGATTTGATTTTTATATTACAATATGCAGTACAATCTTTCTTAAGGTTTTCACAAAATATCTCATTAAGATATATATTGAGAGAGTTTAGAAAGAAAATTTTTGAGTAACCAATAAATGTTTTGGGTTTTATGGATCCCATTATCCATTGCTCTATGAAAGCATTACAAACTAACTTTTCAAAGTCAGGACTATATCACAAGGTTTTATGAATTAATTAATCAATTATTTGTCATACTAGTCAGTACTTTAACACTCAGTTGCACAGACCTACTCGGTTCTGTAGGATGTTTGCCAACATAATTTTAGGACAGACTAATGACAGATCTTTGCAACCCAGTGCTCATTCTGAGAGGTGCGTTAGTTCCAATGAGAAAGTCAACTTAAGGAATTATTAGATTTATCTGTTTAACTCTTCCTTGAACTGGTTCAAAACAGCTTGCACCTTTTTGTTTAGTGCTACATTTATTTCTGGAAACAGCTTTTATCACAATATGAGTGAGAAGAAAAAGACACTGACCTCGCTCATGGAACTTCAGTGTGTGGATGACAATGTCATATCAGCGTTATCAAAAGAGAATCTTCAAATCTCACTTGACACCTTCATGGAAGCATACCAAAACATTGGTCTCAGCCTCAACCAGCAGAATATTTAAGTCCTTTACCAACCAAGGTCAATTTCCGACTTATTCCTCCATTAAGATCAATGGAGAAATCTTCCTAAAAGTGGAACATTTCCCCTACTTGGCAAGTTATTTCTTATCTCAAGCTGAAATCAGTGTGGAGATACAACATCACATCCAATTTGCTCACACCACCTTTGGATGTCTAAGGATGAGAGTCTTCTCATGACTGTGACATCCATGCATATACCAAGGTCCTAATGCATAAAACAGTCATCCTTCTGACTGTTCTGTATGACTTCAAAACATGGACTGCATATAGATGTCACTTCAAGATCCTTGTGGTGTATCATCAATGCTGTTTGAGACAGATTTCCACATCAGTTGGGAGGACAGGTGTGCTAACATCAGTGTCATTGAAGCAGTTAACAGCACCAGCTTTGAGGCCATGATCATCTGAAATCAGGTCCACTAAGCCAGCCAAATGTTTGGGATGCTTAAGTTCTAACTGCCAAAGCAAATCTTCTTCACACAACTAAAGGAAAGCACTCAGATAAGAAGAGAACAAAGGAAGCATTTCAAAGACTGCCTGAAACCAGCTTTCAAGAAATGCAACATTGATGTCGCTGCATGGACGACCCTCGTTTTGAAGAAACTGACTTGAAGGAAGCTACTGTGTGAAGGGACGCAATTCTTCGTGGTACGAGAAAGTATGGAAAAGAAGCCAGAGAAAGGAATGTCAATGATTTTAAAGCCAATAACCAATTCCCCCTCCTGGAAATATCTGCCAAATGTGTGGCGGGAGATGTGGCTCTCGGATTGGGCTCATCAGCCACACAAGGATCCATAATCAGTGACACAAACTTTTCTAGGTGGACAATGATATCCAATAGCAAGTGATTGCTGGTAATGACTATGAGCTGCGGCATTGGGAAGATTGCCAATTGCAAGCTCTCCCAATATGGATGGAAAATGACTTGCCACAGGTCTGTCTCATGGACTCACTGCTTTTCTAATTGGGATCTTCTTGAATCAAGTCTATCGAAGATAGAGACCCTCTTCCAAAAACAATATCTTGTGATTTGAGATGCAGGCTTTAAACTGTATGACAAGTAATCACTTGGAATATAATCTACATAACAACACTCAGTAAACTTGGTCCAAGTTCCACAAGAAGGTATTGTCCATGCTTTAGACGCTTTGACTTGTTTATGTATTTGAAACACTTCACCCAAGAATTCTTGTTGATGAGGTGGACAAATAGTGCAGAGTTTGGTGTGCAGTTCAAATCATTTTTATTAACAAAATGCCTCTTGATAAAAACAGCATGTAAGCATTTCCCAAATTCCCACAATATTTACTCTCAATCTCGCTCTATCCACCTGAAGAAGGATATAAGCCGCATCAATCCACATGTTTGAGTTGGGCCATTGGAATGTCCTTACTCTAAAAATGTCGGACTGGCTGTCTTCCATGAAAGTGATTCTTACAGCTCAGGACGGCTCTTCTCCTGGGTCTTCTTGCATTGCCATATGTCTTTCACCATAAGTCTTGCTGCAAGTCTTCACTGAGCGGTGATTTCCATGTGTGTGTTTTTAATTTCCCTCATCCTGGACCTTTCAGAATGTTCTGTGTTTTTTGGCCAATGGGATCATAAGTGAAGTTCAAAGCATCCAATGGGATCATGCCCACACACCTTTCACAATTGCTATTCTGGGAAAGTGTACACTGCATGTCCTCAGGCACTGGCTGGATGTCCAGTTGCCAGGAAGTTTGACTTATGCTTCTCCAATACACAACCCTTGGCTGGTTGTTACTGGTTACCCTGAACCTTTGTGACCTCTTTGACCTTGGTTTCCAGTGATCTCTGTAGCCAGTAGCTGCTTGCTGCTCTTTAATTGTGTTTGGTCAATTTGTGTCAGGCCTGGTTTCTCCAGATGTAGGTCAATTTAGAATGTTCAATTTTGGGCTGTGGTCACTTGATAACAAAGGTCATTTATCTCACCATGTGCACCAAGGTAAGGATCTTCACAATGAAGAGACATATGAAGGATGTCGGATATATGCAGTCATACCACAGGCATACATTATGATCACAATTTTATAGTGCATTGTGAATCCCATAAGCAACACCAAATAGGGGTCTCAAACATCTGACAGTGAAGGGTAGAGCCACAAAGACATTAACCAGTACGACAGTTCAGACAGTGCAACCAGATCCAATGAAAGTGAGCAGCTTGCTTCTCTGAAGGCTGACAGGAGCAGTTGACAATGCCATTCTTTCAAAGTCACCAATAAAATTTGGTGCAGAAATTGGAGCTAATGCTGGATTTTGAATCAGTTGACGACACAAATGATCTATTTGTATATTTTCCAAGAGAAGAAGGCAATGTAATGAAGATATTGTTGTTGAAGGCTTTTTGAAAATGTGTGGAGAAAAGGTCATGCAACTGGTGGAGGATGCATTCGGAGAAGATTACATCAACGTATGTCAAATAGACATTTTCAAAGTTATTACAGGTCACTCTGCCAATTGAGTTTCATCTTTTTTAACTGATTTCCCCTGTACCTTCGTAATTCTTCTGTGGGTGTTCTAGGATAATACCTTATTATACTGCAAAGCCATACATTATGCCACAGACTAAAATGCTCCTGGGCAGTTTGGTAAGGCTGTATTGTAATAAATACTTTTATTTGTCCACATATCTGAACCTCTGATTTACCATTGTATGCCGTGGTTTCGGTGATGGCAGAAATCAATGAATGGTGCTCATTATTCTGATGCCCAGCTGGTATGTACTGCTGCCATAAACTTTGGTTTGTGAAGGGAACTTGAAGTTGAGATGAGAGAGTTCTGGACATTCCAGGGTGACATAATAAGGCCAGTAAATTGCCTTAACAGGAAGACATCAGTTGTGATGTTTGAGAAGCAGGTTAAGATCTGAATAATAAATAAATTGACAGCTTTTATGGTTATAAATCCTTAAATATTACACCAGAGAAGGGTAAGAGCTGGATAAGTGGAATAACACTGTCTGGAGTGAACCATCAGAAGAGGCACTTCTGGACAAATGGCTACAAATCTACCTACAGCGGTTCAGATTGTATTCTGGATGCAACTTTTCGCCCATGTCAAATAAAATTGATGTCTGCAAGGTCTTATTATTGGGTACCCTAATCATCCTCTTTAAGGATTACTTGATAAGCTCTGCAGCTCCTAACACATAGCAAGTGGAGCATGCACCATCTAGCTTCCTTCTATTTATGGCTGGAAACTGCACACAGCTCTGCAATAAATGGCAGTGGATGACAAAGATGGCACTTTGATTTCAAATTGGAAAACAACAATACCTTAAACTGTTGGTTTGAGTAAAACAATGTTAACTCGATAGTGAACATGAACATCCAGCTGGCATGAAACTAGCAGGAATGTCAGATTAGGCTCAGTTGGTAACACTTATTCCTCTGCATCAGTCTGACTCTTGAACTTAAGCTGAAATTTAAGGCTGACTCTCCAATGTATTGATGAGAGAGTATTGCTCTGTTGGCAATGCTGTCTCCAAGATGGATGTTATTAAACTGAGCCCCATTTTGCTTTGCTTGAAGTAAAAGTCTCGTGGTACTACTTAGAAGACAAACAGAGAAACTATACCCAATGGTCTCCCATATTATCCCACATTTAACATCACCAAAATACAGAATATTCGACTTGCCATGGTGATGTTTGGGAGTTTATTGTGAGTGCAGTTGGCTGTAGTACCTTCTGCACTACAACAGTGACTACATTTCAGAAGTGTGTTGCTAGCTAAAAATACTTTGAGATGTCTGGCTTCTGTCAAAAACAACTAATCCCAGAGTCAGGTTTGAGAAGTACTATCAAAGCTCAACTGACATGCTTTGTGCCAACATAATATTTTCAACTGGATCTTTTGCCTATTTCAAACCGGAATGTTCTTATCAAGCATTAGTCCCATCAGAAATGTCCAGCTTGCATTGTCAGCAGAGATAGAGCATTAGTGATCACTATTTACATTTCCAGTTCGGTACTTCCTAATTATGCTCAGTTGAAGGGTCAAAGGTTTAGCACACAGTGCGATCTGTTGATATCTATTTGCCTTTCACAATTAAACAGAAACATACAATTACATATTTTCAGCAAAATGAAATATTCAGCATTAAGAGCAAAATTTGAATATCATTGAACCAAAGCAAAATTCTGCAGATGCTGGAAATCTGAAATAAAAAACAGAAAATGCTGGAAATACATGACAAGTTTGACAGCATCAGTGGGGACAAACAAAAAAATGCATTAATGTTCCAAGTCAAGTTTCTTTCTTCAGAGCTGAGGAAAAAAGACATTACGGGACTCTGTTTAGCTTGGCCCATGATTTTACCCATCATCAGATCCGTTTATAAAATGCTAAATTTATCAATGTGTCCAGACTTGCCACGGGGCAGGACACTCTAATTTTTAAGAACAGTGGTTTTTAAGACTGGTGCTCAACGTTTGTGACTACTTCATGTGTCAAAATGATTTCAGATATTTTCCAAAATCTATTTCAATATTGTGTGCAGCCCTAAAAACTGTTGATTTTTCTTCTAATTTTTGATCAACAAATGAATGCAACTAATATGTCTACATGTCAAGGAAAAATAGTATTATTTTCCAGGTTTATGTGATATTCTAAGAAGAGCAGATGGTAGGATTTTAGGGTGTTGCGGGAAGCATCACTGAACATATTTGTGGGAGAATTTGGGGAAACTATTACTGAGATGCATCTCTAGGGATAGTGGAGCACCATGTAACTGAAAGAATTTCCCTCTTACTTCTCAGACAACATCAGAGTCAAAGGTGAAGACACGACTGTGATGTTGACCAAATGGCTTGATTAAACATCAGGGGAATTTTAGGGCCAACATCTATCCTGCAAGCTGTTCACTTTAACCTTTAAATTTGTGAAAGTCTAATAAGTTATTATATCCAAGATATTTGAAAGCTAAAGGTACTTTTGAATGATCCCTCTCATCACAATCATTGCGACAGCAATTAATATCTTTAAAAGTGCCTATGGGGAAACGAACCATGAAGGACTGGAATAAGTGAGAACCTACATTACAACCTAAGTAAATAATTACATAACTTTGAAAGTTTCTCTGCCTCTCTAGTTGTTACCAAGAACTTTGTTCTAAGGTTCAGTGGTGCAAGACCTATAAACAGTGCATGTGCTATTAAATGAAAATGCAATTGTACAGGAGACAACTGTATTTATGTTGACTCAAGTTTCCATGTCTAATTGCTTATGTAGAATGAAATCTGTTGAAAATGATTTAATTTAACAAATTGTTAAGGCATTTCTGTCAGCAGAAGCCGTGGGAACAGGTCCTTTGTCACTTTTTTTCTCACATAAATGTTCTTCATTCGGCCATGTCATGAAATGGGAATAGAGTTGAAATATAAAATTGAGCATTAAATAAGAAGGCATTGTGATTATTTTTATTTTCACCAAATTCACTAGGATTCACTTTGGAGGAATTTTTCCAGTCAAGCGGATATGAGTTTCAGAGTATACAGTTGCGGAATTCCTCAAATTACTGTTGGACCAGGATCCTGGTGTGAACCCACCTTCTTCTGGCATACCCCAGATAGGCTTTGAATCCAGTGGGGAACCCCCTTTGATTAGCAGGAATGCAACTGAACCAGTTCAGAAAGTAACCTGGGCAAGAACATAGCAAATGGAATATATTGGTCCAGATTAGGACAATATTCATTGCTCAAGTGTAGATAGGAGTTGTGGGTGGAAACTGCGCAGAAAGCTGACTTCAAGGGAATCTCACAGGGAGGTGAAATTGCTAATGGTCAATGGCTTAGCATCTAGAACCTTCTGCAAAATTCCTCAGTTCTGAGTTAGAGTCAGACCTGAATTGTAGGCAGGAAATGTTAAAGGAATTAAAACCAATTCTAACCCCTAGCTAACTGCAAACTGACTCCTCAGATTCATAATTGACCCCTGGCTACCCTCTGAGAACATAACCCCTAATCCATCCCAATCCTCCCAGGCAAGAGGTCCAGGTTTATAAGTTGCTTTCCTCCCGATCCTCCCCATCTAGGATCTGACCTCTTTGGACCCAACTTGATTTGACTGACTTTCTAATGTACCTAAAGCTGTCACCCACTTACCTGCCTCCCTACCACTCCCTATCAGGGCTGCACAAAGGGTAATACCCAAATGTTGACATCTTCTTTCCACTAGATGCTGCTTGGCTTGCTGTGTTCTTCCACCCTTCTGTTTGTCTGGTGCATATTTTCTTAATTATTGTATTATATCTCGACTGCTGATTTTTTAACAAACTCAATAAAATGTCAGAAAATTATTACAAATTGTTGAATATGAGGTAATTGTGAGAGCAAACCCCAAACTCAAAGCCATCAGGCACTCTACCCATGCCTTGGGAATGTAACCCCATGCCTGCCAGACCTCTACTTCCTTACTCACCTGACCCATACCTCCTCATCTACCCAGCACCCTACCAACCTGACCATTTTGAGCCTGAAGCTCTCACCAATGAACCACCCTACAATACCTCCCCACCACAAGCAACATTATACCCTCACCTTCCTGCCCTCTATATCCTTCACCTACCTAGCATCCTGCTCCCTCACCCATTTGGCACCCCATCACACTCAACTCTCCTGCCACCCTACACCCTCTCTCACCTGTCAAAGTGATATAAAGACCTTTAATCTGTAGAATATGAGCATTCAACAATGAAAACTGAAAAGAAAGAATTCAAAACCAATCCTCTTCAACGCTAACTGTAAGCATTCCTTGATTTGTATACATTGTCTCAGCTAAAAAAAAAGCTGCAAGCCAAGACCTTTACGAGTAAATGTGCACAAAAAGTAAATGTGTAATTTTTCATTGGTCTTGGTTAGAAAAGTGACATATTGCTGTTGAAGCATTAATTCTGTTTCTCTCTCCACAGATGCAGCCAGGCCTGCTGAGTTTCTCCAGCATTTTCCCTTTTTGTTTCTGGACAATATCTAGATTTGGACTGACAAGTGGCAAGGATATTCACATCACACAAGTGCTAGGCAATGATTTAGCATAAGATTTTAACCATTGCCTCCTGGAATGCAATCATAATGACAATGTCAATTACCGGTGCTGAAACGCCATCATCAACATGCCAGGGGTTACCATTAACCAGTAATTGAACTAGACTAGCTTTATATATACTGTGATTACAAGAGTAGAGTCGGAGGATAGGATAGGATCAAATTCCAAGAGTGACTAACTCACTTACTGACGTTTCAGAACATGTCCACAAAACAAAGTCAGGAGTCTTTTGGAATAATCCCCAATTGCCTGTATGAGCGCAGCTTCAGCAACACTCTAAGCTTGATGCCGATCAGGACAAAGCAACCCATTTCATTGGGACCACATCTACAAATGTTCATTTCCTATACTACTGATGCTCAATAACAACAGTGTGTACCATCTATAAATGCACTGTAGAAATTCACCAAAGCTCCTTAGACTATATCTTCCAAGTCCATGACTTTTACCATCCAAAAGGGATGAGAAGAACAGATACAAGGGAGCAACAAGTTCCCTCCAAGCAACTCAC
The DNA here is from genome assembly GCF_030684315.1 of Stegostoma tigrinum. Classification (NCBI taxonomy): domain Eukaryota; kingdom Metazoa; phylum Chordata; class Chondrichthyes; order Orectolobiformes; family Stegostomatidae; genus Stegostoma; species Stegostoma tigrinum. The sequence continues at coordinate 74,381,463 of NC_081356.1, forward strand.
CATCCTGACTAGGAAATGCATCATTATTCCTTCAGTGTCACTGCATTAAAAGCCTGGAATTGTCCCAAATATCATTATATGTGTACCTAGATCAATGAGCTCCAGCAATTCAAAAAGGCAGGACAATTTTATGAAGGGCAACCAGGGATGGGTAATAAATGCTGTCCCAGCTAGCAATGCCTACAATTCTGAAAGAATTAGAAAAACGGATTGAGTGACTAATTTCTCCAGGTTGCCTCTCCATTCCTGTAATTGCTGACTCCTCAAAAACATTTGCTGAGTCACTTGAATCCTTGGGACGGTCCATTTAGTTGTAAATCCTTTCTTTGGCAAAATGGGTGCATCCTGGCCAGTTTCTTTATTGTTTGAGTAACCAGACACATTGTGCTGATAGCATCGCTCTGGTAAAGAACCACTCCAGGGCTAGTTAATTCAGAAATCAGTTTCCCTTCTCAAAAGTGTCCCACAAAAACCTTCAAGCATAAAATTACATTACAATTATATAAAATACCAACTTCGACAAAAGACGTTAAGTTCTATCCTACAACAAACAAAGTTATTGCTGATGTTTGGAATCTGAAATAACAACAGAAAATGTCAGAAGTGCTCAACACATCAGACAGTATCCTGAGATAACAAGAACTGCAGATTTTGGAGTCAGCCAAGCAGATTCGGAGGAGTAGGAAAATTGGCATTTCGAGTCAGGACCATTCTTCAAAAATGGGGAGCGGAAGGGAGCTGAGAAGTAAATAGGGAGAGGATGGGTGAGGATGAGGAAAGATTGGTGGGATGATGGTAGGTGGATGCGGCTAGGGAATAGTGGGGATTGGTCAGTGGAATGGGTGCGTTGGATAGGTGGGAGAAAAGATGGATAGGTTGTGTCATGTCTTGGAGGAAGGAGGGAGGATGAATGGGGTTGGGGAGAGGTAGGTGGGATGGTGATAGGTTGGATGCAGGTGGGGATAGTGGGGATTGATTGGTAGAAAGGGTAGAGCAGATAGGTGGGGAAGAAGATGGACAGGCTGCGTCATGTCAAGGAGGTGGGGATGAGAAGGAAGGTTGGACATGGAATGAGGCCGGGTGTGGGAAGATTTCAAAACTGGCCTGATCTTTTTCTCTCCAACTGACATTTTCTGGCCTGCGCTGTATTTTCAGCATTTTCTCTCTTTACGTTTGATGTTCTTCCAAGTCTTTCTGAAGGAATTCTGGGTTGGGTCTCCAAAAGATTTAGAAAGGTTGGCACCTTGTTTATAAATCACTGTCTTTCATATATTGTGTCTCAGTGGTTAGCACTGCTGCCTCACAGCACCAGGGACCTGGGTTCGATTCCACCCTTGGGCGACTATCTGTGTGGAGTTTGCATGTTCGCCCCAAGTGTGCGTGGGTTTCCTCCAGGTGCTCCGGTTTCCTCCCACAGTCCAAAGATATGCAAGTTAGGTGGATTGGCTGTGCTACATTGCCCATAGTGTCCAGGGATATGCAGGATAGGTGCATTAGCCACGGGAACTGCAGGGCTAGACAGACAGGGTGTTGGGGATGAGCCTGGGTGGGAATGCTCTTGCAAGAGTCAGTGTGAGCCAAATGCTCTGATTCCACACTGTGGGGATTCTATGGATTCATCAGTAGTGTTCTTTTGTCAATGAAAGGAGCATCACCAACTTTACAAGAAGCGCATTTCCAACAAGAACCACTCAATGAACTTTTTGAGTAAACACAAACCTTTTATATCAGAATCTATGAGACTTCACAAACTTAATTTAACAACTTTGAATTAAGATGTGAATGACACACCCTTCTGAATACCTTGGATGTGTCAATTTTCTCAGGCAAAATTAGGTGCTTAATAACTGTTTCACTTCAATACTGTCAAATTTATAATGATAAACCCAAATTGAAGAGACGGGCTGCAAGATTTTCATTTCAGACAATGCAAGCTTTCCTATTTATTGCTCGTTAATCTGACAATTGATCAAAAGTACTTGAATTAAAATTAATGTCATCTACTGTGACAAATGTATAACCTCTAAAGGGTCTGTTGGCTCAGTTGGCTGGAAAGCTGGTAGGTATTGCAGAATACTGCTAACAGTGTGAATGGAAGTTTTGTACTGGCTGAGATCATTATGAAAAGGCATTGCAACTTTCCTGAGGCGCTGTGACGCTCAAGTTAAGCCCTCTCGCTAATGTGGGAATAGAATATCTTCATCTGGGACTACAGTAGCCTTCAATTCACTTGTTTATATGAGCCTGGAAATAGTCATCTCTGGATTGCAGTTGATAATTTTCTTTTTTTATAAATGTGCGTTTAATTGCATGAATATCTGCTCTCCATTCAGACAAAAAAGAGACATCCACACCAGAGGAGCAAAGAAATAGTAGATGTGTAGGAGTTGAGAGGCCTAGGCTTGTATGTATTTAGTCATTAAACGCGTCAGTTCTGGTACAGAGAGGTCAGAACAAAACAGTTTATTCAAGACTTCATAAATAAGGACATAAAGTACAAGAGCAGGGACGTTATTATAAAATTACATAAGATATTGGTTCGACCTCAGCTGCAATATTGTGTACAGTTCTGGGTGCCATAGGAAGGACATGAATGTATTGGAAAGAGTGTAGATGAGGCTTATGAGAATGGTTCCTGAGATAAGACATTTCAGCAATGTGGAGAGATTGGAGAAGTAGGGACTATTTACATTTGAGAGAAGTCTAAGAAAAAAGTTGAAAGAAGTTTCGAAAATTGTGAATGATCTTTACACAGTGGACAGCGAAAAGCTATTCCCACTTCTAAATGGATCAAGAACAAGACGAAAAATGTTGAAAACTTTTTGCAAAAGAAACATATGCAAGATAAGAAAAATATATGTTCACCCAGCAAGTAATTAGTCATGCACAACTTGTGCGGTGAAGGCAGGTTCATTTGAAGATCTTCAGAGAACAATGGATTGTTATTTAAATAGAAAGAACGTGCAGGGTTACATGAAAAGAAGAGATTGACAATAAGTCAAAATGCTTAGGGAGCCAGTGCAAACAGAATGGTTTCCTTCTGCATTATAACAATGCTGTGATTCTGTGAAACTGAGCATAATCCTTTGAGCAGAACAGATCATTTTCTGATGATATGCAATATAATGAGCTGTGAGCCTTACTTTCATAAGTCAGTCAGTGCCTTCTCCATTTTCATTATCATACAAAGAGAAAGTGATGAGCATAGTTAAACAAAACTAGCTTGTGACATTGAAAAGCAGGTTATCAATCAATGTACGTAGGCCACATCCTATTTTAACACAATAGGATGATAAAGTAATTAGTAAGTTCACGAAAGCTTTCAGTGGCATGCCCTATGCGCAACTGAAGTCGGAAATCTTTTTTAACTTTTTGCATTGTGATTGCCTGGTTATCAGTCAGGAACTGAAAAATCTTTCAAAAAATCAATTCCATGTATAGAAATCAGACAGTTTAACAGGGTTTAAAGAGCAACATGATGACATTTATTATTTATACTACTAAATGCTAAGTGGTGGATGAGTAAAATTTCAGTTTATATCCACCATTCCACTAATGAGGTGAGGAGATTAATTTTGGTTTTATGCAAAAATAGCATGTCAAACAAGCAATGGATGTCCATTTTATGTCAGTCCTAATTTTTTGTTTCCATTGATTCTTCAAAAATAAGAAAATTTGGAGATGGCAAGTGAGCTTCCAATTCACTATTGACTGTTTTATACAGCCAAAATTAGTTCCAGCAAGCGTTTGATCTCAGCCTGACAAATTGGAGAAAGTTACAGATCATAGGCAAGACATTTTCCCACAGGGTGAAAGAGAATTCACTTAAAATTATTTCTACGTGGAAAAAAATCAATTTCTTGCCTTGATTCTGTCTCTGGGAGCTACAAATGATGATATTTTAAAAGTTGAATGTTAATGTTATTCTACAAGCATGGGGTTAAATGTAAAGTAAACACCAGTTCTCACTGAAATTCAATTAACACCTATTCATATTATTGAAACAGTTTCAAATCAGAATTGTTTGGGTAAAACTTTAAGTAAATCTATTAAAAATAATTACATTCAATTAAATTTTATATGTTAATCACTTCTTCATGGAATTCCATCGTGAAGAATAATTTTGGTGAATCTGGCAAAAGCCCGCATGATTTTCTTTTTTAGTCTATCGTTAAAGGATAAAAAAATTGTATGTTGGTGCACACATAAAGTTTGATTATGTATTTTCAATGTTCTTGGTTTAAGTCTGGTGTGACAAGACTCCTGCTCTTTTTACAGGAATATATTTGCATGTATCTCATATGAATTCAAAATGGAATTAAGGAGGATACATAAGCGAAGCATTAGACAAGAAGTTTTCATTTCAGAAAAATATAAACTTGGAAGATTGGAGCAGGAAGAGGCTATTTGGCTCTTCAAGCCTTTTCTACCACTATTCATGATCATGGCTAATTGTCCAACTCAATAACCTAATTCTGCTTTCTCCCCATAACCTTTGATCCCATCTCCCCAAGTGCTATTTCAAGTCACCTCTTGAATATATCCAATACTTTGGTATCAACTACTTCCAGTGGTAATGAATTCCACAGGCTCACCACTCTTTGGGTGAAAAAATGTCTCCTTGTCTCCATTGTTAATGGTCTACCCATCCATTGGGAACATCCTCCTTGAATCTACCCTGTCCAGTCCTGTTGGAATTTTATAAGTCTCAATAAGATCCCCCCTCATTCAGCAAACGCATTCCTAATCTAGTTAATCTCTCCCCATAAATCAGTCCTACAATCCCTAGAATCAGCCTGGTAAACCTTTGCTGTACTGCCTCGAGGGGAAAAGCATACTTCCTCAGAAAAGGAGACCAAAACTGCACACAACATTCGAGATGTGGCCTCACCATGGCCCTGTACAACTGCAACAACACATCCCTGCTCCTGTACTCAAAACCTCTCACAATGAAGACCAGCATGCCATTTGCCTTCTTTACTGCCTGCTGCACCTGCATGTTTACGGTCAGTGACTGGTGTGCAAGGATGCCCAGCTCCCGCCTCCCAATTAATAGCCATTCAAGTAGTATTCTGCCTTCTTGCTTTTGCTTCCAAAGTGAATAACTTTACAGGTAAAGTATGACAGTGGGCATATTAGATGTCATTGCATCCATCAAAATCTACAGTGAGCTTTCTTCTTTGGTGTGGTATACCGTATATTGTACATTTTGTATTATGTGCAAACTCATACATTGTGTCATGTACGCCAAAGTCTAAGTCATTAGTATATTTCTAGAAAAGCGAGGTCTCCAACACTGCCCCCTGCCTTGGAAACTCCACCACAGGCCCTCCTTCAGTTTGAAAAACATCCTGAACCATTATTCTTTGATTCCTGACACTCAGTAAATTCTGTATCCATGTTGCTAATGTCCATATTATTCCATGAGCTATGGCTTTGCTCACATGTCCGTGTCAAATGCTTTTGGAAGTCTATGTACATCATATCAAAAATAACGCTCTCTGTTACCTCTTAGAAACATGATTTTCCCTGAATAAGCCCATACTGGTTTTCATTAGATAACTCATATTTATCCATGTGACAATCATTTTGTCCCTAATTATTGTATCTAGAAGTTTCCCCACCAACAAAATTAAACTGACACATTTGTAGTTCTTAGGCTTAACTGATACACCCTTTTGAGCATGAGTACAGCATTTTCAATTCCCTGGTACTCTCACAGAACATTCCCTGAAAGCCAAGGGAGTCTGGAAGATGTGGCTGGCTGTCCCACAATTTCCACTCTCACTTAGCACAGTGTCCTTGGACGCATCTTATCTGCATCAACTGCCTTATCAACTTCAAGTTCAGGCAACATGTTCAATACTTCGTCCTGATCAATTGTGACATTTTCCAGCATCTGACTACTTTCCTTTTTACCGCAGCTGGGTAGTGTTTTCTTCCTTGTTAATGGATGATCAAAGTATTTGCTTAAGATCTCAACTCAGCCCTCTGCACTTAGTCGCAAGCAATAGAATCACTCTTTGGTTTCTAATTGGACTGTCAACTCCTGTCAGCACCATTTTACTATGAAATGTAGATGATATTCTGCTTTCCTTTTATAATGGTTACCAAACACTTTTTCATAAACATTTCCCTTTCTATACTGGGCCTAAACATTTGTTATGTAGGAAATCAAATCTTTATTAAATGATATTTTTGAATAGGTATGGAAATCCTTATTAAGAAGTGATATGCATCGCATGACGGCTCTTCAGCAGAGAAACCATGTGTTTTCTCTCTCTGGCAACACACAAACATTTCTGAGAAGCACCAATATCTCTTGGTTCAAGCTCCCAAGTTAATATTCCTAAGCTGGATGTGCGACAGTTTGTGTGCCCATGTATCCGTGTAAGAGCTTGGAAAGGGAAAGGAGATGGCGCTCAATATGACATAAAATACGAAGCTGACTTTGAGCTACAGAAGGGAAGGTAACATCCTGACATGTTGCGATCTGTCTTGTATTTATTGCTTAAATAGTGCAGACAGGTGATTGACTGAGTGTAATATACCATTCCCTAGAATTTAAGTATACTAACAAGTCCTTGTTAAGGGCCGTGCTCTCTTTTCAGATGGCATCATTCAACGGGAAGCTGCCTTCTTTGATTGAACGATGGACCACAAGATATGGAGCAAAATCCTGGAGACATTCTCCAAACAGACCAACTAGTGAACGTGATTATGCCTTCACAATCAATAGAGATCAATACACTGTTCATTCATCCTCACATGTCAATGGACTATTCTTTGCAGGCCGTTTATTTTCCAGTCCATCTTGTTATTGGCTCATATCTAAACTGTGTTCCTTAATAAACTTAATAGACTACCTTAAATAACGTATGAACAGTTTTTTTTTAAATTTCTGGGTAAATGTAGGCTTTGAATCCCAAATCATGCAGATATAATAATCAATGACCTCTAAATTTTCTTCCACTGACACTCTATCTGCTTGGCCTGGTTCATTCCCAAGAAGCAAATCAAACAGTGCTACTTATTTCACTAGACTAGAAACATATAGATCAGGTTGAATATAATTCTACTTCAGTTGATGCTCCACAGAGTCTCATTCATGCCAAGTTTTGAGCATCTTGATCATTTTAGAGACAACCCCATTTAGCACAGTGGAAGTGCCAAACTTCATGATGGATGGTGTGGCCACATAGAAAAAGGCATAAGCAACTAAATAAAAACTGAAAAGTCTGTGTATACTGTAAATCAGGAACAAAAAAGAGGTTTCTGGAAAAGCTCAGCAGGTCTGGCAGCATCTGTGAAGAAAAAAAACAGCGTTAACTTTTCAGGTCTGGTGACCCTTCCTCAGAATAGATGCTAACTGGGAAAACATCAGTTTATGTGCAGAAAATTGGGAGGGGGATGGGGTAGGAATAGACCCCAAAGAGAGAGAAGAGCAGTTGGAGAGACAAAGGACTATCCTTAGTCAACTCCTTTGTCTATCCAACAGCTTTTCTCTCTCTCTGTCTCTAAACTGTTGTTTACTTCCTACCCCATCCGCCTTGCTATTTTCTGCATATGAACCAACATTTTCCCAGCTAACACCAATTCTGAGGAAGGGTCCCCGAGCCTGAAATGTTAACACTGTTTTTGTTCTTCACAGATGCTGCCAGGCCAGTTGAGCTTTTCCAGCAACTTCTGTTTTTGTGCCAAAGCAACTAAGCCCAATATAAATAGTTTCTGCGAGCAAGGCCTGAAGGAATGCAAAGAGGCCAAGGCACCAACAAGTCAAAAACAAGCAAGGACCAGTCAAATTTGTATAACATATGGAACAAAGCTAATTGACATTAACAACTGGAGAGTCGTTATAACCCAAAATTCTTTTGAGCTGTGCTGGGGAAAAACATTATGTTTGTTCATTCCCTAGTTGCAGCCAGACCCCTTGGCACCATAGAGTAATCGTACCTTGCAAAAGGGATGGGTACAACTAGGATGACCTAGTCGAACCACATTGGGTGCTGTGAGCCTTCCCTGTTACCCCAACGGCTGAAATCAAACAACATTTCAGAAGGGATCAGCAAGAGGGAAAAAGGAGGGATACCTGGATGTACTTCATTCAGCGAAGACTCAGCTGGCAAAGACTCTGTGTAAGACTCACTTTTGTATAAGAAGACCCCAAGTGCCCTGTCGATGGAGCTCAGTTGGTTGGACCCAGCAGCACAATCAAGTTCACCAGCGCAAGTAGTGTATGTGTTTTTCAGGCAGCTAGCCTGGAGGAGAAAAGTTAACTTTTAGTTGGTGTAATAGTTGTTCTTTAACTTGTGATTGTTTTCATAAAATTAAGCTTGAATCATAATCCTTTGGCTCATACAGTAAGAGTACATGGATAAATTCATTTTATGAGTAATAAACTAGTCAATGCCTCTGTATAGAATATTTCACAGGCAACAAGGCAATACTCTGTGCAATGGTTACTCTTCCAAATACTTTCATGGAAAGGTGCATTTGCAACAGATTAATTGATAAGGACAAGTTCAATTTGGTGTCTTGCTTGTCGTGGTATTCTCACAACCTGCATCATGTCTTGTCAATAGGTATGCCCTTTGGAGCCCAGCCAACCTGGTCAGCAGTGGTGCCAATGAGTCAGTCTTCATTATGGACATAGGGAGTACTTCATAGGGATATGCATCAAGAGTACTTCTCCACCTTCAGTATTCCTTCCAGAGGAGTATTGACTCATCACTTGAGGGATGGGGTGTATAAATTGACCACAATTAGTAGGAGGTTGGAGGCTTTTTTACTCATGCTTAACTTGACGTGATGACGTGGTGGCTCAGTGATTAGCACTGCTGCTTCACAGTGCTAGGGACCCCAGTTCAATTCCACCCTCAGGTGACTGTGTGGAATTTGCACATTCTCATTGCACATTTGCACATTCTCCCTGTGTCTTCTTGGGTTTGCTCCACAGCCCAAAGAAGTGCAGACCTGGGTGGATTGGCCATACTAAATTTACCACAGTGTTCAGGGGTGTGTAGATTATGTGGGATGCTCTGAGTGGTTCATGTGGACTTATTGAACCAAAGAGCTGTTTCCACACTGTAGCAATTCTATGATTCAGGGGGTGTGTAATCAAAGTTCAGGAATACCAGAACCACTTTCTCTGAGATAATGGGAACTGCGGACGCTGGAGAATTCCAAGATAATAAAATGTGAGGCTGGATGAGCACAGCAGGCCAAGCAGCATCTCAGGAGCACAAAAGCTGACGTTTCGGACCTAGACCCTTCATCAGAGAGGGGGATGGGGAGAGGGAACTGGAATAAATAGGGAGAGAGGGGGAGGCGGACCGAAGATGGAGAGTAAAGAAGATAGGTGGAGAGAGTATAGGTGGGGAGGTAGGGAGGGGATAGGCCAGTCCAGGGAAGATGGACAGGTCAAGGAGGTGGGATGAGGTTAGTAGGTAGATGGGGGTGCAGCTTGGGGTGGGAGGAAGGGATGGGTGAGAGGAAGAACAGGTTAGGGAGGCAGAGACACGTTGGACTGGTTTTGGGATGCAGTGGGTGGGGGGGAAGAGCTGGGCTGGTTGTGTGGTGCAGTGGGGGGAGGGGACGAACTGGGCTGGTTTAGGGATGCAGTAGGGGAAGGGGAGATTTTGAAACTGGTGAAGTCCACATTGATACCATTAGGCTGCAGGGTTCCCAGGCGGAATATGTGTTGCTGTTCCTGCAACCTTCGAGTGGCATCATTGTGGCACTGCAGGAGGCCCATGATGGACATGTCATCTAAAGAATGGGAGGGGGAGTGGAAATGGTTTGCGACTGGGAGGTGCAGTTGTTTGTTGCGAACTGAGCGGAGGTGTTCTGCAAAGCGGTCTCCAAGCCTCCGCTTGGTTTCCCCAATGTAGAGGAAGCCGCACCGGGTACAATGGATGCAGTATACCACATTGGCAGATGTGCAGGTGAACCTCTGCTTAATGTGGAATGTCATCTTGGGGCCTGGGATAAGGGTGAGGGAGGAGGTGTGGGGGCAAGTGTAGCATTTCCTGCGGTTGCAGGGGAAGGTGCCGGGTGTGGTGGGGTTGGAGGGCAGTGTGGAGCGAACAAGGGAGTCACGGAGAGAGTGGTCTCTCCGGAAAGCAGACAGGGGTGGGGATGGAAAAATGTCTTGGGTGGTGGGGTCGGATTGTAAATGGCGAAAGTGTCGGAGGATGATGCGTTGTATCCGGAGGTTGGTAAGGTGGTGTGTGAGAACGAGGGAGATCCTCTTAGGGCGGTTTTGGCGGGGGCGGGGTGTGAGGGATGTGTTGCGGGAAATGTGGGAGACGCGGTCAAGGGCGTTCTCGATCACTGTGGGGGGAAAGTTGCGGTCCTTAAAGAACTTGGACATCTGGGATGTGCGGGAGTGGAATGTCTTATCGTGGGAGCAGATGCGGCGGAGGCGGAGGAATTGGGAATAGGGGATGGAATTTTTGCAGGAGGGTGGGTGGGAGGAGGTGTATTCTAGATAGCTGTGGGAGTCGGTGCGCTTGAAATGGACATCAGTGACAAGCTGGTTGCCTGAGATGGAGACTGAGAGGTCTAGGAAGGTGAGGGATGTGCTGGAGATGGCCCAGGTGAACTGAAGGTTGGGGTGGAAGGTGTTGGTGAAGTGGATGAACTGTTCGAGCTCCTCTGGGGAGCAAGAGGCGGCGCCGATACAGTCATCAATGTACCGGAGGAAGAGGTGGGGTCTGGGGCCTGTGTAGGTGCAGAAGAGGGACTGTTCCACGTAACCTACAAAGAGGCAGGCATAGCTGAGGCCCATGCGGGTGCCCATGGCCACCCCCTTAGTCTGTAGGAAGTGGGAGGAGTCAAAAGAGAAGTTGTTGAGGGTGAGGATGAGTTCAGCTAGGTGGATGAGAGTGTCGGTGGAGGGGGACTGGTCGGGCCTGCGGGACAGGAAGAAGCGGAGGGCCTTGAGGCCATCTGCATGCGGAATGCAAGTGTACAGGGACTGGACTTCCTCTGACTTTATTTCACTTTGCCAAAACCTCTTGTGGATCTGTGCTGCTGATCAGGCAAAGCAAACTTGGGGATAATAAAAAAGGATTCTAGGGTATCACAGGAAAGCAATTATTCTGTGAATTTAACAATTTAGCATATTTTTGACAAGTATTCTGTGGGTTAGCTCACCCAATTTAGGTCTCAGTAAAAAGGACTTTGCAGAGTCAAATGTGCTGGGTGTGCCATTGTTATATCCACTGTGTAACTTGATACTGAGTTGGCCATTTAGTCTTACTTTTGCTCAACTTCTTCATAGCAGTTCATTACAGTTGTGTTTGTTAGACCATTTTGAGGATAGATTGACACCACCACCAGTGGATGAAAGTAGGTAAGAGCAGTAAATTTCCTTCTTTGAAGGTCATTAGTGAATCAAAAGCTTTTTTTCTTGACAATCTAGAAGTCTTATGCTCACCATAAATGAGATTTGCACTTTATTCCAGATTTATTGAAGTAATTTAATTTAAATTTGCACAGAATCTTTGATGGTATTTAAAGATTTGCCTCAAGAATATTCACCTTGCCTCTGAGTTAATGGTCCTTTGGCATGACAACAATCCTATGATGACATGATAACACTGCTTATTGCAATTGCTGTGTATTGCCAGTGGATGTTGTGTTAGATTGCCACTGTCACTATGATTGTTCAAAGGAAAGTGATATGCCCCATTAGTTTGGATAAGGTGCCAAGTTCACCTTTTGTGTACCACGTTGTAATGATAGTACTGTATGAAACCTGCTTTATCAAGCACAGCCAGGCAGCTGAGGCTGACGAAGTATATGTCTTCCTAGTTACTCAATCCACTTTACCAGAACTACTAACTTGCTCATCATTGTACCTTCACAATAAGCTTCTTATAATAGTTCATCAATTTGTTTGGTTCAATAGTTCATACCTTCATTTAGGTGAGGGTTGGGGAATGGTAGATGAAAGCTCAGATTTTGAGGCAGTACTCCAAAGGTTTACTTTGGAAAATGTTGATTAAATTACTGAGCAAGATAAATTCAGTAGAAAGTTACGTCACTGAAATATGTATTAAATCTCAAAGCACAATAGTTAAAGTAGTTCGCAAATGCTAATTCATTCACTGCAAAAGATGTCATTGCTCTGACAGTGACAGATCACATTGATAGCTCTACCATGTAGAATGAATAAAGCTACATCAGATGGCATCACTGTGACAGAGTATCACGGTTGAGGTAACATGCAAAGCAATAAGTGTGAGGAAAAGCATATGGGCTTAATGTAGCATATGTCTATTTAAACTCCTCAGGCACTTGCTTCATTAAACATTTGTTGAAATTCTCCATCAAAGTTGGTTTATTGACAGTCTGTTACATACACTAAGTTGTTTTAGTGTAAATTGGAGTTATGTGTATTTACTGTGGGAAAAGTTCACAAGCTGCCGGTTGTCTCAATAAGATACTAACCAAGTCCAAAAAACTCAAGAAAAAAGAAATGAAATAACAGCAGATACTGGAAATCTGAAACAAAGATAGAAATTACTGTAAAATCTTAGCAAGTCTGCAGCATCTGTGCAGATAAATCAAAGTTAACATTTTACGTTTAGTGACCCTTCTTGAAAACTTCTTCAGAACCCTGAAGAAGGGTCACTGGACCTGAAATGTTAACTCTTATTTCTGTCCACTGATGCTGCCAGATTTGATGAAATTTTTCAGCAAATTCTCTTTTTGTTACAAAAAACTTGAGAATTTACAATACCCAAATGTTCAAACTAGCTTTATCCAAGTTAGGAAAATAAACCAGAGCAGCTACTGATCAGAGCCTTAAAATAGAACTAATCAAAACAGCAGCACTTTTCTTAATTCATAAATGAGAGAAAAAGGAATGAATGCTACCTGGGTGAGTGGAAAGATTTATATATAGGAGGAGTACATTGTTGAGTATAAAGATTGTAAATGACCAATTTAAATTTCCACAGATTCCTTGATGGAATTTAAATATTGCCTCGATAGCATTCACCTTGCCTCTGAATTAATGGCCCTTTTAGCATGGAAACAATGCTGTGATGATATAATAACACCGCTTATTGCAATTTTGCTTATTGCAAGTGAAGGAGATGTTAGATTGTAACTGTCGCTCTGACTGTTCAACGAAAGTGGTGTGCCCCATCAGTTTATCTTCTGGATAAGGTGTCAAGTTCATCATTTGTACACTGTTGGAGTAGTGATGATGATAAGCTCTTTGTAACTCTAATTTCTTTGTAACTTCTTAGGTATACAGAAATTTGTTATGAAACACTTTGGTTATACAAATCCATTCCGTACACTTTTGCCCTCCCCCACACCCCCTCCCCATCCCTCCTTACCCAATGCAATCCATCTTGGTATTTCATTGTCCTTCCTTTCAAGGGCATCTTCTCATTTTTTAGCCATGGCTTATGATGGGCTTCCCAACTTGTAGCTTCGCAGGTTATCTGCGTGCTCTTAATTTACATAGAAAGTTGTTTTGCTGGTCACTCATTTCCAATCAATGGGACACATTGTCGCTTCTAATGATTTCTTAAATGGGTAAAAGTAGGTCTGACTTTTGTTTGAGGACTTCTGTAACCAGTCCTGAATGAAGATAATTCAAGTCTAATGATATGTTGTTCTTTGAACTTTTTTTTATCCTAATAGTGACCACCTTATCTAAAATGCCGATTTCATTCATCACACCACTACCATTTGTCATCGTCAAGTTGTCAGGAACAGCTGATAAGCAGCCTCTCAGATTCAAACTGCCCATGATCAGTGAATTTAAAGAGTATGAATGGTATAGGAGTTCATCTTAATTCTCCTACAATCAGAAAATTGCACAACAGCAGCCATTCAGAAATTTGTTTTTAAAGATGATGATGCATTTTTTGAAGACACTAAATAACTTAGATTTGAACCTTACTTCACTTGCTCACACAATTACTCAGTGAAACACATTGAAGAGAAGTTATCGGGCAGAAGTATGTGCCTGCTACAATTTATAAGGAATGAACGAATGTTCATTTATCACTTGTCTGATGTATTTTGTGGTGTTTTCACCAAAAATACTTTTTATCTTAAGGGACCACAATCTGCTTTTTTTGTTTCTGGCCTGCTGCCCGATGGATAAAACAGCCACCTAAGATAGGTTAAACAACTACTTTTCTTTTCAAGACATGTGTAATTAGGTTGGAATGCACTTTTTTGTCTGAGATGGTGAGTTAGTTCCTCAATTCTGCATTGTCATTGGATGTTCAACACCCATTTTGTGAAGACAGTGAGAGAGATAATGGGAACTGCAGATGCTGGAGATTCCAAGATAATAAAATGTGAGGCTGGATGAACACAGCAGGCCAAGCAGCATCTCAGGAGCACAAAAGCTGACGTTTCGGGCCTAGACCCTTCATCAGAGAGCTCTGATGAAGGGTCTAGGCCCGAAACGTCAGCTTTTGTGCTCCTGAGATGCTGCTTGGCCTGCTGTGTTCATCCAGCCTCACATTTTATTATCTTGTGAAGACAGTGAACTTGTTTTTAATTTGAACAGCTTCTCTGTTCAATGTCACATTGAATAATGTCCATATTTTAATTAGAGATGTATTCCATCATGCGTGATGCATTATTAACTGTTTATCTCCTGAGATGAACTAGGTGGTTTTACTACATGAACTAGAAGGCGAAATTATCCTTGCGTATTTTCCATGCCTCGTTATTATGCTGGTTTTGGAAATTTTCATTGGTCCAAAATGTTTCCTTTTTATTGCTGCAAGAAATGAACAAATATCTTGCAATCATAATGTGATATCACTTTGAAGTACACCACGAACACTGTACCAAAAATATATAAATTATTTATTCATTCATTAAATGTGGATATCACCGGCAAGACAAACACCTAAAACCCATCCCTAAGAGTCAACTACATTACTGGGGGTCTGGAGTCACATGTAGGCCAGACAAAGATGACAGACTTCCTTCCCTGAAATACATTAATGAACCAAATGGAATTTAATGACAACTGATAGTTGTAACATGAGATAATGGGAACTGCAGATGCTGGAGAATCCGAGATAACAAATTGTGCGGGTGGATGAACACAGCAGGCCAAGCAGCATCTTAGGAGCACAAAAGCTGACGTTTCGGGCCTAGACCCTTCATCAGAAAAGGGGGAGGAAGCGAGGGTTCTGAAATAAATAGGGAGAGATGGGGAGGCGAATCGAAGATAGATAGAGGAGAAGATAGGTGGAGAGGAGATAGACAAGTTAAAGAGGCAGGGATGGAGCCAGTAGAGGTGTGTGTAGGTGGGGAGGTATGGAGGGGATACGGGAGGGGAGCGCTTCATCTGAGGCTCACCGATGATGTTACCTAGAATGGTGATGAAACGTCTGAAAACTAACCTTCCAGCTCAGCAAGCAATCTCACATCCAGAACCTCAACGTGAGCTACAAATCTTCTCAAAACTCACTAGGGGATACGTCATTCTGGGGAGTATGGACAGGTCAAGGGGGTGGGATGAGGTTAGTAGGTAGGAAAAGGGGGTGTGGCTTGAGGTGGGAGGAGGGGATAGGTGAGAACATGTCCATCCTGGGCCTCCTGCAGTGCCACAACGATGCCAGCTGAAGGTTGCAGGAACATCAACTCGTATTCCGCTTAGGACCCCTGTAGCCCAATGGTATCAATGTGGATTTCACAAGCTTCAAAATCTCCCCTCCCCCCACTGCATCCCTAAACCAGCCCAGCTTGTCCCCACCTCCCTAACCTGTTATTCCTCCCACCTATCCCCTTCTCCCACCTCAAGCCGCACCCCCTTTTCCTATCTACTAACTTCATCCTGCCCCCTGGACTTGTCCATACTCCCCAGACTGACCTATCACCTCCCGACCTCCCCACTTACACTCACCTCTACTGGCTCTATCCCCGCCTCTTTAACTTGTCTGCCTCCTCTCCACCTATCTTCTCCTCTATCCATCTTTGATCCGCCTACCCCTCTCTCCCTATTTATTACAGAACCCTCTCCCCCTCCCCTTTTCTGATGAAAGGTCTGGCCCGAAACATCAGCTTTTGTGCTCCTAAGATGCTGCTTGGCCTACTGTGTTCATCCAGCTCCACACTTTGATGGTTGCTACATGTTTGCTATTTGACTACATTTTTATTCCAGATTTATATGAGATACCAATTTCATAAACCTGCCACGGTGGGACTTTAACCCATGTCCTTCTCTACTTTTTTTTAACTGTTAATGCACTTATAGAAGACTTAGAATTTCTTTTTGTGTCAACCATGAGCTTTTTTTTTCTCATACTCACCCATTGCCTTTATTGCCTGCTTTTTGACTTCCCTTCTGAACCTTCCGATATTAGCTTGGCTTGCAATTATACTTATTGTCTGACATCAGTTGTATATACCCACATTTCCTTCTTCAGCTTGTTCTCTATCTTTTCATCCTTCCTTAGAGCCAGTCCCAGGAATCTAAACCCTTCTTTCCTGCAACATCTTTTGAGCTATACATTAATCAGCTTCATCTTTCTAATTCTGTACTGACTTGCATGCAGCCCTAGGAGTAATCTACCAGGCCTCCTTCCTATCAATGTCACAAATGCCAAGATAGAGAATGACTTCTGACTGTTAACGTTCCCATAGAATGACATGCAGCCATTCTGTGATATCACTGCCCCAGCAGCAGGGAGGCAGCATATCACGCTGGAGTTTTGTTCATGGTCTCAGAGACAAGAGTTCCTTACAACTATTTCCCTTCCAATCTTCTTCCTTCCTCCTGTACAATTGGCGACCAATTTGGCCATGAGCTGGCTCTTGCTGCACTCTTCTAAGGAACTGCCATCCACTCCACCATCCAAAATTGAAAACCGACCAATGAGTATGACCTTTGGAGAATCATGCGCTACTTGCCTATTTTGTGGGACTGTCTGTTTGTCACACATTCTCCTATTTGCCTTCTTGTTCCTGAATTGCAGCATGATCACCTCTCTGGTTGTGCTATCCACATGTCCGTCTATCTCATGGCTGCACCATATTGATTCCAGCCATCCCTTGATCTCCGATGACTAGAGTTCAGCTGGGGCCACTTCCTACATATGGTTTCAGTTTGATCCCATGAAGTGAACACAACTCCCCACACAACCCAGATTCGGAATTCCTCTTGGCTGAGCTGCCTTTATTCATTCATGGGATGAGGGCATTGCTGGCTGGGCAGTATTTATTGCCCATCCTAATTGCCCAAAGGGCAGTTGAGAGTCAACCATATTGTTGTGGGTCTGGAGTCACATGTAGGCCAGACCAGGTAAGGGTAGCGGTTTCCTCTTGAAAGGACATTAGTGAACTGGATGGGCTTTTCCAAGAATTGACAATGGATTCATGGTCATCATTAGATTCTTAATTCCAGATACTTATTGAATTCAAATTCCACCATTTGCTGTGCCAGGGTTCGAATCTGGGTCCCCAGAACATTGTCGGGGTCTCTGGATTAACAGCTCAGCGATAATATCACTAGGCCATCGCCTCCCCCTGAGCAGGGCCCCTGCCACACCTTAACATCACCTTAAATATACTTTGACTTTACTTCCTTTGAATGGTTTTATCTTATTTTAACCTTATTTGGTACTATTTGCAACGAACTGAAGACTAAGAGAAAGTAGAACTTCCCTGCCCTCAATCCAAAATCAGTTCACTCAGCTGTGCCAAGAAATTGCTCCATTCGCTATGCTAGTTTAGAAATGATGGTCCAGAATCTCCAAACTTCCACCCCACCCTAGATGTTGGCATCAGATTTGTATCAGACTCGCCACAATATGGGTCTGCACTCCAAGTTTAGAGTGTACTAGGACCTTTCATTGGACTCATGCTGCCATGCCATTTCACATAGGACAAACACCTATCTCTGGAAATGCACCAAGCTACAGCTCAGAGCTCCTCATTTTCTCTCTTTGCAGTCACTCACTCACTTTATACTTACTTATTTCACAGCATCTCTGCCCTGCCTTGCCTTGGCTTACCTTAGTTTGCCTTTACACACAATGTACCTTCAGCCAGGATTTAAAGGCTCACAATACTTTTGTCTTGACTTGCCTTTTAATGCAGTCACAACGTCAGAGTCTAGGCCCGAAACATCAACTTTCCTGCTCCTCTGATGCTGCTTGGCCTGCTGTGTTCGTCCAGCTCTGCGCCTTGTTATCACAAAGTCAAGCAACTTATTTTGGTTGTCAGCAGCCAACGATTAATGGTGTAGAAATGTTGCTCTACATCACTGTGCTTTATCAATCTTACGCCCACGCCATGTAACAGCAATTCAAACACACTGCCAGTGCTTCAACCAAATGACCATTCCTCAAAGTTTAAGGGAATCGCCTTCAGTCAAATCAAAGGAGGCATTTTTAATCATGTCTGGATAGGCTAGGACATTTTTCATTGGAGTGTAGGTGGTTGAGGGGTGACCTCAGAGAGGTTTATAAAAACATGTAAGACATAGATAAGTTGAATAGTTAGTTCCTTTTCCCTGGTGAAATTCAAAACTAGGTGGTGTATTTTTAAGGTGAGAGGAATAAATTTTCAGAAGTAATTAGTTCTCGTATGCAAAGATCACTGATTATGTTTTTACGACTCAAGTTGGACGATGTACTAATTAGCTTTGTGGCCCCAGTTCTCCACTGGTTATAATAAAGTTTGAATTTGACAGAAGTGTCAATATAGTCAATTATTTGGGTTCATACGGTATCTGGGTTAGCCTCAGCAAAAAAATCATTCAGTCTTCTTTTGACATCAAAGCTTATCCCAAATAAAACATAAATAAACAAGCAAAGATTGTTGACAAGAAATGTTTTCGACTGTGCCAACATAAATATAATTTATATTCTAACGTTCCAAAGTTAGTTACGCAGGGAGGCTGGATAAGCTCAGGTATATAGGATTATGAAGGGTATGGACAGGGTGGACAGAAAACCACTGTTGCCCTTAGTTGAAGGGTCAATATGAGCGGGCACAATTTTAAGGTGAAACGCAAGAGGGTTAGAGGAGATTGTTTTTCACCCAGAGGGTGGTGGAAATCTGAAATGCAATGCCTGTGAGGGCAGTTGAGGCAGGAAACCTCAGAACCTTTGAAAAGCCCCTGAAATGTGATAATATTCAAGGCTGCGGCCCAACGCTGAGAAATGGAACTAGTGTAGATTTAGAGATAATAAAATGTGAGGCTGGATGAACACAGCAGGCCAAGCAGCATCTCAGGAGCACAGGAGTGTAGATTTAGAGTAGTTTTTTTGTTGATACAGACTCAATAACCCTTTTCTTTGGATTCCAATTTTTGGAGCTATACCTTGCAAAAAAGGAAAATGGTTGTCATTGATGGAGGTCAATCATCCCTATTTAAGAACGTCATTGCAGGAGTTCCTCAGGGTAATGTCCTAGGCACAACCATCTTTAGGTGTTTCATCAATGATGACATAAGGTCAGCGAGAGGATGTTCATGAATCATTGCACAATGTTCATCATCAATCATGACTTCTCAGAGATATTCCTATGCAGAAAGACCTGGAAACCTTGGACTGATAAGTAACATTTCCACCACGCAATTACTCGGCTATGCCCATCTCAAATGAAACCACAACACTTTTATGCTCCAGAAGCATTATCAATCATTGAATCCCCTAATATCAATATATTGGTGGTGTTCCCCATTGACCAGAAACTGATTTGGGCAAACCATATCAATATTATAGCTACAAAGCAGGCCAGATGCTGAGAATTCTGCAGCAAGTAACTCACTTTCTGATTTTGAAATGCTCACGAGCCCCACGCCCCCCCCACCCCAATTTTACGCGTCATAAGTCAGAAATGCTGTGGATTACTCTCCGCTTACCTGGATGGTACAGTTCCAACAGTAATCTCAAAAAACCCTAATAAATCCAACTGTGTTTGGTGGTGCTAACCTCATAAATTGTGATAATCCATAAAGTCAATTGTATCTACAATGTAAGATGTTTGTGATATTCTTTCCAACTTCCCATAGTTGAATTGTAAGGCTACCATTCCAATGCACTCAAATAAAAGCAAAATGCTGGTGATGCTAGAAAACTGAAATGAAAACAAACTTCTGGAAAAACTTGCAGGTCTATCAGCATCTGTGGAGGGACAGCAAAAACAGAAGTCGCTGGAAAAGCTCAGCAGGTCTGGCAGCATCCGTGAAGGAAAAAAAGCAGAGTTAATGTTTTGGGTCCGGTGATTCTTCCTCAGAACTGATTCAATTACGGTCTTAAAGTGATCTCTGGTCACCATCAGGTATCCTGCATAAAGCTGCATAGTTTAACTCAGTGGCGGCCTCCTGAGCACAGGCCATGGACTGGGTGTGGAGGGAGTCAGTGTGGTTGTTCAGGCAAGAGATAGTAGGAACTGCAGTGCTGGAGATCTGAGATAACAAGTTGTAGAGCTGGATGAATACAGCAGGCCAAGCAGCTTCAGAGGAGTAAGAAAGCTGATGAATTGGACCTAGACCCTTCTTCAAAAATGGGGGAGGGGAAGGGGGTTCTGAAATAAATAGGGAGAGAGGGGAATGCAGATAGAAGATGGATAAAGGAGAAGATAGGTGGAGAGGAGACAGATAGGCCAAAGAGGGTGGGGTAGAGCCAGTAAAGGTGAGTGTAGGTGGGGAGGTAGGGAGGAGATAGGTCAGTCCAGGGAGGACGGACAGGCCAAGGGGACAGGATGAGGTTAGTAGGTAGGAGATGGGGGTGGGTCTTGAGTTGGGAGAAGGGGATAGGCGGGAGGAAGGACAGGTTAGGGAGGTGGGGATGATCTGGGCTGGTTTTGAGAAGCAGTAATGGGAGGGGAGATTTTGAAGCTTGTGAAGTCCACATTGATACCATTGGGCTGTAGGGTTCCCTAGCGGAATATGACTTGCTGTTCCTGCAACCTTTGGATAGCATTGTTGTGCCACTGCAGGAGACCCAGGATGGGCATGTCGTCTGCGAAATGGCAGGGGGAGTTGAAATGGTTCGTGACTGGAAGGTGCAGTTGCTTAGTGCGAACTGAGTGCAGGTGTTCTGCAAAGCAGTCCCCAAGCCTCCATTTGGTTTCCCCAATGTAGAGGAGGCCACAACAGGAACAGAATACACTAGAAGACACCTCCTCCCACCCACCTAACTACAAAAATGCCATCCCCTATTCCCAACTCCTTCATCTCAACCATATCTGCTCCCAGGATGAGGCATTCCACTCCCATACATCTCAGATGTCCTCATTCTTTAAGGACCGTAACATCCCCCCGACCTCAATGGTCGATACCGCCCTTGACCGTGTCTCCCACATTCCCCTCAACTCATCCCTCACACCCCGTCCCGCAATAACAACCAAAACAGAATCCCACTCATCCTCACGTAGCACCCCAGAAACCTCTGGAACCAATGCACCATCCTCCGACACTTCCGCCATCTGCAATCCGACCCCACCACCAAAGACATTTTTCCCTCCCCAACCTTATCTGCTTTCCAGAGGGACCACTCTCTCCATGACTCCCTTGTCTGCTCCACACTCCTCTCCAACCTCACCACACCTGGCACTTTCCCCTGCAACCGCAGGAAGTGCTACACTTGTCTCCACACCTCCTCCCTCACCCCCATCCCAGGCCCCAAGAAGACTTTCCACATCAAGCAGATGTTTACCTGCACATCTGCTAATGTAGTATACTGCATCCGCTGTTCCCATTGTGGCCTCCTCAAGCCACACACCCATGTCCTACCGACCTACCTTCCTACCTACTAACCTCATCCCACCCCCTTGACGTGTCCGTCTTCCTTGGACTGACCTATCTCCTCCCTAACGCCCCACCTACACTCACCTTTACTGGCTCCTGGCTTTAGGAGAGGCATGGTGGCTCATTGGTTCGCACTGCAGCCTTACAGCGCCAGGGACCCAGATTCGATTCCACCCTTGGGTGACTGTCTGTGTGGAGTTTGCACATTCTCCCCATGTCTGCGTGGGTTTCCTCCAGGTGCTTCAGTTTCCTTCCACAGCCCAAAGATGTGCAGGCTAGGTGGATCACCCATGCTAAATTGCCCGTAGTGTTCAAGGGTGTGTGGGTTATAGGGGGATGGGTCTGGGTGGGATGTTCTAAGGGGCGGTGTGGACTTGTTGGGCCGAAGGGCCTGTTCCCACACTGTAGGGAATCAAATCTAATCCATCCCTGCCTCTTCGACCAGTTTGCCTCCTCTCCACCTATCTTATCCTCTGTCCATCTTCGATCTGCCTCCACATCTCTCCCTATTTATTTCAGAACCCACTTCCTCTCCCCCCTTTCTGAAGAAGCGTCTAGGCCCGAAACATCAGCCTTCCTGCTCCTCTGATGCTGCTTCGCTTGATGTGGTCATCCAGCTCTACACCTTGTTATCTCTGGTTGTTCAGGCAAGCTTGGATGCGCTCTCCACCTATTTCTATTAACAGCAGCGATGGGCTGCCTTGTGAAAACTCTGCCCCACAATCCTACAATCCTAACAGCACATTGAACAACGGTGGCTTAGCTGTTGCAACTGTTTCACTTTATAAAATACTGTCCAAGATCCCTCAAATTATGCCATTCTGAAATTAAATGACTCTTTTTTACTCACTCTCTTTCCCATCCTCAACCTGATCTTAAACTCTTATCATTATTGTAGTCTACGTTGACGATGTATTATCTGACTTTGACCAGCTATGCCATCTTCTGGTTGTTGTTTGATATTACTTTATCAGTTAGTTCAGTTGGCTGGATGGCTGGTTTGTGATGCAGAGTGGCATGTCAATTCTCACATCTAGCCAAGGTTGCTATGAAGGTCTTTCCTTCCCAATTTCTCCCCTCACCAGTATTGTAGTGACCCTCAGATTAAACCACCACCAGTCATTCTCTAATGAGAGAATTGCTTGGCCTATTAAGACCATAGTGGCTGTACCTTTTGCTTTATATCAGGTCAGGCGGTGGCTCTCTTCATATTTAGACTTGGACCAAATTTTATTCAGGAAAGAAAAACATAATTCTATATGCTCCTGCAAGAGAAAATTTGCTCATAATGCCTTGGGCCTTCTGCCATTCAATGTAAACAAAATCCATCTGCATTCTTCGATCTACCATGGTTAATGGCCTTCTCAAAAACTTTAGCGATATTATTCCGACTTGATCTACCCTTCTCAAATCCATTCTCTCTCTCTCTGCATTGCTGATTATTGACCATGCATTCAGTCGCTCTGTCTCTGAGATAGATTCCAGTCAGTTCCCCATAATTGATAATCAACTGAGAACACTGTGGTTATAATGAAGGCAAACTGGACACCTGTTGAAATTGGGGTGGGATGCTGATTCATGATATAGGAAAGTGGGATTGGTTTGGGTAGGTTAGTGCAGACTCGATGATTCAAAAAGCCTGTCTGATAAATCTGTGATTAAACAGCATGCATTGAAAGATCTGCTGACTGTTGAAGTGAATGATGTGTTCAACTCAGCACACAAACCTCTTCTGTGTGGCTGCATTCTGAAATAACTTCACAGAGGCTGGTATCCATCACCAAGTCACCCTTTATTTACACATGAACAGTCCTTGACTTTAACACTGCCTCATTCAGAGTCAGACACCAGGGTGACAGTATTTCTGACACTCACCCTTTTTATCTGTTGGACGGGTCTCCTTAATTAGAGCAGATTAAAAGCTCCAATCAGGGAACTCTTATCCAGTGATGTCCAGGTGGCTGACCTCATTACAATTGCTACCCATTGCACAATAGATGACTCCTATTCATGCAAAGCCAGAAGTACTGAAAGTTTGTTGCCTAAAGCCTGGCAGTATGTTTTTAATGTTGAGAAGTGTTCTGCTACACTAGAGACTAGAATTGGTTTAATGAAAAAGAGTTTAAACAAAAATAATGCAGTAGGCAACTGACCTCAAGGTCATCTAATGTTGCTGTAGTCTTCAGTGAGGACATATAGTAATGGGAAGATTGAAAGAACTCCAGATGCTGGAAATCAGAAGCAAAAACAGAAATTACTGGAAAAGCACAGCAGGTCTGGTAGCAACTACAGACAGAAAACAGAGTTAATGTTTTGAGTCCAGTGACCCTTCATCAGAATTGAAAGCAGCTGGGAAATGGTAGTACTCATGCTGATGATAGTGTGTGGGGTTGGTGGGGGGAGGTTGGAGAAAGGAGTGAGTCAAGTCAATTGAGACGGTGCATTGTTTGGCTGGAAGTGCCTGACACGTTCTTTAAGGTCTGAGCAAAGCAATACAAGAAGACACACGTGCTTTTATATAAGGCAAATTTATTAACTTAATCTAATTTGGATATGCACAAACTGATGAGTGAGCCTATTAGCTTAAACTTCTTTAAACTTATTAAACTTCGATACGGCCTTCCAATCGACACAACAGGGAGTGAGGTGGTTTATGAAGAAATGTAGTCGATGGAGTGTAATTGTGGACACCGAGCTGCTTTGAGGTGTGTATACTTCAATGCTAGAAGTATCAGAAATAAGGCAGATGAACTTAGAGCATGGGTCAGCACTTGGAACTACCATGTTGTGACTATTACAGAAACTTGGGTAACTCAGGGAGAGGAATGGTTGTTGGAAGTTCAGGGATTTAGATGTTTTAAAAGAAATAGGCAGGGTAGAAAGAGAGGTGGGGGAGTGGCGTTGCTAGTCACGGCGAGTATAGCAGCTGCTGGAAGACATTTCGCGAATGATATGTCTACAGAGTCACTTTGGGTTGAGGTCAGGAACAAGAAAGGAGGAGTCACTTTGATGTTTTTTTTTTACAGACCCCCTAATAGTTGCAGAGAAGTAGAGGAGCGGATTGGGCGGCAGATGCTGGAAAGGTACAGAAGTCCCAGGGTTGTTATCATGGGTGACTTCAACTTTCCAAATATTGATTGGAAACATTTCAGTTGTAATAGTTTTGATGGAGCTGATTTTGTCCAGTGTGTTCAGGAAGGATTCCTGACACAGTATATAGATAGACCAACACAAGGAGAGGCCATTTTGGATTTGGTGCTTGGTAATGAACTGGGCTAAGTGTTAGACCTGGTGGTACAAGAACATTTTGGTAGTAGCAATCATAACTCTGTTTCTTTCACAATAGCCATGGATAAGGATAGGTACATATGGCAGGGTAAAGTTTATAATTGGGGAAGGGTAATTACAACTCAGTTCGGCAAGAACTGGGTAACATAAATTGGGAACAGATGCTGTCAGCGAGGAGCACTATTGAAATATGGAGATTGTTTAAGGACAGTTTGAACGACCTGTTAAGAGGAAGAAGGAGGCTTATGTAAGGTTTAGGAAAAGAGGAACAGAAAAGGCTCTAGAGGGATACCAGTTAGCCAGGAATGAGCTGAAGAAAGGGCTTAGGAGTGCTATAAGGGGGCATGAGAAAACCTTGGCGGATAGGATCAAGGAAAACACCAAGGCGTTTTACACGTATGTGAAGAAAGGGTAGAGCCGATCAAGGATTGTAAAGGGAATTTGTGCACAGAGCCGAAAGAAAAAGGAGAGGTCTTTAATGAATACTTTTCTTCAGTATTCACAGCTGAGTGGGACCTAGTTGTAGAGGAGGATGTTGTGAAAAAGGCAGGTGGGCAAGAGGAGGTTGATGTTAAGACAGAAGATGTACTAGGAATTCAGAGGAAGTTGAAGATAGATAAGTCCCCCAGGCCTGATGGGATTTATCCAAGGATTCAATGCGAAGTGAGGGATCAGATCGTAGGGCCTTTGGCGATGATCCTTCCATCCTCACTGTCCACGGGTATAGTGCTGGAAGATTGGAAAGAGGCAAACATCATTCCCTTGTTCAAAAAAAGGAACAGGGATGACCCCAGAAATTACAGACCTGTTGGGCTTACCTCACTGGTGGGCAAATTATTGGAAAGGGCTCTGAGAGGTAGGATTAATGATCACTTGGAAAGGCGCAGTTTGATCCATGATAGCCACATGGATTTGTAAGGGGTAGATCATGCCTCACAAACCTTATTGAATTCTTTGAAGGGGTGACCAGACACATGGATGAAGGTGGAACAGTGGATGTTGTATACATGAGTTTAAGCAAGGCGTTTATTAAGGTTGCCCATGGTAGGCTCATGCAAAAGATAAGGAGGCATTGGATAGGAGGAAATGAGGCAGATTGGATTCAGAATTGGCTGACCCTTAGATTGCAAAGGATGGTAGTGGATGGAAAATATTCCACTTGGTGCTCAGTTACGAGTAGTATACCACAAGGATCTGTTCTGGGTCCTCTTCTATTTGTGATTTTTGTAAATGATTTGGATGAAGGAGTGACGATACGAAGGTGGGTCATGTTGTGGACAGTGTAGAGGGCTCTTCTAGGTTACAAAAGAACATTGATAGGATGCAGAACTGGGCTGAGAAGTGGCAGATGGAGTTTAACCCTGAAAAGTGTGAGGTGATTCATTTTGGAAGGACAAAATTGAAAACAGAATATAGGGTTAAAGGAAAGATTCTTGGCAGTCTGGAGGAGCAGAGGGATCTTGGGGTTCATGTTCACAGTTCTCTGAAAGCTGCCACGCAGGTGGATAGAGTTGTTAAGAAGGATTTTGGTGTGTTAGCCTTAATAAATAAAGGGATTGAATTCAAGAGCCATGAAGTTATGCTCCAGCTGTACAAAAGCCTGGTTCGGCCACATCTGGAGAAAAGGTGCAGAGGAGATTTACCAAGATGTTGCCTGAAATGGAGGGAAGGTCTTACGAGGAAAGGTTGAGAGAGCTAGGGCTTTTCTCTTTAGTATGAAGAAGGATGAGAGGTGACTTGATGGAGATGTACAAAATGATGAGGAGTATAGATAGAGTAGACAGCCAGAGACTTTTTCCTAGGGTGGAGGTAGCTTTTACAAGGGGACATAGTTTTAAAGTGAGTGGAGGTAGATATTGGGGAGACATAAGAGGTAGGTTCTTTACTCAGAGAGTGGTAGGGGCATGGAATGCATTGCTGGAGAGTGTAGTGGAGTCGGCCTCATTAAGGGCATTTAAGCGGCTATTGGATAGGCATATGGAAGGCAGTATAAGGTAACGGTGGAGGTTAGATAGACCTTAGGTTTAGGGTAAAAGTTCGGCACAACATCATGGGCTGAAGGGCTTGTACTGTGCTGTACTGTTCTATGTTCTAAATGAGTCTCACTGCCTTCTGTCAATTGGGGTCTCCTGGGTAACAGCTACCACTTGGAGTTCTATCTTCTGCAGCAATGGTCCATAAACACCAGTCTAATGGTGTTGAACCCCTGAGCTGGGATGAGACCCCAGTATTGATACTATTCTGAAACTGATATTTCATGTTGAATTGCCATCTCTAAGCATTTTTCCCAAGCATTCCTTCATCCAGGTACCTCTGTATCTTTATACAACAGTCTGTTCCCAAGTCTAATAAAAAGCCATTGCAGTTACCTTCCAGCCGACACTGACTTTTTTTTATTACACTAAGCTTGTTTTTCACGTATTTTCCTTCAATTGTTCATTGCCAAATAAAATAACCCTTAACAATCTGGTTTGGAGACATTATTTTTAAGCCCAACACTAGAGATGGTACGAGGGGAGGGAGAAAAAACAGGGAAGCTGACGAAATGTAGCAGTTTCAGGGCAATCCCCAGTTTTAAAAGGAAAGACTGAAAGAAAATGGCCTTTTGTGAAGAACTGGTCAACCTGGCATCTGTGCAGGCATTTGGGGACAGAGATCTTCAGCGGTATGAGGCAAGTCAACGAACAAAACCGGCACCCGCCAGACATCGTATCAAGGGACAAGCATAGAAATGGTAATGAGCCCGAAACTGTGAACAATGGAGCCTATCTAGTTAATGGGATCAAGAATTACTCTAATCTGAAAACAGTTTGGGAGGCTCCATGAAGTCATCAAAAATTCAGTTAAGTGAATTTGGGATGGTACCAACCTTTTTGTTCCCATGAATGATGAGGTTAAACCAGCCCCTGCAATCACCGGAGGTGCTTGTGAAATGGAACCACCTGAGGGGCGGAGCTGGCCAGCCCTTTGGAATCGCAAGGGTAAAAGGGGCAGAAGGGCCAGCTATCGGGCTGCTCTTCTTCTTTTCCACTCTCCTCGCTCTGAGCTCCTCTGGACACCAACCCCTTGGGGCTGAAGACATTGACCCTGTCTGCGACTTCAGACTTCAGAAGTCTGCAACAACACCCAAGGCAGAGAGGAATCCCACCGGACAAGCAACAAGTCCCTCTGAGACCGTAAGAACCCTTTTCAGGCCTGGGACTCTCGTACCCTGGAGTAGTTGGTTAGGCATGGGGGGAGGGTGTTTGTATGATTCTTAAAGTATAAGTACCCTGTAAATTGTGTAAGGTTCAAGATTTATGTTGTGTCTGCTCCAGTTTTCTTATATTTTATATTGTCGTAAGCTGATAGACAAGTAAACGCTGAATGGGCGATAATGTGTGGAGTGTGAATAGTTGAAAATGGGTTATCTGTATTGTGAGTAATCCACACAGAGCAGGGTGGTAACAAACATGGAGGTGGCTGTTTATGTTCTGAAACTGTTAAACTCAATGTTGAGTGTTGACAGCTGTAAAATATTGTAGGACCATATTCCCCGACAGGGGGCAAAAACTGAGGAGGCAGACAGGATTCAGGCAAGTGGAAAATGTTTATTCAAGCAGAAACCAGTTGATTCAGGGAGAGGGCCAAAGAGCCTTCCCCAGATTGGAAGAGAGATCAATGACACATTCTCATGTTACAAAGAGGAACAGCATTTTTATACACTTTGTGTTACAATAATCAAATACAATGTAATCACTGTCCTTCTCTTAATCTAAACACCCAATCCCATGGGACACCTAATCAATGATACACACTCCAAAGGACACCCCCAGGTTCACATGATCTCATGGCGTTTATTGGTCATTGTAAACACTGGGTCCTGGGATCTTTCGATGCATCCTGTTAATTTGTATTCTAAAAGTTATTAGTTCTAGAATGTCCTATCTTTAAGGGTTGCGTAAATTCTGTTATTTCTGGTATAATGTGTGCCGCCTTTATCAAATTTTATCATTCCTTTTATATTTTCCACCGTCCTGAATATGTATAAAAATAAAAGACTGCTAGTTTTAACTAATTGCTATATGATTAATTCCCTTTAAGGTTAGTGATAAAGTGTAAAGCTATACAGCTACTTTTACTGCTAGAACTTTGTAGTTAAGGAGTTGGACCAATCCATCAAACTCACATAAGATAAGGCATGTCCTAAAGTTAATTAACCCTCACCTCCAGGTTTAAGTGTTTTTTTTTCCCCTATGGCTTATATTATTCTCTGGTTATATGTTAAAACCTACTTCTGTGATTTTCTGAATAATTCTTTAACGAGAGGCTATTTCTTAATATTGTAGATATAAAGCTAATTACTATGAAATACCCTTAGCTGCTGTTTGTTCGTAGCTGTTTAGGGAGTCAATCTGATGGGTTCATGAGCTAAGATTTACACCCCTGATGCTACGTCTTTAGTGGGACAACATCATTTCATTAATGAGACTGCAGTAATTTTTCTGATCTTAGGCATCCTCTTATCAAAACTGTCTCAGATGATGGGTTGCAGAGCCTTTGTACGACCTTGGGTAGCTCTGTTCCAAGGTACTATTATGTTTCACTTTAAGTGTTAGAGCAGATTGCCCCATTTTATTTAGCCCTTGTCAGCCATTTTGTGTCTTTCAAACATGGGCTGCTTTGGTGTAAGCAGTTACGGGTCACTTTGTATGGACAGGTATAGGTCACCTCTATAGACATCTTGATGGAAGATGAAGTGCTGCTCCCCTAGCTTGTGCTGAACTTTAGCGAAGCACTGCAACAGGCCTGAGATAGAAATGTTGTGGTGGTGTTCCCATGTGGCAGGCAACTGTCTCAGCTTCCACCTAAGTACCTTATAGCCGTCAGGACTTCACACTGAGTTTAACAGTTTCAGAATGAGAATGCCTTCCTCCATGGTTGGTTCCCACAACCCCAGGTCCTGTTCTGTATAGGTTACTCCCACCACAGCCAACCTATGTTCAACTGCTCACACATCATCATTCATACCCTTCACCATTACCTCTCTCCCAGCTTGCTATCAGTAGTAAAAACTGGGATTGCTGGAGAAACTCAGCAGGCCTGCGGTATATTGTGGAGAGAAAGCTGAGTTAATGTTTTGAGTCCATCGATCCTTCACCAGAACCAATAGTAGCTCAGAGAACGTGGTAAATAGGTTGAAGACATCGGTGTGGGAAACAAGTGAGAGGATAGGTGGAGATGGAGCCCAGGGAGACAGAAAGACTTGTTAGGCAGACAATGGAATGGATGATAGTACACTGGGAAGGAAATAAAGTGGCTCCTGCAACACTCCTCGACACTCCTCGAACAGCATTCCTGCTGCAGTGTTCCAGCGATGCTATGGCAAACTGGAGGAACAGCATCTCGTTTTCCACTCAGGGACACTGCAGCCTTTATTATTGAACAGCAGGTTCAATAATTTTAGGGCCTGAACATCTTCTTCTTTGTTCTTTACCCATCCGCTGATATGGGCTGCTTTCAGCATAGCCAACTCATCTTCACCCACTTATGGTCCCCATTTTCAGCTTTACCTCCTCACCATCATACTATCATCCATCCTTTAGGCTGCCCCGCAGCCTTTCTCTCTCTGGGTACCATGTCCTCTTATCCATTCATTCATCACCCACCACCACCTGACCCATCCCACCTGTCTTCAGAATATATGCGACCTTTTCCTAGCCACTATCAGTTCTTACAAAGGGACACTGGATTTGAAATGTTAGCTTTACTTTCTCCTCAGATTTTGTTAGACTACTGAGCTTCAGAATCTCCCCTCCCCTCTCCTGACCGCATACCAAATCCAGCCCAGCTCATCCCCATCTTCCTAACCATTCCTCACACCTCAAGCCCCACCCACATCTTCCTAACCCACTAACCTCATCCCACTCCTTGACCTGTCCATCCTCCCTGGAATGACCTATCCCCTCCCAAACACCCCACCTTTACTGGCTCAAACCCTGCCTCTTTGATCTGTCTGTCTCCTCTCCACCTATCTTCTCCTTTATCCATCTATCAGCCTCCCCCCTCTGTCCCTATTTATTTCAGAATCCCCTTCCCCTCCCCTATTTCTGTAGAAGGGTTTCAAGGTGAAACATCAGCTTTGCTACTCCTCTAATGTTGCCTGGCCTGCTGTGTTCATCCAACTCTACACCTTGTTATCTTAAATCATTAACAATTTTTGAATAAGGTCACATTTAGATTGTTAATATAAAGAACCCCATGTTTTAAGAGATGCCAGCAGCTAGGACCATATTTAGCTACACTTACTGTGACTAACTCTTTTTGTAATACTAGTCTGCAGGGCTTGGCAATATTAACTGGTGAAGGACTTACCAAAAATAAACCTTCTGCACAAGTGCCTGCACTTGAGTAACAAGAATAGATTGTTACATTGTACTAAACAAAAGGTTACAGTAACATCTACATAGTTGTCTGCATTAGTATTAGGTAAGAGAGATTGCTTTCTCCTAAAGGATACAAGGCTAGATCTAAACTAATTTACAGTTGTACGGTAACTGCATTTTGAAGATTAACAGACCAGGAACAAATGAAGTGGAACAAGCAACTTAGAGCTGACTAGCTCCTCCCAGAGACAGTTATTCGTATATCAGTGAGCAGAACTTCTCCACAAGTTTTCAAACTAACACATTCGGCTATCTGCTTTGTGCAAATTCACACCCCAAGCTTTTCCTCCCTCATTTAACACATTATACTAGTGCAAATTTAATAAGGTTACCACTATCCCTTCTCTCCCAAGTTTCCAAGGATGCATAGAAGGTAGTTTACTTGAGGGTGACTTAGTTATATGTTGCTCTTTGTCACTCTGTGCCACTTGAGGGTATTTGACCAAAGATATTTGTTGGTGTTGATGGTGGAGAGCTTTCATGGCTGGAGGATTTATAATTCCTTCAAAGCATGCAATAGAAAACATTTGAATTAATTAAGAAACACTCTTCTTCATGTTACTGAGCCATGAGATAAGTTTAGGTGAAGGTCTTGCACTGTGACAATCTTTTTAGTGAATGTCAGCATTTTCTTTGGCTTCATACTTGCCGGTGGCACTAGCTGTGTAGTATTGAAAATCTCTTTTCTAACCAGTTATGTTGGCTGTACTGATTGAATTAAGTGCTCACGAATGTTTCAGATCGTGGCTCCACCAGAATTTTCTGAAAGGCATAATCTAAAGATTTTCCAATATTTGAGGAACAAGTGAAAAATCTCCTATTTCCTCTACATTGATGAGGCTATGTGATTGTTTAATACGAAAGTGACCAATCCCAATTGACGCATACTTCGTTCTTCTGGGTTCAGCCAGCATTCGTTTCGAGACCAGTGAAGGTTTCTTGTTGCTGATGTATGTAAAATTGAACAATGTATTCTCAGATGGTTGGAATTCTTCACCAAATTTCAGGGTTTTTTGACCAAATTGAGGCTTCCTGCTTGGAAGTGAAGTCTTCTGCTTCTGGATAGCATAAGCATGTTCAACAAATTGATTGTCTTTGCATCTTAAGGTAACTGTTAACATTCCCTTTCATACAGGAGTTCTGCCACCTGCCCCTTATGACTTCCGATTAATCAATTGTAACTTTTATTTCTTTCAAACAAGGATTTTGTCAGATGATACAGTTACGCTTGTTCCTGCGTCAAGCTTGAATTGAGTTGGATCTTCATTAAAATCTAACATACATTTTGCAGACAGGTTAGTATTTCCCATAGGGATGGCTGTAGTATTTCTTCTAAATGAGGTGTTTTATCATCTAAGGATGGATGTTCTCATGGAAGTATATCTTGGGAGTCAGACTTTTTCCAAGTATGCTTGGTATAAGGTATTATCTTCTTTGCATATGTGCAACGTTATTTCTGACGTTTAAGAATTGCTTTGACTTTTTTTCTACTTGTGAAAACAACACACTTTCTTGCAAAATTACCATTCTTGTGATAGAGCTGGGAATTGCTTTTGTTTGTATATTTCTCTTTAGCTCCACATCTTGCACAGAGGCTCTTAGTATCAAAAGATTTAGGCGCTCTTCAAGTTCAGTTGCGTATGATTGTTTGGAAGGTTTGCACTTTATGAAGTTAACAAGGTGTACAGCTGGATAAACACAGCAGGCCAAGCAGCATCTTTATGAAGTTGCTACGTTCTGATAGTCTTCTGAGGTAAACGTGACTTCCTGGTGTTAAAGGATTATGTTCTTCACGCAGTAGCCACCCTTTGATTTATTGTAATGGCCCAAATCTTGAAAGCACAGTAACTGCTGCACTATTAAGGTTGCATGACTGCAGCTGGGGAAGCAAGCTTTAATCTGCATGATCTGTCACGCTTGATCACGCACCAGCTGGATACTGAGAGACTGATATCGCTCAGAGTTGGTAAGCAGAACCTGTAAAGTGCATGCATGCAGTTGATGATATGTATCATGATCTGGAAGCCTGCAATCCTGGTGAATCAATATGCTTGTTTTACCTGCTTCCCACTTGGCAAGAGAGAATGAAATGTATTCACTTCTCTTGGAATACAGAGCCAGAGTGATCCCTCTGATTAAACAGTGGATGTCAAACTGGCAGATGCTAAAAATACCTACTTATCCACTCTGAAAGTCACCTAAATATAGTTGCTCATGTCCAAAGTCATCTTCACAGTCACTTGCACTGTGGTGCTAACCTTCTCTGAATGTTGCAGTTGTGGCTGTAATGGATGGTAGATTTCAGTGCACGTGTCGGGAACACCCTGGGTCTCCTGTTGAGAATCCTTCCTCCACATTTCCTTCTTACTCTTCCAGCAATTTGTCCTGATTTCAGAAGCTTCTGCTCAGTCTCTAAATCATGAAAACTCCATTAGTATAAAAGCACATTGTTAGTGCAAAATCTTTGATGCCATTTAGCACAGGATATATATCTCCCTGTTGACTTTAAGAACTTTAAAGAACTCTCAGCATCACCATACATACTTGTACAATAATTGCGGGTGCCAGTGGAGATTAATTTGCAACTAAGTCATATGTTGCTCATTATCCCTATTTTTAGAGTAATATAAATAGTTAACTGTTTTTCATTTCTTCCTGCCAAAATGGACAAGTTCTCATGTACCTACATTAAACTTCAACTGACAAATCTTTTCCTATTCCCTTTGCAGACTCTTAAAATTCTCTTGGCAACTTTATGTTCTTACTTATATGGGTGTCATCAGAAAAATTTGCTGCCAAAGATTTCGTCTTTCATTCAATTCCTTGTTCATCCAAAAGCCTTGGTGGGCTGTTTTGTGATTTTCATTACAAAGACCATTTATGAAGTCCCAGCCAGATAATGTCATTTATGTCTATTTCTGAATTCTGCTGATAAGAAAATCCCTTATTAAAATCAAATTAGATTTCTTGAATGTGCTCCTTGCTGACCACAATTAATCCACTCACCAAGCTTTCAATTCAGGTAAACTTTAGCTGAATTAATTTGTTTTAGCAATTTCTGAAAACATAGGAACATACAAATAAGATTAAGCCATTTACGCCCTTGATCTGTCGTGATCATAAGATAGAACTTTGAATTGTTATGGACACTTTTATTTAACTTATAATTGGAAATGTGTTTTTTTGTAACAAAAAATGGGGTTGGCACAGCCAAAAACAGCTCCAGATGTAAATGAAACAGCTGATCCAAGAGAGATAAGCCAATGGAGAGTCAATGTAAACATGGAAAGGGAGCCCAATCTACCTTCCCCCAAAGGGGGAAGAGGCAAATCCAACAAACAAACCTGTGATTGCTTATGACTAAAAATACCCTGATCTACTCCTCAACAACAAGCCATTCCCTGCAGGTTATGTCCCAAACTTAAGAAGCATTTTGTATTTTTTCCCTTTGAAGAATACTCAAGCAAAGGGGTCAAGCAGCTAGTTTCAACTCATCTGGGGTGCGCTGGTGGGACTAAGTAGGCCAAAATACCTATATGTACCAGCTTGGGTCTAAGCATCAGTGTACTATGAAGCTCCCAGTCTAAGAAATAACCCCTAGTCACTTCTGTATTGCAGGTAAAGCGACTATCTGCATGAATACTGAAAATCTCCCAGCTGACAAACCAGATAAAAGGAAACAGAAGATAAAGACCTCTTTGCCAGAAGTTCAGTCATGTTCAAAAGGAATCAGAGACCAGAATCTGAACAAACATGCAAAATCGATAATTTGGAAACTGATTGTTGAATATTGGCATTACAGGTAACCTACATTGCAAAGGCCTCAATGTTAACTATTCAGTTTTTGTGAACAATTCAGAGATTGATCCGTATATGAATCTTTCTCTTCAATTTTAGCTTGTTGGGCTAACTCTTTATTTCTAATCTGTGTGTTGTACATAGCACCTCCTGGGTTTATTAATTAATAACATGTCTGTTAGATTACTAATGAAAAGAGGATGCCTTTCCTCCAATGCACATTCTCCACAGACATTTCTACCATGCTGTCTGAAAATTGAGGGCTACTTGCTGGGTATTCTTTGCCTGCTATTTTTAACTCTGAATTTAGCATAAGTTGCATAAGATGCAGCCATGACCTAAAAAGCCCAAAATGCTCCCATGGACAAAGTATGCACCAATAGCTCTGGATTACATAAAAAAATTGAAAACAAGTCTGTACTATAGGTTACTAAAATTATGGTAAACAAAATAAAGACAAGGAAATGTAGATGCTGGAAAGCAGAAATAAAAACAAAAGTTACTGGGAAAACCCAGCATATCTGGCAGCATCTGAGGAGAGAAAGCAGATTTAACATTTCAGGTCTAGTGACCCTTCTTCCAAACTGGTAACATAATGACATTCCGGCCTTACTTAGTGAAATGCTTGAGACAAATATGCACATTTTATTTAATCACTCACGTGTTCTATTTCATTGTTGATTAATGTTTAGAGTCATATGAAAAATGACGATACCATACTCATTTGAAGTCTTCTTTGTTACAAAATGCTGATGACTTGTTTGGCTGTCACAAGTCTTCATGACAGATTATATAATCTGCATAATTCATAACAGTATGTAACACAGAATGTTTTATTGTTTATCCATTTTGAAAATGAAGTTTGAATAGAACATACATTAACTCATCGAATAATTGAAAAAAAACCAAACCAAAAACAAAAACAAAATAAAAATGGTGATCATCCATTGATGATGACAGATGCTGCAATGAAAGTCCACAGATCAGTACTTTCTTCCACTGAATATCATTTAAGGGTCATTAGCAATGAATAATAGCTTAAACACATTAAAGGCAAAATGCATCGCAGTTTGAGTGAGACAAAATGTGAAGAAAAGAGATGATTTTAATCTAACTCTGCTTGTTTTTTTTTGACCATTAGAAAACCAATATTTCTTTCTCCTGATTTTAATTGCCGGTAATCATATTTAACTTTCATGCACAGGTTTCTCTTTCTTTTGTACAAGTCTACCTTCACTAATCTTTTAATACAGTTCCTTTTCAGCAGCTTAAATATTTATAATGATCCAGCACCCGGATCTGTGTTATCGCCAAGTATTTTTTAAAGTACTTAGTTTTCTGCCAACAGCCTCCGGCAGATGCTTTGATGACCCCTTTTTAGGCAAAAAACAGTTGTAGAATCATACAGCATGGAGCCAGACCCTTCAGCCCAACTTGCCTGTGACAAACAGGTTTTCAAAATTGAACAGTTCCAATTTGCCTGCCTTTGGCTCATATCCCTCTAAACCGTACCTATCCATGTAACTTTCCAAAAGTATTTTAAATGTTGTAATTGTACTCATCTGTGCCACTTCCTCCAGCAGCTTATTCCAAACCCACAAAACCCTCTGTGTGAAAATGTTGCCTCTCAGATCCTATTTAAATCTTTCTTCTCTCACCTATGTCCTCTAGCTTTGGACTGCTCTACTCTGGAGAAAAGACCTTGGCTATTCAGTTTATCAATGCCCCTCATAATTTTATAAACTTCTATAAGCATCCAATGCTCCAGGGAAAAATATCCCAGCCTATCCAGCCTCTCCTTATAACTCAAATGCTCCAGTCATGGTAACAACGTTGTAAATCTGTTTTGTGCTTTTTCCAGTTCAATGACATCCTTCCTTTAGCAGAATGTTAAAGGAATTGTACACAATACTTGAGGTCCCAAATCCTGTTCTCAATGCTCTGACTGATGAAGGCAAGCATGCCGAACACCTTCTTCAAAACCCTGTCTACCTGTGATACCAGTTTCAAGGAACTATGTACCTGCACTCCTAGGTCTCTCTGTTAGAAAACATACCCCAGAGCCCTAACATTAGCTTTGTAAGTTCTCGCCTGGTTTGTCTTGCCAAAATACAACACCTCCCATTTATCCATTTATCTAAATTAAATTCCACCTGCCATTCTGTGGCCACATGAAACAGTTGATCAATATCCCATTGTACTCCTAGACAACTTTCTTCACTGCCCACTATACCATCAACTTCAATGTCATCCACATGCGTATTAACCGCGCCTCATCCAATTTGTTTATATAAATGACAAACGACAGTAGATCCAGCACTGATCTATGTGGCACACCATTGGTCTCAGGCCTCCAGTCTGAAAACAACATTGCACTACCATCCTTGGTGTCCTACCGTCAAGCCAATTTTTTTTTTATCCATTTGGCTAGCTCTCCCTGAATCTGATGTTATCTAACTTTACTAACCAGTCTACCATGTGGAACTTTGTTGAAGTCCCTGCTAAGGTTCGAACAGACAACATCTACCACCCTATCTTCATTTATGTTCTTGATCGTCTCTTCAAACACTCAAAAAGATTCCAAGGCACAATTTCCCAAGCACAAATCCATGTTGAGCATCCCTAATCAACCTTTCCAAATGCATGTAGATCCTGTCACTCAGAATCTCCTCCAACAACTTATTTACCTCTGATGTCAGACTCACTGGCCTGTAACTCCCAGCCTTTTCCTTGCAGGCTTTCTTAAATAATGACTCAACATTAGCCATCATCCAGTCTTCGCCCATGGCTATCGATATTACAAATATATCTGCTAGGGGCCCCACAATTTATTTTTTCCGCTAGCTTCCCACAAATTCCTGGGATACTTGATCAGGTCCTGGAGATTTATCTACCTTTATGTGTTTTAAGCCCTCCAGGACCTTTTCTTCTGTAATATGGATTCTTTTCAAGACATCACTATTTATTTCCCCAAGTTCTCTAGGTTCCAATTCTAAACACATTTTGCAAACTGTACTTTCTTGAAAATAACTTTGATAGCAGCATGTAGTATTCCTATCATTATATTTTCAATAGTAATTTTTATAGTTAACTTGCTGTCCTTTAATTTTAAAGTGAACATTAAATTATTAATCTTTAATAGCTGTATAAACAAACTATTATCCTAATACCACTGTATATTGCATTAAATTTTTTAAAATAATCTTGAAATTTGACAGCTAGAAAAAACAACTAGCCAGTTTCATGGTTTGAGATCCCTTGGCTAATTTTTTACAGACAAGCCAAAAGCTTTTTTTGCGTTCTGGCCATGACATCTGAGAGATTAAATCTTTGTCCTTGCCTGAGACTGAAGAAGCACCCATGTCACATGAGTGTTGCATGACACTGGTAACTGCTGGGCTGCCGTCAATCTGCCCAGGTCAATCATGAATTTCCGTCTCACAGAAGACCTAAGGATGCCAAGATTGTATATTCAAGATGGAAAAAGATGATGAGCCAATTATCAAGTCAAAGCACTATTTTCCATCACAGGCACAGTCCTTGCTGGTTTACTATTGGACTACATAGACTTGATAGAAGTGTACAAAATGATCAGAGGTATAGAAAGAGTGGACAGCCAGAGACTTTCTCCTAGGGTGGAGGTATCTATTATGAGGCGGCATAGTTTTAACATGAGTGGAGGTAGATATAGGGGAGATGTCAGAGGTAGGTTCTTTACTCAGACAGTGGTAGGGGAGTGGAATGCATTTCCGGAGAGGATAGTGGAGTCAGCCTCATTAGGGGCATTTGAGCAGCTATTACATAGGCATATGGATGATAGTATAAGGTAGCGGTGAAGGCTAGATAGACCTTAGGATTTGGGTAAAAGTTTGGCACAATATTGTGGGCCCAAGGGCCTGTTCTGTGCTGTACTGTTCTATGATCTATGTACATACATCCATTTGCAGAAGCTATTCTGCCAGAATCCCATTGTGGTTTCAGAGCTTCATGAGGCACAACTGATCCACCCTTTTCCACTCAAAAAATCTGACAGAGATGTTGAAAGCAAACCAGTCTACGTCCATGATCTTCATTGATCTGGCGTATGCTTTCAACTCACTCAGAAGTTCTCTTAAAGATGCCTACAGAACATTGAAGTTGTGTAACTTCTCTATGGTGAAAGGACTGCCACCATTCTCTGCAACAGTCTAGTCAGGTCAGCTCATTGAGATACATTGGTTTCTTAAGGTGCTTGCCAGGGTAAATACTGAGAGTATATTTCTACTCATGGGAGGTCTAGGACCAGAGGGCATAATCTCAGAGTCAAGAGGTGCCAATTGAAGACTGAAATGAGAAGGATTATCTACTCTCAGAGGGTTGAGGGTCTTTGTAACTCCTTGTCACAGACAGCTGTCAGGTCAGTGTCCTTGTGAATATTTAAGGCTGAGAGAGACAGATCCTGCTCAGTAAGGGAAGCAAGGGTTATAGGGACAGAGCAGGAATGTAGATGTGAGGACTGTCAGACCAGCAATGATCCTATTGAATAGCACAGCTGGCTCAAGGGGTCAAATAGCCTACTCTGGTTCCTATTTCCTGTGGTCTCAAGGTCTGATGTCTTTCTTGTCAGAACTGCTGTCAAGCAAGGTCTATGGTTGCATCCATTCTTTTCTCTATCCATGACATGATCATGAGTGTTCTTTAAACTAGGGTTCAAATTCTGAAGAAATGTCTAGGCCTGAAACGTCAGCTTTCTTGCTCCTCTGAGGCTGCTTGGCCTGCTGTGGTCATCCAGCTCTACACCTTGTTATTTCAAATAAGTGAAATAATAAACCTGAGTACAGGTTTGATGGGAAGTTTCTGCCCTCAAGGCTGAAAACAATGACCAAATTTCACCTAAATTCATAGCTGACCTTCAGTTTGCCAATGAGTGTTTTATCCTGATGAACATAGAAGAAGACTGCAGGCCAACCTTAACCTATTTAAACCTAGAACAAAAACAAAGTTGCTGGAAAAGCTCAACAGGTCTGGCAACATCTGTGGAGGAGAACACAGAGTTAACGTTTTGGGTCCAGTGACCCATCTGAGGAAGGGTCACCAGACCTGAAACATTAACTCTGTTTTCTCCTCCACAGATGCTGCCAGACCTGCTGAGCTTTTCCACCAACTTTGTTTTTGTTCCTGATTTACAGCATCTGCAGTTCTTTTGGTTCCTATCTAAACCTATCCAGATCTGGAGCTGTACCTCTATTCTAATAAGGCAGAAGTCCTCTTCCAGTCAAAAACAGTGTTTGCTCCTAATCCTGCCAGCATTAATGCTGGGGTCAATCCCCAAAGACCTTTGATCACTTCTGCCATCTCAAAAATCACATGTCAAGTCAGCAACATAGACTTTCAAATGATATATAGGATGCACTGCAAGAGCTCCTCTGTGATGCTCACATGAGTCTTCAGTAACCATCAACTCTAAACGGATGCAAAGCATGTAGCCAGCAAGGCATGCATACTTCCAACACTCTTTTATAGCTATGTAACCCAGTGACATTCCACTGGTACTAGAGAGAGCCTGAGGCATCCCATTAGAACTGGCTATGGAAGGACAGATAAGAAACCTGGATGGCTCACTACATGAACACAGCCTATTGGAAATAAGCATTGTGAGCACTGGATGGACGACTGCACCAGAGTACCAAAATATCAAATTTTGCAATTCCAGAGTGCCCCCTCTGCACTCTCCTTCTTTCACTTCATCCGAAAATTTTAAATTGTGTTTCAATGTTCATTCTACTTTTGTACAAGACAATGACACCAGATTGTGTGACTTCTACTCCTTCTCCACTCCAAGTCTTGACCATCAGCCTAATTCTGTTCATCCGCAAGTAACAATTTTCTATCCACCTTCTTAAATTTCCTTTCTAGACATACCTGATTTTTTTCATTGAATTAATTCTTCAAAATCATAAGCATTACATGAGTTTATTCTCTTAATCCAGTTTTCAAGTATGTCAATTAAATTCACTAAATATATTTGTCTTTCAATACAACACAGCTGACTGCCTTGAATAATATGTGCATTTTCAATCTTTGTGAATTTTATCTCCTAATAAGATTCTCTGAAGAGAATGTTTGCAGGCACCTGGGTTAAACAAATTATGCATTAGTCTAAACTATTATAATCCTTTTTGTTCTTTTCAATCCCACTCACAATTGCTCAATCACACCACCTGCCAACTCATCAGATGGCATCTTCTCAAGGTAATTGGCACATTCAGGCAGAAGAGAGAATCAACTTGCCACTTTGAAAAGGTCCCTCCCTCCATATTATTCATCACTCTGTCTGTACCTCACTAACTCAAGCATCAGTAATGATAAACCTTATGTTTCAAGTGATGATTGTTACTGAAACCAAATGGACCAGGTCAAAAACAAAACACCAGTAAGCAGGAGCGACTCATATGGAATGCTGAAAAAATCATTCTCCCCCAAAAGGGATAGAAATGATCATCAAGCGGAACTAGTCTATTTGAATTCTATTGTTAAAGAATTGTGTCTATTCCTGAACGATTGAGAGGAGACACTAAGCAAAAGGTGTATTTTTGAA
Organism: Stegostoma tigrinum; assembly: GCF_030684315.1. NCBI lineage: Eukaryota > Metazoa > Chordata > Chondrichthyes > Orectolobiformes > Stegostomatidae > Stegostoma > Stegostoma tigrinum. Next base: position 74,423,308 of record NC_081356.1, read on the forward strand.
GTGAGAAATCATACAAACCTAAGGGTGTTCATAATTTATAACAAATTGATGGTTAGGAGTTGAGGGTCAGTGAATTGTGGTGTGTATCAGTTAAGGGGAAATTTGCCACTGGTCAGCTCTTGCCATGAAGTACACTAAATGCAGTGAGTGAGAAGGAGAAGGACCTGGAGTGCATTGCTTGTTGTGTTCTGGGCAACTATTCTCGTCACAAGAAGGTCCATGCTCCCGACACTTTCATAAGCCTTATTATTGGTCCACATGAATAAGGACAGGCTCTTTGTTCTCAGCATTAGTTGTTGTTTGGTTCAAAAACGTTTGGCTCCCTTCCACAATCACGTTCAAACCTTCAGCCCTGGATGAGTAGCTGCTATTATTTTGCTGCATTTAATTGAGACAGTGACTTAATTGGTGCCACATCCAATTTTAAGTTCTTGGTTCAACATTCAACTTGTGGTTTTTGTTGTCTGCGGATACTCCTTGGCTATGAGGTACTACACTTCTCACGCTCCAGACCTACAGCTTGCAGTTCCGCAGAGCCACCTAAAGTAAAAAGAAAGCATGTTCCAAGCTCAATTTAGAAAATTTAGCGAGAAAGTGAAAAAAATAAGAGTAACATATACCCAGATTTTCACCACGGACTCACTCCACTGTGGTGAAAATGGCAGAAGAGGGCAAAAATCAAAAGCACCCATCCCAAATCTTGCATATCCCATTTGTGCAGGAGCTAGATGTGGAGTGGGCCACATGCAGATGTGGTTCATGGACATGATTGTTCATTTAAATTATTAATTATCCCCATATAAATCAGATTTCGCACTTGCTTGGGTCTGGAACTGAGACTGTGGAGATTAGCAAAACCAGATTACTAGTTCTAGGTATCTCTTTGAAGAGCTGAGGAACCCCTATGGATGTGTTCCTAGACATCTTGTGGATTGAGGCTAGGATCATTTAATGAAAGGATAGGATCAGATGTCCTTTGCAATTTCTATCTAGGCAGAAGCTCAAGTGTAAATGATGGCAATAGGACTTGGAACTTCTCAACTTAAGAAAAAATGTCAACACCTGTCTAGAGAATTTGAACTGTCAAGTATCAAGACCTGTTAAGATCTTTTGAGAAGAGTGAAACTTGACAAGGCTAAGCAACGTTAAGATCTGTGAAGAGGTATTGAGGCCTGTCAAACATATCAAGAAGAGTCAAGAGTGTAAGACCTTTCAAAGTGTGTCTAAACAGTACGGCACAGACTAGTTGAACCGGAGAGTCTGTTTCCGTGCTGTATGATTCTATGACCTCTCAAAATGTGCTTTTCTTAAATGGGAGTGTTGTTATCTAGAGTATAGTCTGCAATAACAAACTTTAAGTTGCCAAGCGTTTTCTCTCCTGCTCGTATGGCTTCTTGGGGATACTGGTTGAGGTGTCGTGTTAGGTGAAGTGGGAAACAGCATAGACACTAAGCAGTCATAGAAGTATGAGGTGTCCTGCAGTAGAGGTACAGCAGTGTAGAATGGAATGGCAGGTATGAAAAGCCATGGGGATGGGTAGAGGAGTATATGGTTGTCGAGGTGGTACAAGAGTCAAAAGGGTTGGGGACAGGGCATTAGGTTGCAATGGCTGCCCTGAATGATTCGTGGGAAATATATTGGGTGAAGGGGGCGGAAAAAGATATGAAATGTGATGACTGAAGGAATGTTTTATGTTCTATTATTTTACTTTAATTTTTGGGCACAGTATTGAAAATCTGAGGAGGACTATCCCCTAGACCACTTCAGCTGTTTATGGGTTGCCCAGCTCAATTTCTGTCTTTCTGACCAAAACTGGGAAGTGTAGGTGACATTTCTAATTGGTTGGATTTGTCGAGCCAGGATTTCTGCCATCTCTGCATATCTGACCTGACTCCAAGAGAGAGTGTGCAAAGAGAGTGGCAACTAACATAAAAGGTAATACAAAACATTTATATAGCTGTATAAATAACAAAAGAATATGAAAAGGTGATATGGGACAATTAGGACCAAAAGGTAACTTTACACAGAAAAACAGGAGGAGCACTGATATATAAAACAGGAGCAGATAAGACCGGGGAGTTACGCACACTGACAGTTCCACATAATCCATTGGTTAGATTGTCGTGGGGGCAGTGTTAACTGGAGTCAATAAATGTGGATCTGGAAAAGCACAGCAGGTTAGATAGCATTTAAGGAGCAGGGAAGCCAACATTTTGGGCCAAAACCTTTCATCCGGACTAGGGAGGGGGAGGGGAGCCCTGGAATAAATAGGGCAGGGGGTGTGGAGCTGGTGGGAGGGTAGCTGGGATGGATATACATGGATGCAGGTTGGGGATTATTGTGGTTGGTCAGTGGGATGGGTGTAGCATATAGGTGAGTCAAAAGAGGGCAGGTTGGGCTGGAGAGATTTTGAAGCTGGTAAAGTCAATATTCAGGCCATTGGGCTGTAAGCTCCCAAGGTGAAAAATCAGGTGTTGTTCATCCAGTTTACGTTTGGTCTCACTCTGCCAGTAAAAGATGCCAAGGATGGACTTGTCACCAGAGGGAGTGGGAGGGGGGGGTTAAAGTGAATTGCAACTGGAATGTCGGCTTGGTTGGTGTGTGCAGACAGCAGATGCTCCTTGACTCTGTCCCTGAGTCTGCATTTGGTCTTCCCGATATAGAGGAGACCACATCAGGAGCAACACATACAGTGGATGAGGTTAGATGAAGTACAGGTGAATCTCTGCCAGACTTGGAAGGATAGTATGGGGCCAAATATGGAGATGATAGGGACGGTGTATGGGCAGGTATAGCACATCCTGAGGTGGCAGGGAAAGGTATCAGGTGTGGTAGAGGGGTTGGTGAGGAAGGTGGAGCTGACGAGGGAGTCATGGAGTGAATGGTCGCTGCTTAATGCAGACGGGGTGGGGAGCAAAATGTCTTTTTGTTGTTGGGGTCTGATTGTAGGTGGTGGAAATGTCAGAGGAAGATGCATGGCAATCAGAGGTTGGTGGTGTGGTATGTGATAAGTAGTTAGGGGGAGGGTGTTTGAGAGCAGAAGCATGTAAATAGGGGAGATGTTGTTCAGGGCATCCTTCATAACAGAGGAGGGGAAACTATGGTTCCTAAAGTAAGAGGATATCTGGGAAGTCCTGAAGTAGACAACCTCATCCTGGGAGGAGATGCAGAGGAATTGTGAGTATAGGATAGCATTGTTGCAGGACGGCATGTGAGGTGAAGTGTAGTTGACGGAGTCAGTGGGTTTGTAATGGCGAGGCAGTTACTGGAGATGGAGACAGTGAAATCCAGAAAGAGGAGGGAGGAGTCAGAAATGGCCCATATGAATTTGAGAGCATGGTGGAAGGTGTTGGCAAAGTTGATGGATTGATTGAGCTCCTCAAGAGAGCATGAGACAGCCCTGATACCATCATCAATGTAGCAGAGGTGACATGTGGGATGGTGCTGGTATAGTTGCTGAAGAGGGGCTGTTCCATGGTTTCTACAAGGAGGCAAGGCATAGCTCAGGCCCATGCAGGTACCAAACCCTCAGTTTATAGGAAGTGGGAGGAATGAAAGGGAAAATTGTTGAGGGTGAGGACCAGTTCCACAATGCAAATGGGAGTGTCAGTAGCAAGGGATTGGTTGGGCCTATGGGAAAGGAAGAAGTAAAGGGCTTTCGGGCCATCCTAGTCAGAGATGCAGGTGTAGAGGGAGTGAATGTCCATGATGAAGATGAGGTGTTGGGAATTGAAAGTTTTGAAAAAGGTAGAAGGTGTGGGTTGTGTCATGAATGTAGGTGGGGAGTTCCTGGACAAAAGGGGAAAGAACAGAGTCAAGGTAGGAGGGGATAAGTTTGTTGGGGCAGGAGCAGGCAGAGACAATGGGTCGACCAGGGCAGTCAGGTTTGTGGATTTTGGGTAGGAGATAGAAACGGGCCATGCAGGTTTGGGTAACTATCAAGTTGGAGGCTGTGGATGGGACTCATACTTCCGTGATTCTTCAGTGCCTTCATCTAACGTGGCAATTCAACCATTATCCCCAGTAGCCATACACACAGAACAGAAAGGTTTTGCACCTTAAAGTTCGATATTGCAGGCTACACCCTGAAGAAAAAAGCACTGGCATTCGGGAAAAAATACGTAACTTGACAATTCATTGAGTTACAGAGCATAGAAACAAACCTTTCAGTCCAACTTGTCCATGTCGGACTGTTGCGCCACATCTTGAAAGGCCTGGTACTCTTGGAATTTTTTAGACACTTCTTATGTTTGACAGACTTCTTCACAAATCTCAGAATGTGGCACACTGACAATTGCAAAACAGGACACAGTTTGACTACCTAAGGTTATCCTGGACTACCAGGGGATAGTTTGATTTTAAGTGTGCTCCATATTTCTGAAGGAGCTGGTATCAGAATTCAAGTCAGTCATCGTGGATAAAAACACAAGCAAATAGCATTCTGGCTGTTGATTGCCAGGCTGCTCACACAATTCTGGCATAGATCTTATTAAAACCCAGACCCTTCAGGTTCTTATAAGAATCCACCCACAGACTGCAAATGCAAGGAAGTTACGATGAATCTTCTTCAATTGTTGATTCATTCTGAACTGCGTATGTTATCAATTCTTTAAGAAAGATGATAGCTTTAAAGAGACAGCAGCAAGGGATTACAGGGATAGAGGACTTCAGTTTTGTGGATAGATTAGAGACTCTGAGGCTGTTCTCCTTACAGAAGAGAACATTGAGAGGAGATTTGATCAAGGTGGTTCAAATCATTATGGGAGTAGACAGAGTAAATTGAAAAAAGCTGTACACATTGGTGGAAAAGTCATGAACCAGAGGACACCAGTTTAAGGACCTTGGCAAAGCAACTAAAGATGATGGAAGAAAAATTTTGATTACAGAGTAAATGACTGGGATCCGGACTGCACACTCAGAGAAGGTGATGGAGGCAGATAAAATCGCAGCTTTCTAAAAGGATTTTGTCAGAACTCACACCACACTAGGTTATAGTCCAACAGGTTTATTTGAAAACACAGGTTTTTGGAGCCTTGCTCCTTCTTCAGGTATTACTGAGAGAAGTGGCATCTGATACAGAATTTATAAGCAAAAGACCAATGGGTCACATAACTGATGAGGATGTATTAAACAAACTAAGATGGTGTTAAATCTTCAATCAGTTAGAATGTGTTATTTGATTAATATGTATATGTAAATCCATACATTTCTTTCAAGTCATTGCCCTGAGAAAAATAAAGGTTTTATCAGTGTAAAAAAGAGGTGACATTTTAGGTCAGACGATGCATGTTAGATGTAAGGCCTTGTTTAGAATCTATTTGTGTTTGGGTTTGAAGTCAGACTAGCTTTATTTCTAAAGTAGGAATTTATAAAATGCTACATTGACTGATTGTCTATAAATTGTGTGCATTTTGCTCTATTTCATTCAAAATGTGATTTCTGGCCTTGTCCACCTCAGTTCAACATCAGTACCTCCATATTGTAAGAGAATTTGGATAAGCACCTAAAGAGAAATCATTCTCAGGGAACAGGAAAAATGCAAAGAAATGAAATTAGTTCAGCTGCTCTTACAGAGAAATGATCTGTGCACAACAGGCTTCCTACCGTGTTGAAAATGTTTTGTTGTTCTGAGTGAGTTTTATTAGCATGTTATAAAAACTGCCAATATTGGGCTGACCTCAGTAAATGTTCCCATGTGACTGAATAAAAATTAAGGCTTGAGACATATTTAGCTAATGTTAGAGCCTAATTCTACACGACTGTGATATGCATAGCCATTAAATAATGTAAGAAAATGTGGCAGAAATGCAACTTAGAATACCAAGATCTGGCAACCACTTTCATACTTCTCTTAAATGCACAGAAGAAGTGTCCAGACCTGCGAAGAAGCCTGTGAAACATATCAAGAAATTCCAAGACCTTTCAAGGTGTGTTGAAACAGTCCGGCATGGACAAGTTGGACCGAAGGGTATATTTCTATGCTCTATGACTCAATGAATTGTCAAAACATGTTTTTGTTTTGAATGGGAGTTTCTTTTTTCTCCAGTGCATAGTCTGAATTTCTAACTTTAAGTTGCAGAACTTTTCTCTTCTGTGTGTATGGCCACTTGAAGATACCGGTTGAGTTGTCATGTTAGATGAAGTGACAAAAAGCATAAGCACTAAAGAATCATTGGAGTATGAGGTGCCTGCAGTATGGGGAGAGTATTAGCAGAAACATGGTAGAAATGCAACTTAGAGTACCAAGGTCAAGTATCCACTTTCACACTCGTTTTCTGAAATGTACATATGTATTTATTTATATAAACTGTGGTACATCTGGAGAACAAATTTAATGACTCAGCTATCTGCAGTGGGTATAGAAAACATTTTGATTTACATTTTCCATGGCAGCAGTGAAGAACTCATCCAAAACCAGCACACACCCGAAAATTGTCACCCACTCTAAGAGTGGAGGAAATTCCTCATCATGAGTGCAAACCAAACAATGTCAGACTATTGATGAATTTTGTATAAGCTACTGAATAAGCTTTCACTTCTGTTTCAGAATATACATTTTACTTTTCTAAACCTCTTAATGGAAATGCTGTCTCCTCTTGATCCCGCATTAGCCAAGCCTCAGCCAACTCATGGCCAACTCCTACCTTTTGCTTTATAAGATTCGGAAATACAGAAAGTTAACTACTAATCATTTTCAATTATTTTCAGTGAATTGTGCATAGTGGAATGTGTAATTGAATTAATAATTTATTCATAGACCTGTATCCAAATACCACCACAACATTGGATGGTGTTGAGGAAGTATATTAGTTTAAAGTAATAATTAGTACCTAGTTAACTTAATTGTCTGTAAATTAAATTCACATAATTGCATAAGAATATTGAAGAAGCCTGAAATTTCAAATACACTGCACTGAGCTGAAATAAGACTCACAGAATTTTCAAACATTGCTTGTTAACGCCAAATTTCAATGGCGTAATGGGAATTTCATGGCTAAGTGAGTAGTCTCTCTTAATAACACACCACTACCTAGCTGTATAATTTCATTAAAGCAGTAATTAAAGGTCCTTCACATCAGACTTATTCAGCATTAATTACTAAACAAGCTGTACCATTTTTTCATGACCTTTTTTATTCCAAACGAATCCTTTCCGTCTGTGTTTGAAAACAACCTAAATCAAGCAAGATAGTCTTTGGGAAATATTGAATTCTATAGCACATTTTATTTGGCTTGGGCTCCTGACAGTGTAAGCGTAGTTAGGTGAATGACTGCCAAAGGATAAATATTATGGGTCTAAATGTAGCAGTGCAAGATAGACTAGATATGCACAGCAATTACACCATGGAAACAGACAAGGTGGCCCAAACATCCCAGGGAGTGTTTGCCTTCCATGTTGAACAATTTAACAAATTCAAACGGGGGATGTGTGTATACCAGGCTGAGCCAGAATTTATTGCCCGTTTATTATTGCCCTAAAGAAGACAGTGGTGAGCTATAGATAACACAATGTGGAGCTGGCGGAACACGGCAGGCCAGGCAGCATCAGAGGTGCAGGAAAGCTGACATTTCGGGTTTGATTCTGAAGAAGGATCCTGATCCAAAACGTCAGCTTTCCTGCTCCTCTGATGCTCCCTAGCCTGCTGAGTTCTTTCAGCTCCACACTGTGTTATCTTTGACTCCAGCATCAACAGTTCTTACTATATCATAGTGGTGAGCTACCTTCCTGGTTGTGGCAGTTCATTAGGTGTAGGCAAAACTACAATGTTGGTAGGGAGGGAGTTCCAGGATTTAGATGCAGCAACGATGAAGGATGGCAATATATTTACATGTCAGGATGGCTTGGATGGGAAATTACAGGTAATGGTGTTTCCATCTACCTCCTGTATATAGTCGCTGGCATGGATTTCACATCTGCTATCTGAGGATCTTTAGTGATTTTCCATCGTATACCTTAGAGATGGATTACACTGTCATTACTCTGCAAGGTGGTAGAGGGAGTGAATATTTGAGGATGTAAAACCAAAATAATGGACTGCTCTTTTCAAAGATGGTGTCAAGCTTCTAGTGTGTTATTTGAGTTGAACTTATCCGGGCAAGTCATAATTACAAATTTCAGAATTGCTCCTCTGAACCTCTATTGGACTTACTTATTTCCACAACATGTCAGTGCCTTCTGACTAATCATGAATGAACATGGATACTTATTGCTAACCACTCTGCAAAATGGCCCTCCACAACCAAAACAGAATTTGCTGGAGAGACTCAGCAGGTCTAGCAGAAACTGTGGATAAAGTAACAAAGTTAATGTTTTGGGTCTAGCAACCCTTTGTCAGTTTCTCCAGCACTGTCTTTTTGTTTCAGATATCCAGAACTTTGTTTATTTTTCATCCATTATTTCTTTTCCTTTAACCATTTCTAAAATTAACCATTTGACGTATTCTGAGAACATTTCCTAAAACCGCAGGTGTTGGACATTGGATCATATCAGCCTACATTGTCTACACAGGAGTGGTAATGGGAAATGATTCTTCCACAGAGGGAATTAACCTGAGGCCTGAATGAAATTGGGCTGACAGGTTGTGGGTGCCTATGCTGCATCATCAATGTAAGTATTGGTGAAATGGGGAAGGGGATATCAAATAGTTGAAAAGGCCTGTTACATTTCATTGAAAATGCAAATTGGGAGGTACACATAGCAGGGTGCTCATATAATGTACTGTTTTGGCAAAATTACCAAAATACACTGTTTTATTGTCAACAGAGAAGAAAATGAGAATGCTTTGTACACTGGAACCCAGACAATTAATGCATGCTGTTTTCACTCGAGGATTTCAGGACCATAGGACTGTTATTCATCGACCATCTTCTAAATCAATTTGGACATTTGATAAATGATGAAGGTTGTCTCTGAAATGGCAATCTTTCAATCTTTCAAATGCTGCCATCACTCAGAAGAGCAGAACACACAAGTAAAAAAGCAATAACTTGTGGATGTCAGACATCTAAAATAAAAGCAGAAAAAAAACTCAACAGATCTGCCAGCATCCATGGAGAGAGGAACGTTTTGAGTCGAGCATGATTTTTCTTTGGATCTCCAAAACACAAAAACATTTGAAAGGAATAATGCACAACTTATTAGGCAAATTTTATGGTTCAGTATGAACCAACCACTGCCTTTACTTACATAGAAATTGCCATGTTACTCCACTAGTCAGTGAAAAGCAGATTCATCATCCATAAAGTTGCAAAGATCAAAATCCACCTGAAACTTTTCATTTTACAAATTTAGACAGCATTCAGGCAGGACAGCATTACAAACCAGATCTTTACTTTTACTTCCTTGAAATAACTTATTGTTGTAATGTAAGAGATTATACTGGGCTGCTCAGAAAGGGATTTAACAAGAAAAAAATCATTCCAGGAGCAAAATCTCATGAGAAGCGGCCTTGTCATGTGAGTCTTTTGTAGAACATAAGAAGTAAACATCTCTCATTTTACAAATCCTCAGAGCTGGAGCATTTTCATTTTTAGTTCATGGGATATGGGCATCAACTGCTGTGCCAGCATTATTGCCCATACCTAGTTGCCCCTGACAAGGTGGTGGTGAGTTACCTTCTTGAATTACTGAAGTCTTATAGGTGGTACAAACTGTTACATCAATGAGTCAGTGGTGGAGCTTGTGGATGGTGATGTTTGTGGATGGGGATGTTTGTGGATTGGGATGCTTGTGGATGGGGTGCCAATTAAGCAGACTTTTGTTTTAGAAGATGGTATGCTTTTCAGTGTTGCTGGAGCTGCACTCATCCAGGCAAGTGGAGATTATGCCATCATGCTCCTGACCTGTGCATTGGTGGCACTGGACAGACTTTGGGGAGTTAGGATATGTACTACTCACTGCAGGATTTCTACCCTTTAACTTCCTCTTGTTGCAAGTTGCTGTCTTGTTTCTTATCAATGGTCAGCCCCAGTAGGGGATTGCACACTTTTTATGGCCACAATCGTCTTCTCAGTGATTATTTTTGAAGAAGTATGTTCTTTGATATAGCATCTGTTCAGGCCACAATGAATGAAATTGACCTATGCAAGCAAAGAATCAGATTCTTCAACCAAATATCACCCTTCGACATCGGAGATAATGGGAACTGCAGATGCTAGAGAATCCGAGATAACAAAGTGTGGAACTGGATGAACACAGCAGGCCAAGCAGCATCTTAGGAGCACAAAAGCTGACATTTCGAGCCTAGATACGGTCTAGGCCTGAAAAGTCAGCTTTCCAGTTCCTTTGATGCTGCTTGGCCTGCTGTGTTCATCCAGCTCCACACTTTGTTATCACCCTTGGACATGATCTTATTCCCTGAAGAAATCACAGAAAGTCAATTTTTAAAGAATGTACGATGAAAATTTTATTGCATTTCTTGCATTGATGTGCAAGATTCATCGTATATTGTTAAACACATTTTGTACACACAGGGTTCACAGGATCTTCCTGTTGAGGAAATTGAGAAAGGTTATAGTTGAGTTCACAAAGAGATTTACATGCTTTCCTTGTATCCTGGTAACATGCATAGCACCATAAATCTACTTTGCTGCTGCCTTACTGTTTGGCCAAAACTGATGCTCTCTTCAGCTCCTCTATGACACAATATTATCAGACTGCTAACTCCTCACATTAAAATTATCATTCAGCATAAAAATATAAAAATTGGGCTTTTATGCATATTTGATACGTCATGGACTAACTATAAAAAGAACTAAAAATGTGAAAGAGTTCAAGAGGAGATGAATAACAAGGTGTTGAGTTGGATAAACACAGCAGGTCAAGCAGCATCAAAGGAACTGGAAAGCTGGCTTTTCGGGCCGAGACCCTTCTTCAGAATTGGGGATGGGAAGGGGGCTCTGAAATAAACCTACCTAGAATAGACCTCTTCCCACCCACCTTCCTGTAAAAATGTCATCCCCTATTCCCAAGTCATTTGTCTCCAGCGCATTTGCTCCTAGGCAAGAAGGGGTAAGATAAAGGAACTTGGATGATGAGAGCGGTGGAGCTTCTCGTCAAAAGGAAGAAGGTAGCTTACATAAAGTGGAGGAAGCTAGGGTCAAGCTCAGCTCTAGAGGATTACAGGCAGGCGAGGAAAGAGCTCAAAAATGGTCTGAGGAGAGCCAGGAGGGGGCACGAGAAAGGCAGAACGGATTAGGGAGAACACAAAGGCATTTTACACTTATGTCAGGAATAAGAGAATGGTCAAAGAAAGAGTAGGGCCGATCAGGGATAGCATAGGGAACTTGTGTGTGGAGTCTGAGGAGGTAGGGGAAGCCCTAAATGAGTTTTTTGCTTCTGTCTTTACGAAAGAAACGAACTTTGTGGTGAATGAAACCTTTGAAGAGCAGGTGTGCATGCTGGAATGGATAGAGATAGAGGAAGTTGATGTGCTGAAAATTTTGTCAAACATTAAGATTGACAAGTCGCCAGGCCCGGACCAGATTTGTCCTCGGCTCTTTTGGGAAATGAGAAATGCAATTGCTTTGCCACTTGCGAAGATCTTTGCATCCTCACCCTCCACTGGAGTCGTACCTGAGGACTGGAGAGAGGCAAATGTAATTCCTCTCTTCAAGAAAGGAAGTAGGGAAATCCCCGACAATTACAGACCAGTAAGTCTCACGTCTGTCGTCTGCAAGATGTTAGAAAGGATTCTGAGGAATAGGATTTATGACCATCTGGAAGAGCATGGCTTGATTAAATGCAGTCAACACGGCTTTGTGAGGGGCAGGTCATGTCTCACAAACCTTATCGAGTTCTTTGAGGATGTGACTAGAAAAGTTGATGAGGGTCGAACTGTGGATGTGGTGTATATGGACTTCAGCAAGGCATTTGATAAGGTTCCCCATGGTAGGCTCATTCAGAAGCTCAGGAGGAATGGGATACAGGGGAACTTAGCTGTCTGGATACAGAATTGGCTGGTCAACAGAAGGCAGCGAGTGGTAGTAGAAGGAAAATATTCTGCCTGGAAGTCAGTGGTGAGTGGGGTTCCACAGGGCTCTGTCCTTGGGCCTCTACTGTTTGTAATTTTTATTAATGACTTGGATGAGGGGATTGAAGGATGGGTCAGCAAGTTTGCAGACGACACAAAGGTTGGAGGCGTCGTTGACAGTATAGAGGGCTGTTGTAGGCTGCAGCAGGACATTGACAGGATGCAGAGATGGGCTGAAAGGTGGCAGATGGAGTTCAACCTGGATAAATGCAAGATGATGCATTTTGGAAGGTCGAATTTGAAAGCTGAGTACAGGATTAAGGATAGGATTCTTGGCAGTGTGGAGGAACAGAGGGATCTTGGTGTGCAGATACATAGATCCCTTAAAATGGCCACCCAAGTGGACAGGGTTGTTAAGAAAGCATATGGTGTTTTGGCTTTCACTAACAGGGTGATTGAGTTTAAGAGTCGTGAGATCTTGTTGCAGCTCTATAAAACTTTGGTTAGACCGCACTTGGAATACTGCATCCAGTTCTGGTCGCCCTATTATAGGAAAGATGTGGATGCTTTGGAAAGGGTTCAGAGGAGGTTTACCAGGATGCTGCCTGGACTGGAGGGCTTATCTTATGAAGAGAGGTTGACTGAGCTCGGACTCTTTTCATTGGAGAAAAGGAGGAGGAGAGGGGACCTAATTGAGGTATACAAGATAATGAGAAGCCTAGATAGAGTTGATAGCCAGAGACTATTTCTCAGGGCAGAAAAGGCTAACACAAGGGGTCATAGTTTTCAGCTGGTTGGAGGAAAGTATAGAGGGGATGTCAGAGACGGGTTCTTTACACAGAGAGTTGTGAGAGCATGCATTGCCAGCAGCAGTTGTGGAAGCGAGGTCATTGGAGACATTTAAGAGACTGCTGGACATGCATATGGTCACAGAAATTTGAGGGTGAATACATGAGGATCAATGGTCGGCACAACATTGTGGGCTGAAGGGCCTGTTCTGTGCTGTACTGTTCTATGTTCTATGTTCTATGAGGCATTCCACTCCCGTACATCTCAGATGTCCTCATTTTTCAAGGACTACAAATTCCCCCTCAGTGGTCGAGAACACCCTCAACCGTGTCTCCCGCATTTCCCACAACTCATCCCTTACACCCCGTTCCCGCAATAACAACCAAAAAAGTATCCCCCTCATCCTTGCGCACCACCCCACCAACCTCCAGGTCCAACGCATCATCCTCCGACACTTCCACCATCTGCATTCTGACCCCACCACCAAAGACAATTTTCCCTACCCACCCTTGTCTGCTTTCCAGAGGGACCATGCTCTCCATGACTTCCTTGTCCATTCCACACTCCCTTCCAGCCCCACCACACCTGGCACTTTTCTCTGCAACCACAGGAAGTGCCATACCTGTCCTTACACTTCCCCCCTCACTCCCATCCCAGGCCCGAAGAAGACTTTCCACATCAAGGAGAAGTTCACCTGCACATCTGCCAGTGTGGCATGCTGCGTCTGCTGAATCCGTTGTGGCCTCCTCTGCACCAGGAAAACCAAGCAGAGGCTTGGAGACCACTTTGCAGAAGACCTATGCTCGGTTCGCACTAAACAACTGCACCACCCAGTTGCGAACCACTTCAACTCCCCCTCCCATTCCTTAGACGACATGTCCATCCTGAGTCTCCTGCAGTACCACAATGATGCTATCCGAAGGTTGCAGGAACAGCAACTCATGTTCCACTTAGGAACCCTGCAGCCCAATGGTATCAATGTCGACTTCACAAGCTTCAAAATACCCCTCCTCCTACCGCATCCTAAAACCAGCCCAGCTCGTCCCCACCTCCCTAACCTGTCCTTCCTACCACCTATCCCCTCCTCCCACCTCAAGCCCCACCCCCATCTCCTACCTACTAACCTTGTCCTGCCCCCTTGATCTGTCCATCCTCCCTGGACTGACCTATTCCCCTCCCTAACTCCCTACCTACACACACCTTTACTGGCTCTACCCCGCCTCTTTGACCTGTCTGTCTCCTCGCCACCTATCTTCTCCTCTATCCCATCTTCTAACCACCTCCCCCACTCTCCCTATTTATTTCAGAAACCCCTTCCTCTCCCTCATTTCTGAAGAAGGCTGTAGGCCCAAAACGTCTGCTTCCCTGCTCCTAAGATGCTGCTTGACCTGCTGTGTTCATCCAGTTCTACACCTTGTTACCGCAGATTCTCCAGCATCTGCAGTTCCTACTATCTCAAGAGGAGATGAAAATGATTTTTGAGGTGATATGCCAGCAGAAATAGCTTCTAGTCCATTTTACCGTCAAAAATAAATTATTGGCTCATCTTAAATATTGAAGCTACAGGAAAACTGGTTTCAAATGAGGAGCCACTGAACATTTTCTGCTCTTTTCCCACCATAGATTATTTTGATTCTTAGTTTTGTCTTAAATCATTTTCATAGCTTTATCCATATTTCCGACACCTTTGAGGCTATTTCTCCTTGATTTATAAACTAGGAATGTTTACTAGACCCTGTAAGCTAATTATTTTTTACACACAAGAATTATTGCCTATTTCCATAAATTGTCAGTTTATTAAGCCTTTTTACAGTTAGAAGCTCTCTAATAGGCCATAAAAGTTGACTTTGTAGTGCTCATAAGATTTGGCAGTGAAGGTACCATTTTGGCATCAAAGTACAATGGTGCAGTGTGTGTACACTCCGTGTGATCCTGCCAAATGCCATTTTGGTGAGGTTGTTAACACAGAGTATGTGAATTTACACTGGAAGAATTCAGAGCAGTATCTTTATGACTGAGTGTACAACTCTTATTTGAAATTGTTATTGCCTTATCACTTTAGTTATTGCGCTCTCTTAAACACATGCAGTAAACATGCAGCCAGCAGCATAAAGTGCCATGACTATTTCAGATTAGTTGCAGATTAAATTCTCCAGGTTCTACCTGAGTTTGTGGAAATATGGTGATTTTTCTGTCATTCAAAGTTGATATAGGCTACGATGATTGGTGTCACATATGAGGAGATCTTAGTTGTGACTTCAAGGGGTCTACTCAGACATTGTCTGTTTACCACCTTTGACATACTGTTTTAAAGGGAAATTGTAGGAGGAACAATGGGAGAAGGATTTTAAGCAGGCAGTCTTTATCGATCTACAGGCTTTACGAACCATTACCTGTATGCATTATCAACGCTTTACAAAGGCGATGATCAAGGAAATCCACCACAACATTTTGTTAGGCCATCAGGCGAGTAAGAGCATGGCCAGTGGCTGTGAAAGTGATCATCTTCATGCATTTCTTTGTATCAGAATCCTTCTAGATTGGACTAGGCAATATCTCTAATACTTCCTAGTTTGTTGCCCACTGTTGTAAAGAAAGCTGATTCCTGCTCTTTATGCCAGCAGAAGAGAGTACATTGCCAGAGGAAATAAAATCAGAGTATCTATATGGCTTTACAATGATAGTGGGATTCACAAAGCTACAGGGTGCCATCATCTGTAGACAAATGGCTTTGCAGTTGCTGGGTTTAAAGCAGAAATGTTCTGCCAACACAAAGTGTTCCATACCCTGAATGCGCTGTTGATATGTGACCATCATGCAGGTGAATAAGTCATAGTCCAGTGGCAATTGCATGATGCAATTTTTTCTGTGCTAGACTACTGTTCCTAAAGTACTTGAGCCACCAAGCCTCCTTGGGTACACTTTACTTGGTTCAATATGATCTTTGCTTCAGTATGCTTTATGCTAACATTGTTGTTTGCCAGCTTTATGAGAACATTGAGGAATTATGAGGATCATTTCTTGTACCTCATTGTAATGCGTAATCTTTATATATAATTGTTGAGTCTGTTCCTATTGAACTAAGTTGTCAATCTGAGTTTCTAACATCATTATATTAGAGTAAAGCCGGTATAAGGATCATATAAGTAAGTGTTGTAACACTTCATGTCTTTACAAATTTCCTGAATGCAGCTTTCTAATACAGAGCCTAACTCCTTATTTTTATGTTACATTCTGGTTTGTTATTCACGATAATCTTTTGGTGACAGGACAACATGACCAATTTCATCATCATCATTGTACATTCATTACATTACATCAAAACTGAGGGTGGCTGCTGGGGCATTCAAAACACAAACAGATCAGCCATGATTATCTAAAATGGGAGAGAAAGCTTGTGAGAACAATTTCTATTCCTATATCATATGTGATGAAAATGTGAGGGTAAGCATTTTGGCAGAAAGATTAGAAGAGCTAAATATTATTTAAATGGAGAAAGACTGCAGAAAGTTGTAACACAGAAGCTTTGCGCATCACAAAGGCATGCTGGTTCAGCAGTAATAAAGAAGATAAACAGATTATTGGCTTTTATACAAAAGGGAATGGAGTGTAAAAATAGGGAAGTCTTGTGATACAATGATACAAGGTACTAGGCAGGCCACACCTGGAATACTGAAGATTTATTGTCCTCTTTTCTAAGGAAAGCTACATTGACAGAGGAGGCAGTCCAGAGAAGGATCACTCAGTTGATTCTAAGTTTGGAGGGGCTATCTGATGAGGAGAGGTTGAGTAGTTTGAGTTTGTAATCATTGGAGTTTAGAAGATTAAGAGGAACCTAATTGGAATATGTAAGATTATTTGAGCACTTGACAAGGTAGACGCAAAAATGTTGTTTCCACTTTTAGAAAAATCTAGCATATAACCTCAGTATTACCCTTTTAATACAAAGATGAGGGGTTTTTTTTCTGGCAGAGGCTAGTCAATCTGTGAAATTCCTTACCACAAAGGCCTGTTGAGGCTGGATCATTGAATACACTCAAGGATGGGATAAAAAGCTTTTTAACCAATAATGGTATCAAAGGTTACAGGATAATGCAGGAAAGTAGAGTTGAGGACTTCAGATTAACCATGACCTAATTGAATGGTGCAGAAAACTCAAAGTGGGGGGTGCAAATAGCCTACTTCTGCTCCTATATTTTCTGGCCTTTAGTTGTTTAACATCTTCAGGTAATCCGACAAGCCACCACTGCTTAGTGCAAATGACATATGAACCTTATTAAGTTTGTAGTCTTTGACCTTATGTTATGCTGAATAAACGTCTCATCATCTGTCTGAATGGTATATTTGGTGATTCCACTGTAAAGCATCTAACATGTTATAGGTCCTATTCATCATTAGATTGAAAGCAACAGTGAGACAGTATGCTAACATTGCAGTCAGAGGTTAGATAACCCTTTGTATCATTTCGTGGGGTTCTGCAGTAATGTCTCTCAAGAGATCCAGCAGATTGAGCAGAATCCTGTGGAATCTCCTCTTGACTCCTCCATCATTGTTAACACTTCAATGGTTCAGTATGCATGTAGACTAATGGGTTACGCAGAAATATTTGCGCATCCTGTAAGACAGCATTGAATTTGAAAGAGCCAGCACTTTGTGCACCGATTTTCAGCTGACCAGTGTATTAGGAGAGAGAATATATGTGTGTGAAATGCTTACTGTGCACCTCCTGGATCTGAATAACAAGGTACTCCCTTGCAAATTCGACATATATAATGAACCTCCCCATTTCTGATCTCATGGTGGAGAGAAATTCATTGAAGCAGGCATGGATGGTTGGGCATGACCCTGTAGAACTCATCAGAGATGTCCTAGAGCTGAGATGACCAACGACCACAAACACCTTGTTTTGTGCTGGGAATGACTCCAATTTGTCAAGCGTTTTCCCCCAGTTCCCATTAATTCTTGTTTTCCCTTTGATGTGCATAGACTCTAATTTTGGTAATACATACAATATTTAGATGTGCCACCTAAGTTCTCAAGTAGACATAATAAAAGGGTCCAAATGCAATGAGTGTTATTAATAGCTTTAGATTCCTTAAAACTATTTGGACTCCAATTAACGTAATTATTTCTCGGAAATTTCGACAGATTTTTCTCTCACTTGCAGGAACTTGAAACTGATTGTTTCCTTTTTAATTGATGCTATCAACAGACTCTCTCCAAGGAATTTCCACAGAATCTTATCAGGCTCTGAGCGACATGGCATGTTGGTGAGATGGGAGGAAGAATTTGCCAAGATGGTCGTATTGACATCTAAGTCAGCTTGCTATAACTCCTCACATCCCCAGCCCCTCTCCCCCTGCCGAACCTTCGCTCAAGCAGCATGGCAAGCCTATTGTCATGGAGCAGCAATTTCCAAATGCATGTTCTTTATTGCTTCTTAACAGCAACTCACTGCAGGTTGTAATCCTACCACATGTGCTACATAAACCAGCCTTTGGGAAAAGGTGACATGGAAAACACTGCAAGTTCTTGGCAGGTTCAACACGCCACTTGCTCCAAAATACTTCCATGTTTGATACTGGGCTCCAATATCTCGGGAATACTCCACGCCCACAGGCATTGTAATGCCTCATGCAATAGCCTCTATGTGCCCTCATGATTCATCTTTGATTCACTTTCGTCCTTCAATCCTTCAACTCTGGGGCTGCAAGGGCAACTATCATTGCTCCGCTGGAGCACAGACATTTTGTGTTCGGGGACATGCACCCTGCTCAGGGATTGGACCAGGCTGGACCTCTGGATTTTTCGCTGTCATTGCACCTCAATCAAACTGAGCCAACCTGGATGCTCACAGTGTCCATGACTTGCCTTGCCTTTTTCACACACTTCCTACTCATCCAGAGATACCTAGCTCATATTACTACTGAATCAAAGAAAAACAAAAAGTGCTGGAGAAACGCAGTAGGGCCTGGCATCTGCAGAGAGAAAAGAAAAGTGGACATTTCAAATCTAGTGATCCTCTGTCATATTACCACTGCCTTGCTATGCCATCTAGCATAGACACAAAGCCAGGAGGATTGCCGCCACTATCAGCAGGCCTCAGTTTAGTTAAAGGGGATAGCTTTCACTGAAACTAGTCATCAACATCTGGCTCAGTAAGTTAAGCACAGTCACTGATACCAGCCCAGGACCTGCTCAGGGCCGTCAAAGTCAGGACCACTGCTCATGAGGGGTGACGAGCCGAATGATGGGTAGCACACCATGTATCATGACTCTTTCAGCCTTATTGTTGGTTAGTTTGCTGTTGGATTGAGAGGGAGAGAAATGCATTGTGATGAAAGCAGGTGGCACAGTTATTCCTGTTGATGCATGTGGGGATGTTTCCCAATCGAGAGTTAGCAGTGCTGAGGGCATAGAGTAGAGCGATGTCACAGTTTGGGATCAGTGAAGGTGTGTGAGGAGGATGTTGCAGGCATCAGTCAGAGTGGTGGGGTATGAGCCTCAGAGTGTGGCAGAGCAGTAGCAGAGAGAGAGAGTGAAAATGAGGTATTGAAGAGAATGGTGGCACTTACACAGGCTGAGTGAAGAATGGCATGGGCTTTCTACCTACAGTGCTGGGCATGCTGAGACTGCTGCGACTGCTTTGTCATGCTGGCAAACCTTAAGCCAGGCTGGCATGGTCTAATGTCATAGCCTGCTCGTAGGTTCTGGGGGAGAAGAGAATGTCTCACCTATCGACCAGCCTATCCAGCCCCCATTTCCAAGACAATGCTTCTAAAACTGTGTGGGACTTCACCTCGTTTTCCATGTCTGTGACAAATATCAGGAATTATAGCAGTCCAGGCTGGTAGTGCTTCTCCAAGTACACAATAACCTTTTAAATATGGCACCGGTGCCAGAGATGCCAGTCCATTTCAAAAACTCCAGTGAGTAGCAAGTTGCTCCAGCAACATAGTGTGTTAAGAAGTGGCGGGAATATGTGAGTTCAAATGGCCATTCAAGCAATGAGTTTAATAAGACACACTGACAAAGTTCTCTCAGGCGCAAGGTGAGAATCACTCCATCAAACTTGAACTGATTAGCACTTCACCAAAAACAGGTAAGATTCTGCCCTTGAACTCCCATAAAGGGCAGGTCAGAGAGGATTAAACCAGCAAATGTGCAAAACCTGACCCTAACCAATCATTTTAAACCTATTCTCTCAGATCCATGATGAAGTTACTTGTCCAAACTACCTGTGAATATCTTCAGCTTGAGAAATCACTGTCTAAATCCTTTCCTAACCATATTGAAACAAGATTAGTCCTATTTTCTCCAAATGGAGATGTTGATACAGGCTTCATGCACTGATGGCACACAACGATGCATCTGTTTGAAAGAATATGAAAACTTTAAGAAATGCCTTTGTGAAAACTATTTATACAAATGTGGGGAATTATCAGTGCAGTGGAAAACTGAGAATACTGGGCAGAAAGTAATTAGCTGTTCAGAAATACCACATTGAGGGAAAAAAACTGAGATGATAAGATTTTTCAGGGAATTTCTATTGACTCTCCTTTACCATCTGGCAGATGACAATAGAACAGATTTGGATAGAGATTAAGATGAATCCCATTTTGGAATTTTCTGCCAGATGTGATCATGGATGTCAGATATAAAGCTACATTCAAATTAAACTAAAGCTGAGGTCTCATTTAGGGCAGCACGGAGGCTCAGTGTTTAGCACTGTTGCCTCATAGCACCAGAGACCCACGTTCAATTTCATCCTCAGGCACTATCTATGTGGAGTTTACACATTCTCCTAGTGTTTGTGTGGGCTTCCTCCGGGTGCTCTGGTTTCCTCCCACCATCCAAAGATGTGCAGTTTAGGTGGGTTGATTATGTTAAATAGTCCATATTGTCCAGGGATAAGCAGGCTAGGTGGATTAGCCATGGGAAAGTGCAGGGTTGTAGGGGTAGGGTGGGTCTGGGAGGGCTGCTCTTCAAAGGTTTGGTGTTGCACTCAGTGGGCTGAATGCCCAGCTTCAATGCTGTAGGGATCCTAGGATTATTTACCTTGTGGCATAAATAAGATACCTTTACAATGTACAATTATGACATGAATTTTTGTAGTGATTGAGAAACTCATCACTTCAGCAAGAATGATGGCTGAAGCACACATCTGTAACTCTTGACCCTGAAGCAGCATCAACACCCAAGATGATGGTCGTGGGTTGGCATGATGCGGCAGTAAATTGACACTGGACTTATAATAGAAAGTAAAGAGAATGTGTTTGAATTTTAAAGGTCTAAAGATGGTATTTTAATGAGTTGAAAGGTGACCTTTGGTTCTTGTACTACAAAAAATACAGCTGCATGACTGAAATGTGCCTTCTGGAAAATAGCTCAAATGATGTTAACTTGGATGTTGCAGCTACCTGATCCTTGCAGCACTCATTTCTTAATTCAAATTCTCATCCTGATTCCATCTACATATTCTGTCCCTCCCCCTTTCCCCTGTGACAGGCTTCTTAATGCAACACAAAATATAACCACTGCATTGTAATACAGGTAATAATGCCAGGAATTTATGGAAAGTATATTAGTTAATCTAACCCACATATAATCTGCTCAGGAAGTTGTCACCTACCTTAGGCAAACAGAAGACATTGAGTGTGGGTCTGTGAGATTTTGCTGCCCGCATGTTTTACCAGGCAATCTCACCACATGGTGAAAGGTCTACCAGAAGCTGGAAAGATGCTATCAGCACAGGGCAGAAGTCCTAAAACGATTCCTTATTAGTCCGGAAGGCTGCTTTCTACCTTACCAGCCACTGATAAAATTCTACGGATATGGGAAGGTGACCTCCTTCCAAATTGTTTAGCAATCCATATGGCCACTTTCCAAAGCCAGATAGTGAGAACTGGACAACAGATTCTACACAAAAGTCTGAAAAGCTTCTACTTATGGTGGAATTTCTTGATCAGATAAGTCACCAGTTCAGAGGTCCTAGAGCGCACCAATTGCATCAACATAAATTCATTGCTTGTCCTAAGTTGAGGAGTCCTGGAAATCTTGAAAGATTGTATGCCTTTT
The DNA here is from genome assembly GCF_030684315.1 of Stegostoma tigrinum. NCBI lineage: Eukaryota > Metazoa > Chordata > Chondrichthyes > Orectolobiformes > Stegostomatidae > Stegostoma > Stegostoma tigrinum. The sequence goes on from NC_081356.1 coordinate 74,445,146, forward strand.
TTATATTCATTTGTGGGATGTGGACATCGCCGGTTTGCCAGCATTTATTGCTCCTGAGAAGATGGTGATAGCTCTCTTCTTGAACTGCTGCTGATCCATGATGCTATAAGGGAAGGAATTCCAGGATTTTGACCCAGTGACACTGCAGGAACAGTGATATATTTCTATGATGTGGAGATGCCGATGTTGTACTTGGGTGGAGAAGGTCAAAAATCACACCACACCAGGTTATAATCCAACAGGTTTATTTGAAAATGCAAGCTTTCAGAGCTCAGCTCCTTCTTCAGGCATAGTGTGAGAGAGAGGGTATAAAACACAGAATTTATAAGCAGAAAGGTAACGACTGTAGAACTAGCTGCCTCTTATTGCATCTTTAATTGGTTAGAAAGGAGACTACTGATTAAAATGCAAAATCCAGATTCCTCTGAAGTCATTGAGATAATTACAAGTTTTATTGATGTATACGAGAGGTGACATCTCAGGTCAGACAATGCATTTTAGGTGTGAGGTCTTGCTTAGAATCTATCTATGTTTTAAACTTGGATCAGGTGTTTTTTGTGCAGGACAGAATGTGTTTGCAGCTGCACAAACATCTTGGATGAAGTAATGCTGATTGTGAATGTTGTGTGAGAGCATGTATGTGAAAGAGAGGGTGTGGGTGTGTTTGTGTGAGAAAGTGTGCATCTACGTGTGTGTTTAAGTGTGTGCAGGAGTGTATAGTGTGGTCGAGTCACCAGGAATGTGACATGAACCTAAGATCATGATTGAAGTTGTTTTTGTGGGTATGGAACTTGGCTTTCATCCTCTGCTCAGTGATTTTATGTCGTTTTGTATCTCGAAGTCCACTTTGGAGGATGCTTACCTGAAGATCAGAAGCTGAATTTTCTTAACCCTGAAGTGTGGCCCCACTGGGAGGGAGCACCCCTGTCCAGTGATCATTGTACAGTACCCAGTCGTCCAATGTTAGTGTCTGCGTGGCCTTGCCAATATACCATGCCTTGGGGCATCCTTGCCTGCATTGTATGAGATAGACAATATTGACTGAGTCACATGAATATCTGCCATGTATGTGGTGGGTGGTGTTCCCATGTGTGACGCACAGTCTCACACACATACACACACGAGTTGTTTCATCCAAGATGTTTGTGTAGTTGCAGGTACATTCTGTTTTTCTAAAGAAAACCTGAATCTGTGTTAAAACATAAACAGATCATAGAGATCTATAAAAGGCAAACAGAACCAGATAAGGTAGATTCAGGAAGGATGCCCCGAGTGGTGGGGGAGACCAGAACCATAGTTTACAACCTAAGGATATAGAATTGACAGAAGTTTCTTCACCCAGAAAGTAGAACACCTGGGCAATACATTACCACAGAGAGCAGTCAACTTTAAAACATGGTATGATTTCAAGAGGAGTTGGATATAGCACCTGGGGCTAAAGGGATCAAAGGATCTGGAGAAAAGCTGGAACAGGCTATTGATCATAACAAATGCAATGTTTTTATGTTACAGATAGATGTCAACTTATGAGAAGTGCAACAGTGTTCCCTACAGGACTTTCTTCTGAGAGAAAGAGACAAATCATTGTGCAGACTAGCTTTTTAATATATGGCAATGACCTGGATTCGACTGTACAGCACAAAACCGTAAAAGTAATAACAGTGAAAAAGCTAGCAACAGAATAAGTACACAGCTGTATGAAATGATACATTTTCAGAGAAGGTGGAGGAATAAGACCATAAGACGTAGGAGTGGAAGTAAGGCCATTTGGCCCATCAAGTCCACTCTGCCATTTAGTCATGGCTGATGGGCATTTCAACTCCACTTCCCTGCACGCTCCCTAAAGCCCTTGATTCCTTGTAAGATTAAGAATTTATCAATCTCTGCCTTGAAGACATTTAACATCCCAGCCTCCACTGCGCTCCACAGGCCCACCACTCTCTGGCTGAAGAAATGTCTCCTCTTTTACGTTGTAAATTTACCCCCTCTAATTCTAAGGCTGTGCCCACAGGCCCTAGTCTCCCCACCTAACAGAAACAACTTCCCAGTGTCCACCCTTTCTAAGCCATGCATTATCTTGTAAGTTTCTATTAGATCTCCCCTCAAGCTTCTAACTCTAATGAATACAATTCCAGGATCCTTAGCCATTCATTGTATGTTAAACCTACCATTCCAGGGATCATCCGTGTGAATCTCCGCTGGACACGCTCCAGGGCTAGTATGTCCTCCCTGAGGTGTGGGGCCCAAAATTGGACATAGCATTCTAAATGGGGCCTGACTAGAGTGTTATAAAGTCTCAGAAGCACTTCACTGCTTTTATATTCCAGCCCTCTTGAGATAAACGACAACATTACATTTGCTTTCTTAATCACAGACTCTACCTGCAAGTTAACCTTTAGAGAATCCTGCACCAACACTCCCAGAACCCTTTGTACTTCTGCTTTATGAATTTTCTCACTGTTTAGAAAATAGTCCATGCTAGCCCATGCTTGGATAAGCATATGGACGTACATGGAATAGTGTAGGTTAGATGGGCTTCAGATTGGTATGACATCGAGGGCCGAAGGGCCTGTATTGTGCTGTAATGTTCTATGTTCTATGTTCTATGTTCTAATCCAGCTCCGGTCCATTTCCAATGGCTCCATATAATTCAATCCATTCTAGCTTTCACCTGAAGCTCTGCTACAATGATGATAATAAGTTAATCATAGAATGTTGGTGAAAGTAACACACACAAATGAGATTTGTGTAATATGTATTACAAACGAAAGGAATAATGTAAATCAAGCATATAAATTGGGTGCTGGAGATCTGAAGTACAAGCAGAAAGTGCTGGCGTAACTCAGTAGGTCTGACCAGCTAAGGAAGAGTTATATTGGACTCAAAACATTAATTCCATTTCTCTATCCATAGATTCAGCCAGACCTGCTGAACTCTCCAGCATTTTCTATTTTCATTTCCCATTACAAACTATTTGGAAGGAAACTACATCTACATCAAAAAATCTACCTCAATTTGTGCAAACAGGAGAAGTAAACCTTAATTTATTCTTCCATTTGGGTTTATTTTCAAGCCAGGCCTCAATGAAAGGACAAGGTTTTGAATACTTATGTAATGTGATGTTCTGTTAAGGATTCACTTTCTTATGCAGAAACCATTTGTAAATGAAAAATGACACATAAATTGCAAGACCCAATGGAGAGAAAAATTGTATTGAATCATTGTGCTGCACTACAGTGGGGACTCGCTGTATGATACCAGCAATCATTTATCTTCCTGTTGATAAAAATCAAATGATTGAGCACATATATAATAGTTTCAGACAAACCAGCTTATTGGGCAATAGAAAGTTTTCTCCCAACTACTTTGTTTCTTACTGAAAATAGTTGACAAATAGAAAAACAGCTCCTCACCTCACCAAGGTAATATGTTGTTATTCATCATTGTATTTCACCATCTTATGACATGACCTTTCAACTTTAGAGATTGCTTTGTGTGAGCATTAGTCACTTTACCTACCAAATCCTAATCAATCTTTCTTGCCCGAAATTACTTCCTATTATATTGAAATCCATTTCAATTTTTCATTGCAGCCAACTTCTAACAGATTTTAACTCTTTTACAGATTTTCAACATTCTTATGTTGTCTCCTAATTTCTCTGTTAACTATTTATCATACCCACCTCAATACCTTCAATTCACTTCATCATATATTAGCTTTCGTTGTTCTCATTCATGGTGTTTTAACACTGATGCCCCATTTTTTTTCCTCTCTACTAATTTCATTTCATGTATCCCAGACTTTCTATCCATGCCTCTGCACTCAACCAGCTACCTCAGTTTGGCTTACAATTATACCTCAAGAGTCTCTATAATCTGAGAATCACTAACATTACCATTTATGTACTCTGACCATTGCACTGTGTATCACCTCAGATTGCAAAATAAATGAAGCAGAAGTCTTTATAATGGTACAAACTTAGCTTAAATAATTGCCAAGACTAATTCATCCACCTGTCTGCATTTTGTTTAACAAAGGTAGACACATAAATAAATATGTATGGTAATGGTTACATTATTTTAACTGCTCACCTTTGTGATTTCTTCAGATTAGTTACACTAATACATGCAATATTAATACTCCTCCATTATTTGCTATAAGAGGTTAATTCCTGTTGCAACAAGAGACAAATGCAGTTATTTCGGTTCTGGCTCATTCATATACACATTTATTGACAATAGGAAAGTAGCAGAAATATTATCTATCATAACTTAAATATTTATATAATTTGGATTATGTGTAAATGTTTGTCTTCCTGGGTTTAGTGAATATTTGAGGATGTTGCCCTGTTTTAGGAAGGATATTATTAAATTGGAGCGGGTTCAGAAAAGATTTATCAGAATGTTGCCAGGTCTGGAGGGTTTGAGGTCTAAAAATAGGCTGGATTGGCTAGGACCTTTTTTACTGAAGCATAGGAAGTTGACGAGTGACTTGATAGAGATTTGTAAAATCATGGGGGGACATAGATAAAATGAATAGCAACCGTCTTTTCCCTTTTTTAAGATGAGAGGAGAAACATTTAAAAGGGACCTGAGGGGCAACTTTTTCGCACAAAGGGTGGTTCGTATGTGGATTGAAATGCCAGAGGAAGTGGTAGATACAGGTACAGTTACAACATTTAAAAGACACTTGGATAAGTACAAGAATCGGACAGGTTTAGAGGAATACAGTCCCACACAGTCAGTGTTGTGGTCCTTACTGTTTGTGATGTTTATAAATGCTGGCAAGTGGGCCTAGTTTAGTTTGGAAATTTTGTCGGCATGGTCTAGTTAGAAAGGTCTGTTTTTATTCTGAATGACTCTATGATTCTATCACTCTATCTATGTTACAACAACAGTAGAGTCAATAATATTTTCTATTTCACTTTACACAGGAGCAAGATTCCGCCAGCAGAGTGGCAGCAGCTTTGAGAAATCTTTGAGTGACTTTATGCTATGCCTCTGTGAAATACTTTGCCATAATTTCATGAAAGATGCCACATAAACATAAGATGTTGCTGGATAACTTATCAGCCTTAGTTTTGACCTTGTTAATCAGAGATCATAGCTGAGCAACTTGATTGAACTTATCAAAGAGGTAACCAAGTGTGTAGATGTGGGCAATGCTTTTGATGAAATCTACTTGGACTTCAGCAACGTTTTTGATAAGGCCCTGCATGAGAGATAGCAAAGATAAGAGTCCCTGGGGATCCATGTAAATTTGTCAAGTTTGTCCATAATTGGCTGAGCAATGGGAAGCAGAGGGTAATGGTTGAGGGTATTTGTCTGACTGTTAGCCTGTGTCCAGTGGGGTCCCACAGGGGTCAGTGTAGTGGCCCTTGCTGTTTGTGGTGTTTATAAATGATTTAGACTTGAATGCAGGTGAGTTGATCGGCAAGTTTGCAGATGATACAGAAATTGGTGGGGTTGTAAATAGTGAGAAATATAGCCTTAGACTACCAGAGGACATAGAACATCGAACATAGAACAAAGAAAAGTACAGCACAGTACAGGCCCTTCAGACAATGATGTTGTGCCGTGGAACATTCCTAATCCAAAAATAAAATAACCTAACCTACATTCCCCTCAATTCACTGCTGTCCATGTGCATGTCCAGCAGTCGCTTAAATGTCACTAATGACTCCGCTTCCACGACTACCACTGGTAAACTATTCTATGCACTCACAACTCTCTGGGTGAAGAACCTCCCTCTGACGTCTCCTCTATACCTTCCTCCTAACACCTTAAAACTATGACCCCTTGTGGCAGTCAATCCTGCCCTGGGGAAAAGTCTCTGGCTATCGACTCTATCCATGCCTCTCATTACCTTGTACACCTCAGGTCAGGTCACCTCTCTTCCTCCTTCTCTCCAGAGAGAAAAGTCCGAGCTCAGTCAACCTCTCCTCGTAAGACAAGCCCTCCTGTCCAGGCAGCATCCTGGTAAACCTCCTTTGCACCCCCTCCAATGCCTCCACATCTTTCCTATAATAGGGCGACCAGAACTGGACACAATATTCCAAGTGTGGTCTCACCACAGTTTTGTAGAGCTACAGCATAAGTCAGGGTTTTGTAGAGCTGCAGCATAAGTCAGGGTTTTGTAGAGCTGCAGCATAACCAGGGTTTTGCAGAGCTGCAGCATAAACCAGGGTTTTGTAGAGCTGCAGCAGGACATAGAAAATTTGGTCAGATAGGCTGATCAGTGGCAATTGAATTCAATCCAGATAAATGTGAGGCATACATATGGGAAGGGCAAACAAGATAGAACAGGTGGATAAAGTTTTTAAGAAGGCATTTGGTAGACTTGCCTTTATTAGTCGAGGCATAGGTTTAAGAGCTGGGAAATTTTGTTGGAGCTGTTGGTGAGACTACAGCTAGTTTATTGTGCAAAGTGCTGGAATCCAAATTACAGGAGAGGCGTGATAACACTGGAGAGAGTACAAAGGAGATTTACCAAGATATTACCAGTCAGTAGAGTTTCAGTGCTGCACCAACAAGTATTGTTGTAATGATGCAACCAAGGACACTATCCTCAGACGCACACACCACCCAGCACATCGGCCAGAGCAGGCTGTATTTCCTGGTCTTGCCTCGTTGTTGTGATGCTCCCTCACTTTGACTCTACCTAGGTGCTCACAAGTCCCTTGCCTTGCAACATCTTTTTTGCATGTTTCCCCCTCAGCAAAAGAAACTAATCTTATAGAACTTCGGTCTTGCTTTGCCGTTTTGCACAGATTTAAAGGAAGGAAGCCTATAATTTTCAAGGCCTTTGCCAAGGCAGGAGAAATAAACTCAGTCAACGGGTTCCAGTCACAGTAAGCCAAAGGCATCCTCCGATAACAGTCCAGGGCTTGGACATGGCCAGTCAACCACTCAGGGCAGTCAGAGTGAAGTTACTCACCACATAAGTAGTAAGGAGCTGAATTCCAGGCAACCTACTACCCACCTTGATGCTTTCTGCCCTTTTGTGGGCTGCTTTCATCCTGGAATAAAAGACAGAAAGGTACTAATGGAGATGGCTAGCTCAGCTGTCACCTTTTGTATTGGCGAGGAGATGTCTAGTGAGTGAGTAGGCAGCACAGAGGGTGTGTAAGTTTAATGTTGTACAGGGTATGAGGATGGGTGACAGCTATGGAAGGGCAATGTTGAAGGCAACAGTGAGAGTGGCAGAGCATGAGCCTTAGTGGAAGTTAGGTACTGCATAAGAACCAGAGTGAGAATGAGGTATCCAAGTGATACTGGGCCACCTGAGACTGGCAGAATGGAAAAGGTAATTGACTTTCTCCTTCATGTGCAGGACATTCCTCCAGAACAGTGATAATGCTATAACCTGATAAGCAACCTCAGCTCAGGCTGGCATGGCTCTACATCTGGTCCCTGGGAAAGAAGAAGTCTGCCTGAGCAACATCCCTTCCTACAGGAAATCCAGAATCCTGCCTGCAAAGCATAGCACCAATTTTCCTCTGTCTACTTTTTCTGGAAATGGTCAGAAACCTCACAACACCAGGTTATAGTCCAACAGGTTTATTTGAAAACTCAAGCTTTTGGAGCCTCACAAACACCTGAAGAAGGAGTGAGGCTCCAAAAGCTTGAGTTTTCAAATAAACCTGTTGGACTATAACCTGGTGTTGTGAGGTTTCTGACCTTGTCCAACCCAGTCCAACACCAGCAACTCCACATCATTTTTTTTTTCTGGTGCTCTGCAGGGCAGCTTTGGGTTGACATTGCACGTCCAGGTGCACAACAGGCTTATGAAGATTTTGTGGTGCAAGGGATCTGGGGAATTACAGGATATGCACCGAGTGGCAAGTTGTTCTAGCAAAGGCTCATGGTTAAATGGTACGGAAATCAGACATTAGCACAGTCATAGGAAAATGGTAGGTAATTAATGCCGCGCATTTGGTAAAATGCAGTGAGGGACCTCTCTTGGTCTCCAAAAATCCCAGGCAAATGGTACTTTCCAAAAAAACCCTGTTGTTCTTTTTGTTCACCTATCATAATGTAATGCTTTTTAAACAAAAGCAAACTCAACCTTTCACTTAGATCTAAGAAAGCTAAGCAACCGCCATTGCTTCTTCATTGCAGTGTTAAAAGTAAACACACTTTAGATCGACTCAAAGATTCAAGACAGCTCATTTGCTGACTATTGTTTTTGTTTTAATTATCAATTTATAGGTAGTTGTTTATTGTTTTGGAAAATGGTTTCCAGAACCATAAGTGTTGATATTAGGTTTATCCGATTAATAAATGTTAAAGGATATTCTAGTTTGTGGCACCAAGATCTCAGCGAGAGACACATCCTTTATCCCTGGGTGTTAGGGATGGGTACTGCATCAGAAAGTTATCAACTGATATTAAGAGAAAGAAAACATGTATGTAGTATCATTCATGTCAACCTTAAAATTTATTACAAAATAAAAATACATTAAAAGTGTACTGATTTTTGTATTATAAGAAACATTGGAGTCAATTTGCACGCAGCAGGCTCTGACAATCAGCAATGTGAAAATGGCTAGACAATCTCGTTTTAGTTTAGTAATTGAGGGGTGGATATTGACTATATTAGCGGGATAGTTCACCTACTGTTCTTCAAAATATTGGCATAAAATCTTTTATATTAGCTGAGAGGACAAACAGGAGCTTAGTTTAACATCACATCTAAAAGACAATACTACTCAGTGTTCAACATGCTCTATGAATGACATTTTACCTGACAACTTTGATTTGTGTAAGGCAGCCAAGCAATGGCTGATGCACTAATGCACAGATATATTTAAAATGGCTAATGTGATGTAATCTATGTGATTAGTGTATATTTTTCATATCATTCATTGTAAAATTCTTTTTGAGTTGGTAACTGTGGTGATTGTAATGAGATCAGCAAGGGTGGACCTCATAGAATCTGAGTTCCCTGATTGGGGCTGTTAATCTAGTCCAAACAGGGAGCCCTGGCAGACAGATAAAAAGAGGAATGTCAGACATTCAGACACTCTGAGAGCTGGTTTTCAGGGAGCTGGACAAGTGTCGAGGAATTTCCACATGAAAATAAAGAGTGATTTGGTGACTGAATGCTGACATCTGTGGAATTAATCAGGTAACAAGTGGTTTTTCTATGTGTCTGAAGTTTGTAATTAATGTGTAAGCTTTTCTGTAGCCATGGTAATTTATGTAAGCACTTTTTGAGGCATGAATTTAGAATTAATGCATTTTTTGTGCGTTAGTAATAGATCTTTGCAATTTTTGAACCCCATAGACGAATCATGAGACCTCAACTTTTGTTAGAGATTTCGGATTTTTTTTAAGGCGAAAGGAAACAACTTAAGCCCAAAAAAGGAGTTTTCTTTAAATTTTACTTTGAGTTTTAAGAAATTTTATGTGAAGTCTTTGAATAAGATAGATGGACAAAAAAAAGATTTTCCCTTTCAATTTCAATGGAAAGTTCAGACTCTCGCTACTTATTTCCACTCATTTTCTCACTATTAGCCCAACTAGGGAAATTTCCGTGGAGCTTATAAGCAGCAGCTCACTGCTTGTTTCTCCGGGCCCTCATCCAACTCTTGCCTTCACCACAATATCTCTGTATGCTCCATGGACACTATCTCCCTTCACTTTTCCTCCAATCAAGTCAGCATCAGCAAGCCACCAGACTCACACACTACTTCAGACCTCAGGATTTTACTTAGGAGCTCAGCGACACCTGAAAAATGCATGCTTCTGCCAGGTCACTTTGTGCCCAGGCGCACGTTTGCATCTCATGCGTTTGGGCAGGATATATCTTACAGCTCTTCGCTTTTTTGCATACAGCTCACTCACTTGCGCTAACTTTGTGCATTCCTTTTTAGCACAGAGGGACAGAAAAGCAGCTTGTTATGGTTTTGAGCACTGAATAGTTAAGGGATGGATATGCCGCTGAGAAGCACCTGCCTGCACCAATGTCACACCTACATATGCCAGCAACATGCATTTCAACAAAATTTCCAGGTCTGAAAGTCAAGAAAGCAGTTCTTAGTCAGGTCAAAGAGGACTACAATCAGTCAGGGGTCTCCCCCTTACTCAGTCTTGATGTTGGTCTAATTCCAGTCCAGGGATTCTGCTGTAGTGTGATGATACCTTCATGAAACCTTTTTGAAACAGGCTGGCCCACAACAAAGACAGAGTGCTTTACCTACTTAAACAAGCTAGTGGAAGAAACCCCAGGCTTCCGTAAGAAGATCTCTCAAAGTTTAGACTGTTCCAGTGGGTCTTTGCAGTATTGCCCCAAAAGAAGGTGCTACATTGTATATTTACTCACTCATGGGCTGTGGGAGCCTCTGCTTAGGCCAGCATTATGGCACATTCCTAATTGCCCAGAGGGCAGTTAAGAGTGAACCACATTGCTGAGGGCCTGGAGTCACATGTAAGCCAGACCAAGTAAGGATGACTGCTTACTTACCTAAAAAAATGAGTAAACCTGATGGGATTTTCCAACAATCAACAATGATCATCATTAGATCCTTCATTCCAGATTCTTTATTCACTCTGTGATGGCAAACTTGCGTCCCCAGAACCTTTCTTGTGTTTCTGGATTAACAGTCCTGTGATAATACCACTAGCCCAATGCTTTACCATTGCATCAAATTGAAATGCTGCTCCCATCATAACTGTAGCCAACAAAGGAGAGATATCTGAATGCAGACAAAGTTGGGTTCTTCTGAGGATGAAGATGAGATTGACAATCAGAACATTGACCAGGAGGGACATCCAAGAGGTCCTGAAGTACCAATGCATTATCAATTGTGGCAAGTCAGAGAAAATCTAATTGAAACTCACTTTGATGGTGATGGTGATAATGGGAACTGCAGATGCTGGAGAATCCAAGACAATAAAATATGAGGCTGGATGAACACAGCAGGCCCAGCAGCATCTCAGGAGCACAAAAGCTGACGTTTCGGGCCTGGACCCTTCATCAGAGAGGGGGATGGGGTGAGGGTTCAGGAATAAATACGGAGAGTGGGGGAGGCGGACCGAAGATGGAGAGAAAAGAAGATAGGTGGAGAGGAGAGTATAGGTGGGGAGGTAGGGAGGGGATAGGTCAGTCCAGGGAAGACAGAAAGGTCAAGGAGGTGGGATGAGGTTAGTAGGTAGGAGATGGAGGTGCGGCTTGGGGTGGGAGGAAGGGATGGGTGAGAGGAAGAACAGGTTAGGGAGGCAGAGACAGGCTGGACTGGTTTTGGGATGCAGTGGGTGGAGGGGAAGAGCTGGGCTGGTTGTGTGGTGCAGTGGGGAGAGGGGACGAACTGGGCTGGTTTTGGGATGCGGTGGATACAACGCATCATCCTCCGACACTTCCGCCATCTACAATCCGACCCCACCACCCAAGACATTTTTCCATCCCCACCCCTGTCTGCTTTCCGGAGAGACCACTCTCTCCGTGACTCCCTTGTTCGCTCCACACTGCTCTCCAACCCCACCACACCTGGCACCTTCCCCTGTAACCGCAGGAAATGCTATATTGCCCCCACACGTCCTCCCTCACCCCTGTCCCAGGCCCCAAGGTGACTTTCCACATTAAGCAGAGGTTCACCTGCACATCTGCCAATGTGGTATACTGCATCCACTGTACCCGGTGTGGCTTCCTCTACATTGGGGAAACCAAGCAGAGGCTTGGGGACCGCTTTGCAGAATACCTCCGCTCGGTTCGCAATAAACAACTGCTCATCCCAGTCGCAAACCATTTCCACTCCCCCTCCCATACTTTAGATGACATGTCCATCATGGGCCTCCTGCAGTGCCACAATGATGCCACCCGAAGGTTGCAGGAACAGCAACTTATATTCCGCTTGGGAACCCTGAAGCCCAATGGTATCAATGTGGACTTCACCAGCTTCAAAATCTCCCCTTCCCCCACCGCATCCCAAAACCAGCCCAGTTCGTCCCCTCCCCCCACTGCACCACACAACCAACCCAGCTCTTCCCCTCCACCCACTGCATCCCAAAACCAGTCCAACCTGTCTCTGCCTCCCTAACCTGTTCTTCCTCTCACCCATCCCTTCCTCCCACCCCAAGCCGCACCTCCATCTCCTACCTACTAACCTCATTCCACCTCCTTGACCTGTCTGTCTTCCCTGGACTGACCTATCCCCTCCCTACCTCCCCACCTATACTCTCCTCTCCACCTATCTTCTTTCCTCTCCATCTTCGGTCCACCTCCCCCCTCTCCCTATTTATTCCAGAACCCTCACCCCATCCCCCTCTCTGATGAAGGGTCCAGGCCCGAAACGTCAGCTTTTGTGCTCCTGAGATGCTGCTGGGCCTGCTGTGTTCATCCAGCCTCACGTTTTATTGATGGTGATGGTGCTAGGTTTAGACTTGATTTAATTGTGTAGTTTTCCACAGGTTGTAAGGCAAGAAGTCCTTCCTTATCAAGTGAATATGGTTATGGATATTACTCTAATCCTTAACTTTTTATGTTTCTGAATAAACATTTCACATGCTTATGAATATATGTTGCTATTGCCAGGGGTCCCACTTTCAGCCACTTACATTTTACAAATCCTACTCACCACCAGGGAGAAGTCAGTGAGACAGTGCATGAACATCATGTGGTGTTGAGGTTCAGTATTTTTGTGACTTCACCTTGTGCGTGGTGGCTAAGTGCTATGCTGTGAAATCTCTCACGATAAGCAGCAGAAGAAGAGGAATCCTGGGTCATCGCTTTTTGACCCTTCTATCATTTGTTAGCCTTGCTGTTTCAGAGTTTGCATAGGTGGCCAAATTGCCTTGAAATGTTTGAGCATCCTGTGGGACAATGTTTAGCCTGACAGCAAACGTACTTAGTGAAACTTTTCTTGGCACACCATTGCATTTTGAGGGAGAGTGGACATGTGAACTGTCCATTGTATGTATACCTCCCAGTCTTAAACAGCAATAGATTCCCATTGATAGAATTACCTTTGCCTTCACAGATGTGTGGAATCAACTAATTCCAAACTCTCAATCACAAGGTCAATATAGGTGTGAAAGATGTGTGCAGGACTGACTGTAGTCATTACTATCTCTTTTATCTTTAGGATCTCTAAAGAAGCTGCTCAAAGCTCAAGTGGGTGTGACATCAACAGGTCCAACAGCAACAAACATACTAGAGCAGACGTTTTAAGAGTGCAAGTATATGTATCCTCACTACAAGAGCAAGATACTTTACAATGATATGTTTGTTACCAGTGTCACTACCGTGCCCTCATTAAATGTGTTCTAACAGTTCTAACTGAAGTCTTAGTGCGTTGCTGACATGCACCTTGCAGATGAGACCACATGTCTACCATGCTGTGTTGGTGGCGAATGGAGTAAATATTTAAGGTAGATCAAAGTGGGATTCTTTGTCCTGGATGCCTTTGAGCATCTTGACAATTGTTCAAGCTGCTAAAATCCAGGAAAATGGGGAAGATTCATTCATACTCCTGACGTGTGTCTTCTGGATGTTTGACAGGCTTCGGAGAACTAAGAGTTGAGTTGCTCACTAGCCTCTGAACTACACTGTAGTCACTGTATTTATGTTCGCAAGGTAGATGGGGGTAAACAGTGTTTTCTGACAGGCGAGTTCAGAACAAGGGGACAAGACATTAAAATACAGCTGTGATGTCAGGAAATAGCTCTCCACAAAAAGGACAAGAAAGGTATGAAACTCTCCTCCAAAAAGCTGTTGAGATTAGGTTAGTTGAAAATGTCAAAATTGAGATAGATTTTTGTTAGACAAGAAATTGAAAGTTTACAGGATAAGGGTGAGCTGAATAGCAGAACAGGATCAAGTAGCTGGAGTGTGTTCTTGCTCCTAACAGCTTCTTTGCAGTTACTTTGCATTTCAATGAGCCACACAGAGATACAGGAGAACAACCAAGTGATACTGTGTTTCTTTTTTAATGAAAGAACTATATCAGCAAAAGACTGATCATTAATATCTTTTCATTTTCATTTCTAATACTGTTTCCATCCAATAATAGTCAGGATTAACACCACAAACAGTGCCAGGCCCTGCTAGAATGATTGCCCAATCTCCCCATCACTAATGCATTTGCTGCCTCTTCAGTCACTGAAATCCTTTCACATTGGATTTATGGCTAGTCATGTTAGAGCATTTATGCATGCAAGCAGCTCATGAAATTAATTTTCTGACAGTGCTTTACTGAGTTAGCAGGACCCATATGTTTACAAATTTTCCAAAATATAATTAAACTTATGTTTCCTCTCATCTTTGCCACCACTTTCTTTATGTGGCTGGTCTTGTTGATAGGGAGGACCTGAGCATAATTTTTGATGGTGAATCACCATTTAGATTACAGTTGGCATCTGCTTTCTAATGTTTATGTTAATAGAGCAGACTTTTAGAGCATAACTATAAGGCCATGGGATATAGGAGCCAGTTGAGTCTGTTCCATCATTTCATCATGTCTGATCTGTTTCTAATCTCCATTCTCCTGCCTTCTCCCAGTCTCCTTAGATCCACTTACCAATGAAGAATTTATCTATCTCTGTCTTAAGTGCACTCAATGACTTGGCCCCCATGGCCTTCTGTGGCAATGCATTCCATAGATTAACCATCCTCTGGCTGAAGAAATTCCTCCTCATCTCAGTTCTGAACTCTGCCCTCTGATGCCATTATTTCCTGCTCTATCCAGGTCTCTTGTTATTCTGTAAGTTTCAATAAAAGCCCCCCTCATCCAAGGATGGATCGGAGCGGATCCTCTCACTTCGACTGCACACCACTGATGGACCTGTCACCTGTATCAGTGCTTCTGCCCCAACCCTCTGTTTCACACAAGATGCAAAGGATAAGTTTTACGACCAGCTTTCAAGGAAAATGCAAGCGATCCCGAATCAGGAACAGTTGCTACTACTTGGCGACTTCAACGCCAGAGTGGGTGCCGACCATGACTCCTGGCCAGGCCATTTGGGACGGTATGGAATCAGCAACATGAATGAAAATGGACAATGACTGCTCAAACTTTGCATGCTCCACGAACTGTGTGTTACCAACACCTACTTCCAGGCCAAAGCTCAGCACAAAGTCTCATGGTGACATCCCCACTCCAAACACTGGCACCAGCTAGACCTGATCCTCACAAGACGCAGCCACCTGAAAAACGTGCTCGTGACTCGGCCCTTTCAGAGTGCCGACTGTGACATGGATCACTCCCTGGTTTGCTGCAAACTCAGACTCCAACCAAAGAAGTTGCACTATGCCAAGCCTGCAGGCAAGCACTGTATCAGTGCTACTATGACCCAACATTCAGACAAAGTGGCAGTATTCATCAAGTCACTGGAGGACGCCCTCCTTGCAGACCCACCAGAAGGAGCTGCTCAGCAGAGATGGGACTCACAAAGGGACACTATCCACAGCACCACGTTGAAGACCTTCAGAAAGGAGCGGAGCAAGACACAGGACTGTTTCGAAGCAAACACGAATGAGCTCAACGCGACCGTTGAGGCGAAACATGCTGCACTGTAGAAACACAAACACCAACCTACCCAGGTAACACTACAAGCACTAAGGACAGCAAGAAACAACGTACAGAAGACAGCCAGACGCTGTGCAAATGACTACTGGCCACAATTATGCAAAAGCATCCAGTTATCATCTGACACAGGCAACATACTTGGAATGTATGAGGGGATCAAGAAAGCGATTGATCCAACGCAGAGCAAGACAGCTCCACTAAAATCCAGGACAGGTGAGATCATCAAAGACAAAAACAAGCAGATGGAGAGATGGGTGGAGCATTACTCCAAACTCTACGCCAGGAAAACGACATCTTGGACAACGCGTTAGACACCGTGGAATGCCTACCGGTCATGGAGGAGCTGGATGCATTGCCGACTGCCGACG
Organism: Stegostoma tigrinum; assembly: GCF_030684315.1. Lineage (NCBI taxonomy): Eukaryota > Metazoa > Chordata > Chondrichthyes > Orectolobiformes > Stegostomatidae > Stegostoma > Stegostoma tigrinum. Next base: position 74,461,041 of record NC_081356.1, read on the forward strand.
AGCCGAGCAGAGCCATCGACAGCTTACCCACTGGGAAGGCACCAGGGTTGGATGGCATCCCACCAGAGGTCATCAAGTATGCAAAGGGAGTTCTGCTTAGCCATCTGTTGGAACTACTGTGCCAGTGCTGGGAAGAGGGAACGGTGCCGCAAGACATGAGAGACTGCAACATTGTCACCCTCTATAAGAACAAAGGGGACAGAAGCGATTGTAACAACTACAGAGGAATCTCGCTGCTGAGCACCGTTGGGAAGGTCTTCACCTGCGTGGTCCTGAATAGACTACAGAAAATTGCCAAAAGGGTATACCCCGAATCTCAGTGCGGCTTCAGGTCAGAACGCTCCACAATCGACATGATCTTCTCCCTCTGACAGCTACAAGAGAAATGCCAAGAGCAAAGACAACCGCTCTGTGTCGCTTTCATTGACCTCACAAAGGCATTCGACCTTGTGAGCACAGACGTCTTCTTCAAAATCCTCGCCAGGATTGGCTGTCCTCCAAGGCTCCTTAGAATAGTTCAATCGTTTCACGCGGATAAGAAAGGCGTTGTTCAATTTGACAGCTCTTCTTTGGAGGCTTTCAACATCCACAGTGGTGTGAAGCAGGGCTGTGTGCTTGCCCCCACCTGCTCGGCATCTTCTTCACGGTCATGCTGAAACACTCACTTGGAACATCAACTGATGGTGTCTACCTCCACGCCAGAACGGACGGAAGGCTATTCAGTCTGTCCCAGCTGAGGGAAAAATCCAAGGTTCGTGAAGTATTTGACATATGTTGTTTGCAGACAATACAGCGTTGGAAGCACACTCTGAAGAGCAACTGCAGTGCCTCATGGACAACCTCTCAAGAGCCGCCAGGAATTCAGCCTGACCATTAGCCTGAAGAAGACCAACGTGCTGGGTCAAGGCGTTGAACACCACCCTGTCATCACCATCAACAACTACGAGCTGGAGGTAGTCCACAAATTCACATCCCTTGGCTCCACCATCACAGACAGCCTCTCCCTGGACTCCGAGATCAACAGGCGGATTGGACAAGCAGCCTCCACATTCACTAAGCTGACCGAGAGAGTCTGGGAGAACAAAAAGCTGACTACAAACACCAAAATTGCAGTCTACAGGGCATGCGTCCTCAGCACACTGCTTTACAGTGGCGAGACCTGGAGCCTCTACTCCATACAAGAGTGGCGTCTCAATGCTTTCCACCTTCGCAGCCTGAGACGCATTCTGGACATCAAGTGGACCGACCGAGTCACCCAACACTGAAGTCCTCACCCGCGCCCAGGTACTCAGCCCCTTCACCCTACTCCAACAACGTCGCCTCCGCTGGTTGGGTCACGTACATCATATGCCAGACGGGAGGATTCCAAAAGATACGCTATACCAGGAATTGGCTGTCGGCAAGAGAGCACGAGGATGACCTCATCTTCGTTTCAAGGACGTCTGGAAAAAGGACATGAAGTCAATGGACCATAGACGTCGAGAGATGGAGAGACGTTGCAAATGATCATTCACGCTGGAGACGGGAACTACGCAGAGGGCTGGAGCGAGGGAGAGAAGAAACAGAGGCTTGCCACTGAGGAAAAGCACGCTTGATGGAAAGAAAGCCATGCGGCAACACTGGAGAAGCGTGTCTTCAAATGCAGTCACTGCAACCGAGACTGTCATTCCCGTGTGGGCCTATATATCCACAACATACGCTGCGCTATCACCAGCAGCTGAATCAATACTCTTCAGGCACAGATCCATGGTCTCTCAAGACTGACGGATACCACACACACGATCCACTACCAAACTGATCTTCTCAGTGCACTAGTATATTGAGATCCCCCATGACTATTGTAATCATGTCTTTCTTCCTGGCCTCTTCTATCTCCTGATTTATTTTTTTTCCCCACACTCTGACTATTGCTAGGAGGCCTGTATACAACTCCCATCAGGGTTTTTATTGCTGTGTTGCTTCTTAACTTTACGCATAGATTCTATATCTTCTGACTGTATATCATTTCTTGTTATCAATTTAATTTCATTTCTTACTAATAAGGTAACTTGGACCCCTCTGCCCATCTGCCTTTCCTTGGACATTTAGTTCTTAGCCCTGATCCCTTTGCAGCCATGTCTCGTGATATCTATAACATTTTACCTGCCAATTTCAGTCTGACTGCAGCTAATTACTTTGTTTTGTATCCTGTATGCATTTAACTACAGTCCGGCATCGACTGCCACCTTCTCATATTTGCCCCCTTGTCTGCTGTGCCTAAAGTTAGATTTCAGAACTTTCTGCCCCATTACTTGTTCTGGAAGTTTTACCCTCTGCTCAGACTAACCCCCTTTAATTGTTTCCATAATTTTCCATGCAAGTGACACCCCCCCCATACTGCTCTATTTAATTTAAAACCTTAGCCACAGCTCTAGTTACACAATTCTCCAATAATCTGATTCCAGCATGATTTAGGTGGAGCCCATCCCATTGGAACAGTTTCCTCTTTCCCTAGTACTGATGCCAATATTCCATGAATTCAAGGCCATTTCTTCCACATCAGCCTTTGCACCAACCTTTCATGGAGATTTTAGGATTGGCTTTGAAACATTTCCTTTGATGTTTGCATGAATGGGCCCATTGCATAGTTCTGATTAAAGCACCAGTTTAGGTCACCTTGCCCTCATTCTCTCATGAATCATGCATTCTGATGACATGTTTCATCCATCCTAGTTGATATGAGATTATCATGGCCTCTATAATTCGCACAAACATAGCCATGACCAACCCCCTCTGGTAGGACAAAGGCCACAGATACATTGGGTCATGACCACCTGCACATTGGCCACCAAGCTGCTAAAATCCTGACTTGTAAATGTGTTGCAGTGAATTCACTGTCACTGGATGAGAATCCTGGAAGCCTTACCCTAAAAGCATTGTGGGTGTTCCTACACCAATGGAAGAGGGCAGCTCACAATCACCTTCTCAAGGCAACTAAAAATGGGCAGTAAATTCTAGTCCAGCCAGTGACACCTACATCTCTTGAATGAATAAAAAACTAAATCTGTGTCATTTTTCCTCCTACTTGACCACATGAAACAAATCAAGCTGGTTTAACATTCAATCCTATTGTTTTCTTGTTTTACACATTTTTGTGGCCCCTTACTCATTTCTAAAAGTTTCTACTGGTTTCTGAATCCTCAGATCTTGCATAATTTTATACTAATCAATAAGGAAAGGAGACCCTGTGCCACCACTACCATTTCATTTCAGTTTAGCAGCCTTCAGTAAGGAGCCTGGGTTCTCAGTTACAGTAAGGCTGTGGGTAGATAAAGACTTTCAAGCTTCAGCGTTCCTTTTGCCTTTATCTTGGTCAAACATTTTGCCTTCAGCCTTGCCAAAGATTGTCAGTGGGTCTTGATAGCATATGGCTTTCCAAGCTTCTCATATTTGTTTCTCCTTCATTGTAAAACTCCCTTGAGTTATTTCCCTCCTTTAACATTTGGCTTATGTTCAGCTTTCCTTTAGTATGAATGGTATCAGCCTGGACCACTTAGCTTCGAACATGCAGTTGTGAATAATTATACAAATAGCTAAGCTGAGAGAACTGAACTCGATTTGCATTTGAGATCCATGTGGGTGCTGTGCCAATGCAAATCAAATTAGCACTAACGTACTTCAGATGGCAAAAAAACAGAACTTTAGGAATGTAAAAAGCAGCTGCAACTATAAACATATTTAGCTCAATTTAGTATAAATATGAGGTCAGATCAAGCTGGTTTTCAAACTAATGGCTTGAGAAGAAGAATCAATCTAATATTGAAGAAACAGTAACAGTATATGTTCTATTAAGTGTATAAAGGCAATTAATTTTGGATTAGAAAGTTAGTTATGAAAATCCAAAAAAGTCACAGCAATAAAAGAGCTTAGAACTTGTATGACTGGTTTATTAAGCTGAGCTAATGGAAAATAAACTGATTAGAATCCACACGGAAGCAGATAAACTGAAGCAGCTAGCTCTCATAGCAGTGTAATACTTTGTATTGCTTTGTGGTAATCATCTGTACTGTGTATGCAAATCTTCATTGCTTCGACTCATCTAGCTCTGAAATAGCAGGCAGTAGTTGATACACTGACCATCAACTTGAGAGATGTTAGCTAACTTAAGAAACATTTTGATACTGGAACTATTGTATAAAGAGGTGAAACCTAATCATCTGTAGTATCTTAAGAGGATGGATGTTGATGCACAAGAGTTTGTCAATTAGGAGGATTTAAAATGGCAGAAGTTAGCGTACTTAAACAGGGAACATTTAAAAGCCACTGCTAAACAAGTAAGAATCAATATTCACAGCCAGGCAAAAGAACAAAAATCCTTGGATACTGTTGGCTGAGCATGTTGAATTTGATCCAGAGTCAGATCAGATAGACAATGTTGAATTGGAAACACTAGATTATTTTCTCCTGAAGAGAGTTATAAAAACTGGATTCTAAGCTCTAAAATAATTAGGCTCAGATAAAAAGGGAAGAAGGCATACTCAGGAAGAGGGCCTAGATCTTCAAGCTCAGAGAGAAAAAAGACTAACCAGAGAAAAGGAGCTAGAATTTCAAGCTCAGAAAGAAAGTGAGAAATAACAGGAGAAATATAGAGAATGGATTTCTAACAATGGAAATGGAAGTTGGAGTTGCAAGCAAAGAGAGATTCAGACCAAGGGCAGCTTGGAGCTGTTGGAGAAAATTTCACTATGACTAATAATAATGAAACTCCTAGTAATGCTGAACCATACATCAAAGTCCTAAAATTCTTAAAATTTGTTAACAAATTCCAAGAGAATGATGTGGAATTCTTATTCATTCTTTTTTAAAAAATGGCAGAGCAGTTACATTTTGCCCAGTAGGGGTAGGTACTTATGATCAAGGGTCAGTGAAAAGAAAGCCCAAGATATCTGTTCTAGTCTACGTCCTAAAGTGACTGCACAGTACAAACCGACTAAAGATATATCCCACAGTGTCTACGTGAGCTTGTGCCAGGAGCACAGTAAGAGCAATTCCAAAATTCTCATAATAAACTAATGTAAATGCATCTGGAATTTGAAAGAAACAAACAAATTGTGTTCACTCGTTAGACCTCTTCAGAATTGGTGCATACTTACAAGGAAATAAGAGATTTGCTGTTTTTAGAGGAGATGAAAAATTGCCTGCTTTAAATGTCAAAGAGAAACAAAAAATATCTCAGCCAAGGCAGCTCCTGTGAAGGCCAGGAATTTGGACATGACCCACAAACCTCTGAAACACAGCCAGTCGAACAGTCTTTAACCGCATGGCAAAGGAAGAAGGGAGGCAGCAAAAAGAAATGAAATCCCAAGGGAAAAGAGAATGGAGGAAAATGGGAAATCCAATACCCAACCTCTGGATGAAACTGAATGAAGAAAAAGGGAACTCCCTTCCACATAGAGCTGTGGCGCCTGAGTTCTTGCATATATTTATGGCTGAGGTAGACAGACTCTTAATCAGTAGGCTATCAACCATTATGGAAAAAGTGCAGGAAAGGGAGCATGAGGAACGTCAGCTCAGCTGTGATCCTATTGAATGGTGGAACAGGCTCAAGGGGCTGAATGGCCTACTGCTGTTCCTATTTCTTATGGTGAGACCTGTAATCAGATCACATGAAAAGACCATTATTGGTTTATAGAAACAACAAAACGTAACCTTTCAACACAGCTCATATCCTTAGTCACCACCAAACATGAAGGTGCAAATGTGAAGAAAGGCACAGAAATCTATCAGAAGTTTGTGTGTAAAGGGGGATCTGTAGTTCCAAGTAGACCCAAAGACCCAGGAAAGGATATTATCTAACTCCACGACATTGGGCACTTGGTAGGATAATTGAGGATTTCCCACAATTTCCAATTCGATAACTAAAGCACCAACTAGAGAATTAGCTAAAGTAACAGTGGTGAAAATTCACTTAAAGAGTGAATTGGTTATGGAGCTGGTGAGGGAGTGTGTAAGCTCACTATTGCCCATACCAAGGGGCAATCTCACGTGCTTAAGTCTGTTACACGTTTTCCCCAGAAAACCTTAAGAGTTGTCCAGGGAAGCTGCACAGAATATAAAATATGAGCCAGAATCAGTAAAGTTGCAGACAGCTAGAAAAATATTAAAATGCTACAGCGATGGATGCTGGTTGAAATGGCTCAGCAAGACCCCGCAGGGTTGATCCAGAATCAGATGCATCCCCAAGCAGACCAAATTAAAGTGAAGACAATGCCCAGCCTAGACAAAGAGCCTGAGAGAAATCATATGATAATAAGAAGGGTCTTATGAGTGCAAAGAGGCAGAAAAATGATCGACCATATTTATCAGTGCAAAGTCTCTGAATAAAGCAGAAACAGAAGCAACTGTGTTCAGAGGGCCAATTACAATTCTACGAGACTGAGATAAAATAATTTATGAGTTATACATCAGGCTTTCTGTACTGGGAGAAAAATCAAAACATTGTTGCAATTGATATTGCGTAAAAGTATTAAGTAAAATCTACTCTAACCAGAATCAGGAGAAACTGAGATTTAAAAACGTTTAAAGAAAAAGATCAGTAAAAAGAATCAAACATTTTTACTGAGCATAAAAGAGCATTATAACAATCTCTTTTTATCAGTAAAAAGGGACTTAGACCGGAGAACGAATGACTTACTGACACAGTAAAAGGTTGTTGCTAACGTTTTATCCCACAGGGAGAATTTAAATGATTTGACTCTGTGAAGAGACAGGACATGCATTCAGGTAATAAAAGCTGTTGTTGAGATAGCTACATACTTGAATGACACATTCTTTGCAGATATCAAAGATGACAATGCCACAATTAGCACATCTAGTGAAGCTCCAAGCATAAAATCAGTGCAAGCAGTTGTAAAGATCGAGAAAAGAGAAGGAAGGGTACCTCCCAATATAAGCTAACGATAAAAAATATAAGGTGAGAGCTTATTGCGTCTGTCATGTGTGAGTGTACAGGACATACAAGTGTGTATTCCTTATTGGTTTGTTTCCATAATATAAACAAAAATTCCTTCATAATAAATAATAAGGAATTAAATAAGTAAATTAGTAATTAATGACAAAATGTGATGACTTGGATTATCAAACTCAGCACGATACTTACTATTTTTGCTATGGTTGTTATAATATTCTTCTATGCTGCTCCTGAAAATGATTCACACTCACTTAAAAACCTAACTATACATACCTTTTATTTTGCCTTTTCAAGCTAAAATGTCAAAACACATTTGTTTTGAAATATAGTAGTGTATGTATCAAAACTGTTGTGTTTTGTCAAATTAATGCAGCAAGCAATTTTCTTCTTCTAGTCATTAAGGGCAATCGTCTAAGTGATTGTGTCCAGCTAACCTCGAGATTAACATTCAAATAGAAGAATGTCTAAGTCGGTGGTGATCCATAGTTTGTATGGTGCTTCTACTGCTGTTCTCCTGATGGCTCAATTTCTGATTTCAACCCCTTATTCTGATTAGTTGAAAAGTATGTTGACGCATAGCCTTCTTTTTATATTTTCAGAAAAGATTTTCATTCTGAACTTGTAGAGTGGAATCCAAGTACATTAAAAGTTGTTACTTTGATCTTGACCCTGAGTGTGTTATCGCACGCAGTTGTGTGTTTTTTGCCTGATTATCTATGTAAGCAACATGTTGCACGAGTGACTCAGCAAATCATATTGTTTCTGCACAGTTAAGGTAAGTGATTCTGCCTTCTGCCAGTTCTTGCTCACATGTAACCCTCAGTCTATGTCACTGCCTGGATATCTCACAAAAGGCAATATCTGCAAGAATCAGCATCACATCTGTGATGTGCACTGAAACCACCTCATACTGTCAAAGCTCTAACCCTTTCTGGGCACTGCACTTCCTATTCACTTACTAAGCTCTGCACCTGACATTGTTATGCATGCTCATAAAGTGTTCCTGCACTCAATGCCATCAAACCCATCGTTTCTTTTGATTGCATTGTTGTTCAGAATCACCTACAACCATGCTGAGAGGGCCAAGATTGGCAGAGGGGTGTCAGACATTGAACACTGTACCCCATTTGAGCAATGTGCAGTTGAGCTGGACAGGGAAGACTGGGAGCATTCCTGTGACAATGGGAAAATAAAAATATCCAAACACTCAGGAGCCAACACTGCAGTCTGCTTTTCTGGGATGTGCAGCAAGGCAAGCAGATTGATCTGTAATAAATGATTGTGCATCTTCATCAACTGATTCTTTCCCTTCTATGGTCTTGTTTGACCCTTCATTGAACCCATTTTGGATGAGCCCTCTATGTCACTATCAGTGTCTTTGTTTAATTCGGAAAACCCTCAATATTGAGATTCTGATGCCCATGCTGGCACCACATCCTCCACAGATTGAGGCCAGAGTACCCCTGAGTTTCCTTGACTCCTGCTCAAGAATATATGCTCCGCAATCCTGTTCTATCAGATCACATTTTACTACTTTCAAGTGCCCTCTTTCTCTGTTGCTGTTCTCTCAGCCGGGGAATATACCCAGAACAGTGCTCAGACGCCAGCTGCTCGCAGCCTCGATCATATGATCGAAAGCACCACAACCCTCTTGTTCATCTACCATTCAAAGTCCCCCTCCCTGGCTCAATCCTCAGGATAAATTTGTAAGATGCCCCCAAATGACCAACCAGCAGGGCCCTGGCAACTTTCACTCGACTTCCATGACTGAGCATGGCCCAATCCACAGATTGAAATACAGCCAATCCCTGAAAATAAATTGGATCAATCCCTAACTGACTAACCCCGGACTAAAAGTGTTTAGCTTCTGACTGTGACAGTCCATCCCGACTGATAGGAATCCACCCGTGTCCCACTTGCTGTGTCTACTAATTCCCGTTTCCCCTTCACTGTGTTCATCATGCCCTACAACACAGACACAGGCACCAACTTTGTCATTAACATAGCTCTATGTCACCTTCAGCCTCAGACACCCACCCTTTCACATTGATAGTTAGCTATGCCCTGCAGCCACAAGCTGCTCCCTGACCATCCTCATGAAGTTGTCACTCATGAAACTGTGAAGCACCAAGATCATGCAGTGAGGCTGGTATCAACAGGATGCTGAGGCCTGTGAGCATAGGCTGCAAGTGGTTGTTGTCTGTGGAGCCTAACCTGAGAGATTGGTGCCCAATGTCCAAGTTGGGTGTTTGGAAGTGCAAGCAGTGAATGGGAGGCTCCAGGTAAACTCTTTGACTTTCTTGTCAGGAATTGTCATCATGTAGTTTCAATCTGATGTGCAGGAGAATGCGAAACTGCATATAACTGAGATTACATTAACTAATAATGAGATGTCAAAGCATGTTAATGCATACAAATCTTCTGCTCACAGGTAAGAATGTTGTCTTGCCGTTCAACGCTCGTTTGGAAACTTGAATTTTTTTTTGCCTCTGACATTGAGAAGGCCCTTTCAGGCCATCTCACACAATTTTCCCAACTTTTTCTTTCCATAGCCCAAATTGTTCAGGATCTGGAAAAATTCTGCCCAGCCTTTTTGTGCATGCTTAGAACTGCCACTGAAAGTATTAGTTCCACATAACGAGTATGTTTCACCAAGATAGAATATAATATTACTATTCAAAAGTTGTCACCTTAATGCAATAAATACTATTCCTTTAGAGCGCTAAAGCAGTCTCATGAGGCTAAACCTATCCCCTTGCTTTGACCAATTCTGTGATTGTAATGATTATTAATATACCTGAGGCAGAGGCACAATAAGGAGCAACTTTGGTATATCGACTATATAGTTCAACTTACAAGTAAGTTAGGAACACATAAAAGTTTTATATTGAATTTCTTCAATAGTGTATTAAAGTGAAGGTTGTGTCAACTTTCCTTACCAAATGTATTGATAATGCTAAAGTGTGACACACGCTTACAATTGAACAGGGTGTTCAATGAGATTGAATAGATTGATCAATAATCAATGCATTATCCACTGTTATTCCTCTAGCAATTAGAGTTCACTTTCCAATCAATCAGCAGTCTTCTCTCATGCAGTAACAACATTGGTTTCCCACTTGAATTAATATTCTTGTGAAATATCCTGATGAATGCAAGGCGTAAAGTTTTGACAAAATGTGTACTTTCTCTACAGTTTGTCATTAATAAATGCTTTGATTCCTGTATTCAGATGAGTTTGCTTTATTTGTAAATGTCCTCATGTTGAACATCAGTTGAAGAGATATTGGGAAAGAGAGATAGAGTTCCTAGATAGAGGAATAGGTGAATAAATTAATGAAATTATTTGCTGATAAGGTGGTTCTTTAAATTCTTTTCAGTATTTGTTGTGCAAATTCCATGTATTTGCTGAGATTTCCACTGTAATTACAGTGCACTTTGAATTGATTAGTGATTCATAGACCAAACTGGCACATTCCTGAAACAATTTCTGAGACAGATGCATGTGCCCAGTATAAGATGAAATGTCTGAAAGGGACCTCTAACTAAAGCAATCAAATAGATTGGTGACTTCCAAATGAACTGCTGCTGAAGATAAACTAAAGAGCAGAACACATTGGCCTCTGATCTTTTAAGTTTGGTCAAAAGGATTATATTATGGCATTGCAGAAATATGAATCTTAATGTCAATCATAATTTAGAGGCATACCACCTTATCTCTGAAAATTGAAAACCTGAGTACAGTAAATCGTATGCTTTAATTTTGAAACCTAGTGTTAACCTTTAACTGCATTCTTTAAACAATCAACTTGTGTTCCTTTTAGATACCTGTTCTCAGTGGATAAACAATATCACTGATATCTGATATTAGTTGTTTTTGGGTGACTAAAAATATTATTATCACCCATTTTAATAAATGTGGCAGAACAGTTATTTTATACATTTCATTGCTTATCTTCCTTTGTTATAAATTTCCAAAGCTGGATTAAATTTCTCAAACAAAATGAAAGAATAACCTTTTCTCAAATTACCAGATAATTACATGCATTTTAACGTGACCTTCTAAACATTATTCATGAATTATATACTTGTCGGATTTACATTAAAACAAGGTTAGCCCCTCAATTTTCAGTGAAAATTTCACGCGCCTTAAAATACAGCCTAAAGTATCTGACTGCCTTACATAAACAATTCATATCAGCCATGCTGCGTATGAAAGCAGGCCCATGGATCACTTTCTGTTGATGCTTCAGCCTAAACTGTTACATGGTGGCTTTATCAGCAGTAGTTTACTTTGCCTTCCAGTCTCAGATGTAGGGCAAGGAGGTAACTTCCAACTCTACCTCAGCTAGTATGGAAATCAAACTCAATGTTCCTTTGAATAACACATTAACCATTGAGCCAATTGATCACAACAGGCCCCCTAGTGACATATAATAACATACTAATTTATGTACTTCATATAATTGTCTTAATTTAATTCTGCTTTAACTAAAAATCCGAACGTTAGCATTTTGCTGCAGATACACAGGAAACTGATTAGTTATCTTGGCAAATATTTGTTGAGACACTTTGGAAACTCCAAGTGATCAAAATCTGTAATGTTATAAAAAAGACTGAGTGCACAGCCTTTTATTATGGAGACTGATTTAATAAACAATTTCTAATCACAATGTATAAAAAGGCATCAAAATAGCATCATAGGATTGTAATGCATGGAACTGATTATACATTATGATACGTATATGAAGTAAAATAATACAAGCAGAAGATTTTGATTGAAAAGAGACTCAAACGTGGAGTTATTCAATAAAAGCTGCTTCTCACTCAGGCTCAAGGATCTTGAAATCTTAAGCCATCAACTTTTCTACCTTGTAATATAAATTTCCACATACTTTCAAAATACAGACTCTATACTTGATTTATTTTTAACTTTTGAACTTTTGGCAATGTATTGGATTTTTGTCTGGGTGATAGCTTTAAATGATTGCGATAAGTAAACAATAAACTATACAATGGGAAGTGTTCAAAGTAGTGTTATACGAAATTGCCAGTTTATATCCTGAGGTGTCTACGAAAAATAAACAACAATGGTAGATCACGGAAATAAATAACAATATAAAACTAAAAGAAAAAGAAAAGTGGAATGCAAAAACTAGCATAAATTTTACCAGTTGGTAGTAATACAAAGAATGAAAATGACTAATCAAATCATAAAATTTTCAAAAAGGGTTCATGAAAAGAAACTTGCAAGTGATGGCAAAATTAACCTGAATATTTTTGATAACTGCATTAAGAAAAAGAGGGTGATCAGGAAAAATGTGGGCCACTTGAAAACTGATGAAGGGTATTATCAATGGAAATTTAAAAATGATGAGTGTGTTGAACTATTTTGTAACTGTATTCTCCATTAGGGAAGAAATAGCTTGCCAGACATTTCAAAAAAATCTAATATTGAATCTGGCAGTGTATCTCACTAAAATTAATGTTAGCAAAGTAATAGTTGTGAAGAAAATTATGACTCTAAAGAATAAAAAATTCCCAAGACCAGATGGTTTCTATCCCAGCTAATGTTTTAATGAAAGTCAATCAGACAACTGCAGCTGCCTGGGCTATAATCTTGCATAGTCCTTTCTATTTGAGCAGCATACTGTTAGTTTAGAACACTGTGAATGTTGTGTTGCTGTTTAAGAAAGGTGAAATAAGGAAATTAGGCAATCAGGGTGAAAGCAGTTAATCTAGCTTCCGTTGTTAGAAAATTGCAAGAAAAAATAACTATAGGATGACTAATCACTTGGAAACTTTCAGCAATCCATGACATGGCAGAATGGTTTCATAACAGATGATCTGCAATGATCATGATACGATCCTTATCTTGCCTCCTGTAACATAAAAATGGGACATATGCCACATGGTACTGAAGAATTCAATGAACGTCTATTACAGCTCCCTCCATGCATGTACCTATCTACAATCATAGACACTTGCAATTTTAGCTCAAGCTAACCAACTTGAATGTACCATAGCATGTTTTCCTCAACATGTCACACTGTAAGAGGACAGAGCTCAGTAAATTGGAAATTGATCACTTCATAGCATTGTGTACATACCAATGAAATACCGATGATATCCAAAAAATGCCCCTTTAAGGTATACTGCACATCTGCTGCAAAACATAAAACAATCACAGAGAGACATGGGTTTGCAAACAATAGTTCATATGTATCATATGTGATCAGTTTTTTGAAGAGGTGACAGGGGAAGATCGTTGGACAGGGATTTGATAAAGCCTGTCATAAAAAAGAAAGCTGAAATGGAAGGGAAACTATTGTCTTAACTGGGAACTTTACTATATGGCAAGATTATGACTGTTACAGGGAGATGGGTCTGGTGAGATGCTCTGAGGGTCGGTGTGAACTTTTTGGGCTGAAAGGTCTGTTTCCACACTATAGGGATTCTATGATCTATGAATATAGAGTTGGGCTGTGAGATGTAAAAAGTGATGCCCGGTAAGGGTCTGTATTTGGTCTCAACCAAACATCTTATACTTTAATGACATAAATGAGGGAGTAGAAAACCACAAAACCATATTTGCTGTGGTTGTAAAATTATACACTATGCAGGTGGAAGCTGAAAATTACAAAGAAATATCAGTAGATTAAGTGAATAAGTGAATTCTTGCAAAAGATGTTATTTTTGGCTAATGTTGGACTGAAAAAGTACAATGGGTGTACTTTCTAAACAGTGAAAGTCTACCACCTGATTATCAATTAAATTACAACAAATTACACAACTTAGGGGTGTATTCTGTAGACTCTTGAAGGCCAAGGGATGATTAATTATATCATTGGGGAAAGCAAATAGGAAAGATATGGAGCAACTATTTCAGCTGGTTTAGCAATAAAGAACAAAATTGAGAAAAATTATTTTCCAGGAGTATATTTGGAAATAAGTTTTCAGAGAAAAACGAATTGAAGTTTTGAACACTCTTTCTCAAAAAACAATGAAAATTAGGTCAAATATCCTTAAATCTGCAATCAACAGATTTTTTTTATTTTGGATATCATTGATTATAGACATATACACATATTAGGAGTTGGGTCACAGATGTGGCATGTTTTCACTGAGTGCATTAGAGGTTCAAACAGCTACATGGCCTATGTTTGTTCCTATACTGTGGAATACCAACAACTAACTCATTTTCTGAAGAAGGGTCTCAATCTGAAACATCAGCTTTCCTGCTCCCTCTGATGCTGCTTGGCCTACTGTGTTCATCCAGCTTCAAACCGTGTTATCTCAACTAACTCAAGTGATGAATTTGAGAAGTGGTACCATAAATTAGTTTTATTATCTGTCACTTGAACTTGGTGAAGTTTTGTGCAATTACATGTGATTTTACAATGGAGTGTAAATTGACAATTCATGTTATATTTTATTCTCTCAATTTCATTGACATAAGAAGGATATATAACACAAATAAAATTCTTATAACATCACGCAAGTGTGAAGATCCAAATGTAGTTCTGATATTAAATACAAAAGTAAAATTGCAAATTTGTCAGCAAAGAAAGCCCAAGTGGAGACGTTAAAGTAGTCTGACTTGAGCTAGAGTAAGGTGAGGACTCCCACAGGATTCATGCTTCATCCCTTCAGCTGGATAAACATTCTGACAAGATATGATGATGTGCAAAGATTATGTGAATGCAATAATGTTAATACTCTGCAGTAAGAGAAGAGGCCTTAAAATGTAGTATTCACTACAAAGACAGATAAACCTTAAATCTCTTCATGCATAATGCACACAAAAATCAGAAGCGATGTGGAAACCAAATCTTTGACATATCGTGCGCCTATTGGAATTCAAGACAGTTCACTGGCCATCAGCTCAGCTAAACATCCAATGTTACAAATCCCCTCCTCAATGCCATGATCTTTGACAAGTAGTAGTGTGAACCTCAAACCTGGTTTTTCAGTTCTGTTGGTAAAAACATTTAAATGCTACTCAATCACAGAAATTTTTCCAGGACATGGAGAGAAATCACACACACACACACACACACACACACACACACACACACACACACACACACACACACACACACACACACACACACACACAAAACATTTCTTTTGAATGTAACCTGTTTGAAGAAGCATTGACCTCCACTGAAAGAAACAAAATGTTGCTGTAATCCTGCATTTAGGCTGAATCCATGACAAGAAATCTAGAAGAATAGCATGAGAAGTCCAGTGACAAGAACAGCAAGTTGCATTTTCCAACAGAATTCTGGATGTCGAAATGTGATTTTCATTAGGGAGCACAAAGGTAACTATAATAAGGATTATTGCTTATCATCCCCTTATTAACTCTAAATCTTATCACAATAATATTGAAATGAATTAATACCATATTCAGTAATAGCACAATCTACCATGTTCCAGATACAATCTAGACACCAAGAATTTCAGACATGTAAGTCAGAATGGGTCCCTGGTGACTCCAGCTCATGATTGTTCCTCTGTATCGCCATCTCAGACACCCTGCACCAACGTATTTGTGACTGCTCCATTGCAAGTGACCACGTTCATACCATTTCCACAGACTCTGACACCCAACATATGCCAGTCTCTCTGCACTATCATAGTACTGTTATAATCCACTCGCAGTATGCTTCCGCTATGTAGTGCTGCACTTTGGGTGTGATGGCAGCTACCATTGTAATACTGATGCAAGGACACTTTCTCACAGAGGCGGGACCAGATTTCAGGGCAGCTCATTCACTGTCTTAGCACCAACTCAGTTTGTGCCTACTTGGTGCACACAGCATTCCTGTCTTACCTTGTCATTCAGTGCATTGTCCCCTCTTCACACTTTGAAAATGTAAAGTGCTTCTGTTTTGCCTTGCAGTTTAGTGCAGACACAAAGCCAGCATGCTTACCATGTTTGTCAGCAAATGATCAGCCAAGGGGGTGAACATGTTGCTGCACAGCATAATACTATGTCCAACTCACACCAGTGTATGTACCAGATACCTGCACAGCAAACACACTGCATGTGTTTCAACCAAAAAACTGTGTCCCAAAGTTGAAGAGTCAGCTGCCTGCATCACTTTCTCAATGTCTGTGTTGGAACCATTCGAACATGAGAAACAAACAGTAAGAATAATTTTCAAGTGAAGTTCAAATACTGCAGTTACATGATATCATTTGTTCATAATAGCTCCAACAGTTCACTTTTATTTGTTTAAGATTGTCTTGTATGAGTCATCCTCCAACTTACTGTCAGTATGTGTCTATACTACCACAAATCAAATAATTCCGATATTTTACAAGTTGTAACATTTAGTTCACTTTCAGAACAATATGGCTGAACAGACATAATGTTTCTCCTTTTTATTGCGAGGAACTACTTCATGCTTGCAAGTAGCTATCTAATCCCTGTAAATCTTTTTGAAATGCCTGCTTGAATAATTTTGTTAACTGCTCAATTTATGATTTTATTCCCTAATAAAGCAGGCTGATGTTTTCCAACATCATTGTTATAGAGGCACAACGTTTCTTCATCTAAGGAATTAGCAACAGTCATATAGGAACACAGAATTTGGGTATTGCGAATAAAGGGCACAGTTTGTCAGAGCTTATCATTTTGTACTCATCAGGACAGTTCACAAGAAATGCCAAAGTAAAAAGGAAGTCAATATTAATTTGTTAAATCAATGATAAAAGCATTGTCATGGAGTATGCACCAATTAATGATGAGTGACAGTTAACTTTTGTTTGAATTTTAAACCAGGCTGGTTGACTCTAATTGGTGAAGGCATTGCCCTGATAAAAGAACCAGAGAATATCACCTATCTTGTATACAGCTTCCAGTACATGCAAATGCACCACAAAATAAGCCCAACTGACAATGTTAAATTGGTTGTTACCTTAACTCTTTTCACGCTCTGGACTCTTTAACAAATGCCACCTATTACAGGGTGGCATCTAATGTTTTGTGAGTTTTGCAGGCAAAGGCTGATAAATTCTGACAAACTTCTGATGAGATATTGTTGGGAATATAATTTTATGTTGAAGTACTCTGTGTAAAGATTGCAAGATATGGAATGTTTTGGTCATTTCCCATCTTCAATATGGTTTCACCAAACAGTGAGGTCAACCATTTATGTGTGCTGTAAGGCACTTACTGTTTACAGAAAAATGAAGTGACTTTGCAGAAAACAGTCAAACAAAATTTTCAAGGCTATAAGAGACAGTGTTCTTAATTCTCTTAATTAATGGAAAACCAAGCTTTAAAAAGAACAGAGAATGCCAATCCTAGCAATTGCCTAGCAACTGTTTCTGGACTTAGAATTTTATTTTACAAACCAAGGAATCATTCATGAAGATACTCAGGAAACTGCAATTATCTCTCCTGAAATTCTGTTCTCAGTAGAAATTCTGTGAACTCAAATACCAGTTTTGCTGATTACTTCTAAAACCTGAAGTGGTGGGTTATGACAAATTTGAAAGACTAAATATGTCTTAGTTGACAGGAAATCCAGAGGATGCATAGTCGTCACCCTCTAGTGTCCATTTTCAGAACTTGGCCAGTATAGGTAGTTTTACCTATTGCATTTTTAAAAAATAAATTACTGCTGGGACCTTTTTTGAGTTATGGGAATGTATCTGCTTTTGGGATTAAGGGGATTTAGTTTTAATTCCAGATTGTAGTTCAGATGGTGACTAGGATTTGCCATTGCTTGTAAAATAGGTTTTGATTATACTAAACATACTATTTGAGTTAATTAAATAAATCTGTGAACATTAATTTTATTCAGTTCAATTAAAAAAGCAATTAGGCATTTGGTAAGTGAATCAACATATTTATGTTAATGGTATGACTGCTGCAGTTGTGAGGCTTGATTGTCAGCACATTCTGCCCATCGCAGTCATAACAATATTGATATGATAACTGCTTGATATGACCCATCAGTCTTTAGGGCATATGCCCTACATATTAGCACCACATTGACAGCTCAACAAAATAGATGACAGTCATTCTTGGGTTCGTTCAGGATAATGCATTGATCTTTCAAAGCCACGCTACCAAGTTTAAAAGTTAAACAAAACTTGGCCATTAACTGTGGTGCGTTCTTGAAAACATTGCCAACCATCCAGCCCCAACTTTCAGTGTAACTATAAGTGTTTGTCCTTTACTTTGCTACTTCTTGCATATTGTCCTAATGAATGCAAGATGGAAGGAAAGCTTCAATAAATATTTCAATTGATTCCAGGTTAGCTAGAGCTCATTGATGCCATGTTCAGTTAAATGCAAACATGATACCAAGGACACTCATTCTCACCTCACCATCTTCAATCTGCAATGACCAAGTGATTCAGTCAAGATTGCTTGTGACCATCTTTTGCATCCCAAAAAATGCAATAGTCAGGCACTTTCAGAGTACAGGTTGAAGTAACATTTTCATAACATCCTGTGAGAACTGTTCACTGTGTCCAATTGTTTGGGGTGACCAGGATTGCACACACTACTCCAGCTGTTCTGAAGCTAGCCTAAACAAAGTTTTGTACAGCTCTAACATAATCCCCCAATTTTATAACCTATATCACTATTGATCGAGGCAGGTGCCCCTGTTGCCTTCAGGGATGTGTGGAAGAGCATTCCAAGGCTCCTTGTTGCTTCAGGCTTCCTTGAATTCTGGAATACTACTTTTCTCCAGCATGGTTGTCTCCTGATCCAGCAGTGTCCCTGGGAGAAATGGATTCAAATTCATGTGACTTTGGCATCAATACTGGGGAGGGAGGGAGAAGCTCCTATTGGGTGGACTCTAACTGAATCATGCTTGCACCAGAATCCTGGTGAATTGGATAACTAGGGCTGTAGATCTGGATTTAAAGAAAATAGTTTGGAGTGAGGGAGGGGAAGCTGGTTGTGATTGTTTCAGTTGCCTTGAAAATTACAAAATCAAAAGTAAAGGAGAAGCCAGGATTGCAAGTTACTGATGGGGCTGATTGTTGCCAGAAAATAAAGCAAAAGAACAGAATGTGTGAATGTCGTATTATACCAAGGAATCTTAAATGTGGGGAAACTCATTAATAGGATAAAATTAAAGCCTTTGTATCTTAATGCACAAAGCATTTCAAATAAGGTGAATGAATTGATGATGCAAATTGAGGAAACTAAATGCGATCCTATAGCCATCTTGAAAAAAATAGTTACAAGGAGATTAAAATTAGGAACTTAATATTCAGGATTCTGACCCTTCAGAGAGAGAAAAGGGATGGAAAAAGTGATTGGGTGGCACTCTTAATAAGAGATGAAATGAAAACAGTTGTGAGAGATAATCTAGGGTCAGGTGATGTAGAGTCCTTTTGGCTAGAGATAGAAAAGACCAAAGTAAAGAAGACATTGGCAAGAGTAGTGTACAGACTCCCAAGTAGTTTGCAATCTTTGGGAAAGGCCATAAGTCAACAAATAATAACAGTATGTAAAAAGAATAAAGTAATAATTATGAATTGACTTTATTATTTATGTTGATCGGGTTAATCAAATTGGAAAGGGTAGCTACGATAATAAAAAGATGGAAACCATTAGTTTCCCAGAGTAATATGCCAAGGAGCCAACCAGGGAGCAAGCTATCTTGGATTTGATAATGAGTAATGAGCAGGCTCAGCAAATTATATTCAAGTAAAATGTCCAGAAATAGTGAACACAAAATGACAGAATTTACTATTCAGTTCAAGGGTGAGAAACTTGGGTCAGAAGCAACTGTGTTTCACTTAAATAAAGGAAATTACAATGAAGTATGAATAAAGTTAACCAAAATGAACTTAACAGATAGATTTAGAGATAGTAGGAACTGCAGATGCTGGAGAATCTGAGATAACAAGGTATAGATTTGGATGAACACAGCAGGCCAGGCAGCAACAGAGGAGCAGGAAAGCTGATGTTTCAGGCCTAGACCCTTCTTCAGAAAAATGTTTCTGAAGAAGGGTCTAGGCCCAAAACATCAGCTTTCCTGCTCCTCTGATGCTGCCTGGCCTGCTGTGCTCATCCAGATCTACACCTTGTTATCTTATCAGATAGATTGATGGGAATGACAGTGACAACAAACATTTAAGGAGGTAATTTATGTCTCCCAGCAAAAAAAAACATGCTACTAAGGAGGAAAGATTCGAAGAGAGAGATAAATCAACCAGGGTAAAACAAGAAAGTTAAGCAGAGTAGTAAATTGGAAGAAGAAACATTTCAGGGCAAAATCAATCATAGCACCTAAGACTGAGATAAATTCAATATCTAGCAAAGAGGAGCTAAAAAGATAATAAAAACAGAGAAAATAAACTAAGAGGGCAAACTAGCGAGGCATATAAAAGCTGAAAAAAATTACAATAAAAGCTTCATTAAATATTTTAAAAAGAAGGTCAAACTGAACGTTAGCCCTTTCGAAAATGAATCTGGGAACAAGGTTTTGGGAAACAAGGAAATGGCAGAGGATTTAAAGAGATATTTTGCAGCAGCCTTTATGCTGGAAGATACTTCAAATATTCCATTAATTTGAAAGAATGTACAGGAGAAATTAAGAACCATCACCATCAATGAAGAAGTACTATTGAACAAACTAATGGGGCTAAAGGCAGACACATCTCCTGGCCCTGATGGCTCACATTCTAGGATCCTAAAAGACCCTAGAAGTGGCGACAGAGATAGTGGATGTATTGGTTGTAATTATCCAAAAATCCGTGGTTTCTGCAGAAGTAGCAGAGGATTGGAAGATTGCTAATATGACACCTCTATTCAAAAAGGTACACAGGAAAGAAGTGGATAGTATAGTCCAATTAGACATACATCTATTGCTGGAAAAATTTTAGAATTAATTATTAAGGATGTTATAGCAAAAAATTTGGAAATCATAATCTAATTGAGCAGAGCTGGCATGGAATGGTGAAACAGAAATCATGTCTGGCTAATTTATTAGAATTTTTGAGGAAGTCTCAACCAGACTAGAGAATATTGTATTCAGACTTTCAGAAGACATTCAACAAGATATCTCACAAAGAGTTAAGTCATAAGATAAGCGCCCACGGTATTGGAGGTAATACAATGGATAGAGAATTGGCTTACAGGCAGGAAACAGTGAGTGGAGATAAGGGTTTCTTTTTAAGGTTGGCAATCCAGGATCAGTGGGATTCCATATGGGTCAGTGCTGGAACTGTAACTGTTTACAATATATTTTAATAACTTGAAGGAAGGAAGTGAATGTACTGCAGCCAAAATTGCAGATGGTACAAACATGTATGGAAAGGTTGCCACCCAGGTTGACAGGGCTGTTAAGAAGGCATACAGTGTTTTAGCTTTTATTAATAGAGGGATCGAGTTCCGGAACCAAAAGGTTATGCTGCAGCTGTACAAAACTCTGGTGCAGCCGCACTTAGAGTATTGTGTACAGTTCTGGTCACCGCATTATAAGAAGGATGTGGAAACTTTGGAAAGGGTGCAGAGGAGATTTACTAGGATGTTGCCTGGTACGGAGGGAAGGCCTTACGAGGAAAGGCTGAGGGACTTGAGGCTGTTTTCATTAGAGAGAAGAAAGTTGAGAGGTGACTTAATTGAAACATATAAAATAATCAGAGGGTTAGATAGGGTGAATAGGGAAAGCCTTTTTCCTGGGATGGTGACGGCGAGCACGAGGGGGAATAGCTTTAAATTGAGGGGTGAAATATATAGGACAGATGTCAGAGGTAATTTCTTTACTCAGAGAGTAGTAAGGGAATGGAACGCTTTGCCTGCAATGGTAGTAGATTCGCCAACTTTAGGTACATTTAAGTCGTCATTGGATAAGCATATGGACGTACATGGAATAGTGTAGGTTAGATGGACTTGAGATCGGTATGACAGGTCGGCACAACATCGAGGGCCGAAGGGCCTATACTGTGCTGTAATGTTCTATGTTCTATGTTCTATGGTAAGTTGTGAGAGGGATGCAAACAGTTTACAGAGAGTCATAGATGAGTTAAAGAAGCGGGCAAAATGTTGGAAATTAGAGTACAAGATAGGAAAATGTGAAGTTGTTCATTTTGGAAGGAGGATCAAAAGAACGGTGTCATTTAAATCAAGAAAAGTTGCAACACAAAGGGACTTGGGAATCTTTCACACAAAAAAACTGAAAGCTAGCACAAAGGTGCCACAGATAATCAGGAAGGCTAATGGAATGGTGGCGCCTTATTTCAAAGAGTTTGGCGTATAAGATTGGGGAAGCCATACTGTAACTGTAAAAGTTGCTGGTGAGATCACATTGGGGACACTGTGAGCAGCTTTGGTCCCCTTATTTAAGGAAAGATTGGAGGTATTTCAGAAAGATTTACTTGCATGAGCAAAGGCAAAACAGATTGGGACGCGGTTCTCTGGGATTTAGAAGAATGATAGGCCATCTAATTGAGGCATATGTAGCATTCTTAATGGGCTTGACAGAGTAAATGTTAAAAAAGTCTAGGGCCAGAGAGCATAGTCTAAGAATAATGTAAGGGTGAGATGAAGAAGAATTTCTTCCTGTCAAAGGGTTGTGAGTCTTTGGAAATCGATACCAGAAACAGCTGCTGGGGTAGGGTTCTTGTGCTTTTTTAAAGGCTGAAATAGATAGATTCTTGATCAGTAGGGAATCGAGGGTTATGAAGAAAGAGCAGGAAAGTAGAAGTGAGGAAAGTCAAATCTGCCGTGATCCTACTGAATAACAAAGGGCCGAATGGCCTAATCCTGTTCCTGTTTCTTATGGTATTGTGATCATCCTCACATTGAACTATATAACTGTTCCTTCTCTGTTGCTGGGTTAAAATCAAGCACTACCATCTTCTCTCTGCGATCTCCCACTCCCTTCATCTCTGCTACCATACCCACCTCATACCAAGTCTATCATGCTCACTACTGCTTGTATTATGCTCCCCACCCATTCTTAACCACCCTGACTCCAAGAATACATGCCCTCTGTGTTGCCTACTCACTTGCTCAGGGCAACTCCAAAGCTGCACCAAAACTAACAGCAGTACTACCTACTTTCACCTCCTGTAATACCTGTCTCTATCTTATCCCAGGATAAGAAGACACGATAGAAGGGCAGAAAGTGTTGAGATATGTGGTGGGTTGCCCAACATTCAACTCCCCTCACACCTTATGCAGATAGTATCCTGGCTCTGACCACGCCAAGCAGCTGATTGACCATGTCCAGGCCCCTAGACTGGTGTTGGAGACTGCTCTTGACTTACTGTGCCGGGATCCCCTGAGTGAAGGTTAGCGATCTTCACTTTACTGAAGCCTCCTGATAAACCTGGCAGCTTTTGACTTTGTGTCTGCGCTGAAAGGCAAGGCAAAACATAGGTAATGAGAATCTGATAGCACAGGCTAAAGAGATGCAATGAGCTGCTGGGTAGGTTCAGAGTGAGTGAACACTAAGACAACAAGTGAAGATTATGGTGATGTAACCCGACCCAGTCAACGAAATGGATGCACAGTGTCCCTCTAGCGATTTGGCAATGTTAGTGGCTGGTTGCGGCGTTAGAGTGCAAAAGTATAATATGAATGGATTGGAGACGTACCATGAAGATTCTTAGAGGCTATAACATATCGGGTGTCAGTGCCTGTGGATGTGGGGTTACTTTGGCCAGTGCCCTTGGAGCATACACTGAGATGCTGCTACCTGGTTTGCAACGTAGGAGTCTTTTAGAGCAAATTGTGAGCTAATGTCACCAGCCACTTGCACTGATCCCCTGAGAATTCTCAACATCCACCTTGTTTGACAAATTTGGCAAATTAGGAAGCTGAATATTAATGAAGCAAGTTGAGGAATCAATATTCAACCCTTCAAATGATAATTGCCACTAACTAGCAGGAAATTGCCTCACCATTCTGCAAATGTATAAAAGAGGTGGAGAGCTGTTTTCAACATCAAGATGGATTCCTCCTGTGCTTCCATCATAAACCTTGGCATAGACTGTATCATTCAGATCCCTATAAGATCCCATCCATACTCTAGCTGTCAGAGGCAAAGTAGAAATCCCAACCACTCCCTACACTTCAGAAATGTGGTAAACATACATTGGGAGCATGAATTCTTGTTCTTAAAGGTGTTTAAGGGCATCTGCACAGCGTAAACACATAAGAGGAAAGCTGTTCTCTGCCTGTCCAACTGCAAGGATTTCCAAAGACTCACAACCTTTTGGCAGAAGAAATTCCTCCTCATCTTAGCCTTACATTATTCTCAGACTATGCTGTCTGGTCTTAGACCCTCTCAACATTTACTCTGTCAAGCCCATTAAGAATCCTTCACATGTCTCAATTAGATGGCCCTTCATTCTTCTAAATTCCAGTGAATAGCATCCCAAACTGTTTTGCCTTTGCGCATCCAAGTGAACATTCTCTGAAATAACTCCAATCTTTCCTTAAATAAGTTTGGTCCAAGGTTCCCATTGTTCACTTAGCATACTGCCATGCTTGAATCCTTATTCCAATGCATCACTTAAAAATAACATCTAAATGATTCCCAAGTAGAAAGATACCCAACTGTTGCTGCACCAGCCATTTCTTCAGGGTGAAGTGAGGCGGGGGCCAGGGATTGTGGAATGGAGCAGTGTAACTGGGTTTGGAAAAACAGTCCCAAACACTGATTTTTTTTAAATATACTCAAGCTTACAGTATAATGTACTCAGTTCTCCTCCCACAGGTTGCTAAGTTCTGGAGCTGGTGTTGCTCAGCAATTAATTAAGTTCCTAATTGTGGCACCATGCAGAATGAGAGGATTAATGTTGCTTATTTTCCATAGACTGGCCTACAGCTGAAAACATCAAATAGATCGCCAGCTGGAGTATATTCACCCTAAAATTTTTGCTGCGGTTGGTGCATGGTGGAGGACGAGCTGGGGAACAGTGAAGGCAACTGCACAAGGATTTTTGCTGATTTACAAAGGTCATTGTTTCCAAATAGAAACAAAGTATTGCAGAGGCTGGAGGTCTGGAATCGACCAAAGGCGGCTGGAATGTGATAGTATTGATTAGTAGAAAATAGGTCAGACCCTATGGGTGAAGGGATGCAAACAAAATGGAGGAAAATGTACATGTTCTGAAGTTTTTGAGCTCAATATTGAACCCTGAAGCATGTAATTGCCTTAGTGGAAAATTAGGAGTTAACTTAGTCCTCCATCTAACTATATACCCTTATTTACTAACAGTACATAGAGTAAGATGAAAATCTTTTATACAATAGTGTCATATGTCATGACATCACCTAGTTGCCTTAAAAATATAGCACCCTTTTGAGGTGCATCCAACAATCCATCACTTGGCAACAATGTCGCCACAGAACTGGAATTGGAGGAAGAGCAAAAATATCAAGGAAAGCAGTAAAACGTACAATATTAAGAGGAGAAAATTGAAGAAGGGCAGAGAGGAAGAGAGGAGAAACAGCAAGGTCATCCACAGTAATATATGGGGTAGGGGTTACTGCAGAATTGTACTCAGAAGAGGATATTAGAGGGTAATCAGAAGAGACATGTAGAACCAACATCTCCTCAAAACTCATTCTGAAAGAGGGATTCTGAGAAAGTGTTATTGAAAAGGGAAGAGATCCAGGTTAGTTTGCATGTGATTAGGCAAAGTGACAAACACTAGGAAGATTCGATCAAAGCTAAAATGGGAAATGTAAATTGCTGAAGCACTGCATCAATGATTGCATTCAGGGAAATCTATCAGTGCATTAATGTTGAATGCTACCTCACCATCTCCATCAATCATTAATCTTTCATAAAAAGGAGAAGCTAAGGTCCACTGGAACCACAAATAGTTATGTTGGCGGAGCTGGTTAATGCATAATCATCTGTGCAGAATGAACCTCAGGCCCCTACAATCCTGATTCCAAAATTACAATGATCCAACGTGTAAGGCCCACGTCTCAAGTGGTAATGGAGGGTAAAGAGATTCACATTGTGTTACTTGGCACATGTATAAGAGCACAAATATCTTCCATGTAGCAGCATTAGGAAAGGGAGGTGAGGCTTAGGTGTGTGTCGAAGAGGTTGCACTTCTTCATGTACAGATGGCAGTGGGGCAAGCTTTCACCTCCGTCAGGAGTAGCCTGAAAAAGACCGATTTCTAATGACTATGACAAAATGCCATCCACAAATCTCATTCTGGCCTCTTCTTCACAGATCAGTAATTCCACTCCAGATGTACAAACTGCTGAGCACAGCAGCTGTATTAGAATTGATAAAACTCAGATAATGAAGGAGAAGGGACAAGCAATGACAGCAGAATCTGAGGCATGAGGCTCGGGAGCTACAGCTGTGGATGAACAAGCCACACATGAGAAAGGAAACCTGACTCTTCAGCGATATAAAACAGTTGATAGAAGAAGGGTGTATAGAAGGTATTGGAGCGAACTTGAGGTGAGTGAACATCAGTGCAGAAGATATTTTCACATGACTGAATAAGCTGCCAACTCCTGAAAATAAATTTGCAGTCTCTTAGCTAGTGAGGAAGCACTGACAATTACAAAGCCTGCCAGCCCTCCCCACCTCCAACTCCTCTCAGACCTCAGATGAAAACTTATCTGGGATCTCTCAAGTGACAGCCTCAAAGTTCATTTGTGAAGTTGCCAATGACATTAACAGGAAAGCAATTCAAGTTATCCAGTTCACCAAAGACCCCAAACTAAACCGTGGGATTTCCATCAAGTGCATGGTGAAATCACACATGCACTAAGCACTCAGAGCCCTCAACATCATCCAGCTAAGTACCTGAAAAGGAAGCAATTGCATTCCCACAATGTTCAGCCTGCCTGTGACCACAGGCAGCAATTCCTACAAGTGTGTGGCCACTAACTAGGCATTTACATTCAGCACAATTCCCACATCATCTCCAGGTTCATTGGTAACATTGGTACACCCAGAAACTATGACTAGAGGCTCTAATGCAAAATACTCAAACTGATAATGAACAGTGCTTTTCCGAAATCTATGGATCCGCTAGTGCTGTAATTGAATGGATAAATTGTCTTTTGTAGATATATCTCCCTTGCCTCAACCACTCAGGAGGAGCAATACTTGCTGGGCATGGTCTCCAGGTTAGTGATTGTTCGCTGCATTATGTACACTCAAGTTCAATGGCAGGATGAGAATGTAGAAGTAAGGGGCTCTGACAGAAATGTTGAGGGAGCCAGCCCTGATGTTAAGCATAGTAAAGAAACCAGGGAAGGCCTGTGACCAATGTGATAGTCACTAAATTTGAGAGTTAATGATTTGGTGTTAAACCTCAGAAGTTATAGTCAATTGTGCTGTTGAGACATTATGGCTATTGAGGGAGTGCTTTTGTTTATAACTGTGATATATCATGACACTACTCTTGTTTACTATACTGTACATTGAACTTTATTTTCTCTTTCTATTCGAATAAACTTCTTTTGGTTTTATAGGCCCAATCAACAGTCTGGAGTACTGCTGAATTACATGGGGGGATGACACAAAGTTGGCAAGGGTCAATGGCCTATCAATGAAATGTATATGCCTGCACTAATTGCCTATTATGCTAATTGAATGATGAAGCACAATCGTGTAGGTTTTATTCCAGTGGTTAGGTTTCAGATTCTTCCTGTTGATGGCTATGATTAAGAGCCGCAGAGTATTCCCCAATGCTATACATGATATGTGTGTCAGAACGCAGAGTCATAGTGGCCCCTCAGGGTAGTCTACAATGAAATGATGAACAGTGGAAGTCTTAACAGATTGAATGAGACCAGAAGTATGTAGATAAAAGTATTGCATATGGTTCCAGCATAATATTGCACTGAAGGTGCACCTGTGCATCCAAAATGATTTCAGTTTTGTTTAAGACAATAAAATGTGAGGCTGGATGAACACAGCAGGCCAAGCAGCATCCCAGGAGCACAAAAGCTGACGTTTCGGGCCTAGACCCTTCATCAGAGAGGGGGATGGGGGGAGGGAACGGGAATAAATAGGGAGAGAGGGGGAGGCGGACCGAAGATGGAGAGTAAAGAAGATAGGTGGAGAGAGTGTAGGTGGGGAGGTAGGGAGGGGATAGGTCAGTCCAGGGAGGACGGACAGGTCAAGGAGGTGGGACGAGGTTAGTAGGTAGCGGGGGGTGCGGCTTGGGGTGGGAGGAAGGGATGGGTGAGAGGAAGAACCGGTTAGGGAGGCAGAGACAGGTTGGACTGGTTTTGGGATACAGTGGGTGGGGGGGAAGAGCTGGGCTGGTTGTGTGGTGCAGTGGGGGGAGGGGACGAACTGGGCTGGTTGAGGGATGCAGTTGGGGAAGGGGAGATTTTGAAACTGGTGAAGTCCACATTGATACCATATGGCTGCAGGGTTCCCAGGCGGAATATGAGTTGCTGTTCCTGCAACCTTCGGGTGGCATCATTGTGGCAGTGCAGGAGGCCCATGATGGACATGTCATCAAGAGAATGGGAGGGGGAGTGGAAATGGTTTGCGACTGGGAGGTGCAGTTGTTTTTTGCGAACTGAGCGGAGGTGTTCTGCAAAGCGGTCCCCAAGCCTCCGCTTGGTTTCCCCAATGTAGAGGAAGCCGCACCGGGTACAGTGGATGCAGTATACCACATTGGTAGATGTGCAGGTGAACCTCTGCTTGATGTGGAATGTCATCTTGGGGCCTGGGATGGGGGTGAGGGAGGAGGTGTGGGGACAAGTGTAGCATTTCCTGCGGTTGCAGGGGAAGGTGCCGGGTGTGGTGGGGTTGGAGGGCAGTGTGGAGCGAACAAGGGAGTCACGGAGAGAGTGGTCTCTCTGGAAAGCAGACAGGGGAGGGGATGGAAAAATGTCTTGGGTGGTGGGGTCGGATTGTAAATGGCGGAAGTGTCGGAGGATAATGCGTTGTATCCGGAGGTTGGTAGGGTGGTGTGTGAGAACGAGGGGGATCCTCTTGGGGCGGTTGTGGCGGGGGCGGGGTGTGAGGGATGTGTCGCGGGAAATGCGGGAGACGCGGTCAAGGGCGTTCTCGATCACCGTGGGGGGAAAGTTGCGGTCCTTAAAGAACTTGGACATCTGGGATGTGCGGGAGTGGAATGTCTTGTCGTGGGAGCAGATGCGGCGGAGGCGGAGGAATTGGGAATAGGGGATGGAATTTTTGCAGGAGGGTGGGTGGGAGGAGGTGTATTCTAGGTAGCTGTGGGAGTCGGTGGGCTTGAAGTGGACATCAGTTACAAGCTGGTTGCCTGAGATGGAGACTGAGAGGTCCAGGAAGGTGAGGGATGTGCTGGAGATGGCCCAGGTGAACTGAAGGTTGGGGTGGAAGGTGTTGGTGAAGTGGATGAACTGTTCGAGCTCCTCTGGGGAGCAAGAGGCGGCGCCGATACAGTCATCAATGTACCGGAGGAAGAGGTGGGGCCTGGGGCCTGTGTAGGTGCGGAAGAGGGACTGTTCCACGTAACCTACAAAGAGGCAGGCATAGCTGGGGCCCATGCGAGTGCCCATGGCCACCCCCTTGGTCTGTAGGAAGTGGGAGGAGTCAAAAGAGAAGTTGTTGAGTCTCCACCCCTCTCACCCACTCCAACCTCTCCCCCGCAGAACGGGCAGCCCTCCGCTCCCTCCGCTCCAACCCCAACCTCACCATCAAACCCGCAGACAAGTGTGGCGCAGTGGTAGTATGGCGCACTGACCTCTACATCGCCGAGGCCAGACGCCAACTCTCCGACACCACCTCCTACCGCCTCCTCGATCATGACCCCACACCCGAGCACCAAACCATCATCTCCAACACCATTCACGACCTCATCACCTCAGGGGACCTCCCACCCACAGCCTCCAACCTCATTGTTCCCCAACCCCGCACGGCCCGTTTCTATCTCCTTCCCAAAATCCACAAACCTGCCTGCCCTGGTCGACCCATCGTCTCAGCCTGCTCCTGCCCCACCGAACTCATCTCCACCTATCTGGACTCCATTTTCTCCCCTTTGGCCCAGGAACTCCCCACCTACGTCCGTGACACCACCCACGCCCTCCACCTCCTCCAGGACTTCCAATTCCCTGGCCCCCAACACCTCATATTCACCATGGACGTCCAGTCCCTGTACACCTGCATTCCGCATGGAGATGGCCTCAAGGCCCTCCGCTTCTTCCTGTCCCGCAGGCCCGACCAGTCCCCCTCCACCGACACTCTCATCCGCCTAGCTGAACTCGTCCTCACACTCAACAACTTCTCTTTTGACTCCTCCCACTTCCTACAGACCAAGGGGGTGGCCATGGGCACCCGCATGGGCCCCAGCTATGCCTGCCTCTTTGTAGGTTACGTGGAACAGTCCCTCTTCCGCACCTACACAGGCCCCAGGCCCCACCTCTTCCTCCGGTACATTGATGACTGTATCGGCGCCGCCTCTTGCTCCCCAGAGGAGCTCGAACAGTTCATCCACTTCACCAACACCTTCCACCCCAACCTTCAGTTCACCTGGGCCATCTCCAGCACATCCCTCACCTTCCTGGACCTCTCAGTCTCCATCTCAGGCAACCAGCTTGTAACTGATGTCCACTTCAAGCCCACCGACTCCCACAGCTACCTAGAATACACCTCCTCCCACCCACCCTCCTGCAAAAATTCCATCCCCTATTCCCAATTCCTCCGCCTCCGCCGCATCTGCTCCCACGACAAGACATTCCACTCCCGCACATCCCAGATGTCCAAGTTCTTTAAGGACCGCAACTTTCCCCCCACGGTGATCGAGAACGCCCTTGACCGCGTCTCCCGCATTTCCCGCGACACATCCCTCACACCCCGCCCCCGCCACAACCGCCCCAAGAGGATCCCCCTCGTTCTCACACACCACCCTACCAACCTCCGGATACAACGCATTATCCTCCGACACTTCCGCCATTTACAATCCGACCCCACCACCCAAGACATTTTTCCATCCCCTCCCCTGTCTGCTTTCCAGAGAGACCACTCTCTCCGTGACTCCCTTGTTCGCTCCACACTGCCCTCCAACCCCACCACACCCGGCACCTTCCCCTGCAACCGCAGGAAATGCTACACTTGTCCCCACACCTCCTCCCTCACCCCCATCCCAGGCCCCAAGATGACATTCCACATCAAGCAGAGGTTCACCTGCACATCTGCCAATGTGGTATACTGCATCCATTGTACCCGGTGCGGCTTCCTCTACATTGGGGAAACCAAGCGGAGGCTTGGGGACCGCTTTGCAGAACACCTCCGCTCAGTTCGCAAAAAACAACTGCACCTCCCAGTCGCAAACCATTTCCACTCCCCCTCCCATTCTCTTGATGACATGTCCATCATGGGCCTCCTGCACTGCCACAATGATGCCACCCGAAGGTTGCAGGAACAGCAACTCATATTCCGCCTGGGAACCCTGCAGCCATATGGTATCAATGTGGACTTCACCAGTTTCAAAATCTCCCCTTCCCCAACTGCATCCCTCAACCAGCCCAGTTCGTCCCCTCCCCCCACTGCACCACACAACCAGCCCAGCTCTTCCCCCCCACCCACTGTATCCCAAAACCAGTCCAACCTGTCTCTGCCTCCCTAACCGGTTCTTCCTCTCACCCATCCCTTCCTCCCACCCCAAGCCGCACCCCCCGCTACCTACTAACCTCGTCCCACCTCCTTGACCTGTCCGTCCTCCCTGGACTGACCTATCCCCTCCCTACCTCCCCACCTACACTCTCTCCACCTATCTTCTTTACTCTCCATCTTCGGTCCGCCTCCCCCTCTCTCCCTATTTATTCCAGTTCCCTCCCCCCATCCCCCTCTCTGATGAAGGGTCTAGGCCCGAAACGTCAGCTTTTGTGCTCCTGGGATGCTGCTTGGCCTGCTGTGTTCATCCAGCCTCACATTTTATTGTCTTGGAATCTCCAGCATCTGCAGTTCCCATTATCTCAGTTTTGTTTAATCCTTCTTTTCCTTACACCATTATTTGCTGCCACCTCGACTGCCAGGTTTATGGATGCCTGATGACTATTTTGCTGCCTTACCTCAAATTAAGTTTGCTCGGTACATTCTGGTTACCAGGGCGTCTAGAGGAGAATGACCTGTTGGGACTTCTCTATAACGGTGCAGGTATGTAACTTCCTTGGCCTGAGCTGATGAAGACATTTGGAGCACCAGAAGGGTGCAAGCAGTATGTTGCAACACCTCTGCAATCTCCTGAAAGGAAAATTGCTGGGAGTCAGTCTATCATTGATCATCCATTTCCATGTGCAATAGCAACTGACTCACCCCTTGAGGGGATTTGGCACCTGAGAGAGCTCCTTCGAACCTCTGTCACTGAGCCAATGAATAAGTGAATGCATAGCTCGAGGGATGGATTGAAAACCCAAGCACAACACCAGCAGATATTAGTTCTTCTACTGTACCTGGATCTCCACAGTGGCCACCACCTGGCCCATGGAGACAGTCGTGTGATCAATGCCAAAATAATACCTGACAGAGCGCGGGCCCATTGTTCCAGTCTGTACATGATCACTGACACCTCAGCCAACTGGTCCACTGCCTGCCTATGAAGTTGCACCTGCTCCTTTCAGTCAGCAGGGGCCTATCCTCCAAGTGTCTTACACATTCGCTCTTTCTTCCTCATCTAGCTGCAATTCCATATCAATGTTGTATTCACCAGAATTTAACTCGAGCTCACTCTAGATACATTAGCGTTAGAGTTGACTATCTCTCTATTGGTGAAGAGTCAAGTGAGCCGCCTTAATAGTACATCCTCTGAGGTGCTGTTTGGAGGACTGGGCCCTGGGTGTTGGAACTCTTCCGTTTTAGGCCTTTACTCATTTTTGCCTGTCAAAGGCTGCAGAAATAAGCATACAGATTTGTTAGTGCCATGGTGCTGTATCCTTACCCAAAGATTCACCAAATATCTGAAGCATGTCGTGCAGCTGGCAGTAGCTGCTCGGAGGCTTTCTCATCAGATGGTAGCACATATCTTAGCTCCCATTCAGCACACAGACATTACTCTTGTTCACCAACAGACATGGCAGCCTGTTCCTGAAGGGGGCGAGGAGCTTCATTTCAAGCATGTCACATGCAGGAGCTTCACAAATTTGATCCCAGGGATGAATATGCTTGCTGGGGTTCAGAAGAGTGAGGTGGGAATATAAAATTCTAAAGGGATTGATAAGGTGGATGTTGAACAGATGTTCTCCCTTGTGGGGCAGTCTTGAACAAGAAATCATTGATATAGAGTGAAAGGAAGTAGGTTCAACAGTGAGATGAGGAGAAACTACTTCCCTCAGAGGAATGTGAATCTGTGAAACTCACTGTCACAGAGTGCAGTGGGAGCAGAATCATGACTGGATTCATAGAAATATACAGCATGGAGGAAGACCCTTTGGTCAATTCATCAATGACAACCAGATATTCTCTATAAATCTAGTCCCATTTGCCAGCATTTGGCCCATAGCCCTCTAAACCCTTCCTATTCACATACTCATTCAGGTGCCTTTCATTGTTCATCAATCAGCAGATTCAAGAAAGAAATTGACATGTTTCTGATGAAAAGCGGGATTAAAGCTGATAAGGAGGTGGAGTTGAGGCCAGGATAAGGTCAGCCATGATCATGTTAAATGGTAGAGTGGACTTGGAGGACTGAATTGCTTAGTCCCACTCCTAATTCCAAAGTTCCTGAGCTCCTACGTTCCACTCCTTCCGCCTGACCAGGTACGCTCACATTTGTTGTTCACATACTTCCCTTGCAGTAAGGGGGCCCCAATAAGAGAAATTAACATGTGTTCATCTGTACAATGCCACATTGATAAACACAAATAGCAACATGAATCCCCAGGGCATAGAACTTAAAACGTTAACACTGTTTCCCTCCACAGATGCCGACAGATAAGTGAACAAGGAACTTCAATGTGGAGACAGGGCTTCACTGAGGCTCGAGTATCTGCCAGATTGTTGTGGAGGGTAAAAAAATTACAACTTTTTGTCTGATACTTGTAGTAAGTCCACTTTACATGAAAAAAGTTTGTTTTTTTCTTAATTTTGTGTATAAATAGGATAGTGGGGAAGGATGATAGGGATTCTTATTTTTTTTTTAAAAATTCTTATTCATATAACTAAGCTTTGATGTTCTTTTGTTAAAGGTACATTGACAGCCCAGTGTCATTATGTTCAGTGGCTGACCACCATAGTAACCAAATAGCAAAAATAATAGTTATAATCTATGAAGCTGGAATTTGTTTTGGAGTTTGATTTATCCTCTCTTACCTTAAGCTGTGATCATAACATTATCAGTTGGTCTGCAACAGATCCAGACATGGGTGAAGGAATACCCCAGTGGGAAAAATCTTTTGGAAACAGTGAGGATGGAATTGCTTCCCAATCCTTCAGAACTAATGTGATGATAAGGCAGAAAACATGTACAATGTGATGGTTACAATTGCTTGAGGTCGTCATTTGTAAACTGCATTCTTGGACAATTAATAAACTTAAGAAGTGCAATATGATGGCAGATTCATGGCAATACTCATCAAAGGCTGCATGATTCATGTGATTGCTCCTTGCAGGGCTTCAAATTCAAACAATTTTATTCCTTCCATGAAGAGAAAGACAGTAACTTACGCAGGTCACTCAGCAAGTTAGTTTAAGCACAACTTCCTCTTTTAAAAACCACACTGACTCATCCTAATTCACCCACCTTTTCTCTACATGACTACAGAATCTATCCAGAATAATTATTTCTAAAAGCTCCCCACCAGTGAAGTTGAAAAGACTGGTCTGTAATTGCTGGGATTCTCCTTACAACATTTCTTGAATAAGGTGGTAATGTTTACAATTCTCCAGTCGTAGAGCACTCCCCCCATTTTAGGGAAGACCGCAATATTTTGGCCAGTGCCCCTGCAATTTCTACGACAACTTCCTTCAAAGTCCTTGGCCGCAACCCAAAGTTCCAGTACCTTTTTACCGAAAGTCTATGTAAGACTTTGTCCATTTTAATTTGAACCCATCCTCTCACCGAGTTCCTTCGTCAGTCACCATGGCTTGAACAGCATCGTCCTCTTTTGTAGGGACAGATGCAAAGTGTTTATTGAACGCCTCCGTTATTACCCCCGCCTCCGCATGTCAACTCCTCTTTTGCCCTTTGATCGGCCCTGGTCCTACGTTAATCTCTCTTTTACTATTTGTATGCCTATAGAAGAATTTGGGATTCCTATTTATTTCAGCTGCTATTCTTTTCTCACCATTCCTCTTTGCTTCTCTTATTTGCTTTCCCACCTTCCCTCTAAATCTTCGATTTCTTTTTTTATTCTTAATTGTATTTTCTGCTTTATGCCTGTAATGAGCTCACTTTTTCTACCTAATGTAAATTCCGACCTGGTGAAGATATATCTGGTAAAGATAAATGCTGAAATACCTGTAAATATAAATGTGTTAATTTTTTGGCATAGCTAGCTTTAGACATCTAATTAGTACTTAATCAAAATGAAAATATTTTGAATAGAATAGAATGTCCTTCATTGTCACATGTACTCCATTGTAGAAGTGCAGTGCAAAGCTTTTATAATGTCTACATACCTAGCTACAAATCTTGGATACAAAAGAGGAATAAAAAGTAACTTCATTACTTTACAGAGTTTAAAAATAAGTTAGAAATAAAACATCATTAAAGGATTGACATTACAGTCAGGTAAAAAATTCCAAATTTTTTTTTACTCATTTGTGGGATGTGGGTATCGCCGGCTGGCCTACCACGGTGCCCTTGAGAAGGTGGTGGTGAGCTGTCTTCTTGAACTGCTGCAGTCCTGCTGCTGTGGCTTGACCTCCAATGCTTTTGGAGAGGGATTTACAGGATTTTTACCCAGTGACAGTGAAGGAACTGCCATATATTTCCAAGTCAGGATTTTGAGTGGCTTGGAGTGGAACTTGGAGATGGTGGTGTACTCATGTATCTGCTGCCCTTGTCCTTCTCGATGGAAATGGTCGTGGGTTTGGAAGGTCCTGGCTGAGGATCTTTCGTAAATTTCAGCTGTGCATCTTGTAGATAGCTCATACTGCTACTACTGAACATCGGTGGTGGAAGAAGTGGATGCTTGTGGATGTTGTGCCAATCAAGCAGCTGCTTTGTCCTGGATGGTGTCAACCTTCTTGACTGTTGTTGGGGCTGCACCCATCCAGGCAAGTGGAGGGAGTATTCATCACACTCCTGACTTGTGACTTGTCAATGGCAAACAGTCTTTGAAGTGTCAGAAGGTGAGTTACTGGCCACAGTATTCCCAGCTTCTGACCTGCTCTTGTAGCCACTTTGTTAATGCGTTGAGTCCAGTTAAGTTTCTGGTCAATGGTAACCCCTAGGATGTTGACAGTGGGGGATTCAGTGATGGTAACACCATTGAATTTCGAGGAGCGGTGGTTACATTGTCTCTTATTGGAGGTGGTCATAGCCTGGCATTTGTGTGGCAAGAATGTCACTTGCCACTTCTCACACGAATATTGTCTAGATTTTGTTACATGTGAACATGGACTGCTTCAGTATCTGAGGAGTCACGGATGGTGCTGAACATTGTGCAATCATCAGCAAAAATCCCCACTTCTAATCTTCTGATGGAGGGAAGATCACTAATGAAACAACTGAAGATGGTTGGGCCTAGGACATCAGAAATCAACATTACATTGCAGCAGCTCAGCACAGGGACTCCGCATGTGGTCTGATGGCCTGCACCAAACCCCTGTCCAACAGCCGTCCTTACTCTGCTACAAGCCTCCAGACTGCTCCACACCGGCACTCAGCTGCTTCAAGCTAGGTTCCAGGGCTGCATCTCCCACACCAGTCTCCACCTCGGACTCGCTGCCTGTTCGGGACCAGTACCCCCTGCACTGCTGCTCCAGGATTTGCTCCCCCTGTACTACTGCTCCAGGACTCACTACCCCTTCATTGCTGCTCTGGGACTTGCTCCCACAACACTGCTGCTCCAGGACTCACGCCCCCTGCACTGCTGCTCCAGGGCTCACGACCCCCGCACTGCTGCTCTGGGACCCGCTCCCCCAACACTGCTGCTCCGTGACTCACTAACCCCTGCACTGCTGCTCTGGGACTCACTCCCCCCACACTGCGGCTTTGGGACTCACTACCCCTGCGTGCTGTTCCGGGACTCACTCCCCCTGCACTGCAGCTCTGAGACTCACTACCCCTGTGTGCTGTTCCGGGACTCACTCCCCCTGCACTGCAGCTCTGGGACTCACTCCCCCCGCACTGCTGCTCTGGGACTCGCTCCCCCTGCACTGCAGAGGAGGTCCAGTGGGGGGCCGGTCTCTCTCTGCCACCATCTTACCACAACATATTTAACAATATCCCACATGCTGTTCATGATCAGACATGTTGTTCAGCAGTTAACTTCCCTGATCATCATTGAAGCCTAATTACTGAAAGATTGGAATGTTTAACATATATATGAGAATGAGAAAGAAGAAATGATTCTCAGTTGAATTAATTTCACTGATTGAGGTTGTTTGGGGATGGAAGGGCAGAGAGGCAATTGTACAGCCTGCACCCCCCAGGCAAAGCCCATGTGTATCAGTTCCACTTTTGTGGATCAACTAAACTGTAGTAAAGAAATTAAGCTTCTCTTGCATGTTTAGTCATTGCAGCTTTGTTTATTTGAAATGTAGAATGTAATTTGGAGTTAGGATCAAAACAGATTTTTGCCAAGAACATACACAAAGTTGCTGGAAAAGCTCAGCAGGCCGGGCAGCATCTGTGAAGGAGAAACAGAGTTAATGTTTCAGGTCACTGGACTCAACATTGTTTTTGTTCCTAATTTACAGCATCCGCAGTTCTTTCGGTTTTTATTTAGAATTTTGCCAAGGTTATCCGTTAATTTGTATATTAGTTGCATGCAGTAAAGTACCAGAGTCAAAAATGAAAATTAGCTGTATCACAAATGGTTGATTACAGAAATTCACCATGGATCATTAGCACCACATGAGGTTAATCTTTTCTGTGGGTTCCTGAAGATAAATTTTCTGTTTCATTGCACAGATTAATCTGGCAAAATGATTTCCCATCCTTTATAAAATCTATTGAAAGCACAATGTTCCTTACAAGTAAGTTATCTGCTCTGATAGATCATACCCATACATAATTTGAAAAAGATTACCCCGGGGTGAAAGTTTTCCCACTACATCTATAATGCTAGAGCAACAAGAAAAAAAACAAAATTCCATCTTCAAGATAGTGAATCTCTTACCCCTCTAAGTGCCTCATTGACAATGGTTAATGTTGGGAATCCTACCCCAGCTATATGTAATAGCTGAAATGTGGCTGGGTGGGCTTTCCAGGCCCTATGAGTTTTTATAATTCTTTCTTATTTTGTTTCATATTTTCAACAAAAATGTCTAATTTCTTCTAAAATTAGTTGTGAAGTTATCATTCATGAAAAATATTTCTTTAATAATAGTCAAGTAATTCATTTCTAGTTAATGATGGTAGCTAATAAACATGCTTTTGTTGAATTTATCATTGAATAGCTTAATTTATCAAAAGGCATTTAGTGTTACAGAATTGCAGACCAGACAAAAAATATTCCTGTCTTAATAGAGATAATGGGAACTGCAGATGCTGGAGAATTCCAAGATAATAAATTGTGGGGCTGGATGAACACAGCAGGCCAAGCAGCATCTCAGGAGCACAAAAGCTGACGTTTCGGGCCTGGACCCTTCATCAGAGAGGGGGATGGGGAGAGGGAACTGGAATAAATAGGGAGAGAGGGGGAGGCGGACCGAAGATGGAGAGTAAAGAAGATAGGTGGAGAGAGTATAGGTGGGGAGGTAGGGAGGGGATAGGTCAGTCCAGGGAAGACAGACAGGTCAAGGAGGTGGGATGAGGTTAGTAGGGAGATGGGGGTGCGGCTTGGGGTGGGAGGAAGGGATGGGTGAGAGGAAGAACCGGTTAGGGAGGCAGAGACAGGTTGGACTGGTTTTGGGATGTAGTGGATAGGGGGGAAGAGCTGGGCTGGTTGTGTGGTGCAGTGGGGAGAGGGGGCGAACTGGGCTGGTTTAGGGATGCAGTAGAGGAAGGGGAGATTTTGAAACTGGTGAAGTCCACATTGATACCATTAGGCTGCAGGTTTCCCAGGCGGAATATGAGTTGCTGTTCCTGCAACCTTCGGGTGGCATCATTGTGGCAGTGCAGGAGGCCCATGATGGACATGTCATCTAGAGAATGGGAGGGGGAGTGGAAATGGTTTGCGACTGGGAGGTGCAGCGCAGACTAAGGGGGTGGCCATGGGCACCCGCATGGGCCCCAGCTATGCCTGCCTCTTTGTAGGTTACGTGGAACAGTCCCTCTTCCGCACCTACACAGACCCCAAACCCCACCTCTTCCTCCGGTACATTGATGACTGTATCGTAGCCGCCTCTTGCTCCCCAGAGGAGCTCAAACAGTTCATCCACTTCACCAACACCTTCCACTCCAACCTTCAGTTCACCTGGGCCATCTCCAGCACATCCCTCACCTTCTTGGACCTCTCAGTCTCCATCTCAGGCAACCAGCTTGTAACTGATGTCCATTTCAAGCCCACCGACTCCCACAGCTACCTAGAATACACCTCCTCGCACCCACCCTCCTGCAAAAATTCCATCCACTATTCCCAATTCCTCCGCTCCGCCGCATCTGCTCCCACAATAAGACATTCCACTCCCGCACATCCCAGATGTCCAAGTTCTTTAAGGACCGCAACTTTCCCCCCACAGTGATCGAGAACGCCCTTGACCGCGTCTCCCGCATTTCCCGCAACACATCCCTCACACCCCGCCCCCGCCACAACCGCCCTAAGAGGATCTCCCTCGTTCTCACACAACACCCGACCAACCTCCGGATACAACGCATCATCCTCCGACACTTTCGCCATTTACAATCCGACCCCACCACCCAAGACATTTTTCCATCCCCACCCCTGTCTCCTTTCCGGAGAGACCACTCTCTCCATGACTCCCTTGTTCACTCCACACTACCCTCCAACCCCACCACACCTGGCACCTTCCCCTGCAACCGCAGGAAATGCTACACTTGCCCCCACACCTCCTCCCTCACCCCGATCCCAGGCCCCAAGATGACTTTCCACATTAAGCAGTGGTTCACCTGCACATCTGCCAATGTGGTATACAGCATCCATTGTACCCGGTGCGGCTTCCTCTACATTGGGGAAACCAAGCGGAGGCTTGGAGACTGCTTTGCAGAACACCTCCGCTCGGTTCGCAACAAACAACTGCACCTCCCAGTCGCAAACCATTTCCACTCCCCCTCCCATTCTCTAGATGACATGTCCATCATGGGCCTCCTGCACTGCCACAATGATGCCACCCGAAGGTTGCAGGAACAGCAACTCATATTCCGCCTGGGAACCCTGCAGCCTAATGGTATCAATGTGGACTTCACCAGTTTCAAAATCTCCCCTTCCTCTACTGCATCCCTAAACCAGTCCAACCTGTCTCTGCCTCCCTAACCGGTTCTTCCTCTCACCCATCCCTTCCTCCCACCCCAAGCCGCACCCCCATCTACCTACTAACCTCATCCCACCTCCTTGACCTGTCTGTCTTCCCTGGACTGACCTATCCCCTCCCTACCTCCCCACCTATACTCTCTCCACCTATCTTCTTTACTCTCCATCTTCGGTCCGCCTCCCCCTCTCTCCCTATTTATTCCAGTTCCCTCTCCCCATCCCCCTCTCTGATGAAGGGTTCAGGCCCGAAACGTCAGCTTTTGTGCTCCTGAGATGCTGCTTGGCCTGCTGTGTTCATCCAGCCTCACATTTTATTATCCTGTCTTAATAGAAGTGACTTAAATATGGAAAATCCCCCGAAATTACTTTTATTCTCCTTAATCTCTTTAAGTAAAACCTCGCAAGT
The DNA here is from genome assembly GCF_030684315.1 of Stegostoma tigrinum. Classification (NCBI taxonomy): domain Eukaryota; kingdom Metazoa; phylum Chordata; class Chondrichthyes; order Orectolobiformes; family Stegostomatidae; genus Stegostoma; species Stegostoma tigrinum. The sequence continues at coordinate 74,501,856 of NC_081356.1, forward strand.
CATGAAGCATTATAACCCTTTGTAAGACAATAATATTAAAATTTTACATTATAGTTTTGGAAAGTAATGAGGCTGAGAGTTAATGATAAAGTGCAATCTCATCATTACTGAAGTAGTCATAGGATTATCTAACCTACTGAGACAATTCATCCAGTTTTATAAGCAATGCATAATTACAACTCTGTGGATATAAGTGGATTTTCAAATCAACCTTCCCCATCCATCATCATTATACAACTCTCAACATCATATAATTATGATTAGGTTTTAATTTGATCCTTTATCAATCAGGATTTGACTACCAACGTGATTGACAAGGATAATAGTACAGCATTACATTATTTTTATTCAGTTCACACAAAATTCAGCAGCAAATAAAAGGATGCACTGCCTTGGTCTGGTTGGTACTGAAACATCTGTGCTAAGCATTAATTCAACATTCACAACAATGTTTCTATCAATATACATTGGTTCTGATGGTAAAATTTCCAGCATAACTGAAGGACCCAGCACTCTTTGAACAATGCTAGCTCTTTGATGAGGATTGTTCACATTTATCATTCATTTTTACATTTCCTGAAATGCTTCTCCAATCTAATTATTCAAAACACATAAAAACCATGACAGTGATCCACAGGCCTTTTGTAGATAACAGCTCAAACACATGCTGTTATAAAATAACAAACATGTATTGGCTATTTGCACCATTTATATTTACAAAGCAGGTGTTGAAAAAGTTCATCAGAACATTTCTTTCTCAAATTCTAATAATGTGATCTGGCATCACTGATGATGCAATTTGATAATTGTCATAATAGCTATTAATCCCTTAAAAGGCACTAAGAGGTGTATATCTTTATGAGTTATGTAGCAATCAATCCATGTTTTAATAATTCAGTATTCAAAAAAACGTCAACTCTTCTTTCCATCCTGCTAGCACTGCTTCTAAATCTATGAGCTCTCCTTGCAGGCTTGCCAACCACTAGAAAGATTTAATTATTATTCAGAATCCTAAAACCTTTTATGATTTTGTAAACTTACAATAAATTAATCTTTCATGGATATAAATTTGATAAAATTTTCCAAAAAGATTTTGTCAAAGACATTGTGCCATATTTCCGGAACTATCAAGAGAGGTTTATGCCAACTAGTTGAATAAATCCTTCGACACTATCAAGACATCAATGATGTATCAAACTTGTCAAGAAATGTACAGGATATCAATAATTCTCAAGTTTATCCATGCAGTATAATCTACATTACGGAAATCTTTAAGCAATAGAGCCTTTTTTCCTGTCCTATGGACTAGTACCAGTGTATATTCAGTGAGCTGGCATGGTCGATGAAAGGCAAAAGATGGTGGGTGCAAAAAATGGGTTGGGAAGACATGGCAGTAATTTTCCATAGGATGCTAATTGAAGGAGCTCCTCAAAGACCCCCAACACTAACCAGGGTATACAGCTAGAAGGGCCATTATAGAGGGTGTTAGAGGCCATGGGGATAACTATAGTGCCATAGGGTGGCATGGGGAATGGTTCGACGAACATAGATTGGTACTAAGGATATAGAGTCATAGAGATATACAACATGGAAACAGACCTTTGGCTCAATTTGCCATGTCACCCAGTTTTCACATTTTAAACTAGGCCCATCTGCATGCATTTGGTTCATATTCCTCCATACCTATCCCACCCATGAACCTATCTAAATGTGTCTTGAATGATAAAATTGTACTCGCTTCTGCCACTACCTCTGGTAGCCCATTCCAAACACTCACCACCTTCTGTGTGAAAAACATTGCTCTCTGGACCTTTTTGTATCTCTCCCCCTCACCTTAAAACCTATGCCCTCTAGTTTAAGACTCTCTGAAATGAGGAAAACCTGTTGGCTATCTAACTTATCTGTGCCTTTCATGATTTTATACACCTCTATAAGGTGACCCCTCAGCCTCCTATGCTCCAGGGAAAAACATCCCAGCCAATCCAGCTTCTCCATATAGCTCAAGCCTTCCAGTCCAGGTAGCATCTGGTAAACCTTTTCTGCACTATTTTAGTTTAACATTATCCTTTCAATGGTTGGGCGGTCAGAACTACACGCAGTGCTCCAAATGTGGCTTCACCAACATCTTACACAGTTGCAACAAGACATCCCAATTCCTATTCTCAATGTTCTGTCCAATGAAAGCTAGCATGTTGAAAGCCTTCTTCACAGCCCTGCCTATCTGCGACTCCACTTTCAAGGAGTTATGAACTTGTATCCGTAGATATCTTTTGTTCCATAACACTCCCTAGGGCCATACTGTGTAAGTCCTGCCCTGGTTTGCTTGACCAAAATGTAACATCTCATGTTTATCTGAATTAAACTCCATCTGCCATTCCTTAGCACACTGGCCCAGTTGATCATGATCCCACTGCATTCCAATATAATCTTCTTCACTGTTCACTATACCACTGATTTTAGAATCATCCACAAAATTACTTACCATACCTCCTAACTTCTCATTCAAATTATTTATACTAATGAGGAATAACAGTGGACTCAGCAACTCTGATCCCTGTGGGACACTGCTGGTCACAGGCCTCCAGTTTGAAAAATAGCTGTCTACCACTACCCTCTGTCTCTTACCATCAAGCCAATTTTGTATCCAGTAGTCTAGCTCTCCCTGAGTCCCATGAGATTTAACCCCACCCAACAACCTACCATGTGGTACTTTGTCAAAGGCCTTGCTCCAGTCCATGTAGACAACATCTACCGCACTGCCCTCGTCTACTTTCTTGGTCGACGATTCAAAAAACTCAACCATATTCGCAAGACCAAATTCCGTCTAACAGCCTACTCACCACAGACGTTAGGCTCACCAGCCTGTGGTTTCCAAGCATTTCCCTGCAGTCTTCCTTAAATAATGGCATGACATTAGACACCCTCCAATATTCAGGCACTTCACCCATGGCTACCCATGATGCAAATGTCTCTGCTGGGGTTCCCGCAATTTCCTCCCTACCCTCCCATTTCAAGTCCTGGGGACTTATCTACCTTAATGCATTTTAAGACTTCCAGAACCTTCTTTTCTGTAATGTGGACACTCTTCAAGACATCTCTAATTATTTCCCTGTGTTTTCCAGCATTCATACTTTCGTCGATGGTAAATGCTGACAAGAAATATTCAATTATGATCTCACCCATCTCTTGTGGTTTTGCACATAGATGACCTTGTTAATCTTTAACAGGTCCTATTGCCTCCCAAGTTACTCTTTTTCCCTTCATGTACTTGTGGAATCTGTTTGGATTCTCCTTTACCTTATCTGCCAAAGCCATCTTGTGTCCCCTTTTAGCCCTCCTGATTTCTCTCTTAAGTGTACTCTAACATCTTTAAGGCTCCTCAAGGAATTCACTTGATCTCAGCTGCCTATACATGTCATATACCTCCTTCTTTTTCCAGACCAGGGCCTCAATAACTCTTGTCATCTAGGTTTCCCTAATCCTGCTAGCCTTACCCTTCACTTTAACAGGAACATGCTATTTCTTTACTCAGAGAGTGGTTGGGTCATGGAATGCACTGCCGGAGAGGGTAGTAGAGTTGGCCTCATTAAGGGCATTTAAATGGCTATTAGATAGGCATACGGATGTTGGTATAAGGTTGGGGTGGAGGTTAGATAGACCCTAGGATTGGGGTAAAAGTTTGGCGCGACATCGTGGGCCAAAGGGCCTGTACTGTGCTGTACTGTTCTATGTTCTATGCCTGCCCTAAACCATCATTAACTCACTTTTGAAAGCCTCCCACTTATCAGACATCCCTTTGCCTACAAAGAGCCTCCCCAAATCAATTTTTTAAAGTTTGCTTCTAAGGCCATCAAAATTGACCTTGTCCCAATTTAGAACTTTAACTTCTGGACTAGACCTATTTTTTTTCCATAGCTATATTAAAACTAATGGAATTATGGTCATTAGTCCAAAAGTGCTCCAGCACTAACATTTCTGACACTTTCCTTGTCTTATTTTCCAAAAGGAGATCAAGTTTTGCCCCTTCTTTAGTTGGACCATCGACATACTGAATGAGAAATTCTTCCTGCACCCACTTAACAAATTTCTCTCCATCCAAGCCCTTAACACTATGGCAGTCCCAGGCAATGTCAACAAAGTTAAAATCCTCTATGGTTACAACCCTATCATTCTTGTAGCTATCTGCAATCTCTTACTTATTTGCTACTCAATCTCCCTCTGACTGTTGGGGAGCTGACAGTACAAAGCTATCAAAATAATCTGTGATAATGGGAACTGCAGATGCTGGAGAATCCAAGATAATAATGTGAGGCTGGATGAACACAACAGGCCAAGCAGCATCTCAGGAGCACAAAAGCTGACGTTTCGGGCCTAGACCCTTCATCAGAGAGGGGGATGGGGAGAGCGAACTGGAATAAATAGGGAGAGAGGGGGAGGCGGACCGAAAATGGAGAGTAAAGAAGATAGGTGGAGAGGAGAGTATAGGTGGGGAGGTAGGGAGGGGATAGGTCAGTCCAGGGAAGACGGACAGGTCAAGGAGGTGGGATGAGGTTAGTAGGTAGGAGATGGGGGTGTGGCTTGGGGTGGGAGGAAGGGATGGGTGGGAGGAAGAACAGGTTAAGGAGGCAGAGACAGGTTGAACTGGTTTTGGGATGCAGTGGGTGGAGGGGAAGAGCTGGGCTGGTTGTGTGGTGCAGTGGGGGGAGGGGACGAACTGGGCTGGTTTAGGGATGTGGTGGGGGAAGGGGAGATTTTGAAGCTCGAGAAGTCCACATTGATACCATTAGGCTGCAGGGTTCCCAAGCGGAATATGAGTTGCTGTTCCTGCAACCTTCGGGTGGCATCATTGTGGCACTGCAGGAGGCCCATGATAGACATGTCATCTAAAGAATGGGAGGGTGAGTGGAAATGGTTTGCGACTGGGAGGTGAGTTTTATGTTGCGAACCGAGCGGAGGTGTTCTGCAAAGCGGTCCCCAAGCCTCCGCTTGGTTTCCCCAATGTAGAGGAAGCCACACCGGGTACAGTGGATGCAGTATACCACATTGGCAGATGTGCAGGTGAACCTCTGCTTAATGTGGAAAGTCATCTTGGGGCCTGGGATAGGGGTGAGGGAGGAGGTGTGGGGGCAAGTGTAGCATTTCCTGCGGTTGCAGGGGAGGGTGCCAGGTGTGGTGGGGTTGGAGGGCAGTGTGGAGCGAACAAGGGCGTCACGGAGAGAGTGGTCTCTCCGGAAAGCAGACAGGGGTGGGGATGGAAAAATGTCTTGGGTGGTGTGGTCGGATTGTAGATGGTGGAAGTGTCGGAGGATGATGCGTTGTATCCGGAGGATGGTGGGGTGGTGTGTGAGAACGAGGGGGATCCTCTTGGGGCGGTTGTGGCGGGGGCGGGGTGTGAGGGATGTGTTGCGGGAAATGTGGGAGACGCGGTCAAGGGCGTTCTCGATCACTGTGGGGGGAAAGTTGCGGTCCTTGAAGAACTTGGACATCTGGGATGTGCGGGAGTAGAATGTCTTATCGTGGGAGCAGATGCGGTGGAGGCGGAGGAATTGGGAATAGGGGATGGAATTTTTGCAGGAGGGTGGGTGGGAGGAGGTGTATTCTAGGTAGCTGTGGGAGTCGGTGGGCTTGAAATGGACATCAGTTACAAGCTGGTTGCCTGAGATGGAGACTGAGAGGTCCAGGAAGGTGAGGGATGTGCTGGAGATGGCCCAGGTGAACTGAAGGTTGGGGTGGAAGGTGTTGGTGAAGTGGATGAACTGTTTGAGCTCCTCTGGGGAGCAAGAGGCGGCGCCGATACAGTCATCAATGTAACGGAGGAAGAGGTGGGGTTTGGGGCCTGTGTAGGTGCGGAAGAGGGACTGTTCCACGTAACCTACAAAGAGGCAGGCATAGCCGAGGCCCATGCGGGTGCCCATGGCCACCCCCTTAGTCTGTAGGAAGTGGGAGGAGTCGAAAGAGAAGTTGTTGAAGGTGAGGACGAGTTCAACTAGGCGGATGAGGGTGTCGGTGGAGGGGGACTGGTCCGGCCTGCGGGACAGGAAGAAGCAGAGGGCCTTGAGGTCATCTGCGTGCGGAATACAGGTGTATAGGGACTGGACGTTCATGGTGAAAATGAGGTGTTGGGGGCCAGGGAATTGGAAGTCCTGGAGGAGGTGGAGGGCGTGGGTGGTGTCACGGACGTAAGTAGGGAGTTCCTGGACCAAAGGGGAGAAAATGGAGTCCAGATAGGTGGAGATGAGTTCGGTGGGGCAGGAGCAGGCTGAGACGATGGGTCGACCAGGGAAGGCAGGTTTGTGGATTTTGGGAAGGAGATAGAAACGGGCCGTGCGGTGTTGGGGAACAATGAGGTTGGAGGCTGTGGGTGGGAGGTCCCCTGAGGTGATGAGGTCATGAATGGTGTTGGAGATGATGGTTTGGTGCTCGGGTGTGGGCTCATGATCGAGGGGGCGGTAGGAGGTTGTGTCTGAGAGTTGGCGTCTGGCCTCGGCGATGTAGAAGTCAGTGCGCCATACTAGCACTGCGCCACCCTTGTCTGTGGGTTTGATGGTGAGGTTGGGGTTGGAGCGGAGGGAGCGGAGGGCTGCCCATTCCGCAGGGGAGAGGTTGGAGTGGGTGAGAGGGGTGGAGAGGTTGAGGCGGTTAATGTCTCGACGGCAGTTGGAGGTGAAGAGGTCGAGGGAAGGTAGGAGGCCTGGGGGTGGTGTCCAGGAGGAGGACTTGTTTTGGAAGCGGGTGAAGGGGTCAGTGGAGGGAGGGTTGGGCTCCTGGTTGAAGAAGTAGGCATGGAGGCAAAGGCTGCGGAAAAACTGCTCTATGTCCAATCGTGACTGGTATTCGTTGATGTGTGGTTGTGGCCGCCACCCACAAGAGGATTCCTGCGCCACTGGCCCCTGCCACCCACAAGAGGATTCCTGCGCCTCCCAAATCCCGAGTCTGTCCCTGCCCCTCCCCCACGATGCACCCGCCGCCATTGACCATGAGGACACGGCCGGAGACCCCACCGATGATGTCACATCCGCCTCCGCCGGCCACACCACTTCCGGGACCGCTGCTGCAGTCACCGCCTCCACTTCCAGTTACAACACCTCACACACCACCCTCACCGCAGCTGCTGCCGCCCACCCCGCTCCTCCAACCGCCAACGGAACCCCGCCCACGGCCGAAGCCGATGGAACCCCTCCCACGGCCGACGACCTCATCGTTCCGCCCACAACCTCCACAGCCAGCAACCCCAGAGTAGACAGCCACACTGAGCCCGACCGAATCTTCACCATCCCCCCAAACCTTCCACTGACTGAGGACGAACGGTCAGTCCTTAGTAAGGGGCTCACCTTTGTCCCCCTACAACCACACATCAACGAATACCAGTCACGATTGGACATAGAGCAGTTTTTCCGTCGCCTTCGCCTCCACGCCTACTTCTTCAACCGGGAACCCAACCCTCCCTCCACTGACCCCTTCACCCGCTTCCAACACAAGTCCTCCTCCTGGACACCACCCCCAGGCCTCCTACCTTCACTCGACCTCTTCATCTCCAACTGCCGTCGAGACATTAACCGCCTCAACCTCTCCACCCCTCTCACCCATTCCAACCTCTCCCCTGCAGAACGGGCAGCCCTCCGTTCCCTCCGCTCCAACCCCAACCTCACCATCAAACCCGCAGACAAGGGTGGCGCAGTGCTAGTATGGCGCACTGACCTCTACATCGCCGAGGCCAGACGCCAACTCTCAGACACAACCTCCTACCGCCCCCTCGATCATGAGCCCACACCCGAGGACCAAACCATCATCTCAAACACCATTCATGACCTCATCACCTCAGGGGACCTCCCACCCACAGCCTCCAACCTCATTGTTCCCAAACCCCGCACGGCCCGTTTCTATATCCTTCCCGAAATCCACAAACCTGCCTGCCCTGGTGGACCCATCGCCTCAGCCTGCTCCTGCCGCACCAAACTCATCTCCACCTATCTGGACTCCATTTTCTCCCCTTTGGTTTCAGGAACTTCCTACATAGGTCCGTGACATCACCCACGCCCTCCACCTCCTCCAGGACTTCCAATTCCCTGGCCCCAACACCTCATTTTCACCATGAACGTCCAGTCCCTATACACCTGTATTCCGCACGCAGATGGCCTCAAGGCCCTCCGCTTCTTCCTGTCCCGCAGGCCCGACCAGTCCCCCTCCACCGACACCCTCATCCGCCTAGCCGAACTCGTCCTCACCTTCAACAACTTCTCTTTCGACTCCTCCCACTTCCTACAGACTAAGGGGGTGGCCATGAGCACCCGCATGGGCCCCAGCTATGCTTGCCTCTTTGTAGGTTATGTGGAACAGTCCCTCTTCCGCACCTACACAGGCCCCAAACCCCACCTCTTCCTCCGTTACATTGATGACTGTATCGGCGCCGCCTCTTGCTCCCCAGAGGAGCTCGAACAGTTCATCCACTTCACCAACAACTTCCACCACAACCTTCAGTTCACCTGGGCCATGTCCAGCACATCCCTCACCTTCCTGGATCTCTCAATCTCCATCTCAAGGAACCAGCTTGTAACTGATGTCCATTTCAAGCCCACCGACTCCCACGGCTACCTAGAATACACCTCCTCCCACCCACCCTCCTGCAAAAATTCCATCCCCTATTCCCAATTCCTCCGCCTCCACCGCATCTGCTCCCACGATAAGACATTCCACTCCCGCACATCTCTCTCCGTGACTCCATTGTTCGCTCCACACTGCCCTCCAACCCCACCACACCCGGCACCTTCCCCTGCAACCACAGGAAATGCTACACTTGCCCCCACACCTCCTCCCTCACCCCTATCCCAGGCCCCAAGATGACATTCCACATTAAGCAGAGGTTCACCTGCACATCTGCCAATGTGGTATACTGCATCCACTGTACCCGGTGTGGCTTCCTCTACATTGGGGAAACCAAGCGGAGGCTTGGGGACCGCTTTGCAGAACACCTCCGCTCGGTTCGCAACATAAAACTGCACCTCCCAGTCGCAAACCATTTCCACTCCCCCTCCCATTCTTTAGATGACATGTCCATCATGGGCCTCCTGCAGTGCCACAATGATGCCACCCGAAGGTTGCAGGAACAGCAACTCATATTCCGCTTGGGAACCCTGCAGCCTAATGGTATCAATGTGGACTTCTCGAGCTTTCAAATCTCCCCTTCCCCCACCGCATCCCTAAACCAGCCCAGTTCGTCCCCTCCCCCCACTGCACCACACAACCAGCCCAGCTCTTCCCCTCCGCCCACTGCATCCCAAAACCAGTCCAACCTGTCTCTGCCTCCCTAACCTGTTCTTCGTCTCACCCATCCCTTCCTCCCACCCCAAGCCGCACCCCCATCTTCTACCTACTAACCTCATCCCACCTCCTTGACCTGTCCATCTTCCCTGGACTGACCTATCCCCTCCCTACCTTCCCACCTATACTCTCCTCTCCACCTATCATCTTTTCTCTCCATCTTCGGTCGGCCTCCCCCTCTCTCCCTATTTATTCCAGAACCCTCACCCCATCCCCCTCTCTGATGAAGGGTCTAGGCCCGAAACGTCAGCTTTTGTGCTCCTGAGATGTTGCTTGGCCTGTTGTGTTCATCCAGCCTCACATTTTATTATCAAAGCAATCTGTCCCTTTTTATTTTTCAGTTCTACCCATATAAACTCAGTGAATGAACCTTCGACACTGTCTTCTCTCAGTACTACTGTGATGTTCTCCTTAATAAAAGCATTCGCCCTACTCCGTTGCCTGCCCTGCTATCCTTCCTGTACCATCTGTGCCCCGGAACATTGAGCTTCAGTCATTCCCTCCCTCAGCCATGTTTCTATAGCAGCTATAATATACGAGTCCCATGTACTCATGTTAGCCTCAAGTTCATTTGCCTTACTCTTCAGGCTTCTTGAATTGAAATAAATGGAGTTTAACCCAGAGTTGCTTGCTGCCTGCCATGCTTTTGCCTTCCCTGTCTATGCTGGGATTGTGAGACACTGTCTTTACTATTTAGCTTGCTCTCATTAACCTCTGCGCTATTCTCAAACTTCTCTTTTGTCTCCCTACTGCGTGGGGTCCCACCTCTCTTTGGAACCATGGGGGATCAGGACAATTACTCAACTCATCTATACTTAACCAGGTTCTCTTAAGCTGAACTATTCCCATTTGCCCGCATTTGGTCCAAATCCCTCTAAACCTTTCCTATCCATGAACCTGTCAAAATGTCTTTTAAATGTTGCGATTATATCTATCTCTACGACATCCTCTAGCAGCTTGTTCCATATATGCATCACCCTCTGTGTGAAAAAGGTCCCTTTTAAATTTTTCTTTTCTCATCTTAAACCCATGCTTTCTAGTTTTGAACAATGCTAGCCTAGGGAAAAGACCTTGCTATTGACTTTATCTATGGTCCTCGTGATTTTATAATCTCCTATACAGTCATCCATCAGCTTCTTTCACTCCAAGGGAAAAAAGTCCCAATCTATCCAGCCTCTCCTTATAACTCAAACTTTCCACACTCGGTAACATCCTCCTAAGTCTTTTTTGCACCCTTTTTAGTTTAATAACATCCTTCCTATAGCAGGGTGACCAGAATTGTACACAGTACTCCAAATGTGGCCTTACCAATGTTTTGTCCAGTTGCAACATGTCATCCCAACTCCTCTACTCAATGCTCTAACCAAAGAAGTCATGAGTACCAAATGCCTTCTTCACCTGTGTCGCCACTTTCCTCTAGGTCTTTCTGTACAACAACACTCTCCAAGGGCCTACCTTTAACTGTGAAAATCCTGCCCTGGCTTGTCTCACCAACTTACAACACCTCGTGTTTATCTGCATTAAACTCCATCTGTCATTCCTCGTCCCACACACCCTGTTGACCAAGATAATCTTAGGTAACCTTCATCACTATTTACTATATCGCCAGTTTTGGTGTGATTAGCAAACTTACTTAGCATGCCTCTTATATTCTTATCCAATTGTTTATATAAATGATAAGCAACAGCAGATCCAGCACCGAACCTTGCAACACACCGTTCGTCTCAAGCCTCCAGTCTGAAAAAAACAACAGTCTACCACCACAGTCTATCCCCTGCTGCCAAGACAAGTTTATATCCAACTAGCTAGCCATCCCTAGATCCCATATGATCTAACATTACTAGCCTAGCATGCGGTACCTTGTCAAAGGTCTTGCTAAAGTCCATATGGACAATATCTACTGCACTTTCCTTTCTGTCTTCTTGCTCACCGCTTCAAAAATCTCAATCAAATTTGTAAGTCACAATTTCCCATGCAGAAAGCCATGCTGACTATCACTCATCTGACCTCACCTTTCCTAGTGATGAAATTGGACGGGGCAAGAGACATCATGGTGCCACACAGGAGCCGGGATGATATTTAAAATAACCTCAGAAGGGAGTAGGAGCAATTTACCAGAAAAGCCAATTCCCAAATCCAAACCTAAGGATCAAACAGCAGTATCACAAGAAATCTGACAGCCTCTTGTGGGCGAGCAAGGCCAGTAAACACATTTTCACACCAAACTGCCAACTCACTGTGTCCCAAAACCCTCATGCAACTCAATGTACCATATCCCATTCACTCGCCCAACAGCACAACCGAGCACTCAGGAATTGTACATGACATCAAACCATTTCATTTAAATTTCATTCACCAGCCACTGAAGCCAGTCTTATAACCACCTTTTGTTATTCAGCCTTGGCAACGACATCACCTAAATAGAATGCTCGAGAATTAATGATATTGTGCCTTCTCTTTTGCAAGAACATTGTGATAAAAAATGACCCAGTGTGACAGCATCACTGATCCAGAGGCCCATGCTAATATCTCATGAGGTTCTTGAATCCCTGGAGAAGGTAGATGATGAAATTTGAATTTAATTGATGAAATTGGAATTGAATTTGGAAACCATTGTTCTTTGCTACAAGACATCATCTAGTTCACTAATGGCCTTTTGAAAAATAATCCTGCCATCCTTACCATCCTGGTAAAGTCAGCATGTGTCTCCAGACCCACAGCACCTAATTACTTACTATCGGAAAAAGCTTTCTCTTTCATTACATTTATTCATTCCTCAAAGGATTATTTATTCAAGAACTATCTGCCACAACCAAGGACCAATTGAACACAACTTTTTTTATAATTAACCATTAAAGTAATATGTAAAAAAATGTTTTTTAGAAGATTGAAAGAACAGAATAGAGTATTGATCATTCGATTAGGGGATTTACATTCTCAGAGTTTGAGGTATAACAGTCTTGGCTGCTTCTTCATTTTGATGATCAGCTATAACATTCAAATGTTCTTAAATCTTATAATTTGCATCTTGATTCAGTTAGTTCTTTTGAGTTCCATAGGTGGTAGCTGCTAGGAGAGCAGTGTGTGAGCGATAAGTGCTGAAATTTAGAGTTTTGCAGTGATCATTCAAAAGCGCAACATCTCCAGACCTCGGTCTTTCAAGGTACCTCAATCATATGAAATCCAAACCAAGAATGACTTAACAAACCCTTTTCCAAATACTTTCAATGGCATCCAAATCTTGTTCAATCACACAGGTGTCTCCTATTCCAGAAGTGGGGATGGAAAAAAAAGTGTGCAGGTCACTGTGAGATTTTTGTTTCAGAGGGAATGGTATTTCAGCTTTCAAGACATGTACAGCCAGCTTTTAGCTTTTTCAGCAAATGAACTCTTAGGTGCATCACATTTTATATCTACTTGGAGAAATATACACAACAGTTTAATGTTGTTATCATGTTAGATATCATTCAGTGACAGATTGGAAGGGCTGGTCTATTTTGAGTGTATCGGTTGTTGACAACCATGCAATTTTTAGAGTTAAGGCACATTCTGTTCACTACAGATCAATTGTGAAATTGCTCAGTAATTCAGGAATGCTCAATTCAATGTGAACACAACACTTATTGATAACCTGTCAGATCATCAACATGTTTAAAGTGATAATTGCTTTTGTCACCTTCTCTGCAGCTGGCATCATCCATCAACATAAGGGAGTCACTAATAATTCCAAAAGACTTGCCAAAATTTCTTTACCTGCACAGTTGTGACAAGTAGAACAGAAAGTACTTGAGATGATTAGGATATTATAACCTGAAGGGAGGATAGCTAAGTACCTAAGGAAGGAGCATGAGCTCTTATGGAATGGTGGTAGTGTCCCTACTCCTGGACCAGGAAGCTTGGGCTCAAGTCCCACCTTCTCCAGAGGTGTGGCACAACATCTCTGAACAGGTTGATTAAAATATCTATAAAGGAGAAAAAGGTAAAAGGTTGCACTAAATTTGCAAGATGAGACTCGCTGGAGGAAATCCAAATGAAGGTTAATGACCAGCATCAACTGGTTGACTCAAATGGCCTGCTTCTGGGTTGTTTATTCACCATTCATAGGAAGAAATGCAATGGACCTAATCATATTTCCCTGAGAGATGTCAAAATGCAAATATCTAAACTCGAGTATATTATTGGTGAACTTGACACATGGTTTGCAATTTGAAATGAAGCCACCACTTATCCAAGAATCCAGAGATGAGTCTGTGACTATTTGTAAGAGGTTTGAGTTAACAATGGCATGACCAATGTGGCCAACACTTTTGAGAAGTCTGTATGATATTGAATCCAACATATCAGTTTGCTTATCAAGTGCATGATCCATACCGGTTGGACCAGATGAAAATGGCACACTTTTGATGTATCCAAACTGTTTGGAGTTAAGGCTGTGCTGACATTGCCTCAATTGATCAACATGCAATAAAATGTCCAGTAAACTTGGACAAATTATTAATTAAGGTGAATGAGGATGGACTGTCAATGCTGGTAGGTTGAAATATTAGAATAGGAATGACATATGCTAAAAACCTCTGCCCCAGGTACCACGCATTGATTACGTCCATTAAAGATTCAGTATTTTGATAAAATAAAACAGACTAGTGTACCTGGCAGGGATGTTATCAGGTCTGCTAATTGCATAAGATTCAATTCTCCCAAGCTCTTGATTGACTTTCCATGGTTACATCTAGCAGATTGGGAAAGATGGTGGATAAACAGGCAGTAGGGTAGTACTCACAGTTCTTTTCTCCTGTACCTGTGCTATTATTTTTTAACACTGCATACCAGAAGACAGTAGCAACACCTTACCCTACACACGAACATTTTGTGCATATTATGTAACTCCTATTTCTTTCAAGGGAGATAGACTAGTACAATCATTTCCATGTCTTTCTATCCTTCTCTCGTGGAAGAATGACCTACTCCAAGAATGTGTTCACTTGAAATTCCTTATATCTTATTACGAGGAGTGTCTGTCATTACTTTCTAAGCTCTATAACATTCAGTTCAAACCAGCTCACGTGGAAACATTCCTCATATTACTATGATTCCAAACAAGGCTGCTGGATTATGATACAAACCCTAATGAAATGCTACATATACAATATAACCTGGTTAAGAACCAGGAATTATTTTGTTTCAAGTGGGCACAGTTAGAAATCCTGGAACGTTACTAGTAAAATAAATTCATGTGATCCTATCATCATAATCAAACAAATGAAACATTACTATACAAAAGTTAGAAGAGCAAAACAATCGACGAACTTGTAGCCTAATATCCAGATTTGACATCAGTATAATCAGCAGACAAAATATGGCAAGGGCACATCAAATAAATAGTGGGAGCTTCCAATAGATATCTTTCCAGATCCAAATGTTAATGACATCGTAGCTCACTGAATTGAAATTTTGCCTCCTTCTCAAGGAATTCCAGTACTTCACTTTCAAAAACTTGAACACCTTCAATTGCTACTCCAACAAAAATTGCCACTGTCTCTGTTCACCAGATGTTTTGATTTCTTCTCCTGAGACTATGTTCAGTGGACTCACAAATTTGCATGCCTGTATCTATTTTCCAGCACAATTTGAGCATTGTCATTGTCTTTTGACTACTGTCTGTGACTATTGTCTTTTTGAAATAAGTAGTTTCACTAAGTTCGCACTGCCCTGGGTTTCATGAAATTCCAGTCTGTTGAGCTGCACTGAACAAATATTGCTCATAGATTTCCTGCAGCCCCAACTCCAAGCTACTAAATGGCTCCTGGCATCTCAATAAAGGCCCACATCACAGGAACTAACAGCAGAACTTTGAACTGCATGAAATCAATTTCTTTGGCCGCTCCTCTCTCTGATTGACTAAAACTAGCAGACCCTTGAACTGTCTCATTCCTTGACCCTTGAACTAATCTGCACTGCACTGTTACCGGGCGGAATCAAAAGTAACGAGTATTGGAACATCCTGTATGTTACAATCTCCAAGTAACTGCCTCTGAACAGCTTCAACTTCAGAAGACACACAATCAAAAAAATTGAATGTCACAACATGTCCACATTCACATTGTCACGTCACAGTAACTCAATCGGGAACTCAAGTAACATACAATAATTGTTACTCAACTTCATTTTTGTAGAAAACTATAATAACCTGAAAACTTATCAATTATAGCAATCTAGTTACTATATCCATCTGTTAGTTGCAAAAATGTCAAATTTATACGTTAATGCGCACCCACACATTCCAGTTCAGGCTAAACTGTTTCCACTTACACAACTGCTTTCTCACTCTGCAAGCCTCTCACAACTGAATTCAAAGACAGAAATGAACAAAAAAGCTGTAAATATTGAGGAACAGAAAAATAATGGAAGTACACAACTGGTTAATATTGGATTAGAGATCTTTCATCATAATTAGTGAAGGAATAGCAACTTGAAGCAAATTGAATATTTTACTTGCTGTTGCACCATCCTGTCAACTTCTCTGGTTAGCTGTAACAAAGATTTGGTTCTTTTTAAATATAAAACCAGATCTCTCCCCCAGTTAACATGTAGCCAATTAACCTCTGTTGTAGATTTGAGGAACCAACAGGAAGGTTTGCATGCGTGAAAGAATGGGCAATTTTATGATGTGTATCTGTAAGAGAAAGAAGAAACTTTTATGCAACTTAAGCATGCAGCCTTAAATCTATGAGCACTCTCACACATACAGACAATGTGAAAAGGTCAGTTCCTTGTATAAGAGAAGGTAAAGGATTACATATTACTGAAATGAAGAGTTATCTAGACTGGAAATGTAAGCTTGCACTGCCTCCTAGGATGCTGCCCGACCCACTGTGATCTCCAGCATTTGTTATTTTCAGTACAGATTCCAGCATCTGCATTAACTCGCTTCCATTCTATTTTATATGACCCCTTGTCAAAAAACAAACCCAGAAGGAGTATATAATATACGAAACACATCTTACAGGTAAAGCAACGCTTCACCTGCACTTCACACAATCTAGTCTATTGCATTTGCTGCTCGCAATGTGGTCTCCTCTACATTAGGGAAACAAAGTGTAGATTGGGTGACTGCTTCACAGAACGCTACGCACTGTCCACAAAATGAGTTTTCAGGTGCCTGCCTGAAAACTTTAACATACCAGCTTGTTCCCTGGCCAACAACTTTGTCTCAGGCTTGCTGCAGTGCTCCAATGCAGTTGAGTGCAAGCTGGAAGAACAGCACTTCATTGTCTGCTTGGGAACCCGACAGCCTACTGGAGTACAACGTGGAGCAATATGGAGTTCAACAAATTGTAGGTCTTGACCACCTTCTCCCAAGCTTCCTCCACCGCACAACATGCACGCACGCACACACACACACACACACACACACACACACATACACACACACACACACACACACACACACACACACACACACACACACACACATTCACACACACACACCATCGTTAGCCACTAATAGTCTTCATTAGCAGCTATTAATTCTCCTAAGCTGTTGTTATCCATTGTTCTGTCTGCCTAACTGTTCTTCTTTCTGTTGGGGTTCCAGCTCCACCTATCATTTACTCCTTACCTCTTCTTTTTATTTTCTGCATTAAAAACAACTTCTTCCTAGCTACCATCAGAACTGAAGAAAGGTCTCTGTGCCCTAAGTGTCAGCTCTGATTTCTCTCCACAGGTGTTGCCAGACCTGCTGAGATTTTTTCCAGCAATTTCTGTTTTTGTTCCTGATTTCTAACATCAGTGGTTCTCATAGGTTTTTTTGTTTAATATCCAGCCCTCATGTTTCACATTGTTGTGACATTATATTAAAGAAAAGTTAATGTATCTAAAAGCTGTCATTGAAGCATGCATTTTTTTTTCTATTTGCCCTAGAAAATCAAATCTAAACGGTGGCTCAGTGGTTAACACAGTAGCCATGGACCTGGGTTCGATTCCAGCCTTGGGTGACTGTCTGTGTGGAGTTTGCACATACTCCCTGTGTCTGCATGGGTTTCCTCTGAGTGCTCCGGTTTCCTCCCGAAGCCCAAAGATGTGCAAGCTAGGTGGATTGTCATGCTAAATTGCCCGTAATGTTCAGGAGTGTGTGTGTTTTAGGGGGATGGGTCTGGGTGGGATACTTCAAGGGGTGGTGTGGGCTTGTTGGGCCGAAGGGTCTGTTTCCGCACCGTAGGGAATCTAATCTAATCTAAATTCAAAGGAAAAAAATGACTTGATTCTGTGGAAAAATGTATCGTTGGAGAAATTAAATGGAATAATTGAGGTGTGTATTCATTTTCGTACCCATGTCAATTGAACAGTTAAATTTACACCCAAAACAAGTCCCTCATGTTGTTGTCGACATATGTGCTATAAAGGCAGATGTGGCCAGTCAAGGGATGAATTAGTTGGTTCCTCTTTGGCCTGAGATTCATGACATTTATTTCCTAGGTCCCTACAATATTAATTACAGTTGTTATCAATATACAATAATCAGAATTTCTTTCAACTGTACTAAAAAATGCAAAAATAAATCTTCATTGTTGATGGTCTGACTTTGTCACCATTTTTTAACAGATTTGGCTTTTAAACGATGAAGGGTCTAGGCCCGAAACGTCAGCTTTTGTGCTCCTGAGATGCTGCTTGGCCTGCTGTGTTCATCCAGCCTCACATTTTATTATCTTGGCTTTTAAACGATAAGGTTTGATAAGGTTTGTTTATGTAGGCGCTATTCCACAAAATTTGGGTTTGAAATTAAATCTATAGAACTTATCTTTTTCAATGACTTACTGAACATGAGAGATGTAAATATACTCTCAATAGGATGAAACCGATTACTGGAAATCTTAGGTGAAAAAACAATTCCATAATATTTCAGTGCACGGTCTCAAAGCATGTTGAAGTCTGAGCTACAGTAATTTCCTAGTTGGTTTTATTTAAAATCTATGGAGCACTTTAAGACGAAGTGATTTTATCGTTCTTTTAAATGCATTTTTTTTGTCTTCATTTCATCAAATTTGCATATCAGATATACCACTTTGTATATAAAAATGGTAGGGAAAGAATTGCTGATTTCTTTAACGTTTAACCATGAGCAGAATTTGACCTGTGTCTTCAGACATGAAAGGCACTGATTTATAACAACTACTGTTCTTAAACTCAATCCCGATATATTAAAGGGGGAGAAATTGATCAGAATTGTCTTCAGCAAAAATAACGGATGGAGATGGTGTCATTGATGCCTAATGCTACGGAAAAAAAAAGTAGAGTTTTGACTTTGAACTTACATTTTTACATTTGAATGTGCAATCACTGGTTCTGTGTATAGATAACAATAGACATTATCTCCCAGTGTTTAAGAAACCTTTGGGAAAAGCAACAAAGCCATTGAAATTTTGAGACATCTTTCTGGTTTCAAATATGTGTTTTTTAGATCTCTTATCACCTCTGGGAAAAGATAAATTATGCTTGTTCATTTACTTCACACCCACATCGTTTATTTACCATTCATAATCTTTAATTTGGTCATTTCCTTTGTACAACTTCCTATGAAAAGGCAGTAACTTGCTTCTGTTCTTTGAATGTGACATAGAATTAAACCAAGGCTGAGTTATGTACCATGCAATCTCTTGTTTAAATTAAAACCATAGTTATAGAGTCTTATAAAGAAAATCAGTTCAATGTGGTGGATTAGGAAGCAGATAAGTGAAAAACATACAGCCACCTATTTATGATTTATGCCATGGACAAGATAGAGAAGATCATTAATTTTCTTTATAGCCTTCTTTTTCCATTCATAACAGAGGTGCTATTTTGCCCTTATTTCATTTCTTAACCCTTTTTGAAATAGTCTGTGTTGTGTGCTCTTTGTGAAGTCCATTTTTAGAAATGACTCACATCAAACTTTTTTAAGGGTACAATTTACAAAAATTGATTTATTTAACATTCAACATTCAACATTCAACAAAGGAAACATTCACAACACAGTGGCTGAATTCCACTCTCGTGTGGTGTTTGCATATTCTCCCTGTGTCTGCGTGGGTTTCCCCTGGGTGCTCCCAATTTCATCCCACAGTCCAAAGATGTGCAGGTTAGGTAAATTGTCCGTAGTGTTCAGGGGTGTGTAGATTAAGTTACAGGGGAATGAATCTGGGTCAGATGATCTGAGTTTTGGTGTGGACTTGTTGGGCTGAAGGGCCTGTTTCCACACTGTAGGGATTCTATGATATTAACATGCACATATATATATATAAGGAGGAGTAAGTAAAAAGACAAAAAATAAGCTACAATTATGAAGAACTGACACTAAGTCAATGACCAGGATTCCTTTGTCATATGAGCTCAGATATGTTGGAATAATTTGAAGGCATAGTAGTATTATCCTTGTAAATTAGGAAATAGTTTACTCATCATGCAAAGTACAGGTTATTCCTGGAAAGTAGGTGTTGAGAGAAATCAAGGCCAAAGGCACCTGAACCCGAAGCAGTTTGAACCTGGAAGTTCTCAAACCTGGAGATGCTTTATCAATGTAAACTGAGGAAACATTTCCAGGCTCTAAGCATAAATCCATTGAGAATAAAATTAAATTTTCAGTCACATAAGTCTTTTCCACAAATGAGGTGGTTTTGATGCATCTGATCAAATCCATTGTGCATTGTAGGAGATCATTATGAGGGGCATTAGCATCTCCTCAGGTTTAATGAGTTCCAAAGATTTTCTTTTAAATTAAACCCGACTGCAGCAACCCAACATCTTTGCGTCCTTTGTGTGGGTTTGACCAGAATATCTATATACTGCGAGGTTATGCTGAGTCAGGAAGATAACAAGTTGGTTTTTGTCCACTGAATGTTTTTGGAAAGCAGATTCTATGATCAGTTGTCATTGTGCATCCAGTAAGTGTCTATATAACAAAAAATGAGGTAATATAAAGGATAACAAAGTGTGGAGCTGGATGAACACAGCAGGCCAAGCAGCATCTCAGGAGCACAAAAGCTGACGTTTCGGGCCTAGACCCTTCATCAGAGAGGAGCCTTCTCTGATGAAGGGTCTAGGCCTGAAACATCAGCTTTTGTCCTCCTGAGATGCTGCTTGGCCTGCTTTGATCACCCAGCTCCACACTTTGTTATCTTGGATTCTCCAGCATCGGCAGTTCCCATTATCACTAATATAAAGGATAACAAGGTGTAGAGCTGGATGAACACAGCAGGCCAAGCAGCATCAGAGGAACAGGAAGGCTGACATTTCGGGCCTGGACCCTTCTTCAGAATGGCCCGAAATATCAACTTTCCTGCTCCTCTGATGCTGCTTGGCCTGCTGTTTTAGTCCAGCTCTACACCTTGTTATCTCAGTTTCTCCAGCATCTGCAGTTCCTATTATCTCTGCGATATAAAGGATCAGTGGGAATGACACTAAAAGCATTCTTACAGTCTTATTAGAGATCAGTGATGTTTAGAGAAGAAACCTAATCAATCAGCAGCCAACCAACAAAACTAAATTTCAAACATTTCATGTTTGTTAACATAGCATATAGAAAGGAATTTTAAAGAAAGCAAGCACCACTTGACGAACACAGTGGCCTATTAATACTTATGCTATGCAGTCAGTTCTATTTCCACTAATCCTGAGGACTTCTCTTAACTTACAAAATCTTACATGTTCATTTACGTTTCTGGTCCAAACCCGGGAAAATGTTGAACAAAAACAGAAGTTGTTAGAAAAGATCAGAGTTAACGTTTCAGGTTCGATGACCCTTCTTCAACCTTCTGAGGAAGGGTCACCAGACCCAAAACATGAACTCTGATTTCATCTTCACTGATGCTACCAGGCCTGCTGAGCTTTTTCAGCAACTTTTATTTTTGTTCCTAACTTACAGTCTCCGCATCCCTTGGTTTTTATCCAGGAAAATATTGTTCAGCCCTTTAGAATATACATTAATTCATATTAGTATTTTAGCCATTCCATGAGATGCCAATTGCATGGGGATTCTTCCATTAATTTTTGGCTAAAGAATCCCACTATTCTCCATAAAGACCTCACAACAGTTTCTCAAATGAGTATCCCATTTAAAAGCATTATTTTAAATCTGAAATCTGTATTCTGAAATATTAAATTTATGAACTAATTATTTTCTGTAATAAGATCAGACCAATACAATGGATGCACATATAAAGTAATGAATTATTTATCTCTAAAACTTTAAGAATGCTTGAGATTTATATCAATTTTAATGATAATACATCTCTGCATTCACATTTGCATAATTAATACCTGAGAATGCACAGAATTCAACTAAATTTACAGTACAGAGGCAAATATTCAACTCAATAGATCCAGGTCAGTGCATGTGAGTTTGCTCGCTGAGCTGGAAGGTTAGTTTTCAGGCATTTCATCACTTTTTTTTATTTGAAAAAAATACACTTTATTAATAGAATGTACAAAATGTACAGAATGTGCAAAAAATAAAAACATTTATACACCAACCCAGTCATGCAAGCTGCTCTGGGTTACCCAGGGGGTACGTACACCAACTAGAGGCAAAAACAAAACGAAGAAGATAAAAAAAACAAAACAAAAGAAAACACCCCAGCAGTCGTCTCCCCGCACAGTCCCCGCTGGCCCCCTGACCATTTGGGGAAGGCGCCAGCTGGGCCCAGTTACCAGATAGGGTTCTTTTTTCTATTCTGGATGAGGGGTTTCATACGGTGGTCTTTCCCCACCGCGCCTTGGCGGCGGCTGCCCCAAGCTTTAGCGCGTCCCTCAGCACGTAGTCCTGGACCTTGGAGTGCGCCAGTCTGCAACACTCGGGGTCAGTTCTTTCAGCTGGCAGACCAGCAAGTTCCAGGCAGACCAAAGAGCGTCTTTCACCGCATTGATGGTCCTCCAGGCGCAGTTGATTTTGGTCTCGGTGTGCGTCCTGGGAAACTGCCCGTAGAGCATGGAGTCCCGTGTCACGGAGCTGCTCAGGACGAAACTCGACAAATACCACTGCATCCCCCTCCAGACCTCCTGCGCATAGGCACACTCCAGAAGGAGGTGATCGACAGTCTCGTCCCCCCCGCAGCCACTTCGAGGGCGGTGTGCGGTGGCACAGAGATTCCGGGCATGCATAAAGGATTTCACTGGCAGAGCCCGTCTCACCGCCAGCCAAGCAGTGTCCTTGTGCTTGTTTGAAAGTTCTGGCGATGAGGCATTCTGCCGCACGACTTTGGTAGTCTGCTTGGGGAACCACACGACGGGATCCACCCTCTCCTTTTCCCGAAGGGTCTCGAGGATACTACGTGCTGACCACTGCCTGACGGCCTTGTGGTCAAAGGTGTTTCCTTTCAAAAATTTCTCCACGAAGGACAGGTGGTACGGGATGGTCCAACTACTCGGAGCGTTCCGCGGCAACGAGGCCAGGCCCATCCTTCGCAACACCGGGGACAGGTAGAACCTCAGTAAGTAGTGACACTTGGTGTTTGCGTACTGAGGATCTACGCACAGCTTGATGCAGCCGCACACAAAGGTAGCCATCAGGGCAAGGGCGACGTTCGGTACGCCCTTTCTCCCATTTTCCAGGTCTTTGTACATGGTGTCCCTGCGGACCCAGTTCAGGGAATAGGCCAGGCCTGCGCCACATACAACAGTCCCGAAATCCCCTCGCACCTGACAATCAGGTTCTTACCCATGATGGAGAGGGACCGGAGCGTCCACCTGCCCAGCTTCTGCTTCAGTTTGGTGATACGCTCCTCCCAAGTCTTAGTGCACGCTCCAGCTCCACCAAACCAAACACCCAGCACCTTCAGGTAGTCTGCCCTGATGGTGAAGGGGATGAAGGAGCAGTCGTCCCAGTTCCCAAAGAACATGGCCTCGCTCTTACCCCTATTGACTTTGGCACCCGAGGCCAGTTCAAACTGGCCGCAGATGTCCAACAGCCTACTCACCGACCGACGATCAGTGCAGAAGACGGCGACGTAATCCATGTACAGGGAGGTCTTGACCTGAAGGCCTCCGCTGCCTGGGATAGTCACGCCCTTCAGGCTCACGTCCTTCCTGATGGATGTGGTGAAGGGCTCCACACAGCACACGAACAAGGTAGGAGAGAGTGGGCAGCCCTGCCTGACTCCAGATCAGATGGGAAAAATATCCGATTCCCACCCGTTGATCGAGACTGCGCTAACGGTGTTGGTGTAGAGCAGCCGGATCCAATTGCGGATGCCCTCCCTGAACCCCAATTTGGAGAGGACGTCCCTCATGTAAGCATGAGAGACCCTGTCGAAGGCCTTCTCCTGGTCCAGGCTGACGAGGCAGGTGTCCACCCGCCTGTCCTGCATGTAGGCGATCGTATCCCTGATGAGCGCAAGGCTCTCAGCGATCTTCCTGCCCGTCACAGCACAGGTTTGGTCAGGGTGAATCACCGACTCCAGGACAGACCTGACCCGGTTGGCTATGACCAGGATTTTGTAGTCCATGTTCAAAGTGAAATGGGACGCCAATTCTTAATTTCTTCCCTCTCCCCCTTCCTCTTGTAAATGAGGGTGATGATGCCCTTCCTCATGGACTTGCACATTTCCCCTGTCCGAAGTGCACTATCGTACACCTCCAGCAGGTCCTGGCCGACCAGGTCCCACAGAACGGAATACAGCTCGACCGGTAAGCCATCGCTACCAGGAGTCTTATTCCTCTCCAAGGACTTGAGGGCTCTGGTCAGCTCGTCCAGGGATATTGGCCGGTCCAGCCACTCCCTCGTGCCATCGTCCAAGACCTCCGTGATTGACGACAGGAACAACTCGGAGGCCGTGCTGTCCGTGGGCTTCGTGTCGTACAGTCCGGCAGAGAAGGATCTGCTGATCCTCAAAATGTCGAGCCGAGACAACGTCACCGAGCCGTCGTCCTCCTTCAGCCGGCTAAGCACAGAGCTCTCTTTGTGCACCTTCTGAAAGAAGAAACGCGAACACGTCTCATCCTGCTCCACGGAGGAGACCCTGGAACGGAAGATAATGCTGGAGGCCTCCGCAGCAAAGAGCGAGGCTTGCTGGCCCTTCACCTCACAGAGGTCCTCCGTGACATCAACCACCATCGACTGCAGAAGGAACAGGTTCTGCTCCTTTTCTGGAGTCACGACAGCTTTCCTCACCTCTCTCTCACCTTCCAAACACCCTTGAGGACAAAGAACCTCTTGATGTTCTCCTTCACTGTCTCCCACCAGTCGCCCTGAGACTCAAAGAGGGGTAACACGGTTCTCCAACCGGCGTATTCCCTCTTAAGCTCCTCGACGTTCTCTTCGGTCAACAGAGTCGTGTTGAGCTTCCACGTCCCCTTGCCGGCCGGCTGGTCATCCTGTAAGTGACAGTCGGCCAGCAGGAGGCAGTGGTCAGAGAAGAATATCGGCTCGACACCGGTGGACCTGACCGAGACCGCCCGTGACACAAACAGGAAGTCTATCCTTGAGCGGATAGCCCCGTCTGGCTGCGACCAGGTGTATCTCCGCTGCGCTCCGTCTACAGGGGTTCTGAAGACATCGAGCAGCTTGCCGTCCTTCACCATGCCCATCAGGAATCTGGACGCAATGTCCAGTTGACTCCCCCCACCCACTGTCCTCACGCCGGATCTTCCAGTTGAAGTCTCCGCCTAGGATGACCGGCCTGGACGGAGCCAGCAGGGGTGGAAGCCGCTGCAGGACGGCCAACCGCTCACTCCATACCGCTGGGGCGTACACATTGATCAGCCTCAGGGGAGCGTTCCTGTAGGTGATGTCAGCCACTAGGAGTTGCCCCCCACCACCTCCTGAACTTGAGAGATGGTGAAGTTACGCCCCTGCAGCAGAATAGCCGGGCCCGAGGAGCGGCAGTCGTCACCCCCCCCGACCAGATCAAAGGCCCACAGGTCCAGGCGCCCGACCATTTCCCGTACCTGCTGAGGTGCAGTACCCCGCACTCCAGCGGAAACAGGAGGTCTGCCTTGATGGTGGTCAGGTAGGCCAACATGGACACACATCTTGCAGTGGACTTGACGCTGTGCACATTAATGCTCGCAACTCGTACCCCCATTGTGGACAGTGACCGCAGTACCCTCCTCGGGTCCAAGGTCCAGCCCTCCAGCCCCTCCATCTGTCCCTTCATGTCCATTGCCCGGGCGAATCGCTGGATGCTCTCCGGGCTCAGGAAACCGTCTGTGCTGCCTTCCGGGTGGCATCCCCCGTCGGGGGTACAGAGGCAGGAGAGTCTGGATCTGGGTCAGGCTGGGGACGTGCTGTTTCCTCCTTCCCACCTGAAGGCTCTGGGACGCCCTCCAGGGCCCCAGCGGCACGTGGCTGGGAGTCGGATGGAGCCTCAGGACGCCTCCCATCACCTGGAATCGGGGTGCTGCTTTCCTTCTCCCTTGAGATTGTTAGCTTCTGCTTTGGGCGGGCCCCCTCCGAATCCCCCTCATCAGAGGAGCTCTTATAGCCCCCCTGTAGCTGCCTCTTCCCGCCTGATGGTTGCGGTGCTGGGGCCCACCGGGGCACCTTCCTCCTCGCCTTCTGGACCGTCGTCCACTCCCCTGGGTCACCTGTCGCCTCCCCCATCGACTCCGGGTTGTCAGGGGGGAGCGGAGCCTGCAGAGGCGATTTGCTGGCCTCGGGTCCGTCTTGCAGGGCTGGGCCCTCCTGCATGACCTGGCCCTCTTGCACATTTGGGGGGTCTGGTACGGGCCTGGTGCCTTCTTCTCCTCCGGAGGGGCTTGCCCCGCATTACCCCTGCCGGCGACCTGGGCGTAGGTGGTCCCCCGCTGCAGGCATGCCCTATAGAGGTGGCCCGCTTCCCCGCAAAGGTTGCAGCTTCTCTCTCGTGGGCAATCCTTTGCAAGGTGTTCCTCCTCCCTGCAGTTCCTGCAGATAATGGCTTTGCAGTCGGCCGCCACGTGACCTGACCTACCACAGGCATGGCAGACTTTAGGTTGCCCTGTGTAGGTCAGGTAGCCCTTGCTCCCGCCGATCGCGAAGCTGGACGGTGAGTGGACAATGTTCCCATCCGCGCCCATCCTCAGCGTCACCTTGACCTGTCTCTTACTGGTCCAGATCCCGAAGGGGTCCATGATGTCAGTTAGGTCCCCTTCCACCTTCACGTACCTTCCGAGGAAGGTCAGGACATCAACTGCTGGCACATGCGGGTTGTACATGTGTACAGTCACCATACGGCTCCTCTGCGCTGGCATCACAAACAGCGGGACAGCGGTCAGTACAGAGAGGGGGCCCTCACCTCCTTTCTCCTTGTAAACCTCCAGGAAGCGCTCGCAAAGCTTGGCACTCCTAAAGGCCACGTCGTAAAAACCTCCTCCAGGGAAATCCTGCAGGCAGTAAATGTCCGTAGCAGGGAACACACAACAGGACAACAGGACCCGCTTCACGAAGAAGGTGCGGTCCACAAGTGCACCTTCATCCACTTTCTTCACAGAAACGCAAATGGTGTTCCGGACTCCCTGACCTGGGGCACGAGCACTTGCCGCAGCTATCGTTGCAGGTTGGCTGCTTCCCTGAACCAGCGTTACGCCGAAGCCAGCATTAAGATCCACCAGTTGCAAGGGTGCACAGCCAACCCGACGTCTTCCTTCCACCTCTAACACAGTTGCACTCTCCTCTTCTCGGTCCACAAGAGAGTGGGTCTTTATTTTGTTCCGGATGTAAGCTGGTTCACTGAGCTGGAAGGTTCATTCCCAGATAATCAGCCACCATTCTGGGAACATCATCAGTGAGCCCCGATGAAGCACTGGTGTTATGTCCTGCTTTCTATTTATCTGTTTAGGTTTCCTTGGGTTGGTGATGTCATTTCCTAAATTGTTAATGTCATTTCCTGTTCTTTTTCTCAGAGGGTGGTAGATGGGCTCCAAATCAATGTGTTTGTTGATGGAGTTCCGGTTGGAATGCCATGCTTCTAGGAATTCTCATGCGTGTCTCTGTTTGGCGTGTCCTGGGATGGATGTGTTGTCCCAATCAAAGTGGTGCCCTTCCCTATCTGTATGTAAGGATACTAGTGATAGTGGGTCATGTCGTTTTGTGGCTAGTTGGTGTTCATGTATCCTGGTGGCTAGCTTTCTGCCTGTTTGTCCAGTGTAGGACAATGTTTCAGTTCAGTTCAAGAATACCTTCAGGCCAAGGTGCTTAAAGTCTATATAAACAAGGAGGTAAAAGATTACTGGGGGTAGATGGGAATGTGGTATAATCAGATTAGTCATGACCTTATTGAATAGCAGAACAGGCTTTACGGACCTCGTTAGCTACTCCAGTTCCTAATTGTAACACGCATATTCCTAAGAGGAATGAGCTTTGGTAGGATATACTTGCCTTCTTCTTCTAATCTTACAGGCTGAATTGAAAAATAAAACTTGACAGAAATAGGAGCTGTTGCTGCCCTTCACATAAATTCCAGAGGCCCATCCTCCTTATAATTTAAATGGAATCTTAGGACTTAAACAGGATGGATTCTTGTTTCCACCTGTCCCAGTTGATATTGATGCTCCAGGAAATCCAATTTTCCCCTCTGCTGCACATGTCTACAGTGGTACTAAAGCCAAATAAAACTTGGCCTCATTAGTGTGGTATTTTTAAACAGGAAAGCAATGAAAAACTTCTGAATACTTATCTCATGCTCCATTGCAACACTCAATGTCTAGACTCAAACTGTAAACTTAGCTGTAGCTGGACCCCACCGTGGAACCATTACCAGCAACAGCTAGCGCCTCAGGAGTGAGAAATAAAAATGAAGATAAAAAGTAGAAAGCTTAGTGATGGATTTCTGAACAATACCAATAGCAGTATAGAAGAAGATTGACGATAGGTATCCTGGTCAAAGTAACTAATCACTTCAATTGATTGTACACATTAAGGTTCATTTGGCCATTCACAACTAATATCTCTTCCACCGTCATTTCAAGTATGATTAACTGTCTGCTTCATGAATCAACAAAACATATCAAATATAATAAGAGCACAGAAACATGTAAATAGAAATTAATAACTCATATGCTCACCAATTTTTACTGATTTCTTTGGGTTGACGTCAGAATTGCCCCAATCCCCAAATATTAGCTGTAATTTTAAAATATTTAATGTGTGGAAAATATAAAATAAATTTCAATGCCATTGAAATCATAAAGTCCAGATGTGTTGGAATAAAGAGCTCGTTCATCAGCAGCAGTTACGTCATTGTGGAGAGAGATTATGTTGTAAAGTAATAAATGCAGAAACAAAGCAAAGCGGAAAGTATTTTTATCCACTAAAACAGCTCATGAGTTGAACAAATTTGCTTCGTTTGGTGAAATATGCACTTGCCTGAATTTATTTTATTTCAAAATGTAATATTCATAATAATCAATATCCCACAATGGATTTTTGTGAATTCATGTTGCAACTGTGCACTTATTTGCGACTACCCACATACTTATTGAATGAAAATAATAGTAAGTTCACCAATTTATGTTGAAAGTAACAAACTTAAGAATAAAGCTGAAAACAGAAGACCGCTCCACCCCGTAGCTTCTATGGCTCAAACTGTGTGTTTCTTTAAATCTAGCAACTTACAAAGAACAAAAAAAATTACAGCACAGGAACAGGCCCTTCAGCCCTCCAAGCCTGCGCTGATCAAGATCCTCTGTCTAACCTGTCATCGATTTTCTAAGGGTCTGTATCCATTTGCTTCCCGCCCATCCATATACCTGTCCAGATATATCTTAAAAGACGCTAACGTGTCTGCGTCTATCACTTCCACTGGCAACACGTTCCAGGCACCCACCACCCTCTGCGTAAAGAACTTTCCACGCATATCTCCCATAAACTTTCCTCCTCTCACTTTGAACTCATGACCCCTAATAATTGAGTCTCCCACTCTGGGAAAAAGCTTCTTGCTATCCACCCTGTCTATACCCCTCCTGATTTCATAGACCTCAATCAGGTCCCCCCTCAATCTCCGTCTTTCTAATGAAAATAATCCTAATCTACTCAACCTCTTTTCATTGCTAGCACCCTCCATACCAGGCAGCATCCTGGTGAACCTCCTCTGCACCCTCTCCAAAGCATCCACATCCTTTTGGTAATGTGGCAACCAGAACTGTGCACAGTACTCTAAATGTGGCCAATCCAAAGTCCTATACAACTTATATGACAACATTCTCTTCACTCAATCATTGTCAGCTATGCCTTCCGCTGCCTGGGGATCATGTTCTGGAATTCCCTTCATGATGCCCTCCAACTTACCATAAGTTATTAACAAATTAATTATTCATTAAAATGGTCCTTGAAATCATTTTTCCATTTTCCTTGATTCCATGCAGGCTGTAAAACATTTAATTCTGAAGTTAGTCAGAGATAGTAAGAGCTGCAGATGCAGGAGCCAGGAACAATGCAGTGCGTCAGTATAAACAGACAACAACCCAAAATGTTAACTTTCTTGCTCAACTCGAAGTGTTAACTTTCCTGCTCGACTCGAAATGTAAACTTTCCTACTTGACCTGAAATGTCAACTTTCCTGCTTTTCTGAAGAAGGGTCCCAGCCCGAAACGTTGGCTTTCCTGCTCCTATGCTGCCTGGCCTGCTGTGTTTCTCCAGGTCCACACTATGTTGTCTCTAATTGTAATTTTTTTTCTTGCACCTACCTTACTCACAGGTATTATTTTATCTGTAGCAACCGACTTTGGCAGGGTGAGAATTCCTTTCAGCGCTGCTAACATGGGAAAATGTAAGGTTTGTGCAGTCTTAACTCATGCATTACATATGCTTACATCCAGGACATGCAATTACATAGCAAGCTAGAAGGCTGCCATTTAACTATTCCAACTCTCACAAACAGCTTTAAGAATAGATTTGGATCTTCAGTGGTTATGCAAAGTAAAGTTGCCTTTGTCCCAGAGGACAAAAGGGTTGCATTCTCATTAGAGAGAAACAACTGCTGGTGGTTTAACCAAATGGTCACCATGCCTTAGGTGAGTGAAGAGGCTGGGATGGGGAGATCTTTATGGTTATATAGGTCACTGATATGGTTTGTTGAATAAACTTACATGTTACTTCCAAGCAGTTAACTCATTGATACATTACAGGATATTTACTCTTGTGGGTAAATCCAGAGCTCACAGACATTATTTTAAAATTAGAGGTTGCCTTTCTATGACTGAGATGAGAGAATTTTTTTCTCGCATTAGAGCATTATACAACTGTGCCTCAGATGTCAGTAAAAGTGACGTTATTAAATATTTTTAAGGTGGTGGTAGATGGATTCATGTTGGGTGGGGGAATGAAAGGTTATCAATTATGAAATTCAAACCATGAACAGCTCAGCCACGATTGCACTGAATGGCAGAGCAGGCATGAACGTTTATACATTCGTATATTTGTATCAATCGAGTGACAGGACTGGTTTGCAGCACTGCAACGAGTTCATCCCTTTTCACTGTAGCACAGAACTCTTTTCAGATGGCTGAGTTTTCCAGATTATGCTGAATCTTTGATGGCATCTGTGAATTGTATGGATCATTCAGCTTGATCACGGTCTGTCAAGAAAGATAATGTGTGCTGGCATTCAGGTTCCAGGATTACGGACCCAGGCAACTCCCAAGCATGGGCTTAGATCATCACTGCAGGAGGTCCTCAGGGTGGTGTCCTAGAACCAACCATCTTCAGCTGTTACATCAATATGTAGGAATGCTTATATGTTTCTTGGCCGAAGACAATTTTGCCTGCAATGTCCATGTCCGTCAAACAGCAGTGTTTCCAGGGGCTTCCCAAATTCTGTACTAACCATCACCCTCTTAATGATTATATCAATAACCAAGGTGGAACAGGGATGTGAAAAGTATGCTCCTTTGACAACATTGAAGAAGTCCTAGATGTCTGCAGCAGCTGGAGTTGCAACATAATGTCTTAAAGATATTAATTTACTGTTCTGGGATGCCATGGTATCTTTCAAAGTACCAGAGTGAATGTTAATGGGCATTATATAATGCTTGAAATCTTGAAATCAATGACATTGATAACAAGTTTCCTCTAATTCTCAAGCCTCCGTTGTGTGACGTCCCTGAGTAAACATATGGAATGGCCACATAAGCATGATGGGTGCACGTGCAACACAGAATCTGGGAATTTTTCAGCACATAACTCACTCCCTGACACCCCTTAGCCTGACCACTACACATGATTCACAAGTTAGGAATTTGGTGGAATACACCCTTCTGGCCTGGATGAATGCAGCTCTACCAAAACTCAACAGAATCCAGGGCAAACAATCCACTTGACTGATGCCAAATCCACCTCCTTCATTAGTCCCTTCCTCACCCACTGGCACACAGCAGCAGCAATATGAATCACCCACAAGATACATTGCCGCACCTCGCCCAGGCTCCCCTGGCAGCAGCTTCCAAACCTGCAACCACTATCTTCCTCAGGGATGAGGGTAGAAGACACATGCAAACACTAACACCTGTCACATGCCATTTTAACCAGAACATTATTGCAGCTCTTTCACGGTCACTGGACAATAACAGCGCTGAAAGTACAGCTACACCACCTGCACTGCAGTAGTTTGTGAAAGAGGTTCACCACCATCCTCTCAAACAATTGGGTGCAAAGTTCACTGATGAAAACATTGGCTGGATTTTAATGCCATTCGTCTAACAGTGTTTAGACTTTCAGAAATAATGGGAACTGCAGATGCTGGAGAATCCAAGATAACAAAGTGTGAAGCTGGATGAACACAGCAGGCCAAGCAGCATCTCAGGAGCACATCCTGAGATGCTGCTTGGCCTGCTTGTGTTCGTCCAGCTTCACACTTTGTTATCACTGTTTAGACTTTGGCTTGTTCATGGAGAAATGTTGAGACGTCTTGGTCACCCTAATTTTCCGCCCACCCCACTCCTCACCTATTTAAACCTGTCTCCACATAAACTGATTGCACTCCATGCTCTCAGATCTCATCCTGATTTTGTAGTCAAGCCTGCCAACTAAGGTGGTGCTGTTACATCCACGTACAGTGCCCACTCTCGGATACCTCTGCCTATCTCCCCTTGAACCATGACCCCATCATGGCACATCAGGGCATTGTGTCCACAACAGTCACTAACTCCATCTCATCTGGAGGTCTTTCCTAACAGCTTCCATTGCTAATAGTCTTCCAGCACTGTACAGGCCACTTCTGCCTTCTCCCCAAAATCCACAAATACGTCTGCCTGGGCAGACTCATTGTTCTCCCTGCTCCTAGCCCACAGAACTCATCTCTTCCTATCTCAGTCTGATTTTTCCTCCCCTTGTTCAATCCCACCCCACTTACATCTACATTTCTTCATTATGTCAGTTTCAGAATTCCCAGTTTGCAGGCTCCAACTGCCTTCACTTCACCATGGGCATGCAATTATTGCACATGTCCATCCCACATCTGGATGGTCTCAGGGCTCTAAGCTTCTTCCTGGAAAGATGGCCTGAACTAGCCTCATCCTCTGCCACCTTCCTCCACTGTCCGTGCTCATCCTCACCCCAAAGAAACTTTTCTCCTTCAGCTCAAAATCAAAAGAAATGCGGATGCTGGAAACAAGAACCAAAAACAGGAATTGTTGAGAAAAGCTCAACATGTCTGGCAGTGTCTTATTGCAATGTTTATTGCAAGTACATCAGATTTTAATTCACACCACATCAGCCTGCCACTTTTTTAACCCTACCATCCCCAACAAGGACTGTTTCAGATTTCACATAAGCTTTACTAATGGCTAAAATAATGTCTTCCTCTGTAAGCATCCACTTACCTTTAAATGGACACATTCTCTGAAATTTGAGTTCGTGGCTTTATTTTCTTGATGCTTCATTAATTTAGCTGCTTATTCAAGGCTAAAATTGTACTGGATGATGATTACTTCATAAAATTGTGCATAGGTACCTCAATGCACTATGGGCCACTTTGCTTCAGCAGCAGTTATATTTGGCAAACATCTCTTGAGAGCTCAAAATTAAGGCTATCACATTCAAAGCACTTTGCACTCATCAAAACCTCTTGTAATTGGAGGCAACGTTTAAGAGCACCTAAAAATGAGTACGAGAATCAGAGCCACCAAGTCAGATATTGGTCCTGCCTGCACTTTGGAGGATAGGTTGAAGGTAACATCTACATTTGATGAAATACCGAGCTCAAGGGAACTACAACAAAGGCATAGCAAAGATAACTGAGGTGGCAGCATGGCACAGAACAAGGTCACACACAATTTCTTTGCAGGAGTCCAGCCAGAACAAACATGCCACCATAGTTTGATGCCTGCCCACCCCCCATTCCACCTCCTCCTTTGTCTGATCCTTACATTCCTCCTTCTCTTCCTCTTGCTCTCCGCTGCTTACCATATGCCTGGGGAAAAGGCTTGTCCTTACAACCTGGTAGTTCTGTGCAACATACAAAACGTCACCATGGCACACTGACAGAGGAGTCAAGGGACTCCCACATTATCTCCAGGCAGTAAACAGGACTCTTGTCACTGAGAGTAAATTCTGTTTATGTCATGTGGTCCTGGCTGACGGACATTAGTGAGCAGCTTATTGTTAAGAAGTGCAGCTTGATAGCACTGTCAATGTCCCCTAGTATCACTTTGCTGATGATTGTGAGTATGTTTATGTGTTGGCATTTGGCAGACTTGGATTTGTCCTTCTTTTACTGGACGAGATGCACTTGGTCAATTTTCTGTAGTTATCAGTCCATGCCAGTATTATGCTGCACTAGCACAGCTTGGTTTAGGGCACAAATATTCAGTACTATTGCCAGAATGTTGTCAGGGCCCATAAGCTTTGCGGTATCCAGTGAATGGAATGGGATGAAGGCAAGTTTCTGTGATTTTACATGTAAGCAGACATTAAGGATTTCTCTCATTGGGCCAGCAGCATTAGAAAACTGACCAAAATCCCTAAAGGCATTCAGGCAGCAAATTAGGAAGCTGCCTGCTGTAATATTGCCAATCCGGGCAGGGTTCATTGATGCAGGCTCAGTACTTAGTTATTTACCCTGGCACCAGGATATCAGTCAGCCCTTGTGAAATTCAGCCCCTTGGTCATCACTGAGGTTCAGGTCAGAAAATAATTCTCTGATCACTGGATAGAAATGATCTCATTTTGAAAGCACTTCACCCTCTTCCAACAACTTTCTGTGGCTGTTGTTCATTATTCATGTCATGCTGCACAGCAAGGGCAAATGTTATCACTTTTTCTATGCCTGGTAGCTACTACTTGGCCTTCAAGTTAGTAAGATGTCCTAAAACTTCTGCACATCATTCTCTGTAGATTTTTACAACATGAAACAACTACGGAACACACCAACTCATGTAGAATCAAGGAACAACTGATGTGTGAATAGTTGATGATCCCTTCAAATATAATGGGTGCTGCTAAATATGTAGCCAACTGGCAAGGTTAACAGAGGACATGAGCTGGAGCTATGATCACCAATATGTGACCACTGGCACACCAAATCAATATTTGACATCTGATCTCGCTGCTCTGCCCACTTTCATTGGATATCCATCACATAGAGGCTAACATTCACCAAAATGGCAACCAGCACAATTCGCCACAGATACCATTTGGGGCTCCAGCAAAATCCCTAATACTCAAAAATAGGCACTTACCATTCCAACTACTCACTAGTGACTTTTAAAGATAGCCTTTCTTCTTAATATTTACACGAGTAATAGATGGTGGTAACTGGTTGCTGCTCTGGGAAACCTTGGCATTCGTTATGGCATCCTGTACCTTTGCTTCCAAAAAGCAGACACAAACTGATGCAGTGGAACAGCAGAATGATTTGTTTGTGCTTTGTTTTAGCTGGAGCAGCTGTGTGTATAAACAGCATTGGGAATCATCGAGTTAAATACTTATAAATGGTGCAGCTGGTTTAGTCAGCAGGCAATCTTTGAATGGCTTGTACGTTTCTTGAAGGTATTACTGAAGCTTGAAGAATACAGGTTAGATAACTTGCTGCTCTCAAGCAAAAATACATTGACCACCTACTGTAGAAGCCCTTTTAGAGTTAGACTTATTTCTTCTCATTAATCGACTTGAAAAAGAATTGAGTCATTAGCAGTGAGCTGTAAAAGCCGTTTCACATGTACATACTTATGTCAACAATCACATTTAGATTCAAATAATACACAGTAGTCATCAGCACTCCCAAGACAGTTCAAAAATTCACAGCTCTTTCTGTGCAACTATCTGAGGCTAAGCTACAATCTGCTTTTGTTAATGTTTTAACAATCATGAGTGGCAGTCAAGCAGCAACAAGAGCTATATTGTAAAGTCACGAGGGGCTAAGATAGCACATATAAAATCCAGAAGTCAGCGTAGTCCATATGATGGTACGATTTTAACACATCCACTGCACTGCTATGTTAGTTCTAGGTTTCCCAAACAATTATCAACAGTAAAAAAAACTGAAAGAACGGCAGATGCTGTAAATCAAGAACAAAAACAGAAGTTGCTGGAAAAGATCAGCTGGTCTGGCAGCATCTGTGAAGGAAGAAAAACAGAGTTAATGTTTCTTGTCAGGTGACCCCTCCTTCACAGATGCTGCCAGACCTGCTGAGCTTAATTAGCATCGGTAGGTGTGGTGACTTACATGGCATGATTGCTACCCCAATATTTAAAAGGTCCTTCAAATGTGCAACTTAAAGGAATTGCAAGTCAAAGAGAAGGAAGTAGAAGAGAACTAATTCAGTCATAAAGTCATAAGCTACAACCTTGTTTGGTTACTCTTCCCTGGATGCATCGCTGGGGGCTGTGAGGAGTCAGTGGGGTTCACTGTGCCATAGTGACAGGAAGAAGAATCTGGCTGAGGGCACCAAGAAGCATAGTTGGAGGGAACCTGTAGAATCAAAGTTAAACGCAAAGCCACGTTAACATCTATATCTCTGCAATGAGGACACTAAATGCAAGCTGGGTAAACACTTTGCAGATCACCTGCCTTTGGTGCACAAGCATGACCCATGATAAACATGTAAAAGAAGATTGAATAAAGATGGGAGTAATGAGTGAGGATACATTGGTGAAGAATGAGATATGTGAAACAAAAATTTTGACAATTTGGTCCTAAAGATGGGAAATACCTGAAACATTGACTGTTCCTTTCCTCCAGATGCTTGGCTTGCTGTGTTCTTCCAGCCTCCTGTTTGTCTACCTTGGATTCTTGCATCTGCAGTTTTGTTTAGTCTCTAAAAATTTGGATTACCTGCGTCATGCATTCATACCTTCTCAGCAGACGCAATATGTAATGGTATCATTAAAAACATGGAATTGTCTGTCTTAGCAAGAACTGCAGATGCTGGAGTCAGAGACAACACAGTGTGGAGCTGGAGGAACACAGCAGGCCAGGCAGCATCAGAGGAGCAGGAAAGTTGACGTTTTGGGTCGGGACCCTTCTGTCCTTTCTTGCCACGCAATATGTAACAGATTTTGGCAAAAAGTTGGAATCAAAATGTAAGAACATTAGCAGCAGCAAGATTGCAATGAGCATAGCCACATGGCTCTTGGTGATCTATCTGCTTTGATAGCTGATATTTGAACTATAACTGCTGAGTTTCATTGGTTCTAAAGTCATGTGAACACACTCCATTGAAAGGCAGCTTCAAGGTCCTAAAGTATTCAACAAGGCTAGTTTTTGGGTGAGTTTTCTTCACTGAGGCTGACTTAGCCTTTGTACTGCAGTTCTATTCTGGACAGCATAGTTGAAGATGTATGTTGTGGTTACATTTTGGGTGCACATGGGATTCATCAGAAGGCGAAACATATGAAAGTTCAAGAACCATGCAGCTCACATGTTGAAAGAATGTGCAAAGTTTTCAGAAATAATTATATTTTACAACTGGAAGTTGAAATTGACGAGGTCCAGGCTTGGAGTAAGACAATTTGTGAAAGAGACAAAAAGCAATTTTCCTGATGGAAATTGGCCCAAAAGTGCCAGGCACACAAATGAAACTTCATTTTAGTGATTTTGGTTATGTGATGAGATCTGAGCATATATTGTCTATCCTCAGATGGTAATTAAGATTCAATGACATTGCTGTGCATCTGGAGGTTATACAAGGCAAATCTTCCTTAAAGACCATTAGTGAAATAAATGTATTCAAATGACTATAGTTGTCATTAGGGCAGCTTTTTATTCCAGACTTCATTGAACTCAAATCTCACCATCTGCCATGGTAGGATTCAAACTTATGTCTCCAGACTATTACCGTAGAATTGTGGATTACTAATCCTGTGATGTTACCACTACACCAGCACCTTCCTCTTTCTTGATTCCAACTAGGCAATAAAGCTCTTGTCACAACTTGGATGAACATTTTAAAACTCTGCCTCTAGGAGTTTTGGGGCCAGAAGCCGTAAAAGTGGTGATCTAGATGGATTTTCTTGAGTGATAATGGGAACTGCAAATACTGGAGTATCCAAGATAACAAGGTGTGGAGCTGGATATTCACAGCAGGCCAAGCAGCATCTCAGGAGCACAAAAGCTGACATTTCAGGTCTAGACCCTTCATCAGAGAGGGGGATGGGGAGAGGGACCTGGAATAAATAGGGAGAGAGGGGGAGGGGGACCGAAGATGGAGAGAAAACAAGATAGGTAGAGAGGAGAGTATAGATGAGGAGGTAGGGAGGGGATAGGTCAGTCCAGGGAAGACGGACAGGTCAAGGTGGTGGGATGAGGTAGTAGGTAGGAAATGGAGGTGTGGCTTGAGGTGGGAGGAAGGGATGGGTGAGAGGAAGAACAGGTTAGGGAAGCGGAGACAAGCTGGGCTGGTCTTGGGATGCAGTGGGGGGAGGGGACGAGCTGGACTGGTTTTGTGATGCAGTGGGGGGAGGGGAAGAACTGGGCTGGTTTTGGGATGCAGTAGGGGAAGGGGAGATTTTGAAGCTTGTGAAGTCCACATTGATACCATTAGGCTGCAGGGTTCCCAAGTGGAATATGAGTTGCTGTTCTTGCAACCTTCGGGTGGCATCATTGTGGCACTGCAGGAGGCCCATGATGGACATGTCGTCTGAGGAATGGGAGGGGGAGTGGAAATGGTTCACGACTGGGAGGTGCAGTTGTTTGTTGCAAACCGAGCGGAGGTGTTCCACAAAGCGGTCCCCAAGCCTCCGCTTGGTTTCCCCAATCTGGAGGAAGCCACACCGGGTACAATGGATACAATAATCCCTTCATTTCCTTTACAAACAGTCAATAGGCAGCAGGACTCAGGTGCAGTAGGCATGAAGTCAACCTACTACAGGATGCCATGTTAGATTTGTATTGGCTCTTTAACAGCAGAGCTTGTGAGTAGGAAGATGCTATTATTGATATTAATTTGATGAAGGAGAATATTCAAGTTCTGGGCATATTCTTTAAATACAGTACAAAAACTGAATGCCCATTGTCCCTTTTGGCCATTATCATCCCTTTACAAACTATAGCTGTGCCTTTGTCTAGCAATTCCACTGTGCAGTTCAATGTTGCACAACAGCAGACACAGATGGATGCCCTGCAACTTCTGTCTCAACAGATATCCTTACTGGACATCCTTCCTGCAATGAGAGTGGTTTATATGGAAGCAATGTTTTTTGATAATGCAGTGGTGCAATGGTTGGTATCCTTCTTGACACTCGCGCCTACCAGTGTCTGAGTACAGAGCAGAGTTTTCTGGGTCACCCACTGTATCTGCTAAGCAGTGTAACCCAGCAGTTTTAATAAAATTGAGTTTCCTGATTTGAGAAGTGACTGCAGATTGAAGAAATTTACCAACAGTTCTTCAACAAGCAAGTCCTTCTCTTAGCCTGATACTTTCTTTGTCTTCAAACAGGTCTCTACATCAGTCTTCTATAACAAATCAGCACTAAGCTAATGCTGCATTGTCCTGTTGAATGTTTACTGCTCTTTGATCAGCTGCCTGAGATTCTCTGTTCCAATTTTCTGGACCTCCATTCTAACCTTCCTGGGTTTACTTTGACTTCAAGTAGACTTGTGTCACAAGTCATGGCAGAAGGTTTTTTTTTAATTGATGCTCTTGTACCCTCAATAATTCTACCTCAGTTTATACTTTGGGATACTGCACAAGAGTCCTACACAGATTATAAATCTGAGGAGTTTACAAAAGGTCCAACTTGTTCAGGTTTTAACGATTGAACATTAAAGAAAGTGAATTACTGGGATCTGCCACAATTCCCTACGCTCCATAATCCAAGACCCTTGTCAATCTTCCAGTTTACAGCCTTAACATTATGGATACATAGCAGTCTTCACATCACACTCTAAGCCAATTCCTCCTAACGGTCCAGTCTTGCTCATGCTCACAGATTTCAGAAGGAGACGTACAAAACGGCCAGAAAGGAAAAAACAACAGACCCAAGTAGTGGGAACAGCAAAGGAGGATTCTAGGAATAAGAGTAGGCCATTCATCCCCTCAAGCCTATTTCATGATTCAATTTGATCACGGCTGATCTACGGCCTAATTCCATACACCTTTCTTTAGCCCGTGTCCCTTAATAACTTTGCTGTAAAAATTTTATCTATCTCAGATTTAAACTGAACAACTGATTCTGCATCCACTGCCATTTGTGGAAGAGAGTGCCGAGCCTCTACCACCCCTTGGGTGCAGATGTGCTTTCACCTGACCAGTCTGGACCTAACTCTCAGTCCATACCCTCTAATTCTACAAACCGCTACCAATGGAAATAGTTTATATTTATCAACCCTATCTTTCGCTGTTAATATCTTGAGACTTTGATCAGAGAGGAAAGGGAAAAATAGAGCCCTGGAGTAATCTTGCAGAAACGTAAAAAACTGACTGTAAAAATTTCTATTGGTATGCGAAAAGAAAATGATTAGTGAAGACAACTGTCATTCCCTTAAAATCTGAAACGGGGGAGTTCATAATAGGGAACAAAGAAATAGCTGACCAACTAAAAACATAATAAAATGTGAGGCTGGATGAACACAACTAAAAACATAGTTTGGTTCTGTGTTCCCAATGGAAAATTCAAATAATATGCTGGAAATGGGGAACACGGTGATTAGTGAGAGGGAGGAACTGAAGGAAATTAATGTTAGTAAGAAAATAGTACTGGGGAAATTTTCACGATTGAAGGCTGATAAATTCCCAGACCTGATAAACTACATCTCAGAGTAAATAAGGAAGTGGCCCTAGGAATAATAGGTGCATTGGTGGCCATCTTCCAAAATACTTTCGACTCTGGAACAGTTCCTACAGATTGGAGGGTAGCTAATATAAAATCTTTATTTAAGAAGTGAAACAGTGAGAAAATCACAGTCCAATCAGCCTGAAGTCAGTAATGGTGCCAATGCTGAAGTCCATTAAAAAAGATTTAGTGCTGACCATTTGCAAAACAGTGGCAGGATTGGACAGAATTGACTGACAAATACAATGGAATTCTTTGAGAATAT
This sequence comes from Stegostoma tigrinum, assembly GCF_030684315.1. Lineage (NCBI taxonomy): Eukaryota > Metazoa > Chordata > Chondrichthyes > Orectolobiformes > Stegostomatidae > Stegostoma > Stegostoma tigrinum. The sequence continues at coordinate 74,542,592 of NC_081356.1, forward strand.
AACTAGTAGAGTTGATGAGGGGGAGCCAGCATATATTGTTTATTTGGACTTTCGGACAGCTTTTGACAGAGTCACACATTAGAGATTAGTATGTAAGTTTAAAACATATGGGATTGGGGGTGGCATATTGAAATCAACAGGAAAACTGCTTGGTAGACCAGAAACAAAAATTGGAATGAATGTGCCGTAATCCAAATAACAGGCAGTGACTAGTGAGATCACAGTTGTCAATATTAGGACCCTAGCTACTCACAATATACATTAATGATTTGGATGAGGGAACTAAATGTAATATTTCTAAATTTGCAAATGGCATAAAGCTGGGTGGAAGGGTGAACAGGAAGCTGGATTCATAGATGTTTCAATGTGATTTGGACAAGCTGAGGAGTGGGCAAACACATGGCAGATGTAATATAATGCAAAATAAATGTGAGTTAATCATTTTAGGAGCAAAAATAGGAAGGAAAATTATTATGAGTGGCTATAAAATGAGAGGCAAGAGTGTGCAACAAGACCTGGGTGTACTCATTCATTGAAGATAAGCATGAGGTACAGCAGGCTGTAAAGAAGGCAACTGTTATGTTGGCTTTTATAGCGTGAAAGTTCAGGAATAGGAGCAGGGATGTCTTGCTGCAATTAAGCAGGGTCTTGATGAGGCCACACCTGGAATATTGTGTGCAGTTTTGGTCTATATCTGGGAAAGGATGTTCTTGTTATAGGGACAGTGCAGCAAAGGATTACTGGAATGGCAGGACTGGCATATGAGGACAGGTTGAATTGGTTATGATTATATTTGCTGAAGTTTAGAAGAATGAGGGTGTATCTCCTAAAGATCTATGCAATTTTAACAGGACTAGACAGGGTTGATGTAGGAAGGATGATCCCAATGGTAGGGGAATCAAGACGCAGAATCACAGTCTGAGGATGCAGGTAAACCATTTCAGGCAGAAATGAGGAAAAATTTCTTCACCAAAAGAGCGGTGAACCTATGGAATTCACAATCACAGAAAGCATTTGAGGCAAAAATAATTTTTGAAAACTCTACTAATTATATTCTCAAACAATTTCATTGGATTCTTTGAGCATAATTGTAAATTTAGGCTGACTTTGACAAATCCTGCTACTGTTTTGCGAACGCTCAGCTACTAAATGTGAGTTTTTGCCCCACGACTGACTGGTCTATGATTCCCAGTTCTCTCTCTGTCACACTTTTTAAGTAGTGAGTTTACACTAGCTACTCTCTAATCTTTAGGCACGGTTTCAGAATGGTGAAGCAGGCTCAAAGGGCCAAATGGTTCCTGTGTTCTACATTTCTATCTTCAACCATTGAGCATCCCCAAGATCCTGAACGTGGATCAGCTATAGAAGTACCCACAGAAACTGTTTTTCGCATCATCAGACTCGCATAGATTAGTCCAACAGAGAATCTTCCTTTATCTGACCATCGTCCTTCTTTGTTCCTTGAGTTCCTCGGTTCTGTTATTCCTCATGATCACTCCTATCCAATAGTGTTTATGAGATGAAGAAGGTCCCTCTCCCAAAGTGGGAGTTGAAGTTTCTCCTAGGGTTACAGAAATGAAAGCAGAAAGAATTTGAACAATAGCCACCTCCCTATCCCTTTCCTAGATTTTCTTTCATTTGGCCCTTTGAGCCTGCTTCACCATTCTGAAACCGTGCCTACAGTTTACCTCCCGAGTACCCCCTTTGTTGACCTCTCTTCACTGCTGCAACTTTTGGATCAGCTTGCTGACTATGCTTTACATGCAAAGGGCTGTGTCAGATTAGCAGCCCATAAAAATCAAAATGATACTTCCCTAAAAGCCAAAAGTGAATCAGTTATGTCCCAACCTCACGAAAGATAAGCAGAGAACAAAACCAAATAAACAGGGTCTGAGGGAAATAGTGCAGAATGAGAATAAGAAAATATAAATTACCAAATGTTAGAAAAGTCTTATAGTCAAATATTAAGAGAAGCTTTAGTAGTTAGATATTAAGAGATATGTTAATCGTTGAATAGTAATTATACAAAGAGATGGAACAAAGACTTGTAAGGGGAAGGTCCAGGATATTGGATAAATTCCATTGTGCTAGTGAACAGTTTGTGTTTAACTAATGTCTGCTATCTGACAGGAATGTTTGGAACTTGCACTAAGCCTGCAAGACGTCTTTTGGAGACTGATGTCTTCACTAATATAGCTTGCCATCCACTGATATTCCTTGTCTTTCTTCTAAAATGCCTCCATACCTTTGTGCCCTCTCACACTCCCTGTTAAATCAGTGTGAACATGTATGCACTCTTTGGGGCTCTTACACATGGCATCGTGATTTTCTTGATGCAGCAACAAGCCAAAGAATGTGAGATCTCACATGTATTCCCAGTGGATCACTGGAATAAGCCTGAGTCATAGAAATTCAATATCACAATGATCTTCAGTGACACAGGCACCACAATTTGCCATGGGGCTCAGCTTGTCCAGTAATATGGCAGACTGTTTGGAGAGATGGATTCTTCAGCACTGATCTAACAGTTGATGGCACGTGAGCCTCAGACCATGGACAATCCACAGCAGGTAGCCTCATTCTACCACAGGAGACTGGTCAAGTATACTTTTGTGATCTCTTCCTCAACCCAGAAGCCCCACATTCACTCCCTATCAAGGCTGATGCTCCCTCTCCCGTAGGCATATAAACTTTACCAGTAGTGTGACAAATTGTGTGCTCCCATCCAGGCTGAAAAGAACAAGTTGACAAGAAGGAACAAGTTAACAGGGCGTTGTGCATCAACCCACAGCATAATGGACTGCAGCAGTTCAAAGTAGCAGCTCACCACCACCTTTTCAAGGGCAACTAGGGATGGGCAATAAACTGCTGGTGCAGCCAGGGAGGCTCATATCCCATGAGTGAATAAAAAAAGTTATTGAAGTATCAAACAAAGATGGAATTAATTTATTTCTCTTTCATTGACTTTATTCATTAACTATTCAATTCTCTTTTTGCATATCATATCTGACTTCGTTATTACTTTCTTTGTTCACAGGATCTGGATATTGCTGGTAAGGCTAGAAATTGTGTTTCCATTCCCTAATTGTTCTTGAATTGAGTGGCAGTAAGGAGTCAACCACATGACTGGAGGCCAAAGCCGGTAAAGAACATATAGAACATAGAACATTACAGCTCAGTACAGGCCCTTCGGCCTTCGATGTTGTGCCGACCTATGAAACCAATCCTACACTATTCTATTAACATCTATAAGTTTATCCAATGACCATTTAAATGTCCTTAAAGTTGTGGAGTCTACTACTGTTGCAGAAAGTGCATTCCACACCCTTACTACTCTCTGAGTAAAGAACCTACCTCTGATATCTGTCCTATATGTAGCACTTCTCAACTTAAAGCTCTGTCCCTTCATGCTAACCATCACCATCCAAGGAAAAAGGCACTCACTGTCCACCCTATCTAACCCTCTGATCATCTTGTATATCTCTATTAAATCACCTCTCAACCTTCTTCTCTCGAACGAAAACAGCCTCAAATACCCCAGCCTTTCCTCATAAGACCTTCCCTCCATACCAGGCAACATCCTGGGAAATCTCCTCTGCACCCTTTCCAATGCTTCCACATCCTTCCTATAATTTGGCGACCAGAACTGTATGCAATACTCCAAGTGCGGCCGCACCAGAGTTCTGTACAGTTGCAACATGACCGCATGGCTCCGAAACTCAATCCCTCTACCAATAAAACGTAACACACCGTACGCCTTCTTAACAACCCTATCAACTGGGTGACAATTTTCAGGGATCCATGCACATGGACACCGAGATCTCTCTGCTCATCCACACTACCAAGAATCTTACCATTAGCCCAGCACTCTGTATTCCCGTTACTCCTTCCAAAGTGAATCACCTCATACTTGTCCGCATTAAACTCCATTTGCCACCTCTCAGCCCAGCTCTGCAGCTTATCTATGTCCCTCCGTAACCTGCAACAACCTTCCACACTATCCACGACTCCACCAACTTCAGTGTCATCCGCACATTTACTAACCTATCCTTCTACGCCCTCATCCAGGTCATTTATAAAAATGACGAACAGCAGTGGCCCCAAAACAGATCCTTGCGGCACATCACTCTTAACTGAACTCCAGGATGAACATTTCCCATCAACCATCACCCTCTGTCTTCCTCCAGCTAGCCAATTTCTGATCCAAACTGCTAAATTATCCTCAATCCCACGTCTCCGTATTTTCTGCAACAGCCTGCTGTGGGGAACTTTATCAAATGCTTTACTGAAATCCATATATACCACATCAACTGCTTTACCCTCATCCACCTCTTTGGCCACCTTCTCAAAGAACTCAATAAGGTTTGTGAGGCACGACCTACTCTTCAAAAAACTGTGTTGAATATCCCTAATCAATTTTTTTTTCCAGATGATTATAAATCCTATCTCTTACAATCCTTTCCAACACTTTACCCACTACCAAAGTAAGGCTCACTGGTCTACAATTTGCCAGGGTTGTCTCTCCTCCCCTTCTTGTACAAGGGGCCAACATTTACTATCCTCCAGTCTTCTGGCACTATTTCTGTAGACAATGGCAACATGAAGATCAAAGCCAAGAGTGCAGATTTCTTTCTCTAAAGTACATCAGCAAACCAGATAGGTTTTTCTGTTGTCACAGTCACTATTAAAACTGGCTCTTCTTTTGTATATACTGGGTTTAATATGTGAATTTGGATTTGGGATTTTTAACCATGTCCCCCAAGAGCATGAGCCGGATTTTCTAAAATACTAGCCCAGTGACGTTAGCACTAAGCCACCATTTCACACACTAATTTAAAAAAAAACTCAAAAAGCTGCAAAGCTGGAAATCAGAAACATAAACAGAAATTGCTTCAAAAACTCAGCCAGTGTGGCAGCATCTGTGGAGAGAATGCAGAGTTAAATTCCTGAAGAAGGACCACTGGACCCGAAATGCTAACTTCATTTACTCTCCGCAGGTGCTACCAGACCTGCCAAGATTATCCAGCAATTTCTGTTTGTGTTTCTGATCTCCTTCATGCTAATTTTGACCAGTAAATCACTAATGCCCAAACTACAAATAAAGCATTGTTTGTAGAATCTTTTAATTTTTCATACTCACTGGAAGAAACATCCCTGATTAAGTGTAAAATATTTGTGTCAGCTTCCTTCTTAATTTTACTTTCATGAGTCATATCCTCTACCATCCACCAGCATAATATAACAACAGCTTGCATTTATGTAATTCCATTAATATAAAAAGATTATTTCAGGAATTGTAAAGAAAAAATGATACTGAAAGAAAGGTGAGATAACAAAGTGTGAATCTGGATGAACACAGCAGGCCAAGCAGCATCTTAGAAGCACAAAAGCTGACGTTTCAGGCCTAGACCCTTCATCAGAAAGGTCATGCAGAGTTAAATTCCTGAAGAAGGACCACTGGACCTTCCAGTGCGTAGCATCTGAGATGACTGACCTCCAACAATTACCTTCCTATGTGCCAGATATAACTCCAACCACCCAAAACTTTGTTCCCTGATATCTATTGACGTCAGTTTTGCTAGGGGTCTTTGATGCTGCACTCGGTTAAATGCAGTCTTGGTATCAAGGGCCGTCACTCTCACCTCACCAAATGTGAAATTCAGGTATATTAAAGTTTGCAGAAAGCAGGAGTGAAGCTTTCCATCACATTTTCATTTGATAAAGATGAACCATTACCATTTGGTAAAAAAAAATCTGCTTAATAGGTTTTCAGCATTAAAATGCTCTTCAAAAAGAATCTCAGCAACACATTAATTTTTCTATGAATGCATGAACATTATGAACCAATGTGAATGTTCCTGTAAGTTTGAATCATGCAGATACCAAGAAATGTTGCTTAAGTAATATTTATCAGAGCGTAACAGTTCTTGTGTACGTTAGCTACATTAATTGCATTATACCCTTTCTGAGTTCTATAATGTTTAGTTTTGTTGTGTATATATGTTGGAATGATAAAAAGCAATACCTTACTGACACAACCTAGGTGACTCGCTGAACAATTTGGTCAATTCACCTTTTCTAATACGGCATGCAATCTTTGATTTATCCTCGGGACATGGTTCAATTATTGACATCCATCCACGAGGAAGATCTTAATGTTCAGTTGGTAGCGCTCTTGGCTCTGAGTTAGCAGTACCTGGGTTATAGACCCAGACTTGATGGACATAGGAGAACTGTTGACGATGTGATTGAAAAATTTATTATTTGGCCTGTAAATTCTTCCAACACTCTGCTACTCTCCAAGGAGAGAAAAGAGTCTGAATGCACCTAAACATCTTCAATCATTCCACAGAACAAGTAAAAATTAGTTGACAATGTGAACATTCAATGGAAGTTATTAGAGGCAAGTTTTAAAATGTCATATGCTTTTCATTAATTATTGTATTATTGATATCAATGCATCAAAGTGATCGATAATGATGACATCATTGTTGCTTGAAGGCTGGATGCCCCTTCAATGTTAGGAAAGGGGAAAGCCATACTACAAGATCACTAGATCTTTGCAATAGCATTCCTTGGAGATCAATGAGTACCAGCACTTTGTTGCTGATGGCAAAATCTGGTCATAATGTGTATATTTTAACCCATTTTCTTATTGTAGAACAAACATTCTCAATTTCATTGGCAGTGTACTTTTTAATATTTAATGCATTATGACTATACTTGTCAATATTTTAGAGCTGGTTATGAAAGAAAATCATTAGTGAGCAAAATCTCAGGATTTCCTGCACAATTTAGCATGGATAGAACAATCTGATGCACTTCCCACTGCAAATCTTTGATTACATCTATTATCATGAGTAATGTTGCAAACAGAAAACCATATGTCCAGAATGGTTGTTTTTAACTTTTGCAGCAGGCTGTTTCTTGAAGGAAATATTATTTTCCGGGCAATTCTTTGGGCTTTTGATGTTGCTAATCTGCCAAAGGTTTTCTAAGCGTGAAATTAGATGTTATGGAGGATTCAGTCATGGTTGATCATTTTGCAAACCTTAGTTATTGCTTTCTCAAGCTATAACTTTAAATTATAACAGCTTAGGCAAGAATAGTGTACAAAAGCATGAAATAATATTCATTTCTATCATCACAGTTCTGAGCCTACTGCAGTTAGACCCTTGGGTTGAGATACTTTAGAAGTAAAAACGCCTCCATAATTATAAACATTAATTACAAGTAAAAATATCTTCAAAAATTGAGAATATTCTTCTTCAAACAAATTGTGGCTCCTTATTAAATTCATCTTCCATTATTGTGTACACTCAGGTTTCTCTGCAGAAGTTCCACAACATTTCATAGGTTACTAAATGGAGTTAGACAAAACACTATGCGCACAGAGAAACTAAAGTCAGTTTAGCCAATAAAGCCAATGCATTTACAATTACCTTCAGAAGTTCAACATCTGATATCTGCTGAATGATTTAGTGTCTGTGAGGATTACTTCTTTGTGCTTCTTCTGAAATTGCTCCTGACATGATTTGTCATTTGACATTGCTTTATGTTTAACTTTCAATGAACATAGTTTTCTTTAATAGTTATCTGTCCAAAACGTTGGTAATTACTCATGAGGCTATTCATTTTGTTTCATTCATATAATGTATTAGCTTTTCATTTTACAATCCATGTTGAATTTTTTTTTGTTATTCATTCATAGTTGGTAGACATCTCTGAAAGTTATTGTCTATCCCTGCTTACCCCTGAGAAAGTGGCAGTGACTTTCTCCGACCTGTGCTAACCATTTTGTGGAGCTTAATCCATGGTGTATTAGAAAGGGATTTCCATCAGTATGGCCCAAAGCCAATGCAACAACAGCCTGATTCTAGGTGATTTAGTTTGCAAGTTAGGAAGGCACTGTTAAGGACACATGGAATGGATGAGGTAAATTAGTATCCTTTAAGGTGGTAAATGCAGTGTTCATTCAATGTACAATTTTGTCCTGGATGGTGATAAGCTTCTTGAATGTTGCTGGAGTTGCTTTGTCCCAGAGAAGTGGGAAGTATTCTATGACATGTCTTTTTTTCTTTCTCAGGAATGGTGGACGGGCATTGGAAAGGCAGGAGGTGAATTATTTCTGAAATTGTAGTCAGACACATTTAGAGTTCTAGTCGCCGCACTACCAGAAAGATATGGATGCTTTAGAAAGGATGCAAAAGAGGTTGACCTGGCTTGGAGTGCTCTAACTCTAAGAAAAACTTTGACAAGCTTCGATCATTTTTGTTAAGAGTATCAGAGGCTGAGGGATGGACACAATAAAAATGTGTAAAATTATGAGAGGCAACAATAAGGTGGATAGTCAGAGTCTTTTCCCCAGCATGGAAATGCCAAACACCTGGGGGCATAGGTTTAGGTTGAGAGGGAAAATGCCTGAAGGAGATATACAAGACAGGTTTTTTTTAAAGGCAGAGAGTGGTAGGTGTTTGGCACAGGCAGCCAAGCAGATACAATGGCAACGTTTAAGAGGCATTTAGATAAACTCCAGAAGAGGCAGGGAATAGAAGGATCCAATGATGTGCAGACAGATGGGACTAGTTTTGAATGGCATCAAGGTCAGCACAGACAGGGTGAGCCAAAAGGCCTGTTCCTATCTTGTACTGTTCTGTGTTCTCTGTAATTCCACAGAATATATGTAGCTGGTCCAGTTCGCGTTTCTAGTGATTGCACAATGTGTGTGTTGTGGCTGCTTCCAGAAACCGCACATGTACCTACAGATTTATCAGTAGTTATCACAGACCAGTTACACATTTAGTGAGTGGAAGCCTTTACAGTTGATGTTGACCACTGATTGGATTTTGCAAAGTTGATGCTCAAATTCCTGCCATTTATAACTCACTACCTGACTCCCCAAAGACTGCCCACCACCACCAAGGCACAAATCAGGAGCTGAACAGCATACTCCCCATTTGCCTGGATGAGTGCAGCTCCAGCAACATTCTCAATTACAAACATTCACTCCCTCCACCACTGATGCTGTGTCTAACCATCTACAACATATACTGCAGTAATTCACCACAGCTCCTTTGTCAGCAACTTCCAAACCTGCAACCACTGCCATCTAGAAGGACAAAGGCAGCAGTTACATTGGAACACCATCACCTGCAATTTCCCGTCCAAGCCAATCACCATCCAGACTTGGAAATATGTCGCCAGTCCTTCATTGTCACTGGACCAAAACCCTGTAACTGTCTCCCTAACAGCATTGTGGAGTACCTATAGCAAATGGACTACAGCAGTTAAAGAAGGCAGTTTAGCATCCCTTCTCAAGGCAACTAGGCGTGGGCAATAAATGCTGCCCCAGGCAGCTAAGGCCACATCCCCTGAATGAGTTTAAAAAGCTCACCAGTATTGGTACTAATTTCTGCTAAAGTTAGAGGCATATGAAGTTAAACCTTGTCACTGGTTTCCTAATTGAGGCGTTTCAATATACGTCAATATCTTGGTTAATGAGCCTCTCATGGGAATTGTACAGTGAATAAAATTTTGCTTTGGAATGTAAAGCAGGTTCTTAAAGATCCGCAAGGAATTCATATGAATTATAAAGTCTTCACGTTAATGCTAAACAATAACTGTTAGGTGCTATCGCCCAAACTGGGAAGTTTGATACTGATGGAACACCCAGTTGCCTTAAATGCCTTAGCCAATGTGTGCGCACAGAGACAATATCATTTGCGTTCTCTTATCAAGATGCATAGCTTATTAAAGAGTTGCCAAACCTGCTATTAAATATATTTAAGCAGAGAATTCTTTGGGTCCGTGCCCAAGAGCAATGAATCATCTGGTTGCAGGTGTCGGAAAACCTCCTTTATATTTTCATTTCTAGCAGCACTTCCGCTGACCAATTGGTAGTGATTCTTTATATCTGAGTTCAATTCCCCATCTGGCTTTCAATCCTAGGGTTGAGTCAGAGTATAATCCATTCTAAAAAGGAAGTGTGTACATTAAAATGTGAGTAAATTAATCAGTGAGCCAAAATCTATTCATACCTTGGCACTGTGAGTGCCATATTTTGCTTTTTCTCATTAAAAATGGATTAAGTAACTTCTTCAGAATTATTTTGGAGTTGTTAATCTGCAATAAATGGAAAAATATGAAATCTTCAAATTGTTAAATGTGATATTGACACTGGGATGCAAATAAAGTCTGCATTGACATTCAATAAGCCCATTTTCTAGCATTTGGCCCAAAGCCTCAAATGCTATTACATTTCAAGTGCTCATCCACATACTTCTTAAAGTTTGTGAGGATTCCTGCCTGTACAACTTCCTAAGCAATGTATTCCAGATTCCCTCCATCCTCTGGGCGAGAAGATATTTTCCTCACATCCCCTTCACCTTAACATTATGCCCACTCCTAATTGATCCTTCAACTGATGGGGACGGCTGCTGTTTTCCACCCCGTTCCTGCCCCTCATAATCATATATATCTCTATCGGGTCCAGTCTCATCCATCTCTGCAGTAAAGAAAGCAATCCAAACTTATCCAGCTTCACTTCATGGCTGTAATATTCCAACCCAGGCAATATGATATCCACCAGCCATCCTGGTGAATCTCCCCTGCTCCCCCTCCACACCCACCATTGTGCGACCATCAGAACTACACACAGTACTCCAGCCATGGCCTAACTAAAGTTCTGTACAGTTCCACAATAACCTCCCTGCCACGGGATGTATGAATCTGTGCCACGGCCAGTAAAAGCAAGTGTCCTGTATGTCTTCTTAACCACAACCATGACAGAACTGGATACATTATAATCCAGGAATTTACGTTCAAATATACATTATTTTCCAGATTTAGCACAAAGTGAACAAAATGCCATGAAATTTTGAATGAAACTGTGTTCAAAGCAACTAGAGTTTTAGGAGGCATTTATGTAATTTTGCCTTTAATGTGGTAGCAGCAGGCCTCAAGTATAAAACTGGAAATGTCCCCATCACCAGTTGAATTAATCACAATTTGGAGTTTCTTCCAAATGGGTTCATGTGCAGGTCTTCAAGGAGATTCTAAAAAGTAACTTAATTCTAACAAGCTGAAGGCATTTAAAATGTATCTTTTATACCTATTTGTGTTAAATTTACTGAGAAACTGGCCACTGAATTACAAATAGTAAATACTTTTGCACATTACTTGAAAATCACTCTTTTCTCATCGAGAAAACAAAAACATCAAGGGATATGGGGATAATGTAAGAAAATGGCAATGATGCAGAAGATCATTAGACATTGAAATGAATAGTTAAACAGGTGTGAGGGACCATTTGGCATATTTCTGCTCCTACTTTTCCACTTAGGAATTTAAATTATGTAACTTACTGATAGTGTATATAATGCTTCTTTCTTTTGTTAAATCAATTTCCAACTGCATTAATCAGATTTTATACGGCCACCTGGTTATCTTGAGCCACGGCAGATTTGACATATGGTGATATGCTAATGATTTTAATCTTATCAAAACTGACGTAATTTTGGGTATACACTGCAGCCATTTAGCTAACTGCACATAAAGCAAAACCTTTAAGGGTTACATTTGTAACTTGATGGGGCTAGGGTAGAGTTGGCACAGGTTCAACAAAGTGAAAAGTCAGTGATAATGGGGACTGCAGATGCTGGAGAATCCAAGATAATAAAATGTGAGACTGGATGAACACAGCAGGCCCAGCAGCATCTCAGGAGCACAAAAGCTGACGTTTCGGGCCTAGACCCTTCATCAGAGCTCCGGAGGGAGGAGGGTAACTTCTTCAGGTTAGGCATCCCTGGAAGAGGCTTCACAGTGAGGTTAAAATTGTTTCAGTGATAATGGGGACTGCAGATGCTGGAGAAACCAAGATAATGAAATGTGAGGCTGGATGAACACAGCAGGCCCAGCAGCATCTCAGGAGCACAAAAGCTGACGTTTCGGGCCTAGACCCTTCATCAGAGGTCTGATGAAGGGTCTAGGCCCGAAACGTCAGCTTTTGTGCTCCTGAGATGCTGTTGGGCCTGCTGTGTTCATCCAGCCTCACATTTTATTATTAAAGTGAAAGGTCACTTGTGCCAGCATGCAACCTGCTAAACCATTCAATCAGGTAACTTTGTAACAAAAACTGAATGACTGGAAACAGGACCAAAAGAGAGAGTTGAGTCTGCATCAACTGCTGTCAGGAATCGGGAGGTATATTCCCAGACATGACCAATTAAATGGCAGCTGCCAACATTGTTATCTGTTAAAGATAGTGATCTATTTCCAACAGCCTCAGATTTTATCAGATGCCCAGCAGCTGAGGATGCCCAGCAGCTGAGGATACTCAGCAGTCTGAGAAAATGAATGGGACTGCACCTTCTGAATGAAAACACAACAATGGCCAGATGCACAAAGCCACATATGCGGGTTCTCAGGATGCAAGCAGCCAAGCACCATGATTGACTGGGGTTGATTTTAGCTGTTGATTATAGGCAGCACCATTACCATGGTGAAAACCATTGCTGTCTGGAGTTTCCCACTGCTGGCCCATTGAATGGCCAAAATATAGGGCCACTAACCCTGGAGTCTGCTAGGAGGGCACCAGATTTCAGTGATAGACCTCCTCACAAATTGGCAGCATTCAACACGACTGGCAAAATGCTCATAGAGTGCAGGAAGAGACCTCAGATTGATCACTTAAGTGGCCAGCCTGTCTGCCAACTTTCCTATCACTGGCATAATTGTATGGCTGCCGGAAGATATCAGGTATCCCTATCCCTCAAGCCTCACTGTACCATCTATCCAAACTTCCTGCCTCCCCAGGCATCACAAAGAACTAGTATTTTTTAAAATTATTACATAGATGTGGGCATTGCTGGCAATTTTGACATCTGCTACCCATTCCTAATTGCCCTTTACTGACTTGCAATCTGAAGTTAACCACCTCAGTCTGGGTCTGGGCTCACATGTACAGCTGACTGGATAAGAATGACAGATTACCTTCCCCAAAGGATATTAGTTAACTAGATCAGTTTTTACACAATGATAATTGTCATGATTGCTGTTACTGCCATGCTCTCCCTACATCTGTCTTTGTTTTACTTGCTGACACGTTTATGGTCAAACAGCACCATTTAAAAAACAGCTAACAAGAAATTTTGTTGCAGCGAACACAGAACAAGATCAGTAATCTGCTTGCCAAAGATACAAAATTCCTACAAAAATGTGAAGCCACCTATTTGACAAGTCTTTTTCCTTCCTATGAAGTCAACATATCCTTTTCAACTACACTATGAGGGGATAATCTGACAGCAGTTCTTAGAGTTCCATAAGATTGAATTTACAGGATTTATAGCACAGAAAGAAGCCACAAAATACTGTGGAAGTCAGAATTCTGAAATAAAACTGGAAATACATAGCAGATCAGACATCATTTCATGCCCCACAGAGACAAGGTTGGCAGTGTGTGGTGGTGGTAGAGGTGGATGGGGGGAGTGCAATGGTGTGCATTGGTAGGAAGGAGTTGTTATATTTTTCTAGGTGACCCTGTCATCACCTTGTGATATCTACGACCTCAATCATGCTGGATAAGCATTATTTGAGGTAGTTCGCTGTCACTTTCGCTTAAAGATGGGTCTAAAGATCAGTCGTAGAGGACACACCAAAATAAAGCATCTACAGAAACGGCACTGCTCACAGATAATAAGAATGTTTACTGCATGACAGCAATTGGTATATTAAGATTTGATTAAGTGTAATTACTAGGACTTCAGGGAGCTGATGAAGAAGCATCTGTTCCATCCAAATGCTAGAGTAGAATTCCTGTACCTACTCAAACTGACAGTGGCATCAGTGGAATAGATGAAGCCAATGTGGCATGAATATTCACCCCTTCAGAAGCATTACCTTATACAACACCAATGACATTGGGACAAATCCCCAAAGCATTCCCATCACGGTCCCTCCATGGAGGCCAGCAGCCAAGTTGTGCAATTAAGACACCATTGAGGGTTGCGTTGTACTGATGCTGGGGTTTAAGCAAAATCAGAGTCACTTCCCACCTCATCAAGTGTAATACACACAAATTCAGTTGAGATATATTTCTGGTAGCAGGCCAGGAGGCCATTGGATATGGAGATTCAATGCCCAATGTTGGGACTACCAAGCTGAAAGACTATAGTGTCAGCTGTTAATGGTCTGCAGAAGGGTTTCTCCTCTAACTGACTGGCCCGCTAGGTTTGGCCCATCTCAATTATTAACTGTCATGCAGTCAGTCAAATATGCCTCCAGTGTGATCTACCCTTACCTCTGTCTCCCTATCTTGGCAATGCGCACCTCTCCTGGTGGAGGGAGTTACTTAGGAGGTCACTCCTCCAGAGATTGCACTGCACAAACACTCAGGCAACCTATATTTGTCCAAAGCCAGGATTCCATTGCCCCGCCAGGAAGTCCAATATGGCTCATAGAACACAGAACATTGAACTGTACAGCACAGTACAGGCCCTTCGGCCTACAATGTTGTACCAAACTTTTGCCCTAAACCCAAGTTCTATCTCACCTCCACCCCTACCTTATACTAACATCCATATGCCTATCCCTAATATGGCTGACTCCACTACCCTCTCCAGCAATGCATTCCACGCCCCTACCACTCTCTGTGTAAAGAACCCATCTCTGGCATCTCCCCTATATCTACCAGCACTCACTTTAAAACTCTGCCCCCTCATAATAGCTACCTCCACCCTAGGAAAAAGTCTCTGGCTGTCTACTCTATCTATACCCCTCATCATTTTGTACACCTCCATCAAGTTACCTCTCATCCTTCGTTGTTCTAAAGAGAAAAGACTAGCTCTCTCACCCTTTCCTCATAAGGCCTTCCCTCCATTCCAGGCAACATCCCGGTAAACCTCCTCTGCACCTTTCCCAACATTTCCAAATCTTTCTTGTAATGAGGTAACCAGAACTGGACTCAATTGTCCGGATGTGGCCGAACCAGTCTGTTGTATAGCTGGAGCATAACTTCACAGATCTTGAACTCAACCCCTCTATTAATGAAAGCCAACACACCAGGCGTGTTCTTAACAACTCTATCCACCTGGGTGGCCACTTTCAGCTTACTGTGGCCATGAACCCTGAGATCCCTCGACTGTCCAGATGGCCAAGATTCTTTCCATTAACCCTGAATTCTGCTTTCAAATTTATCCTTCCAAAATGAGTCATCTCACACTTTTCAGGGTTAAACTCCATCTGACAGTTCTCAGCCCAGCTCTGCATCCTGTCAATATCCCTTTGTAACCAAGAACAGGTCTCCGCACTATCCACAACTTGACCCACCTTCATTTTGTCTGTGAACTTGCTAATCCACCCTTCCACTCCTTCATCCAAATCATTTACAAAAATCACAAATTGAAAAGGACCCAGAACAGATCCTGTGGTACATCACTCGTAACTGAGCATCTTGTAGAATATTTTCCGTCCACTACCATCCTTTGTCTTCTAAGGGTCTGCCAATTCTGAATCCAATCTGCCACATTTCCTCCTGTCCAATGCCTCCTTACTTTCTGCATGAGCCTACCATGGGGAACTTTATCAAATGCTTTACTTAAATCCATGTATACAACATCTACTGCTCTACCTTCATCCACGTGTTTGGTCACCTCTTCAGAGAATTCAGTAAGGTTTGTGAGGTATGATCTATCCCTCAAAAATCCTTGGTGACTATCATGAATCAAACTGTGCTTATCCAAGTGAACATAAATCCTAACTCCCAGAACCCTTTCCAATAATTTTCCCACCACTGGCATAAGACTAACTGGCCTGTAATTTCTGGGGTTATCCCATTCCTATTTTTGAACAAGGGACAGTGAGGATGAAAAGATCATTGCCAGAGGCCCTGTGATCTCTTCCCTAGCTCCCTTGGACAAATCCCATCAGGCCCGGGGGATTTATCTATCTTCGAGTTCCTCAAAATTTCTTGTACATCTTCCTTACAAACATCAACCTCCTCTAGCCTACCAGCCTGTTTCACACTATCCTCCTGTACAACTAGGTCCCTCTCAGTTGTGAATACCTAAATATTCATTAAGGACCTCTCCTATCTCTTTAGGCTCCGTGCACAAATTCCATTTACAATCCTTGATTAATCCTACCCTTTTTCTTGTCATTCTCTTACTCCTCACGCATATGTAAAAAGCCTTGGCGTTTTCCCTTATCCTATCTGCCAAGGTTTTCTCATGCCCCCTTACAGCTTTCCTAAGCCCCTTCTTCAGCTGTTTCCTGGCAAACTTGTCCCCCTTTAGGACCTTTTCCATTCCTTATTTCCTAAACCTTATAGAAGCATCTTTCTTCTTCTTAACCTTTCGTTCAACCTCTCTTGAGAACCAAGGCTCCCTCACTTGACCGCATCTTCCCTGCCTGCTAGGGACAAACATATTGAGCGCACACAGTATGAATTCCTTAAACAATCTCCACATTTCTGTAGTGCCCTTCCCTGACAGCATCTGTTCCCATTTTACATTACCCAGTTCTTGCCTAACACAATTGTAATTACCCTTTCCCCAATTATTAACATTACCCTGCTGTATGTACCTATCTTTTTAAGTGGCTATTGTAAAAGTAACAGAGTTATGATCACTACCGCTAAAATGTTCTCCTACCAACAGGTCTAACACGTGGCCCGGCTCATGGCCAAGCACCAAATCCAAAGTGGCATCTCCTCATGTTGTCCTGTCTACATACTGTGTCAGGAATCCTTCCTGAACGCACTGGACAAAATTTGCTCCATCTAAACTATTACAACTAAAAAGTTTCCAATCAATATTTGGAAAGGTGAAGCCACCCATGACTACAAACCTCTGACTTCAGCACGTTTCCAGTATCTGCCTCCCAATTTGGTCCTCTAATTTTCTGCAACTATTAGGGGGTCTATAAAAAACCCACAACAAAGTGATTGCTCCTTTCTTGTTCCTGACCTCAACCTGAACTGATTCTGTAGACATATCATTCTCAAATTGCCTTTCAGTAGCTGCTATATTCGCCCTGACTAGCAATGCCACTCCCCCGCCTCTTTTACCACCCTCCCTTTTTCTTTTAAAACATCTAAATCCCGGAACTCCCAACAGCCATTCCTGTCCCTGAGTTACCCAAGTTTCTGTAATGGCCACAACATCGTAGTTCCAAGTACCGACCTATGCTCTAAGCTCATCCACCTTATTCCTGATACTTCTAGCATTAAAGTATACACACCTCAAACCATCCTTGTGTCCACAATTACGCTGCATCAACTGCATTTCTTTATTAACAACCTCACTCCCTGTTGTGTCTGTTGGAAGACTGAATACCTCATCCTCCTAATTACAAATCTGGTACCCCATCCCCTGCCAATCTAGTTTAAACCATCCCGTATAGCTCCACCAAAGTCCCTCCCAGGATATTTGTGCCCTTCTGGTTCAGGTGCAACCCATCCTTACTGAACAGATCCCACCTTCCTCAGAACGTGCTCCAATTATCCGCATCATGGAAGCCCTCCCTCCTACACCAGGCCTGTAACCATGTGTTTAGCTGCACTCTCTCCCTATTTCTTACCTCATTATCACATGGCACTGGTAGTAATCCAGAGATAACTACCCTGCCTGTCCTGGACTTCAGCTTCCAACATAATTCCCTGTACTCATTTTTCACATTCTCTGTCCTTTTTCTACATATGTCATTGATACCAATGTGTACCCTGACTGCTGGTTGCTCACCCTCCCCCTTAAGGATCTTGAAGACATGATCCAAGACATCATGGACCCTGGCACCCGGGAGGCAACATACCATCCGTTTGACTCATTCGTATCCACAGAACTGCCTGTTTGTGCCTCTTACTATTGAGTCCCCCACTACAATTGCTCTCCTATCCTCCCCGCTTCCCTTCTGTGCCACAGGGCCAGGCTCAGTGCCAGAGCCCTGTCCGTTATGGCCCTCCCTTGGGAGGTTGTCCCCCCCAACAGTATCCAGAACAGTATACTTATTATTGAGGGGAATGGCCACAGGGGATCCCTGCACTGTTCAATGGTTCAATGAACTTTATTCAGAACTGGAAATATAGAGCAATTCAAAGAAAAAAATGCTGTTGAGCCAACTTCAAAAGAAGTGAAATTGATCTGTCCTGAAACGTTAGAATCAAAGATTAGCAGGTAAAATTGCAACTGAACAATGGTGTGCTTTTTCTTATTCAAAAAGATAGTTCCAGTCCATTCAATGTGTAATCCTATGAAAATAAAAATAGTGGAGTGATCAATCTAATTACCACCAGCTTTGTCGGTCCAGCTGCCCCATTAATAGCAGTAGCGAAGAGTGGAATTAGAGCCAGTTCCCAGATTCTACGTCCCAGAATCCAAGAACATATAAGAACAGGGAAAGATAGGTATCGCAGAATGGAACTTGGGGCCTGCCACAGTGAGGCTCTTGATCAGGAGGCCCAAAGGGAAGGAGCAACCATGGGATGGTGGTAAATCTCGGGGGAGGAGATAGCACTCAATGTGGAAGGGGTTCAAAGTAGAATTAGTCACTCCCTACCCAACCTTGGCCACAGCAGGATGACATGCCAGGCATCCTCATCATCCCTATGATTCACTAATAACATCAGCAGAAGTCAGGCAGGAAGTGGTTCTAAAGTGAATAAATTCTGGCCACCTCAAGGCTTCAATTATGACAAAGGTAACCGGAACCCCAAGGCCGTGTCCACTCCCTATAAAGCTGCAGGAATGTTACTGGAGGGCAGAGGGATGGCTACCAAATGAAATTTATGGGAACCCCAGCATGCAAATACATGGGGGACTGTATAAGCCTGCCCAGAAATAGTGCTGGATGGTTGGATTGCTGACTCCAAATTTTGTGTCAATTGCGAATTTTGAAAATGTGCTCAAGGTCATTAGTGTATACCAGGGAAAGCAAGTTTTCTAACACCAAGATGATTTATGGTAGAGTTTTGCCACAGATTTGTGTTGGGAAACTTGCTCTTCCTGGTATACATTATTCACATTGATCTTGAGTACAATTTCAAAATTCGTAATTGATACAAAATTGGAATCATTGTGAACTCCATGGAGGCCGGTTAAGACTTCAGAAGGACATAGACCAGTTTATGGAAAAGCCATGAAGATTAACTGTGGCTTTCAACAGGGATTGGCTCTTTATCTGAAAAAGGACATATTTTCCAGACTATGGGAAAAGGCAGGAGGAATAGTGATAAGCACACTGCTCTTTCAGAGGACCAGCACAGACATAATGGGTTTCCTCTGCCCTGTAACTTATGATTAGAAATGTAACAGATTTTAAGCAAGTACACAGGGAAGAAACGAAGAAGAGATTTGTGATAAAGTGGAAGGCAGGAGAGATTAACTTCTGAAAATGCTAAGGCCATAGGCTATTGTAAAAGTGGAGGACACATCAGAAGCCTGTCTAAACTCGGAACTTATGCTATATTTCATTCTTATTCTTCTTCATTTACTCATCATTCAGTCTGGTACTAATATACACTCTACACAAAATGCCGGAAATGCAAAAAAGCTTGTGAGCATAAGAAGAAAAAGAATCATTCAGGTGTTTTCAGCAGAGAGTATTTTCAGCACTTTTTATTTTTACTTCAGATTTCAGATAGATTTTTTTTCCCCTTTTACATTGACTGTTAGATTGCTTGCTGATGTTTAAAGTAAGTCAGTACATAAGAGTTTCAGACAATAAGGTACACCATCCGACCATTGCTGTTTCGGCCTTAAGACAAAGATTGTCTGATTGACAAGAATTTGTTCAGACAGAATGAAGTATGAGTCTGTAGAGAAACAACTTGATGTGCTGTCTCATATTAAGCAATTTGCAAAGGTGCAAGTGCAGGTACTTAAAATTCACACCAACAATGATTAAGTTTGTAAAAGAAGTCAATGTACAGGACCCTGTCAGGTAGTAGAATGTGATAAAATACTTTGAGGCAATAATGTGTGAAAAGCTACACTTATACTTAAAATGCAAAGTAAAGGAAAAACATTCAGGTTAAAGTCAGCTGTCACATACCAGTAATATTAACCTAGCCTTCTTATGTGAAGGAACAGAAATGACACTGACAGAATAGATGAACATACGTTTGCTAATATGTGGCTAAAAGCTGTCTGTCATAAATTATATTCCATACGTAGTATTTGAAGCAGAATATTCAGGAAGAGGACTATGGGTAAAATGTTGTCATTAACGGGTTGAAAGGTAGTTAGAATGAGAAAGCTCTTGCCTTATCTGTTCAGGTGGCTTACGTCAGTCACCTTCACTAATGGTTTATTTTAATGCTAACTGAGTAAACTTTCAAAGTTCTAATTGTATAGTAGCAAACTGTTGTGGAGAAAGAAGAGTTCAGAGATAGACTTGTCTTTAAGAACTAGGATTCTTTTTATTTGGTTCCAGAAAACTCTATAAACTATAACAAATTAAGGTTTGCACTAATCTGACAAAATATTAACAAGCTCTTCTTTCTACCTGCTGTGCAGCTATTATTGGAATAAAGGTATAATTAACCCCTTGGGAACATACAGGATAGGAACAGAAAGAGGATATTCAATCCCTTGAGGATTCTTTGCCATTCAGTACTGTGTTTCAAATTCCATGTTCCCATCTACCTCTCAATAACCCTCAACTCCCTGCCCAACAAGAATCTATCTACCTCTGCCTTAAAAATGTCAAGTGATCTTACCAGAGATAATGGGAACTGCAGATGCTGGAGATTCCAAGATAATAAAATGTGAGGCTGGATGAACACAGCAGGCCAAGCAGCATCTCAGGAGCACAAAAGCTGACGTTTCGGGCCTAGACCCTTCATCAGAGAGGGGGATGGGGGGAGGGAACTGGAATAAATAGGGAGAGAGGGGGAGGCGGACCGAAGATGGAGAGCAAAGAAGATAGGTGGAGAGGGTGTAGGTGGGGAGGTAGGGAGGGGATAGGTCAGTCCAGGGAAGACGGACAGGTCAAGGAGGTGGGATGAGGTTAGTAGGTAGCTGGGGGTGCGGCTGGGGGTGGGAGGAAGGGATGGGTGAGAGGAAGAACCGGTTAGGGAGGCAGAGACAGGTTGGACTGGTTTTGGGATGCAGTGGGTGGGGGGGAAGAGCTGGGCTGGTTGTGTGGTGCAGTGGGGGGAGGGGATGAACTGGGCTGGTTTAGGGATGCAGTGGGGGAAGGGGAGATTTTGAAACTGGTGAAGTCCACATTGATACCATATGGCTGCAGGGTTCCCAGGCGGAATATGAGTTGCTGTTCCTGCAACCTTCGGGTGGCATCATTGTGGCAGTGCAGGAGGCCCATGATGGACATGTCATCAAGAGAATGGGAGGGGGAGTGGAAATGGTTTGCGACTGGGAGGTGCAGTTGTTTGTTGCGAACTGAGCGGAGGTGTTCTGCAAAGCGGTCCCCAAGCCTCCGCTTGGTTTCCCCAAGCGGAGGCTTGGGGACCGCTTTGCAGAACACCTCCGCTCAGTTCGCAACAAACAACTGCACCTCCCAGTCGCAAACCATTTCCACTCCCCCTCCCATTCTCTTGATGACATGTCCATCATGGGCCTCCTGCACTGCCACAATGATGCCACCCGAAGGTTGCAGGAACAGCAACTCATATTCCGCCTGGGAACCCTGCAGCCATATGGTATCAATGTGGACTTCACCAGTTTCAAAATCTCCCCTTCCCCCACTGCATCCCTAAACCAGCCCAGTTCATCCCCTCCCCCCACTGCACCACACAACCAGCCCAGCTCTTCCCCCCCACCCACTGCATCCCAAAACCAGTCCAACCTGTCTCTGCCTCCCTAACCGGTTCTTCCTCTCACCCATCCCTTCCTCCCACCCCCAGCCGCACCCCCAGCTACCTACTAACCTCATCCCACCTCCTTGACCTGTCCGTCTTCCCTGGACTGACCTATCCCCTCCCTACCTCCCCACCTACACCCTCTCCACCTATCTTCTTTGCTCTCCATCTTCGGTCCGCCTCCCCCTCTCTCCCTATTTATTCCAGTTCCCTCCCCCCATCCCCCTCTCTGATGAAGGGTCTAGGCCCGAAACGTCAGCTTTTGTGCTCCTGAGATGCTGCTTGGCCTGCTGTGTTCATCCAGCCTCACATTTTATTAAGTGATCTTACCTCCAGCTTCTGAAGTAGAGTCTTAAAGTTACACAATATCCGGAAGGCAAAAAGAAATTTCCTCATCTCTGTCCTAAAAAGCAGCCCTTAATTGTAATACAGTGCCCCTCAGTTATGGACTGACCAACAAGAGAAACGTACTTTCCACATTAACCTCATAAAGACCCATTGGATCGTATATACTTGATTAAGTCACCCCTCACTCTTCTGAACTCCAGTGAAAATCTGCTTGTCTAAAGTATCCTCATTAGACAACATGTCAGGGATCAAACCAGTAAACCTCCTCTGAATCACCTGAAGTGCATGTATATCCTTTGTTAAATAAGAAAACCGAAACTGCACGTGCTCAGTAAGTACGCTGAGCGTATCGGTATAATTAACCCTATAATATAGGCAGGCAGAAAGAGTACAAAAAAACACTCTCAACCGTGTCTCCCACATTTCCCGCACCTCATCCCTCACACCCCACCCCCGCAATAACCGCCAAAAGAGAATACCCCGAGTCCTCACATACCACCCCACCAACCTCTGGATACAACGCATCATCCTCCGACACTTCCGCCATCTACAATCTGACCCCACCACTAAAGACAGTTTCCCAACCCCACCCTTGTCTGCCTTCCGGAGAGACCATTCTCTCTGGGACTCCCTTGTCCGCTCCACACTCCCCTCCAACCCCACCACACCCGGCACTTTCCCCTGCAACCACAGGAAGTGCTACACTTGCCCCCACACCTCCTCCCTCACCCCCATCCCAGGCCCCAGGATGACTTTCCATATCAAGCAGATGTTCACCTGCACATCCACCAATGTGGTATACTGCATCTGCTGTACCCAGTGTGGCTTCCTCTACACTGAGGAAACCAAGCGGAGGCTTGGGGACTGCTTTGCAGAACACTTATTCTCGGTTCGCAATAAACAACTGCACCTCCCAGTCGCAAACCATTTCAACTCCCCGTCCCATTCCTTAGACAATATGTCCATCCTGGGCTTCCTGCAGTGCCATAATGATGCCACCCATAGGTTGCAGGAACAGCAACTCATATTCTGCTTGGGAACCCTGCAGCCCAATCGTATCAATGTGGATTTCACAATCTTCAAAGTCTCCCCTCCCCCCACTGCATCCCAAAACCAGCCTAGCTCGTCCCCGCCTCCCTAACCTGTTCTTCCACTCACCTATCCTTTCTTCCCATCACAAGCTGCACCTCCATTTCCTACCTACTAACTTCATCCCGCCCCCTTGACCTGTCCACCCTCCCCAGACTGACCTATACCCTCCCTACCTCCCCACCTATACTCTCCTCTCCACCTATCTTCTCCTCTATCCATTTTCAATCAGCCTCCCCCTCTCTCGCTATTTATTTCAGAACCCTCTCCCCACCCGACTTTTGTGATGAAGGGTCTAGGCCTGAAACGTCAGCTTTTGTGCTTCTAAAATGCTGCTTGGCCTGCTGTGTTCATCCAGCTCCACACTTTCTTATCTTGGATTCTCCAGCATCTGCAGTTCCCATTATCTCGAAGCAACAAGAGTACCTGGTAAGGGAACTAACAAAAGGGAGAAACCAACTTGATGTCGTCACCAATCTGTCTGTAGCAGATATGCCTGTCCATGACTGTATTAGATTAGATTAGATTAAATTCCCTACATTGTGGAAACAGGCCCTTCGGCCAAACAAGTCCACACTGCCAATCGGAGCACCTACCCAGACCCATCCCCCTTTAACCCACACACCCCTGAACACTATGGGCAATGTAGCATGGCCGATCCACCTAGCCTGCACATCTTTGGACTGAAGGCAAAAACCACCACAAAACTGTTGGAGAGACAAATTCTGGTCTCACATTCAGGGTACTCACCATTGTGTTGTTGGCATGACAACCATATTAAATGGGACAGCCTTGAAACACATCTAGCAACTCAAATCTGGTAATCTGTGAGGGGCTGAGGGCCATCAGCAGCAGCAGAACTCTATTCAATCAAAACCTATAGCCTCATGATCTGGCATATCACCCACTCAACCATTACCATCAAGCTGAGGCTAACCCAGCTTCAATGAAGAATTCAAGAGACATTCCAGGCACACCACCAGGCTTTCTAAAAAATGGAATCAACCTAATGAAACTATGAGAAAGGCCTATTTTTATACCAATCAGTAAAATTAGCATGCAACAGTCAAGCCTAAGCAATCCCACAATACTAAATTAGATCTTAACTCAACAGTCCATTCATGAATGATGGTGGACAATTAAACAACTCATTAGCAAACTTTACAAACATTACCATCCTCAAGATGAGACAACCCAACACATCAGTCCAAAACATTGCCTTCAGCCAGAAGTGCCAAATGGATGATTCATCTCAGCCTCCTCCTGGTGTCTACAGTCTCACAAATACCAGACTTCAACCAATATAATTTAGTCCATTTGATATCAAGAAACAATTGAAGGAACTGGACCCTGCAAACTCTAAAGGTCCTTACAATATTCCGGTAAGAGTACTGAAAATTTGTCCTCCAGAGCTAGCTGCTCCCTTAGCTAAACTGTGCCAGTACAGCTACAATGCTGTCATCCACCCAACAATGTGGGAAATTGCTCAGGTATTGTCTTGCCACAAAATGCAGAGCACATTCAACCTAGACACTTGCCAACTCATTAGTCTATTTTCAATCATCAAAAAAATTGCCGGATGAATCATCGCTGTTGCTATCAGGCAGCACTTGTAAATAAAGAACCTGCTCAGTGACGCTCAGTTTTGGTTGTGCCAGTGCAACTCAGCTCCAGGATAATGAAATATGAGGCTGGATGAACACAGCAGGCCAAGCAGCATCTCAGGAGCACAAAAGCTGACATTTCGGGCATAGACCCTTCATCAGAGAGGGGGATGGGGTGAGGGTTCTGGAATAAACAGGGAGAGAGGGGGAGGCGGTCCGAAGATGGAGAGAAAAGAAGATAGGTGGAGAGGAGAGTATAGGTGGGGAGGTAGGGAGGGGATAGGTTAGTCCAGGGAAGACGGACAGGTCAAGGCGGTGGGATGAGGTTAGTAGGTAGGAAATGGAGGTGCGGCTTGGGGTGGGAGGAAGGGATAGGTGAGAGGAAGAACAGGTTAGGGAGGCAGAGACAGTCTGGACTGGTTTTGGGATGCAGTGGGTGGAGGGGAAGAGCTGGGCTTGTTGTGTGGTGCAGTGGGGGGAGAGGACGAACTGGGCTGGTTTTGGGATGTGGTGGGGGAAGGGAGATTTTGAAGCTGGTGAAATCCACATTGATACCATTGGGCTGCAGGGTTCCCAAGCAGAATATGAGTTGCTGTTCCTGCAACCTTCGGGTGACATCATTGTGGCACTGCAGGAGGCCCATGATGGGCATGTCGTCTGAGGAATGGGAGGGGGAGTGGAAATGGTTTACGACTGGGAGGTGTAGTTGTTTATTGCGAACCGAGCGGAGGTGTTCTGCAAAGCGGCCCCCAAGCCTCCGCTTGGTTTCCCCAGTGTAGAGGAGGCCACACCGGGTACAGTGGATGCAGTATACCACATTGGCAGATGTGCAGGTGAACCTCTGCTTAATGTGGAAAGTCATCTTGGGGCCTGGGATAGGGGTGAGGGAGGAGGTGTGGGGGCAAGTGTAGCATTTCCTGCGGTTGCAGGGGAAGGTGCCGGGTGTGGTGGGGTTGGAGGGCAGTGTGGAGCGAACAAGGGAGTCACGGAGAGAGTGTTCTCTCCGGAAAGCAGACAGGGGTGGGGATGGAAAAATGTCTTGGGTGGTGGGGTCGGATTGTAGATGGCGGAAGTGTTGGAGGATGATGCGTTGTATCCAGAGGTTGGTGGGGTGGTGTGTGAGAATGAGGGGGATCCTCTTTGGGCGGTTGTGGCGGGGGCGGGGTGTGAGGGATGTATTGCGGGAAACGCGGGAGACGCGGTCAAGGGCGTTCTCAACCACTGTGGAGGCAAAGTTGCAGTCCTTGAAGAACTTGGACATCTATGATGTGCGGGAGTGGAATGCCTCATTGTGGGAGCAGATGCGGCGGAGGCAGAGGAATTGGGAATAGAGGATGGAACTTTTGCAGGAGGGTGGGTGGGAGGAGGTGTATTCTAGGTAGCTGTGGGAGTCGGTGGGCTTGAAATGGACATCATTTACAACCCCACCACACCCGGCACCTTCCCCTACAACCACAGGAAATGCTACACTTGCCCCCACACCTCCTCCCTCACCCCTAACCCAGGCCGCAAGATGACTTTCCACATTAAGCAGAGGTTCACCTGCACATCTGCCAATGTGGTGTACTGCATCCACTGTACCCAGTGTGGCTTCCTCTACATTGGGGAAACCAAGCGGAGGCTTGGGGACCGCTTTGCAGAACACCTCCGCTCGGTTCGCAATAAACGACTGCACCTCCCAGTCGCAAACCATTTCCACTCCCCCTCCCATTATTTAGATGACATGTCCATCATGGGCTTCCTGCAGTGCCACAATGATGCCACCCAAAGGTTGCAGGAACAGCAACTCATATTCTGCTTGGGAACCCTGCAGCCCAATGGTATCAATGTGGACTTCACCAGCTTCAAAATCTCCCCTTCCCCCACCGCCTCCCAAAACCAGCCCAGTTCGTCCCCTCCCCCCACTGCACCACACAACAAGCCCAGCTCTCCCCCTACACCCACTGCATCCCAAAACCAATCCAACCTGTCTCTGCCTCCCTAACCTGTTCTTCCTCTCACCCATCCCTTCCTCCCACCCCAAGACGCACCTCCATCCCCTACTTACTAACCTCATTCCACCTCCTTGACCTGTCCGTCTTCTCTGGACTGACCTATCCCCTCCCTACCTCCCCACCTATACTCTCCTCTCCACCTATTTTCTTTTCTCTCCATCTTCAGTCCGCCTCCCCCTCTCTCCCTATTTATTCCAGCTCCCTCTTCCCATCCCCCTCTCTGATGAAGGGTCTATGCCCGAAATGTCAGCTTTTGTGCTTCTGAGATGCTGCTGGGCCTGCTGTGTTCATCCAGCCTCACATTTCATTATCTTGGATTCTCCAGCATCTGCAGTTCCCATTATCACTGATACAACTCAGCTCCAGGCCTCATTGCAACCTTGGCCCAAACATGGATGAAAGAGTTGAACTCCGGAGGTGAAATGACAGTGATTACATCAAGGAGCATGAAGGAACATGAGCAAAACTGGAGTTAATGCAAATTAAGTGCAAACTGTCCAATGGTTGGACCCACACCTAGCACAAAGGGAGATCGGAGGAACTGCAGATGCTGGAGAATCCAAGACAACAAGGTGTAGAGCTGGATGAACACAGCAGGCCAAGCAGCGTCAGAGGAGCAGGAACGTTGATGTTTTGGACCTAGACCCTTCGGTCTCGGGAATTCCACGATACCACAAAAAAAATCACTGCTCCTTCAGTGTTGCTGGCCAAAGTCCAGGAATTTCCAGTCATACTAAGTCTGTAACAATGACATTTGTATTTGATATTTCCATAGCCAACAATTTCAGATGTTAACAAATCATACGGCATCATCCCCATATTCTTTCAACTACAATCTACATCATAGAATAGAATCCCTACAGTGTGGAAACAGGCCATTCAGCCTAACAAGTCACACTAACCCTCAGAGCACCCACCCAAATCCATGCTACTATAACCCACCTAATGTACAAATCCCTGAACACTACGGGCAATTTAGCATGACCAATCCACCTAGCCCGTACATCTTTGGACTGTGGGAGGAAACCAGAGCACCCAGAGGAAACCCACGCACATATGAGGAAAATGTGCAAACTCCACACAGACAGGCACCCAAGGGTGGAATTGAACCTAGATCCATGGTGCTATGAGGCACCGCTGTGCCATCGTGCTGCCCCATTTCTAAAAAAAATCCCATTTGAGATATTCTTGAATCCATTGCTTACTCCCACTAAACAATCTGACGCATTGATGTCAGGCTTTCTGCACAATATACTTTTACAAGTAGCAATTAAGTCATACAGCACAAAGGGAGATGATCTAATTCATCCTGTCTGTACTGGTTCCTTCAAAGGGCTGTCTACTTAGTCCTACTACCAGATCCTTCCTCGTAGATCTGAACATATCTATCTTTTACTTGATTCTTTGCAGCAATACAACATGGTCTAAAAGCAATTACAAGTTGTGTCATTTTTCTTAGATATTCATTCACCATATTGCTCGCAAGGGCTAGATTTATCGTTGATATCTGATTGCCCTTGAAAAGGTATTTGTGAGCTGTTTCTAACTGCTGCAATTATAAAGTGCATATACTCCTCCAAAGGTTTGGGGGCTTATTCCAAACAGCGTTCAGCTTGGATAAATATTGATTTACCCATTGAGGGAAGTCAGTACGAATTACTCATCAGATGGTTACCTGCCCTTGTTAACACAATGTTATAATTTCACGGTACCTGGAGTCAATAAGTTGGATCACACGGCTACAAATCTGCTCTTTTGTCCATGTTTGAAACAGGCTGTGATGAGGTCAGGAGGTAAGCGGCCCTGGTGGAATTGAAACCGGGCGTCAAGAAACAAGTTATTGCTAAAAAGTACTGCTTGATAGCACTGCTGATGGCACCTCCCATTATTTGATTGCTGAGTATGATATTTTGAGATATACTTGCTGCTGGCTTCCTCTCCTCTGACCCACTCTTGTAGCCGTTATCTTTATATGACTAGTTCAGTTATGATTCCAACCAGCAGAGAGTTTGCCCACTGATTCCCTAGTTAACATTGACACCAACTTTGCCGGGGGTCCTTGATGCCATACCCAGTCAAATATGGCCTTGATATCAAAAACGATCACTCTCACCTCATCTCTGGATTTCAGCTCTTTTGTCCACGTTTAAAACAGGCAGTAATGAGGCCAGGAGCTAAGTAGCCCTGGCAGGTCCCAAACTGGGCATCAAGAAGCACGCTATTGCTGAAAAGCACTGCTGGATAGCACCGTTGATAATACCATCTATTGTTTGATTGCTGGGCATGACCGTATGAGGTATTTCAGCTCTCAAGTGACAACTTTTCACTACTTAGTCTGTCAAAGGTTTCTCCAGATATCCAGCTGTTTAAAGAACTGGTGATTGTGGGGTGGTGGGGTGGAAGGTGGGGGCGGTTGAGCGGACAGGTGAGGGGAGAGGTTTTCTAGAGTTATGGGTCCACATCTTGCTATTACCTATTGTTAAACCAGACTCTAACACTCAAAAAACATAGTAGTAACAGCAGTAGACAGACTATTTGGCCCCTTGAGCCAGAACCACCATTCAATAAGATCATGGATGGTTTGAATTGAACAGATAGAGGTTGAAGTGGACAGCAAAGCATCTGACTTTTCAGAGCATAAAGCTAGTGGTGTGATAAGGGGAGAAAGGAGTTACATTCAGGGCCCTGGTTATTTGTCAATACCTTCCACCTTCCACCTGAACTCCTGGTGCAGACATTTCAAGAGTACGTAAAGCACGCCAGGGCCCTGATCTAAGTGTGACAACACTGTGCCTTTAAGAAGTGTATTTTGTCCTGGTTTCTTCGTGAAAGAGAGACTGGGGGACAGGTGATAAGCAGTCTATGAGAAGATAAACAACTTGCGAGGGTTTGATTTTGTTTAAAGTTGGTACAATAGAAGCAGCCTGAATGGTGTGGTCAAGATCCCACCCACCGAGCCAGGAATTTTAGATTTAGTTTTCAGCAGTTGTTGCTGGGGTCTCTGTAGGCATGGAAGGCAGTGAATCTCTCCCGGCTGCTACACTGTCTCAGAATTGTCTTTTGATTTTCTTTCCTCCTGGGTTGGAGTGCTGCATGTGAGATGATCTTTATTCTAAATTTGCCTTTTGCCATGCATGGTTTTATGGGATGTTACTATTTTGGAAAAGTTGCTGTGTAGTAGCAAAATAGCTTATTATCCTGTTATGTTTTCTAATGGAGTTAGGTTGTTCCAAAAGCTTCTTTCCTTTGTTGAATTTTGATTATAGAGTGTGAATAAATTCTGTTTTGCTTGATGTCAAGTAGTTTGACCAGTAAAATTGCACCTGGAACACAGCACCTCACATCTACCTTTAAAATAAGAAAGAGTTAGGGTCTAGACTACCTTCTTAATATATTTTGAGTGGGGTCTGGTCTGGTCCATAACACTAAGTAGCTGAAGAGTTGAAAGGAGTTAGAGAGCTAGTGGAGAAGAGTGAAGCCCAGGACAGAAGGTGCCCAGGTTTTTCTTTTAGAAACTAGAAATGCAGTGCTTTTATTCACCCATGAGGAAAACAAGCATGTTAATTAATTGAATATGCTGTCCGGGGCTTCATCTGCCCATTGTTCCTCTTTTCTCCAGGTTAAATTTGACAAGGAGTCCACATTAGCTTTATAAAATAGGTCTCAGGTTAAAATTATAGTTGGATCACTTTATCAGAGGCCAACCAAGACATTTAAAGGATTACACTGCTAAATTAAATGGATATGATCCTGCAGCCATTTCAAGTTGCTGTGCACACAGAATCCATCAGGCGAACAGGGTTACAACTTATCCTACTCTATTTGCATCAGGTCCTATTTGGTCATATAGAAAATTTATTTATTGGGACTTTTCAAAACACTAATGAATCTAACGTATCAAAAATATAATTTTGTTTCAGGAAACAGAACCAAACGATATGCTTTAACACATTCTATTAACTATGTAAATTGGTTTTATGAAATTGCTGTTATATGATCAAGACAAGAGAATTGAGTTGACAGTGTTTCCAACAGATAAACGTAAGTAGGGATGAGGAATATCTGTTTCAACTCACTGAATTCAGAGATGTGCACTTGCAAGTTGCTTGGCATTTCAAAGACACCCTTCATTCTGATTTATTTTCTAACAGAGAAGTTAATTTAACATTACCTTATTTTCTCCTTAACCCAGAAATTGCCAGGAATATATTTTTTTAAACTGGTGAAGGATAAAGAGGTGTTTTAACGTAATACAAGTAACCCACACATGTAAAGCATAAGCAGTTTTTTGACTTAATGAAATCACAAAAATAACAATGAAACATAGGGTTTGTATGTATATTAATGCATTTTAGACCTTGTAACAAAAATTCAAACTGGTAGAAATACTTGGTTTAACAATATCTAGGGAAAAAGAAACCGTGATAAATGGCCAGATTTCCATAAAGGTGACGGGTATCTGGATCCTTAAACCAGTTTCCATTAAAAGGCCCCCACCCACTATATTTTGTTCTGGGGAAGCAGGGAAAAATAGAGTTGGACCTATCACCTCCACAGGTGCTTCTGAGACAGCAACGAAAGTAGGCAGATGGTGAGGCTGATAGGTTTGAAGCCCTGCCTCCTTTGACTTGGATATCAACTCAGTTAAAACCATGAATGCCAGTCCACCTCTGCCCCTAACTACCCCATTCAACCCTGTGTCTCCTCCATAAACCCCATGCTTCCCATGCCACCTCATAACCCCATCTCGCAAAGTATCCCCCATAGCCACTCATCTAGCAATGACTATGGATAGACCTCAAGAGCCATGCAATAGGAAGCCTTTAATGTGGACAAATAAAGAAATCAAATTAATTAAATGAAATTAAACAATCTCATAGCATTTTCACTCATAACTAGATAAAAACACCAGAGAGATTAAAAACCATCTGAAATCCCCTCATATGGTCATTTGATTGTAAAAACAAACAGACATCCATTCACAAACCATATCACATACAACTATTTTATCAATAAGCATTTTAAGAATGCCAATAAAACTGAATCTAACAACCTGATGGAGAAAAAATACAGTTCATTCACTTTTGAAACTCCAACGAACATTCATAATGAACCCAGCTGTCAAAACAAACTATTGCAGTTCCAGATAATGGGTTCTATTGAAATTGAAAGAAGGTTTTGACTGGAGAATACCCACCCCTTCCGCCCCCCCACCCCAAACCCCCAACTATTGGTTGTGTCTCCACTGGCATTCTGTGAACACAATTTTCTCACAGAACGGGCCCAACTCCATCACAAGTGTGGCCAAAGATTTAGACTTCTTACCCCGGTAATAGAACTGGCAATGGTGAGAGAGCTAAATGCATGCCAGCTATCCAAACCGCACCCCCACATTGCCAGGAATAGAACCTCCAAAAGTCTCCCTTTAAACTGGAGAATTCAAGGCATTCCAATAAAACTAATTAAGTCACTTCATAGTATGGCAACTGCTCTTCTGAAGACTTGCAAGAAACTACAGAGAGTCGTGAACATGGCCCAGTCTATCACTCAAACCAGTCTTCCATCTATTGACTTCATCTATATTTCCTGCTGCCTCGGGAAAGTAATCAATATAATCAAAGACCTCTCCCATCCCGATTATACTCTCTTCCACCATCCTCTTTCAGGTAGAATGTATAAAAATTTGAATACATGCATGAACAGATGCAAGAACAGCTCCTTCCCAACTGTTATGGGAGGACTGAACAGACCTTTCAAATGTTAATTCTGATCTCTCTTGCCACACTTTGCTGAGGCTGCAACATTGTACTCTACCCTCTATAATAAAATGTGAGGCTGGATGAACACAGCAGGCCAAGCAGCATCTCAGGAGCACAAAAGCTGACGTTTCGGGCATAGACCCTTCATCAGAGAGGGGGATGGGGTGAGGGTTCTGGAATAAACAGGGAGAGAGGGGGAGGCGGTCCGAAGATGGAGAGAAAAGAAGATAGGTGGAGAGGAGAGTATAGGTGGGGAGTTAGGGAGGGGATATGTTAGTCCAGGGAAGACGGACAGGTCAAGGAGGTGGGATGAGGTTAGTAGGTAGGAGATGGAGGTGCGGCTTGGGGTGGGAGGAAGGGATGGGTGAGAGGAAGAACAGGTTAGGGAGGCAGAGACAGGCTGGACTGGTTTTGGGATACAGTGGGTGGAGGGGAAGAGCTGGGCTTGTTGTGTGGTGCAGTGGGGGGAGGGGACGAGCTGGGCTGGTTTTGGGATGCGGTGGGGGAAGGGGAGATTTTGAAACTGGTGAAGCCCACATTGATACCATTGGGCTGCAGGGTTCCCAAGCGGAATATGAGTTGCTGTTCCTGCAACCTTCGGGTGGCATCATTGTGGCACTGCAGGAAGCCCATGATGGACATGTCATCTAAAGAATGGGAGGGGGAGTGGAAATGGTTCACGACTGGGAGGTGCAGTTGTTTATTGCAAACCGAGCGGAAGTGTTCTGCAAAGCGGTCCCCAAGCCTCCGCTTGGTTTCCCCAATGTAGAGGAAGCCACACCGGGTACAATGGATACAGTATACCACATTGGCAGATGTGCAGGTGAACCTCTGCTTAATATGGAAAGTCATCCTGGGGCCTGGGATAAGGGTGAGGGAGGAGGTGTGGGGGCAAGTGTAGCATTTCCTGCAGTTGCAGGGGAAGGTGCCGGGTGTGGAGGGGTTGGAGGGCAGTGTGGAGCGAACAAGGAAGTCACGGAGAGAGTGGTCTCTCCGGAAAGCAGACAGGGGTGGGGATGGAAAAATGTCTTGGGTGGTGGGGTCGGATTGTAGATGGCAGAAGTGTCGGAGGATGATGCGTTGTATCCGGAGGTTGGTGGGGTGGTGTGTGAGAATGAGGGGGATTGTCTTTGGGCGGTTGTGGCGGGGGCAGGGTGTGAGGGATGTGTAGCGGGAAATACGGGAGACGCGGTCAAGGGCGTTCTCGACCACTGTGGTGGGAATGTTGAGGCCCTTGAAGAACTTGGACATCTGGGATGGGCGGGAGTGGAATGCCTCATTGTGGGAGCAGATGCGGCGGAGGCGGAGGAATTGGGAATAGGGGATGGAAATTTTGCAGGAGCGTGGGTGGGAGGAGGTGTATTCTACCCTCTGTTGTGCGACCCTGATGCACTTTGTATGGTGCTGTTACAAAGTTGTGTAGAGTAATTATGAATTGCAAGCAGAAAGCTGGAATTTATCCATAAAAGAAAAATGATAAGACGGAAGAGTATGTGGTTCCTTTAAGAGGTATAGTGCTTTTCTAAGCCTAGAGATTTACACAAAAAAAAAATCTGTATGTAGCTTAGGATGAACATACAGTTCTGAATTGAAACATGTATAATTGGCTGTGCTATTGGAAACCTTTGGCTTGTTTCGATGTTTTGGCAACTAGCCAGATTCATAAAATTAACTTAAATAAAGCACTTAGCAATTGAAAGCCAATTCAATTTAAATCTGATGGTTTTGACAACCTCAGACCAATGCTATTGTACGAAAATTGATATGTCATCCTAGGCATACAAGGAGAGGGGTTTTTGAAAATCGAGGTAAGAGCGAACCAACATTTAGAAATGAGCATTGAGCTCTCACAAGAAATCGCTAAGCTCTGTAAGAAAGCATCATCTATCCATAAAAGGTACCACGGCACTTCTAGGTAAGGGCTTCACAGAAAAAAAACCCTGACAGCCAAATTAGCAAAAGCAAGGTATTTATGACTAGAGAACAGCAGAAAAAGGGGGTGTAGACTTTGAGAAATTAAGTTTTAATTTATTTTCTTATTACTTGAGTTCATATAAGTGGGACTTGTGTTTATTGGATTATCATAGCAGTAGAATTTAGTTCAGTTAGGGAATAGTTAGTAGCTAAGGGGACCCTGAACTGACAATCCGTCCAGGTTCTGAGCCCTTCTCCCCCACTTCTAGCCTCTACCCCACTTCAACCATTGCCAGATCCAACTCAACACCCCTTCTCTCCAGGCTGACATGTTTCCCTAAACCCCTGCTCCACATCCAACTCCCCTTACCTTTCCTCTACCACCACCTTTCCTATACTGGACCCATCCTGACTGAAACAGCCCAAACTAATTCCCCACCTCCACCCCCTCCCCACCAGAGCAGAATTCCTCAGTCAGAAATCCATCCTGCCCATCTTCTTTTTCCCCATTGACTCTAATTTACACTAAACACTGTAACACTTACCTGGTCCCTTTCACACCTTGTACCTTGGCACCTCATACCTTCCCACTTCACATTCTACTCATCTAGTTCCCTACGTAACCGATGGCCAACTTATCTGTATTTACCTAGCATCCTGCCCAAATCATCTGGTCTCCTACTCCTGTCACCCTATCCCTAACCCAGTCGGTCTGATACACACCTAGCACCATATCAGCGTGGAACCCTTCTCATAACCCATTTGGCATCCTATTCACCCAGCACCCAACCATCAAACTTACCTTATGTACTTACTGTTTGACTTTAGCTATCACATTGTCCTTTACAGTTGGAATTCATCAGCTGACTGCTGTAAGGAGTGGGACAATGTTTGCCTTCCTCTGACAGTTCTGCACACTGAGAGAGCTGTCAGAGTGGAAGTACAGCTGCAGATTTTAGCAGGAGCCTTAACTGGAATTTCATCTCAGACATCCGGAGCTCCTGTCTTCCATAAAACAGAATACGAAAGATTGCCTCGCCCCGGAAATTCATTTCCTATATTTTAGGTTGTACAAGATCAAATATAAAGTTAGATCTAGAGCTTGAATAGCAACATCTTGAACAGGTGGCAGTTGAAAGCATATTTAAGAGAGAAAATAAAGAGACTCCAAAGCCAGCAAAGGGGAATATAACAAATCGAAAGCAAAAGTTTCAGTCTGAAATTGTTGAACTTAAATGTCACAAAAGGCACACACCGACAACACCTCATCTTTCAGTTAGGTACTTTACTGCATTAATGATTCCACACCTGAGTTCATCAGTTTCAGATCATAACCTCTGCCACATTTTGTTTTCTTGTTCTTTTCTAATCATAGTATAACTTCCTTGTTTTCATGTATTCTTTGCTTTTGAATGCCTGTTGTTCGTGGCTCTGCTAGTCTCACCTTCTCCAGAAAGATCTTTTGCTGTTCTCGCTGTCTCAATCCCTTTGGCAGTTAACCATGAACATTTTGTCAATTAATCACATCCTTTTCCTTTGTTCCTTTTTTTTTCCTCTTTCTCACTTTCCCTCTTTTCACTTGCTTCAAGTATATTTCATCGCTAACCTCTCCCAGATCTGATGAGAAAGATCTAAACATTT
This sequence comes from Stegostoma tigrinum, assembly GCF_030684315.1. Classification (NCBI taxonomy): domain Eukaryota; kingdom Metazoa; phylum Chordata; class Chondrichthyes; order Orectolobiformes; family Stegostomatidae; genus Stegostoma; species Stegostoma tigrinum. The sequence continues at coordinate 74,578,752 of NC_081356.1, forward strand.
GGAGGATTTTTTTCCAGACCTGGGGAGAAAAATTTGTATTCAGTGGAATTGGGAAAATTTGAAAAACACAGGCTGAATGGTATCTTACAATGCTCCCGCCGTTCCTGCTTTGCCAAGACCTGGAATAATGTATTTGTGGCCAAACTGCTGGCAGTGGCAGAGGCATCTGTATCAGTTATTGAGACAAATAAGCCAAGTTTTCACAGTGAACCTCCCCTGATTTAACATCGCAGCGGTCTCTCAATGTGTCCCTAATCCAACATTGAGTAAAAGGTGAAGTGCACAGTGAGTGCTACTGCCCAGTGAAACTGACAAGCCATGAAAACCTTTGATCAGTTACATTGAACAATTACAAAAATGAGCAAATGGGCAAAAAGACAGCTTCATACAACACTTCTGCCAGAGTGTTATGACTGCTTAGCATTTGCCAAGTATTAGAATTTACTTCACCTGATTAAGGCTTCAGCCATCCTCAAAAACAATTCCCTGCTCCGTATCTTCAGAGCTACATGGTTGAAATTTTTGTAGCTGCACTGACTGCCTCCACTGAGTGTTTGAGGCGAGAAGCTTCCATTTACTGTATGTTCTGGCTGTGACTACAGCACTAATATCAAAAGCAGCTGCTTTCTCCACAATCATCTGCCCTTCCATTCCACAGATGTGTTAGTCACTGAGATACAGGCTCACGCAAAAGAACATGTGTAGACCATTTGTCCCATCAAGCCTGTTCTAGTACTCTGTATATTTGTGGCTAATTATCTGCTTCAACACCACTTTTCCACCTTTTCCCTTTTTTCTCGTTATTTATTCATGGGATTTGGGCATCACTGGCTTGGCCAGCATTTATTGCCCATTCCTAGATACCTTTGAGAAGGTGATAGAGAGCTGTCTTCATGAACTGCTGCAGTCCATGTATTAGACCCTTAATGCATTTAGAGTGGGAATTCCAGGATGTTAACCTAGTGATCTTGATTCCTGAGAGACTAGACAATTGTGTAGCTCAGTTTTAAATAATTCAATGGTGGAGAGTTCACAAACCTCAGAGGTAAAGAGTTCCAAAGATTCACAACCCATTCAGAGTCTAATGTGCTGGACCTGGGAGGTGTGCTCAAATGGAGATTCAACTGGTAACAAGTATCTGATTGGTCTGCAGTCTAGTGACCAACTATTAATGACAAAGACTCTCTGCCTGCTAACAATCATGTGATCATCAGATAGCTGAACATTTTGCAGCTGTGAACAAGACAGGGAGAAGGCATTAGATATCCACAGGCTCAGGAGATGTCTCTGCTCTCTCCATTGAAAATAGTAAGCCTGAATCAAGTAAGCTCATTTTTACTTCAGCAGTTGCTGTGAACTGTGAATTTAATAAGTTAGAGACCTTTTGTTAAAGTGAACCAGTCACCCTGTTCCTCCTACTAACAAATGAAAACACTTGAAGAGAAAGATCAAGAAACAGTGTTCTAATCAACATAAGAATCATCTCAGCAAACCCGGGAACAGGATTTCATTGAACTGTATTCCCAGTCTTTCCCTGCATCCATAAAAGTTGGGTTTGAGGTGTTAGAGTTTTAAAGTCACAAGTGCTTTTAATATTAATAAATAATGATCCTTGTTAAGTATTGTAGCTTAGCCTATTCTTTCTGTCAACTCTTGCCTAAAAGACAGGGAAATTGAGGAATTCTGTATACTCTTGGAAAAAGTGGGACTTGAACTTCTGCATGTAACCCCAATGATGTGTAAAATGAAGTACAAGCCTGCCAGGAAATGTTAAACATGTCAGTAACTACCAGAATTTGTTGTTTTTTATGAATGAAAGTATTTTTCTCAATCGAGCATAGTCTAAAATGTAGAAATTAAGTTATATAATTTTTGTCTTTTTTCCTGCGTGTATGGTTGCTAGAGGATATTAGGTCAGTTCGCATGGGAAAAATTAACTAACCATGGTTAAAGATCTTAAAGATTATATTAGTTAAAGACTTCATTATCAAATCATGGCACATAAGATAACCAGAAATAGTGATAAACTGAAGGATTCAGAGTAAATGAGGACCAATAAATGAAGCACCAAGAAACTGACCAGAAAAGGGAAAAGGGTTTAGAAATTCAATCTCGTGAGGAATGTAAAGAGAAGCTATAAAAGCATCTATTGATAACCATTTCAGACTCATAGGAGGAATTTTTTTCACTCAGAGTTGTGAATGTTAAGAATCACTACCCCAGAAGGCTGTAAAACTTCAATCATTGAGCATGTTCAAGACAGAAATCAGTTGGTTCCTGGACACTAATGATAATAAGGGATATAAGACCTTAAGACATTGAAGCATAATCAGGCATTCAGCCCATTGAATCTTCTCTACCACCAATCAAGAACCAAACTATCTCTGTCTTAATTACACTCAAAGACCTGGCCTCCACTGTCCTCTGCTGCAATAAGCTCTACAGATCCACCATTCTCTGGCTGAAGAAATTCCTCCTCATCTCAATTCCAAAAGTTCTTGTCTTCTTAACCCTCTTAAAATGAAAGCTAACATTTTTGACTTCCTAACTGCAAACTAAACCCACAGGCTAACCTTAAGAGAATTCTGAACTGGAACTCCTAAGTCCCTTTGTGTTTCGGATTTCCAAAGATTTTTCCCATTTAGAAAATAGGCTTTGCCTCTATCCTACCTACCAAAGCGCATAATTTCACACTTTCCCATAATGTATTTTATCTTTCACTTCTCTGAACTTGTCTAAGTCCTTCTGCAACATCCTCACTACTACATGGCCCTCCACCTATCTTTGTGCCATCTGAAAATATAGCAACAGTGCACTTAGTTCCTTCATCTAGATTGTTAATGTATAACATGAATAGTTGTGGTAAAAAACTGACTCCCACAGATCTCCATTCATCACTGGCTACAGTCCTGAAAAAGACCTCTTTATCCCCACTCTCTGCCTTCTGCAAATCAGCCATTATCATGCGCTAAACACCATGGACTCTTATTTTATTTAGCAGCCTCCTGTGTGGCATCTTGTCAAAGGTCTCTATACATCCAAATTGATCACATCCACTAGCTCCCCTTTGTCTAACTTGCTTGTTACTTCCTCAAAGAATTCTACCAGTTTTGTCAGGCATAACTTCACTTTGGTAAAGTTGTGGCGAGTTAGCACTATTTTGCCATGCACTTCCAAGTACTCAACAACCTTATCTTTATCTCTACAGCAAATGGAGTTCACCTATGTTAATGGTGCCAAAACCAAATGGTACCCAATGATTATGTGGACTATCACAATATTCATGCCGTGACAAAATCTGATTTGTATCCTATTCCACATTTGAAGGCTGTATTTAGAAGGTTGGACAAACAGTTTATATTTCAAAGTTGGACTTACTGTTACAAAGTTAGGTAGAGTCCTTGTAGATTGGGAGGCAGGAAGGTAGAAGTTGGTGTTTGTAAAATGCTAGGTGGGAAAACATTGTGTGGTCTCTTTAAAAGATAATGTGTTCTTTCTATGCTTAAAGATGTTTAAACATGTCAATAAGCAGCAGATTTAAATTTTGCAAGTGCACAGAGAGCACCTGGATGGAAACATTTGTATCAAAAGGCCATGCAGTTAGCAGGCCAAGCAGCAGTTTTTAACCAAGACAACAAGTTTGGAATTTAGCCAATCAATTTGAACCATACATTCAGATACAAAAAAATCAATTAAAGTTAAATTAAATTTAAATCTGATGCTTTTGACAACATAGGACCAATCCTATGAGAAGAAATTAATATGTCGTCAGGGGTATAAAAGAAGGGGGCAGTTAAACAAAGACTGTAGAGTGTTAGCTGCCATCTGCCAGAGTTAACAGCCCTCAGTTCTCAAGAGACAACTGCTGGCTCTCACAGTCTCCTCTAAATCTTAGAGAAAGCACTAGCTAAATACTAAAGGTACCTACAGAACTACTACTTACCATTCCTAACAGAAGAACCAATGGAGAAGGTCTTCCTGGCAGAAGAATCAACAGAGGAGGCACAGGGCATTTAATAAATGAGACATATTTATTGGAGCAGCATACCATAAGAATTTTTTTTATTCCACAATGGTTAGTAGGTAGAAAGGGCTTATTCAATTTGTTAATAGTTTAGTGAATTTATTTATCATTAGAATTAGATAAATAAATTGTTGCTTGTTGGTTGTGAAGTGAGTGTCAGGAATTTAATTTATTTAATGACAAGATGATGTTGAAAAGCAGGTCACATCACTTTTCACATTCTTTTTACAGATTATAGGGCGAGGTTCTCCTCTTTGGGTGTTTCAATTTTAGTTCTAAGAGGGGGGTCAACTTCCACTTAATAACAGATTGGGGGCTTATCGTCATTTGGATGGATCTGAACGGGTCTGAACAGATTTGAGCAGATCTGAAGAGTTTTGAATAGATTTGGGATATGAAAGGTTCTAGTAAATTTAAAAAGACTTGGGAATCAGTGTCTTCAACCGTTAAATGAAACTTAAGTGAGAAGTGGAAAAGCTGTTTAATTTTGATTGCTTTTTGTTGGTGAAATCAAAAGTGGGGAAATGGCTCTTAACATTGCTAAAGAGGTTTTGTGGGTTGAAGATGCTTCCCAAATTTGTAAAGAAAGTTTAGAAAGAGAGAAAAAGGAGAGGCTTTTAGAATTAGCAGACAGGATAAAGTTGGGTTTAACTGGGGATAATAAGAAGGCTGAAATTGTAATGGAGTTAGTCAAGCATTTGGGTTTATTAGAGAAACAGCCAAGTGCAGTGAAGTTAGAAAAATTAAATTGCAAATGAGACAACTGGAGTTAGTGGATAAAGAAAGGGGAAGAATGTTTGAGTTGGGAAAGATGAGGTTAGATCTTGAAACAAAAAGACTTCAAATGACCAAAGTGAAAGTACAAGATAGAAGTGATGATGAGCAAACTCATTGTAGCCGACAGCCTGGTAGGGATATGTACAAATATGTCAAAACACTGCCAAAATTCACTGAAAAATATGTAGAAGCCGTTTTCGCTTCCTTTGAGAAATTGGCTAAATAGATGAACTGGCCAGAGACTCTGTGGTTAGTGTTAATTCAGAGCACGTTAGTAGGCAGGGCTAGTGAGGTGTTTGCAGAACCATCAGAGGGGTGTCAGGAGAATATGAGGAAGTAAAACAGTCTGTTCTGAGTGCCTATGAATTGGTACCAGAAGCATATAGACTACAGTTCAGAAACGTAAGAAAGGAACCAGGTCACATCTGTATAGAGTTTGAAAGAATCAAACAGAGCAACTTCAAGAGATAGCTGAGACCTTTAAAGATAGAAGAGATACATGAGGCTTCTAGAGATATTATTTTGTGGGAGGAATTTAAAAACTCACTTCCAGAAGTGTTAAGAACTCATGATGAGGAGCAGAAAGTTAAAACAGCTAAAAGAGCTGCAGAGGTGGCGAATGAATACGATTTAGTGCATAAATTGCAACCATGCTTCTGATACCAATTTCATTCCATGAGGGATAGAAATTGAAAAAGAGGGAGATCCTTCAATGAAAAGCGAAAAAGAAGATCACAAAGCAAACAGTTTAACATATGTGACAAACAAAACCCAAGAGAGTGGAAAAGAGGTCAAAGGCCCCAGGTGTTTTCACTGCAATAAGGTGGGACACACACAGTCACAGCACTGACAGTTTAAGAAAGGCACTGGGAAAAAGGGCATGGTAAGAGAGGATAAACCAGTGGGATAGTGGAGGAAATACTGAGAGAAGTTAGGGAACTGCAGGAGAGTGCACAGCCTAGTCACAGGCTGGATAGTAAAATAGTGCCCGGTCTCTTCAAAGGCTTCACCTGTATGGATAAGGATTACTTAGGTAGAACAGGGGGATTAGATAAAGAAGTTAAAATATTGAGAGATACTGGAGCTGGTCAGTCTCTAATAGAAAGATGAAAATATTTGCAATCCTTCTGAAATATTGCCCAAGACAGCGATAATCTTTGGAATAAATGGACAGAGAATTAGTGTTCCTCTGTAAGATAAGGTTAGGAAGTCCAGTCAAGATTGGGGACAGGATAATGACAGTGATGGAAAAATTGGCTATTTCAAGAATACAGTTTATTCTTGGGAACAGTATAGCTGGATCACCAATAGGAGTGATGCCCATTGTAGTGGATAAGCCAAAAGAAAACCAGGGAAATGAAGAGTTAATAGGAAAATACCCTGGACAAGGTTCCACCGCCATAAGTTAAAACAAGAAGGGGAAAACCAAAAAGAAAGTTGAAGGAGCTGAAGTCCAGTTAGCTGACACTCTATTTGATGAGATGGCAAAAGAAAAGCCTAAACAAGTAGAAGATCAGGCAGAGGTGTTTAGTTTTAAAGATTAGTGGAGTTACAACAAACAGATGAGACGATAAAGGAATTATATCATACAACCTACTCGAAAAAAAATCAGAATGTATTCCAGAATGCTATTACCTTAAAGATAAAATCTTAAGGTGAAATGGAGACCTTGGCAGATTAGTGCAGATAAGAAATAGACAGAAGTTCACCAGATTGTGTTGCCGGTAGTATACAGACCGGAATTATTGTGGGTAGCACATGAAATGCCTGTAGGAGGTCATCTAGGAGTGAGGAAGGCTCAGGCTAAGATACAGAAGCATTTCTATTGGCCATGTTTACATAAAGAGGTGATTGAATTTTGTTGTACTTGTCATATGTGTCAGATGGCAGGAAAGCCACAGGCCGTAATAAAACCAGCGCCTTCGATGCCAACTCCCACCTTTAAAGAACTTTTCACGTGGGTTATGAATGATTGTGTTGGTCCCCTCCCTAAAACCAAAAGTGGGAACCATATTTACTAACCATAAATGGATGTGTCTACCAGGTTTCCAGAGGAAATTCCATTATGGAATGTCAAGGCACAAAAGGCTATGGAAGTGTTGCTTGCATTCTTTACTCATTATGGACGACCCAGAGAATTTCTGTCAGACCAAAGGTCCAATTTTACTGCCAAATTATTTAAGGAAGTCATGGATAGCTTGAGCATCAAATGCTTTAAAACAAGTGCTTACCATACGGAATCTCAGGGAGCGTTGGAAAGTTGGCATCAGCCTCCAAAGATAATTTTGTGGGTTTATTGCCAGGGTTACCTAAATGATTTGGATAAAGGTATCCCATTTATATTATTTGTAATTAGAGATGCTGCAAATGAATCAATTCAGTTAACTCCATTTGAATCGATATTCAGACGTAAAGGAAGAGGGCCTTTAAAACTAATTTAGGAGAAGTTGATACGTCCAAAGTCAGAGATCTCAGAGTTGGATTGTGTATCTGAGGTGAAAGAAAGATTGAACAGAGTAAGTGAATTAGCTCGACAACATTTGAAGGTGGCACAGCACCTAATGAAGCAAGAAGCAGGCAAGAGATCTAAAATTCGTATATTTGCCTATAGGAATAAAGTATTGACTTTGTTACCAGTGGTAGGATATCCCTTCAAACTATTGTTTATTGGTCCCTATCAGATTGAGAAGAAGCTAAGTCAGTAAAGATGCCAGATAGGAAATAAACTTATCGGGCATGTCATGTGCATATGCTGAACCATAACCATGACAGGGAAAGGGAACCGAAGAAATAGGCATTAGGGTTGTGCCACTCAGCGTGAGGAAACAAATCCAGATGATATGGATTTTCATATGCCTCATAATAAATAGAATAATAGGGAAGTCCTTAAGGAATGGAATAGGGTAGTGAGCTATCAGCCCCAGGAACAGAGAACTATGAGGACATATGTAGAAACAGAATGGGGAGGACTAACACAATAGTACATGAGGTTGACATGGGGAATGCAGTTCTGATAAAACAATACCCGAAAGGCTTAATCCTCTAATCAAGATTCAGAAGGAATTAGAAGCAATGCTCCAAGAAGACATCAAACAGCTGAGTCAAAGTGAGCAGAGCTCGCTGATCATGTTGGTTCCCAAATCTGATGGTGCACAATGATTCTGCATAGATTATCGGAAGGTCAACGCTCTGACTCATACACAATTCCAAGTCTGGAGGACTGTGTGAGAAAAGTAGGACAAGCCACTTATTCACAAAGTTGGACTTACTTTGCATACACTGGTAAGCTCCTTTGTCAGAGAGAATGAAAGAAGTTTCTGCTTTTGTAACCCCAATGGGCTATATCAATTTTAAAAAAAGCTGCCCTTTGGAATGAAAAATGCACCAGCCATTTTTCAAAGGCTTATGTACAGAGATGTTGCAGGATTGACTCATTGTGCCATCTACATGGATGGCTTACTGGTCTTTAGCCATTCACGAAAAGATCGCATGGAGCATTTGGCAGAGTTCTTTGAGAGACGGCAGAAAGCAAAGTTGGTCACAAACGTGGCAAAATAACAGAATTTGCAAAGGTGGAAGTGACATTTGTAAGGCACAACATCAAATGTGGACGTATGACACTGAGGAATGTGAAGAAGAAGGCCATTGGGGAATTTCAAAGATCATCTCCAAGAATTAAAGAGGAGATACTAAAGGTTGTTAGATAAGAGATGACCCTGTTTATCAGTGCCAAGAATCATGGTTTTGTACATATTTGGTAAAGCAGTAGATTCCTGATTTTCATTAACAAGATATTATAATTGCATTAGTAGTAGGCCTTGATATTCACCCCAAAAGAGTCTGCATCTTAATGCAAGGCCGAAAAACTTGGGGTGGTTGTGGGGTGGCACAGTGGATAGCTCTACTGTCTCACATTGCCAAGGACCCAGGTTCGATTCCGAGTTCAGGTCTGTGTGGAACATAGAACATAGAATATAGAAAAGTACAGCACAGTACAGGCCCTTTGGCCCACAACTTTGTGCTGTGGAATAATCCTAATCCAAAAATAAAATAACCTAACCTACATTCCCCTCAATTCATTGCTGTCCATGTGCATGTCCAGCAGTCTCTTAAATGTCACTAATGACTCCGCTTCCACGACTACCACTGGTAAACTATTCCATGCGCTCACAACTCTCTGGGTGAAGAACCTCCCTCTGACGTCTCCTCTATACCTTCCTCCTAACACCTTAAAACTATGACCCCTCGTGGCAGTCAATCCTGCCCTGGGGAAAAGTCTCTGGCTATCGACTCTATCCATGCCTCTCATTACTTTGTACACCTCGATCAGGTCACCTCTCTTCCTCCTTCTCTCCAGAGAGAAAAGCCCAAGGTCAGTCAACCTCTCCCCATAAGACAAGCCCTCCAGTCCAGGCAGCATCCTGGTAAACCTCCTTTGCACCCTTTCCAAAGTCTCCACATCTTTCCTATAATAGGGCGACCAGAACTGGACACAATATTCCAAGTGTGGTCTCACCAGGGTTTTGTAGAGCTGCAGCATAACCTCGCGGCTCTTAAACTCAATCCCCCTGTTAATGAAAGCCAAAACACCATATGCTTTCATAACAACCTTATCCACCTGGGTGGCAACTTTGAGGGAATGTGGAGTTTGCACATTCTCCTTGTGTCTGCATGGGTTTCCTCCAGGTGCTCTAGTTTCATCCCACAATCCAAAGATGCGCAGGATAGGTGGATTAGCTATGCCACAGTGTCCAGGGATGTTTAGGTTAGGTGGGTTAGACATGGGAAATACAGGGGTAGGGGAATTGGTCTGGGTGGGCTGCTTTTCAGAGGGGTGGTGTAGATTTGTTGGGCCAAATGTTTCCATACTATAGAGATTCTATGAAAAAGAAGAGCAATAATATTTTGGATGGAACAGATTCTATGGGAAATTTGTACCAAATTTTAGTAGCGTGACAGATTTGTTAAAAAAGGACACAAAATTTCAGTGAATAGTACAGTGCCACAAGGCATCTGAGAATTTAAAATCAGTGTTAACCACCACCCTAGTTTTAGCCATGCCAAATTTTTTTGCAACCCTTCAAAGTCACTGTTAACACAAGCGATGTAGGGGTTGGAGCTGTGTTGCTACAGGAGGATTGTTGTAGCATTGAAAGGCCAATTGGCTATTTTTCAAAAAAAGCTCAATATCCACCAGAAAAAAATGCAACCATTGAGAAAGAGTTATTCAGTTTGGTAATGGCCATACAACATTTTAATGTTTACATTGCAAATAATGCTTCAGAGGTGATTATGTATACCGACCACAATCCTTTGACATTTCAAGAATGATTTAAGGACAAGAACACCAGATTATTTCATTAGAGTTACAAGCATTTAATTTGCAGATTGTACGTGCTGCAAGCCATGAAAATATTATTGCTGATGCTTTATCACGAGCTTAAAAAAAAGTTTATATAAAATAGAAATGGTAGTGTTCAATGTTGCAAGTTATATACATTTATATAAGATTAGTATAAAATCTGCAATTCTAGATTAATGAGCTATGGATACAGTAATATGAGAGTGAGTTAAGGTTTATAAAAAAAATAGATTTCTTTTCACAACGATAGTTCATTTTTTTCTTAAGGGGAGAGGTCTTGCGAAGTTGGGTATAGTAGTTGTGGACTGGGAGGCAGGAAAGTAACTTTGGGTGTTTGTAAAATGTGAGGGGGAAGGCATTGTGTGGTCCTTTTAAAAGATGATGTGCGTTTTCTGTGCCGAGAGATTTTAAAAGGATGTCTGTGAATAGCAAATTGAAAGTTTGTAAGTACACAGACAGCACCGAAATTGAAACATTTGTATCAAAATGCCACAGAGTTGACAGGTAGAGCAATAGTTTTTACCAAGACAACACGTTTTGAATTTGGCCAATCAGTTTGAACCAGGCACTCAGATACCAAAAATCAATTACATTTAAATCTTATGGTTTTGACAACTTTGGACCAATCCTATTGTAAGATATTGATATGTCATCAAGGATATAAAAGAAGAGGGCAGTTGGACAAAGACTGAAGAGACCTAACTGCCATCTGCCAGAGTTAACAGTTCTCAGCTCTCAAGAGACAACTGCTGGCTCTCACAGCCTCCTCTAATTCTTTGAGACAGCTCTGTCTAAATACCAAAAGTACCTATATCACAACTAGTTAACATTTCTGACAGAAGAACTGATAGACAAGGTCTTCCTGATCGAAGAATTGAAGAGAAGACGCAAAAGATTCCGGAAGACATGAACCTGGTTGTAATTTCAAGTGACTAAATTCTATTTTTTTTTCAATATGTGGGATTTGAATTTATTGAAACAGCATACCATAAGAATCTTGTTTTATTCAGGAATTTTTAGTAGTTGTAAGGGGATTATTCAATTTGTTAATAGCTTAATTAATTTGTTCATTGTTAGAATTAGATAAATAAATTGTTACTTGTTGAGTTTAAAGTGAGTGTCAGGAATTTTTTGTTTCTTTAACCACCAGAAGTTGCTGAAAGGCAGGTTACACTACTTTTCACACTCCTTTTACAGATTATAGGATGAGGCGCTCCTCTTTTGGTGTTTCAGTTTTAGTTCTCAGAGGGGCTAACTTCCACTTCATAACACTTACCGAGAACATACTGGAAGGTACTTTTATCCAAAAGAAGGAAGGAAATTTTAGCTTTCGTGACACAGAATGTTTGAAGTCATACCAGCTGGTATGAAAAATGTGCCAGCCACATTTCACATAGTCAACTAATAAAATCACTTCAGATTACCCAATTGTTTGGTGTACATCGTTGACTTGATTTTTCGTACAAACTTGGAAGGAACATTTAGAACATCTACCAGAATTGTTTAATTGACTTCGGGACATGGGTTTGGTGATAAACCTGATTAAAAGTGAGTTCGCCAAAGTCCAATCCACATTCCTGGGCTATGTCATTTGAAGTGGACAATGGTCCCATGGGATATGAAAACTAAGGATATTGGGGAGTTTCCAAACGTTTTATGAAGAGGGAAGTACTACAATTCCTGGGACTGAGTGGTTTTTATAGGAAGTTTGTACTGAATTTTAGTGGTGTGGTAGCTCCATTGACTGACTCATTGAAGAAATGCAGGAAATTTCAGTGGAAGGGGAAATTCAGAAGTAATTTCACAGCTTCAAGGCTGTGCTAACCATTTTCCCAATATTAGCTACAGCCAATTACAGAAACCCATTCAAAATGGCAATCGATGCAAGTGATGCAGATGTTGGTGCTATGCTCTTGCAAGAAGACAATGGGAAGATAGAAAGACTTTTTGATATTTTTCCAGAAAATTAAATAATTATCAACAGCAATATTCCACAATTGAGAAGGAGGCATTGGGTTTGATGTTGGTGTTGCAACAAATCAACATTTTCCAGTAACATGTCTGAGACAATTGTATATACTGATGATAGCCATTAATATTTTTGGAAAATGAAAGAACAAAATACAGTGTGTTTAGATAGAGTTTATTATTACAGCCATTCAATTTGAAAATTATGCATGTGGCAGGAGAAGAGAACATAATTGTCGATGCATTATCTCTACTTTGCTGAAGAAAGACAGAGGTGTTTGATCATATGAAAAAAAGACTGAAATAGACTGTAGTAGTTAATGTTTGCATGCTTAAAATCAATGCAATGTCAAGGTATTATGGTGTATTAATTACATAAGACTAAAGGTTTTTAAAAATGAAGCCATCTTTTTGTATTGATGGTTCATTGATTGATAAAAAATTGATTTTTTTAAGGAGGTGTGATAATACTATAGCTTTAAGAGGTATATTTTGCCCTTTCTTTTGATGAAGAAATGTTGAGACTGAGGTAATGAGCAGTCTGCTTCTATCAAATAAAGTGAACAGATTGTGAGGCCTTGGAGTTGTTTTTTTGAATTTGAAACAATAGAAGCTGCCTGAATTGGTGGGGCCACGTTCCCATAGAACCAGGATTTTTAGTTTATCTTTCATTTAACTGATGGGGCTGTGAAAGCTGGTTCATCTCTCTTTGCCTTTGCTACAGCTAAAAACTTAGGTCCTCTTCCTGTTGCTAGAATTACTTTTAAGGCAATCTATTTTGTTGAATTTGCCTTTGCTGTAGGTGTCTTTATGGGAAGTTACTATATTGGGCAGTCAAATAATATTTCATTCTGTTCAGTTTTCCAAAAAAATTATTCCAATCCTTTCTTTTGTTTGTATTTTAACAATAGTGTATGAATAAAGTGTGTTTTGCTTCAAGCCTGGTAATTTGGCCAAATTGCATCCAGAATGCAATGCCTGGTACTTGCCTTTAAAATAAGGAAAGATTAGGATTTAGGGTATTTCCTTGATGGGTTTTGAAAGGGTATGGTCTGATCCATAACAGCTCCCCTTCCAACCAACTCTGGTCAGCTCCTCCCTCGTGACTTTGTAGTTATCTTTACTGAATTGTAATATATTTTCATCTGACTCAATCTTCTTTCGCTCAAACTTCTATTTTATTATGGTCACTGCCCTGTAGGAGTTCCTTCATTTTGTACTCCCTGATCATGTCTGCCTCATTATACATCACCAGATCCCTAGTGGGCTCTACCTCAAGCTGTTCCAAAACTAAACCATCTCATAAACATTTCTTTCCTTGGGACCCAGTACCAATTTGATCTTCCTAGTCCATCTGTATATTAAAGTCCTCCATGATTATGATAGTAGTGTTTTACCAACTTGCCTTTTGTAGCCCCTGCTTTATTTTCTTCTCCATGACCTGACTACTGCTAGGAGGCCTGTATACAAGTCCCATCAGGATCTTCTTCCTTGTGCGGTTCCTCTACTCTAACCACACAAGTTCTATACCTTCCGACTCTATATCACTGTTTCTGTCAATTTAGTTTCAATTCTAACTAACAAGGCAATCCTGCTCCCTCTGTCTGTCCTTTTGATAAGACATGTATTCTTGGATAATTAGGTCCCAACCTTTAGTCCCTTGCAGCCACATCTCTGTGAAATCCACAACATCACACCTGCCAATTTCAAACTGCACTCCAAGGCTCATTTACCTTGTACATATACAGCATGTATTTAAGTACACCCTCATTCCTGCATTGATTGTCCCCCCGTCTCACAATTGTCCCCTTATCTGTTGTGCCTGAATTTAGATTCCTGAACCTTTTCATGCTCTCTGCCTTATTACTTTCTCCATCATTTTCCATGCAACTGAAATCTCCCCCATCCCTGCCCACGACCACGTTAAACTGTTTAGTTTACAACCCTATCTACAGCCCTAGCTACACAATTTGCCAAGACTTTGTTCCCAGCATGATTCAAGTGGACCTCATCCCATTGGAATTGCTCCCTCTTTCCCCAGTACTGATGACAATGTACCATGAATTCGAACCAGTTTCCCTCACATCAACCTTTGAAATAGGAAGATGTTACGGGAAAGTGGCATTGAGGAGATGGTCATCCACGACCTAGAATTGACAGGGCAGGCTCAAAAGGGTGAATGACCTATGCTTATTCCTGTGTTTAATAAAACAAAAATCAGAATTTCATCAGGGCTGGGGTTTTACAATGTTCTTTAGTCTTCACACCTTCTCTCCCTCTAAAAATGCCACAATGCAGATGGCTGCCCAAGGGAATTTAATTTGGGGCAGAGTGTTACTTGTTCAAAGGTGAGTCTTCCCCAGCTCTCTCATTGGCAGTTTTGCCTAGGAGAGCTATCTAACAATGGAAAGGCCATAGTTCTGTAGCCCTAGCAGCACATGGCATTGGTGGTTAATGTTGGAATGACAGGCATTTATACCATTCTGAGGAACCCCTGAATCCAGCATTGGGTGAGGGGCAGCAAGGGAGGTAAGGTGTGGTCACAAGACCCTAGATCGGAGTGTAAGGCTGTTAAGGTCAATTGGTAGAGGTTGTCTCTGATGTGCCTGGTGAGCCCACGAAAGGAGGTTGTGGGCATAGTATGAGGCACTTGACAGGCAAATTTAAATTCTCAAAAGGCTTAATTTTGGGCAGGCCACAAACAACTTCTTATCCGTCCAATAATATTTCAGTAAAGTTGATGGCAAACAGGGAGGCAGCAGGAAGACCATCTTCTGGAGTGACTGTGACCACTCCCAAAGACATGAATGCAATATGACGCCAGGACATATCCAGGGACGGTGATGGTGGTGTCTGGGACATTGTCTGTATTGCTATGTCAGGCTGGTGCTTGACTAATCTGTAAGACAGCTCTCCCACTTTTGGCACTAACCCCAGATATTAGTGAGGGGGACTTTGCATGGTCGACAGGACTGTTTCTGCTGTTGTCCTTCCTGGTGCCTAGGTCGATACCATGTGATCCGTCTGGTTTCATTTCTTTAAGACTTTGTAGCAATTGGTACAACTGGGAGGCTTGCTAGGCCATTCCAGAGGGCCACTGAGAGTCAACCACATTGCTGTGGGTCTGGAGTCACATGTATGTCAGACTAGGTGAGGGTAGCAGATTTCCTTCCCTAAAGGACATTAGTGAACCAAATCAGTTTATCTGTCAATCGGCAATGATTTCTCTGCGATCGGTAGATTCTTCCTTCCAGACTTTTTAAAAAATTATTCAATTCAAATTCCACCAAGTGCCATGGTGAGATTCAAGCCAGAATCCCCAGTACATTAGCTTGGTTTCTGGATTAATAGTCCACTGATAATGCCACCAGGACATCACCAACCATCTTAGAATGCTATTCTGCTATTAAAATTCAAACCCGCTTAAACTACAAATTATTCTATGCAGAACGCTTCTGCAAAATGCACACCTTTACATTTTTCTGTAACTGTCATCGAACTTTTAACTTGTTTCACCTGCTGACTTATACTTAAAACATTGTGCATTTCACCATTGCATGACTCTCCAATTTGCTTCCTGTAGCAAACATTTTATCTTGTCTTTCATCCAAATAAATTGTACAAATAGAATGTAAAAGAGATCACAGCAAAGTTCACTGGGACAGATCACTATTATGTTCATCATGTAAATATTCAGAGTGTCAATAAGAGATTACTTTCATGGGATGTGCCATTTGTCACCCAGCCCCAAATGCCATTGAGAAGATTGTGAGATACTTGTCTTCTTAAACCACATCAGCCAATGGTCACTACTGTTAGGGAGTAGGTCCCATGATTTGAACTAGGAACTGCGAAGGAACATCAATATAGCTTGAAATCAAATGGCAAGTGGTTGGAAGGGAAACTTGTGGGTGGTAGAGTTGACATGCAATTTTGACCCTTGTCCTCCAAGCTGATAAATGTTATGCCTTTGGAAGATTATTGCCGTAGCACACTTGGTGAATTTGCTGGAGTGTATACTTTATATAGTACACATTAGCGCAGCTGTACATTGGTGGTGGAAGTAGTCAATGTTTACTTTGGTGGAGATGGTGCTGCTTAGTCCTGGGTTCACCAAGCTTCTCAAAGTATTCACACAAGTGGAGAGTTTTCCATCAGACTCTTTTTTACAGGGTAGACACACTTTGGGGAGTCAGGCGGTGAATGACCTGTCACAGACTTCCTAATCTCTAACTTGTTTACATGGTCCAGTTTAGTTTCATGTGTCAATGTTACTCCAGGACATTGATGATTGTGAATTCAGTCTAGTTGTTGTAATTAAATGTCAAAGGGAGATTGTTAGATTCTGTCTTGTTGATTTTTTCATTCCCTGGCACTTGTGAGGCACAAATGTTGTTTTCCACTTATTAGCCCAAGCTTGAATGTAGATCAAATCTTTTGTGTGAAAATGGGTTGCTTCAATATCTGAGGAGTTGTAAATGATGATGAATATTGTACGGCCATCATCACTTCAGACCTTCTGATGGAGAGATTAATGAAGCAGCAGCCTAAGACACTACCCCAAGGAACTCCTGCATTGATGACCTCAGATTGAGGCGTTTAGTGCCCATCAGCCACAACCAACCTGCTTTTACAAAGCAACAATAGAATGTTGCAGCTCATTATGTGAATTGAGGAATATATTCAAAGAAAGAGTCAGATTTGGAGATAAAAGTGTGATATTTCAAATGTCTCAGAACCAGAAGATGTAATATGATGCAGGCATTGAACCCCACAGTGCAGACAGACCATTTGGCTTAACAAATTCACATGGACCCTCTGAAGAATATCCAGCCAGATCCACCCCTAAACCTGCAGCTAATGTACCTAACCTATAATGTTAGGTAATGTAGCATGGCCCATCCACTGAACTTACACATCCTTGGACTGTGGGGGTGGGCAAACTGGGGCACCTGGCAGAATCCCATGCAGACAAACTCCATGCAGACAATTAACTTAGGCTGGAATTGAACC
Organism: Stegostoma tigrinum; assembly: GCF_030684315.1. NCBI lineage: Eukaryota > Metazoa > Chordata > Chondrichthyes > Orectolobiformes > Stegostomatidae > Stegostoma > Stegostoma tigrinum. The sequence continues at coordinate 74,595,896 of NC_081356.1, forward strand.
TGGGTCCCTGGTGTTGTGAGCCAGTGTGCCACCCCCAAGATAGCCGGTCAAGAGAGAACCACGATCGCTCCTTCCATGGTGGCCTCAAACTGCCAACCTCTCACTTTAACAGCCCTAAGTGCTGACCAATTGTGCCCCAGCAACTGACAAACAATTATCTGCAACCATCAATTCAAAATATATTCAAGTAACACTTCAATTTTAAAATATTATTCCTTGTTTAATATTTCTGTGGTATTAAATAATAAAACATCAAATAGTTAATTTATTTTGTATGTGGATGTATGTATCTTTGTTTTCTAAGCTGGCACTGGCAACCTCTGTTCATCTGTTATTTTTTAAAACATTAAGAATTCCTCACTGATTTCACTCGGAATCAAAACGTATCAGATTGTTTCTAAAACTTATTGTACATCAAAGGAAAGAGAAAATTCTGATTCACTGCTGAATAGGGACAATAAAATTTGATCTTAAAGCAAGGACATGAGCACAGAGGAGCTGCACATAGAGATTGCTTTCACCTATGGCGATATTAATAATATTAACAATCCACTTATCTGTCTGCATTACTGAACTGAAACTCTCTATCGTCCTTTCCTGTTTTGTCAGCTTCCAAATTAAAATGTAATTCAAAGACAAAATTTATCTAAATCATGAAACTGTAAATAACTGAGAAAGACTCATCTGAGAACTCAGTGGTACAGAGACGAAGGCTACATTAGTCCCAAAAGGCTCTTAATATCATTGCTTTAAAAGCCCCTTTCTCTTTCCTGAACCATGCATATTACTTTGGTGTTTAATTACGTGGTTTTCATGTATAACCTAAAAAATCTACTCAGAAGATTTTTCCACAACAATACATTTTCAGTTCAATGAAAAATGAGACATTGCAGAACTTGCTTCTTGAGGTCGAGGTGGACTGAGTGGATCTAAAGTCATTAGGGGGTCACTGTGTCACCAAGTTTAAGTTGTTTGTGGAAAAGAGCAGAGTTATAAAACCTAACTGCAAGAAAGCCAACTTCAGTTGTAAAGAACAGATCTAATCCAAATTAGAATCAAAGACGTGATATTAATTCATTTTAAAACTTGAAGGATTATGCCACAAGATTTCATATTTTACTCTGCAAGAGTTAAAAAAGCAACTACTACTAACTTTACATTATATTTCATAAACACTTACACTGTAAACCTGAACATTGCAATAGACCACAAGGATACAGCTAAGTGACCCTTTCATTTTCTAGCAACACCTCACAATTGTTGACACCATTGTTCAAGCATGGGTCTCATAACATTTCGCATGGTGAATTCCTGGTTTCTGATAACCAGCTTCTCCTGGTCCAAAGCTTCTGGAAGATTCTCCCTCTGTCATCTGAAAGCTGTTGCCAAGTTGACTATCTATTCAACATTATGTTTTTTTTTAGTGAACTGTGAGTTGTGTCGATTTTTTTTTGGAGAGCTTCTGACCTCGAGATCTGGCTAGAAGCTTTGCCGTAACTTATCAAAGTCACCTATGTAATTACCGATCTTGCAACTATAGCATCGCTCATGTCTGAATGTAACCCCATTTTATGACATGCTTAGAACAACTCACCACTCAGCAAATACCTGCTGAAAGTTTGGATACCCCTGCACCCGCATTATCTTTAAAAGGCCACTGTGTTCCCAGGCAAGAGTCAGCAAAATAGCTTAGTCCCTCACCAGCCAAAAAGCCAAAGCTGTTCATGACACATCGGCAGCTTCTGACTGACAAACCCTCACACTTCCAAACCCATTCTCTCACCCTAGTCACTGTTTAACTTCCACAGCACAGAATTTACAATGGCTATACCCCATCTCAACACCTTCCCCAGTGTCTACTAGAGACCCACATCTTGACATGGTCCAGTAGGGCAAGATCACGTATGAGCAAGCCATCTACAAGTCCAAACATAAGCAAAAGTAAACACAAACAAAACAGTACAGGATGCAATTAACCTCCACCATATCAACCAAACATTAGCGTTATGGACAACAGCCATTTTACTTCCATGATGGTCCTGTGCACCCATTTCTTATCCACTAAAATTGGGCTTCATTCGGGTCCTGGCTATTTTATATTGCACAAAGCTGCTGAGCTCAGCCAGGTCCATGGAGAGTTTCCTCCTCGTGAATGTCCTTTTTCTCCTCCTTGGAGGACTGTTCCCATTCCCTCATTTCCTCAGCACCTAACACATTGCCTCATAGCCTGCTCCAGTTGTGCAGAATGCAGAATGACAGGATGATAGAGCAGCATCATTCTGTCCAGGCTATACTGAAGGGCTCCACTAGAGGGGTGGAACTAGACTTTCAGCAACCCTACTGTCTGCTTGACCATGGCCCTGGCTGTGGTTCGTGTATCAACTTGGCAAAGGTTAGTGTGCATGATGGATGATAATGGGAATCAGCTGAGTAATCAACACATTACATCAAAATGAGACCACCCGCTCCACTCTGAAAACCTTCCCATCCCAGACTCACATCAAACAGGAAATTTGTTATTGAATTCAAGGCAGTTCATTGTCATATTTGTAAAGCAAATGATGAAGTGATTTTCCATCATTGCAGAGTACCCTTGGAGGTTTTACAAATGATGGCAGACTTTTGGCCATCATTTGACATCAAAGCATTAAATGACAGAAGAATGATAGCAAATGAAATTTAGCTAGAGTTTGCAAAGGCATGCGTCATGTATTTTCCCATTCAATGTCCTAGTGTCCAGCAAACATGGATCCCATTCTTTTTCTGAATATAAAAATACTAATTCCACCCACCCTGACTGTTGTACCAGCCTTTTCCAGTTGCATTTTCATATTTGTGGAGGCCACAATTGTGGCCACCGCCATAAATCACTTTCTTGCAATCTACCATGCCTTCCAATGCTGTTTTGCCTTGCCTTGTGCTATCCCTTATATCTCCAAACTTGCGTCTCCTATCCTTCTTTGTGCAGAGGTGACTCTGCTGTTCCTGCAGCCCCCACTCCTGCACACTAGTTAACAAAGAATGGATGGATGCCCAGGATTGTATTTGCATCAGAAATCTGAAGGACACTGACCAGGAGCCCCTTTACTTGACCAGTTAGACCCTCAAAGACTTGTTTGCTGCTCCATGACAGACAATACACAATTCCCATCGCTGCTGGTGCTGGGCTACGTGAACAACCTTTGCCAACTCTCCTGACTGCAGTGAGACATATCTCCTGACCATGACGTGCCAGAGTGGATGAGCAGGCCCAACCAACCCCTGGGCTGTGTGAGGTTAGTGTGCATGATGGATGATAATGGGAATCTCTGACAGTTTTGGTCTCCTTTTCAGATAAAGGATGCTCTTACTCTTGTGGGAGTGCAGCTAAAGTTTACCAGGCTGATTCTGGGGAAGGTGGATCTGACTCAAGATGAGAGATTGACTAGGTTGTGATTGTTTGCACTAGAGCTCAGACGAATGAGGAGGGATCTTACAGAGACTTCTAAAATTCTAACAGGATTTGAAAGGGTGGATGCAGGAAGGATGTTCCAGGTGGTGGGTGTGTCCAGAACCAAGGGGTCACAGTATGAGGATCGAGGTAGATGATTTAGGATGGAGATGAGGAGACATTTCTTTACCCAAAGAGTGGTGAGCCTGTGGAAATCATTACCACAGGAAGTAGTTGATGCCAAAATATTGAATTATTCAAGAGATGATTGAATATAGCACTAGGGGGAATGGGATCAAAGGTTATGTGGATAAAGCATGATCAGGCTATTAAGTTGGATGATCAGCCATGATTGTGATGAATGGCAGAGCAGACTCGAAGGGCCGAATTGTTTTCCTCCTGCTCTGATCTTCTATGTTTCTAATAGCAATCCCCTTGGACTGGACTGAGGAATAGCTCCCACTCACTTTCAGACATGTCCATTTGGTTAAATTAACATGTAATATCTTTTCCATGCAGGCAGCTGGTACAAGCTGTCAGTGTTAGATTGGCGTCTCTGTATGCCATACAACAGATGTTGTCTGCCAACTCCCACACAGATAGACCCCTAATGATGATGATGGCAAACAGTCCGACTCTGCTTCTGTGCAAAGGACCAGGTCAATATCACGGCACTGATGGTTTTGACTGAAACACCTATGCGCTAACAAGCAAAGCATGACATGGCATGGCATGGATACTATGGCCATGTAGGTACATGCCAAGTGAGCAAGCGCCAAGACAACAGTCCTGAGATGCAACCCAATCCATGAGTTAGATTTCTGCCCATACATCAGTGTCCTTGCAGCAGTCTTCAATGTATTCTGCAAAGGAAATCTATACTTCCTAAGTGTCTTACAAATGGATTAGAGTGTTGCTGTGAGGGTTGTGAGGGATTGGCAGATATCGGTGCCCATGGATAATGCCTTGAGAAGCTGTTTGGTGATAATGAACATGAAGACTCCTCACAGCCAGCACAAGCTGAAGTTGTCAGGTACGCACACTGACTTCCATGCTGGGAATTCTGAATGTCTAGCTTGTTCCATATGTTTGATAAAATAGGAAGCTGAATATTAATGAGGCAAAATGTAGCATTAGCAATGCGTTTAACAAGATATAATTTCCTTAATTAGCAACTTGCCATTGTAATAAAAATCACCTTGCCATATAGATTACAGCTTACTTAAATTCCCCTGTTATTTGTTTCTTGTACTCAGGGGAATGTTTGATCTCATTTGCAACAAAAGATAGAATGCATTCAAAGTATTTCCACTGAATATGTTTCCTTTTACGCAAAACTCTCCTTGGGCATCATCAAGGACTGGTATAGTTGTCAGGCCAAAAAAAAGAAAAACAATAAAATTGGCCAATTGGATATATGGGTATGACTAATCTTGTGTATATTTCAAAGTAGAAGTCGTATACAGCCCATGTATTCATTTCCAGATATCAATTTGCTTTTTGTTTTTACTTTGCAGACCCTGATAGAAATCCAATTGTTTTTGTTTTCTTTATTTGTTGTACTCTAACAACATTGCTCAATTCTTCTTCCTTCTCTTTTATCTCATTTACAGAGACTCATATGGAAATATCCACTTGTGAACACTATGACAAAGACACCGAAGTAAGTGTGAAAGTGCAGAGAAGTAGTTTCCACAGTGGCATGGCTGAAACAGTTATTCAAAAATTCAGATAACTTAAACCTTGTGAAATGAATCACATACTGTCTGACAAACTAGGTTGGAAACTTGACTCTTTTAAAATTATGTACAAGTGTCTAAATGCCACAAGTTTTGGGGAAGCAGCTTTTACCTGATTACCCTGTCTACTAGCATCACTTTAGTGTTGGGCCATATTGGCTGCACAGATGGCACCAGCAGGCACTACAGTTGAGATCTAATGCGTATTTCAGAACAGAGCACAACCAGCTGAATCTGAATTGCATTCCAAATCCCAGTCCCTAAAACAAGAATTACATTGTTCTTCCGTGTTCTTCCAAAAATGCCTGCTATTTCAGTTATATCCTGAACTATTTTGTTTACATTAGTTTTAAATGTGGGCCTCCTATGAATTCATGCTGAGTGTATATGATTAGCCTTTGTGTCCCTGACCCCATAACAGTTTCTGAGCATCAGGTGATATGCTAAACACAGCAAGGAATCCACCAAAGGGGAGACATGCTGGTATCTTTCCCCATACGTCATACAAGCAGAAATAAAACATTAAAGTGCTGGAGAGCTTCAACAGGCTGGGTGGCATCTGTGAAGAGAAAATGTATCCTTTTAATGTTAATGTGTCAAGTTGAATGTGATTGTTCTTTGGAATAAAGAAATGTGGAGCATTGCTGTGTTTAACAATGCAGACAATGGTAAGAGATGCAACAGACTGAAATGAATTTCAGGGGAAGTTTAGAAGGAGACTAAAATTATATATATCACTCTAGATGTGGTCTGAGCAATGCCCTGCCCTTCAACAAGGTGTTTTACCTGATAAGACCATAAGACCATAAGATTCAGGAGCAGAAGTAGGCGATTCAGCCCATCAATTCTGCTCCATCATTAGATGCAATCATGGCAAATCTGATAATCCTCAACTCCACTTTCCTGCCTTTCTTTCATCCCCTTGATTCCCTTACTGATAAAAAGAATGATCTATCTCAGTCTTGACTATACTTAATGACCCAGTCTCGATACACAAAGCTCTCAATCATATAATCACTACAGTGCACATAGGAGCCATTCAGTCAATCAAGTCTTCCCCAGCCTTCTGAAGAGCATCTCAAACTACTTCCATGACCCCACATTTATCTTGGTCAATCCAGCCAGCCAGTACATCCCTGAACACTGCAGGGCAATTTAGCATGGCCAATCCACCTGCGGGAGGAAACCAGAACACCCGGAGGAAACCCACGCAGACACAGGGAGAATGTGTAAACTCCACACAGACAGTCCCCCAAGGCTAGACTTGTACCCAGGTATCTGGTGTTATGAGGCACCAAGGCTAACTACCCTGCCACTGTCTCTCAATCTGTTTAACCCCTCCTCGCAAGATAGTTTTGACCTAATGAATCTTATCTGGGCTACATCCAATGTCAGTATATCTTTCCTTAGATAAGGGGCCGAGTATTCCAGTTGTGGTCTGACTAATGCATTTACAGTTTTAGCATAACCTCCCAACTTTTGTATTCTATTCACTTTGGAAGAAAGGGCAACGCTCCATTTGCCTTCCCTATTACCTGCTGAAATTCTTCAAGGCAAAATGGCTTTTCAAACATGAGTTGATTAAAATGAAACTGACTACTTTGGCATACAATGTGAGAGGCAGTGTTTATCTCCCTTTGGTATTCATAAGCACTCAAAACAGTATGCAGAGTTCAGAATTTAAGACATCTTATGGAGACAGGAGTTACAGAATGCTCTTGTCCAATGTGCCTTGTCATTTAGATATACCAAAGTCAAACAGAATAAACAAAATCTACATTTACTGAGTGCCTTTTGTGACCTCAGCACATCCCAAAACACTTTGATAACAATGAAGTACTTTGGCAGCGTACATTGTTGGAATGCAGGAGCAAGTTAAAAGAGCAGATTTTTTTGAAGAAACCATGATCAACGAAGGAAAGTGAAGAGGCTGCTCAACAACACTTTTGTAGAAGATAAGCGGGAAATCTTTGAAGGCATAATGTTAAACATATAGGATAAATACATGTCTAGAGAATCAGCAAGGTAAGAACAAAAACAAACCTTAAAGAGGTGAGAAAATAAGTGAATGTGAAAGTGAAAGGAGAGTTAAATTAATAAATCTTGCAAGGAGAAAAGGGAAGGTAGATTATGTCTCGATGTAGGCAAATGCAGGAAAAAAGTACATTAAAAGAAAGAGTTAAAGGAAAGATTTTGGTCTTATAAGCTTTTCTGTTTCATAATATTCCAAGACCAATTCATGGCCAAATAATTACTTTTCAAGTGCAGACAGCAGTGTAAATTACAACAATGTATATGCACACAAAGCAGGGTCTCTGTACAATGCAGTAATGTTTCAGTTAAACAGACGCAATTCCTTCTCAAACAAGCAATACTCTTCTATCATGGATATTGGGCCATTTACCAAACTGCTAGTGACCCAAAGCCCAGGCAGGTCATTGCAGCAACAACAGAGGGAGCCAGTGTGAGGGTTTTGGAGCCAGTGTGTGCACTCATACTTATGCAAAGATTTTTGCATTTCTAAAAATTATTACTATTCATTGGAGTCACTATGGGAGCTCCTTGTGATTTGGTTAGGATTAGGGCTTCAGCTTCTGTTCTGCTAGATCTTAAAACCTCATTTATGACACTTTCACACCTTAGCTGATTTCTGGGATGCCTGAAAAATGGGTTTGAGGAATTTTCTGTGGCCAGAACTTAAGTTACATAAGTTGATGATAGCATTGATAAATTAATCAACGTTGGCCAATTCTGTAATCTTAGACAGGCACAATTTCTACCAAAACCTTGATTTTAAAAACTTCTGAATAAAGGTTCTTCAGAATAATAAAAACTATACAGGATGTAAAATCTTGGAGGTGGATTTTTAAAGACAAATTATAAAATAGACTTGAAGCTTATGAGGTGGAGTACCAGGTGGTGCCCAAGCTTTAGAAGTTGATTTTTTTTTCTAATTTATATTAGTCATTTAGATTTAAAACTTAAATGTCAATCTCCCTGCCCCTGCCCCCAAACCAGTCAATACACTTAACTTGCTAGAAGGATCAAAAGCAAAGGGGAACAGATTGAATATAATCAATAAGCAATGGAGATATGAGAAGGAACTTTCTCACGCAGCGAGTGATTAAGTCCTGGAATGTGTTGGCTGCGCAAATGGTGGATGTAGATCTGGGACGATATTAAGGGGTAATTGGATTTTTATTTGAAAACTAATATGTTGCAAAAATCTAGGTCATGGCTCACATATTTTTGCATGTAATTGTTAGTTTTAGCAGATCAACTTTAAGATTAAAAACCAGGGTAAATGCTACTTGAACACTTTGAAGTCTAGTGCACTTAAATGGTTGAATTCATGTTACTTAAACTGATAAACAACTAAAATGGCGGGATCAGAAAGGGCAGGTGGAGACATAAAGTCTGTACTTCTTGCTGTATTGGTAGTCCAAAGAGATTGTTTGTTTTGGGAGTTAAAGTTAAATTAGTTAAAAGCATTCAGTGAACTATGAAATGCTGTAAACGTATTTTGTTCAACAAATCAAAAAAAATGTAAATGAGTGATATTAGCCTAAAGATCAAGTAAAGGAATGCTCAGACCAGACTACACTAACAGTGAGATAGCAGCAGTTTAAGGTTTCTTTTTATCTAGCCGTACGTTTGTTGAGAGACATTAGTTAGAATTTGAATCTGAAATAGTGCTGTTAGCAGAACTACAGAAAGTTAGGCAAATAGAAATCCATAAAATCCTTTAATATTTCAGTGCAACTGAGGGTGGAGTAAAGAAAATGCACAAACAGTATTTGCTCAATGCAGACGAGAAAGATTAGAGCTTAGAGAAATCAGTGCCAACTTGATGAAGCCAGATGTCTGATAAAAGCTGAAATTGTAACAACACTGAGACACTCAGATGCAGTCTCGAATGTCCAGGAGAATTCAATCCTGAAAGAAGAGATTAAACTACTCAGGCATAAGGATCCGAGATAATGGGAACTGGAGCTGCTGGGGAATCCGAGATAACAAAGTGTGGAGCTGGATGAACACAGCAGGCCAAGCAGCATCTTAGGAGTACAAAAGCTGATGTTTTGGGCCAGACCCTTCATCAGAAAAAGATGATGAAGAAAAAGAAAATCTTTTTCTGATGAAGGGTCTAGGCCCAAAACGTCAGGTTTTGTGCTCCTAAGATGCTGCTTGGCCTGCTGTGTTCATCCAGCTCCATACTTTGTTATATTAGGCATAAAGAGCTGTTGAGGCAGTCTAAGGGAAAGGGACCTCAGTCCAAAGTTAGATCTGGAAAGTAAAGAATTTGATCCCCTTTCAAAAGGAAGAGAATCTTATTGAATTAGTGACGCATAATATCACTAACTCCTTGGTAGGTTCTGTTTTGACCACATTAGGCATTTAAATTGTAGTATGTGGAGTGCTCAACCAAAGTTTGTCTGCTAACTCATATTTGTTAATCGCTGTTAATTCTTGAATTTTAGAGTCTAACTTGTACTTATAGAATAAATGGTTTCAAATCATTAACTTACTTGTTCAGTAGACAATTTAGTTATTATTAACTGTTTATTTTGTTAGGTTTGATAAGAATGTATTTCTTTGCATTACAGTTCACCTACTTATTTGCTTACTCTTGGGTCTTCTTTATATTCTATTCATTGAAAAATTATGGTCAACAAAACCAGATCATGACAACGATCAGTCTCTCCAGCATTCTCACAACTGGATTCATTATGTAGAATGTGCAGGATATGCAGAGATGTTGGGGAATCACAGTCGGTGCTTGCAGAGTTCTAGCACGGAGATAATGAGACAAATCACTTCCTTTTATGCTTTAACAATTCTATGATTGTCTAAATTGGGCTGACTCACAAATGTCATCCAACTAGGAGGGTCAGGGCAATTGAGAAAGGAAGTTCAAAAATGAATAGAATATGTCAGATAATGTATCAAAGTGGACAGAACAGTTGATAAGCAAAATTTAATCCAGCCAAATGCAATGTGCTACAATATGTAGAGCAACAGGACTGCAAAAATAATAAAAGAAGAAACATACATTTTTGTAACACATCTATCATTATGTCTGGACATCCCTCAAAGTTATTTACAGACAACCAAGTGTGATCATTGTTGTCAAGCAGGAAATGCATTTGTCAGGTTGTACACGGCAAAATCCCAACACCCAGCAAAGACTGAAACCCTTAGGTGAATTCGGTTATGTAATTAAACACTGGCAAATTAATGGATTAATGTAATCTTTTGTATTTTTACTTCATTGCATTTAAAGACAGGAGATTTTGGACTTTTAAAACAAATAACTGTAGACACTGGAGATCCAAAATAACAAAATTAGAAATAGCTGAGAAAACTCAGTGGGTCTGGCCACATCTGGGGAAATAAAACAAAATTAATGTTTTGATCCTGTGACCCTTTTTCAGACCCTTTTGATGGTAGGGTCTGGGATATTGTCTGTAAGCTATAGTTTCCTGAATATGAGTCAAGCTCATCGAGTCTGAGATAGCATTCTCAATTTTGGCACTCGCGCCCTCCCCCAGATATTGCAAAGGAGTACTTTTCAAGGCTAACAGGGCCATATGTGTCATTGATATTTCTGATGCTTAGGATGATGATAGTTGACCTGTCCAGTTTTACTACTTTTATCAAATTTTGGCCTGGTATGGTGCACCTCAACAGCTTGCCAGAACATATCAAAGGACAGCCACAGAAGGGCTTGAACCCATGTTCTTAGTCAGAAGTTACCCAACAGCAAGCTATAGTCCAAAAGTGTGGAGCGGGAGGAACACAGCAGGCTAGATAGCATCAGAGGAGCAGGAAAGTTGACGTTTTAGGTCATGACCCTTCTTCAGAAAATTTCTGAAGAAAATTCCTGAAGAAAGGATGCATTTACCCAAAGCTTTTAATACTATGCTCATTAAAATAATGTGCAAGAAAGACAATTAATTGGGAAACCCACATCTATACTGAGTAGAAGGAGAGTGCTAATTAGTTGTCAAGTGGACTTGGGAGGCATTGTCGTACAGCATGCACATACTAATACAGTATTAACTGACAGCTAACTGCCTCACTTTGTTTAAATTTTAAATTAAGCAGGTTGATTCAATTTGGTTGGGACATAGTCCTGAGAAATTAACCAACAAATGGATGTCACCATTTGTATACATGTACAACACACTGTATCGTGAGCCAAAATTGTTTCAATGCTAAATTGTGTGTGAGTGTAATATTTTATATACTCAGGATTATACAGCAAATGTTGCCCAATTACAGATTCACATCTAACACTGGACACTGCCTGCGAATATTGCAAGAATAAGCTGGTTGGATATGATCATTTCCTTGTGTTATGAAAAGCTGAAGAGACATGCTGCTTAATACAATCCACCAGTCTTTAAGACGTACAGGATACATACCGAGCATCACAGACATTGAAATATGTTTATCACATGACTTATTTGTGTGATAGGCAGAATGTATTTTTGGCTTGATAGTAACATCCTGCTGTTAGCAAATAGTACTTGTTAACTTTCCCACTTGAATTGGTATTCCTGGAAATTATCCATATTGGGTATGAAATGAACAGCTTCAACAAAATATGTTTCTTTTTCCAAAAATACTCGACGACAAATATGTTATAGGTTTTTTTTAATCTGTTGGTTATGTGGGATTGTTCCATCATGCTCTGTTAGTTAAAAAAAATTGAGTCATGATCAAACATGTTCTTAGAAACACAGAAAATGGGAGCAGGTGTAGGCTATTCAGCCTTCAATCTAATTGCTGCTCATCATTCAACTCAGTGCCTTATTCTTGCTTTGTTCCCTGTCCCCTAAGATCTGTATCATGTCCCTTATTGAAAAATCTTAATGTTTTAGCTCAACCGCTGAGAATTCAACCACCAAGAGAATTCCACAGTCTCACTAAGTGAAGAAATTTTTTATCATCGCAGTTCCAAATGGCTTAACCCTGTATACAGTTTTCCAAATGCAGTCTCTCAAATGCTTTATATAGTTCCAACAACACTTCTCTACTCTTATACTCCTTTCATTTCATTTGCCTCCCTTATTGTCTGCTTTACCTGAATACCAGCTTTCTCTAATTCATGCACAAGGGCACCCGGATCCCTCTACCTGCATCTTTTTGAAGTTTCTGCCCGCTTAAGTAACAAGTTTCCTTTTCATTCTTGCAACCAAAATGGATAAGTTCACACTTACCAATGTTAAACACCGTCTGCCACATTTTACCCCATTCATCTAACCCATTCATAACTAATTGTAATCAGAGATAATAGGAACTGCAGATGCTGGAGAATCTGAGATAACAAAATGTGGAGCTGGATGAACACAGCAGACCAAGCAGCATCTTAGGAGCACAAAAGCTGACATTTCGGGCCTAGACCTTTCTGATGAAGGGTCTAGGCCCGAAACGTTAGCTTTTGTGCTCCTAAGATGCTGCTTGGCCTGCTGTGTTCATCTAGCTCCACACTTTGTTATCTCATAACCAATTGTAAATTTCTTATTCTTTCTTTGCAATTTATTTTCTGAATTATTGTGATGTCATCTACAAATATGGCTATTGTAACTTCTATTCCTGCACCTAAGTCATTGATATATTTGGTAAATAGTAGGGCCTCTAGTCCAGAACAATGTGGCACCACACTAATAACATGTTCCCAACCAGAAGCTCATTTATCCCGACTATCTGCTTTCTGTTGATTAGCAAATCCTCTAATCAATCCAATAGTTTACCCATAACACTGTGTGATCTCACGTCTTGCATTCATGTTTTGTGTGACATCTTATCAAATGGCCTCTGGAAGTCCAGATGAACTACTTCTACGTGACTCCTATTATCCATTTTGTTACATCTTCAAAAAACTCTAGCAAACTAATCAAATGGTTTTCACTTCATAATGCCATGCTGTCTCTGATTATTGCATTTTGACTTTCTAAATGTCCTGTTACTACTTTCTTAATAAATGATTCCAACAATTTCCCCACAAACAGACAATAAACTAACTGGTCTATAGTTTCCTTCCTACTTCCCTTTTGAATAAGGATGTTGTATTAGCATTTTTCCAATCTACTGGAACCTTTCCAGAATCCAGACTTATAGTAAGTGACTGCGTGAGTGAATGGATGTGGTAACGTGGGTCATCAGGTCATGTCTGGGGCTATTGGGGTCGGGTTAATAGGGATGGGTCAGGTTGATTCGGGATGGAGGTTGGGTGGTGGTGGGGAGTTTGGTTTGAGTCATGGAATAGCCAGTATGGTAGTCAGGTGGTTGAAGTCTGTGAGTCATGTCATTTTGGGGCATTGTCAGCAGGAAGTACAGTCAGGTCAGGTCAAGAGTTAATGCAATCAGGTCAATGGAAGGGGAAGTCATAAGCTTGAGAAGTTAATCCAATTGAGATGAGCAGGTAGTTAATTTGTTTGGGTAGTTGTCTTGGATTAGTGAGGTAATTGTGTATTTACTTCAATTGAGTTGGGGGTCAATCAGAGTGATTGGTTGGATAGCCAGTTTAGGAGTGTATTTAAGTTGGGTAAGATGATCTGCAAATTGTGCTTGGTATAGTGATTTGGGCAGGTGGCATTTGGTTTTGCTGATTTAGATCAGATACTAAGCAGGATAATAATTCAAGGATATATACCCAGATAAATCCCAGATTTTTGGCCCAAGTCCCTGACATTAAGCTCAGAGGGTCTCAAGCAGTGAAAACCAGAAGTGAAAACCTCGGCAATTTCAGTGAATAGTGGCATTAGGATAATGACATTTCTCAACTTACATTCAATCTGCAACAATTCAGATACAGTAAGATTTTTGCCAATAACAAGTATAAATTTGTGCCTGTAATGATTACATTTATGTTAAATAATTTACTACATTGTATATTTGAGCACCATGAAAGCAAAATAACTTGCAGTATTCCCAAATCTTGAAGATTAATATGAATTAAGACTAATTTGAACATACATAGAGATAACACAGTATAGAGCTGTACGAACACAACAGGCCAAGCAGCATCAAAGGAGCAGAAAAGCTGACATTTCGGGTCAAGACCCTTCTTCAGAAATGTGGGAGGTGAAGGGGATTCTGAAATAAATAGGGAGAGAGGGGTTAGAAGAGGGATGAAGGAAAAGATAGGTGGAGAGGAGATAGACAGGTCCAAGAGGCAGGGTTGGAGTCAATGAAGGTGAATGTAGGTGGGGAGTCAGGGAGGGGATAGGTCAGTCCAAGGAGGATGGGCAGTTCAAGGAGGTAGGATGGGTTCGGAGATAATGGGAACTGCAGATGCTGGAGAATCAGAGATAACAAAGTGTGAAGCTGGATGAACACAACAGGCCAAGCAGATTCTTAGGAGCACAAAAGCTGACATTTCGGGCCTAGACCCTTCATCAAAGAGGGGGATGGGGAGAATGTTTTGAAATAAATAGGGAGAGAGGGGGAGGCGGGCCGAAGATGGATAGAGGAGAAGATAGGTGGAGAGGAGAGTATAGGTGGGGAGGTAGGGAGGGGATAGGTCAGTCCAGGGAGGACAGACAGGTCAAGGAGGCGGGATGAGTCTAGTAGGTGGGAAATGGAGGTGCGGCTTGAGGTGGGAGGAGGGGATAGGTGAGAGAAAGAACAGGTCAGGGTGGTGGGGACGAGCTGGGCTAGTTTTGGGATGCAGTGGGGTGGGGATGAGCTGATAATGGGAACTGCAGATGCTGGAGAATCCAAGATAACAAAGTGTGGAGCTGAATGAACACAGCAGGCCAAGCAGCATCTCAGGAGCACTAAAGCTGACTTTTCGGGCCTAGACCCTTCATCAGATTTGGGCTGGTTTTGAAGCTTGTGAAGTCCACATTGATACCATTGGGCTGCAGGGTTCCCAAGCGGAATATGAGTTGCTGTTCCTGCAACCTTCGAGTGACATCATTGTGGCACTGCAGGAGGCCCAGGATGGACATGTCATCTAAGGAATGGGAGGGGGAGTTAAAATGGTTCGCGACTGGGAGGTGCAGTTGTTTATTGCGAACCGAGCAGAGGTGTTCTGCAAAGCGGTCCCCCAGCCTCCGCTTGGTTTCCCCAGTGTAGAGGAAGCCACAACTGGTACAGTGGATACAGTATACCACATTGGCAGATGTGCAGGTGAATATCTGCTTGATATGGAAAGTCATCTTGGGGCCTGGGATAGGGGTGAGGGAGGAGGTGTGGGGCCAAGTATAGCACTTCCTGCGGTTGCAGGGGAAGGTGCCGGGCGTGGTGGGCTTGGAGGGGAGTGTGGAGCGGACAAGGGAGTCACGGAGAGAGTGGTCTCTCCGGAAGGCAGACAAGGGTGGGGATGGAAAAATGTCTTGGGTGGTGGGGTCGGATTGTAGATGGCGGAAGTGTTGGAGGATGATGCGTTGTATCCAGAGGTTGGTAGGGTAGTATGTGAGGACTAGGGGTATTCTCGTTGAGCGGTTATTGCGGGGGAAGATTTTGAGGGATGTGTTGCGGGAAATGCGGACAGAGTAAAGGGCATTCTCGGCCACTGCAGGGGGGATGTTGCGGTCCTTGAAGAACGCATACATCTGGGATGTGCGGGAGTGGAATGCCTCATCCTGGGAGCAGATGCGGTGGAGGTGAAGGAATTGGGAATAGGCGATTTAATTTTTGCAGGGGGGTGGGTGGGAGGAGGTGTTTTCTAGGTAGCTGTGGGAGTTGGTGGGCTTGAAATGGACATCAGTTTCTAGCTGGTTGCCTGAGATGGAGACTGAGAGGTCCAGGACGGTGAGGGATGTGTTGGAGATGGCCCAGGTGAACTTGAAGTTGGGGTGGAAGGTGTTGGTGAAATGGATGAACTGTTTGAGCTCCTCTTGGGAGCAAGAGGCGGCGCTGATACAGTCATCAACGTAACGGAGGAAGAGGTGGGGTTTGTGGCCAGTGTAGGTGTGGAAGAGGGACTGTTCCACATAACCTACAAAGAGGTAGGCATAGCTTGGGCCCATGCGGATACCCCTTTGTCTGTCGGAAATGGGAGGAATCGAAAGAGAAGTTGTTGAGGGTGAGGACAATTTCGGCTAGGCACACGAGGGTGTATATAGGCGGGATGAGGTTGGTGGGTGGGAGATGGAGGTGGGAGAACTAGTTAGGGAGGCGGGGACTAGCTAGGCTGATTTTGAGGTGCAGGAGGAGGAGGGGCGATTCTGAAGCTTGTGAAGTCCACATTGATACCATTTGGTGCAGGGTTCACAAGCGAAATTGAGATGCTGTTCCTGCACCTCTCAGGTGGCGTCATTGTGGCAATGCAGGAGGCCCAGAATAGACATGTCATCCGAGGAGTTGGCGGGGGGGGGGAGTTGAAATGGTTCGCGGCTGGGAGGTGTAGTTGTTTATTGCGAGCCGAGCAGAGGTGTTCCGCAAAGTAGTCCCCAAGCCTCCGCTTAGTTTCCCGAATTTAGAGGAAGCTACAATGGGAACAGCGGATACAGTATATCACATTAACAGATGTGCAGGTGAACATCTGTTTGATGTGGAAGGTCTTCTTAGGTTCTGGGATGGGGGTGATGGGGGAGGTGTAGGGGCAGGTGTGGCACTTGCTTCAGTTGCAGGGAAAAGTGCCAGAGTGATGGGGCTGGAGGGGAGTGTGGAGCGGACAAGGTAGCCACAGAGAGAGTGGTCCCTCCAGAAAGCAGATAAGGCAAGGGAGGGAAAAATGTCTTTGGTAGTGGGATCAGACTGCAAATGGCGGAACTGTCGGAGGACAGTGCGTTGGATCCTGAGGATGAGGGGGTTCTGTTTTGGTTGCTATTGCGGGGATGGGGGTGTGAGGGATAAGTTGTGGGAAATGCGGGAGACACGGCCGAGGGCATTTTCAACCACTGCGGAGGGGAGGTTGCAGTTCTTGAAAAAGTATGACATCTGGGATGTCCGGGAGTGGAATGCCTCATCCTAGGAGCAGATGCAGCCAAGGCAAAGGAATTGAGAATAGGGGATGGCCTTTTTGCAGGAAGGTAGCTGAGAGGTGGTGTATTCTAGGTAGTTGTGGGAGTCAGTAGGTTTGAAATGGTTTTCAGTTTCCAGGTGGATGCCAGAGATGGAGACAGAGAGGTCCAGGGAGGAGAGAGAGGTATCGGAAATTGTCAATCAGAGATAATTTGAATTGTATGTTGATTTTAAGATTCAAAATGTTTATGTACTTGTGGTTAAACTTGTCCATTATCAAATGTCCTAGGGATGAACTAATAATGTGACTGAAATATTAATTGCATGTTATAATATTGCCTTTCAGCTATGATATCAAATTAGTTTACCAGAAGTAACTAAGTCAAAAAAGTTAGCTCAAATAAGCTTGCAGACGACAGATAGATTTTCTAAATTGTGCACTCAACAAAATACATTAAGCTTTTAGAGTACATGTCCATTTCACTGATTGCTTTGAACCCTCTAATGGGACTGCCGCATAACTGAAGCAATTTCAGCAAAATTTCAAAAGGCACAATAATTGAACAATAAAAAAAACTAAATTATTTGAAATTATTGAGTGAAAACTGGGTAAAATGTTCATTCATATTTCTTAAATGTGTGTTTCTCAGGACAATGTTTCCACTCACTGGACATTTATGTGAGGTGCAAGTTTCAAATTCTGGCCAAAGTGCAACATCTATTGAATTTTTAGTCATTGTGACACTCATGGTAATTTTGCCAATATTGCTCCATTTTAATTTTCTTGAGATTTGTTTCTCTTTTCAACAGAAGTTTGTGGATACAATTAAGCTGACATTATATATATATACAAATTTATTTGTGGAAATCATAGATTAATACGGCACTTTCAACTAGCTGCACCTTATGAAGTGGCATTCTTACCTTCTCTCAGGGTTTGTTTAATGGTCCATCTCACAATTCATCAGTCTTCTTTCAGCACTCATCTTTCACTTTGGGTAGGTGATCCACCTTTCTCTCTTGGATCCTCTCCCCCATTTGACGGTGACTTCTCTCAAATGCATTTTGAAAGATTTCCCACTGTTTCTCTACAGTGGCTCTCTTTAATAATCTTGAATCTGCTGAAGGGGGCCAAATGAAAATGTTTTGTTTCTCCATTGTAAATGGCCAGAGTGACTTTCCGATTGTTGCCTTCTTGAGTTTCAAGTGGATTTAATACAGGGTAGTAATCTAATCCTACATCAGCAGCTCGACATATCTGGATACCTTGTAGAGATAACTCCCATCTATTGCTCATGGTCGACCTTGTTCAGAGTGCTACCACCTAGCAACCTCCATGGTTTTTTGTCAATATCCTTGTGTTTGAACCAATAGGCAAGGTCTTTCCCCTGGGGTGGGCGAGTCCAAAACTAGACGACATGGGTTTAAGCTGAGAGGAGGAAGATATAAGAGGGGCCCAAGGGGGAAACTTTTCACGCTGAGAGTGGTGCATATATGGAATGATCTGCTAGAAGAAGTGGTGGAGGTAGGTACGATTAGAACATTTAAAAGATATCTGGATGGGGATATGAATACAAAGGGTATAGAGGGATATGGGCCAAATGTGACTAGCTTTTTATGGGATATCTGGTCAGCATGGACAAGTGGGGCCAAAGGGTGCATATCTCTATGACTGTAAGGATTCTCAATGCAGACATTTGTTGTTGCAGAAGGCCAGCAAGCTTACATTTCCTTTGATTAATCTAAGAATCGTAGAATCCCTACAGTATGAACGCAGGCCATTCCACCAATCAAGTCCACAGTGACCCCCTGAAGAGCAGCCCACCCAAATCCACACCCCCCAACATATCCCTGTCACCCTGCACTTCCCATGGCTGACCCACCTAATCTTCCCATCCCTGAACACTATGGGCAATTTAGCATGGCTAATCCACCTAATCTGCATGTTTTTGGACTGTATGAGGAAATAAGAGCACATGGAGGAAACTCACACAGACTCAGGGAGAACATGCAAATTCCAAGAACACAGCCATCCAAAGCTAGAATGGAACTCGGGTCCCTGGCTCTGTGAGGCAGCAGATGCGGCTTGTCGAGGTATTCATCTAATTCCACATTGCATATATCCTCGGATGTGCTGACCCTCCTTCACCAGAGTTTGGCTGTATGGCCTCTTCTTGCTGTCTCTTTTGTAGATGTTGAAGATTGTAGAGCTGATGGGAAATTACAGACACAGGTAGGGGAAGCCACAGAGGAATTTGAACACAAAGATGAGAATGTAAGAAAAGATGATGGCACCAGATCAAGAACCAAAGTAGGTCAGTAAGCACGAGGTTGATAGTGATGGTGGCTTGCTGTGTCAGGGCATGGGTAACTGAGCTAAATATGAACTGAAGTATACAGTGGATGCAAGTTGAAAGGATGGCCAGGTAAGCATTGGATTAATGGGATCATGATGTAATGAAAATATACTTGAGGATTTCAAGTACAGGTGTTCCGGCCAATATTTAATCTTTAATCAACATCATAAAAACAAATTACTTAATAATTGCCAAATTATTGTTGGTAGAAGCTTGGGGTGCGCAGATTGGATATCTTGTTTCCTACATTACAGTACCTCTCCTTCAATAGTGCTGCACTGGTGGCGAAGTGGTCTGAGCTGTCTGATGGTCATGAAAGCTGTAGGTACTGGAAGAACTTTCTTCATGCAATATCCTCTACATACCTCAGATAGATCAGGTTTTGATACTGTCAACTTACCAGTGTCAGAAGATCTCAGGATGTTTTATATAAAGGAAAGTTTTTTTCTTTCTCATAAGATGTCAGCATTGCTGGCAGATTCCACATTTATTGACCATCCTGGATCACCCTTGTAAAGGTACTGGTGAACTGTCTTCTTGAACCACTGCAGCCATCTGCTGCAAACAGAACCATCCCTTGGATTGGGTGACACAGGGCAACTACATTACAACCACTGGGATGATTGGTACCAGGAAGGTTGGGAAGCCTGGATGGCACTTCCCTTTGAACAGGCAAACTTAGCACTATGTGACCTTTCGTTTCAAATCTAGTTTAGTTTCAAGGCAGTAACGTGCTATTTATACAAAAGAGTTTCCAGGAATTGCTGCGCTCACCCCTCCAACTCCAGGGGCGTACAGTGTGATGTGCCCTAGGCCGTCTCAACCCCTTAGTGGTGGCTGTGAGGGTAGATAACACACACACAGTTGTCTTAGTAATAATTATACATTAGAATTGCACATTAACAACCTGGTCGAAGGAACGGAGGGTATAGTTGCCAAGTTGCAGATAGCACAAAGATTGGTGAAGGGACAGATAGTATTGAGGAAGCAAGGAGGTGGCAGAAGGGCAGGCCAGGAGAATAGGCAAAGAAGTGGCAAATGGGCTACAGTGTGGGAAAGTGTTTGGTAGGAAAATGGAGGTTGTCTTCTAAATGGGGAAAGGCTTCAGAAATCTGAAGCACAAAGTGACTTGGGAGTTCTAGTTTAGGATTCTCTTAAGGTTAACAAACAGGTTCAGTTATCAGATGGAATGCAAAAGCGATGTTAGCATTAATTTCAAGAGGTCTAGAATACAAGAGCAGAGATGTGCTGGTCAGGCCGTATAAAGCTCTGATGAGCTTGCTTTTGGAATATTGTGTGCAGTTTTGAGTCCCATTTCTAAGAAAGGGTGTACTGGCATTGGAGGGTATCCAGAGGAGATTTGTATCAAAGCTCCAAGGATGAAAAGCTAGTGGTATGAGGAACAGTTGAGGATTCTGGTTCTGCACTCAATGGAGTTTAGAATGATGAGGGGATGTTATCTAGTTGAAATTTACAGAGTATTGAGAGGCCTGGATAGAGTGGACATGGAGAATATGTTTCTATATGAGGGAGAGTAGGACCCAAGGGCATAGCATCAGAGTGAATGGCCAACTCTTTAGAATTGAGACAAGGAGGAATTTCTTCAGCCAAAGGGTGGCTAATCTGTGGAACTCATTGCCACAGAGGGCTGTGTAGCCCAAATCATTGAGATTGGTTCTTTGATTAGTAAAGGAATCAAAGGTTATCAGGAAAAGGCAGGAGAGTGTAGCTGAGAAGCATGTCAGCAATGATCAAATGGTAGAGAAATCTCAATGGGCTGAATGGCCCATTTTTGCTCCTGTATCTAAAGGTCTTATAGTCAATGAAAGGAAATTCTGGGCCTTGGACCCAATACTAGTGAAGAATGGATCGAACAGGATATTGTGATGAATCAGATCCTGCACAATCGATCCAGTAAGGATGCTGCGATGGCACTAACTTAGGGAAGGAACAGGCGAAGTGCATCAATGCTGATCTGGAGGTTTTTCTGCTCTGGGAGCAAATATCTGGTGAAAAGCTCCTGGACGATCTTTCCAGAACAAGGAACCCCTAAAACCTCGTTCCTTCCTCCTTTTAACGTGATCACTGAAACAATAATGGTAAGGGCTGTACCGTCATGATGCCCTGGTTCTGGAGGTAACAGCAATGCACTATGAGAATACATGCTCCAAGTATGGGACAGCAACACCCAAGTGGTCAAGGCAGTGAAACAATTGTTTTAGGCTACCAATGGTCTGTTCTATTCTAATTCTAGTTGCAGTTAACAAATTAATTATTCATTAAAATGCTCCTTAACTATAGGCATAGAGATCCATTGTGCAGGAAAGGGCCCATTGTATCCACACCAGTCAAAAACAGCTACCTAACTATTTTTCCAGCACTTATCCCACAGTCCTGTACACCTCAACATCAGAAATGCACAACTAAATACTCCTTGAATGTAATGAGGGTTCCCGTCTCTTTCACCCTTATGTTCAAGATTCCCACCAGCCACTGGATGAAAAAAGTTTCTCCTCTCATCTCCTCAAACCTTCCGTCTTGACCTTAAATCTGTCTTTAGTCATTGATCCCTTCATCAACAAAGAAATGTTTCTTCCTATTTACCCTGCCTATGCCCCTCATAATTTTAAACATTGCCCCTTCTCAATCACCTCTGCTGTAAGAAAACCAAACCCAGTCTGTCCAATCTCTCTTCATAACTGAAACTCTCCAGCTCAGTCAACATCCCTGTAGACCTCTCCTGCATCCTTCCCACTACTGACACATCTCTTCCACAATGTGGATTCCAGAACTGCCATCATTGTAGATGTGCTGTCCACATGGGAGCAGGGGGAAATGGGGACTCATCAGCCATGTGTAGAGCAAATTGCGCTCATCACCAAACAGACACACCGTGGTTTGAAGTGGAAGCTCAAATATGGCTGACTGTTGCAGGATGAAGTCATCCTAACTGAGTTAACGAAAACAGGAATTTTAAAAAAACTACTTTTATAGAATGAAATAAATGTAGTTGTAAAATATCTCCCTGTTGAAGATGAATCACTCTCAAAGCCAAGTGTCTGCAGTCAAAGGCTCCTTTCACCAAAGGGAAATTTGCTAACTTGACAAAGCTAAATACTTGCTCCAGCTGCTGTTTATACTGAGACAAAAGACGATGAAAATTGCTCTTCTGGCTTAAGGATTTCAAACACCAGCAAAGTGATGGAAACTGTTACAATCAGGGCACTCATACAGCACTAACTTAACTATAACCTGCTCATTGAAGCTCACTTTGACTCAGTCAGCTCCTGACTACATCACAGCTTTGGTTCAAATATGGCCAAATTTAAGTAAATCTAAGGTTTAGCTCAAAGTGATTGCCCTTGAATCAAAGCAGCGTTTGAAAGAGTGTAGCAATAAGGAATCCTAGCAAAACTGAAGCCAATGGGAATCAACAGAAAACTCTCCACTAGCCAGAGCTATGTGTAGCAAGAGGAAAATGGGTGTGGCTATTGGGAGCAAATTGATTCAGTCCTGGGACATTGCTCAAGGGGTTCCTTAGGGTAGTGTTCTGGTCACAACCATCTTCAGATGCTTCTTCAATGATCCTGCCTCCATGATTGGATCAGAAATGGGAATGTCCAGTGAGGTATACAATGTTTAGCACAATTCTATCACGTTCAATACGGACACAACGCATGTCCACGCACAGTAAGACATGGACAACTTGGGCAGGTTAGCAAAATGTAGCATTTATACCACTTGTGCCAAGCAATGACCATCTTTAACCAGTCAGAATTTAAATACCTCCAGTTGAGTATCAATGATGTTATATCACTGAACTCCCCACCACTAAGGTTGCATTTAACCAGAAACTGAACTGGACCAAACATGTAAATAGTTTGACAACAAGAACAGGTCAGAAACTGTGAATTGTATGGGGACCACTGCAGTGTCTGATTTATGAAATCTTTTCCACCATCAACAAGTGCAAGTCACCAGTGCAAGGGAATGTGTTTCACTTACCCGAATGAATGCAACTCTGAAAATTGTCAAGAGGCTCCAACTAGATCCAGAACAAAGGAGTGCACATTTTTAACTCTCCATCCACCACAAACTGTTACACTGTGACAGTAGTGCATAGTATATTTGGCACAAATATACCAAACCTCATTTGACAACATTTTCCAAATCCATGACCAACAGGCACTTGGAAGGACAAGGGCAGCACATACACCGAAACACTAACATCTGCAAGCTTCTTCACAGGTCAGATCCTTTCCTGACTTGAACATTAACAGAGTCATAGAGATATACAGGACAGGAACAGACCATTCATCCAACTCATCCACGTCAACGAGGCATCTTAAATTAGTCTATCCCTATTGTCTAGCATTTGGCCCATATCCCTCTAAACCCTTCCTATTTATATACTCATCCAGATGCTTTATAAATTTTTGTAAATGTGCCATCCTCCACCACTTCCTTTGGCAGATCATTGCATACATGCACCACCCTCTGTGTGAAAAATTGACCCTTCAGTCCCTTTTATATCTTTTCCTTCTCATCTTAAACCTATGCCCTGTAGTTTTGGACTTCCCTACCCTGGGGTAAATACCTGGGTTATTCACCCTATCCATGCCCACCAAGATTTTATAATCTTGTATAAGGTCACTCCTCAACCTCCGATGCTTCAGGGAAAATAACCCTAGTCTATTCCGTCTCTCCCTCGAGGTCAAACCCTCCAATCCTGGCAACATTCCTATGAATCTTTTCTAACCATTTCAAGTTTCACAACATTCTTCCTATAGCAGGGAGACTAGAATTCAATGCAGAATTCCAAAAGTGACCTAACCAATGTCCTGCACAGTCACAACATGACTTCCCAATTCCTATAGTCTGTCCACTGAACAAATCTCAGGCAACCAGCTTGCAACTGATGTCCATTTCAAGCCCACCGACTCCCACAGCTACCTAGAATACACCTCCTCCCACCCACCCTCCTGCAAAAATTCCATCCCCTATTCCCAATTCCTCCGCCTCCGCCGCATCTGCTTCCACGATGAGGCATTCCACTCCCGCACATCCCAGATGTCCAAGTTCCTCAAGGACCGCAACTTTCCCCCACAGTGATCGAGAACGCCCTTGACGGCGTCTCCCACATTTCCCACAACACATCCCTCACACCCCGCCCCCACCACAACCGCCCAAAGAGGATCCCCCTCGTTCTCACACACCACCCCACCAACCTCTGGATACAACGCATCATCCTCCGACACTTCCGCCATCTACAATCCGACCCCACTACCCAAGACATTTTTCCATCCCCACCCCTGTCTGCTTTCTGGAGAGACCACTCTCTCCGTGACTCCCTTGTTCGCTCCACACTGCCCTCCAACCCCACCACACCCGGCATCTTCCCCTGCAACCACAGGAAATGCTACACTTGCCCCCACACCTCCTCCCTCACCCCTATCCCAAGCCCCAAGATGACTTTCCACATTAAGCAGAGGTTCACCTGCACATCTGCCAATGTGGTATACTGCATCCACTGTACCCGGTGTGCCTTCCTCTACATTGGGGAAACCAAGTGGAGGCTTGGGAACTGCTTTGCAGAACACCTCCGCTCGGTTCGCAATAAACAACTGCACCTCCCAGTCGCAAACCATTTCCACTCCCCCTCCCATTCTTTAGATGACATGTCCATCATGGGCCTCCTGCAGTGCCACAATGATGTCACCCGAAGGTTGCAGGAACAGCAACTCATATTCTGCTTGGGAACCCTGCAGCCCAATGGTATCAATGTGGACTTCACCAGCTTCAAAATCTCCCCTTCCCCCACCGCATCCCAAAACCAGCCCAGTTCGTCCCCTCCCCCCACTGCACCACACAACCAGCCCAGCTCTTCCCCTCCACCCACTGCATCCCAAAACCAGTCCAACCTGTCTCTGCCTCCCTAACCTGTTCTTCCTCTCACCCATCCATTCCTCCTGAGATGCTGCTGGGCCTGCTGTGTTCATCCAGCCTCACATTTTATTATCTTGGATTCTCCAGCATCTGCAGTTCCCATTATCACTCATACCAAATGCCTTCTTCACTCTTCTATCTACCTGCAACTCTACTCTCAAGTAACTATGAACCTGTACCCTAAGGTCTCCCTTTATTCAGCAACACTGCTCAATACCTTACCATTAAGTGTGTAAGTCCTACCCTGACTTGCTTTTCCAAAATGTAGCACCTTACATTTATCTAAATTAAACTTCATCTGCTACTCCTCAGCTCATCTGATCAAGGTCACTTTGTACTCCGAGGTAACCTTCTTGGCTGCCAACAATTTTGGTGACATCTGCAAACTTACTAACCTCACCACCTATATTCACATCCAGATCATTCATTTAAATGATGAAAAGCAGTGGACCCAGCGCTGGTCCCTACAGCACACCACTGGTCAAAGCCCTCCAGTCCAAAAAGCAACCCTCCACCGCCATTCTCTCTCTCTCCTATCTTCGAGCCAGTTCTTTATCCAGATGGCCATTTCTCCCTGTATTCCATATGATCTAACCTTGCTAATCAGTTTACCAATGGAACCTTTTCAAAAGCCTTACTTAAGTCCATATCAATCATGTCCACTGCTCTGCTATCATCAATCCTCTTTGCCAATTTTTCAAAGAACTCAGTTTTGTGTGACATGATTTTCCAAACACAAAGCAATGTTGACTATCCCTAATAAGCCTTTGCCTTTCCAAACACATGTCAATCCTGTCCCTCAGAATCCCCTCCATCAACTTACCCACCACTTACATTAGGCTCACCAACATATAGTTCCCTGGCTTTTCCTTACCACCTTTTTTAAAAAGTAGCACCACATTAGCCAACCTCCAGTCTTCTTCCTGCCTTCACTGTCATTGGGTCGAAAACATGCAACTGTGTTCCTAACAGTACTGTGGATTGAGTTACACCAAATGGACTAGGGGCAATTTAAGGAAGTATCTCCCTCCAACTGGGGTGGCACAGTGGCTCAGTGGTTAGCACTGCTGCCTCACAGTGCAAGAGACCCAGGTTCAATTCCACCCTTGGGCTACTGTCTGTGTGGAGTTTGCACATTCTCCCTGTGCCTGTGTGGGTTTCCTCCCACAGTCCAAAGATGAGCAGGCTGTGTTGCTTGGCCGTGCTAAATTGCCTGTAGTATTCAGCAATGTGCAGGTTAAGTGGATTATGGGGCGATGGGTCTGGGTGGGATACTCTACGGGTTGGTGTGGACTTATTAGGCCAAAGTGCCTGTTCCCACACTGTAGGGATTCTATGATTACTAACCTTCTCAAGGATAAACAATAACTGTTGGCCTTGCCAGCTATGCTTGTAGCCAATGGAAAAAAAAATCAAAAAGTGTACATTATGAGGAGGGAAGCTACTTTTTCCATGTTTTGTTCATTTATCAATATACGACATGTCCATATGATGTACCAATTGCTCATGAGTCTGTAATTAAGAAAGCGCATGTAATGTTGTTGTTTATTTCAAGAGGGTTGGAATATAAAAGCAGCGATGTGCTTCTGAGGCTTTATAAGGTTCTGGTTAGGCCCCATTTAGAATACTGTGTCCAATTTTGGGCCCCACACCTCAGGAAGGACATACTAGCCCTGGAGCGTGTCCAGCGGAGATTCACGCGGATGATCCCTGGAATGGTAGGTTTAACGTATGATGAACGGCTAAGGATCCTGGGATTGTACTCATTAGAGTTTAGAAGGTTGAGGGGAGATCCAATAGAAACTTACAAGATAATGTATGGTTTAGAAGGGGTGGACGCTAAGAAGTTGTTTCCATTAGGCGGGGAGACTAGGACCTGTGGGCACAGCCTTAAAATTAGAGGGGGTAAATTTAAAACTGAAATAAGATGACATTTCTTCAGCCAGAGAGTGGTGGGCTTGTGGAATTCATTGCCGCAGAGTGCAGTGGAGGCCGGGACATTGGATGCCTTCAAGGCAGAGATCGACAAATTCTTGATCTCAAAAGGAATCAAGGGCTACGGGGAGAGTGTGCAGGGAAGTGGTGTTGAAATGCCCATCAGTCGTGATTTAAATGACGGAATTGACCTGATGGGCCGAATGGCCTTACTTCCACTCCTATGTCTTATGATCATTTTAGACCTAACATTTAGATTTAGCATTTTCTGAAGATCCAAGAGTAAAACTACGTTGTTTTATTGATCACTTTAATTAAGAATCACATTCTATTCAGAATTTGAAAAGCTGATGCCATTCTCTCTATCATGTTAATAGTAGCAGTAGTCCCTGACTACTTAGAGTTTCCATTTTAACTTTGACAATCTGATATTTCAACAAGAATATTCTGTGAAGATAATTACCTACTGTGTTATTGCAACAATAAATCCATTTAAATCCATTTCCAGATTAATCTATTTTAATCATAATTTTTGAACCTTTAAGTTGTTTGAATGTTCAAAATAAATGCTGAGTACACGAGTGTTCTAGTTATTATAACCAACATTGGCCTGTCACTCCAGGATAGACACTGAAACAAAAATTAATATACTTTTACATCAATATAAGGATTAAATATCATTGAATATAATTACAACTGTAATGTCCAGTTAATCTAAATTTAGTCTATATTTTTTAATATTGGGAGCCTAATTTTAAGAGGTTGACTTTTAAAGAATTAGTCTACAAGATAAACTGAGTGAAAGGGAATAAGTATATGTTCCACTCTTGTTTTTTCAACTGACAAAAGTATTCATGAGCAGAATTAATGCAGTTTGACAAATTGTGTTATAATTAACCATGCAGAAGACAAGAAGCTCAAAACAATATATGTGTATATTTCCACATTTGCAATGTTATCTAATGAATCTGACAAAAAAAATTCTTAATACTTAGCCTGCATACTTTTTTTTTATTAATTCGTGGGAAATGGACACCACTGGCTGGCTAGCATTTGTTATCCATCCCTAGTTACTGTTAAGAATGTGTGGTAAGCTGCTTTCTTGTAACATCGAAGTCCACCTACTGTGCCTGGAACTACAATGCCCTTAGCAAGAGAATTCCAGGATTTTGACCCAGCAGCAAGCGAAGGAATGGCAATATATTTACAAATCAGAGTAGTGAGTGGCTGGAGGGGAGATTGCATATGGTAGTGTTCCCAGGTCCTTGTACTTCTAGATGGTACCGGTAGTGGGTTTGGAAGTTGCTGTCTAAGGATCTTTGGTGAATTTCTGCAGTGCATCTGATAGATAGGACACACCACAGTTACTGAGCGTCAGCAAGTGGATGCTTGTGGATGTGATTTCAATCAAGCGAACTGCTTTGTCCTGGATGGTGTCAAGCTTCTTGAATGTTGTTGGAGCTTCAGATATGCTCTTGTAGCCATTGTGTTTATATGGTGAGTCCAGTTGAGAGTCTGGTCAATGGTAACAGCAGGATAGCAATATTATGGGATTCGGTGATGGGGCGATGACTAGATTGTCTCTTATTGATGATGGTCATAGCCTGGCATTTGTGTGGTGTGAATGTTACTAGCCATTCGTCAGCCCAAGCCTGGATATTTTCCAGATCTTGTTGCATTTGAACACGGACTGCTTCAGTATCTGAGGAGTCACAATGGTGCTGAACATTTTGCAGTCATTGGCAAACATCTCCCTTTTCTGACCTTAGGATGGAGGGAAGGTCATTTGATGAAGCAGCTGAAGATAGTTGGGCTTAAGACACTTTCCTAAGGAACTCCTGCAGAGATGTCTGGAGCGGAGATGACTGATCTCCAACAACCACAACCATCTTCCGATGTGCCAGGTACAACTCTAACTAGTGGAGAGTTTGCACCTGATACCAACGGATTTCAGTTTTGCTAGGGCTCCTTGATGCCATTTTCAATCGAATAAAGTCTTGATGCCAAAGCCTGTCACACTGTCCTCATCTCTAGAATTCAACTCGTTTCTATATGTTTGAACGAAGGCTGTAATGTGGTCAGGAACTGAGCGGCCTAAGAGGAATTCATCACTCAGCAGGTTATTGTTGAGCAAGTCCTGTTTGATAGCACTGGTGATAACACATTCTATCACTTTACTACTGATCAAAAGTAGAGTAATGGGGCAGTAATTATGTGGATTGGATTCATCCTGCTTTTTATATACAGGACATACCTGGGCAATTTTACACATTGTTGGGTAGATGTCAGCATTGTAACTGTATTGGAACATCTTGGCAAGGAGTGCTGCAAGTTCTGCAACACAAGTCTTCTACTGCCAGAGTGTTGTCAGCGTCCACAATGTTTGCAGTATCCGGTGTCTCCAAACATTTCTTGATATCAAGTGGCGTGAATCAAATTGGTTAAAGACTGGTATCTGTAATGCTCGGAACCACTGGACGAGGTCAGAATGGATCATCCACTTGGCACTTCTGGCTGGAGATTGCTGCAAATGCTTCAGCCTTATGTTTTCACTGACCTGCTGGGCTCTTCCATGATTAATACTATGAAGCCATGTAGAGTAATTGTGAATTGAAAGGCAGGAGCTGGAATTTGTAAAAAAAATGGAGAAGAGTACATGGCTCCTTTAAGAGGTAAAGTGCTTTTCTAAGCTAAGGAATTTATACAGAAAAGAAATGTGTCTGTATGTAGCTGAAAATGTATAGCCAGTTCTCAAATTGAAACATGTATCAATTGGCTATTTGATTAGAAACGTTAAGCTTGTGTTAATGTTTTTGAAACTAGCTGGGATCAGCCAATTAATTTAAACCAAGCACAAAGCAATTGAAAGTTGACTGAATTTAAATCTGATGGTTTTGATAACCTTGGGCCAATGCTGGTCTAAGAAAATTGATATGTCATCCAAGGTATATAAGGAGTGGGGTTTTGAAAATTGGGGCAAGAGCAAACTGTCATCTGATTAATAAGCATCTAGCTCTCACAAGAAATTGCTGAGCTTTCTAAGAAAGCACCATCTATCCATAAAAAGTATCACAACACTTACTGCTAAGAGTCCTCACATAAGACAGGGTGGCACAGTGGCTCAGTGGTTAGCACTGCAGCTTCACAGCACCAAGTACCCAGGTTCGATTCCAGCCTCAGGTAACTGTCTGTGTGGAGTTTGCACATTCTCCCCGTGTCTGCGTGGGTTTCCTCTGGGTGCTCCGGTTTCCCCCCACAGTCCAAAGATGTGCTGACTAGGTGGATTGGCCATGCTAAATTACCCATAGTGTTCAGGGGTGTGTGTGGTTTATAGGGGGATGGGTCTGGATGGGATGCTGCAAGGGGCAGTGTGGACTTGTTGGGCCAAAGGGCCTGTTTCCACACTGTAGGGAATCTAATCTAAAACAAAACTTCACAGAGAAAACATGCCGGATCAGCACAAAGAAAGGCACTTATGACTTGAGAACAGCTGAGGAAAGGCATGTAGGCTTTGAAAGGCAAAATTTTAATTTATTTTCTTATTACTTGGGTTTATATAAGTGTGACTTGTGTTTATTAGAAGAGCATACCGGTAGAATTTAATTTCGTTCACTGAGGGAATAGTTAGTAGTTAAGGGGAATTATTCAGTTTGTTAGCAATTTTGTTAATTTATTCACTAATAGGGTTAAATAAATAAACTGTTACTTGTTAGTTATAAAGTGAATGTCAGGGATTTTTGTTCATTTAACCCCTCTTTTCAACAGATTATAAAGCTGAGGTAAGCTTCTCCGGATGTTTTGGGTTTAATTATTAGAAGGGAACATGTACTCCCACCATAACAGATTGGGGGCTTGTGTTTTGGTTTAATTGTCAGAGAGGTTCAACCTTCCTCTCCGTAACATTAATGATGGAGATATTTACAGAGTTGCCTCTTCCAGTGTGTTATTTAATTGTCCACCATGATTCATGATTGGAAGTGGCAGGACTGCAGATTTTCGATCTGATTTGTTGGTTGTGGGTTCACTTAGCTCTGACTATCACTTGCTGCTTATGCTATTTGGTATGCCAGGTTAACATCTCATTTTTGGGAAGGCCTGGTGCTGCTCCTGGCATGCCCTCCTGCACTCTCCTTTGAATTAGGCTTGATCCCCTGACCGGGTGACAATGTTTGAGGAGGGAATATGCCAGGCCATCAGGTTACAGATTGTGCTGGAGTACAATTCTGCTATAACTAATGGCCCACAACACCACATGAATGCCCAAACTTGAGCTGTTATATCTATTCAAAGTTTGTTGCTTTTAACACAGTGATAATGCCACACAATACGACGCTGGGTATTCTCAATGTGAATGCAGGAATTCATCTCTTCAAAGACTGTGCGATGGTCTCTCTTACTGATACTGACGTGGATAGATGCATCTGCAGCTGGCAGATTGGTAAGGATGACGCCAACTATGTTTTTCCCTCTTGTTGGTTCCCTCACCACCTGCCGCAGACCCAGTCTAGCAGCTGTGTCCTTTAGGACTCGACCAGCTCAATCTGTAGTACTGCTGCTGAGCCACTTTTGCTGGCAGGCAGTGAAATCCTCCGCACCCCTGCCACTCTCACTGCTTTCTCTCCAAGTATTGTTCAAAATGGAGGTGTCCTGATTCATCAGTCTAGGGATATGATGGCTTGCCAGACCATTTGGAGAGCAACAGTGAGTCAACCACACTGCTGTGTGTCTGGAGTCCCATGTAGGCCAGACCAGGTGAGAATGGCAGATTTTTTTTCCTGAAGAACATTAGTAGACCAGATGGATCTTTCTTAAAATTGACAATGGTTTTATAGTCATTAGTAGATTCTTAATTCCTTATTTTTATTTTATTGAATTCAATTTCCACCAACTGCATGACAGGATTCAAACCCAGGTCTCTAGTATATTAGCCAAGTTTCTGGACTAGCAATCTTGTAAAAATACCACTAGACCTTCTTAAAGCCATAACCACAAATATATCCGAAGTGATACAAAGAAGAATTACAGATATTATATTTCAATTCCTTGTTATCACTGTCAGAAGAACACATATGAGTACATGAGCAGATGGTTGATACCTACATCTAGAATAGAGTGAACTAATTGTTAGGATTTTAGTCTCTTGGTAGTACATAACCTGATTATTGTTCATTTCAACTCAAAAGGTGTCTGACATGGTTCTTAAGGACAAAAGAATCAAAGAAAGTGGGAAGAAGACACTGAATTGGATGGTCAACCCTGACCATAATGAATGGTGGTGCAGGATTAAAGGGCCAAATGACCTACTCCTGCTCCTATTTTCTATATTTCTATGTCATTGCTAAAAATAATGTGGACAAAGTTTTTCATCTCTCATACTCAAGACATCAGAAAATAAAATAAAAGGATTAAAGGTCAAAATTCCTTTTTGCCTTCTTAATTACTTGCTGCACCTGCATGCACATGAACATCTAGATCTTTTGTGCCACACATTTTTGTAGTCAACATTAGAAGTCCTCTGCAGAGCAACCTGTGAGGGCAGCCGTGCCCCTTTGGTTATCATGTTTCGTTAAGGCTTAACTTCAATGATAGTAACCAAACTTGATGGAATGTTAGCCCCTCAGTCTACCACTGGGAGGCCATTTTCTTTAATCAACCAGAATACAGGCTAAACAGAAGGCCTATGTATTCAACTGGAAAATCTAGTTGGCATTGAGAATTATTAATTACCCTTTTGAGCAATCACATGCCATTGCATAATGAAAAGGCCTGTTGCAAAATGGCTCACAAGTGCAAACATGCTAGCAAATTAGCAATGCTAGCTGCGAACAGGATTTAGTAGCCTTCTTGACCTTGATCCCAAGCCCAATGCTGAATGAAAGTTCAGCCGTTTAACTCTTGTTCTTCTCTCCAAAGATACTGCATATCCTACTGAATACTTCCTGTTTCTATTTCATTTCTATCATCTGCAGTAGTTTGCTTTTTCAAGCTGGAAATATGACTGGTATCTCTTCTTGTAGTTTCTACTGCTCTTTTAGAATTAAACATTTCAATTATTTCCTACTTTTGCAGTTATGCATACTGCGCAAATAATCATGCTGCTAAAAACTGTTTTCCAAATCCATCACCTCCCCTTTACTCAATAATTATCCCACTCATTTTCAAAATAATTAACATCATCGCCTGGTAAGTACAATAAAGAAAAGCGATCGTGGTCTGCAGATTAAGGCACATAAATAGATCAGTGGAGACAGCAAATGGCAAAGGAGGGGAATTGTTCATGAAAGTCATTTATAAATTGCTCCACCCTCCCACCCAACATTCACTACTCTGTAAGACTCAAATAAATTGTGGGCTCAGGTGTATGAATCATTAAAATATCATGATTAAGGGCAGAAAATAATCAAGAAAACTAATGGAATGCTGGCCTATACATCTAGAGGACTAGAGTACATAGTTATGTATAGTTAGCATAGTTAGAACCTACTTGGAGTCCTGTGAGGAGACCAGGCACCATAACTTAGGAAGCGTACATTGGCCTTGGAGAGAGTTACACATAGGTTTATAAGAATAATACCTGGACTTTAGGAGTTAAGTTATGAGGAGAGATTAGAGAAGCTAAACCTATTTTATTCCAAATTTAGAAGGTTAAGGGGTGAGCTGATCGAAGTCTTCAAGGTAACAACAGGAAAAGACAGGGTGGATAAAGATAAACTACTTCCACTGTTTGGGAATTCCAGAGTTGGGGAGCATAATCTGAGAATTAGGGCCAGATTGTTCATAAGCAAAATTAGGAAGCACTTTGACACACAAAGGGTGGTAGACATTTGGAAATCTCTCCCAAAAATGTTAAGGCAGTTGTTAGTTTTATAGCTGAGATAGTTAAATTTTTGTTCGGGGACTAAGGGATATGGGCAAAAGCAGAAATGTGAAGTTAGGCCACAGATTAACCATTGTCTCATCAAACAGTGGAACAGGCTTGGGAGTGCTGCTGATTGGCCTACTGTTCCACTGTTCCTAAATCAAAAAGTAATTGGGACTTGTAAAGAAGATACTATAATAACCGTGAGTATTTTAATTTTCACATGGACTGGACAAATGAAATTGTCAATGATAGTTGGGCGAGCAATCTCATAGAATGTCTTTTAAATTAAATCAATATTAAAGGAGCATGCCATAGTAAGCTTGATAGTGTGTAAGAAATAATAAGATTAATAAATAACTTCATAGTGAAGAACCCTGTAGGCAGTAGCAGTTATGGCATGGCAGAACTTGACAGTCAGCTTAAAGATTAGAAATGCGGTTTAAAAGTAATGTTTTAAATTTAATTATAGGAATTACAAAGGAATGAAAATAGTATTGTTCAAATTGGACTGGGAGAATAGGGTAGAAGCTAAGACAATAAAGAAGCAGTGATAGAAATTAAGAAGATAATTCATTACTCTCAACAAAAAATTTATTATCTACGACTGAAAGAAAGGCATTATGAAGAAGATGCAGCATCTAAAGTTAATAACTATATCTAATTGGTAAAGGCTTATAATGCTTAGTGGTAGGGCAAAAGAATACAAATGTGAGAAGAATATAAAAATAAGTGGACGTTTCTACATGTATATAACAAAAAAAAGTAGCTAAAATAAGTAGTAGCGTCTTAAAGGATGAGACTGGGGAATTAACAAGAAATAAAATGAATTGTAGAGACTTTCAATAAATGTTTTATCTTTCTTCAAAAAGAAAGGGTCACCAAAACAACAAGACATCAAGAGGCAAGAAGATTTCAGAAAATTAACACAATAATGGCACTCCCGCAAAAAAATACTAGTGAAACTAATGGGTTCAAAGGCTGACAGGTTCTGTGGGTATCCTAAAGATAAAATCCTTCAAAATTCCTGAAATTATGGAAATGTCCCAGTGGGTCGAAAAATTGTAAATGCGACTCCTGTACTCAAAAAAGGAGTGAAGACTGAAAACAGCAAACTATAGCTTAGCTAATCTAACATCTGTCTTTTGAAAAGTGGTAGACTGTATCATTAAGCGTTATCATTATTATAGAAACTTTTAAAAAAATCTGTTTTGGAAAGCTGCATGGATTTATGAAGGGTAGGATTATGTTTGATAAACTTGCTAAAGGTATTTTTGACCAGTGTCTATAAGGGAGAACCAGTAGCTGTGGAGATTTGGATTTTGTTAAAGCTTGTGATAAAATCCCAAAGGAGATTAAGAACAAAGTGAAAGCGTATGGTACTGGAGACTAGTATGGAATGAGGATTAGTTAACAGACAGAAAACAGCGATCAGCGATAAACAAGTTACTGTTAGGTTGGCAGGTTGTGACCAGTGGGATGAATGTTTAGGCCCCAGATGTTTACAATCTATCATGCTTTCCAGATGATAAAAGCTTGATTGAAATGTGAGTTGTAAGGAGGTTGCAATGAGGCTTCAAGTGGATTTAAGTAGACTCTGAGTGGGCAAGACCATGGCAGATGGAATATAATGTGAATGAGTGTGAGTTATCCACTTTCAGAGGATGATCAGAAATACAGAGCACTGCACAATTGGTAAGATATCAGAGAGTAGCGATGTCCAAGGGAATATCGGTGTTCTTGTATGTAAATCATTGTTAGCTAGCATGTAGGTACAGCAAGCAACTGAATTGATTTCCTGGAATGGTGCAATTGTCATATGAGGAGGTTAAGCCAATATTATCTGGAGCTTTGAAAAATGTGGAGTGATTTCATGGAAATTTACAATATGCTTAAAGGGATGGGAACAGCTGATGCAGAGAGGACATTTGCCTTGATCTAGAGCCAGGGGACAAAATGTCTGAAGGAAAGGCAAACCATTGAGGACTGAGATAAGAAGACATTCCATTTGTCATATTCTCCCACTCACTACAGGTGGAAGTATTGACCACTGCTAGCACCTAGCTAGATTTCGACAATAGTACCAGCTTCAAATCCCAGCCATGCATCTAGTCAAACATTGGCAACCCACAGTTCCTGAATAGCTACTTTATTGTCCCCAGCATATCTGACTATGGGTAATTGGCACCCAGCTTTGCCAATGAGGACCTGGAAGTCCTGTCAGAAAGGGCGTGAGTGCAGTCGCTGCTTCTGGAGCATGCCATGAGATGCTGTTTGAAGATTTTTAAGTCAGAGTTAGGTAAATTCTTGATTACCAAGGGGATGAAAGACTGTCAGAAATACACCAGAAGGTAGAGATTGGGTTTAAATCAGATCAGCCTCAACCTTATTGAGTGGTGAAACATGCTCAAAGGGCCGAATCCTACTCTTGTTCCTCATCCATACGTCAATTGGTGAACTGGGATCACCAACGTACTGCGCTGACTTCCCTGTTGGGAACTGTCATCACCTAGTTTCTATCTAGCAGGTGACAAAGTGGAAAATTGCATAACAATGAGCCGAGATTATGGAAGAATGAATATGTGAATGCATACTAATAGACTCAACTCGGCTTTCAGCTGCTCACTAGTACGAAGCTCATCCTACCATTCAATACCTATTGGGAAATAAGACCTTTCACTGTCACCATAATAATTCTCACATAATTCTCCAAATTTTTGCACAAAAGTCAGTCTAAGGCTGGAAAGATTCCATCCTTAATTTCAAAGGAGAGAAACTGAAGAATGGAGACAGAAAGGACTGCAGATACTGGAAGCTGGAGTCAACTAATGTGCATCTGGAAAAGCACAGGGGGTCAGACAGCATCCCAAGGGCAGGAAAGTCAGCGTTTCAGGCTGACACCGTTCATCAGGACTGAGGAGTGGGAAGGGGCCCCAAAAATAAATAGATGAAATGGAGGTAGGCAGATGCAAGTCAGGGATTATTGTGGTTGTACAGTGGGAAGGGTGGAATGGATAGATGAGTGGGAAGATGGACAGGTTTGGAGGTAGAGAGATTTGGAAACTGGTGATGCAGGTAGGATATTATTGTGGTGCGTCAGTGGGAAGGGTGAAGCAGATGGGTAAGTTAGAAGATGGGCGGTTGAGGGAGCAGAGATTTTGAAGCTGGTAAAGTCAATATTCAGGCCATTGGTCTGTAAGCTCCCAAGGCAAAATATGAGGTGTTGTCCCTACAGTTTACGTTCAGCCTCATTCTGACAGGGAAGGAAGCCAAGGATGGACTTGTCACCAGGGGAAGTGGAAGGGGGAGTTAGAGTGGATAGATTGGGTTGGTTGGTTTGTGTGTGTTGAGTGCAGTTGCTCCACGAACCAAGCCCCAAGTCTGGTCGGTCTTCCTGATATAGAGAAGACCGCATTGGATGCAACAGATGACGTTAGATGAAGTGCAGGTGAATCGCTGCTGGATTTAGAAGGATTGCTTGGGGCCTTGGATGAGAGGTGGATATAGGGGCAAGTGTAGAACCTCCTGTGTTTGCAAGGAAACTGTGCGGTGGAGGGGTTGGTGGGGATTGTGGACCTGATGAGGGAGCCGCAGAGTGAACAGTACCTGCAGAAAGCAGCCATGGGTGGAGAGGGAAAATTCTTTTTGGTGATGGGGTCTGATTGTAGGTGGCGGAAATGTCACATGATGATGTGTTGTATTC
This sequence comes from Stegostoma tigrinum, assembly GCF_030684315.1. NCBI lineage: Eukaryota > Metazoa > Chordata > Chondrichthyes > Orectolobiformes > Stegostomatidae > Stegostoma > Stegostoma tigrinum. The sequence goes on from NC_081356.1 coordinate 74,633,784, forward strand.
AGAGGTTGGTGGGGTGATACATGAGGACTACGGGGACTCTATCCTTATTGTTGTTAGGGAGAGAAGGTTTGAGGGAAGAAGTGTAAGAAATGGGAGAGATGCAATTAAAGTAATCTTTAATAACAGAGGGGAAACTACAGTCCCCATAGTGCGAGGATATCTAGGAATTTCTAGAGTAGAACTCATCATCCTGGGAGCAGAGGCAGGGGTAATTGAATGGGTTCAGTTTTACAGGAGGATGAGTGAGGAGGTATAGTTGAGATGACATCTCTATCCATTGCCCCCTTCACTGTCATACTGAGGCCAAATGTAAACTGGAGGAATAACACTACATATTTTGCCTTGGGAGCTTACAGCTGAATGGCCTGAATAGTGACCTCACCTGCTTCAAAATTTCTCCTCCCGCAACCTGTCCATCTTCTGACTCATCGTTCCACTCCACCCTTCCCACTGTCCAACCATGATAACCTCTGACCTGCATCCGCCTATCTCCATCTCTCCTAAACTTCCCCCAGCCCTAACCCCTCTCTCGATTTATTTCTGGGGTCTCCTCCCCTCCCCAGGCATGACAAAGAGTTTTAGCCTGAAATGTTCACTACCCTGCTCCTCAAAAGAATCTGGAGAATGCTCAGTAGTGGAAGATCTGGGAATCTTCATTCTGTACATGAATCACAACTGTTAGCAATAAGATACAGCAAATATTCATCAAGGCAAACAGAATGTTGGTCTTTATTAAAAGGCAAACAGGAGTGTAAAAGTATGGAAGCCTTGTCATAACTGCACAGGCTGAGACATAGCTACAGTATTTTACACAGCTTTGGTCTTGTTATTTAAGGATTTAAGCTCAATAGGCATATTCCTAAGATTAAAAGACCGTTTCATTAGGTTTTGTAGGTTGGACTTATATTCAAAAAATGAGAGGTGATCTTATTGAAACATAAAATTCTGAGCGGGGTTGAAATGGTAGATGCTGAGCGGAAGTCACTCCTCATGAAAAAATCCAGACTGGGGGTTGGAGGGTGGCATTGATACTTTCTTCTTCCTGGAGTACCCATTACATAGTCATCCACAACGAGCCTTACATTTAGTGTTTCTCCAAAGACAGGTACAAATGCTGACACCTTGCTTCCAGCAAAATATTTTGAACTCTGGCCTTTTTATCTGCATCAGTTTCATTGCTTGTTGATCATTCTTCAAATGCTTTTCGGCCAGTTCCTCTCTGAAATTCAAAACTAATGTTGAAAGTATAATCTTTGAGCTTTGGTTTATCAAATGTCTTTAATCAATTTAAGTGGTCCAGTCACCTCATGTCATTATATTAGCTCAAAAGGGCTAAATCCTGTGGACTCTTCAGGTGTATCCCTAATGCCAAGTGGTAACAAATGAACTTCCTTATCCTACTCATTAAGATAATAAGCTCCACTTGGAGCCTTTAAATTGGATGCCATCTTTCCAATGCAATTTGAGATTATGGGTGAAAAGCAGAATACATAAATTGTTTTATTTCTAAAATAGTCCTAATTTCTTTGAATATCTATAATGTAAGATTTGAACTTTGATCTGTTGCATTTCATTGGGTATTCCATTCTTCCTGCAAGGCACTATTTCAGGAAGTGTCATGGAAATAACTTTCGTCATTAAAGGATATTGATTCCCTTTCCTATTAAGACCTTGTGAAATGATTCATCTAAAGCTGGTGTTGTAATTAAAGACACAGATTAATCGAAGGTTGAGATTTCTCCACTACCTGACATATATGTCATGTCTGGCAAAATTCACCCACATCTTTTTGTAATCCTGACCAATAACAATGTTTCAGTATTTTATCCTGTCTTTCCTAATACCTAAGGGAATTACCATTGGAATTTTATGATCCATTTGAAAAATTTAATGACGATATTCAGAAGGAACTGATCTGCTGACACACTGCCCATTCCTCATTGACTGGTATTTGAGGTGGTCTCCCTTTTCTCATGAAGCCTTTTGTATTTCAAGTAATAACATTGGGATACTTTTTTGGATTCAATTTGTAAGTAGGCTATTTGACAGACTTTCCTCAATTTCAGTTCTGTTTGCTGCATTTCTATAGGAAGATAGGCCAAACATATCAGCATCATTCTCAATACATTCATTCATTTTAGGTACCATTATGAAAATTATACACAATAACTAAATTTAGAAATCATCTCCCTGTTTCTTCCTCTTCAGTTTTATGAGCCTGAGATCTAATCAGGAAACAAACCAGCATACTCCTCTTGTAACATTTAAACCATTTCGATGCAAGATCCTGCTTTTACTTCTACTTTCAATTTATCTACTAAATCTCTCAGTTTAGGTTTAGTCAAATATTTTAACTAGTCTACTGCTATGTCTACCACTTTCAAAAAACTCTTGGCAGCATGCAAAGTCATCTTCATATTTCCATGCAATAACTTCACCACAAAAGCTATTTTAAGTTCAGAACAATCACATACCTATTGCTTTAAAAACAGAGATGTAGATTCCTCTTAAACCTAGAGGATTCAAATGCTGCCAAGAGTGGCCAATTGTTATGATGATATTATTAGCTGAGATTAACTTGAATGTCCTGTCTTATCAACTTTGTCCCTCACCTGAGTCATTTTAAACTCAACAACTGTCATCTCACTCAAATGAAAGGAAAGCCCTGTGGTCCACTGGAACTTTGGCGAGGTTACCTTTACCTATTACTGGGCAAGATCAGATCCCAGACTGAAATCTGGCTTGATAGTTCATATTTTATTTGTTTTGCCTGTTTTAATGAGATGATTGTTTAGAACATAGAACAGTACAGCACAGAACAGGCCCTTCAGCCCACAATGTTGTGCCGACCATTGATCCTCATGTGCCAACCATTGATCCTCAATGGTTTACTGAAACATAAACATGGAATACTACAGATTGGGTTTTAGCCAACAGAACAGAAATATATTAGCAAAAGAAATAAAAACAAGAATAAATCAAGCTATTTATATAAAACACAAGTTTAAAGATTCCAAAACTCATGGTAAAATATAATCCTATTAATCCCAACTCCATTACATAAGAAAGCAAAGAGAGGGAGAGAGAATTCTCATCACCATCACACATAGGATTTGACCTACTTTGACTTCTAATCTTGAGAATTTGATTGCCGCTTCCTAGAATCTTCATACGACCAAACTTAGACTTTCTCAGCTTCAAACAACTCTTCAGGGTTTTAATCATACACCTCTGGTATAAAGCATTAAAATTTAACTCCTGACATTGAAGTAACCTATTTCTTAGCAATTTAAAACCATCTCCTTTTGTCAGAAGCAACTATTTCACACATCAAGTTTCTACCAAGAGTTCTACGAAACCTGCCAAACTGAAACAAGAAGAGCTATTAGTGTTTTCCCTAATCAAACAAAAATAAACTTTGACCTAAACTGAAAGACAAATGCAGAACTGTTTATTTTGTTCACGTGTAAAATTCTCCCAATATAAATAAATTTCTATTAGCCCCTACGAACTGTGATTCTCAGACTGCGCTTTCTGAAAATAGTTCACCATGGCTACATAAATACTTACAAGTTCATGCAGCAATGACCAAACATGTATTTGACTCAGATTTTGCCTAGTGCCAGGATTTGGAGCACATGCTGAAGGCTGGGAAGGAATATGCTGTCGGAGGGGAAAACCCCGTTGCCATGGCCCATGCAAGTACCAAAAACATAGATAAATAAGAATCTATCTAATCGGAATAAAGGTCAAGGTACCAAATTAAGAAGCAGAAACTCAATTTCTGGATTAATAGTGTAGCAAATGCAAATTGACATGCGGCAAATTAGATTGAAAATGTGGTTCAAAGACAGATGTGCAAGAAGTGGGTTTCAGTTCATTGGGCGCTGGGGAAGTGGAATCTGGACCATTGGGACAATCACCACCTGAACCATGTTGGGCTGATGTTCTTGTGAACTACATAACTGGGGAAGTAGAGCACATTTTAAATTAAGTAATTGGGGGGTGAGCAACATACCAAATATGAGAAGATGTGTTAAATTGAAGAGTAGAGACAAGGCAAAAGAGGGAGGTATTTCAGTGGGATTTGATAAAAAGACATTTACAGAAAGAAATAAAATAAATCAACAGAGAAAGCTAAATAATAAAAAAGAATAAAATAGGACAGCTAAACATCATGTCTGAATACACATTGCTAACAAAACAGATGAACTGAGAGTACATATAAAAAAAGTATATATAATCTGATTGCAATTACAGAGACGTAGCTGCAGGATGAGGGATTGGTATCTGAGTATTTAAAGGTATAGGACATTTAGGAAGGAAAAGCAGCAGGAAAATGTAGCAACATGTCTCTGTTGGCTAACAATGGTATTAACACAAAATAGAGAGATGTCCTAACATCAGGAAGTCAGAGTGTAGGAATGATATGAGCAGAGATGAAAAAAATAATGGCAAGAAGTAACTCGCGGGAGCGGAGCACATGTTTCTAACCATAACCATTTAGTAGTATAAAGCAAATAGGAGGAAATAACATGATCTTGTCAGAAAGGCATAGCAGTAATTATGCAAGATTTTAATCTGGAAAAATCAAATGAACACAGGCTATCTAGCTGATGAATTTGTAGAATAATTTTGGGATAATTTCTTAGAAATCATGTCTTGCAGCCAACGGGGGAACAGGCTTTAATAAACTTGGTGTAATGCAATGAAATATGGATTAATTAATGATCTCATAGTGAAAATACTATGTTGTACTGGCCAATAATACAATTTAATTTTATATCCAGTTAAAGGGAGAGAAGAGTGGGTCTGAGAATTTTTTTTTAATTAAGGAAGGGCAATTATGAGGGTATGAAAGCAGGACTAGCTAAAGTGAATTAGCAAATCAGGCTGAAGGATAGGTCAATAGAGAAGCAACGGTAAACATTTAAGCAGATATTCCAAACTGCGTAGAATAGGTATATCCCAACAAGTTACAAAACCTCTGAGAGACTCACCCTATTGCTAATTAGAAAGGTTAACAATGACATTAATCTAAAAGAATAATGTATATAATTGTGCAAAGGCTGATGGGATGTCAGAAGATTGGATAAAATATCGTAAAAAGACAAAAAATGTAGGAGGGAATTTTGGAGTACAAAAGAAAGCTCGCCTGAAACAAAGAACAGATTGCAAGAGATCCCATAAATACTTAAACAATAATAGAGTGAGTGCTGATCCTACAGAAAGTGAGTCTGGAAAATTGACAATTGGAATTAGAGAGATAGCAGATGAATTGAACAGGCATTTTGCATCTGTCCTCAGTATAGACAGCACAAATAACAGCCGAGAAATAGTGGTAAATTGGGAAATGGAAAAGAGGGAATAAATTGGGAAAATTACACTCAAAGAAGTGGTACTGAGTAAATCTCTGGAGATGAAAGCAAACCACTGCTGGCTTCTGACAGACTTCATTCTAGAGTCTTGAAAACCTGCAGCCTTGTTTATGGAAAGATATTATTCTATTGGATGCATTTGAGAGAATGTTCACTGGGATGGTCCCTAAAATGGAAAGATTGGTTATTGATCAAAAGCTAAACAGGTTGGGACTCTGCTCATTGGAATTTAGAGGAATGAGTGGTGACCTCATTTAAACATATAGGATTATTAAGGGCATGGCAAGGCAAAGGCTGAGAGGTTGGTTCCCCTCACAAGATAATCTAGAACGAAAGGACATAGTCTCAAGATAAAGGGATGCCAATTTAAGACTGAGTTGAGGAGGAATTTCTTTCAGAGAGTTGTGAATCTTTGGAACTTCTTGTCAGAGAGAGCTATGGGGTAGATTCCTTCTGTGTTTGTTTTTCTTCATTCATTCACCAGGCTGAGGGTTTCGCTGGTTACGCAGCATTTATTGCCCATAAGTTAAGAGTGAAACACATTGCTGTGGGTCTGGAGTCACATGTAGGCTAGACCAGATAAGGACGGCAGTTTCCTTCCCAAAATGATATTATTGAACCAGATGGGTTTTTCCTGACAATCGACAATGGATTAACAGTCATTATTAATTTCTTAATTCCTGATTTTTTTAAAATGCAAATTCCTGCATCTGCCGTGGTGGAGTTCAAACCCAGGTCCCCAGAACATTATCTGGATTTCTGGATTAACAGTCCAGTGATAATACCACGAGGCGATCACCTCACCCTCCTGGAGACCATAAGGCTGAGATAGATAGAATCTTGACCAGTAGTGGAATCATGGGTTACAGGGAAAAGGCAGGAAAGTGAATGTGAGGAATGTCGGATCAACCCTGATCCTATTCAATGATGGAGTTGCTTCATTGGGCCAAAAGGCCTGTTCTTATTTCTTATGGTCTTAAAAGAAGCAACAGGTGAGGTAGTTGATGCGTTAGGTTTAATTTTCCAAAATTGGGTTCAGACAACTTCCTATTAGACTGAAAGGTTCAAATAGAAGTCATTTGTTCAAAAAAGGAGGCAGAAAGCAGGAATCTGTTAGTCAGTTAGCTAATGCCATCTGTTAGGTTAATATCTGTCATAATTGTAGGGGGAATTGAATACATGTTACAGTAAAAGCAAAATACTGTGGATGCTGAAAATATGAAACAAAAACTGAAAATTCTGGAGAAATGCAGCAGATCTGGCAACATTCTTGAAGCAAGAAAAAGATAATTTTTCAAGTCTGAAATGACTTCATCAGAACGGCTATGATTCTCCAGCATCTTCTGTTTTTATTTCATTTATATAGGACACTAGTGAGACCACATCTGGAGCATTTGAGGAAGGATTTAAATGTGTTTGAAGTAGCTCAGAAAATCATAACCAGACTAATATTGGAATGTGTTCGGAGGAAGGGTCACTCAACCCAAAACATTAACGCTGATTTCTCTCCAAAGATGCTGCCAGACCTGCTGAGCTTTCTCAGCATTTTCTGTTTTTGCTTGGAATGGGTGGCTTAGCTTATGACCAAAGGGTGTACAATGAGAGGTAACTTGATTGACATAAAATCCTGATAGATCTTGACAGCATAGATGTGGAGAGGATAGTTCCTCCTCTGGGAAAATCTTGAACTAGGAGATCACTGTTTAAAAATAAGGGGTCACCCATTTAAAACAAGAGATGAGGCAAAACATTTTCTCAGAATCATGAGTCATTGGAACTCTCCTCTTGAAAAGCAGGTTTGAATATTTGCATGCCAGGGAAGGAGAAAAGTTGAAAATAATATAAGTAGGTGAAAAAGCTTAAGGGTTTTGTGCCTTTATTGCAAATGCTCTGATCATTAAAAGGATAAACTAACTTGCAGATAGATGCAAATGGGTATGATATAATTGAAATTACAGAGACACAGCTGCAGGATGGGAGCTGAATGTGCCAGCGTATTCAATATTTAGGAAGGTCGGGTAAAAAGGAAAGGTAGTGGAGTGGCATTGCTGGTTAAAGAAAAAAAAACATAATAATGAGAAAGGACATTATCTCTGACAATGTGGATTCTGTGTGGGTAGAGTAATACCAAGGGGAAAAACACATTGGTGGGTGTTGTATATAGACCCCCAAAACCGCAGTGGTGATGTCGAGAATGGCATTCAACAGAAAATTAGAGATGCATGTGATAAGGAAATATTGGTGATCATGGTTAATTTTAATCTGCACACAGGTTGTGTAAATCAAATTAGCCACAATGCTGTAGAGGAAGAATTCCTGGAGTGTATACAGGATGGTTTTCTTGGCCAATATGTGAAGGTATCAACAAGAAAGCAGCCATCTTAGACTGGGTGCTGTGTGATAAGAAGAGAATCATTGCCAATCTAGTTGTGCAAAACCACTTGGGGAAGAGTGACCATAACATGATAGAATTTTTTTATCAAGATGGAAAGTGAGGTAGTTGATTTGGAGAATAGGGTACTGAATCTTAACAAAGGAAGCTATGAAGATACGAGGTATGAGTTGGACTTAATAGATTGAGGAGTGTTACTTAAAGGAATGAAAATGGGCAGGCAATGGCAATCATTCAAGGAAATGGGGCACTGCCACAGACTCAAGACAGAAATGTTGACCAGGAATTATGATCATGTGTTTAAGTGATGAAAGCAAAAATACTGCAGATGCTCAAAATTGGGGAAAAAAAACAACGTTGAAGAAATTCAACAGTTCTGGCAGCATATGTGGAGAGAGAATTGTTTCAAGTTCAGCAATGACTTCCTCTGAACTGAAAGATGATGGTTTTTTCTTACATTTACATAGGAGAAGGAGGCCTAGTACAAAAGACAGAGATTGGTATTGGTGGGGAAAGAAAAAAAATGCAAATTGATGTAAAGTGTGAAAGGGAGAGAATTGGATCTCACAAAGTAAAGAAGATACAAATAAGATGTTTGTGGTGGGAGAAAGTTAGGATATAAGTAAATGGCACTGATGTTATTTAATTCAACATTGAGACCTTGAAGCTCTAACATGTCTAAGCAGAAAACGAGGAGGTGCTTGTTTTGCACTTCAATGGAAAACTGCAGCAGGCCCAGGCACAGGTTAGCATGAAATCAAAATGGTTTGTTGAAATGGCAAGCAATTGGGAGGTCACTGTCATTTCTATAGACAGAGCATGTGTTCTTTGCAATAATTGCTTAGTTTGTGTTTGAACTCACCAATGTAAAGAAGAGCAAACTGTGAGCAGAAGAGAACTTAATTGAAAGAAGTCATAGTTTAAACCATTTCACTGAAAGGTATATTTAGGGCCTTGCGCAGTGATGGAGGGAGGAAGTGAATAAGCAATTGCATGGGAAGGTTCCAAGGGAGAATAAGGACATGTTAGGAACGAAGGAGGAGTAGACCAGTGTGTCATCAAGGGAACAGTCCATACGGAATGCTGGCCATGAAGGGGAAGCGGTTTTTGGTGGTGTCTTCTTGCTGGAGTACGATCCTTTGAATGCAGAGATTGCTGAGATGGGAAGTCAAGGGGAGTTCTGTCATTGTTCTGGGAAGGAGTGGAGAAAGAGTGTGGGTGATGAGTCTGACAAGGCACTTTTACAACAATGGGGAGGAATCTCAGTCAGAGGCAGCCCAAAGAGGAGGTGGCATTATCAGAACAGACACAATGGAGACAGAATGGAATAGAATCCTCGCAGAAAACTGTGAGAAGGCATAGCCGAGATGATTACTGGTACAGTGATAGCAAAACTACACTACAGCCTCCCTTTCTGAACAGTATCAACTACACGTGTTTAAGGAAGAACGGTAATAATGTTCATGTTCTAAAATGGCAGGACTGGCACCAAATCAGCAATGCATGCTGAGATGCACTGTAAGTACAAAACAGGTACATCATTACCCTTAAAAACATGGTAATCAGCACAACTGGACTAGAAATCATCACGGAACAGATCTTATATCATTGCTCTCATTACCTGAGCACTAACACCACAAAGTGAAATTTCACAGGCAAGCTGCTTGTAGAAATTTATCAAACCACTTGCACAAAAAATTGGGAGGTTTAAAGCTTAAACACTGAATAAGCCAAATGTTTAAAATATCTAAAGCAAAGTTATGGTTCAAATGATAGCATTTTTGCAACTGTCAAGGTGTTCATGTCCCATGTGAGGAATTTGAGGCTAAAATTCTAAGCTGTCACTCAATACTGAGAGAGTGCCTGCACTGCCTGTTACACACTTTCAGCACCCCTAACACCCCCACCTCCGGGATGTAGCTGCCTCGAGAGATTGTTGTGCCCGGAAGACTGACTTCTAGATTGGTAATCTGCTCAGAAGGGAGAAGGAAGTGGTTGAGACACAACTCTACAGCATTCAGAGTAACCCAGAAATCTTGGCTGTCCTGGTGTAGAAGTAGGAAGAGTAAACATATAAATTAATAGTTAAATAATCATGTCACACAGCTGAAGAAACTGACAATGGCAGTGTGAATATTGCAATCAAATTATTTAACATTGGAATCAAGCTAACTACAGTAAGCAGAATAGGAAGATAATCACCGTAACACACACAAAAGGATATCATGATTGGAATATTTGCAAATATTAAAACCATGATAATCCAGTGAAGGCTATAGTAATAGATGGGTCAGGGGAAAACCCTCCGCAACAAAATGAAAAAAGGTACCCCCATCAATACTGCAGAGTCCAAAGGATCATTTAACATGGGGATGAGACAACTGGCCTGTTAGGGGGTGGAGGGGGTGTTGTCTGAAATACCAAGGATTCCACGACTGTGGAATGCGCGTGTCAGGGACTCCATGAGGAGGACAAATAGACACAGCACTGAGGAAATGCACAGTTTGAGAGGAGCGTATAGCCTTTCTATAGGCTATACATCTGTATAGCCTATAGAAATCCTGACTGGGTTGTGTCAATCCCTGTAATCATCAAACATATCCTGTAACTTTATGATCATGACAGGCCTATGTAAGCAATGAGACTGAGGTGTACTTTGAGACTTAAATTACTATAAGGAAAGCAGTGTCTCAGAATGCTGTTTCCCCTAGGTACATTTGTAGAATAAACCCGTTGTCTTGATTGAAACAGCAGTTGCTTCCGTTTGCATTTTCACTTCACCTGACAAAGCAGCTGTGCTCCAAAAACTTGTGCTTTCAAATAAACCTGTTGGACCACAATCTGGTGTCATGTGGCTTCTGACTTTGCATTTTAGAATACATCATCACCCCAATCAAAATCAAGATCAATTAGTTTTTTGATGCTTCTCTGGTAGAAGGGCTCAATGTTAAAAAGTTACCACGCAGTTCGAAACTGTCAAAATTTCATCTACTTTTTACCTGCTGTGACCTAATCTGTGAGAAAAATAAATACCAAATTTGTTTTTACCCACATGATATAAAACAGAAATCATGCTAAAAATTCATTAAGACTGTATCATTTATTTATTCCCAATGAATTTAGTATATGCAAGTTTCAACTTGTACATTCATATCAGGAAAATAGTCAACCTCTGAAATTATCCATGAACTCTAACATGCAAAGACAAAGATGACTGAGTTTAACCTGCTAATTGGAAAGTGAGAAGACAGACACGCAGGCAGCAGCAATTTTTCTTTCCAAATTACAAAAACAACACTTCAACTAACAATAAATGCATTCTGAGTATTCAAATTCAAATTCTGATACAAATCAATAACTTTCTTAGAATATTCACTCCTCAAGAATGGCAATGTTTTCAAGGGAATATATGCCCACATGGTTGAATTAGTGTTTGTTTGGGACATTTTGGATAACACAGCTGTTATTTATAAAAAAAGATAATTACAATCATTGGGGGTGGAGCTGGATGAACACAGCAGGCCAAGCAGCATCTTAGGAGCAGGAAAGCTGACGTTTCACCTAGACCCTTCATCAGAAAAGGGGAAGGGCAAGAGGGTTCTGAAATAAACAGGGAGAGAGGGGGAGGCGGATCGAAGGTGGATAGAGGTGGGAAGGAGACAGACAATGTCATTTTGTAGTTTCAGCCTAATTAACATTTAATAATAATTTGGTTAAATACATAAATGACTCCAATTAGTTCAAAAAAGTAAGATAGGTGAAATGAATGATATCCTTGTTGTATTAAAGAATGGGTTGACATTTATGGTCTAAAAGTAAACAACAATGGTACATTCAACATTAAGGCAAAAGGTACTATGATGAAGATAGAGATTTATGGTCATAATGTTACACAATAAAAATAAAAGATAGCTTGCAATTAAGATTATTTTGATTAACTGTGGAACAACAAAATTTTAAAAATCATATAATTTTAAACAGTAGCAATTTTTATGATGTTGGCTCAACGCTTTTGAGTTGATTCCATGATCAAAAATTCTGTACTCCAAAATTACGATCATCTTCTCTCATAGTTTTGCATGATCTTTGAGGATCCTTTCAAGTTTCTGGCTAAGCATGATGTTCCCTATAACTTTCAGCTTGCCTGCAAAGAAAGCCTGTAAACAAACAAAATAAAGATTCAAGCATAATCCAAATCATGCAAAATAGAAAATAAATATAATACCAGAAGAGTAGCATAGTTTGGACTCCCTGTTGTAATCTTCAATTTTGTTTTTCAGTTGTAAAAATTGTTCAATCCATAATTCTAGGTCTCTACAATTTCTGCACTGTGTTCTCCTGGGGCTAGTGAAAGGGGGCACTGCAACCTCATTTCCTGAAGTCTCTGCCAGTCTCACTTACTGCAGGTTGCATCAGCTCCAGCAGATCAAAAGATGTGACGAGGATTTGTCAAGCTCTCAATCCAGTTTGAGACCTTAGGACTGTTGATATTCACCATAGGTTTGGGTGAGAGCTACTTAATCGAAGCCTAATTCTGTCTACAACAATGACCTGAAGCCTCAGACAAGGAGTGACTCAAGATTCAAAACCCGTAAGGTGGAACATTCTTCAAGCCCACTCTGTCTGACAGCTGGCAGTTGCAGTGGTAAAGATTAGTGGGGAAACAGTAACGATGAATATATCAGAGATAATAGGAACTGCAGATGCTACAGAATCCGAGACAACAAGGTGTGGAGCTGGATGAACACAGCAGGCCAAGCAGCACGTTAGGAGCAGGAAAGCTGACGTTTCATCTAGACCCTTCATCAGAAAAGGGGGAGGGCAAGAGGGTTCTGAAATAAACAGGGAGAGAGGGGGAGGCGGGTCGAAGGTGGATAGAGGTGGGAAGGTGACAGACAATGTCATTTTGTAGTTTCAGCCTAATTAACATTTAATAATAATTTGGTTAAATACATAAATGACTCCAATTAGTTCAAAAAAGTGAGATAGGTGAAATGAATGATATCCTTGTTCGTTAAAAATGATGTATAGGCTGAACATAATCTCTAGTTCTAGTAAACAGAATTATATTAATAATTTGGGTAACTCCTCTCAACCTTGCTTTTCATCGGGATATCGTGCCAGTTGTTACAAATTCACTCAAGAAAAATGCATCTATGTCTGATTTCCCAAAATCTTCCATATGATTGGAAATTCACATCTCTTCACAATCACCGGTGAATAAAATTGAATACTTTACTTAAAGTTGTAGGTGATCACATTAGGATAGTTTAAATTAATAATTTCAACCAAGATTAGAAATTTAACTGTTTGACAAGCAAATACCAGTTCATTTGAATACATGATAGTGTAATATGATCATGAAATTGGCAGCATGAAGCTAACACAGACATCTGAATGGAGTTAGCACACATGCTATGACTGTGCCACAGCAGCATAGGCTGACATTCCAATGCAATAATGAGGTACACTGTAGAATTCCCATCCTTCAGATGAAATGCAAAACCAAGAATTACTACACCTGTAATGGTGATTTAGGTAGAAGTTAAAAGGCAACATTATTCGAAGAGTAGGAAGTTCTCAAGGTGATTCCAAACATGTTTCACTGCTGTGAGATGCTTCTAGACATCCAAAGAATTTTATCTGCATGTTCAATTGCTATCTTAATTACCTCGAGATCAGTCAACTATCTTTGTAGACTCTACTTAATTCTATAGTTGAAATTTGTCTGATTTCCCCTCTCAAGCATGTTTTGGAGTTTTCTGTACATCAGCAAAAATATTGTACCATCACACCTTAGGATGCTCACCAAATCTGCATCTATCGTGATTCATAGTTTGTGTTCCTTATTGCTAATTACTCATACTTGTTGGAAAATGAAATAGGGCACATAGAGAAAACAATTCCTGCAACTGCTGGAGAGATTCAGCAGGTACGACAGTACCTGTGAAACAGAAACAGTTAATGTTTTAAGTCTAATATGATGCTTCTCCGGAATTTGAAATATTAGCTCTGCTTCTTTTACAACAGATGCTGCAAGTTTCTCCAGCTCTTTGTCTTTCATTCAGATTTCTAGCATATTCAAACATTCAACTATTTCAAGAATTCTAAAGGCAGAAAATAGCAAGTAAAAAATGACTAGATTACATCAAAATTTTTATACCCAGTTTTGACTTGGTGATTTGAGTATGTACAAAGCATTGATCTTTAGATATTAATTTATTTCACATATAAAGATGACCTGAAAATGCAGAACTTGCTCATGGAAATTTCCAGGCTGCTGCATCCAGTAATGCAAACAATAAAAAGTGAAACATACATTTGAAATGTATTTTCAAAGTACTTTCTTCAAATTTTGAAAAGTTTGTCCTTATTGACTATGAAACAGTGAACGCCTTAATAAGTTTCACTGACATATTCTCCATCCAGCCCTACCAAAAGAAGTTGGCAAATATCTTCCAGGAATTTATGAAATCTAAACATTCAATGCATATATATAATTTGGTTGACTGGATGGCTCCACAAACTTTGCCAGAAGTTTTTTTTTTCTATTGCTACCGTTATTGCAATAAATTTTAAATATTTCAGCAATAACATTAATCTTACTGATGAGTGATTTGGGTATCTAGTGTTCTTTGTGATTAACGTAGTGTACAAATAATAATGAAACTTGGAAACAGAGTTGCAAATGGTCCATTTCAAAATACAGAAACAGCCTTTTCAAGTAAGCTGATCTTGGATGTTGATTGTTTTTCTTTTATTTATTCTTCCATGGGATGTGGTATCACTGGCTGACCATCATTTGTGGGCCATCTCCAACAGTTGTTGAACTAAGTAGCTTGCTAGCCTACTTCAGAACAAAGTAAAAAATGAATGACATCTCTGATTCTGGAATTGTATATAACCCAACCAGGTAAGGATATCAGGTTTTCTTGCCTAAAAGACATAAGCCAGGTGAGTTGAGACTAGAAGATGGTCTCCAGTGAAATTATTCCAGAATTCTTCAAGGATAGAAGGCTGTATATTGCAGGGGCTGTCAATCAGCTACTTTAATTCGGCTCAAGCAAAAAAAGCTTTTAAATTCTTTCATACAGGAGGCTCCAGCCTATTTGTTTCCTATCTTTAAACAGTAAGCTTGAAAAATCTTCAGAATTTCCACTGCAACAGACCTTTGAGATTTACATGTCAACTTCCTCCTGCAATTTGGGTAAAACCACATTGTCTTACACACTGGGGGCAAAGGGAAAAATCAAAACTGTGCGTTGGTATAAGGTTTAGTTACCTTTCGGGGATTAAGTTTCCCTGATACTACTTGAATGAAATCTTCATCAGAGACTGTAAAGACAGTGTCAGCCCGATGCCGTGCTGCTCCCTTGTACAGTTCTCCAGAGCCATTCTTCAAGTCAATAGCTAAAGAACACACAAAATCTATTAAAACAAACTCTGTTTAACAATGACAACTATGCTTTTTGTGTGTCATTTTATGGAAGAATAACAAAAACAAATTAAATACAGAATTATAAGTTGGCTAATTGTTACAAATGAAACTCAGTGGTAACACAGTGAGAGACTTAATAAGATGTGTAAAAGCATATCTTAGTACCTATTTTCATGTCTGTTAAATATAAGGGACAAGATAGTTCAATTCTTTTTATAAATTGTTACATTACCTATTGCAGATATGATCTCTATTCTGAGAATAAAATGTTCAAATCCCACACTCATTTTTATTTGGTGAGTGTAATCTTGTGATGTGGGCATCTGGCTGGCAAGGTTGCCCATCCCTAATTATCCTTCAGAAACTGTGATAAAACATTTTTTGAGCACAGCAGTCCACCTGGTATCAGTATTCCTAGTGTTGCTACGCAGAGTGTTCCAGGGTTTTGATTCAATGACAGTGAAGAAGCAATAATATAGTTTATTGCTTCTTATGCACGGTAGATTGCATCCAGCTTGGAAGAGAACTTGCAAGTGAACTTGCAAGTGGTATTATTCTGATGCATCTGCTGCACTTGCCTATGTAGGTTTCAGAAGTGCTACAGAAGGAAACTTGGCGAGTTCCTGCAGTGTAATTTATAGATGAGCTGCTTACATCTGGGGTGGAGGAAGTGAATGTTTAAAGTGGTGGATGAGGGACAAATGAAGTTAGTTTCAAACAATGTCAAGCTCCTTGAATGTAACTGTAGCTACACTCATCCAAAAAGTGGGCAGCATTCTCTTATATTCCTGACTTGTGCTTTCTAGATGTTGGACAGGCTTTGGGGAGTCAGAAGGTCAGTTTCTAAATGCAGGATTCCTAACCCCTGACCTGCTCTTGTACCCACAGAATTGTGCGGCTGGTCCAGTTTAGTTTCTGGTCAATGGTAACTCTAGCAAATTGAAGGTGGGAAGGCAGAAAAGGAAATTCTCCCTGGTAAGTGTACAAAAATATTGTTGGGATTAAATTTTATCTTGTGCTTTGAAACCTTTAAATTTGTATGATATGCAAATGGTTTTTGGTTTATTCCATTTTATCTTTGTTTCATTTGTGTAGTAAACTTGTTCTATTGTTAAATCCAAATTTACATCTTACAAGCTCGTGTTTCAGTGAAGACCACTCTGACAATAGAATCATAGAATCCCTACAGTGCCAAAATAGAGCATTTGGTCCATCGAGTCTTCACGATCCCTCTAAAAAGCATCCACCTAGACCCACCCCCTAATCTTATCTCCACAATCCCCGCATTTACCATGACTAATCCGCCTAGCCTGCGCATCCCTGGACATGATGCAGCAATCTGACACAGCTGATTTATCTAACCTCCACATCTTCGGACTATGGGTGGAAACCAAGCACCCAACAGAAACCCACACAAGCACAGGGAGAACATGCAAATCCGATACAGGCAGTCACCCAAGGATGGAATCGAACCCGGGTCCCTAACCACTGTGCTAACCATTGTGCCTCCATACAGCCCAACCAAATAAAAATGTGACCAAACCAATTTTCAGAGATAACAAGGTGTAGAGCTGGATGAACACAGCAGGCCAAGCAGCATCAAAGGAGCAAGAAAGCTGACATTTCGGGTCCAGACCCTTCTTCAGAAACCAATTTTTTCACTGGGATTTGATTTACCCAGTAACAACATCAGCTGGGAACATTAAATATCAAGGTTGACTCAACTTTGATACCTGAATTCAACTGCTTTGCCTGTGTTGGATCAACAACTAAGTAGGCCTGGCAGAGTCCAACTGAGGCTCAGTATGGTTAATCCTGTATACATGCTGCTTGATAGCACTATCAATAAACTCTTCCATCACATGTTGTTGACAAAGCATAAACTAATTGGGCGCTAATCTGCAGGATTGGATTAACCCTACTTTTTGTGGATAGGACCGATCTGGGCATTTTCTTTGTATTACTGGGTAGATGTCAGCGTTGTAGCTTTGCTGGAAGCTTAGCTAGGGACAGAGGTGGTTCAGAAGCATAGGTCTTCAGTACTGTTGTTGGAATACTATTAGGGCCCAAAGCTTTTACAGCATCTACTGTCCTCAGCTGTCTTTTTATAAGGCAAGGAGTGAATCAAATCTGGTGAAGATTAGCATCTGTGATGATGAAAATTTTAACAGGAGAAAGATGGATCATCCACCCAGCACTTCACACGTAAATACTTTACAATGATGTGCTGGACATCACTTTCATTGAGGATGGGGATATCTGTGGAGATCCTCCTCCGACTAGGTTTTTAATTGCCCCCATCACTCATGACTGGATGTGGCAAGACTACAGAGCAAAGAAGGAACTCTGTGCCAATCTAAGGACCCTCGTTTATAATATAAATTAGAAGTTCAGGTAAAGATCTTTCAGGGTTATACTAAAAACAAAATGCTGGAGAAAGTCAGTAGGTCTGGCAGCATCAAACTGAGTAAAGAGATGTCTCCTTGTTGGATTTATTAGTAATCATTTATGGACCTAATTTTGGATTCTTTACTAATAGAAATCCTCTCTATATTTATCCTGTCAAGCCCACTTCAAAATTTACAGACCTCTAAATCTTCTCTTCTTGAAAGAAAAAAAGCTTCAACCAGTTCAATCATTCTAGTAGCTATATTTTCTCAGTTCTGGTTTTAATCCTTCTAATTTTTGTTTTGTAGGTCCTTTCCAGTTTTTAGGCCCTTTTTAAAGCATGGAGACCAGAACTGTGCAGGTCCTCTAGGCACAGCCTGAATAATGTGCTATACAAGTTTAGCATCCTTTTAGGATGAGTCAATATTAAAGCTTAGTCAGTATTTTTAAATGTTTTGCTGATTTGTAACACTACATTTAATGATTTATTAATTTGTACGCTTCAATTTTTTGTTCTTACAAACCATTCTGTTTTCTGTTCATTTGCTAAGGTTTAGGGGGCATTTCGACTTTTCTTATCAAATTGTACCATCTCATATTTAACGACTTTAAATCTAATTTAAATTCAAACAATAATGTCCAAGTTTTCTAACACCTTTTAGTATCATGATGGATTTTTTTTTCTTTCTTATTTGCAGTTTGGTATCATTTATTAATTTTGACTGAGTTATCTTCCCCCCACATCTAATTTAGATTATAATTGAATTTTTAAAGCAATGACATTTGTGGAATATTGCTTTTTTACTCCTCCAAACTTACCAACTACAATCAACTCTTCTCTTGGCATTTTTTTCCATTCAATTTGTTAGCTATTCATTTATTTATCTCAAACATAACTTTTGTCGCGTACCTTCCACGTGGTGGTCCTGTTTATAGACCTTTTTAAAATCCAAGTATGTAACATTTACTATGTAATCCCAGTCTACTCTATTCTTCACTTCAAAAAAAAATTGTTATAATAGGCAAGCTTTTTAGAATCCATACTGAATCTTTTTTAATACACTTTTGCTTCTCGAAGTTCTTCCCTCTTTCAATCAAGAATAGAAGGGGATAGATATTGAAGTCATTAAATAGACCCTATTAGTGTTAGATGATCTAGCAACAACAGCATCGTGAACTGCAGCAGTTCAAGGCAGCTCTCACTTCTACTTTCTTGAGGGCAACCACAGAA
Organism: Stegostoma tigrinum; assembly: GCF_030684315.1. NCBI lineage: Eukaryota > Metazoa > Chordata > Chondrichthyes > Orectolobiformes > Stegostomatidae > Stegostoma > Stegostoma tigrinum. The sequence goes on from NC_081356.1 coordinate 74,652,611, forward strand.
AGGCAACAAATGTTGGCCCAGCCAACAATGCCATAAGTGGATTAAAAAGCATTAAAAAGCCATATTGGTGATCACTACAAAGAGGCCTTTATTATTCCGATCCATTAAAATACCCAAGATATGAGTAAAAGAATGCATATGTTTCTTACTAAAATACAGAGAAGCAGCTATATAAGATCAAAACTACACGTTTGCTGCCTGGAGGGATGATGTAAGGCAGAATGAAAATAATCTGATTTTTTTGTTTAATTTAAATAGATCATTTTAAATTTAGAAAAGTACTACAAGTCCAGAAACAAGTCGTACTTTTTAACTTTAGAGAAAATATTATCTGTTAAATAAAAAAAGGCTTTAAATGTAAAAGGATATTTCAAGGTCAAAAATGCACTAAACATGGCTAGACCTATCAGGGCAGATTATGTAAACCTGAATTTATGATGTATTATTTCTACTGGGGATAAATAAAAAATTAACTCATGCTGAACCCGCCAACTTCACTGTCCCCAGGGTCAAGGACATTAATTGAAGATATTTGGGCTCCACTTTTCACATTGGACACTAATGAGACAAAGGATTCAAATTATATCAACAGCTGTCAATTTCTACTGTGTATTGGTGCCACAGTGAAGGAAAAAGCAACTAAATGTGCATTGCAAGTATCACTGCACCTGAACAGCACACTTAGTAACACAAGATGTACGGCCAGGAAGTAACAATAAGAATAACCAATACTCTGCAAGTACTAAAATTAATAAAATTGTAGCACCGACTACCAAACCTGAAGGAAAACATATCAAAACAGTGAGTGTGGTAGCTACACTGTACAACTGTAACTCAAACTCTTTGCAAAAGGCTTTTTATATCTAAGGATTTTTGCTTTTATCTCTGTGCAGAGTAGTAATTGTGCTGTTTAAAATATATATATATAGCAATTAAATCAAATAAAATGATTTGCAATGACAGAGAATAAGAATTGATTTAGCTCAAATTTTACTAAAATAACTCTTTGTACCTGTTTGCAAACGGACTTGAAGACCATTTTTTAAATGCATATATTAGGGAGGCTAATACTGTTAAGTTTAATTATGTTTTGTTTTCATTGCTATGAGTCTGTTGTATCAAGTCTGTAATTCTTCAATTAGGAAAATAATTTCCAAATTATTACCTGTCGTTTAATAATAGTGATTGTAACAGCACATATGCTGGAAATTTTACAAAATGGCTGTGGGTCATCTGCAAACCAACTTTGTATTCTTCCATTTTGTAAAACAAATTAGACTGCAGCCCTATCTCAAATGCAAATTTGCACAGTTCATATTAGGGACTAAAATAAAATTTAGAAATCCATTCTGTGTTTCAGTTACTAAAAACATGGCAAGCATCCACATATTAAAGTAAAAGCTGCAGTAATACTTTACTAATCCTATTTAATTTGTCACCGATCATTTCTTTTGTGATCTAAAATTTTAAAACTATGCAACTTGGAGAACTCAACAAATGCTAGCTGTTCCACAAAACTTAGGATAACAAATCAGGTATAACATTAAATCCATTCATAAATATTTACAAACCAAATGTTAATGTAGGTGTAGTGGAATAGGTCAGGTTGCTTAGGCAGGCAAAGAAAACAAAATAATCCATCGAAAAAGGTTACAGAGACAGTTGGAACTGCCGATGCTGGAGAATCTGAGATAACACGGTGTGAAGCTGGATGAACACAGCAGGCCAAGCAACATCAGAGGAGCAGGAAAGCTTGACATTTCAGGTTGGGACCCTTCTACCCTTCTGATGCTGCTTGACCTGCTGTGTTCATCCAGCTTCACACCGTGTCATCTAAAAAGGTATTTTTTATGCACTATTTTTAATCAAATCACGTTGCACTACCAAAAAGTGGTCAGCATACCTTTTAAATTATAGTGGGTAGAAATCAACTCCAAAAGGTGCAGAATGAGCAGCTGTAGATTGGAAACTCTTTCACTCAAATCAATAGAAAATAAAACTGTGCAAGGGGTGGCCAATTTGCACGTTTGTCAGTTTTGCAAATATGCATATGAACATGAACCAGCAGTAGACCATTTAACACTTGAGCCTACATTGCCATTTAATAACATCAGGGTTGTGCTGATTGTAACATCAAATCCACTTTTATGCCTACACCTGATTATATTTTATCCCTTTCCTCATTAAGAATTCATCCAGATCTGCCTTAAAAAATATACAAAATTTTGTGTCCACTGTCTTTCTCAGGAATAGAGATCAAAAAAATTCCCAACTTTGAGGTTAAAAAGTACCTTACCTCTGTTCAAAGTTTGTAACCCCTTATTTTCAAATTAGGACCCCTTGTTCTGGATTCCCTAGATTTTAAATTTTTCCAAGAGGAAACAATTACTCCATATCTCTCCAGTCAAGACCCTCAAGGACATTGCATACTTCAACCAAGACACCTCTTATTCTTCTAAACTCCAGTGGTCTGCCTAACTTTTCAAAGAGGAAAGTACATGACAGGAACAGAATCTTTGGCCCATCTTGCCTGCGCCGACACAGGATGCCTTTCTAAACTAAAAATATTTTATTGTTATGGGGTCTAAATCCCTATATTGCCTGTCCATTCATTATCTTTCAAGATGCCTCTTAAATGTTGCTACTGTATTTGCTTCTACCAACTCAAGTGGCAGCACATTCCAAGCATTTACAGCCACTTAAAAAAAATTGTCTTTCCAAATCTCCTTTAAGCTTTCCCCCTTTTACCTTAACTCTACGTCCCTGAGTAATCCACATTTACACCCTGGGAAAATGACTCCGACTATCCATTCTATCCATGCCGTCTCTTAATTTCGTAAACTTCTATCAGGAAGGCCTCACGAGACAAACCAGCCATTCTAGGTGTTCCTCTGGTAAGCCTTCACCAAATTGTTTCCACCACAGTTAACACTCTGCAATCTCATAATTTAAGCAGTATGTTTCTTTAGCATTCTTTCTGTCAAGATGGATAATTTCACATTTTCTCACAGAACACATTCTTTCCCATTTGCCACTCACTTTATCTATTTCTTTTTTGCAGCCTCCTTCTTTTTGCTTCATAATTGACTTTACCTATCTTTGTGTCATCAGCAAATTTGGCAACGATACTTTCTGTTCGTCATTCATGTCATTTGTGTGAATTGGAAACAGTTGAGGCTCCAGCACCAATTCCTGTGGGGCATCATCACTGTATGTTACCAACCTACAAATACTCATTTATGCCTACTCTCTCCATTCTGTTAGCCAGCCAATCTTCAATCCGTGCAAATATGCCATCTTTACACCACGAGTCATACAGCTTTTACTTTCCATAACAACGTTTAATGTGGCACTTTATCAAATACCTTCTGGAAATCAGAGTACAGTACATCCAGCTGTGCTGTTTATCCACAGTACATGTTACTTCCTCAAAGTATGTCAATAGATTGATTAAATACAATTTCCATTCATAAAACCATGCCTGATTACCTTGAGCGTGTTTAAGTTCCCTGCTCTTCTGAAGAAGGGTCTAAGCCCGAAACATCAGCTTCTGTGCTCCCAAGATGCTGCTTGACCTGCTGTGTTCATCCGGCTCCACACTTTGTTATCTCAGATTCTCCAGCATCTGCAGTTCCCATTATCTTCGATACAATTGTAACCTCACTGCAAAGCCTCTTCCAGGGATGCCTAACCTGATGAAGTTACCCTCCTCCTATTGGGCAAACCTCAGGGGATCTCTTTACCACTGCAAATTGCTTGTAATCTCTTCGGCCTTGAAACTGCTTGATCAGGTCCTGAAGCAAACCAGGTACCACAGCCACATCACCTTCCTCAGCACCTGCCTATGGAACCGGATCATCCCCAATGGACTACAGTCTACATTCAAGCCTTCCCAATTTGGCCCCAACCGTGACCATATCTACATCAACAACCTAGAGATCCTTCAGAAGCGTTTCTCTCTGCGAGTCCTGAAATACACACACACAGCAATGCACCGGCATGTCCAGGCACTGCAATCCAGCCTACCCCAGCTCAGAGCCTCCCTCTCCCATACCTGCAAAGGACCTCTCCTGCTTTTAATCCTCTGCAGGATTCATAAACTGAACACACAGTTCCACTCAGCTTTAATGGACACTAAAAACCGTAAGTACAACAAAATCACTGGTCCCTGCCACCTAAAATGGGATTCTTCCACCTCCCAAATCCCCAGCCTGACCCTGCACCTCCCCCACAATGTACCCGTCGCCACTGGCCATGTGGCCACTGTCGGAGCAACCACGGATGACGTCACATCCTCCGCCACCGGGTACACCACTTCCAGGATAGCGAACGCTACCGCTGCTGTAGCCACCGCCTCCACTTCTGCAACCAACACCACAGACATTACCGTCACTGTGACTGCCGCCGCCTACCCGGCTCTGCCCACCACTGACGCCGCTTTGCCCATCACGGACGCTGACGCAACTCCCCTTTTCTGATGAAAAGGCTAGGCCCGAAACATCAGCTTTTGTGCTCCTAAGATGCTGCTTGGCCTGCTGTGTTCACCCAGCTCCACACTTTGTTATCTCAGATTCGCCAACATTTGCAGTTCCCATTATCTCTGACACATCAAGACCACCTTGTCCATCTGGCTTTTCGAGTCTATATGTAGATGACAATCACACAAGCTATCTACCATACCTGTCCGACAAATTCTCATGATCATTGTCCCAGAGTTGCCTTGCACCCAGCTCAACTTCATTCTCTAGCTCGTTCAATGCCCTAACAAGATTTTTTTTCTCTTTCAGACATTAAGGAATGAAGCTGCAACAACTCTGTAATACGCACATACCTCTGGAACCTCCCTACCTGCCTCCCTTGCCACCTCTTCCCTCTGATTCCATCTTTTCTCCTGACCTTGTCTTGTTGATAAAGCTATTATCCCTTACCTCCTTCCACCCCTCCACCCTCTGATGCTGAATATTCCATACTCAACAAAGATCTTAGTTTTATCCCTCCGCACACTCACTTTAATGAATTTTGAGCTAGATATGACATTGGGCTCTTCCTGCGTTGCCTCTGCATCCATGCCCATTTCTTTGGGCACGAGTCCTCTCCTTATCACGCAAATCCCTTTTATCCACCTTGAATACTCTCCCTTCATCTGGACCCCTCCCTCTGGCTTTTCACCTGCACTCAATTTGTTCATTGTGAACCAATGACATGACCTCAAAGGCCTTAATTTCTTTACCCACCAACGCCTTACCCACTTGAACCTAAGTCTCTCTGAACTGACTGCACTCCATGCTCCCGGATCCAATCCTGGCTTTGCCCTCAAACCTGCTGGCAAGAGTAGTGTTGTTGTTGCCTGGCACATCAACCACAAATTGTGAAGGCTGTATGCCAGATCTCAACACCTCCTCCCACCATGAAGCATGAAACCATTGTGCCTACAACTGCAGGTGACCACATCTCATCTGGGGATCTCCGCCAAGAGCCTCCCAGTTCACAGTCCGACAGCTCCACACAGCCCACTTCTGTCTTCTCCCCAAAATCCACAAACAGGGCTGCCGAGACAGAACCATTCTTTCTGCCTGTTTCTGCTCACTAAACTTATTTCTTCCTACCCTGACTCGATGTTTTTCCCCCTTATTCAGTCCCTCCCCACTTATGTCCATGAATCTTCTGACACTTTGTCAGTTGGATTACAGAGGCATCCAGGATCTCCCACATGCTGCAGCTGTGACCCATCAACTGGCCTGCTATTCTTAAAGTACCTGAAGGAAATATGTAATTATTTTATTCATTTCTGCCTTTATCTATTTTATTAAACTTACCACCAGGTGCAATACTATTTTGCGATAGAATGGACCGTGGTCACTTACTAGATACTCATTAAATACCTAGCTTTGGCCGTGAGAATCAATTCATGAAGGCTGCACAAGTGAGAAAAGTAAAAACAAACAAACACTCCTTTCCCTTTCTTCCCCAACTCCCCTAATGACGAATTCCCTGAACTCTATTGTGAGTCTCGCTCAAGTAGAATTTCATTGTCAAAACAAGTACAACTTATGGTTGCTACTGACTGACCTAGTTAAAACAGTGAATGAGAATTGGTGACTTTGCTTGAACACCAGAAAATAGAAACAGCAGTCTAGGCCACATCGAGTTTGGGATAAAAAAGAGATTTCAGAGCAAAATAAATCGAAATTTAAACAGTCTTCTACAAAATAAGAACTTGAGACCAAAATAATTTTCAAGTTTCTGCATTTAGAAAGATTCCAACAGTGATCACTTTGTGCTCATGGTTCATACTGTAGGTTCCAAGTAATGATATAACAACATTGTAGAGTGTATATATGGATAAACATACAGTGCTGAAACAGGCCATTCTGGTCATCTAAATTGGCATTTACACTTCAGTTAAATCACTTCTCATTCTCCTTCAGTAAGCTGTATATTTCTTTTTCCATATATGTTTATCTTGTTTTCCCCTCAGTGTACCTATTCTATTTACCTAACTGCTCCCTGTGATTACAAGCTCCACCTTTTTATTTCTCTCTGTGTAAAGAGATTTTTCCGCCTTTTTTGCAAGTGCGAACAGTCTGTCTACTTCATTAAAATGATTCATACTTTTAAGACCTGACACATCACCCTCCAACCCAATCTTTCCAAAGGATAAAGAAAAGAGGCCCAGGCCGTTTTACCCTCACAATTCCTACATTATTCCTACAAATCCTTTTGATATCCTCTCCGGTGTCTATCTCTTTTATAATATATGGCTTTCAGAACTGCACACTATACTGAAGAATGGTCAAGGCACTGACAAATATTTAACTCTCTCCTACTCAATTCAATCCCTCACAAATGAAACTATTTAACTTTTTTTAAAAAATGCTCTTGTAAACATGCATCATTTATATTTTGGTGATTTGTGTTGCCATGCATTTGGTTTCTCTTTCCCATCTAGATTGTGAATAATAGTTGGGTTGGCAATGATCCTTGTTTAATCCCACTTACCACTTCGTTCAATCTGGAAACTATTTTTTTTACTTGCTCTGTGCTTTCCGCCTTGCTGTCAGCAAGTTAGCTATTCTGGTACCCACCCCCTTACTGCATACAGTTTACTTTAGATAGGCCTTTTAGAGAAAATAAAAAAAGCCCAGCCTTTCCAACAATCCCAGATAGGAATAACCTTATCCTTCTTGTTTCATTCCTATAAATCCTTTTACAATCCTCTCCAGGATGTATCCTTTTTATAATGAGGCAGAAAAAACGTAAAATATCTATCGCACTATCTTTAATCAGTCATACAATGAGCATTCTTGTTCTTTGTTAAACCCTAAAACTGTGACTGCGCTGCAATATCTGTACTGGGAATGCTGAAAATGAGAGTTTATCATTGTTTAAATACAAATAACTTCAAGAAACTACATAACTTACTCCACTGTGCAGCAGTTTTCCCATCTTTAGTGATATCCCACTGGAAGATGGCATTCACCTTTTTCACCAACTCCTTGCCAATATCCTTAATGCGTTGACTGATTTCTGCAAATACAAGGTCACTGTGGAGCTCCTCTTTCTGAAGAAAATAATAGTAATTGCAGTAAATCTGCTTTTGAGTTTGGTGATTTCTTTCAATTCTATTCCACTATATTGACCTGAAACTACAGAACTTTGATGCTTTCTGTAGTAGTATTATTTACATTTCATAACATTTAAACTCTCTTTTCTATACCATTTGCAAAACCAAACTCTTTCACTGAATGCGGAGTATTACATATTTAAGGAAGAGACAAGTACTTTCATAGTTTGCAGATTGAAAAAGGCTGTTCAATTCCAAAATAAAACACATCATACCATTAAGAATTCTAAACAAAGACAAGTACAGATTAAACCTCATTAAAATTTACTGAGAGAAAATTTTGGGCTACCCACAATTTATTTTAAGGTTCTTTTCTGGGTTAATTGATCATTAAGATTCCCCTTTTGATAAAGTTGGGAAAACTACCAATCTCAAGTTTGATGGCATATCTCTCTCTTCCAAAACAAGTTATAGCTACAGCAAGTAGTAAAAATCATTTTATTGTTTTACAATAGCAAATCAGTTTCTTAAAATATTCATCACGAGTACACTTTATGCAAAATATATTTGGTGGTTGAATAGTTTTACACTTCCCTGTTATGTGCTGGTTTATTCCCCAAATTTAATAATTTATGTTCTATCAGCACAAAGCTTAAGCTCAGAAAATGCCATAATCAATTCCATAAATCTTAGAATCTGATGAAAAAATTGTGGTATGTGAATAAGTAATGTTGCAAATAATATGCAAATTTGCTAATACTTGGGACAAGGAAGATAAATCCTCGGATTGGAACATGATCACAGGTTCCTATACCATTTATCTCCAATCATTGATATTAATTTGGATTCAACTGAATTACAATTAAGGAAACCTTGTACAACCCATCATCTACCTTATCAAGCAACTTGGTCATTAACAGCAATCCTCCCTATTAACCTTCATTTAGAGAAAACAGTGAAACAAAACAAAGTGACAACTAATTTTTGGCGGGGAAGAACTTCTATGTCCAGTAGTAAGAATTGATCTGCAGCCCAACATGTGACTGTTAACTCAGCTTATTGTAATAGAGTTGACTGATGGCTGCTAAACTATACCACATTCAGTGGCAAAACCAACATGATGGGAAACTAGCTCAATCTCATCTGTCCATCCATCAAATAGATTTGGCCAGGAAAGGGATGGTAGCAGTCATTACGATGACAAAGCATTCTTGAAACAAAAAGTACATCTCATCATATGTGGTAATACCATCTTGCTAACAGGGCAGGCTAAAGAGATCTATTAACCCACAACTAAGAGATTCGAGGGAAATTAGCATCAGCAGAATGATATGACACTAGATAAAGGAAATGCTGAGAAAATACAATGTTCCCAAACATTCCCATTTTTTGAATGATACCTGAAATATTTTGTGCCAATCCCATTAGCATCCATGAAATACATGGTCCATTTTTGATGCCTGGGCTTCACTACCTGATTATTGTGGCATACAGTGGACACCCTACAAACTTTTAACTTGAGAAGTGCAAACAGGATTCTACAGATATGGCAGGAAACACATTTACATTTATAAGCCTACTGATTGGGTTTTCACTGATCTGAATATTGCACCTAATTGGCCTTGGGCTCTAGCAAACAAGACAGCCACTTAATGAAAGCTTGGCCTACAAACTGAATGAAGTCACTGATATCTTATCACACTGCAACTTCGGAGGATTTGCAGGAAGAGTAGCTCACAGCTAAAGTGACCATGTGTACAGCAAATCATATGGTATTTGGTCACACAGCTTGTTGCAGGAGACATCACAATTGTTATAGCCTCATTCTGGAAGTTGACCTCTGGAGACAGTTATGATGTCCTAGACCTAATAACCAAGTTCATTGTGCAAAGTGTCCTGTGAGAACATCTCCATTTATTTGCATACTTTTTATTGGAATCTTGTTTAAACCTCCCTGCTACTTCCCTTCCTTCCTCTCTTTGTGAAGTACCCAGAAGAAGCTCTACAAATAAGTACACACAATTTCAGAAGACATTAGTTCAGAGCGTTTAACATAGCAGATGTCAAAAACTTGTAGTTTAAGTAATGAAAACAGTTAACACAAGCAAAACATCTTTCAAAACTTCTGTGCTTTTATGCACGAGCTGTCGAGGACTATTTCAATATACCGGAACCACCTATGTTTTGCAGGTGTGACAGCATGAACTGGCATCATCAAATGTGGAAATGAGGCAGTGTAAAAATGCCTAAAGAAAGCTACAACAAGTTGCCACATACAAAAGAAAGGCAAGTAAAAGTTCATTTTTCAAAATAATATTATTTAAAGTACCTTTTATTTTAATTTCCAGAAATATTTTGCTAACCACCAGAGGACTGTTTTTTTCAAAAAAGCAGATTAGAGGGAAAATAATTAAATGAGCATTTTGGTTTTGTTTCTCCTAAAGTGAATTAACTCTCAATCTTTCCAGATATATAATTAATATGATGTACAAGTCCTCTCCCTGTGGGCATTCACATGTCTCTTATAAGACTATGCAATATATTTGCACATTTGGTTCATAAGTCAATGCTCTCCAGAAAAAAACTTCTAAATAATTAATTTTTTCAGCCAACTGAAATTTTCTTCAAATCTCCCAACTTACCATGCCAATGTCATTACTTTTGGCTTTATAAATAGATTCCTCCAGAACAACATAAGCTCCTGCAAGAACAATCTCATTACTTTCTTTGACCTAAGGGATAGAAGGGCAAAGACAGTATTAAAGCCAAAAGGTACAATGCTTCAGTTAAAAACTGAACTCACAAACCATGTGTAAAATACTGCGCTTCAAGCACATCAACTATATTTCTACACGATTAATAAAACAGCTCAGAACTACACGTACTCTAAAGGCTAGTTCAATTTTTTCAAAGTATATGTCAATTTATCCAAATAATGCGCATAATGGAAGGCTGGGTGTGAATTTCTATAAGTGTTTTTCTGGTCATTCACCATAACCTTGTTGAGACAAGTTACTAATCTGATAAAGGCACAAACAAGGGTACAATAGATGAGAGAAGTCTTGGTTAAACCTATCTTGACTTAGATCAACAAGGTGAGATAACAAGGTGTAGAGCTGGATGAACTCAGCAGGCCAAGGAGCATCAAAGGAGCAGGAAGGCTGACCTTTTGGGCCTAAACCCTTCTTCAATTTTTCAGGAGGGTCTAGGCCCGAAACGTCAGCCTTCCTGCTCCTCTGATGCTGCTTGTCCTGCTGTGTTCATCCAGCTCTACACCTTGTTATCTCAGATTCTCCAGTTCCTACTATCTCTAGATCCCATTATTTATATTATGTTAAAAATTTTAAAATTCTTTCAGGTATTGTAGCAAAGAATTCATAATATACAGGCACAGACCAACGGCCAAATTCCAAAAGTAACTCAGTATAGATAACTTCAGACTATAAAATCATAAATCATGGCCAATTTCATTTCTAAAATAATGTAGCGATTATCTACTGGGCTAAGAGCACAGAAGTCGAAAACCATAAGATATAGGAGGGCATGCCATTGTTCCTTGAGTCAGCTCTACCAGTCAGTAAGATCGGAACTAATCGAACTGTGCCTTCAACTTTACTTTCTTGCCTTTCTGCTGCGACCACTGACTCCATCGAAAATCTGAGTCTTGAAAACATTCAATGAGATAGTTCCTAAATTCCAAAGGCTAATGATTCAGATTAGTAGTTTCTTAACTGTTTTAAATGGGACATTAATTATTTTCAAACTGCATTCCCCAACTCTCAATTCACCCACAAGATGGAACACCTTCTTTCCATCAACTATGTCAAGTCAAATTCAGTAAGCACAGCTAGGAGTGGGGGAAAACAAATGAATTGCGATCATAAATCAACTAAACAATTAATAAGAATCAGAAAAGGGGCATTCCCTGGATGTGACTCTGGTCCACACCATTTGGCCGACATAATATCCCATGAATGGAGATGATCAAAGTAGAAATGCAGTGGAAGCCCAATACAATGTGGGTATTGACACCCACTGAAGCTGTGTTATAACTGGAACCTGGACTTACTCCACATATACATACACTCCTGCATAAAGATACGTGCAGATTGACTGGTGGTCTCAAATCACTTTAAGGACTTACGAGTTGGCTGATACATACTCTGTAAAACTGAAACACGTGCAGAGCATGGCTTAGGTTAAAAGACCGAAAAACCAAAGAAATTTGAAAGAAGGAAACTTAACAAGAAAAACACAAATCCACTGTTTTAATGACAACAATGTGTCATCATTGCCAAATCAAAAGGAATTCAGGCAGATGGTTTCAACCACTCTTGAACTTCTGATGAATGAAATTTTGTTTGCCATCTATTTTGTTCCATCTGTAATGTGTCGGTTTTAACCATGAGCAAGTGTGCACAGATTTTGGGGTTTTAAAGGAACATAGTTTAAGTCACAAGTAGAAGTTTAGGATCCTTTCTTATATCAGCCATTGGTTGGAGTTTTGTGTTACAATAAATAGAAATTATTTTATTTAATGACAAAATGTAGTGTGAATTGCTTTTGTCTCAAACAGCAGTCAGACAAATTGGTCATCCTGGTGATCTAACTGGGATTTTATACATCTTGTGATAGCTTGTGGAACAGTGAGGCGTAACTGTCAGTGCACTCTTCCCTATTAAGTCACGACACAGGCAGGGCATATCAGAAAGTCATCAAACCGATGTAATGTACAGGGTGGAATTCTCCTTTGTCATAACAATATGATGAAGGCAAGAAAGTTGAGCAAATACTGCATGAATGAAAAAAGACAGATTCCTGGCAGTGGAACGAATCATCCCTTAAGGTTTAAATGACAAATTCTGAACCTCACCAATAAGCAGAGACTAATTTATTTCCATACACAAGCAACTTATGACTAGGTAATGTCACCTTTATTGTACATAGCTCTCAATCATCCCCTCCTTTCGCAAGGAACTCAATAGCAATAATTTCTGACATGAAAATCAGGAGGGTCACCTGGCAGCACAGCTTCTTGTCTGCTTCGACAAGCCTCCATCCAACTAGACCATCTCACTGCATACTCCGTGGACACTGTCCTCTTCCCCTGCCAAACTGCCATCCTCAACACATCATCATGGCCGCTTTTGGACAAACTCCAGTCCACTTCAGCTCTCCAAGATCCACTTTTAACCTAAGGAATGCTTATGACATGTGCGCTTCTGCCAAGTGCTTTGTGAGCATCTACACAGACAATTCCTATGCCTCTAAATGTACTTTATTCGTACTTATATGCATTGCGCTAATTTAGAAACTACCAGATCTCTGTTGCTTGTATTGCCTTTTAGTGTATAGGATCTTCAGTATTCAATATTAAGTTGAACAAAAACAAAGTTAAAAGGAGGCAAAAGTCAGTGATAGCTCCAAAGACTCGGATAAATTCAGAATTCAGCAAAATGGGACCAAAACAATAATAAAGAGAAAATAAACTATGAGGACAAACCAGTGAGGAATAAAAAACCGACAATAAGAGCTTTTTTTAAATATATAAAATGGAAGAAAAAGATCAAAATGAGCTCCTTAGAAAATGACTCTGGGGACACCATTATGGGGAACAAGGAAATACTAGAAGAATTAAACATTTTTTGCATCAGTCACTACAGTACAAGATACTTCAACATTCCATTAATATTAAAGAGTGCATGGGAGGAAGTACAATCCATCAACATCACTAGAGAAGCAGAAGTTGCCAACTAATGAAGCTAAAGGCAGATCAGTCCCCTGGCTTTGATGGCTTGCATTCTAATATCCTGAAACAAGTAGCTGCAGTGATAGAGGATGCATTGGTAGTAATTTTCCTAAAATCATTGGAGTCTGGCAGTTTTCTAACCTTGTGGTACTTTTACAATGTGACACACCTATTCAGAAAGAGGGAAAGTCAAAACACAGATGACTATGCACTGATTAGCCGAATGCCTATTGTTGGAATAGATTTTGAAACAATTAAGGAAGTAATAGCAAAACATTTGGAAATCATAATCTAACCAAGCAGAGTCAACATGGCTTCATGAAAAGGAAACTGTAGTTAAGCAATTTATTTGAGAGTTCAAAGAAGTCTCAACCAGAGTGCACAGATGGAAACCAACAGGTGTGTTATATTTGGACTTCCAGAAGGCGTTCCACAAGATACCTCACAAAGGCTAAGGCATAAGATAACAGCCCATGGCGTTGGCGGTTGTATATTGGCATGCATTGAGAAGTGGCTAGCAGACAGGAAACAGGTTGGCAAACCGTAACCTGCGGAGTCCCAGGGGACTCAGTCCTGGGACTGCAATTGCTTACAGAATATATTAATGACCTGCAGCAAGGCAACAAATGCCTGGAGCCAAAATCTCAGACAATTGTAAAATGGGTGCAACGGCAGGTTGTGGGAGGGATACAAACAGTTTACAGAGATAACGATAGGTTATAAATGTAACAAGAAGTTGGCAAATGGAGTATAATGTGGGAAAATGTGAAGTTGCTAACTCTGGAAGGGAGAACCAAAGAACAGTTTAATTTAAAAAGGGAAAAGCTACAGCACAAAGAACTTGAGAGCATTTGTGCTCAAAACGCAAAGTTAGCACACAGAAAGCAGCAGGTAACCAGAAGGCTAACTGAATTTAGCCCCTATTTCAAGGGGCTTGGCATATAAGTGTAGGGAAGTCTTACTATGCCTTCTGGAAGTCCAAACATAACGCACCTGTTGGTTTCCATCTGTCCACTCTGGTTGAGACTTCTTTGAAAGACTCAAATAAATTGCTTAACCACAATTTCTTTTTCATGAAGCCATGCTGACTCTGCTGGTGAGACCACATCTCAGCGGTGAGAGCAGCTCAGTCTCCTTATTTCAGGAAAGATATTATTCCACTGAAGATAGTTCAGAGAAGGTTCATTAGGATAATACTCATAACACAATTCTGAGAAAGGGTCACTCGAGCCGAAACATTAACTCTGATTTCTCTCCATTGATGCTGCCAGACCTGCTGTGATTTTCCGGCAATTTCTCTTTTAGTTTCTGATTTACAGCATCCACAGTTCTTTCAGATTTTAGTTAGTATTGAACTCACTGCCCCATCTCCTCCAGGCATGCTTACCTTGAAGAAATTCTGCTCCTCTCTCCAACAGGATTTCCACTCCAATCTTTTTCTCTTATCCACCGTTATTAATTTCACTGTCCCTCAAAGAGGTCAGATAGACATCACTGAAACCAATTTTCAAGGGAAATGAACTGAATTTGGCATTCCTTACATTGTGTAACTTCCTTTTGGTTCTATGGCAAGTAGCCCCAGGTCATTCATATATGTGGGCTTTGTTATTTCTGTATTCTCGAACTTATGCTGAATAATTGTTTTCTTATGTATGATGTATGTTTGGTATCTTCAGCTGATTCCACCTCCAACTATCTGCACACTATAAGTCTCACTTACAGTTTGGATGGAAGCAGCAGTGAGACAAAGTAGAAATACTGTATGGAGCTAACCAATATCCAAGTATTTGCACTGAAATCCCTCATGAGGCACCTCCTTTTCACTCTTCCATTCTTGGATTATTATCTTCAATGTTTCATAGCTTGTCTGAACCGCTATGAAATGCTTGAGCAACATATACTGCAGTGTTTAGAGCGGCAATGCTTTGTGCAGTTTTTTCTCAGCAGGTCATTGAGCTGTGAGGGACAGTGAACATATGAAGTTCTCATTGTATACCACCCAGCCTCAAAAGGAAGTGTACTCCTTTAAAAAGTTGAAAGATACACTGAAACATTGCCCTCAAAGATACATGGAATCATCACTGATTCTGTGCTCTCATTCAAAGGGTGGGTATAAATGTGGATGATCTATGTAGGATAAGCTCCACCTAAATGCACACATCGCTTTTCGCGTTGTGGCACCGAAGTGCAACGCCTTGGGTGCAGACAACAACTTGACTGTTCAAGGATCCATGATGTCTGATACTTTGTCTCCCTCTCATTTCACAGTTCTCTGCATTCAACTTTATCTGTCACCTTTCCTCGCACTCCACCCACGTGTCAAGCAGTTGTTGCTAGCAAGACCTGAGCAAGGCTTAGCTATTACAATATCGTTCATCTTTCTGATGTATAACAGATGCTGGTCATCTGAAATGGGCATGACTTCACCAGATCCAGCAAATTACGAAGTAACTTGAACAGATACTTTTATACTATGAGTGACCAAATCTGTATGTGAGTTTGCTCAC
Source organism: Stegostoma tigrinum (assembly GCF_030684315.1). Lineage (NCBI taxonomy): Eukaryota > Metazoa > Chordata > Chondrichthyes > Orectolobiformes > Stegostomatidae > Stegostoma > Stegostoma tigrinum. The sequence continues at coordinate 74,668,431 of NC_081356.1, forward strand.
TGAGCTGGAAGGTTAGTTTTCATATGTTTTGTCACTTTTTTTTATTTGAAAAAATATACTTTATTCGTGAGATGTACAAAAAATAAAACATATTTACACACCTACCCAGTCATGCAAGCCGCTCCGGGTTACCCAGGGGGTACGTACACCAACTAAAGGAAAAAAACAAAGAAGGAAAAAAAAACAAAGCAAAGAAAACACCCCGGCAGTCGTCACCCCACACAGTCCCAGTTGGCCCCCTGACCTGTTGGGGAAGGCGCCAACTGGGCCCAGTTATCAGATAGGGTTCTTTGTTCTATTCTGGATGAGGGGTTTCATACGGTGGTCTTTCCCCACCACGCCGTGGCGGTGGCTGCCCCAAGCTTTAGCGCGTCCCTCAGCACGTAGTCCTGGACCTTGGAGTGCGCCAGTCTGCAACACTCGGTCAGGGTCAGTTCTTTCAGCTGGCAGACCAGCAAGTTCCAGGCAGACCAAAGAGCATCGTTCACCGCATTGATGGTCCTCCAGGCGCAGTTGATGTTGGTCTCGGTGTGCGTCCCCAGAAACAGCCTGTAGAGCACAGAGTCCCGCGTCACGGAGCTGCTCGGGACGAACCTCGACAAATACCACTGCATCCCCCTCCAGACCTCCTGCGCATAGGCACACACCAGAAGGAGGTGATCGACAGTTTCATCCCCCCCCACAGTCGCCTCGAGGGCAGCGTGCGGTAGCGCAGAGATTCCGGGCATGCATAAAGGATCTCACTGGCAGAGCCCCTCTCACCGCCAGCAAAGCAATGTCCTTGTGTTTGTTTGAAAGTTCTGGCAATGATGAGGCATTCTGCCAAACGACTTTGGCAGTCTGCATGGGGAACCACACGACGGGATCCACCCTCTCCTTTTCCCGGAGGGTCCCAAGGATACTACGTGCCGACTACTGCCTGACGGCCTTGTGGTCAAAGGTGTTTCCTTTCAAGAATTTCTCCACAAACGACAGGTGGTACGGAACAGTCCAACTACTCGGAGCGTTCCGCGGCAACGAGGCCAGGCCCATCCTTCGCAACACCGGGGACAGGTAGAACCTCAGTAAAGTAGTGACACTTGGTGTTTGCGTACTGAGGATCTACGCACAGCTTGATGCAGCCGCATACAAAGGTAGCCGTCAGGGCGAGGGTGGCGTTCTGTACGCCCTTTCCCCCATTTTCCAGGTCTTTGTACATGGTGTCCCTGCGGACCCAGTCCATCCTCGACCCCCAAATGAAGTGGAAGATGGCCCGAGTGACTGCAGCGGCGCAGGTCCAGGGAATAGGCCAGGCCTGCGCCACATACAACAGTACCGAAAGACCCTCGCACCTGACAACCAGGTTCTTACCCGCGATGGAGGGGGAGCGGAGCATCCACCTGCCCAGCTTCTGCTTCAATTTGGTGATACGCTCCTCCCAAGTCTTAGTGCACGCCCCAGCTCCACCAAACCAAACACCCAGCACCTTCAGGTAGTCTGTCCTGGCGGTGAACGGGATGAAGGAGCGGTCGTCCCAGTTCCCAAAGAACATGGCCTCGCTCTTACCCCTATTGACTTTGGCACCCGAGGCCAGTTCAAACTGGCCGCAGATGTCCAACAGTCTACTCACCGACGGACGATCGGTGCAGAAGACGGCGACGTCATCCATGTACAGGGAGGTCTTGACCTGAAGGCCTCCACTGCCTGGGATAGACACACCCTTCAGGCTCATGTCCTTCCTGATGGATGCGGCGAAGGGTTCCACGCAGCACATGAACAAGGCAGGAGAGAGCGGGCAGCCCTGCCTGACTCCAGATCTAACAGGAAAACTATCTGATTCCCACCCGTTGATCGAGACTGCGCTCACGATGTTGGCGTAGAGCAGCCGGATCCAATTGTGGACGCCCTCTCCAAACACCAATTTGGAGAAGACGTCCCTCATGTAAGCATGAGAGACCCTGTCAAAGGCCTTCTCCTGGTCCAGGCTGACGAGGCACGTGTCCACCCGCCTGTCCTGTACGTAGGCAATCATATCCCTGATGAGCGCAAGGCTCTCAGCGATCTTCCTGCCCGGCACAGCACAGGTTTGGTCAGGGTGAATCACCGACTCCAGGACAGACCTGACCCGGTAGGCTATGACCTTGGCCAGGGTTTTGTAGTCAACGTTCAATAGTGAAACGGGACGCCAATTCTTAATTTCTTCCCTCTCCCCCTTCCTCTTGTAAATGAGGGTGATGATGCCCTTCCTCACGGACTTGCACATTTCCCCTGCCCGAATCGCACTATCGTACACCTCCAGCAGGTCCTGGCCGACCAGGTCCCACAGAGTGGAATACAGCTTGACCGGTAAGCCGTCGCTTCCGGGAGTCCTATTCCTCTCCAAGGACTTGAGGGCTCTGGTCAGCTCGTCCAGGGGTATCGGCCGGTCCAGCCACTCCCTCGTGCCGTCGTCTAAGACCTCCGTGATAGACGACAGGAACAACTCGGAGGCCGTGCTGTCCGTGGGCTTCAAGTCGTACAGTCCGGCATAGAAGGATCTGCTGATCCTCAAAATGTCGGGCCGAGACGACGTCACTGAGCCGTCGTCCTCCTTCAGCCGGCTAAGCACAGAGCTCTCTTTGTGCACTTTCCGAAAGAAGAAACGCGAGCACGTCTCGTCCTGCTCCACAGAGTGGACCCTGGACCGGAAGATTATCCTGGAGGCCTCCACGGCGAAGAGCGAGGCTTGCTGGCCCCTCACCTCGCGGAGGTCCTCCGTGACATCGACCCCCATCAACTGCAGAAGGAGCAGGTTCTGCACCCTTTTCTGGGGTCGCGACAGCTTTCTCCGCCTCTCTCTCGCCTTCCGAACACCCTTGAGGACAAAGAACCTCTTAATGTTCTCCTTCACCGTCTCCCACCAGTCGCCCGGAGACTCAAAGAGGGGTTTCACGGTTCTCCAACCAGCGTACTCCCTCTGAAGCTCCTCGACGTTCTCTTCGGTCAACAGAGTCGTGCTGAGCATCCACGTCCCCTTGCCGGCCAGCTGGTCGTCCTGTAAGTGACAGTCGGCCAGCAGGAGGCAGTGGTCAGAGAAGAACACCGGCTCGACGCCGGTGGACCTGACCGAGAACACCCATGACACAAACAGGAAGTCTATCCTTGAGCGGATAGACCCGTCTGGCCGCAGCCAGGTGTACCTCCGCTGTGCTCCGTCTGCAGGGGTGCTGAAGATGTCGAGCAGCTTGGCATCCTTCACCGTGACCATCAGGAATCTGGACGTGACGTCCAGTTGACTCCCCCCACCCGCTGTCCCCACGCCGGATCTTCCATCTGCATCAATGATGCAGTTGAAGTCTCCGCCTAGGATGAGCGGCCTGGACGTGGCCAGCAGGGGTGGAAGCCGTTGCAGGACCGCCAACCGCTCAATCCGTACCGCTGGGGCGTACACGTTGATCAGCCTCAGCAGAGCGTTCCTGTAGGTGACGTCAGCCACTAGGAGGCGCCCCCCCACCACCTCCTGAACTTGAGAGATGGTGAAATCGCGCCCCCGCAGCAGAATAGCCAGGCCCGAGGAGCGACAGTCGTTACCCCCCGACCAGATCGAAGGCCCACAGGTCCAGGCGCCGGACCATTTCCCGTACCTGCCGAGGTGCGATATCCCGCACTCCTGCAGAAACAGGAGGTCCGCCTTGATGGTGGTCAGGTAGGCCAATGTGGATACACATCTTGCGGTGGACTTGACACTGCGCACATTAATGCTCGCAACTCGTACCCCCATTGTGGGCAGTGACCGCAGTACCCTACCCAAGTCCAAGGTCCAGCCCCTCCATCTGTCCCTTCATGCCCATCGCCCAGGCTAACTGCGGGACGCTCTCTGGGCTCAGGAAACCGTCCGTGCTGCCTTCCGGGTGGCATCCCCCCGTCGGGGTGGAGAGGCAGGAGGGTCCGGCTCTGGGTCAGGCTGGGGACGCGCTGTTTCCTCCTTCCCGCCTGGAAGTTCTGGGGGACCCTCCAGTGCCCCAGTGGCACTTGACTGGGTGTCGGAGGGAGCCTCAGGACGCCTCCCGTCACCTGGAAGTGGGGTGCTGCTTTCCTTCTCCCTCGAGATCTTTAACTTCTGCTTCGGGCGGGCCCTCTCCAAATCCCCCTCGTTAGAGGAGCTCTTATAGCCCCCCTGTAGCTGCCTCTTCCCGCCTGATGGTTGCGGTTCCTAGGCCCGTCGACGCACCTTCCTCCTCGCTTTCCCGACTGTTGTCCACTCCCCTGGGTCGCTGTCGCCGCCTCCATCGACTCCGGGTTGTCGGGGGGGGAGAGGAGCCTGCAGGGGCGCTTTGCTGGCCTCGGGCCCATCCTGCGGGGCTGGGCCCTCCTGCACGACCCGGCCCTCCTGCACATCAGTGGGGTCCTTGCTGGGCCCTGGTGCCTTCCTCTCCTCCGGGGGGGGCTGGCCCCGCATTGCCCCTGCCGGCAACCCGGGCGTAGGTGGTCCCCCGCTGCGGGCATGCCCTATAGAGGTGGCCCGCTTCCCCGCAAAGGTTGCAGCTTTTCTCTTGTGGGCAATTCTTTGCAAGGTGTCCCTCCTCCCTGTAGTTCCTGCAGATGGTGGCTTTGCAGTCGGCCGCCACGTGACCTGACCTACCACAGGCATGGCAGACTTTAGGTTGCCCTGCATAGGTCAGGTAGCCCTTGCTCCCACCGATCGCGAAGCTGGATGGTGGGTGTACGACATTCCCGTCCGCGCCCATCCTCAGCGTCACCTTGACCTGCCTCTTACTGGTCCAGATGCCAAAGGGGTCCATGATGTCAGCTAGGTCCCCTTCCACCTTCACGAGGAAGGTCAGGACATCAACTGCTGACACATGCGGGTTGTACATGTGTACAGTCACCATACGGCTCCTCTGCACTGGCATCACAAACAGCGGGACAGCAGTCAATACAGAGAGGGGGCCCTCACCTCCTTTCTCCTTGAAAACCTCCAGGAAGCGCTCGTAAAGCTTGGCACTCCTGAAGATCACATCATAAAAACCTCCTCTGGGGAAATCCTGCAGGCAGTAAATGTCCGCAGCAGCGAACCCACAACAGTCCAACAGGACCCTCTTCACGAAGAAGGTGCGATCCACAGGTGCACCTTCATCCACCTTCTTTACGGAAACACGGATGGTGTTCCGGACCCCCTGACCTGGGGCACGAGCACTTGCCGCAGCCATCGTTGCAGGTTGGCTGCTCCCCTGAACCAGCGTTAGGCCGAAGCCAGCATTAAGATCGACTGGTCGCAAGGGTGCACAGCCAACCTGACGTCCTCCTTTCACCTCCAAGACAGCACTCTCCTCCGCTCGGTCCACAAGAGAGTGGGTCTTTATTGTGTTCCATATGTAAGCTGGTTCACTGAGCTTGACGGTCTGTTCCCAGATGTTTTGTCACCATTCTAGGTAACATCAACAGTGGGCCTCCGGTGAAGCGCTGGTGTTATATCCCGCTTTCTATTTATCTGTTTAGGTTTCCTTGGGCTGGTGATGTCATTTCCTGTATTGGTGATGTCATTTCCTGTTCTTTTTCTCAGAGGATGGTAGATTGGTTCCAAACCAGTGTGTTTGTTGATGGAGTTCTGGTTGGAATGCCATGCTTCTAGGAATTCTCGTGCATGTCTTTGTTTGGCTTGTCCTAGGATGGATGTGTTGTCCCAATCAAAGTGGTGTCCTTCCTCATCTGTATGTAAGGATACTAGTGATAGTGGGTCATGTCGTTTTGTGGCTTGTTGATGTTCATGTATCCTGGTGGCTAGCTTTCTGCCTGTTTGTCCAACGCAGTGTTTGTCACAGTTCTTGCAAGGCATTTTGTAGATGACGTTCGTTTTGCTTCTTGTCTATATAGGGTCTTTTAAGTTCATTAGCCGCTGTTTTAGTGTGTTGGTGGATTTGTGGGCTGCCCTGATGCCAAGAGGTCTGAGTAGTCTGGCAGTCATTTCAGAAATGTCTTTGATGTAGGGGAGAGTGGTTATGGTTTCTGGGCCTGTTTGTTTAGGTTTGTTGCTGAGAAATCGGCGGACTGTGTTCATTGGGTACCCGTTCTTTTTGAATACGCTGTATAGGTGATTTTCTTCTGCTCTTCGTAGTTCCTCTGTGCTGCAGTGTGTGGTGGCTCGTTGGAATAATGTTCTAATGCAGCTTCGTTTGTGGGTGTTGGGATGGTTGTAAACAACACATACGGACCAAATACTGAACTACACACTTCATAGCACTTCATCGGAGGCTCACTGACGATATTACCTAGAATAGTGACGAAACGTCTGAAAAACTAACCTTCCAGCTCAGCGAGCAAACTCACATCCAGAAACTCAACCTGAGCTACAAATCTTCTCAAAACTCGCAAGTGTCCAAATGCTCACAAAAGCGCAGGGTTATTTAAAATGAAATGTCATCTGTGCCACCTATGTGCCCTCAGTCAGATGGCAGCAGAGTAGGATACTCTTGTCAGAACTCTTCTTCTCTGAGTGTTGTTTTTCTTCCTTTTCCTTTTTACTTCTTTCTTTTTCTTCTCTCTCTTCCACATTGGAGCTGACAGCATGTCCAGAGCAATGAGCCTTTGTGCCCCAGAACACCGCGAGCAGTGAGGGCTGCAGTAATGCAGGTAAGAGCTCTGCAGCAGCACATGAGGAAGCAGCCCCGAGGTATCACGTGGGCAGTGAGCACAAGTCAGCAGGCAAGGAGTAGCAGGTGGGAGAAGGCTACCTGAGATGGCGAGGGACGGGCAGTGTCCCTGCAGCAATGGAGGGGCCGAAGGACATTCTGGGCATGGCGTGGGCTGGTAAGTCCGGACCGGGGCATTCTTGGTGGTACAGTATGGGCCTGGAAACCTTTGAAACCACCATGGTGTAACAGTGAAGAAGAAAAGTTTGAACTCTCTTTTAAGCTCCTCTTTTAACAATTTTATTCAAAATTAATGTGAACATCGCTTATGCACAGCGACCATACATACTTTTCACTGTATTTTGTATTGAATACTCATGACAATAAAGGATGTTCAATTCAATCTTATTCCTTCCTTTCCCTCCTAATGCATTTCCAAGCAGACACATTGACCACAACAAGGTTGGAGAGAGCCTGCTCTATAGTTTTCCCTGTAAGTCTGGAGCAGTTGGCTGATGTCCCACAGGGACGTTTGAGCTTTGAAGGACCCAGGCTATCTGACAACTTGCACAGGTGCTGGCTCACCCTCCTCAATTTCTGCAGGCTTTGGCATCAAAGACACAAAGGAAGTAGAGAGGGGAACTCCTCTGGAACATCCCGAGAGGACGCTTCGGAGGCCTGTTTGTGAATCATGCTCCGTCTGGGTGCCTACGAGCACTGTCATGTCTTCCGGACAGAGAATTACCTGGAGTGAGGTCAAGGTTCCTTGTTACCCTCAGATTGCACACTTCTCCGCATTCAACTTCATCTGTCACGTATCCTCGCACTCCACCAATGTGACAATGTCCTTTTCAAGTTCTGCACTGTCCTCCTCACAGTTACAATTGGCTCATTTTTTGTTATCTGCAAATCTTGAAATTATCCTGTGCACCAAGATCTACATCATTTAGTTACATTCAAAAAATGCAAGCATACTGATCCCTGGGAACCCCATTGTAAGCCTTTCTTCATCCTGAAAAATATCCATTAACCATTACTCTGTTCCTCAGCCAATTACAATTTTGCTCCTAGATAATAAAATGTGAGGCTGGATGAGCACAGCAGGCCAAGCAGCATCTCAGGAGCCCCTTTTACTCTATTAGCTATAGGTTTATTCACAAGTCTGTCATGTGGTACTGTATTGCACACCTTTTGGAATTCCATGTGTACCACATCAACACTCTTTCTTTTATTTCAATTTTTTTGAGATATTTTATCCTAATTCAGTTAGACTGTTGAGGTCTATAAGCAGTAGTCTTCAGCACCTTTGTGAGTCTGCATGACGCATTGCAAAAAATAATGTTATGGGCAGTCATTAACCTGCAGGATACTTTGATGTGTCAAGCTTGTATGATAAGAAAATAGTTTGGCCCATATTTACAAGACTATATTGCAACAGCAATTTCATTAAGGTGGAAGAAAGTCCTGACCTTTGACTGAAGATGGATAAGGTTGCCATTTTTCCACATTTCAGTTTCTAGTGTTTGTCCAGGAATAACCGGCTTTGCAAAACGAGCCTGTATTAAATGATTATTTCATAACAGCAAATTTTTCTTTATTATCATCTCATAATTCAGACATCAAGAATGTCAAACAAGTCATTGCAGCTGAGTCCAAAGAAGTCTCTGATAATCATTGACTTCTTTGCAAATGTAAAATTTGGCAAAAACCATAAAAGAGATTTAAATTATATACAAAAGTTTAGTTCTGAGCTCTCCATGATTTAATAAAATGCTGAAATGCTACAGGTGTTACGCCTTTGTGTGCAGACCAGCAGTCTTTTCTGTGTTTTTTCTTGACACACAATGATGTTGCGTAACAAGGACCAGCACAGTGGCTACTACTGCTGCCTCACAGTGCAAAAAACTCAGGTTTGATTGCAAAGAGACTGTCTGTACGGAATTTACATGTTCTCCCAGTGTCTGCATGGATTTCCATTGAGTGCTGTGGTTTCCTCTCACAGTGCAAAGGTAGCAGTTTAGGTGAACTGGCCATGTTTAATGTTGGGTGATGGGGGTGGCTGGGTGTGATGGTTTTCGGAGGGTCAGTGCAGACTCAATAGGCCGAACAGTCTCTTTCCGCACAGTAGGGATTCTATGATTCTATGAACTTAATTAAAATATCCTACTGTTTTAGCAATTACGCACAATTTTATACAATCAATGTTTCTCTCGTACATGAAATTTAAATGTAAATTATTCTGTATTACAAACCACTAATATATTAAATATAAGCCTCACTTTTAAGTCAAGGTAGTAGTCATGCAGTTGATAGTCAAGGCAGGTGGCAAACAGATGTGCCCGCTGCCATAAGGTGTCTTTAAACCCAACATGTTCACTTGGATTTTGACCCACAAATGACAGATGATCTAATCAGTCCTCTACATAATTAATAAGGATAACAAATAAAAACTACAACCTAAGAGAGAAATCTGCAATCCATCTAATGCTTGGTGGATGATAGGTTATAAATTACAACACTATTTTGTACCTTGATAGCTTTGAATTTTGTCACATCATTATTTGCGAACTGTTTCAAGACATGCCGTGCTGCAAATCCCATGGAACACAACCCATGCAGAATTGGCTTCTTGAATCCTTCAGTGAAGAAAAAGAAGTTTCTTTTTATTTAATTTAACTAATTCTATATGCATCACACAAATCTAACCTAGTAGAGAAAATATACATTGTCTGCCTGTTAGTTAGTACCTGAAGTGAAGAACCATTTATAGCTTCTTCATTTTAACCTATTTTTCATACTGGTAAAACCAACTTTAAGAAAGTATTTCAATTTGCCAAGTTATTCTTTGCCTTCCACAAATTAGGTATATATGTACACTTTCTACATTTCTATGAAATCTTATGCGCCAGCTTGAAAATTTTATTTTAAAACTTGTCCCAAATTTTACATGTACGGCATTACTGAGAAAGTAATTTCTGCTCATGCTGATACAAACACAGTTAAGAATTTTGCAAAACATAACAAGGTTTATTCTTAGAATGACACCGCACGAGAACTCAAAGCAATAAAATAGTCATACAATAATCTGAGTAATATTACAACATTCAATCATGAAATCACTGATCAGATCCTGTATCTTTTGTTGCAATTTAAGTAAATAGCTATATAATTCTCATGATATAGAATACCAACTACAGAAAGTACTTAGCAATTATTAAGAAACGAATGCAATTCAGAGGATATAAATTTCACCAAATCACATTTTAAAATATTTTGATAAACGTTTTTTTCTTCGTTCTCACATAAATTCTATTGGGCCTGTTGAATGTCTGCAGAGTTGCGTTTTTATGTTACAACTTGAAAGAAAGACTAACATAAAAGCTTATTAGTACGTCAGATGTCTAAATAAGTTTCAAAAGTTAAACAATTTAAAAATATATCCTTAATTGAAAAATAGTTCTGAATAAAGAACTATGACCGCAAAACTCTCCAGTGTTCTCTTATCACCCTAATGTCTCCAAGGCTTTGGATCTTTCAAATTACAGATTCTTGCAGATCTTCCATTTCTGGATGTGAGTTTGCTCGCTGAGCTGGAAGGTTAGATCTTCCATTTCCTTCACCCCATTACTGACTGCCATGACTTCTTTAGCTATCTCACTCTCACACTCTTGGATTTCCCCCGAAAGCCCCTCTGCCTTTCTTGTTCCTTAGAACACTGAAAAATATCATTTTGATCACATTCTTGATCACATCCCTGTGTCTGATTCTTTAGTTCAACATTAATTTATTTTTGCCTGATTACACTAGCGTGACGTGTCTTGGGGTGTTTTAGTGTTTAAAGCAGCTTATACATCTAATTTTTTAATCTGGTTGATCAATTTTTGCAACTGATATTTATCAACTTCCATCCTATGTGAAATCTTGAATATGAACCACAAGCATATTTACTGTACAGAAGTATACTCACTTACTACGTAAATACTTTGTTTTAAATGCAACCATTCTACACTGTAACAGATGCACCATTTTCACATTCTTATTTATCACGTTAGAGTAAATATTAATTCTGTCCTCACGAATGCTGCTCATTAAATAATTCCATTTCCAATGCAAATGAATTCTACTTCATCAATCAATTTATTAACAATAAGATGACTGTACTATCCAATGCAAAAATCACATTACTATCAGATTACTATCTCAATGGAGTCAAGTTAGGTAAAGGGGAAGCACAACGAGATCTAGGTGTTCTTGTCCATCAGTCAATGAAAGCAAGCATGCAGGTACAGCAGGTAGTGAAGAAAGCTAATAGCATGCTGGCCTTCATCACAAGAGGAAGTGAGTATAGGAGCAAAGAGGTCCTTCTGCAGCTGTACAGGGCCCTGGTGAAACCACACCTGGAGTAGTGTGTGCAGTTTTGGACTCCCAATTTGAGGAAGGACATTCTTGCTATTGAGGGAGTGCAGCGTAGGTTCACAAGGTCAATTCCCGGAATGGCGAGACTATCATATGGTGAAAGATTGGAGGACTGGGCTTGTACACTCTTGAGTTTAGAAGGATGAGAGGGGATCTGATTGAGACGTATAAGATTATTAAGGGATTGGACACTGTGGAGGCAGGAAGCATGTTTCTGCTGATGGGTGAGTCCAGGACCAGAGGACACAGTTTAAAAATAAGGGGTAGGCCATTTAGAACAGAGTTGAGGAAAAACTTCTTCACCTAGAGAGTGGTGGACATATGGAATGCTCTGCCCCAGAAGGCAGTGGAGGCCAACTCTCTGGATGCTTTCAAGAAAGAGATAGACAGAGCTCTTAAAGATAGTGGAATCAACGGTTATGGGGATAAGGCAGGAACAGGATACTGATTGTCGATGATCAGCCATGATCATAATGAATGGTGGTGCTGGCTCGAAGGGCCGAATGGCCTACTCCAGCACCTATTGTCTATTGTCTATTTTTATCACTCCCTGTACATATAAGATTTCAATCTTCCACAAAAATGTGACAAAAATCTAAACCTATTTTGTTTCCTAGGAGGGAAACGATCTACATAGGAGCATGCTGACCCTTAAATATACATTAAAAAAAAATAATCTTCCATGGCATTTCTTTCAAGCAATACACGTAATCACATTTCCTTGTGGAACAGTTTGATTATTGAAAAATAAACCGGACAAGACAACATCAACAATTTAATTTAGTCTCAGTTTCCCTACTCAGCAATAAATATAGTCTGCTAAACAGCAATCATGTTCGGCCTTCCAATCTGAAATACTGTTTTTGCAAGCATTTTAATATGTTATTCTATATGCCTTTCATAGGTTAATTTCTAACGCAACCTGTATCATTTAAATTTATCTCAACTGCAGCATAATGCCAAAAACAAGTTAAGCAAGTGTTAATTGCAATAACTGTTATCTGCATTTTTGACTACATGCAATATGATTAGACAAGTACACCTCTATCAAAAATTAATTTTCCTTGTTAATAAAATTGTTAAAAATAAAATTACAAGTGAATTGATGACAGAAACAAAATATACAGTTCAGTAATTAGTGTCACACTTCTTTTACCTTTCTGTTTTAAACAAAACAGATGAAGTCTTAAGTATTTAAAAAAGGCAGTTAGAAACAGAAGTAAAACACCATTTGCATCCTAATTTTTTACCACAACAGATCATATTCACTTTCTTTCTTTTAATTTTAATTTTCTCTTTATAAGTCACTGACAGGTGTGAGAGTTGAATGAAAAAACAGATAAGAATAGTTGCCCATAACATCATGAGGCATTCACCTGAACACTAGGAGTGTTAGCAAAACAAATCTAAGGAAATCACAGGAATAGCTCTCCAGTGGCTGGCATCATATTAGATGCAGAGCAAGACGGCTGTAGTAGTTACAGACTAAACATTGAAACCTTAAGTAATTACTGTGGATGGTTCAGAGGCAATTACCTTTGATTCAATAAATTTATTGTAGGGTAAGGAAAGCTGCTATTTACAAGTGATTCCAGTAGTCAGCTCTATTAACAAACTCTTCCACAGTTGAAGCAATACATGCTAACCTGCAGCAACAAGTTCTATGGAAATTATTTGTACATGAAAGTTCAATAAATCATATTTTCTTAATGAATCATGCCTTAAATTTTAAGGTAAGGAGGAGAGGAATTAAGGAAAAATCCTCTCGTCCAGAGAGTTGTGGCTTTGTAACTCACTGCCTAAAAGGGTGATAACTATTTAGATAAACACTTGAAATTCCATAGCATACAAGGCTAAGGGCTAAGCAGTAGAAAATGTGGTGGGAATAGACAGATGTTTGTTGGTGTACTGTCAGACATGGTAGGCCAATGGGCCTTTATACACGCTGCAAAAGCTCTGACTCTAAATTCTGTGCATCCCCAATATTTTCCATTTCTAACCTATAGGCTTTGGTTAAAGAGTGACAGGTAATGTGCAGAATGTATGAATGCTGAGCAGTGACTAGACTTAACAAGAGAAAGCCAAGTTATTGCTACTGACTTCAAGAGCATCAGCATCTTTTGAGTTTCCTACTGTAACATCTCGGGTGAATTCAGAGCAGAATCTGACTGGATCAGCTCTGTCAGCATTGGTTTACAAGAGCAGGGCAACAGATTGGCATTCTATAACTGATAGCTTGCCTCCTTCCTGGCCCATAAAAGACCCTTTACTACCTACAAGGCTCAACCCAGCACTTCCCTGACTGAGCACTGTTTCAACCACATTCATGAATCTTGACACTATTCTGGAAACAGCAATTTTCTTAGAGTGATGATTGTAACACAGGAATTAGAGTCAATCACTCCTTCGCTATTTCAATGTGTTGTCCTCCAATATGCACTGCAGCAATTCAACAACTTTACACTAGCAATATCATCATCTGGGATCTCTACTATCAAGAAGGACAAAAGCAGCCTTAAGAACGTTCATCACCGCATTCCCTGCCCAAGTCACACACCATTCTAACTTGGACACATTTACACCATTTCTTCTAGGGGTTGAAATCTGGAATTCCCTGTCTAATGATGTAGGATTACTCTAATTAAAGGGACAGCAGGGGTTCAAGGAGAGGCCACTACCATCTTAGTGCAACTGGAGATGGGCAATAAATACAGCCTTGAGAATTTAACACATCCAGTGATGGCTGTTATCATCAACTTGTATTTACAAAGTGCCTTAAACATAATGTTCAAAGATGTTTACTGGAACAAAATATAACACTGAAACACAAAAGGTATTTTAGGAAACATTACCAAATAATTGATCAAATGCTTTAAGGAGCAACTCAAAGGAAGAAACAGAGGTAGAGAGATAAAGAAGTTCAGGGATGCTACAATTTGGAGAGCACAGCTGTCTGGACGGATTGCTGGGATGGAGGAAATTACAGAGATAGGGAGGGTTAGGTCATGGAGGGATTACAAATCAAAGAGGAGAATTTTAAACTCAAGTTATGACTTAACTGGGAGCCGATGTGAACACAAGAGTGGCAGATGAATAGGCCTGGTGGAAGTAAAAACATAAACAGCAAAGCTTTAAATTATCTTAAATTTATAATGGCAGAAGGTGGGAGGCCAGTCAAGATTGTACTACAATACTCAAGTGCAGAGATTACAAAAGTATGATTGAGAGTATCAGCAATGCTGTGATCTTATGGAGGTGAAAAGAAGAGATCTTGGCAGTGCTACAGATGTGTGATTGAACACTCGTCTCAGGTTTAAGTCTGGCTTGAAGTTTGCAAACTGTTTCAGGTAGCCATCAGCAAGACAGATGGAGTGAGTGGTTCAAAGCAAAACAAAGTTTTGCAGCAGACGCTAAAGAGAATGTCTTTGCTTTTTCCAATATTAACTGGAAGGGATTTCTGGTCACCCCATACTAGACATCAGACAAAACATCAAACATAATACAAACAGTCAAGAAAGATGATACCTATATAGACCTGGGTGCTACCCCTGTGCAAGTATAAACTATGGTTATGATTGTGGATGAAGTCACCAGAGGTAGCAGGCAAACAAGGACCCAGAGGAAGCCAAGGATTAAGCAACTGAAGAATGATAGCATAGATAAAATCAAGTAAGATCAAGGAATATGAGAAATGAATAAATGACTGTAGTTTTGTCATAATTATTCATCTTTCAGTGCAGAAATAATAAAATCATTAAGAAATACAGTTGTTTTGAATAATCTATTTCAATTTACCATTAAATTACCTCCAAAAGCTGCAAAATTTGGATCAATGTGCAAGGGGTTCCAGTCTCCATTCAGGCGGTATAGAGCAGCCTGTAATATGGGGAAACATGCCCTAACTTAGTTAAACAGAATACAGTACGCTTTTAAAAAAATATAAATCATACAGCGAAAAAAAGCATCAACATATGCTCAATAATCAACTAAATTTGCAAACCTATTCGATCCAGTAGCTTGTAATATTTAGGTACTGTTGAAAAAGACACATTACATTGAGCTTTCAGCTTGCACTCATCAGAACAATTCGGAAGAATATACATACAAGGGGAAAACCAACATTTATACAGCTTGTAAATTTATTCTTGCAAGTTGTCCTATTGAATGCAAGATGTTTATGCCCATCTAACAAAATAAGTAGAATGAATGATGTGCAAAATTTGCTGGCGCACAAATAGAACATTACTGATATGATCAGTTAATATCTTGCAGCACTTCCAGTGATAAAACAAATGGAACATGATGTTAAGAACAGGGTCATTTATGCCATACAATAAACTTTGTATTTTTCTGCAGTGTAAGTGAAACACATGAATTAATGTGTTTCTTTGGGACCGCAAAGTACAAGGATTGTACTTAACTGAAGTTTTTTAAGAGTTAATTTCTCCTCTCATCAACTGGAGAAACAATTGCAGTCTTCATCTATGATGTCACGAGGAAACCGTTAGTGATTAAAACAACATCTTTTGCCTCTTTCATTCAAAATAGAGTGACTATTTTCATAGCACTGGTGTCTCACTATAAGTGTTATGGCTATTTCCAAAATAAAATAAAAGTAATTGTCCAAATAATCAGCAGAACAAGGACTGATAACTACCTCTGTCCATTAATTTAGGGTAACTTTGCATGGAAAAGGCAAAGTGCACAAGTCTTGTCTTGTGAATGCATATTCTTGCAGAATACTCAGGCTCTGCGTGCATTTGTTTCAAAACCAATTTCCCTTTTCTCTAGCTGCTATCTTAGTTTAATCCCATTTTCCATTTATGTGCAAATCCACAGAGCTGGTGTTTATTGGTTTTGAAAACATAGTTATTACATTTGCTTAACATCAACCAAGAATCTCCCACAGACTTTTCCTCTCAGCTGCATAAGCACTAACTGAAATCCTTGGAACCATTTTAACAAGCTCTCTCAGGCAAGACCATGCAAGTAGACAATTAAAACACCCGCAAGTTACTTAAATTTCAGAAAACAAGCCCTAAAACTTCTGGTTAACTTGCAAATCATACTGCCACATGTAGGTGGAAAACTAATGAAAACCAGTAGATCTCCACCACTAAATCATGTTTCTACCTATGTCTGACCAAATTTATGGGACCAATCAAGAAAAAAAAATCAGGAAATAATATACAAATCACTAATATTTCATTTGGCCTGTGCTGAAACGTTCAATAACATCTCCCTAATTAAGTAATATAAAAGAAAGAACTGCAGATGGTGCAAATCATAAACAAAAACCAAAATTGCTGGAGAAACTCAACAGGTCTGGCAGCATCTATGTAGAGAAAGCATAGTTAACCATTAAAGTCCAGTAAGCATTCTGACAAAGGTACAGAGGTGAATAATATCATCTCTGAACAGATTGAATAGAAAATATTTTAATAATCAAGTCTATTTGAAGTGCTGAATACCTGATCTACACTCGTTATGTCACTCACGATGGCATCTGGAGGTCTGTTGGGAGGATTCTTAGTAACCTAGATGAGACAAAATTAATATTAATGTTCTTAAATTTAGGGAGTACATACAACAAAGATATTAATAATGAGCTGATGTACAGATGACTATCACACAAAAGTAGAATTCATCATTTGTAAGCATGTTGAGAGAATGCATTATATAGATTTTTACTAATAAGCTTTCATAGAACATTCTACTTGCAACAAAATATATTATCTTTAGCAGAATAAAACATCCCAAGGTTTTACTCAGGAACACAACCAAAGAAAAACTGACACTGAGCTAAAGGAGGGAACCAAAAGTTCACTCGAAGTGGACGATTTTATGAATGTCTTAAAAGAGGAGCACAAAGGTTGAGGGTTTCAGGGATGGATTTCTAATGAGCGGAACCTAGACTGATAAAGCCATGACTTCAGTAGTTTAGGAAGGTGGGAGGTGCACAAGAGGGCACAGCTGGAGAAAGACGATTCTCATAAATGTGTAGAGATGTAAGAGCTTAAAGATAGGGAGGATCAAAGCCACAGAGAGCCTCGAGACATGACAGATAGGCAGCACACAATTTCTGGCCAAATGGGACTCTGGGTGGAACACTGTGCCAGAAATGGAGGCGTCAGTCACTTACTGGAGAGTTGCTGAAACTCCTGGATCATATCTTTCCAGTAAGGCCCACAGGCATTACATGTCAATCAGGCAGATGACAACCGGTGCCTGGCCTTGCCCCAAGATCAAGACCCTGAGGCTGGTGTCCTGCCTAGGATCACTGACAAATCCTATGACCGGCAACTATTTCAAATGGAAATTGCTGGAACAACAGGGATCTAATGCCAGAGTGAGTGATGGTGAAATGGGGCTGGCAGCCTGAAGGAGGATGGCGAAGTGGAGATGGCAGAAAGGTCTTTGGGGGTGGGGTAAAGGCAGAGCAGTGGGGGGGGGAGGGGGGGGGGGGGAGAGAAGAGAGGCAGGGGCGGTTAGTCATCTCTTCCTAGTACGAGGTGCCTCATTCACAAACCGAGTTCCTTTGCAAGCAAGTGCACCAGGGCTGGCTTGTGGTGCACGCTGCAAAGCAATTGCACAACAACCAGTGTCTTCATTTCAGCACTGGCAGGACTGGTTGGCAGCTGAGGGGTTCTTCCCCAGCTCGTGCCACCAAAGACTTAAATCAGATTGAGCAGAAAGGTGGCGGAATTCCTACCTGTACCTCTCATCTGATTAAATGCCTCTTCTATCATCAAACTCACCACAGAGGGAGGCACAGGATTCCATGCAAGATGTGAGTTGGTGTACAGCCAACAGAAACTCGGACAGAGATAGTAAGATCTGCCCATGCTGGAGTCAGAGACAACACAATGTGGAGCTGGAAAAACACTGCAGGCCAGACTGCATCAGACGAGCAGGAAAGCTGACATTTCAGATCGGGACCCTTCTTGGACAGTAGGTTTTTGAAGAGTAGAAGATGAAGCATGGCCATACAGTAGAACACTTGAATAGTCATGTTTGGAAATAACAAATGTGGACATGTTTTCCAGCAGATTGGACAAAGAGGAGATATTTCAAAGAGATGTGGGGCCAGAAGCATAATTTTGGAGACAGACAGGATGATGCTGGTTTAGCCTAAGGTAAGCCAAGAAGCAAACAAACTCGGTGAACCTAGATCAGAGTTTGTGGATGTCACTGAAAACAGTAGCTTTGATCTTCCGAATGCATTTAATTTTGGGAAAATTGTCTCATCCAGGACCAGCTGTAGGATATGCAGTCCAACAGCGGAAGGACATAAGGTATGGCAATGAATTGGGCTAAAGTTCCATAGCTTGACATTGCACCATAACAGCAGAGGATAAAATTAAATTGCAGAAAATGGGAAAAAGATTCAACTTTAAATTAGCATGCTTCAAAGAGAAGAAAAATGGTTTATTATTTTTCACATATCTATCAGTGGATTAAACCTCAATGTCACAGAATATTACCAGTAATTCAATTAGTAGAATGTAACAGAATGCAAATTAAAAACTGTTATGAATTTCATAACTATTGAAATAGCTGCGCATAAATAGTGTTGACAGAATAGTAAATTTTGAACTTAACATCTTCACCTTCCAAAGGGAAAGTAATTGTGTCCTGCAAGCATGCCTATACATAGTAATTTGAATAATCTAAACTGAACTTGATACAAGTGATCTCATAAATTGTTCAAGACGTGTGCAAACATTTACCTTAACTTTATCCGATGTCCTTTTACCACCGAAGCCTCCAGCTCCCACAACAAATATAGAGAACTGATTATAGCAGACCAAGTCTTTCCCATTGTATGTATGAACTGAAACAAAAATAGATCTATAATCAGTTACAGATACATTTAATGTAGACAGTTTAACTGTAGGTCTTTTTAAAGATACTCTAACTGATGTCTACACACCACATGCATTCACAAAACTGAGCCAAATCCGCTGGATATTCATCAAAACAACCAATCATCAAATCTGCCTTCAAATCTCAAGTGCATGAAACTAAAAATTCTCAGTCTCTCGCCGTGATTTTCATTCTGCTTTCAAGTTACAGGTCTGATCAGGTATCTTACATGTACCTTTACTGAGCAGAAGTATCACGTATTTAAATAGGACGCATTTAATAGCATTATCATATTCATCTGATACTGTCCTTGCATTTGCACATTTTGAAAGACAGGAAGCAAACAAAGTCATCAATTTTTTTAAATTGAGACATTCTCAGTAAAGTAAACAAAAACAGAAGTTGCTCAAAAAACCTCAGCACACCTGGCAGCATTTGTAAAGAGAACTCAGAGTTAAAGTTTTGGGTCCAATGACCCTTCCTCAAACCTGCTGAGCTTTTCCAGCAACTTCTGTTTTTGTTTCTGATTCAAAGCTTCCACAAGTCTTTCAGTTTTTACTCACTACTGTAAAATTTGTTTTGTTGAGATTCAATAAAACAATGGCAGATAAATAAGAAAGAAATAGAAAAACATAATAAGAGCCAAAGATCATGTGGGAGTACAAGACAGTCCAAAGCAGATTGCCATCAAAAACTTGCTAAAACGATACAGGTGGCATCTAAACTTACCATCAAGTAGTATAACAGCACCTGATCCTTTATCAAGAATATCAGCAATAACACCCTCGGACTTCAGTGTCCCTAACAAACATAGGAAACATGATTACTCAAATGATCTTTGCTTCTCCCAACTAATTTCCTGTTTTTTGGCAAGGAGGATCACCTTACATCACATTAGAGAAGTCAATTTATGACAGTAATAATGTTGTATTCTATACACTGGAACCAATATTTAACAGCTATGTTCATAATAAAATTTTTATGCAAAGATTGACAATACATGTTCCTGTTTTCTGAACTAAACCGTGCAATATTACAAAACTCCTGTTTGTTTCAATCACCAGCAAGTGGCCAAATCTGATATCAAGCAACACCAAAAGCTTTGATTGCTCGGGCACTCATTATGGCCTAGCAAGCCATTCACTGACATTAAAGTGTGATCAAAACAAAGCCAGATTGACCAGCAAATGACAGCAGCACACCTAGTTTTTCCAAACCTGAAAGTGCTCCTAAGATCTGGACACTTTTGCCAAAATTAGCCTGTGGGACAGTCAGGTCTGGCATTGTTGGTAAGCAATAATTCCATGAAAATGTCCTTGATACCACAATCAACTTCCTTGAGAATGTCCTGTCCCATCAAACAGAGGTGGTGGCACAGTAATACAAAAACTGGTCATATGCAGCAGAAAGAGTTGCCCTGGGGGTCCACAACATCAACGCCAAATTTCATGAAATTTCATGACATCATGTCAAAGACTCCAGCTGATTGCCACAACTAGACTCCTTGACTGATGAATTAGTACTCCTTCATAGTGAACTCGGAAGAGGATAGAGAGACAATGGCACAGTACGTACTGAGTGATGGACTTCACTGTCAACCATCAAGAGTATCTCGCTAGAAGCACTACATCTGAGCTGGTCCAATCATAAAGGACACAGCTGCTCGGGTGGGCTATCTATCTATCATAGCTGCATCTGCTCATGTCAGTATTGGTAGGAGTGACCATACAAAAGAGACACAGTTCAGCCCACACAAACCTTCCATCATGTTGTGTGATACTATCAAAACAGACCGGGCCACTCAAAACTGGGCAACTTTGAGGCACGATAATCCATCAGTTGCACAAAGTTATGGGGCGTGACACCACTCTGTTTACAGTACCAAAGTGTTGCTCCAACCTAGCTGCATCCCTAGCCAAGTGGTCCCAGCACAACTACAAAACTATCAACCCAGCAATATGAAAAATGTCTGCTAATGGTCCATACACAGAAATCAGGAATAATCTGATTACCATCCCAGCAGTTAACTCTTATCTGACATCAAAGTAATGCAAGCCAATCGAGGCTACATATTGTACTAGGCATAACTGACAATCTAGCCAAAGATCCCTGGTGAAACATAATAAGATAGCATTCTTCATTAAGATAGGGAGTGACATATTTGATTCTGAGACTAGGATCCTAAATTTAAATAAAGAAAACTATGATGGTATGAGGCACAAGGTGGCTATGATAAATTGGGGTACATTACTTAAACGGATGACAATGGACAGGGGATGTCAAGTATTTAAACAGCACATGGAGGAACTGTAACAAAATTTTATTCCTATATGGCATAAAAATAAAACAGGAAAGGTGAGCCAACATGGTAACAAGGCAAATTAGGGACAGTGTCAGATCCAAGGAAAGGGCATACGAATTTGCCAAAAAGCAACAGACCTGAGGGTTCACAGTAGTTTAGATTTCAAAAGAATAAGACAGAGAGATTAATTAAGAGGGGGAAAATAATGTACAAGTGCAAGCTTATGGGGAGCATGCAAACTGATTGCAAAAGCTTTTATAAACATGTGAAGAGAACAAGATCAGCAAAAACAAAAGTAGATCCCTTCCAGACAGAAACAGGGAAAATTATAATGGACAAGGAAATGGCAGACCAAATTAATACTTAGTTGAGTCTTCTCTTCACAAAGAAGGGCCCACATATTATACCAAAAATGATGGGGAACACAGAGTCTACTGAAAGGCAAAAATCAGCTTTGTGGGGAAACTCATTGGATTAAAGGCTGATAATCTAAATCCTACAGCACTTAAGGAAGTGGCCGAGAAATTCCGGGTGCATTGGTAATCATCTTTCACAAGTGTATTGACGCTATCTTCTTGAGACTGGAGGGTAACTAATGCAACCTCACTGTGTAAAAAACGGAGGTAGAGACAAAACTGTGAATTTGACACCGATTAACCTGACATCAATAGTAGGGAAATTGCTAGAGTGCATTAAATAAGATAAATAAGATGCAGAGTACTTGGAGAACAGTGACAGAGATTGGAGAACAGATTGGACAGAATCAGCTTGGATTTACATGAAGGAAATTATGATCAACAAAATGTACTGGAATTTTGAGAGTCTGTAACTGGTAGAGTTGATAACGGGGAGCCAGTGGATATGATTTTCTTGACTTTCAGAAGGCACTTGATAAGTCCCTGCATAAGAGATTATCATTTAAAATTGATGTTCATTCGGTAGTGTACCGACACGGATTGGTTGGCTATCAGGAAATAAATGGCTCTTTTCCTGACTAGCAGGCAGTCACTAGCAAGGTACGGCAGGGATCAATGCTAGAACTCCATCTATTCACAATACATATTAATTACTAAGATCAGAGAAGGAAATGTAAGTTTTTTTTCACGTGTAATCCCTACAGTACGGAAGCAGGTCCTTCGTCCCGACAAGTCCACACTGACCCTCAAGAGCATTCCACCTAGACCCAAACCCCTAATTTTCACATCCCGAACACTACGGGCAATTTACCATATCCAATCCACTTAACCTGCACATCTTTGGACTGTGGGACGAAACCGGAGCACCCAGAGAAAACCCACGCAGACACAGGGAGAATGTGCAAACTCCACACAGACAGTCGCCCGATGGTGGAATCGAACTCTGGTGCTGCGAGGCAGCAGTGCTCACTACTGAGCCACCAAGCATGAAGATGACACAAAGTGGGTGGGAGGGTGAACTGTGGGGAACATGGTGAGATGTTTCAGTGTGATTCGGACAAGTTGAATGAATGGGAAAATACATGGAAGACATAGTAAACAGTGGATAAATGTAAGGCTATCCACTTTGACAGCAAAGCAAAGGGCAGATTATTTAAATTGTGATAGATTAGAAAGGGAAAAGGTGCTTATACACCAGTCGCTGAAAGTAAGCATGTAAGTGCAGCAGAAACTGAAGTAGGCAAATGGTATGCTGGCCTTTATAATGACAAGATTCGAGTACAGGACTTTGGTGAGACCACATCGGAAGTATTGTTTACAGTTTTAGACTCCTCATCTGAGGAAGGATGTTTTGGGTAAGGAGGGGATGAAGCAAAGGTTTACCAGAATAATTCCTGGGATGACAGGGCTGATGCACGAAGAAATTGGTTTAGGACTATATTCATTAGAGTGTAGAAGAACGAGAGGTGAATCTCATGGGAACCTCTAAAATTTTAACAGAACTAAAACAGGATAAATGCAGAGAGGATGGTTCCAATGACTGGGGAGTCCAGGACCAGGAGTCACAACTTAAGGTTATCGGGTCAGCCATTTAGGACTGAGATAAGGAGAAATTTCTTAACTCAGACAGTGGTGAGCCTATGAAATTCTTTGCCACAGAAAGCAATTGAGGCCATAATACTGAATGTTTTCAAGGAGTAAGATATAGTTTGTTTAAACCAAAGGGATCAAAGGGTACGAAGAGTAAGTGCAAACAGGGTACTAAGTTGGATGATTCAGCTACTTTGCTACCTCAATATATTGCTTTGCTTTTAGAGCATTCAATGAAGGTTGTTAATTATTTTTCTTCAGCTAGCTACCAGTCAAATGAGAATATTGAGATGCTCGAAGATTTTATACTTTCATTTTGCAATGTTTGTGATAAAAATAATGAATTAATCAATATATATTTACAGCTTATGAAAATTACAAGCATTGCTATTAGTGATCAGTAGAAGAGTCAGCCATGGTTCAGTGGCAGCATTCTCAGAGTGAGACAGTTGTGGATTCAAGTCCCATTTTCTAGGTTTGAACAAGGAACCCAAGCAGACATCACAATACTGAGCAAGTTCCGCATTGTGTGAAGTGCTACCCTTCTGATGAGATGTTAAAAGGCAGATGAGAAAGTCACTGCCATTATTTGAATATCCCTCATTCAATATCTTTAAAACATATATTTCTCACATTAACACTCCCTTTTTTGAGCATAAAATGGGTGCCACATTTTCAATATTGCAATGCTGTCTGAGTTTTCGAAGTTTTTTTATTGGCTTTAAAGTCCTTTGGGATGCCCAAGTGTATGAGATGCCATTTAAATGAAAGTTTATTTCCTCTTTTTCATGTATTGGCAAAAATAAACCTGAATCTGACAAATACATTTGCAGGATGTTCCTTTTCAAAAAATTCTTGCCCCTATATGCTGCAAAAATGTTGATCAATCAATAAATCAGCACCACATTGTGCATGAATATAGGGATGTAGCATGAAGAAGATCAACTTTGCTTAGTTTCTAATCTGAATTCGTAAAGTTCTGATCATTAACTGCACCCACCAAAGCACAGAAAAAAAATTGTGGAACAATGCATCAGCAATATTCATTATTGTCTGCTCTACACAGTACTTGTGCATCAGAAAGTGCTACAAGACCACTGGAAACCTCCACTCTCTTGGCATCAAAACACTCAAGAACAGAGATAACAAGATGTAGAGCTGGATGAACACAGCAGGCAAAGCAGCATCAGAGGAGCAGGAAAGCTGACGTTTCGGGTTTGGGCTCTTCTTCAGAAGTCACACACCCACAGTCAAGAACAGGAGGAGTGAAGATAAAGACTAGTCATAAATGACAAAATACTGCTTTTCTTTCACAGAAATTTCCAAATTACAGCAATGATACAAAGTATTCTACTACTTTAAAGGTATCCTGAACTCAGTAACATTTGCCTTGGTATTCAAATGTGCTTTAATTTCTTTTGTCTAACATAGGGAAAGACAGAACCTAAGTAATAAGTGCACAGGAAGGAAGCATAGAATTGGTCCAACAGTGTATTTAGCATGGTGACTGCAAACTGTAGATTCTGGTAGCAAACTCCATAACAGCTGACCACCCGGTTAGGAAGATTAACCAACAAAGACACAAACGACGTGCAAGTTTTGGAAGGGTGGGTGGGTTAGTAAATCAGGTGGTGTTAACAGGTAGTGTAGTTTTAATTTGGAGCTAGAAACTAAGTGAAACACATTCCAGTTATATCCCCTCATATGTGAATGGCCTTATTCTATTGTTTGACCTCTCCCACCTTCATGTCAGCTCATCCGCTGGTGAAACACTTCCACACAGCTTAGTGAGCTCTGAACTTTACTATTCCAAACTCTTCCAGCTGATATCAATAAATTTGAAGTTATTTCAAACTTGCAGCAAATTCCATTCCACTACCATCCCATATTTGCAGATCATTACCAGCTCCCAGTCTTGGTTTTAAAATTCCAAATCCTTCCATAACTCTGCTGCACCCCCCCCACCCCTGTCACACCCACATGGCCTCTCATCTTTGAGATCGCTTCCAACATTTCAACGCTCCAAGACGTCTGCTCTTCTCTAATTCTGGTTTATTGTGTATTCCCAATCATAGCTGCTCTGCCATAGGTTACCTAGAACCCATACTGTGGAATTCCCTCTCTGCATCTGTGTCATTCTATCTTGTTATTCTCCTTTCAGACATTTCTCCAACCTCTCTGAGCAAACCATGGTCATCTAACCTAATATCTCCTTACGTGACTCGGTGTAAATTATTGTCTTTTAACTCAACTGTGACTCTACTGTGAGTCAGATTCTTTAGAGACTTTTAAGTGACTTCTGGATAGGCACATAGAGGATAGTAAAATGTAGGGTATGCAGGGTAGATTGATCTTAGTAGGAGAATAGGCCAGCACAACATCATGGCCCAAAGGCCTGTACTATGCTGTGCTGTTCTATGTTCAATGAAACCTTCGGACATTTCATTCTGCTTAAGCATTGCAGAAATATAAGTTGACATTGTTGTTTTACAAGATTGCCATTATTAGGTCAGATCAGGTGAAAATGACAGAACTTTACTGAAGGACAGTTGAGTTTCACAACAATCAAGATGCTTCCATAGATACTTTTTTCCTGCTGCTAGGCAACAAAACATTTATTGAATCCATTTCATGATTTTTTCTGGTTTCAAGTTCACACCTTCTAGGTTGTAAGCTCAATAACATACCCACTGGCTATGTTACCATTTGCTGTAATCAAATTCTTACCAATAACATTTCACTTCAATAGTACCCTCAAGGCAAAGCTAACCCCTGTAAAGGTCTTTCAAATGTAATCTGTCAAAGTTCTCATTGATGATTTTCACATTGCACTCACAGGCAGTGTTGGGAAAACATGCTTTTTAGGATCATACAGCAAAACTAAACCTTTTGGCCAAATGTGGCCATTCCAGCTCTTTGAAGGAGCTATCCAGTTAGTTCTGTTCCACTGAACTTTCCCCATAGCCTTTTTTTCCCATTTTCAAACATATCCAATCTCACTTTGAAAGTTGTTATAGGCTACCTATTCAAGATCATCAACAACTTTCTGTACAAAATTAAAATCTCATACTTTTCTGATACATTGGTCTTATATTTGTTTCTTCTTTTTATTGACCCTTTGCCAATGGAATCAGTTTCTCTCTGTCTACTTTTATCAAAAATCTTGCACTATTTCTCATCCTTTATTGAAATGAACAGCTTTGAAGGCATATATCACAAGAATATATACCGAAGCACAGTAGTGTTTAGATTATTATTCAGGTGGAAATCTTCCAAAATTATTACCTGACGTTGGTACTGGTTTGTACATCTCCAAATATTGCTCACCATGTAACACCTGCAATATGTACGAAAAACCCATTACATAATTGTGAATCCTTAGTAAGGCCAGAAAGGAATGTTTTCACATTCTTCACTTTTACATACTTTTTGCAAAATAAAAGTTTGCCATTCTCCTAAGACAATACAAAAAAAAGATTTTTTTTAAACAAATGATTTCTTAAAATAATTAGAATAAACAATAATATTAAACTACAAATTATGAGAAAACTCATTTTTAAAAGCAATAAGGAAGAACACGGGAATATAAAGAACCAGAGGAGTCCCAAAAGGTTAAAACATACTATACACTACCAAGTATAAAGTCATTTCCTTTACCACAAAACAAGCCTATTCTTTCTTGAATTTACTCTCACCTTTTCCATGGACTATCTGTTTCTCATATTCACATACTTGTCACCTACTCCTGCAGACACAGTCTTTATATTTTATTTCAGTTTCCGTAACCTCTAGGATATTGCCAGTGGGGATTCAGCAATAATGCTATTGAACATCAACTGGAGATGGTTGGGTGATCTCTTAATAGAGAGAATCTCACTGGAATTTGTGGGCCATGAATGTTACCTGCCACTAAACAGCCCAAGAGATAGTAGGAACTGCAGATGCTGGAGATTCTGAGATAACAAAGTGTAGAGCTGGATGAACACAGCAGGCCATGCAGCATCGGAGGAGCAGGAAGCTTGACGCTTCGGGCCTAGACCCTCCAAAATGTCAGCTTTCCTGCTCCTCTGATGCTGCTTGGCCTGCTGTGTTCATCCAGCTCTACACTTGTTATCACTAAACAGCCCAAGCCTGGATGTGGTCTGGGTCTTGTTGCACACGAACATGAGTTGCTTCACTGCCTCATGAGTTGCAAATGGTGCTCCACATTGTGCAATCATCAACAAACATCACCACTGGAAAGTTCATTGATGAAGTATCTGAAAATGATTGAGTCTGGGGCACTACCCTGAGGAACTTGAGGGCTCCTGTGGCATAGTGATAATGTCCATACCTTTTAATCAGGAGTTCCAGGATCAAGTTCCACCTGTTCCAGTAGAACATAGTGACATAGATAAACATGTTGATTGGAAAACATCAACCCTGAGGAACTCATGCAATCATGTCCAAGAACTAACGTGATTACTTCCAAAAACAAAACCATCTTCCTTTGTGCTACGTATAATTCTAAACAGTGGAGAGACTTTCCCTTGAAATCACCTCCAGTTTTGCTAGGGATCCTTCATGCCATTCTCAGTCAAACACTGCCCTGGTGTAGAGGGCAGTCATTCTCACCTCCTCACAGGAGTTAACAGAAAAAAAAATTAGCTCCTTTATCCATGTTTGGACCAAGGTTATAATGTGGGCAGGAAATGTGTGGCTCTGGCACAATCCAAACTCCACAGTGAGTAGATTATGATGTTTGATCATATGACTGATGACCCTTTCTTATCAGTTTGTTGATAATCAAGTATACACAGGTAGGATGGTCATTGGCCGGGTTTGACTTATGCTGCTTTGTTAGACAGGACTTGCTCAGGCAAAAATCCATATTGCCGGGTAAACGACAGCTCCACTGGAACAGCCTGACATAGAACATAGCTAGTTCTGCAGCACACACCTTCAAGTGAGTTTTTTTGGAACGTTGTCAGGCCTTTTGTGATATTCGGTGCATTCAGCTGTTTCTTAATATCAGTGCAGTGAATCTATTGATTGAAGATTTGCATTTGTAATGCTGCAGACCTCAGGAAGAGATTGAAATGGATCTCCTCAGCTTTTTGAACTGAACGTGGGTGCAATGGATCAAATGGGCCTTTTACATTCTGTAACATTCCACACATTATTTACATCTGGATACAGAAGTGCAAAGCTTAGATTCGACGTTGGCTGTGGAACTACTTATCCCTATCTATTGAATGCTGATCTATTCATTGGCACACAAGTTGCCCATTGTGCCTTCACCATTTTTCAGTATGGCCAGTTCTGCTTCTGGTATGCTCCCTTCTGCATTCTTCACTTAAGCAGGACTAATCACTCAGCTTGATGGCATTGATTATGTGCAGGATATGCTGTGCCATGTGGTTGCAGATTGTGTTTGAGTACAGTTCTGCTGCTGCAGATAGCCCCCATGCCTGGCTTTACATTGCAAGACCTGTTCAAATTTTGACCCGTGGAACAATATGCTGAGGCATGTAACTGAATAGAGGGTTATCCTCAACATGAACACAAAACTTCAAATCCACAAGGACTACGCAGTGGTCATTCCTACTGATACAGAGACATCTGCAACAGACAGAGTGAGAGGACAAGGCTCCTCTTACTCGTTCCCACCCCACCTGATGCGATCGACTCTAGCAGCTATATCCTTTCGGACTTGGTCATCTCCAACTGCAGTGCCGTTACTGAACCAATCTTGATAATGAACAATGAAGTCCCAGATCAGAGCACATTCTAGGCCTTTACCCCCTCAGTGCTTCTTCCTAGTGGAATTCAACATGAAGGAGTATTGCCAAGGGGAAGTGGGGCAGTAGGTGGTAATCAACAGGAGATTTCCTTATCCATGGTTGACTTAATAAGACTTCATGGGAACCAAAGACAATTTTGAGGACTCTAAAGGCACCTCTCCCTATCTCCCCTGTACACCACTGTGTCACCACAACTGGTGGATCTGTACAGCCAATGGAATAGATATAGTGATCGTAATAGTTGGGATATTATCTGTAAGGTTTGATTTCTTGAGACTTGATTCCATGACTGTGTGAGGCTGTTGTCTGATTAGTCTGTGGAATAATTCTCCCAGTTGTGGCGCAAGCCCCCAGATAACAATAATGAAGAGTTTGCAGGGTCAACAGGGTTTGTCGTTATCTCTTCCAGTGCCTAGGTCAATGTCAGGTGGTCCAATCAGTTTCATTCCTTGCTTTTGACTTCGTAGCGAATTAGATACTATTGAGTGGCTTTCTAGGCCATTTCAAATGACAATTAAGAATCAAATACACTTTATGAACCAGACAAGATAAAGACAGCAGATTTTCTTCTCTAAAGAACATTAGTGAACTAGATCAATTTGAACAATAATTGACAATAACTACATAGAAACCACCAGTCTAGCTTTTAATTCCAGGTTTTATTGAATTCAACTTTCAGTGCTATCCATGGAGACTTAAAGCCATGTCCCCAAATCATGAGTCTGGATGACTTATTCAGAGACAATATAATTACACACATCCTCCCACTGACTGTAAGGAACATATGTCTACTTTAGATGAGAGACAGTGATGCTAAACCTTAAGAAAATGCATCACAGAGTCAATTTATAACACGTGTCAGTATTTTGTGTCATTATACTACCAATGACGAAAGTAGACTGTTAGTCTTGCACTTTATAATGTATTTCATTTCCAATACATGATAGGAGCTCACAGGACTTGGGTAGTGTATTTGCACGAACTGACACTGGTTAACACAATTAGGTGTTTTTCTCAGTTTGAAATGATGCAACTTCTGGAGTGCCACAAAGATCAGCCCTAGGGTCTCAATTATTTATTCATTGTATTGATGATGTGGAGGAGGGGCAGAGTGCAATGTATCCAAATTTACTTAGGATACAAACATCAGTGGGGCACATGTCGTAAAGAGGACAAAAGGAACATGCAGTTGGATGAGTGAGCAAAGGCTTTGCAGGTGAGGTTTAATGTAGGAAAGAGAGAGGTGATAAACTTTGGTTGGAAGAATGAAAAGCAGACTATTATTTAAATGGAGAATGACTCCCAAAATATGCAGCACAAAGAGATCTGAAAGCCCCCAGGTTGCGGGGTGGTTTGCGGTGTGTGTTGGAGTTTAAAAACAGTTAAGACTTTTTTACGCTCTACAGGTAGTTCTACTTAATTTCAATAATTGCTTTCTTGCATTTCATCACACTATAGAAAATCACCATCGAAAATTGCTGTACCTGTGCAGCAGAAAGTTTGTGTTATCCAAACAGCATCCTCTATTCATCAATCACACTGCAGCCAATTCACATTAACAAAACATGAGTTATAGCAGAACTACCGGTACTGGGTGTTGGTGAGACAACACTGGCAATACTGTGTACAATTTTGGTCTCATATGTAGGAAAGGATGTACTAGCATTTGAGGTAGTTCAAAGGAGATCATAATGCTTAAATCTGGGATGAAGGGGTTGAATTATCAAGAACGGCTAAGCAGTACAGATCTTCAAGGTTTTGGAGTAGATCTGTAGCTCGGGTTGTGGGTGTTGAGGTTGGTTGGCTTGCCGAGCTGGTTTGTTGTTCCTCTCTGAGTGGAATGTTTTCTTAGCACCAACTGTGCCAAACCCCCTCAGAATCTTGTGTATTTCAAATAGAGCACCCCATATCTTTGAAACTATAATGAATAAGTTTCTGTACTGTTGAGGTTGGTTGGCTCACTGAGCTGGTTTGTTGTTCTGCAGACGTTTCGTTACCGTGCTTGGTAACATCCTCATGCAGCCTCTGATGAAGCGTCGGTGTGTTTTCCCGCCTGGTTTTTAAACTCTGGGGTCCGTTACGATGGATTGTCTCACTTCCAGGTTTTCTCCGTAGTGGAATGTGTACGGGGTCGAGATCAATGTGTTTATTAATAGCATGCTTCATGGAGTGCCATGCTTTCAGGAATTCTCGTGCTTGTCTCTACCTAGCCTGTCCCAGGATCTTGGTGTTGTCCCAATCGAAGTCGTGGTTCTCCTTGTCCATGTGGATTGAGATGAATGAGTATTGGTCATGCCTTTTCGTAGCCAGTTGGTGCTCATGTATTCTTGTTGTTAGTTTCCTTCCTGTTTGTTCGACTGGGACAACACAAAGATCCTGAACAGGCTAGGCAGAGACAAGCACGAGAATTCCTGGAAGCATGGTACTCCACAAAGCATGCTATTAATAAACTCATTGAACTCGACCCCATGCACATTCCACTAAGAAGAAAACCTGGCAGTGAGACAATCCATCGCAACGGACCCCGGAGTTTAAAAACAGGCGGGAAAACACATCGACGCTTCATCAGAAGCTGGACTGAGGATGTTACCAAGTATGGTAACGAAACGTCTGCGGAACAACAAAACAGCTCAGTGAGCCAACCAACCTCAACAGTACAGAAGCTTATTCATTAGAGTTTCAAAGATCAAGGGGTGCTCTAATTTGGAATACACAAAATTCTGAGGGGGTTTGGCACAGTTGGTGCTAAGAAAACATTCCACTCAGAGGGGAATCTTGGACTGAAGATATTGTTACAGATTAAGGGGACACTCATTTATAATTAAGATGCAAAGGAATTTCATCTCCAAGGGGGTGGTGACTGCCTGGAATCTTCTACATCAGAGTTGTGGAGGCTAGATTAATGTAAGTATTTAAAAGCAGTAAACAGATTTTTGAAATACCAGTGAGCCAACAGCTACGCTAAACTGGCATAAACAGGAGTTGAGCCAGGATCTTGATGAATAGTGGTACAGGCTTGACAGGCTGAATGGCCTTCTCCTGCTTTGTTTTATATGTTCTTATTGCAAAATCTACACGTTGTATTTCCTAAATATTACAGTAATTTTACAAATTTATTCCTGAACGTCGTATTTGATATTAAATCTTTCAGGTATAATCTAATTAACATTGTGTGCCAAAAGTTAAAATCCTGGAATACTTCACCCCTAATGACTTAGGTGCAAGTGGATCCACATGACCTTAGTGGTTCAAGAAGGCAACTCATCACCAATTTCTCATTAGCAACGAGAAATGACAACAAATGCTGGCCCAGTCAACAACACCCATATCTTTAGAATGAACTTTAAAAAAATGGTTATCCTTAGTCTGTGATTGGTAATGTTCTTTCTCCAACACCTCAAAGATACACGTGGGACTGCATTTTGGCCTACCTTGTCAACAATTGATTTGAAAGCAGAGGGTCTTGTAAAATCAAGCAGATGGCTTTCCAATGCTCACACAGCCCCAATCTGCCTGAAATTTTGCAAGGCCACATTAAGGCCTTACAATCCATCCTTGTCAGTACTTTTTTTTCCACAGCAAAGGAGACCACACCATGCAGGAGCTTTAGCTGTAAAGTTGGTGTTGGTAGTGTGGCAAGTTCCTACTTTATGGGTTCTCTGAGTGCATCAGAGGCATCTTCCTCTTGCAAAACATCAGCTCGTACACCATCCATTAAAGTTCAAAATTCCCCATTTTAATTTCCCATGTCACAGCCTCTTAAACCATATTCACCACACCCCTCCTCACTGGCGCCTGCCAGACTGGCCTAAGAGAAATCCCAGGCATATGAGTTTAAGTCTGGGTTATCTTTACCAGGACTGACAACAGAGGTCAACACTTCCATCTGATGCTTCTAGAACTATGGAGCTGCTGGTCATCCAAATAGTCAGCAACTCTATAAGCAGGAAACATTTAAAATGACTACAGCAACTTGTTAAATCCAGTCCACTTGATCAGTGTAAGACATACTACAACTATTACACCTCCCAGAATCTGACAATGTAGTTTCATAATATTAGAGATTCAGCACTACATTTATATAATTTAGTCCCCAAACAGTAGCAGTCTAATTTTTCCTTTGATTTCAGTCAAAAAATATCTCCTGGTTAAACCTCCCTTGGAAATATGAGATGCACTATTTGCCAATGGAAAAAGTATTTATCAAACAAACCTACTCCTCCTCAGCATTTAAACTGGGACTGCTTTTTCAACTAGGTGCTGATCTTTTCAGAAATCTTTATTCACCTGAGACACACTAAATTAAAATATACACCAGCAGGAATTCCACCATTTCAAGATGAGTGTGGAGGGACTAAAGGAGAATTAGTTTTAAAATGGGTTAGTTCATAATTAAGACTTCCAAATAGGTGCTTACTGGAGGAAATAGGCATCAAGGATGCTTGTGGTAGAATCTGTACAAATAAATACAAAGCTTCTTCAAATTGAGATGATGAAAGAAATTGTATTTGGAAACATGAGAGAAAGTGCATAATAACAACTTCACAGGTATAAATATGATATAAATATGAAAATGTATCAGATACTTTGAAATAATATTTTAATACAGTGATCGGTAATGGTGCAACATGTTAAAGTTAGTTCCTCAAGCTGATGACAGGGTCATACAAAAAGCTAGCTTTGTAACTACACACGAATTTGAGCAAGATTGTCAATAAAACAATCTACACTTGCCTTTGTGAAGTCAATGTTCAGTCCAGAAATCGATGCAAGACCACCATTCATGAAACCTTGGGCAGGAATTACCCCAAAAGTAGGCAAACAGGAGAATTCTTCGTTTCTTTCAAAAAGGAATTTCAAGTGGTCTGGATCCTTTGTTGTCATGCCAACTCCCAGAGCATACAGAATAGGCTCCAGATTGGTGTAGGTATATTCAGTGAAAGGAATTTTTTTACCTACAGCTTCAGCCTATAAGTTAAAAAGACACATCATTTCAATATTTCATTTTTAAAATATTTTAATTAAGTCATGCAGGAAATTAAAAAAAATTAGTCTCAAAGTGATTGCCTAAAGGAAAAATAACACTAAACGTTTTGAGCAGCTCACTGGCTAGAATTGTGCAGTCCAATCCTCTCAATAACAAGCTAGCAGGTTTGCAGGAGAGCAACATCATGTGCAGTGGCATAAAGAGAGGGAGCCATGCCTACCAATTACCTGTGTTGACTGGAATTTTAACAGTGACAGGACAAGAGTAAGGTGGCCTCAATCAAGGCCAATCATCAAATAATGGTGTCTTATGGGCATCTCCATGCCACCTTTGATATTTTACTACTTCAACTATATCGCGCCTCTAACACAGAAAAAAAATCCAATTCATTTCAAAGATGCAAAGAAACAAACTAACGGCAAACAAAGGAAGACATATCTGCAAATGCTTGGTCACAAGCAAGACCCTGAAAGAAGCCTTTAGAGAGGAATTTGTATTGATTTATTCACTCATGGGATGCGAAAAACCCATACACCAATTGATCGTCCACAACCCATATGCCTTCAACAAAGTCATTTTCTTCAAGCACAGCACTTCACATAGCAGCAATGTGGCAACATCTGAGGTAAGTTGGGAGTTCTAGTACAAGACAGAAATTGCTGCAGAAATTCAGCAGGTCTGAACATTCTGAAGGAGGGTTACTGGAGCTGAAATGTTAATTCTACTTTCTCTTAACCGATGTTGACATTCTGTTTTTGTTTCAGTTTTCCAGTTTTGTACTAGCAAGTTCAGGATTTTGGCCAAGCAGCAATGAAGGAAGAGAGATACATTGTCAAGTCAGGATAATGCACAATTGGAATAGGAACTTGGAGGTGGCAGTGTTTATGTGCAGCTACTGCCCATTTCTTTTTTGATGGTAATCATCTCAATTTTGGAAGGAGCTTCTGTGGTGGGTAGCCACAGTACTCTTTGTATATGCTGCACACTGTCACCATGCTGTGCCTTGGGTGGAGGGATTAACATTTAAGTTGATGAACGCGTTACCAAACAAGCACATTACTCGGCCCTGAACGATTTCAGAACGGCACTCACCGAGGCATATAGACAGCACTTCTTCACAACAATGAAGTTCCATTTTCTATGGTACAAAGAATCAGAGAATCCCCACAGTGTGGAAACAGGCCATTTAGCCCTTTGCATTCACCTTTCAAACAGCATCCCACGCAGATCCAGCTTCCCATCCTATCGCTGTAACTCTGTACTTACCAAGGCTGATCTACCTAGCCTGCACATTCCTAGACTCTATAGATACTTTATCACAGCCAATCCAGCTAACCTGCAGATCTCTAGACACTATGGACAATTTAGCATGGTCAATTCACCTAACCTGCACATCTTTGGAAACACATGCATAGTGAGTTTTGAGAAGATTTGTAGCTCAGGTTGAGGTTCTGAATGTGCGTTTGCTCGCTGAGCTGGAAGGTTCGTTTTCAGACGTTTCGTCACCATTCTAGGTAACATCATCAGTGAGCCTCTGACGAAGCGCTGGTGTTATGTCCCACTTTCTATTTATCTGGTTAGGTTTCCTTGGGTTGGTGATGTCATTTCCTGCACTGGTGATGTCATTTCAAACACCTTGCAAGAACTGTGACAAACACTACATTGGACAAATTGGCAGAAAGCTAGCCACCAGGATACATGAACATCAACTAGCCACAAAACGACATGACCCACTATCACTCGTATCCTTACATACAGATAAGGAAGGACGCCACTTTGATTGGGACAACACATCCATCCTAGGACAAGCCAAACAGAGACATGCACAAGAATTCCTAGAAGTATGGCATTCCAACCGGAACTCCATCAACAAACACATTGACTTGGAGCCAATCTACCATCCCCTGAGAAAAAGAACAGGAAATGACATCACCAACCCAAGGAAACCTAACCAGATAAATAGAAAGCGGGAGATAACACCAGCGCTTCGTCGGAGGCTCACTGATGATGTTACCTAGAATGGTGACGAAATGTCTGAAAACGAACCTTCCAGCTCAGCGAGCAAACTCACATCCAGACACACGCATACATGGGAGAATGTGCAAACTTCACAAAGACAGTCGTCCTAGGCTGGAATCAAACCCAGATCCCTAGCGCTGTGACGCAGCAGTGCTAACCATTGAGCCACCGTGCCACCCCAAAGGTCTTGGGGATTCAGAATGTGAATCACTGCAGAATGCTCAAACTCTGACTTGCCCTTGCAGCATTTGTGAGATTGGCCTAATACAGTATTTTGATAAATGATGAAGCCTTTGCATGTGAGAATTGGACTGAATGCTGTGTAATTATCAGCCCATAACCCCACTTCTAAAATCAGGATAAAGGAATTTCAAAGCATGGGACCTGGATGGCTAAAGAGAAGAAAAGGCACAAGACAATAAAATAAAGAATGCTAAATAGAAAGCGAAGATTATAGAGATGAATACTGCTTCAGTGGGTGCTAAGGAAGCACTCAAATACAAAGATAAAGGTTTCATTGATTGAGATGCTGAGATAGAGCAGAAAATAAAATCTGAGGGAAGTATGTGTGAAAGACAGAAATAGAAACAGTGAGCTCAACTCATTAGCAGTAACTAAAATGAGACAGTAGCGCTGGGATCAGTGTTCATGAAAAGACATAGCAGTCAAAAAGGTCCAAACAGATAAACTATCAAGATTATTTATGACTCTTCAGAAAAGTTCTGATGGACAAACAAAATAAGATCTCATTTAAACATTTAAATATGTAAAACTCCTTTAAATGACAAAGTAATAGATTACTGAACAAGTCAGTCTATGTAGTAAAATGACATTGGCACATTATACAACTATATGAGACCTACTAGATTGATGCCTGAAGTGCTTGTTTGTTTTAAGCCACTGGTAGGATTTGATGACACTCCTCGTTTTGTGTTTAATTTGTTCAGTACTTCATAAAGGCTGCTAATTGATTCTGCAATCAAAATACAAAAATGGAACCAGAATTAAACTCATGATAACTAAACAATTTAAATTCTCTCTAGCTAAGCTTAAGTTCCAAAATTTCTTGGAAATTAATCTATTAAGGGGAAATCAAAACTAAGGTCTATTAATGTAAAATAGGAACCAATAAATCTAGTAAGGAATTCTGGAGACATTTTGTTTTATTTAAAGACACGACCAAGATGTAATAAATAGATACAATGATAGGGTGAAATGCAAAATGGTGGAAAGAAGCTCATGTAGCCATCAACCAGTGCAGTGAAACATGAAATTCTGTGTACTAACTTCCATGTAACATTTTCATGAGCTATCAGTTAGAGTTAGGTCATTTCTGGCACAGCATATCTTTTTTCTTGAGTCATCTTCATTGGGTAGCTTCTCAATTCATTTATCGTTGAGAAGTAACTCATTTCTGTTCTTAATCATGAGTGCCTTTTTTAAAGCAGAACTATACATGTTGTTGCACTGATGAAATTCAAATTTGTGACTGGAAGGCGAGCAGAATTCATATGTTATAGGGAGTCATCAAACAAACAATATCTGTACTGTACTTTATTTGTTTAGAAGACCTCCACTAGATACTTTATAAAAAGGAATCAATGTAAAACCTGCAACCAGATAAGAACTGCAAGTCATTCAATCACGCCTTAAAACAATTATGCTTATTCTGGGCAAAAAGAAGAGAGATAAACTTTCATTCATCTTAAAAATACAAGTTAAGTAAAACACAATG
The DNA here is from genome assembly GCF_030684315.1 of Stegostoma tigrinum. Classification (NCBI taxonomy): domain Eukaryota; kingdom Metazoa; phylum Chordata; class Chondrichthyes; order Orectolobiformes; family Stegostomatidae; genus Stegostoma; species Stegostoma tigrinum. Next base: position 74,706,132 of record NC_081356.1, read on the forward strand.
TAGCAATATCCATTTTTTGCAAAGTTTAATAGGCATCTGGAAATATACATAAATTCAACTTACCTGTGTTATTTATAACCAAAGCGTAAAAAACATTCAGGAAGTTTTATGAATAAAATAATCATTACAATCTGATGCTGTGCATTCACAAAGATGTTTGAGCTAAGGAAAGATCTGAATTAGAATAAAATGCACTGGCAAGACTTCAGAGCTTCACCTTCTCCCTCATCAATGTAGCAAGTGCTAGCACTAGTTCCTTCCAATCACCAGAAGGAACATGTGCCATTGCTTAGAGCAGTAATGTTCAACTGCATTGATAAAGTCACAAGAAACCTTTACCAAAGAGACAATCACAAGATCAGCACAAATGTCAGACTGATTTATACATTTTCTGATTTACCATCAATGCTCAGACATACTGATTGACCCATGTTGAAACTAAATTACAAACACATCTTTTTTCTTTATAATATTCAAGAACTGAATTAAATGTTATAATATCACCTTGGTCATGTCATATTAACTGTTCTATACTAAATAGAGTTCCAATGTAAAACAAAAACAAAATTGTAACATAGAAATTAGGAACAGTTGTTGGGTATTCAGCCCTTCAAGCCTGCTCTGCCATTCATTACAATCATGGCTTATCATCCTCAGTAGCCTGTCCCTGTTTTCCTGCCCTATCCTTTAATCCCTTTAACTCTAGGTGATATATCAAACTCCTTATTGAAATTTTACAGTGTTTTAGCCATGACTGCTTTTTTCAGTAGGGAATTCCAAAGGCTCACCACTTTCTGAGTGAAAGAATTTCTCATCTCTGTCCTAAATGGCTTACACCATACCTTCACACTGCAAATCCTAGTTCTGCATATCCCACCATTCGGAACATCCTTCCTGCAACCACCCTGTCTAGTCCTGTGAGAAACTTATAAAAAGTGAGATCTCCCTTCATTTTTACTGACACCAGCAAATATTGCGCATCAGTATTTATTGTGGAGAAGGATTTGGAAGATGTCGAATGTGGGGGAATAAGTACTGACATCTTCGAAAATGTCCATACTATAGAGGTGGTGGTGGTGCTGGACAGCTTAAAATGCATAAAATGGATAAATCCCAGGACCTGATCAGGTGTACTCAAGAACTCTGTGGGAAGTTACGGAAGTTATTGCCGGGCCCCTTCATGAGATATCTGCATCATCAGTAGCCACAGGTGAGGTGCCGCAAGACTGGAGGTTGGCTAATGTGATGCCACTATTTGAGAAAGGACACTAGTAAGGACAAGACAGGGAGCTATAGATTGGTGAGCCTGACAACAGTGGTGGGCAATTTGTTGGAGGGAATCCTGAGGGACCGGATTTACCTGCATTTGGAAAGGGAAGGACCGATTATGGATAGACAATGTGGCTTTGTGCATGGAAAATCATGTCTCACTAACTTGATTGAATTTTTTGAAAAAGTAACGAAAAGGATTGATAGGGCAGAGCAATAGACATGAGCTATATGGACTTCAGTAAGGCATTCAATAAAGTTCTGCATTTTACACCTGTTAACAAGATTAGATCACAGAGAATAAAGGGAGAACTAGCTATTTGGATACAGAACTGGCTCAAACGTAGGAGGCAGAGGGTAGTGCTTTTCTGACTGGAGGATTGTGACCAGTGGTGCCACAAGGATCAGTGCTGAGTCTGGAAGAACACAGCAGGCCAGGCAGCATCAGAGGAGTAGGAAAGCTGACGTTTCAGGTAAGGGCTCTTCTTCAGTTCTTGCTGTCTCAGTGCCGGGTCCACTGCTTTTGTTTTATCATTTATGTAAATGATTTGGATGTGAACATAGAAGGTATGGTTAGTAAGTTTGCAGATGACATAAAAATTGGAGCTGTAGTGGACAGCAAAGGAGGTTACCTCAGAGTACAGATCAGATGGGCCAATGGACTGAGGATGGAGTTTAATTCAGTTAAATGTGAGCGTTGCATTTTACAAAGGCAAATCAGGGCAGGACTTATACACTCAATGGTAAGGTCCTGGGGAGTCTTAGTGAACAAAGAAACTTTGGAGTGCGGGTTCATAGCTCCTTGAAAGTGGAGTCACAGGTAGATAAGACTGTGAAGGCGGCATTTGATATCCTTGCCTTTACTGGTCAGTGTATTGGAGATAGGAGTTGGGAGGTCATGTGAGGCTGTACAGTTCATTAGCTAGGTCACTTTTGGAATACTGTGTGTAATTGCAGTCACCGTGTTGCAGGAAGGATGATGTGAAACTTGAAAGAGTTCAGAAAAGAGTTACAAAGATGTTGCCAAGGCTGGAGAATTTGAGCTATACGGAGAGGCTGAATGTGCTGGGGCTATTTTCCCAGGCCATTCCCAGAGGCTGAGGGGTGCACTTGTAGTGTTTATAAAATTAACAGACGCATGGATAGGGTAAGTTGACAAGGTCTTTACGCCAGGGTGGGGGTAGTCCAAAACTAGAGGGCATAGATTTAAAGCGAGAAGGGAAAGATTTAAAAGGGACCTAAGGGGCAACTTTTTCATGCAGATATATGGAATGAGTTGTCAGAGGAAGTGGTAGAGGCTGGTACAATTACAACATTTAACAGGTATCTAGATGAATAGGAAGGGCTCAGAGGAATATGGCCAAATTCTGGCAAATGGGACTAGATTTATCTAGGACATCTGGTCAGCATGGACGAGTTAGGGCAAAGATCTGTTTCCACATTGTACATCTCTATTACTTGAAATAATCAATTAAACCTCTCCTCATACATCTGGTCTAATTTCCCAGTAATTAGTCTGGTAAGCCTTCACTTACTCTCCTGTTACAGCAAGAAAACCCTTCCTCAGATGAGGCGACAAAAACCTTCACATCCCTATTCCAGATGTGGCTTGATCAGATGTGGCAAGGTATTTCAGTGCCTGCATTTGAATCCTCTCACTATGAATGCCAACATACCATTTAACTTTTCTACTGCTTGCTGCACCAGCATGCTGACCTTCAGCGACAGCTATCGGAGGTCACCTCGGTCTTACTGCACATTGCTTCCTCACAATTTATAGCCATTTAGATAACAATTTACATTCCTGTTCCTACTACCAAAGTGGATAGCCTCACATTGATCCACATGACACTTCATGTACTTGCCCATTCACTCAGCCTGTCTATATCTCACTGCATTATCGCTACATCTTCTTCACAGTTCACCATCCCATCCAGCCTTGTGTCATCTGCAAACCGGGAGTTATTACATTTCCATAACCCAAAAATCATTAACACATATTATGAATAGCTGTTGCCCTAGCACTAATGGTACCCCACTAGTCACTGCCTAACATTTTGAAAAAAGACCCATTTATTCCTGAAGGATTTTTTGAAGAAGGGTCTGGACCCGAAACGTCGGCTTTCCTGCTCATCTGATGCTGCTTGGCCTGCTGTGTTCATCCAGCTCTATACCTTGTTATCTCCTACTATCTCCGAAATCATTTATTCCTACTGTTTTTTTCTTGTCTATCAACTATCCTAACTACTTCCAATCCCATGTGCTTTAATTTTGCACATCACTGTATGCATTTTATCAAAAGCTTTCTGAGAGTCCAAATAAACCACATCTACTGGCTCCCCCCATCAATTCTACCACAATAAACAATTACGAATGCAATAATTTTTATACTACTTTTGGATAGTCTATCTTGTAAACCTTTCAGTTTGCTCCCAAGAGTGTTGGCATGTACAATTCCAGCCAATGAACTGCACAATACAGCTAGAGAGCTTTCTTTCCTCTGAAGAATCACTTTGACACTACAGCTTTTCCCATTTATTGACGGAATTTTATCCTGTATTGTGCAAGTCCATTTGACCCTTCTCCAAAAGTAATTTTCATCTGTCTTTCTTTTTCCTCCACGAAATTCCCCCTCCAACCCAACGTAGTTGCTGGGCCCTCAACTGAACCTGGCGCGTTCCCCACATTCTGTTCCCACCACATTCATCCCAACAATAGCCAGGATAAAGTTCCCCTTCTTCACTCTACCCTCCCCACTAGTCTCTGAATTCAACAGATCACCCCCCTCCATTTTGCCACCCTTGTGTGAGTTAACTACTAAATACATTTCCCCTTCTCTCTTAACATCTTGTAGATACTATTCCTCATTGGCACTCTGGTCGACTCCAATCATGGACAACACTACCTGCCCTTCACACAGCTTCTTTTGATGCAACCATAGAAGATGAACACATGGGTTAGCACCTTCTCCATCCTCACAGTCCAAGTGTCCAAATACTCCTTCCAGATGAAGCAGAGATTTTTGTGGACTTCTTTCAATTTCTCAGTCTTCACTATATTAGAGACACCAGGCAGAAACTAGGTGACCGCGTTGCAGAAAACCTCAGTTCAGTCTGCCAATTGAAAAGCTGATCAAAGTGAGAGAAAATGCATGTAAAGCTAAAGATTAATGGTTGCCCTGAAGAGTAAGTTTTTTTTTTAGTACTCATAACTAAAACAAAATTAGAATGCGTGATTAAACTAGCAAGAAATAAATACTAAAAGTCTCTACAAGCACACAGAGAGCGCAAATAGTAAATCAAAGAAAGTGAAATTGAAGAGTTAATAATATGAAAACTGGAAAGTAGCGGATACTCTGAACAAGTATTTTGTAATTATCTTCACAGTAGCAGGCATAAAAAGCATCCAAAGAATAGTTAAGCAATGAAAACGACAAAAAAAAGAGACAGGGACTTCAATCAATGACCATAACTGGAAAAAAAAACTAGGAAAACCAGCAGGACTAACGTCAGACAAATCCCTCAAAACCTGACGGCCACCATCTTCATGGCCCGAACATCCGAAATTTAGCAAACTGGATCTGATAGACAGGATTGATGCTGGTCAAATGTTTTCCCTGGCTGGGGAGTTTAAAACCAACAGGGAAAATTTAATAAAAAGGAGGTGCCATGACGACCAAGATGAAGAAAAATTATTTTACACAGAGGTGGTGAAGCATTGGCATTCTCCAACATAGAGGGCAGTGGAGGCTCAGAGGGTTTTAGCGGAATAGCAATATGCAGTTGGCGTAGCCCTTGGCAAGTCAGAAGTTCAGTTTGACAGTTATTCAAGATTTAGACCAGGTTTTCAATTCCTCTAACTTGGCCTGGATATCTATTAAGTGAATCAGAACTTAAAAAGCTTTCTTGAACATTTCCATGTGCAGAGGAATTGCCCACTGGAATTTTCAATTTCCCAGAATTCTCTCAAAGTCAGCTGCAATTCTGGGAATTTGCATGGCTCTGACATGCAACTCCAGTCTAAGCTGCTGAAACAACTATCTGCTGATTGGAATATGTGGACCAAAGCCAGAATAAATGAGTCAACTTCAAGTTGGGAAACTAAATCTTGGAAAACTACAGCGATTAGGGCTGGGACCTCAACTACTAATAATCTATATTAATGGCTTAGGTATAGCGGCAGACTATATTTGTTGATGAAAAGAAGGTAGATAGAGAAACAAGACTAGGATATTGATAGTGGAGGATTCAGAGATGGTAACCCATTGAATGTCACAGGGTGGTGGTTAGATTGTCTGTTATTAGTTATGGCCATAGCCTGACATTTGTGTGGCATGAATGTCACTTGTCACCCCAAGCCTGGATATTGTCCAGATCTTGTTGCATTTGAACACGACTGCTTCAGTACCTGAGGAGCCACGAATGGTGCTGAACATTGTGCAATCATCAGCAAACATCCTACTTCTGCCCTTATGATGGAGGGATGGTACATTGATGAAGCAGCTGAAGATGTTTGGGCCAAGGGCAGTACCCTGAGGGACTCCTGCAGAGATGTCCTGGAGCTGAGATGATTGACTTCTCACAACCACAACCATCTTCCTCTATGTCAGGTATAACTCCAACCACCAGAGCGTTTGCCCCCAATACCCATTGATTCCAGTTTTGCTCAGGCTTCTTATGCCACACGCAATCAAATGCAGCCAGGGGAAGCAACGGCCTAGCGGTATTATTGCTAGACCCTTAATCTAGAAACTCAGCTGATGATCTGGTGGCCTGGGTTCAAATACCACCACAGCAAAAGCTAGAGTTTGAATTCAATAAATGGATAATGATGGGATAGTGTAGGGGGAGGGGCTTAGATTAGTTCACAGGTCGGCATAACATCGAGGGACGAAGTGCCTGTTCTGCGCTGTATTGTTCCATGTTCTATAAGACCATAAGACATAGGAGTGTAAGTAAGGCCATTTGGCCCATCGAGTCCACTCCACCATTTAATCACGGCTGTGGGCATTTCAACACCACTTCCCTGCACTCTCCCCCTAGCCCTTGATTCCTTGTGAGATCAAGAATTTATCGATCTCGGCCTTGAAGACATTTAATGTCCCGGCCTCCACTACGCTCCGTGGCAATGAATTCCACAGGCCCACCACTCTCTGGCTGAAGAAATGTCTCCTCATTTCCCTTTTAAATTTACCCCTCTAATTCCAAGGCTGTGCCCACAGGTCCTAGTCTCCCCGCCTAACAGAAACAACTTCCCAGCGTCCACCCTTTCTAAGCCATACATTATCTTGTAAGTTTCTATTAGATCTCCCCTCAACCTTCTAAACTCTAATGAATACAATCCCAGGATCCTTAGCCGTTCATCGTACGTTAAACTTACCATTCTAGGGAGCATCCGCGTGAATCTCCGCTGGACATGCTTCAGTGCCAGTATGTCCTTCCTGAGGTGTGGGGCCCAAAATTGGACACAGTATTCTAAATGGGGCCCATCTAGAGCTTTATAAAGTCTCAGAAGCACATCACTGCGTTTATATTCCAACCCTCTTGAGATAAACGACAATATTACATTCGCTCTCTTCAAACAAGTTGTAAAGGGGGCAAAAAATTATGCAAAGGGATATAGACAGGTTAAGTGGGTGGGCAAAACTGACAGTAGAATGTGAGAAAATTGCTTACTTCAATGAAAAGAATAGAACAATATCTGCAACAGACGGATCAAGCTGTCCTTGTATGTAAATCACAAAAAGTTAACATTCGACAATTAATTAAGAGGTTAAAAAATGTGTTAGTTTTAAGGCATAATTGCCACGCTAAATGGTATAGACTTCAAACAGATTGAACAACTCACATCTAGGCTGTTGTGGGTCATCAGCAGCAATAAAATAATACTCCAACATAATCTGAAGTCTCATGGCTCAGTATTTCAGCACTATTATAACCAAGTTAGGACATCAACCCTGGATCAATGAAGACTGAATGAAAGCATGCCAGGAACACAACAGGCATAAACTAAAAATGAACGTCTTAGTTTGGTGAAGCCACTGGAACAACCTGCTTGGTAAATGCTAGACGCAACAATTCATAGACAGGCCTAAGCAATTCTACTTGAAAATGCTGGAGTACAAATGCAGGGAAATCCTGCCACAGCTCTACAGGTCATCGGCAAGACTATACCTAGAATGCTGTGTGCAGTTTTGGTCTCCTTATTTAAGGAGTGACAAACTTGGATTGACAGCAGCTCAAAGGAGGTTCAGGCTGATCCCTATCTACACATGCATGGTACTTGACACTGGTCAGGCTACCTCAGAACTGGCTCTCAGAGGGAACAGAACCTCTGACGCTCTGTTTATATCTGTCAGCCAGGATTCCCTGATTGGACTAGATTAACCGCCCCAGTTCTGTGAGGTCCATCTGGCTGACCTTGTTAAAAACACTACATCCCTCCCCCTCTGAGTTCAGGCCTGGTCTTATTCTTTTCCTGGGACATTTTCACATCAAATCTGGTTCCTCTACCTCAGCTTCAGATATAAGTGGTGGGTACCGAACCGCAGCCTGCCTCTTGCCCAGACTGTCTCAGAAGAAATTCATCCTCTTCTTCAGGCAATAAATGCATCAAGGCTGCGACATCGTAATGTCCATCTCAGATTCTGAGGTTTCTTTGGATGCTTGAGGGTGAGGGAAAACCCAAGAGTTCTGACAGCCCTTTCAGCTGTTCTGAGGGGTGGGTATGTTTTGCTCCTGCCCGTTTGAGGGCTTGCAGCTTTCATATGGTCCACTTGCTTGTTCAGAACTGCTCCTGGTTTAATTACTGAACATTTTTACATTTCCCTTTAAATGTAATTTGCAAAACAATTTCCAACAGCTGCTCTATTCTCTTTTTCGTTTATTTTCCAATTATTAAACTTGCCTTCTCCCCCTCCTCCTTCCATTCCTCCCACCACATTTACTTATTCAAAATCCTTGTGACAATTATTTATACTTTTGACTAGAACCTGGTGGAGTCAGTTCCAAAATATAATTCTTTCCTGATCCAGTATAAGTGCTAATGTCAATAAAATTAAACTCCTGTTTTCCACCACATTCCTTGCGCCATATAGTCACCTCCATAATCAGTTTACTGCTGTGCGAAATTTTACGTGGCTTGACTGCTAACAGATTTCAATCAAAACATTCTCATTTTACTTTGGCCTGCACAGGTAATTGAACTATATGGTGTAAAGACTGAAACTTTAAAATTTTTCTTTATTTTTAATTGTGGTCTAGGAGAGGGTTGTTTTAAAACCAAGGACTGTGTAGAGAACTGCGCTTTTGTAAACCATTTGCTCATTGTGAACTGCATTTGGTCTGTTCCTTTGTGAGAGAAATCAGATAAGTTGGCACAGGACGTGCACATATAGGCATCTGGCCAAGAACAAGTAGCTGACTGGTGGATTTTCACTGATAGTCACTTTGTCCCAGTCGAACAGATGGCCCTTATTGTCTGTGTGTACTGAGACAAGTGAATAACGGTCGTGTCTTTTTAATTATAGCGGGTGTTTGTGTATCCTGGTCATCAGTTTCCTCCCCATTTGTCCAACGTAACGTTTATTGCACTCTCTGCATGGTATTCTGTATATCATGTTGTGACTCGTCGTGGATGCAAAAGATCATCAGCCCAACAATATACTCTGGCTTGTTCCTGAACAGCTGAACGACTTGTGGGTGTGAATGATACAGGGCAGAGTGGAAGAAATGCTCTCTCTCACACTCCCTCTCATACAGTAAAGTAACTCAAGCCTGAAATCAGTTAGGTTTTCTCTCCCACACTTGCTGTAAGCTGTTGATTCTAACAGGGACTGAGAGACGAAACAAGTAATGTGTAAATCCCAATGAATCCTCATACTCCTTCTTATTTGTGTCAGATTATTCAGTCATGTCAGCCCCTTTGTGATCCTGTACATCTCTGAGATGTGACCAATATCTACTGCAAACTGTCCAGATACTTCTCAACTTCCATTATTTTGTTCTTCAGCTCAATGTCTCTGTCTCAAATTTCTCTCTCAGAATCACCTACTGCAATAAATTAATCAATCAACCTTTGTCTTTCAATGTGCACTCATTTACAATACGTACTAAAACACTGGACAAAATGTTGAATAATTACTGACTCAAGTTTGTGCATGAAACACAAAGTTAGCGCACAGCTGTAGTAGGTAATCAGGAATGTTAATGGAATCTTGGCTCTTATTTCAAGGGGGTTTCAGTATAATAGGGAAATCTTACTACAGCTGTACAAGATACTGGTGACACCATATCTACAGCACTGTGAGCAGCTTTGATCTCTTATTTAAGGAAAGATATTATTTCATTACAGGCAGTTCAAAGAAGATTCACTAGGATGATCCCTTGTATGGAGGTTTTTATCTCATGAGTGAAGGCTAACCAAGTTAGGCTTCTAATAATTGCAGGTTAGAAGAAAGAGAGGTGACCTCACTGACATGTGCAGATTTCTTAAGGTGCTTTACAGGGTAAATGCTGAGAGGATATTTTCCCTTATGAGAGCGTGTAAAGGACCAAAGGACATAGCCTCAGAATAAAGGGGTGCCAATTTAAGACTGAAATGAGGAGATGTTTCTTCTCTCTGAGGGCTGAGAGTCTGAAACACCTTGCCTCAGAGAGTTCTGGGTCAGAGACCGTGTGTATACTTAAGGCTGAGAGAAACTGATTGTTAATTAGTAGGGAAATCAAGGGTTACAGGAAAAAAGCAGGAAAGTGGATGTGACATGATCCTACTGAATGATGGAGCAGGCTCGAGGGACCACACAGCCTACTCCCACTCTTGTTTCTTATGGTCTAAGCTTACACAAACTGCTACAAATAAGGAAACAAAAAAAAAAAGCAAGACCCCCCCCCCCCCCAATTTACTCCTATGATATTAATTCTGACTTATCAAATTCCCATGTTCATGATTCACATTGCTACAGCCACTCTTTCAAATACCTCTAAAATTTACAATTGGTTATAACACTTTGAAGCTAAAGGCTTTTATTTTTAAAACCACAGCAAGCAATATCATTCCTTCTTTTAGCCACATTATTAATAGCATGTCATTTCAGATTGCTAACTTGGCACAATCTCCAATAAAGATATATACCTGAGCTGCTTTTGGGTTTAGTAGCATTCTCAAAGTCACAAATTTGGTCCCAGCTGTCACGCACTGCCTCAGGTGTCATTTGTTGATCTTCCTGTCTTACAATAGCACCCAATGTTCGTTCCCAACGCACTGACAAAATTAAAATGCAGTTACACAGTTAATGACTCACAATAGAAATGAAGCTAATTGTTTTCAGACTCTAATTAAAAAGAAAAAGACATTGTTTTGAAATTCAATTTCCATTTGCAGACAATTCTCGAGAACAATATTTGAATAAGTATCTGCCGTAAAAACGCATAAAATGTAACATTATTAAATTAAAATTCTAAATAAGCTGAGCCTTCAAGTGTGTTGCTGATATCAGGGTTCAGATACATCCCTTGGTTAAAACACATTAGTATAATGCATTCATTAGAAAACCAATCTTGCAAAGAAATAAATAAATTTCACTGAATGCATCACTGAACAACACAAAATGGATTTGGCTCTTGCCACACAACATTTTTATAGAGTTGGAGACACTGCATGGAGGGTTCAAAATTCCTCGGGTTGCTGATTCTCAGCTGTAGCCTTCAAGTTTATGATTTGTGCACTCCCAACCTGGTCAGCTCCTTTGCAGGCATCTGCAGGTCCTTGTACTCACAATTTTCATGCATGCGAACCAGCTTTTCAACCATCCATGGCTGAGGGCACACAGGATGCGTCACAAAACACAGCGTGAAAACGGTAATCTTTTGAAATGCAAGTTAAAGTGTTTTTATACATGCTGCCTATGCTGAATTATGCAGCCCCACACCCCCACCTGGCCCCAACACCACTACCACCGCCTATCCAACATGATTTCCCAGAAGTCGCATGCCAAGTTTGGTACCACTATATTATGCCTCATGCGTTTCATGTCACGGCATGGCCTTCTGCCACCTTCCCGTGTCAAGCTATGGCACCTCCATGCTTTTCACTCACAGCACAGAAACAATGAACCAAGAGCTCAACAGGATGAATATTTTTTATTAAATAACCATTCAGAACTTTTCATTTTTAAAAAAGCTCCTGATACTGTTAGCCATAAAAGTGTCAATCACTCAGACACTTCAAAATATCAACGACAAAAATGACGAATGATGAAAGGTCTCTATCTTAGGTGAAAAAGTATTGTGCAATTAAAAAAGACAGCCAGAACTGTCAATCAAACATTCTCTTCCCTGGGGCGTAGCAGATTCAACGCACTAACGGTTGTTTAGGCATATAAACCAGAATGCTTAGTAAGGTTATTATTGGTCTGTAGTAAAAATGACACTTTCCTATTTCCTAAAACGTTCTATTGTCACTATAACTTTCATACAATGTACGGTGGCTGTGTAGACAAGCAAGTGCCACTGCTTGGCAACTGGAGGGTGGCAGGGAAAGGCATAGCTAAGCATGGAGGTATTATGAGCTATGAAAACGAAGAATGAGATCAGAGATTATCATAGGGGCAAAAGGTGATGGGATGGGTAAGGGTACGGTTTGACATCGGAAGCACAGGGTGGTTTGGGTGCAGGTGGCATGGGTATTGTGCTACAGCTTAATGATGTGGGAAATCAGAGCTGCCAGATTTTACAATTCTCTATATAACTGAGACAATGTCCCACAGCACCAAAGCAATTCGTATAAACATCTCACCACTGTCCATTACGCTACGTGTAAAAGTGGCCACAGCACAGTCTTTGTGGATACGTTCTGCTTCACATTGAGAACATCCTTCATCGTGCAGTGCAGCAGGCAGAATCATTGTGCTAAATGGAACAAACTTCAAACAGCTCAAGACTGGGCATCCATGAGGCACTGGGGGTCATCAACAGCAGCAGATCTGTGCTCCAACACAATCTGCCACCTCATGGCCCAGCATATCCTCCATTACTTTCAAATCCGGGGATCAACTTTGCTTCAATGGACCATGTAGGAGAGCACCAGGCAGACCCAAAAATGAAGTGTCAACCTGGTGAAGCTACCAAACAAGACTAACTTGCATACCTAACAGTAAGCGATGGATACAGCTTAGCAATCCCACAACCTATGAATCTGATCTAAGTTCCACGTTCTGTAATATCCAGTCATGAATGGTGGTGGACAGTTAAGCAATTCACTGAAGGAGGCGATACCAAGGACTGCAGATGCTGGAGTCAGAGTCAACACAGTGTGGAGCTGGAGGAACACAGCAGGTCAGGCAGCTGAGGTGCAGAAAAGTCAATGTTTCAGGTCAGGACACCGCTTTAGAAATGGGGAGAAGGGAGCTGGAAAATAAATAGAGGGAGGAGGGGTGGAGTTGGGAGAAGGCAGGTAGGATGGTGATAGGTGGCTGCAGGTAGAGGTGGTAGGGATCGGTCAGTGGAAAGGGTGGGGCAGAAAGTTAGGAAAGAAGATAGATGGGCTGAGCCTCGACCAAAGAGATATTTCCCTCCTCACCCCTATCTGCCTTTCCTACTGCACTCACTCCATACTAACCCCACCACACCTTTCCCTGCAACCACAGCAAGTGCTACACCTGTGCCTATGCCATCCCCCTCACCTCCATCCAAGGCCCAAAGCAAACTTCGCATATCCAACAGGGGTTCACTTGTACATCCTCCAACCTGGTCTACTGTATTCATTGTTCCTGGTGTGACCTCCTCTATATCAGTGAGGCCAAGCGCAGACTCGAGGACCATGTCATGGAGCACCTGCAGTCTGTACACCATAATCGACAACATCTTCCAGTCGCTAACCATTTTAACTCCCCCTCCCAACTCTCTGAATGACATGTCCATCCTGGACCTCCTCCATTGCCACGACGGCGCCACATGCAAACTGGAGCAACAACTCTTATTCCACCTTGGGAACCTACAGCCCAATGGCCGGAACATGGAATTCAACAGTTTTAAAATCTCCCCACCCCGCGCCTCATCCTACGTCCAACCGTCCCTCTGAACCCCACCTCCTTGACCTGACACAACCTGTCCATTTTCTTTCCCATTTATCCACCCCACCCATCTCACTGACCAATCCCCACTACCCTCTACCTGCATGCACCCAACACCAATCCACCTACCTTCCCCTTGTCTGACCCCTCCTCCCTCTACTTATTTCACAGCTTCCTTCCCCCTCCCAAGTCACAGAAAGAGGAGGCTCCACAAATATCCCCATCCTCAATGATAGAAGAGCCCAACACAAGAGGCACTAGATACTGCAAAGGCTATGGGCCCTGACAACATTCAGAGCAATAGTAATGAAGACTGGTGCTCCAGAACTTGCCATTCCCTTAGCCAAGTTGTTGTAAACAGTCACAACACTGGCAATAGGTAGCAATGTGGAAAATTGTCCAGGTATGTCCTGTACCCAAAATGCAGGACAAATCCAACCAGCCAATCAGTCTAGTCTCAATTATCAGTAAAGTGATTGAGGATATCGTCAATTGTGCTTTTAAGCAGCACCTGCTCAGTGATGCCCAGTTTGGGTTTCATGAAGGACACTGCTCCTGACCTTACTGCAACCTTGGTTCAAACATGGACAAAAGAGCTCAACTCCGGAGGTGAGGCAAGAGTGACAGCCCTTGACATCAAGACAGAGTGTGGCATTAAGAAGCTCTAGCGAAATTGGAATCAAAGGGAATCCCTGGGCAAACTCTTTGCTGATTAGAGTCACGTCTGGCACGCAGGAAGGTGGTTGCGATTATTTGACGTCGGTCGTCTCAGCTCCAGGATGTCTCTGCAGGAGTTCCTCAGGGTAGTGTCTTCAGCCGATGCATCTTCAGTTGCTTCATCAATTACTTTCCCTCCGTCATAAGGTCAGAATGGTTTATCAACAATTGCACAATGTTCAGCATCATCTGCAATTCCTCAGATACTGAAGCATTCCATGTTCAAATGCAACAAATGGACAATATCTACTTGGGCTGACAGTGGCAAGCAACATTCGCTCCACACAATTCCAGGCACAGGCCATTTCTATTAACAGACAATCGATCCACTGTAAAAAGTGAAAGAGCTTCAGATGCTGTAAATCAGGGACAAAAACAGAAGTTGCTGGAAAAGCTCAGCAGGTCTGGCAGCATCTGTGAAGAAAAATCGGAGTTAATGTTTCAGGGCAGATGGCCTTCTGTTTTTGAATCTAACCACCATCCCTTGATATTCAATGGTGTTAACATCACTGAATCCTCCCCCTGTCAACATCCTGGGGGTTACCATTGGCCAGAAACTCAACTTGACTTGCCATGTAATTACAGTGGCTATAACAGCAGGTCAGAGGATAGAGATGGGCAATAAATGCTGTCCAGTCCATGTCTCATTAAGTAGTAGAAAAATTTTCTTGCAAAAGAATCTCTGCATATAGATTTTTTAAAAAATTATTCTATCAACTTGGCTCAGCCTGGAGTGTTGTTGCCTCAGAATCGAGAAACTTCTGGATCAAAATTCACTCAGATTTCAGCCCTTAATCTAACCTAACATTTCAATTTACCACTGAAGCAATGTTGCACTTGTAGAGTTGATGTTAAACGAAGATGCTAACTGCCTGTTGCAGTGGGCACAAAGGAACCCCTGACAACTTCTACGGGTAGGAGGATTTCTACAGAATCCTCTATCCACACCAATATTGTACTAAATTGCATCACATTGACTGTTTGTGAGTTCATGCTAAATAAGTATTAGAAATCACATCCAGGCTTCCCAGTGAGTGGCTTCAGAATTCACCGGACTCAAAATGCTTTCCAATGAAACATGAAGTGATGCAAGTGATTACTTTCCTTCTTATCAATATTAAAACAAAATTACATTTCTCTCAAGGCTTATCACTGTTCAAAGTTGCAGTTTCCTACCAAGGAAACTGGAAAGTGAAAACTATACATCAAGAGTGAAGTTTATATACCCTCTCTTCCCCCAGCTCTGTTTGCTATGATCAGGGGAGAATCGCTCACCATTTAAGACATACTTGCGAAACGAGAGAGAAAGCCACCCATGATTGTGGTACGAGAACAGGAAAATCAACCAACCAAATGGAAATCATTGTTTAAAAAACACATTCAATGACGTAGGAGCTAGAATAAGGTAAATATTAAATCTTTAATATCATAAAGCAAAAAACGTGAATAAAATTTCATTACTCCTGGAACTAAAAACCATAAATATATTTAGATTCTTCTACAAAAACACAAGCAGACTATTCAGCTCTACAAGCCTGCTCATAGCTGATGTACTTCAGCATAATTATCCTGCATGACCCTGTTATTCCTTGATGAGTCTATGATGTAGCAACCTATTGATCTCAGTCGTGCACTTACGTAAGACCCTCTTCAGACCCCTGGGGCAGAGATCTTCAAACCTTCAACATTTTCCAAGTGAAGATATTCTTCCTCATCCCAGTCCTAAATGGCCTGCCCAATGTCGTCTGGTTGTAGACCTCCCTCAAGCCAGAGAAAATATTGTTCAAGCATCTCTCCTGTTAATGTTTCTAAGAATTTTTATGTTTGAATGAGATCATCTCTCATTTTCCTAAACTCCATCGGAAATTATCATAGTATATTTAACCTTTCCTCATGGGGCAATCTCTACATCTCAGGGATTAGCTTGATGAATTTGTGCAGCTCTCCTTCTACGGTAAATACAATTTCCCTTGGGTAAGGAGAATAAAACTACACACAGTACACTGAGCATGGTCTTTACCAAGGCTCTACACAATTTAACTGAGACATGTTTACGCTGATGCTAAAATCCTTTCATTATAAAGGCCAACAGACCATTTGCCCTATTTGCTTTCCCTGCCTAATGACTTTCAGTAACTCATGAACAAAGATACCCAAGTCCCTTTGAATTTCATCACTTTCTAGCCTCTCACCATTTAAGAATTACTTACTTTTGTTTCTTCCAACCAAGACAGATATCATTGTAATTCTTCACATTTAGTTCCATCTCCCACTTTTTCATCCATGCTTTATCTCTCTAAATCTCCTCAAAGTACTTTTACATCCTCCTCACAACTTCCACTCCCACCTAGTTTTATCATATCTGCCAACTTGGAAGTATTATATTTAATCAATCTTATGCATTGGGAATGGCTGGGGCTCAAGTATTGATCCCACTGGTCACAGCCTACTAACCTGAAAATGGCCCCTTTATTTTGACCAGGCTCTGTTCATTAACAAATGTTTAAGCTGTGCCAATATTCTTCCTAAATGCCATGTGCTTTATTTTAGTTTACCAACATCTCATGTGGGACCTTATCAAAAACTTTCTGAAAATCCAAACATACTGCATTCACTGGTTTCACCTTCTCTATTCTGATAGTTACATCTCCAATTTGAAACAGGTTTATCAAATAAGGGTCTAGGCCCGAAACGTCAGCTTTTGTGCTCCTGAGATGCTGCTTGGCCTGCTGTGTTCATCCAGCCTCACATTTTATTATCTTGGAATTCTCCAGCATCTGCAGTTCCCATTATCTCTTATCAAATAGGATTTCGCTTTCATAGATTTGTACAGATTCTGATCAATCCTGCCACTAATAATCTAAGTGTCTCCGTTATCACGTCCAGCGTGTGGATTCCAGAATTTTGTCAATGACTGATATATGGCTCACAAATCTGTAATTCTGTTTCATAAATAAAAAATGAGGACAAAATTTTGAACAATAAAATCCAGAATCAGATGAAACCTCAAATCTCAAAGATTACCACAGCAGCTGAGGATAGGATTAGGTCATTCAGCTTTTCAAATCTGTGTAATATACTAGGCATATACTAAACTGCAGCCAAATCCATTAATATATTGTGCCCACCACAGATACTGTGATGACTGATGGGAGGAGTGCGCCAGTGATCAAGCGACACTATTAGTCATATCATTACCATAAATTTGACAATTCAATAACCAAAACAGTCAATTCCACTCCTTTCTACCACTACTATCCAGCACAAAATATCTCACACCAAGCTCCTTAATGAATTCAAAATAATGATTTATAAAAAAACACATTCTTAAAACAAGCAGCAACTGCTGGTTAAAAACTACACTATGATCCAGAGTTCAAAATTACGTGCCAGAATCTCCAAGTAACTACAACTTCACACAGTCTGCCTCTCCTGGCCATCTGTGGAGGAACAACAAACCAATAACAAACACAGCACCCAGCTATCGTTTTCTGATTATTAAAGGTCACGACAGTCATTTTGCCAACTTCCAGCCAACAGCAACAACAGAAGGCATGCATGATCTGTATATATATTTATATCATGTGTGTGTGTGAGGGCAGTAGGCAATAAGATGTAAGGTGGCAAGGGAGCAAAATTAGTGTTGCAATGTTAGAGGAGAAATCAAGTTCTGTGGGAAGGCAGGTGGCTGTTGGGTCTGGGCTTTGTTGTAGCAGTGGGGGAGGGAAGAATTCCAGAAAAAGAGGAATTACCCAGTGGAATTTCAATTTCCTCAGCGATTCACTCAGTCTGCTACAATGGGGATTCCACAGGGTCACGTTTCGCAACTCTCATCTATGCTGGAATAACGATTGTCTGGAAAATAAAATCTGAGTTTGCTATCTCTTTAATCCCTTGTCCTCTTAAAGACTAATTTTCTTTCCAGTAATTAAGACAATAAACCACCTAAGTTATCTCCTTGAAAGCTTTGCTCAGTTGTTTCTCCAGAGTCACTTGACTGCCAGTTCGAAGGCAATCTAGGGTCCAGTGTCAGGGGAATCAAGGGTTATGGAGAAAGTGCAGGAAGCTGAGTGCAAGGAATGTCAGATCAGCCATGGTCCTGTGAAATAGCAGAGCAGGATTGAATGTGCAATAGCCTACTTCTACTCCAGTAGGTCTTCTTCAATGATTCAAATCAGCATGTGTACACTGATCAAGAGGAACAATTCCACAAGCCTTCACAACAGTGTAACAATACAATGAAACGACAAGATGATCAATTTGCTAGGGTGAGTACTATTTAGGACAGAAGTAATTCAGACTGGATTTGAACTTTAACAAAGGAATAGCAACAGAAGTGAACTGCTAGCCTACTACTATCCAAACTTAAGCTTACATCTCTTTAAAACCCTGAACACAAACCATGAATATGACAGATCAAACAAACACTAGGGTTATAGGTGGAAAAACAGGCAGGGTAAACACATTACGAGGATGAAATTCAGATCACAAAAGCTGGGGTGGATTGTATCAATGTTTTTTGTACTTTCAGCAATGATGGGATTATATTATCTGCAGAGTGACAGTTAAGGTGGATCGAGGTCTTGTCTTGCACTAGAGATATCTCTGTATAGTCTCTAGGTTATCGTTTCACTCTCAGAGGAAAAGGGGAGTGCTCTTATTGGTTGTTTCCAAGCATACTGCCTAACACGATTGTGAAATTTCAACTTAAAAACCAGATATGAAAGGTTATTGCTGGCGGTTTTTTCTTAACTCAAAGATTCCTGGTACCAAAAATGTAACACACCCATGTAGCATAAAATGTGCATCACAATCTTATTTGACCTTCAAGTTGTAAAAGGTCTCTTGGTACTTTGAGCTACATAGCAGCGTCTAACTTCCAAATTCCAGTTTATAGTCCAGAAGGAAAAAAAAAATGAGAGTCTTGACAACAGCACAGATAAAACACAGAAACATGGAAAGCAGGAACTTGAGGAACCCATTTGGCCATTTGGTATGGTCATCACTGATCATCCTACTCAATACCAGTTCCCATTTTCTCCACATACCCTTTGTGATCCTTTTGCTCTGAGAACTCTATCTAACTCCTTTTTGAAAACATTCACTGTTTTGACCTCAACTGTTCCTGCGGCAAAGAGTTCCACAGGGTCATCACTCTCTGGGTGAAGAAAGTTTTCATCTCAGTCCTAAATGGCCTAACCGGTATTCTTAGACTGTGACTCCTGGCCCTTGGCTCCCCAGTCATCAATAACATCTTTCCTGCATTTGTTTTGTTTACAGCTATTAGAATTTTATAGGTTTCTATGAAATCTCTCCCTTCATTCTTCAAAAGTCCACTGAATAGAGTCATAACACATCCAGTCTCTCTTCATACATCAGTCGTACCATCCCAAAAATCAGTCTGGTAAATATTCATTCCACTTCTCCATAGAGAGAAAATCCATTCTTCGTTAAGTAAACCAAAACTGCAAAACATCTTTGGTCTATAGTCAAATCTTCTCACAATGAAGGCCTGCTACTAATCTTTACTACCTGCTACGCCTGCATACTTACCTCCAGCAACTGGTAACAAGAAGACCCATACCTTATTGCACCTTCCCCTCTGTTATGAAGTTGTATAGAGTAATTGTGAATTGGAAGGCAGGAAGCTAGAATTTGTTTGTTAAAATACGAGTGCGTAGTCCCTTCAAGAGGTAAAGTGTTTTTCTAAGATGAGAGATTTACACAGAGAAAAAAATGTCTGTATGTAGCTGTAGTTCTAAAATTGAAACATGTATCGACTGGCTGTGAGACTGGAAACCTCAGGCTTGTTTTGATGTTTTGATGACTAGTAGGGATCAGCCAATTAATTTAAATGAAGGACTAAGCAACTGAAAGCTAATTGAATTTAAATCTGATGATTTTGACAACCTTGGGCCGATGTTATTCGAAGAAAATTGGTGTATCATCCAAGGTATATAAGGAGGGGGCTTTTGAAAACTGAGGAGAGACGAACTGCCATCTGAGAAATAAGCATTGGGCTCTCACATGACATCATTAAGCTCTCTAAGAAAGCATCATCTATCCATAAAAAGGTACCACCTCAGCATTTCTAGCTGAGAGTCCTCACAGAGAGAAATCCCAGACAGCAGGATCAGCAGAAGAAAGGCTGGGCAGACAGTGGAAAAAGTAGAGCATTCCAGAAGACACATTCAGTGTGGGCTTTGGGAGATTAAGTTATAATTTTTTTCTTACTACTTGTGTTACATAAATGGGAAATGTGTTGATTGAAACAGCATACCAGTATAATTTAGTTCAGTTAGGGAATAGTTAGGAGTTGGGGTGGAATTATTCAATTTGTTAGTAATTCTGTTGGTTTATTCACTGTTAGGGTTAAATAAATAAATTGTAACTTGTTACTTATAAAGTGAATATTAGGGATTTTCTTTCATTTAACCTCCTTTTTTTTGTAATATCTCGTCTAATCTGAATAGAATTCAGATAATAATCCACCTACCTATTTTTGCCCAAAGTGGACGTCACTTTATCATTCATTTACCATACATCGGTCCATTCACTCAACCTGTCCAAAACTGTTGGTTTCATTTCTGAGAAATCGCATAGTAGACCTCTTTCCAACTCAGGAAATATGCAAGCAGTCTAAAATTTTCCAGTACTCCCCAACTAATCCTTGCATATAAATATAAACCTCCAAGAATACACATCACCCTACTGATGTTCTGGCATATTTTCATTGTATCACAAACTGTGATTCACCAAGAAATCTTCAAATTACTGACCAATTTTTGGCAGTTAAAATCTTTGGTGACTCCTTTAAGGATAGAATAGCATTAAAGCAAAATATCTAAGAAAATGTGTTATCAAAATGCCTGCACATTACTAACAGATAACTTGCTTATGGCTGGAAACGTGCCTGGCTGTGTGTGGAGAAAAAAAAATGCAAAAAGCTGGCAAGATGCCTGCTGGTTTACAAGCTGTTCCTGATGAGTGATATGGTTGGCACATTGCCTATATAAGGTAACGGTAACAGATTTTGAAGTTTTGACAGTGATTACATCTCAGCTGGACACCAAATCCTACAAAGCAGTACAGATAAATAGACTCTAGGGATACCTAAGAATGAGATGCATTCAAGACTATATAAGCTTTGTGTGATCCTCATTCTTGTATGAAGCAGCACACTGAATGAACAAAGAAAGGAAGCATTAGGTTTCGTAATTTTTACGCATTACAGAGTCTGCATGAACAAACACATTGGTGCCTGTGCCCAGATAATAAAATGTGAGGCTGGATGAACACAGCAGGCCCAGCAGCATCTCAGGAGCACAAAAGCTGACATTTCGGGCCTAGACCCTTCATCAGAGAGGGTCTAGGCCCGAAATGTCAGCTTTTGCGCTCCTGAGATGCTGCTGGGCCTGCTGTGTTCATCCAGCCTCACATTTTATTATCTGGGATTCTCCAGCATCTGCAGTTCCCATTATCACTGGTGCCTGTGCCCAGTCACTATTCGAATGGAAATGTCAAACAATTAAATAAACTGTAAAGAAAATGACTCAGGTATGTTCACTTGAATTCAGTATCAATATGTATAATGGTTAATTATGCAAATCTTGTCATCAAGTTAGTTTGATCCCCTAAAATACATTATTTTCTATTCCACAGACAGCTATCCAAAAGAAGGCAACTTACAACCTTTCACAGAGTAATCAGGGATTGGCAATAAAAGCTAAGCTGACCTGGCCAACAATGATTACAGCCCATGAATAAATGATAAAGTGTAAAGAGATCTGAAAAAAAGTTTTTAGTAATTATACAGCTCATTGTCATCAGAAAGAAAGATACTTAAAGAAAAATTATGCTTTTGGATGGTGCTATTACCCTGAGAACAATGACGTTAACTCTTTCAATTCTGACTGCACTATCCTGAAAGACAAGTGCCTGTTCTACATAAGAAATTCAGGAATTCTTCCCAAAACGGAAAAAAATTCATGCTCCTGTAGTTCTATAAAAGATACAATCAAATAATAGATTTTAAAAATTTTAATTTAAACCAAAAGATCCTAGTAGCACAATATGAAAATGCATAAAGGTTTTTTAAACAAAATAATGACTTTGTTGATTTCTAGCAGATGATACATTCTGTACAAGGTCCTTACAGGACTGAAATTTCAGTAATGTGAACTAAATGATCTTTAATGTTCTTGAACTTTCATTGTTAACATGTAAATTTTAAAAAAATGTCTTGCATATTTGGATCACCTCAATGCTGAGTAAAAATTCATATATTTTGCAAATATATCACATGGAAGAAGGTGGAGAGTTGGGGGAAGGCAGATAGCTAACATCTCAACATATATTCTACAAATAGGTGCGTTCATCAAGTAGCTAGCCATTGTTAGATTATGCTGTTTCTGATAAAAATAATTAGTTTTGAATATGAAACATATTTTAATTTGCAAACACATTGTTTAAATATATAGTCACCAACTAAAAATCTATGCACAGCAGGTGCTAATCAGGCCTCTGTAAATCTCTGTTCAGAATTTACACCGACCACGATGTGATTAATAACATGCCAAATACTGAGAGAATAGTAATTTATTATCAAGAACAAGTTTGCTCTCTTCTTCCATCCTTTTAAAACATTCACCTGTCAAGGCACTTCACGAGAAAATACATTACTTACTAGAAAACACTTGCCTTTAATGCTGTTTTAACAACAGTCTGAAAATATAGTTGCATTTATTCTCATGCCTGACCTACTATTCTAGTTAAAGTAAAGTACAAATACCATCTAGCAAACAAAATGGATGCTACTCGAGCTAATATTGTAACATGCTTGGTACTATACATACCACCAAGTACTAGATACAAATCAATTGCAAATTTTATACCTATACGCTGCATGCATACAGACACACACTCAAATGCCTTCTGCAGGTATGCTTTGGGCTACATACCAAAGTTGTCAACTTTTTGCATGGAAATTCACTGCCACAGAAGGCTGTGGAGGCCAGGTCACTGAGGACATTTAAGACGGAGATAGATAGGTTCTTAATTATCAAGGAGATCGAGGGTTACAGGGAGAAAGCAAGAGAATGGGACTGGGGAACTTATCAGCCATGGCTGAATGGCGTAGCAGACTCGATGGGCTGAATGGCCTAATTTCTGCTCTTACGTCTTACGGTCTTAACCCATATTTTAATTTCTCACTCAGGGGTGAGCACATTTCATAAAGACAAGATAAAACAGATGTAGATGCTCAAAATCTGAAACAAAACAAAGTGCTGGAGAAACTCGGATAACAAAGTGTGGAGCTGGAGGAACACAGCAGGCCAGGCAGCATCAGAAGAACAGGAGAGATGCTGTTTTGAGTCGGGACCCTTCTTCAGAAATGCTGGGGAAACTCAGAACTCAAAACATTAACACTGCTTTTCCTCTCCACAGATACTGCCAGACCGGCACTTTTCCAGCACATTTCTGATGAAGGGTCGAGGCCTGAAACGTCAGCGTTCCTGCTCCTCTGTTGCTGCTTGGCCTGCTGTGATCTACACCTTGTTATCTCTTTTCCAGCACAGATTGTTTCGGCACAATAATAAACAGGAACTTAAAAAACATACGAAGCAATGGACTAATAATTTAAATAAAGCTGCAGAGGTAATTTTTTTTGACATCTCAGGCAAAAAGCAGAGTGTTATGGAGTATTTTCCACATGTTGTTAACGGCATTTGGAATAGCAGTGACAGACTGGATAAGACCACTTGGTGGGCCACAGTTTGGTCTGCAGGCCATCTGCTGGACAAGCCTGCTCTACATCTATTATGTGTGGGGTTGATTAGCTCAGTTGACTAGACAGCTGGATGGCAATGCACAGTAACGCCAACAGCATGGGTTCAATTCCCACAATCGTTGCGGTTACAATGAAGGACCCACCCCCTTCCCAACCTCTCCCCTTGCACAATGGTTGCTGTCAGGTTAAAACACTATTTATCTCTTTCTAACGAGAGAGCAGCTCGTTGGTCCTCTGGGGCTATGGTGATTCCACCTTTATATAGCATATACATTATTATGTCAAAAGCACATATATATGCATACGTACATCATGTTTTGTTGAATATACACATAATATCCACATAATTGTGTTATTTCATCAGACAGTATTTAGGGTTGTGGCAGCTTAGATATACAAACAAATAAAAACTGATGAACAGATGGTAACTGCAATGAATTTAGACTAAGAAAAGCACCATGGGAAGTCAATCCCACTTTGGCAAGATTGTCAATCTTGATAGTAAACATTTGGAAAAAGTGGCGGTCTTTTTAAGAAGTTGGAGGAAAAGGATTATATTATTGTATAGACACAATCAATGGAAAAATAAAGGAAAAGCTTTGCAGCCAAAGATATGGTATAGACAATCATGCTAACTCCTTCAAACTTCAACCAACATAATAAAATGTTACTTGTGGAAGTTTACTTCTATGCTGAAAGGAACGAACCAGATTTTCCACTGTAATTAAAAATACGTTGCAGCTTAAATCCGTATTTTCTTGGTAATCTTTTACTCTGGCAATAGCTATTCAGTGCCGTGATGTCAACTGATTTGAATGACCAGCCATGATTATGATGAATGGTGGAGCAGGGCAAATGGCATACTCTTCATCCTATTTTCTATGTGTCAATACTATACTTAAACTGTGGTGCCCAGTACCGAACACAATACTGCAGTGAGGCTGAGCCAACACTTCGTACAGTTTTAAGTATCGCACCTTCCCTTCTGTACTCTGCACCCTTAAGCATCTACTGTTTGTCTTACAATTCCAGCATCTTGTTTAAGTCCTTTTAAAATTCTACATTAACTCCTCATGGTTCACAATACTCCAAAGTTTTGTGCTGTCTGCAATTTTCAAATCGTGCTCTGTACACCAAGGTCTAGGCAATCACCATATACCAGGGTGAGGAAAATGTTCAAAACAACATGCTCCAGGTTATTCCACTATAAACCTTCCTCTAGTTAAGAAGCAATCATTCACCATTACTTCTTGTCACTCAGCCAATTTTGTTTCCTTTTTGTTCCAGTGCCTCAAAGTTAGCTCAAAACCTATCATGTAGCATTTCAACAAAATTACCATATGGTCCCAGCTGATGTTAGCATGGGACAAGTCAGATTCCAGACTGAAACCTGGCCTGATAGAACCATGTTTTGTGTTTTTTGGTTTTAACAAAGTGGTCTTTTACTGAAATATAAACAAACAATGCTACATATTTAGGTTTAACTCGAAAATATAAGTTTATTACACAAAAGAAATTAAGATGAAACAGAACAAACTACACTAGGCTACTTTTTATTTAAAAAACAGTGCAACAGTTGAAATTCTCCAGCCCTCCGGCATCAACCCACTTCCGAGGAAGCAAAGGAATTATGGTCACTCTCCCCAAAGTTGACATTCATTTTCCCTTGTCAGATTGAACCCACCTCACTCAGTCTTGGTTCCTTTAAATCCAAACAGCCTACCCACTATTCCTTCATCTAAATTTAAGTGTCTGAACTGGTCTGGAACTACTTCTTTGCAATTAACAGATGCAAAGTATTCATTAAGTTGTTCAGCCATATCCAACTGCCTACTTGTGTAAACCCCCTTTACAATCCATAAGCAGCATCAAGATTCCTTGAAATTCACCCTTTCACTACATGGACATTTTCAAATTCCCTTTGTATTAGTTGCTAAGCCCTTTCCTCACACACTTTTTCACCGCGTGTGGTTTTTCAATTCCCCTTCTGAATCTTCTAAACTCAGCCTGGTTCTTGAAAGTATTAGCCACCTGATATCTATTTTAGCTATTAATTTTAACTGCGTCTAAACTAGCGCTTTAATAACAATCTACTGTTTTGACCGTCAGCCCTTACCTTGGTCAGACACATTCTTTCCTGGGTCAGAGCCATTCTAACCCCACTGCAATCTGTTTTCCCCTGTTAATTATTCCTACTCTGGAGTGTTCCTTTGCCTGTTACCATATTCCATTTCAACTTAATGATACAATAATTATAATCCACAAAATTATTTCCCTCCTGATACTTGTAATAATCTCAGACCTGACTGCCAAATGTATATCGCAAGCTGTCTCAGGACAAATAATCTTTTCCTTAAAATAAAATATGAGCCTCCAAATACTTGTGGAACAAAGCCACAAAATTGAACAAAATTAAACTTTACTGTACAAGTTGGAACAGCAATAACATTTGTAATATACTTACAACATATATTATCACACTCAGAATTAAACTACAGTAAATACAAATAACAGAAAAACAAATAACAGAAAAATTATGGTTGAACATCCCACAGCAGGTAGCAAATGGTTTCCAGAGTCTGTGCACTCCTGGATCCTGAAAACTGCCCTCCAGTACAACTCCAGTTTTTCACAAACAGCATTCTTCATTAAGCCAGTTCTGTTCGGGGATATTTTTCCCAAACTTTAGTCTTGCTCACCTGCACCAACTAGCTCCAAACTACTAACCATGCTGCACGCTCCAAGTGCCAGCTTCACAGAACTATCCATTACTCTCTGAGCCCAGCAACCCAGAACCAAAGCTGTTCAGTTGCCTTCTTAGCAATCATCGCAAACAGCAGCACTGATTAATGCAGAGTCTGTGTCTCTCTTTCTCACTCTCACACAGTCTTACATTGTCAGACCTCAACTGAGAAGTAATACTTAAACCATTCTGATTGGCTTCTTGAAAACTTCACAACAAGACCCACCCTTATTCCTAAGGAAAACCAAATGTAGCAACTATTGGAATGTAGCTCAATGTGAATTAAATATAACTAACTTTGAACTACTAAGTTTCCTGAATGCTACAGCTTGTTGGTTTACATAGTACAAAATGGATTCCAAAAAAAAACTTGGCCCACCTCTTCCCAAGAAGTAGGTGTAGCTCTGGCTCTTTCCTCACTGGATGCGAAAACATACTGAAGATATCTATCTTGAACACGTACTAGGAATTCTTGTCCCCCTCTACTTTTTACACTACTACTTTTCCAACCCATATCTAGATAATTAAAGTTCCATAAAAAGCCTATATTTGGGCCATTAAGCTTAACAAATTCAGAGGTAAAACCATGGTGTTGATTAAAAACGTGTCTTATAATTTAACATAAATAATTAGCTTAATGTGTCATTTCCGGATCCAGCATTACTGTGGATATGGAGTGACATGTACTGCAGACTGCCTAAGGACATTTGTGAACCAAATGAATATTTACACCACACCTGTAGTTTTAGTCACGATTACGATCCCCGCCAATGTTAGTACAAGAGAAATTAGATCTCAGACTGAAACCTGGTTTGATAGATCACATTTTGATTTGTTTTGGTTTTAATGAAATGGTCTCTCACTGAAATATAAACACACAATGCTGTAGATTTTGCTTTAACAATAAAATGCATGTGTATTACCAAAATAAATGAAGATCAAGTAGAATAAAGTGAAATATCTACATCTAATATAAATCCAAAGATTTCTAGATACACAGTAAAAGTATAATCCCACTAATCTCAAAACACTCCATTATAAATTGAAAATAAAAAAGTTTTGTATCGCATACAACTGTCACAACACTCAGACCTTGGTGGGTTAAAACCACATAAACTCAGACTGGAACTGTTAATGGCATCATCCTGGAGCTATTATACATCAAAGCTTAAATGTACTCAGCTTTAATTAACCTCTTCAAGACTTTATTCTAAAAATTCTGACCTGGGACTAACACAAACTGCTTACTCTATGGTAATTTAATTTCACTGTACCTTTCCTTTCTGAAAAGCACTGGTCAATACAGCCATCTTCATCGAAGAATTGTATACCACTGCTCAAAATTTGAAGTAAAACTGAAAAAAACTCTCTCTAAGTTTACAGGTAGCAAGAACTGCAGATGCTGGAGGAAGACAGCAGACCAGGCAGCTTCAGAGGAACAGGAGAGTTAATGTTTTGGGTTGGGACCCTTATTCACCCTAAGCTTGGGTGCTTCCCTTGTGTTTTAAAAAAAAACAGCACTTGACTTTCCAAGCTGGAGCTTGTTTGCCTTCAATCCTAAATCCTTAGCAAGATAAACAAAAACCTAAGACCTTAGCAATGTACACAAAAGCTCATCAATTTGAAGGCTAGGTCTCAGAATTGTTTCACCAGAAATCACTATGGCTACAGAAACACAAGATAATTATTTACTTCTGAGATACCAAAAAAACAATGTCCTTTATTAATTTAGAATCTAAGATGCCAAACTTGCAACAAATGATTAAAAAACTTCAGTTGATTTCATAGCCACTCCAACTGATACTTGTTTCTTCAGTAAATTTAACTTAAATTCCATAGCTCCATTAACGGAATCTAAACTCATGTTCCTGGAGCATTTCTCCAAGTCTTCTGGATTACTAAAATAGCATCACTGCCAAATGAGATAGAATTGAAAGAAAACAACATAGAAAATAAGGAGTTTTCTCACTCTTTCTAACAGAAGAAGTCCAATAGAATTGATAAGAAGAGACAGAATCTCAAAAACAGAGAAACAAATAAAGAGAGATACAGATTAGGTGCAAAGCTCAGTTGAAAAATGATTACAAATAACAGACACAAAGAAATGAAGATAGACAAATTTCAATTGTACTTTTGTGTGTAAATGATGCCATGGGAAATTGACACCAGTATAATAGGATTAGATAACGTAGGATAAGGCTAGGATCATGCGGAGAATAAACAGCACATATATAATTTAAATCAAATAATATAATCAAGCACCTCCAAACTAACACTAAACTAGAATGTCAGTCACATAATTGCAACTTTAAGGAACTACACCAATTTTAACCTTTAAAAAAAGCATTTTGCTATTTGCCGATAATTGTATTGAATATCCACAGCATTTTTTGAAAACATTTTGTTGTTAAAAAGTTTCACTTAAAATATTTAGGCGAAGAATTTCCATTCAAAACAGCACCATTCCATTCAACATGCAATAATCTTCCTGGCACTGAGTCAAATTATTACCTATCAACACTATGGTTAATAATAGATAAGATCTAATATTTGCATAAATAACCTAAAATGAAAGCCATCTATCTAAATTAAACACACTAAATAGGGAACTGAAATTTTTGTTTAAAAAATCTGTTACCACAGCTATAAAAAATTCACAACAGTTTAAACTGAAAGTTAAAGAGTACAGTGCCACAATCCTTTGTTGTTCCTTAGTCATTAGACTGTAAATCAGCTTTCATTCTATTGCATATTAGAATGTACTTTTAGAGTTTGCATGACGAAATAAACTCCATTCAACCTAGTTGGCAGAGGAAGAATATTACGTAATCTGCAAAGCATCACTTACATTTGCCAATCCAGCCAGCGCCGACCTGAAAGAAAGAATGGAACAGAGACACAAAATTGAGAAATTCCCAAATACATTTCAATATAAAGAAAAGTGATCAATGTTAAATCAAATTTTGTAAATTAAGATAAATATCCTACCTCAAATAAACTGCCATTTTCTTGACAACTTTCATGACATAACCAAACCACCAAGGGAGCCACAAACTCGGGTTTCAAAGCATCCACTAATTCTAGATTAAAGAAGATTATATATCAAATCAACCTAGCATGCACTGCAAAAGCAATTTTGTTAAACCAGAGAATACTGATCAATAGCAGTCATTTGAAGTGTCTCCAATATAAATAATGTCTTTATTCAATGGTCCAAAGGCTCCCAGAAGTTAGTCCTGCTAGCAAGAAGCACTATGGAGGTATGACTTTTGATCACACATGTTCCCTGCAGTTGATGAAATCTACATGAAAAAAAATGTCTTAATGTCTTAATGAGGCACAAGTTAGAAAGGGAGGCATTTTCTTTTAGGAATGAGGGGGTGACAATTATGAAAGGGAATTAATCCTGACTATTCAAAAGAAACATCAAGCAGTCTTCTTAAAGTTCAGTATCGAATTCTCATCTGCAGAACAGGTACTATTCAGGTTCAATAATAACTAAGGGGCAAGCTAGCAAATGTAGTCTTGAGCAGAATTCCCAGATTGTAACAGTACTTTAGAAACAGTGCATGTCACTGGGACCAAAATCCAGTCAATTCACGGTCAGCACAATGGAGTTGTCCTTCTCGCATCCCACAAATTGTCGAATCAATCTCTCAATTGCTAGGATGTTTGGATAAATAGTAATCCAAAAGCAGTGAAGAAATCCATAACCCTTCACTCCTGTGTATAGTCTGGGACTTGTTACCTAGGAAAGGATAAACTTCCCTTAGAACCTGGAAACAGTGGTTCACTATTCTGAGTCCTTGGGTTGATAGATTCAATCTGTATATCTTTGAATGAAGGAGAATGACAGGTTGTCTCTTTAAAACAGAAAATTCTCAAGGGGCTAGAAAAAACAGATGCTTACTCAATGATGCCAGGAACATTGGAGCATCAACAGTTCACTCATCACCTCAAGCCTGCTCTACCATTCTTCATCATGTCTGATCAGCTATCTCAATGTTACAATGCTGTGATTTTTCCATATCCATTGATCTCATTAGTTACAGGAAAGCTATCAAAATCTGTCTTTAACCTAGGCTAGAATCATCTCAGAACAAGGGGTAGCTATTTAAGGTTGAAATGAAAAGTCATTGTTTTCATCCCAAATTTGAGAATCTTTGGAATACAGAAAGCCAGAGGTCCAGGGATGATTAGTTGTACGATATCTTTAAGACAAGAGATCAATAGACTTTTGGATGCCAAGGCAATTAAATGTAAATGTAGGGGAACGTCCACTTCAGGGAGATCAGATACAATTGCATTGAATGGATCAAAAGGCTAAATGATTAATTATTTTACATATTATATTATGTTCTGCATTTCATTTAAAGTTATGGTAATTCAGATATTTTAATTAAACTACAAATGTATACACGAATATTAAATATATTGACCATGACACATGTAAAGCAGAATTTGCAACAGAAAGATTTGGATAGAGTCATACAGATATCTAATAGAAATACCTGTTAACAGATACGTAAACTTATAATCAAATATACATTAAAAGAATCTTAAACAATTAATGGTTTCTGCATTGCTAACAAATAACAGAACTTCATGTCATTATTGTCAGTGTCAGGCATTCCCTGGTTGAAGAATGTAAACTAGAAAGCCAGTAAGAAATCCTTATTCTTTCCAAACTGCACATCTTCCCCAATGTCAGATGAACACTTATACCCATTGTGATACTGACCACTTCCTACACTCGACATCTGCATTACTCCCTGTGATGTTGTATATCTAGTGTAGAGAATGGAAAATGACAAGTAAATTTATACTAGACGTTCTCAACAACTAACATATGAATTATCAAATATTAATAATTTAATTCTTTGGAACAAACAGGGTAATTTCCAAATTTGAGGATAATACAAAACTGTGAGGAGTGCACTGTAAAACTGGACGATACTAGGTCACAACTCTCATGTTGAGAGCCGACATGAACACAAAGCAAAAGGTGCCTTGTACAATATTTCTGCGATTCTCTGAATTACGAAACTTGTGAAATACACATTGGATAGGTTTCCTACAGCTGAAGACAGAGGCCATTTTAACCCTTCAATACACTGTAACTCTGACCACAGAATTAAAGAGAATACGAATTTCGAAAATCATGTCACATTCCCAAAATGCTATTTGGCAGATCCAGTTAATATATTTGTCCATTCAATTCAGTCCTGCCGTTCATGCTCCACTGATAATATTAAATTGAAGTTGTAATATTGTGCTCTAGGCACCCCAATTTGAAAGATAGTGAAGTGATTGGATTTATTGTCCAGCTACAGCCAAGCCCAAATGACTACAATCCTCAATGTAACTAACTCAACTACAAATGCTGTACTGCATTGAAGAATGAGCTTACATTTTGAGCTAAGATTCTGGATTGCGGTTGAACTCAAACCTTCTGATTCAGAAGTGAATGGTACCACTTAAATAAGGCTGACATTATGGGTACTGTCAACTGAATATAACTGGATCAGAAACTTTTGATTGCTATGTGAACTTGAATAGAGCCTAGAAGGCAGGAGCAGGAGTTGGTCATTCAACCTTTCAAGCCTGCTCCACCTTTCAATGAGCATGGCTGATTACTAAGCTGAATCCCCAAATCCGGCCCTTCTCCCGTACACCTTGAATCCTTTAGTTACCGAGCTATGTCTAACTCCTACTTGAAAACACAATGCTTTGGCTTCAACCATTTTCCATGGCAGTAAACGCCACAGGCTTACCAGCCTCTGGTTGAAGAAACTTCCCCTCATCTCCAACCTAAAAAGTTTATCCTTTATCCTTAAATAGTGACCCCTGGTTCTAGACTTCCCCACCATTGGGAACATCCTTCCTGCATCTAATCTGTCGAGTCCTGTTGGAATGTTATACGTTTCTATGAGGTCCTCCTAAATTTTTCTAAACTCCAGTGAAAAAATCCAAAATGACTCAATTTCTCCTTATATGTCAGTCCTGCTACCTCAGGAATCTATTTGATAAACCTTCACTGTACAACCCTCCATAACAAATATCCTTCTTCAGATCAGGACACCAAAACTGCATACCATATTCCAGCTATGGCTTCACAAATTGACTATATAGGTGCAATAGATGGGCTTCCTCCTGCACTCAAATCTTCTCACTATGAAGGCCAACATATAGTTTTTGCCTTCTTTACTTACTTTCAGCACAAAAATACCTAGGTTTAATTGAAAATCGCCCCCTCTCAATTTATAGCCATTCAAATAATAGTCTGTCATCCTATTTTTGCAATCAAGTTGGATAACCTCACATTTATCTAACTTATACTGCATCTGCGATGCATTTGCCCACTCACTCAACCTGTCCAAATCACATGGCAATATCTATGCATCCAACTCACAGCTGACCCTTCCACCCAGCTTTGTATCATTTGAAAATTTTGACTAATTACCTTTAATTCCCCCATCTGAATCATTAATGCATATTGTGAATAGCTGGGGGCCTAATACCAATCCCTGCTATACCCCACTATTCACTACCTGTCAATCAGAAAAAGATCCATTTATGGCTACTCTGTTTCCTGTCCGCTAATCAATTTTCTATTTATGTCGTACAGTATTCCCAATCCAATTTAATTTTCCTGGGATTTAATGTTACACAAAGGAAATGCACATTAGGCTGATGCACTGACTCTCCTGTTCTACTCATTACATCCTTGAATAATTCCAATAGACTTGTCAAACAGGATTTCCCTTTCGTTAATCCATGCTATGTCTGAATCTACCATTTTTAAAATTACTTTTCTATACAACCCTTGATCATAGACTCTAGTGACTTCTCCACTGCTGAAATCAGAATCATTTGTCCATAACTCCTTGTGTTCTTTCTACATCCCATTTTAAATAGTGGGGTTACATTAGCTACCCTCCAATCTGTAAGAACTGTTCTAAAGAATCTAAAGCCTAAAGAATCTTGGAAGATCACCACAAATGTATCCACTACTTCTGGGGTCACTTCCTTTAGTACTCCGGGATGTAGATTATCAGCCTTGGGATTTAGCAGCCTTCAATCCCATCAATCTCTCCAACATCATTTCACCACGAATACATTTTGCTTCAGTTCCTTTCCCTCACTAAGCCCTGTATCCCCCATCTTTTCTAGTGTGTTATTTCTGCCCTCCTTTGTGAAGACAGATGCAAAGAATGAATTTAGCTTGTCAACCATTTTATTTGTTCCCCATTATAAATTCTCCCCTTTCTCACTGTAAGGGACCTATATTAGTTTTCAGCAATCTTTTTCTCTTCACATACTCTTTAAAAACCTTTACAGTCAGTTTTAAGTTCACCGCAAGCTTACTATCATACTCTATTTTCACTTCTTAATCAATCCCATGGTCATCCTTTGCTGTCTTCTAAACTGCTTCCAGCCTTTAGATCTATTGATTTTTCTTGCCAATTTGTTTGCCTCTTTTTTGAATTTAATATAACTTCACTCCAAAAAACGCTTTTGCCATAGTTTTCTTTGTACTCTTGCGTCAGATAGGAATAAACAATTTTTGTAGTTCACCCATTTGAATGTTTATTATTGCCTATCCATGTTCATTCCCTTCAGTAGTATTTCTCAATTCATTATAGCCAACTCACATCTCATACCATCAAAGTTTCCCTTATCAAGTTTCAGGTCACTAATCTCAGAATCAACTACTTCACTCTATCTTGATGAAGAATTGTATCACAGGAATTCACTCTTAGGAATTCCTCCTCCATGATATTGTGATTAATTTGACTTTCCAATTGATATGCAGATTTCCTTTACCCCATTGGCACCAATGACATAGGTTTTAAACAAGAGGAATGAAATCCAAAAAACGGAATAAGGAGTTAGGAAGCATGCTGAAAAGGAGGGCCTCAGAGGTAGTGACTTTAGGAACACAGCAAGTGCCATGTTCTAGTTAAAGTAAAGATAGCAGAATATATTGTATGAACATATGGCTGTAAAGGTGGTGTAGGGGGGAAGGTTTCAGATTCTGGGGCACTGGAGCTGGTTTTGAGGGAGGTCGGACCAGTACAGGTTGGTTGGATTTCACCGGGGCACGACTGGGTTGGGGGAGGGTTTAGATTAGATTGGCAGGGTGCTGGGAACTTATTCTGATTCCCTGTTTAATGCCATCCCCAACAGCACCACTGCAGTTTAGTGGTCTGTATTCCATCCCACAAATATCATTTTTCCCTTGGTATTCCTCAATTCCACCCACACAAATTCTACAATATCTGAGCCAATATATTTTCTTAATATTGTGTTTATATCCTCTTTAACCAGTAGTGCAACTCCATCACCTCTTCCTTTGTCTATCCTTCCTAAATATTGACTACCCGTTTATTTAGTTCTCATTGCTGGTCACCCTGCAGCCATGTCTCCTAATCTCAACTATGTCACTCTCATTTAAATTCATTCACTTGCATGATTAACTGATCCATTTAATTTAGAACACTCAGTGCTTTCAGGCACAAAGCCTTTGAAGCCTTGCCTTTTCAACGTTCCATATCACATTCCCAGTTTTTTTTTACTGTAACCTTGTTTGATTCCAGCCTTTGATTCTTCTGCCTATTATTTACCTAGTTCCCCTTTCTGTGATTTATTG
Organism: Stegostoma tigrinum; assembly: GCF_030684315.1. Lineage (NCBI taxonomy): Eukaryota > Metazoa > Chordata > Chondrichthyes > Orectolobiformes > Stegostomatidae > Stegostoma > Stegostoma tigrinum. Next base: position 74,741,374 of record NC_081356.1, read on the forward strand.
TCGTCCTTGATTTTCCTTCCCCTTGCATAAGTTCCCAGCGCCCTGCCAATCTAATCTAAACCCTCCGCCAGTCCGTCCTGCCCCGGTGAAATCCATCCAGTCTATACTGGTCCGACCCCCCTCAAAACCAGCTCCAGTGCTCCAGAATCTGAAACCTTCCCCCTTACATCACCTTTACAGCCATATGTTCATACAATATATTCTGCTATCTTTACTTTAACTAGAACATGGCACTTAGTGTATTCCTAAAGTCAATACCTCTGAGGCCCTCCTTTTCAGCATGCTTCCTAACTCCTTATTCCGTTTTTTGGGGCGGCACCGTGGCTCAGTGGTTAGCACTACAGCCTCACAGCGCCAGGGACGCGGGTTTGATTCCTGCCTCGGGCGACTGTCTGTGTGGAGTTTGCACATTCTCCCGGTGTCTGCGTGGGTTTCCTCTGGGTGCTCTGGTTTCCTCCCACAGTCGAAAGATGTGCAGGTTAGGTGGATTGGCCATGCTAAATTGCCCGTAGTGTTCAGGGGTGTATGGATTATAGGGGGATGGGTCTGGGTGGGATGCATCAAGGGGCGGTGTGGACTTGTTGGGCTGAAGGGCCTGTTTCCACACTGTAGGGAATCTAAAAAAAATAAAAATTTGTCTTTTTTAAAACCTATGTCATTGGTGCCAATGTGTATACGACCACTGGCTATTCATCCTCCGCATCCAGGATGTCCTGTAACCACTCTAAAATATCCTTGACCTTACCAGCAGGGAGGCCACATACCATCCTGGAATCTCATTTGTACAGAAACTTAGTATGGACAAACACAATGAATTGTCCTGCTCTGTTGTCAAATGGCTCGACACAGCACTCGGGGACAAACTTTCCTATTGATGGAGTGATAGAGAACCAGGGAAAGCAATGGTGATAAGTTAAAAAAAGATTTACATAGCAAGTGGTTAGTGTCTGGAATACAATGCCCAACAGTTTCACAAATGCCTCTATTTAACCTGCTACTAAGTGGAAATTGGATTATTATCTGAAAAGGCATGTTGCACAGAGTTATGGAGATAAAGCAGCCAATTGTGAGATGTGACTTATTCTATCAGAGAGGAAGTACAGATACAACAGACTGAATGCCCTTCTGTGCTGTAACCATTCTACGAAAGCAGTTGGGTTAAAATACAAGTTCAACTCACTGATTTCTTTCTTTCTAGTACATTATGATTAGAATATGCTTTTCCTCTGATACTGCCAATAAAATCAAGTTAAAAACCTGATCGGGTTACAGTTCTACGATTTCTCATGCTCACAATAAGATATACAGAAACTGAGTACTTACATTCTCAACCAAGTTTTCAGTAGATACAGTGCAAAGGTTTGTGGAACTTAACAATTTCACTGGGAAATAATTTAATACCAGTTGATGCATGAAATGGAAACAACTTGTGGCTGCTCTTCTGCCATTCAGAATGAAGGACACAGGTATAGGCAATGCATATCTAACCTGCGCCGTGCAGATCTGGAAATGCAGGATAGTTTGCAAATGTACTAGGATGAAAAATGTGCTCATTTTCTTGGAAATGACATTGCTAATGGTGAAACTGAAACCATTAGTTTATTATTACTGCCGGATATCACCACATTTATGTCCATAATGAATAGTTTAGGTGTTCATTAAATTTAAAAACATTGTTTTATTAGCAAGGTGCATGTTTTAAATGCCACAAGAATAATATTTCAAAGATGGTATGAATTAACTAGTATTTAAAAAGCACAAATTCTAAAGGTACCACTACAGTCTTACGATACCTACCTTGAGGCAGAATAGTCTGAGTCAATCTGGAACCAGCTGCTGGTGCAATAGTGTTGCACTGGATATTATATTTTTGACCCTCAATTGCTAGTGTATTTGAAAGACCCAATAGTCCAAGTTTTGCAGCACTGTAATTTGCTTGCCCAAAATTGCCATATATACCAGAAGATGATGCAGTCATAATAATTCTGAAAAGAAGTGACAAATTAATTTTGTTGTTTCATATTGTGAATTTTTGTGGAGAATGAATCAAGTGTGTAGTTCAAAATGAGCACCCATAAATTCTATAAAGATCAAGCTTTGATTTCTTTTTTACCTGCCATACTTTTGGTTCTTCATGTGATTCCATGCAGCTCTTGTGACCTTGAATGAGCCCCTCAAATGAACTCTTTGAATTAAATCTTAACAAAAATATATTTTTTTAATTACTAGCCCAGTAACAAACATGTAATTAAAAAAAAGCAAAGGTAAAAGAGCTGAAGTCAAAGGAAGTCCTAACCAATTTATAGAAGGCTACGATCAGTGGAGAATTATATTTGATCCCGTTCCCCCATTTCAGGTCTGAAGACTAAAATTTTAGATCTTTTCAGCAAAAAAGGAGACAGCCTAATCATGAAGCACAATGGTTCATAATACAAGTAAGTAATAGAAAAGGTAAAAGCAGAATATTACTTTGCATTGAATTATGGGGAAAGATCAGGGGAACTTAGATTCAAATTGCTGGTGCTGCAGTAAAAATGGCTTTTATGATTAATAATGTGAAGTTCTTTTTGCAGACAGTGATTATCCCTGGAATGATCTTAAAATAGAGTACTAGATGTGAGGATTCAATCTATGCATGTGATGCCATGAAGGGGCCTGGGAGGGACTCTACGATCTTGCTGGGTGCATGACGTTTATTTGTATCTTCCAAAGATTTCATCTCAAATAAAATTAAAAACGAAATTGAAACTTTCTGACTGAATACGTAATGGGCCTCACTACTAAAGATTTTGATTTTAACTTTAAATAGGGGTGGCATGGTGGCTGACTGGTTAGCACTGCGACAATAGGGTGCGGGCCTGGGTCAGGGTGGGATGCTTTTCGGATGGTCAGTGAGAATTCAACAGGCTGAACAGTTTCTTTCCATGCTATAGGGTTTCTATGATTTTATGAATTCTACATAGCCAACCAATCTTCAATTAACATGATAAGACATTTGTCACATATATTTAACAAAATACAAGTACAACTTTGATCTCAAAAACAACTAGTTTATAAAGTAGGATCTACTTAATATCAACCAATAAGAGAAAAGTTTATACAAAGATCCCACAAAAGCATCAATTGATCCACAAAGTTACGCACTGCTACTTAACAAATTTCATCCAATTAAGTGAACAGTCATTACGTTGATACATTGCATCATAAACATATAACTGATAATGAAACTCTCAGCTCACCCCAATCCAAGTCGCTTATTCTTGCAAAGGAACGATCTCTCAAAATCCTGAAAAGATTAAGATAATGGCATTTAAAACAGAGATATGCACTAAAATAGCAATAATGGCTTTACAATCCTGTGACATCATTCTGGACTCGAAACATTAATTCTGCTTTTCTCTCTACAGATGCTGTTAGACGTGCTGTGTTTCTCCAACACTTGCTGTTTTTGATTGTTTCAGATTTCCAGAATCTGCAGTTCTTTGTTTTATTCTAATACTTGCAAGTGGTCATCAACTACCTATGTAAATAATGAATTTTATAAAATTTCCTAAAATACTTAGATGAAGAAAACCAAACCTGAAGATATCAGCATAAAGCCAGGCCCCATCCTTCAGATAATTTAGGCATCAAAAAGTCTCCAAGATGGCTAAGATTCACCCAAATTTAGCCTAAGAAATAGAAACAGGAGAGGCTGCTCAGGCCCTCGTGTCTACTCCGCCATTCAAAAGGTTCATGACTAATCCAACATTCCTCGTGTCCACTTTCCTGCATTTCCCCATTACCCACAATTTCCCTAATGATCAAGAATCTATCTATTTCAGCCTTAAATATACACAAGGACTCTGCCCTCACAACTCTCTGAGGCAAGGGATGCCAACGACACTCAACTCTCAGAGAAGAAATTCCTCCTCGTTTCAATATTAAATTGGTGCTCCCTTATTCTATGACTACGTCTCTGGTTCTAGACTCTCCCAAGTGGAGAAACATACTCTCAGCATTTACCCAGTTCCTTAAGAATCCTAAAAGACAACTTTGGTAAAAGTGTTAAAGGTTGCATTTGGAATGACCACAAGGAAGATCATCAGGTAGTAAAGTTCCTACGTAAAATGCCTGCCAGTGTTCCCGGAGGAGGCTGCACGGCATTGTGGTGACTTGTTATTGACCTACTGAGCCTTCTTTTGCAGAACATTTCAAGTCATACTTAAACGATTTATCATCTTCGATGTTCACTCACTGCTGGGAAATTCAAAGAGGAATTTCAAAACATATTGGTACACCACTCAAACTCTTGGAAGAACTGAAGGTACATTCATTACAGAAATTTTGAGACTTCATCTAAAAAGAACAAATGCTGTGCTGCTCTACAGGAATCACCAGGAGAAAATCCTTCAATATTTTGCTAGGTATTCTCTTTGGTCTGCAGTATGAATGGGAGGAGGACATAAGGTCAGACAGAGCACAGCATCTATTACAAAACAGAGGAAGAGGCTAAGCATATAAAGCATATGCTCGTCCAACAGAACCACCAATGTGACATTCAAGATCTTGCAACAAGCCATTGTGCACCACCCAGTCCATTCCATGCCATCAGTGGAAGTGAATGCGTCAAGTCCCACATATGGCTCCACAAAAATTGAATCTAACAAACACTCAATGACAAAAGTGTAGATTACAAGATGTAGAGCTGGATGAATACAGCAGGCCAAGCAGCATTAGAGGAGCAGGATGGCTGACATTTAGGGCCTATGCCCTTCTTCAGAAATCGCTGAAACAATTTTAACCGCACTGCGAAGCCATCTGCGGTTCCTGCTATCTCTGAAACAAATATGTAGGTGCATGCTAAAGCACCTCCAGGCTTATTCAAAATACACTCATTTGTTTCAGTCTGTACTAAAATCCAGCTTTCAAACAACAATGTCTTCTTATTCTAAAATCTCTTTTCACCTTTTTGTCTAATTAATCTATGGTTTTTTGAAGGATTAGAGTACGTGAACTTTTTTTTAAAGAAATTGAATAAATATTGTACTCACCCAGCATTGTTAACAACAATATCTGCAAAAAAAAAGTCAGAGTCTAGTTTAAAGTGACTGTAATAATGTGGGAGTCTATTTGTGAAAGTAACTTATCAATACATGAATTTTATATTAATATTTTTGAATTTTTATAATAAAACTGTAGCCGCGGATTCAGCTTTTAATAGTAAGCACCCAGCTCTAAGCCCATACCTTCTCAAAGAAAGAGATTTGGAAAAGCTAGTGTTTTTGTTTATGTGGACATCCCCAAACAGAAATCACAAAATTCACAGGCATACACAGCAAGCATTTCGGAAAACAAAACGCATTCTAGCCTTTACAGTAAACAGTTCAAGTAGGATAGTAATAAGTTTCACTGCAATATTCAGGGCCTTTGTAAAATCATCCTGCATAGTTTTGACCTCCCTGTACAAGTTTTAGGAGTGCAACAAAAATAAACTAGATTGATACTTGGAATTAACAGATTGATCTTTGTGGGGAAGTTGATTTTTTGTCTCAGAACTGAATCTCACCAGAAATCACTCAAGAATTAGTTTCATCAAGTTTCATGAAGGGTTTCCTTCATGAAATTCATCCAAATTGAGTTGTAAACTTCCTTTACAATATTACAGTTCCTCTATATCCCAGCAATCTAGCTCCAAACTGCACAACCGAGTTCTCTCTCTTCCCTCCTGCAGCAATGAGCCGTGATAACATTCTTTTACTTTTTGTAAAACTCCAGCATTGACCAGGACCCATCCTCAAGTGACTTAGCCAGAGAGCTCTACACGATCAGTGACAAGATCCCTCGCAGACCTGTGCAGCTCTGCCACTATTCCCCTGTCCATGCACTGATTGCACTGGGCCCATAGGGCTGACCACAGCCCACTCCTTAGTGCAGAGCACTGGATCTATAACCCTGACTGCTGGGACTGGTAACAAACCATGCCGAGCCCCTGGATTGATACTGGAGATTGCCTTTGACCTAATGTGTCAGGACCCACTGCCTGAACGATATATTCTTACAGTCTTAGAATTTGAAGCATGGCCATTAGCTTGAAGCACATGCAGTGTCTTTAGCGAATATTATACTGGCACATGATGCAGATGTAAGAGTACAGAACAATATACCGTACAAGAATATGACAATCACCTTGCCTGATGACTGCTGACAACCATAACAAACTACTTGGCTTTGTGTCTGTGCTTAACAGTAAGGGCAAGACAGAAATACTGAGAGCCTTTAAGGTCAGACTCAGGAGGCAAAGCACAAAAAAGGCAAGGCACGGATACCATAAGCATCCAGGTAAACATAAAGTGAATGGGCACTAAGACAGCAAGCTAGTGGCACTGATATACAGCTTTGTCCAGTCCATGTGCTGGGTGCCCATCCCTAGCTCACATGGTATGCTCATAGCAGCATTCCAAATAGAAGTGCCAGTGTGTACCGAAGTGCACCATTAAAATACTAGGGTGTATTATAAGTGGTTCAGAGATGTGCATAATGATACAGTAAGGCTGTTGTTAAATGCCAATGTTTGTGGACATACGGTGCATATGATCGCTGACTATGGAGCATGCCCTGAGATGTTCATAATCAATGTCCAAGATGAAAATCCTGAAGATAAAGCATCAAGCTAGAGTCACCAGGCACTCAGTCTAACTTTATGTTGGGAATTTTCAGCATCTATTTTTCATCTGACAAGTGGGGCAATGGGAGAGTGCATGTTTATGAGGTAAGATTAAGTAATAATGAGGGTGATAATAAGCAATAACTGTACTAATAGGACTTACGCCACTCTCAAGCAAGAAGCTCATCCCAGTCTCCAGGCCTTGGTTGGAAATTGCAACCTTTTTGATCTCAATATTGAGAAGGGTGTGGCTTAATATTTCATCAGATCTGCTGAAATTTTTCATCATAACTCACACCTTTCAGGGCATGGGAAGATCATGCCGTAGGTCTGTATTTCCTACTGTGTGGAAGAGTCCAAGATGATCTCATTAAAATATAAACATTATTTAATAGGATGTCCAAGGTGGATACCAAGAAAATATTTCCTCTGGCTAAGGAATCTAGAACTCGTAGCTGACACTTCAGAATAAGAGAGCTAGCCATTTAGGACTGAGATGAAGAGCAACTTATTCACTTCATAAATGACTCAAAGATATTTAGATACTGAGGGAATCGAGATATTGAACACAGCAGAGACAGTAATTATCAGTCATGATCTCCTTGAGTGGCAGAACACATTTAAACCATCGCATATTTCTTCCACTTGTTCTGTATAAACATTGTATTAATGGATATTAAGGGCTTATTCCTCCCCTTATTCCAGTCAAATTTCAATTACTGACATTATATCATAAACCCACATGGTCACCTGTTCCTCAATAATTTTATTTTTCAGGTTCTAACATTTATGCACGAGCACTCTAATGTCCGGTCTTAGTCTATTTCATATTTCTCCCATTTGATGTTTCCCAACTCTGAAATACTTTGTCTCTCACATTCCTATGAACAGTATGATAATAAGGACCCAGTAAACGTGGTGTATCTCGATTTCCAAAAGGCATTCGATAAGGAGCTGCACAAAAGGCTGCTGCGTAAGATGCAGGTGCGTGGTGTTACAGGCAATGTTTTAGCATGGATAGAGGATTGTTAACCAACAGGAAGCAAAGAGTCAGGATAAATGATTGCCAACCAGAAAAGCAATCAATGACTAATAGGCCAAGCACCATCTTAGGAGTACAAAAGCTGATGTTTCAGGCCTAGGCCCTTCATCAGAAAAGGGGGAGGGGAAGAGAGTTCTGACATAAATAGTGAGAGAGGGGGAGGCAGATTGAAGATGGATAGAGAGGAGACCAACATGTAAAAGAGGTGGCAATGGAGCCAGTAGAGGTGAGTAGGTGGGGAGGTAGGAAGGGGATAGATCAGTCCGGGGAGGACGGGCGGGTCAAGGGAGCGGGATGAAGTTAGTAGGAAGGAAATGGGGGTGCAGCTTGAGGTGGGAGGAGGGAATAGGTGAGAGGAAGAACAGGTTAGGCAGGCGGGGACGAGCTGGGCTGGTTTTGGGATTCAGTAGAGGGAGGGGAGGTTTTGAAGCTTGTGAAATCCACATAGATGCCATTGGGCTGCAGGGTTCCCAAGCGGAATGAGTTGCTGTTCCTGCAACCTACCGGTGGCATTGTGGTGGCACTGCAGGAGGCCCAGGAGTGACATGTCATCTAAAGAATGGGAGAGGGAGTTGAAATGGTTCATAACTGGGAGGTGCAGTTACTTATTGTGAACCGAGCCTAGGTGTTCTGCAAAGTCGTCCCCAAGCCTCTGCTTGGTTTCCCAAATGTAGAGGAGGCTGCACTGTGTACAGTGGATGCAGTAAACCAGATTGGCAGATGTGCAGGTGAACATCTGCTTGATATGGAAAGTCTTCTTGGGGCCTGGGATGGGGATGAGAGAGGAGGTATGGGGGCAAGTGTAGCACTTCCTGCGGTTGCAGGGGAAAGTGCCCGGTGTGGTGGGGTTGGAGGGGAGACTGGCCTGCTGTGTTCATCCAGCTCTACACTTTGTTATCTCGGATTCTCCAGCATCTGCAGTTTCCATTATCAGTGACTAGTAGTTTGCCTCTGTGCTTAGTGTTGGGACTGCAACTGTTTACAATTTACATTGATAATTTGGAGTTGGGGACCATGTGTAGTGTGTCAAAGTTTGCACATGAAAGATGAGTGGCTGAACAAAGTGTGCAGAGGACACAAAGTTTGCAGAGGGATATAGATAGCTTAAGTGAATGGACAAAGATCTGGCAGATGGAATACAATGTTGATAAATGTGAAGTTAGCCATTTTTGTTGGAATAACAGTAAAAAGGACTAATATTTGAATGGCAAAAAATTACAGCATGCTGCTGTGCAGAGGGACCTGAATGTCCTTCTGCATGAATTACAGAAGGTTGGTTTGCAGATACAACAGGTAATTAAGGAGAAAAATAGAATATTGTCCTTTGTTGCTGGACGGATTGAGTTTAAAAGCAGACAGATTATGTTACAGCTGTATAGGGTGCTAGTAAGGCCACACCTGGAATACTGCATGCGGTTTTGGTATCCTTACTTGAGCACGGATGTACTGGCACTGCAGAGGGTGCAGAGGAGACTCTCTCTGTTGATTCCTGAGTTGACAGGGTTGGCTTATGAGGACACACTGTGTAGACTGGGATTATATTCATTGGAATTAAGAAGAATGCAGGGGAAGTTATAGAAACTTATAAAATTATGCAGGGAATAGATAAGTTAGAAGCAGGGAGGACATTTCCACTGGCGGGTGAAACTAGAACAAGAGGGCCATAGCCTCAAAATTAGGGGAGCAAATTTGGGACTGAATTGAGGAGGAGGAACTTCTTCACCCAAAGGATTGTGAACCTGTGGAATTCCCTGTCCACTGAAGTAATCAAGGCTTCCTCATTGAATGTTCTTAAAGCTAACATAGATCATTTTTTGAATAGTAAAGGAATGAAGAGTTATGATGAGAGGGTGGGTAAGTGGAGCTGTGGCCACAATCTTATTGAATGGCGGAGAAGGCTTGAAGGGCCAGATGGCCTGCTCCTAGATCTTATGTTCGGTTCTTTTATTTCTCTGTGATGCTTCACCCTAACACACCTTTTCCTACCAAACCATCAGTTTAAATAATTTCCTACAGCATTAGTTAACACCCCTTCAAGGTCATTAATGACAAACTTGACGCATGGTTCATTCTCCTTATCAGGTCATTTATTATATTAGGTATCTGTCAAACCACTTACCTATTCTTCCATATGTATCCAGAGCAGTCTGAACGATCTTTTCACCTTCTTCCACAGAATCTGCAAATCAAGCAAAATCTTTTGAGTGAAAAGCAACACAATGTGAGACACGCAACATTCGAGGTGTGTTAAGAATTCTTTGAGAGTTCTTAGAGCTCTGAAATTATGTCAATATTCAAACAATGCCAACTGACCAATCATCAAACAAAAATGTTCTCAAAGTCTGTTAAACCAACACTGAATACATGCCAATTTATCTAGATTATCTCCTTCAAACAATATGTCAGCTGCCTAACAAATTAAATGAATTCTTGTTTCCAAATCCTTATTCAAATAGTTTATCACGATTCAACAATTTTAAATGGAGACTGAAACATTTGATCAAGCCAGTAGAAATGCATTTTTAAAAGATGAATTTGACTAAAAGCTGTCAAAACTCATTTTCTAAATCAATTCCAGAGACTTTCTGCATGGCTTGCATGTAACTGAGAAAGGAACTGAAGTGCTACAGTCCTGCACTGGCATCTAGTGGTGAATGAAACTCAATGAAAAGTAGAGGGAAAGTTTATCCAGTATCACAGTAATTTACAACTCTGGAACCTCGATCAGTTGGCACATCTGGTTGTACCTGTTCTTTGCTAAAGCAACCCGAAAATAATTCAATCAACCTCTAGATCAATATTACTGCACCAGTGACTACTTTAAATATTTATTCACTTTCCCTTATAAGATGCAACTTACTTTGACACACAGGGATTAGACAGAGCATCCCATATTCCAATTTATTGGCTAAAGACATTCCTCCAAACACATCATGTAACAAGGTGTAGAGCTGAATGAACACAGCAGGCCAAGCAGCATCAGAGGAACTGCAAAGCTGAGGTTTTGCATCTGGACCCTTCTTTATTTTCTGAATAAGGGTCTAGGTCCAAAATAATAAAACGTGAGGCTGGATGAACACAGCAGGCCCAGCAGCATCTCAGGAGCACAAAAGCTGACGTTTCGGGCCTAGATGCTTCATCAGAGAGGGGGAAAGGGTGAGGGTTCTGGAATAAATACGGAGAGAGGGGGAGGCGGACCGAAGATGGAGAGAAAAGAAGGCAGGTGGAGAGGAGAGTATAGGTGGGGAGGTAGGGAGGGGATAGGTCAGTCCAGGGAAGACGGATAGGTCAAGGAGGTGGGATGAGGTTAGTAGGTAGGAGATGGAGGTGCGGCTTGGGGTGGGAGGAACGGATGGGTGAGAGGAAGAACAGGTTAGGGAGGCAGAGACAGGCTGGACTGGTTTTGGGATGCAGTGGGTGGAGGGGAAGAGCTGGGCTGGTTGTGTGGTGCAGTGGGGGGAGGGGACGAACTGGGCTGGTTTAGGGATGCGGTGGGGGAAGGGGAGATTTTGAAGCTGGTGAAGTCCACATTGATACCATCAGGCTGCAGGGTTCCCAAGCGGAATATGAGTTGCTGTTCCTGCAACTTTCGGGTGGCATCATTGTGGCACTGCAGGAGGCCCATGATAGACATGTCATCTAAAGAATGGGAGAGGGAGTGGAAATGGTTTGCGATTGGGAGGTGCAGTTGTTTGTAACGAACCGAGCGGAGGTGTTCTGCAAAGCGGTCCCCAAGCCTCCGCTTGGTTTCCCCAATGTAGAGGGAGCCACACCGGGTACAGTGGATGCAGTATACCACATTGGCAGATGTGCAGGTGAACCTCTGCTTAATGTGGAATGTCATCTTGGGGCCTGGGATAGGGTGAGGGAGGAGGTGTGGGGGCAAGTGTAGCATTTCCTGCGGTTGCAGGGGAAGGTGCCGGGTGTGGTGGGGTTGGAGGGCAGTGTGGAGCGAACAAGGGAGTCACGAAGAGAGTGGTCTCTCCGGAAAGCAGACAGGGGTGGGGATGGAAAAATGTCTTGGGTGTTGGGGTCGGATTGTAGATGGCGGAGTGTCAGAGGATGATGCGTTGTATCCGGAGGTTGGTGGGGTGGTGTGTGAGAACGAGGGGGATCCTCTTTGGGCGGTTATGGCGGGGGCGGGGTGCGAGGGATGTGTTGTGGGAAATACAGGAGACGCGGTCAAGAGCGTTCTCAATCACTGTGGGAGGAAAGTTGCTTTCCTGCTCCTCTGATGCTACTTGGCCTGCTGTGTTCATCCAGTTCTACACCTTGTTATCTCAGATTCTCCAACACTGGTAGTTCCTACTATCTTTCCAAACATCTCTCCTTCTTAGCAAAAGTAGGAAATTGATTTAAATGTTTTACCCATTGTCCATTTAAAGGGAATAATTTTTGTTTCTAAGACTCATAATTTTCTAAAACCTCTTGAATGTCCTCAGCTTTCTCTGCTCTAGTGGAGATTGTGCCAAAGTCACAAAATTCTTGTGGAGAGTGTTGGGTAGGAGGAAAGGACAGGAGGGAAGGAAAGAGAGATGGTGGCACACCAGTCATGTCAATGGACTAGTAATCCAGAAAACCAGACTACTGTTGTGGGCATTTGAGTTCAAATCCCACCATCACCTACTGAATTCTAAGTTTCACCAGCTGCAAATAACCTTAAACTAAAAGTGAGTCTCAGTAACGGTGACTATTAAATTATCACTGATTGTTTTAAAAGTCCATCCAATTAACTAATGTCCCCTAGAGAGGCAAACCTGCCATCCTTATCTGATCTGGCCTACGTGTGACTCCATAGCAATGTAGTTGATTCTTAACTACCCTCTGAAATAGCCTGACATATGACTCAGTTCAGAGGCAACTGGAAATGGAAAACAACAGCCTGACCAGTAATTACTACATTCCTTGAAATAATTTTTAAACTGGCATCAATTATGCTGTGCATTGTCCATGGCTTTCATTTCCTTGCTATAACGGGGCATCCAATGCTACAAACAATGCAGGAACCAATATCCTACATACTTCACATAAATTAATCAATACTCGCTTGCTGTCATATTCTGTGCTACTATTAAGACCTGAAAATGTTATTGATTTTATTTACCTGAATTCGGAGTATTTGGAAATAGTTTTTGAACTTCTAGATTCACTACACTTCAAAATCCCTCTGTTAAATATATGCTTCACCCCACGTTTTTAATCCTACAATACAGTGCCTCATACTCTGGTGACAATTCATGATAATATTACTACTATTTGAATATTTAGGGTTCTAAAGTGGGGGAGCCAATGTGTATCTTTTAAGTTTAATTTGTTTTCAGCACTGTGCACATTAAGAAAGCAAAACTTATTAAAAATACAAAAGCTCTAGAGCTCAGTAATGATAAAATCACAGCTGCGATATTGTAGGGTTGAATCTATTGTTGCAATGAGAAGAGATCATCCTCCACTGAGGCATGAAATTTAGTTTCACAAATGCTGTGATTACTGCATGGCATTTACAAGTTCTTTAATATATTGTTGGTGATAAAACATTTAGTGGGGAAAAACAAACAATTAAACTAAAAGCAACAACTGACGTTTAAACCACGAAGTCATAAGAGTTTGAAAATATGATCAAAAAAGGGGAAGAGCCAAGCCTGGAAACACAATAGTAATATGATGCATTTCTAAACTGAAAGGCGGGGAAATAAAGTTGAACATAAAGTACCATAGTTAGGCACAGCTTTGCCGCCTTTAGCCCTTATCTCTTGCACCACTCTATCAGCAGCAGAGGAGCTTTTGCCTTCTCCTTTTATGTTACCTCCAAGGTCGTTCACTGTGAAAAGAAAATAAATTAGAGAAATAACTTTGTAGTCATGCAACATTTTATTTCTTAAGAACACGTGAAATTCTGGCATCATGTTTAGAAACAGAAGTAACCAAAACAATCTTTTTACCCTGCTCCACAGTTCAATGTGGTCTGGGCTGATATCCAGTTAACTCCATTTTCCCACCATTGGTCCATATCCACTGATATCTCAACCAAACAAACAGCACGACCAAATAATAGAGAGGGGATTGTGTTATGCTTTTGTTGTTGGACTAGCAATCAAGAGGGCCAGGTCATGTTCCAAAGAAGGGTCAGCTTCCTGCTCCTCTGATGCTGCCTGGCCTGCTGTGTTCATCCAGCTCTACATCTTGTTGTTTCTAATGTTCTGGGGACCTGGGTTCAAATCCCATCGCAAACGGTGGAATTCGAATTCAACTACAAAATGGAATTATGAATCTCATGATGACTATGAAACCATCGTTATTTGTCATTTTAAAAAAAAACTTGATCTCTAATGCCTTGCAGAGTAGAAAACTGCTATCCTTACCTTGTCGGGCCTACATGTGACTCTACAGCCACAACAATGTGGTTGACTCTCAACTGTCCACTGATATGACCTTAGCTAAAATTATTAAGAAGTCTCAAAAAGAAGACGCCAGACGGACCACCTGGTATCATTCTAGGCTTTGTAAACAATAAAGACAAACACAGCCCTGAGAAGAGCTCCTTACCACAATATGGCAGCAAGTGCCAAAACTGGATGAGCTATCTCACTGACTAGTGAACCAACAGCCTGACATAGTCATACCCATAGAATCATATCTTGCAGGTAATATTCCAGTCAGCATCATTACTATCCCTGTGCACGTCCTGTACCACTGGCAGGACATGCCAACCAGGCACTCTCAGGAGGGAGTTGTTCTGGAGTTCTCAAAACTGACCTGTAACCCCATGAGATCTCCTGGTTTCAGGTCAAACATAGGCAAGGAAATCTCATGCCTGCTGAAGAATCAATTAGCCTCCAAACTGAACATGGCTCAAGGCCACGTACTGTATTGTGGATGGAGGACTTCATAGCCGATCGGTAAAAGTGGCTTGGCAGTACCACCGCTGGTTGGTTCCTGATGATCATGGCTGAAAGACTGAGTCTGTAACTGGTGGTGTGGGAACCAGTGTGAAACTCCTACTTGACCTCATACTCACCAATTTGCCTGCTGAAGATCCATTTGTCCACGATAGCATCTGTAGGAGTGACCATCACAGGAAGCTACAATGCGGAACTACTTGTATGCTAATCAACATATGCAACAACTTTTGAAGTTGCCCTATGGATTTTTCACAAATTTATGTAATGCATCGTGTGGATAACACACATTGCTGCTACTCAGCGGCAAAGATGGAGGCAGTAAATGGAGCCAAGCAAGTGGGCTGCTTCGTCCTGGATGGTTTTATGCCTCTTGAACATCATTGGGGAGTATTCCATCATGCTCATGACTTGTTTCTTGTAGAAAGTGGAATGTAGGAGGGTTTATCAGTACACTTGCAGACGATACAAAAATGGGTGAAGTGGTAAATATTGAAGAGATTAGCCTTAGACAACAAAAGGATTTGGATAGGCTAATCAGTGGCAAAATAGATTCAATCTGGATAAATGTGAGATGATTCACTTGGGCAGGACAACCAAGGCAAGGGAAGACATGATGCATGGTGGAAGCCTGGGAAGCACAGAGGATCAGAGGGATCTTGGCATGCACGTAACAAGTCCCTTAAGGTATCAGGTCAAATGGATAAAGTAGTTAAGGTATCATATGGTGTACTTGCCCTTATAGGTCAATACATAGAATTTAAGAGCAGGGACATTATGCTGAAACTGTGTAAAATGTTAGTTAGGCAACAGCCAGAGTATTGTGAGCAGTTCTGAAATCTACATGATAGGAGGGATGTGACAGCAGAATGTTGCTTGGGCTGGAAACTTATAGCTATGAAATTGGATGGACTAGGTTGCTTTTCTTACAGCACAGAAGATTGAGAGGGCACATAAATAAAATTATGAGGGCCAGATAGAGTAGACAGGAAGGGACATTTCCCTTTGATCAAGGGATCAATGACCAAGGGCCATAGGTCTAAGGTCAGGGCAGAAGGTATACAGGAGATGAGGGGAAAAACTTTTTCAGCTCAAGCATGGTGGGAATCTGGAACTCACCGATTTTAAGGGTGGTAGAGACAGAAGCCTTTGTAACATTTATGAAGTATTTAGATGTACGCCTCCAATTTCAAGCATACAAGGCTTTGCTCAAGGGCTGGAAAATGGCATTTGAATGTAAGTCTCCCCGCCCCCCCAGCCACATCCCAAAACCAGCCCAGCTTGTCCCTGCCTCCCTACCCTGTCTGTCCTTTCTCCTATCTATCCACTCCTCCCACCTCAACTCCCATCCCCACCTCCTTGCTACCAGCCTCATCACTGCCTCCTTGACCTGTCCGTCTTCCCTTGACTGACCAACTCCCACCCTAATTCCCCACCTACACTCACCTTTACTGGCCCCATTCCTGCCTCCTTGACCTGTCCGTCTCCTCTCCACCTACTTGCGCCTTTATCCATCTTCCATCCGCCTCCACCTCTCTCTTTATTTATTTCAGAATCACCTTCCCCTCCCCCATTTCTGAAGAAGAGTCCAGACCCAAAATGTCAGCTTTTCTACTCCTCTGAAGCTGCTTGGCCTGCTGTGTTGATCCAGCTTTATACCTTATTATCTTAAAATATAAGTGGTTGTTTTTGACTCGCATGGATGCACTGGGCCAAAGGACCTTTTTCTGTACAGTAGAGCTCAATGACTGTGGCTCTATGGCAGGCTTTGGGATTCAAGAGATAAGTTATGTTCCGCACAATTTGGAGCATTTGACCTGCTGTTACGGACACAGTATTTGTAGACATGTTTAATCAATCTGTTCAGAGATGTTGTGATGCACCTCTGGAGCAGGTATACTTCTAATAGCTAGTCCAGTTCAGTTGAGAATATTAACCCCATGGGTGCTGATAGCGGGAACTTCAGCCATGGTAATATGATTGAATGTCAAGGACCAATGGTTAGACTTTTTTGTTGGAGATGGTGATTGCCTGGTACTTGTATGCCATGAATGTTAATAGCCACTTGTCAGTTCAATCCAGGATATCCTCCGTCTTGCTCCATTTCGTCATGCAATACATCAGTATCTGAGGAGTTGCAAGTGGTGCTGAATATTGCACAATCATCAGTGAACATTCCAACTTCTGAATCTCTGAACAGTCTTATCAGATGCTATGCTAATTCAGTTTCTCTCTCCCTATATGCTGAGGATCTCCAATGTTTCTGTTTTTAATTTTAGATTTCTAGCATCTGCAGTCTTTTACTTTTATTCCCACTTCTGACCTTTATGATGGAGGGAAGTTAATTGATGAAACATCTGAAGATGGTTGGTTGAAGGACACCATCCTGAAGAACTCCTGCAGTGATGTCCTAGTGCTCAGATGATTAACCTTCGACAAGAACAGACATCTTCCTCTGTGCCAGATATGATGACTAGTGGATCTACACCCCCCCTGCCCCGCCACCCCCGATTTCCTCTGACTCCAGCTTTGCTGGGGCTCCTTAATTTCACACTTGATCAAATACAGCCTGATGTTAAGGTAAGTCATTCTAATCTCACCTCCGAAATTCAGTTCTTTTACCCATGTCTGAAGCAAGACTGTAATGAGGTCAGGAGGTAAGTTACCTTCGCGGAACCCAAACTGGGTGTCAGTGAGCAGGCTATTGCAATGCAACAGTTGCTGACAACACTGCTGATGACCACTTCCACCAATTTAGCAATCATCATGAGCAGACTGATGGGGCAGTAATTGGCTGGGGTTGAATTTATCCTAATTTATGGGTACAAGATATACTTGGGCAACTTTTCACATTTATCTGTTTAGATATCCTTGGGTTGATGATGCCATTTCCTGTGTTGGTGATGTCATTTCCTGTTCTTTTTCTCACAGCATGGTAGATGGTCTCCAAATCAATGTGTTTGTTGATGGAGTTCTGTTTGGAATGCCATGCTTCCAGGAATTCTCGTGCATGTCTCTGTTTGGCTTGACAAGTTCAGGAGGTGGTGTGGGGGGGCCCCCTAGTGGCTGATGTCACCTACAGGAACGCTCCCCTGAGGCTGATCAATGTGTACGCCCCAGCAGTACGGAGTGAGCGGTTGGCCGTCCTGCAGCAGCTTCCACCCCTGCTGGCTACGTCCAGGCCGGTCATCCTAGGCGGAGACTTCAACCGCATCATCAATGCAGATGGAAGATCCGGCGTGGGGACAGCAGGTGGAGGGAGTCAACTTGACGTCACGTCCAGATTCCTGATGGGCACGGTGAAGGACGCCAAGCTGCTCGACGTCTTCAGCACCCCTGCAGACAGACAGCAGCGGAGATACACCTGGTCGCGGCCAGACGGATCTATCCGCTCAAGGATAGACTTCCTGTTCGTGTCACGGGCGTTCTCGGTCAGGTCTACCGGCGTCAAGCCGGTGTTCTCCTCTGATTACTGCCTCCTGCTGGCCGACTGTCACTTACAGGACGACCAGCAGGCTGGCAAGGGGATGTGGAAGCTCAACATGACTCTCTTGGCCCCAGAGAACGTCAAGGAGCTTAAGAGGGAGTACGCTGGTTGGAGAACCGCGAAACACCTCTTTGAGTCTCCGGGCGACTGGTGGGAGACGGTGAAGGAGAACATCAAGAGGTTCTTTATCCTCAAGGGTGTTCGGAAGGTGAGCGAGAGGCGAGGAAAGCTGTCGCGACTCCAGAAAAGGGTGCAGAACCTGCTCCTTCTGCAGTTGATGGGGGACGATGTCATGGAGGACATCCGCGAGGTGAGGGGCCAGCAAGCCTCTCTCTTCGCCGTGGAGGCCTCCAGGATAATCTTCCGGTCCAGGGTCCGCTCCGTGGAGCAGGACGAGACGTGCTCGCGTTTCTTCTTTCAGAAGGTGCACAAAGAGAGCTCTGTGTTTAGCCGGCTGAAGGAGGACGACGGCTTGGTGACGTCGTCTCGGCCCGACATTTTGAGGATCAGCAGATCCTTCTATGCCGGACTGTACGACACGAAGCCCACGGACAGCACGGCCTCCGAGTCGTTCCTGTCGTCTATCACGGAGGTCTTAGACGACGGCACGAGGGAGTGGCTGGACCGGCCGATATCCCTGGACGAGCTGACCAGAGCCCTCAAGTCCTTGGAGAGGAATAAGACTCCTGGGAGCGACGGCTTACCGGTCGAGCTGTATTCCGCTCTGTGGGACCTGGTCGGCCATGGCATGCTGGAGGTGTACAACAGTGCGCTTCAGGCAGGCAAAATGTGCAAGTCCATGAGGAAGGGCATCATCACCCTCATTTACAAGAGGAAGGGGGAGAGGGAAGAAATTAAGAATTGGCATCCCATTTCATTATCGAACATGGACTACAAAATCCTGGCCAAGGTCATAGCCAACCGGGTCAGGTCTGTCCTGGAGTCGGTGATTCACCCTGACCAAACCTATGCTGTGCCAGGCAGGAAGATCGCCGAGAGCCTCGCGCTCATCAGGGATACGATCGCCTACGTGCAGGACAGGCGGGTGGACATCTGCTTCGTCAGCCTGGACCAGAAGAAGGCCTTCGACAGGGTCTCTCATGCTTACATGAGGGACGTCCTCTCCAAATTGGGGTTTGGGGAGGGCATCCGCAATTGGATCCGGCTGCTCTACACCAACATCGTCAGCGCAGTCTCGATCAACGGGTGGGAATCGGACAGTTTTCGTGTCAGATCTGGAGTCAGGCAGGGCTGCCCGCTCTCTCCTGCCTTGTTCGTGTGCTGTGTGGAGCCCTTCGCCACATCTATCTGGAAGGACGTGAGCCTGAAGGGCTTGACTATCCCAGGCAGCAGAGGCCTTCAGGTCAAGACCTCCCTGTACATGGACGACGTCGCCATCTTCTGCACCAATCGTCAGTCAGTGAGTAGGCTGTTGGACATCTGCGGACAGTTTGAACTGGCCTCTGGTGCCAAAGTCAATAGGGGTAAGAGCGAGGCCATGTTCTTTGGGAACTGGGACGACCGCTCCTTCATCCCCTTCACCGTCAGGACAGACTACCTGTTTGGTTTGGTGGAGCTGGGGCGTGCACTAAGACTTGGGAGGAGCGTATTGCCAAACTGAAGCAGAAGCTGAGCAGGTGGATGCTCCGGTCCCTCTCCATCGCGGGTAAGAACCTGGTTGTCAGGTGCGAGGGGCTTTCGGTACTGTTGTATGTGGCGCAGACCTGGCCTATTCCCTGGACCTGCGCCTCTGCGGTCACCGGGGCCATCTTCCACTTCATTTGGGGGTCGAGGATGGACCGGGTCCGCAGGGACACCATGTACAAAGACCTGGAAAATGGGGGAAAGGGCGTACCGAATGCCACCCTCGCCCTGACGGCTACCTTTGTGTGTGGCTGCATCAAGCTGTGCGTAGATCCTCAGTACGCAAACACCAAGTGTCACTACTTACTGAGGCTCTACCTGTCCCCTGTGTTGCGAAGGATGGGCCTGGCCTCGTTGCCGCGGAACGCTCCGAGTAGTTGGACCATCCCGTACCACCTGTCCTTCATGGAGAAATTTTTGAAGGGAAACACCTTTGACCACAAGGCCGTCAGGCAGTGGTCAGCATGTAGTATCCTCGAGACCCTTCGGGAAAAGGTGAGGGTGGATCCTGTCATGTGGTTCCCCACGCAGACTGCCAAAGTCATGCGGCAGAATGCCTCATTGCCAGAACTTTCAAACAAGCACAAGGACATTGCTTGGCTGGCGGTGAGAGGGGCTCTGCCAGTGAGGTCCTTTATGCATGCCTGAAATCTCTGCGCCACCGCACGCTGCCCTCGAGGCAACTGCGGGGGTGACGAGACTGTCGATCACCTCCTTCTGGAGTGTGCCTATGCGCAGGAGGTCTGGAGGGGGATGCAGTGGTATTTGTCGAGGTTCGTCCCGAGCAGCTCCGTGACACGGGACTCCGTGCTCTATGGGCTGTTTCCCAGGACGCACACCGAGGCCAACATCAACTGCGCCTGGAAGACCATCAATGCGCTGAAAGACGCTCTTTGGTCTGCCTGGAACTTGCTGGTCTGCCAGCTGAAAGAACTGACCCCGACCGAGTGTTGCAGACTGGCGCACTCCAAGGTCCAGGACTACGTGCTGAGGGCGCGCTAAAGCTTGGGGCAGCCTCCAAGGCGCGGTGGGGAAAGACCACCGTCTGAAACCCCTCGTCCAGAATAGAAAAAAGGGCCCTATCTGGTAACTGGGCCCAGCTGGCGCCTTCCCCAACCGGTCAGGGGACCAACGGGAACTGTGTGGGACGGGGAGACGACTGTCGGGGTATTTTCTTTGCTTTGCTTTTTATCTTCTTTGTTTTTTTTTCCTTTAGTTGGTGTACGTACCCCCTGGGTAACCCGGAGCGGCTTGCATGACTGGGTAGGTGTATAACTATGTTTTATTTTTTGTACATCTTATGAATGAAGTATATTTTTTCAAATAAAAAAAAAGTGACGAAACGTCTGAAAACTAACCTTCCAGCTCAGCGAGCAAACTTACATCCAGAACTTTTCACATTTTTGGGTTGATGTTCATGTTGTAGCTGTACTGGAGCAGCTTAGGTAAGGGTGCAACAAGTTCCAGAGCACAGGTCTTTAGAACTAATGCTGGAATAATGTCAAAGCCTGTGGCCCCTGCAGTATGCAATGGCTCCAACTGCTTATTGATAATATGTCAAGTAAATCAAATTGACCACACATAGGCATCTATGATACTGGGTCCTCTAGAAGTGCGCGATGGATCATCCACTCTGATGTACTTAATCCTACCATTATTGAGAACAGGGATATTTATGGAGTCTCTTGGAGTAGTTAACTGTCACTCACTGTCAAGGTTTACAAATGAAAATGATTGCTTGGATGAGATAACAATGCAATACAGCCCATATAACAAGTCACAGCTTCAGAAGACAGAGGATAAAAATGACACGAAATCTCTGAAAATGATGCTTAAGAAAATATGCATGGTGATTTAATAGAGGTTTGAACTTGAACAGCACTTACCAACCACAGAAGCTCCTCTTTCTGCAAATAACAATGCATACGTTCTTCCTAAACCTGTAAAAGACCTTTGATTAATCTAGATGCAAAGTGCCTAATTTTACAGTTAAATATGTACTTCTTGACACACATGTAAAATTTTACAAGTATGATGTTATGTAAACAGCAATGTCTCTAGCCAGTATTTTTTTCCAAATTTTGGCTAAATTGTTGCAGTTTAACAATATGTAAGGTTACCTATTTCAAATATAAAGTAATTGGATAATAAACTGTTGCACAATCATTGACAACATTACAATGCTTTAAGTGAAATGCTACCGCTGAAGTACAGCTAATCCAGTAAATTTCATCGAACTATTGAAGAGCTCAATACTATTCTAAAATGAGCAGTCTTCTGTAACATCATGGTCTCAGACTACAATTATCACAGTAACTTATCATTTACCTCTATTATTATGCAATCCAACTGTTTGTTTGATTCACTCGTATCAACTAACAGTTTATGTGCTTTGCATGCAAAATACAACTATGGTGCAGTTTAAATTAACTGTTTTGGGAAAAAAAATAGATGGGGAAGCATTTTCTTTGCTGTGCACAAATCTTATGATCAATCTTACATTTCAAAAATTCTCATGACTAGGTTAGCGGGAAATGTGTTGAAAGCAGGCAACAAAATTTTATCCATCGCTCAACTAATCAACAAAACTCAATGGACCCAGTGTCAATACTGACTGTGTTGATTTCAGCTCAGACAACAATAGAACAATACAAATGACACAACAAACCTTACAACTGTCCTAGAATAGCTTCCCTAGCTGGCACCCTAACATCACACTTACCTTACGTACTTGAATATAGAGGCTGACTGTTGGCAAAGCAACCATGTTTTACGTCCCTTTGATACTTGTATGCTACTTCCATGATAATTCTATACAACAGAATTTTCAAAATGGAAGTGCAGCTCTAGGTTTTTGAGGGAGCCCCAAGCAAACTCTTCTCTGAGAAATGTGGAGCTCCCTTATTTTCTAAAAAGGACAGAGAGGCAAGCTGCACAAGATCGCTCCCTCAGGAAGTGCGACTCAGTTAAAGAATCACATATCTAACTTTGTGAAAGGCTCAGCAAACAGTGCAGATGGGATCACAAAGAACCAACAGATGAACATAAGTGAGCAAGCATAGCGGATGGAATTCAATGGAGGATTATAAGGCGTAATTTCACATGAAGTCAGAGACCCAGCTCTGGACTGAAGAGTCAAGGAGAAATCCACTGCTGTAAGGCCAAAACAACCTATGCTGGTTCTACACCCAGTAACTGGCTAGGATGTGATTTCTACTCTCCTCTGGAAGGGTTGCCGATTTGCAAGGACTGCTAGCCATTTCTCCGGTCCCAGCAACACAAGTAAACACCAATAAGATAGTGGTAACCACTGCTGGGACTGCGCTAACAAAGTCACTCTTCACTAACAAAGAACCTCGCAGGATCAGGATAACAAGATGATGAACGGACGCTTTGTGTAAGGACCAGACCAGCAAGATTTCCTGACAGGGGTTAAGGGCACACTAGGAGGGAAATAAGCAGGGGTGCAGAGTATCATGTGGATTTTCTGTTAAGATGTGTGAAAACATGAAGAACCCCAACCTGTTACAAGGGTTCATTCGTAACTTCAACACATGATATGGACACCTCGAAGTAAACTACCGGCAGCAAAAATAGGAGGTATCCCTCAAGTGGCCATGAAATGGCCCAAGGGCATGCCACGTGATATCTCCTATCACCAGTAAAACACGATGAACACAGGAAGGCATCATGCCATACGTCATCTGCCCATGACACCCAATTTTACGCTACACCAACCCCTTGTTGGAGGGGGCATGATGTGTAAAGTTCTAGTCAGCCATTCTGAATAAGTAAATCTGATTATGAAAAATTGAGGATTTCTGTCCACTAATAGAAATTACCAAAAGGTAGAGGACAGATACAAAAACTAATTAAAAGGATTGCTTGACCGCAAGCCTTCAGCTGTAGCAGCAGAAGTACATAAAAAGTGACAGGTGTACTGCAATGGAAAGAAGGTTTTTCAGTTCATATACAACTGAAATCACCAAGACTTGGAAAGGATAGTGACTGATCTTGAAGGCGGGGGGGGGGGGGGTGAATCTGAATTTCATTAGAATAATGTCTGCCAAGTGGGTCAAATTAAGCAAAAAACTGAATACCTTAGGAATATATTCGCTTGGGCATAAAAAATAAGAAAATTAATCCAATCTAAGGTGTTTCAGATTATTAAAAATTGCAACAGACTAAATAGAAGGATACTTGTGGTACAGTCCCTACCACTGGCCCAAGAGGCCCAGGTTCCAGTCCCCCATGCTCCAGACATGTGTCATAAAATGAAAACAAAAAAAATGCTGGAGATTTCAGTAGGTCAGGCAGTATCCTTCTAGGCTAGATGACTCTTCATCAGAGTTGAAATATGGAGGAGGCAGCATTTATGCAATAGTGGACGGGAGAGGAGGTTAGAACGCTGGAGGAGAAAGGATGTTGATAGTTCAGATTAACTGATCGGAATGTGAGAATGGTGTGTCTAACTGCCAAACTGGAAAAAACAGACAGTCCCATTGGGGTGGGGAACAGGAAAGAGGGTGACAGAGATTGTAACAAGCAAAGGTGAAAGAAAGGGAAGGGATGTGTTAATAATTTGAAGGTGTTGAACTCAATATTGAGCCCAGTAGGCTGTAAACTGCCTAATTTGAAGATGAGATGTTGTTCCTCCAGTTTGTGTTGTAATTTGCTGGAGCATTGCAGCATGCCAAGGACAGACAGTGGGCATATGAATAAGACGCTGTATTAAAATGACTCGCCACAGGAAGGTTGGGGTCATGTTTGTGCACAGACCAGAATTGTTCTGCAAAGTAGTCATCCAATCTGCATTTAGTTTCTCCAATGTAGAGCAGACCACAATGGATACATCGAATAGAATACACAATATTGTAGGAGGTACAAGTGAAATGCTGCTTCATCTGGAAAGACTGTTTAAGCCATTGAATGGTGAGCAGGGAGGAGGTAAAGGGGCAGGTGTTGCACATTTTGCAGTTACGTGGGAAGGTGCAATGGGAAGAGGGGGGTGGTGTTGGTGGTCAAGGAATGGACAAGTGTATCCCGGAGGGAATAGTCTCTGCAAAATACAAACAGGGGGAATGAGGGTTAAGATGTATTTGGTGGTGGCATTCTGCTGGAGTTGTCTGAAATGGCTGAGAATGATTCTTTGAATGTGCAGGGTGGTGGAGTGAAAGATGAGAACAACAGCAATCTGATCATGCTGTTGTCAGTGATGGGAAGAAGTAAGGGCTGAAACACAGGTGATAGGTCAAATGCAGTTGAGGGTCCTGTCAACCACAGTGGGCAGGAAACCATGGTTATGGAATAAGGGAGCCATGTCAGCAGCACTGTTTTGGAAGGTGGCTTCGTCTGAACACATACGACTCAAGCAAAGGAACTGGGAGAATGAGGTGGAAACTTGCAGGGTGTGGGGTGGGAGCAGCTTTAGTGAAGGTGGCTATAGGAGTCAGTGGCTTTGTAGTGGATGGCAATGGATAGTTTATTCCCTGAAATGGAGACCAGGGGGTCAAGAAAAGAAAGTGTCGGAAATGGACAATGTGAAAGTTATAGGGGGCTGGAAACTGGAGGCAAAAAGGACAAATTTTTCAACATGAAGCAGGACCGAAACAGTTGATGTACCAAAAAAAAATTGTTGTGGAAAGGGGCCTGTGTAGGACTGGAAGAAGATTTGTTCCACATACCCCATAAAAAGGCAGGCATAACTGGGACCCATGCCGGTGGGCCATAGCCACTCCTGCATGTCATATCACATCTGGACAGAGATAATGGGAACTGCAGGTGCTGGAGAATCCGAGATAATGAAGTATGGAGCTGGATGAACACAGCAGACCAAGTAGCATCTTAGGAGCACAAAAGCTGACGTTTCGGGCCCAGGCCCCTTTTCTGCTGAAGGGTCTAGGCCTGAAACGTCAGATTTTGTGCTCCTAAGATGCTGCTCGGCCTGCTGTGTTCATCCAGCTCCACACTTTGTTATCACGTCTGGACAGGTTGACTTTTGAAAAAGAGTAAATAGAAAGTGTCTCCCTGAGAGAATTTTCGCTTTCCTCCTGAGTATAGACCTTGGACAGCAAACAACTTGGGGGGAATTTCTTACAAAGACGCTTTTATACAAAATTCAGCGCAGTCAGCAGGCTACGCATCAGAACTGATAAACTACTACAAAGTTGCAGTCTCGACATCTCCACCTCCTCCTCCTCCTCCGAAGTACACATTAAGCCTCGGATGGGTGCACTATTTGTTAACTTAAGAGTGAAGTCTGGATAGATATTCTGAATAATTGAGCAATTCATATCGCGGGTGTAATCTAAGTAAATATTTAAAAGGTACAAATTTCATTTGTGGCTCTTAGTGGGCCGTCGACACTGTTTGGAAGGTTTTTTTTTAAAATAAATGTGGAATATTTAAAACAGCCACATAATATTAAGATCCATTTCTGCACCATTGCCTTCTGAAAGGTACAAACAAGAAAAACAACGCCTAGAGCGGAATAAGTTTTAGTAACGCCCGAGCTCGCAGCATTAAACCTGATCGTTAAAGCCGGGGAGGGGGACACAACCAATAGCTGTACCCGTCAATTAAGGGCAACTGGTGGGAGAGAGAGGTTTAAAACATTGCGCCAGGCACCGACCTCCTCCAGCTCCTGTCACCAGGGCCACCTTCCCATCAAAGCGAAGAGGAAGAGCAGCTCCTACAGCCGCCATGTCTCCACCGTCACAGGGAGTCCAGTGCGCAGATGCGGGCAGCACTGCAACCTGGGAGATGTAGTCCCAAGCTAGTGGCTGCTGCCCAGACCAGGTACTGCCCAGGCACCAAAACAAAGTTGTTGGAAAAAGCCCAACGGGTCTAGCAGCATCTGTGAAGGAAAACAAAAACACAGTTAACGTTTCGGGTCTCGTGACCCCTTCTCAGAACATCATCCGCAGTTCTTTCACCTTTTTTACTGCCCAGACCAAGCACTCTCCTGACCAGGCACTGCCAAGGTGCTGCCCAGTCCAGATGCTGCCCAAACCACACACTGCCCAGTCCAGGTACTGCCGAGGTCAGTCCATTGTCGACATGCTTTCACATTTCAAGCATCCACAGCATTTTCCTCAACTACAATTGAGTTTCCTCATGACCTGACAGTTATTACAGTGATGTAGCCCCAGCTATGCTTGCCTCTTTGTAGGTTACGTGGAACAGTCCCTCTTCCGCACCTACACAGGCCCCAAACCCCACCTCTTCCTCCGGTACATTGATGACTGTATCGGCGCCACCTCTTGCTCCCCAGAGGAGCTCGAACAGTTCATCCACTTCACCAACACCTTCCACCCCAACCTTCAGTTCACCTGGGCCATCTCCAGCACATCCCTCACCTTCCTGGACCTCTCAGTCTCCATCTCAGGCAACCAGCTTGTAACTGATGTCCATTTCAAGCCCACTGACTCCCACAGCTACCTAGAATACACCTCCTCCCACCCACCCTCCTGCAAAAATTCCATCCCCTATTCCCAATTCCTCCGCCTCCGCCGCATCTGCTCCCACGATAAGACATTCCACTCCCGCACATCCCAGATGTCCAAGTTCTTCAAGGACCCGCAACTTTCCCCCCACAGTGATCGAGAACGCCCTTGACCGCGTCTCCTGTATTTCCCACAACACATCCCTCACACCCCGCCCCCGCCACAACCGCCCAAAGAGGATCCCCCTCATTCTCACACACCACCCCACCAACCTCCGGATACAACGCATCATCCTCCGACACTTCCGCCATCTATAATCCGACCCCACCACCCAAGACATTTTTCCATCCCCACCCCTGTCTGCTTTCCGGAGAGACCACTCTCTCCGTGACTCCCTTGTTCGCTCCACACTGCCCTCCAAACCCACCACACCCGGCACCTTCCCCTGCAACCGCAGGAAATGCTACACTTGCCCCCACACTTCCTCCCTCACCCCTATCCCAGGCCCCAAGATGACATTCCACATTAAGCAGAGGTTCACCTGCACATCTGCCAATGTGGTATACTGCATCCACTGTACCCGGTGTGGCTTCCTCAACATTGGGGGAACCAAGCGGAGGCTTGGGGACCGCTTTGCAGAACACCTCCGCTCGGTTCGCAACAAACAACTGCACCTCCCAGTCGCAAACCATTTCCACTCCCCCTCCCATTCTTCAGATGACATGTCCATCATGGGCCTCCTGCACTGCCACAATGATGCCACCCGAAGGTTGCAGGAACAGCAACTCATATTCCGCTTGGGAACCCTGCAGCCTAATGGTATCAATGTGGACTTCACCAGCTTCAAAATCTCCCCTTCCCCCACCGCATCCCTAAACCAGCCCAGTTCGTCCCCTCGCCCCACTGCACCACACAACCAGCCCAGCTCTTCCCCTCCACCCACTGCATCCCAAAACCAGTCCAACCTGTCTCTGCCTCCCTAACCTGTTCTTCCTCTCATCCCTTCCTCCCACCCCAAGCCGCACCCCCATCTCCTACCTACTAACCTCATCCCACCTCCTTGACCTGTCCGTCTTCCCTGGACTGACCTATCCCCTCCCTACCTCCCCACCTATACTCTCTCCACCTATCTTCTTTTCTCTCCATCTTCGGTCCTCCTCCCCCTCTCTCCTTATTTATTCCAGAACCCTCACCCCATCCCCCTCTCTGATGAAGGGTCTAGGCCCGAAACGTCAGCTTTTGTGCTCCTGAGATGCTGCTTGGCCTGCTGTGTTCATCCAGCCTCACATTTTATTACCGTGATGTAGATGGGATTTGTTCATGGAAATGAAATTTCCACTGTGCAATTCCTCAATGCCCACTCCTAACCCAAAGACTTGCATCAGGGTCACACCAAGGCATTTCTCCACCTATCCTCTCTCTCCCATAATCCCCTGCCTAAAGCATATATAGTTCCTAGCTACTATCTGTTCTGATAAAGGGTCAGAGCCAAAAAAAACTGCAGATTATGGAATCCAAGATAGACAAACAGGAGGCTGGAAGAACACAGCAAGCCAGGCAGCATCTAAGAGGAAGTGTAATCCAGGTAGCAATGGGAGTCTGTGGATTTATAGTAAATGTTGGCCCATAAACTGTCACATAAGTGGAAACAGAGAGGTCAAGAAAGGGAAGGGTGTGTCTGAGATCAAGAAAGGGGAGGGGGGTGTCTGAAACAAAGAAAGGGGAGGGAAGTGTCATAGCCACCCGGACAATACCTCCTCCTATCCTGTACGCTGCAAAATCTCCATCCCTTTTTCCCAATTCGTCATCTCTCTGTCACATCTGCTCCAACGAGAAGACATTCCACTCCCAAGCATCCTGGATGTCCTCCTATTTAAAACAACACTTTTCCCCACTCTGTCATCCAGACAGCCCTCCACAGCACCTCTTCCATTCTCCACTCCTCAGCTCCCCCCCCACCCCCGCTCCAGATATAAGGATTGGGTCCCCCTTGTCATCACTTTCCACCCCACCAACCTCCTCATCCAACGTATCATCCTCAAACACTTCAACTATTCTATTGAATTTTCATAAAACAAAGAACTGCAGAGAGTTAAAACAAACCAACTCTGGAAATTGCTTGAAAAACTCAGCAGTTCCGGCAGTACTATGGAGAGAAAACAGAGTTAAAATTTCAAGTCCAGCGACCCTCCTTCAGAGCTTTGAATTTTCACGTCAGACATAAATATATACATTTTGTTCATTTTTAGTCCTGTATGGTGAATGACAATGTGGGCAGAACTTGGTTAGTCAGGCATTGACTTCAAATAGGTTACATCATAGGTGGCACTCACGTATTGATGAAGAGGAGTTGGAAAATCTCATTTATTGGGTTTGCAAGGCTTCTTCCTAAACTTGCGATCTTTACCGCTTACAGGGACAGGGGCAACAGTAGCTTGAGAGCAGAATGTAACTGCAAGTTCCACTCCAAGCCATGACCCATCCTAACTTGGAAATTCCTTCACTGCTGCTGGATCAAATCCTGAAATTCCCTTCCTCACAGCACTATGAGTCTTTCTACATTCCCAGGACTGCAGAGTTTCAAGGAGGCAGATCAGTACCATGCACTGAAGGTCAGCTAGGAGTGAATAGTCTATGCTGACCTAGCCAAAACACCCACATCCCAAGTATCCACAAAAGAAATCCAGCATCATCTGATCGAAGCACTTGGATTTGACAGCATTGGTGGAGAGAATATATCATCATGGTGTATGTTAAACCTTTTCTTTCAGTTAAGCGTTTGTTTCGCATTTAAGTGGCTCAATAACAAACAAAATCTGACAGTCGTAAGACAATTAATAGAGCCTCCAAATCAAGACTGACAATGCCTCAATGGAAGACAATGGAAAAGCAGTGGTATGCACTTCTATTGCCAACAAATATTTCCGTAGGTGCTAGCGAGTGTTGAGAAGATTTGTAGCTCAGGTTGAGTTTCTGGATGTGAGTTTGCTCGCTGAGCTGGAAGGTTAGTTTTCAGAGGTTTCGTCACCTTTTTTTTTATTTGAAAAAATATACTTTATTCATAGAATGTACAAAAAATAAAACATTTATACACCTACCCAGTCATGCAAGCCACTCCGGGTTACCCGGGGGTACGTACACCAACTAAAGGAAAAAAAACAAAACAGAGAGAAAAAAAAAACAAAGCAAAGAAACCGCCCCGGCAGTCGTCACCCTGCACAGTCCCAGTTGGCCCCCTGACCAGTTGGGGAAGGCGCCAGCTGGGCCCAGTTACCAGATAGGATTCTTTTCCCTTTTCTGGACGAGGGGGCTCATACGGTGGTCTTTCCCCACCGCGCCTTGGCGGCGGCTGCCCCAAGCTTTAGCGCGTCCCTCAGCACGTAGCCCTGGACCTTGGAGTGCGCCAGTCTGCAACACTCGGTCGGGGTCAGTTCTTTCAGCTGGCAGACCAGCAAGTTGCGGGCAGACCAAAGAGCGTCTTTCACCGCATTGATGGTCCTCCAGGCGCAGTTGATGTTGGTCTCGGTGTGCGTCCCCGGAAACAGCCCGTAGATCACGGAGTCCCGCGTCACGGAGCTGCTCGGGACGAACCTCGACAAATACCACTGCATCCCCCTCCAGACCTCCTGCGCATAGGCACACTCCAGAAGGAGGTGATCAACAGTCTCGTCCCCCCCGCAGCCACCTCGAGGGCAGCGTGCGGTGGTGCAGAGATTCCGGGCATGCATAAAGGACCTCACTGGCAGAGCCCCTCTCACCGCCAGCCAAGCAATGTCCTTGTGCTTGTCTGAAAGTTCTGGCGATGAGGCATTCTGCCAAACGACTTTGGCAGTCTGCGCGGGGAACCACACGACGGGATCCACCCTCTCCTTTTCCCGAAGGGTCCTGAGGATACTACGTGCTGACCACTGCCTGACGGCCTTGTGGTCATAGGTGTTTCCTTTCAAAAATTTCTCCACGAAGGACAGGTGGTACGGAACGGTCCAACTACTCGGAGCGTTCCGCAGCAACGAGGCCAGGCTCATCCTTCGCAATACCGGGGACAGGTAGAACCTCAGAAAGTAGTGACACTTGGTGTTTGCGTACTGAGGATCTACGCACAGCTTGATGCAGCCACACACAAAGGTAGCCGTCAGGGCGAGGGTGGCATTCGGTACGCCCTTTCCCCCATTTTCCAGGTCTTTGTACATGGTGTCTCTGCGGACCCGGTCCATCCTCGACCCCCAAATGAAGTGGAAGATGGCCCGGGTGACCGCAGCGGCGCAAGTCCAGGTAATAGGCCAGGCCTGCGCCACATACAACAGTACCGAAAGCCCCTCGCACCTGACAACCAGGTTCTTACCCGCGATGGAGAGGGACCGGAGCGTCCACCTGCCCAGCTTCTGCTTAAATTTGGTGATACGCTCCTCCCAGGTCTTAGTGCATGCCCCAGCTCCACCAAACCAAACACCCAGCACCTTCAGGTAGTCTGTCCTGATGGTGAAGGGGATGAAGGAGCGGTCGTCCCAGTTCCCGAAGAACATGGCCTCGCTCTTACCCCTATTGACTTTGGCACCCGAGGCCAGTTCAAACTGGCCGCAGATGTCCAACAGCCTACTCACCGACCGACGATCGGTGCAAAAGACGGCGACATCATCCATGTACAGGGAGGTCTTGACCCGAAGGCCTCCGCTGCCTGGAATAGTCAAGCCCTTCAGGCTCACGTCCTTCCTGATGGAGGCGGCGAAGGGCTCCACACAGCACACGAACAAGGCAGGTGAGATTGGGCAGCCCTGCCTGACTCCAGATCTAACAGGAAAACTGTCTGATTCCCACCCGTTGATCGAGACTGCACTAACGATGTTGGCGTAGAGCAGCCGGATCCAATTGCGCCTCGTTGCCGCGGAACGCTCCGAGTAGTTGGACCGTTCCGTACCACCTGTCCTTCGTGGAGAAATTTTTGAAAGGAAACACCTTTGACCACAAGGCCGTCAGGCAGTGGTCAGCACGTAGTATCCTCAGGACCCTTCGGGAAAAGGAGACGGTGGATCCCGTCATGTGGTTCCCCACGCAGACTGCCAAAGTCGTTTGGCAGAATGCCTCATCGCCAGAACTTTCAGGCTGACAAGGCAGGTGTCCACCCGCCTGTCCTGTACGTAGGCGATCGTATCCCTGATGAGCGCGAGACTCTCAGCGATCTTCCTGCCCGGCACAGCACAGGTTTGGTCAGGGTGAATCACTGACTCCAGGACAGACCTGACCCGGTTGGCAATGACCTTGGCCAGGATTTTGTAGTCCACGTTCAAAAGTGAAATGGGACGCCAATTCTTAATTTCTTCCCTCTCCCCCTTCCTCTTGTAAATGAGGGTGATGATGCCCTTCCTCACGGACTTGCACATTTCCCCTGCCCGAAGCGCACTATCGTACACCTCCAGCAGGTCCTGGCCGACCAGGCCCCACAGAGCAGAATACAGCTCGACCGGTAAGCCATCACTTCCGGGAGTCCTATTCCTCTGCAAGGACTTGAGGGCTCTGGCCAGCTCGTCCAGGGATATCGGCCGGTCCAGCCACTCCCTCGTGCCGTCGTCTAAGACCTCCGTGATAGACGACAGGAACGACTCGGAGGCCGTGCTGTCCGTGGGCTTCGTGTCGTACAGTCCGGCATAGAAGGATCTGCTGATCCTCAAAACGTCGGGCCGAGACGACGTCACCGAGCCGTTGTCCTCCTTCAGCCGGCTAAGCACAGAGCTCTCTTTGTGCACCTTCTGAAAGAAGAAACGCGAGCACGTCTCGTCCTGCTCCACGGAGCGGACCCTGGACTGGAAGATTATCCTGGAGGCCTCCGCGGCGAAGAGCGAGGCTTGCTGGCCCCTCACCTCGCGGAGGTCCTACGTGACATCGACCCCCATCAACTGCAGAAGGAGCAGGTTCTGCACCCTTTTCTGGAGTCGCGACAGCTTTCTCCGCCTCTCTCTTGCCTTCTGAACACCCTTGAGGACAAAGAACCTCTTGATGTTCTCCTTCACCGTCTCCCACCAGTCGCCTGGAGACTCAAAGAGGGGTTTCACAGTTCTCCAACCTGCGTACTCCCTCTGAAGCTCCTCGACGTTCTCTGGGGTCAACAGAGTCGTTTTGAGCTTCCACGTCCCCTTGCCGGCCGGCTGGTCGTCCTGTAAGTAACAGTCGGCCAACAGGAGGCAGTGGTCAGAGAAGAACACCGGCTCGACACCGGTGGATCTGACCGAGAACGTCCGTGACACAAACAGGAAGTCTATCCTTGAGCGGATAGACCCGTCTGGCCGCGACCAGGTGTACCTCTGCTGCGCTCCGTCTGCAGGGGTGCTGAAGACGTCGAGCAGCTTGGCGTCCTTCACCGTGCCCATCAGGAATCTGGACGTGACGTCCAGTTGAATCCCCCCACCCACTGCCCCCACGCCGGATCTTCCATCTGCATCAATGATGCAGTTGAAGTCTCCGCCTAGGATGACCGGCCTGGACGTAGCCAGCAGGGGTGGAAGCCGCTGCAAGAGGGCCAACCGCTCACTCCGTACCGCTGGGGCGTACACGTTGATCAGCCTCAGGGGAGCGTTCCTGTAGGTGATGTCAGCCACTAGGAGGCGCCCCCCCACCACCTCCTGAACTTAAGAGATGGTGAAGTTGTGCCCCCGCAGCAGAATAGCCAGGCCCGAGGAGCGACAGTCGTTACCCCCCCGACCAGATCGAAGGCCCTCAGGTCCAGGCGCCCGACCATTTCCCGTACCTGCCGAGGTGCGGTATCCCGCACTCCTGCAGAAACAGGAGGTCCGCCTTGATGGTGGTCAGGTAGGCCAACGTGGACACACATCTCGCGGTTGACTTGATGCTGCGCACATTAATGCTCGCAATTCGTACCCCCATTGTGGGCAGTGACCGCAGTACCCTCCCCAAGTCCAAGGTCCAGCCCCTCCATCTGTCCCTTCATGCCCATTGCCCGGGCTAACTGCTGGACGCTCTCTGGGCTCAGGAAACCGTCCGTGCTGCCTTCCGGGTGGCATCCCCCCGTCAGGGGTGCGGAGGCAGGAGGGTCCGGCTCCGGGTCAGGCTGGGGACGTGCTGTTTCCTCCTTCCCGCCTGGAAGTTCCGGGGGGCCCTCCAGTGCTCCAGCGGCACATGACTGGGTGTCGGAGTGAGCCTCAGGACGCCTCCCGTCACCTGGAAGCGGGGTGCTGCTTTCCTTCCCCCTCGAGACCTTTAACTTCTGCTTCGGGTGGGCCCTCTCTGAATCCTCCTCGTCAGAGGAGCTCTTATAGCCCCCCTGTGGCTGCCTCTTCCCGCCTGATTGTTGCGGTTCCTGGGCCCGTCGACGCACCTTCCTCCTCGCTTTCCGGACTGTTGTCCACTCCCCTGGGTCGCCTGTCGCCGCCTCCATTGGCTCCGGGTTGTCGGGGGGGGATCGGAGCCTGCAGGGGTGCTTTGCTAGCCTCGGGCCCATCCTGCAGGGCTGGGCCCTCCTGCACGGCCTGGCCCTCCTGCACATTAGTGGGGTCCTTGCTGGGCCCTGGTGCCTTCCTCTCCTCCGGGGGGGCTGGCCCCGCATTTCCCCTGCCGGCGACCTGGGCGTAGGTGGTACCCCGCCGCGGGCATGCCCTATAGAAGTGGCCCGCTTCCCCGCAAAGGTTGCAGCTTCTCTCTCGTTGGCAATCCTTTGCAAGGTGTCCCTCCTCCCTGCAGTTCCTGCAGATGGTGGCTTTGCAGTCGGCCGCCATGTGACCTGACCTACCACAGGCATGGCAGACTTTAGGTTGCCCTGCATAGGTCAGGTAGCCCCTGCTCCCGCCGATCGCGAAGCTGGACGGTGGGTGTGCGACATTCCCGTCCGCGCCCATCCTCAGCGTCACCTTGACCTGCCTCTTACTCGTCCAGATGCCAAAGGGGTCCACGATGTCAGTTAGGTCCCCTTCCACCTTCACATACCTTCCGAGGAAGGTCAGGACATCAACTGCTGGCACATGCGGGTTGTACATGTGTACAGTCACCATACGGCTCCTCTGCGCTGGCATCACAAACAGTGGGACAGCAGTCAATACAGAGAGGGGACCCTCACCTCCTTTCTCCTTGAAAACCTCCAGGAAGCGCTCGCAAAGCTTGGCACTCCGGAAGGTCACATCATAAAAACCTCCTCTGGGGAAATCCTGCAGGCAGTAAATGTCCGCAGCAGCAAACCCACAACAGTCCAACAGGACCCTCTTCACGAAGAAGGTGCAGTCCACAGGTGCACCTTCATCCACCTTCTTTACAGAAACACGGATGGTGTTCCGGACCCCCTGACCTGGGGCACGAGCACTTGCCGCAGCCATCGTTGCAGGTTGGCTGCTCCCCTGAACCAGCGTTAGGCCGAAGCCAGCATTAAGATCCACTGGTCGCAAGGGTGCACAGCCAACCCGACGTCCTCCTTTCACCTCCAAGACAGCACTCTCCTCCTCTCGGTCCACAAGAGAGTGGGTCTTTATTGTGTTCGAGATGTAAGCTGGTTCACTGAGCTGTAAGGTCTGTTCCCAGATGGTTTGTCACCATTCTAGGTAACATCAACAGTGAGCCTCCAGTGAAGCGCTGGTGTTATGTCCCACTTGCTATTTATCTGTTTAGGTTTCCTTGGGTTGGTGATGTCATTTCCTGCATCGGGGATGTTATTTCCTATTGTTTTTTCTCAGACGATGGTAGATGGGCTCCAAATCAATGTGTTTGTTGATGGAGTTCCAGTTGGAATGCCATGCTTCTAGGAATTCTCGTGCGTGTCTCTGTTTGGCTTGTCCTAGGATGGATGTGTTATCCCAATCAAAGTGGTATCCTTCCTCATCTGTTTGTAAGGATTCTAGTGATAGTGGGTCATGTCTTTTTGTGGCTAGTTGATGTTCATGTATCCTGGTGGCTAGCTTTATGCCTGTTTGTCCAATGTAGTGTTTGTCACCAAAACAGCAGCTAATGAACTTAAAAGACCCTATACAGACAACAAGCAAAACGAACGTCATCTACAAAATACCTTGCAAGAACTGTGACAAACACTACATTGGACAAACAGGCATAAAGCTAGCCACCAGGATACATGAACATCAACTAGCCACAAAATGACATGACCCACTATCACCAGTATCCTTACATACAGATGAGGAAGGACACCACTTTGATTGGGACAACACATCCATCCTAGGACAAGCCAAACGGAGACACGCACGAGAATTCCTAGAAGCATGGCATTCCAACTGGAACTCCATCAACAAACACATTGATTTGGAGCCCATCTACCATCCTCTGAGAAAAAGAACAGGAAATGACATCACCAATGCAGGGAATGACATCACCAGCCCAAGGAAACCTAAACAGATAAATAGAAAGCAGGACTTAACACCAGCGCTTCACCGGAGGCTCACTGATGATGTTACCTAGAATGGTGACGAAACGTCTGAAAACTAACCTTCCAGCTCAGCGAGCAAACTCACATCCAAATATTTCCATAATTGCATTAGAAAGGAATAATTTTCATTTTTACAATACTTTTCAGGATTAAAGTATATTTGAAAACACTTCATGCTGATTAACAACTTTAAATGTGCTGTAAATAAGCTAATGTAATTTCTACAAAGCACCGACAGAAACGATGCATCTGATCAAATTATAAAATGATCAAATAAACTGGGTTAAAATTGTTTCAGGGTTAGTAGAAACTGCAAATGCTGGAGAATCTGAGATAACAAGGTGCAGAGCTAAATGATCACAGCAGGCCAAGCAGCATCAGAGGAGCAGGAAAGCTGAAGTTTCGGGCCTAGGCCTCTACACCAATTCTTTTGTTCCCCTTCAGCTTTTGTCATAGAGCCGTACAGTGTGGAGACACACCCTTCAGTCCAACCAGTCCATGCCAAACATTATCCCAAACTAAATTAGTCCCACCTGCCTGATCCTGGCCCATATTCCTCCAAAAATTCTTATTCATACCCTTAACTAAGTGTCTTTTTAAGATTGCATGTGTGCCCAAATTCAGAAATTGCTCTAAAGTCTCAGCGGGTCTGGCAATATATGTGGAGAGAAATCAGAGTTAACATTTCAGGTCTGGGTTCTGAGGAAGGGCGACTGGACCCTAAACGTTAACTCTGCTTCCTCTCCACAGATGCTGCTAGACGTGCTGAGATTTTCCAGTGATTTCTGTTTGTGTTTCTGATTTCCAATATCCACAGTTCTCTCAGTTTTTTGTATTAATAAGAACCCATTCCCTAACAACTTCCCATTCTGAAGAAGAGTCATACTGGATTTGTAGTATTAGCTCTGTTTCTCTCTCCACAGATGTTGCAAAGCTTGCTGAGTTTCTCCGGCATTTTCTGTGCATTTAATCAAATAATCAGTTTCATTAACTGATAGTATTGGAGGCATAAATACTAGCCAGAATATAATAGGAACTCTCTTTTGCTCTTTTTAAAAGCACACATGAGATGTTTTGCATGAAATGGAAAAAGTCGGCATGGTTAACCATCTCATGCAAAAGACACCCAAGCATACCAGGTACCTAAAAACAAAACTCTGGCATTTACTTTGAGTAGAATTAAGTGCCACTTCTGCAGAATGAGAACATGCATTTGAAGTTAAGGGAAATTAAAGGTAAATTATTTGTTGAATATGGAAGCAGATGCATTGGTATTTATTTTGGAGGTTCTGAAACTGCTGTTCTGGTATTCCAACAATTGCATAACCTGTTTTTCTATTTTGCAATAGTAACACACTCACATCAAAGTATGATAGGTCACAAACCCAAAACGTCAATTCTTTGACTGATGTTGCCAGATCAGCTTTCCTAGTATTTTCTCTCTTTTTATTGGAAAGAGCTTTACAGTGGTCACAACATTAATGCATCATGTTTTAATCTGAATCGAGACAAAAAAACTGCAGATGCTGGAATCCAAGGTCGACAGTCAGGAGGCTGGAAGAACACAGCAAGCCAGGCAGCATCTGGAGGAAAGGAGCAGTCAACGTTTCGGGTATAATCCTTCTTCAGTTGAAGGATCATACCCGAAACATTGACTGCTCCTTTTCTCCACATGCTGCCTGGCTTGCTTCTTCCAGCCTCCAGTTTGTCTACCTTTCATTTGTACCACGTTTTACCACTAGGGGGTGGCATTGACGAGTTATTTCTTCACAAGATAATAAAGTGTGAAGCTGGATGAACACAGCAAGCCAAGCAGCATCTCAGGAGCACAAAGCTGACATTTTGGGCCTAGATCCTTCGAAGGGTCTTTTGTGCTCCTGAGATGCTGCTTGGCCTGCTGTGTTCATCCAGCTTCACACTTTATTATCTTGGATTCTCCAGCATCTGCAGTTCCCATTATCTCTTATTTCTTCACAAATTGGACTGCATAACTCAGTGTATTGACGGTGAAAACTGAGCAAACTTGCTAAATTGAAAAGAATTTCAATTGATAGCCAAAAGTACTGTGTTGCCCTTGAATAATTTTGTGTCAATATTATATTTTTGAATCAGCAGTAATTGTAAAGTCTTAGGATGAATATGTGAATGAAGTTTCTAATTGTTCACTGCTTTGGAGCTTGTCAAATGGATACATCACACACAACATAGTATGTGGTCTCTTTTAATAGCATGTTGAAGAGGCAGTTGCAGCCTGAAACAAGTCACGTAATAGCCAGGATTAGCAAAGTGTTTGCAGCATTGAAAACTGCTTGGAGACTATGCCATAGAGTTGTAGGTCAATTCAAGTGTTTCAAATGTTTGTTGCAAATGGTTGTTAATATTAAAAAATATAAAATGGTTGGAAACTAAGTTGTGAAGAGGAGAGAACTGGTGCTGTACACTAAGTGCAAAGCAAACAAGATACAAATGAATGGTACAACGAATGGTAGAAAAGGACAAATACCACAATGAGAGTCCCATGTATGTAACAATTAGGATGGTAGGTGGCAAATCAGATTAAATGTATTTTTGTTTTGGTGAATAGTTACAACAATAAACGCAAAAGAATGTAATGAGCAGAATGTTCTTTGCATGCCTGGAGCTGAAAAAAGAGAGGGCAGGGGAACTTCATTCGGCAAGAGGGAAATTTCAGTTTCCCCAACAGCGGGTTAAAGTTTGTCTTCCATATTCTCAGAACCTTTCTGGTTACGTTTCCCAAACTTCACATTTGGGAACCAGTTTTTTATTCATTAGCGTGTCATGAATACTCAGACCCACAGGAATTACGGTCAGAGACACAATTGTGTTGGATGAAAACGGCAAACAAAAACCCGACTAGCAAGAAGTAAAAAGACTGGTTGAGCTCCTTCTCCAAACTCTGCTAAACACAAACTCCTTCAGTTAGGGTGTCGCCTGGGTGACACCAACAAACATAACCAGAATAGGTATGCTGCGATCAACACAAAAAGAGGCTCAACTCAAAAGGTATTTTGTGTTTGTGACCTTATCCCAGGCAAGCAGTAGCAATCAGATGTGCTCTGGGCCAATGAGTAAGAGGCAGGACCACTGTGGTATCAGCGGCATTACATCGGTAGCTGCAAATAAAGGACCTACGCCAATTGCGTGGGAGGCATTAGATGGAGGCATCTGGCACTATCAACACCTTTTCTCCCCTAGCACTCCCACCCCCATTATTATATAAACGTTGCCCCCTCCACATTTCACATCAGCTCTGATGGAGAGTCATCTAGACTCAAAACATTAACTTGCTCTCTCTCCATGGAAGCTGCATGACCCGCTGTGATCCCCAGCATTTTTTGTTTTCAGTACAAATTCCAGCATCTGCAGTAATTTGCTCCTCTGATATCATGATTCTCTGCAGTGGCAACATTACAATGTTAACTCATAACTCGAAGCATTGTGTAGACAGTGGTATGCAGAGCACATCAGATCATCCATTCTGTAGCAGCACTGGAGCCACATGGCCACTGACGTCTGTAGTCGCCTCTGCCCTTGTCAGTCTGGATGGCCTTCCATTGCCAACCTGCTGCAAGCTGTACATCTTTTC
Source organism: Stegostoma tigrinum (assembly GCF_030684315.1). Taxonomy (NCBI): domain Eukaryota; kingdom Metazoa; phylum Chordata; class Chondrichthyes; order Orectolobiformes; family Stegostomatidae; genus Stegostoma; species Stegostoma tigrinum. The sequence continues at coordinate 74,781,511 of NC_081356.1, forward strand.
ATTCTTTGACAGCCTAGAGGTGAATCCAAACCTTGTAGCCACTTTCTGTTTGCTGTCAGGCATTTCCAGTAGTGACTAGGTGGGGTCATCCAACAGAGGTAAAGTGATGCTTCTGGGTTACAGAAAATCAGGCGAGTGCTGGTCAGGTAGCTTTTATGTATGGCATCTGAATACTGAAGCCCAGAATGTCCTGCTGGGCTTCAGAACTTCCTGCCCTTAAAATTTGCTTTTTACATGCTCTTGCATACTTAATAGGCTGAGTGGAATTTACTTCCTTTAGAATACCCGTACCCACTCTCTTTCCACACCCCTTTCCCATAATGTGAGACAGGAATGCAGATTTGAGGTTACTATCAGCTATGACCTTATTAAGTGATGGAGCAAGCTCATGAAGTTGATTGACCTACTCATGCAACTAGTTTGCATGTTTGTATGTATGAAAGTCCATTGTCAGTCAACTTACCCATTGAAAGCCTATCATACAGACATAAAGCACTTACAGGAGGCTGTTATCCACTGTTGATTGGCTAACAGCTGTAGCAGTATCAAACTGCTTGTACTGCCACAAACCTAGCAAGCAGGTGCATGAGGAAGTCACTTGGAACCTGAGCTAAGGCCTAGGATTGGATCATGGAAGGTTTCGAAAGCTAAGGGAGAAAGTTGGAGAGCGATTTGACGGTTGGGTTTTGTAAAGTAGCTGGACAGGAAGGAAAGTGGAATGTCTTTAATGTGCAAAGGCATCCCCTGAACACAGTAGAGACAACAAGGTGTAGAGCTGGATGAGCACAGCAGGCCAGGCAGCACCAGAGGAGCAGAAAAGCTGATGTTTCGGGCATAGACCCTTCTTCAGAAAAAAAGAAGACAGTATTTCCCTTTCTTTCTGCCGAGATAAACATTCTTTTTTTAAAAAAAAGGAAAACATCCAACTGCATGCCAACTTTTTTTAGAATGACCAGTGTACTATCAGAGTCCACTGAAATTTTGACAAGCTCAATTGAACTATATATTTTATATATACGTGTGCTGCATACATACATATCTTCAGTATTATTGGGGGTGAGTTCAGGAGCAGGCAGAGAGGTAAACAGCTGGACACCTGATAAATTACTTGCTCACACGATGGAAAACACACTTACTGAAGTGTATGATTGTCCAGCCTTTAGTCTCAAAAGAAGATTTGTCCCACCCATCTCAATTTCTTGCATACTGTTACCTCCTCCAGAATCCTGCATTCCTTTAAATCTAGACTTCATCACCCACACTCATAAAACTTTCAATCAATAGTGTTAAGCTCGAGAAAGGGTTTACGAGTCCCCTATTCAAAAGTGTGGCCTTTTTGTTTTACTTATGGTTGTGGCCCAAAAGAATAACTTCTGCAACCCAATTGTTGATGCCAACGGACCCTACAAAATGTCAAGGATCGTTGTTGTTTCTTGGGCCTGTATCCTCTGCTGCTTCAACCCTTACCCTGCTCGACAACTCTCCCTCCGCTCCAGTTTTCTCACTGGCCACACAGAGGTGTAGCACTGTAGGTAATAAGTGAGCAATTATTAACTTGAACTAAAAAAGTAAGAGGTGTCACTCCAAAAAATGGCGGAGCATGCCTGATGACTCTCTGCTCAATTTCCACATTAACAACAGTGTGCTATTTCTTATACAGTTTGTTGATTGACCATAAAATGCTTTGGGAAGTATGAACATTCTGAAACGCTGCATATAAATCTATGTATTCCTTTCAAGATGTTAAATAGTGTGCTACTATTCCCTTATTTCTACCCTGAACTAATAATGGCAGTCATTTGTAAGCAGAAGAGTGAAATATCCCAAGATACTTCACAGAATCATTATCAAACCAAATTTGACATTGAACCACACAAAAAAGTTTCAGAGATAGTAGGAACTGCAGATGCTGGAGATTCTGAGATAACAAGATGTGGAGCTGGATGAACATAGCAGGCCAAGCAGCATCAGTGGAGCAGGAAGGCTGACATTTCGGGCCTAGACCCTTCTTCAGAAATTTCTGAAGAAAGGTCTAGCCCCGAAACATCAGCTTTCCTGCTCCACTGATGCTGCTTGGCCTGCTGCGTTCATCCAGCTCTACACATAGAAAAGTTATTCGGTTTCATGACTAAAATCTTGCTCAAATCATTTTAAGATGTCTTTTATAGGTGAAAGTAGCTGTTTAGGAAAGGACGTTCCAGAGCATTGGCAGCTGCCATGGATAATGTGATTAACATTGATGATGCAGAATAACACCAGGTAAGTCCATATATCTCATGATGTGGAGCTGGTGGAGATGACAGGAAGACTGAGGCATTGGAGGGATTAAAAAAAGAAAGATCACACTGCGGAGCTGGTTAACTGGGAGTCATTGTAGGTCAGGAAGCGCAGAGGTGATGATTGAACAAGTCTTGGTACAAGTTAGGAAATTTACAGAGTTTTCAATGGCCTCAAGTTTACAGGATGGGTATAACATGGGTTGTCAGTAACAAGTGCACATGTTTAGGGGTAACAGAGTTTTAGGATAAGCTGAGAAAGTGCAGAGTAGAGTGATGTCACATGGTGATATAGATAGGCCTTGTGATGCTGGGGATGTATAATTGGGAGCTCAACTCAAGCTCAAATACTTTGTTGAGAATGGAGTTTGTGGAAAATATGCAAAACAGTGACTTCAGTCTTTCCAATATTTGGTTGGAGAAAATTCTTTGCTATGGACATCAGACAAACAGTTTGCCAATTTATAAATGGACGAAGGGGCCAAGACAGTCAGGTCAAATTAGATCTAGGTATCATCAGCAAAAATGTGAAACTTCACACTATTTTTGTATGATGTTGCCAAGAAAACATAGGTGAGAAGTGAGAGCAGCTAAGAATAGAACCTTGCGAATATCAGAAATGTTGGAACAGGCAAAGAACCCAATTACAAATGATGCCCTGGTTGTAACTAGAAAGATTAAAATAGAATTAAAAGAGTACAGTCACACATAGCTGGATAACTGGAGAAGGATGGTGTGGTCAACCATGTCAAAGGCTACAAACAAGTCAAGAAAGATGAGAAGGATTAGTTTGACATGACAAGTCACATAGAGTGTCATTTGTGACTTAAGTAACAGCTGTTACAATGCTATGGTGTGGCAGAAACCTGACAAGAGAGGATCAAATGTGGTATTATGGATTTGGAATGTTAAACGTGTTCAGAAACTTGATAGAGAGGACATTGAGATTGGAAACGTGTGCTCATTTGCATGGATGGAGGGGTTTTTTTGTATGAGAGGGGCAATGACAGCAGATTTACAATCCATCAGGACAGTCCTTGTGGAGAGAGAATGACTAATAATACCAGCTAAGATGGGTACCTGAAAGAGAAGCAGTTCAGTGGGAATAGGGCCATGGGAGTAGAGATTGGGTCTAATGGACAAGAGGAGGTTGGAGAGTGTATGAGGGAATTAGAAATTAGAAAAAGACATGAGTTCAAAGCCATGACAGATGGAACTTTTAGAGAAAGGAGAAGTGAGATCTGAGGCAGAGGCAGATGAATTGATGGCCTTGCTCATGTAACTAAAGAAATGCATGGACTTCTTGACCATTAGAGGTATGTGATGGATTTTTGAAATCAGAATTTATACAAAAGAAAAAATGTAATGCAATTGGTTCACAGAATTAGTCAGAATTATTTATTTAAAGAAACATTTATTATTGTGAAATGTTAACATCCTGAATACAAGCTGACCACTCTAATAAATATTTAATTAAAATCAACTTTCCTCATTTATCTTTGGAGGAGCAACAAAAAGAAACCAACACATCCGCATCAGAAATGCGCCGACCCCCCTCGCCCCGTACTTTCTGTTCCACTCTAATGGAAAGAAGAAAAGGTTTCTTTATTTAAAGTTTACTGCCAACTGTTTACTGGCCAATTGGAAATTGTTAAATATTATTATTAAATGTAACAAATCATTTCTTACTTGCTAAAATAAAGATTTGTTGTTAAAAGAAATCTGTAACGAACATCTAATGGCTTTCTACTCCTCAAGGACAGCATTCTGCCCACTGTTGCAGAAGCAGCAAGATTTTCCCACAAAGGCACCATCCCCCGACACCTCTCCACTCTTCCCCCCACCCTCCACCTCCCCACTGATCCATTGATTGACTTATTTATTTATTGTTGTCACATATATCCAAATACAATGAAAAGCGTTGTTTTGCATGCACAGCAGGCAGATCACACCATACAAAAATGCATCAGAGTAGCAGAACAAAGAATAGAATAGTGTTACAGCCGCAGAGAGAGAGATGTCAGAATTAAAGGTCAAGGGGTCCATTCAAAAGCCTCATATCTGCAGTGAAGAGGTTGCTCTTGAATTTGTCCGTATGTGTATTTAAATGTGAAACTTCACACTATTTTTGTATGATGTTGCCAAGAAAACATAGGTGAGAAGTGAGAGCAGCTAAGAATAGAACCTTGCGAATATCAGAAATGTTGGAACAGGCAAAGAACCCAATTACAAATGATGCCCTGGTTGTAACTAGAAAGATTAAAATAGAATTAAGAGAGTACAGTCACACATAGCTGGATAACTGGAGAAGGATGGTGTGGTCAACCATGCCAAAGGCTACAAACAAGTCAAGAAAGATGAGAAGGATTAGTTTGACATGACAAGTCACATAGAGTGTCATTTGTGACTTAAGTAACAGCTGTTACAATGCTATGGAGTTCTGAGGAAGGGTCACTGGACCCGAAACGTTAACTCTGTTTTTTCCTTCACAGATGCTGCCAGACCTGCTGAGCTTTTTCAGCCACTTTGTTTTTGTTCCTGATTTACAGCATCCGCAGTTTTTTTGGTTTTTATTCAATGGATGGAAAGCTAGTCTGTGTGATTGACTGGGCTGTGTTCTTGACTCTCTGTAGTTTCTTGTGGTTTTGGGCAGAGCAGTTGCCACACCAAGCTGTGATGCATCTGAATACGATGCTTTCTATGGTGTATCGTTAAAAATTGGTAAGAGTCTATGTGGGCATGTTGAATTTCCTTAGCCTCTTTAGGAAGTAGAGGTGTTGTTATGCTTTCTTGGCTATTGTATTGATATGGTTGGACCAGGACAAATCATTGGTGATCTTTACTCCCAGTAACCTGATGCTCTTGGCCATCTCTACCTCAGCACCAATGATGTAGGTGGGTGAGGGAGGTGCCCTGCACTTCGCTTTTTGAAGTCGATGGTCAGCTCCTCTATTTTGCTGATGTTGACAAAAAAGTCGTTGTCTTTTCACCATGCAAACTCTTTCCTGCATTCTGTCTTATCATTGTGATCTGATCTACAACAGCGGCGTCATCAGAAAACTTGTAAATGGAGTTGCGACGGAATTTGGTCACACAGTCATGGGTGTATAAAGAGTACAGGATAAGGGGGTAAGTAGGCAGGCTTGCGGGGGCACCAGAGTTGAGGATTATGGTGGATGAAGTGTTGTCACCTATTCTTATTGATTGCGATCTATGGGTCAGGAAGTTGAGGATCCAGTTACACAGGGGAAAGCCGAGACCTCGGTCTCGGAGCTTAGAGATGAATTTATTTGGAATTATGGTGATGAAGGCAGAACTATAATCAATCAGTAGGAGTCTGACTTGGGTATCTTTGTTGTCCATATGTTTCAGGGATGAGTATAGGGCCAGGGAGATGGCACCTGCTGTGGACCTGTTGCACCAGAAGGTGAACTGCAAAGGGTCAAAGAGGTTTGGTAGGCTGGAGTTGACATGAGCCATGTCTAACCTCTTGAGGACTTCATAATTACAGAGGCCAGGGCGGTTGTCATTGAGGCAATCTGCATAATTTTCCTTTGGCACTGGGATGATAGTGGTCTTCTTGAAGTACCTGGGGACTTCACATTGTAGTAAGGAGAGGTTAAAGGTGTCTGCAAATACTCCCGTTGGCTGGCCTGCACAGCTGGGGTCTTCACCTGGGCCAGTCAATTGCCATGAGTTTGCTGCCAAGAAGGCTGATATAATATCTGTGGCAATGACTGTGTGTACAGGTGCATCTAAGGTTGTTAAGATACTTAAACACTGTTTCACTAACATTCCGTTCAAAGCAAGCACAGAATGCATTGAGCTCATTGGGTAGGGATGCGCAGTGACCTGTGGTTCTGCTTGACTTTGCTTTGTAGCCTGTTGCATCGTATACGCCTGGCCATAAATGAAAGGTTTCCGTGTGTTTGGTCTGGGTCTCCAGCTATTGCCTCTTGGTGTCATTATGGCCTTGCAAAGGTTGTACCTAGATTTCCTGTATAGTTCAGTGTTGCCTGACTTGTACACCTCAGAACTGAATTTCAATAGGGAGTGGATCTTCTGGTTCATCCATGGTTTCCAGCTGGGGAGCATTCAGATTAACTTCTTTGACTCAGTCTTCTGCACACTTCGTTATGAAGTCTGTAATGATCGTGGCATACTTGTTTAGGTTGGCCGCTGAGTTCTTGAATATCAGACAGTCCACCAACTCTAAGCAGTCCTGTAGGAGCCCTTCTGTTCCTTCAGGCCAACACTGCACTATTTTCTGTACTGGGTCCTCATGCTTCAATTTCTATTTATAAGCTGGGAGGAGGGGCACAGCATTTTGATCTGATTTTTCAAAATACAGATAGGTGATAGAAAGTATGCATCTTTGATATTGTATAGCAACGGTCAAAGGTGTTCAGACCTCTGGTGGAACTGATGGTATTTTAGTAGCAGTTTCTTGAGGTTGGCCTGATTGAAGTCACTGCTAAAACAGCAGAGTGGCACACACCAAAACATGCTCTATGAGAGTAAATTTCTGTACAATTTCTCCTAGCCATTAGTTATAATTTTGGATGAAGAGCATTAGAAACACCAAAACAAAATATGTAAGCATTATCACAACATTTTCCCAAGGTTTCTTTAGTTCTATGCTGGAACTGTAGTAAAGTAGTGGCAGAACACTTTTACCCAAATGATGTAAACATAGCATTCAGTTAAATTAATTGAGTGTCTGCATTTGTTGGATAAGGAAGACCTTTTTTTTATTGAGAGCAAGCCTAATTTAGTTTGGACTTGGTATGACATTAAAATCTACAGTTTAAATTCCAGAGTTATTAATCTTAAACAGGGTTTTAATCAAGGTTTGCACTGAAAGAGTAGTTCAATTAAGAATAAGCTGAAAGTAGATTCTCACTAAATGTCTAAGATTGACCCTTTCTGTTGGGAGTATAAATAAATGGCCTATGTAGTGCAAATTTTAATGCCGTGGCAGTGTTTAGCATCTCAAGGAGTTAAGTAGAGGAAGGAAAGCAACGTTTACTTGTTTTTGCTGAATCAAAGCATCTGATTGGTGAGTAAGTTTGGGGGTATTTCTAATCTTTAAGTTAAAAGTCATGTCTTTAATTTGTGTTATGTCTTAGCCTTTTTATGCTCTCTTTTTCTCTTCAAAATAGTTTGGAAAGTGTAAGGATGATATCAGTGTACAAAAAACTTTATTATAATAAAGTGCAAAGAACAGGAGGTCCTGCAATTGTAAAGAGCAGTGATAGTTTAGTAAGTTACTAATACATGGGACAAAATACATTAGAGACGGCAGGTCGGGTGATAGTTTGCTGCTGTGGCTGACAGCAGTTGGACTGCAAGATAATCCAGAGTGAATGCATTTGGCAAGTGCTCAGAGCTTGACAAACACTGGATCCAAGATAAAGAGCTGGAGTCCAAACTGCAGATATTGCAACATGTCAAGGAAGGGAAAAGTTACCTGGATACTTGGCTCCAGAAGTTGGTCACACTTGTCTGATTATGTAATTTAAATTTGGTCTGTGATCAGGGACAGGAGAGTGCAACTGCAGGTGAGACAGGTATGTGGACCCAATGGGTAGTTTTTGAAGACAGCAGAACCTGCAATTGTCCAACAGTTATGCCATTCTTGCAAGTTGTGTGGATGGGAGCTTGGACAGCAGGCAGGATGGGCAAACATCAAGTAGGGGCAGGAAATAGACAAATAACAGTGGTAGGTCACAGGATAATTAGGGGAATATTCACTGTTTGCTGCAGCCATGAGCAGGAATCCCAAAGGCTGTGTTATCTTCCCATTGCCAATCTTAAGGATACCTCCTCAAGGCTGGAGAGAAATGTGAAATGGGCAAGGAGGGATACAGATGATGTTGTTCACATTAGTACACAAGCACTGAAACAACATTGATGGGCTTAGAAAGGAGGTTCTGCTGTAAGAATTTGAACAGTTAGAAGCTAAATTAGAAACTAGAGCCTCCAATCAAATAATCTCAGGATTACTGCTTGAGCCATGAACGAACTGGTATAGGGGAAATAACATCAAGGAGTTAAATACATGACTCAAAGATTGGTGTGGGAGGAATTAGTTTCAGTTCAGGGGACACGAGCACCGATATTAGGACAGAAGGGAGCTGTTCTAATGGGAAATTGGTGTAAATCAGGATTTGAAAGTGAAGGAAGAGCTCAAAGAAAATTATAATTACCAGAGGAGTAGTATTGAGTAAACTGTTGGAATTTGTGTTGACAAGCCCCAAGATCTTGATGGATTCCATCCTTGTGTCATGAAAGAAGTAACTAGAGAGATAGTTGATGCAGTTATTTTAGTTTTCCTAAACTCATTAGGTTCTGGGAAAGTTCCTTTAGATTGAAAAATAACTAACTTCTTTATTCAAAAAGAGAGGGGTACAGAAAGCAGGAAACTATAGGCAGGTTAGCTTAATATCTATTCCAGAGAAAATGTTAGAAACTGCTTTAAAGATGTTATTACAGGGCACTTGGATAAGATGAAGATTATCAGGCAGAGCCAACATGGATTGTCAAAGGGAAATCATGCTTAAATCAATTTACTGGAATTCTTTAAAGAAACAACTTGTGATGTAGATAAAAGAAATCCAGATGACGTATTGTATTTAGATTTCCAGAAGGTATTTGATAATGTGTCGTATCAAATGTTATTGCAGGAAATAAAAGCTCATGTTATAGGGGTTAATATATGGACATGGATAGAAGAATGACTGGCTAGTAGGAAGCCTGACAGAATATCATGAGTGTTGTGCCACAGGAGTTGGTGCTGGGGTCTCACTCTTCATAATTTATGTAAATGACTTTTATGAAGGGAAAACAGGTATGTAGCTAATTTGCTGATGACATAAGGATAACAAGGAAAGTAAGTTGTGAAGTGTTATAGCTCCTTATAGCATAAAATAATATAGATAGGTTAAGCAAGTGGACTAAGATTTGGCAAATGAACTTCAATATGGCAAATGTGAAATTGTCCATTTTGGCAGAAAGAGTGAAAAACAGAAGCATAATATCTCAATGGTGAGAAGTTGCCGAGTTCTGAGATGCAGAGCGATCTGGGTGTCTTAGATCATGAATCACAGAAGGTTAACATGCAGGAACAACTAGTAATCAGGAAAGCTAATAGAATGTTTAGTTTTATGTGGGGGGAATTGAATGCAAGAGTAATGAATTAATGCTTCAGTTATACAGAGCATAGATGAAACCATTTCTGGAGTACTATGTACAGTACTGTCACCGATATATGGAAGGATGTTAATGCATTGGTAGCAATTCATGGCTAGATTAATACCTTTAATGAGCAGAATGCCTAATAAAGAAAATCTAGACAGGCTAGCCTTGTAGTATCTGGAGTTTAGAAGAGTCAGAAATGATTTATTTGAAACATGTAAGATCCTGAGAATATTTGAGCTGCTCAGAGCAACTGCAACAACTGCATTGGAAGACCAATTACTGATTATTGCAGTACTCCAATACAAATAAACCACTTTGAACGTTGACATTTACACTTGTGATTGGATCAAGCTGAACCTGCATGAGAGAGATCTTGCAAGATGACAAGCTGGCTGGGGACAAACGGGGGGGGGGGGGTTGGGGGGGGGGTCCCAGAGGACTGGAAACTGGTAATGTAACACCTCTGTTTAAGGAGTGAGGGAGGTAGAAGACAGGAAATTATAGGCAAGTTAGCCTGACTTCAGTCATTGGTAAGATTTTAGAGTACATTATTAGGAATCAGATTGCAGAGAGTTTGGAGAAGTACATGGTAAAATAGAGCTGAGTCAGCACAGTTTCATAAAGGGGAGACCATCCCTGAAAAATCTGTTAGAATTTTTTAAAGGATACAATGAGCAAATTAGACAAGGGAGAGCCATTGAACGTGATATATTTGGATTTTCAGAAGGCCTTTAAGAAGGTGTCACATAGGAAGGTGCTAAATAAGAGCCAATGTGTTAGAGGCAGGGTATTGGCAGAATAGAGGGTTGGCTGACTGGCAGAATGCAGAGAGAGGAGATAAAGGTATCTTTTTCAGGATGGCAACCAGTGACTGATTGAGTTCATCGGTGTCAATGTTGGGACTGCAACTACTCACATTATGTATTAACAATGTGGATGGAGGAACTGAGGGCAAAGTTTGGAAACAAAAAGATAGGTGCAAGGATAGGTAGTGTTGCGGGAATGGGGAGGCTGCAAAAGGACTTGGATATGCTAGGAGAGTGGGCGAATAAGTGGTAGGTTGAATATAATGTTGGAAAATGTGAAATTGTGCATTTTGTAGGCAGGTTCAGGGCATAGACTATTTTATAAATGGGGAAAGTCTTCAGAAAACTGAATCACAAAAGGACTCAGGAGTCCCAGTTCAGGATTCTCTTAGGGTTAACAAGCACGTTCAACTGGCAGTTCAGAAAGCTAATGCAATGTTGACATTCATTTTAAGAGTGTTAGAATATAAGAGCAGTGATGTACTGTTGAGGCTGTATAAAGCTCTGTTCATACTGCATTTGGAATATTGTGAGCTGTTTTGGGCCCTGTAACCAAGGAATGAGGTACTGATTTGGAGGGATTCCAGAGAAGGTTCACAAGAATGATCTAAGGAATGTAGGTCTTGTGATATGAGGGGTGGTTGAGCACTCTAGAGATGTACTTGATGGTGTTTAGAAAGATGAGATATTGAAACTTACAGGTTTGGATAGAGTGGAAGTGGCGAAGATGTTTCCACTAGTAGGAGAGACAAGGACCCGAGAGCATAGTCTCAAAGTGAAGGGACAATCTTCTGGGACTGAGATAAGAGGAATATCTTCAGCCAGAGGGTAGTGAATCTGTGAAACTCATTTCCACAGAAGACTGTGGAAGCCAAGTCATTGTGTGTATTAAGAGTGAGATAGATACGTTCTTGATTAGTAAGGGGGTCAACGGCTACGGGGAGAAGGTCGAAGAATGGGGTTGAGAAACAGCTATGTTTGAATGAGTCAGTGGACTGAATGGCTAATTCTGCTTCAATACCTTATAGTCTTCATATTCTGTCCAGTTGTTGCCAGCTTCCTCCAGGTTCCTTGACATTTTATGCAGACTTTTAGGCAGTACAAAAATTATCCAAGTATAATCATTTGTATTTTGTATCATCTTTATTATAACAAAATGTCACAAACCATTTAACAGGGACATTATAAAATAAAATATGTCAAGCCACATAAGCAGACATTATACAGATGGCCAATAGCTAGATCAAAGGGGCGGGTTTGAAGGAATGTTTTAAAGGAGGTAAAAAGGAATGAATTCTAGAACTTAGAGTGAAAGCCTGACCCAAGCTGGATAAAGAGCATCTCATTTTCCACCTACAATCTTCATAACTCATCTTGGAGTTGAACAATTTCAAACCATGTATGCTGCTCTCCAATGTGATTACATCTCTCTACCACACTGCAAAGCTCTACCATGCCCCACCCACCAGGACCCATGTCATGTTTGCAGCAAAACCGAGTTATTTTGTGCTATTAACAATATCAATAATGTTTCTCCTTACCATTAGCATTCCCTTTACCTTTTTTCTCTGGGCATCAGTCCCATCTGAAGCACTTGCTCCTCTTCCTCCCTTTCCAACTGCATTAAAATACTTTCAATCCCTTTCCATTCTGAAGAAGGCATGTTGGACTCAAAACTTGGTTTTTTTCTGTACAGATGCTGCCAAACTTGCCAAGTTTCCCCAGCACTTACTGTTTTCATTTCAGATTTCCAGCATCCATTGCACTTTGTTCTTATTCTAGAACTTAGGGCCTAGGCAGTTGAAGGGAAGGTTTTTAATGGTAGTACTCAGAGGTCAGATGACCAAACGTGCAGATATCATAGAATATTGTAATGTTGGAGGAGATTGCAGAGAAAGGGAGAGATGACACAATGGAGGGACTTGAAAACAAGTTGGGAATTTTTATTTTAAAATAAAGATATAAATCAAAGACCAGTGTGGTCAGCAAGCAAAGGAGCAATTGACCAATGTAATTTGCTACAGGTTAGTAAATGGGCAGCTAAACTCTGGATGAGCTCAAGTTTGCAGAGGTTGCAATCTTGGAATTTGGCCAGGAATGTGTTGGAATCATTGAGTCTGAAAATAACAAAATTTTAGATGAGAATTTCAGCAGCAGAGGAACTGAGGCAAGGTGCAGATGGAAAATGTCAGAGAGTCAGAAATAATTAGGGAATTAGAATGGTGAGGTAGACCTGTATACCATCAATGTATGAGCAAACTGGAGTTGCAATTTCAGGTGTCAGGGGACTGCATGTAGATGTGACACATGAGAAGTTTAAGGATATACTCTTAGGGTTAAAAGAGAGGAGATATCAAAATGGAGTGTGGAATTCATGGTCTGAAGTTGTTGAACTCAAATTTCAGTACAAAAGGCTCTAAGTGCCGACATAGCAGATGAGGTGCTATCCATCCAGCTTGCACTGGGCTTCACTGAAACACTGTTGTAGGTCAAAAACGGAAATATGAGCTCAAGAGTAGAATGGTTTGTGGAAGTAGCAAACAGCCGGAAGGCAACGGTTATGCTTGTGAATGAACGGAGGTGTACTACCAAGCAACCATCCAGACTGCACTTGATCTCCCAAACTTAGATCACACCCAATTTTCCAGTTCCTTACCATTTTAGTACACCATCCTATTTTAGAACTATGTTGCATCTCTGGCAATTAAATGGTTTGTTCCTGTATGTGATTTTATCATTGAGCAGAAAGCCATTTTTTAATTCCTCTACCTTTCATAAGTGTTTTAAGCTGTTTGCATCGAATGTCCAAATGTGAATTGTTTAACTCTTTCAAATTCAATAATAGTTTGAGCAGCTCTTTTGCACATTCTGAAAGTGCCTTGGCCAAGCACTCTCAAGATGCTGTTTAACGTTTCTCATTGCCTTGAACAGAGATCTTCCGATATTGACCTTGAAACATTAACTCTGCTTCTCTCTCCACAGACCTGCTGAGTTTTTCCAGTACTTTGAGGTTAATTGAAAATATGTAGGAAGTAGAAGGCAACACAGAATGAATGTTAGTGATAATGGGAACCGCAGATGCTGGAGAATCCAAAATAACAAAGTGTGGAGCTGGATGAACACAGCACGCCAAGCAGCATCTCAGGAGCACAAAAGCTGACGATTTGGGCCTAGACCCTTCATCAGACCCTCTCTGATGAAGGGCCTAGGTCAGAAACGTCAGCTTTTGTGCTCCTGAGATGCTGCTTGGCCTGCTGTGTTCATCCAGCTCCACACTTTGTTATCATAGAATAAAGCTTATGTGCCTCTCCAGTGAACTGGCTTTGTCACACGTGAGTTCAAATTTCCTCACGCTGGTTTAACCTATTTTGCAACCTTTTCAAAGGCTATGAATGTTAATTTCATTCAAATTTGATAATACCCAGGGATACTTTGGAAAAAAAGTAATCAAAGCTTGGCTTCGGCCTAGTGTCATTGTGTTACCAACAAGTTCTCCAATACCAAAAATAAGTTCTCCCTATTCAGCTCAAACTGTCATTTTATTGTCATATTTGAGCTTTCTCAGTTCTTTCTCAACCTTTCCCCACCTTTCCCCCTGCCACCAGATGGCTTTTTTTTTCTCCTTTTTCCTGGAATTCTCTCTCCACTTATCCCTGCATGTAGTGTGGGCACAGTGGCTCAGCACCAGGGCTCGTGTTTGATTCCACCCTCAGGTGGCTCTGTGTGTAATTTGTACATTCTCCCTGTGTCTGCATGAGTTTCCTCCCACCGTTCAATGATGAGCAGAGCAAGTGGGTTAGCCACAGGAAATACTGGATTACAGGGATAGGGTGAGAGAGTGGATCTAGGTGCAATGGTCTTCCAAGGGTTGGCGTAGGCTTGATGGGCTGAATAGCCTGTTTCCATGCTGTAGGAATTCTATGATGCTTTTCTCCTTTCTCTTACTCTTTTCACTTCTGCCTGTTTTCTTTTTTCATTCCTGGAACTCTAATTCTAATTTCCAATCTTTCAGATGAGATTTTGATAGAGTGGCCAGGTCTATTTCAGGCTTCATGCCTTCTGCCTACAACAGCTTTGGCACTCAAGCCTATGGTTACAAAAATTCACTCAGACCTAAGTGGCATTACACATATTTGAAGAATGTCCTTATTAGTTTCAAGGGACCTCCTTCGTGCCTGATCAGTTGCATGGATTAAAATTTAAGCGAATGCAAAGACAGCCAGACATCAGGAACATCTGGTCAAATGATGCCTTTATTTTAAAATTCTCACCTTTGATTTACACTCCCTCAATGGCCTTGAACATCTGATCTATATGATGGTTTCTAGATATACAGTCATCCAAGGTATCTGTGCTCCTCAAAATTTGACCTCCAGCAGTCTAGACTTCAGATGTGCCACACTCAAAGCCAAGGCTTCCTCTACCCATTCCCATGGTTTACTGTCTACCTTTAGAAATTCCTTAAAACCTATCGCTTTGCTCAAGCTTTCGGCCTTCTGGCTGAAAATATCCATGTGATGTTTGATGTCAAAAGTCAGGAGAGAAGGGAGACTTTCTTCTTGCAGAGTAATTAAAGTGGAGGCTATCAATGATTTCAAAACCCCATTGTATAGGAACATGAAAGTCATAAATTTGCAGAGTTAACAGAATAGATGGAAGGAATGGACTGACTAGTTTGCTGGAGAGATTGACATTTATGCAACCAGCTGAATGGCCTCCTTCCATGACTAGATGATCTTTTTAATCTATTTTAGATGTCCCCAATTATAAAATTTAAACAATAATTATGCCAAAAATATTTAATCTTTTATGCATGTAAAATAGTCTTTCCGACTTCAAGATTTAATTTTAAAAACAAGCCAATTATTATTCTTTTACTGAAAACTCTTTTTATTGTATTTTCAAAACTAAAAACTTATCATATAATGAGCTTGTCATGAATTGGACAGTTGATAATTTAATGCATTCAGTTCAATCTTGCTGTAAATGTTGGTTTCAATGGAGAATAAAATGACTGAACAATTACTTATGGCGATGTCACTCCGTGTTCAATGGAAATTTATTCTTTGGCTTACTACAAACTAATATTTTGCATAAGAATAGAAGTTGCTCCAGACGCAATAACAGTCATAATAACTATGCTGATCATAAAGTACAATTGATTTATGAAAGTTACTAGCCATTTGAGTATTCTAGAATAAAATAAGCATCTGAGATTTAGATTAATATATTACATCTCCACACACTAGTTCAAAGTCCGTAGCTTCATCAGTCCAAGTAATTCAAGTGAGCTGATGAAAATTGTATAATACAGATGGAAAGGGATGAAAAGTATTAAAATGCTATTTGTTACATTTTGTCTTAACACTGCTAATGTACATATACCATTTAACTTACATTCTGCAATCTTCATCCTAGAACATAATATTTTCAGTTTATTTGCAATCTGTTGTGTTAGTTCTTGTATAGTCATAACTTTACAAAAAGGAAACAATGCATTCTGTTTTCTATAATAGTCTAAAAACTAAAACTGCATTCAATTTTGCTAATTTATCTGAACTCTTCAGTTTCATTCCACAGGCTACAAATAATCATCTGCTAGGTACTGGACAGCAGGTGTTCAAGATGGACAAATAATTGATAGGAGTACTTATTCTCCTTTATGCATATTGTTATCGATATAGAAAACACTTCTTTTAAAAAAAACTTGTCAAAATATACAATTATAACGAAAACAAATTTTACATGACATTATTCCTTCATATTTTAGCAAGTTTTCAACATGTTTTACAGGAAATGTTACAAATTGCTGATTATATGCTTTTATCATCTAGCATTTTGTTGACACCATCACATATTTTCTGCAGAGAAGCTTTGTAAGATCCGAATGGATTGTACAGCACAGCTAAGAACTCACAATCTGAAAAGTGATTAAAAACATGGTTGATGCGTCCATGTGACTTGGTGGTGAGATGCCGATCAATGATTTGATGAAGCAGGTCTCTGCATTCATTCAGAAGTTTGGACAGAACATGCCGATCGAAAGTAAAGTCAACCTGATGAAAACTCACAATGGTCATAGCTAACTGATGAACTTTCTTCTTGAACTTCTCCACAAGCATCAGCTCATCTTGATTGAATTGGCTATTCCTGTACAAGACTCCTAGTTTTATGATTACCTTTATAAGATCTTTGACAATTTTTTCTGCTTCTTTTTTGTTCTGTGTGTATTCCTTGGTTGCTTTGTATAGCTCATCCAAAACATCACTGCTTGTATCATCAATCAATGCAGTTGCTATCGACTTTGATGCCATCTTGCCAAGTATTTTCTTTTGGGCCTGAACAGCCAGGCTTTTGGAATTGAAGACTTCAGTGGCCACTGAAAACATGAAAAGATAGTTTAAGCAAATGATCCAAAATTGTGAAAATAGCAGAATTAGCTCAAATGTTTTTGTTCTGTTTGAATTATTTCCTCATAATGTGACCTTTTTTTCCAAGGACACACTTCCATCAAATGTAATACTGCACAATACTTCTGATCATATTGAGATTTGACCAGAGAATTCTGGCACATTATTTGCTTCAAACCTGAAAGTGAATATCTGCGTGTTATTCAGCATTATTACTTTGGGTCTTTAATGCTTGTAAAATAATTTTCAAGATCAAATAAAAAAAATCATGGTTTGTATATCTGGCAAACATTTTTATAGAAATACAAAAATTCCTTAATAATTTTGCAGGCTATGTGTTCAAAATGCCACATTATCAGATTTGAAAAAATGTAGAGAAGGTAAAAATATAGATTCTAAAAGCTACAACTGTTAACAGAAACATTCTACTCGATGAAAAACAGCACTGGGCCTGCAGCATTATCCCCTGTACCTATCAACCATTTCACAAATGTTATCAGTGATAGGGAGAAAGGGAGAATTGGGTGGCCCACTCATCCTCTCACTATGGTGAGATCCTTAAATGCCAAATTACTGGAAGCGTGGCATGGGAGGGGTGGGCTTGTCACTGCATAGTGTCCTGCATTGAAGAAAGAAGCTTGCCCCATTTTCACCATCCTGACTTGGAAATACAACATAGTTCCTTCAATGTCACTGGGTTAAAATCCTGGAACTTCTTCCCTGACAGTATTTTTGGGCATATCGACACCAAATGCTTACGGGAATTCAAGAAGGCAACTCATCACCACCATCTCAAGGGAAACTAAAGGTGGGTATTAAATGCTGGCCCAGCCAGCAAGGGCCACAACTCTTCAATTTATTTTTAGAAAAATGCATTGTACTGAGCTCCTCTGAAAATTCTGCAGATTCTCTTGGTCACAATCCTGGAATTTTCTACTTAACTCAATTGTGGTAGCACTTTCACCATAGTCTACACAGCAGTGCCAGGAGAAGACACAAGGAACAGGCAATACATTCTGCTTTACATCGCAATTTGTGTATAATGAAAAAGAAAATCTGATGCTGACTCAAGTTAACAGAAAAAAAAATATGCTGGAAGCTAAAATCAGTTTTACGTTGTAATTTCAGTGTCACTCAGAAACTTTGTAAATGTGTTCATAAAATGCACAGTCAAGCAGGGATCAGTTTTATTAAAGGTTGCACTACGTTCAGTAATAAAACAAAATTGTGCAGTTAATAGAAGTCCTTTTAACAATTAACGAACATGTAAGTTTCAAAGAAGGTTTTGTACTCCTCAAGGTTAATCTACACTTTAATTTCAGTGACATGTGGCAAAGTACTTGGATACTCACCTGGGTAATTACATTTTATTATTCAAAGAGAGTGCCTGAAGAATCACTTTTCTCATGACATGAAAATATAAGAAAGAAGTAACTTATATTGACAAAATCCCACAAGGCCTCAAAGACATCACAAACATTATTAATTATTTTTAAGGTACACTGATAAGAAGTCAAAATTGATTTATCAACTTACTAGGGTATCTAATAATCTTTAAGCAATAGCTTGGTACAAGCTAGACTATTTGACAAGCAATATGAATGTTTTTTGATGCATGTCTATAAATATTTACTTTACTATTTTCAGGATTTTCCAGTGATTCCAAACTTCTAAGTAGCATAAGGACGATATCAACTGACTGCAACAGGATCTAAACAAACTGGCTTGCATGTTAGGCAGACGTGGCATTTGGCAGTGAAAACAGAGAAGTGTAAATTTCTAAGATCGTGGGTGAGATCAGATTTGGGGATAGTCAACACTGATAATGATGAAAGTAATTAGCAAAATAAGTTTGTCATAAATGTGAGGTAGTACATTTTGGGAGGAAGGTCCCCTTGTAACTCAGAAGGTGAGAATCGAGGTAGAGGGACAATGGAATCTCGAAGTACAAGTAAACATATCTCTAAGAGATGCACCAACGGATAGCAAGGTTATAGAAAAAATGCAAACTAAGTGCTTGACTTCATTTCTCGCAGGGTAGAATTCAAAAGTAGGCAAGTTCTTGTTTAAACCATGTAGTTTACTGCATAGAGATCTGTTTACATATAATTGAAAAGATTCAGGACACTGGTGAGGGAGCAGAGAAGATTTATCTAGATTTACAAGTACAAGATGTGATAGAGTACACATCTGAAAAGGATTGAAAGGTTGTTTCTGTTGTCTCGAAAAAAATAGAGATGTTTGAAAGTTACAAAAGGCTTTGAAAGAATGCAGGCAGAGAGAATGTTTCCTCTTGTGAAGATGCATATAATTAGAGGCTCAGTATAATATAGTGACCAAGTGCCCAATGCAAAAATCAAACAAAACTTCTTTATCCAAAGAATGGTGAGAATGTCGATCAAACAGAATACTATCGATAATGGTAAAGCGAAGCATGACAAACCATTTGAGGGAAAATTGAATAGATTGTTATAGTGGTCAATTTAGATGAGGAAAGATAGCAGGAAATCTGAGTGAAGCACAAACACCATAATGGATTAGTGGGCAAAATGCTCAGTTTCTGAGTCAGTACCTGAGATATGAAATTCTATGCAATTTTAACATCAGAATGTTGCTTGTCCAGCAGTCAACATAGGTCAACGAGCATCAGGGCGGTCAGCCTTGCTGACAGTTACAACAGAAACAATAGACAATAGACAATAGGTGCTGGAGTAGGCCATTCGGCCCTTCGAGCCAGCACCACCATTCATTATGATCATGGCTGATCATCCACAATCAGTATCCTGTTCCTGCCTTATCCCCATAACCCTTGATTCCACTATCTTTAAGAGCTCTGTCTATCTCTTTCTTGAAAGCATCCAGAGAGTTGGCCTCCACTGCCTTCTGGGGCAGAGCATTCCATATATCCACCACTCTCTGGGTGAAGAAGTTTTTCCTCAACTCTGTTCTAAATGGCCTACCCCTTATTTTTAAACTGTCCTCTGGTTCTGGACTCACCCATCAGCGGAAACATGCTTCCTGCCTCCACAGTGTCCAATCCCTTAATAATCTTATACGTCTCAATCAGATAATAATCTTAAATGTCTCAATCAGATCTTTGGATGACTAATGCAGAGCATGGAAAGTAGAATGTGGGAGAACCAGCCAAGTGGACATTATCCAACACTGGAAAATCAGTAGCTCCTTCATCAGAGGTAGGCATTGCCAGTGAAAGTCGGTAAACAAGAAGATGGAGGCACACTCTGAACACTCAAATTTAAAAAGTAAGAAGTGCACACAGTTGGTGTTTAGGTCTGTGTATATGCGCCCGTGTCTATGCAAGTGTGTCTGCATGTGCGGCGTGTCTGTGTGTGCGGTGCTCATGCTTTTTCATTAAGTTTGATATCATCTTTAACCTTTCTAGTTAACCAAGGATGCCAAGTCTGATGTTTAGAATTTCTCCGACTCTTTAGAATGCATCCTTTCTGTGTATACTGAAAGATACCTTTAAATGTTTCGGTCACTCGGATCAAGAAGAGTGTAAGCCCATCGACTTTCCTGCTCCTCTGATGCTGCCTGACCTGCTGTGTTCCTCCGGCTCCACACTGTATTGACCATTTAAATGTTTGCAACTTTGGGCTGAATCTCATGACTTTTTTGGTTAAGTGCAGGGTTATTCACCATGAGGCTGAGCCAGTTTCTTTGTTGTAACCTGCCAAAGCTGTTGCATTAATTACCTGTCGTGCCCCTATGACATCTGTTACATCCAATTTCTGCCCCATCTTACCACAAGCCATTCCCAGAACAACTCTGTGCACTGCGAATCTCTTACACCCATGCCATCTTTGGAATGCTGCTGTGCACCCAAAGAGCACTGGCATTCTGAAACTGCCCTGCTCAGTCAAGGATGGAGTCACAAGATGATGGAAATGGCGAGGATTCTTCAACAGAGACCTGTGGACACATGGTGCAAAGTAGAGGAGCCCTCTTCCCAGAAGGCTGACACTGGAGGCCATGCTACCAGGCCCTGCCAGCCTGGTCTAAGATCATTTTCAGAGTGCTGACCCTTACCTGCTGCTCATGAGCAAACTCTCCTGTTCCTGAATGCCAACCAAATTAGAAAACTCTATCCTAAGAGGTGTGACTGCCTCTGGTACAAAGTATCTTAGCCTGTCCCTTATGTGTGTCTGTAGTTCAGCTAACGCAAACTCTGAGCCAAAGCTGCTCAAACTTGATGCACTTATAGCAGATATGTTTGCCCTAATCAAACTGGCATCCAGTACCTCCTACATGCTGCAGCTGTGACACATCACCAACTGTAGCACCATTAATGTGTTTGAATTAGTCAATTTGTTGTATATTTAATTATGTTTTTATATATTTTCTTAACCATTCTATGAGTCACTATACCATTTTGAACTTTAGGAATAGAATGAACCTTCATCACTTATGAGGAAGTCACCACAAATGTAGTTTATTTGCCTGTAGCTGAGTAATAACCAATTCCTGGACGATGGAAATGATAGTACAAGCAAAAGCAAAGAAACACCTTTTTCCCCAACTCCTTCAATTACCCAACTCACAACACTGTTATAAGTAGCAGTCAAATTATCTCCGAGAGGGAAGTCAATAGCCTGGTGGTATTTTTGCAAGTCTATTACTGTAGCGACCCAAATAATGTTCTGGTTGCTTAATGTCCTTCAGGGAAGGATATCTGTCACCTTCACCTGGTCTGGCCTACGTGTGATTCCAAGCTCACATTAATTTGTTTGACTCTCAGTTGCCCTCTGAAATGACCTAGCAAGTCACTTATTTGTACCAATCACTACAAAGTCTCAAAGAACGAAAACCAAAGGAACTGCAGATGCTGTAAATCAGGAACAAAAACAAAGTTGCTGGAAAAGTTGCTTGGTTCTGAGGAAGGGTCACCGGACCCGAAACGTTAACTCTGTTTTCTCCTCCATAGATGCTGCCAGACGTGCTCAACTTTTTCAGAAACTTTGTTTTTGTGTCTCAAAGAATGAAACTGGATGGATCACCAGACATTAACTTAGGCACCAGGAAAGACAATGGCAGAAACAGCCCTATCAACCATGCAAAATCTTCCTCGCTAACATCTGGTGGCTAGTGCCAAAATTGGGACAGCTGTCTCACAGCCTAGCCAAGCAACAGCCTGACATAGTCATGCTTACAGAATCATACCTTACAAACAATGACTCATACACCACCATCACCATCCCTCGATATGTCCTGTCCCACCAGCAGGACAGACCCAGCACAGGGGGCTGCACAGTGGTTTACAGTTGGGAGGGAATTGCTCTGGGAGTCCTCAACATGGACTCCAGACTCCGTGAAGTCTCAAGGCTTCAGGTTAAACATGGGCAAGGAAACCTCCCACTGATTACCAAATGCCATCCTCCCTCAGCTGATGAATCTGTAATCCTCCATGTTGATCAACACTTAGAGGAGGCACTGAGGATGGCAAGGGCACAAAATGTACTTTGGGTGAGGGATTTCAATGTCCATCACCAAGGGTAGCTTAGTAGCAGGACTACTGAAAAAGAGCTGGCCGGGTCCTAAAGGACATAGCTGCTAGACTGGGCCTGCAGCAGATGGTGAAGGAACCAGTAAGAGGGAAGAACATACCTGACCTCATCCTTACCAATCTGCCACCAGCAGATGCCATCTGTCCATGACAGTATTGGTAAGAGAGGCTATCGCTTAGTTCTCGTGGAGATGAAGTCCCGCTTTCACATTGGGAATAACCTCCATCGTGCTAAAGAGGATAGACTTTGAACAGATCTAGCAACTCAAAACGAGGCATCCACGAGGTGCTGTGGGTCATCAACAGCAGCAAATCTTGCTCCAGCACAATCTGTACCCTCATGGCCCGGCATATCCCCGACTGAACCATTATCATCAAGCCAGGGGATCAACTCTGGTTCAATGGAGAGTGCAGCAGGGCATGCCAGGAGCAACACCAATTGAAAATGAGGTGTCAAGCTGCTGAAGCTACCAAACAGGACTATTTGTATGCCAAATAGCATAAGCAGTGTAACTGAGAGTCAGAGCAAAGCAATCCCAGATCTAAACTCTGTCCTGCCACATCCAGTCATGAATGGTGGTGGACAATTAAACAACTCAATGGAGGAGGAGGCTCCACAAATATCCCTCTCCTCAATTATGGAATAGCCCAACACATCAGTGCAAAGGAAAAGGCTGAAGCTTTCGCAGCAATCTTCAGCCAGAAGTGCTGAGTGGATGATCTGTCGGGGTGACCCAGCTCCTGTCCTCATTACAGCCTTGGTTCAAATATGGACAAAGGAGCTGAATAGCAGAGGTGAGGCGAGAGTAACAGCCCTTGATATCAAGGCTGCATTCAACCATCACAGAGCCCTAGCAAAACTCAAATCAATAGGTATCAGGGTGCAAACTCTCTGGTGGTTGGAGTCATACCTGGCACATAGGAAGATGGTTGTGGTTGCTGGAAGTCAGTCATCTCAGCTCCAGAACATCTCTGTAGGAGTTCCTCAGGGTAGTGTCTGAGGCTCAACCATCTTCAGCTGCTTCATCAATGGCCTTCACTCTATCATAAGGTCAGAAGTGGGGATGTTTGTTGATGATTGTACAATGTTCAGTACCATTCGCAACTCCTCAGACACTGAGGCAGTGTGTGTTCAAATGCAACAAGATCTGGACAATATCCAGGCTTAGGCTGACAAGTGGCAAGTGACATTTGCACCACACAAATGCCAGGTTATGACCATCACCAACAAGAGACAATTTAACCATTGCCCCCTTGACATTCAATGATTTTACCATCACTGAATCTCGCACTATCAACATCCTGAGAGTTATCGTTGATCAGAAACTCAACTGGACTCACCACATAAATGCAGTGGCTACAACAGCAGGACAGAAGCTAGGAATACTGTGGCAAGTAACTCACCTCCTGACTCCCCAAAGCCTGTCCACCATCAACAGGACATATATCAGGAATATGATGGAATACTTCTCCCACTTGCCTGGATGAGTACAACACTGAAGAAGGTTGACACCATCCAGGACAAAGCAGCCGCTTGATTGGCACTACATCCACAAACATCCACTCTCTCCACCACTGACACTCAGTAGCAGCAGTGTGGACTATCGACATGATGCACTGCAGAAATTCAGCAAAGATCCTCTGACTGCATCTTGTAAACTCACGAACACTTCCATCTAGAAGGACAAGGGTAGCAGATATATGGGAACACCACCACCTTCAAGTCATTCTGACTTGAAAGTATATCGCCGTTGCTTCACTGTCGCTGGGGTCAAAATCCTGGAAATCCCTCTCTAATGTATTGCGAGTCAATCTACAGCAGGTGGACTGCAGCAGTTCAAGAAGGCAGCTCACCACCACCTTCTGAAAGGCAACTAGGGATGGGCAATAAAAGCCGGCCAGCCTGCAATACCCACATCCCACAAAAATATGAATAAAGGAAAAAACAAAGTTGCAAGTTAACACAAAAGGGTTTGGCTGGCCCTATAATAGAGGAACTGGCTTAACCTGATTTTGTTAAATCAACTGTTCTTCCATTGGAGACCTTTCTCTTCCACTGTTTAAGCTGTAAAGTTTAGGATTTAATGTATAGAATTCAGTTGAATACAAAAGACAATCAAAATTAGACTTATAAAAGATTAAGGCCATCTTACCCATCAACAGCCATCATTCAGTTTACAATAGGTGTTGATGAGTTCCCTCAATATGTCCTGTAATTATACTTATTGGATATGGGGTGTCCTTCCCCCAAAAAGCAAATGCCTTGAAATACACCACAGGCGAGAACATTCCCACAGACCAGCATGAGTGATTGTGACAATTATGTGCACAAGCCCATATCTGCACTGCTATGAAAAACCACTCTCCGAGGTCAGACTAGGAGGAGCAAAGAGGGTGAAGTCTATGGAGAGCAAAAGAGGAATTTCTGCAGCTGTTTCAGTTTGAGCAATGTTAATTTATTCAGTATTTTACCAATATGTACAACTTACTCAGTAATTTGTCCTGTAATCCATGATAGTGCCAAAACATGGTGGCATTATATACATTTTACTGTACCTAGGCACAAATAATAATATTAAATAAATCAAAAAACAATCTAGACAGTGGCCAATATCTGTGTTTCAGTATTACATTAGTGCTGTTGTGTGCTTGGAATTTCTTTACTTGGATTCCTAAATTACCAAACATGCCTTGACAGAAAGGGCCCCAAAATGCACAATGTTTGCATGGTGACCAAGTGTGAAATGGAGTTAGGCTCATTGCCAGAAACACAGTCTAGATGGGAATGGCAGTGTTACAACAGAGCTAGCACAATGTAGGATCAAAATGTAGCTTCAAAGACCCAAAATTTTTCAAATTGCACCCTGCAGCAAGAAACTAGCACAAAGAGTTTACAATTTCCACAAAGAACAGCTGATCCACACCATGTTTCTGAATTTTCCTCTTCGATATAAAGAAACAAAACAAAAAATTTTTTTAAAATTCATTTGTTGGAGTTTCGAATTTAGCTCATACAGCCTGCACCATGGGCAAATCTCAAGAGAAACACTGACACCAAATAAAATTCTTACAACCTTATATAGCCTTTACAATCATGAAAAATAAATAAGCATTCTTGGAAGTCCATTAAAACCTTTTAAATTTCAAATGGATACTGACTTACAAAACAACATACTTCTGCCCATTGCACATTAATGGTAGCTAAAGCCTTAAATAGTCACTCTGAGATGTCAATCAAGTTATGAACTCATAATCCCTGATAAGGTGATAAATTTTGGAAGTCAGCTAAGCATTCATAATTAACGCTTTGAGAAAAATGTTTACAATTATTGAAACTACTAGGACAGGGACCTTTCCACCTGAGGTATTTTTTGTTAGGTGTCTCACTAATTGCTGTAGGCAAAACCCAGAATAGGGCTATTTTGAAAACTTCAAATCATGATTAAACAGACCATACCCCCTTCAAGAGTCTTTGACAGTATAGTCCATAAATTGATAACACCAACCTGTGTAAAGTTCTTCGCAGCAGTCAGAATGGGACACACGACATAATAAGAACGAAAAGAACTGCGGATGCTGTAAATCAGGAATAAAAGCAGAAGGTTTTGCTGGAAAAACTCCGATTTTCTCTTCACAGATGCTGCCAGACTTGCTGAGCTTTTCCAGCAACTTCTGTTTTGGTTCCTGGAATACATGACTTGTTGCATTCAGGTTTCTTTAATGTGTGCATTAAGCCTTGCCCACTTGCTAATAATGCAGTATTTCAGAATTGGGGGCAGAACTTTCACATCTGGGTGCCAGCTGCCATTTTAAAAGGTCCAAGGAGCCTTTCTGAATTCATGTGTAATTGTACTTTTGTCTAATTGTACATTTTTAAACAGAAGTACATTTTTCCATTAAATAAAAAATATAAATACAGGCTGCTGTGATGCAGAAATGTGGAATATCATTTTAAATAATGACATGTAATGGGCATAAAAATGTACTGGCACAGAATACAGGGAAATAAATAATTTCAACTCTTGGGTTTTATGGTGTTTACTATGGAAGAACTGAACAAAATAATCCAATCACTCATCCAATTTATATTTTAAAAAAAAACTTGTTTGGGTAAACGTCAAAACCTCAGGAAAGGTCCTTCAAACCAGGTCATGCAAAGTCCATCCAACCAGTTGAGGAAGGATTTTGCAGGTGGTAGACCACAAAAAAAAAGACTCAAAGATACTTCTTCTGCAGCTCTCTGCTTGAAGGCAGATCCATCTCTCAGCACCAGGGTCTCCATCAGCAATAGCGCAAGGAGGCAGATTCCAAATCTACTCCAACCTGAGTGGAGAATCCATCCCAGCCATGCAGTAGCTCCAATCTGATCCAAATTTCATTCCCCAATTAACTCCATCATGCTCACTGGAATTGTCTGAGAATAAGCCAGTCTGTTCACAACCTTACTATCACCTTTGACCCCAAATGAGTCTCAATGCTCATACTCCTGTCATTACTGAGATTTCACCTCCCTAACTTTGATCTTACCTGACCTTGTCCCAGTCTCAGCTCATCTACCACTGAAATCCTTGTACATGTCTTCGTTACCTCTAGATTTGATCATTCTGGTGCACCTTTGGTTGGCCATCTCATTGTACTCTAATGAAACCTGAGCTCATCCAAAACTCTGCTGTCCATATCTTAATTGACAGCAGGTCTCATTGTTCAATTACTAAACTGACTAGCTTACATTGGTTCCCAGTCAAGTACTGTTGTGATTTTAAGACTCAAATGTTTGGTTTCACATCCCACCAAGGGCCTGACCTCTCCCTATCTCTGTAATTTTCTCTAGCCACACAACTCTCACTGTCTTGTTTTTCTCCTTTAACAAATGCCTTAAAACCAACCTTTCTGACCAAGCTTTTGATCATTTGACCTAAATCTCCTCAGGGGATAAGAACCATCTACGGTTGTTTTATACTCTTGTTAAGTGCCTTAGAACATCTTATTCTAGTAATATAAATTGTTGTTGCTATTCTATAGGGAATGTTAGACATATTTTGCTTCTTACTTTATTGCAAACTTTGAAAATGATCATGTTCCTTAAAAAACACTTGGCATTTCCTGGGCCTACACTACGCTTTGGGACATCTGTCAGCAATAAAAATTACACCAATGTGTGGCCATCATCAGCATGTATCATTCATTTTTCTGCTTCTAAAGATTACCAGATACATATGATAAGCAGACAGGCCCTTCCTGCTCACTTTGAAATGTATATTAAAACCACAAGTTTAAAAAAATGACACAATGACACCATTTAACAGGTTTTACTAAGTTTCTGTGAAAACAGTGTCACTAGCAAACTAAAACTCCCCCAAGAAGCATAGGAGGCAAAACTGTGCGACAGAAGTAGTCACGTGACAAAATTCATCTGACAGGTCAATTGAGCGAAGTTCAAAACACAGAACATTTGATTTTGGAATTGTTACTCTCACACTGCTTTTGTCCTGATTTAAAGACCTGAGGATGAGATAATGCAGGTCTGAACATTAAGGAGAAATAGAAAAACAACAAGAATAATCAACCATGTCAAAAGATATGCAACCTGTTTGAAAGCTTACTAACTTTGCACTAAAACATGCAATCTACTCATCATTTTCAATTTAATTTGATTGTTTTTTTAAATGAAACTTTCTTTTAGATGCAAATGTAAATTCATTTTAATGTCACTGATCGGTCTACGGTTGGACCAAACATTTGCATATTTAAAAGCAAAACGAAGTTGAAATTTTAAGCTTTATTGCTAAACGTTTTCCCTCTAAACTCAGTGGAACTTATTTTTACTTGTGGCATGCACTAGGCTGAGGATCTTGCCTGCCTGTCGTGAACCATGGGCCATCTAGAGGGCTGTGCCACATTTTTCTGTTGCCAATGAGCTGCTGCTGCATTTGTGCTCTCTGATCTTTGTGTGACTATTCTGGGTGGTTCAAGGAAGACTTCTAATTGCTTTCACTCCTTGTGAGTTAGTCAGGTGTGCCAAAATGTCAGCTCTCCTGCTTCTCTGATGCTGCCTGACCTGCTGTGTTCCTCCAGCTCCACACTGTTATCTCTGACTCCAGCATCCGCAGTTCTTGCTACCTCTGGGTGATCCAAACTGTCCTCGGGATCTGGAAAGTCATCAGTCACAGTGTACTCATTGGTCAGCACATAACGGCAGACCTTACACTGTTTACAGTAATTGTGCTGGGGAGATTAAAAAAAGCAAGGATTTGTAGGTGCTGCTTCCCCATTGTAGCTTAGGGCTCTAAGTACTTTATTAAGTACTAAGCCTAAGTACTAAGCCTAATTAATCTCTGATAATATTCTCATTTTTATGAAAAGTCATTTCTTCTGGGACTTCTGGTGTCGATTGGAAGTTGAAGTCTGTTCTTCCCAGTTATGGGCAAATGTTCCATTTTGCCAGGACTTTAGTCAATGAGAGTAGCAGGTAAAGAACACAATTTTCCATTATGGGAAGAGGAGAATGACTTAACTTAAGCTGCTGATGCAAATCAAGTCTTTGAGAAAGTGTCATGCATGCACTTGTCCATAAGTTATAACTTCCAACTGCTGGCTTTACTCTGTCCCGATTTGTGGTCCAATTCTGAAAACAATGGAATGATATGGCCAGAACCATTCAGACACAGGCTCTCTGCATTATATTCACCAATGTGTTTCACAGATTTACACACAGCTTTTCCTAGCAGGCCGAAAAACTGCTTAAGCATGTAATTAAAAACAAATTAGCTGTAATATCAATACTCACCTCTTACCCAACAATACTCACCAGCAATGATCACCTACTTCCCTCCGGCAACCCTTACCATCCCTCCTAATGATGTTTACCCTAGACAGTGTTCACACTGGTCTCTGCAATGTTCAGCTTTTTCCTCACACTACTCATCCAGCCATTCCTAACTTCTGGCTCCTATTTAGCCAAACCCAGAAGAGTCAACATTGTTGGAAGTGGGAAGGAGGGTTTGATGTTTTGGGGAATAGGGAATAAGTATGTTTTGAGGTTAGGGTCGAAAAGGGTGAACTGCCAGGGGAGTCAGCACTGTTGGGGGAAGAGAACAATGTCAAGGATAAAAGAGTGGGGCATGATGGCAATGGCGAAGGGTGAACTAGGTTGGAAAGTGAGGGATGAAAGGTGAAGGAAGGGCAGTGCAATATTAGAGGTGAGGGAAGGCTTGAACATTGTCAGGGAGTGATGCTTTTCAGTTTTGGAGCATGAGAGATCTATTTAAAATCAGTACACGCCAACAAAGTGAAGTCACGCCTCAAGGGAAATCTCTTCGGTTCTGGATGAAAGAGATGGGGAGGGAAGTGACGATGCTGAAATTAAACTCAACACATGGCCCCCACCAAATCCTCTCGACATTAGATTCAAACTGAAGCTGGGATTGGAAAATGTGAAGTTTTCACTGTAGAATGGAAAGTGCGTAACTTAAATTGAAGAGAGAGGTGGTTTAACACTCTCAGACACTGAATAGGCGAATTTGGTCAATAATCCACCATGGTCCATGTACAGAGGAACAACAGAATGCACACTCTGGAAAAGGCTGGTTTCTCCAACACTCACCCTACACCTGTTTTCACTGGGAAACAGGAACACTTTTTCTTGCATTGTAATAAATATCCTTTCCAACATTCTCATATCTCTCTTTGTCAGGTGTGGTGCTAATCTGCTGGGATTAGTCAATTTTGAGAATGGAGATTTTATCAGGTATTTTGCTGAAAGCAAGGCAGACAGTGTGGCTAAAGTGCTTCACGTAACACTTTTACACTACTTGGGTTGTTGAAGCTGTTCTGCAGAAGGTCAAGGGTTGGGCGGAACTTAAACTTCCCAGCCGGCCTGTTCACATTCTCTGAGACAAGGCTTTTCTAAGTTAGGAACGCTAAGGAACCAGGAAATGGTCACTTTTGAGCTGAGTCATTTGCTTCTGAGACAGACTGGACAATTTCTTTGTGACTGCCCCCGCAGTCACCTTTCGCAGAAATCTGCACTATCTTTGTTTCTTGTAGATGTCTAGTTGTACGGGAGAGCGGTTCCATGGAAAGTGACACTGGATCTGACACTCCAGTCGTCATTTGCAAGCCAGAGCAAATTGTCAACCACAACCTATTTCTCAACTCCTTGGCTCTTTCAGTTCCACTTTTCTAGTTTTCTCTCCTTAGTTCTTTATTATCTCCCTTCCTTCCTTATTTTTCCCTCTGCTGTCCCTTTCTGATATAAATTTTCTTTCTATTGCTGCAGTGATTCAACGTTTCCAAAAAAACAAATTTATCCAATTCTCTCTAGGCCACACCATTTTTCCCTCTCATACTGTAATTTTTTTCCTTTGCCTTTTATTTCTCTCCTTCCTGTTCTTCAGGTGTCCATTGATTATTTTCTTTCCTCTTTCTCCTCTTCCTGAAGAGATTTTGCTGAATTATCAGAAGTCATGTGGTGGGTGAAGGTCAATGAAAGACAGAGAGAGAAAAAAACGGAGGTCATGCGGTGAGAGGAAATCTGTAGGTAACTGGAGTTTTTTGAGTTGTAGGGTCAGATTTTTGTTGAGTTAGGAAGAACTTGTGCTCCTGTAACAATCACCTTGATATGGGAGTCACGCCCTCACTTTTGATTAATCAAATAGGCTAGTAGTAGTGCAGGATTCACAAATGAAAAAGAAACCAAACTCAACACAGTCATTTGAACTCAGTGCTGAAAAAATAGTTGCTGCTGTCAGGGAATGTTAAAATCTTGTTATTTCTTTGCTTGACGGGTCAGTAAGGGCAGTTGGTGCAGGATTTGTTGATATTTCCCAAAAGTCAACTATGTCATTCCCTGAGGTAGATTGACTGGTTCAAGAGCAGTAACAGGCTAGTTATTGTTGATCTGGACTAAGAATGTAAGTTTGTTCACTTTGATAACAGATTAACAACTCGATTTTTAAAATATTTAAATGGGTTTCACGAATGGGAGTTTTATTTTAAACTAGTGTGCAGGGTAATGGCAGATTTAAATTTTTCCAAAGTTTATTCAATTTCATTCTTTGCGTGGTTCCTCAGGTCTGCCGTATGCTTACAAGGTGAGTTGGCATGGAGAATATGCGAAGCTTGTTTAGGTGAAAGTGCAAACCTCAGGAAAAGTGTTACAGCTATCCAGAGAACCAATACCTCAGCATTTGTTTTCATCCACAGTTGACAAGGACTGCTCTGTGGTCCAGGGGCCTGAAGCAACCTTCCCAAAACTTTACACAAATGACGTGCTTTAAACTGAGATCAATCTTCAAAATTCTGATGCAAGTTACCTGCCTCAGTCATGAAAATTCAGCCCTTTGTCTTTGAACACAAATGGCTTCTTATAGCAAACATCCTGGAGAACTTGACATATAGTGAGTGCAGCTGGATAGAGTTCACAGTTCAACACAATGATTGGTGAGGAGTATTATAGCCACAAATGAGCAGAGTAATATATTGGCAGGCACTCAAGAAATTTAAGACATAAACCAAGAAACATGCAATCTTCATATCTAAACACTTAAATGGAATGAAAATCCAGAACAAAACAGTGCTCAGAATGTGTAAAAGCTGGATGGCAACAGGATTAACTAAGAAAATCGAAAAAGAAATTGGGAACCCATGTAAATCACCAACACACAAATGATGTTATTAGCAGAAGTTCTTAATACATATCTTTATGAAATCTACTCCTGTTGGTTCCAAAAGTAAACAGTGCTGCAGATGAGTAATGGCTCAAAAGTCAATAAATCCAATGTGGCACCTAATTACTTACTTGCATAAGTTTCATGGAGACTTTTGCTGCATCCAAATTCCTGCCCGTCCTTCTTGCCAGATTTATCTAATTAGTTTGTCTGCACCTCCAGCGTTACAAAACCGAATCTAAAGTCTAAGTGAAAGCCTTTTAGTGTGCTTTTTCCCTATTTCTGGGGCTTTTTATAACTTCAGTTTTCAATTTTGCTTTATATTTCAACTTAAAGCAAAATCTAACGTGTTTATCTGCACCTTTAAATCAAATTTATAAAAACAGTTTATAATGCCATCAATCTGTCACACGTTTTCATGAACAAAGTGTGACTAATCATACTTTTCTCATGAAAATGCATGATATTTATTTCTCAAACTACAACTATACTTTTCTTTGTCTATGATAATTTCTGTAATGGAACCACAGACAAAACTATAATTGCATTTTGTGCACAGACCCTGTGGTATTCCCCAAAAGGACCTCCGGTCTTTACAGAGATTTTCAATTATAAATTAAGGTTATTATAAAATTATGCCTAGTGAGTTTTGAGAAGATTTGTAGCTCAGGTTGAGGTTCTGGATGTGAGTTGTGAAACTCACATCCAAAATTATGCCTTCTTGCATGGAACTGTCATTTCAGCACACTCCACAGCAATCTATATGATTATTTAATAAAAAAAGAATCTGCACCTTGAGAACATTAGTTAATTTCTGAAACATCTCTGCGCACAAAGTAGTGCCATGGTTATGATAATGAGGTGATTGTTTGAATGTCAAAACACAGCGCAGTTTGAAAATTTAATTTCAGTCAAAACAAATACGTAAGTAACAAACTGGTTTCAGTAAAAGAAAAGTGGATTGTTTGAAAAACTATTCATTCACAGAATGACACTTCAGTCTGTCAACATGTGACTTTCATCTCTCACCAACAAGACTGACTTTTAACTCTTAAATGCTCCAATAGGACAAGCAGTGGTATTAATTGCTATACTGAAGAACAAGAACAAGTAAGGAAGCACTGAGCTATGGCCTAGGCATTGGATTGGTGGTGATAAAGTTACATCCTGCAAAGCAGATCTCACAGCCGTCAAGAACTGATGTTAGGGTTGAGAGAGTTGTCAACAAGTTGTTATGGTCATACTAATGGAATTGTACCCATCAAACAAATCCCAAAACTTCCCCAGACTCATCAAAGTGGATGCTGGTGGCATGGAGTAGGTTGGTCCTGTCAACAAAGATTCACAAATTCATGAAGTTGGATTTTTGATTTAGGGTCAGTTTCATTTGCAGATCCTGATCCCACATCATGCATCTCCAAGGCCAGATGCAATTTTTAACTGGCAGGTCAAATGCTGGGCAGAGTGCATGCTAGCCTAGCAATTAAGGATAATGGGTGGAGTCTTGAGTTTGGACTGAGGATTCTGCTGACACAGGTCTGAGAGAGCTCACCTTAAGATGCAAATATGCTTGGAGACTTTATTATTGTAGTTCAAACTCTTACTAGCCACTGCTGCCTATGGATGGCCTGTCGCAGCAGATACAGTCAACTAACATTTGTGATGAGATGGGTAAAATAAGTTGTTTGGATATCTGGTCCCTAGTCTGGCATTGTGAGGCTGCAAAGATACATTGACTGGATTCCTCTTATAGGACAAACTGCCTGCCAAAGTTATTATCTCCTCAATAGGCCTATAATTGGATACCTGTTGTTTACAAGATTACTTTTTGAAGCCTCCCGTCTATGATCTCAACTCGAACACATGATTTAACAATCTGCCCATGAACTTTTATGGCCTCAAATCAAACACGGTCATGGAAACTTGCTGCTGCTAATCATCCGTACCACCCCCCAACAACCTCCAACCCCCTCTCCCCGTACATATCAGTATTGGGAATAGGAGCAGAAGTAGACCATTTGGTTCATCAGGACTGTCCCACCATTCAGTAAGATCATGACTGATCTATTTGTATTTTGAATTCTACATTTCATCTATCCCCCATAACCCTTGGATCCCTAGACTAACACGAATCTATTTACCTCTGCCTTAAAAATATTTCATGACTTTCTGAGGCAGAAACTTCCCAAGTCATTTAGCCTTCTGAGAGAAAAAATAGGATCTCTTCATTTCCGTCCTAAAAAGGCAGGGACTCATTTTAAAACCATGCCCCTTAGTTCTGGACTGACCCACAACAGAAAATGTCCTTTCCATGTCCACCTTGCATCTTATACACTTCATTCAATTCATCCATCAATCTGCTAAACACCTAGTGGAAATGAGTCCAGTCTGTCAAACTCTTCCCCCATCCCCCTATCTCTCCACCACCTCAAAAGTTGAAATATACTGGGGGTATGCATTTAACAAGAAAGGGGAAAAGGAGGTGTGAGGGGCAATTTTTTAAACACAGAGAGGAATAGGAGTCTCAAACACATTGCCCAGGATGGTGGTGGTGGAGCCATGTACGATAGGGGTGTTTAAGGGAATTTTAGATAAGCACATGAATATACCATGAATGGAAGGATATGGACCAATGGCAGGCAGAAGAGATTATTTTAACTTGGTGTCACACTCAGCATAACATTGTGGGCTGAACGGCCCATTCCTGTGTTGCACAGTTCTATGTTCTACCCTATCCTCATAAAACAAGTGACTCATTCCAGGTATCAAACTAGTAAACGTTATCGTAACTGCTTCCCTTAGCAACTGTGTCAGCATCCTTGCATGTTCCACATGTACTAGGAGAAAGCATCAAGGACAGCAGAGGTGCTTCAGCTCAATATCCATCATCAAAAACAGTTTGTTATTATGACCGCAGATTGAGTTGGCAAGTTCTGAAGGATGAAGCTACCAGATTGGGCTCAAGGCAGGAGAAACAAATTGTTGCAGAAATATGTAAAAAATGACAAAAACCTGTTCAGGCAGGTTGTGACATAACTCCAGGGCACATGGGACTTGACCATGGCACTTCTGGCCCAGAGGTAGGGTCAGGGCTACAGTGCCACAATCTATGATATCTGTACAAAACTAGCTTTAAAATCAATTCAGTTATTGGGTTTTTAGAATTGTTAAGTTGTGTTAAACAATCTACCTGTCACTTATGCAATTAAACCCATTAATACATTAGAGAGAAAACAGATCTGGCTTGAAGTATCATGTGCCATGATGTTATAAAACTAAGGATGATGGTTGTAGTTTTTGGAAGGCTGTCATTACAGTCACAGATCGCCTCTGCAGGAGGTCCTCAAGGTAGATATTTTTAATCAAACTGTTCAGAGTTGAACTGAAATACCTCTGGAATTAGTGGGACTTGAACCCATGTTTCCTCATCCAGGGGCGAGGGCACTACCTTTGCACCACACAAGCCCTAGTTCTTCAGGGTAGTGCCCTACATCCAACAAGCTTCAGCTGCCTCACCAATAACCTTCCCTCCATCATAAGATCAAAAGTGGGGATGTTTTCTGGCAACTGCACAATATTCAGGATCATTCACCAGTCTTCAGATACCGAAGCAGTCCGCATTCACAAAAACATCTGGACAACGTATAGGCATGGGCTGGCAAGTACTACAAGAAAATAACACACAAACCTCTAGTAATGCCACCTCCTGCAGGAGCGAATCTAATTATCATATCATTATATGCATTACCTTCCCAGAATCATAACCAGAACCGTCACACCATCCCTACCCAAAACTGTCAACATGCTGCAAGTTACCATTGTGCAGAATCCAAACTTGACTAGGCACATGGATATGGAGACTAGAAGAACAAGCTACGGGCTACAGATTAGGTGTTAAATAACTCACCTCTTGTCTCCCAAATTCTGACCATTATCTACCAGGCTTGATTCAGGTGTACGATGAAATACTCTCCTCCCTCCTGACTAAATGTAGCTCCAACAAGAAGCTTGACATCTTCCAAGACAAAGCAGCCCACACGAAAGGCACTTCATCCAATATATCCAACTTTCAAACCTCTTCCACCAACACACAGTGGCAACCATGTGTACCATTGACAAGATACACTGATGCAACGTACCATTCGATAGTACCTTTCAAACTCTTAGCTTCCAAGACTAAAAGAGCATGGGCAGAAAAGGCATGGAATGGTAACCCGTAGTTACCACGTAACTATTCATTTTGTCACAAATTATTGATTCTAGAAGCTTTCCCACACTTTTGTTAAACAGACTTGCAGGTAGCTACTGGGCTGGTCTTTACAGCAGTTTAATGAACAACGGTGTGACATTACAACACTTCAGTCCTCTGACATCACCTCTGAAACTAAGTCAAAATTTAGAATAGTGTGCCGCCACAATTCCTATATCCAACCCTTCAGTATCCTTGGGTGCTTCTCATCAGGTCCTCACATCTTATCGACTTTAATTACACACGTTCTATGCCTGCTCCTCATCAATTTTAAACCCTCCATATATACCTGAGCTACCTCCTCTTTCATCATAACCTGCACAGCATATTCTTTCCCGATAAAGACTGATAAAAAGTAAACCCACAATACCTTGGCCATACATCCTGCTCATTTGTATATTTCCAAATCAGCCTCACTCCTCATTTTACCAACGTTCTATTAATTATATAGTGACTGAAGACTTTTAGATTCTGGTTTTGTGTAAGCTGCCAGTCTCCTTTCATACTCTTTCTTTGCTTCCTTTTTTAATTTTCCAATTCTCCTCTGAACCTTATATACGTAGCCTAGTTCTCCATTGTACTAGTGGTCTGACAGTTTTCAGAAGCGCATTTCTTCCTCTTTACATTAATCTTTATTTCTTTTACCACCAAGGGAGTCGCAGATTTTCTTGGCCGAGAGATATTAATGCGACCTGGTTCCTCTTTATCCCAAGTTTACGTCCCTGCTGCATCAAGCTTATCATCCACCCATCCCTACCCCTCCCCTCCCCTCATTCTCCATCTCCTCTGTCCTGCTGGATACAGTGCATGATAGAGAGGAAAAGGCAGAGGAGTGAGGGAGAGCTGCAGTAGGAGGAGAGATTGTGTGTGGTATATATTAGGGAGCAACTGACATATTTATATTCACAAATAGGAAACAATGTGAGGATATTAGCATTTGTAAACTTAACATCTTGACTTTCTTTTTTAAGTATCATCCTTAAATTAAAATTTGAGCAAGCTGAGGTGAAAGTTTTCGAATTAATGGTACCCTGTTGTTTCAAGAATAGTAATGGTGGAATTATCACTGTGAATTTCTCTGGAGCCCATTCAGGGGCATCTCAAGTTGTAGATTTCAGGATAATGCATGTCACTGAATGTTGTGGTGCCCATTGTAACCAATTGCTCAGTATTCAACGCTATACTGAGGAAGCAAAACCTGGGGCCAGCTATCTAGGTGTTAATTCCCCTATTTTTATGTGCAAAGGTCTGAAGCTTGTTTTGAGAGGATGTGTAAGGTAGCTCTTATTTGTCCTTAGCCAAAACCATTCCTGCCTGCCATTTTGTGGGCCTTACAAAAATAATGTGCCCCATGGTCAAATTTAAGCCCCAATGAGCTCGGTGATCCAAAGTCAAGTATTTACACTTCTTTACAAATAATAATCGTTGAACGTTAACATTTCCCACTTCAACTTACAGCTAGATGAGAAAATTAGGTAGCATCAAATTAACAGCAAATGCAGAAGTTAGATCTAGTTATGTGTGAATTATTATTAAAGCTCATACATTTTAAAATGAAATGCAATTAAGTTCACCTCAACTCTCCATTCTACACAAACTAGTTCATCTAGCTATAATCTTCAGAGCATAAAAACAAAACATATTTATTTTGGGTATAAATTTGTGGTGGGCAAGCAGAGTCACTTTAAAAACCTTCTGGATTACAGCTTTTACGACACATTTAAAACAAAATATTTCAGATAAATGCATTTATTTTTAAATCACTAAATAATGTGTTAGGTCCAGTCACAATATCATTTGGCTCAACCCTGTCCACACTGATTAATGCATCTTTTTTTTTGGCAGAGGACTATCAGGAAAGAAAAGGATTTCACAGAAGTGAATGAGTCAACTGATCTTTTAAAAAAGTTTTTAAGAATCTTTCACTATACCAAAATTAGTCCTTTCTAAATGAACCCAATAAATGGTAGTTTTCGAAAGCAATTAAACTTCACTTCGTACCCAGTTAGCACTCTCCATTCACTCGAAAGGTTGTTTTCCTTTTACATTGATAATCTTGTGCACTGTCCCAACAAGCACAAGATGAAAAGCTTTGACAAAATGTATCCTTTTCATACAATACTCAAATTTTGGTTTCATGGTTCCAGAACAGTTTTGCAACTGCTGGCTTATTTTTAAAGAAAAACCTATGCAGTAAAGGAAATCATTATAAAGCACGCATGCCCAAGCAACAGATGTTATTTGTCACAAATATTTTGCCTTCCAGTTTCACTGAAAGCAGAAATGTGATTTGCCATAAATCTTATGACTTGCTGTTCTGTGGATCAGTTAAAAATATCGACAGAAGTGCGCTTAATAGCTCAAGGGCAAGTCAGAGGTTTTGTGTCAAGTAAAGTAAAATTCCCCACCCAAATCTGTTGTCATTATTTGGAGCAATACTCATAAAATCACACTCAGTTTGTCACTCTTGGTTAAGGTTAGGAGGTTGGTGTTAACATCTCATTTCTGAAGTTTATTATTAAAGTTGCTTTTGTGTTTTGTGCACAGAAGTACATGTTCAGCATTATTGTTGATTTAGCATTACATGATCACAGGCATTTTGTATTGTTTTGAACACAATGGGTTACAGATAGTTTCATGGCCGTGGCCAGGAATTTACCAAGTGACTGATGAACCAAGACTTACAGGGTGGGAAAGCACAGCAGGTCAGACACCATCCCAGCAGCAGGCAAGTCAACGTTTTAGGCCGAAACCTTTCATCAAGGCGATGCAAGCGTAACAACGGGTTCTGGCCCAAAACGTTGACTTACCTGTTGCTCGGATGCTGTCTGACCTGCTGTACTTTTCCAGCCTCGCGTGTAGACTCTAGCTTCCAGCATTTGCAGTCCTTATTGTCTCCAAGCCTTAGACATTTTTGAGCTCATCCTTTAGAGTGCCAAGTCTAACTGCAGAGCCATATACTGAGATTGAAATCTCCTTTCTCCTGCTCACTGATTGTAAGGAATTATTCTGTAAGTTTCAGCTTAATGAGTTTAGAGTAAGAAGGAGCTTATGAATTGTTACTGAAGCTGTAGTGAAAGAACCGAACTACCAAAGGTACAGTTTATTAATATCTTTGGTTGGATGGAGTCTGGGTAACTTCACCCAATGGGCAGCACACGTCCTATTTTTGAGTTATGATGGCGTTGGTACCCACAGCACAACCAAGGCCTTCCTCCTGCTTCCACAAGTGAATTGGCAGGTACTATTCCAGCATAAACAGTGGATGGTGCTCTAAAGAATCTCACAGCCTTACATTTCAACGCGAAGGCTAATGTATTTATTTTAAGGGACAAATGGAGGACTAAGTGGTCCACAGGGAGAAAGAAATAAGAAATTATGCTTCCTACAGTTAGCACCAGATTGTACGGAAGCAGGACGGTCAAGTTAAGAAGCCTCATGACCCAGTCGATCCATTTCCTTTAAAAAGCCCACTTGTTATAACTATATTCCAGACAGACAGTCGAGGGCTTGCTACCTCAAGAGGAAGGTCAAGATAGTAATGGAGGTGGCTGCATGGCAAGGACAGAAAGTTAAAAACAATCACCCTATTTACTGTGACACTCTCCACATTTTGATTATGAATGTCAGAATATCAATCTCTCTCACCAACCATCCAGCCTACACACCCCTTAATGCCTTCCCATATTCCCTATTCCGACACCACCTTTACTCTCATAACCTCGATGCCCTCTTCTGCCACATCATGTTACCCATGACATCTCTATGCTCCCATAACATCCACCAACTCCGCACTTTCTCATATTCCTCATGTCACCTCCAATGTAACCATTCCACAATATATCCTTGTAATCCACTCTCCCAGTACCCACAACAGCAGAAGTCAGGAACCATGTGGGAATAAAATCAATTTTAGAACCTAAAGAACTCAATCACACATGACACTGAAAAAGTTTCTCATG
Source organism: Stegostoma tigrinum (assembly GCF_030684315.1). Taxonomy (NCBI): domain Eukaryota; kingdom Metazoa; phylum Chordata; class Chondrichthyes; order Orectolobiformes; family Stegostomatidae; genus Stegostoma; species Stegostoma tigrinum. The sequence continues at coordinate 74,821,606 of NC_081356.1, forward strand.
CATGAAACCCATCCAATACTTGTGATTTTCTCAAGTAATCAATTTGTTGTGAAACAAACAAGAATCTACATTACTAACCACAAAAACAGCTGATCCTTCAATAACCTCTTAAAGCTGTCAATTAGTGTGAAATTCTGAATGTCTTGAAGCTCATCCATTCATAAGGAGCTCAGTTAAAACAATAAACCCTGGAAAGTGTGAACAATGAAGTTCATTCAAACTAAAAAAAAAATCAGGTAGCTTTTTTTTCTAAGCTACATCAGATCCTCAGCCAATCAAAACTGTGAAGAACCAGCTTTTATTTCCTCTAAACGATAGCTGAAAGATTAAAGGTACTTAACTAACTTCAGATTATTACACTAGAGATCCCAATCACTGCAGTTGAAACACATCTAAATCACAACACAGCCTGCACCCACTGAAACTGAAACAACAAATGTTTTTTAGATATTTTAAAACCTGTCCATGAAACAGGAGGAGCTTGACTCCAACAAAATAGCAAGAGGGAGTAGTGGCTAAACTGTCCTCACCAACAACGCAGACAGCAAGGATAGAGATTGTGTGAATGGGAAGGTCTCCCACATGCTCATTCCTTTCTACTAAAACAAAAGGCAGAAACATTATTCAGGGTGGAAATCCCAGAATTAATTCTTCACACCATTTTTAAAGGGCTCTTATACTGTAATTATTCAGCAAACATATAGGCCTTGATATTTGTGCTGGACTACAATTTAGACACTACTGAGAGAAAAATCATTCCTCCCTCATGCGACTGACTGCCATCAACGGATACTAAACTAATTCAAAATTCACATCATTCTGATCCGTTGCCAGTTATGGTGGTAGATCTACCAATAGCCAGCTGGAAAGAAAAGGAGACACTGAAGTTGCTAAATCAAAAATGGAAAATTATAGAAACACTCAGTTTGGACAGCATCAGTAAAAAGAGGGTATAAAATTAACATTTCAGGTCGTTGCTCTTTCATTATGATCAGGGGTTAATGGAGACAAACAACTTCTAAAAGAGGAACAGAGCCATGGAGAAGAAAATCTGTAATTAGTTACAATACAGGAGATGTTTAAATAACTAAATTCAAGTAGCTTAACTGCACTGAAGATATATATTGACAAAATAACTTTGTCATTTATAATTAGTTGAAGATTAAAGAAGACATTAGGCATGAGTGATACCACAGTAGGTCACACAGAGCTGTACAGCACAGAACCAGACCCTTCAGTCCAATACATCCACGGTGACCAGATATCAATGAAATGTAATGTTTCCTAGCTAGCAAGTTTGCAGCCAGAGTATGACACAATTCTCAAGTTGAACTTCCCACCACGTTACCGCTCTCAACCCACCCCTGACCTGTCCACAATTTTATGAAGAGTGAGTAAGGCCTAGGACAGCCAGCTGGCTCTCACCCCAGGCAAGCTGTAAGTTGTTGTTCGGTCGTGCAGAAATTGAGTAATGCTGGAAAGAGACACATGCAGTATAAAAAGATGATTTTCCCCTTTGACTGGGATTCTTGCAAACTGCCTTGATGAGTGCAAGATATAAGCTTCAATAAACTGTAACCTTTTCCTCAGTAATATCTGGGTTGGGTCCAACTATTGTTCATTTACTGACCACTTCTCATCCGGCTACAATTTTCTGACAGAAGAGGGAGTTCAAGGAGAGATGGTTTTAGGGATAGTGGGGAAGAAAGCTGATTATATTGGCCAGGACGATTAATGGGGTTTGCCTCCATCGCTGGCCCCCTTTACAGATAGGGTGCCTCCACTCCCACCCCTGTGATACTTCTTCACTTCGCTTTTCCATCACAACTGAGTTCCACCCTTTCTTGTGCACACACATCCACACTATTTCCAAACTTGTCCCGGCTGCTAGACCCTGCTCCTACCTTCACTGTGGGTTCTGGGGCTGCTGGGTACAGATAAAGGTGAGGGTAGACATCATGCTTCAAGCCAATTGACCGCGGGGCAGTCGGCATTGGTGGAAAAAGCCACAATCCAATAACCCCTTCACTAATGGTGTTATTTCACAGGCAATATATTTCAGCCTTGCACATGACAAATTTAGTGTTTTTGCTAAATGTTTAAAACTGTAGAATTTGAACTGGCAAAATATTAGCCAAAGAAATCTCAGCACATTCAGAAAACAACCTTAAAATAACTGTCTAACTTTTAATAGTCAAGTGCAACATAAATTCCAAAGTTTAACTTTACAGAGTTGTTCTGTATAATCTACACTGTTCTTAACAATGTTTTTCAGCATTGACAGCAGGGAGCTGGAGAGTAAAATGATCTCCACACTCACACCAACAGCCTTCAATTCATGTTTTACTTATTTATTTTAGAAGGGCTGACGGGACAATCAATTCTTTATATGTGGAAATTGAAAGCCAACTAATTGAACTAGCAGATTGGTACCTTTCCATCAGAATTTAGCATTAATGTTCAAAGTGTGTTACTGAAGTACAGCAGCAGTAACACTGTATCCACTGACATTCAAAAGATTGTTAATGTGACTTATCCAGCAAAGAGCAATAAATTGATTGAGGGATAGTAGGAATTGCCGATTCTGGAGAATCTGGGATAACACAGTGTGAAGCTGCATGAACACAGCAGGCCAAGCAGCATCAGAGGAGCAGGAAAGTTTGATGTCTCGGGTCGAGACCCTTCTTCAGAAAATTGTCTTGCTGCCATGCATAGTTCCCTAAGTAAAATGAATTGGCTTTTTAAAAAGTTTATATCACTTCCATTTAGTAAATAGTCAGATTCTAAAAGAAATCTTGCTTCAAAGGTTTTTATTCTATTGTTATTTTCAAGCACTAGTTCCACACAAACATTTCTGAAATTAAAGAAATTCACTGAAGAAAAGAACCTTTGTTTGAAACATTGCCGTCACATCTATTGCTACCAAAGTTAAGTTCAATGGCATCTCTGATCTGCCACGAAGGAAACAATAAATTTACCAGCCAGTAAATTATATTAGGAATTCTGAAACAACTAGTTCTATGGGAGACTACTTCATCCACAATATACTTTCTCAGATCTTTCTAAAACTAAAGACTCAAGTACCAACAGCAAAAATTCAGACTCTCAAAAATACTTCACATTTTGTATGTTAATACGTTTGCATCATCTGCAAATTCTAGCTAAAAGAAACAGTGTACCTTCATTCAATTCATCAGTTGCTGATTCCATTGTAAAATTGAAATTAAATGAAGAGTTGTCACACACAATTTCAGGCTGGAGAAGTTAGCCTTTAGACCTTCATAAGTTGTGTGCACTCAAAAGAGCCAAAAAGCACATGAAAACTCAAATCAGGAACTTCCTGTCCCTTTTCGACTGCCTTCTTTAAGGAAGTGTTCAAAAACAATAATTTCTCAGTTAGTTATGCCAACTTCTACTTCATAATTTGTCAGCAATCCTCCCTCCCTAACACACTAGGGTGGAGTTAAGTCAACTTGTTAGTACTCATCTCTTCAGACATGTGATAAGAACAACTATAGACTAAAGAGAGACCAGCCAGAGAACACAGCAAGGAGTGTCTTATTTTAGTAGTTTTATTATTGCAGAACAAGCGTTTACAATTTGCAAGGAAATTGATCACATTCTTCTATAGCTAACTTACACCACACCTAATATCACCCTGCCAAAACCACTTGGAAATAAAACAGCATTCCTACCCAGAGACTGCAGGAACTCAAATACTGAATTCCAATCAGTTTTGTTCACTAACGATTGCTATTCTCCCAGTCTACGCACTGAAACAGGTTTATTTCTTCCTATTTTCTACCTATGGTGTGATTTTAATGTACCAAGCAGCACCACCAGATTTGATACCCCTGTACTCACCTGTTCTCCCCTGTTTTACCCTGTCTGGCTTTACTTTCTGTTGAGAGTGATGTGTACAAAAGGTAGCTGATCTGTTCAGTTCCCTACCAAGCAGGTTCTATTAAAATTATGCCACATAACTCAAGAACTCCTGCCAAAATATGCGTTGTGTTATTCGTAGTGAATATGCCAGAATATTTGGTTTATTAACAAAGGTATTATTCTCATTTATTCATTATTCATAGCACATAGTGCCATACAGACCTATTAATTTGAGAGAACTGTTCACTTAGTTGCTCTGTGAAATAACAGATAACGTTTCAAAAATATCTTACATTTATTTATACACCATTCTCATAACCATGGTCTGGAATTTGTTAGAACTGAGCTTCAAACTCTCTTAAGTTAGACCATTTCATACCTCAATCCTCTAATGACAAACTGGAACTAAACTTTCCTGGCAGAGTCAGTACAATACATAAGAGCAAGGATATTGGGGATTTAGAAGCTGTCAATTCCAATTTTGATCATATGAACAGTGTTTTGTTTTCTGATGTGATTCTTTGGTGTAATATAAGCAGTAAACATGGTTGCAGACAGCTGAGAGAAATGAAGGCAGGTAAATTCTAATTGTTTTCAGAAGTTAATTCATTCAATGGCATTTGCCGTACATTGTAGGGAGAATACTTCAAATAGTCAATGCTTGATCTCTAAGAAGCCGCAATGACTACTTCATTTTTTCATTTCAGAGATATCCCCATGTTTGTATTCAAAGCAAATTGAATTGCATAGTCCTTAAAAGCTGTCTAACTCTTCAAACAGAGCAATTTTACATTTATTCCCTCAACAAAGCAACTTACGGTGCAGGAGCAGAAAGAAGAGAAACTTTTAAATATCAATTCTGAAAGGAACGTCTGTTTGAATGAGAAATTCAGAATTAAAGTGGTGGTCGATATTGTTCATGGGTCCAGACACATCAATCAGTATACAAACATTAAATTTCACACAGCAAGAACCATTCCAGAGAGGTGATGAAAATTAAAACACATTCCTGCTGAAGAGGAACAAATGACTGTACAATAACTCACTCCAGATCACCACCACCGTTCAATTGTGATTCCAACTGTCAGTTGTGATCAAAGCAAATATGAGCACAAATTGCCCATTTTCGTAGATTTTATGGAGAAAAGCTTAACTTAAAAAAAAAATGAATTCACACTGTTTCTGTAAGGTTCAGAGAATAGGCACCCAGAAATTCCCACTCTGAAGCACACATACATAATTTCCTGAAATCGGTTACAGTAAATCCTCTGTATCCACAAAATCACAAACTGCAAATTTGCCAGTGACACCATACCAGTATCAACAAAAATCAACAACTGGGGCAAAAATCATGTATCACTGATATTTAACCTATTTTTAACAAGCTCTGCACGCGCACATTTCATCGTTCACAGGTGTTCTCAGGAAAAGAACCCTCACAGATACAGAGGAATGACTTGTATGTATGTCTAGTCCTCTGGATGTACCATTATAATAGCACAGGTTACCAGCAAATTCCTCACTGGATCTTAGCAGGCAGGAAGACAACCTCATAAGATGAACTCACACACAGAAGAGTCTGGTTAGGACAGCATTACTGGATGCCACGTTTACTAAAATGCTTTCTGTGATGAACTCTAAGTATCCATGAGACAAGCTTTCCCGATTGTCAGTCAGTGTGTTCAGAAAATCTTGCATGAAACATTTGTCACTTACACGGTCACATAGTGGATTATCACCTCCTTGACACCTATATAAGCAATGATCTGAGTCACACTGATGTAGTCCGTTACTGCCTGGGAGAGGCCTGTGGTACTGAAGTTACATATTGTGTTGATTTTCACAGGCAATAAGAAAGTGCTCCTCACCCTGTTTCGAGGTTCCAGGTTATCATGAAAGAGGGAACAAATATCAATCATTAATGCCTTTGTAAAGCATACTCCAGAACAAAGAATATATTTGGCTTGGGCGGGGTGGGGGGGGGGGGGGGCGGTGGTGGAGAGAACAACGTAGGTTTACAGAAATGGTATTTGAACTTCAAAGGTTAGGTTATGGGGACAGATTATATACATTAGGCCTGTTTTGTCTAGAATTTCAAATATTAAGGGGTGGTATGATAGAAATCTTTAAAGATATTAACAGGAAAAGATAGGGCTGATAAAGACTAACTACTTCCACCAGTTGGGGATTTTCAAACTAGTGAACATGGTCTGAAAATTACGACCAGACCATTCAGGAGAGATGTTATGAAGCATTTTTATATGCAAAGGGTGGTAGATGTTAAGGAACTCTATTCAACAAATGACTGTGGATGCTGGATCTGTTGTTAATTTTAAATCTGAGACAGAAAAGTTTTTATTAAGCAAAACTACTAAAGAGATATGGCAGGTGTAAGGAGTTATACCACATATCCGTCATGATCTCACTGAATGGTTGAACAGACCTGAAGGATCAAATGGCCTACTCCTGTTCTTACATTCTGATCTTCTCAGATACTGCTTCAGGCTCCTTGCAGTATATTCCAGTTCCAGAATATCCTTTGTTGTTGAAGCCTTTTAAGTTGAGCTCTATTTCCACTCCATCCACAGAGTGGATGTGCCTTCTGCCTATATTTCGGTCACTCTTCCCCAGATGACATGGCAAGTGTCACATCAACTACTACAACATATCCATGTAAGGAGATGTTATTTTCTGCCTGCCTGTTGGCAGCAAAAACCTCCAGTAACTTTCTACAATCAAGCATCAAACATTTGTTGAGTGATTTTGAAACCATAGCATTGCATCAGTTCTTTGGTGTCATGGTTACGCTCTTTCGACAATTTGAGGCACACTCCGGGCATATTGCATGGGAAAGGATCAATACTGATTTGAAAGACAACATCAGATAGACCTTCAAAGTGCTACTTGTGATTCAGCACTGGTCCCATGGTATTTAAGGGCAGGTGGATGGCTTTTGTAGGGGAAAGTCAAATCTCAAGCTATGCTCAAACTGGTTGAGAGAGGATAGAATGGACAAACTGCTAGGATGACTTTGGAAAGATATTCAAGATATTTGGTATCAAGGTTGGATGCTACATATGGTTTCTTTCAGACTTGTGCCAACCACATAACTGCCACTAATGAAATATTACCTAATTCTACGAAGGGAGAGGTTGAAAAGTTATATTGAGGAAGACCAGATGAGATATGGACTTTCTGATTTATTGCTATACCAAATGTGAAAAGTGTTGAAAATAAAATGCTGAGTTGCATTAGTAAATGTTTCAATACAGGAATTAGACACAAAAATAAATAATACCTAGTGAGTTCATTCTAAGTAACTCTGAAGAATAATTGAAAGGTTACAAGGATTATAAATGGTAACAAGGGGTAAAATCTTAGAAATGTGCCTTATTTTATACTCAATATCAACATATATAAGCTAGCATAGTCAAATGGCTGAATTCAGTCAGGCTTTCGGCTCAAAATTAGTCTTTGGCAGCTGTTACAAGCTGACAATTTGCTTAAAAAGTAAAAATGTATGACATTTAAATCTGTGTTACTGGACTGGAAAATATGGTTTAAAATGAGAATTCATGGTAGAATGAAATCTAATAATTATGTAAGGAGCATGTTAAAAAATTACTTCAGAGCACCACACCTCTTTCTCCCAAAATACATTTTAAAAAATGAAACTGGCAGTCAAGAGAGCAGGACAATTATAAAGAACATTTAAGGATTATCTTAGCAAGCATTGGGAAAACAGATAAGGTATTAGAAAAGTATGATGGCAAAGTTTTCTCCTCATTGTATTAGGAGTCAGAAAACAATCCAAAAGATTACATTTGGCCTGACTAAATGACTGGTTGAGGCAAGTTGGATGTGACCTCTAGGCATGAAAGCTTATCTGAATATGTATATTGAAATATTTTCAACTTTGAAGCTGCACTAGGTTGTTCCAGAAGGGTGTGCAGTTAGTATTATTTCAAACGAAATAAGTAAAGAAATGGTCTTCACCTAAAGTTCACAATGCTATTTCATCTTCCATTTAGGAGTATAGAAGGTCATAAGGAAGTCACTGGCACACATTCGAAAAAGTAACTGACAACAGGGTTGGCTCTAATGTTTGAAACATTGCTCATAACAGCCCGCTGTTTAATAAGGGGAACAAATTGGAATTACAGGCCCATGAATGTGATATCACTATAAGGCAACGATTGGATATTTGCATGATATTTTACATAACTTATGATTATTTAGCGATAATTTCAGATCCCCAGTCTAACTTTAAGAAATGGGTGTCCTGCTCAGTTAATTATGAATTTTTTAAGGAATTCGGATGCTGTCTTGTCAAAGTTATATATCTAGATTTCCAAAAACCCTTTGATGAAGTACGATTTAGAAGGTGTTGGAAAAGAAATTATATAGGAAAGTTAGGAAACTCTTGAAAGTTTTTGAAATTTGTAATTAACAAGATTGAACTGAAGCAGGAATTGGTTACATACCACAAAGCTCTGGCTGCAAATGGAGATCTGTGATGATATTATTGTCAGCACTATGGTAACAGTGAAATAGAAAATAGTGTGCATGGTACTTCTGGTACAGGCCATCTAATGCCCCATGCTAGGGAGGGCACCTGTATGATCATACTGGGCATGATAGGAGGATCCAGGAATCGCTGCGTTGTGATGTTAGTCAAATCACATATTCAGGCTCATTTTGCACAAGTTCTGTAAATCTTGGGTGGAGATTAGGGGAGGATTTTGTGAACAGTACATTGTTCCCAAAGGCTTACTGGGACGCATCCACCACTTCCACTCCTTTACTTTTCCCCATTTCCCACACAACTACAACTAAAATTTAAAGCACTGATGGCAAACACGGGAAATATATGCGCAGAAGCTTTAAAGTGGTGAAGCCTGCTGTCACCTGACAATGTGGCAGGTTTGGGCAACTTACAAAACAGAATCCCTGACAAACTGGGAAGCTTTCAATACAGCCACATCTTTCCTGCCCAGCTCCAGTGCCATTAACATCAGATATCAGGCTATAAATGTAGCAAAGTATTTTTCAATGTTAACTTACACTCATAAATATTTCACATTATATTTGTTTCATTTTATTCATTCATGCATCATTTTTATTTGCTGAAACTAGCTTAGTCTGAGAACAAAATGCACTGGACTCAGAAGAAGGAAGAGGAGGGAACAGGGATGAAACAGCACTTAATCTGACTCCACTCCTCCTCAGAGATCATCTCCTCACCATAATGGCTCCACTATTCCCCATCTTCCAATCCATCTGGACAATTCATCACTGCATTCTTCTACCTACAATAAGAGTCGTAGAGTCATGCAGCAGTCCAACTCATCCAAATTGACAAAATTTCACAAACTAAACTAGTCCCACTTGCCTGCGTTTGGCTGAAATCCCTCAAAACCTTTCCTATTCATCTTCCAACAAAAGTCATCAATGTGAAATTTTCTGTACATCTTAAACCAACACCACAACAACTAGAACTGCAGAGAGGGAGGGTTTAGTGGAGAGCTACTAAGTGCCAAACAAATTGAAGGAAATAGAAACTGCAGCCGACAAGTGACACTGCAGCCAGCACTGCCTTTAATATTTGCAGTCAGAAGGAGGATCAGAATTGCAAGATCAGCAGCACAAGGCCTGCCAAACTCAACATTTGAAATTTTTTCTTGGTTTCCTGACTAGCAGTCAGATTGAAAAGAACACATTCCCCTTTGAATATCCAGAGCAGGCAGTGTGTTGACTGTGCTCAAACAACTTCAACTTCAAAATACTCTGCCCAATTTTAATGTGATTTTGCTATTTGCTACTACCAAATAATCCTGATGGTGTAAAGATTTATACAGGATACAATCATCAGTGTGCATGCTGGAAACTACAATATTCACATTGGACACTTTTTACGGCAAATGAAGAATGGAGACTGCCATGTCCTGCTGCATTCCTCAAGAAAATGTGCTGTATAATCAGAATCTAGCCTGGTCTCTTCATGAGGACGAACACTTAACAGTATTTATAAGATCTCAATGTTGACTACGGTCCAGAAACAAACCATCGTCCTCTTCTCATGATGTATAAATTAATATTCTGTTTTTTACGTTTGGTTTCATGCATGCCAGTCCTAAAGAATACAAGACAAACTGCTTGAGTTTGTGATAACAAAGTGTGGAGCTGGGTGAACACAGCAGGCCAAGCAGCATCTCAGGAGCACAAAAGCTGACATTTCGGGCCTAGACCCTTCATCAGAGAGGGGGATGGGGAGAGGGAACTGTAATAAATAGGGAGAGAGGGGAAGGCGGACCGAAGATGGAGAGAAAAGAAGATAGGTGGAGAGGAGAGTATAGGTGGGGAGGTAGGGAGGGGATAGGTCAGTCCAGGGAAGACGGACAGGTCAAGGAGGCGGGATGAGTTGGTAGGTAGGAAATGGAGGTGCGGCTTGAGGTGGGAGGAAGGGATGGGTGAGAGGAAGAACAGGTTAGGGAAGCAGAGACAGGTTGGGCTGGTTTTGGGATGCAGTGGTGGAAGGGGAGATTTTGAAGCTTGAAGTCCACATTGATACCATTGGGCTGCAGGGTTCCCAAGCAGAATATGAGTTGCTGTTCTTGCAACCTTCGGGTGGCATCATTGTGGCACTGCAGGAGGCCCATGATGGACATGTCGTCTGAGGAATAGGAGGGGCAGTTAAAATGGTTCGCGACTGGGAGGTGCAGCTGTTTGTTGCGAACTGAGCGGAGGTGTTCTGCAAAGTGGTTCCCAAGCCTCCGCTTGGTTTCCCCAATGTAGAGGTAGCCACACCGGGTGCAATGGATACAGTATACCACATTGGCAGATGTGCAGGTGAACATCTGCTTGACATGCAAGGTCAACTTGGGGCCTGGGATGGGGGTGAGGGAGGAGGGGTGGGGGAAAGTGTGGCACTTCCTGGGGTTGCAGGGGAAGGTGCCAGGTGTGGTGGGGTTGGAGGGGAGTGTGGAGTGGACAAGGGAGTCGCGGAGAGAGTGGGCTCTCTGGAAGGCAGACAAGGGTGGGGATGGAAAAATGGCTTGGATGGTGGGGTCGGATTGTAGATGGCGGAAGTGTCGGAGGATGATGCGTTGTATCCGGAGGTTGGTGGGGTGGTATGTGAGAACGAGGGGGATCCTCTGGGGGCGGTAGTGGGGGCGGGGGGGCGGGATGTGAGGGTTGTGTTGCGGGAAATGCGGGAGACGCGGTCAAGGGTGTTCTCGACCACTGTGGGGGGAAAGTTGCGGTCCTTGAAGAACGTGGATATCTGGGATGTGCGGGAGTGGAATGCCTCATCCTGGGAGCAGATGCGGCGGAGGCAGAGGAATTGGGAATAGGGGATGGAATTTTTGCAGGAGGGTGGGTGGGTGGAGGTGTATGCCAGGTAGCTGTAGGAGTCAGTAGGCTTGAAATGGACATCGGTTTCTAGCTGCTTACCTGAGATGGAGACTGAGAGGTCCAGGAAGGTGAGGGATGTGTTGAAGATGGCCCAGGTGAACTTGAGGTTGGGGTGGAAGGTGTTGGTGAAGTGGATGAACTGTTCGAGCTCCTCTGGGGAGCAAGAGGCGGCGCCGATATAGTCATCAATGTAACAGAAGAAGAGGTGGGGTTTGGGGCCTGTGTAGGTGCGGAAGAGGGACTGTTCCACGTAACCTACAAAGAGGCAGGCATAGCTGGGGCCCATCCGGGTACCCACGGCCACCCCCTTTGTCTGTAGGAAGTGGGAGGAATTGAAAGAGAAGTTGTTGAGGGTGAGGACGAGTTCGGCTAAGCGGATGAGGGTGTCGGTGGAGGGGGATTGGTCGGACCTGCAGGATAGGAAGAAGCGGAGGGCTTTGAGGCCATCTGCATGAGGAATACAGGTGTATAGGGACTGGACGTCCATGGTGAAAATAAGGTGTTGGGGGCCAGGGAATTGAAAGTCCTGGAGGAGGTGGAGGGCGTGGGTGGTGTCACGGACGTAGGTAGAGAGTTCCTGGACCAAAGGGGAGAAAATGGAGTCCAGATAGGTGGAGATGAGTTCGGTGGGGCAGGAACAGGCTGAGACAATGGGTTGACTTGGGCAGGCAGGTTTGTGGATTTTGGGAAGGAGATAGAAACGTGCCATGCGGGGTTGGGGAACAATGAGGTTGGAGGCTATGGGTGGGGGGGGTCCCCTGAGGTGATGAGGTCCTGGATGGTGTTGGAGATGATGGTTTGGTGCTCGGGGGTGGGGTCATGATCAAGGGGGCGGTAGGAGGAGGTGTCGATGAGTTGGCGTTTGGCCTCGGCGATGTAGAGGTCAGTGCGCCATACTACCACTGTGCCTCCCTTCCACCACTGCATCACAAAACCAGCCCAGCTCCTCTCCTCCCCCCACTGCATCCCAAAACCAGCCCAGCCTGTCTCCGTTTCCCTAACCTGTTCTTCCTCTCACCCATCCCTTCCTCCCACCTCCATTTCCTACCTACCACCTCATCGCACCTCCTTGACCTGTCCGTCTTCCCTGGACTGACCTATCCCCTCCCTACCTCCCCACCTATACTCTCCTCTCCACCTATCTTCTTTTCTCTCCATCTTCGGTCCGCCTCCCCCTCTCTCCCTATTTATTATTCCAGTTCCCTTTCCCCATCCCCCTATCTGAAGAAGGGTCTAGGCCCGAAATGTCAGCTTTTGTGCTCCTGAGATGCTGCTTGGCCTGCTGTGTTCATCCAGCTCCACACTTTGTTGTCTTGGATTCTCCAGCATCTGCAGTTCCCATTATCACTGCTTTGAGTTTGTACTTTTTTTAAAGAGAAACACTTTTTTAAGCACTTAGATGCTGGATTCAGGGGTTAATGATAGAGATAGGCTCCCTCTTTCATGATGATCTCGAACTTCAAACCAGGGTGAGAAGTACCTTCCTATCAAAGCTATCACATAGCTTTTATACTGCTGGCTTCTGCCAGGCAGTGGTAGGCTGCATCAATGTGTCTCAGATCACTGCGCAGAGAGGCATTTAGCAGATGAGAAAGGAACTGGGTCGGAGGAGAGGGGATTCATCCTCCTCTTAGTGTTAACACAATGAAAGGCTGTTAGCTTCATAAGAAAAGTGAAACTCCCAATGGTGTAGGGTGCGATCAACTACATGCATGTGCTTCTGTAGTTCCATGTCAACAGGGTGCAATAACACACCCACAAAGGCTATCACTCTCCCAAAATACACTTAGTGTGAGATAAGACTGAGAAGTTCACCTTGGCAAAACACTGTTATCATGGTAGCAGTTTTTTTTCTTGTAACAGTCCTTTATATCTTTGGGTTTGCAAGACATGTCACATAATGGCTGCTCCATATTCATGGCCACTTCACCATTCATGGCTCATGGTCCCCTTCTGTCAATCCACGACGCACTGTTAGAGGGCCTTCGAAAGGAAAGCCACAGGGCCAACATCAACGCAGCCCAAGCCAGCAGTCCCCCCAGGCAAAGGTTTTGTTATTTCAATAACTCAGGGAAGGTGTTCATGTTTATGATGGTGTACACTGTTTTGTCCACAACCTTGTCGCTCTAATAGCCCAGCCAGTATTTACAGAGATCCAGATGAGGAGTACGGGAAGAAGACTAGATCTAACAAAAACAGAAATTGCTAGAAAAGCTCAGCAGGTCTGGAGATCTGCGATGAGAAATCAGAGTTAGTGTTTTGGATCCGGTGACCCTTCCTCAGGTTAGATCTACCTCGTATAACAGGAAGGAGCAGGGCAGACTGCATTGTAAGACTTTGCTTGAAGTGAAATGGACTTGCCCACCCAATATAGATTCCCTAATTTCTTAACAGAACTTCCATTTCAGACTCGCAATCTCAAGGTCCTTATGATTATCAGTGAAGGCCAACAGCAGAAACCTTAAGAACATAATCCAACAATACATTAAGAAGACAAAAAAAACCTTTGTGAAATTCTTTGATGATGCCTTGGCTGTGCTAGTGCCTATCAACATTTGTAGAGGTAATGACCATATTCAATAAGAAATAATCTAACCATCTCCTCTTGACATTCAGTGGTGTGACAGTCAATGAATCCACCCCCTATCAACATCCTGGGAGTTAACATTGACCAGAAACTGAACTGGACTCACTACATAAAGTCTGTGGCTGCAACAGCAGGTCAGGAATACGGTGGACAATAACTCACTTCCCGTCCTCCTAAAACCTGCCCACCATCTATAAGGCACAAGTCAGGAGTGTGATGGAATACTCATTGTTTGCCTGGAGAGTGCAGCTCCAGTAACATTCAAGAAGTCTGATGGTATTCATGTCAAAGCAGCCCATTGATTGGCACTACATCCACTCCCTCCACCACCAATGTTCAATAACAACAGTGCGTACTGTTGACAAAATGCACTGCAGAAATTCACCAAAGGTGCTTAGAAAGCACCTTCTAAACACACAACCACTTCCATTGAGAAGGACAAGGGCAGCAGATACATGGGAACAAAAACAAAGTTGGTGGAAAAGCTCAGCAGGTCTGGTAGCATCTGTGGAGGAGAAAACAGAGTTAACATTTCAGATCCGGTGACCCTTCCTCAGAACTGAGGAAGTTCCTCCCAGAACTCAGGTACGTGGGAACACCTCCCAAAAATGAATGTGACTCATGTTGTTAATGGTGTTTCATGAAAATAGGCATGCCAGCACGATCAGGAGCCACACAATTCAGTCGGCCGTGCCTGATAAAAAGCCACAATCATATGTTCATGAAACCTGCAAGTTTTACTGGATCTACTCCCTGCCATTCTATCTTCGAAATACATTGCCATCCCGACAATATCTCTAAGATCAAAGTCTTGGAATTTCCTCCCTAACAGCATATTGGCTCCAGCTACAGTATATGGACTGCAGTGGTTCAAGGTGCCAAATCATGATCACCTTCTCAAGGGTGATTGGAGATGGGCAATTAATGTCATTACAGCCATTGATGTAGTAATCCACATCCCGCAAGTGAATAATGAATAATAATTATGGTGGCACTTAGTTCCCTTCAGCTAACAGCTTTCCCAATGCCTCAGAAACCAAGTCTGTAATTGTTAAGATCTATAAGACATTGAAAATCAGAGGCATGCAATCTCATTAACATATTTAAATTAGAAAAAGTGACTTGTTGGCCCTGTAAAACTCCTCCAGTTAAAATGGCACTTTAGGAGGCATTTTGTTAGCAAATGGGCTTCAGAATTTTAAGCATTTAATTTGCACTACCCTCTGCAAAATGTCCTCACACAATGTTAGTGTGGGGTTAGGATTGCTGCTATAGTCTAGTTGCTGCAGTGGATCTGATTCTGTGAAGAAAGTAACTCTGTCTGCCGGCCCACTATTTCCTTCGGTCAATACAACAGCTTGTGTGGGTGCAGGTGGAGAACAGATGAAAGTTGCACTCAATAAGACCTGTCTATCTAGTTATGTCAGCCTTATGTGACACAATACATACAAATGTCCTGTCTGCAGATGATACTGACATGCATTTGGCCCTCTGCAGACTCAGAACAAGTGAAACCAGTTCCCACAATCATTGCTGAGTAACAGTGACAATATGCAACCATATGATTGTGGCTTTTTACAGCCACCGCCAACCAGATTGTGTGGCTCCTGATCATACTGCCATGCCTATTTTCATAAAACACAATAAACAACATGAATTACGTTCATTTTTAGGAGGCTTTTCACAATCTTGGATGTTGCAATAGACGCTATATAGACACTGAAGTATAATCATTGTTAGAGCATGGAGAAAGATAGCGAATTGGACATTGTAACCAGCAATGAGGCAAATTAAGAAATAATCTGCCTTAGTGAGGTATGTTGCAAAACAAATAATGGCTTAGATAGTGGGAAAACTCTCATTCACTTCTTCACTAGTATCATAGGATCTTTTATGTCCAGCTTAAAGCAGGAAAGCACCAGTACTGTGTTCGTTTCTTTAGGTCTGTTGTCCCTGCTTCCCTTTTGAAACAGGAACCCACACAAATACGGAATGAAATACATATGTTTTTATCTGGAGGTAGATATCTTTAACCAACCTGTTCAGATATGGTGTGACAAATGCTTGGGGCAAGTAGAAACTTGAACCTGGCCCTTCTTGACCCTGGAAGTAGGGAGACGACCGCTACACCACAACAGCCCAATGTTAAAGTAACCATAGTCCCGGTGTTTGATCAAGCTGTTCTCTCATTAGAGAGAGAAAGATGACTGGTGGTGGTTTAACCTGAGGGTCACCATGCCTCAGGCGAGGTGATGAAACCTTTATGGTGGTCTCAGGCAGAACAGAATGTGAATGCATGCTTTGCTTATACAATTATCATGGCCAGAAAATGACATCTATATCATAGAACATAGAACATAGAATATTACAGCACAGTACAGGCCCTTCGGCCCTTGATGTTGTGCCGACCTGTCATACCGATCTCAAACCCATCTAACCTACACTATTCCATGTACATCCATATGCTTATCCAATGACAACTTAAATGTACCTAAAGTTGGTGAATCTACTACCGTTGCAGGCAAAGAGTTCCATTCCCTTACTACTCTCTGAGTAAAGTTTTTTTTTTGCTTTCTTTTTTCTGCATAGTAATTACAATCCAAAAGGAATTACGTAAGACATTTCTGATGCTCTGGCCTACTTTCAGGCTGCTGACAGGAACCCATGTAAGATGACAATTTGATCTCCATGTGCAACAAGATAATTAACTATGTTACACAATCTTGCTGTCTTAAACATTTCAAACATGTAAAACTACTTTTAGGAATGTTGCCAAACAGAATGAGCAAAATGAATCATAAACCTGACGTGTTAATTTAATTTAATGGGTTTGAAAGTTGCTTAAGAGTTATCATTTTACAATGGTAAATTATCTGATGGCATTTCATTGTTGACAATGTTAGTTAAATTACTGCACAATCATTTCATTTTCAAGTAAACAGATATTAACAGAACTCTGTTGATTAATTTACAGGAAACTTGTCTCAATCACTTGACTTAGAGTACACTATACTTTGAGAATATTGCTTTCTCCACACTACCCATTTGTCATTTATTATGTAAAAGACAAATACTGACAAAATATCACTTTTTAAAAACAGATTACCAATTTTTTTTAAAATAAAAAAGTGCTATTTTGATTAATCATTTCCATATGGTACAGTTTATGAAACATAAACTGCTGGTTAAAAGTTATTTGGCAAAAGATTAGTCTTCACTGACGTATTTCATCACAGCTTTATTAACATCATAAATCTCTGCCTAAACTTGGAATTTTGGCATCCAACCCCAGTTTGGCACTACCAATATATTTACTCACAACGAAGTTTTCTACACAACTGAACTTGACTAGTTAACCTGTCATGTACTAAGTCCACAGCATCACAACAAACCACAATGAATTTTTATTCATTGATTAAAACAGCCAACATCCTTCCCAGTGAACATCTGTAAAATCCTTCTCCTGCTAGAGCAGTAAATCTAATGTGACATATACAACTGTGATCTCGGAGAGGTTTTGCTGTATGTTTTCTAAAACATGTCCATAAAACACAAGCCGAACAACAAGTGGATTTTGCCAGTCTATATTTTCAACCATGTATTACACTTCGCAGCATGAGAGTAATTCAAAGTGAACTATTACAAAGCTTTGAAACCTGTAAAAACTACACTGATATAAAAACGTAACTTCAAGCATTTGTTTCAGTGGTCTGGTTTCTGGATTCAGTTACTGATTTTGGTAAGCTGAAAAAAACAGAAAAATCACTAGGACAGCTCATTGATACATCTTTTCTAATTCAACAGGCCTGCTAATACTGTAAATATTATGGCTTCTTTAAAATAATGTAATTCCCTGAATTAGAAAGTGGATTCAGATTATCTACTCAAAAAGTAGCTCTTCCATATAAATATATTAGAGTCTTGGAGATGTACAGCACAGGAACAATCCTTTGGTCCAATTCGTTCATGCTGACCAAAATATCCTAAATGAATCCAGCCCCATATCCCTCTAAATCCTTCCTATTCATATACCCATCCAGATGACTTTTAAATGTTGTAATTGTACCAGCCTCCAACAGTTCTTCTGGCAGCTCATTCCATTCACGCACCACCCTGTGTGTGAAAACGTTGCCCCTTAGGTGTCTTTTAAATCTTTGCCTTCTCACCTTAAAACCAGGCCCTCAAGTTGTGGACTCCCCCACCCGATGGAAAAGACCGTGTCTATTTATCCTATCCACGCCCCTCATGATTTTATAAAATGTCAATAAAGTCACCACTCAGACTCTGACCCTCCAGGGAAAACAGCCTCAGCTTATTCAGCCTCTCCCTGTAGTTCAAACACTCCAACCCTAGCAAATCCTTGTAAATCCTCTCTGAACCTTTTCAAGTTTCATAGCAGGGGCACCAGAATTGCACAGAGTATTTCAATAGTGGCCTCAACAATGCCTTCTAAAGTCGCAACTTGACCTCCCAACTACATCCTCAATGCACTGACAATAAAGGCAAGCACACCACATGGCTTCTTCACTATTCTATCTACGTGTGACTTTACTTTCAAGCAACTATGAGGCCTTACCCTTAAGTGTATAAGTCTGCCCTCATTTCCCTTTTCAAAGTGTAGTATCTCACAATTATTAAAATTAAACTCCATCTGCCACTCCTCGGTCCATTGGCACATATAGGCAACCTTTCAAATTACTGCACACTAGCACATATTATCAACAGAACAGTGCCTTTTCTTTTTGTCCACGGTGAAGGAGGAATATCAAAGGTCTCAGCACTGAGCACTTCGTGTCTTGAAATACATTAAGGTAGGCAAGTTCCCAGGGCCGGATGGGATCTATCCCAGGATTTTATGGGAGGCGAAATAGGAAATACCTGGGGCCTTAAAAGATATCGTTGCATCTTCTTTAGCTTCAGGCAAGGTTGCAGAGGACTGAAGAATGGCCAATGTTGTTCCTTTGTTTAAGAAGGGAAAATTAGATAATCCAGGAAATTTCAGGCCAGCGAGCCTCACGTCAGTGGTGGGGAAGCTTTGGAGAAGATCATGAGAGACAGGATTTATTCACATTTGGAAGCACGTGGGCTGTTAATGATAGGCAGCAGGGGTTTGTGAGTGGAAGTTCACGTCTCAAACTTGATTGAGTTTTTTTTTGAGGAGGTGACAAGAATGATTGATGAGCAAAAGGCAATGGATGTCGTCTACATGGACTTTTGTAACGCATCTGATAAGGTACCTCATCACCATGGGGTACATAAGATACAGTCTCATGGGATCAAGAATGAGCTGACTAGATGGATAGAAAACTGGCTTGGTCACAGATGACAGACAGTAGCGGTGGAAGGGTGCTTTTTAGAATGGAGATCAGTTAACTAGTGGTTTTCCACAGTGATCAGTGTTGGGGCCTTTGATATTTAGAATATATATATAAATGATCTGAAGGAAGATGTTGCTGGTCTGATTAAGTTTGCAGATGACACCAAAACTGGCAGAGTTGCAGATAGTGAGGAGGATTGTAAAAGAATACAGTGGAATACAGATAGATTGCAAATTTGGCCAGAGAAATGGCAGGTGGAGTTTAATGTGGATAAATGCAAGGTGGTGCATTATGTAAGATGAAATTCAGTTGCAAATTATACAATAAACGGCAGAACCCTTAGGAACACTGACATACAGAGGGATCTGGGCATACATGCCCACAGAACGCTGGAAGTGGCAACACTGGTGAATAAGGTGCTCTAGAAGGCAAACACTACTTGCAACACTTGCCTTCATCGGCCAGGACATCAGATATGAAAGTTGGCAAGTTATGTTACAGCTGGAAAAAAACTTTAGTCAGGCCACATTTGGAATATTGTGTGCAGTTCTGGTCGTAACACTACCGAAAGATGTGGACGCTTTGGACAAGGAGCACAGAAGTTTAACCACGATGTTGCCTAGCCTGAAGGGTTTTATTATGAGGTGAGGTTGGACAAAACTCCGTTTGTTTTCACACGAAAGATGGAGGTTGATGGCCGATCTGTAACGCGTCGACAAAATGATGAGAAGCACAGATAAGATGGATACTCAGAGGCTTTCTCCCAGGGTGGAAAGTTCAATTATAAGAGGGCACAAGTTCAAGGTGAAGGGAGGAAAGTTCAGGAGAGAAGTGCAAGGAAAATATTTTACACAAAGGGTGATATGTGTCTGGAATTCACCGTCAATGGGGGCAGTGGAAGCAGGCACGTTAGCACCATTTAACATGCACCTTGATAGACACATAAATGAGAGGCGAACAGAGGAATAGAAACTGCATGTGGGCAATAAGTAGTGGGTCTAAATAAGGATAAGAATTGGCAAAGCTTGGTGGGCCAAAGGGCCTGTTCCTGTGCTGTATTGTATAATTGTGTTGTACTGTATTGTAAGAAGGTGATTGATGCCCTATTTCTAAAACCACCAGTAATACCTTGATGCAACTAATCTCCTTGCCAGATAATTTGAGAGATCCAGTCAGAGTAATTTTCAGATATGGTGTCATATCCAAAGCAGAGTACAGTCTAATAATGAACTATTTAGTTTTTAGAACAATCTGATAGATTTATGGTCACTCTTACTGATACTAGTTTTATACCTCCTAGATTATATTTCCAAGATACTTAATTTGAACTGTCAAATTGGCATTGTCGGATTTTAACTCAGCAACGCAAAAACGGCAATAGGCTACTCAGCCCTTGAGTAAATGCTATCATTTAATGGGCTGGATGGCCGAGGGTAGGTTCCCCACACCCCGTGTAATTGTCCAGGGTGAGTCCGCCTCGATTCCACCAGCTTGCCCAGTTCAATATTTTGGATGATAGCCTGTTTATCAGTTTGAAATGGGAACTCCATCCATGAGGAAGTCCTACCTCATTGGACTATTAGTCAGTTGCAAGCTGTCAGTTCTGCCCCACGTTAGGTTTGGTGGCCACTGCTGGTACTGCAGGAGGCCAGAGAGGTTGAAGAATATCAACAATCCCAAACCAAGGCCAGCCAGGAAGTTGACTGCAACCATGTCAGCAAGACCAGTCATATAGATGGAATACACATTGGAGAGACAGGAGGTGGGGAGGAGTAACTGTGGAAGGTTGGTCCTATTGGCATGGGAGAGAGACTAGCCCTTAACTCCCACCCACTCCAACATGTGCACTGTCTTTTTCACTGCCTGGCAGCCCACAAGGTAAACAAGGTTGGACTACATGTTAGGCAGAGGTCTCTCTCTTGACACCTTTTATTTCACAAGCAAAGGCGGGACGAGCCTTTGGCATTTATTGCCTGCTGAAAGGCCATGAGCTGGTGGATCACCAACACCACTTGTGTCACCTGTCAAACCGTGGTTTAGGCAGAATGACAGACCAATGACATGCACACCACCACCTGCATGATGCCCTCTAAGTTACAGGTCCATCATCTATTATCCCACCAGAAAGTGGTTTACAAATCCCTTGAGATCATGGATGATTTCAGTCATAATTCCAACCACCTACCCGAGCTTCACATCTCCGAATACTAATGGCCAACAAAAATCTCAGAACAATCAGGGATTTATAATTACTTACTGAACAAAAATCCATGCTTTTCTTCAAGAGTTAAGAGTCCCACACATCTCCCACCCTTTACACGGAGACGTGTTTATTAATTTCAGTCTTGGCGAGTCATCTCTATTTGAAGTTTATCATTCCTTGGTTGTGGAATTCTCATTCAGTGGAAAAATGTCCTCTCTATCTATTCCATCAATTCCTTCCAAATTTCTAATCTGTCACTGTTTTATGATTATTAGTCCACACTTCAATTCCAAAGACACATCACCAGTGTACAGCAATCCTCTTCCTTCTCTGATTTGTGAGGTAAAAACCAATATTTTAATAATGATATCTACACCAAGACAAAGACATCATGTATAGGACAAAGCTGTGTTTTATTTGTGTGTAAAAGGAAGTTTAAATCTCTGTAAGAGGATGCTGCTTAAAGTAAAATCTGAAAAGAACTTTTGGAATTGTAGCAACTACAGAATGGAAAGTTTGATGAGTTCTGGAAAGAGCGTGCATCCAGCTGGTGTGCTATTAAAAGGGAAGCACGTAATTATTCCCGGAGCTGTTTTTGTTCTTAAACTTTTCTCTCACCAATTAATTCAACATGTAAGTAACTAATGAAATTATTTTTGCTTTTGTGAATTTCAAACCTAACATTCGAGAACATAAAGAATAGGAGCAGGGCTTGAACATACCGTGAATCAATAACATCACGGCAAAACTTCATAATCTTTGACTGCCTTGTAAGTTGAGAATGTTTCTAGTTTTGATTGTATGCAATAAACTCAACCTCCACAGCTCTCTGAGTAAACAAAAAATTCCATTTCCAAGGGTTCACCATCTACTGGGATGTACTTTCCTTCTAGGGTCAGGAAACAGATGGCAGCATCATTTCAGAGAGCAGGTGGAGAGGAGGTGGTGGACATTTGCCATCTACTGTTATTTCAGAGGAGGGCTTCACATTGGCTGGAGGCTAGCTGGCCAATCAGAGGCTGCTGGTATAGGAACAGAAGCAGAATCGTAGTAGTAGGGCCCTCATCTGAAAACATTACAGCAATGTTACTGTGGCTGCTGTTTGCAGGAGAAAATGAACCACTGGAGATTGAGGAAGATAGGCAGAGACCTCATCCCTTCAACACGGCACAGTAGCTCAGTGGTTAGCACTGCTGCCTCACAGCGCCAGTGACCTGGGTTTGAATCCACCCTCGAGCGATTGTCGGCGTGGAGTTTGCACATCCCACCCACCCCCACCCCTCGTCTGCATGGGTTTCCTCCGGGTGCTCCGGTTTCCTCCCACCGTTCAAAGATGTGTAGGATAGGTGGCCATGCTAAAAAAAATTGCCCGTATTGTTCAGGGATTTGTGTATTGGGTAAGTTTTGGGGGTTTGGGTCTGGGTGGAATGCTTCAAGGGTCGGTGTGGACTTGTTGGGCCAAAGGGCCTGTTTCCACATTGTAGGGATTCTATGATCATCATCTACGCTGATTATCTCAATCCAACATTGATGTCCTTCTAAGACTGCTCAGGGAGCAGAGAGATGTCCACTTTCTAGAGGATGAAAAGAATAGGCCACTCTTCCAAATACCCAGAGGGCAGTGAGAACCTGGGACTCACTATCTGTAAGAGTGATGGAGGCAGAAACTCTCAGAACATTTAAGAAGTACTTTGATGAGCACTTGCAATGCCAATGTATTCAAGGCTATGGGCAAAGTGCTGGAAAATGTGATTAGAATAGATAAGTGATTGCTTTTTGACCAGCACAGACTCAATGGGTCAAAGGGCCTTTTTAGGTGCTGCAGAACTTGATATGGCTCTGGGACACATTGCTGGGAAGGTGGAGAAGCAGATACCATAGCGACATTTAAGAGGCATTTAGATAAACAGATGAACAGGCATGGAATAGAGTGATACGGACCACGTGTGGGCAGATGTGCCTGATCATGTACTGTGTTATTCTGCGCTTTACGTTTCTAAGCTGCTACGACTGCATTGGTTGAGACCATCAACAGCAAAAATGTGGTCAATTGGAACTGAGTCCAGCTTGGGAAGGGTTCACGAATCTTCTTCACTCTGGGAAGGTTGCCAGGCCTTCAAAACGGGCCTCTGGATATTCAACCTCTAGCCAGGGCTTCTGCTCAGCAATCTAATGATGCCCACTGCATCTGACAATGTGAGGAATGTGTGTCCAGGGCACTTATTGACACCTCAGAATGGCGCATGCCCTAGTTATATAATCATCTAGCCAACATATCTCTTGCAGGAATAATGGCTAACAATGCAAGAGAGAGAGAGAGAGAGACCTGACAAGAGGAGCGTTTATCCATATCCAGATTATGACTGCCATGGAGATCACAAGTATGGCCTTGCAGTGCTAGACAGAAAAGGAGAGATTAACTATCCCAGTGAAGAGGACAAAATGTTTTTGCTATGTGTCAAGGAAGGGGATACCAGGCACTCATCCCCTTCTGACAATGAAGGACAACTGCATAAGGAAGCTTCAGCACCACAGATACTTCTGCAGTCTAAGGTTGGTTCTCAAGATATCTTCCTGTTTCTCCCACAGATTCTAATATGGAGAGCAGCCACTGTAGTATTGCAACAAGGTCAGGAGGTGGACTTCACAGAATATCAGTTCTCCGATAGGGGTTGTTAATCTGGTACAAATAGGGAGACCTGGCTAACAGAAAAATAGGAATGGTAGACATCCTGTTCACTCTGACAGCTGGCTCAGATGGAGCTGGATCAGTGTCAAGGGTTCTCCATGTGTAAAGAAAGGGTTATTTGATGATGGGATACCAGAGTTATTTCAGTGGCGATTAGAGAAAAGCGAGACTAGTCAAGACTAGGGGCACATTTTTAAGGCGAGAGAAGAGGTATTTTAAAAAGACATGGGGGCAAGGTTTTTACACAGAGGGTGGTTTGTGTGTGGAACGAACCTCCCAAGAAAATGGTGGATGTGGGCACAATTACAATGTTTAAAAGACATTTGGATAAGTAATGAATAGGAAAGGTTTGCAGGAATATGTGGGAAGGAGCAGGTAGGTGGGGATGGTTTAGTTTGGGGTTATGTTCAGAATGGGCTGGTTGAACTGATGGGTCTGTTTCCATGCTGTATGACTGCACGGCCACTGGAGTGAAGGCAATTGCACAGCCACGCTAAGGACATATCCTGGACCGAGGTACTCTAGGTCAGCTCATAGCAAAAGCCCAAAACAAAGTCAAGCCTTGGCGGAACAGTTAACATTTTCTCCAGGATTCAGGCTGGCAAGACATTTTAGTTGCAGCTGGTATGCAGACTCAAGACAGCCAAAGTGTCCACAAAGATTGAATAATAGACTGATATCCAAGAGACTGCACACCCTGGAAAGTTCGATTACGCTGGTTTGGAACAATTAAGTTGCTTAGCAACATC
Organism: Stegostoma tigrinum; assembly: GCF_030684315.1. Taxonomy (NCBI): domain Eukaryota; kingdom Metazoa; phylum Chordata; class Chondrichthyes; order Orectolobiformes; family Stegostomatidae; genus Stegostoma; species Stegostoma tigrinum. The sequence goes on from NC_081356.1 coordinate 74,846,450, forward strand.
CAAATCAGAACCAATAAAACAAATATCTGGTTAAATAGTCACCAGGTTCTAATGGAGGTTGGTACTGGTGCAGCTGTTTCAGTGATCACAGAAGCAATCTTTAACAAAACATGCTCTGGGCTCCAACCCTTTCATTTATGCAAGACCTTGGAAAGACTGAGAACCTATAGTAGGGACCCTTTAAGATTAAGGGTACAACTTTGAATCCAGTCTCTCATGAGAAGCAGGTGGTTCAGTTACCACTGATTCTAGTAAAAGGCTCTGGCCCGAGCTTGATGGGCGAAATGGGTCAAGAAAAGTTCACCTTGGTTGGCTCAATATTTTTCAATTACAAAATGGCTGCCTGTGTGAAGTCTTAATAAATGCCAGAAAGATTTTTCAGGAAGGCCTTGGGGCAATCCAAGGAGCCAAGGCCAAACTGCATGTTGACCAGGAAACAATTCCACGATTCTGCAATGCCCAATCAGTGCCATTTGCCTTATAGGAAAAAGCAGAGGCAGAAATCAGGCGGCTGGGAAGCAGAGGAGTCATTAAACTGTTAAAGTTTGCAGAATGGGCAGCACCAGTTGTACCAATTGTGAAGCCAGATGGGTTGGTTCACCTTTGTGAGGATTTCAAACAAATGGTAACCCATTTTACACAGCTTGATAACACCTAATCTCTCATAGAGGATTCATACACAAAACTGGCAGGTGGGCTGTCATTCACGAAGCTGGACATGAACCTTGTGTACTTGCAATTGCTGTTTGAGGAGGTATCCCAGAATTATGCTTTAATTAATACCCCCAAGGATGTGTACCAATATATGAGACTGCCATTTGGGGTACCATCAGCCTGTGCGATTTTTCAGCATACAATGGAGAACATTTTACAAGGTCTTATCTCAGGTAGCTATCTATCTAGATGATGACTTAATAACAGGAAAGACCAATATGGAGCACTTAGACAACTTGGACATAGTTCTTAAACATTTTTCCCAGACAGACGTATGCCTTAGAAGGAAAAGAAATGTGTGTTCCAGACATCCTAAGTGATCTACTTGGGCTGCAGAGTCAACAAGACTGGGTTTGAACCGGTGAAAGATAAGTTGAGGGCAGTCAAAGGCGCCCTAGCTCCCACATCTGTACCAGAGCTTCGGTCTTTCCTTGAGTAGGTGAATTATTATTGAAAGTTCATACATAACCTGGCCTCCAACATGGCACCTTTACATCAACTCTTAAGCAAGGGTCAGCCTTGGAAATGGTGGTGTAACCAAGCCATAGCTTTCAGGGACGTGAAGAAACAGTTAGCATCTCCTAAGGTGTGGGCACTTTATGATCCCAAGCAAGATTGTATCATATTGACATGTAATGCCTCCCTGTAAGGCATCAGGGTAGCATTAACTCATAGGTGACCCAATGGCGAGGAACACCCAATAGCATATGTGTCCCTGACTTTGGCTAATGCAGAGAGTAACTACAGGGAGATAGTGGAGAAAAGTTTGGCACTCTTATTTGGAGTCAGGAAGCTACACTAATACCTTTTATGGATTTAAATTTGCAATAATAACGGACCACAAACCCCTGCTAGGTTTACTTAAAGAGGAGAAGGCAATGCCACTAATAGCTTCAGGCCGAATTTAACAGTGGGCCCTAATACTAAATGTGTACATTTACAAATCGGCACACTGTCCAGGAGGCCAAATACGAAAGCAGATACATTGAGCTACCATCCTTTGGCAGATTTGGAAGAACGTGGCCTGGTGCTAAAACACCTCAGGGAGGAGCTACCAAAGAAAACACAAACTGACCTCAATCCTTGGACTCAGAGGGAGAGGGATGTAATTGTAACAAGGTCAGCCAGGTGGGACTTCATAGAATATGCATTCCCTGATAGGACCACATAAGCAGCCCCAATCCAATGGTGTCAGGGCAGAGGGTTGATTGGTAAAACAGGGAAAACTATGAACAGTTGGATATCATTTATTAATGGTAACGGTGAATCTATTCCAATGTACATGTTCAATGCAAGGGTTCATAGCAGAAGGTGAGTTCCAGACCATAAACTTCTCCTGGGTTAGAAGGGCTCAGCACAAACAATCCCTGACAATGGCAGCATCTGGATGAAATCTTTAAATCCCTTGCTGAGCCTGGTCCTTCTGTAGACAGATGGACCAATTTGTTTTCAGTATTTTCACCATCCTCCTCTTCCTCTACTTTCATCTTTTCTAGTCATACCATTAAAAGTCTGATGCCTCTGACACATTAATAATTAGAGTTGAACATGCTGAAAAATGACTCATTTATCTAACTGTTTTCTGATAGCTAATCTTCCAGCGGGCTGCAGTGCTGCCAAGCCTAAACTGCTGTTGACCATCTGAATTGGCACCATCTCTTGAAAGATGGATCATTGTCTCCTTGTCTCCAATAGAAGGCAGCAAAGTGGTAGACTGAGATTCAATCCCGCTGAGACGCCTGGAAATGGTTACAGTGAGGTGGAAACTGGCCCTTTGGGCACAATCTAGGTTGACGCTTCAGTTGGAGTTGCAGATGTGTCATCAGTCAGTTGCGATTTTAAACCTGGGCTTTGTCTGCTCCTGTGTTTGTTGAGATGGGTATTGAAGATTTTCTGTCATCATTTAAAGAAGTGGAGTGGTCGCCCAGTTGAAGATAAACAATAGATGCCAGTGGTACCCACATCGCAAGAAAAGAAATTGTTCTTATGATTTGACATGTTAGTCATATTTTAGGACTTGAGTTTGGAGGCTTGTGCTTAACTGTATTTTTTTAAAGAAGAAGCCAAAACCACATGGATAACTGTGGGTCTTTTCCTCTGGAAGACTTGTTGATCCTGAGTTTCCTGAACAAGTTGTATTCTACCAAGATTCTGGAGATAGAGCTGCCACATGTCTACACATGTTGGAACACATTAGAATGACAACCAACTGAACAACTCAATCCTTATCACTTTTGCTTCAAGAATGAAAACTTATTGGAGAAAGACGTTTTTCCCACCAAAGGTGAATCTCTGCAGGGAGAAATCTTTACGTCCCTTCAGTATGTGGGTGAATGAGCAAGCGAGGCAGGTTTGGTTATTTGGAGGGGGTAAACATTTATATTTTCATAATACAAATGAAGTGTGTTAACCAGTTTGGAGTCATCATTGAATAAGCTTTGCTCTGTAGTACATTAATAACATTATACCTTATAAAGAAATCTGATTGATATGTCTTTTCATTTTTAGTCTAATGTACAGAAAGCGTATGATTGGCCTTAATATGGAGAAATTCCATTTGTTTTCCTTATTATATACTGTTCTAGTGTACAAGCTTTCTATGAATCATACATGAGGGTCTCTGCACTGAAGCTTCTCTCCATTTGGATAACAAGTGGTCTTTTTATTCTTCTAACCAAAATGGATTACCTTACACTTATCTATATTAAACTCCAACTGCTAAAATTTGGCCCATTCACCTAACATATCCATATCCATTTGTAAATTTCTTATTTCTTTACTGCTTACTTTCCCATCTATTACAGTGTCATTGGCAAATTTAGCTATAGTACCTTCTGTCCTTGGAACCAAGTCATTAACATAGATTGTAAATAGTTGGGGCCTGAGAGCCAAACCCTGTGGCACCCCACTAGGTCTATCTTGCCAACTAGAAAAGGCTTCTACTGGTTAGCCAATAGTCCATCCAAGCTAACATATTACCCCTAGCTCCATGTGATCTTAAGTTGTGTAGTAATCTTTGGTGCACCGCTTTATCAAATGCCTTCTGGAAGCCCAGATACACTACACTTAAAGGATTCCCAATATCCACTGTTTGTTACACCTTCAAAGAACTCTAGTGAATTAGTCAAATATAACTTTCTCTTCATAAAACCATGCTGATGAACTGCAGATTTACTTTCCAAATTTTCTATTAATTGCTAAGAAATGGATTTTAACAATTTCCCAATGGAAGATGTTAAACTAACAAGTTTATAGTTTCCTACTTTCTGCCTGCATTCATTTTTGAATCAGGGTGTTACATTAGCATTTTTTCTAATCTACGGGAACCTTTCACACATCCAAGGAACTTTGGAATATTATAAGAAGTGGATACACTGTCTCCACTGTCATTTCCTTCAGGACCCTAGTATGTAGGCCATCAGGCCTGGGATTTTATCTGCCTTCAATCTGAGTAGTTTGCTCCATAGGTTTTCCCCAGTGATGAGATTGTTCCAAGTTCCTCTCCTTCTATAACTTCTATATTCCCTGTTATTATTAGGATGGCACTAGTTTCCTCCACCATGAAAACAACTAAAATATTGATTAAGTGACTCTGCTGTAGGGAGAATACATTATTAATCGGTGCAGTAACTGAATGCAGTATCGAAATCTGGGTTTAAATTAATTGAGAGAAATAAAAGGCAATTAGTCTTTCACTGATACTCTCCTTACCTAGCCAAGATGCATTACCATCGTCACACGTTTAGCTGTGTCTTAGAGAACTCCAATACTTCTTACAATTAAATAGATTAATGCATGTTTTTGTCAATTACTCAGAATTTTTATCAGTAACTCTAATCCACTAATGGTTCAGTAGATGAGTACATCAAACATATTAATCAAGTCCTACAGAGTAGGAATGTCCTGCATTTCATCTACGGTCAAACAAAAAAGTGATATTGTTAAATTAGCTGCATAGTCCCCAGTTTAAGGAGAAGAAAATAAGAGATGATTTAAGCTTTGTATCCAACAATGCCTGCTGAAAATACACACATGGTGAGCACAGGATCAGATTCACCTATGATCCCTTCCACATGATTAAGCACCCAGCTGACATTCAGTGTCCAGGCTCCCTATCCCCAATGTTGTTGAGGAACCTGCATCAATGGAATCATTCCCCAACACAAGTGACTTCATCAGGAGAGACATTTTCAAAAATAAAAGTGGATTCAAAGCTGATTTTTATGGCATAGTATACAGCATGGAAACAGACACTTTGATCCAACTAGTCCACACTGACCCCTGCTAGAGAACATAGAAAAACACGACATGGTGATTTTTGAGAGCACAAAAGTTCTAGAAATTGTGCACTGGTCACAGTGCACAAGGTTCAGAATTCCCATAACCTAGTCTACATCGTAAAATGCACAATCGTAAAAAAAAAACTCTGAATCAGCTTTGAGCATGACCACAAGTGCGCACACACATACACACAGTCAGTAAATGAAAAATATCTTACTGTCTGAATTGAATAGATGCACTGATAACAATGCTGCAGGGTGAATGAAGATCACATATAAATGTCGATCTGTTTGCGATTGTTTGGTAGATCAAAACTGAAAGACAAAATTGAAAAAAAATTTGAAAATTACACATCAAAATAGATATATTTGATAATATTTTTAAAAAGATCAAAAACCAAAGCAGCTACCTGCAAACAGCTCATAAAAATAACTTGATTCAGATATAGTGGGAACTGCCGGATAGTGGCAATTCCTGGAGAATCTGAGATAACAAGGCGAAGAGCTACATGAACACAGCAGGCCAAGCAGTATCAGAGGGGCAGGAAACCTGACGTGTTGGGTTCAGAAAAAGTTGAAGAAGGGTCCAGACCCGAAACGTCAGCCTTCCTGCTCCTCTTACACTGCTTGGCCTGCTGTATTCTTCTAGCTCTACACCTTGTTATCTCACAAAAACTTTATGTCTTGCCACCAGATGGCAGCAACACACATTTTCAATATGAAATACTGGATAGAAATAAATGTACATTTCAGTGGCTATAAATTATAGACAGAGTATGTTGCAGAGATGTTACAAAAGCAGAATTTATGCTAATAAGTGGAATTAGTGGAAAATGATCTTCTTGCAGTCAAATTCAAAGTAGAATGCAAATAATATGGAGCATTTTTTTACTGTGCTGAAATAAACAGATTAAAGAGAAGACAAAAAAGAAATCTCTTTACAAAACTGGTGGAACTTGTCAGTTTAATTGAAACACCTACAGTTTTTTTTAAATGCAGCAAAACCGACTGGTCACATCCCTGTCTTTTACTTTAAAAAAATCTATTTGATCACACTTCTATGTAAATAGTGTAAACAGACAACAGAATTTTACTTCTGAAAACTACAAATCACTGCAACTCGGTAACACTGAAGTTCATTAACAGTTATACAGCGATAATGAGTCCAACTAGGATTGTTTAACAGTTATACGATGGTAAAAGTCCAACTAGTGTATGAAACCACCAAAGCCTGGAGAAGCTCAGTCATTTTTCATTAAGACATCAGTAAACAAATTGCTTGCAAACAAACAGAAGGATGCTCAAGCTGAAAAACTGTATTCACCTGTAAAGCCCAAGCTAAAGTTTTCACTGGCAAGTTAATATCTACGCAAAGATGGAGTGACAGCAAGAGAAATGATAACAAGGGTGTCAGATATAAATATTCCAGGATTACTCAATTATATCATTATGTCTTTGTGCATACGGTCCTTCTGTCACATTCCTGCCCCTCCCCCATCTCAAACACAACCTCACCAGGGCCTGCTGTATTGCAGGAATTGTTTAATCTTCCTTGAAGGTAACAAAAGACAAAAATCCTTGGTTTTTACTTTGATAATTTACATACTGTATTCTGTAAGAGCTGAAGATCTTGCAAAGTTAGTTTATATTGGATGAAAAGCTCCTGTTTGCAATGTATCGGGAAAAGAAAACTGATCAGAATTATGAAATGACATGAACCAGACAAATGTGAATGTTTCTACAAACCATGAAATATCACTTATCAAAGCACACAAAATGTAGGCAAATTTTTGCTTTCTTGTGAAGAAAACATGCTGAATATAAAATAATCTCATTATTACAGTCAACCAGTAATGATGAACTTTTTAAAACAGATAATTGTATAAAGCAACACATTTTACAGTTTTGATGTAATCACATACACTTCTAAGAAATAATTTATTAATACAAATAATATGTATTTGAAAGTAAAGGTTTGAACAAACATAGTATTGAAGGAGCCTGATGTTACAGAACATTATTCATTATATCAAGTACCAAGGGATTTCAATTAAGAGTTTTAGCTGGAGCCAGATCTCAGCTGTGGAGTTACACGTATTACTAACTGTAGCGGGGTGCTGAATGGTTGGGGCTACAGGAGCTGAATGAGAACTTATCACCATGGTGCTCATGCACTTGAACTAATCGTATCATTAGGAATCGGCCAGACTTTGAAGGTCTCACCCACTGAGATGCACGTGGCATTCAGTTCATCATTTGAAGATTCAGTAATATGAAAAGAGAAAAAGTAATAATCTCACAAATACAATTTTTGTTGCCCTACATTCCACCTGCACACTGTACATCAATCACGTTTTTTATAAATAGTACTCTGTTTTGAAATAATTTTTTTAAAAACTTAATAACATTTTTTAAACTTAAACTCATCAGAACTAGTCATTCAATGGCAGCAGCTAAAATTGTTGCATGATAAATTTTTGTTTACATCACAGCTATAGTACCAAATTTTCTTATGAGTGAAAAGGCCAACCTGTCCATTTCTAAGAATACAAGTGCTTTTTCTCCTCGACTCAAATAGTGGGTTTTGTTCGAGCCAGCCTCAGCAACTCTCATTGAGTTCAAAAGAAGTAACTGAAATTCATGGTTAATTGGTTATGATGAAAGGAGAAGAAATAACTACGTTAAATCAGACCTAGGTTTCTCAAAGTTTAGACAACAATATTGTATAACTCATAAGTTTAAGCGAATACAGCACAATTAATTCACTACATATTCAGCATTTGAATCCTAGAAAGTAGGTGGTGTGCTTTTATACTTCTTCCTGGTAAGCCATTTCACTAACCTATCTTCATAACTGAAATTTCTCATTTCTGGAACCATTCTTGTTAATCACTTCCTCCACTGCATGCATTCACATCTTTGCTATAGTGTGGCACCTACAATTGTACACAATACTCCAGGAGATTCTAGCAGTGTATTCTACAATGATAATGAAAGGGTGGTAGCTGGAGCACTAAGTTTTACATTGGCAGCCGACATCAAATGAGAACCGCCCATCGTTTTGTTTCCTTATGCATTCATGGGGAAGAGGGCAACACTGACAAATAATGCCATCTCTGGTAAGTAAGAGGCAGTTGGCTGCTGTATTCAAACGTTACTGTCTGTGCCCTAAAACTGCTGAGTTCCAGAACTTTGATTCAGCAGCGGTGAAGGAAATGGTAAGTTCAGATACGGAGTAAAAAAAGAGGTCTTGCTAAATCCATACAAGGTACTAGTCGGACCAGAAACAAAAATTCGAAATTGCTGTAGAAAATCAGCAGTCTAGCAGCATCTGTGGAGAGAAAGCAAAGTTAGCATTCAAGATCCGGTGATCTTTCTTTAGAGCAGATAGCAGCTAAGAAATGGTACATATACACATGACAGAGGATGAGATTGGGAATAAAAACTGTTTTTTTCAATCAACTTGTTCAGAGATGTTATTCCATACTTCTGGAGCAGGTGGGACTTGACACTGGGCCTCTTGGTCCAGGGATAAGTACACTAACATTGCACCACACAAGGGGCCAATTATAAAGTGTACAGTACCCGGTCTTCTCAAGTGGTCTCCCATCCAAATACTAACCAGGCCTGTGTCTGTTCAGTTTCTGAGATCAGGTGTTTTCAGGCTAGTATCTGGTGGGTGAACGAGGAACCCACAGAGAGAGAGAGGAAGAGAGAGAGAGAGAGAGAGAGAAAGAGAGACAGCTGGAAGACTGTGAGCAATTTTGGAGCCCTTATCAAAGAAAAGATATTAAGGCAATGGATGCAGTACAGAGAAGGTTCATGAAATTGATTGTAGGTGTGAACACATATTCTTACGCGGAGAACAGTCGAGTTTAAAAGAACAAGAGGTGACCAGATTGATACATCTAGGATTTTCAGGGGGCTTAATAAGAAAGATACGAAGAGTCTGGTTCCTCCTGCAGGGAAAGCTAAGACAGAGGGCATAATCTCAGAGTGAGGGGGTCACCCATTCAAGGCAGAGATGAGGAATTTGTTCTCTCGGAGGAGAGCAAATCTGTGGAATTCTTAAAGCGGAGGCATGTCATGGCTGGGTCATTCAGTATATTTAAGGCTGAGGTACACATGTTTTTAAAATCAGCAAGGGAATCAAGAGTTCTTGGGAATTGTAGGAAAGCAAAGTTATGGATTATCAGGTCAGCTATGAATTCACCGAACAGCAGAATGGAGATGATGGACTAAATGGCTGACTACTGTCCTTATATGTTCAGGTCTAATAGTGTCTTGTGAGGGGAATTTGAAGGTGGTAGTGTTATCATGCTGCCCTTGTCTTCTTAGGTGGCAGAGGTCATGGGATTGAAAGTTGTTTTTTGATAAAGAAACTTTAGCAAGTTGCAAGTATTGGGTGATTTTTATATCATATATGCAGCAAACATGGTGTGCTCAGCAGCAAAGTGGATAATTATTTAAATGTAATAAATAGGGTCTCGATGATGCAGATTGACTTGTTTTGGTATTGTGGTTGCAAGGAGGTGGTGCAGCTAGACTCTTACAAGCAAAAAGGGAGGATTCCATCATATGCTCAACTTTGACCTTGCAGATGGTCGGCAGGTTTTGGGAGACAGGTGATGACTCACTTGTCACTGAATACCTAGCAAATATTGATGAAGCTGATCCAGTATAATTTCTGGTCAATGATGAATGTTGATGTTTGAGAATTAAGTGGCAGTAATACTGTTGAATGTCAAGTTGGTTTGACTTTTTCATGAAGGAAATGGTCATTACCTGGGATTTGTGTGGCACGAATGCTCCTTGCCACTTACCAGCCCAAAGCTGAATCTTATCCAAGTTTTGCAGAATGCAAACACAGAATGGATTACTATTTGAAGAACTGTGAATGGAATTGATGACCCTGCATTCACTGCAACTGTCCTGCTTCCGAACTTAGGATGATGGGAAGGTCATTGATGAATTTCGGCCAAGGTCACACTACCCTAAGGGACCTCCATGCCAAAGTATTGAGTTTAAATGACTGAACTTCAACAACAACAACAAAATCTTGTTTGTGCAATTTATGACTCCACCCAGTGCAGAAATTTTCTCCGATTCTAAGTGCCTTCAATTTTACGAAGGTTCCTTGATACCACATTCAGATCAAATATTGACATTACATTTTAGCAGTCACTCTCACTTTACCTTGAGAAATCTAGCTCCTTTGTCCATGTCTGCAATGAACTCTGGAGGCAGAAGTCTTCATGATGTCATCTGAACAAGGCGTTGTTGATCATGCTATTGGTGAGAAACTGCCACTCGATAGCATTGGCAATATCATCTCTCATCACTCTGCTGTTGACTAAGGAGGCAGTCATTGGTCAATCTGTCTATTCTATATTGGCCATAAAATTTGTCTTTATCCTCCTTAAATTTACTCCATGTCCCAGCATCCATCGCACTCTGGGGAAGATCCTTTGACAGAAGTAATTTCTCCTCATCTGTTTTAAATCTGCTGCCACTTATCTTAAAAGTTTAAACTCTCATTCTAAAGGTTGTCCAACATGAGGAAACATCCTTTCTATACCTATGCTGTTAATTCCTTTTAGCATCTTATGTTCTTCAATTGGATCTCCCCTCTAACTTTCCGGACAGTATAGGCTAAGATGCTCACTCTCTTTATGTGAGAAAAACTCCCCATTTCTGGAAATAATCGGATTAACCTTATCTGAATTGCCTCCAATACAACTACTTCCCTCCTCAAGTAAGGGGATTAGAATTACACACTATACTCCAGATGCAGTCTTACTACATCTAGTACAGCTGCAGCAACATTTCAAAAACCAAAAGAACTGTGGATGCTGTAAGTCAGGGACAAAAACCGAAGTTGCTGGAAAAGCTCAGCAGGTCTGACAGCATCTCTGAAGAAAGTAAAATCAAGAGTTAATGTTTCATGTCCAGTGACCCTTCTTCAGATGCTGCTAAACCCTCTGAGCTTTTTCAGCAACCTCTGTTTTTGTACAGCGACATTTCTATACTTTCATATACCATTCCTTAAACTACAAATGCCAAAATTCTACTTGCCTTCTTTATTACCTGCTGTACGTGCATTTCTGTAATACACGCAGAAGGACACCCAGATCCTTCTGTACCAAAGCATTCTGAAGTATTTCTCTCCATTTAAACAATAAGTTGCTAGTCTATTCCTCAGGTAAATGCCAGTGTTGCAGTTATTTGGAATAGCTTGACTGGACGTATGGTTAATATCAGAGCACAACTCTTCAGCGTTACGCCTGGGCTATTGTCAGCATCTACAGCTTTTGGTGTATCCAGTGCCTTCAGTCATTTCTTGATACCATATGGCGTGAATCAACTTGTCTGAAGATTGGTATCTATAATGCTGGGCATCTTGGGAGGACCCTGAAGGGGATTAGCATCTGTCAGTTCTGGATGAAAATGTTGCAAACATTTTGTCTGGGTTCACTGGACTAGGTTCTGCTATAATTAGAGATTGGGAACATTCATCGAATATTCTCCAACTAGTCATCTAATGTTCATCATCATTCCCAGGTGGAAGTGGGAGGGCTGTTGAACTTTGATTTTGTCTATTGCGGTGCGAACACTTAGCTCTGTCTTTGTCATGCAGCTTTTGCTGTTTTGTGCATTTTATTTTTTGTATTAGCTTCATCAGGTTGGCACCTCAATTTAAGGTGCAGTCACTCTGCAGACCCTGCACACTGCACTGTGCATGCATAAATCTTGACACTACTAATGGTAATAGGAACAACTTCTAGCAGGCAATCACATGTGCACAGCAAATGGCTTTCAGGGCTTCGGAGGTCGGAGGTCATTTCTGGCATCCAACTAAAGATTTGAATTTTGAGCAAAAGCAGAAATACTGTCGTACACATATCCGCACCACGGCCTACAAACTCTGCAAAGACTCCTAACAAAAGGCTAGAAGTGTGGTTAAATAGCTAAGAATAGATAGGAATCGTACACCAGATATCAGCGTGTTCCTCCTGTTTTTCAAGTATTCTTTGTCAAACTGTGCCAGGTAGAATGCTCTCATCCTGGAAAGTTCTTGGCCTCAGGTTGTGAATGCCGAATGGCCAGTAAGCAGAAAGAAGGAAAGTGTATTTACCTTGTTCTTGGAGGAAGAGGGTTCCACTTGGAGTTCCAGGACAGGTTCAGGTCTGGGCCTCTGAAGAAATTCTGCAACTGGACTGGACAACTTACTGAAGTTGCAGGGCGGACAGAAATGAAACTGTGCAAAGACCCTTGAGAATTTGTCACACAAAAGTTTACTGCTTAGTGCCACACCAATCCTTGTGGCTATACAGGGAAGACAGGATTCATTGCTTATGGCACATGCACTTGTTTATAACAGAAAGCTCATTTTCCACCCAGTTCAACATCCTCAGGCAAGATCAGTAAGCAGATATTTCTACCACCTACCCTGAAATACTGCTTTTATGAAATTTCAGCTATTACCAGTTAAAAGGTCTATGAAACAAGTCAAAATGGGAACGCAAGATCAAAAAGAACTAGGAACTAGGAAATAAATATCTGAATGTATGCAGAATCTGAGATACTCAAGATCTTTTCATCTCATGAATTTTATTGTTAGCAAAAACAATGGGCACCTTGCATCAGCAGAAATGGTCTTATTTTTGTATTAAAGTGTCCAGTTGTAAAAGCTAAACAAATCAAAATGAATGTATGAACAAAGGGCCAACATCTGTGTGACATACCCACTTCAACACGGATTTGCCCATTACTCCCCCAGCCACCACTACTACTCATGCCCTCTCATTGACCACTGATCATTTCAAACTGGACACTGCTTCTTTTTTCCCCCAACCTGTTGGATCATTTTCTGGTCATCATGTCACTTCTCCTCAAAGCCATTGATATGCAATGGCACAATCTTCAGTGCTGTTCAGCTGGCAATTAATGTCCGCAGCTTACCAGCTTGCTGGAAATAAGATTCAAATTTAATGCATAGTTACCCTGTGCCTTGTCATTCAAGCAGCGAGTTTCAACATTCACAAATTTTAGGCCGAGGAATGGAAGAAAAAGGATAAGCTCATCAACCATTCCTTTCATGAACTGTATTATTTACCTCATGATGAACTCTATTCAATTTAATTACTCTTAGCAGCTGAAAAAAAGTTCTCCAATCTCTGAAAGGTACCATGGAAATTCCTCAAACCAAGATCTCGAAGCAGGTAATTGGAGTTAACGTTTCAAATTGATTCTGCTTGAAAGCACCTATCATATTCGTATCAGGGCTTACAACTGTTTTGACTGACGGAGAACACTCAACCCTAATAAACTATTCAAATTACACTGTGAAATGGGTCTCTATTCACAAATGGCAATTGTACAATATTGTGTTTCACTTCTTAAAATCCCCCAGGGGACTTCTGCCATCTGTTTTTCATAAAGCTTAGCAAATAGAAGACACTATTAAAGATTTTCTAAGAATGTTGCTGCCTGTATGGATAACTGTCACATGATGGAAACATTTCCAGATATATATCAAACAGTCTATTTAAAATTAAATAGTTGACCATATCTGTACAAATATTATTGTAACAGAGCAAATAATAAAATTAATAACTACAAATAATTACTCTGAACAATTGCTTCTTTAGGAAGTAAGGGCCTAGGAAATAGGAACAGGAGCTGACCCCTCCAGCCTGCTTCACCATTTACTGAAATCTGACTGAAGTCTCAACTTCACTTTCTTGCACTCTGTCTATAACCTTGATGGAAAATCAGTCTAATTAGCCTTTAACATATTCAGTGACCCAGCTCACACTCCATGGAAAAGAATTCTAAAGATTTCTCCTGAAGGAAAGCATTTCTCCTCTCAATCCAATTGGACGATTTTATTTCACAAATTACATCCCTGGCTCTGGGTGCCCCCCCAGGGGAAGCATCCTCTCAGCATCTAACCTATCAACACTCCTCAGAATCGTACAAAAGCAAAATACCGTGGATGCTGGAAATCTGAAACGAGAACCAAACAATAACTGGAAAGATTCAGCAGTTCAAGCAGCACTCACGGACAGAAAAGGAGCCAAGATTCCCGTCAATAACCTTTCATCAGACTATCAGAATCACAGATCTTTCAAGTAGATTACCTCTCAGTTTCCTAAGCTTCAATGAGTCTAACTGCACGAGCTCAACCTTTCCTCATAAAAAAAACCCTTCATCCCACAAATCAATCTATTCAAATTCCTCCGAGCTGTTTCCAATGCAAGTAAAACATTTCTTAAAACAAAGAGACCAAAGCTACACACAATACTCTTGTAGTCAAACCAATACCCTACTGTTGCAGAAATACAGCGCAAAACAGTCCCTTCGGCCCTCAGATACCACTGTTGCAGCAAGACTAGCCTATTTTTATGTTCTTTGAAATAAACACTAATATTCCTTAACCCTTCCCTATTACCACTGAACTTGGATTTTTGGGTGACTTACATACAAGGATTCCCAAACGTGTCTGCACTATAGCTTTCTGCAACAGAGGCACTGGTGGCGATCTTTCAGGAATCACCGGAGTCAGGAAGGATCCCAGAGGACTGGATAATGGCTCGTGTAACAGCCCCATTTAAGTGGGGAGGGACGCAGAAATTGGCCTGACTTCAGTCATTGTAATGATTTTAGAACCTATTACTAAGGATAAGATTGTGGGATACTTGGAGATGCATGGTAAATGAGGTTGAGTCAGGAGAGCTTTGTCAAGGGGAAATCATGCCTTGACAAATCTGTTCTAATTTTTTGATGATGGAACAAGCAAGTTAGAGAAAGATGAGCCAGTGGACATGCTCTGTTTGGATTTCCAGAAAGTCTATGACATGATACCACACAGGAGGGTGTGAAATAAGACAACAGCTCATGGTATTAGGGGTAAGGTACTGGTTTGGACAGACAATTGGGTGACTGATAGAAGGCAGAGAGTGGGGTTAAATGAGTCTTTTCCAGGATGGCAGCCAATGACTAATGGAATTCCACAGGGGTCAGCATTGATACCACAACTGTTCACATTACGCATTAAGAAATGATGGGAACTGCAGATGCTGGAGAATCCAAGATAACAAAGTGTGTAGCTGGATGAACACAGCAGGCCAAGCAGCATCTCAGGAGCACAAAAGCTGACGTTTCGGGCCTAGACCCTTCATCAGAGAGGGTCTGATGAAGGGTCTAGGCCCGAAACATCAGCTTTTGTGCTCCTGAGATGCTGCTTGGCCTGCTTGTTCATCCAGCTACACACTTTGTTATCTTACGTTACGCATTAAGTTTTTTTTATTATTAATTCACGGAGGAGTGTGTTGCTGGCTAGGCCAGCATTCATTGTCCATTCCTATTACCCAAAGGAGTTAAACAAATACTTTGCATTAGTCTACACGGTCGAGGGTTTTAATAGCACTCCAAAAAAACGCTACATCGGGGGGAAATGTCAAAGTTTTAGGATAAATGGTGGCAGATTTAAAATAGAGATGAGGAGAAATTACTTCACTCAAAAGGGTCATGAATTTTCGGAATTCACAACTCCGGCGCAGTAGATGCTGGGCAATTCAGAAAATTTGAGGTGAAGATAGACAGATTTTTAATCATTAATAGGTGGAAGGGTTATGGTGAGCAGGCAGGAAAGTGAAGATGAGGTCAAGATGAGATCAGCCATGCTTGTATTGAATGGCAGAACAGGAATGAGGGCTGAATTTCCTTCTCCTGCTCTTCGATCTTATGCTTTTAATTTCCTAAAAAGTTGGGGAAAAAAATAAATAGCAAACTGTCTTTAGAGAAAAAAGTTCTGGGGAAATCAATGGGGTAAAGGCAGCTCTGTCCTGTGCACGAGTGATTTCATCCTTGGATATTAAACGAAACAGCTTCAGAGATGTTTGATGCGCTGATAGTAATCTTCCAAGAATCTTAATTTCTGGAAAAAATCCTAAAACATTAGAAAACTGCTAATGGAATACCCTCAGTCAGTAAGGAAAGAAGACAACAAACTGGTAACTATCGGCCAGTTAGCCTGGCATTAGGCATTAGGAGACTTTGGGTGGAATGGCATGAGCTTTGGTAAGATTTGTTTCAAAATCATACAAGGTGACTGGAGAGGCAACTCCAACATCGGGACAACTTGCTGCAGCTTTCATAAACACGCTGCGCAGGGCGGTGAGTTTTTCCTTAGATCGTGACATGTTGAAAATTAAAGGTGATTATAGCTTATTAGATGCCTTATTAAATGGCACAAAATGTCTAATTAATATTCAACTTTTTCTCTTGCCAAGCACACCAAAGATGCTAGGCATGGAAATTTCTTGACAAGAAAGTTGGTGCAGGTGCCTGGCAACTTCCTCTCACCTCTTGCTCCAAAGGACGTCACTGTTGAGCACAGGGCACCAACATTTCAGGGCATGGTCCACGGGCACCGGCACACGCAGCCATGCCTGAGCAGCCTCTGGACCCTTTCTCACAGTTATGGAGAACCTTCCTGTCATTGCGGAAATTCAGGCTTAGCATGAAGAAAATGTGTACATAACTTGAAAACAGAACACCCTTCTTTCATTTATCCTGTCTAGTCCTTTTAGAATTTTCTAGGTTTCTATGAGATCCCTATCATTCTTCTAAACTTCAGTGAGTATAATCCAAACTGATATAGTCTCTCTTCATATGTCACTCCTACTATCCCAGGAGTCTGTCTCGTAAATGCAGGTGCAAACATGGCTGGTCTTCTGCCTAGACTTCACTTTGCAACCACCTTCCCATTCTCCTTTGATTCCTTGAGCGACCGACAATCTATCACAGCCGTGAATATACCATAAATGATGGAGTATTAAGGAAAGCAAAATAATGTTAGCTATTTACCCTATCCATGCCACATCTTTATCCCAGGGTAGGAGAGTCTAAAACTAGACGACAAAGGTTTAAAGTGTGAGGTGAAAGATCTAAAAGGGACATGAGGGGCAAGATTTTCACAGAGGGTGGTGTATGTATAGAATGGGCTGCCAGAGGAAGTGACGGAGGCTGGTATAATTACAACGTTTAAAAGATATCTGGATGGGTGCATGCATAGAAATGGTTTAGTGGGATATTGGCCAAATGCTGGTAAATGGGACTAGATCAATTTAGGATGTCAGGTCGTCATGGATGAGTTAGACCAAAAGTTCTGTTTCCATGCTGTATTACCCTATGGCTTTATGACACGCTACACATCAAACTATTTTTGCAAACCTAACATGCAACAGAAATTACCTAGTTAGTAGGAATCCTGTCACTGCTCCCTCACCATTACAGTCAAAAACAACTACTGCACAAGACATTTTTCATTCAGGTCAAGCACTAGCAAACTGTCAAAGGCCATAAATTTATGGATTTGAAACTGAATAAACAGTTTACTCAAGAAGCTACTGATAATCCTTGGTAAGATTTCAGCTTGTTCAACTGTAACATTCTCATAATTACTTGTAATGTTCATCAGTTCACATTAAAGCCATTTCATAGTCTGCATTCAGAGAGTTAAGCAGACCACGCAAAGTTTCGGGAATATTCAAAACAATCTTACAAAATCAATTATTCTTCAACATTCATTTTGTTAATGTTTCTCCCACATCCTCGACCAGATAGACAGAAGTGAAATAAATGTGTGTGAAACAATTCCATGAGTCAAATTGAAGTATTAGAATTTTCTAAAAATGCACAACTATGCATTTCTGAAAATGCCCTCAACAGTGTTTGTGAACCAGTTAAACAGCTATTTAAATGGTAATTTCAGTTTTGCTGAAAGATGACAGAAGAAAGTGTGTAATTCCTTGCCAGAAATGTGATCGATATGAATGGGTAAGGTCAAATTCTTCAATATCTTGGAAGGAATCCAAAAATCAAATATTTCAAGTTTATTCATTTGAAAGTATCTTATCTCTGTGGGGATGAGCAGTGTCAATGCAGGATGCAGCAACATGATTCACACCTAAACTATTTTGTTTTTAATTTTTAAGTGGCAGTGTGACAGTACTGTGCCTTTAAGAGATGTGTTCTGTCCTGTTTCACTTGCAGAGTGGTGCTGTCACAGTGGTATCAAAATGTCTCCTTCAGACAGGCAGTTGACAGCAGCTTTGAGTTCTCCCTGGACTTTTTTTTTTATTAAGACAAAACAATCATGAGTGAGCAGGGCCAGGGCTCACATAGACCCAGGAATGCTTTTAGTTTTTGTTTTCAGTTAGAACATAGAGCATAGAACAGTACTGGACAAAACAGGCCCTTCGGCCCATGATGTGTGCTGACCTATTATCCTAGTCTAAGATCAAACTACTCTGCATATCCTACATTTTCTATCCGAGAGTCATTTAAATGTCCCTAATATATCTGACTCCTCTACCATTGCCAGCAGTGCATTCCATATGCCCATCGTACTCTGTGTGTAAAGAATCTACCTCTGGCATCTCCCCAATACCGTCCTCCAATCACTTTCAAATTATGCCTCCTCACAATAGTCATTTCTGCCCTGGGCAAAACTCTCTGGCTGTCCACTCTATCAATGCCTCTCATAACCTTGTAAACCTCTAACAAGTCGCCTCACATCCTTCTTCACTCCAATTAGGAAAGGTTCAGGGTGTGAGAAAAGTCATAGCTCCCTCAACCTTTCCTCTGAAGACCTGCCCTCCAGTCTAGGAAGCATCCTGGCAAATCTCCTCTGCACTCTCGCTAAAGCTGCTGCATCTTTTCTATAATGAGGTGACCAGAAGTGAACACAATATCCCAAGTGTGGTCTAACCAGGGTTTTACAGAGCTGCAGCAAAACCTCATGGCCCTTAAACTCAATGCCCCTGCCAATGAAAGCCATCACACCATATGCCTTTTGAACAACCCTATCAACTTGGGAAACAACTTTGAGGATCTATGGATGCGGTCCCCAACGTCCCTCTGTTCCTTCACACTGCCAAGAATCCTGCCATTAACCCTGTATTCTGCATTCAAATTCGACCTTCCAAAATGAATCACTTCACACTTATCCAGGTTGAATTACATCTGCCAATTCTTTGCCCAGCTCTGCATCCTGTCAATGGCCCATAGCAACCTACAACAGCCCTCCACGCTGTCCAACACTCCACCAACCTCTGTGGCATTGGCAAACGTTCTAACCCACCCTTCCACTTCCTCATCCAAGTCATTTATAAAGAACACAAACAGCAGAGTCCCCGAATAGATACGCGCGGAACACCATGGGTTACCGGACTCTGGGCTGAATATTTAGTTCAGTAGGTATTTGTTGGCTTCTGGAGCTAAAAGACTAAGTTCTATGCTGCTACAGTGAAGGTTTCAGTGAACAAGGAGGCTTCCTTGTAAAACTCAAAACGGGCAGATTATTTCTTCCTTTCAGACTGGAGAGAGGCAGCATATGAGAATAGTAACTGCGTAACTGTTTTGTTGAATTGCATTTTTGCCAAAGGGGCGTGTTTAGGGAACGCTGCCTACATTGGAACGGTTGATGGTTAGTGGTTAAATAATACATTATCTTGTTATCTATTTCAATAGAGTAAAGTTATGCCCAATCTTCTTTTTGTTTATTTTGACTGTGCTGCAAGAATAATGTGTATTTTGTTTAGCTTACCAATCAATTCATATGTGGAATACAGCACCTTACAGTTGCCTTTTTAAAAATTATATATAAATTTTAGGGCCCAAACTTTCTCCATAATGCATTTTGGATGGGGTGGGGAGGGGCAGTGTGAGAAGGGGAAGGGTCCTGGTTCATAATAGGGGTACAATTGAGACAACACATGTTTCGTTAATGCAAATCGGCTATAATACGATTGATGAATTGTGGACATTAGTTGGATAATGCAAACATTCTGCCGTACAGGTACAGTGATTTTCTATAGCAATTTCTTTGTAGTTCCATTTTCTATACTACGAGGTCACACATGAACACAACTATCGTGTTATCGCAAAAATACCTGTACAAGCAAAAATCTTACAGTGTGCATCACACTTTTAAGATGTGATGTGATTCAGTGCCATTTTGCCACATGTATCCAATCAGGCAATGCATCACAGTTGGCACCCCACAGAAGAGTTTTGGGCACCTTAAAATGTTATTTCAGATCATGTTCGCTATGATATTGCAATGGATTATAAGAAATACAGATATTAAAAAGGGTTATATTTTCTAAAAAGAAACTTCATAAAGTTCTAATATTGCATTATGTTATTTCTAAATGACACAGAAGAAAAATTCAAACACCAATGACTTTATCACAGATGATCTGCCCACACTAATTGTGTGATCCTCTTGGCGATCATTTCACCAGATATATTTTCAAAATGCTCACAAAAATCTCAGCAATTGTAGATAACAAACTGAGTTTATGAGGTCAGTAGTGAACCAGCAACACCATCTACTCCTTATACAGCCACTTAAAATGCATACACTTGCTCTCTTTGGAAACAGTTTCAGTACAGTGCACTCGGCAAAGGACCTAAAGCTTGTATGAATAAGCCAAGCAACTCTACACGTCCCCAACCAAACAAACTAAAGAATCATTACTATGAATCAAAGTATGAGTTGTGCCAAATCTAACAGTGAATTTGAAGCAAACAGAAAGAAAATGAGATCAATAAAGGTTAAAGGAAGATTATTTACATTTTTTTATTATTTCAATTATCTAACAATAATTCAAAGCTCAAAAACAAAATGAGATTCCATACTTTTGAAATGTAATTTGCAGTGGCAGAAGGGTGGATTGAGATAATAACTTCCATTTAACACCGTCTCAAATTGACTTCCACTGAAATGGTCAAGGCCGAACTTCTGGTAAGTTCAATGCTTAGCTGAGAAATTACAGCAACTTCCTGCCCTTTCAACGCAGCTTCATAATCAATAAGCAGCAACTTCCTGATTTCCACATTTATCTGCACATTTGCAGTCGCACATTTGCAGTCACACATTACTGTCTGACTTACGTGAAGATACTGATGAGCATTAATAACTTGACCATTATATTTACTTCAAAATCCTGGTCTGAGTTAAAGTTAAAGATGCAAACCACAGCAACTTTTGACTCGGGTATCAGATTCAGTATTAGATAACTGTAGCCATGCATCTGTTACTTCCCAAAATGTCCAATGATAAGGCCAGAATTCCCACCAACAATGCAAACTGAAACCACTCCCCCACTCTATTACTGAAGTCAAAGGAGTAGGAAGTACTGTAATGTGGTCACGCATTCCTTTAAAACGGAACAATCTTGTATAAAACTAACAGCTCACTATATTACATTTTAAATGAAACCCTGAATATACATTCTTTCCGAGCCACAGCAGATTCTGAAACAGTAATCACAGCTCTATTGTGATCATCTTAAAATTATAAAAAGAAAATACTTACAGAAGAAGGAAAACATACGACCAGCTGAAGGTGTGCTGCATCAAATTACAAAGTATCCATAATTGTATTGTATTTTAATGAGACAAGTGCTGCATACACAGATGTAAAAGTCTCAAAGGATTTGTACAGACAAGGATCCCAGGTGTAATTCGTAATTTCAAAACATACAAGCAAGTCAGTACATGCATCAAAAAAGCAGACTAAAAAAAATCATAATGCAAATTCTTAAAATCTTAGTTTGACTGAAACTACAGAAACAGTCAGCTGTAATTGTCCAGATTCCAGCAGATTTTAGTAAATGAAAGTTAATAATTCAAACATCTTCTGCCAAGAATGGGGTACTGTAAATACTCCCAAAGTCTGTAGCAATGAAGCTCAAGTCCATCAGATCCCAGCAATTGTCAAATATACTTTAAATATTAAAAATGGATTGACAATCGGATTTAGAATTGCACAATAAATGTTTTAGATTTCTCCAGGGCACATGGGGAAGACCAATAAATGCTGGCTTTGCCAGTCATCTGTGATCCCCATGTCCTGCGAATGAATAAAAAGGTAAAATCAGATTTAGGCATTAAAACGATCATCGTTAAGGAAAGGACACTGGCTTACACGCCACAATCTGCATAAAATACACCTCCATGGTCTTTCACATAAGGCGGATAGAAAGCAGATGCTAGATGTGAAAGGAGAAATTTGGAAAGGTGTTGAAAAGCTAGGTCGCGCTTTTGATAGAATGAAAAATGTGGACAGGAATTTTAAACCTAACGGCTGTAATTTTCCCAAATTGAGTTAGTGATGGATGACAGACGGGAAGAGCAATCAGCGGCCTGTAGCTCCAGAAATATGTCAGGAATCTGTGCCATCTGTTTCTCAGGGGAAGGACAGTAGAATTGGAAGTGGCATATAATTAAAGCAAGTTGTGCTAGGAATGAAATGCAAATGTAAAAAACAAGGTTCTGAAGTCAACATTTAAAGGTTAAGGGGAAAATCAGACAAAAATTTCTTGACATCAAAATTCTGATTTTTTTCATTTATGTGATGTTTTCCAATCTTTCACATCATTGCCCATACCACAACAGCAAGGAGAGAATTCCACCTCACCAGTTGGGTAACAGTGTTGATAATGGAAAGGGAAGTCATGAACAAATAGGATTCAGTGCAGCTTTGTAGGTTGCAATACAGGGAGGAGAGATTTGGATGTGTTGGTGTTTACGGTGAGGTGAGGACAACCAGGAAAGCATTGGAATATAGAAGGAAACAAATGCATATAAAAGGATTTGAAGCTCTAAGCTAGGAGAAGAGTCTTACAGTCGAGGCTGATGTTGTTGCAGATGCAGAAGTAGGCATGTTTCCGTTTGAGATGAAATGGGGTCTGAAGTTCAGTTCACAGTCAACACAGGCCTTAAACTCCTATGAGTAACTGACACCTGGACGCCCTCTCTTTTGCTGCACTTTAGCTTTTCCTTAAGCCTCAAATGTAATGAACTCACGGATTCTTTTATCTTCACAACCAGTGTTTCCCAAATTGTGGAGTACACAGACTTCTGTGCAGATTACACAGAAGAAATCAAAATAGAGTTACTCAGTAAACCTCCATTCCTACATCAACAGTTGATGCAAAGTGATGCCAACAGCGTGGGTTCAATTCCTGCTGCACAAGAAGTTACCAAGGACTCTCCTTGCCCAAGATGTGCTGACCCTCAAGTTAAACCTCCATCAGTTGTGCGTGTGACTCTCTCTCTCTCTCTCTCTCTCTCTCTCTTTCTTTCTAGAGCAGCCCTATGGTCTGATGAGACTTCGGCAACTTTACCTTTTACACTAGTAGAAATGGCTGGGCCATCTACTTCTATCTCCTCTGATACCTGCCTTTCTCTCATTCCACAAGGAAGGCAGCCCACATTAGGACACAGAGTCTCAAGGCAGCCCCTCACCCATTATGAAGAGTGGGCCCTGGCTCTGACTGTGCCATGCAAGGTACTTGGACTGGTATTAAAGGCTGCCCTCAATTTACTGTGTCAAGATCCCTGAAACAATGGCTAATCCTTTCAACTGGGGAACGTCGACAACTGAGAAGCTTCTGGTCTTTGTGTTTGCGCTAGATGGCACAGCAAAACAGCACCAATGTGAGCCTCTCTCTGAGTGACGGGCCAAAGCACAAAAAGGCAAGCGAAAGCAAGGGTAAGGTGAGCATCCAAGTAGGTTCAGGGTGAGTAAGTGCTATGAGAACGTGTTAACAGCCTGGAGTTACAGCAAGGTTCGGTCCACGAGCTGGGTGCTTGTCCCTGACTGCACAATGTCCTTGCTGCAGTTTACAATGATTGTTGCTGGTACAGCCTGAGGTCTAGCATTGAAGTGCAGAACCATCCTGTAAGTGGATTGGAAATGAGGTCTGTTAGGTGCTGGCACATGTTGGATGCCAAGGTCTCTTGCATTGTTTGCATATGGCCAGTGCCCATGGAACAGTAGCATGATCGGACATGTTGGTGCTCACAGCCCAACAGAAGGATCATTTGGAGCAAGTGGTCAGCTCGTCTAGATTTCCTGATGTCGAGCTTGATAAGGTGGAGGGCTGAATATTAATGCGATGGTTTGGGTTGTTAACAAGGTGTTTACTAACAAATAAATCACTGTGCCACTTGCCGCTGATAGCGTGAATCTCACCATGCTGCTTGTGAAAAGCATAGAAGGGATTCTCCCAAAGTTACAATTCGTCTCACCGGACTTCTTGCCCAATTCTGCCACAGAGCTCGCCCGGGCACACACCACCGAAACCGCTGTAGGACTCTGCCCGTTAACTCTGTTACCTCTCCACAATTACTGGCATTGCTGGCAAAGTTGGCATAATCGTCAGTGAGGCAAACACAGGCTGTTGGTCAACTCTTGTGCATTTGTGGGCAGCAAACCTGAGAAGATCCTAGCCATGTTGAAAGCTGCAGTGAAATCTGCCAGCCACTGATAACAAAGCAGATACTTTCTGCCAACAGACAGGGCATCCTGAAGTATTTCCAGGAGTCTCCTGGGTAGTGCCTCTCACTTACTAAACCTCTCTCTGCTGCTCTCATCTCTGACCTGCAGCTGCTTGGTATGTAGGCAGCAAGCTACAGATGTTTTTGCCAATCATCGTGGTGCTCATGATAAACCTCCAAAAACAGAAAAAGTGTAACATCTCAGCAAAAGTACTCAACACAAACACTTTCCTGTCAATAAGTAGGTGAATAGTTGCGATTACTGGGTATTTTCATTGGCATCTATGTCTGCAATTTCCTCAGGTGTTCACTTGCTGCTGTGTACTTGCCTTGCTTTCATGGGTAAGCTTCAGAAAACCTTGAAAACCTTTGGCACCAATGTTCAGCTGAAAAGGAAGCTAAAATAGCACTGCAACTGCGCAATTACCTTCTGGAAATTTGTAACCTGCTGCTCCTAAAGAGGATGTGTGCACTCAGCCTAATACAGTCAAATGAAATATAAAGGAAACCAGCTTCAGCCAAATTCTTATTACACTGTCGATTCTGCCAGTTTTATCACCCAACTCATACCCAAATCTACATGACGTTCAGACTAAACTAGACTGCAAAGCCTGAGCCAGGACATATAAGCTGGGAATGATACATTGAATTGAAATTTTATACAAGAGCTAACTAAAAGATTTGGAATGAAACATGAGATTAAGGGAAAAAAAGAAAAGAAACAGACAGAAAATATTACTTTTACTTTAAATGCACAACACTAATTGCATTTTGAATAAAAATGAAAACCTCACCTTTGAAAAAATATTATTTTAATAGGTGGAGAGGCTAAATAAAAGATAATGATTTTCTACACCTTGTGAATCCACCCCCTCCAGAATGCACTAGCCCTTACCCAAAAAATGTTGTAGAAAAGTCCGTAACTAATAAGCAGGTACCACAGCTTCACACTGGTACATCAATTTCAATACCAGGTTTATAAAAACGATTCTGTAACGGAACACAGTCTGGAAAAGTAGGGTTACATGGACAGCAAGTTCAGGACTTGCAGGCTTTGCTACACACGTATATTCTGTGAAAGTTTCAATCTGATTCACTCCACAGTAATAGTGAGTATTTATCTCATTCTTATTATCGATGCAAAATCCATCTGTACTATACATTGTTGGTGAACTAAACCTTTTACATAGTCAATAATTCAAACAGTAAAACCACGCTTGGTGAATTTTACTTGGAAAGTTTGTTAAATTTCAGTGTTTATCAGAAAATTGTACCATAATTGTATTCTAACACTTGGGGCATAACTCCAAAATGTTCAGCTGCTTAGTCAACAGAAAATTGAAATTTAATAAATAAGAAGACATGAACTTATTAAACATTTCCAGCTACTCTTCAGCTACAGTTTCTTGTGGCTGAAAATGTCTATGTATATTTCCCAAAAAATCCATTTTGATCGTTTATTTGTTAACATCAATGGTCACTCATGCTTTGAATATTCTGTTCACTCTGAAAAATAAAAATCTACATTTGTTGAATGATATGCGGTGTAATAAATGCATTTTTTTGAGGACTGTGGGCCTGTACTCGACGGAGTTGAAAAGGATGAGGAGGGGGATCTGATTAAAACCTACAGAAGCCTGAGAAACATGGATAGAGAAGACATGGAAAAGAGGCTACCACTAATAGAAGAGACTAGGGCCTGAGATCACAGCCTCAGAGTGCAGGCACGATCCTTTAGAACGGAGGTGAGGAGGAATTTCTTCAGCCAGAGAGTGGTTAATCTGTGGGACTCATTACCACAGTTAGCTGTGGAGGCCAAGTCATTGAGTGTATTTATGGCAAAGACAGATAGGGTCTTGATTGGAAAGGGAGAATGTGGTTGAGAAACATATCAGCCATGATCAAATGGTGGAGCAGACTCAATAGGCCAAATAACCTAATTCTGCTCCTATGTCTTCTGATCTTATTGATCTTGTTGTAACGGGGTTTACCATCCCAATAAAGATGACAAACTTTGTATCAAAAAATTTGCACCTTGGTACCAGCAATCATTTGCACAAAACCTATAAATCAAAGTTACACAAACAGTGCAAATAATTATTCAAAAATTTACATTAAAGAATAAAGAACAGCACCCCGGAACAAGCCCGTCGGCCCACCAAGACTACACAGAAGTATGGTGCCTTTCTAAACTAAAAACCTTTTGCCTGAGTCCAATGAGTCTATTCCTTGCATATTCATATATCTGTCAAGACGCCTCTTAAATGTTGCTATTATATCCACCTCCACCATTTCCTCT
Source organism: Stegostoma tigrinum (assembly GCF_030684315.1). NCBI lineage: Eukaryota > Metazoa > Chordata > Chondrichthyes > Orectolobiformes > Stegostomatidae > Stegostoma > Stegostoma tigrinum. Next base: position 74,873,105 of record NC_081356.1, read on the forward strand.
GGCAGTGCATTCCAGGCACTTACCACCCTCTATATAAGCGTTTTTCCTTTCACATCTCCTTTAACCTACCCCCTTTTACCTTAAAGCTTTTCCCTGTATAATTGGCATTTCCACCTCGGTAAAAGACTCTAAATATCCAGTCTTTCCATGAGTCTCATAGTTGTTTTTAAACTTCTATCGGGTTGCCCCTTATTGTTCGATAATAAAGTGAAAACTAACCAAGTTTGTTTCACCGCTCCTCATTGCTCATATCCTCCAAAGCAGACAACAGCATGGTAAACAGTTTCTGTATCCTTTCCAAAACCTCCATGTCATTTTGGAAGTTCGATAACCAGAACAGTACACAATATTCCAAACATGGCCTAACTACAGTCCTATGTATCTGCAACACGACTTGCCAATGTTTAATAAAGAAGAGGAGGTAGAGGGTTGGACAGGATTTCTAGACCATAAATTCTATAAGCAAGAATGTTATACCCTTTGTAGGTAACGTGGAACAGCCCCACTCCCGCACCTACACTGGCCCTAAACCCCACCTCTTCTTCTGTTACACTGATGACTGTATCGGCGCCGTCTCGTGCGCCCAAGGGGAGCTCGAACAGTTCATCCACTTCAACAACACCTTCCATCACAACCTCAAGTTCACCTGGGCCATCTCCAACACATCCCTCACCTTCCTGGACCTTTGTCTCCATCTCAGGCAACCACCTAGAAACCGATTTCCATTTCAAGCCCACCGGCTCCCACAGCTACCTGGAATACACCTCCTACCACCCACCTTCCTGCAAAAGTGACATCCCCTATTCCCAATTCCTTTGCCTCCGCTGCATCTGCTCCCAGGATGAGGCATTCCACTCTCATGCATCCCAGATGTCCTTGTTCTTCAAGGGCCGCAACTTGCCCCCCACAGTGGTTGAGAACGCCCTCGACCGTATCTCCCACATTTCCCGCAACTCATCCCTCACACCCCGCCCCTGCAATAACCACCAAAGAGAATCCCCCTAGTCCTCACATACCACCCCACCAACCTCCGCATACAACACATCATCCGCTGACATTTCCGCCATCTTCAATCCGACCCTACTAACATTTTTCCAACCCCACCCTTGTCTGCCTTCCGGAGAGACAACTCTCTCTGCGACTCCCTTGTCCGCTCCACACTCCACTCCAACCCCACCACACCCGGCACCTTCCCCTGCAATCGCAGGAAGTGCTACACTTGCCCCACACCTCCTCCCTCACCTCCATCCCAAGCCCCAAGATGACTTTCCACATCAAGCCGATGTTCACCTGCACATTTGCCAATGTGTTATACTACATCCGCTGTACCCATTGTGGCTTCCACTACATTGGGGAAACCAAGTGGAGGCTTGGGGGCCGTTTTGCGGAACACCTACGCTCGGTTCACAATAAACAACTGCACCTCCCAGTCGCGAACCACTTTAACTCCCCCTCCCATTCCTTAGGCAGCATGTCCATCCTGGGCCTCCTGCAGTGCCACAATGATGCCACCCGTAGGTTGCAGGAACAGTAACTCATATTCCGTTTGGGAACCCTGCAGCCCAATGGTATCAATGTGGGTTTCAAAAGCTTCAAAATCTCCCCTCCCCCCCACTGCAGCCCAAAACCAGCCCAGCTCATCCCTGCCTCCCTAACCTGTTCTTCCTCTCACCTATCCCCTCCTCCTACCTCAATTTGCACCTCCATTTCCTACCTACTAACCTCATCCCACCCCCTTGACCTGTCCGTCCTCCCCAGATTGACCTGTACCCTCCCCACCTCCTCACCTGTACTCTCCTCTCCACCTATCTTCTCCTCTGTCCATCTTCGATCCGCCTCCCCCACTCTCCCTATTTATTTCAGAACCATCTCCCCATCCCCCTTTTCTGATGAAGGGTCTAGGCCCGAAACATCAGCTTTTGTGCTCCTGAGATGCTGCTTGGCCTGCTGTGTTCATCCAGCTCCACACTTTGTTATCTAAGTTATGCAACTTCTTGACCACCTTATCCACTTGTGTTGCCACTTTCATGGAACCGTGTACATCTAGATCCCTCTGTTATGTTGATGCTACAGAAGGTTTGGCCATTTACTGCATTCTTCCCTCCTGCATTAGGTCTTTCAAATATATATCACCCTACATCTGTACAGATTAAACTCCATCCGCTATTTCTGCACCCAAGTCTCCAGCCTTATCCTCTGGCAATCCTCCTCACTATCTTTAGCTACCCTAGTTGTTGTATTGTCTGCAAACTTACTAATAAGGCCACCTACATTCTCTTCCAACTTATTTATATATATTACAAACCACAAGGGTCCTAGCACTGTTCCCTGTGGAACACCACTGGTCATTGTTCTCCAGTCAGAAAAACACACTTCCACCGCTACTCTGGTCTTCAATGAATAAGCCCATTCTGTATCCATCTTACCAGCTCACTATGTTTCCATGTGACCTGAACCTTTTGTATCAGCTTGCTATGTCGGACTTGTCAAAGACCGTACTTAAGTCCAGATAGATAACATCTACCATGCTGCCCTCAACTATTATTGTTACTTCCTCAAAAAAACTCAATCAAGTTTATGAAACATGAACTGCCCTGCCATGCTACCTGTCAGTAATGGGTCCAAATTTGTTCAAATGTGAGTAAATCCTGTCCTGAACCCTTTGTCCATTATTTTAAAAAAATTACGGGGTTGTTCTGTTTCTAATTTTCCCAATTTAAAAAATTGTTACTCCTGCTACTAGAAGTTCAGTTGTGAGTCTTAGACACTTCAAAGTACAGAATGTTCTTCAGATCCATTAACCAACCAGCAAACTCTCAGCACCATATGTGTTAACAGGTTGCCTAGCCCAGTTAACAACATTTTTAAATAAAAGCTTATCTCTCAGAATGGTTAATCATTAATTCTTACGAATTATTGAATAGACTGCTATGGCTAATATTGATTTTTGAATGAAGCACTTCAGCTTTCTTTATGATAAGTCAATACAAATTATATGATTTTGTTTTGAAAAGGGGTAAAATGTCCATTCATAGTTTCCCTTGCAAAGGCTTTCTTTTTAATTCATTCAAGGGATAAGGTTATTGCTGACAAAGCAGCATTTATCGCCCATCCCTAATTGCCCAAAGGGCGGTTCAGAGTTAATCATATTGCTGTGGGTCTGAAGTCACATGGTGACCAGACCAGCCAATTTCCTTCCCATTAGTGAACCAGATGGGTTTTTCCAGCAATCGACAATGGATTCACAGTCACCATTAGATTCTTAATTCCAGACATTTTATTGAATTCAAATTCCACTATCTGATGTAGTAGGATTTGAACCCGGGTCCCCAGAAAGTTATCTGGCTCTCTGCATTAACAGTCCAGCAATAACACAATGAGACCATTGCCTCCCCATTTTTATGATTATGATAGGCTGCCTCAGGACACCCAAAAAGCTATTAGGGACAGAGCTTCAGGATTTTGACCCAGTGACACTGAATCAACAGTGACACAGTTCCAAGTCAGAATGGTGAGTGGTTTGGAAGGGAGTTTGCATGTGGTACAGTTCTGAAGTGTCAGCTGCCCTTGTCCTTCAAGATGGTATTGATTGTGGGTTTGGAAGGAGTTGTCTAAGGACCCATAGTGAATTTCTGCAAAGCACCTTATAAGTGGTCCACATTGCTGCTACTGAGGCTAGCGGAGTGAAAGGAATGTATGTTTGTGGATGCTATGCCAATCCAGTGGGTTGCTTTGTCCTGAATGGTGTCAGGCTTCTTGAGTGCTGTGATAGCTGCACCCACCCAGGTAAGTGGAGAGTATTCCAACATGCTCCTGACTTATGCCTTGTAGATGTTGGGCATGCTTTAGGGAGAAAGGAGGTGAGTCACTCACTGCAAGTTTCTAACCTCTGACCTTCCCTTGCAACCCCAATATAGTCCAGTTCCATTTATAATCAATAGTAACCTCCAGCATGTTGATCGTGAGGGATTCAGTGGAAGTGATGCTATTGAATGTAAGGGAGAGATGGTCATTGCCTTACACCTGTGTGATGCAAATGGCCTTGCCGCTTGTCAGCCTAAACTTGGATGTTGTCCAGATCTTGCTGAATTTAGTCATGAACTGCTTCAATATCTGGATGAGTTTCCCCGATTCCTACTGAATCCAGTTTTGTTCGTCTCCTTGATGCCACACACAGTTAAATGTGGCCTTATGTCAAGAGTTGGCTCTGTGAATTTCGGTTCTTTTATCCATGATTGAACCAGGGCTGTAATGAGGTCAGGAGCTGAGTGGCCCTGGCAGAACCCAAACTGGGTGTCACTGAGCAAGTTATTGCTGAGCAGGTGCTGCTTGATAGCACTGTTGACGACGCCTTCTATCACTTTACAGATAACAGACTAGACTGATGGGGCGGTAATTCTCCAGATTGGACTTGTGCTTTTTTGCATACAGGGCTTTCCCAGGTAATTTCCCACATTGTGAGATAGATGCTGGTGTTGTAGTTTTACTGGAACAGCTTGGTAGGGATGCTAAAGTTCTCATGCTTCAGTGCTGTCGTCAGAGTCCAAAGCCTTTGCAACATTTAATACTCCCAACCGTTTCTGGATATCATGTGGAGTAAAGTGAATTGGCCAAAGACTAGCATCTGTGATGCTGGGGACTTCTACAGAAGTCAGAGACAGATCACTCATCCAGCACTTCTGGCTGAAGATTGTTGCAAATGCTTCAGTATTGGCCTTCGCACTGGCAAGCTGGGCTTCCTCATCACTGAGGATGGGATTATATATGGCATTTCCTTCAGTGAATTGCTAAATTGTCCACCACCATTTCTGACTGGAGGTGGCACGACTCAGGACTGATTTGTTGGTTGTACAATCACTTAGCCCTGCCTATCACTTGCTACTTTTGCTTTTTGACATGTAAGTAGTCCTGTTTGTGGCTTCATCACATTGACAGCTCATTTTTAGATACGCCTGGTTCTACTCCTGGCGCAAGCTCTTGCACTGATCAAAAGTTGGCCCTGTGTTTGATGGTAATGGTACAATGAGGGCTGTGTCCAGCTATTAAGTTGCAGATTGTGTTGCAGCTCAGTTTGGCTGCTACTGATGGTCCACGGTGCCTCACGGATATCCTGTCTTGACAGACTCGATCTGTTTGAAGTCTGTCACGTTTAACACTGTGACCAGTAGCCACGGGAGGCATCTTTAATGTGAAGATAGGACTAGCAGTGTTAATTACTCCTACCAATGTCATGGACAGATGTATGTGCAGCAGGCAGATTGCTGAAGGTGTGGTAAGGTATATTTTCACCTCACCATGAGCTGCAGACTCAGTCCAGCAGCTATGCTCTTTAGGTCATGACCAGACTAATCAGTGGTGGTGCTGCTGAGCTACCCTTAGGGATGGACATTGAGGTTCCTGACCCACTGTTCATTTTATGCCTTTTCCATGATCATTATTTCAAATCATCAGCCGACAAGGGGCAGAACATGATAATCAGTAAGTGATTTTAACCTGATGCCATTAGACTTCCGAGGATCCAGTGTCTCAACTGAATGCCACTGAGCCACCATCTCTGCAACATCGGTCCTGCTGCTGAACAGGACCTGCTCAGGAATAGTGATATCATTGGTCAAGACGTCATAAGGTGTAATTCCATGAGCATGAATATCCCTGCTGCTTGACTAATCTGTGAGACAGTTCTAACAATTTTGGTACTAGTTTCCAAATGTTGCTAAGAAGGATTTTTCAGTGTCAACAGGGCTGTGTTTTCTATTGTTTCCAGTGCCTTAGCTGATTGCAAGTGTTCTGAATGGTTTCATTCCTCTTTTGAGGCTTTTATTTTTGTAATTTACTATGACTGAATGCCTAGAAAGACAATCTCAGAAAGCTGTTAAAAGTCAACTACATTGTTCTGAGTCTGGAGTAACAGGTCAGCCAGATAATGACCACAATTTGCCTTCTTCTTAAAAAGGACATTGAGTGAACCAGATGGGTGATTAGTGATTACAACAACTGACAATCACAATGGTTTCATGCTCATCATTAGACTGTCAATTACCTTCCCAATAAACAAGATGAACTTTGTAACTCAAATGCTGTATCCTGGCACCAACAATCATGTGCATGGAATCTGTAAATCACACTTACACAAACTGTGCAAATAATTATTAGAAAATCGACAATCTTAAACTTATACGCTCTGAAATGTGAAAAAAAAGTAGAATAAAAACGGAAAATGTTGGAGAAACTACACAGATCTGGCAGCATCCATGGAAGAGAAGGATCATATTGCACTCAAAATGCTAACTCTATTTCTCACCACAGACGTTGCCAGACCTGCTGAATTTCTCCAGTAATTTCTGTTTTTATTTCAAATTTCCACCATTCATAGTATTTTCCTATTATTTGAACAAAAAAAAAGTTGGGGACTGTCCTTTTATTGTCAATTATCCTGGAAAAAAACAGTGTCAGTCCTGCCAAAAAACTTCAATTATGAGTCTTGGAAACATCCAGGTTCATAACATTCTCTAGATTCACAATGCAAGCAGCAAAAATTAAGTACCATATGGATTGATAGACATCCCAGTATTGTTAGCACAATTGCTTTTATATGGTAAAATGATCTTTAGGGACAACATTACATTCAAGATTCTCAATGCACCTTCAGTAGCAAATACATTTTCAAACTGAAAACCAAAACGTTTTAACTGTGTTTGGTTAAACACAGGACTGCTCTCCGGAGGAAACTTGGCACAAATTCATAAGAAAGTCCAATCAATGGCTAAGCATATTCAGTTCCAAAACCTTTTAAGACAAAAACAGTTTTGGCCTATTTAATTTCATTTTTATTTTAAAAAAAAGGTTAAAACAATACATACGACTCTTAGTTGCCACCACAAAATGATCAGAAAAACAAATAGCAACAAGAACCAGAATTGAATAACTGGAATTGGAATGCAACTTCTCCTTGAACACAAGCATTTGCATTATCCCTTGACAGTCTTGTTGTCATTCTCAAGTATCTTTTAACAGGTCTCCAAACTAAAAGCAATAGAATTTTGACTAAAAGTCAATGGATAATATATGATCCAAAGATAATATAAGCAACTAATTGCTGAACTCCCAACTTGAAACAAGAGTCCCCAAGTGACTTGCCCTTCAAGTCTCTTGCCATAGCTGGAGAAATTTAAATCATCTCTCATGTGGAAATACTGGAATTATCATTGGAGCAAGAGTCTCTGTTGGATTTTAACAGACTGACATAAACAATGGTTGTAGAGAACTGCACAACCAAAAAAAAAAGAAAATGTGAAAAGGTTTAAAAGATAACCAACAAATAATTAAAACCCAGATGCCAAAAACTGTCCCAAACATTTCTAAGAATATAAGAATATTCACTTTAAACCTGTAAACAGAAAATTTACAGCAAAACATCCTACTTGCAATTAAAAGAAAATTTTTAATAAAGCTATATTACATTCCCTAATATGTGCTAACAAAGAACAGCATCTCGAGGTGGCTTGCAGAAGTACAATCTCATAATAATGAGTAGTTAACAGGTGGTGTGACAAAGTATTGCCTAAGGGTCTGCAAGAAGGTCTGACAGGTAGAGATGGAAGTGGAGCAGTTTGAAGGGGAACTCCAGACCATGAATTCTAGAAGTAACAACAGAAGTGATACAGGAAATTACAAAACATTCAACATCATAGGAGGTAGCAAGAAGAGATTTGGGAAGGAACTTAGGGGATAAATCTGAGAGGTAGCGTGGATTATAAATAATAGGCTTAGAGGAGGGCCCTGGAGTTAGAGATGGGCAGATGCAGGAATCAAGTAATCTAGCATCAGGAAGGAAGGAAGGAAGGGGCCTATCTACTGTGAACACCCTTGTCATTTCTGCTGGCCCACTTTCCCATGCCCACCCCATCTTGCCCTCACCCATTGCCTGGGTCCCCCTTTTCCTTTCTAGGCCAGGAGCAGCCATCACATCCAACAGAGCTGAGAAGGAAAGGTTGCTGGCTTCTAATTAGATAGCAACTCTCATTGGTTGTTGTCCTAATGATGGAAAATCATAGAACCAATTGGTTACCTGCGAACTGGGGACTTAATTCCAATGGATCTTCCCTAAAGGACGTGATGTGAGTGTCACACAAGTTCCCCAGCCAATGGGTGAGAACCCTGTTACTAATATTAAATTCTGATCAATGAGTTTAGTCATTTCTTTTCTTCTTTATTGACTTTATACTGATATACCACAGGACTAACAGCTAATATTTAATGAAACAGTGATATTGTCACAGATAATGAAAACAGTAGTAGATCATTTAATCTATTAAGCCTGCTTCATCATTCAATAAAATCAAGGCTTATTTGATCGTGGGTGCTCTTAACTCTACTTTTCCCATCGTCTCCCCGTAATTTTTGATTCCCTTGTAAATTAAAAATCTGTCCAGCTCAGGCTTGAAAGTATTTAATGGTCTAACCACAACTGCTCTCTATGGAAGAGGAGACACTGCAGATGCCCCATCTATCATCTAACTGACAGAACATGACTATTGGTGCCTTGCAGGTATCAGTGTTGATGGCTCAAGAACTCATTGTAATTCTTACTGACGAAGGTGAGGGGATAGAAAGCCACACATTCAAATTTGCCTTTGACTCAAGGAGAGGCAATACTAAAATGAGCATAAATGGAAGTGGGATGTTACTAAGTGATATTGAAGGATTAGATGAATGAGGTAAAACTGTGCAAAATGGATTTAAATGAGGCTATCTAGTTTGAACCTAAGAAGAAGAACAATACTGGATATTTTCTAAATAGCTACAAACAATAGAGGTTCAAGGAGCCAGGATGGTCAGTTACAGAGATAATTAAGATATCATGAGCAGATCCAGAAAATAATCAAAAAAGCCAAAGGAATGCTGGTCTTTACGGTTTAAGGGGTGATGCACATATGTTGAGTCATAGCCAAGAGGAAGGATTCTGGGTTTCTCAGATGCAATGCTGAAAAATTTAATCCAGTAGGTTGACAAAATGCGGCGGACCAGGTTTCAGTTGGTGGCTGGGGAAGGGGTTCTAATGCCTTCATGGAAAGCCTTCAGAACAGATAGGGCACAGATAAACAGGTCAATTCCAGGGTCTGGTCCAAAGAATCCAGCAATAATACTACAATAAGTTAAATTACTTAACCCATGTGGCCAAAGCTCACGAACATATCTTCAGTTCACTTCTTATATTCACCACACAACTATCCTCTTCAAAGGTCATTACACTGCATCCCCATTACTCGTCCACCACCAATTTCTTACAGTCAGGGCTTAGGCCTAACATCCAGCTGCTCTGCATCATTCTCACACAAATGAAGGTTGCCTCAGATAATTCTTGTTTATTCAGCACATCACCCAAACACATTGCAAATTGCGTACTTACTTCTCTCTCTTACAGGACAGGGCAGCTCACCAGCTTGCAAGGGATATTGACACACCAAAAACAAAACAAATAATCATAGGGCAAGAAGTTAAGCTAGTAGCATGCTCAACATCTTGGGAATGGCTGTGCAAGGGACACTTACATCCAGCATTGCCAAGAAGATTGAGGATGACAGCAAGTTTCAGCCTTTGGCCCTTGAAAGCCCTCTGTCTTATACTTCTACCTGGCAAGAAGTACAAGTTTCTGTGATGTGAACATGGATTTCTTGCTTTTCATCTCTTTTGCCATCCCTCACCCAAACATTTCCCTCTGCATTTCTGCTTGCAGATACCAAAGTACTGCCTGCTGGCTAGCTCAGAAGTCACACAGCACCAGGTTATAGAGTCCAGCAGGTTTGAAATCACAAGCTTTCGCAGTCCTGCTCCTTCATCAGGGCACACTTCAGCTGATGAAAGGACAGCATTCTGAAAGCTTGTGATTTCAAATAAACCTGTTGGTCTGTAAACTGGTGTTGGGTGACTTCTGACCTTGTCCACCCCAGTCCAACACCAGCAACTCATCATCGTATTGATCAGCTGCTAGAGTCCCAGAGGCAAGGGCAAGAACTGCACAGCAACATCGATAAAGAAGCATAATCATCTGATCGAAAACATAGCCATCCGCTTACATTCTGGCGCAGCACATACCCTAATGAGTAGCATCGAGTCAGAATCTGCATAAGTTGAGCCACCAAGCACAGCTCTAGCCAGGAAAACAGACAGGACAGTTCACTTGCCTGCTGCTAAGAATAGTCAGTCTGCAGAAGAATTCAGCTATTAGGGTGAATGATGATTTTGACAGGGTAGTCTGCAGGAATACACTGATCATCATGCACATAAAGATTTTTGGTTCATTCACAGGCCTGCCAGATAGACTCTAGTCACTAGCGAGAGATTGGAATTCAGTGGGCATTTAATGACATGATCATTCAGGCATGGTCTATCAACTACACTTTGGTAAAGGGATAATCTTTGTGGTTCTAATACAGAGCCTGTTTACAAGGGGGCTCAGTTAATGATACATTCATTCAAAGGTTCCCGACACCACTGGGAACGCATCTGCCCTTGAAGACCTGCATTACCACCTTTACCAGCATGAGGTGCCATGTGGAAATGCCAGGTGGTGTGTTGAAAGCAGGACTTGCTATTCTGGAGGTCATATTCCACACTGTCTAACATTACTTATATTCAACTAAGCTAGCCTTTTGTGGAGAAATGGTTTTACTGTAGAGTAGATCACAATAAAACTCAGAATGGATTATTTACAAGAGCTGTAAAGCACATTCACTGGTGAAATACTGAACTGGCCCCAAGAATTTGTTTAACGAAGACAAAATACTAATTCTTGGCCTTTAGGTTAAAACATTTTTAATATTAAATATGCCTCCTGGACACATCTAAATATCAGTAAAATTTGTACAGAAACTCCAAAGAGCTCAAGAAACCTGATATGCATAATAACCTAATGTTTAATTTATTATTAAGAATATGCCTTCAATATTCCAAAGGGATTCGTGCAAAATCTCAGCCAGAAGCCACTCTCTTTGGGGTCCTTTCCCAATATTTCAGATGATTAACAGAAGTTATAAGGGCTTAGAATGAACAGTGGAGTTCAAAAAAGGACACATTTGAAACAAAGAAATAACCAGTCAAATGGCAATGTATCATGTGCTAACAATTACAACTTGACCAAATAATTCATTTATTATTTGCAGACAGTCAACTCCCACCACTGATGCCTGCCATTCAATATCCATCAGCCCAGTTAGCTCAGGTGACTGGATAACCGGGCAGCACAGTGACTCAGTAATTAAGCACAGCACCAGGGATCCAGCCCCGATTCCTCGCTCTCCCCATGTCTGCATGAGTTTCCTCCAGGTGCTCCAGTTCCCTCCAATAGTCAAAAAACGTGCAGGTTAGGTGGCTTGGCCATGCTAAAATGCCCATAGTGTCCAGGGATGTTCAGGCTAAGTGCATTAGCTATGGTAAATGCAGGATTACAGGGAAAGGGTAGGGGGAGCTGGGCCTAGGTGGGATGCTCTTGAAAGGGTCTGTGTAAACTCTAAGGGTCAAAGGGCCTACATCTGCACTAAATGGATTTTATGATTCTACAAGCTGAATTGCAAAACAGAGCCACACCAACAGTGTGGGTTTGATTCCTACTCTGTTTGAGGTTTCACCATCTCAGCCTTACCATTCACCCAGAGCGTGGTGATTCTCATGTTAAAATTACCAATACTACTCATCTCCCAGCTTTTAAATTTTGTTCACAATTCCCTGAAATTTTCTTTCCATTTCTTTCTCTTATTAAATACAACTTTCAATATTTGCACTACAGCTTGCATCTCTGAAGACTTTTGCAACCTGTGGAACAGGTTATTTACAAGGGAATGAATCATAAATGTTAGTGATGGCTTGTGGGACATCCCAGATGCCTTTTCAAAACGTTTAGGTTTGAACAGAACTCAGATCTATATGTGCGTGATGTGACCATATGCTATTCAATATTCAACTGAGGTATTCATGGGGGAGGGCAATGGCCTATTGGTATTATCACCAGACTATTAATCTAGAGACCCAGGTAATGTCCTGGAGATCCAGATTCAAATCCCACCATGGCAGACTGGAATTTTAATTCTGCTGAAATCTGGGATTAAGTCGAATGATGACCATGCAACTGTTGCTTTGTGTCAGGAACAACCCACCTGGTTCATTAATGCTGTTTAGGAAAGGGAATCTGCCATGCTAACCTGGTCTGGCCTACACATGACTCCAAATCCATAGCAACGTAGCTGACTCTTGATAGCATTTGGGACATTTAGAGATGGATTAGGGTTGGGGTGCAGTTTGCTGGTCCAGCCAGTGATGCCCACATTCTGTGAATGAATAAAAAATACTCCTCCTTCATTCCAAGCACCTCCCCAAAGCTCTACAGCATAAATACTAAAATCTGGGAAGGAATGAGATATACTTCATGTGCATATTGACTTGATTCCTACATTTACTGTTATTATTTCCTTGATCCCAAATAACATTCCATTCCTTCTCTTTGATGCTTTGGCCTAGATATTCACACATACCTAGATCTCTCTCTAGATTAAAACAAGGCAAAAATGAGAGCAATGTACAAACAAACATACTTAGCTGTACCCTGGGGTTTAGAATGAATAACTTAGAAAGGGATGGGTCTCGCTGAAATTTGCAAAGATCACAAATTCCCAATTTCACAATTTAATATGGAGGTCATGAACATATCTTGCTGAATGAGGTGGAATTTTCCACAACAATTCTGAAGGGTTAAGATTTTACCTTTGTATTGCACTGTGCCCTCGTCAAAAACTCTGCTGCCAATGTCCTAACTTAAAACAACTTCCACAGCACCTCTATGTTTGGTAACCTACATTTTCTCCCGATCAATCAAAGTCCTGATTTTCAAATTCTAATCTTTGTTTCAAATCTTTTCAAGCCCTCTGCCAGCCCTATCTCTGAAATCCTCTTCAGTCCCACAATCTTTTGAGATATCTATCCTCTAATTCTGGCCATCAATGCGTCGACTATTTTAATCATTCTGCTATTGGTGGCTACACTTTCAGTCATCCATGCACGTAACTCAGAAATACACCTCTCCTAACCTCTCCATCTTTCTTCTTTCAGACACTCCTAAACAAGCTTCTGGTTAGCTGACATAATGTTTTGTGATTTGTTCACAGGATGTGGATATGGCCAGCTAGCACAGCATTTATTGCTCATCCCTAATGGCCCCAGAGGAGTTCATGGTCAGCATGCCATCGCTGCAGTCCTTGGGGTGCCTGAGGTTAGGAAGGGGGTTCCAAAGCTTTTACATGATAGTAGTTCCAAATTAGGACCCTCGGAGAATCAGAAAAGGTCTTCACTGGTTTCAGTCATATCACAGGATTATGGCTATTGGAAAGTAATCATGTTACCCCAGTGCCATCAATTCAGGTATTCTGTAGAGTACTGTCCAAGGCCCAACCATCTTCAACTGCTTCATCTCCATCATAAGATCAAAAATGGAGATGTTCACTGATGACGGCACAATTTTCAGGACCATTTATGATTTCTTAGTTACTGAAGCAATGAACGTCTTTCTCCAACAAACTCTGGACAACAACCTTAAAGCTAGCTAATCAGTGGCAAGTCACATTTGTGTCATACAGAAATCAGGGGCGATGATGGGACTTTTGTTGGAGATAAGATTATCACAACTTAACTAAGACAAAGTCACTGAAATATCTGTTAGCATGAAAAGCAGCTGAATTCGAATGTACAATTGTTATAAATAAATAGACGGAAGCAAGTTTGATGTAATAATCTCATGTCAGGATTCAGATTACATTCATAAATGAGTTTCACTCACAGAGGTTGCACTCTAAGTTCCTCGGTGAGTGATTAGAGGCAGCAATTATTTTATTGCCGCATTTAAATTCCTCAAGAAAAAAAAGTTATAAAATTGCTAAAAGGATTTACATCATGTCAGCAGGTTGTGTGAAAAACTTTATAATACACCTAGCAGCAGCAATTAATCCATTGATGGCTGAAATAAAGGAAGTATGAATCCCTGTTCCATGACTTTTGTTGATATGCTTCATGATAAATCATATCACAACTTATGCTTGCAAAATTCATAAATACCTATAAATAATTCCATTAGATTTTTAATTTCATCTGTTGCTAGGGTCTATGCTTAGCCTTAAAAAGAAAGAACAAAATAGACTATGTTAGAGATGGTCCTTGCTTGGCATTTGAGTGAAACGTATGTTACTTGCCACATATCAACCCAGGCTTGCTTATAGTAATTGACAAAACTTTTCCTACCAAGACAGGACATTCTTACCTAATCAGCTGAAAGGAAGTTTGGCATTGGTGATAACACTTTTGTCTATTATTGTACAGCTATGACTTGTGTACTACTCATAAATTACAAATTTTAAGTTACAAGTTACAGTTAATAAATTATCTTTTATACGTTTGCTTGTGTTAATATGACAATCTCATTCATTTGTTAACGCAAGTGATAAAATGTTTAAAATTAGAATTTACAATAGTAAGAGACAGCGGAGAAGGGTCTCAATCTGAAACAGCAGCTTTTCTGCTCCTCCAATGCTGCTTGGCCTGCTGCGTTCACCCAGCTCTAGACCGTGTTATCTCAAAAAGGATTTATTCAAGTTGTAATTATGGAGCATTACAGGAATACTCGTGAACACGGTTGAAGCTAATTGCATTTGTGCATTCTGAATATTTTTATTCTGAGCAATTTCATGATAATTTTCAGATTTCATCTGTCAAGTGCTTGAGAGGAAATTTAGACCCTGCTATAACTGTTTATTTTAATCTCTGTAATGCTTTTGCAACTTCTAAAAGTTTATTAAATGGAAAACCACTGCAACGAATGTACGAACTTCATTGATCACTTATAAAATACTGATGCAAATATTTCTTGAACTGCTAAGTTTTTGAAATTGCCACATAATTACACATGCAGTCCAGAAAAAGTAGAACTCAAGATACAATCATTCACTTTAAAGAAACTGTATAGCTTTTGCATGTTATTTTCGGACAACAGCAATGCTAGGTTATTATGTTTCTTTACTTGATCCTGCAATGGGAGTTCTGTCAAGTTTATAATGAACACCAGGGAGAGTTCAAATGAGTGAACACCAACGTATGAATCACAATTCAAATAGGCTTAAAAGTTAACAGATCATTTTACATCATTATTACATCTTAATCTGAACAGTTAATTGATCAAATGAATAGGTACCTTCAGAAAAAATATTGTAGACAATTAAAAATGTACAGTGAACAAATAGGATTTTTTTTCAATAGTGCTCTGTACTGTATTTCTGTTAGGTGTCAATGTTGGGTATGCTAACATAGCTTCAAAAATCTAAAACATAGAAATGTGGTGTCTTCAGCCCAACCATCTTCAAACTGCTTCATCAAAGACATTCCCTTCATCATAAGGTCAGAAGTGGGCAAGTTCAGTCATGATGGTACACTCCTGACTCCTCAAGTACTGAAGCAGTCCATGTCCAAATGCAGCAAGACATGGATTACATCTAGAGATAGTAGGAGCTGCAGATGCTGGAGAATCTGAGATAACAAGGTGTAGAGCTGGATGAACACAGCAGGCCAAGCAGCATCAGAGGATCAGGAAGGCTGATGTTTCATGCCCAGACCCTTCTTCAGAAATGGGGAAGGGGAAGGGGGTTCTGAAATAAATAGGGACAGAGGGGGAGGCGGATAGAAGATGGATAGAGGAGAAGATAGGTGGAGAGGAGACAGGCAAGTTAAAGAGGCGGGGATGGAGCCAGTAAAGGCGAGTGTAGGTGGGGAGGTAGGGAGGAGATAGGTCAGTCCAGGGAAGACAGGACAAGGTTAGTAGATAGGAGTTGGGGGTGTGGCTTGAGGTGGGAGGAGGAGATAGGTGGGAAGAAGGACAGGTTAGGGAGACGGGGCGAGCTGGGCTGGTTTTGGGATGCCGTAGGGGGAGGGGAGATTTTGAAGCTTGCAAAATCCACATTGATACCATTGAGCTGCGTGGTTCCCTAGCAGAATAGGAGTCTGCAAAGTGGTCCCCAAGCCTCCACTTGGTTTCTCTAATGTAGGGGAGCCACAGTCGAGGGTGTTCTTGACCACTGAGGCGGGGGGGGGGGGGGGGGGGGGAGTGGTGGTCCTTGAAAAACGAGGACATCTGAGGTGTATGGGAGTGGAATGCCTCATCCTGGGAGCAGATGCAGGGGAGGCGAAGGAATTGGGAATGGGGATGGCATTTTTGCAGGAAGGTGGGTGGGAAGAGGTGTATTCTAGTGTAATCTGTTCCCGTTGTGGCCTCCTCTACATCAGGGAGGCCAAGCGGAGGCTTGGGGACCGCTTTGCAGAACACCTACACTCGGTTTGCACTAAACAACTGCAACTCCCAGTCACGAACCATTTCAACTCCCCCTCCCAATTCCTCAGAGACATGTCTCATCCTGGGCCTCCTGCACTGCCACAATGATGCTACCCGAAGGTTGCAGGAACAGCAACTCATATTCCGTTTGCGAATGCTGCAGGCTAATGGTATCAATGTGGACTTCACAAGCTTCAAAATCTCCCCTCCACCTACCGCATCTCAAAACCAGCCCAGCTCGTCCCTGCCACCCTAACCTGTCCTTCCTCCCACCTATCTCCTCCTCCCACCTCAAGCCCCACCCCCCTCTCCTACCTACTAACCTCATCCCGCCCCCTTGACCTGTCTGTCCTCCCTGGGCTAATCTGTCCCCTCCCTAACTCCCTACCTACACTCACTTTTACTGGCTCCATCCCCACCTCTTTGACCTGTCTGTCTCTTCTCTGCCTATCTTCTCCTTTATCCATCTTCTATCCGCCTCCCCCTCTCTCCCTATTTATTTCAGAACCCCCTTCCCCTCCCCCATTTCTGAAGAAGGGTCCAGGCCTGAAACGTCAGCCTTCCTGCTCCTCTATTGCTGCTTGGCTTGCTGTGTTTATCCAGTTCTACACCTTGTTATCATGGATTATATCTACACTGGATGATAAGTGGCAAGTAACATTTATACTGCTCACTTCCAAAACAGCATTGTTGGTGCAGCAAATAGTCTGCAGTGGTTGAGACTGGCAACTCACTGCCACCTTCTGATGGACAACTAGGGTTGGGCAGTAAATGCTGGACCAGCCAGCAACACCTGTATCCCATGAATGAAAAAGAATTCTAATTCCCTTTATCTTCATTTTTCATGCCTGGAATCTTTGGACGGATGCACCTGAGCTTGACGAAAATGTTCCAAGAGGCAATATTTGGGCAGTGCATCCCCTGTGAAACACAATATCTCTCCAATCAAAAACTGACTTCCACCTGAATAGGGAAATTATACTGTGAAATCATTGCAGGGACAAAGGACAGAGGGGAGTATTCGACTGGGTGCATGTACACTAACTCTGCATTTAGCTCACTCAACTCCCCTTTATTTCCCCTCCAAACCTCCTTGGTTAAGGTCATTAAACAGATCAGGAAATGCAGCAGCCTCAACACTGACTCATGGAGAATCCAACTATATATCTTGCCCCATAAAGCAACCGTTCATTCATGCATTGATTCCAACCATTCAGCCCATTTTGTATCTGTGACACCAGTGTCCCTCTTATTCTACAGGCTTTAACTTAATCCAAAGTCTGTTTTGTATCACTTTAACAAATGCCTTTTGGAAATTCATGAACACCACATCAATTGCATTTCCCTCATCAATTGTTCTTACTGCCTCATTAAAAAGAAAAGCCAAGTTAGTTAAACGCAATTTGACTTTAAAACAAACTTTAAAAACAAATCTATGCTGGCTTTCCTTAATTACTCCACATTTTCTGAATATCAAGTGTGTTCCCGGTTATTGTCTCTTAAAAATTTCCCACCACCAAAGTTAAACTGACTGGCCTCATCCTTCATCACATTTTCCACAAGAAAATTGCAACATCTACAATTTTCCAATCAATTAACATCACCCCCATATTAATTGAAGATTCCATGATTATAGCCAGTTTCTTACAGATTTCCATTCTTACTTCCCTCAAATGCATTTGGCCCAGTCCCAGTAACTTAACAACTTTATGCCAGCCTTCTTCTGTTCTGAAAAAGGGTCACTGAACATGAAATGTCACAATTCTACTTTAACTCCACAGATGAGAGTTTCTCCAGCAATTTTCAGCCTTACCTTTTTATCACTTTTTAATGCTTTAATGATCTGGTCGTTCACAATGTCTTTGTCAGTATCTTCTTCCTTGATAAAGTCAAATGAGAAATATTTATTAGCATCTCAGTCAGACCCCTGGAATATTCTCCAATGGCTCCAATCAGCCTATTCCTCCTTTTGACACCTTTACTATTTATCTAACTGTAGAAGACTTTTTGATTGCCTTCTTACATTAGTTGCCAATTTCTTCAAAATCTCTCTTTTTGTTTTCTTTTTTCCCATCTTCCTCTGAATTTGTCATATTTAATTTGCAAAAAGAAAGAATGAATCATTTTAAACTAATTGAATGTCAAAACTATACAGTGATTTTTGCATCACAGCTGGGATTGCCACCTTAGACAAAATCTAAAAGAAAAGGAAGTCCTGAGGATGCAGCCTGAAATCTGGCTCTTTTTCCATTGAGCGTAGAATGAGATAATCACACAACTTGATGAATGACATTGGAAAAACAAGTGGCAATCAGTTTCCTTCTCTACATTTGATCTGATGAAAATTCATAGGGCCTGCAGTCAATGTTGAGGTCCCACTAACTCCTAACTGTACACAACACAGCTGCCTCTAGCTACATCCTTCATAGTCACCTCAGAAATTGTGGGAATTGAAGCCATGTCAAGCCATCCTACCAGCCTAGAATTACTTCCCTGAGGAATAACCTCAGTTTTGCATATCAATTAGCCTAGTGAGCGCAATGTCTCAGAAACTGCCCACAGAATATGATATTCACAGCCCAATCAGTTGAGCGATTATTTCAGTGTATTTGATAGGCCACTAGTCATTTTCTGGAGGGATGTATGATCTTGTAGGAAAGAATGCAGCAAATCTGGCATCTTACAATTGAATTGTTTAAAAACATTTTGTGCTATAAGACAAACTGATATTTGAAATGAACTTGAATCCTACACACCAAGATCAACAGTTACAAACCAAACAAACAGCCATTATTTTTTCTTCTTATAATCAGCAAGATTGCAATTACTTTTCCATCATAAATACTTCTTCAACTTATGTCAAATATAAAGCACCTACACATTAGTTAGTCAGATGGCTGTTTGTACCAGAAACAATCATTGGAATTTAACCATTGGTTGCACTTAATCATTGAGCAAAGGACTCAGTTTAAGAAAAAAAGTGAAGAGCAAATGCTCAAAAACCTGCATGAAAACAATAATTTCTGGAAACACTCAGCAGCCCAGAAAACAGCCATAGAAAAATGAAAAGAAGTTAACTGCTTTGATTTATCTCAGATAGCTAATGGCCAAACCGAATACCACAGACTCTGGATAATTATACAAATTCTGATCTATTATTCCTGTGGCCTGCAAATCTGTTCTACTTATCTGGAAGTCTATTTTAGTTGTGAAATGAAACCATTACAGGCCAGATTTTTCATCTTGGAAGGTCAGAATCAGGAATTAGGGATTTCTGGATGTCATAATGCTGGGACCTGATCACATTATCTCTATGGCAGGTTGGGGAGGCAGGCTATAGCTGGGGGCACAAAAGACTATCAGACCATAAGACACAAACGCAGAAGTGGTCATTCATCCCTTTCTGCTCTGCTAATGTGAGCATGGTTGATCTGATAACTCTTAACTCCATTTTCCTGCCTTTTCTCCCATAACCCTGGATCCCCTTACTGATTAAAATAAATCTATCAATAACAGGACTTGAATATTCATAGCTATCCAGGCTCAACCCAGTCTGCAGTAAAGAATTCCTCAAATTTGCTACCATCTGAGAGAAGAAATTCCTCCTTGTCTCGGTTTTAAATGATGACCTCCTTATTCTGAGATTATGCCCTCTGGTCCTAGACTCTCCTATAAAAGGAAACTACATCTCCACACTTACGCAAAGAAGCTTGTATGTTTCAATAGGGTCACCTCTCATTCTTCTAAATTCCAGAGAGTACTGGCTCACCGGACTAAACCTCGCCTCATATGACAGTCCCTCTATACCTGGAACCAGATTAGTGGATCCTTCTCCTGACTATCTCCAATGCCAATGTAGCTTTCCTTTAATAAAGGAGCCAAACCTGTTCACCATGATCCAATTGAGGTCTGACTATTGCTTCGTATAATTTTAGCAAAATCTACTGACTTTTATACTCCACTCACTTTGAAATAAAGGCCAACAGTTTGTTTGCCTTCCTCATTACCCACTCTTTTGGATGCTAACACTTTGTGATTCATGGAGAAAGATACCCAAATTGCTCTGCTCTCTAGGTTTCTGCTGCCATTCTCTGTTTAAATAATACTCAACCCCTACGTTCTTCCCTCAAAGTGTATACCCTCACATTTTTCCACATTATACTCCATCTGCTCGCTCTGTGACCTGTCTACATCCCTCTGCAGATTCTTGGCGTTATCCTCATCATCTTTCCACAGCATTCCTGAGGTAGAAGCAGAATCAAGTAGAGGCTGAGGTGGCCACATTTAAGGGCCCACCTCTACTGCACAAACATTAAAACAGGTTTTCAAATCAATACGAAGCCTCCTACCCCTCATCTCCTATCTTCCATACCCTCCTGCCTCCACATACTTCCTAGCTTCCTCATTTGCATATTCCACTCATTCCCTACCATCTCTATACACTCCCACGTTCACCAGCTGCGTCTATTTCCACTCGCCTCAAATCCATGACATATAAATGCAACCTTTGAAGTAAGTTAGAAGCTCAGCCATTTGGCAAAACTTTCAAACAGCGAAGTAGATAGCTGAGCTAAAATTCAAAGGAGGCTCATAAAGACAATCCCAGTAATTGCACACCGATTACTTTAAATTCAGTGGTATGAAAACTTGTAGGTATAAATATTTAGGATAGAATTAACTCCATGGAAAAAGATGGGTTGGTTACGAACAGTCAACACAACTTCAAAAGGAAAGTCATGTTGAACCAACTTGAAGAGGTTTTTTTGGAAGAGGTGACAGAAAGGGTTGATGGGGGTAATGCTGTTGATGTGGTATATGTGGATTTCTAGAAGCCATTTCATACAATGCGACACAATAGATCATAGAATCCCTACACTGTGGAAACAGGCCCTTGAGCCCAACAAGTCCACACTGGCCCACACAGCATCCCACCCAGACCCATTCCCCTACAATCCCACCTAACCTACACATCCCTGAACACTATGGACAATTCACCTCGGCTGGTGAGTCTTTGGACTGTGGGAGGAAACCGGAGCACCCAGAGGAGACCCACACAGACACAGGGAGAATGTGCAAACTCCACACAGACAGTCGCCCGAGGGGGGAATCAAACCCAGGTCCCTGGTGCTGTGGGGCAGCAGTGCTAACCACTGAGCCACCATGCCAGCCCAATAGACTTCTGAAGAATGTTACAGGTTGTGATATAAGAGAGACAGTAACAGTGTAGACAGAGAATTGGGTGAGTGACAAGAAACAGAGAATAATGGTCGATGGTGATTTTTTGAGCGAGAGGATTGTTTGCAGTGGGCATCCCCAGGAGTCAAAATTGGGATGCCTGCCTTTCCTGATACATATTATTTATCTGGATCATGGCTCGCAGGAGAAAATTTCTGGTTTGCAGGTTACACAAATATTGGAAGAATTCTACATTATGAGGAGAGTGTGGAACCCCAAAAAGGACATTTACAGGTTGGTCAAGTGGGCAGTTACGCGGCAGATAAAGGTTCAATACGGAGAAATGTAAGGCAATGCACTTTGGTCAGAAGAACATGGAAATACAAAATATGTCTAAAATATGGAGTACATTTGGCTACAGGATCGGAGGGACCTGTGGGGTATATGTGCAGAGATCAATGAAGGTGAGAAAACAGGTGGAGAGAGCAGTTAATAAAGCATACAGTGTTCTCAGCTTTATTACTACAGGCATACAATTTGGGAGCAAGGTGGTGATGGTTAACTTGTACAATCCAGTCATCAGACATCAGCTAGAGTACAGTGTACAATTCTGGATGTAAGTTTGCTCGCTGAGCTGGAAGGTTCGTTTTCAGACGTTTCGTCACCATGCTAGATAACATCATCAGTGAATCTCCGGTGAAGCGCTGGTGTTATGTCCCGCTTTCTATTTATCTGGTTAGGTTTCCTTGGGTTGGTGATGTCATTTCCTGCATTGGTGACATCATTTCCTGTTCTTTTTCATTGATTCGTAGCCCATCTACCACACTCTGAGAAAAAGAACAGGAAATGACATCACCAACGCAGGAAATGGCATCACCAACCCAAGGAAACCTAAACAGATAAATAGAAAGCGGGACATAACACCAGTGCTTCATTGGAGGCTCACTGTTGATGTTACCCAGAATGGTGACAAAACATCTGGGAATGAACCTTCCAGCTCAGTGAACCAGCTTACATCCGGAACAAAATAAAGACTCACTCTTTTGTGGACCGAGAAGAGGAGAGCGTGACTGTGTTAGAAGTGGAAGGAAGACATCGGGTTGGCTGTGCACCCTTGCAACCGGTGGATCTTAATGCTGGCTTCGGCCTAACGCTGGTTCAGGGGAGCAGCCAACCTGCAACAATAGCTGCGGCGAGTGCTCGTGCCCCGGGTCAAGGGGTCCGGAACACCATCCGCATTTCCGTGAAGAAGGTGGATGAAGGTGCACCTGTGGACCGCACCTTCTTCGTGAAGAGGGTCCTGTTGTCCTGTTGTGGGTTCGCTGCTGCGGACATTTACTGCCTGCAGAAATTCCCTGGAGGAGGTTTTTACGATGAAACCTTCAGGAGTGCCAAGCTTTGCGAGCGCTTCCTGGAAGTTTTCAAGGAGAAAGGAGGTGAGGGCCCCCTCTCTGTATTGACCGCTGTCCCGCTGTTCGTGATGCCAG
Organism: Stegostoma tigrinum; assembly: GCF_030684315.1. NCBI lineage: Eukaryota > Metazoa > Chordata > Chondrichthyes > Orectolobiformes > Stegostomatidae > Stegostoma > Stegostoma tigrinum. The sequence goes on from NC_081356.1 coordinate 74,896,127, forward strand.
CGCAGAGGAGCCGTATGACTGTACACATGTACAACCCGCATGCGCCAGCAGTTGATGTCCTGACCTTCCTTGGAAGGTAAGTGAAGGTCGAAGGGGACCTAACTAACATCATGGACCCCTTCGGGATCTGGACCAGTAAGAGGCAGGTCAGGGTGACGCTGAGGACGGGCGCGGACGGGAACATCATACACCCACCGTCCAGCTTTGCGATCGGCGGGAGCAAGGGCTACCTGACCTATGCAGGGCAACCTAAAGTCTGCCATGTCTGTGGTAGGTCAGGTCACGTGGCAGCCGACTGCAAAGCCATCATTTGCAGGAACTGCAGGGAGGAGGGGCACCTTGCAAAGGATTGCCCAAAAGAAAAAAGCTGCAACCAGAGATGGGCTGAGAGGTGGCAGATGGAGTTCAACCTGGATAAATGTGAGGTGATGCATTTTGGAAGGTCAAATTTGAAAGCTGAGTACAGGATTAAGGATAGGCTTCTTGGCAGTGTGGAGGAACAGAGGGATCTTGGTGTGCAGATACATAGATCCCTTAAAATGGCCACCCAAGTGGACAGGGTTGTTAAGAAAGCATATGGTGTTTTGGCTTTTATTAACAGGGGGATTGAGTTTAAGAGTCATGAGATCTTGTTGCAGCTCTATAAAACTTTGGTTAGACCGCACTTGGAATACTGCGTCCAGTTCTGGTCGCCCTATTATAGGAAAGATGTGGATGCTTTCGAGAGGGTTCAGAGGAGGTTTACCAGGATGCTGCCTGGACTGGAGGGCTTATCTTATGAAGAGAGGTTGACTGAGCTCGGACTTTTTTCATTGGAGAAAAGGAGGAGGAGAGGGGACCTAATTGAGGTATACAAGATAATGAGAGGCATAGATAGAGTTGATAGCCAGAGACTATTTCCCAGGGCAGAAATGGCTAACGCGAGGGGTCATAGTTTTAAGCTGGTTGGAGGAAAGTATAGAGGGGATGGCAGAGGCGGGTTCTTTACACAGAGAGTTGTGAGAGCATGGAATGTGTTGCCAGCAGCAGTTGTGGAAGCAAGGTCATTGGGATCATTTAAGAGACTGCTGAACATGCATATGGTCACAGAAATTTGAGGGTGCATACATGAGGATCAATGGTCGGCACAACATCGTGGGCTGAAGGGCCTGTTCTGTGCTATACTGTTCTATGTTCTATGTTCTTTGCAGGGAAGCGGGCCAATTCTGTAGGGTATGCCCACAGTGGGGGACAACCTACGCCCAGGTTGCCGGCAGGGGCGATGCGGGGCAAGCCCCCCCGGAAGAGAGGAAGGCACCAGGCCCCTGCAAGGACACCCCTAATGTGCAGGAGAGCCAGGTCGTGCAGGAGGGCCCAGCCCCACAGGACGGACCCGAGGCCAGCAAAGCGCCCCCGCAGGCTCCACTCCCCCCCCCGCCCCCCGACAACCCGGAGTCGATGGAGGCGGCGACAGGCGACCCAGGGGAGTGAACGACGGTCCGGAAAGCGAGGAGGAAGGTGCGCCGGCGGGTTCCAGCACCGCAACCATTGGGCGGGAAGAGGCAGCTACAGGGGGGATATAAGAGCTCCTCTGACGAGGGAGATTCGGAGGAGGCCTGCCCGAAGCAGAAGCTAAAGATCTCAAGGAAGAAGGAAAGCAGCACCCTGCTTCCAGGTGACGGGAGGCGTCCTGAGGCTCCCTCCGACACCCAGCCACGCGCCGCTGGGTCCCTGGAGGGCCCCCTGGAACCTGCAGGCGGGAAGCAGGAAACAACGTGCCCCCAGCCTGACCCAGAGCAGGACTCTCCTGCCTCTGTACCCCCGATGGGGGGATGCCACCCGGAAGGCAGCACGGACGGTTTCCTGAGTCCGGAGAGCGTCCAGCAGTTCACCCGGGCAATGGGCATGAAGGGACAGATGGAGGGGCTGGACCTAGGACTTGGGGAGGGTACTGCGGTCACTGCCCACAATGCGGGTACGAGTTGCGAGCATTAATGTGCACAGCGTCAAGTCCACCGCAAGATGTGTGTCCACGTTGGCCTACTGACCACCATCAAGGCGAACCTCCTGTTTCTGCAGGAGTGCGGGATACTGCACCTCAGCAGGTACGGGAAATGGTCGGGCGCCCGGACCTGAGGGCCTTTGATCTGGTAGGGGGGTAACGACTGTTGGTCCTCGGGCCTGGCCATTCTGCTGCAGGGGCGCAAATTCACCATCTCTCAAGTTCGGGAGGTGGTGGGGGTGGGGGGGGGTGCGCCTCCTAGTGGCTGATGTCACCTACAGGAACGCTCCCCTGAGGCTGGTCAACGTGTACGCCCCAGTGGTGCGGAGTGAGCGCTTGACCGTCCTGTAGCGGCTTCCACCCCTGCTGGCTACGTCCAGGCCGGTCATCCTAGGCGGAGACTTCAACTGCATCATCCATGCAGATGGAAGATCCAGTGTGAGGACCGTGGGTGAGGGGAGTCAACTGGACGTCACGTCCAGATTCCTGATGGGCAAGGTGAAGGACGCCAAGCTGCTCGATGTCTTCAGCACCCCTGCAGACGGAGCGCAGCGGAGATACACCTGGTCGCGGCCAGACAGGTCTATCCGCTCAAGGATAGACTTCCTGTTTGTGTCACGGGCGGTCTCGGTCAGGTCCACCGGCGTCGAGCCGGTGTTCTTCTCTGACCACTGCCTCCTGCTGGCCGACTGTCACTTTCAGGACGACCAGCAGGCCGGCAAGGGGACGTGGATGCTCAACACGACTCTGTTGACCGAAGAGAACGTCGAGGAGCTTAAGAGGGAGTATGCCGGTTGGAGAACTGTGAATCCCCTCTTTGAGTCTCCGGGCGACTCGTGGGAGACGGTGAAGGAGAATATCAAGAGGTTCTTTGTCCTCAAGGGTGTTCGGAAGGGGAGAGAGAGGCAGGGAAAGCTGTCGCAACTACAGAAAAGGGTGCAGAACCTGCTCCTTCTGCAGTCGATGGTGATCGATGTCACGGAGGACCTCTGCGAGGTGAGGGGCCAGCAAGCCTCGCTCTTCGCCGTGGAGGCTTCCAGGATAATCTTCCGGTCCAGGGTCCGCTCCATGGAGCAGGACGAGACGTGCTTACGTTTCTTCTTTCAGAAGGTGCACAAAGAGAGCTCTGTGCTTAGCCGGCTGAAGGAGGACGATGGCTCGGTGACGTCGTCTTGGCCCGACATTTTGAGGATCAGCAGATCCTTCTATGCCGGACTCTACGACGTGAAGCCCACGGACAGCACGGCCTCCGTTTTGTTCCTGTCGTCTATCACTGAGGTCTTAGACAACGGTACGAGGGAGTGGCTGGACCGGCCGATATCCCTGGATGAGCTGACCAGAGCCCTCAAGTCCTTGGAAAGGAATAAGACTCCTGGGAGCGACGGCTTACCGGTCGAGCAGTATGCCGCTCTGTGGGAACTGGTCGGCCAGGATCTGCTGGAGGTTTACGATAGTGCGCTTCGGGCAGGGGAAATGTGCAAGTCCATGAGGAAGGGCATCATCACCCTCATTTACAAGAGGAAGGGGGAGAGGGAAGAAATTAAGAATTGGCGTCCCATTTCACGATTGAACGTGGACTACAAAATCCTGGCCAAGGTCATAGCCAACCAGGTCAGGTCTGTCCTGGAGTCGGTGATTCACCCTGACCAAACCTGCGCTGTGCCGGGCAGGAAGATTGCTGAGAGCCTCGCGCTCATCAGGGATACGATCGCCTACATGCAGGACAGTCGGGTGGACACCTGCCTCGTCAGCCTGGACCAGGAGAAGGCCTTCGACAGGGTCTCTCATGCTTACATGAGGGACGTCCTCTCCAAATTGGGGTTCGGGGAGGGCATCCGCGATTGGATCCGGCTGCTCTACACCAACACCGTTAGCGCAGACTCGATCAACAGGTGGTAATCAGACAGTTTTCCCGTCAGATCTGGAGTCAAGCAGGGCTGCCTGCTCTCTCCTGCCTTGTTCGTGTGCTGTGTGGAGCCCTTCGCCACATCCATCAGGAAGGACATGAGCCTGAAGGGTGTGACTATCCCAGGCAGCGGAGGCCTTCAGGTCAAGACCTCCCTGTACATGGACAACGTCGCCATCTTCTGCACTGATCGTCGGTCGGTGAGTAGGCTGTTGGACATCTGCGGCCAGTTTGAACTGACCTCGGGTGCCAAAGTCAATAGGGGTAAGAGCGAGGCCATGTTCTTCAGGAACTGGGACGACCGCTCCTTCATCCCCTTCACCATCAGGACAGACTACCTCAAGGTGCTGGGTGTTTGGTTCGGTGGAGCTGGGGCATGCACTAAGACTTGGGAGGAGCGTATCTCCAAATTTAAGCAGAAGCTGGGCAGGTGGACGCTCCGGTCCTTCTCCATCGCGGGTAAGAACCTGGTTGTCAGGTGCGAGGGGCTTTCGGTACTGTTGTATGTGGCGCAGGCCTGGCCTATTCCCCGGACCTGCACCACTGCGGTCACCCGGGCCATCTTCCACTTCATTTGGGGGTCGAGGATGGATCGGGTCCGCAGAGACACCATGTACAAAGACCTGGAAAATGGGGGAAAGGGCGTACAGAACGCCACCCTCGCCCTGACGGCTACCTTTGTGTGCAGCTGCATCAAGCTGTGCGTAGATCCTCAGTACGCAAACACCAAGTGTCACTACTTACTGAGGCTCTACCTGTCCCCGGTGTTGCGAAGGATGGGCCTGGCCTCGTTGCCGCGGAACGCTCCGAGTAGTTGGACTGTCCCGTACCACCTGTCCTTCGTGGAGAAATTTTTGAAGGGAAACACCTTTGACCACAAGGCCGTCAGGCAGTGGTCAGCACATGGTATCCTCGAGACCCTTCCGGAAAAGGAGAGGGTGGATCCCGTCGGGTGGTTCCCCACGCAGACTGCCAAAGTCGTTTGGCAGAATGCCTCATCGCCAGAACTTTCAAACAAGCACAAGGGCATTGCTTTGCTGGTGGTGAGAGGGGCTCTGCCAGTGAGGTCCTTTATGCATGCCCGGAATCTCTGCGCCACCGCACGCTGCCGTCGAGGCGGCTGCGGGGGGGACGAGACTGTCGATCACCTCCTTCTGGAGTGTGCCTATGCGCAGGAGGTCTGGAGGGGGATGCAGTGGTATTTGTCGAGGTTCGTCCCGAGCAGCTCCGTGACACGGGACTCGGTGCTCTACAGGCCGTTTCCCGGGACGCACACCGAGACCAACATCAACTGCGCCTGGAAGACCATCAATGTGGTGAAAGACGCTCTTTGGTCTGCCCGCAACTTGCTGGTCTGCCAGCTGAAAGAACTGACCCCGACCGAGTGTTGCAGACTGGCGCACTCCAAGGTCCAGGACTACGTGCTGAGGGCGCGCTAAAGCTTGGGGCAGCCTCCAAGGCGCGGTGGGGAAAGACCACCGTATGAAACCCCTCGTCCAGAATTGAAAAAAGGGCCCTATCTGGTAACTGGGCCCAGCTGGCGCCTTCCCCAACTGGTCAGGGGGCCAACGGGGACTGTGCGGGGAGACGACTGCTGGGGTATTTTGTTTGCTTTGTTTTTTTTCTTCTTTGTTTTGTTTTTTTCCTTTAGTTGGTGTACGTACCCCCTGGGTAACCCGGAGCGGCTTGCATGGCTGGGTAGATGTATAAATGTTTTATTATTTGTACATTCTCTGAATAAAGTATATTTTTTCAAACAAACAAAAAAGTGACGAAACCTCTGAAAACGTACCTTCCAGCTCAGCGAGCAAACTTACATCCAGAACCTCAACCTGAGCTACAAATCTTCTCAAAACTCGCTTACTGTGTACAATCATGGGTGCCACATTAAAGGAGTGCAGAAATGATGTGCAAAGGTTCCCCAATAAGAAACTTCAATTATGAGGACAGAGTGAATAATTTGGCACTGTTGTCCCTGGAGAGAAGGTGGCTGAGGTGGCTTTTCATAGATTTTTTCAGAATCATGGGTGGGCTGAATAGAGTTGATTGGATGAAGTTGTTCTGCTCATAAAAAAAAAGAACCGGAGGGTGTAGATTTAAAGTGATGTGCAAAGAAAGCAAGACTAATGTTTAAACAAAAACTTCCACAGAGCAAGTACTTAGCATATGGAATGCCTGGAAACGTGGTGGAGGCAAGATAAATTGAGGCATTCAAGAGGGCATTGGATTATTATTTGAAAGAATGTGTGCAGCGATAACAGAGAAAAGGCAGGAAATTGACACTAGGTCATAAAACTGGTCCAGACAGGGTGGGCTGAATAGCCTCCCACTACGCCATAATAATTCTGAGATTCTGAAAACACGAATGCATGGAGCACAACTGATACAGTCAAATCTGAATTTCACTTCTATGCAGACAGGGTAGCATTTATCCAGTTGATGACGTATTTTAATGCATACTTTATTTTCAGTTTCACAATGCTGTTTAATTTAATGGGCATATCTTTTCTGAAACAAAAAGCCCCCATCATTCGTTGTATTAAAAATCATGCAGCGCTTCATTGACACATGAAGTTGGCAGCAACTTCATGCCTGGCAGATGGTTTTTTTACTCTAAAGCATGGTTGCCTAAGCTTCACAGCCTCCAAGAGCTTGCATGAACCAGGTTACCTTTTCAGACCAGTCTTTCTCCTCGCAACTGGTTGGGGGTCTGAAATGCCCACTTTTGAAACAAAGTTGGCAATGTTGTGACAGCTAGATGCAGACTCGCAACCAGTCTATATCCTGCAATGATCAAAATTGCCTGTGCCAGGATTAACAGCTTACATTGTATTTTGCCTTCCCCATCTCATTGTTAAAGCCTATGCAACGCGGATCAGACCTGCATCATAGGAGAGAAATATGGTCCTTAAGCTTTCAGTTTTAGGCTAATGCGGGGCTGGGATTAGAACTAGGCAAGTGCGGAAGTAGGTTTAACTCTATGTTAACAGGCGGGAAGGATGTTGCGAGTAGGTAGCATGGCTATCTATCCACAAGCAGCAGGCAGCCAATTCAGTTTATTAATGATGATGTCTGCTTTATTAATGATGATACTAATGTCTGCTTTCCGGAGAGACCACTGTCTCCGTGACTTCCTTGTTCGCTCCACGCTGCCCTCCAACCCCACCACACCCGCCACCGTCCCCTGCAACCGCAGGAAATGCTACACTTGCCCCCACACCTCCTCCCTCACCCCTATCCCAGGCCCCAAGATGACATTCCACATTAAGCAGAGGTTCACCTGCACATCTGCCAATTTGGTATACTGCATCCATTGTACCTGGTGTGGCTTCCTCTACATTGGGGAAACCAAGCGGAGGCTTGGGGACCACTTTGCAGAACACCTCTGCTCGGTTCGCAATAAACAACTGCACCTCCCAGTCGCAAACCATTTCCACTCCCCCTCCCATTCTTTAGATGACATGTCCATCATGGGCCTCCTGCACTGCCACAATGATGCCACCCGAAGGTTGCAGGAACAGCAACTCATATTCCGCTTGGGAACCCTGCAGCCCAATGGTATCAATGTGGACTTCACCAGCTTCAAAATCTCCCCTTCCCCCACCGCATCCCAAAACCAGCCCAGTTCGTCCCCTCCCACCACTGCACCACACAACCAGCCCAGCTCTTCCCCTCCACCCACTGCATCCCAAAACCAGTCCAACTTGTCTCTGCCTCCCTAACCTGTTCTTCCTCTCACCCATCCCTTCCTCCCACCCCAAGCTGCACCTCCATCTCCTACCTACTAACCTCATCCCGCCTCCTTGACCTGTCCGTCTTCCCTGGACTGACCTATCCCCTCCCTACCTCCCCACCTATACTCTCCTCTCCACCTATCTTCTTTTCTCTCCATCTTCGGTTCGCCTCCCCCTCTCTCCCTATTTATTCCAGAACCCTCACCCCATCCCCCTCTCTGATGAAGGGTCCAGGCCCGAAACATCAGCTTTTGGGCTCCCGAGATGCTGCTGGGCCTGCTGTGTTCATCCAGCCTCACATTTTATTATCTCAGTTTATTAATGGCTACTTAAGGAAGCGTCCTAGGTTCTCACTCTGGAGGCCAGCTTAACTGCCTGAATGAATGTGATAACCCAACAGCAGAATGGGTGGCCAGCACTCTCGGGAGTGCTACTGAGGGTCTACCCAGCAACTCAGCAGCTGACAGCGGTGCCCTGTTTTAACGTTTAAAAAAAAACATTGTGGAGTTCACACTTTCACTTTTGAAACATTGTCAGTTTTATTTACCTTCCATTGCAGCCTTCTACTGCCTCCAAATTCACAGACCCCCAGCTACAGGATCCTGCATGATTCACCCTTAATTCACCCAGTAGCCTGATTTCTGGTCATTAAGTTGTCACCTGAAGGAAAATTACAACGTGTGACTGTCTCTCTAACAGTGCGTGCTTCTGAAGCCCACAGGGAAAATGCATATCGCAATTTCTCAGCCATAATCTTTGTGTTGTGCTAATTGACCTCAACTATACATAAACGGTGCAGAACAAAATAAGATCCAAGCCAGGACACAGAGGAATTTTACAAAACTAGCCTTGATTCTCATTCAGGACTTCTATCCAAATATATTGGACAGGATTCAAGTGAAAATCAGTGGGGATTATATCAGTCACAGTTGTGATACCATTGTAGCTGAATAACCTACATGACACACCTGTCCAATGGCAGCATACCCTAGAAGAGTAAAAATGAAAAAAAACTGGAAAATATGTTTCTTGCAAAAAGCATACTGTGATTGCAATTTAAAAAAAACTTGCATGAAAATGAAAGCAGAGAATGGCTGCAACCTCTTAATACTGGAATGCCGTTAATCTACAATTAGTTTTGAAAAGATGCTTTTGATGCCTAAGTTAGAAACAACAAATATTACTGTCCCCATCTAGTGGTAGCTATAGCCTGATATTTTGTAATGCAGATACGAAAGCTTCCAATAGATGCAAAATAAAGCAACAGGCTCCCAGTTGCTACCTGCAACACTTCTTTAATCCAGAATTGTAATTCAGTATGAATTATTCGTTGAACCACTTTCACTATTTTCTGGGAATATGATGTAATTATTCCACAATTTCCTTCAAACATATGTAACATTCTATTCTACCTTATATTCCCAAGATTCCTCACTGTGGGCTCTTGTACCAATGTTTGAATTTATTTCCACCTAAACCATAATTTACTTTGATGGGTTTTGAAAGCCTTCATTTTATCAATTTTTGCAACTTTGAATAGCTCACTCCAAAGATCTGAGTGATGTGGTAAGAGGGACAAGATAACACTACGAAGTAAAAAATTAATTGTATCTTTAATCTGGGAATAATACTGAGCATGTGATAATGGAGCTAAATTATAGTGATGTCTGACCATATGGCCTAGGTGCCTGAATCTGTAAGGTTCCAGCACGATATCCTTTCTCACCATGTCGTGGAAATAGTTACATTTGATAAAGCATGTAAATATTCACTCACTAGATGAGACCTCACCTTATTAACAAAAGCAACAAATTAGCTGACTAAGATAATAAAATGTGAGGCTGGATGAACACAGCAGGCCCAGCAACATCTCAGGAGCACAAAAGCTGATGTTTCGGGCCTAGACCCTTTATCAGAGAGCTCCTGAGATGCTGCTGGGCCTGCTGTGTTCATCCAGCCTCACATTTTATTATCTTGGATTCTCCAGCATCTGCAGTTCCCATTATCACTGATACAAAATTAGCTGACTACACTAGAGAACCATTTACAGTCTGGCACACAAAAGTTAAAACCCAAATATAAGATTCAAAAGGCTGCCTTGCCAACAGTGCTCTGTAGTTCTGTGGAGCTCTCCTCAACCAGGCTCACCCCATGTTTACCACGAGACTCACCTTTTTATTGATGTTGGAATACACTAATTAAACTAATCCACCACATTCTCTACTCAGAGCCAACGAATTTCTCCAGAGTGTGGGCTGAAACAGGTGTTAAACTCGTCAGTAACATATTCAGGAGATTTAATGATTGTTTTGGATATTTTCTATTCAATCTCTCTAGCCATGTCGTGACACACCTCTGGTGCAAGTGGGGCTTGAACCATCTGACAGAGATAGGAGCACGGTCACTGCACAAGCACCCACGTCACGCTCATTTCAAGCAGATAACTACGGCACTTCAATATCTTCCTACCCCAAAATGGCATGAAAGAAAACATCTTCAAAATTTGCAGTTGGCTCATTTTACACCAAACAGTGGATGTGGGGGGGATCCAGTTATTAAATATTATTGTAATTATATTTATTCATCATGAATATTTAAATGCATGAAAAAGCACATTTTAAGGGAACACGAATAGTCTGGTTCTACCTGATACTTTTTGAGGTGCGAAGGGGAGCATTAAGACATCCACATTCCTCAAAACACCACATTTTTGCTGATAATTCAAAACCCAAAATTAAAATGGATGGTATCAGTTCAGTACGTAGGTGTCAGGGACTGCAGTCGTGGTAATTGGATTTCTTTTCACATTGCAGGAACTGATGCAGTGGGATTCCCCAGAGGTTGGTACAATGACGACTACACTTCTTGCACTATTTTAACGATCTGTAAGTAATTTCAAAAATTTGCAGATGGCAGAAAGCATTGTGAAGAGCAAAGAGGTTACTGTTAGGCTTCAACAGGACACAGCTCACATAATGGACCAATGTGTAGCATATGAAATTTAATACAGAGAAGTACAAAGTGATCCATTTTGGCAGGAAGTACAGGGAAAGGCAATATAAAGGATAAAGTAGGTGCAGGAGCAGAGGACCCTGCAGCTATATACATACACACACACACACACACAGAGGCGCGCGCGCGCACACACACACACACACACACACACACACACACACACACACACACACACACACACACACACACACACACACACACACACACACACACACAAAGTCATTGAAGACACTAAGCAAGTGATGAATAAGGTATACAGGATCCCAGGCTTTACAAATTACAGGCAAAGACAATAAAAACAAATAAATTATAGCCAACCTCTAGAAAACACTAGTTTCACCTTGATTACAACCACAGTACCACTTTGGAGTATTTTGTATAATTCTGGGCAGCATATTTTAGGAAGAATGTGAAAGTATTGAAGAAGTTCAGAAAAAAAATTACCAAAATAGTTGCAAGGGTCGGAGACTTTAGGTCCACAGGAGTTTTGCGAAGCTGGAACTGTACTCTTTAGAGAAGCTTATGAGGTGTTTTGGGAGTTCAAAATCACAAGGGGACCAGACACCGTAAGAGCAGGAGAAACTGTTCCCATCAGTGGAAGGATCGCGAACCAAAGGATACAGTGTTAAGGTGATTAGCAAAACAGCGAGAACAGCCCAAAGAAATGTTGACTGTTTCAAATGCTCTGCTTATGAGAGTGAAGGAAGCAGTTATTAAGGGCTTTCTAAAGAAAAATATTTAAGCAACAGAACAAAACAAAAATAGAAATGCAGGTTTACAGGGAAAACATGAGGGAATGAGATGTTTCACTCTTACATAAAGCTAGCATGGACACTCACCTCAACCTTATGACTTTTTTAGCAGTATTGATAAACTTTTGCCTGAAAATGGCTAACAGGCAAAACAAGTGAGGGAAGTGTGCTGAGCACAGGCATGTAGGCACTAGGGGAGTGAGCAAGCGCTAAGAGAGCAAGCAAGCAGCCCTGAGATGCTGCTTGGTTTAATCCATGAGCTGGGGCCATGCTTCTACGTTCAGAGTGTCCTACAGCAGTCCTTCAATGTCAGTTGCCATTGTGCCTGCAGTGTAGGTCTGCACCTTCAAAATGTACATAAGTGAGGTGCCGTGAGGAATGCATGGGGTTAGATATTTACCACCCAGTCCTTGCCTTCCTTGACCCAGGTCCCTGGTTAACTCCAATAATATAACTCGACATGGTAATTTGTATTTCCTACTAATCTCTTCACAATCAGTTCCCAATCTTTTCAGTATCAAGGCACACTTTTCCACTGCATAATCACCTTCTTAAAAAAAACTATTTTTCTAAATAACCTCTTCAAAGATGCTATTACACATTTCTGAAACACATGGGGCTTGAACCCAGGCCTCCTGCTCCAGGAGTAGGGACAGTATCACTGTGCCACAAGAGGGCCCCTCAATTGATTGTGACATTTATGACATTTATGACTATGGTTATGGCCTTACCAGAGAGATTTACAATATAGTGCATCGTTACCTCATCGTTCCCAAACCCCTGTTAATTTTATTCAAATCCTCCCCAACAGCACTAACAATGCATCTCACAAAGAACTCAATCCCAACTCTCAGAACAGTCATATTGATTTCAAGGAATGCACTCTGCCATATGTTTGCTCATTAACTCAACTGGTCTAAAACACTGACATATCCTTGCATTCTCCTCAACTCATGATCCTGCTCAATTTTGCGCCATCAACAACCTGGAAATGTTCATTTCGGTTTCCTCATTCAAATTATTTATAAGTATTGTGAATAGCTCAAACACTGGCCCTTCTTGTACCCCACTCTAGTCACCCAGCCTGTCACCCAGAAAAACCCCATTTATTCTCATTCTCTGGTTTCCTAAGTGTCATTGCTTCTCAATTTGTGCCAATATATTACTCCTATTCCATTTACTTTAATTTTGCCCCACTAGCCTTTTTTTAATGGAACCCTATCGAAAGCCTTCTCTAACACCAAATTCACCGCACTTTACTATTTACTGTAAACGGAGGATTAGGGAGTGCAAGGTCAAATTCCTAACCATAACTCAACCATTAGTTCTTTCTCCGCTACTATACTTAAGAGTGTGAGTAAGCACCGAATAACAGAGAGTGGAAAAAAAGTATAAATGGAACACCTCCTTTCCCATTCTGCCAAACTCTCACAATTAACTAAACTCCCAGCACACGGCTCCTGTCAAGTTTCAGTGCTAAGTCTCACTGAGATGCCATACTTACATGTTCTGATAAAGTTAGCTGTCTGCAGTTGCAGAAAAAAAAGTTTCAAACTAGCTTCCTTCATTAATTAATGGCAGCTCTTCTACTGCGACTATATTGGATAGCCTTGCTCAGTCCTCAGCTCATGAATTTTCAACTAAATCTTTATTATTAAATACAAACAAATTTAGATTTTTAGGAAGCAATTAACAGCAAAATTTTTTGAGCTTCTGAACAACGTGGGCAATTGTGAATCCATCGAGAATATACTGAGAGATCTGAAAAAAAATGAGATTCTCAACATTGAGAAAAATTAGTTTGATTTTCCATCAAGTGGTTTGAACAGTGAGACAACAATCTCAATAGTGGTGAGAGGCCAACTGATATGTATTTATATCTCATTAGTACCTAATCTCACCTCGTTAACATGCAGTTTTATATTCTCACACGCGGCAGAGGGAAACTAGATAACAATAGTTGCCATCATGAAAGTCAGGGTGCCTATCTTGTAGCTCCGGCTCACTCACTCACTCACTCAGTCCTGGCCACCAGTCCCCAGCGTCTCAGGGTACGCTTCACTGGTTGAGACCATCTGCACAGCCCATTCCCTGAGACTGGCTGCAGATAGACATGCTCTAGCCTCACTACATCATCATGGCTCATTTAAGTGCAGCTATCCACTTTGGAAAGCACCAACACCTCACAATTTAATGCTGCTACTAAGTCACTTTGCCCACAGGGAAAGGCTTCCATGTCATGGATTCGAGCCAGATGCACCTTGGGCTCTTCGCTTGCTTTCTTATTCTCTTTGTGGCAACTTGGATGCTGACAGCATCTCTGCCTTACCCTTGCTGTGCAGCACTTTGCTGCCTCATTCAGAACTTACAGGTTCTCATTTGACAGCAATGATCTCCTGTCATACGTATGTCAAAAAACTTGATCAGCAGACACTTAATTCAGGCCAATGTGCATGGTTCACTTGGAGGTGCTCCATTGATCTCCTTATTGAAGGCTTCCATCTTTGCACTCAGGAGCTGCTCTGTTTTTGATACTACTCATACCAGTTCAGTGGAGAACAGCTTTCAATCTAACCAGGCACAGAAACCTTGGTCGTCTTGTGCTCTCTACACAAATGCTGGTATGTGAATGGATAAAGAACATCGACTTTTGGAAGCCCAGGACCTGAAATAAGCTCCAGTGGATGAGGAGCTGCCTCCTACTGTGGATCGTCCAGCCATAGGTGTCCTCAAGATGCAAAGATACAGGGGAGTGCCAGTCACTCTTGCTCCATGGAATACAATTCAGAGGAGAGGGGGGCTAGTGGAGTCATAATCTCTTAAGAGTTAGCAGCCAGAACACCAGGTCACGATGTACTATATATTTCATAGAATCCCTACACTGTGAAAGCAGGCCATTCAGCCCAACAAGTCCACACTGACCACTGGAGCATCCCACCCAGACTCATCCATCATAATCCACCTAATCTACACATCCCTGAACACTACAGATAATTCAGCATGGCCAATCCATCTTGCCTACACATCTTTGGACTATGGCAGGAAACCAGAGCACCCGGAGGAACCACATGCAGACACGCCTATGTATCTGTAATGGACCTTCTTCCACTGGGGCCAATGATGACAATAAGATGTTTCCTGCACATCAGGTTCGCACGCACGTTTCCATGTCTGGGCCTTCATTGCTGTTCACTCAGACATAGGATGCCACTTGGATTCAATGCTCCACACAACTGGAGGACACACCAACTCCATGTGATGGTCAATGAAGATCCGTGCGAGCTGCAGCCTTGTACTGAGCTGGACAATGAGAACATTCATCAAAAGGCACAAGACCTTCAGCTTACATGACTGCAGCATCGGCCAAAGCAACCCAGACAGCATGGCTTTGTGAACCTCGTTCAATGCCATCAGTTGTGTGAAGTCATCCTTCACTGACTAAGTGCTTTGATGCTGCTGAACACAGCTGCCCTGAATAATCACAACGGCAAGTGCAATTTACCAATTGTTTTTCTTAAATACTTGTTGTTTAAAAAAAGTTATGGGTAAAAATTGATGGAAGACTTCAAAATATTTATCTCTCCACCATTCAATCATGATAAAAGTTTCATGCCAGCTTGGGCCCTATGGAAAGGCTAGCTAGTGCTCAGACAGGATTATAATATTATGTAGCACTAAGGATGGCTGGTTTCCATACCTTCATTCTCACAGTTATAGTTAAAATGATATTCGCTCACACAGCTGATGATGAAAAGTGAACATACATTTACAAATGTGACAAATCATTTACAATTAAACATCACTTTTGTACCTCAGACGATTTTCTTGATGCTTTTCTTGCCACCACATCTAGGTGCAGTCCCAGGGGTGAGCAGTTGGGGTGGAGGAAGCCTGCCCAACAGTGGAGTCTATTGGCCTTGGAGTTTTGAGCAGGAGATTTTGGGGGCGTTTGAAGCTAAAGGGCTCGGGTAGTATTGACAGTGTATTGCCCAGATGAAGATGCACCCTCCTTGGCTTGAAGTCTCACAGGATCAGGACTGCAGACAGTGTTAAGGTAGAGGGGTCAGGCATCTTGGGAGTGACTTCTGAAGAGACTTCTAGGATTCTGACTGTGGTTCCATCTACTTCTGGGCAATTACTGGCACCACCCTGTCTCATTGTGAGAAAGGGGCACCTGGAGTAAGGGCAAGGTCCCCCGGCCACCTTAATGTTGATGCTGACCACTGATGGCTAGAGCAAGGAAGTGCGGGTCTGAGTGTATATACAGCTGATAGCAAGTGTGTGGACCTGGCTCCCCTTGGCAGCTGCTAACCTGTTCACAAAGCCAGCAGGACACTCAAATGCCACAGGCAGTATGGTACTGATAGCATTGGTGAAATTCTCCAGCTTTTGTGTCCGTTTTCCGAGTGCCTCCGGCATGCCTGTCTGCTGCTCCTATTTCTGCTTCTGCATTTTAATGAAGTTCTTATAGACTGACATGTTGGGGTCCTCTCCTACCTGGAACAGAGCAGGAGCCCGATCTCAGATAGTCCTCGAAATGCCAGCGACCTGGGGAATTTCTTCCACGGCCAGCTGCAGAGTTGTGGCAGTAAAATGCTAACTAGAACATGCTGAGGGCTCCAATACGGCTAGTGTATCTACCGTGAGGTCAATATGAGCTGGTGGAAAGAGACTGGCTTCTCAGTGCCACTTTCAAGGGAATGTGTGGCTTCTTCCTCAGAGATGGAGGAGTAGATGATACCACTAGGAACTGGTGTCTCCAGCAGCAAACATGTGTATGCCACTGGCTCTTGTAGCAAACTAGTGGAAGAATGAGTTGCAAAAGGGTGACAGATGTTTGAGCATGTTCAGAGCATATTCACAGTGCTGGTAATGAAGAGCAGTGCAGCAGTAGAAATAAATATTAGTTGGTTCAGGACAGAGGTCTTGACATCACCGTATCAATGGTCATGGTCCTTTCTTGCTAGGGCAAGAATTCTCCCTTTCCTGGGAGGGGAGGAGAAGAGAGTTGGGCCCCCTCAGTGTGGGAACTGGCTCTCTCTGTTACACTGAGAGCTGCTTTCTCCTGGAAAGCAACAAAGGGAGGCTTTAACAAACATGATGGCACAGCGGTTAGTGCTAGTAAGGAAAAAAGGTGCTAAGATACCCTGAGTGAGTGGGAAGTGCACAGGGGACACAAGGCGAGTAGTCTCAGGGAATTGGGTGGATGAGTAGACAACTTGCCTCGGCAGCATGTGGATAAGAAGTACAGTTAGACAGAATGTGAAGTAGCAGAGAGATGGTGGTAATTACCCTTGCCAAAACTATCATTATTCTTCCTGCATTGCTGGGCATACCTCCAGACTCTGCACATTACACTGGCCCTGGTGACAACTTCAGACCAGGCTGGCAGGGTCTGGGGCCATTGTCTCCTCTGGTGGTGCTAAGATAACATGATAATCCTACGTATCACCCCCTCTACGAAGACTTCCAGCTCCCTGACTGCAAATTGGTGTGCCCACTTTCTTCTGTTGGCCATTGTCAGGGTAATTCATCCTGCCCTGCAACTGCAGATTGTAGTTCCTGGTTCACAGGAATTGTCCTGATCCACCCCGAGCATTTATATTTGCCACTGGTGGTGGAAATCCCAACAATGGTAAATATGTCTGGAGTAGAACAGCACAACAGTAGTGCCACTGAGGTGCAGTGCATACATAATGTAGTGACCGGAAGAAAGTTGTATTAGATAGGCCTCAATGAAAGAAACCCTTCATGAAAGTCAAAAAATTAACAATTAGCCGACATTTGGGAAAACTTCCCCTTAAAAATCTCTCAATTCACTAAAAGCCCAAAGCTCTATTCAAGTCAAACTCGTCCCATCATTAATTAATAGAGCCACCCACCTATCCTCCTTCAATGCTCCAAAGAAGTCATATGCAACAAGATCTGGACAATATCCAGGCTTGAGCTGACAATGCCAAGTAACATTCAGGTTGCACAAATGCTATGCTACGCCCATCGTCAATAAGAGACAAACTAACCACAGACTCTTGACACACAATAGTGTTACCATCACTATGTGAATCCCCCACTACGAACATCTTCAGGGTTACCATTGATCAGAAACTTAACTGGACTCTCCATACAAATACAGAGCAAGTCAGAAGTTAGGAATACTGAAGTGAGTAACTCACCTCCTATATTCCCAAAGCCTGTTCATCATCTACAAGTCAGAAGTCAGGAGGTGTGATGGAATACTCCCACTTTCGACTGATTTGATTTTATTGCCATGTGGACTGAAATACAGTGAAAACCTTTTTTTACAAGCAGTACAGGCAGATTACAGTAAGCAAAGGACATACAGATCAAAAAGACCTCGAGGCATGTAGGTTACTTTGCAGGGCACATTATTTGAAGCTAAATTCCATTCATCAGTCTGATCACAGCCAAAAAGAAGCTGTTCCTGAACCTGCTTGTGAATGTGTATCTGTATCTGCCTGACTGATGAGGTTATAGGTAATCATTACCAGGGTGTGGTGGGTCTTTGATGATGTTGGCCACCTTTCCATAGCAGTGAGTCCATGGATGGGAGGTTTGGCTTCTGTGATGGTCTGGGCTGTGCACACAACCCTCTGTAGTTTATTACGGTGCTGGGCAGAGCTGTTATGCACCCAGGCAGTATGTTCAATGGTGCATCTGTAGAAGTTGGTGAGGAACCTTACGGACATCCCAAATTTCTAGAGCTGCCTGAGGAAGAAGAGACATTACTGTACCTTTTTGACTGTCGCATCTATCTGGGAAGTCCAGGACAGGTTGTCAGTTATCGTCAGCAAGGAACTTGATTCTCTTCACCCTCTCAATCTCAGTTCCATTGATGCAGATGGGGGCATGTTCTTCTCCCATCAGGGTTCAGCTCCAACAACATTTAAGAAGCTTGACACCATCAAGGTCAAAGCAGCCCATCCATTTGATTGGCACTACATCTGGAAACATCCACTTCTCTCCGCAACTACAGTCAATAACAGCAGGTGTGTGCTTTCTACAAGATGCAATGCAAAAATTCACCAAAGATCCTTCGGCAGCACCTTCCAAACCCACAACCACTTCCATATAGAAAGGCAAGGGCAGCAGATGCATAGGAAAACTGCTACCTGTTAGTTCCACTTCAAGTCACTCACCACCCTGACTTAGAAATACGTTGCCATTCCTTCACCATCACTGGGTCAAAATCCTTCCCTAAGGGCTAGGGATGGGCATTAAATGCTGACCAAACATCGACACCAATGCCCGCACGTGCATAAAAAGACAATCAGATTTGAACTGTTAGCTCTGTCCCTCTCTCCCGAGCTGCTGCCAGACCTGCTGAGTTTCCTCTGGTACTTTGTTTTTATTGGAGGTTGCTGTCTGGATGATAGAAGTCTTAACACTCAAGTTAGAAGCTCTTCAAGAAGCTCCCTGAACTTTCTAATCATTTTTCAGCAGACCAGAAGTGTCAACTCTGTAAAGACCCTTCTTGCCAATGATAAACAACATTTTTAACAGTTCTTTTCTCGGAATCATCTATCACTTGATAAAATCGAACAGCATATGTTGTTTGAAATAGTATGGTAGTTCAGTAAGGGTGTCACTGAATGTCCAGTTCATAACGAAGCTTCTGCTATCCATGATTCTGTCTTAAAACTGGTGGACTGTACCCCCTTAAGCCATGTGGCCCTGATTTTGTGTCAGTGTAAATTTATTAAGTGTTTTTATTCTGCAGCAAGGATTTTGCAGCTTTATTCAAAGCTTTGTTCCAAGAAACTGTTATTTACACAATTGACTGTCAGGAACAGAATATTCCAGTCTCTAACGTTTCTATTGCACCAAACTAGCACTGTGCTGCACAAAAGTGTACTGCACCCTTCTTTTGTCTCTTTTAATTAAGATATTCTTAAAGTTTTCTTTAATGTTGAAAAGAACTTAATTCTAATTGCAAAGAAATTAGCTCATTTTCTTGATTACTACAGTATGTACAGATCTATACGTTTGACAGTACTCATTGAAATTGATGCTATTTAAGTATGAGCAACTCTTCATTTTGTGAAAATTCTTTGCTGTGTCATTGATCTTCAATTAGTTTTCCAAATATCTGCCACCACAACATTGGACAATTTGAGTGAAAGCCATCACTGCTACCATAGTGTGAATTTGCCTCCAACAGGGTGTTTTTTTTTTTGAAACTGATTCGGCAATACTCATGGTGTTTCCCATGACACAAGAAACTGGATGTGGATACTATGGCATTGGAGAATCTAAACCACGCTTCTTATTGCAACAAAATATTATACGCAAACTTGATAGTCCTCATGCACAACTTTGGCTGGAGTAGCATTACGCATAATATTACATCGCAGGATACTCCAAATGATCAGAGGTAAGATGGAGCATGAGGTCTTTATAACATATCATATCCTACGAGGCAGTGATAATGTCACAACTGTGTATGTTAAAGTTGAACTGACACTTAAATCATGAGACATTACACACCAAGAACAGTGTCAATCCTCTTCATTACACTGTTCACTGATATACATTCGCTTTCTGCATTTTCACTCTTCCCCTCAACCCCCACATGCAAATGTGCAGAGCGTCATGCTTAGTTCTAGGTCCAGGGAGGAAGGGCCTCCCAGCTTGGATTAAGTTGTAACTGTACAGCCCCCCCCCCCCTCCAAAACACTCTAACCACCAGCACACCAGAATGGAGGCCCTGTTGCAAAGGTTATTTTCTAAATATAGATTTCAAAAACCTGGAAACAGAATGGCTTCACCCTGGAGAACCCTCTCCTACATTTACCAAAAAGGGCATCCTGTTACTGCTTTCATATTGGAAAACTCCAATAGCTGGCCCACTGTGTTTAATTGGACAGCCAGATCACCTTCATGCTATTAAGTGGTCAAATTTGGAGTACATGGAGATGAGCGAATCACATGCTCCCAAGCCACACATGACCCTGGCATCAGGTCCTGAAGCCCTTGGTGAAAGTCCTATTCAAGGTGTTTGTGAAATTTATCCTGAATTGTGCAACACTCTTGTTTCGACAATGTCTTCCTTTCTCTGCCAAAGGCCAGGTTTCTCAATGCCTCCCGAGGGTGTGTAACAAGCATGAAACTGTATCTAAGCATACTTTACTGCACTTTCCACCTTTTGCTAATTAGAATTGAAATGCAAGTTCTCGCTTCTAGTATGCTGTGATTCAGTCAACTCAATTTAAAACATGTTTTAACTTAATCCTTCAACAGCAATTAACTTGTGGAATTTAAATGTGTCTAAGTTTCACATTGACATTCGGATTATAATGGGATTGAAGCTGAATATCTTCATTTCACTATTTTAAATTGTATCAAACATAACAGTGATGAAGTTGTACAACCAGTCTGGAGATATTTTGAAATGGAAATGGATTTTGCCAAAGCAGTAATGTAATGCAAAAGTCTGCCTGTTCTGGATTCCAGCTGCACTAAAGAAAGAATTGCAAGACCATCTTTAATTTGGGTTCACAGACGGAATACAGCAACCCTAGAATTTTATAAATGCTCACATTAAGCTCTTTTACAATCAAAACAGTGTCTGCTTTAGCTTAAACTGAAAAGCTAGCATGTGTTACTCTGCACATGCTTGTGAGCTGTATGCAAACTGCTAAATTCAAAGTACTAATGGCAGAATAACTCAACATTGCAAGCCAGACATTATCTTCCAAAATTGCATATGTATGCAGGATAAATACAGCCTTTTAAAAACCGGCCAGGATTTCACATCTTATGTATACAAATAATCCATATAGTGTAAAAAGAATTGCATTACACAATGCTGCAGAATTTTATTCTGTTTCCTTCAAGAGATTCTGCTATTAGCACCACTGGCCACAAAATGAGATTTAACTCAGAAAATTGAAGCCTGTTTACAACCTCAAAATTGAGAGTAAATAATTAATCAGTATTAAAAATCAGTTAAAGCAAACTTCCATGTAATGTATCAATAGAATAGAAAAAGGGAGACAAAGGGGAGAATAGATAGTTAAAGATTATATTTAGACTGCTGAGAAATATTCACAAAAAACTGTTCTGATGAGTTGAATTTGAACTGAAAGTTCGAGAAAACTTTTCTCAGTAACCCACTTCCTTTATGAATGCATATTGCACATATAATCATTTGTAACGTCAGTCCCTGTTGGTTTCACACTTGCAGCTGCTGCTGCAGCTTTGCCGCACATACCGATGCCAGCTTCAAAATAAGGGCCCACATACAATATCTTTCTGTAGCTTGCCCAAAGGAGTTATTATTTAGTAAAAATTAAAGCTAACTGCATGGACAAATATTAGCTGCTTGAAAAACCAAAAAACATTGCTGTATTTAAGAGTTTGATCCAATACTATTGATTTCATGTTCAATAGGAGACAATTCAGCACAAAAAAATTCATTTCTTTCTTAAAATGGTTCATAATAAGCTAAACTACTGAAGAAATACACCACTGTAGCAGGAGGAAAAATAAATTTCCGTTAAACCATCTTTTAAAAGTTAAGACACCAACTGAAAAAAAGGAAGTAGGAGTACAGGAAATGTAAAAAAAACCTCCACAACAACAGCATTCTTACCGAGAAACCCAGACCATGTTTCAAAAACGGTTACTTCACTCATGCACAGTGTTCCTTTTGAAAATTAGAAATGAAGTGTGAATTTTAAAAAAAATTGTTTGTTATATACAGCTAATTTACTGCAGGATCAACAGGGCAAAATCTCAAAGTGAATTTTGAGGGGCTTTATTTTCTAAAGAAATGAATGTCACGATTTTGGTTTTAATGTTATTCCCTGCTGAATTTGTGTGGTCGTAAGAAAAACATTAGTATATTGCAGTAGCCAACTGAGGGGCATTAACTTATGGACCAGATGAATGATTTCTTCTGGAAGGGAAATCTAAAATAGTGGACCAAAATCTTAGAATAACAAGTAGGCCAGTTCAAGGTAAAAAAAATAGGAGTCATAATTTGACTCAAAAAACCCCCTGAAAACCTGAAACCTGCTTCCCTGAAATGTTGGACCAGTTAAAATCTTCAAGACTGAGAGCTGATAGCTTTTTATCTAGTACCATAGGGTATTGAGGGAAGTGCATCCAAAGTGGGTAAATAGTGTTGTGGTGTGGATCAAGCATGATCTAATGAATTGGTAGAAAAGACACAAGGAGTTGAATAGTCTATTCCTGATCTTCTGTAGGTGCAAAGAGCCAATTCCCATGTCAGGTGTATTAATTGTCTGGGCAGCTATTTTAAATGCCTAATCTTAAAAATAGGCATGCAACTTATTCACAGGAAGTCAAAATTAAGTAAATGCTAGTCATTACAATTTTCTATACAAGCACGCCTGTAAATTAACAGTAGGCTAAGTGTTGTTGAAGCTAAAATATTATGATGACATTAATGGTAGAATCCATACTGATACTGCTTGTAAACATGTCGATCAAACTATAACGCCAAAGCCAAATTTGTGAAAAATGTTTCTGTATCATTCACAGTGTTCAATCTGAACTGGAGTTCGTTCCTGTAACACCTGAAAGATTACTCAAAATTGTTTTCAATGGTTGTCAATATCTTGATTAGATGTTCCCCTTTTCTCGTTGCTTGCATTAAATTTCAGTATTTGCAATTTCAGATGAGTGCAATATCCCTACTTTTTTGGGACATTCAATTAATACAGCTTTTTAAATTGCCAATTTAAATAGTCTCAAATAGGTGCCAGTGTAAGACTGAACCAAGTTTATCAAAACACCATTTACCAAAATAATCATCTACAGATTTTGAATATATTTGATTTTACCTGTTCCAGCAATGACAGCCATGCCTTAGTTATCAAGGCACAAAGTTTTGGAATTCCCATCTCAAAAAAACTTTCTATCTCTCTGCCTTGACTTCCAAGTGTATTTATATGGTGTCATTACTATTGAGAAACATTTCAAGACACATTACTAGAAATCAAACCAGACAAAATTACACACCAAATCAAGCTGCATTTTATTGATAGAATTCACATCTCCTTCATTTGAAGCACTACTGGGTCACATCCTGTTTGAAAGGGAGAAGAGCAGGTGTAAGACTAGTGTTTTAAACCCAAATAAGAGCAAATGTGGCACAAATATTGAACTAAGCATGGAGTATTAGGCTATTAGCCTCGGAGATAGATCAGTAAAGAACAAATGGCATACATTTGAGGGGATATTTCAGAAAACTCACTAACATCTTATTAGCACTCTAAAGAAATATCCAAAGGGAGGACCTACTAGTTATGGTTAATTAAGGAAAGCATCAAACTTAAGGAATAAACAAATAATTGTGCAGATGAGTGACAAATCAAATGATTAGTAAATAATGACTGAAATGATAATCAGGAGGAAAAAATGAAAATGACAGAAGCTAGCTCAGAATGTAAAAACAGATAGCAAAAGTTTCTACAGGTGTTTAATAAAGAAAAGACTTAAGTAAAACGAATATTTGTATTCTGGAGAGTGAAAATGGTGAGTTAATTGTCGTTAGTCACAAATAAGTGAATGAAATGAACAATACTTGGTTCCGCCTTCACTATACATGATGCAAACAACATCCCAGTAATAGCTGTAAGTCAGGAGGTGAAAGGAAGACAGCAATTTGGTGAAATTGCCATCACCAACGGAACAGTACTGAGCAAACTGATAGTCCCAATTCCTCATGGACTTCATCCTAGGGTTTGAGAAGGGGTGGCCAATGTGGATGTAGATGGGTTGGTGCTAACATTCCAAAATTTATTAGGTTCTATCAGACTGGAAAGTAGCAAATGTAAGGAGGAAGGCAATCAGGAAAGAAGTAGCTGTAGACCAGTTAGTTTGGTGTTGTACAAGGGGCAGATGTTAGTCTCTTATATAATGGTCAAATGTACGATGGGATGAGTGAGTGAGTGTTCTAAGAAGAAAAGGTTAGAGAGACTGGCATGTTTTCACTGGAGTTTAGAAAGGGGAGTGTGATTTGATTGAACTGCACAAGATCCAAAACTGTCTTAACAAGGTGGATGGGAAAATGGGTTTTCCTCTCGTTGGTAAGTTCTGAACAAGGAGGCATCAAATCAAAATTACACTCATCCATTCAGAGGTGAAGAGAATTTTTTTCTCCCGAAGGGATGCGAGACTTTGGAACTCTACCTCAAAGGTGGGTGCAAATGGGGTCATTGAATATTTTTAAGACAGAGATAGATGGATTCTTAAACAAAAGCAGAAATGCTGAAGAAGCTCAGCAGGTCAGGGCGCACCTGTAGAGAGAGAGAGAGTCAGAGTTCATGTTTCGTGTCCAGTCACCCTTTGTCAGAATCAATAGGGAGTAAATGGGAATGCAATTCAAAACACAAACAAAATCAGCCATGACCTTTTTGAATGGTGGAGCAAATTCAAAGGGCCAAATGAACAATTACTGCTCCTAATTTGAATATCTGTAACATATGGTATAATGCACACAAGTTCACGTCCATTTTTTTGTCTGGAAAAATAGCATCTACCTTCTGTCATAGATAACAAGGTGTAGAGCTGGATGAACACAGCAGGCCAAGGAGCATCATAGGAATAGGAAGGCTGATGTTTCGGGCTTAGACCCTTCATCAGAAATGCGGGAGGGAAAAGGGGCTCCGAAATAAATAGGGAAAGAGGGTGAGACGAATCGAAGATGGATAGAGGAGAGGAGAGTATGGATGGGGAGGTAGGGAGGAGATAGGTCAGTCCAGTGAGGACGGACAGGTAAACGGGGCGGGATGAGGTTATTAGGTAGGAAATGGGGGTGGGGGTGAAGGTAGGAGGAGGGGATAGGTGAGAGGAAGGACAAGTTAGGGAGGCGGGGACGAACTGGGCTGGTTTTGGGATGCAGTAGGGGGAGGGGAGATTTTGAAGCTTGTGAAATCTACATTGATAACATTGGGCTGCAGGGTTCCCAAGCGGAATATGAGTTGCTGTTCCTGCAATCTTTGGGTGGCATTGTTGTGGCACTGCAGGAAGCCCAGGGTGGACATGTCATCTGAGGAATGGGAGGGGGAGTTGAAATGGTTTGCGATTGGGAGGTGCAGTTGTTTATTGCGAACTGAGTGTAGGCGTTCTGCAAACTCTGCTTGGTTTCCCCAATGTAGAGGAGGCCACAATGGGTACAGCAGATGCAGTATACGACGTTAGCAGATGTGCAGGTGAACCTCTGCTTGATGTGGAAAGTCTTCTTGGGGCCTGGGATGGGGATGAGGGAGGAGGTGTGGGGGCAGGTGTAGCACTTCCTGCAGTTGCAGGGAAAAGTGCTAGGTGTGGTGGGGCTTGAGCGGAGTGTGGACAAGGGAGTCACAGAGAGAGTGGTCTCTCCAGATGTGCAGTTGTAGTATGGCACACTGACCTCTACATCGCTGAGGCCAGCTGCCAACTCTCCATGGCCGCCTCCCTCACCCCCAGCCCAAGCAATATCACTGTACCACAACAACCTTAAGAAAACATTACATGTTTATTTGAACAAGAATAACATGCAAGGGTGCGAGGAAAAGACCGTCAAATGGCACTAACTAGTAACGATATGCTAAGTGACCTTCTCCTGCACTACAAGTGGGCAGCCTGCCTCTCTTTTTCTACAACTGTTGGTCCATAAGGTGAAGATTCATTTTGCCTTAGAATAACTGGAATTTGGACAGAATGTCACTGGAACACCAGTCCATGTGGAGAACACTCATCCTTCCCTTCCCACTCCCATCCCTTCTTCTCCCCCATTCTCTAGGTTTCCCTATTCTCTAGGCTTCTACTGTTAACTCCTTTCTACCTTGATTGTGCTCTTGGCTAGCTTCTTCTAAAAAAAATTCTAATTAGTCTTGACAATCCAGATGCTGTGAAAGATCAGTTCATACTACATGGGTGGAAAATTAGAAAGTTCCCAGAAACAGGCATAGGAATCATGACATACTGTTAACCCACTCTCTCTTCTTCTCTTGCAGGCAGTATCCAATCTTCATGCTGCCTGCTCAGTTGCAAGATTGTAACATGTAACCACAGTGTGCTAAAAGGTGCTGCTGAGCGGCTCAATGATTAACCAATATGCCCACTGGCAAACAAGGCCACAGGAATTGACGCCAATATGCCCTACTTAAAGCCAGCCCAGATTTCTCAAATGGGTAGTGCATTCTGGCTGC
Source organism: Stegostoma tigrinum (assembly GCF_030684315.1). NCBI lineage: Eukaryota > Metazoa > Chordata > Chondrichthyes > Orectolobiformes > Stegostomatidae > Stegostoma > Stegostoma tigrinum. Next base: position 74,922,694 of record NC_081356.1, read on the forward strand.
AGCAAATACTGGAAGTGACTGGCAAGAGTATCTGAGCAATAAAGAACAGTGAATACGGTAGAGCAGAGCATGCAACAAGATTTTTTGACATATTGCGAGAGATCTTGATGTAGGAATAGAGTGATCCTCTATCCGCAGAGCATCAGTCAGCTTTCTAGAGATACTGCAAAGATGATGTTGCATGCCAAATGTCATATCCTTACAAAATGTACCACCAGTCTCACACATTGTTCAATACAACGCCATCCCTCCACCTACTGACCAATAACTTCTGGCCAATCTGACCCATATCTCGTGATATAATTTCACCTCATCCTCACAGTGTTGCAAGCCTCACACCCACATCTCACAGTGTACCCATGTTGTCAGCTATTCAACCATGACAAAGACATTACACCACACTCAAGTGACACTCCTCTCTTTCTCTTGCAGGATGAAGTGCTGCATGATTGCAACCAACCAGAAGGGACAAAAACAAAAGTTGCTGGAAAAGCTCAGCAGGTCTGGCAGCATCTGTGAAGAAAAAAATCAGAGTTTAACATTTTGGGTCCATTGACCCTCCCTCCAGACCATACCAGACCCGAAACGTTAACTCTTTTTTTCTTTCACAGACACTGTCAGACCTGCTAATCTTTTCCAGCAACTTTGTTTTTACTCCTGTTTTACAGCATTTGCAGTTCTTTTGGTTTTTACTAATCAGTGGGGAATGGACACGGTTGCATGTCTGCTATGGAAAGTGCATGTGCTTCCAGAGAATGGTCCAGGCACTGGAAACATTGCTCATTGATCAGTTCAAGTACATTGTGTGTCGCTTTGTGGATCTTGAGGTACATTTAGTATAAAATGTATGTGCTGCTCATACGCGTATGCATTACACTGGAGTGACGATCGTAGGTGGTCAGCAGATAACACTGGCCCCCTTTGGTCTTACATGCTACCTCAAATATTGATGGTACCTTGGTTGGTGCCAAAATACTGGGCACTCACCAACTGGATGCACTGAATATGCACAGTAGCTACATGATGAGAAAGTGGAACCCTTCCCTGTTGTAGTTCATCTTTAAAGTTATATGCAGCACCTGCAGAGATGTGTGTACAGGCAGTGTGCCTTGCACTTTCTGGGGAAACCTGCAATTCTGGACAAGCTGGGGTGTTCATTCTGCTGCTTCCCATTTTTGTAAATGTATATGAAATATATTCAACTCTCTTTCCCTGCAGAGCTTCAATGATTTCCCTCATGAAATAACAGTGGAGCACTGGATGATGTTGGAAGCATCACCTGCAGGAGCCTGGAAGGCGGTCAATGCAAACAAAATCAAGGCCACGTCATCTTCACTGTCACTGACAATGCTGTACTTGTCATAGGCTGCAAGTCTACCTACAAGAGGCAGCAGACTTGCTTGAGCACATATTGTTTCCCAGGGCGAGGTTGGAGAAATGCCCCTGAAGATTCTGAGTAGATTTTGTCTCCTACTGACAGCCTCTCTGTCTCCTTCTTCTATCTTCCAGCAGTTTATCCTCCTCTGTCTCACCATCATGCTGCAGGTCAAGGGGGATGTAGACTAACACACACTCAGAACCAGGACCAAGAGACCTTGAAATCAGCATCAATGCCAACGTCACACATTATTATGTAGATCTCAGTAACTTCATATGACAGTACAAACCACCAAACACTTTTACTAGTTCAACAACAGCTAATAATATCAATAAGCAACTAACCTGAAAGTAGTTGATAATAGTGCTGTGTGAGGTTAAAAGGAGACACTGGCCACTGCATCGAGGTCTCAAATGGCCTCCCTTATGTCAAATCACTGAAATACTGACTGACATCACTATTTACTCAAACAGAATATCAGTCACCCACACCCAGTGCCCATTCTGCTCACTTATCTGAAACAGCATTTAGCATGATCTGCACAAAAAGTGTGGTCATACGGTATAAACCCATTTTGGGACTGAAACAGCCATAACATCAGATGGAGCTCCATACTGAATGTTTGCAGCATACAAGTTTAATGCTCTAAACAGGGGAGGGTAACGGCCTAGTGGCATAACCGCTGGACTATTAATTCAGCATCCCAGGTCGTGTCCCAGGGACATGGGTTCATTTCCGGCCATGGCAACTGGTAGAATTTGAATTCAATAAATATCTGGAATTAAATGCCTAATGATGACAAGAATTAATTGTTGAGAATAACCCTTCTGATTTACCAATGTCCCTGAGGGAAGGAAGCTTCCATCCTTACCTAGTCTGGCCTAGAAGTGAACCCAGACCCACAGCAATGTGACTGACTCTTCACTGCCCACTAGGCAATTAGGGATGGGCAATAAATGCCGCCCTAGCCATTGTTGCCCTCATGCCATGAATGAGAAAAAAAGAGAGATAGCTGCCCTTTTGTTACACACTACAGATTTGTGCGGTTTTACACATGGGCAACCAGCATCAAAACATCCACTACAAAATACCAATTATGTTGTTTGAATCAAAAATAATTAATTAATGCTCTTGAAACCTGAAGCATCAATAACATTTTAACGTAATCTCCTACATAAAAGCCCTATGGGCCATTTTATCCAGAATGAACACAGACTACATTGTTGAAAACTATATCTGTACAGCCAGTGACAAAATCACAGGAGTTTCCAGTTCTAAATTTCTGGGCTATACATTTTGATTTTCTCATGCAAATTTGCTTTTACATCCAGTTGTGCGATCTAAATTGCCACATCTTGAAGAAAAGACTGAAGTGCAATTCAATACTGATAATCTGCATACATTATCTATCACAGTGAATGGAGCCTCATGTAAACATTGTTTTCAAAGAACACGTTTGTAGAAGGGTTGAAATGATGGCACATGGCCACACCATGACAAACGATTAAGTAGCTTAAAGAAATACAATTCACATTTCAACTCTTACAACCTTACTGTGTATCCATGTTACTCATACTAACACAACAGTTTTATAATCAAAGGGAGTCCTAGATGAATCAAAACAGAGGTGCTCATTCATAGACACATGTAATTTGTGATCTTACTTCACATTAGCATGCTTTGCTGCTGTACATCACATGCTGTTCACATTTTTATGACAAAATTGCCACAAGGGACTTTGGTATTTATATTTTTATGTACAATGTCAAAATTAAGAGATATCAACTAATTAACTCCTCAAAGACTACCTTGGCATTTCTTATTGAAAAGCGCTGGTTGTTTAGGCATCTTCCAAAATATAAAATTCTACCGTTTTTCTTGTTTTATTTGAAAGAAAGTCATATGTATAAGAATCCGTGTACAATGTTGCCCCTTTTAGTGTTGGTCATATTAATGGCACTAGAAACCTCACTGACAGTAATGAAATTAATTTTAATGTTGTTTACTTACCCCAGTACCTTGCCTCACTGAATTGACACCATTTTGGCATGACGTTCTTCTCCCCCGCACAATTGAGTCAGTTCTCAGATTTACAACTTGCAGCCTCTTCCCATTTCACTGCTCCTCAGGGTTTTCACCAGGAAGGCAGCAGACTACTGCCGCGATTGTCCACTGTGTTACTGCCCCAGGCCTTGCCCTTCCTTGTATGAAGGAGCAGTTACCCTTGAGCTTGATAGCCATCCACTCCCCTGGCCAACAGGGCACAGTTGAACTCCTTCCCAGCCCCGGGCCTACAGGCCTGGCCATGTTTGAGCTCAGTCGCACTGCCCTTCTTTTTTCTCCCCAAGATAACAGGGCTCACAAGGAACGCTGCGGCCATCACCTGGTGAAATATCACAGCGAGGTGCCAAACTCCATTTACAGCAGAGGCTATCATCTTCCACTTACATGTCCCCAACCCCCACCCTCCAGCAGTGACTTCAGCCATGACCGGCATCCCATCAGCTGAGGTGAGGAGGTAACTTTGCAGAGTAACCCCATTGATCGATAGCCTGAGGAGACACAGGGGTGGGGGTAGTGGCCACAACAAGAAAGGGTGCCACAGACTCTTGAAGAGGCACTACCAGGCAGCAGCTACAATGTTCAGGCTGTCAATGGTTCCTGACTACAATCAGCCCAGAACTCAATCAGCAAAGTCCCCGGGCAACCTGAAGGCCAGACCAGGTGACGATGGCAGATTTCCTTCCCTACAAGACATGAGTGAACCAAATGGGTTTTTCCAAAAATTGACAATGGTCATCAGATTCTTAATTCCAGCATTTTTTAAAAAAAAACTGAATTCAAATTCCACCACCTTCATGGCAGAATTCAAACCCAAATCCCCAGAACATCCTGTGGGTTTCTGGATTAACAGTCAAGCAATAATACCACTAGGCTGTCTAGTTTGCCGGCTCGTCATACTTGTGTTGTGCAGAACTGTATCAAACTGGGTTTACAAATTTTCAATTGACACAGCTTCAGCAGTATTCAGAGAGGTCAGTTCACAATTTGTCCCACCCAATGTGTGAAATGTTTCCTGGCAGTTTTGAGCTGCCTTGCCTTAATTTTGATGTACAGCTTCTTAGTTCTAGGCTCTTTGATCAGAGGACATAGTCTTGCCCAAGTTACCCAATCAAATACTTCAGTCATCTTAAAATACCTCAAATCAGACCTCTTCTCAGGCTTCAATGCTAAAGGGAATAAAAATGTAGACCAATTAGTCTATCTTCAGGTTTTAACTCTTTCGATTCTGATACTATTCTGGTAAATCTCTGCTGCACTCTCTCCAAAGACATAGTATTTGTGTGGTGTGCTCAAAAGTGAATGCAGTATTCCAGATAGATCTGTTCACTGGAGGGCGCAGCGGAGCATGCCAGGATCAGCACCAGGCATAACTGATGATGAGGTGTCAACCTGATGAAGCCACCAAATAGGACCACTTGCACACCAAACAGTCTAAACAGAAAGTGGCAGACAGAGCTAAGAAATTACATAACCAGATCCGATCTAAGCTTTGCAGTCTTGCAGCATCCATTTGTGAACGGTGGTGGACAATTAAACAATTTACTGGAGGAAGGGCACCACAATATCCATGTCTTCAATGACGGAGCAGCCCAACTATATCAGTGCAAAAGTGAAGGCTGCAGCATTCACAGCAATCTTCAGCCAGAAGTGCCAAGTTGAAAATCCATCTCGGTCTCCCCTAGTGGTCCCCAGCATCACAGATGCCGGTCTTCAGCCACTTCAATTCACCCCCCATGACATGAAGAAACATTTGGAGACACTGGATACTAGGCTCAACCATCTTCAGCTGCTTCATCAATGACCTTCTCTCCATCATAAGGTCAGAAGTGGGGATGTTCGCTGATGATTGCACAATGTTCAGCACCATTTATGACTCCTCATACTGAAGCAGTCCATGTTCAAATGCAACAAGGCCTTGACAGTATCCATGCTTGGGCTGACAAGTAACATTCATGCCACATAAATGCCAAGCAATGATCATCTCCAATAACAGACAATCAAAGCACTACCCCATGACACTCAATGCCTTGCCATCACTGAATCCTCCCCTGCTACCATCCCGGGGGTTTACCATTGACCTGAAACTCAACTGGACTAGTCATATAAATACAAGAGCAGGTCAGCTGCTGGGAATACTAGGACAGTAACTCACTTCCTGACTCATGAAAGCCTGTCCATCATTGACAAGGCACAAGTCAGGAGTGTGATGGAATACTCCCCATTTGACCAGATCAATGTAGCTCCAACATCACTCAGGAGGCTTGACACCATCCAGGATAAAGCAGCCCACTCGATAGGTACCACATCTACTTCCGATACCACTGATTCTGGTTAGCAGCAGTGTATACTATCTACAGGATGCACTGCAAAAACGCACCAAAGATCTTTAGATAGCCACTACCAAACCCATCACCAGTTCCAAAAAGAAGGCCAAGGGCAGCAGATACATGGGAAAACTACCACCTGCAAGTTCACATCATGACTCACCATCACGATTTGGAAATATATCGCCGTTCCTTCACTGTTGCTGCATCAAAATCCTGGAATTCCCTCCCTAAGGGCAATGTAGGTCAACCCACAGAAGGTGGACTGCAGTGGTTCATGAAGGTAGCTCACCATCACCTTCTCAAGGGCAACTAGGGACAGGCAATAAATGCTGGCCCAGCCAATAATGTCTATGTCCCATGAGTGAATTTAAAAAAAACACACACACAAGGAAGGCAACAAGAGTTCAGATACAACTTAACTATGTTTTAACTGAAATTTCAAAACAGATTTGAGGGACTAAACGGCCTATTTCTGTCCCCTATGGTTAGGCCTCATTTAAATTCCATCAACAAACAGTCCAAGTGTATTTTGGGGAGGGGTAGCATTGGTGGATATAGAGGGGATCACCAAGGCGGGCATTGCAAGAAAAGTGAATCTCTGTCTGGCTAGAAGCAACATTGTGGATTTTCCGGACTCCACAACATTAATTTTAAGAAACGTTATGTATTCTAAAGTATTATTTACAAGTATGCAATGTGTCTCAGATGCAGGTAGATGTGAACATTTCAATAGCAAAGTTTCCTATAAAAATATAAACAAAAGTGTCATATTTAATACTCAAAAGTTCACTTCTAAAATTTCTAAATTCTAAAAAAAACTGCCTAAGCCATACAAAATATTTGTGAAGGGAAATGGTTGTGAACTGAACTTTCAACAATGATAGGCAGTAACCTATTCTCTCTAAATACACTTTTTTTCCACTTCTAATCATGAAATAAGCCACAATAACAAATGTTTCTTGGCTGAAATTACTGTTGATTTGATCTTCACTTTCTTTCTAGGTTGTTTGAAAATACATTGAAACTTCAATCCTCCTGTTGTTCTTTCACTCCTGATGATACGAACTCAGGGAAATTCTGCAAAACGCACATGCTCAAAATGCAAAAGGAAGTTGCAGTATGTTTCAACTGTCTACCTAACATAAAAAAGAACACCTAATCAAAGCCCAGAGATTTGCCAGAAGCTTGAGCCTTGAAAGTAAGAACATAAAGCAGGCATTAAAAGATAAAATGTAATTCAGTAGGTAAATTTAAATCATGTTTATTTGAACTGTGTGTTTAGGTTTTTGAAATTATATCAGTGGTGTAATTTTTTTTAAATTTTACGGCATTCAGTTTTATAAATTCCCATGTGCACATTTATAATGTGAACTGGTGAGTGATTTACAATAGTAAGGCAATTGTTTTGGACTGGAACAGGTTCAATGGCCCGAAGGGCATTTACCTGTGCTGTAGACCTCTATGGAGCCATATACTTCATTTTCACCAAAATTTGTAACAGAACTTATAGATAAAATGTACTACAGTATTTAACATGGGAAATGAATAAAAGCTGCCTACCTTGGCCTCATTATTTCTAGCCTCTCACCCTGCCTTATCCGAACATTCCTTTGATTCTCCAATGTGCAAGGACAGTCAAAGCTGGGCAATAAATATTGGCCTTCCCAGAGACATAAACATCCCATGATTGAGTCAAAAACAAAATTAAGCCTCATCTGAAATGTGCTTATGGCCATCCTCATCTCTCATGCTGACTGTGTTCACATTTGCTCCACCTTCTTGTTTAACTTCACTTCAACAAAGAGGGAATGTCCTGGTACATGTCTCCTCAACAACCAACACTTTCTCACACCTCCATGGTACCTTTGCATGCAATCGCAGAATATGCAATGCTTGCCCATTTACCTCCATCCTCCTCGCCACCCAAGGCCAGAGTCAAAGCTTCCAGTGAAACAGTAATTTATCTGCAGTTCATTCAATCTCATCTACTATAGTTGCTGCTCACAATGTAGTTTCCCCTACACTGGAGAAACAAAACTCAGAGTGGGTGAACGCATTGCCAATCACCTATACTCTGACTATAATAAAATGACCTTGAGCTTCCAGCTGTCTGCCATTTCAACACACCACCATGTTCCCGGCCATGTTCTCATGCCTGCTGCAGTATTCCAGCAAAGATCAACGAAAGCTGGAGGAACATCTTCCTCATCTTCCACTGAGGTATGTTACAGTCCTCAGAATTCAACACTGAGTTTAACAATTTCAGAACACAAAGACCTCCTCCTTTTTGTTACCCAGCTCCACATGCCAAACTCCTGTTTTGTATGGGTCACTCCCAGCACAGTCAACCCATTCACACTTCTCATTCGCTCCCTGCACAGCATTTATCTCCTCCTTGGTTTATCACTTGTATTCCCTTTGTTTGCCTCTCCATTCTCTCAGCAGCATCTCCGCTCCTTCCTAACCTCACCCTATGTCATCAGTATAAGTAGCACCCATTCCCAGCTGCTTCCGGTTCTGGTGAGGGGTCACTGGACTCAAAACATTAACTCTGGCTCTAGCTCTACAGATGCTGTCAGGTTCTGCTGAGCTTCTACTGCACTTTCTATTTTAGATTTCCAGCATGTGCAGCCCTTTTATTTTATTCAATAGTTTAAAAATTGCTACTAATTATAAAGTCTTCAAGAAGTAATAGTAAAACGACTTGATTTATTATTGTTACATTTACTTAGGTACAGGGAAAAGTTTTGTTTTACATACTGTACAGGCAGATCATACCATACAAAGTAGATTTGGGTAATGGAACAGAGCAAAGAATGAAATGTTACAGCTAGAGAGAAGATGCACAGGTTCATTAAGAAGTTTAATAACAGCAGGGAAGAAGCTGTTCTTAAACCCATAGGTGCGTGTGTTTAAGTGTTTGTGTGTTTGCACGATGGGTGGAGTTGGAAGAAATTATAACAAAGGTGGAGGGGTCTTTGATGATATTGGCTTCCTTCCCAAGGTAGTGAGAAGTATGAATGGAGTCAATGGATAGAAGGTTAGCTAGTACGCTGGACTGGGCTGTACTCATAACTTTGTACTTTCTTACAGCCCTCGGTAGAGCAGTTACCATACTAAGTCATGATGCATCAAGCAGAATGCCTTCTACTGTGTATCTATAAAAATTGGCAGGATCACCAAAGCATTCCACCATCATGATATGATATACGTAGGGTATGCAAGTTACATTGTCTAATTTTTGCTTTTAAACAATCTGGCCAGGGATTTAGCTCATTGTCTCTATCACTGTTTATAAATATAAAGCCTGGTGGTGGGAGATATGTTCATGTATTTAAATGCACATGTTTTGATTTGAATCTATTAAGCTTAATAGAAATCACAAAATGTTAAGTAATTCCTTTATAGCATCATTAAGAAAATCATAAACAGCAACAAAACACAAAAATTAGTCTTAACAGAAAAGAACAAACATTTTTCTTCATAGAATCAGAGAATTCTGGTCAGTTAAAATGAAGATAATCACTCCTTTGTATATAAATGTCCCACACTGTATGATACTTAATCACGCATACAATACTAATAGTAACTGTAGCCAAGGCTCAGCTAGCATCCACAGATTAACAATCCAGGCTATATTCACCCTTAGATGAGTGCCATTCCTCCATTTCATCATTCAGTATTATTTATTTTATTTTTGCCAAATGGACCAATCAGCAATAAAATGCATTAGAAAGATGCATGCAGTCACATTCATTCATGAACATTCAGAAAATAACAAGCTTTTTCTCATACCAGTTATGTTTCCACAAGACACAATTATATCAAGGACAGGTTGAAAGAAATATGGAACACTGCTGTCAAAGTTGATCTGACATAGACTAACAAAAGTTTCTTTTTAAACTTGCTATTATCCTAAGTGATTGATATCTCCTGTTTCCATTCTTATTTCTTCAGCCATGGATAAGATGCTATCTGCAACTGGGTCTCGTGCTAGTCCTGCACTGTTACTGCTGGAGTTCTCCAAAAGTCTAAACTTGAGTAACACCATTTCTAATGAACAGTCAGCAAAATAATCCAGAAACAAAATGACAGATTTTTCACACATAATGACAGAACCTACCTCGACCTTCCCATCACTCCTCTCAACTCCTTTACTGTCTGATTCGCCATGCTGCTTGTCAAGTAACCACTTCCAAATAAGCAGGATTGCTCTCCAACTAAATGTTTTGATGACTGAAACCACTGTCTTTTGTCTCCACTGCAAATTCTATTCTCTGGCCATTGAGTCCATCCCTCTCTGTGGGTCATTGTTTGTAATTGAACCTGACAGCTTACAAAAACAGATATTCACAATCTCAGCATCCTACATGATCCTCTGATGAGCTTCTGACCACATATCTGCAACATCACCAAGATTCCAACCAATTCCATAACAGTGCGCTTTCAGCGTCTGCCCCACCTTCTGCCAAAACTCTAATTTATGCCTTTGTTATCTTCACACTTCACTATTCCAACATTTAGCTGGCCAGCCTCCCATTTTCAACCCTCCACAAGCAGAAACTCATCCAAACCTCCCAACTGTTCTTAATCTCTTCCACTCCTAGGCTCATTGAACAACATTAACTCCGGGTCCAGCAATGTCTTGATTTCTAAATGCTCAGCTTTGCTTTCTGATCACTCTAAAGCTGGCCCCTTATCTTGGAACATCCATGACCCGTTAGTAATTTCTGCCCTACACCAATCTGACCTCTTGAACATTCCGAGTTTAATCACTCCACAGTTGGTGGCCTTGTCTTTAGCTACATCTTCCTCTCCCTTCTTTAAGGTGCCCCTTAAAATCTCTGTTACCAAGTTTGTGATCATTTTTTGTTTATTTATGGGATCTGGGCATCACTGGCTGACCAGCATTTGTTGCTCATCCCTCCTTGCTCTTTGTCACCTATTCAATGCCTTTTTATGAAGAAATTAGTTTGATAGTGCTGCTATGAGATGACTTGGAATGTTTACTACATCAAAGACACTATATAAATATAGCTAAGTTTCTCAGGACCAATTTTATGACATAAAATTATTTTATAAACAAATTTTATTTTTGGCTTTCTCAATCTAGACTTGAACGCACTGAGCTCAATTTCATAACTTAGAGTCAACATCAAATTTGAATATGTTGTGAACTGTGAGAAAGGTAGTGATAGGCTTTAGGGGGACAAGGACAGGCTAATGGAATAGGTGAACACCGGGGTGGAAGAACGAGGAAAGGGAGAAATTCATACAATGATGCAATTACAAAGGAGCTGTAGTAGCAGGGGACTCGTGCACAAATCATCAAAGGTAACAAGGCAGGATGAGAAGGCAGTTAATACTGACATACATGATAGAAAGCACTGGTTCTAGAAATTAGGAAGTTCGGTTACAGGAATCGCTTGGCAAACTGGACGCTGTTGTCTTCTGGGAAGTCAAGGATGAGAAGGGAGCTGATTGCAGTTTTCAAAAATATCACGAAAGGTCTGAAAATTGTAGATAGAGAAGGTCTTCACAGAAAAAAAACGATCAAAATCCCAAAGGCACAGATCTACAGAAGGTGACAAAAGAATCAAAGCTGACATGAAGAATATATCTGTTTATGCAGTGAGTGGTTAGGAGCTGGAACAGACTGCCGACAGGGCAGGAGGTATATGTGTAGGAGAACTTACTGATGAGGGTGAAAAGGATCTACAGGGAAAAGGTGGGGAAAGATAGTTACAGTTTCAGTAGAGATAATGGAAACACTTTGTTATCTAGGTATAGTTGAGTAGCTGTTTTGGGGAGCTAGGGTTAGGCACAGTGGACCAAATGGCCTTCAGTTTCCACATTATCTTCTGGTCACAAGTTTACAAATGATCTTCTAGTTGAGGCAACAGTCACTCATAATTAGACACCGTTAGCTCCCAGAGCTAACATTTAGGAGGGCAGCTTGATAGCTGTGGCGAAAACAAACGCCGATTTAAATTTATGGAAGGTATCCTTTCAGTTCTGGCAGTATTGCAACGTTGTCAATAACAGAATGTGTTTGGAGTTGGGGGGGCTGGTGGAAGGGAAGGGAGGTGGGTCGTTGTGACATCTTTCAGACTGCACATTGTCCCACATCCAGAATGTAAAAGCAGGAAAGGTTTGCAGTTGCCAAGTGTGCGCTGTTGGAGATGTAGCGCTCACTGCTCGCTCGCTGAGGCCCCACGGTATCCCCTCTCGTGGCCCAGAATCCGTCCGAGCTCAGAGTTCCTACTCTCCGACAGAGAGTTGGGAGGCAAACCCTAATAGAAGGGCGCACTGTGTGGACAGTGTCCTTGTGTCATTATAACCAGGCGCTCGATGCTCTGTTTGTTGTCAGGGGGATTCACAAACCTGCATCGGACGCACACAAGTGTCAGAGTTGAGCAGAAAGAGTGAACTTACCCCGCGCTCCGCTCAGGTACTAGTTGTCTCGTCAATGCTGTGCAAGCTTCCTGTCGTGAATATCCATTGACAGCAAACCTCACTGCACTGACAAACAGTGTACAGACACACAGCGGACCCACTGCAAACCCCAACACACAGACACACAACAAACTTCACGAATCTCGTTAAGTTGGATGAGTGACAAGGAGAACAACCAGTCAACGCGGTACATTAGAAACAAGCTAGCGATGAACCCAATGATATTAAAGAGCCGGGCCCGCCTCCAGCCAATCAGCAGAGGGATGTTAAGGCAGGACTGGTTCATGTTCAGAATGATACGGTTTAAATTGTCTCTGAACTTCTGAGCATTTTTCTTTTACTGATTTCACACAAGGAATTACTTGGATAAGTAACGGCACCTGCATAGACAGCTCCAGGATGAAGACGAGAGAAATCAAGCAATAATATATACAGGGACACTAAAATCAGTAAAAAGAAACATTTGGGGACAAGTTTGATCATTAAAGTGATCGTTTCAAGTGTTGCCCGCCTTTTTTCGTGAAAAAGTCTATACCTGCCACGAAGGTACTACTAGGGGTTAGGAATTATGAGGAGTTGGGGCTGTTTTCACTAGATTTACCAGAATGTTCCCCGGACTGGGGTGTTCCAGTTACAAGGAGAGGCTGAATTGGATGAGATATTTTTAATAGGAGTGTAGGAGGTTGAGGGATGACCTTAAAGAAGTTTATGAAATCATGAGGGGCATAGATAAGGTGAATAGCAAATATCTTTTCCCTAGTGTGCGGAAGTTCAAAACTAGAGGGAGAAAAGGACCTGAGGGGCAACTTTTTCACACAGTGACTAGTTTGTGTGAGGGAATGAACTGCCAGAGCCAGTGGTTGATGCAGGTTCAGTTACATTTAAAAAGACATTTGGATAAGTACATCAATAGGATGGGTTGAGAGGGATATGGACCAAATATAGGCAAATGGGACTAGATTAGTTTGGGAAACTTGGTCAGCATGTACTTGTTTGATCGAAGGGTCTGTTTCTGTGCTGTATGACTGTATGTCAGCCCTTCAATGGGAAAGTGAGCTGAAAATCATGCTCTGCTGTTCCAGAAGTCCTCCAGGAGTGGTCGCAAAGTGGAAGATTACTTATAAAACACATAGAATTTGACAAATGTCACAGTTTCTGAACTTAATTGGGATTACCATTTATTACAAATAAATAGAATTTACTACAGAGAAATAATTTAAATTGGAGCATATCTATTTTCTAATCAAAACACTAATCCACTTATACAATTCCTTCTGTACATACAGACTCAAAGAACAACAATGGGTGTAATGGATGAAGAGAAAGAGAGGGAAGGCAGTTCAGTGGCCCCTGTCTATAGGGTTTGCTGAGGTGATTCTTTAGGTGATCAAAATGTTGCTTCTTGATCTTTCTTCTTCAGATACTTTCACTTGTTTGCAAGCAACACAGGGTGACTGATTCTTATTTATACACTTATTCATTAAGTCACAGCAACTGATAATGAGAAACAAATCAGCAAAGGTAGGGGCTGTGGCAGGATTTGCATTCAATAATTGGAAAGATTAAAAACCATAAAACAGTTGCCGACCGTCAAGGAAAACCCATCTAACTCACTAATGTCGTTTCGGGAAGTAAATCTGTCATTGATACCTGGCCTGACCTACCTGTGATTCTAGGCACACAGGAATATGGTCAACTCTTAACTGCTCTCTAGGCAATTAGGAATGGGCAATAAGGCTCATCAAACTCGAGACACCCACGCTCCATGAATGAATTTTTAAAAAAGTTCAGGTTTGAGAAGTCCTTTTTGACAGAGCAGCAATGGCTCCCTGCATTCTGGATGGCTTCTGCCCTAAGCATTCACACTTCCAAGCTGTTCAGCTATGGGCAGCTAATTGCAAGCCTATTGACAGGCAGGCAGGAGCTTTTGTCATTAAGACCTGGTTATTACCCCACAATTTCTTACTTGTTGTTTTCCAAATTTCCATTTGTAAACAACCCCTCCTTCTGCTCATCTGTATCTTGGCTTTACTCACTTCTCGAACCAACAGCTGTGTAAACAGCTCTTAACAAGCAGTATCAGGGAAGTTGTTCTTAAAAGTGTAGCAATCTTTCAAAAACCCTTGGCTTTTAAACCATACTTTTTTCCATTTCAGTCCATAATCAACAATTTAGAAAAATCAAATGATAACGTCTTTACATGCCTCCACCCTTAGCAACAACAAAACACCATTTCAAAAATGCATTCCTTTCGAGATCTGTGATACACAAATAACAAAAGATTTACATTCGTCTTTCCTTCCAACATTATCTAAGTACTTTTTGTATCTTTAACCTAATTGAACATTTACACTCAGGACAATACATCTGAAATTGCTCAATCCAGCAATTTGAATCATCTTTACATTTCGTGGTTGCAAGAAAATACTCAAACTGTTCAGGAAGGTCTGTGGATTATGATCAGCACAAACTAGTATTTTGGTTGTAGACTTGCTTGCCGAGCCAGTGTGTTTGATTGGAGACATTTTGTCACCCTGCTAGATAACATCATCAGTGTGTCCATGGTGAAGTGTTGGTGTTCTGTCCTGCTTGTTATTTATATGTCTCGGATTGCTGGGGTGGTTGGCATCACTTCCGGTTCTGTTGATCAGTGGCTTGTATATCAGATCCAGTTCAATGTGTTTGTTGATGGATTTCCGGCTGGAATGCCAGGCCTCCAGCAATTCGCTGGCATGTCTCTGTTTGGCTTGTGCGATTATGGATGTGTTGTCATGGTAGAATTTGTGGCCTTCTTTTTCCATGTGTATTGAGACCAGTGAAAATTGGTTGTGTCTCTTGGTGGCTTGTTGGTGTTCATGTATCCTTATTGTCAGTTTTCTTCAAGTGTGGCCTATGTAATATTTCTCACAGTCCTTGCATGGTATTTTGTATATTACATTAGTTTTGTTGGTTGTGAGTATGGGATCTTTTACGTTCATCGGTAGCTGTTGCAGGATGGTTGTTGGTTTGTGGGCTACCCTGATATCCAGGAGTCTGAATAGCCTTGTGGTCATCTTTGTTATGTCTCTGATGTACGGTAGGGTGACTGGTGTGTCTGGCCATATTGTGGTTTCTTGTGGTGCTCTGTTGCGGAGTTAACACTGGATTGTGCTTTTTGGGTATCCATGCCTTTGAAAAACTCTGTATAAGTGTTCCTGCTCTGCTTTATGCCGTTCTGGGTTGCTGCAGTGTATTGTGGCTCATTTGAATGGCATTCTGATGCAGCTCTGTTTATGGGTGTTTATGAGACAAATAAATAACAAATGGGACAGAACACTAACACTTCACTGGATGTGCACTGACAATGTTACCCAGCAGGGTGACAAAAAGTTTGCAATCAAACACATCAGCTCAACAAGCAAGTCTACAACCTCATCCACAACCCAAGCTACAGATCTTCTCAAAAACTTTAAATTTGTATTTCCGAGTTACCATGTCAGATAAACTTCAAAGTACTGAAAAGCCGACAACATGTCTATTTTCCTTTGGTAAAATACTCCTTCAAACTGTGATTTAGACTTTAGAGAAGTACCCCCCACTGACTTCTCTATTTCTGAATCATCATCATACAACAAATCTGCACTTACCTCCACCCCTCGAAAGAAAAAGTGACGACTATCAATTGCTGTTTTGCAAGGATTGGAAAATGCCAAGGTGACAACATTGGTTTATTTGTGAGGACTGCCTTCAACTTCTGAAAGGTTGCTTAGCAATCTACTGTTTTCACTTGTTTTTTCACCAAATCTATTAAAGATAGTTATTGTGCTAAAATCATGCACAATCTTCTTGTAAAATGTACACATTCCTAAACATCTCATGATTTCTCACTTAGTTTCAGGACCAGGGACTTCTGTTAGAAACTTCACTTCCACTGACCTTTGCAACACTTGTCCTTGTCCTACAATATGTCCTTGGTAGGTTACTCTTGCTTTTTGAAATACATTTTTTGGCTTGATGACAAAGTTAGGGTTAGATCTGAGTGCAGAGTGCAGTCAGTTCGGAGGGAGATAGGTTGGATTGATTGCGAGGCAGTGAATTTGAGGCGACTTATGTTACATCGACAGTTCTTAATGAAAGGATCTTGGTGTTCAAGTGCATAGCTCCCTCAAAGTTGCTACCCAGGTGGATAAGGTTGTTATGGAAGCATATGGTGTTTTGGCTTTCATTAACAGGGGGATCGAGTTTAAGAGCCGCGACGTTATGCTGCAGCTCTACAAAACCCTGGTGAGACCACACTTGGAAAATTGTGTCCAGTTCTGGTCGCCCTATTATAGGAAAGATGTGGAGGCTTTGGAGAGGGTGCAAAGGAGGTTTACCAGGATGCTGCCTGGACTGGAGGGCTTGTCTTACGAGGAGAGGTTGACTGAGCTTGGACTTTTCTCTCTGGAGAGAAGGAGGAAGAGAGGTGACCTGATCGAGGTGTACAAGGTAATGAGATGCATGGATAGAGTCGATAGCCAGAGACTTTTCCCCAGGGCAGGGTTGACTTCCACGAGGGGTCACAGTTTTAAGGTGTTAGGAGGAAGGTATAGAGGAGACGTCAGAGGGAGGTTCTTCACCCAGAGAGTTGTGAGCGCATGGAATTGTTTACCAGTGGTAGTCGTGGAAGCAGAGTCATTAGTGACATTTAAGCAACTGCTGGACATGCACATGGACAGCAATGAATTGAGGGGAATGTAGGTTAGGTTATTTTATTTTTGGATTAGGATTATTCCACGGTGCAACATCATGGGCTGAAGGGCCTGTACTGTGCTGTACTTTTCTATGTTCTATGTTCAAACCAGCCAACTGTAATTGGTTAAAGAGATCTTCTACTTGTTTCACAGCTGTTGGTTTAAGCAGTGGGGAAAGCCAAGTTACAGACGACCAGGAGCGAGGTGTTTTGGCGGGCAACAATTAAGAGATTGATCTGTGGGATAATGACCATTTATTAATGACAAAAGCTCCTGCCTGCCTGCCAATGGCCTTGCAATTAGCTGCTGAATGCTCTAATAAATGTCCATGTGTTACTATACACCACGACATTGTCCAAATAAACTGCACAGTTAAGAATCTCAGTGACGATGTGATTCATAAGCCTCTGGAATGTAGTAGCAGCATTCTTTAACCCATATGGCAGCACTTGACATTTGTATAACCAATTTGGTGCAACAAGAGCAGATATTTGTTTAACCTCTAATGTTAATGGTACTTGCCAGTACTCTTTCAAGAAATCAATCCTAGAAAGGGATAAGGAAGTATCAACATTATTAACATAGTCTTCTAACTGTGATATTGGGTATGAATCAGTCTTTGGGACCTCATTTACCAAGGTTATTGAGGGTAGGTGAGAATGTGGCTTTGAGGCTATAATTAGCTTAGCCATGACCTTAATAAAAACCAAAAGAACTGCAGATGCTATAAATCAAGAACAAAAACAAAGTTGCTGGAAAAGCTCAGCAGGCCTGGCAACATCTGTGAAGGAGAAAACGTAGTAAATGTTTCAGTTCCGGTGAGCCTTCCTCAGATGGTGGCTGGGAAAACATCAGTTTAAATGCAGAAAATAGGGAAGAGCGTGGGGTAGGGAGTAAACGATAGGATGGAGCCCAAAGAGAGAGAAAAACAGTTGGACAGACAAAGGAGTTGCTAACGATCAGGAGGTAGGAGTTGGTATCTGAGAGCTGACACTCAGCCTCTGCGGTGTAAAGGTCAGTACGCCAGACAACAACAGCACCACCCTTATGAGGAAGGCTTGATGACAAAGTTAGGGTTAGATCTGAGTGCATGGAGTGCAGTCAGTTCGGAGGGATGTATGTTGGATTTATTGAGAGGGCAGTGAAATTGAGGCGGCTTGTGTCACATCGACAGTTCTCAATGAAAGGATCGAGTGCAGGTAAAAGGCCAAGCGCCAGCTCTCAGACAGCTCCTCCCACCTTCCCCCGGACCATGAACCCACCATGGCATATCAGGCCATTGTATCCACTACAGTTATAGATCTCATTTCATCCGGTGATGTCCACCCCTCCACTTCCAAGCTAATAGACCCCCAACCCCACACAGCTCATTTCCACCGCCTTCCAAAAATCCACAGGTAGACTGTCCAGGCAGACCCATTGTTTCAGCCTGCTCATGCCTCACAGAACGCATCTCTTCCTACCTTGACTCAGTCTTCTCCCAACGGTCCAATCCCGACCCATATACATCCATGATTCATCTGATGTCTTGTGTGGATTTCAAAGCTTCCAGTTTACTGGCTCCAGCCACCTCCTCTTAACCATGGATATGCAATCCCTTTACACATCCATTCCCCACCAGGAGGGTCTTAGGGCTCTCTGCTTCCTCCTGGAGCAAAGACCTGAACCATCCCCAACCAGCGCCACCTCCTTCCACTTGGCCGAGCTTGTTCTCACCCTCAACAACTTCTCTTTCAACTCCTCTCATTTTCTTCAGGTAAGAGAGGTTGCCATGTGTACCCGCATGGGCCCTAGTTACGCCTGTCTCTTTGTGGGGCACGTGGGACATTCCTTGTTCCAGTCCTATTCTGGCCCCCACCCACAACTCTTTCTCTGAGACATCAATGATGTCATCGGTGCTGCTCCCCTCTCTCGTCTGGAATTGGATAAGTTCATCAATGTCACCTCCAATTCCCACCCTGCCCTCACTTACACCTGGTCTATCTCTGACTCCTCCCTTCCCTTCCTCGACATTTCTGTTTCCATTTCTGGGGATAGACTGTCCACAAAAAAAATTAGAGGGGGTAAATTTAAAACTGAAATGAGACGACATTTCTTCAGCCAGAGAGTGGTGGGCTTGTGGAATTCATTGCCGCAGAGTGCAGTGGAGGCCGGGACATTGGATGCCTTCAAGGCAGATATCGACAAATTCTTGATCTCAAAAGGAATCAAGGGCTACGGGGAGCGTGCAGGGAAGTGGTGTTGAAATGTCCATCAGCCATGATTTAAATGGCGGAGTGGACTTGATGGGCCGAATGGCCTTACTTTCACTCCTATGTCTTATGGTCTTATGGTCTTAAATATCCATTACAAACCCACCGACTCCTACAGCTACCTGGACTATACATCCTCACACCCCATTTCCTGTAACGACTCCATCCCGTTCTCTCAGTTCCTCTATCTCCGTCGTATATGTTCAGATGAGGCCAACTTCAACAAGGGAGCCTCCGAAATGTCCACGTTCTTCATCAACAGAGGATTCCCCAGCTCCGTGGTCGACAGGGCCCTCATACAGGTCTGACCCATTTCCCACACTTCTGCCCTCACCCCTTCTCTTCTCTCCCACAACAGCAATAGGGTTTCCCTTATCCTTACCTACCATCCCACCAGCATCCACATCCAGAAAATCATCAGATGCCATTTTCGCCATCTCCAGCAAGATGCCGCCACCAGACGCTTATTCCCCTCCCCTCCCTTGTCTGCCTTCCGCAGGGACAGTTCCCTCCAGGACACTCTTGTCTAACACATCTATCACTCCAACACCCTCCCACAGCCCTACGGCACCTTCCCCTGTAACCGGTGAAGGTGCAACCCCTTGCCCATTTACCTCGTCCCTCCCCAGTATCCAAGAGCCCAAAAGTACTTTTCAGGTGAAGCAACACTTCATCTGCACTTCCTAGAATCTAGTCTACTGCATTCACTGCTCACAATGTGGTCTCCTCTACATTGGGGGAAACGAAGCGTAGACTTGGCGACTGCTTTGCAGAACATTTACGTTCTGTTTGCAAAAAAGACCCTGAGCTGCCTGTTGCCTGCCACTTCAATGCACCGCACTGTTCCCTGCCAACATCTCTGTCTCTGGCTTGCTACAGTATTCTAGTGAAGACCAATGCAAGGTGGAGGAACAACATCTTACTTTCTGCTTGGGGACCCTACAGCCCTCTGGACTCAATATTGAGTTCAATAATTTTAGGTCCTAAACTCTCCCATGTCCCAGCTCCCCATCCCACACACCAGGCCTTGTTACCACACAGCCTGCCACTACACACCCCCTGTTGTTAGTCACTAACAGTCCCCATTAACAACTATTCCCCCTCCCAGCCTGATCGTTAGCAACTCTTTTGTCTGTCCAACTGTCTTTCTCTCTCTTTGAGCCCTATCCTATCGTTTACTCCCTATCCCCCCACCTCCCTATTTTCTGCATATAATGTGACGTTTTCCCAGCCACCATCAGTTCTGAGGAAGGGTCGCCAGACCCGAAATGTTTACTCTGTTTTCTCCTTCACAGATGCTGCCGGGCCTGCTGAGCTTTTCCAGCAACTTTGTTTTTGTTCTTAGCCATGACCTTATTGAAATGGAACACACTCAACAGGCTGAATGGCCTATTTCTGCTCCTGATTCATTCATACGTCTGTATTCCTCATGGTTTGTAGGTCAGTAACTATAAATCTAGGACAATTAGCAAAGAAAAATGAAAATTTAGGAGATATTTCGAATCAAATTTAAATATATCAATAAATAGAATTGAAAAAAAGAAGTATAATCAAAGGTTGTGACAAAGATGGTTGGGGCATTTTTAGAATTATAATATTTATAATATTATTGATATGTGAAGTGGGTGATGTTATCAGTTTTGAAAACTCATGACAATGAGCTTGGGTCCTTTTATTATTTGAGATCAAAGTAAGATTTGGATTATTTTACTGAGAAGAAGATGTAAGGTTGCGTGCAAACAATGACCACAGTCTCTGCCTTTGCAAGAAGCAGTCTCTGAGCTTCCCAGCTTTTCTGAAAAGGGATGTAGACGGCTGTGCTGTAAATGGTCCATCCACTTGTAGTATTCAAGGGAGCTGGGATCTAGGACCTTGGATATAAGTTCTTACATAAACTTGTGTGTTCCTGAAAATCATAACTTTAAGTGAATCATAGGTTCCCATAGGAATCAATATTCAGGGTAGAGTTAAGTTCTTTTGGACTAACTGCATCACTAAACACAAAATAAATCCAATCTGCAACAAATAACAGTACTCACCATTCATATTTTTCGAATGATCAGGCTCCATCTAATGGCAGCTGTCAGTCAGTGCAGGTATCAACCGAAGTCTTGTGACTACCGGCACTGACTGATGTCTGCCAGTAGATGGGGCCCAGTCATTCAATCAAGTTCAGGTCAAAAGTTGGAAGAGGTGTTGGTTAGAGTAAAGACAAAGACTGGGAGATGAGACCTGGATGGGAGATTAAGAACCAACGTAAGTATCATTGCTGGAGAGAGGCAAGGTTGGAGATTGAAGAATAGCAGAGAAGGAAAAGCCAGGGAGCCAGAACAGGGGACAATGCATGGTGGTGGAGGGGGGAGGGAGAGTGAGTTGGAGGGAAAGGCCAGAGGGAAGGAGCAGTCAGAACCAGGACAGATGCAATGCTGGGAGAGATTGGCACTAGGGGAAATTGGGACTGAGGGCAAGAGCAGAAGCTCTGGCGAAATGTTCAGTCGTGCATATGGGCCATAGAAAGGGAAGTCTGTGGCAAATGACATCAAAGTTAAACTGGCAAAGTTAAATGGATATACTAACATTACTAATAAAATTAAAGAAAATTGTTAAATGAATCAACATTCTGTGGGGACTAACTATAATTAATATTTCTACTTAATATATTTTACATTGCTAGGCAAAGAGGCAGAGCGAGCCATTTTTCAAGAGATAATAGGAACTGCAGATGCTGGAGAATCTGGGATAACAGGGTGTAGAGCTGGATGAACACAGCAGGCCAAGCAGCATCAGAGGAGCAGGAAAGCTGACGCTTCGGGCCTAGACACTTCTTCAGAAATGGGGGAGGGGGAGGAGGTTCTAAAATAAATATGGAGAAAGGGGGAGGCGGATAGAAGATGGGTAGAAGAGAAGGTAGGTGGAGAGGAGACAGACTGGTCAAAGAGGCGGGGATGGAGCCAGTAAAGGTGAGAGTGAATGAGGAGGTAGGGAGGAGATAGGTCAGTCCAGGGAGGACGGACAGGTCAATGGGGTGGGATGAGGTTAGTGGGTAGGAGATGGAGGTGGGGCTTGAGGTGGGAGGAGGGAATAGGTGGAAGGACAGGTTAGGGAGGCAGGGACCGCTTTGCAGAACATCTATGCTCGGTTCGCACTAAACAACTGCACTCCCAGTCACGAACCATTTCAACTCCCACTCCCATTCCGCAGCCGGAATCCATCCTGGGCCTCTGCAGTCCCACAATGATGCCACCCGAAGGTTGCAGGAACAGCAACTCATATTCCGCTTGGGAACCCTGCAGACTAATGGTATCAATGTAGACTTCAGAAGCTTCAAAATCTCCCCTCCCCCTATCACATCCCAAAACCAGCCCAGCTCATCCTGCCTCCCGGACCATTTCTTCCACCTTTTCCCTCCTCCCACATCAAGCCCCACCCTCATCTCCTACCTACCAGTCTCATCCCACTTCCTTGGCCTGTCCCTGGACTGACCTATCCCCTCCTGAACTCCCCATCTACACTCACCTTTACTGGCTCCATCCCCACCTCTTTGACCTGTCTGTCTCCTCTCCACCCATCTTCTCCACAATCCATCTTCTATACGCCTCCCCCTCTCTCCCTATTTATATCAGAATCCCTTTCTCCTCCCCGAAGCCATTTTCATGTCAAGTTACAGTTTCTGTCCAGTCCAGTGAATATTACAGATAGTACCAGCTGCACCTCCTGCTGTTCAATGGAGAGAAATGACTGTTGACCTGTTGAGCTACAACAGTAGGATATGCAAAGGAGACAATCCCTAGCAGAGTTGCAGGCAACTACAGATTCCAGGAGACACACTCTGGTATGGCTAGAGGTAACAGGAATCATCAGAACAGACTTGGCTGCTGGTGATGGATTTTTAAAAAACTCTCTAAAAACCGAGGGAAGTGCAGCGAAGATATGAAGTTACGACTAAAATAAACCAAAGTACTGCAAATGCTGGAGATCTGAGACCAGAATGGAAATTGCTCTGTTCTGGTCAGGATTCACCGCACTCAAAATGTCAACTCTGATTTCTTCCCACAGACACTACCAGACCCGCTGAGTTTTGTCAGAAATTTGTGTTTTATTATTTGAAGTTACTGCTCTGAAAAGCAGGGATACAGGAACACAGCGGAGCCTACAAGCATCTGTGGACTGTTTGCCAATAGGATGGTAAGTCCATGGAGAGTGCAAATGGTTTAAGGTGAGGAATAAGTGGTTTAGAGGAGATCTGAAAAAAAAAATCACCGTGAGTGTGGTAGAAGTGTGAAACATGCTCGCTGGCAGAGTGAGGAGGCTAATATTCACGCAACATTCAACAAGCATCTGGATGAGCACTTAAAATGCCAGGATGTTGTCGTTTATAGGCCAAGTGCAGGTAAATGGAATTAGTGTAGTTTGATGATTGTTGTTCAACATGTACATGGTGGGCCGAAAGGTCTGTTTCTAAGCTATTTGACTCTTTGCCTTTGACTCTGATTTTTGTTTTTGATTAGAAAATGTGTTCTAAGGAACTCCTGCTGAAGTATCCAGGCACCAAAATAATTGACCTCCCAAAACCATAGCTGTCTTCCATTGTGTCAGACATCAGTCCAACCAGTGGAGCGTTAACCCTCCCTGATATTTCTATGGAATGCTGGATACTATTGAGAAAACACATGCAACAATAAAGGCTGACATTCAGAACCCAAATAGTTACTAAGTTGGAAATGGCTATCACTTAATATTCATTGGTTTGTAGTGTACATAGTACCTGCCTATTTAAATACTGCAGCTGCAAGAGCAAGTCAGAGGTTAGGAACATTGCAATGAGTTACTCACCTCCTGTTTTCTTAATTCCTGTCTAATAAATACAAGGCACAAGCCGGGAGTGTGACGGAATACTCCCCACTTGCCTGGATGAGCGCAACACCATCAATGCTCAAGAAGCTTGACACCAAACAGGACAAAACATTTTATTGACACCACATTCACTTTTCCACCAATGCACCTTAGCAGCAGTGTGTGTGTGTGTGTGTGTGTGTGTGTGTGTGTGTGTAGTCTACAAGATGCATCACAGCAACGCTCCAAGTCCTCTCTGCCAGCACTTGCCAAGCATATAGCCTATAGTAGCTTGAAGGCTAAGGTCAGCAGATACATGAGCACACCATCAACTGTATGTGTCCCTCCAAGTTACGTACCATCCTGACTTGAAACTATATTGCTTTCCTTCACTGTAACTTCTTCAAAAGCCTGGAACTCTTTTCATATTAATTCTGTGGGTGTCTGAACCCTTCAAAGACTGTAATTGTTCAGGAAATCACCAATTTGGGATAAGCAATAAATACTGGTCTCACCAGTGATGCCCACATCCCATGAATAAATTTTTAAAAAGTCAGCGTACAACACATGGGATGCCTGCGACAACACTGTGATTTTCCTTTGTTGTCAGTAATTGGACACACACACACTGGCATAGATACTTAGTGGTTGAATACAGATGACTAGTACTGCTATGGTTCTTTGTAACCCCAGAGAGAGGCATAGGACAGGTTCAACTGGGTACGTTCTTCCATCAGGTAGGTGATAGGACTATTTGTAATTCTAAAGTGCCACTTCAAATATTGAGAGAGACCATGGATGGTCCTCTAAAACTCCTCTGAGAAAGCAGCAAGGACAGCTATCATTAGACTGCACATTTATAGAATGGCGCAAGACTTAGAACTTAATGCACTCAAAGAAGGTTCATTTAGGGTAAAGATCATTACCTATGGTGCTGAAGCCAGTCTACAGAGCATATACACGGGAGGCAAGACTTGGAGAGGAGTGGGCAGCCAGAACATTTCATTTGGTGCTACCATTCACTGACTGAATACCATTCTAGACAATGTACACTGAAGACAAATGCAGCCTTATTTAATTACATGAGTTTTACTGCAATGTGGTTTTCATAAAAACAGGTGCATATTGGCACTAATAAATACAACATTTTGCATTAACCATAAACTTCAGTTTCAACGTCCAATAATTTGATGATATAACCTGAGGAAAAGTATTTAAACTTATTTTAATATTAAACATTCTTAAGGGTGAGTCCTATTTCTTATGAATAAAAACACAATTTTGAAATGTTGCCTGTGTGCGTAATCTTAACATTTCAATTCTTAAACTTTGTGAATACATTGAAATTTGAAATAAAAATGAACCTAATGATCAATGGGTTCTTTTCAACCCCAAAGCAAACTCTAACAGTGCTGAGAGATAGCAAGTGGACGGATCTCCTGCCCTTGGCCTTCGCTTCATCTACACTAGTGCAGCTTCACAACAGCTTCATCAGGTTTTCCACAGAGGGTGGGAATGCAGAGGCTTCAGACACTAACTCTTCATCCTCTCCCAAGCCTTGTACGCATTCTTCCTCTGGAAAATAAATCCAAATAAAGATGAGTCGATTGTGGCACAAAGAAGCTATTTCTTTATATGTTCTGGAATTTTCGCTGCAAGGTTGCTGACCCCACTGCCTTGCTAGAACCAGAAGCACGGTGCCACAAAGGGAGAGGAGGAAAGGGAGAACATAATGATTGCCTTATCTTTCAGAAAAGATCTGAAGAAGGGTCCAGACCTGAAACATCAGCTTTCCTGCTCCTCCGATGCTGCCTGGCCTGCCGTGTTCCTCCAGCTCTACACCCAGCATCAGCAGTTCCTACTATCTCTGCCCTTGTTACATCAAGTTTTGTCCTTTTCTTCTTCCCTGGCTTTGGGGACTGAGATCTGAGATGCTAATGAGCTGACTATTTCTTAGAGGATCCCATTGGTCCAGTCCCATAGGTCCACATTTAAACTGAAAGAGGGAGGCTTGAGAGATAATACATGGAGAAAGATTGGAATATTTATTAACTCGATATGTGTAATGTATGTAATGAGAGAGAGAGAGAAAGTGAGAGAGAATATGGGTGATGAGATGTAAGAACAGAGAGAACTAGATTATCAACAGAATCCCAAATTGGTGATTTCCTGATCAATTATAGTCTTTGAAGGGTTCAGACACCCACAGTATTATTATGAAAAGAAATTCATTTGAGAGAAGAAGGTTGAGAGGTGACTTAATTGAAATATATAAAATAATCAGAGGGTTAGATAGGGTGGATAGGGAGAGCCTTTTTCCTAGGATGGTGACGGCGAGCACAAGAGGGCATAGCTTTAAATTGAGGGGTGAAAGATATAGGACAGATGTCAGAGGTAGTTTCTTTACTCAGAAAGTAGTAAGGGAATGGAATGCTTTGCCTGCAACGGTAGTAGATTCGCCAACTTTAGATACATTTAAGTCGTCATTGGATAAGCATATGGATGTACATGGAATAGTGTAGGTTAGATGGGCTTGAGATCGGTATGACAGGTCGGCACAACATCAAGGGCCGAAGGGCCTGTACTGTGCTGTAATGTTCTATGTTCAAATCATTAAAAATAAACGACCCACTAATTTGCAGTTGAGTCTATGAAAAGGGAAGAATTAGTAAAATTCTAAACGATTTGCTTAAAACCTTAAAAACAGAGACACTTCCCCATGGTATTTTCTTAAATGGTCACTTTTGTCGTTTGGCATTTACCTGCTCCAGCAGTATGTGGTACTGGGTAAGGGTTGTTTAAGGTGGCTCACTGCCGTTAATCCTCTTTTGTCTTTGTTGTGTTTTTTTTTCGAAGAAACACCACCTTGGAGTATCTCGTCTGGCCAGTGGTGAGAAAGGCACTACCTGGGCAATCATTCATGGTCTCTGCCACCACATGCTATCCTTGAAGCAGCTGCGGGCAGGTTTGAGACTGTCACGCACCTCCTTCTGGAACATGCCTTTGCAAATTAAGCTTGGAGAGGGATGCAATGGCCATTGTCAGGGTATGTCCCGAGCAGCTCCGTTACGCAGGACTCTGTGCTTTGCAGTCTGCTCCCTGGGACACACGCTGGGACAAGCATCGGATGCACCTGGAGTGCTATCAATTCGGTAAAAGGTGCTCTTCGGTCTGCCTTAAACTTGTTGGTCTTCCAGAGCAAGGAGCTGACCTCAGCCAAGCATTGCAGACTGGCACATTCTAAGGTTCCAAATTACATGTTGAGGGATGCACTGAAGCTTAGGGCAACTGCTGCCAGGGCACAGCGGGGCAACAGCACTGTCTGAGGTCTTCCTGTCCAAGTTAAATAGAGGTCTGTTCAGTTATCGGACCCTCCAATGCATGTCAATATAGTCTTGTATGTGCAAGAGAAGTCTTGGGTTTGTTTGGATAGAGTCAAACTCCAATGTTTGTTTGTTTCCTTGATATACTACTGTACAGAGCCAAACTACTTTTGTGACAATGTATATATAAAAAGTTTTTTTTGTGAATAAAGTATATTTTTGAATTAAATAAAACTTTGGATTATCTACAGATCTGGCATTGTTCTTAAATTAACAAGGAGGGTTGTGGCATGAAAGAAATAAGTAGAACTACATTTGATCAGGCCTAATTACAAGCACCTTAGGAAGTTGGTCTAGATATATCTGGACCCTCTGAAGACAAGAAGAGATCTCCTTGTCTCTACCTACAGACAATGCGATATCAGTAGAATGGGAGATGCCAATGTTATAGGAACATTAACCCCTTCAGAACCATTACCTTATACAGCACTCCCTCATCTTGCTGTGAGAGAATTTTTTTCCTCCTGCTTATAAAGAACTTCATCTGAACACTTTAGGGACCTATTGTTTTACACCAATTACATTCTAACAAGGTGGCTATTTACATGAATTATTCCCCTTGTTAGAATTATATATATTCCAGTTAAAATGGCCAGGAACTTCAGAATATCATGAGATCAAGAAAATGAACGCAGAACACAATTTCAGTTCTATCTTCTAGGCTGTGTCCATGTGTGATTTGTAAATGAGAATTGCTTGTTTTCCAGGTAACATATTGAGAAATAAATTCCAACAGCTTGCGACTGACTGATGCCTAAGACTAGAATAAAGAATGTGTGGAGTGTGTGCTCACCTTTTGAGGTAGTTTGATGATGATGATGCAGTGCTAATTTTCCTGGACCATTGACCCAGGCTAATGCTTGAGGAGCATGGGTTCAAACCCCCACTGCAGCAGCTGGTGGAACTTGAACTCAGATCATAAACATGGAATATAATGTGAGTCTCAACAATGATGGCCATGACAACTATTACTGATGTTGTAAGAATATATCTGCTTCATTAATGTATTTTCTAGGGAGGCAAATCTACTATCTTTACAAGATCTGGCCTACATGTAACTCCAGAACCATGGCAATGTGGTTGACTGTTTACTGTCCTTTGAAATAGTTTATCAAACATTTTGATTAAAGGGGCAGTAAGGATCGGTAACAAATCTCAGTGACACCTACATGTCATAAATAATTATATCTTGCAAATTTGCTTGCTTGTAATGATGGACGATACTTCCACCAACATTTAATTACATATCATTTGCTTAATGGCTTATTGAGGTAGTTTTCGTCTGTACGACAAGAATCTAAGTCATGACTTATGAAAGTGTTCTTGTTGATATTGATTCCAAATTTCCTTTTGCTTCAGAAGGTGAGAGCCTGGTGAAAACAGTGTCAGAGAACTACAGATCTGAGCTGCTCTGGGATAACCAGAGGAGTCAGAAAGTGACCCTGTGGGTTAACAGTGCCAAAGACGAAGAGATAGACATGATGACAGGGTGTTAGCTGGGGACAGCAATAACTCAGAGAACAAATCAACAGAAAAAGGAGCACACAACACAGGACAGCTGGGAAGGATTGACTGAAGTGAGGACCACATGGCTGAGGGTATTCAGGAGAATAGCCTATTTTAATGCAATGTGAATTAGCTGTAAAGGATTGGAAACTGTTACTTGAAGGTAGGTCAGTGCCATGCATTCAAGGAAGATGTCATGAGAGTCCAGAACAAGTGCATTTCTTTAAAGGGCACGACTAACAAATTCACAGCCTCTTGAATATGAAAGACCTCAAAGGAGAAGATAAAGAGAATAAGGAAACTTCATGACTGATGCCAAGGCTGAACCCTGCAGCAAAGCCAGAGGGCTATAAAAAGTGTAATAGCAAAATTAATAAGAAAATTGAGAAACCATAAAGGGGGCATGAAAAAGTATTGGAAAGTAATTTTCCCACCTCTAAGCTTAGGCTGACTGACTTGTAATTATTTGATCCCTTTTCACATTAGTACAATTGACATAATGCTAGCTGCCCTCCAGCCCTCTGGCAGCCAAGGAGGAAGATAATTGGCTCATTTTGTCCGGGCTAACAGGTAAAGAGCAACTTTCCAGATCTTGATCCTTAGCTTTATAGGTTACAGAACTTTCAAATACATATCCAAAAGCTTTTCAAATATTATGAGAATTTCTCTCTCAGTCAGACTTTCAGCTGACAGTTCCAAAAATATTCTTCAAATCCACTAGATACTAAGGTGTAGAGCTGGAGGAACACAGCAGGCCAGGCAGCATCACAGGACCAGGAAGGCTGACATTTCGGTCTGGATCCTCCTTCAGAAAAGCCTGGCCTGCTGTGTTCATCCGGCTCTACACCTAGTTATCTCAGACTCCAGCATCGGCAGTTCCTACTATCTCCTCAAATCCATTCCTTCCTCTTACCATAAGTCAAAACTCCTGGTTAACCAAAGGCACTAGTTATTTCTGAGCTACTCTTATCTCAATCCTTCACAATTTAATGCATGTCAATTAGGCATCCCCTTGGCTTCATCCATTCCATGATTCCATTATTCTTCTAATCTTTCTACATCATCCCCTTCCAATGTAAATTGTTATGATTCTCTGTTCATGGGATTATATTAATTGTTTTTTTTTCTGAGGATTGCAGACAGAGCAGAGTCTATGGCATCACAGCTGACTATGCTGAATGAGGGTCAGGAAGAAGATTGGAAAAACAAATGGGGTAGGCATGTTGATGGTTCAGGAAACAGGCAGGCATTTTTGCAGTAGCAAAAGAGAATCCAGAATTTTATGTTGTCTCCATTGTTCCAGGATCAAGGTGTCACTGAATTGTTGTGCAGCACTCTGAGAGGGAAGATGCAAAGCAAAAAGTTGTGATCACATTAGTGTCATTGACATAAGTCGAAAGAGGAATGAGGTCTTGAAGGCAGAAATTAGAGAGCCATGAAGAAAACTAGCAAGCAAGACTCAAAGGTAATACTCGAGTGGTACTGGCCAGTCAGTATAGAAGAGAATAGAACTGATGAATATGTAGCTGAAGAGGTGGTGTAAAAGGAGGGCTTTAGAGTCCTGAGATGTTAGAACTTACATTAATACATAGATCCTTTTTTTAAAACTGTGTGCAAGTGACAAGTGCACATATTACACCTGTTTCAACTGAACAAAATAAATGGCAACCGTTCTCTGGTCCATTTCAGGGCAATGCCTTGACAAATCATGGTGGCTCAGTGGTTAGCACTTCTGCCTCACAGCACCACCAAACCAGGTTCAACTCCAGCCTCGAGTGACTGTCTGTGTGGAGTTTCCACATTCTCCCTGTGTCTGGGTGAGTTTCCTGAAGGTGCTCCAATCCACAGTCCAAAGATGTGCAGGCTAGGTGGATTGGCTATGCTAAATTGCCTGTAGTGTTCAGGGATGTGTAGATTAGGTCGGTTATAGGGATATGGGTCTGGGTAGTATAGTCCAAGGGTCAGTATAGACTAGTTGGGGTGAAGGGCCTGTTTCCACACTATATGATCTATAAACTACCTGGCTTAAAATTGAAACATTTTAAATTGGCGGTTAACTGTCAGTCATCATTAAGTGCCGCATTTTCCATGGCAATGCCTCCACCGAAGAGCATACAGTGGTCACCCAAACAATACTCTCCTCTCGTACAAGATAAATGTTATTTTCTGTTTACATTTGAATTTCTTGTGAATTGTCCCGATCAGCATAAGACTAAATGTTTCAGTTAAATGCATATTTTTTCAGTGATACTCAAGCTCTAGACTCCCAAATAACTAAAAATAGTTCATATACTAAATGTGGTCAGAGTAAGAGGGATTGCAACAAGCCTATAACTAAGTCTATTACATATGTATGGAAACACATAACGCAGGAAAAATGTTGGTGAACTGAAAGTACAGGCAACCATGTAAAGGCACGCGATCATGGATGTCATGGTGATCCCATTTAAACACAACAGACTGGGTCTAAGTATTCCTAGATAGGAGGTGTTTCAGAAACTTAAGGAAACCAAGAAAGGTGAAGGGGTTGCAGAATTGATTAGGATAAGATCACTTCTTGTAAGAGATGTCCTCAGCTAGCATTGGGTTCTGTTCGGACTTCCTTTGGGTAGAAATGCTACCACTGACTCTTATAATACTAGTCTAGAGGGCTTACTGGTATTAAGTAAAGGGTTAACTAATGATGCATCTTCAGGAGAAGTAGCACTTACTTATTCCTTGCATAACAGTAAGAGAATGAGTTACATTAGATTAAGATTGATTAACTGTCTTGTATATGATAAGAGACACTGGTATTCCCTATAAGATACCAGGCAAACCTAAGTTACATGAACATTGAAAGTCAAGGTAAGACTAAGAAATTGGAACAACTACAGCAGACAATTAGAATGGACTAACTTTTCCCAGAAACAGTTGTATTATTTCGGGGGATAAAAGTATGGAAAGGCTTCGGAGTTAACCCTTTTAGGCCACCACACAGCAGAGATGATCTCCCAGAAGGGTAAATTGCAGAATCTATTTAGTTCAAATCAAGAAACAACAGAGTTACCAACACATGGCTAACTGCGCCCTATAAGTCATCAGTTATTGGGAAAGATTTAGAGGTGTGCATTTCAGAGAAGTATGAAAACTATAGAGTAATTACAATGGAGAATTTTAATTTAAAACCAAAAGAACTGCAGATGCTGAAAAATCAGATTCAAAAACAGAAATTGCTGGAAAATCTCAACAGATCTGGCAGCCTCTGTGGAGAGAATCAGAGTTAACGTTTCAGGTCCAGGTGGCGCTTCTTTAGTGATCCTGCTGAGTATTCCCAGTAATTTCTGTTTTTGCTGTTGTTAAGAACTTAAATTATCCGAGTATAAATTGAGATTGTAATAGTGCACTACAGAGAGTGGTTAGCTCAGTTGGTGAGCTAGCTAGTGTGCAAACGTAGAGAGCCTCCACGAGTATGGGTTCAATTCCTGCACCAGCTGAGGCTACTATCACAGACTCTTCTACTTAACCTCTTTCCCTTACCTGAGGAATGGTGACCAATTGTTGGTACCTCTCTCTAAAATGGAAGGGCGGCCCTATTGTCTAGTAAGACTAAGATAACTTTACGTTCACTTATGGAGCCAAAAGGGGGAAGAACTTCTGGTGATAAGGAGAATTTTCTGTATGAGTATGTTTCCAATCCAGCAAGGAACAAAGCATAGCTGGGCCTGGATGATGAGAGATGAGAGACAAATAGATCACAGGTGTCATATAGGAACGGTATTCATACTGTCATTTGAGATAGATTAGCTATGGAAAAGAACATGCAACTTATGCAGCAATCCGGTGTGAAAATTGTGAATAGGATTGTGGACCTGGCCAACAGAAACTGGAATTAAAGATTAACAAGCAAATTTGTATTTGTATCCTGAGCTGTCTTTAAAGAGAAAATATGCCATTTATGGTCAAGGTACAATCTTTTGAAGGGGAAAGGTAGATCGAACATAGCCAAATCCTCCTGAATGACAAAACAGACAGTAAGAGCAAAACTTGTGCAAATAGCATATGCCAATTTCATATATGAGATCAAAGCCTGGATATAGAAATTGGTCGGTACATGGGAATACCTGTAAGGAGTCAGAGTAGGAGGAATCAAGGACAAGAACAAAAGACAGAAAGAGGAAGAGGAGAGATGACATGCAGAGGAATCAAAGGCTGAGCCAAACAAGACTACAGTAAAAAAAAATTTGGACAAGGAACTTTAAAAAGGCAGGCCATAAGGCTTTGTGCCTGCACACACAGGCCATTTGAAATCAAGTGGATGAATTAATCATGTGAATAGATGTAAATAGGTGTGATATAGTTGGGACTTTGGAGACATTGCTTAAGGGTCATCATGGGGTATTCAGAATTTAGGAAGCCAAAACAGAAAAAGCAGTGGAGTTGTATTACTGGTTAAAGAGGATATAAACACAATATTGAGGAAATATATTAGTTCAGATGATGTAGAATCTGTGTGGGTAGAATTAAGAAATACCAAGGAGGTGGTATAAAAGCTATCAAACTATAGTGGTGATGCTGGGAATGGCACTAAACAGGAAATCGGCGATGCATGTGGTAAACATACAACTGTAATTATGGGTGACTTTGGCACGTATACAATTTGGGTAAATCCAATTCGGTACAAGACCTTAGAAGAGGAACTCCTGGAGAGTATGTAAGACGGTTGTCTGGGTCATTACATTGAGGAACAAACTAGAGGACAGGTCATCTTAGATTAGTTATTAAGCAATGAGAAACAAAATATTTGTAATATAGTTGTGCGTTCCTTGGGGATGAGTGACCTTAACATGAGAGCATCTTCCTTAAGAATGGAGAGTGTGTTAGAGATGCTGGAACTAGGTTGCTGAGCCTTAATAAGGGAAACTACAGTGGTATGAGGTGTGAGTTGGCTATGATGGATGGGGAAATGCTACTGAAAGGAGTGGATAGGCAATGGAAAATGTTTAAAGAGCTAATGGATAAACTACAAAAATTGTTTATTCCTTTTTGGCACAAGAGTGCAAAGAGAACAGCAACCATGCGAGGGTTTACAGAAAAGTTGGAGATAATATTAGATGCAAAATAGAGGTGTATAAATTGGCAAGAGAAAAACTAATAGGCCTGAGGTTTGGGAACAGTTCAGGGCCAGCAGATGACCAAAGGATCGATTAAGGAGAAAACAGACAATGAGAGTAAGCTTGCTGGGAACATAAAAATTGACTACAAAATTTGACATAGATGTGTAAAGAGATAAAGATTAATGAAAACTAATATAGGTCTCAGTCTGATACGGGGCATTCATAATGGGGAACAAAAAATGGCTGACAAATTCATACTTTGCTTCTATGTTCACAAAGAAGGACGCAAATAACATACTCAAAATGATGGGGAATGCAGGGCTTAGCAAGAGGGCAAGACAGCAAGCAGTAGGAAGAATTTTTTTATTTGAATGACAGGCAGTCACTATTGAGGTACTGTAGGAATCAGTACTAGGAACCGAGCTATTCATAATAAATGTTAATGATTTTAATGAGAACAAAATTTCATATTTCAAAATTTATAAATGACACAAAAGTTGAGTGGAAAGGTAAGCTGTGAGGTGAACGCAGAAATGATGCAGTGTGATTTTGGACAGGCTGAACGAGCAGGCAAATACATGGCAGATACCATCTCATGTGGATAAATGTGAGGTTATCCAATTTGGTAACAAACATAGGAAGACAGATTATTATTTGAATGGCTTTAAATTGAGAGGAATGTTCAATGGGACCTGAATGTCTTCCTGCACCAGCCACTAAAAGTATGTACAGGCAGCACAGTGGTTAGCACTGCTGCCTCACAGTGCCAGGAACCTCGGCTCAATTCCGCCCTTGAGTGACCATCTGTGCGGAGTTTGCACATTCTTCCTGTGTCTGTGTGGGTTTCCTCCCAGTCCAAAGATGTGCAGGCTAGGTGAATTAGCCATCCTAAATTGCCTGTAGGGTCCCAGGAAGTGTAGGTTAGGTGACTTATAGGGGGATGGGTCTGGTTGGAATACTCTGAGGTTCGGTGTGGACTTGTTGCACTGAAAGGGCTGTTTCACACGGTAGGGATTCTATGAAATGCAGAAGGCAAATTATATGTTGGCCTTCATAGCGAGACGATGAGTGTAGAGGAACGAGGATGACTTGCTGCTATTGTGCAACACATTGGTGAGGCCATACCTAGAATGCTACGTGCAGTTTTGGTCTCCTTATGCCAAGGAAGGAAGTTTTTGCTTCAGAGGCAGTGCAGTGAAAGTTTACCAACTGAATACCGAGAAAGGTAGGAGTGGCATATGAGAAGAGACTGAGTCAATTAGAATTATATTCACTGCAGTCTAGAAATGCAGTGGTGCATGTGTAAGTGAATGGGTCGTATTACCTGAAACTGCCAGGGACAACCCAAACAAGAGAAGGGGAGTTACAAAGAAACAACCCTGAAGACAAGGCATCACAGTTATGCAGCCAGCGAGAGAGCAGACAGGAAGTCAGCAAGGCTTGCAAAAAAATTTCTGAAGGCTCAGAATCAACAGTGTTTTGGTTAAACATGTTGTTGAGACAGGGTGAAACTGATCATTTCTGGGTTCTTCCCAAAATAGAGGGAAGATAGCAAAAACAGGAGTGCATACAGGCACAGTGACATCCCTGGCGTCCAAGTCTGTCCATAGGGGAAAGTTGAGGGCACTACCATTGAAGTCTTCCCAGATTATTCCATGGGCATACATGGAACAAATGGTGCCACTGAAGGACTATGCACTGGTGACAGTTAAGGATCCAGTGTGCAGGATTGTCCCTTTGTTGTAAAAGACCAATACACTATTATTCAGACGCTCTGTGTTACAGAAATTAAGGTGTGGTAAATAGGGTGGCGGACTCAAATAGGGGTTTGCAAGAGATCCTGGACAAGTACTAAGATGTCTTTAAAAGGATCTTTGGGGGAAAATGAAAGGAGTTGGAATTTAATTACAGCCAAAACCAGAGACTCATCTTAAGAGCGGGTGAAGGGTCCAAAGCTGTATGCCACCCGGCCTAAAGTGGAGGTGGAGCTGGGTGTATAGGAACCAGTAACCACCAGTGAATGGGCCACTCCCATCATTCCAATCTTGAAAACAAATGGCACAGTGAGAACAGTCAACTCAGCCCCGAGTGTGGATCAATACCCTCTTCCACTCAGAGAAGACCTCGTCAGTGGGCAGGCAGGGGGAAAGAAATTTTCAAAAATGGATCTGTTGCAGGCCTACCTACACATGGCCGCTCATGAATCCCAGCCACTGCTGACAAATGGTGACACAAAAGGGACTTCTTGGTGACTTACTTTTGGCATCACATCAGCACCAGCTCTGTTCCTGAGGGCCATGGACCAAATACTCAGTCAGCTGCTGGGAGTCGGGAGTTGTCTGGATGATATTTTGAATACTGGATCATCCAAAGAGAAGCATTTGATAAATTTAGAAGGCCCCCTAAAAAGACTGCAGGAGCACAGCCGATAAGCAAAAGCAGAGAAATGTGAGTTTGTAAAGACTCTACACAGCACCTCAGCCCTGTAATTGATGGCAAAGGACTACACAAGTCACCCAAGAAGCTGGAAGCTATCATGAAGGCCTCTAGACCAGAGAATGTGTCCCAGCTGAAATCGCTCTTGGAACTGCAAACAACGATGTCCACTTCAAGTGGCGTGGGGTGGTGGTCATGTTGGTATCTGCAGAAGAAATGAT
This sequence comes from Stegostoma tigrinum, assembly GCF_030684315.1. Taxonomy (NCBI): domain Eukaryota; kingdom Metazoa; phylum Chordata; class Chondrichthyes; order Orectolobiformes; family Stegostomatidae; genus Stegostoma; species Stegostoma tigrinum. Next base: position 74,959,358 of record NC_081356.1, read on the forward strand.
AGATTGACAGGATGAAATATTAGCCAGGCTCAGGGACCCAAAACAAGTTGAGTGATGAGCATCGCAAACTGTGGTCCAAAGTGTCTGAACAGCACTTGGCATATCACAGAGTCATATGTGAAATTGGCTCTGTATTATCCTGTGACAAACACCCAGGCAGAAAGATTCCTTCAAACCCTGAATAAAAAAAGGAAGGGGTAGCTAGGATGGTGATTCAACAAGATCCTCAGCGTATGTAGGAACACGCCACCTACAGCGGCCCAGTGCTCACCAGCATCCTTAATGTTCAAGCGCCAGCTGAGAACCACGTTTGAATTACTACAGCCAGAAGAGAGCAGAGATGGTAGAGCAAAATCAAAGAGAACAGATGATCAGGAACCTAGAGGTCAAGGGAAATCCAAAATAGAGAGGCAGTATTGGCCAGAACTGTACGTGGGGAAAATGGATCACAGTGGTAGTGGTTGCTTAACAGGTCAGTTATTATACACGTTGCAGACTAGGGATGATCTGGTCTGCAGGAGATATGTGGACCACCAGCTGTAGGTGCTGCCCCTCACCAATGAGGAGGGGAGGTGTAGGGCAAGTCCTTCTGAACATCGAGACTGTCTAGTTGGGACCTGTGGTATCAAATGAGTCATGTGCCTGAGTCAGGGTTGGCCATACCCAGAAAAAAGACAACAGCAGTGCCACAGGAGCTTTAAAAAAACGAGGGGAGAAGACAATCTTCTAGAAACCAGCATTTCCCACCAACCCTTTCTTCCCAACCCCCCCATCCTGACACACTAACCATGTCAATGTATTCCGTGGACAGAACAACTTGTGTAAAGGAGCGGTTGTTGTTCCATGGTCACTATGCTTTTGTAAATATTCCTGAACATCTACATGTTGGCTACAATGCCTCTACAATTGTGATAATTTTAAATTAAGTGGCAGATGTTACTCAAGTAGCTGTGGGCACTGCCCCTTGAACAGAGCTGGTCAGGTAACCTGGAGGCAACAGATATCGGGTCCAGTCTAAAACTGGCTGTGGATATGTGAGCAATGAAGTGTCCCTGTTCAGATTTACTGTGTATAACTCTTGATTCCAAAGGAAGTACCAGGATAATGGTCATATCCTTATCTTTGAGCTGGGCAGCCTGGGTTCAAGGTCTACTTGCTCCAAAAGTGTGACATAATACATTTAAATGGGTTGATGAGAAATATGCTGTGGTTCAATGGGAACATCTCTACCTCAGAAAAGAGCAATAGGTTTAAGTTCCATATGCTTCTGAGGAGCATCACAATGTTACTGAGCAGGCGATTTTAAAAAAATTGCACACCTGAAGAGGGCTTGCATGATGAAGTGGTAGTGACCCTATCTCTAAAGCAGGAGGCCCATGTTCAAGTCCCAGTTGCTCCAGAGGGGTGTGTTAGCAACTCTGAACTGGCTGATTTAAAAAAAAAACACATCCAACCAACTGGCGATCCCAGACTGGGACCAGCTTATGCACACTATGAATAATGGCTCTACTTTGGTATTCAAGAATAAATAATGTGCCTTCCTAGTCAGGCTCTGAGTTAATACAAATGCATTGTTTAATAACTTAAATTCAATTTTTGATTCAAGAACAGAGTATTTTAGAAGGGGTACCAGTGGTATATACAGCAGCATAAGCTTTATTTATTTAGAACTTTTACATGGGGTTTCTAAGTGTTGTTTAAAGAAACACTAACATAAGTTACAACATCAACATTTGAAAGGTCCATATTACACATTCAATAAGAACTACATCAAAATATTTTCCTTGTTTCTGCAGCTGTTTTATTGAAACAATTATTTACGTACAACACAATTGACAATTTTGTTTGAAAAGTCAGTACGGCCAACATGTAAGAGAAGCTGAGCACCAGTAATTTTAAAGATGGGGTTACGTATTTTTTTCATTATAATTCAAATCAGAAGGCTAATTCTCACTTGTGGAAGGTGCTGAATCTAAAAACTTTGGGCAATTTGAAGTCATTGACGATGATTAACAAGTGCAGTTTTCTTTGAAATCAATTACAGAATATTCCATAGAAAGTGTAAAGAAGAAAATTCTCAGATTTACTAATAGCATTTCATAAACTTAACTCTAAAATTAGTACATTTATTGCACAATTAAAAAGATTTTTTCCTTCCATATTTTTCTTTTCTATTGTTGTACTCAAACAAACTCAGTAAAATTAGTTGTACAAATAAATGTTTTAAAGGAAACACAAAACATCCTGAGTATATAACAAACAAAAATACTACTAAATAAGCTCTTTATACATATCAAGATTAATGGAAATGCTTACATCTAGTGCCTATTTGGTAAGATACTGCAAAGCAAGAATTCATATAATTGATGAAATAAATAGGTACGTTAAACTGTGATCAGTTAAATTGAATGTGCATTTGACAATGCTTAGTCTTATATTCCACACTAGCATATGCCAAATAAGTATTAAAAAGTGAACACATTGCAAAAACTAATGATTTTATTCCTCTCTGCTAAGCAATCCATAAAATATTTTATTTGTTTTACACCCAGGTTATAAACACCCATAGAAAAAGGTGATGCAATTCACAATAAATGAACTATTATGATCTTTACACATAGAATGGTTATTCCCAATATTGACTGTGCATGTAATAATAGCAAATAAGTTTTCTTTCCCACAAAGCAGTAATAACCGTTCCAGTATTTGATGCAATGTGAGGAAGTTTTCCAACTGTACAAGTTTGGATTCGTATTGCAGTCTACTTGATACCTGGATGTTGTAAAAAAGTAGCTGCTGTTTGACTAAAGTACCATTGCTGTTCCCTAATCTTAATTGAGCCGTTGGCTGGTCTAAATGAAAGGTGCTTACCTTTTTAAAGTAAGTGAACAGACTCGCACAAAAACAGCCGGTTAACAGGTGGACCAATGACATTTGACTTTGAATAGATTGATAAGCTAAATGTTTAGCCTTGTGCTTTTCAATCTGCTGAATACCTGATTTCACTCAGTTTTGATCAGTGAAAGTGGGCAAGAATAGCTATTCCTTGTGTGGAAAGGGAATTAAACCAATAAAATGGCCAGGCAATTCTATGTTCATTTCTGTATGTCTCTCTAGCTGACATTGGGACGATAAAGTCAGTCTACAGGAAACTGTTATACTACCCTCATTGCTAACTGAAGTGATGGGAAACATCCAAAAATAACATTTAAAACAACAGAAATATGGAAATGCTGTGTGCTTCTAAATAGGAATGCTGATCATGATTCATAACATATGTTGAGGTAAATATTGAATGCTGAAGTTGAGCATGTTGGTTCAAAATTTGATTACTCCTTAACACATTCTGCATTAGTCATCCTATCAATGGATAACCAATTCTAATTTATAAATATACAGCTTTTACTTCACCATTTCTTGGTGACAGAAAGAAAAGCCATTAGTTTGCTTTGGATTATTTTAAATCAAGTATTGCATTTAGACATTTAATCATACAAAATATCTTTTTTGAAAAACAGAAAAACTCTGCATATCATTAATCTTTTCCATCTGAGAATGTCTAAGATAACTGTCCATGTTGAATTTACTGCCTCACTGCAGCATTCAAATATTTTCTAACATTGTTATAGTGAAGTTTTAATTACATTGTTAAGGTCAGATAATGTTTTAAAACCATTTACTGTCGCATCAGCACAGTACAGGATAGAGCTTTTTGTCCATGATTTCTCCACGTCATGGGTTATTGATTATTAAATTAGATACTGAGTAATCTTGACGGGACTGCAATACAGTACATCCATTATTAGACTGACAAAGTGACACTGGCAGTAAGGGTTACTTCTTATTGTTCCCCATGGCTGTACGCATTTACGCACAAAAAGGATAATTAATTTTGATGTTACTGTCTTAGTGGAAGAACCATTTAAGCTTTTGTGGGTTATATTTACAGATCTAGTTCAAAATGAAGTTTTTTTTAAATAAACATTTCATTTTCCATTTTGTTGTAAAATGCTGTGCAAGTTTGTTTTTAATTCTGTTGCCACAAACTCCTGGAACACCAGCTACATTCTCTTGTTTGAAGAGTTTAAGCAAAACTAAGTATTAATAGCTTGTATTTCAGGGGTGTCCGAAGGCCAAAAAAAAAAGGAATGCTCACAGTTCAAATGATAACTTCATTGTATACAAACTCTTAATACAAGCATAAAAAAGATAATTATTGTATCGTGTACTATTTTATTCTCGAAAGCGCTGTACATTTTGACACTTCAAAAAAAATACCGGCACCTGTATCAATAGAGAAAAGCTTTCTTGTAGCAGCAACATATTTCTTATTGTACAATAAAATTACTTCATTCATACGTTTTGACACACTTAGATTCAATAATTCCTAGTTTTAATTAACAAAATTCTTAAGCTTACAATCTTAAGGCATCAGTGCATTAAGGATTAATAAACTCGATTTCAGCTCAATATACATTTCCATGTTTTCACCAGTGTTCTCTTAACACAAATGCAGATCTACTAAAATATATTATGTATTGAGTCAAAGGGCTCTGTAACAATACTATTATCATAGTATAAATCTAACATCATTTTGCCAGATATCTAACTTTCCACTTCCTGCGCTAAAACGATCTGGCAGGATTCGCATCTTCATTGTTCCATCAGCTCCACACGAGAACATGTGATTTGCTGGACCAGTTTCGATTTGCATGACTCCCGTTCCTATGTTTCTGAAGAGTGACTGTCGAGCATGCTCGTTTGAGAATGTGTGAATCAGGTTGTGAGTAGACAAACTCCAAACCTAAGTGACAGCAAGTTTGTGAGAAATTTGAATAAACAGAATTTAAAAAGTTCATTGCAAGGCAAGTTTATAAATTTTTCTAGTCCTCAGGCACACAGTTTGGAAACAAACCCTTAGGTCCAACCATAATCCATATGGACAATAATCCCAAAATAAAACTAGTCCCACCTACCTGTCCTGGACTCATAAACCTCCAAATATTTCTTATTGATGTATTTAAGTAAATGTCTTTTAAATGATGAAAGTTTTGGCAAAGATCTGCAGCTCAGGTGGTGGGTGAGGTTGTTGACTGGCTCACCAAGCTGACTTGTTTTTGTTCAGACGTTTCGTTACCATGTTCGGTGACGTCATCAGTGGAGCCTCTGATCAAACGATGTTTATCTACTCCACCTGGAATTTATTCTGTCCGACCCATTATGGTGAGTAGTGTCATTTCTGGTTTTGATCTGAATGGGTTTGTTTATGGGGACCAATTCTATATGTTTGTTGATGGCATGGTTTTCCACCCATAATGCCTCCGTGTGTGTCTATGATTGGCTTGGGCTACTATAGTTACTTTGTCCCAGTTAAACTGATAGCCTTCATTTGGCTGAATGTACAGAAATTAAGGAGAGTTCACTGTACTGCCGTGCTGCTGGCTGATGTTTATGTATTCTGATGGCCCATTTCCTTCCTGTCTGTCCCAAGTAATGTTTGTAACAGTCACTGTATGTTATTTTGTAAACTATGTTCATTCTGCAGGTTGTGGGGATGGGGTCTTTAATCCTTTTAAGTATTTGTTGTAGAGTGGCTGTGGGCTAGCAGGATTCCTCGTGGTCTTAGGAGTCTTGTTGTCAGCTCTGATATGTTCCTGATGGTAGGGCAGTGTGGTAAGCATGTTAGGTCGTACTGTGTCCTCCTGTTGTCTGTTATGTCGGGATTCGTGGATGAAGTTGCAGGGAGATCCGTTTAAGAGAAGGATCTTGTATAAGTCGTCATCTTCTTCCTGGCGTAATTGTGGAGTGTTAGTGTCCTGGCCTGTTTAAATAGTGCCCTCGTGCAGCTTTGTTTGCGGACATTGGAGTGGTTGCTGTGAAAGCTGCATGAGGACACTATTTAAACGGGCTAGGACACACTGCAACATACTGTCGCATAGCCACTTCACAACAAACACTTACAAAGATTGAAGACCCTATTCCGACAGCATGCAGAATGAACACAGTTTACAAAATACCATACAACGACTGTCACAAACATTCCTTCAGTCAGACAAGAAGGAAACTGACCATCAGAATACATGAACATCAGCTAGCAGCAAAACGGTACAACAAACTCTTTAATATCTGTACATTCAGACAATGAAGGCCATCAGTTTAACTGGGACAAAGTAACTATAGTAGCCCAAGCCAATCATAGACACACATGGGAATTCCTAGAGGCACGGTTCTCCACCCATAATGCAATCAACAAACATATAGAATTGGTCCCCATATACAAATCCATATGTATCAAAACCAGAAATGACAGTACTCACCATAAAGGACCAGACAGTATAAACTCCAAATGGAGTAGATAAACTTCGCTTCATCAGAGGCTCCACTGATGATGTCACCTAGCATGGCAACGAAACGTCTGAACAAAAACAAGCCAACTCGGTGAGCAAGTCAACAACCTTGTCTTTTAAACATTCTGACTGTATCCATATCCACCACTTCCTCTGGAAGTTCATTCCACACGTACCATGTTATTTAAAATCAAAATTCCCTCATCTCTCTTTTAAATCTTTCTCCTCTCAGATTAAGAATACAACCCCCAAGTCTTGAAATTCCCCATCCTAAGAAAAAGACACCTGCCGTTCACCTTCTCTGTACCCCTCATGATTTAATAAACTCCTGTAAGGTTGCCCGTTAACCTCCTACACTCCAGTGAAAAAAAAAGAAAGAGTCCCAGTCGATGCTGCCTCTCCTTGTAATTCAAACCCTTCATTCCTCACAACATCCTAATAAGTCTCTTCTGAACCCTCTCCAGTTTAATAGTATCCTTCCGATAACAGGACAACCAGAACTGGATCGTACTCCAGAAGTGGAGCCACCAATGTCTTGTACAATTTCAGCATAACGTCACAGCTCCTATACTCAAAAAGGACTGGACAATGAATGTAAGCACGCTAAACACCTTAACCACCCTAACCAAATGTGACGCAAACTTCAAAGAATTACATACTTGAGCCCCTAGATCTGTACTGCAATACTATCCAGGGCCCTGTTTTTAATTGTGAGTCCTGTCCTCGTTTCTGTTACAGAAACGCAATACCTTGCATTTGTTCAATTTAAACTCCATCTGCCACTCTTCACCCATTGACCCAACTGATCAAGATCTCTTTGTAATCTTGAATGACTTTCTTCACTGTCTCGTAATATCACCAATTTGGTGTTATTCACGACTTACTAACCATGCCTTCCATACTCTCATAGGAATAATTTAGATAAATGAGAAACAAAAGTGCACTAATCTCTGTGGTCGCAGGGGTCTCCAGTCCAAAAAAATCCTCCCCATCTATCCAAGACTTCAATTTGAAATGGTTTTCCATCAATCTGCTGGAGTGACGTATCAAAAGTAGCTGATAAATGGCTACCCCAAATCTTCAGCCCATAGCCCTCCTAAGCCTAGTGATAATTTTACCCATTTCAGCTAAACGACTGGCTTTTACTTAGCACCCTTTCAAAGCAACAAGGCTGAAATCATAACTTTAGATCACCAGGATGGAGAAGACAACCCACAGCCCAATCTATATTTGAGCTCCGTGAAAAGTACATATCTTGGCCAATAAAAATCACTTACTGCAATGACATTTTAATATAGATAGTACCAAAATGACAACTTGAGAAGACAAAATGACTCATATGAATGAAGTCAATGGAATAAGTTACACTGCCTATATATTAAAGTGAATGTAGGACCTACAATTAACAGTTCAAAAACAAAAAACATGAGATCCACAGGAGAGGGCAAGAAATAATCTGTGATCATTAAATTTGTGAATGTTAAAATTATGAATAGATGGCTGATTCACAACATGGCGCAAGCTTAATGAATTAATATACCTCATGTACTAAATAATCCTCTATAAAATACAGCATTTTGTTTGATCCTGCCTCAAATGGAGATACAGGTGCTGACTTATTTTCAGCTATTCTCACCAGAAAACATTACTTCGATACTCTAAGGTTCTTAGTTTGTGCTGGGAAAAAATATTTCGAGCTATACATGTTCAATATTGGATCAATATACTTAAGGTATTTTTAGGACCTGTCAGTAATATTTTAAATTTGCAAATGATATTTTAAATATCAATTTTACCTTCATATTACCCTCAGCAGACCCTGTAATGAAGTATTCTTCTGCTGGATCTAAAGCAATTGCCTTTATAGGTGAATCATGAGCCTGAAAGGTTTGACGCAGCAGTCGCTGACGTAGATCAAATATACAAACGTAACCCTTTCTTCCACCGGACACCAAAAGTTGCTGCTTTGATACATATGCCAAAACAGTGGCTCCACTATCATGACAGGTGAAAGCTGGAATACAAAAATTATATATTGAGCCAGCTGCCTTGTTTTATGGATCATCTGGCAGACTGATACATGTTGCTAGAAACTCTCCAGAGGATATTAATTGATTATATGACAATCCCTACTGGTTTGGAACGTGTAATAAAATCTCCTCAAAACAAGTTTTATCAAAGCTTTTGACTTTGTTGGATTTTATATTTTATTTTACAGATCACCTCACTCATGAAATAACAAAAGGCAAATCATTTTGGCAATTTAAAACGCCAGCGCTCTGTGCAACATAGAATGAGCCAACAGATAGAAAAACACACTTCTAAAGCAATGAGCAGAACACATGTATACACACACACACACAACGGCACAGCCTTAGAACAATGTGTATTTACTGGTATAACTCAGCAATGACTCTACAATTTGATGTGTAATTTGAAATGAACTATTAGCAATTGTAAAATTGGTAGACTTACGACACAGATAGTTGTACATTTATACATTGCATTATGGTAATAAACTGAAGGGAAGAGTTCCTTACCTCATCCTGAAGGCAATAGGAAGATGGAGCTTATTGGGCTGATAACCAGTTATCTTAAGATTGCTTTAATACTATGCAAGACAAGTTTCACATGGCTGGAGCAAAACCCAAAATATACGCACACTATTCATTAAAGTCTGTGTTGGGGAGATCTAACTTAAAACGAGAAAAGGCTTCTAGATGCTGAATTCAGCTAGAAACTGCATCAAACATGTTTGCAACAGATCAATTGTACTAGAGCAGATTATATGAATGAAAACAGAGTAACAGATTCTTCATTTAAAACAAAGTCATAACATTTCAAATTGAATCAAAGTGTACTTTTTCCACATTGGAATAAATCATGTTAGCATTTAAAATAGGAAAGTTTTAATGAGAAATTAGAGGTTGACAACTCAATGGAAATTGCACTTGCACGTGTGCACTTTTCTTAAATGTTATATACTAAAGCTCATTGGCTTTAGTAAATGTATAAGACAGTAAAGTAAGCAAAAAGTATTCATATAGTGCACATACAACTCTGAAGCACAGAATTAAAATCTAAACGAGAAAAAAAAGACAAAATTGAAGTTTAGAAGAGTTCTAATCACTATGGGTTAATAATCCTTTATTCATTTTTTTCCCAGCAAGAGGTGGTACAGGAGATTGTGGTGGGGTGGACAGTGTGTTGTAAAGCTGCAAAAAAAATGTAATTTTTGGCAATAACAGCTTTCATTGAACAGTCTCAGAGTTAATGTTTTATCAACTTGAGCATTTACATAATGTATTCAGTCACGTCCTACATTAAGTACTTAAAATTATATTTAAGTGTGTATCTTACACTATAAACACGAACCTACTCCTTGAATTTATACTGACCCCAAAAAACTAGAATTCTACCAAACAGTCACACTATGCAGTCACGCTAAAATGACTTAAAGATAGCACAGTAGAGATCTGACACTGCCCTTTTTTTACAAAAATTTGCACTGATTAAGCCTATTTAAAGCAACAAAACATTGCAAGGTGACTAAAAGGACCATTATCAATGTTACACTGTGTCACAAAGTCATATTAGACTAGAGACAAAAAAGTTTGATCATTGATAAAATTTTATGGTGTTTTCAAGGAGAAAGCAAAAGATGAATGCACAAGTGATCCAGACAGCAGTCTGGGTGACAGTAGCTGAACCAGTGTAATTTGGGCGTTTACAAACTAGCTGTTCATTTGCAGAAGAGCACAAAATACTATACTCAATCAACTTTTTACAATTGTTCTGAACTATCTTTCAACAACAGCCTATACAGTTTTGTTGTAAATATTATTGAGAATTTGACACCATACATTTTCTACTAAACTCACCGTGAACTAGACTATTGGTTTGTGGCACAAGCGTATCCCAGAGGCAGATATTCCTAGATGGGGAGAAAAAGCGATTGTGATAAAAATGCTTCACACCATCAACTTCCATAAGTTCATCTCTTTTTGTTTTGCGAAAAGGTTGATCAAACTTGAAGCTGATATTTGTAGCCAGATTCCGAATGTCAGATACTGGCTGCACTGTGACTTTAACACTTCTTTTAATTAAAAGATGATCATCATAGATAGTGGAGCTTTAGCTTCTGAGCAGACTTCAGCGACATGAAGAAAAAAAAACAGAAATCCAGACAAGAAATGCAAGAAAATTACTGCAGAAGAAAAGATATATAGGTAAACAGAAGCACAACCTACTTTAAAGAACTACATAATTAGAAAAATAAATGAGCTATACACAGATTCTCAGAATTGTTACATAGCAGGAGGACATTCAGCCCATTGTTTCCGCATCGGTTATTGGGGCGTTTTAACAGGACTAATCTCCTGCTTTCTTCCCATAAAAATGCACATTACTTAAACAGAAACAGCTACCCAATATCCTCTTCAATGTCTCAGAACCTGTCTCCATCATACTCCCAATCACTGCATTCTACATCTCAAGTACTGGGAAAATGTGTTTTACTCACTTTGCATTAACTTCTTTCGCAAAACACTTTAAAACTGCGCCTGCTAGTTCTGGATCCATTTGAGGGGAGTGGTTTCTCCTCACCCATTCTGTCCAGGCCCTTGGTGATTTGGAGAACTGCTTTCAATTGTCTTTGTAGCCTTCCTTCAGGGTAGAAAGAATGCTAACTTCTTCAAGTATTGCTTAGAAGTGAAATGTTTCATCCCTGGAACCATTCTCATAAACCTCTTCTGCACTTTACCTAACGTATTCACATCCTTTCTGTAGTATGGTACTCAATACTGCACAACATTCCAGCTGATGTCTCACTGCGTCTCAAAAAAATTCATCATAAATTCCCTGCTCTTATACTCTGTGTCCCCACTTACGAAGACGAGAACTTTGTGCTTTATGAACAATTTTCTCTTACATATGCTGCTACCTTAAAGGACTTAAGTCCTTAAACACAGATCATTCTGTTTCTGCACACCTTTTAGAATACATTACCCTTTCCAAGATGGCAACAAAGCAGCAGGGCTGTTTGCAGGCTCTTGCCCAGGGCTCATTTGGTCCCATTTGTTCTCCTTTTTTCTATCTCCTTCTGATCTTTTTCTCTCAGATTTTCCTTTCAATTCTATTTTTTTCCCGTTTTCTTGGTGGGTGAGTCAGCAGAGCGAGTGTAGCGTATGTGGAGTGGTGACAGCCTCCCAGTGATTGGAGGCAGTGGATGCAGGCTCTTCAAAATAATGGTGGCGGAAAGATGACATATTGGAGGCGATGACTGGAGCGAGACTTTCGGCATGGCGGTGGCATGACCTGACAGTGGAGCCAAGAATTACTGGTTTCAGTCGGGACTCCTGGCGTTAGTGAGAAAGTGGCTTCAATAGCAGCAGTGTTGTACTCCTGGTGTCACTGAGGCAGCAGGAGCGACAGGAATCCCCCAGTTGCAGTCATGGTCGACCTGAAGCGGTGACACCTGGCTATCGGTGAGGCGGCAGCAGCAGCAGAACCAGGGACTCCTGTTTGACTTGACCAGATCAATCCAAGATTTTCTCATGGGACTATTAACTTGATCCCAAATCATGGTTTCTTGAAGTTCTCCCACTTCCAGTGTTAAACTGATTGGTCTTAAATGGTGGGTCAATATTGATAGCCTTGATTGAACACTGTTGTAATGTTTTCAATTTTTCCTTTTCATCATGCATCACCTCCAGAAAACAAATTGGGTCTGACAATAACCATCATTGTCACTTCAACTTCCATGCTCACTTCCTTCAATATTCTTTAATGTACCTCATTGGTTTTGGTTGATTGTCAAGTATTGCCACTTCACGTGATGAAGGAGTAGCAATCCAAAAGTTTGTGATTTCAAATAAACCTGCTGGACTATAACCTGGTGTTGTGACTTCTCACCTTGTCCAGCTTGTGTGGGGCATCAGGGACACTTCTCCAAATTTGAGATTCCAGGATCAACTTGTCACATTGAGCAATGCACACAGAAACAAGTAAACGGATATGAAATGAAATAAGGGTAGATAATATGATCCAAATTTCTCAACTCTTTTGTTGAGTCGAGAAGTCTGAAGATAGTCTAGATGAAAGATGAAGTACATTTTTAAAGTTTACGTTCGTCAATTATCATTCCTTCAGCAAAATAAGTACGTTCAAGCAATATTCACTTTGCACTACTTGCTAAAGCTCTGTACTATATTGTTTACACCAAGATACACACCCATCCCATCTTTATACAAATATTATGGAAGTATTTAAATTCTAATGATAAGGAAATGTGATGGCCCTTGACATCAAGGCAACATTTGCTTTGAACGTTGCATTTAAGGAGCCTTTGCAACTTTGAAATCAAAAGGAAGCCAGATGATAACGTCCCTCTCACTGAAGTTATTGCTAGCTCAAAGATAGATAAAGCTTTGGCTGCTGGAAACTAAGTCAACATAGCCCCAAGCCATGGCAGCAGAAGTTCACTGCAATATCTTAATCCAAACATGTTCAGCTACTTCAAAGACTCATCTAACTTTAGGTCAAAAATGAAGGTGTTTATATCATATTTTGTTTCCAGCTTTCTCCACGTTTCTTTCTTCATTCCTGCATTTCACATTTGGTTGATTGCCATGCAGCTTACACAACTAATCTGGACAAATGTTTGATTCTATACCTCATTCGTCACCACTTCTTTGGTCATGTATACCACCAAGCTTTTTCTTTAAAGTTAACCTTTTCCTGCATTTGATCCAATCAAAGTTTGTTCTTCCTGATCAAAAGTCTCCTCCCTTTCCTCACTATTGAACAGTCATTGATCTGAAACCTTGAGCATTTCCAGTACTTGCTGTTTTAATTTCTGATTGCCAGCAACTGCAGTTATTTTAGTTTGATTTTGTGGTATTGAGCAAATTTCTCCTTTTCGTGGACAGGACATCCCTGCAGAGTTTTCAACATTATCCACTGATATTGGTCTGTAGCTGTACTGAGTAGGTTGGCTTGTATAGGCATAAAAATCTACAGCACTATGACTAGGATATTGACAGGGGCATAGCCTTTGCTGTTTCGTGGAGTGAAATGGATGTGAGATAATGGGGGATGGAATTGATTAGATTTTGTTTTAATAAAAAACCCTTTGAAGACAATGTGGACAAAAATCTGCAATGTGTTGCCCATCCCCAACTGCCATTGAGTGGCTAGGTCATTTCAGAGGACAGTTAATCACAATCTTATGAACCACAATTATTCCAGCTGTAAACTTGGAGTAGTACATACGTCAGTTTAGCTAAGAGCCTAAAGGACATGGGTGAATAAATTGGATGACAGTCAACAATAGTTTCACGAGCTTCAAATTTGAGAATTAACCTGGGCCTGTGGATTAACTAATCCCGACATACGAACACCAAGTCACCAACTTCTCTATATGCTGCATCCATTTCACAGTATTTGCTGTCTGATAGCTTCACCAAGTTGCACTTCTTTTTCAGGAACCCCCATCGGAGGTCCTAGCATGATGTTCTTTTTGAATCCAGCTAGGTGCTTGAGTTGAAAGTATCTGTTGATGTAGACACATACCAGGCTACTACGTTTCTAATCACAGCGAAGTTCGTTTCCTTTTGTTGGCACACAGTGCCTCATGAATGCCTGGTTTTGAATCCACCCTAATTAGATTGGTGAACAGGCACAGAACACAATCCTCAATATGTAGACAAGGACATTTTGGTCTCAGAGAATAAAGTAGGGGCAGAACGAAATTTAGTTAGACAAGAAAATAGTGCATAGTTTTCAGTTGTTTTCTTTCCTCCAACAGTTAAGTTCTGCGCTAACCTTTTTACTCAACCACTGAGGCCCTTAAGTGGCCAATAAGTGACCACCTAAGCGTCAAAGCCCACCATTTCTGAGATTAACCCAGCTGTAAACCTGCCAATAAGCTGTCCTCTCAGCAAAGAGACAGCACAGGCTGTGTAGAGGGTTCGATCCAAAGTACTCATGGCCTCTTCAAGGGCATTTTCATAGGACAAGGGAGTGGAGTTAAGAACTGCCTTGCTCCTTCTGGTGACCTCGTCCCACCACCAAATAAATCATCTATTTTTGACCTGGGTCCTTTGTTTCTTGGGTTTTTTTTTAAAATCCGGCAGCAGTCAGGGCCTGTAATCCAGTGCTGCTTTTAGTCCAACGTATGTAATAATGAACAAGGTCTTGGACCCTCATCTCAAACTCTGCACCGTCACCACCAAAATCAACAACTTGATAGATTCCCAAGTTTAATTTTCAAATCTGTAGATTTTACATCAGTGTTCAATCCACTTTGGTGCCCACTTCAGCTCCTGTTAGGATACTTAATGTTAGTCGGCTGTTTGTTAATTAAGATCACCATAAGACAACTAATTCTATTCAAATCCAACGATCCTTTACATGTACTGTCAGTTACTATTGATGAGGAGCAGGAATCCCTGTTGGTAATGATTTTCCCCTAGCCCAGTCACACGCCATAAGTGGCTAACCAAATGCAAGTTAGATTGAATTAACATCTTTATCTTTTTGTTTCAGTAGCACTTGAACATCAGATCATTCCGCCCAAGTGCTGGAGATCACCAATGGCACAGAAAAGAATTACAATCTAAAAAAGACAACTGGTTTAGAGAAGAAGCCAGATAGTGAGAAGAAATTTGGTTGCAAAGTTTAGTGCAAAGCTGAACACAGTATTCATGAGATGATGACATTCATTAAGATGCAGATTGATCCGAACAATCATTTTCAACAGAACCAGAGTATGTCTTCTAATGCTGAATGAAACATTTTCAAGATGTTTCTTATGAAAGTTACTGTAATGACAAAATCAGTAAGGAGATGCAAAGATGGAGAATACCACAATTAGTGCAGCGTGACATTAGAAAGTAGAAGCAAAGGCTAAAATATCTTCAAGTCATACTCAGAAATAATCTTCAGTTAATTATTTAATCGTACCTGTTGTCAGTAGACTGTCCGGCTGTTGCTATTAAAGTAGAGGAACTAACAAAAACAAAATCATTTGCAGTTTTGTTATGGCACTGCCAGGTCTGAAAAATAAAAATTTATGAATGCATAAATATGTAGCGTGTTAATAAATTCCACCTTTTATTAACATTGAATTTAAACAGAAAATGCAGTTAATTATCAGCTCACCAGGTAAGGTTTTGGTGTAGCTCCTAAAGCAATTGGACTTGTTTGCCAGAAGCTCAGGAATCCATCGCCATCAACAATTCCAAACTGATAAAAAGACATGGTTACATATTTTATTAATCTAAAGGAACTAATTTCATTTTCATTATTATGCAAGCCATTAATCATCTTTTTCGCATTCCAATGCTCAACAGAAATGATACCAAAACATTAGTATAGTAAAACATCAAGCAAGTGAGTTCAGTACCATGCTTGCCACACTAGTTTAGAACACGTCAAGCATCAATTATGTAGTATAAAACTGGATTCACATTCTACTCAGACGAATACATGTGTCAGGTTCCCTCTGTCATGTAATAAAACCACGACATAAACGTAGGTGAATCTTGAAAGGTATGTTCAAGTATTACATTGCAGCAAAAGGGGAAACCTGAAGTCCAAACAAAGGAGGCACATCTTTGGAAGGATGATTCTAAAGTTGGCTGCAAGTGAGTTTTACAAACAAAGGTGGGAGAGGGTGCAAGATCAGGGAGAGTGTCTTAAGATTAAGGCCTATGCTACTGAAAACATATCTTTCAAAAGGAGGGAAGGATCTACACAGGAAAGAGATGGGGAGTGCTAAAAATAGTGGATTATAGGATCAGAGGAGGTCACAGAAGATTGAGGTCATTGACAGCTTTCAAGGTATGGTTGAAAATTTATTGCATTGCAATCCCACAGTAGCAGCTCATACTGCTAAAGGCAACATGCAGATGAAGGAGAGCTTAAGGATAAATACTCGGGAGATTCTTGTCAGCAGGGCAAGTGTGATTAGACAAGTCCTTGCTTGGGCTGTGCTGGCTTTCATCAAATAGGTAAAGAGAGTGGATTGAACTTAAGATAACATGGTGTGAAGCTGGATGAACACAGCGGGCCAAGCAGCATCAGAGAAGAAAAGTTGCCGTTTCGGGTCGAGACCCTTCTTCAGAAATGGGGAAGGGGAAAGGGATCTTGATGTAAATAGGGAGAGAGGGGGAGGTGGATAGGAGATGGATAAAAGAAGGAGATAGGGTGATAGGAGACAGACAGATCAAAGAGGTGGGGTTAGAGCCAGTGAAGGTGAATGTAGGTGTGGAGTTAGGGAGGGGATAGGTTGGTCCAGGGAGGACGGACAGATCAAGGAGGTGGGATGAGGTTAGTGGGTAGGAGATGGGGGTGGGGCTTGAGGTCAGAGGAATGGTTAGGGAGGCAGGGACTAGCTGGGCTGGCTTTGGGATGTGGTCAGGAGAGGGAAGATTTTGAAGCTTGGTGAAGTCCACATTGATACCATTGGGCTGCAGGGTTCCCAAGCAGAATATGAGATGCTGTTGCTGCATCTTTTCGGGTGGCGTCATCGCGGTAATGTAGGAGGCCCAGGATGGACATGTTGTCTGAGGAGTGGAGGGGTGAGTTGAAATGGTTTGCGACTGGGAGGTGTAGTTGTTTGTTGCGAACTGAGTGTAGGTGTTCCGCAAAGTGGTTCCCAAGCCTCTGCTTGTTTTCCCCAATGTAGAGGAGGCCACAACAGGGACAGTGGATACAGTATATCACATTAACAGACGTGCAAGTGAACATCTGTTTGATGTGCAAGGTCTTCTTCAGGCCTGGTATGGGGGTGAGGGAGGAGGTATAGGGGCAGGTGTAGCACTTGCTTCGGTTGCAGGGAAAAGTGCTGGGGGTGGTGGGGCTGGAGGGGAGTGTGGATCGGACAAGGGGGTCACGGAGAGGGTGGTCACTCCGGAGAGCACATAAAAGGGCATGGAGGGAAAAATGTCTTTGGTGGTGGGGTCGGATTGCAGATGGCAGAAATGTTGGAGGATGATGCATTGAATTCGGAGGTTGGTGGGGTGCTATGTGAGGATGAGGGAAATTCTGTTTTGATTATTATTGTGGATAGGGAGTGTGAGGGATGAGTTGTGGGAGATGCAGGAGACATGGTCAAGGGCATTTTTGATCATTGTGGAGGGGAAGCTGCGGTCCTTGAAAAAAAAAAGGACATCTGGGATGTTCGGGAGTGGAATGCCTCATCTCAAGAGCAGATGCGATGGAGGCGAAAGAATTGGGAATAGGGGATGGCCTTTTTACAGGAAGGTGGGTGACAGGAGGAGTATTCAAGGTCGTTGTGGGAGTCGGTAGGCTTAAAATGGATATCGGTTTCCAGGTGAATGCCAGAGATGGAGACAGAGAGGTGTCAGAGATGGCCCAGGTCAACTTAAGGTAGGGGTGGAAGGTGTTAGTCAAGTGGATGAACTGTTTGAGCTCCTCGTGGGAACATAAGGCGGCGCCGAAACAGACATTAATGTAACGGAGAAAGAGATGCGGGATAGGGTAAGTGTAGCTTCGGAAGAGGGGTTGTTCCACATATCCTACAAAGAAGCAGGCATAGCTTGGGCCCATGCGGGTACCTATGGCCACCCCCTTAGTCTGTAGGAAATGGGAGGAATTAAAGGAGAAGTTGTTGAGGGTGAAGACAAGTTCAGCTAAGTGGATGAGGGTGTCTGTGGAGGGAGACTGGTCGGGTCTGCGGGATAAGTAGTAGTGGAGGGCCTTTAGGGGACCAGGGAATTGCAAGTTCTGGATGGCATGGGTGGTGTCATCGACATAGGTAGGGAGTCCCTGGACCAAGGGGGAGAAAATGGAGTCCAGATAGGTGGAGATAAGTTCGGTGGGGCAGGAGCAGGCAGAGGCATTGGGTCAACCAGGGCAGTCAGGTTTGTGGATTTTGGGAAGGAGACAGAACCTTGCGGTGCGGGGTTGGAATGATGAGGAGAGAGGCTGTGGGTGGGAGGTCACCTGAAATGATGAGGCTGTGGATGGTTTGGGAGATGATGGTTTGGTGCTCGGGGTGGGGTCATGATCAAGGGGGCAATAGGAGGAGGGGTCAGAGAGCTGGCATCTGTCAGTGCGCCATACTACAACTGCGCCTCCCTTGTCTGCGGGATTGATGGTGAGGTTGGGATTGGAGGGAGTGGAGGGCTGCCCGTTCTGCAGGGGAGAGGTTGGAGTGTGTGAGAGGGGTGGAGAGGTTGAGGTAATTGATGTCTCGACGACAATTAGATAAGAAGAGGTCGAGGGAGGGTAGGAGACCTTAGGGTGGTATCCAGGAGGGGGTGCGTTGGAGGCTGGAGAAGGGGTCAGTAGAGGGAGGGTTAGGCTCACGATTAAAGAAATAAGCATCGAGGCAGAGAGAAAAAAAACCACTCCACGTCCAAACAAGAGCTGTATTCGTCCAGGTGTGGGTGGAGGGGGGCAAAGGTGAGTCCTTTATTAAGGTTTGGTTTCGTGACAGGATCAAGGGGACAGTGGGGAGAAAGGCATGAGCATGAGATTTATGGGGAAAAGCAACAGAGATGTACCGTATTGACAAACCAGTTGGGTTTACTACAATCCAATGCCTGTCATTGTTACTTTTGTCTGCACTTTTAAAATTTAGATTAATTCACAGTTCATGATGCTTTGTTTGACAAGTATAAAAATTACATTACAACATTCATTGTGTAAATCAGCAAACTAGAACATCATTTGCAACAGTACAATAGAGGCTGCAAGTTCTCCACAGAGCATTTTACACCTATTCCAGGAACGCATGACATAGTTATATGCCAAGTACAAATTGTTTTATTCCCCAGTATGTGTATGCTTTATTTTTCAGACATCATACCTTATTACCCTGATGATTAAATCGTATTCTCGTTATCCTGGAGCTGCCAGAAGGTCGAAAGCATGCTAGTTGATGAGAGTGACCCCATTCAAACATTCGAACACTACCATCTTGAGCACCAGTTAGATCTAAATCATTGCAGAAATAATTCTTAATTATTGAACATACAACAAAACTTATCTTAAAATCTAGCATCACCTGGAAGTGCTCAGCCATGAATGGTCAGCTCCTTCTGCTCAGTGCTGAATGCCTGAGCAGCTCCATGGATCAGGGATCAGTTTGTCTATAGGACCTTCTAGAGTTCAAACAAACACCCAGATAGGATTTTGTTTTAAATGAGCACACTTCTTTATAACAAAAACAAATTCCTGGGAAAACTCAGCAGGTCTGGCAGCATCCATTGGGAGAAAACAGAGTCAATGCTGAGTCCAGTGATCTTTTGTCAGAAATGAAGTGTTAACTGGTTGAAGAGGAAAATGGGCCAAATGTTGGCAAATGGAACTGGCTCAGATTGGGATGTCTGGTTGGTTTGGACGAGTTGGACTATAAAGGTCTGTTTCCTTGCTGTATGACTTTATCGTTCTCTACAGGTGCTGTCAGATCTGTTGAGTTTCTTCAGCACTTGGGACGTTGTTTCAGATTTTCAGCATCTGCAATTAATGATCTTTCATTACACTTTTAGATCAGACCAATTAACATGCCTGAGAAACAAGCTTTTCTGTACAGTTGAGAATGTTGAGAAATTTATTTTGTTCAGATTAAATTGGAAATCCTTTTAAAATTTGCAAGAACAGTTTGATTTTAGGAGCACACTGGAAAGCAGTTGACCCAGAATGGTTAAAAGAAACTATGAGGCTAAACTACACTAGATATTAATTACCAAAATCACATTTCATTTATTTTGTTCATATGTTTAGCCCTGGCTTACAGATATCAGGTGGGTAAAAATCATTTAAAGAAAATGGATCTTCACAAGACTGGTTAAACGGAGAACATTCCAGATACCATTTAGCTTTTTTGATGCAGAATATTTTCTACTCTTGATAATCAAATTATTAACTTTTACATGCTTGACAGTTATCTGCATCAACATCTAGAGACAATGCTAGGAAAAGTCAGATTTCTAGTTCATTTATTCAGAAATTACCTTATCTTTTGTCATTTGCAGAATAGATTTCCTTCACTTAGCAACTACACACATTAAGTGAGAACTGTCACACTGTCAAAAATTGCTGCATTAAAAAAATGACCACCTTTTTTGGTCAATTATCTTCGACCCATTTCCTCTGGATTGTGACCGTTCTGTCAAAGGAACAGTTGCCCTTAATTTCGATATCAATATCATTCATAGACTTCACTACCTTTATTCAACATCACTTTACCTTCCTCTGTTAAAGGGAAAATAAACCAGCTTTCTATCCTCTTTGTAACCGAGAACTATCCCTAATACCAAACTCATCAAATTGCTCTGCAACTTTCAAACTAACAGTCCCAAATGATTATTTTTGAACACAATGAGGAGGATTGATCATTAGACCCTTCAAACCTACTCCACTACTCACTAAAATCACAACTAAGATCGCAACATTCCCACACAGCCCACTAACTTTTAAATCTTTTGCTTATGAAGAACATATCAATCTCTGCCTTAAAAAAAATTTAAAATCTCTGCCTCCATCACATTATGAGGAAGAAAGTTCCAAAGTTGGAGAAAAATGCTTCCTTATCTCTATTGCAAAACGGCAATCCTTGTTAAAAAAAAGTGGAAGCATCCTTTCTGCATGCAACTTAAGAGTCCTTACGATCTTAAGCAAAAACAAACTGTTGGAGAAACTCAGTGGGTCTAGCAGTATCTATGGAGAGAAAGCAAAGTTAATGTTTCAGATCCAGTGACCGTTCTTGTTGTTCGTTCCATTATATAGATTCCAGACTGGTCAGTGCATCTTTACAAGAGAGTTACATGACATCACAATGAGACAAAGATTTCTGCCTCATCTTCAGTCAGGCTCATAGTGTTGGAGTGTTGGAGTCATGAAATGTAATGTGCAACAACATCAGTAAGCACAGAACTGAGATAATGTTAAATCTGTGATACTGCAGTAATGTAAATAGTTTGCGTTGCTCAAAGTTGAAAATCTGTTTCAACATTGTTGTCACATGTCATGTGAACTGTAAGGGGCGGGTCTCAGACAATATCACACTGTTAGTGAAGTTTGACCCAAGAAACCGCATCATAATGTTAGTAAGTGGGCATGCGAAGATAACAGTGACAACTGGTTAGGGATGACGAGTTGGTACAAAAAGGTAATAACAGCACTGAAGAGTTTCCTTTCCCTGAACAGACATGCCTTTTCATCTGAGTTCAGTGCTAAAATTACAACGACAACCAAGACTAAAGTGCTTCAATCTGTGCTGAAGCAAGGTAACATTTGTGGAGGAGAAACAATAGCAAGCACGCTTCCTCTTGCAAAAACACCAACCACAGACTCAAGCCTGCTACTTTTAAATCAATAAGAAGAAAAAAAGCCAAAAGGAAAAAAAAAAAGTCCATTACATTGCACAGAATTTTATACTGGCACTTTAAAGAACACAAATATAGAAAGCAAGTGTCTGACCATGGATTGGCACACCATTGATATTCATACAATCCCTACAGTGTGGAAACAAGCCCTTTGGCCCTATATATATCACCTTATAACCCACCTAAGCTACACATCCCTGAACACTACTGGCAACTTAGCATTGCCAATCCACCTCGCCTGCACATCTTCCGATTGTGGGAGGAAAGCCACGCACACACACGGAGAACATGCAATCTCCACACAGACCGTCGTCCAAGGGTAGAACTGAACCCGGGTCCCTCATGCTGTGAGGCAACAGTGCTAACCACTGAGCCATATGCTATCAGAATTTCAGATATAGAAAGAAATTTCTACACAGAAATTATCAGTCATTGATTTGGGAAACAATGAAAGACAGGCAAATTCCTCCTGCTTTGGAAAATCATCTAGAATTTCTACTCATGACCACAAAGATTCTGACACAATTTCCTACGCCTTAGAAGAACAAGTAACAGTCTGAAATTCATATCATTGTTTCACTAGTCTGTTGTCACTACCAATAAATTCTTAGGCAGGTGTCAACACAAAAGGCATGGAATGTAATTGAAAAGCTAATAAGGCAGTCAATTGTTACACCAAAAAAATTCAGACTACAGACTACCTATCACCTGACTAACATTTATGCCAAAAATGAACACTAGTTCATACATTTTTCTCTGCAGTCACAGGAACTTGCAACTTTTAGAACACTTTCATTTGATATTGTTTCTTCAAGTTATTATTTGGATTATTTGACAAATGGGATATATTCTAACTTGAATCATTCAATCTGAATCACCGTAGTGATATTGCAGTCTTCAGAAAAATTAACGTGAAATTAACAGTGGCAAGGTTGGTTATTCCCAGAATCCAAACTATTAGTTAATAAACTTTGTTTGAGAAAGTTTGCTTTCATAAAACAGCTATTTGTTGTTGACCTGATGGGTAATTTGTTGAAACCCGACTTGTTTTTAATAATGTTAGAGATAGTAGGAACTGCCGATGCTGGAGAATCCGAGATAACACGGTGTGAAGCTGGATGAACACAACGGGCCAAGCAGCATCAGAGAAGAAGGGTCTCGACCCGAAATGTCAAACTTGCATGCTCCTCTGATGCCGCTTGGCCTGCTGTGTTCATCCAGCTTCACACCGTATTATCTCTTTCAGCCAAAGACCTACTTAAGTGGTTTTTTTCACCAACTTGGTTAAATTTACAATTTATTGTAACTAATGGAGTCGGACCAGAAAAAGAAGCAATGCACCTCTCTAACCTCAGATCATAACAAATAGTTTAAAACATTCTTCATGTATACTTACAATAAGGTAGTGTTGGATGTGAAGCCATTCTTCTGGCATTGTTCATATTCCTCTTGATCATCTGTCAAGGTGAACAGTTTACATTGTTAAATGGAAAACAAATGCAGTAACATTTCTAAACCTTTTGATACATAGCAAATACAAGCACATTAAAGATACCGAACTTTGACACCCTAATCACAATGTCTGCAAAACTTGAAAACAATTTTTTGACCTGCACCAACAGTCACTACATTAGATTCTGTTTCTCTATTTTCTCATTTAACTTCTAGCCAAGTTCTCTGTACTATAGGTAGGTCTCCTGTTGCACTTCAACAAATGTTTTACGATTTTAAGAATAAGTTACACAACATGAGATTATTATTGCTGGTACATAGAACAATCAGGGTGTTGTTGAGACAATACACAGATACAGCTGTAGTCAGTTAGGTATTTGATGCAACACAACATTTTGCTTCTCAGCATTATATCTGTATAAATTCTTTTCATACTGTACAGGTCATTTTAAACTAATATTGGCTGGTTTATACAGTTTGAAACAAAACAACCCAAAATAAATAAATCAGATTTAATCAAGTGAGAAAACAGTATTTTACTGTTGTTATTCATACAAGGAAGATTAGGAGAAGGCCATTTCACCCCCTCCAACTTGATCCTGCTTTTCCCCGATAACCCTTGATCTCCTTAGTCCCAAGTGCTATGTCCAACTCCTCCCTGAGATCATAATATTTTGGCTTTGAATGCTTTCTGTGGAAGCAAAAGCCACAGGCTCACCAGTCTCTGGGTGAAAAATCCTCTCATCTCATTCCTAAATGGTTTAACCCATTTCCTTAGACTGTATTCCCTGGTGTGGACTTCCCTGTCATTGGGAACATCCTTCCTGCTGTCTATCTTGTCTACTCCTGTTACAGAATTACAAGTTTCTACGCGATTCCCCTCATTCTTCTGAATTCCAGTGAATATCAAACTAACAAACTTAACCTCTCCTGCTATGTAGTTTTGCCATCCCAGGAATCAGTCTGGGAAACCTCCTCTACGGTAAGAGCATCCTTCCCCTGGTAACAGACCAAACCGGAACACAACATTTCAGGTGCGGTATCATCAAGTCCTCGTAGCTAGACATCCTGTTCCTATTCTTAAATCATCTCATTATGAAGGTCAACATATCTGTTGCCTTTTTGACTGCCTACTGTACCTGCATGCTCATTTCCAGTGATTATTGTACGAGGGCACCCAGGGCTCACCTGTATATTTCACACTCTCAACTTCTATCCATTTAGATAATAATCCATTTTCCCGTTTTTTTTTGCTCTAAGTGAATATCTGCGCATTTTTTCACATAATGCATCTGCCATGTATTTGCCCACTCACAAACCTCGTTCAAATTAAACTGAAACAACTCTGCATCTATCATCACTGTACAACATTCAACTCAATGACTTGAACAACTCTTGTATACTCTTCTAACTGAAGAATGTCTGCAAAAGGACTTAACTGGAACAGTTTTTCACAGCAGGGAATTAAACTTCAATGATTTTTGAACATTCATTCTCAGGATGTGGGCTGTTGCTACTGGTACAACTGGTAAATGCAGTTTCTTGCCAGGAACTGGTGGCAGGTATGTCTGAATTTCTTGCAGTGGCCATGGCAGTTTAACACTTTTTAAACTACACACATTGTCAAGTACTCTGTCGGGGGTCTTGAATCTCAAAATTGATAAGCCTACTTTGCATCCTGAAACAAACTTTTCAGCTAGTAGGAAAGACATCTGGAAGGGTAGATTGCTGCAGGATTAAAGCAGCATGGCAGCTACCCAGAATTCTTATGTACAGTTGTATAAACCTCCTTGGGGATACAGACAGCTCCACAATGCTATGGAGGCACTGTTTAGTTGATAAATATACTTCAGTGATCTGGGAATGCTTTAATTGACACATACGTAAAGTCAGCAACATCCTGACCATCAGGCGGCCAGCAAGATCCACTTATCTTACAGCCCTCTCAACTTTCATGTGTCACTACAATCACAAAGTTGACATACTGGCTCCTGTGGTAAACAAAGCATTCTTCTATCATATGCATTTGGAAGTGCCTGGTGACAGCAATCATCTCATGACAAATTCTGACTGCGCATGCACATTTAAAAATCTGCACGTACGTATGAAATATAAAGCAGATTTTTAAAATTTAAAAATTTACTTGGTTTGACAAAAGCTTCATAAATTCTGAAAATGAAAATGAGAAAAAAAAAATCACTATTCAATTTAGTTCTGAGATTTCACAGCTACTACACATACTCCTGAGCATGAGAAAACACTTAAATTGGGACAACTCACTCAGAGGTAGTAAGAGCTGCCAATGCTGAAGTCAGTGATAATAGTGTGGAGCTGGAGGAACACGGCAGGTCAGGCAGCAGAGCAGCAGGCAAGTTGACATTTTGGGTCAGAACCCTTCTTCAGAAATGGGGGAGGTGGGGAGGGAGCTCAGAAGTAGATAAAGAAAGGGGGTGGGGGTGGGTTAGATAGGTGGGATGGTGACAGGTCAGTGCAGGTAGGCAGTGGTGGGGATTGGTCAGTGAAGTGGGAGGAACGCATAGGTGGGAGAGAAGATGGACAGGTTGCGTCAGATCAAGGAGGCGGGGATAACAGGGAGGGATGGTCATGGAATGAGGCCAGGAGTGGGCAGATTTTGAAACTGGTAAAGTCCACGTTGAGACATTAAATTGGGACTGGAGGGATCCAATAAAATTAAGTAATGTTAACGCAGGGAAGCTTCACGACAAGCCATACTGGGCACTGCTAAAACCACATTTGGAGTACTGTGCACAGTTTTGGGCTCCTTACTTAGGAAGCATTTGAAGCAAATCAAAGAAGGTTCACTCATCTGATTTGGGGATGAAGGGGTAGTGTTCAAATTAAAAAATGGGCAGATAGGTTGGGCCTGGATCCACTGGAGTTTAGAATAATTACTAATTTTTTTTGCAACATAAGTCACAAACATGAGGTGTGCCCTCAGGTGGTACAACAATTCAAATGATTTAGATTAGATTCCCTACAATGTGGAAACAGGCCCTTCGGCCCAACAAGTCCACACCACCCCTTGCAGCATCCCACCCAGACACATGCCCCTATAACCCACACGCCCCTCAACACTACAGGGCAATTCAGCATGGCCGATCCACCTAGCCTGCACATCTTTGGACTGAGAGACGAAACCGGAGCACCCGGAGGAAACCCACGCAGACACGGGGAGAATGTGCAAACTCCGCACAGACAGTCGCCCGAGGCTGGAATCGAACCCGGGTCCCTGGTGCTGTGAGGCTGCAGTGCTAACCACTGAGCCACCATGCCACCCTTAGTTGATTATAAGCCTCCTTTTAATTTTCTGGTGTTTCAGCTTTTTAAAAAATTGAGCAGTGCATATTTAAGGTCAGTTTATTGCAAAAATTACTTAGTTATTCAAGTGAAAGTGTTAAGGTTATGGCTAAAAATGTAAGATTCAGAAGTGGGTAACAATAAAAGATACTTATAAAGATGAAAAATAGCTGTGTCTAAAACTGCTTCAGGCTGGCTTACTGGAAGACATCTGCTTCCAAAGTGAAGGGGTTGAAGTTAGATTCAGCAGCTACAACTTCTTCCACTATTGAATAGTTTGTATTTGCCTGTACATAGATTCAGTAGACTGAGACAGACAGGAAGGGTTCCACATAAGTTCTACCATGAAGCCTCTTGCAGATTGTCTGGACACTTTCAACAGAACGACAGTCTATTTCCTTCCACTCCATTTGGCTAAGAACCCTTTCTCTGATGTTCCTCAATATTCTTCATTAGGGGTTCTGCAAAAAAATGGTTGCTCACAACCTATTTGATATACTTAAAATCATTGCGAGCTGAAATCCACCTCATCACGCTTTCATATCAGGTACAAACCCACCCACTGTCTTTTAGTTGGGCAATTAATCTTCAACTGTCTTAGCCATTAGGTTAGATGGCATTTATTTCCAGGTTGTGGTGAGCTCGGAAGAGCTAACTGCATCTTGATGATGGCTCCCTGGAGGAGTTTGTTTTTCCCTCACCTTCACAATTGCACAAAAGTCTCTAATGACTTCTTCTCAAATTAAGCAGAGGGTAGTCCTAATACCAGACTGTATGCACAAGCACAGTCCTTTTTTGGAGTAACCAGAACTCGGGAATTTGTTTAAGGATTAGAGTCCTCCCAGTTAAGACGGAGAGGAGGAGATTGTTTTTCTTTGAGGTTTAAAAATCTGTGGAATTCTCTTCCCCAGTCACTGTTAGAGGCAGGGTCATTGAATAATTTTAAAAGGTCAGTTATAGAGATGGAATTATACAGCATGGAAACAGACTCTTCAGTCCAACATGTCCATGCCAACCAAATATCCTAAATTAATTTAATCCCATTTTCCAGCAGTTAGATTATATTCTAAAACTATTCATGTACCCATCCAGATGCTTTTTCAATGCTGTTAGTTGTCCCACCTCCTCCACTTCCTTTAGCAGCTCATTCCATACATGCACCACTCCATGCAAGAAAACATTACATAAGATTCTTGATAAACAAGGGAGTTAAGTTATAGGAGGTACACTGGAAAGTGTAAGCGAGGGCACAATTATATTAGCCATGCATCCTAATTTCCTTATTGGTATCTTTCCACAATCATGTTTCTGTATGCAATGCCTGGCTCCAACCTGGAGATTTTTCTCAATCGAGACTCACTGACTGCAATTTTGCTCCGGTTTCTTGATACCGCATTTAAACCATAAAATACAGGAGCAGAATTTAGCCATTCAGCCTTCCGAGTATGCACTGCCATTCGATCATGGCTGATAGTTTTTCTTTGTAACCCTTAATCCCTTTAGAAATGAAGGGCCGTCTGTCTGTCTTAAGTACTCTCAACGATTTGGCCCCCACTGCCTTATTTTGCAATGAGTTCCACAGATTAACCACCACCTCTTGGTCAAATTCTGCCTCGACGTCAAGGGAAGTCATAATACCCTAAATCCTTATTTGTTGAAGATGAATGGTTGACTCAGTAAATGCAAAGGTTAACTGAATAAATGCAAAATCATCATACTCACCACAGATGCCCCTCTGCCAGTCTGCATGCTGCCTAGCCATGGCATATTTATTGGAGTGCCAGGAACACTGGGAGTATAGGGTGTACTGCACTGCAAATCACCAAAATCATCTCTTGCATGAACAACCAGAAACTCATCAGATCTATGACGAAATAGAAAAAGAACCAATTAAACCAGAGAGAAATCCTTAGAGATTTCATCCAAATTTGACGTTTCTCCATTTCTTGGCAAAACATATCTGATTGTGCACCAACCAAACATAATCTTTATACAGAATTAAAATGCAGGTTTCAACTTCAAAACAGCTCGAATAATTTCTTTAGTCATATTTACTGCAAGACTGTACAACTTCAGATGAAATGGCTTGCATTCATATAGCTTTTCTAACTTAGAAATCCCAAAACACTTCACAACCAACTTAGTCACTCTGAAGTGCAGTCACTGATGTAAAGTAAGTAATACCATAACAATTCACATACAGGCTGCCAGCTAAGAGCAATTAAATAAATAGCCAAATGATACATTATATTGGTTGACAGATAAATATTGGATGCAGCATTCGGGTATTTCCCTCTTCTTCTTTAGATAATGCTGTGGGACATTTCAGAAGTAACCAAACGTCTTAACCTCTCATCCAAAACATGGTACCTGGAATAGTTCGGTACTCCCTCACTACTACGTTGTAGTGTCATGCAGTGTGGTTAACTACATCAAGTCCTTAAAATGTTTCACATAATCAACTGGAACACCACTCAAGGGAAATACAAGTTAAGGGTTTGCAATCTGACCATCTGAGGCCCCAAATCATCCAGAGTTAAACCAAAATGTAATCTTTCCATCTACAAAGCCAATAAATCAATACACCCTCCTTCAAATGCAATTCCTGAAACCAGGTGCCTTATACCAGATGCAGTCAGAGAAAGGCTCTACATAAAAACATCCTGGAAGTTTAGACTTATTAGCCTTTGAGATTTTATTTTTGTACCAGTATACTAGTTTTGGTAACATAATTAATCTCAAATCATTTTGTTCTGCTCCAGCTTTTAATTTCATTTAGGAAACACTGATTTATACAGAGTTACAGGGGATTTCCTCACATTTGTCTACATTGAACTCTCTTCAAGGTAATACTTAAGTAACCAAAGTCATCTTTGTTAAGCACCTTACAAGACCTCAGAATTTTGCAAAGCACATCATAATCTTAATAAACAAGAACAAAAGTTGAAGTACATTCCACAAAAAAACATTTGCTATTCACCACCATTCAGAGAAAGTACCCTGTATCTCTCGTATGCCTATCTTCCAATCAATTTTCAACTAATATCAAATTTCTTGTATATTATTCAGCCACATGCCTTCCAGAGGTCCATTTAGCTAAAATCAGGAGATGCTCACTTATTAAGGACATCAAAAAAACAAAGTGAAGACAGCTGAATATATCTTCTCTTCAATTGAACCAACTTTGTCTGGATATTCCTCTTCATTCATAAATGACTTCACAACTTAAACATCAAAAGAATGTGCGTTATGAAAGAGAAGACTAATTTATATAGGAAAGTTGAGATGATTTTTCTGATTAAAATGGATTCCATTTTAAAGGAAAATCCATCTCTCCTGTTAAGTAAGCACATGATGCTAAGATTGTAGATGCTTAGAAAAAATTTCATCATAACCCTTTTTTCCAAGGAAGACATTCAGGCTGGGGTGCTGTTCTGTTAGCTTAGCGTCTAATCAACACTTCACATGCACAATTCTCAACCTGAAATAATTAAAGATAAAAATAGAAATCGCTGGAAAAGCTCCACAGGTCTGGCACATCTGTGGAGAGATTTCGTAGTTTGGGCATCAAGTTGAGTGACCCTTCTTCAGAACTACAATATTGCAAAGGACAAGTGCACACTTTTCAACAAGCAGAATTTGCTCCACAGTACTTTCTCTAATAGATTGCCACAGATGTACAGTTAGAATGAAACTTGTCAATGTTTAAGCATCTTTTCGGAGCATTTATTTTTGGAATCAGTGTTGTACCCATCATGTTTGCTAACAGGTCATCTGACATACAATTTGAGTATCTCAGCCTTTCTGAATCAGTTTGAAAAACACAAATTCCAAATATTTTGTGTTTCAAGAGTGAAACCCTCATTGGAAGAAAACATGCATTGCTGAAATCTATAGAATTCCTTATTCTGGATGCTCCAAAAATTTTGTTTTTTCAGTGATGCATGAGTAACAAGTATTTTCAATATTTACATTAATCACAAAATCAAACTTTTCAAAAATCAAAGGCAACTTATGCATTTTAGGAAGGGCAATATAAAAATGACAAGACTCATTTACAGATATTTGACTCAAAACACAATAATTTAGATTGTCATTTTCATAGGCTGTGACTGCTTATGTACCAACACTTTGTATTTCTAATTGCTAATTCAGAATGGTCCAATATGGGTGCGCACAGCTCAAAATTATGAATGTGAAGTAAAATAATGACTGAATGCTTGGACATGCAATTGAGCGTCTATGAATTTGGATCATCATCTATGGGCAATTTCATATTGCATGGTCTTCACAATTACAGAGCAGAAAATCAAAATGGCTCTCAAAACATACCCTTTTGATTCCAGTTCAAACTCATCTTCAACCCAAGTGTAGATCTGGGTAGCCAGGATTGCAGACACATCTAGCTCCTGGATATCATGACTTGTGGCGATGGCAACACAGTTCCGATTAGCCTAAAAGGTGGAAAGGCAGACCACGTCAAGCTTTGACACTACTATTACAGAAAATTAGACTTCGTATCAAATTTCATTAAATGCAAATTAGATTAATATCTCTCGCAAGATCAATATTTACTGGCTTTCATTCGAAAAGAACATGGGAAAAAAATTACCGTAATTAACAGGCACTTTATGATGGAATTATGCGTTCACCTACTTTATTAATTGCAAATGCTGTAATGATGTCAGATTCTTTATGCACGATTCTTGCTCTTCCACCAGGATAACCAGAATCAGCTTCCACCTTTGCAAAACAAAACAAAAAAAGACGATATTCTGTATAATAACAATGCTCCTTGTTGCCTCATGGTGCATTGGCACACTTTTGTTATGCAGTTCTCAACATTTCCCCCCTCAAAAATTCACCTTTATCAATTTGCATATGGCTGCACAAGACTAACAAGAGAAGATTTTACTGTGAGATATACCCACTTTCGAAGCAAAACGATGATGTGTAGTTATGACACTGACATTCACACTGTATAAACAAAATGACACGCTGGGTTGAGTTTTGCTTTCTGGAAAAATGCTACTTTCCCCCACTATAGATTTCAGGTTTGTGCAAAACCAATTTTATCCTTTTGGTTTGCACTTCAATAACGATGGTAGCATTACTATTGACTCCTGAGCAGCAAGTGATTATTGTATCAGAGATGGTTACATCACAGACTGCCTGTATTCTGGGTAAAATGAATTTTGCTGTCTGTCCAACTGTCTTTCTGTCTCTTTGGGCTCTATCCTATTGTTGACCCCCTACACCACCCACCTCCCATTTTTCCGTATATAACACTTTCCCAGCCACCATCAGTTGAGGAAAGGTCAGTGGACTGTTTTCTGCTTCACAGATGCTGTCAGACGTGCTGAGCTTTTCTAGCAACTTTGGTTTTGTTCCTGCTTTACAGCATCCACAGTTCTTTTGGTTTTTATTTAGAATTTTGTTAGTAACTTGCCTACCTGATAAATTACAATCTGAGTTATATTTCTCACCTGATACATTATAATAAGAACAAGTGAGACTCTGCACCTTACATTACGTTGAACTAGGTTTGACTTCAAGTTTTGTATAGCACTTGTAATGAATATTGCAAAGCCTCTCAGAGAAGGTTGAAAAAATGAATAAATAGATGAAACCTATGGACATTGAACACAGGAAAGAGATAATTAAGACTGGCTCAAAGTTTAAACTGGATTAAAACTTGGTGCTGAGATTTTTTTTTGAAAAAAGTAAAGAAAATGAGAAGCTGCGGTTTACAGTCTGTGACAGTTTAGGGTCAGCTGACTGAAGGCTTTGCCTTTGGAGTAAGAGGGATTCACAGAAAGGTCAAATGGCTTGGGGAAGAAAGAAAGAAAGATTGGAGTAAATTATAATATTAGACAGAAGGAAGGCAATGACAGCCAAAGCTTTTAAATTTAATGCAATGTGGCAGAGACGCTGAGGGAGCATTCTTTTTTCCCCCATATGATGTAAACAAGGCAAGAATTTGTTGTTCCTCTGAACTGTCCTTGGAAAGGGGCAGTGACCGCTGGCTTCAACTGCCGCAGTCAATAGAAAATGCATACCAGAAAATGCCCACGTGCTTTCCTTAAATGCTAATTAGCTGATCCCACTACTCGGCTTTTTCTTGTAGCCCTCAAAGTTGGCCAGTTTCCTTTTGAAAGGAGTAATCAAATTAACTACCACCACACACTCAATTAATGCATTCCAGATCATTAGGGGAGGAGACTGTCAAGTGGTATTATCACTAGAACTGTTACCTCGGTCTCTGGGCTAACATTCTGTGTTCGACACCGCCATGGCAGATGGTGGAATTTGAATTCAATAATTCAATCTCTCTATGCAATTACGGATGGGCAGTAAATGCTGGCTTAGTTAATGATGCCCTCATCAGTGGTTAAAAGAAAAACACCAGTCCAGAAAAATAACTTCTTCCTAGTGTCATTACTGCTTTTCTTTTTGCCAATAATCTTTAATCTGTGTCCTTGGAGGTGTAGTAGACAGCAAAGGTTACCTCAGTACAACAGCATCTTGATCAGATGCGCCAATGGGCTGAGGAGTGATGGAATTTAATTTAGTTAAATGTGAGATACCGCATTTTGGAAAGGCAAATCAGGGCAGGCGTTATGCACTTAATGGTAAGGTCCTGGGGAGTATTGATGTACAAACAGACCTTGGAGTGTAGGTTCATAGCTCTTTGAAAGAGGAGCCACAGGTAGACAGGATAGCAAAGGTGGTGTTCGGTATGCTTGCCTTTATTAGTCAGTGCACTCAGCACAGGAGTTGGAGGTCATGTTGCGGTTGTACAAGATATTGATTAGGCCACTTTTTGTAATACTGTGTGCAATTCTAGACTCCCTGCTATAGAAAAAAAAACGTTGTGAAACTTGAAAGGGGTCAGAAAAGATTTACAAGGACTTTGCCAGGGTTGGAGGGTTTGAGGCTTAAGGAGAGGCTGAATACATTGGGGCTATTTACCCTGGAGTGTCAGAGGCTAAGCGGTGACCTTATAGAGGTTACATGATCATGAGGGGCAGGCACAGGGTAAATAGACAAAGTCTTTCCCTGGGGTAGGGGAGACCAAAACTAGAGGGCATAGGTTTAACATGAGAGAGGAACATTTAAAAGGGACCTAAGGGGCAACTTTTTCCATGCAGGGGGTGGTATGAATGAGCTCCCAGAGCATGAAGGCTGGTACAATTACAACATTTAAAAATGGCATCTGGATGGGTTATGAATAGGAAAGATTTTAGAGGGGTAAGGACCAAATGCTGCAAACAGATACCTGGCTGGTATGGACAAGTTGGACCGAAGGGTCTGTTGCCATACATCACTATGGCTCTAGTCAATATGAACAGTTTTTCCCTGTATTCTATGTCCACATTCACTGCTCAAGTTGAGGTCAAACTAGCATTTGATCCAGTTTTACCACGTCCTTCCATGCTTTCATCCTGTTTCTATTTTGAAAGCCCACGATCGACAGGCCATATTAACCATTTTCACAACTATTCTTGCAACCTTCAACAACTTATGTACATACACACCCATGCCCCTTTGCTCCATATCCCATTTAGAACTGCACCCTTTATTTTATATTTCTTTTTCTCATTCTTCTAAGATGTATTACTTCATGCTTCTCGTATCAAATTTAATTACCATGTGTCTGCAGCATTTACCCCATCATTTAAGATCTCCTGAAATGTGTAACTAACTTCCTCATAGTTCATAATAGGACCAAATTTGGTTAAATTTGCAAAGTTTGAAATAGAGTCCTGCATGAAGTCCAGATCAATAATATCAGTCAAGAAAAGCAATCGGCATAATCATGACCCACCCAGGGAGCGCCATTGCACATCTTCCAACCCTGCACAATTCTCTGCTTCTAGTCATGAAACTAAATTTCCTTTTTATAACACCACTGGGTTTTATTCCGTTTCAAAGTAGTTCTCAAACCAATTCTGTTGCACTTCAAAAAGGTTTATAATAGCAAACTATTACCTCATCAACTGTTACATTAAAATTAAAATCAACACTACTAACCATATTTTACTGTGAACAAATCTGCATGAAAATTTTTTGATTAATTTAAATTTGTGCACATGACTGTTTCTCAAAGCTTCCATGCCATTGAAATATAACCGACTGGCTTATAACTGTATGGCTTATCCTTTATCCATTTTTAAACACAGTGTAAAATTTGAAATTCTCTATCCTCTGGGATCACTCCTGAGTCTAAGGATAAGGGAGTCATTTGCAATTGTGTTAGCTCAAATCTGGTCCTCCTTTCCTGGTAACCAGGATTTGGTAGTAAACCTGTCCATCTCTGCTTCTTTAGTGAAGGTAAAGAAAAGGTCATCAGTTAGCTTGGCTATCTTTTAATGGTCATTTTAAAATCAATTAATTTATTCACCAGTTAATTGTTTTGGTACATTTTTGCACAGCAAATTGTTTTTCTGCTTCATACTGCAACTTTCAAGTCAAAATTCATCTTATCTTTCAGAAGTGAGTTCACTGACACCTTGAGGAAGAATAAAATTGGAATGTGGCCATTCATGTAAAAACATTGGATAACACGTGGTGTACAACATACATTGCAGTGATACATCGTAGCACCTTTGAATTCCACAAGCTCCACTGCCTGGCAGGACAAGGGAAAATGCACAGGGATACTACCACCTGCAAACTGCCCTCCAAGCCACACACCATCATGGTTTCAAATTTCACATGTTTATATGAAGGAAGTTATGATTGATTAACAATTTACTGTTAGAACGATTAATCTGGAATTCACAGTAAACTTATTATGAAATGATCAAGTCACATTAACGTTCACTAGGATATTAACATGGTGAAGTGGGGACTGTTTATGAATGTTGTTTATTTTAACCTCCTAAAACGGTTTTTGAGAAGACTCTACACAAGAGACTTAAAACAAAAACTAGGTGCATGGAACTTAAGATATAGGTCACAAATTAATTGGAAATTTGGAGAAAGTAGAAATGAAGGGAATGTATGTATTGCCTTAATGTGGCAAGTTGTGCTGCCCAGAGATCTCAGTAAGTTTTCAACCATTTAACTCAAACTTGGATATGGAACTCTCCTCCATCATTCAAGCTGGCAGACAACAACTAAATTAGCAATAACAGTAAGTTTTGTGGGAGACAGCATGCAGTTAGATAGTGAATCAGTCAGATTAAACCAGTCAGCAAAACTGATAGATGAAGTTAAATTTCAGATTATCCATTTTGATTACAAGATAATAATTCAGAATACTTTCTGAATGGCAAAAATGCAGAAAATGGCAAGAAGTAGAAAAAAAATTGTCCATACACAGACAAAGTAACCAAAATAATTAGCAGAATTACAGCATTTTTCATGTGTATCAGAATACAGGTTGGTACAGGTTGTGCATTTGAAGCATAACCTTGGTAAAGCCAAATTGGATTACTGCATTCAGTTCTGGGTAACACAAGAAAGGCAATATTTTTCTTTAAGGGTTATGATGCAGTTTTATCACAGTGACAGATCTTAAGGGATTAAATGATGAGCACAATTGCATAAATGATTTGCATTCCCCTGAATTTTTGAAGATTGGCATATGACCGAATTGAAATCTTTAAAGTTATAAAATGATGAATTGGAATAGATTACTGCCCCCTGTGGAAGGCCTGGTGGACTGAATTAAAATTAGAGCAAAGCTGCTCAAGATTGAAATGAAAGAAACTCCTTTTTTGTAGAAAGAGTAGTGAAAATGTAAAAACCGCTTTCCAAAAAAGGTTACGGAAGTTAGATTAACCGAAACTTGAAACTAATGGAATCTCATTAGGTGCAGGTATCAAAGGCAACAGATCAATGTAATGCAAATGGTGTTCTATATAGATCAGGCTTGAAGGATGAAAGCTACAACAGTTACTGTGGAGATCCTTCACTTCAAACAAAGTAGGACAGAATAATTTTGGGTAGGCATAACTTGCAGAAATTTGAGATAATGTCACTATTAAGTGGGGATCTTAATTTAAGGTTTAAATATAATGAATATAAATTGACCGTGGCCTATATAACTGTAGTGAAATTTAATGGGCAGCAAAACTTCCCAGTTGCAAGGTTAAGATCCATGACTTCAGATATGATTTTTCCACAAAAGACAATTACTTCATCTGTCAGTTGGTAAGGCTCTTAGCTGTTCTGCGCAAAAGGATGTGCTCCTCTTCAATTGCCAATATAACTTGAGGTTCTGACGCAAATAGGCATTTTTAACTTCATCAATATGCCAGTGAAGCAAATTTTAAAATTATAATGAAAAGTAGTAACTCTGCCTGATGCTAACATCACAGAAATACAAGCATAAAAATGAGCATATTTCAGCGTAGGGAAAAAAAACCCCATACCTGTTTATTCCAACTCTGGCAAATGTAAAAGGAAATGCATATATTTCAAAATACATGATATGGTGAGTACTGTGTTCCCGTGACCACTAATTTCGTATGTGGTCTCCCCAGGCACCTGACTTATGGGTCTACTTGTAAAGTTTCTTTTTGAAAACAGACTTAGTGAGTGATTAATCAAATTATGTCCAAGCAAGTGCTGACCCTTGTATTAGAGCAGTATGAATTGCCTGGGGAGAACACTACAGCCAGAGGTGGTTATTAACAATTGAGCTGTACCTTGTTGATGCTAGGTTCCTCCATCATAGAATTTCTGTCTGTTTCATTGGAGGGGTCTACTGACTACATCAAGAACAGCCACAAGACAAATTGTTTAAAAGTTAATTAAGCATGGATGAGAAAATATTATAGTTGAAACTTTCTGATTTAGGTCTGAAAGTGTAAATGATCACAGATCTTGAACAACTGTCATTTTGTGTAGATATTGCACTGGTTTTACTGTTACTACATGTATGTCTTAAAGTCATAGACCACGAAAACAGACCCTTCAGACCAACTCATCTGCACTGACCTGCCATCCCAATCTGATGTTGTCCCGTTTGCCAGTATTTAGCCCATATTATAATACCTGGTCCATCAATATCAACACAATTGGCATGAAAGCACAGAAATGTCGCTACTTCCTAAGGTGGCTAAAGAAAAAGGGTATGCCCACAATCTTGCTTCATTTTTATAGATGCATTGTAGAAACTATCTTATCCAGCTGCATCACAGCTTGATGTGGCAACTGCTCTGCCCAAGACTGCAACAAATTAGAGTTGTGAATGCAACCCAGTCCACCATGCAAACTAACCTTCCTTCCATTGACTCCCTCTACACTTCCTGCTGCCTCGGGAAAGTGGTCAACATAAGCAAATACCCCTCCCACCCCGGTTGTTATACACTCTCCCATCAGGTAGAAGATACAAAAGTTTGAAAGCATGTACCAATAGATTCAACAACAGCTTCTTCCCTGCCGTTATTAGAATAGTGAACTCCTATTAGATTAACTGATTGTGAAATATTTCACAATTTTCCCAATGAAACTTGATTGGCCATTCCTTTTAATGTTTTTTCAACAAGACTAGACTAGACATTTGTGACAGGGATTTTATTCTTTTAAAATCACCTGGAATAAACTAATAGATTTAAAATCCAAGAAACATTTAAAATCAATATAATAATCA
This sequence comes from Stegostoma tigrinum, assembly GCF_030684315.1. NCBI lineage: Eukaryota > Metazoa > Chordata > Chondrichthyes > Orectolobiformes > Stegostomatidae > Stegostoma > Stegostoma tigrinum. Next base: position 74,997,439 of record NC_081356.1, read on the forward strand.
AATGAGAAGAACATTCAGGAGCTACAAGACAATACAAACTAAAGTAAGAGCAGGAGAAGGCTATATAGTCTGTCAGGTTGTTTCCACCATTCTGTGACCAGAGCAGATCTTGAACATTAAACACCATTTGCTACCATCTGTCTGTATCCCTCTATTCCCTGAGGCAGCAAATACCTGTCTAATTCAGCTTCAAATACATTTAGTGGTGGAACATCCACAACCCTCTGTAATGCAAAATTCCAAAGATTCTGATAGCTAATTTATCCTCATCTTAATCTTGAGTAGTTGGTCCTTTATCCCAAAACTACTGCTCTCTTGTTATAGAGATCTCCCAGTGGAAACAATTTTTCAGTAATAAATCTGTTAATTCACTTCATACAATGGAATATTCAAGTCAGATCATCTCTGTCTTTAGAAAAATTCTCATTATCAACAATGTAGTCAGCAATTAGAGAACTAGAATTGCAGATGTTTGCTCCTTTAAATTTAAAGGCACTGCAAACTATGAGAAAGAACGTAGGTGATATACCCTCTGGCAGACTGGACGGGCGTGGTAATTAATGTTCAAATTTGATAAATGTGAGCAGAATATTTGGGAAAAAAATAACATGAGCAAATATGCCATAACCGAAAATTTTCAATGGCATTGAGAATCAAAAATTGAGAGGTCAATATAAGCCTCTCAAAAACAGATGGGAAATTGGAAGCACAGGGAAGGAAAATTATTATTGGCTCTATATTTAGTGGTACTGAAAACCAAAAAAAAAATCAAACGTCAGTTGCACTACAGTTGGAATGCTCATTGCACTTTCACAAACTCAGCGACGGAGAGGATTCTGGAACGACAATGATGATTTTACTGAAATGTTGCAAAGGATAAAGATTGTGACCAGCAGTTTAATGTGCCGTAGGTTGGGCTGTAGGGATTGGTTAACTTTAGCTTTACACAGGAAGGCTGAGAGGAGAACATCCAGAAATGCTTGAATTTAGAGGTGATCAAAAGTGGAATGAAGATTTTGGTAACATGGGTTGAACGAGAATAAAGGCAAGGCAATGTTAATGAAAAAGCAAGCACACTGCGAGAAAGACCAAGGGACTGGACATTCAGTTCACGTGGAAGTGAAGAATGAAAACAATTTGGTTCAGCCAGAAACAAAAACGGGAAAGGAGTCAGCGAAAAAAAGCTACAAAGTCTGTGGTGAGGTCAATCAAAATAACTTCATTCTTACCAATGCACAGTAAGAAGACCGTATCTCATCTAATTTATACGCAGAGACATTATGAGAGAAGCTTCAGTGATGGCAGAACACAAATGGAAACTGAGCCATGACTGCAGTTGAAACTGTCCACATGATCATTCCATTGACCTAGATTTCTCTGTCAGCCAAATGATAAAAGGAACTGCAATCTTATCAAATGACACTGACTCACCAATAACTTGTTCATTGATGTATAATTTGGCTTCTACCAGCACCAATCTACTCCATGTATCATCGCAGCTTTGGTCCAATATGGGCATAGAGTAGAATTCAGAGATGAAGTACAAGTGTGATTGCCTTTGACATCAAGCATTTGACTGTGGGCAACATCATCAAGGAAACTTAGTACAATTTAATTCAATAGTAATCAGGGAAAATGTTCTGAAAGGCTGGATTCATACCTAACCCAAAGGATGACAGCTGTTCCGCAGGTTTAAAGGAGCTGAAACTTTAACTGTCGTCTTTCCACAGATGCTGCTATATCTGCCAAATTTTTCCAGCAATTTGTGTTTTTGGTGCTGGCAAATGTTGTTTGTTGGAAATCTGAGTCAGGACAATGCTGGGCTTCCTCAACGCCGTGCCCTTAACCCAATCCATTACTTTGTTAATGACTTCCACGTCAGAAGGTTGGGAGTGCAGATGTCAAATGATCATGCAGCATGACAAACTCCAAGTGAATTTTGACGAGATTACTATTGCTGAATCATCTGTCAGTATGCCGGCAGTCAGCATTTGAAAGAAACATGGGTTGTCCAGCTATACAGACACTGTGGCTACCAATACAGCCCTAAGCATAGGTACAATATTAGTAACAGTTCAGTTTCTGACTTTCTAGAGCCCTTCCACTGTTGACAAGGTATAAAACAGAAGAAGCGTAACAAGATATTTTTTGGGGAGTTCAGTTCCAAAAACACTCAAATGTTTGGCATCATCCAGGACAAAACATTCTCCTTTATTAGCACAAGATCCACCACCTTCAATGTTTACAGACTGATGCACTAGTGCCTTATGTACCACCTATAATAGGTACTGAACTTGCCAAGCCTTGTTGAGCAGCAATTTCCAAACCAGTGACCTCTACCATTTCGAAGAACAAGGGCACAGCAGGCACCATCACACTCCCTTCTGAGTCGCATAGCATCATGACTCGTAAATACACCGCAGTTCTTTTGTCACTCTACCTATAGCACCATGGGAGTGCTCATGCCACAATGCAGTGCTTCAAAAGGCAGTTCACCACCATTGCCTGAATGGAAATTAATCATGGCTTTTCCAGTGACATTCAGGCTTCACCAAAAAGGGAAAAACTTAAAATAGCTGAACTAAACTGGATAAACAGTAGGCTGAGGAGCAGGAAGGCTGACGTTTCTAGGCCCGAAACATCAGCCCGCCTGCTGTGTTCATCCAGCTCTACACCTTGTTACCCTGGATTAATAATCCGGGTACAATAATTTAAAAAAAAATCTGACCATTGCAGTTTGCTCTACTTCTTGTTATCTCAGATTCTCCAGCATCTGCAGTTTCTGCTATACCTTATTAATCCAGGACTCTGGTTTACAAATCCAATAACAAAGCCTCAGAACTATTGTACCTGATTGCTTAATTCCAAAGGTGCAGTGCTGTATTAGTATTTGAATTGTGAGCAGATAAAAAGATGAATATATGGATGCTTGTGGTCTTGTGCAATAGCTTAGATGTGAACATGAACGAAGACACTATCTTGCTTTGCAACAGCTTAATCTCAAAATAAATAGAACTTTATATGTTCCCCAAATCAGTGAAAAAGTTGCATGTAAATTACTTTCTTTAGACTTGTTTTAAGGGTCATATATTTTCCAATTTATTTCAGGCATTACACAATGTTGGCAATGTTTAAGGAGTAGAATTTACCAATAAAGATTCATTATAGAATTAGTTAATTTTTGACAAAACTCCTTCAGCCTCCTTAATTGGAAACTCTTACGCATAATTATGTAGCCATGGGCAAACACCCCAATTTCCTATCTTACGGTGAGGTCACCGATGAAATTGCTACAAATGGTTGGGACTGGGATACTAACTCTGAACCAGAGAGAACTCTTGTGGTACAATTGCAGTTTTCCTGTGTTGGGCCACAAGGCACAGGCTCATATGCTACCTACTCCAGAGAGGTGTATCACAATACTTCCGGACAAGTATGCTCTGCACCCAAAATGATTGATGAGTAACCAAACCACCTTCCTTTAGGTTAGGTATGGCTGAGACTAGTAGGGATGTTGCCAGACTCCCAATGGCTTCAGTTTTGCTTGAGTTCTTTAACATCACTATCAGTCAAACAGTCATGCTCACTTCACATTTGGAGCTCAAATACCTTTTACAACTACTGCACAACTTACCAAACTGCATGTTTCTGCAGAAAAGATATGTCTTAATTCTAAGGTACTATTCAATCATTTTCAATTTATAGTTTACATGAAAAGAAAACATTTATAGTAACAGTACTTTGACTGCGAGATGAATCAAATTCAAAACTGTACTTATTTCAATACTACACACCTCATTTTGACATCTCTTTTTTGTGAAAATATTTCGGATGAAAATCTCTTGTACTTCTTCCTGTTTCACAAGGAATTGCCAAAGTCTTTTAACAGGAAGAGCGGTGTGGTGTTTTGACCTGTCAAGGAAAAGTAATTTCAATGGTGCAAGCCTTTGAATTTTTAGATGATTTTTATGTAATTATATAACTCAAGATAAAAATAGCACTTAACCTTTTGCACACAAAATTCTGAAGCAATAATGAGTGTCCACATTTCATTAAATTACATTTTTAATTATATTTTTAAATAGAAAGACATAGCAAGGCTCGTATTATGTTTTCAGCTGGCTCTTTGGTACAACAATGTAAAGTTAATATTGCCTCGTTCTGTCCTCCTTGCTCTAGATCTTAACATATAAATAGTTAATATTCACTTAAGTGACACAACACTTACTGTTTCAAATAGTTACTTTGTAAATCACTGAAGTTGCCAAACATGACCCATCTTTGACAACGTTGTGTTGGCTATCCTTAATTACATGTAGGCATCACAACTTGAATGATCAATTCCAGAAGTGTTGCCACAATGCACATTAAGTTAAATATTCCAAGATTATTGGACAACTGCAGTAAATAATTAACTTTCCAATTCCATAGTACAACTTGAACACCTAAAGATAACTGCAATAACTGCAGATTAGGTAGGTTTGGGGAATAGATCTGGGTGGGATGCTCCGAGGGTTGGTGTAGACTTGTTGGGCCAAAGTGCCTGTTTCCACACTGTGTGGATCCTATGAATGTCATGGTCGGTACTTCTAATGTCCCCTCTTTTTCAAGATCACAACGTCCTTCTCATCACAATTTGCTGATTTCATCTTTTATTTATCAGAACAAAATTTTTCTTCTGAACGTACATTATCATTGATACTTAAATATCCTTTTCTATTTTTATACTGAGCCTACCAAAGTCATAATTTCTGATGAGTCAATATCTTTTGTTTAGGTTGCCCTTCACAGATAGTCTACCAACGCATCTTTCCTTAACAGACAGAATAATTATTCAGATCTCCAAAATGGTCTTGAATAGATATGTTTTTTTTCTAGTCTACTCTGGGCCAATAAAAATGATCTAATATTTTTTGCTCTTTCCTCTTACTTGAATGGGGTATTGGTGGGTTCCAGCAATGCTTTATGAATGAGAAGAGCAGGGCCTGAAGACACTGTGCCTTCAGTGGCATGCATTGAGATGAAATCTTGAGGAGGTCCACCAAATAATTCAAGGCGCCGAAGTAACACTTGTTCCCAGCGTTGAAGAGTTTTTAAAATTGCATGGCAAGAAGGGGAACAAACTGGGAGCTCTAAGAGAAAAGAGAGAGAAAAAAAGGCTAAAACACTGATGAAATAACAACAATTTGCTCAATTAGAACTTAGTAAGTGGAAGAAAGAAGTTGCAAAAATAAACTGGTCGGACCATGTATGAATGTTTCATCTCATCAAAATCTTCCACTTACTTTATAGAAGGGTGAAGGATGAAAACAGAGGAGGCCAAAATGGTTTGAAAAGTAGTGGCTAAATACAAAAAGGTCTGCTTTTTCTCCTTCCCCTGTGACAAGGAATCATGTAATGATGACATCTTTTATGAGTACTGAATGTAAATGCTTCCAGGCCACACTAAATAAGTGGAATTACTAGACTTCAAGCGAGTTTTCTTTTTAGCTTCCATCACAGTCAAGATCGCAAACCAACAAAGTATGCAATCGTTAACTCGACCTCAATATTTCAGTAAAAACCAAAAGAAACCTGCTGAGCTTTTCCAGGAACTTTGTTTTTGCTCACTATTTCAGTATTCAATACAGGATGAAATCATTTGAAACAAAAGAAGATGGCTTTGCTGGATTATGGACATGTAAAACACAGAATGACTGCAGAGCTTTGTAAACTACTTTCCAATAAACAGATTGTATAAGCAATGCCCACATCCTGTGAAAGAACATACATAAAAATGCTTGTGAAAAACAACCAGAGACCAAAATACATGAAGGTGGCACTCAGTGGAAAGGCATCCTTTTGCTTGTTTGGATAGAGTTTCTCCTTGAGGCTTCCCGTTTGGTGCTCTGTAATTACAAAGCTGGAGAGGATTTTTTTTTGGTTCTGACCTTCCATCTCAACGATGCAGCTTTAGGCTAATTTGTATGTTATGGCTTACTCTGAAAAAAAACTGCTCATTTTGATAACAAAGCGTGGAGCTGGATGAACACAGCAGGCCAAGCAGCATCTCAGGAGCACTGATGAGCTCTCTGATGAAGGGTCTAGGCCCGAAACGTCAGCTTTTGTGCTCCTGAGATGCTGCTTGGCCTGCTGTGTTCATCCAGCTCCACACTTTGTTACCTTGGATTCTCCAGCATCTGCAGTTCCCATTATCACTGCTCATTTTGATAACTGTGACAAATTCCCCCACTATAGCTTAAACAATTCACAACATTAAATAATATTCATTGACAGGAAAATAAACATGCAGGACGACAAGAATAGAGTGAGATTGATCGAACAGCAAGAGCTGACACTAACTCGATCAACCAAGTGGCCTCCTTCTGTGGTGCAGTAACACCAATTGTGACAACACTCTTAAAAAAAAAATTTTCCTCATCCCTAAATGTTAATTGATCCATAAAAATTCCAAGCTTCAGACATACTTCAGTAACAAAAACTAATTAGAATGTGTTCAAGAATGAATTATCCCTGTTCAAAATTGTACTGAAACACGTTCATCAGGTTTTGACACAGTCAACAGACAAAAACAACAGCTGTGAAAATGTTTCCTCAGAGTTAACAAAGCATAATAATTTTCCATCCATAATTAGAGTTTGCACATTATCAACCAACATATGTAAATGGCTTATTTCAATAGGGGTTGAAAGAACTTCGTAGAAGTACACTTTTGATATATTCATCAAGGTTGCTGCTTAACTCTCCACATATTCCCTGATGATAGAAGACTCAGTGAAGCCTTTCCTTCTACAAACATTGTAACCAACCCCTTTGCTCCCCTGAGAGAGAAGGCTCTCTTTCCAATCCCTCCTCTTTGACAGCACACATTGCAACCCGCTCTATATATCACTCATTCAATATTTCATCCCAAACCCCTTCCATTCCACATAACTGGACAATCCCTCTTCCCAACTAATCACCACTCACTCAGAAATCCCTTTGCCAACTTCCACTGCCCCACCCAGCCTACTGAACTCCATCAATAGTTGTGATCTGCTGCTCCTCGCTCTGCCGAGCAATTCTGCCAAATGATCAACAAAATACATTCTCCCAGCGGAATGGAGTATAAAAATAGGCAGAACTTGCCAAAAATCTACAAGGCACTGGTCACACCACGCTGGAATATTGTGAACTGATTCAGGTTATTTATCTAAGCAAAGATATACTGGCACTGGAGACGGTCTACAGAAGGTTCACTAGATTGAACTTGGGCATGGAAAGATGTTACGATGAGATGTTATGGAGTTGGGCCTACCCTCATTGGAATTTGTAAGAATGAGAAAAGATCTTATTGAAGAATGTATGATTCAGAGGGGGCTTGACAAGCTAAATGCAGAGACGTCATTCTCACCACGTGTACAATGTCTAGGCCCAGAGGGCATAGTCTTAGACTAAGGAGTTTCCCATTTAAGACCAACATGAAGACTTCTCCTCTCAGAGGGTAATAAATTCATGGAATTCTTCACAGACGGTTGTTGAGATTGGGTTATTTTCTAATCATTAAGAGAAACAAAGGAGATAAGGCAGAAAAGTGGAGTTGAGGTTTATCAAATCAGCCATCATCTTTTTGAACGGAGGAACAAACATGACGGGTCAAACGACCTATTTCTATTCCGATGCACCAAGGATGCGGCAGCATTCAAGCCTATTCTCAGCCTCATTAGTGGCAAAGTTCATCCAAACTTTTAAATTCACTCCTCCTGGCTTTGGCCACAATGAAGACAGTACTGGTAGGGCATGGAAGTCTGGAAAAAATAAGGCAGACATCTCTCATCACCGTACACTCTCATCTCCCTTCATATGTATTCAAATTGTCAACGTGATTAAGAATTGAGTACCATAAGCTGAGAAGGCAAATGTGGGGAGAAAATTACATTATGAGATAACTAGAGCACGTAATTAATTACCTGAAAGATCCAGCCCTGCCATTGGGTAAAACTTCTTCAAATTATGAAGCACCAACTGTACCATAGCATATCGCATCAATGACCAGCTAAACAATAGGAAACAAGATTGTTACAAAGCAATTGCACTTGATTCTCAACTATTTTCTTTTGTTAACTGAGATATGACAATATGTGATATGACACACTGGTTAATAAGAAGTTTGGAGGAATTTAGGTTTTACTCTCCCAGTTGTAAACACAATCAAGACGTTGACAAACTGGCAACAATCCAAACTCATTTTAAATGTGACATATTTTGTCACGTATCTTTTTCAAGCACATAATTACATTTCTTCATAACTAGTTTTAGTGATTTTGCATGTTTTGTAAGCAATGTCAATACTCATGATAAAACACACTCGTGGTACTTAGTACAGCAAATGCTTAAGTTACATATCGTGAAGACAAAATACAGAGTAAGGGCCCTTTATTCTACCACTCCAATAAAACCTAAAACACCAAACTTAACCTTAATTCAGTCTGGCCACATAGCTATTGTGACAGCTTGTGATCAGGGCTGACAAAGCAACAGAACTTTCTAAATCGTGGAACTAATTTTGCGAGATTAACATCACATAATAAACTGGCCCAAGGCAACAGAGCCATCATGGGTACAAATTTACATCACCAGTTCAGATAGAATTAAGATATACACCTGACATGTGAGAAATTGTAGGTGTGAAGACTAGTTATCAAGGTTGTGACGTTCCTCAGTGAAGCTTATGTCAAACTATTCTCAGCCAGTTCAGAAGTTTTCTGTTCTTCATAACAGGGCTCTTCTGATCACAACTCCTTCAATAATATCTGATTTACAACTATTCAATTTATATATTTTTAAAAACATTTAGTATCATTTGTTTCAAGTTAATTATTACAGTTTAAATATTTCTCTAACCATTATGATTTTTTTGAAATAAACAATTGGGGGGAGGTATTTTGGCAGCACAAATAGATTTTGTTTACCTTAGGATTTTTTAAAATGACTTAGCAATGTAGATCAATACGCTTTTAAAGATCTGCAAACATTTCTAGACTTAAGAGTTTTTGTAAGCACTTGGGAAACACCAAAACTTGCTTTTCACCCCAGGTCTCTTCATTTTGGGTAGTTCTGTGAAGACTTTTGATAGAAATGTACGTACTGCACCTGCGAAGTGAGAATTTAGTAAAAGTTGATCACTCAAGAGTGACCAGCTAGTAGAAGTCCCATACCAGAAGTGTTGGACCAAAATCCTGAAGAGGTTGCTCAAGGTAATGGGAAGGAAAGTAGGCCAGCCAGTTCAGCTGTTTGACCAATGATATGGCTGATGTGGGGGGGGAAAAAAAAAAATCTTTCTGCATCTACCCGCTCAAGCCCCCTGAGAATTTTCTAGGTTTTACCAAGGTCTCTTCTCATTCTTCTAGGCTCAATTAATTACAAGCCCAGCCTACTCAATCTTTCCATGTACGAGAAAATAAAAATGTGCTGGAGAAATCACCTCCCAGTCGCAAACCATTTCCACTCCCCCTCCCATTCTCTTGATGACATGTCCATCATGGGCCTCCTGCACTGCCACAATGATGCCACCCGAAGGTTGCAGGAACAAAGAAACCAAGCGGAGGCTTGGGGACCGCTTTGCAGAACACCTCCGCTCAGTTCGCAACAAACAACTGCACCTCCCAGTCGCAAACCATTTCCACTCCCCCTCCCATTCTCTTGATGACATGTCCATCATGGGCCTCCTGCACTGCCACAATGATGCCACCCGAAGGTTGCAGGAACAGCAACTCATATTCCGCCTGGGAACCCTGCAGCCATATGGTATCAATGTGGACTTCACCAGTTTCAAAATCTCCCCTTCCCCCACTGCATCCCTCAACCAGCCCAGTTCATCCCCTCCCCCCACTGCACCACACAACCAGCCCAGCTCTTCCCCTCTACCCACTGCATCCCAAAACCAGTCCAACCTGTCTCTGCCTCCCTAACCGGTTCTTCCTCTCACCCATCCCTTCCTCCCACCCCAAGCCGCACCCCCAGCTACCTACTAACCTCATCCCACCTCCTTGACCTGTCCGTCTTCCCTGGACTGACCTATCCCCTCCCTACCTCCCCACCTACACTCTCTCCACCTATCTTCTTTACTCTCCATCTTCGGTCCGCCTCCCCCTCTCTCCCTATTTATTCCAGTTCCCTCCCCCCATCCCCCTCTCTGATGAAGGGTCTAGGCCCGAAACGTCAGCTTTTGTGCTCCTGAGATGCTGCTTGGCCTGCTGTGTTCATCCAGCCTCACATTTTATTATCTATGGAGAAATAGTGGCTCTGGTAGCAATTATGGAGTAAGAAATGGTTTTCTTTGCAATTTTGATCTGGCCCTTCTGAAGAGAAAGGGGCTAGTAAATGGTAGTTTCTATGCTGTTGACAAAAGTGAGTAGAACAGATTGCGAGACTGACTAGAGTAAATGACAAAGGAAATACACTTGGTGGTGAAGCAGAGAGATAAAAAGTGCAAATAAAAATATGAAAGGGAGAAAATTGGCCTGCTCTGTGAAGGGATGCCAAGTGTAGGATTGGGGTGGGGGCGCAAGAAAAACGGTCCTGACCTTCCAGTTGCTTGTCATTTTGATAAACTACTTGCTCTTGTGCTAGCATTGGGCCATGCTAGAGTGTTCCAATGAAATGAATTCAAGCTGGAGGAACAACATCTCATTGTGGCTTAGGCACTTCTATGTCTCAAGATAGAATTCCACATTTTGACCTCTGATCCGTGCTCTGCATGTTCATTTCATTCTCCCCTCATACCAGCTCCAGTTATAATCTTCTTGATGGCTTGTTAGAACAAGTTGAAGTTACAGAATCCAAGGATCAGTGACAGCAAGGAAACAAAAAGCACAACATAGCTGGGAATTGTGCGCTTGTTTTTGGGATGTGCATGTTTGCTGTTAAAGGCAGCATTAGTTATCTAAACTCAGCACAAAAGGAGGATTATGGTGCTAGGTCAGCATCTTTAATCTGCTGCAGTCTGTTTAATGCAACTACATCCACAGTGCTGAAATGAACTCTGATTTTGAACTAGAGACAGTGAAGGTTGGCAATATAGTTTCAAGTCTGACTGGTGCCTCATTCGGAGAGGGTGATGATTCCAGTGTCTTGCTGAACTTGCTCTTCAAGGGGCAGAGTTCTAGAAGGTGCTGTCGAAGAAATTGATTTGATTTATTGTCATAGGTACCCAAGTACAACGTCAAGTTTGCTTAGTGTATACTATGGGCAGATCATACCACACAACGTTTATAAAAGGTAATAGAACAGCGTGAGGAATACAACATGACAGCAGCAGAGAAGGTGCACAATGAGCGAGAACAACATTTGAGAGGTCCGTTCAGATGTCTGATAACTGTAGGGAGTTACTTCTTGGCAAGTTTCTAGAAGGTGCCTGTGGATGGTACATGCTGTACACTCATGAGTGTGAAAGATTAAGGTGATCAATAGGGTGCCAATCAAGTGGCCTGTGTGCCGTTGATAAAGCTGAGCTACTTTAAAGCTGCATTCACCCAGATAAGCAGAGAATGGCTGGAGAAAATTAAATCAATGGTTTGTATTAGTTTCTTAAAATGACAAACTCTTACCTGAACGAGTTAGGATTTGAATGCTCCTGAAGCTGTGTGTCTGAAGCAAAAGCATCTTCCTCATCATCACTGTCCTGACTTTCCTCTGAATCATACTCAAATTTGCTCTGTACTGTGGGAAGGAAGGGCTGGGGAAAAGAACAAATATTTAAAACAGCTGCAACTACAGATGAGAATTTTGATACATTTCTAGTCTAAAAATCCCAGTTTTCAGCATGCATTATTAACTGTGAAATCAATTTATGATGTTTCTTATCTATAAATTAAATGATGATTATGATGTTTCTTATTTATAAATTAAATGATGATTAAAAGGAACAAGGGGCATAATATCACAGTCCCTGGAGATCTGAAGTAAATATAGAAAATGAACACTTTCTGCTTTGACAAAATTATTGAAGTACGTTTAGTGCCAGGAAAGGTAGTGGCATTAAAGTTATAAAAGGGAACATTAGAAACATGGGTTTCCAAACTCAAATCAGGTCTTTATTCTTTAAGTTACCTATGACTGACAGATTTGAAGACCTGTAGCACATGGCTTTGGTGTCAGGGCAACTAGCGACGAGCCATAAACGTAGGCATATCAACAGCACCCCCATATTGTAAATTAATTTTTTTTAAGAAAAGAAAATGGTCGTATGGGAAAATAACAGATAAATCAGCATTAGCAGTTTCCTACATAGTTTGTCTGGCCTAGAGAAAATACACCTCTTAGCCACAAGCAGTGGCACAGCTCAAAAATTCAGAACCTAAAAATCCAGGTGTTTGGGAGGGCAGGAAAATCTAGCTATTGTTAAAAATGGAAGCCACTGTCAAAATGAGGGTTTTCAGCGCCTAAAATATTTAACTAATCAACCTGCCTTCTGAGAGTGGATCGACTGCTCACTGCTTGCTTAAAAAGGAAAAAAAAAAAAGAGAGCAAGCTGGCTCCTATTTCAGGCACTCATTTGCAAGAAGTTAGATGTTACTTTTCATCCTAAATCTATTACCTTGTTCATCATTCCATTTCCTGAACACCCACTGGAGCCTGGGCATGTATTTGATCAGTCTAAAGATAATTAGATCGGTTTGGATGTGAAGTCGACAGAAATAGTTAGGTTAAAGACGACCACACATGTCTTTGAAGATTTAACATTGGAGTATTAGAAATAAAGACACACATGCCAGCCAGTAAGCTTACAAAAAAGAGTGACTATTACGAAGAGTAACATGGAGAATAGCTTTGAAATACTTCAGCAATACCTAATGTGGGGAAAGTAGTTTCACTGTGATGTTGCTGGACTGAAAACAGAATCCCAGGCTAATATTCAGGGAACACAGACTCGTAATCTCAGTGACAGTTAGCCAAACTTGAATTCAACAACAACAAAAAAACAGCTAGCTTAATGGCAACCGTATAACTATTGTTGACTGCTGTGAACCAGATGGCATTTGATATTACCTTTAAAGGGAAGAAATAGGTCATTCTTAGAGTCTTGGTCTACACGTAAATCCAGAACCATAACCACTTGGTTGTTCTTTAATTGCTTTCTGAAGCAGCCTAGAAAGCCACTCGGTTCAAGACGAATTGGGAATGGGAAATAAATACTGGCCTAAACAGCAATGCCCAAATCCAAGGAGCAAATTTTTAAAAAATCTAGTAATGACAAGAAATATATAGATTCTCAATATCAGTAGTGTATATTGACTCAAAATTGAATTTTTCTAACGCTGATATTGTCATTTTCTTGATATTAACCAATAGGATTTGACAGGCAAGTCTGCAAATATATCACACACATTGCAGACAAATATTAACTTCCCATGTGTTCTTTCATGGTTTTCAAAAATTGGTTATTAATTTTGTTCGAAAGAAACTACCTTTGCTATAAAGTAATCCCAGATGCTAAGTTCAGGAGGGATAAACTTCTCCTTACAGACTGGAATGTCCTGACTGACAACTGGAAAAGAAGAATTATGACAGGGTGCTTCTCTGTTGGTTGCTTTTGAATCTGTGCCCTTGAAACGATTGTGATGCTCTTCAGGAGTACCACCTTCTGTAATAGAAGTAGAGAGGAAGTAATTGACCATTTGCTCACTGATTCACTGTGGGTATATGCTTACTAGAACCTACAAATCACAGTAATGAAATTTTACATTTTCTTCTCGTTGAAAAAAAAACAAACAACAGACAAATAGCACTTCAATTCTAGTAATTAGCACTGAATGTTAGCATAGCTTTTCTGGCATTCTGAATAAATAAGCCTTCGTTAAATGAATATACAAAAGACACTGAACGGAAAATTTGTATCAATGCATTCCTGTAATTTAAGTTGGTTACTAAACGTACAAATGTTCAGAACAGGTAAATAAGAAAACTGGATATAAGAATCATTCTGCAGTTTAGGTGCGTAAATACTTAAAAATAAAATAGAACTTTTAAAAATGGATGTGACAACTGCTTTGTCAGGAATATTTAATTTCTTGCAATGTCAGTCAGGAATTAGGAAGATGAATGCAAGTCTTTTTAAAAGTAAAAGCTGAATGAGGCTTCTTATTTACCTGGTATCAAAGTATCAACCTCTATTACTTAGAAGCAAATGCATGGGAACCAGCTGCAAGTACCCCTCATTGCAACACATCATCTTGACATGGAACTATATCACCTTCTTTGGGTCAAAATCTGAGAGGTCTTTTCCTTACAGCAGTATGGGTATCTATAATGCAGAGAGCGGAGCAATCCTAGAAGATGGTTCACCATTTTCTAAAGTGAATTAGCAATGGGTTATAAGGGCTACCCTTGTTGGCAACGTTCACATGCTGTGAACCGACATGAAAAAACGTTCAACTCATCTTACTTACAAGTATCCCACAGTAAACTGCACTGTCTAAACTTTAGTAGTATAACAGCAATGCATACAGAAATCGTATGTGTACAAATAGCCCATCTGTGCCCTTAGCGGTTAGCATATTTTCCACTTCCACATATCCATTTGTTAGCTCAACAGACCAATATTGACAACAGTAACAGTAATGCCGTAAAAACAATCAAATCTGTTAACTTTTACACTGTATGCATGGTTGCAGTTTGATTTATTGGCATCACAAGTAATGAGATAGTGAAGTGTGACTTTGCATGCTCTACAGGCAGATCATACCATACAAAGTACATCAGGGTACTATAACAGATTGCAGAATACAACTGCAGAAAAGATGCAGACAGAGATCAACTTGCACATTTTAGATATCCCTTGAGAAGTTGGATAGTGGGGGGGGGGGGGCGCGAAGAAGCTGTTGTTGAATCTGTTTATACATGTATTCAAACTTTTACATCTTTTTCCTGACAGAACAGGGTGGAACGAGAGGTATTTGATTGGGTTGGTCGCTTTCCCAAGGTAGCATGAACTGCAGGTAGAGCTGATGAATGTAAGGCTGATTGGCATGATGGATTGGGCTGTATTCATGACTCTCTGTTGGGGAGTCTTGGGAAGAACAGTTACCATACCAGGCTGTGAAGCATCCAGTCAGGATGCTTTCTACGCTGCATCTTTAAGAAAAAAAGATGGTAACAGTCTTTGTGGCCATGCTGATTTCATTGGCCTCTTGAGGAAGGAAGGAAGGACCTTGTTGTACCTTCTCGATCGTCTTTTTGACCTGGGTGGACCAGGACAAATTGTTAGTGATCATCAATCCCAGGAACTTGACACTTGACCATTTCCATCTCAGCACTATTGATGCAGACAATTTGTTTGCATTCAATTCATTTCAAGATTTAAAGGGGTTAGTTTAAAACAAAATCAATTCTTGCAGAACATTAGTGGCAGGCGTTTCTGCTTTGTTTTCGGATAGTTTAGCTTATTAGCTAAAATGCAAAAATACGAGGCAGTCCAAGTATTTACTCACCAACCTCACCAGTAACCTCAACTATTTCAGCGCCAGATATATGGACATGAGAAGTTTCAAGTTTCAGCTCTGGATCAGGCAACTCTTCTATTGTTTCCACCTCTTAAGTAGAGAAAAATGCAAAGTATGTGGCAAAAATACAAATTAAGAGAACTTAAGTTTCCTTCCGTAGAAACCAAAATTTCTGTGAAGGCAGATATTATGATATTTGACCTAAATGGCAAATGTAAACTCAATTTATCCCTAGTTTTAAAGATTGCATTGTATTGCAGCACAGTATATTGTAGATGTGAATGCATTTCCATGAACTTCAATTTCTCTTCAGGTTCCATCACTGAAGCTGGCAACTAGAAAGTGTACTCTATTTGAGCTGCAAGATAAGTCTTTTTGTGCCAGGAGATCAAGCTCTCTAGTGAAGTTACCTTTTGAAGATTCTTTCAACTTTAATTAATTATATCCTTGTGGGTAAATTTCTTGCCCAAGTATGAACATGAAGTCCAACTCAAACTAGTTGACTTCCGTGGCTGCTCTCAAAAAAAAACATTGTAACTGTATTAAAATGACCTCAGAAGGGAATATTTGGCCAACCACAAATGATGTGCAGCACAAGTAAATGCAGTAAAAATCTTGCCAGAACACATTACTCTTCACTGTCTCCTAATTGTTAAAGGTTTTTTTTCCTCCCTATTATCCACAGAAGCTATTCTCGCGACAATTTTGATAATCTTTTGTTTCACAACATCCTTCCTATTGCACAGAGGCCAGAACTGAATGCAGTATTCCAAAAACAGCCAAACTAATATCCTATATAAATACTAAAAGAACAGTGGATGCTGTAAATCAAGAACAAAAACAAAGTTGCTGGAAAAGCTCAGCAGGTCTGGCAGTTTCTGTGAAAGAGAAAACAGTGAACATTTTGGGTCCGGTGACCCTTCCTCAAACCCTCTTGCGGAAGGGTCACTGGACCCAAAACATTCACTGTTTTCTCCTTCACAGGTGCTGCCAGACCTGCTGAGCTTTTCCAGCAACTTTGTTTTTGTTAGTGCCAACTTTAAAATGGATCTATTGAAGATATACTGGCAAGTGCCACGAACATTGAGGGGTAAGGTAATTTCCACTTCCATTACACCAAATGGATTATATCAATGTTGGGTGAGCCATTCAGCCGAAGAATGCGCCCGTTACATTCCAGAGGCTTATGAATCATGTCATAACTGGAATTTCTAACTGTGTAGTGTATTTAATGATATTGAAGTTTATAAAGCACTTGGGAAGAGCAAATAAAACATGTTGAAGGCCTTTTTAAGCAATTCCAGTTTAACTTAGTAATACGGGCAATAGTGACTTACTTGGGACATATGGTTGGACAAGAAAGAGGAAGCAGTTGATGCTAGTGTTTGGGATGTGTGCTGTCTTATTCAACGATTTTGAGTCAGCAATAGAGACGACAGTGGGGTACATTTCTAAGAAGCTAACATGACATCAGAAGATGCACTCGACCTTGAAAATGAGATTTTAAGGTTGTTGTTAGGTCTTCGGCACTTAAAGTTTATTTCTGACATGGGAACAGCTATGCATTAATTTATACTGATCATAATCCACTGGCTTTCTTTAAGAAATTTAAATATCAGAATGCAAGATGATTCAGATGGAGCCTTTTGTTGCAACATTTTAATGCAAAAATTGTTCATATTAATGGAAATTATAATGTAATTATGGATGCATTATCTCAAATGTAAAGTATAAGTTAAAATTTAAGAATATCTAGATTGCGCAAGTTTCTGTAAAGCAGGTAAGAATAATGAATTGATATTACATCTTGTTTTATTTTTGTGTCTTACACTTCACTTGCAGCAATTGTCGTAAGTGTGTCTGGTCCACTGATACAATTTTGTTAGGAAAATCTGGTGTCCTTACATAATCTGGCCCTTGTGTGACTCTAAGCCCACAACAATATGATTACCTCTTAAATGCCATCTGGAATGGGTTAGCAAAAGTCTCAGTTACATCAAAATGAAACTGGATGCACCAACTGGCATTGACATAGATAGAATATGACAACGACAAATCCAGCCCTGTTGAGCTGAAAGGTACATACTTGAGAGGTATGTTTGGGCCCATGGAAGTACCCCATGAAGAGACAGGCAAAACTAGGGCCCATGCAGGTACTCACAGCGTACTGACCTCTACCATGCAGAGGTTGAGCGCCAGCTCTCAGATACCACCTCCTAGCTTCCCCCAGGCCATGACCCCATCATGGCACATCAAGTCATCGTACCCACTACAGTTACAGATCTCGTTTCATCCAGTGATCTCCCCCAATCCGCTTCCAAGCTAATCGTCCCCCAACCCTGCACAGCTCATTTCTACCTCCTGCCAAAAATGATTGTCCAGGTAGAACCATTGTTTCAGCCTGCTGAATCCCTACAGAACGCATCTCTTGCTACCTTGAATCAGTCTTCTCCCCCCGGTCCAATCCCTAGCCAAAACATCCACGATTCATCTGACGCCTTACGCTAGTTTCAAAGCTTCCAGTTTACCGGCTCCAGCCACCTCCTCTTGCCCATGGATGTGCAATCCCTTTTTCCGTCCATTCCCCACCAGGGAGAGTCTTAGGGGTCTCTGCTTCTTCCTGGAGCAAAGACCTGAATCATCCCGACCCACCACCACCCTCCTGTGGTTGGTCAAGCTTATCGACACCCTCAACAGCTTCTCTTTCAACTCCTCCTCATTTTCTGCAGCTAACAGGGGTTGCCATGGGTACCCGCATGGGCCCTGGTTATGCCTGTCTCTTCATGGGGTACATGGAACATTCCTTGTTCTAGTCCTATTCCGGCCGCCACCCACAACTCTTTTCCCGATACATGGGTGATATCATTGGTGTTGCTTCCCTCTCTCGTCTGGAATTGCAAAACTTCATCAATTTCACCTCCAATTTCCATCCTGCCCTCACTTTCATCTGGTCTATCTCTGGCTCCTCCCTTCCCCTTCTCTCGACATTTCTGGGGATAGACTGGCCACTAATATCCATTACAAACCGACTGACACCCACTTCCTGTAAAGAAAGACTGCATCCCATTCTCTCAGTTCCTCTGTCTCCGTCGCATATGTTCCGATGAGGCCAACTTTGACAAGGGAGTCTCCGAAACATTCACCTTCTTCCTCAACAGAGGATTCCACAGCTGCATTGTTGACAGGGCACTCAGTCAGGTCTGACCCATCTCCCAAACCTCAGCCCTTATCCCCTATCTTCCCTCCTGCAACAGCGATAGGGTTTCCTTTATCCTTACCTACCATCCCACCGGCATCCACATCCAGAAGATCATCAGATGCATTTTTGCCATCTCCAGCAAGATGCCACCACCAGACACCTATTCCCCTCCCCTCCATTGTCCGCCTTCCGCAGGGACCGTTCCCCGTTCCCTCAGGAAACCGTGGTCCACACTTGCATCACACCAAACACCACCTCACAGCCCTACGGCACCTTCCCCTGTAACCAGCGAAGGTGCGGCACCTGCGCATTTACCTCCCCCCTCCCCAGAATCCTCCACTTGGGGACCCCACAGCCGTCCGGACTCAAAATTGAGTTCAATAATTTTAGGGTCTAAACTCTCCCAAGTCCCAGTGCCCCACCCCACACACCAGGCCTTGTTACCACATGGCCTGCCACTACACACCCCCTGTTGTTAGTTACTAACAGTCCCCATTAACAACTAATCACACTCCCAGCCTGACCGTTAGCAATTCCTTTGTCTGTCCAACTGTCTTTCTCTCTCTTTGGGCTCTATCCTTTTGTTTACTCCCTACCCCACCCACCTCCCTATTTTCTGCATATAAAGTGACGTTTTCCCAGCCACCATCAGTTCTGAGGAAGGGTCACCGAACCAGAAACGTTAATTCTGTTTTCTCCTTCACAGATGTTGCCAGACCAGCTAAGCTTTTCCAGAACTTTGTTTTTGTTCTAGCCAATATCCTGAATGTCTGCAAAGTGACCTCCCAACTCCTGATCTCAATGCACTGCTCAATAAAGGCAAGCATACCAAATGCCTCCTTTGCGGTCCTATCCACCTACAACTTCACTTTCAAGGAACTATGAATCTGGACTCCACGGTCTCTGTTCAGCAACGCTCCCCAGGGCCTGACCATTAAGTGGAGAAGTCTTGCCCTGGCTTTGCTTTCTAAAATGCAGTACCTCATTTATCTAAATTAAACTTCATCTGCTAGTCCTTGGCCCATCTGATCAAGGCCCCTCATGAGATAGCTTTGGCAAATACTTTCTGGACAAAAAAAAAGCAGCTAGGGAGTGGAAAGGCCCCCTTAAAAATTAGAGAGGCAACCTCTGTGTGGAAATCCAGGACACGGGGAGACACTAAACGAGTATTTTGCATCAGTGTTTACTATGGAGAAGGGTACGGAAGCTACAGTGCTTGGGGAAATAAATACCAACATCCTGAAATGCGCTCATATTACAGAGGGTGGTGCTGGACACCTTGAAATGCATCAAGTTGGATAAATCACCAGGGCCTGATCAGGTGTACTGTAGAACGTTATGGGAAGCTAGGGAAGCGATTGCTGGGTCCCGTGCAGAGATACTTGTGTCACTGAGAGCCACAGGTAAAGTGCTAGAAGACTGGAGGTAGGCTGAAGTGGTGCCACTGTTTAAGAAATGGTGGTGAGGAAAAGTCAGGGAACTGCAGACCAGTGAGCCTGACACTGATGGTGGGCAAATTGTTGGAGGGGATTCCAAGGGACAGGATTTACACGTATTTGGAAAGGCAAGGACTGATCAGGGATAGTCAACATGGATTTGTGCATGGGAAATCATGTCTCACTAACTTGATTGAGTTTTTGAAGAAGTAACAAAAAGGATTGATTAAGGCAGGGTGGTGGGTACGATTTATTTGGACTTCAGAGTGATTTTATAAACTAGTGATTGAATGTGGAACTGCAGTTTTGAAAAGCAAGTAACCTGATAGCCATTCCAGGCATCAAGTAAAGAATCATTTAGACAAGTAGTAAATGCAGGTCTGCAGATGATTTGGAGCCAGGATGCGTACTGATGCAGTTTGTGCTGGCAATAAGAATTGATTGTTTTATGGACGAGTGATCGGTTATCGATGGCAGACATTTTTGCCCGCAAGCTGAATGCTTGGTTCTCAGGTAAGTGAATGGCTAAGAACAAGTTGCAGAGACAGGGTCACATTTTTCCCAGGTCAGGAGTGGTTTCTCTGCTGAAACCTTGCACTAAACCTGAAGTAAACCTGTTAATCCTTCTACAACAACTGCTGTAAGCTGTGACTTTTAATGGATAAGTCAGAGACCTTTTAGAAGGGCCTCTTGTGTCTCTTACCAGCCAGTGGAAGCAACCAGAGAAAAATGACTCAAGTAATGCGCTGGCTAGCTGGAGAATAGTCATCTCATCAACTGTATTTGGAAAAAAAGACTATTTAGCTGACTTTCTAGTTCTTCCCCCAGTCAATAAACTATTTACCATGGCTACTTGGCTGTGTAAGGGGGTGTATATAAGCGAACTACAATTTAATTAACAGTATAATATATTGATGAATTATAACTCTTTACCAATAGCTGAAGTCAAAACGCATATAAATAAAAGTGATTCCTGTTCAGTACAAGCCCAAGATATCTACTAATCTGTGTCTGAAAATAAAAATGGGAAAGTGCCCATACTTTTTGATATTTTTAACTTTTGCAATAACTCTGGGAACAGCAGGGCTTGATTTCCAGTGCGTCACTAGTGAGGGTCATAACAATAGATTGTATATATGATGTATTATCATCTTTTAGGGCATTGAATTTCCATGCTGAAGTAAAATACATTCCTGGTTTCAGATCCATGAAAGAAACTTTTTTTAAAAAACAGATTAGAAAGTAATTTAGAACAGGGAACAAACTACATCACAAGAAATACTCTATATAGGAAGAAAGAAACTGTTATCTTAGACTACACAGACTGAAAAATCAAGCATAAACTATTTCACAAAAATTGGAAAGGAAAACTGGTTCTTCCATAAAACACGCATGATTGTTATTGATCCACCTCAAAACCAAATGCTTAATCTCAAAGTTGATAACAAATATCTTGAAATAGAAGATTAAATGGTTTACACAGAATATTGGAGAAACTCAGCCGTTCCGGCAGCATCTGTGGAGATAGAAAAAGAATTAATACCAAGACAAGTAGGATTCTGCTTCAGAACTTTTCCGAAGAACAGTCACTTGGATTTGAAACATTAGCTGATTCTTCTTCCACAGATGCTGCTGGAACTGCTGAGTTTCTCCAAAATTGTTTGTTTCAAAAGTCTAGCTTCTGCAATATTTATTTTATTCTAACACTAAATGTTCAGTTCATGGTTAAATTTCCGATTTCAACAGGGAGTGTTGAAGGACAGTCCTATTAGTGGTATTTGGTGAGGTAGTGGCATAGTGGTAATGTCACCTGGCCAGTTCAAGCACATAAGTTTAAATTCCAAAACTGCAGATGGTAAAATTGGAGTTCATTCAAAATGTACAATTAAAAGCTAGCCTGTCTGCAACCATCTGATCAGGGTTGACTGTTTTAAGAACCTAGTCTTCACTGATGCTATTTATGGAAGGAATTCTTACCTGGACTAACCTGCGTGTGACCTTAGACCCATTGCAAAATGGTTGACCCAACACCAATGTTTCTTAGTTGCCCTCTGAGATGGCCAAGAAAGCCATTCAACTCTGGGCCAAACAAGGATGCACAATAAATGCTGGATTAGCTAGCAGCAGCAGCATCCCACAATTGGATAAAAAAAATCATAATATCACAAAAAAGATCATGATGTATATACATGGTAGCGGCTAACTTTTAAGCGTACTGAACAACTAGCTAATCTTTTTAAGGAAGATACCAGGTCACAATTTTAAATTCTGACTAATATTTAATCAAGAAAATGGACTGTCAAGTTTCTGAATTTAATGTTACCATAATGCAGCTTCAAATGCTATACAGTACTCTAGATTTAAATGCAATGCTTCAGCTGATTTACTGCCAAGAAATGAAGACTGCACGCACCAGCTTCCCCATAAGAAACAAAATTAAAATAAAACATTTATGGTTTGACTTCAAATAATGTGCCTCAAATGAAATTAAAAAGGTTTCTGTTTGACTGTTGAAAATTAAGTTTCCCATCTGAGCTTTCAAATTACTGTGGAAAACAATGGTAACAAAATAGACATCATAAAATCTACATTCACAGAATTTAATAGATGTTGGCTAAAAAGTCAATTAGAAAAAGGGGCATCACCTTTTATTTAACAGTTTGCTATTATTCAGCTGATGCAATTAAAACTAGTCAGTTCTTAAGTGTGACGTCAACGTTTGAGACAAAGTCAAAACTTATTCAATTATTTGCATGATAATGTTTTGAATTCAGCAGTTAAATGTACCATTGACAAGCAACAAGTGCATTTCAAAATTGCATCTTAAAATTACGAAAATATCGTGCACAATCAGAATGAGACATAATGGCACCTCCTCACTATATATCATGATTTACAGCATTCATCACGCAAGTGCAAGTAAAAATCAATGCAGCAATCCAATTATACTAGTTAAGTTTAGCATTGCAAAATGGTATGTTTGTAAAACTACAGTGAAATATGCTATTTTTCAAATTGATACACCTACTTTAAGCTATTAGATTTGCAAACCAAAATTTATTGGCTTTATGATAGCAGATTATGTGTTTAAGATGCAAAAGCAATAATTTATCTCAAGTAAAAATCAAAGCATTTCTTTACTTTCAAAGTTCTTATACAATTGAGCATTAATATTGTATATAGCATGCTTAATTCTTTCAGTTATTAAGTGCTCATATATGGGTGTGGTTGATTCAATGGGGTAAATATCAGTAATAATGCCTTTGCTTTCAAGACATCTTATTGCTTCTTTCACTTTCCTGACTACTTTGCAAATGTTATAGGATATTTATGCCATGAATTTTCAATTCACTTTTCAAAAAAAGGCCAGAAAGCTTATACTTAAAAGCTTTCAAGCAGCAAAAACTGAGAAAAACATTGACCAAAATGAAATACTAACATTTAAAATGCGAAGCATGGAGAAACGTAGAGTTAAAAATTGTGCCTTATGTTTAGATTTGATCATAACTTGTGTGAAACTGATTTTTGTCTGCTCTGTGAATCACAAAATAGTGGCTGTGGCATATGACTAGTAATCCAAGGTCAATTTTACTAAGTTACGAAGCAAATTCAATTACATCCATAAAAACTACTGAATTTTGTTAAGGACCCAGTTGGTTCGCTCATGATCTTCAGAGAAAGGAACTTGGCCACACTTGTGGAGGAACGTAATCTGTGCTCAGTGCAACATAACTAAGGCTGTGCAATGAATTTAAGCTGGCCAGACATCACAACAGTGTTAAGAAATAGAAGAAAAATGAGCATTACAAGCCATACTCCCATAGATCCATTTCGTATACTTCCAGTTAGATTGAAAATTAGAAAAAAATTGTAACCCTCAATTGAATTAAAAGATGTAATTTAGTGATTTTATAACAAAGCAAGCTCAATCATTGCACCACCTTACTTTAATATATGGCTTTTTTACCCATTTTGTGTTAAAAATTCTGAACTACTCTATTCCAACACATGTTGGAGTTGAAAACCATTCAATGGTTCACCAAGGTAAAATTCTGCTGCGTGTGTGTGTAACAAATTTCATTGACAACAAAAATATCATCAGTCTGGCTGCTCTATTAAAGCTCCAGACTAAAGACTCAGGGTTGATAATTAAAAACTCACCTTAGTTTAAATCTACAATAAGTAATTTGTTTTTAAAACATTAAAAAAAATGCATTAGAAATTCAACCAGCATGCTGTCCAAAGGAATGCATTGCAAAAGGAGTAATAAAACAAAAGTATAATAACAATCTTCACTTTGTAATGGCTTCATATGCAAAGGCTGTATAAAACACACTAGTCCTAGTAGTCTTGCCTGCTGCACTTCCAGAACACGCAGAATTGATGGTGGCAAGAGCTTTTGAAAACCCCACACAATCCACGGAGTACATTACTATTTGCTGTTGACTATGCTCAGGTAACCACCTTCCTGTCAAAATAGACAAATATAAATCTGCTGTTGGAAAAACATAAAAGCAATACATATGATCGTGAACAGCGGTTACTGAGCATCTCATTATCATGCATTGCTTTTATTTCTGTGAACATAACTATTTGCAAGTGCTGACTTAGTGCTGAACAAAAAAAAAATGATAATATGGATACTAACTTGCAAATTTAAAAAAATTTAAAATGTTTACGTTCTGAAAGGTTGGAAAATTAGAGTAAGTTATTTGAAGCCTTTGGTTTCCTTAATAGCATAAATGCTAAAACAAACTTTATTTTAATATAGCTTTCAGATCATATATTATACAGTACAAAGATTTTGGTCCAAACTACCTTCACTTAAATTTACAGTTCAACTTGCTTTCACATCTGTGAACGTAAGCCTGATGCTAATAATTTCTCTAAGAAATGCACAACATGCCATAGAAATACTTGAGAAAATATCAATGTTTGGCTTTGCTGAAAAGAAATGAATTTTTGGGACGAAAACATGGTAGGGTACTTAACAGCCGGTTTTGTGGAACATGTACAAAATTTTCATAGCAATAGCCACAGACTTCCTTGAAATTCCTAAAAGTTTGCATTTTAATATACAACTTGCTTTTCGCAAGAGGATTATCCCACCATGAATATAAACACTAGCTACTGGCATGCTTTCAGTTCTTAGGCAATTGATAATATTTACATAGAAAAGATTAACTACTCCAACATAAAAATTGTTAATTAGACAAACAATCCACAGCTCAATCAGGAAATTTTGTACCTAATTATAACAGCGTAACACTAAGAGTTAGCATGGTTCAAATTTACATCGGATATATTACATTTTTCAGTTTTGCATTATTCTAACACTACTTGCTACCCACCAACCAAAAAAAGTACATGACTGTATTTCCTCACCAATGCATGAAAGGTCAAGTCAAACCTAAACAATTCAGCCTTGTGTTTAACAATAAGATTACTCCTAAATTTAAAAAAAGTCTGAAGTTTAAAATAATACTTGGAAACATTCACTGAGCTGAATTTTGCTTCAAACTGCAAATACTTTTCAGTCGATGCCCTGCTTTATTATTTTCTGGTTAAGCAACGAATGTCTGCGTTTCTTAGGACTGTGAACATGTGTAGCAACATGCAAATTACCTCAATAAAAGCAAAGTACCGTGGGTGCCGGTGATCTGATAATAAAGACAAAGTGGTGGGAAAAAATCAGCAGATCTGGCAGCATTGTGGAGGGGAAACAAAGTTAACATTGAGTCTAATATGACATTTCCAGAACCAAAAGAATGCTGCAATACGTGCTAAGTTTCTCCACCACTTCATTTTTATTTCAAAATTATCTCCTGGACACCACAGTAATGCCTTCACAAGCAAAACTGAGAGAAAATAAAAATGCAAAGCTGCTAGATTGAGCCAAATGCTATGGGGACGTGCTGTAAAGAATAATATGACAAGACAGACTACCAAAGCTGGGTTATGAAAAATTACCAACAGTTTATGAATAACTTCTTAAAGGCTTACAGTAATGACCTTAGTCACTTTGACTCTAGCCTACGTTACAGACACCTTTGAAAAAACAGAAAATAAGTTTTCCATCTTGCGTTCGTCAGGACTGAGGAACTTCAACTTAGCTTTCTAAGCTTGGCTATTTACATGTATTACTCTTTCTGCACCCCCACCCCAACATTTCTCCCCATGCTCCACATATCTGGCAGAGATGAGAAATGCTGTACAACTGGTGCTTATCTTATTTTACTCTTGACGCCACTTCCAATTAGTCACACATCAGGAGTTAACAAGGTTCTCTGCTATTTTCCCAATCTCACATTGAATCAGCTGCCAGATTTCCGTTCACTTATTGTTCATAACAACGCAATGAAGATCAGGATCTCTGCATTAACTACACATGTGTACCCTAGCAATGAACAAAAGTGCCAGAACATGTTCCACTGATATTCTTCGCTTCATATACAACTATATCACCACCTGTGGAAATTGAGAGGAATCATTCATTTATTCCTCAATATGTGACAGCATTATTTAACATTTTTGGTTATAGACACATCTGACCATCCAACATGTAACAATAATTCTTTTGAATATAATTTATCTGCACAAAGTAGGCAACTTACAACAGGGAACAGCTGAACCCCTCTGATATTTAAACTAAAACACCAGCCCCAATCTGTTATGACAGAATTCGGGATTCCCCTCTAATAATTACCCCCAAAACTCCCAGAGAAGCTGGTTTTTCCCTTCGTAATCTATTTTTAAAAAGTGGTTAAAAGGAAGAAAATCCCTGATCTCCACTTTACAAGTAACAGGAAACTATTCATTTACTTAACCCAACAATAAACAAATTAATGAAATTACTAAATAACAACATTCTACTAGAATTCCGTTTAAATAAAAACAAGCCCCACTAATATAAACCCAATAAGAAGCAATAATTTATAAATTAATCTCTTCAAATTTGGAAGACTGTGTTGGGCTTTCTCAGAGGTGAACAGTGCTAACTCTGGCATGTAGCAGATGGCTCTCTCCGATTTTCCAAATGCCCTCATCTTAGGTACCCATAATGACATCAAATTCTTATATGCTTGGTTTCAGGTTGTCAACACCATCACATTTAAATTTAATTAGCTTTCTGTATATCGGTGCTTCATTTAAATTAATTGGCTGAATTCAAACTCAATATCACTACATCAAAACAAGACTGCTGTTTTGCCTGCCACCTGTTAGGGCTTTTTTGATACCTGTTTCACTTTTTGAGGGCTTTCGGTATTGGCAATTTCAGCTGTTGCTCACAGACACTGAATTTTAAAAAAAAGTACAGACACAGCACAGATCTCTTTACATTTTAGTCTCCTGCCTTCCACTCCACTACTATTCTATCCAAATTCACAACACTTACACATCACAACTGTGTGCTGTTCAGGAAACTCATTAAAAATACTGCATCCTTTTAGCTCTTCCGTCAATTAATTTTAACAGTACAGTAAGTGCAGAATTAAACAAATACAACTGTCTGTATAGTTAAGATTGAAATGATCTGTAAGCTAAAGATTGAATTTCCATGCCTAAACTTCGGAAAGTTGCTCAAATTGATACAGGAAAATTAGTTATGATTAGTTAAGAAATCTCTCATTAATATGATTTATAAAAGTCGACAAGTACAACAAAATCTTGAGGATAAAAACATTTGAGAATGAGAGCAGGAATCAGCTGTTACTTTGCATTGAGAAAGCAAGCTATATGGTATACATGAAATCTTACATTCTTCATTTACATACTCATGAAACTGAGGAAAATCAAATTCACATTTTTTGAGGACTCAGCATCAAATTCTATGAGAAAATTCTAAACAAGTGTTAAAAAGACATAGCAGTAGAAAGAAAAGTTTTATTGTCTGTCTTCAAAGCTTTTAATTAGAATTTAGTATGTTATATTATAGTTTCTATAGCCACAGAGATGAGGATGTAGTTTATTATAATGTGAGTAGTAAAACTAAATGCTCAAAAACAAATTAGCACAAGAAATTCTAAAATTACAGAAGTGCTTCTTTAATAATCAGTCGAGGTGGTCAACATTTTCTCAAAGCTGCACAGTGCCTGAGACTCCAGAGACAGAAACCAGCACACTGACCTTATTTGCAGCACTGACTTCCAATTTTGGAAGTTGCTGCTGTATAAGGATGTTGGGAGGTTCAAGCAGAGAAAACAAATTGCGGGAATGTTGGTGGCAGTGGTGGAGGATAGAGTAGGTTAACTGCCTGAAATTTCTAGTCACAGCTGGAAAAAAAAACGATGAAAAGTTCTGAAATGGTGACTGATCTTTCCCCAGTATTTTTAATTTATTTCCATATTGTAACTAAACTGACCAGGGTATATGTTGCTGAAATACAAAAGTATAAATTTATTGAGGAACATCTATACAGAACACAGGTGAGAAAGATAAATGAACAAACCTGTTACAGGCTTAGGTTGGACTTGGTTCTTCAGAGGTTGCTGGGCACCTCCCCCAAAAACTGCAGCCCACATTTTGCTATTGAGGGGATGAGCTACAAGGCGGAAGAGCTCATTGCTGGAGTGCGTTCCCAAGCCATGAGCAAAAAGACTAAGGTAAACCGCTGTCAATACCTCACAAAGTAGGACTGTCAATTTGGGTTTATCCTCATCTCCAGCAGAATTCAAGAGATGAATAAGCTCCTTTATACCTGTGAATCATAATATTCAGAAATTAACACATTTCAGATTTCTTTGACAAAGATGCATCTATTCTTAGCTTTTAAAAAGGAATATCTTCTGGAAATACTGTGTTCCTTTGTTACTTTATTCCCCCCTTATCTTTCATCCTAAAGAGCAACACTACTAAACAATGCTAGAAATGGTAATAAATGTAGAAAGAGCATGCAGTTACGAAGACAAATACTCATTCGAAGAAAGTAGTAGACTATTGGTTCATGAAAAATAAGAACATTTCCAGAACAAAGACACCTTGCTTGAAGGTTTAGGATACATATTGTAACAAGTCAACTGTATTGATTTTTCCACCCACCTTCAAATTTGCAGCATTTTATTTCGTGGTAAGGGAGATCAAACACAATAAGCAATTTTAAGTTAAACAATATATCTACTGAACAGAAGTATATATAACTATTACCTGGCCATTGTTCTGGGGAAGTGTTGGGAGTTACTGTGCCATCTAAACTTGCTGCTCTGTTTGAACGCTGCTGCGCAAACAGAAAACTCTGGTATACCATCCCAGTGAACTGGTTTGCATATGAAGAACTGGGAAAAAAAAAGTAAGAGAGATAATGGGAACTGCAGATGCTGGAGATTCCAAGATAATAAAATGTGAGGCTGGATGAACACAGCAGGCCAAGCAGCATCTCAGGAGCACAAAAGCTGACGTTTCGGGCCTAGACCCTTCATCAGAGAGGGGGATGGGGGGAGGGAACTGGAATAAATAGGGAGAGGGGGGGAGGCGGACCGAAGATGGAGAGTAAAGAAGATAGGTGGAGAGGGTGTAGGTGGGGAGGTAGGGAGGGGATAGGTCAGTCCAGGGAAGACGGACAGGTCAAGGAGGTGGGATGAGGTTAGTAGGTAGCTGGGGGTGCGGCTTGGGGTGGGAGGAAGGGATGGGTGAGAGGAAGAACCGGTTAGGGAGGCAGAGACAGGTTGGACTGGTTTTGGGATGCAGTGGGTGGGGGGGGGGGGGGGGGGGGGGAAGAGCTGGGCTGGTTGTGTGGTGCAGTGGGGGGAGGGGATGAACTGGGCTGGTTTAGGGATGCAGTGGGGGAAGGGGAGATTTTGAAACTGGTGAAGTCCACATTGATACCATATGGCTGCAGGGTTCCCAGGCGGAATATGAGTTGCTGTTCCTGCAACCTTCGGGTGGCATCATTGTGGCAGTGCAGGAGGCCCATGATGGACACTTGTCCCCACACCTCCTCCCTCACCCCCATCCCAGGCCCCAAGATGACATTCCACATTAAGCAGAGGTTCACCTGCACATCTGCCAATGTGGTATACTGCATCCACTGTACCCGGTGCGGCTTCCTCTACATTGGGGAAACCAAGCGGAGGCTTGGGGACCGCTTTGCAGAACACCTCCGCTCAGTTCGTAACAAACAACTGCACCTCCCAGTCGCAAACCATTTCCACTCCCCCTCCCATTCTCTTGATGACATGTCCATCATGGGCCTCCTGCACTGCCACAATGATGCCACCCGAAGGTTGCAGGAACAGCAACTCATATTCCGCCTGGGAACCCTGCAGCCATATGGTATCAATGTGGACTTCACCAGTTTCAAAATCTCCCCTTCCCCCACTGCATCCCTAAACCAGCCCAGTTCATCCCCTCCCCCCACTGCACCACACAACCAGCCCAGCTCTTCCCCCCCACCCACTGCATCCCAAAACCAGTCCAACCTGTCTCTGCCTCCCTAACCGGTTCTTCCTCTCACCCATCCCTTCCTCCCACCCCAAGCCGCACCCCCAGCTACCTACTAACCTCATCCCACCTCCTTGACCTGTCCGTATTCCCTGGACTGACCTATCCCCTCCCTACCTCCCCACCTACACCCTCTCCACCTATCTTCTTTACTCTCCATCTTCGGTCCGCCTCCCCCTCTCTCCCTATTTATTCCAGTTCCCTCCCCCCATCCCCCTCTCTGATGAAGGGTCTAGGCCCGAAACGTCAGCTTTTGTGCTCCCGAGATGCTGCTTGGCCTGCTGTGTTCATCCAGCCTCACATTTTATTATCTTAAAAAAAAGTAAGAGTTTACTTTCATATTACAGCCACGGCTAGGCTGATATCACTCTTGTTTGAGCCATGCATTTCTAGTTTCAATGTCCACTCCAAGGATCAGAGTACAAACATCCAAAGAGACATTCCAGAGCAGTGCTGGCAGAATTTTGCTTAGTCAGAGGGGCAGTTCTCTTAAACAGACATACAAGATCACATGACAAAATTTCTAACACGTTGGTAGGAATTATTCATGATGTCTGGCCAATATCTATCTTTCAATTAACATAAGAACAGCTAACCACTACCACATTTCTATTTGTGGGAGCTTACTGTGTGCAAATTCATGGCTGGATTTCTAAATTTACAATAGTGACCATACCTTCGAAAACATTAACTGATTCCAAGGTTTAGAAGTGGCCACTACTCCTCAAAGATATTACAACATCAGTGCAGGTTTTGTTTTTTTTCCACTGAAATATTAGCTGATCCTCAGAATGGCCATCAATCTACAGTCTCAGATGAAAAAAGTAGTAATCAAAAGAAAACAAACAGCATGTCAAGCAGTGATGTATAGAAAGTACTCAGAGATTAAGACAACTTGAGAGATTATGAGTGGGGATGGCTGAATGGAAAAGATGAACAGGCATTTCTAACTATCCCATCAATTTTAATTGACAAGTAG
Source organism: Stegostoma tigrinum (assembly GCF_030684315.1). Lineage (NCBI taxonomy): Eukaryota > Metazoa > Chordata > Chondrichthyes > Orectolobiformes > Stegostomatidae > Stegostoma > Stegostoma tigrinum. Next base: position 75,028,972 of record NC_081356.1, read on the forward strand.
GCAATCACGAACACATATGTATACATGCTATATAAACAACTCAGAACAAAATTGAGAACAATTGTTGATGCATTTGTGCAATTTCTGAGCCTGCTTAATTGCAGCAAGAGTGCAATACTGCACAGCAGGCCAAGAATATGCAAGGCATATAATCTAGTTAGATGAGGGTTAGGAAATGGTGGGCAAGGGTTCTGACAATATAGTGAAAAAATGTAGGCAATAATGGCAAATTGAACCGATCAGTACATGTATGAAACAGAGAGGCAAAGATAAAGGGAGGAGCAGGAGCAGGCACAGAATTGGTGAGAAGCATATTCAGGCAAGTGTGGGACAAAATGAAAGTGAAACAAAATCACTTAAAGTGGACCGTGAAACAAGGACAGAGAATAGTAATGGGCATGTGGAAGAGGTACAATTATGGGCTTCAATTTTCAATTACAGCATAGAACACCACCGCACAGGAATAGGACTTTCGGCCTTCCGTACTGACCATTGTGCCATTCTAACAATCCTATCTACCTGGACATGGTCTGCATCCCGCTATCTCCTACCTGCTCATGTACTTGTCTAACGTAACTGCTTCTGCCATCGCCCCGGCAGTATGATCCAGACACCTATCATCCTTTGCGTAAGAAACAGCTTTCCTCGCTTGTCTCCTTTAAACCTTCCCCCTCTCACCATGACCTATCCCTCCTGGATTTGACATTTCCACCCTGGGGGAAAAGACAACCGACTATCCACCCTATCTATGCCTGTCAATTTTCTATACTTCAGGTAACCTCTCAACCTCTGATGCTCTAACACAAGTTTGTCCAACATCTTAAAGCTAATACACTTCAATCCAGGCAACATCCTGGGTCAACTTCTTTTGCACCCTTTCCAAAGTCTCCACATTGCGCCTGTAGTGTGCAGTTCTGGTCCCAAAACAATATTCCATTAATTTATTTTGTGTAAAGTTGAGCGAGCAAGAAAAGAAAGCCAGTTAGGAGTGTTATAACCTAAGTCTAGGTAACTTGATAATTGGAACTGAGAATACCAGTGGATTAACACAGTTGAGGCATGATGTGGGAGGTAAAGTTCAGTTGTTAAATTGAAGAGGCAGGAAAGACATTTGATGAATGAGTCTATGCAAAATCAAGATGGGGTGGGGGACGGCAGGAGGGGCAAGCAAGGAGAATATGATCACTCAATCAAGTAAATGCCAAAACAGCATAGGATAACCAAATGGACAAACTAAAAAAAATACAATGAATAGAAATAAGTAGTACAATGGAGAAAATATATCTAACCAACAGCAGATGGTGCTCAATGAATACCTATCATTTGTGCGGAAATGTGTTGAGAGATAAAAACAAAATTGAGGAAAGATTTTGAGATTTCTTAGCACTGTTCAGAGTGCTCTGAACTCAAGGCACCTCCTGTGCAAAGTCTGAAAGAAATCATTCACTGTGGGTTATCCTAAATCAGAATTAGTTTAAATTCGAGATAACATGGTGTAGAGCTGGGTGAACACAGCAGGCCAAGCAGCATCCGGGAGCAGGAAAGCTGACATTGAGCCTAGACGCTTCATCTGAAAAAGGTCAAACATACCACAGTCTTATGCCGAGGGGGGCTACTGCAGGGTGCATTGAGCCTCTTCTTTGAGATAGGCAAGTGAAAAACAACAGGATCCCCACTCACTACCAAGTAACTTTGCTAGAGAGTGAGTGTGTATACACAATGATTCTACACAAAAATCAAATTTTCTGTGAAGATTCACCGCTTGTAAAATAACCACTCTGTACCAGATTTTGCACATTGCCTGGCACTCATGAAATTAGCATGCTGTGAGGATGAATATTGTCACAAAGGGAAAAGAAGCAAAATGATCAGAAAACAAGTTCTGCCTCAATACACACCATTTCTACTTACCTGTAACTATGGCCATCACAAAGGCATTGATACAGGCATGCAGACAGAGAAGCTGCTACAGTATGCATTACATAGATCTGAAAGAAAAAACATCAAATATCCAGTTGGAGCAACACTATATCACTAACTGCTGCAGACAATCCTAGAAATTCAATGTTCTATTTTAAGCACAAAGTGTACAAATATTTTGTTTGAAAGCACAAGATTACATAGTTGAGATGAAATACAACATTCTTCATTTATATTTTAAGCCCAGCTTAACGTGCCAGTCTAAGTAAGAAAGGTATTTTATTTTGCTCATCATTTCGTTTCTAAAGAACCATATAAAAACATTATTGGTAAGCTAATGAAAAATAGTAGGCAACTCACCCCTAAGGCTTTAAAGCTGCACAGGCCATGCCAAAACAATGAAGTGCAGTTATAAAGTTAGCTAGGCTATGTCACATGAATGGTTTACATATGAAGATGGTCTCCAGGTTGTGAAACGGTTCCGTTCTGGAATCCATTTGCAAGTTAGACCAGAATTCAGAATAACAGAGCAGCCTAGTACAGGAAATGTCACACATTGGGAGTTTTAAAATTCAACCCCTGTATGGGATCATGATCTAAAGTACAGGTGTTCATAAGTCAAGGACCCCATCTATAAAAAGACAGTTAAAGAACAAGAAAAAAAGACCAGAAAACGCTGTAAACACTCAGATTGGAAGTATTTTTGGAAACAGTATAACAGAATTAAGTGTGACAAGTCTGTGACCTCCACTGGACAGTTCTGCGGCACCAGTGAAATTTAGGGAGAATCTGAACTACTTATGCTCATCATATTATGGCCCTCTATGAACATTAATGCTGTTTTAACAGGTTCTTGCAAGTCAAATAGCAGAATAAGAGAACTAACACAAGCGATCTTTAAGAGACAACCATGCAGGATAGACTCCATGATAGTCTCATAACAGTAGAAATGGGCAGGACGTGTCTTTAGTTGGTTTGTCTCAGGACTGCCAAAACAAGAGCTTTTCAGACCTATGCCGTTAAGTCCATTCACCAAAGGATCAAAAGGAAGATTTTGAAGGTGACATCAAAACCTCCACAAAAATCTGCTCTATTAAAATCAACACATGGACAGTCCAAAGATGCACAGGTTGGGTGGATCAGCCATGCTAAATTGCTCATAGTGTTTAGGGGTGTGTGGGGGTTATAGGGGGATGGGTCCGTGTGGGATGCTTCAAGGAGCAGTGTGGAGTTGTTGGGCTGAAGAGCCTGTTTCCACACTGTCGGGAATCTAATCTAATAAAAGACTACAGATGCTTAATCACAACCAAAATGATGATCCAACAAATAAGAAACAAAGAGGAGTAGGCCATTCGACTTGTCAAATCGGTCCTTCCATTCAACAAAATTGTGGTCGATCAGCCAGGTGAAACTCCTTTTCTTGTGCCAGCAAAGCAGAGCTGTCAACTCACTAATATTTCAAAAGTCTACGTACTGCCTCTTGAAATGCTTTAAATAACTAAGTGTTCACAACTCTCTGAAGTAGACAACTCCAGGCTTTCATTACCCGCTGAAGAAATTCCTTTACTCCAGTTTTAAATGAGCATCTCCTTAATCTCTAAGTCAGTGCCCTTGTTCAAGACTCCCCCTCTAGTGGAACATCTTCTGCAGATCTACTCTGTCAAGCCCCATTAGAATCTTTCAGTATGATCATCCCTTATTCTTCTATGGTTTCAAAAATATAGCATCAAAAACTTCCAAATCTTGAAGGAAAGTCACAGACAGAACAGTGAAAGAAATATAAAGATAGGCATGCAACAATGACCACAAGGTCTCCTGGTTAACAAACAATTTCCTCACTGAGGATCTGCAACGCTATAATTGGGACGTAGAAGTCATTTGTGAACTCGCAGTCAACATTGGCATTTCACTTCCAGTTATCCAGAGGATGCCACTATTGCAGTCACAGGCACAATGGAACTGGGTTAATTATATGGCTTGTCTCTTCATTTACGTCTGTTGAATTTTTTAATGACGACGCAGTATGCTAATACTATAAAAATGATTTCATTTAGTGCTACCAGCTTGTCTTCATGCCACCAATAGATAAAACGACCATTATTGTCCATCTGATTGGTTAGTGACTAACCAAAGCACCTTCCCTGAGCCTCTATTTGCTCATCGTCAATCAGCGGGGCTCCACATTTATGTTTCTTTGCTGTTTATTCATGAACAATGATCTGAAAGCATAATGGAGGTACACGGTGCTCGTCAATTTAAATTTCAACAGTGAAGAAATAACAATTAATATAAACGTCTTTTTTTACAGCTATTGGATTAACACACTTACAATCATTGTTCGCTAAAAGGCCAACAGCTTCCTTGGGATAATTGACACTTTGACTATTCCTGGTCTCGAAGCTTCACTTGACAAGATACTTTTGCTGGAGTAACACAGTGTGGAGGTGGAGTAACACAGCAGGCCAGGCAGCATCACACGAGCAGGAAACCTGACGTTTTGGGTCAGGACTCTTCTTCAGGAATGGGCTTGACTTTGGTGGTGGGGGGAGAGGAGGGGAAAGAGCTGTGGAAGAGACCTGTGTTTGAAGGCAGGCACCAGTAAAGTTTAGTGTATTTACTGCTTTTAATGTCAGATAGGGTGGAATGAAATCATAGGTCGAGGTTGTGAATCCTGTGCAGAATGAAAAACAGAAGAGATCCTTTGCAGGTCTGGGAGAGTTAAGCTCTGGGCTGGGGTGGGCTTGATTGTACGGCCAGAAAACGCCAGCACATTGCTGAGAGCACGTGCTTGAGGAACCGCACAGAAAACTGTTTTTGGAGGATCTGGACGTCTTTTTATGCGGAGGTTGTCATGGCGAGGGCCAAATTGGGATGGTTTGAATGCAGACTGCAGTCCATTTGGAATGATCCGCTTCTGCAGGCAGGTACTGAGAAAGGCAACATAGCTGTGGCACCTGGTTTGTTTCTTTATGTGGTTGAGCAGTTTCAGGGCCGACGAGATTACCAGAGGGTTTCAGAGGAGAGGGATTCACTGATGTCTTTCCGGAGGGAGGAGGATAACTTCAAGGCAGGCATCCCTAGAATAGGCTTCGCAGTGGGGTTATAACTCATTCAGTGATAGTGTGGACTTGGGGGTTGGAACAGCCCTGTGTTTGTGACAGGCACCGGTAGGTAAGTTTAGCATACTTAAGGTTTTTAATGTCAGATAGGGAAGAGTCCCAGCCAGAAACGTCAGCTTTCCTGCTCCTCTCACGCTGCCTGGCCTGTTGTGTTCCTCAAGCTCCAGACTGTTATCTCTAACTCCAGCATCGGCAGTTCTTACTTTCTCTGGCTTTTGCTGGGGCAACTGACTTGCCATGAACTGAATTTAAAAAATCTTCCACAAGGAGAGAAATTCAGAACTGACCTGTGGGAGTACCTGAACTCAACTGAAAAAAAATTTCTTTCTGTGCTGATTCCTCATTCTGAACTGAACTAAGAATAGAACTACTGGCCTTAATGTGTTAACACTGCTGTCCTTAACACAAAGTAGAAACATTTTTCAATTATCATCGCCGAGGTCTGGAGTGACATTGCCTGGATAAGGCTGGTTTTAGGCCACTGTTCCAGGATGATTAGCTGATCTTTTGGAAGTGAGCCACAGCAATTCGCTTTTGCTTTTTTAAAATATCCAACTTCTGAAACACTTGTTACTCATCGCAATGATATGAAGTAATCCATCTTATGACATGAAAAGCATCAGTTTTTTTTTTGCATTTTGGAATGGTGTAACACAGGACATTGAGCTAATTTATTCAGTTCTGTGCCATCCGCTGCTAAATGTTAATCAACTGTATTCTAGCACTGGGTTTCTAGTCAAGATTGACTTAATTTTGTTATAGTACCATTAGAATTTAGTTGTCTGTTTGTTCTCATACAGTAACATTTTAATTGATGCAAGTAGCAAAACTTACAAAAGCACAATGGAAAAGTTCATTTGCATGAGAGATATAATTGCCCAGAGATCATGACATGTCAAGAAGCAAAGAAATAGACAAACTCAGACATGCTTAAAAGTCTTGAGTGCGGGGATTACCCCGAGGAAGCTGTTGGCCTTTTAGTCAGTAATGACTAAGCATGTTGATCCAATAACTGTGAAAGGGAACAAGTGTATATTGATTCTGTTATTTCTTTATTGCTACAATTTAAAATGACAACCACCAATAACCTCATTATGCTTTTAGATCATGTCAATAACTATCTGCATTCCCATATAGCCTTTTCTGTAACAATATATTCTCAAGTGCTGCAAAACACATTTAAATAATTACTTTTCAAGTACAAGTTGCTTCCTTGCCTGGTAAAGTTGACAGCTATTTGAATAAAGCAAAAATGAAACAAATATAAACGCTCACTCCCTGAGACGGAGATCCAAATCAGGTACGTTCAAAATTCAGACCAATGTCAAGCAAAGTTTTGTGATGGCCCAAATACTGCAAATGACCACCTCACAACAGCTATTCACTCTATCAGTGAGAATACTGAATACCATCCAGATGGAAAACTAACTTCAGTGCCAAAACCAAACTGATTGGTTTTAGTCACACTAAAACACACAGCAGAAACTACTCAACCAGAGTTGATGTCAGCATCAATTGAAGGACAGTGAATGAGCGATCCATGGAAGCATTGGTGGTTGGCGGTGCTGCAAAGGTTGGTATGAATGCCACTGGGATGACAGAAAGAAACTGTGGAAATAAGCAGCTTTAGACGAATGCGAAGTTTTAACTCTGCTGTGGGTGGACCTACAGGCTAGAGAGACTAACGTTTGGTTCTGGAAATTATGCCCAAGCATAAATGTTCAATAAATTAATAACTATAACAAAGATAAATGTGTGCAAGAAAACAATCCTTATAACAATACATTATATACAATAACACAAGTGAACTCCATTTCCCATATTCTCTTAGCTTAAAATGAATACCCCTCATTGCAATGGTCAGGTCCAAGGGCAAACTCTTTCCCCAGAAATGGTGTGTTAGTTGTTGAGAACTTTCAGCATTTCCTATATTTGTTCAAGATTTCTAGTATCCAAAGATATTTTGGCATTTGCCTCGCCAATTTAAATACTACTACATGAATATTATATGAAGCATCGAGGGAAAACAGCAAATAGAGAGGAAGTGTGAACAGACAAAAAGCTTTTCAAAAGCAATAGCAATCTCATGGGGAAAACAGTAATCTCTAACTTCTCTCTTCCTTGAGCTGGAATTTAGTAACCTCATCAGACATTTGAAATGAGGTGCTATCAATTTGTACCATACTCCATACCTTTTAGGAGAAATTCCAAATTTTCAATAATCTCAAACCCTACACACGTCAATTTCTACTGAATTCATCATATTTCTTCAACAAAACCCTGGGTCCAAATTGAAGTATTGAGAGCTGGTCTGGGCACTACATCTTAGCCAAGACATATTGGCCTTGGGGGGAATATAGCAGTGGCTTGAAGAATGATACCTGGACTTCAGGGGTTAAGTTTGAGGAGAAATTATACAAATTATGCCTGTTCTTTTCCCTAAATTCCAAAAGTTTAGAGGTGATCTGATTGAAGTTTTCAGAATATTAACAGGAAAAGACAGGGTAGATAAACAATTTCCATCCGTTGGAAATTCTAGAACTGGACTGGCAACAGAGTCGAAAAAATTAGGGCCAGACCATTCAGGAAAGACATGAGGAAGCACTCTACATACACGGGCTGGTAAATGTTTGAAGCTCTTCCACAAATTGCAGTTGATGCTGTATCATTTGTTAAATTTTGGATCTGAGACAGATATACTTTTGTTCAAAGGTATTTTGGGATATGGGGTAAAAGTAGATATACAGAATTAGGCCACAGATCAGCCATGATCTCACTGAATGGCAGAAGAGGCTCAAGGGGCTGAATGGTTTAATCCTGCTTCTATGTTCTTAAAACACTAAACCATTGCTGTACCTTTGGCTGGAACAGAAGGTAACTCTCATTTCAGGACTGCATGAACTGATGACCAAGGTGCCCATCTCAAAACATGAAGCAGAGGCTGCAGAAATTCTGTCATATGTAATGTGGAGCAGCATTGATGCATTGCTATTTTAATCCTTGTTCACCAGTAGTCTTGCAGAGATTTTGTGGGATCTACAAATTTGTTAACCTCTGAATGTTTTTAACCAATTAATCAGTGCTCTCTGGCTACTGAGTCTAATACCACCAGAACACCTTCCCATGATCTGAACTTTCATGCTCTTGGTGCTATTATAAATTTCTATAGCCACATTTAGAAATGTAAAAGCTTGACAAGATGTACACACATTAAAAGAAAAATCAGCATCTTAGGAGCACAAAAGCCGATGTTTCGGGCCTAGACCCTTCTTCAGAGAGGGGGATGGGGACAGCAAACTGGAATAAAAAGGGAGAGAGGGGGAGGCGGACCGAAGATGGAGAGAAAACAAGATAGGTAGAGAGGAGAGTATAGGTGGGGAGGTAGGGAGGGGATACATCAGTCCAGGGAAGATGGACAGGTCAAGGAGGCGGGATGAGGTGGTAGGTAGGAAGTGGAGGTGCGGCTTGAGGTGGGAGGAAGGGATGGGTGAGAGGAAGAACAGGTTAGGGAAGCAGAGACAGGCTGGGCTAGTTTTGGGATGCAGTGGGAGGAGGGGACGAGCTGGGCTGGTTTTGTGATGCAGTGGGGGGAGGGGACGAGGTGTTCTGCAAAGCGGTCCCCAAGGCTCCGCTTGGTTTCCCCAATGTAGATGAAGCCACACCGGGTGCGATGGATGCAATATACCACATTGGCAGATGTGCAGGTGAACATCTGCTTGATATGGAAGGTCATCTTGGGGCCTGGGATAGGGGTGAGGGAGGTGGTGTGGGGGCAAGTGTAGCACTTCATGCAGTTGCAGGGGAAGGTGCCGGGTGTGGTGGGGATGGAGGGGAATGCGGAGCGGACAAGGGAGTCGCGGAGAGAGTGGTCTCTCCGGAAGGCAGACAAGGGTGGAGATGGAAAAATAGCTTGGGTGGTGGGGTCGGATTGTAGATGGAGGAAGTGTCGGAGGATGATGCGTTGTATCCTGAGGTTGGTGGGGTGGTATGAGAACGAGGGGGATCCTCTGGGGGCAGATGTGGCGGGGGCAGGGTGTGAGGGATGTGTTGCGGAACACCTCCGCTCGGTTCACAACAAATCGCACCTCCCAGTCGCGAACCATTTCAACTCCCCCTCCCATTCCTCAGACGACATGTCCATCATGGGCCTCCTGCAGTGCCACAATGATGCCACCCGAAGGTTGCAGGAACATCAACTCATATTCCGCTTGGGAGCCCTGCAGCCCAATGGTATCAATGTGGACTTCACAAGCTTCAAAATCTCACCTTCCCCCACTGCATCACAAAACCTGCTCAGCTCGTCCCCTCCCCCCACTGCATCCCAAAACCAGCCCAGCCTGTCTCTGTTTCCCTAACCTGTTCTTCCTCTCACCCATCCCTTCCTCCCACCTCAAGCCGCGCCTCCATTTCCTACCTACTAACATCATCCCACCTCCTTGACTTGTCCATCTTCCCTGGACTGACCTATTCCCTCCCTACCTATACTCTCCTCTCTACCTATCTCCTTTTCTCTCCAACTTTGGTCGCCTCCCCCTCTCTCCCTCTTTATTCCAGTTCCCTCTCCCCATCCCACTCTCTGGAGAAGGGTCTAGGCCCAAAACGTCAGGTTTTGTGCTCCTGAGATGCTGCTTGGCCTGCTGTATTCATCCAACTCCACACTTTGTTATCTTGGATTCTCCAGCATCTGCAGTTCCCATGATCACTAAAAGAAAAATCAGCCCATTTTTTTGAAGATAATAAAATGTGAGGCTGGATGAACACAGCAGGCCAAGCAGCATCTCACAAAATCCTACTTGCAATATTAAATTTAACCAGCCAACTGGCTCACAAAGCAAGCTTAAACTGGAGACAAAAGTTGCAGAGTCTTGAATCCTCTGCATAATTTCTAATTTAGATCACAAGGTGTAACAGCAGAAGTAGGCCTGCCTGACTTGACTGAGACATTTAGTGCGATTATGCTTGGCCTATAATCCTCAACCCCACTTTCCTGCCTTTTCCCCTTAATCCTCAATTCCTTTACTAATTAAAAGTCTCAGCCTTGAAAATTAACAATGCAGTCTCTATGGTTATCTGCAGTAAAGTATTCCAGAGATTCACAATCCTTAGAGAAGAAATACCTCCTCAGCTCCATCCTAAATGGACAAATCTTACTCAGACTAGGCCTTCTGGTTCTAGACACAATCCCATGGAGACACACTCACCTTGGCAAGCCCACTGATGAATCCTGTAGGTTTCAAGAAGGTTGCCTCTCATCCTTCTAAACTCCCATGACTGCAGGCCCAATCTGTGCAACTTCTCTTTATAAGGCAACCCTCCATACCAGGGATCAAGCTAATGAACCTGCACTGTACTACCTCCTACGCTAATATAGCTTTCCTTAGATAATGTGACAAAACTGTTCAGAATTTTGTGAATATATTGTGATTTGTCATTATAATTTCTTTTTAAGAAGTTTTTTAACTGGAGAGATTTTCAAAAAGCAATACAGAAGGTGCAAAAATGAATTCCAGTGTGACAAAGACAAAGCAACTCAGTGATGGTCAAAACACTGGTTGCTTCAGACATTTTATTTGTTACCATCATATTGCATTGTCAACTCTATTGCAGCTTGAGATACTTTCATGAAATAACACCTACCTTGTTATTTCGCATGTCTGGATGTGGAGGAGAATCAAATTCTACAATAGTATGCACAATGTCCTGGGTAAGGTTGCTCAGATGGAGTCTAGGGTTAGCCACCACAGTTTTGGCACTTGCAGTGCAGGCAAACAGGAGGGGTACCGATGCAAGTTGCATGAAAGGGCTTGTGACCTGTTTCACTGAATGCTCCTAAATGCAAAAAGTTGATACAGCTTGAAATTCGGCATAGTTTAAAATTTACTTTCACTATTGTAATGTCAACATATATAGATCATTAAATAGCAGAGGCCAGAAAGAAAGATGGTTGAGTCACGAGAAAAAAAAGATAATTTAAGATTAGCCAGAGGTCCAAAAATCCTTATTTATTTTGTGAACACACAGACTTGGAGATATATGCAGAGCACATCTGTGCCTACTAACACCAGTTGCACTAGCCCATTGATATAATGCACAAGCATCTCTGGACTTAACTGCTAGCAAATAAAAATTTTTCATCTGAGGCCTTAGATCATCCCTGGGCATACCTAATGGCCAAGCAGATTCAAAAGGCTGAAACAGCTTATTTGTGATGTTAAAGTTTTCTAGCTACAATTAAGATAAAAATGTTTTTACAGTGAAACATCAATTCTGCACAGCTAGTTTTGAATGGAGCATTGATTGTGAAGCACTGAAAATTACCACGTCAATAATCCATTTGAGATTGGGCGCATCATAAACTGGTTTAGGGCGCATTGGGCTCCATCTTCTGAGGAGTTGCCATCAGATTGCAGATCTGTTCGTTTATACTTGTCTAACCCAAAATTCAGGGCTTCTGGTCCAAACTTTGTGTGCTTTTTGAGAAACCCAACTATCAGCAAATCTTCCAGGCCTGGGGAGTCGGGGGTGGGCTGCTGGTGTTGCTGAGTGAAGATTAGAGCACAGGGTGGTGAATGAGACAGAGTAAGTAGGTGGTGTTATGGGGTAGGATACTTGAGTTGGGAAGTTGGGAGGATTTAGAGAGCGCAGCTAGGAATGGGTGGTCTGTTTCATAGTTGGTCAAGACTTAGAGCACATTTCAATCTCTAACCTTTCCTAGCTGACTATTAAAGTACTTCTGCGTATTGAAGTATTTGGGCTGCACAGTGGCTCAGTAGTTAGCATGACTGCCTCATAGCACTAGGGTCCCGGGTTTGATTCCGGCCTCGGGCAACTATCAGTGTGGATTTTGGACATTTTCCTGTGCGGTTTCCGACGGTGCTCCAATTTCCTCCCCGAGTCCAAAGATGTGCAAGTTAAGTGGATTGGCCATGTTCATTTGCCCATTGGATCCCAGCATGTGCAGGCTAGGTTAGCCACAGGAAGTGCAGGGTTATAGGGACAGATCTGGGTGGGATGCTCTTTCGAGGGTCACTGCGACTCGATTGACAGAATGAGCTGCTTCCATACCAAGCATAAATCTACATTAAAGTTTATTATATCACTGTTGCATTGTGGTGCCAGCTGTTTGACTGTCAACGAAAACCGTTTGTTAAACAACATAGGGTCATTATGCTCAACTGCAGCATAATACTAAACTGATTTGTTTCCTTGAATTGAGGCTTCATAAAAATTTTTTTAAACAATATCAAATTCCCAGTTCTTTCTGCTGCATGTGCCCATCCCATGGTCATCTCTTTTTAACACTAAAAGCAAACTGAAAAACATAGGTCTTACATTTCTCAAGTAACATGAACTTGAGTTATTACTTATTGAACTCTGACATTTCTATGGGAAAATATTGTTTTTCTAAACCACATTCAGAATAGGCATTTCAAGTTAAAACGCCCCCAAATTGCAAACAAATGCAAGGCTTTAGAATTTTAAGATTTTTACAAAATCACAATCATACTTGTTGGTGTTGATTCTGTCCAAATAAGAAAACACAGGGGAAAAAAAAAAACCAAAAAGTGAATACACCTTACTAAATTGACTATCAGGAAAATGCACTTGTGAACTGCCTGGCAGATATTTCTGATCAACTTGTTTGAATGTGTTTCTAGAGCAGGTAAGACTTGAATATGGGTCTCTGGGGCTCAGACATAAGGAATCTACCATGGTATCAAAACAGCCCTCCTTCAATTCAAAAGCCATTTGGAAGAAATACATTACCTAGATCTAAAATCATGATCTCCAGTTTTTCAGACTGGCAGGCTAATCTGCTAAATCACAGTGCCATCTAGCTGTGAACTGGTTGACTTCAATTTTAAATAAATCATGCTTGTTTAACATTATTTTAAATGCTCTTCAAATATGGATACTGAATTATTGCAATGAATGGCTGAATATGTGGCAAAGTCCAATTACAATGAAAATAGTGACGAATTTTGAGGATTTACAGCACCACTTAGAAATCAAATAAACAGATACTCCCTACGTGGAGGTGGAGAATATACCTATAATTCTATACATTGCTGGTTTTGGTTTCAGACAAGAAGTTCCAACTAGATTAAATGCTTCAGAGATATTTTCACTAACTGAACATTTGTCCAGACCCAGTTTCAGTACAAGGCACTGTCCTGAGGTATAATAACCTTACTTTACAGCTAAAATTACCTGCTGTGACTCCTGTAAAAGGAGGATCAACTCCATCCTGACTGACGCCAGGCCTCCACCATGAGACCCATGGAGACTACAATAACTAAGAAACATCCTTAGGAGTGGTTGATTTTGCAGAAGCCACAGTCTCCTACGCTGCAAGTACTCTTGCTGATGTAATGGCTTTTGTTGGTCAACTATGCCATTTTCTGCCTGTTCACTGTCAGGAACTTCAAAACTATCTTTGATAGCTTCAAGATCAACATTGTAATTACATGTTTTCTGTAGGGCTATAATTTCTCTCTCAAGCCATTTGTACAGTTGGAAGCGGAGTTTTCCACCATCAACCTCATATCCAGTAGACAACGTACGCAGCTCTGTAGTAAGTATCTTCAAACAAGCTCCAAATTTTAATTGTGCTGCGATGACATCTTCTGATGGATTTAAAAAATCATCAGCTGAACTTGAGAAATTACAGTAACTTTCTCCTTCAATCTTTGCAGTAGTGGAACATGATGGATTTATTTCCTTCATTGACAGGCCAATCTCCTCCTCTTCATCGTCCTTATCACTATCCCATTTTAATTCCAATGGCTGTTCTTCAAAAGTTAGAGATGACTGACTCCAATCAAAACTAAAAGATGAAGTGGATTGTCCGTGTGACAGCCAATCAGATGGAACTTTTGATCCCAAACCGTTGACTATTGATGACGAGCAATCACAATCCAAAACTCTACGTTTAGATTCTTCAGATGAAAAATTAACTGTCAAGTAAGAGCTTGTTTCACTCTGTAAATTCTTTGGTTTCATGGTGACTGCTGGCATCTTAGACAAAACTTCGAGCGCTAACATTGGGCAACCGGCTTTAAAGTGTGCATTTGCAGTTGCAAAGAACAACTTTCTTTCAGCTAAACTGATCTTATCTGCCAGACCACTTTCCACTGTTAAACCCATCTGTGACATTGTCTTCTCTGAAGAAGCAAAGTGTCGTCGCAACAAGAGTGGATGGGTTCGCAAATAGTTGTAGAAATTAAATACCCCAGGGTTGCATGAAGTAGACTTGCTGTGTTCTGAAGATAAATAAGGAAAATTTAAGATATTGTTAGACATTAAAATATTTCATTGATTGCCTACACCATAACAACACCTACATTTCAGAAGTCAAAGGATCAAAGACACATGTTAACACGATACACAACTGTGTACCTTCTTAACCAGACGAATCATGGACAGCAGAGGCTGACCTAGGTGGTATATGTTAGAAAGTTGAGTTCAAAGTCAAATGAGTTACAGAAATCAAAAAGAAAAAAAAAAAGTGTGTGGTGAAAAAAAATGGGACAGAGAAAGAAGACAGCAACGTAAAAGGAATACTTTCTGAAATTCTCCAACATTCAGGAGGAACCTGAAGAATGAGAATCCACATTTAGTACTAGAGAGGTTGTTTGGCAATCATATGACAAAGAACATTACCAAGAAGGCACTACAGAGGAATGGCTTGAGTAATGTTATCTCGGTTTTCAGTACAGAAACATCAATCCATTTGATAGATTTGAATGACAACTGAATTGGAGTATGCAGACAGCACCTTGACTGACAACTTTTGGATTTACGCTTTTGATTGAGCATGTATTTTTGCAGGAGGATGCTACCATATAGATATCAATTAGCTCTTATAGTTATTTTCCTGATTAGCAACATTAGGTCATATCCTTTTCCTCACCCCAGCAGCACAAGAACGACTTTAATTCAGAGCATCTTGATATAGAAATGTCCAATGCAAAGCAGCATTAAATTTGCAATATCAGCAGTCCTTAACTAACAGTTGCAGTGCAAATGTACCAGTGACCCACTATAATCTCAACTGTCTCCAATCCTGTTCCCAGGCAACTGATAACATGCCTTTAAGGGAGTTAGCTGACATACAAAATGCTTTGTTGGTCTTCACACTTCCTTTCAAGTAGTACAAAAATAATAAATAAATGTCACAATACAAAATTAAATGTTTTCATAAACCTCGTTCATCAAAAAGCATTACCTGTCACACTGGAATTATCATTTTCTTTCATCCCCTCTTCCAACAGAGTGTTCAGAGAGTTGGTGTAATCTTCTAATATCCAATACGCCATACTCCGCAATACAGAATCAGAATTTCTTAGAGAAAGGTTAAAGTCTTTGCTCTTTATATCATATCCCAGGATTCTTCTGACAAGTATAGACTTGTAAGTGAACGACACTTCAAATTCTGATTCATATAAGCGTGCTATTACAAGAGCTAACTGAACATCATGAAGTCTTTCGAGACAAACCTATATGAAGAGAGGGTACAATGAGTTGTAAGCACTTACTTTTGTCAAATCCAGATCAGATGTCAGTTGTATAACTTAATGGTTCACACTGAAGACTGCATTAGGGTCCATCCAATCTGATGTCATAATGGTTTGGATGAATAAAAAAGGCAGAACATCTTGGGATCTAAGTACAGACTTACATCCACTGCTCTCCTTAATAACCGAGTAATAAAGTCTTACAAAATAATGTAACTTGCACACAACTGGGACTGTGAAATAAATTACATTACATTAAGAAAAGAGCATCTTCACATTAAGATTTACTTGGTTGTTTCTCTATCACTTTAAACCAAATAGGCCCTGAGACTCAGTCAATGAAGAATAGTTGTGGCAATATCCTTCTACCCACAAATACCACATTGCCTTTTCTTTGAAAAACAGTATACAATATGGAGGCTAGATCCTACAACAAGGTACAACGCTGCACAGATTTTTTGCCGTGTTTCTAATTAGGGATTGAACAGAAAATATTGTTTCTGTAATGGATATTGTAGAAATAATATTGAGTAAAAATTTCAAATTACACTGACATGATAACAGAATGAGAGCTTAAATAATCTGTACAAAAGGATGCTTTTCAATACCATCAAGATCTTTAACAAACAAACGTTCAGTACCTTATAAATGGGGTATGAATCTTTAAATTGGGTTATATACATGCAACTGAATAGAAGTTCAATGAATGATTTTCTTAGAACTGTGCATTTTCAACCCAGAAGTGGTATGGGAACGTTCAAGATTTGAGACAGAAACCGGAAGGTGAATTTCATGTATAGGAATGCAGCGATTTGCTTGTATGCATATGTTTGTGCACCAGACTGTCAAGACGTATGACTAAAACAACTGAATTAATTAATCTGTAACAACTGTCTATGCTGGAGTCTAAGATAACACAGTGTGGAGCTGGAGGAACACAGCAGGCCAGGCAGCCAGAGAGGAGGAGGAAAGCTGGCGTTTCGCATTGGGACCCTTCTGTAAAAGGGTCCCAACCCGAAACGTCAGCTTTCCTGCTCCTCTGATGCTGCCTGGCCTGCTGTGTTTCTCCAGCTCCACACTGTGGGTTACCTCAGAATTAATTTGGAAGTTACATCAAATAAAATGAGTTTGACATGTCAATATAATGGAATTAGACTAAAGTACCCTTATATGGGGAATGCCAATTCTCCATACTTTGAAGTAAATAACCTAAAATTTTGAAAAGTAGGCCTGGTTATACATTTGGTGTTTGCAGAATTTTGCTGTTCAAATTGGCTTCCATGAGGGATTACAATGTGACAACTAAAATTGAAGAAATTCATTCATTGTTTGGTCTTTTAGAATTTCTGAAACATTTTTGACAGTTCTTTATAAGTTCTCGAGACGATTTGCACTTCTCTAACTATCAATGTCTATTACAACAGGATCAAGTTCTACATGGAGCAAAAACAAAGTTGCTGGAAAAGCTCAGCAGGTCTGGCAGCATCTGTGAAGGAGAAAACAGAGTTAACGTTTTGGGTCCGGTGACCCCTCCTCAGAACTCAAGTTCTACATGTTGCTGTTTATCAGTTGAAAGCATAAAAGTCTGCCATCGCCCAAGCTTTTTATTTTGATGATATCGTGAGTAATTAGAACTGGTTCAGGCTTGAATAAAATGTTCTTTTTGGTTGAATTAGCAAAGCTGTCACTTTACAAGCTACCAGAGACCAAGTGCCTCAACAGGTTATCAGCTGAAGTACAAGGGAACAAATTCAAGTGAGGAAAGAACATATTGCAGCTGCGGCTTGCGTGGTATTCTACATAACAAGCATGCTGTTGGCAAGCCAAATAGACAGTCTTCCCAATTCACAGGAAAGTTGTGGTGCACGAGTGTGTGTCAATGTGATGTTTGTCATTTAGGTGGCCTGTCCCCTTAAGTAACGAAGCAAACAAGCAGTCCTTCTCTTCAGCAGTTTGTGATCATTAAAATACTGATTTAACTGACTAAATATTCTTATGAAACTCAGAGCATAATATCCAATGTGAGATGAGATTTTATGACTTGAAAACAAGATTGTCTAACAACTGACGTTAAGAATACCTAATTTATACTTAATCAGTTGGAGCACACAGAATGGCTCTCAGAGAAGAAACAAGTTACACATTGACACACAGGAAACTGCCCTTTGCAAACGGAAAGAAAGTGTCCAATTATTGCAATCAGAGATAATGGAAACTGCAGATGCTGGAGAATCCAAGATAACTTGTGAGAAGCTGGATGAACACATCTCAGGAGCACAGATGCTGCTTGGCCTGCTGTGTTCATCCAGCGTCACACTTTGTCCAATTATTGCAGCTATTTCAAAGCTAGATGGATGCCATGCCTCATGCTAAGGTCTTTACCAGGGTAGATTTGCCTCACAAAGTTAAATAAAAACCTGTTCACTAATGCATTCTCTCTAGTAATGTCTCAGAGTTGCATTTCCTTCTCATGCAGCACAAAATTCTTGATGATGTTCCCTTTGAGATTTGGTTTTCTTGGAATTCTGCCCCAGTGAAGAAACACAAAAACCTTTGTTTGCATATCTCTTAATTTAGCAACACAAGTGAACAATTTTTGAACCTTTAATTATTTCAGAATGTAAGCATGCGAATTTGTTCAGTGGGCAATTATATTTAAGTTTACTTTACCTCAACAGCATCCTTAAGGGAACCAGCCAAAAGGAAGAAAGCTGCTGACTGCTCAAATCGTTGTTTACCTAACAATGCGAAGGCATTCTTCAATGCAGCTTTCCTCCATCTATCGTCACTGAAATTTTTTCCAAAAAACTCAGTCATTTTTTTATCCTGGAGAGATCTGCACATCAAAAACAAAGTTAATCTACATTCTGTTCTTGCTCCATATTCATTGTGCATTCAAAACACCACCACAATATAGATCAATGTATGTTAAGAAAAGTAGATTATATTCATAAACTAGCATATGCTTTGGACATTTCATTTTATCAGGAAAAATAAGCATTCAACATTCATTGGCAAAGTAACATTTTGATGGCTTATTGAATGCCCTTTTTTAAAAATCGTTTCCCCAATCTTATTTCATCTGCTTGGAACAGCCTCCAATCATACCACTTTAAATGAGGTTCAGGAAATTCGCAAAAACAATTGTGGTTCATTTATTACATTCTTCTTATAGGTCAAGATAATATTCCAACTTGAATAATGCTTCATTGTTTTCTTCCCTCTTGCCAATGATTATTATGGCAAAGCAAACAGTATCTCTAAATACTAGTGGTTATGGGATGATTCACCAATCTTTTCGATCTAGAGTTAAATGATACGGCAAGAAAAGCATTATTGTATTCTTGTGGAAACCTGCAAGCATAATTACAAAGACAAAATTTGTGGCTTGTGCAATCAATGGGGAAAATGTACTGAATGTCATGAACAAAACATTGGAATGTCTTACCTGAACAGGCCCCATAATACTGCCTTTTTCTTCATAGCAAGGTAAAATATAGCTGCTTCTAAAGGATCGTTATTTCTCTGGAATGCAGCTTTAGCAACCTGTGTTTTAGGCAAAAAAAGTTTTCATTTGCAATACATTTCTAAGTTTACAGATAAACATAGAGATGAAACATCTAATTCTTTTCTTATAAGCCACAGGAGTCAGCAGTTGCAAATCCTTAGTATGATCATTTTTATCATGAGAAAAAAGCTACAATTGACTTTTTGATCAAAATTTTTAAACTCTTGTTCCTTTTTGTTTGGAATTTATTTTCCAGTCTTGCACAAGTTGAAAATGCTCATCAAGGTCAGTTTTCCACAAAATCTTCATATAAAGTCTCGTTTATCATTAGCTATTTCATCAGTCAAAAGTGTCTTACAGCAGGATGAATAATTACAATTTGAACGTCTGGATAACACAAATAAATGTCTGGCATTCTCAATCTTTTCCTTGCTTGTACTTCAGGACACAGTTTAGGGAAAGCAACTTGCCATCTGAACCCAGCTTTTCGATAGCATTCAGCCAGGTAACCACTTAGTCAATTAAACACATTTTCGTAAAAGAATCGTTTTTAATTCAGCATAGAACATAAAAAGATACATCCTATATATGTCTAGAATTACCAATGATGGAAAATAATTTGCATTTCATGTCATTTTTGACTGAAGGATGACTTTGCCCTCTTCCAAGAAAAAAAAAAGATACTGAGAGAGAGCATCCTTGCCTCACAACTGAAAGATGAAAATGATTGACTTTTCACAACCACCAGACATCCTAAAATGCTTCGTTGTCAATGAAGTACTTTTTTCAAACCTACTCACAGCTATAATGTAGGAAACATGGCAGCCAAATGGTGCTTTTACCCACAAACCGCAACGAGATAATAACCAGGTAACTAGGTTTGTCCTGCTGACCTAGAATTCTTGGCCAGGATGACTCCATAGCTGTTACGAAGATTTCTCCTAGAGAGGACTGCTTGGGGCTTGGTGTAATAGCACACTCGAAAGACAGCAACTCTATCAATACAGCACTACTTCATGATTGCATAGGAACATGACGTTAACTTTTGAACTCAAGTCTAGGAATGGGCTTGAACCCAAAAACCACAATCATACAGGACAGAAAAGGCCCGGCGGGCCATCAAGGGTGCTCCTGAGATGCTGCTTGGCCTGCTGTGTTCATCCAGCCTCACATTTCATTATTACTTACACTTAGAGTTATAGTCATAAATATATATAACGTGGAAACAGAACCTTCGGTCCAACTCTTCCATCTGAACAGGTTTCCCAAACTAAACCAGTCTCATTCACCCGCACTTGGCCCATATCCCTCTAAATCTTACCCATTCATGTATTTGTCCAAATATCTTTCAAATGTTGCAGCTAAATCTTGTTTACAGATTAAGAGGGCAGTTGTTGAAAACAAAAACATAGGAACTCCTATGCGAAAAAGGACAATGGTTCATCCCATTCACTGTCATCCTGGTGCTCTTATGATCCAACAATAATGGATATATTGCAAAATCATGACAATAGCTGACACGGAGAGTGTAAAACACCAACGGTTAGAGTGTTTTGGCTATGTCTCAAGCACAGAGTACATGTAAAAAGATAAAGGGAAGAATCCTTTTCTCTTCCCCACACATCCTGTGAAGAAATGAACAAAGTACAGGGCACATGAATAAACTTGCACTAAGTTGGCGATAAAACTTGGAACTTGCATGCAACAGTATAAATGCATAGTGCTAATCTTTGCTCATTGGTATTAGAAGAGGTGTATAGAAGGAAACAGCCTTTTTAGTTTGTTAGCTAATTTAAAATGTTCCCAGTTATACCAGCAATCTCTCAAATTACACTTGTCATAATAGTTGTCTTAACAGCTTGCAATACATAAATTTATAACAGTACAGAACACACAAGTTAAGGCAAGCATCATTAACTGGCCACCTAAACTGGTTAATCTGTCCATTAACAACTGCAGAAGCTACTTGTTCACCTTTGGCCCACTGCCTTGAATATTATAGCACTTCAAGTGCTTATCCAAGCTCTTCAAAGGAGTCCAGGTTAGCCACTTCAACTATTCTCTTAAGTTATGCATTCTAGACCCCATCAACCTCTGAAAAACAAGGTCTTCAAATCCCCTGTAAATCTCCTACCTTTCACCCTAAAGTTATAGAACAACATAGAAGAAAGAACAGTACAGCACAGTACAGGCCCTTCAGCCTATGATGCTGTGCTGATCTATTATCCCATTCCAAGATCAAACTTACCCTGCATACCCTACATTTTACTATCATTCATGTGCCTATCCAAGATTTGCTTAAATGACCCTAATGTATCCAACACTACCACTGCCACATGCTACACATCCGCCATACTCTGTGCAAAGAACCTAACTCTGACATCTCCCCTATACTTTCCTCCAGTCACCTCAAAATTATGCCCCCTCGTAATAGTCAGTTCCACCCTGGGAAAAAACGCTCTTGCTATCCACTCTATTTATGCCTCTCATCGTCTTGTACACCTCCCTCAAGTCACTTCTTGTCCTCCTTCGCTCTAGTGAAAATGGCCCTAGCTCCCTTAACCTTTCTTCATAAGGCCTGCCCTCCACTGCAGGCAGCATCCTGGTAAACCTCCCCTGCACCTTCTCTAAAGCTTCCACATCCTTCTGATGTTGAGGCGACCAGAACTGAACACAATATTCCAAGTGTGGCCTAACCAGGGTTTTATCGAACTGCAGCATAACCTCATGGCTCTTAAACTCAATTCCTCTGCCAATGAAAGCCAATGCACCATATACCTTTTCAACAACTCTAACTTGGGTAGCAACTTTGAGGGATCTATGGATGTGGGCCCCAAGATCCCTCTGTTCCTCCACACTGCCAAGAATGCTGTCATTAACCCTGTATTCTGCACTCAAATTCGGCCTTCCATAATGAATCACATCACACTTAAGTCCCTTTTTCTCTTGAACCTTCAACAAAAATGAACAACTGCTCTCTATCCACCCTGTCTATATACCTCAATCAGGTTCCCCTTCACCATTCTCTGCTTTAAAGAATATAATCTGAGCTTATTCACACTCTCCCCACAGCTCAAATGCTCCATTCCAGACAACCTCACGGTGAATCTCCTCATCACACCCTCTAGTGCAATCCCACTCTTCCGATAGCGTGGGGACCAGAATTACACATGGTATTCCAGCTATGGCCTAGCCAAAGTTCTGTACAGCTCCAATGCCATGATGATAAAGGCACATATCTTGTCTGCCTTAACCACATTAACCTGTCCAGCCACCTTCAGAGATCTGTGGGCAAGCCCCCTAAAATCCCTCTGTTCCTTCAAACTTCCTTGTGTCCTGTCATTCATTGAGTATAACCTCAATACTTCTTCCAAGCTTATATTTAATTGGGGTTCAATTCCAGCTGCTACTGATCTACCCATCTGACCAATCCGTTTGCATCCTTCCAGAATCTAACACCTTCATCCTCACAATCAAGTGCCCCGCCAACTGGTTATCTGCAAACCTACTGCTCATCCCCTTCAGATTCTCATTATTTATGAGTATGACAAACAATAGTGACCTACCACTGATACCTGTAGGACACCACTGGACTCTAGCCTCCAGTCACACAAACACCATTCTACTACTCCTCTGCTTCCTGACATTAGTCCAAGCCAACTTGGGGTCCAACCTTTGCAGTTGAAGAGCTGAAAGTGCCGTACCTGGCACCTCCAAAGTGTATTTGGTGCTAAGAAGTGGTAAAGAAAAATGGGTATAAATCTCTGCCATAGGAGGAAAGCGCCAAAACTTAATCATGAAGAAAATGGTGTCACAAGTTAGGTTTAGTTTGCCAGTTGATAACCGCAATGTGATTGAGGAATATGGATGTTTCTCGTAATAGAAGCTGTTAGCAGCAACTTATAGTTCCATGTTGAAATTTGTTCAGCATCCACTAATATTAGCTGTCCAGACACAAGCATACAAGGAAAACAGAGAACTGAATCAGCATAAGATACTGAACAACTATCAACGCTTTCTTCCATTTTTAATAAAAATATTCGGAAAATAATACACAATACCTTTTCTATACACCTGCGTAGAATGTTTGTGCTGCGCACCCACCAGCCTACCCCCATTGCTCTAAGTTCAGACCAGTGAGGATCTCCTCTTTGCATTGCAGGGATCATGTTTAGCAGCTCTTCCTCTGCCTCCGAATGAAAGGCCCAGGCAAAATGACAAGTAGATAAACCTGAAATAAACAAACATATTTCTACAAATCAGGTTCTGCATCTTAATGGGCATTGCAGTGACTATGCTCCCAAGATAGTCACCCTTAGTCTTGAATATATAGTGCAGTAGAGACTTGAAACCTCAATATGAATTCGAATTTATTTATAAACAGTAGAAAAAGCAACATGCACAAAAGACTAACATCAGTAATTGTCAAGATGATCAACTAATTAACTTATTCTTTAGAGAAGAAAATCTGTCTGTCTTTCTGATCTCATGAGGCTACCATATGACTTCATGCAACATAAATGATTCTTTTTTCTGAAATGACCTTGAAAACCACTCAGTGTACTACTTTGTAACATGTTGATGTAATTAACAGTCAAACAAGGCAGAGCACTTGACTTTGACTTACATGGTGGAATCAAATTTTATAAATGCATACTCAAACTTATCAAATTCGCAAGTCCTCCTCAATAATATCAGGCAACTAACGATAAAGTTGAAGTCATTGTTACATTAACTAGTCAAGCAAGTTGTGATAGCGTCATTCTTAGAATGAGCTACCATTTTAAACTTGCCGTCTTTAGATATCACTAGCTCCACAAAGTACTGTCAGTGGCAAGAATTGGCATAACAATAGTTTACAGTCTGGAGAGCTTGACTCCAGGAATCCTAAACACCAATGCCAGATGTCATGAGATCTCATGGTTTAAGATGAAACTGAGAATGATAACCTACCAAATGTTCTCTTACACCTACATGATTACATCACAATGTTGAAGAATACTTGAAAGTAGTCCTGAAGGCATGATGGGGGAATTCAATCCCATTACCCAACAGTACCTTGGTAATACCTTCAACAGAAGATGATTGGTTGCCAGACTGGCAAGTGGCAACAGAATTAGCAGACAGGACTAACAGTTTTTGGATTTTTCCCAAACCACCAATACAAATGCATTCGTCATTACATTCTTGGCCCTTTATTGCTCTGACAGAAGAAAAGTCACCTTTTCATAGAGAAAACTCACTGAAGGTGTTGGTTGACAGCACCATGATACAGAATAAGATAAAGATTAGCTGCAACAGCTCTAAACTAAACTTCCAAGAGGCACCGTGGCCAGCAGTTGAACAGCATCACACCACAATATATAACCTGGTACATTCTAGTGTACATCATCACCATCACCAAGCCAAGGAGCTAACTCTAGTTCAATGAGGGGGGGGTAGGACAGCAAGCCAGGAGAACCATCATGAAGTGCCAAATAGTTGAAACTACAACAGACAGATACATGTAGAAGCAGGAGCTATGGATAGAGAGTCAAATGCTCCAACTAAACAGTTCAACATTTTTCAGCCCTGCCACATTCAGGTGTGAAGAAGAATGACAGTATGATAATTACAATGAGTGACCCTAATCTTCATATTGATTAAATCAAGTCGGAAGGAGTAACTATGACAAAAATTTGCCAAGTGCATTTGGGATCATTTCCTGGGGCAACATTTCATGGAACCAACCAGGGTAGAGGCTTTCCTTGATCTGGTCAGACTGGTTTAATAAATGACATCAGAGTAAAAGATCCCCTCAAAAGTAGTGATCATAACATGGTAGCATTGAATATTCAGTTTTGAGAGAAACTTGGGTCAGAAACAAACATGCTTAACTTAAATAAAGACAATGATGTAATGGTGGTAGAGTTCACTGAATTGGGCTGGGCAGATAGATTAGTAAGAAAGACAAATGTCAACAATTGCTTGTCTATTAAGTAATTCATGACTCTCAGCAAAGTTATATCCCAGTAAGGAGGAAAGATTTGAATAGGAGCATAAACAAACCAGGGCTAACGAAGTTAAGGAGAGTATAAAGTTCAAAGAAAAAGCATACGAAGAGGGAGAAGTTGATGCCAGTGAAGACTGGGATAAATTTAGAACCCGGTAAAGGTAGACTTAAAAAATAGAGATAGAAAATAAACAAACAGAGGTCTTAACTATCAAGAAATATATAAGTTTGACAATAAGCACTTCTTTTTAAATATGCAGGACTCTTAGAAAACAAAGCTGGGTGATAGTTATGGGGAACAAGGACGTGGCAGAGAAGTTAAACAGGCATTTTGCATCAGACCTAAGGATGGAAGATATTTCAAGCATCCTGTTGATACAAAAGAACATGGGGAGGAATTAAGTGTCATTGCCATCACTGAAAAGTACTTATTAAGCAAACACAAACTAGGCTCAGGGCAGGTTGGTCCCCTGGTCTGATGGTTTGCAGCCTGGCATCCTAAAGGCAGCAGTTACAGAGATAGTAGATAGTGGTTGTAACTTACCAAAAATCCTTGTATTCAAGAGAAGTACCAGAGGATTGAAAGATGCCTGTATTCAAAAACAAAGGGAGGGAGGCAAAAGCAGGTAACTGTAGGCCGATGAGCCTCACATCTATCGCTGGTAAACTGCTGGAACACATTACTAAGGAAGTAACAGCACATTCAGAAACCCATAATGAAATCAAGCACAGTCAACATGACTTCAAGAAAAGGAAACTGTGTCTGACTAATATAATAGAATTATAAAAGAGGACACCTCAACCAGAGTGGAGAGAGGGGGACTCAGATAAACTGTACCTGAACTTCTACAAGACACTTAACAAGGTACCTCACGGAAGGTTAAATCAAAAGGCATTATCTCTTGATGCTGGTGGCAATATATTGGTGCGGATAGAGAATTTGCTGATAGACAAGAAGGAGGAAATGGGGATAACATGTCTTTTTCAGTTGGCAACTTGTAACCACCGATTCAAGACTTGCAACTATTCACAATATATATTCATAACTTAGAGGGAGGAAGTGAATATACTATTGCTAAATTTGAAGATGCTAAAATAGGTGAAAATGCAGGTTGAGAGAGGAATGCAAAGTTTATTGAAATATTGATAGGGTATGTAAGTGGGCAAAAAGTTGGCATATGGAGTATTATCTGGAAAATGAGAACTTGTTCATAAAGGAAGACAAAAAGAATGATTATTTAAAAGGAGAAACACTACAGAAAGCTGCAACAAAACATACTGGAGTACTTGTGCAACAAAACTTAATCACAGGTACAGCAGGTACTCAGGCACACTATAGGAATTTTGGCCCTTATTTTAATGCGGTTGGAGCTTGAGAACAGGAAAGTCTTACTGCAACTGCAGGAAATACTTGTAAAATCACATCAGGAGTATTGAGAGCAGTTTGGTCTCCTTAAGGAAAGGTACTGCTTAATTGGAGGTAATTCAGAGAATGTTCACTAGGATTATCCCTGTTATGAAGAGATAATCTCATGAACAAATGCTAAACAGGTTTTGGACTCTACTCACTGCAGTTTAGAAAAATAAGTGATCTCATTGAAATATACATAGGAGTCTGAAGGGGCTTGACAGGGTACATGTTCAAAGAATGTTTTTCTCAAGGGAGAAAAAGAGCAGAGGTCAGAATAAGGTCACAACTGAAGACTGAGATGAGGAGGGATTTCTTCTGAGGCTGAAGGAACTCCTTGCCAGAGAGAGCTGTGGGGACAGAATCCTGTGTATACTTAAGGTTGAAAGAGATAGATTTTTGACCAATTGGGGAAAATCGCAGAAAACTATGTGAGGAACATCAGATCAACAACGTTCCTATCGAATGGTGAAGCAGGCTGAACCAAAAGTGCCTACACCTATTCAAATAGTCTTATTATGACTGAAATTGAACAACCATCACAAATATCCCCAATCTCAATGGTGGCAGAGCCTAGCATGAGAACACAAGAAGCAAGGCTGAAATGTTTGCAAGCATTTGCAGCCAGAAATTCCTATCATATGGCCTTATCCATCACGCCTTTCTCCAGGAATCTTCAGCATCACAGGTTTTCAGCAAATTTTATTCATTGATGTGATCGCATGAAATGGCTAAAGCAATTATTTATGCCAACAGTTTCAGAACCTCAAATGATGCTGGCTACAGTGCTGAAAATCTACTTTGGCACCAAAGCCCCTGCAACCAAGTTGCTGCAGTACAGCTAGAACAATGGCTCCTCCCAACAATATGGGAAATAGCCTGTTCTGTTCACAGAAGCAGAACAAATCCAGTCTCTCCTGATATCACCTTAATATGGTCTGATCAGGTCATCAGAAAAGGAATGGAAGGTGTCATTTACAGTGCTACTAACTAGGTATTCTGGGTGCACGATTCACATACTGGGTGCCCAAAGTCGGCCTGCTAACTTCAAGACATAATTCAAGTTCATAGTTTAATGGAAACACTCCACTTATTTGGTTAGCTAGCATTCCAGTAACATTCAAGAAGCTTGACAACATCCGGGACAATGCAATTTAAGTCACTGATAACTCATTCACCACCTTATAATTCACTCCCTCACCACTGGACTATTGAGATAGCTGGTGGTGCACATTGTATGAATTGTATTTTGCAACCATTTGTGAAGATGTGTTTTGGTAGTACTTTATCATTCCTGTGATCTACACCACCTAAAGACATATGTGCAGATAGGCACATTTGAACAACCTCCAAGCTTCTTTCCAAGTCTCAAGCACATATAATTTCTTTCACTGACGTTGGGTCAAGGTTCTAGAACTCCCTATTTGACAGCATGTTGGTGCATCGTTATGACACGAATTGAAACAAGTCAAGGCAATGATCATCACCTTCTGAAGTGCAACTGAGAACAAGCATTAGATGCTGAATTTGCAAGCTGTGGTCATGTGCTGTAAATAAATTGGTCAAAAAGGAACTTCAGAAATATCCAAGTATATTTAGCCATACTGAAATAAAGATATGCTTTTCAGAAAAGCTTCTACATTACAAATGAATAGGGTTGTCAAATGCAGAATGAACACACAGTACCAGATTGGAGGTTAAAAGCAATAAATACATAGCATATTTTAACACTTGCCTTACCTACTGTATAAAGGAATGATAGCTTCTGAGGCTAGAGTTCTATTTTGTTTACAGGGCTTTTTTTTTCATATTTTCACAGATTTACCTTGATGAAGAAGTTGTGCTCGATAGACTGGAGGTAGTGATGTTAATAGGAATGTATGGAGCCGCATGGCTAAAAGAAATCTCAATCCACATTCATCAAGGGTCTCTCCACCTAGTAAAAGAAAACATCAGACTTAACTTATACATTCCAATTTCCAGAATACATGGGCTATTAAGGATTGGATTGCCAATGGAACTAATGTGTGTGTAATCACAGGCATTGCAATCTAAACCTACTGTTCCACTCTCCCGCTAAA
This sequence comes from Stegostoma tigrinum, assembly GCF_030684315.1. Lineage (NCBI taxonomy): Eukaryota > Metazoa > Chordata > Chondrichthyes > Orectolobiformes > Stegostomatidae > Stegostoma > Stegostoma tigrinum. The sequence goes on from NC_081356.1 coordinate 75,057,517, forward strand.
CTTTGCTTCTTCCCATGCCCAAAATGTTTACTCGAGGTTCCTTTAAAAATCCTTTTAAATCATGCATGATTCACTCCATGAAGTAAAAGCATCCCACGTTCTAACGTTCCATTATTGTTCTGAATACAGTAGCACAAACTGACTAATAGGAGCATTAACACTGCTGAATTCATCATTCACTTCACGTTGGAGCAAATTTCACGCTTTGGCACGGAGCATAGGATAAAAATACACATTTGGAATTTGCATACTAAAAGTCACCACAACATTCATGGTAATCAACAAACAGATTTTAGTTAGAAAATCATGTGGACTGTGTAAAGACGGCGTTCTCAATTTTTTCAGCATTTTTAAGAAGGACTGAAATGAGAGGTTTAAAACTGAAGATTGCTGAAAGATTACTGAATTTTTTTTGGAAAGCAAGTAACCTGAAGCTCACTGAGCACCGCTTATAAGGCCATTGCTAAAAGCAGGAGTAGGAAGAGGAATATGGGGGCAAGGTGTATTTACAAACGGAGCTTTGACTAGCCACAAACTAATAGATAACTGCTCACTAGTTCACAGACCAAATACAAAGTTCTTTTGTTGCCAGCAGCTGTGAAATTAGCTTTCAATTAGCTTAAAGCTTGGGGCAGTGAACAGGATAGAGAAAGTATATCAGATCTTCACCAACCCAGGAACTATCTCTGCAGCAAAATGCATTTCCAGTCTGAAGAAAACCTGTTTACTTCTGCTTCAACTGTTGCTACTGTCTGGGACTGACTTAGGCAAGTCGGACTCTTAATGTCGCTGTGAACCAGACACACTGCACCTCCTGCAAACCAGTGAAAGCATCTGGAGAAGCAGCAGTTTGATCAGCAAAATAATCATCTCAAGCCTGTGAATAGAAACCCTGAATTGTCTTAATAATTAATAAAACTGAAAGAACTGCAGATACTATAAATCAGGAATAAAAACAGAAGTTTCTGAAAAGCTCAGGTCTGGCAGCATTTGCGAAGAAAAAAAAAATCAGAGTTAACGTTTCAGGTCCGGTGACCCTTCCTCAGAACTCAGTCAGCAGACCCAAAACATTAACTGATTTTTTTTTTTCTTAGCAGATGCTGCCAAACCAGCTGAACTTTTCCAGCAACTTCTATTTTTGTCTCCGAGTTATCTTCCTATTCTGCATTTCCACTCATAACACCAGTATTCTTTTGACCTGCCTGTGCACGGATGCAAGAGGAAGTTTAAAAGGAGCTTTAGAATTTTAATTAGCAGAGTCAGAGGCCAATGGTGCATATTTGCTTACTTGTAGATTAAGACTATTGACTTGTAATAGTAAACATTGTTAAGTACAGAACCTTGGTCTGTGTTTTCTGTCAACCTGAGCCGAAGGGGCAGGTAAATTGGGACTTCTGGGTACTCATTCGTTATTTCTGTGATGTCTCCAGGAATAGTAGGGTGAGACTTCCAGTGTGGCTCTCCAATGAGATCAAACAGCTCCAAATAAATGATGACCACTGTGTAAGTTTATATTTGAGCACGGAATGCCAAATTTAACTTGTGTTTTTCTGTATTACAAATATATTGCCATTACTTAGGAGGCTCAACTCTAATACCACCACCATCCAACCCCAGTACAACGTTAACACCTCGTGGCACATACACATTAACGTGCCTCTCTCCTCCCCACCCAGAGCACAATGGCCCAACACCACTCCACGGCTCTCCCCATCCGACTCGAGGAAATCCCCAGAGCTCACGTAGTCATACTATTCACATGGCGGGGTTAGTTATATTTTTGGTCAATGGTAACTCCCAGAATGCTGACCAGTGAAATCAATGGTGGTACTGTCACTGATTGTCAAGGGAAGACTGTAATTACCTGGCAGTCTTGTGGCACAAATGTCACCTAAACCCAAGCCTGAATGTTGCTGCACAGAGGCACAGACTGCTTCAGTGTTCAAGTCATTGCAATCAATGCTCAACATTAGCAATCAGTGAACATCCCCACTTTGGACATTATGATTTAAGGAAGATCATTGATAAAGCAGCTCAAGCTGATTATGGCTAAAAATGACCCTGAAGAACTTGGTCCTCCTAACTGGGATTCTCAATCTTCAAGAAGTCCAACCAACATCCTCCATGCTGGGTATGACTCCACCTAGTAGAAACAGTCCCCTGCTCCCATCAACTTTTTAATCAAAGCTGAAGTTAATGGAAGAAGGGGATGGAGGCAGTGACTTGGAAAAGAGAACAAGACAGATCATCCTCTTGGCACTTCTGGCTCAAAACACTTGTGAATTCTTCCGCCTTGTCTTTTGCATTGATATGGGTTTAGCCGTCAAACGCTTGCAAGGCTGTGAACGGGCTACAGTTATTTACCACACAAGAATGGTGTATAAATATCTTGCTACAGCACTACACATTCAATTCAGGGCTGATTGCACCCTCTCAATGAACAAAGGTTCAATGCTTGCTCATACGCGCTCAGTAACTGTTTGCAGAATTGTAGAATCTCTAGAGTGCGGAAGCAGGCCATTCAGCCCAGTGAGGCCATGCGAGCCCTCCGAAGAACACCCCAACCAGACTCACCCCCCGTATCTTATTCCTGCAACCTTGCATTTCCCAAGGCTAATCCATCTAGCTGCACATCTTTAGATTGAGGCATCAAATAGGAGCATCCAGAGGAAACCTACACAGAAAGAACGTGCAAACTCCAAACAGACCACTGCCCGAGGGTGGAATCAAACCCAGGTCTCTGGCACTGTGAAGCAGCAATGCTAACCACTAAGACACGGTGCTACTATTGGGCAACCTCAGAACACAACTAGGAGGCAGCAGCCATTCAGCCCCAAGCCTGCACTGTCTTTTAATATGATCATGGTTTATCTGAAATCAGCCTCAGCTCCATTTGCTTGCCCATTCGCCATAACCTATTAGCCCACTACTGATTGCAAATCAGTTTGTCACCTCAAATTTACAGGAGTCCTTGCACTCATCACATGGAGATTATGAATTTCACAGATTCAGGAACCTGACAGAAGTAATTTCTCATCGGTTTTAAAATTATTACCACTTAGCTTAATAACTAATGACCTGCCATTGTACATTTCTGTAGATGAGGAACCACCCTCTCTACCTCCACTTTGTCAATCTCATTTAGCATCTCATATACGTCAATTAGATCACCTCTTATTCTTCTAAATTCCAGACAGTACAGGCCTAAACTTCTCAATCTCTCTTCAGAGGACAACCCACTCATCTCTGGAATCTATCCAGTTAAACATTTCTGAACTGCCCCAAATGCAACTACACCTCTCCTCACGCAAGGTGACAAAGGATATGTGTTTAAAACGTGAGACAGGTCAGAGATTTGGAACGTGCTGGTGAAGAAATCTTGGAGTTGCTTCAATGCATCTTTTACACAGGATACACTGCTGCCACTGTGCACTTGTGGTGAAAGGAGTGAATGTTTCTAAGTGGTGGATGGAGTACCATACAAATAGATTGCTCTGTACTGGATTGTCTTGTACCATTTGAGTGTTGTGGGGGCCATGTATCTGGACAAACACTGAGTACTCTATCACACTCCTGATCTGTGCTCTTGTAGACTACAGACAGGTTTTAGGGAGCAGGGAAGTGGTGAGCAATGCACAGAACTCTGAGTCCCAGACATATTTATACACTGAACCAATTCAGTTTCCAGCCAATGCTAACTGAAAAAAAAATTGACAGTAGACGTTTTAAAGATGATAATGCTATCATAGACCTTCTTAGTTAAGTTCTCTGTTTTGAAATGATCATTGCCAGGCACTCCTATAGTGTGAACATCACATGCTATTTATCAGTCCAAACCAGAACGTCATCCAGGTCCTGCAGCAAACCAACAGCGTACCTGGGTTGACACAATTAGTACATTAATGAAGATCCTCACTTCTGACCTTACAGCGAAGCCAAGGCCATTGGTGAAGCAGCTGAAAATGGTTGCATCTCAGACATTATGCTGCTCAACTTCTACAACAATGCATTGAATATGCCAGGGCAACAGAGCTATGACCTAATCCACTCCTTGCAAGATTGATTGCTCAGTTTTATCTCCTGCTGTTTCAACTGTTTAGTAGAATGGCGCCCTGCAGTAAAAATTATCAATAAAGCAATATTGCTGAAATATTGTTAAAAACTAGCAATTAGTGGACTGCGATAACAAGGTGTAGAACTGGATGAACCCAGCAGGCCAAGAGGCATCATAGGAGCAGGAAGGCTGATGTTTCGGACCTAGACCTCCCTTCAGAAATGGGGGAGGGAAAGGGGGTTCTGAAATAAACAGGGAAAGAGTGGGAGGCGGATAGAAGATGGATAAAGGAGAAGATAGGCAGAGAGGAGACAGACAGGTCAAAGAGGCAGGGATGGAGCCAGTAAAGGTGAGTGTAGGTAGGGAGGTAGGGAGGAGATAGGTCAGTCCAGGGAGGACAGACAGGTCAAGGGGGCAGGATGAGGTTAGTAGGTAGGAGATGGGGGTGGGGCTTGAGGTGGGAGGGACAGGTTAGGGAGGCAGGGGCGAGCTGGGCTGGTTTTGGGATGCGGTCGGGGAGGGGAGATTTTGACGTTTGTGAAATCCACATTGATACCATTAGGCTGCAGGGTTCCCAAGTGGAATATGAGGCGCTGTTCCTGCAACCTTCGGGTAGCATCGTTGTGGCACTGCAGGAGGCCAAGGTTGGACATGTCGTCTGAGGAATGGGAGGGGAGTTGAAATGGTTTGCCTCTGGGAGGTGCACTGCGAACCGAGCGTAGGTGTTCTGCAAAGCGGTCGCCAAGCCTCCGCTTGGTTTCCCCAATGTAGAGGAGGCCACAGTGGGAACAGTGGATGCAGTATACCACATTAGCAGATGTGCAAGTGAACATCTGTTTGATGTGGAATGTCTTTTTGGGGCCTGGGATGGGGGTGAGGTGTAGCACTTCCTGCGGTTGCAGGGGAAGGTGCCAGGTGTGGTGGGGCTGGAGGAGAGTGTGAAGTGAACAAGGGAGTCACGGAGAGAGTGGTCCCTCTGGAAAACACATAGGGATGGGGAGGGAAAAAGGTCTTTGGTTGTGGGGTCGGATTGCAGATGGACAAAGTGCCGGAGGATGATGCGTTGGATCTGGAGGTTGGTCAGATGGTATGAGAGGTCAAGGGGGATTCTGTTTTGGTTGTTATTGCAGGGAGGGGGTGCGAGGGATGAGTTGCAGGAAATGTGGGAGACACGGTCGAGGGAATTCTCGACCACTGGCAGGGGGTGGGGAAGTGGGGGACGTGTTGCAGTCCTTGAAAAACAAGGACATCTGGAATGTACAGGACTGGAATGCCTCATTCTGGGAGCTCCTCTGATGTGGTTTGGCCTGCTGTGCTCATCCAGCCTGCGTTTATTTGATGAAAAAAAAGAAGTGTTTTTTTAAAATTTAATCAAGGTGACAGCAGAATTAAAACAGTAATATCAGACTTAAATCAACAGAACTAAAGCACTTCATAACCAGAGCCAACTATAACATTCTTCTGACAACTGACATATCAAAATTGAATAGGAATTCAAGTGAAGATTATGTAAAACATGAACAAAAAATTGTGACCTAAATTATATGAACGCCCATTTAGATGTATCGAAAGGAACAGCCATCCCTATTCTAATTTTTATTATATAGGTATTGAAGTTTCACATATTTCTCCTATTTTCTCTTGATTACAGCATTGACTTAAAACAATTTCAGATAAAGTATGATAATTTCACTTGACAAAAATGGTGGTTCCGGTGAAAGATCCAATTATTTTTGTTAACTTCAACAATACATAGCTGCTCTATTTTTTTGCATAACAACAAAATTGTGCTTCAGTCTGCGTGACAAGTGGGATAATAATATATTACAAAAACATAGTATATTTACCAATATCATTACCTCAAGTACATAACAGCACAAAAGAGGCTACGTGCATATTTCCAGTGTCTTAAAATTAATACTTCCAAACAGGTTATAAAATATCCAAATACACTGACATTTACACGTTATTGGTACGGTGGTTTGTCAAAAGTTTAAATTAAATTTAAGACTCTCAATAAAGCATAACAAGTTACCTTGGGTTCTCTCTCTGCTCTCTCCAATATCAGTGCTGATAGTTGCCACTGTATCTGCCAAAGCCATTAAAAACATTTGCTCCATACTGGTAAGACCAGGCAGACTGGAATGCAGCAAATGACTAGAAAGTACTCGAGCGTGCTCAGGACCAAAGTAGGTAAGACTGTACTGGGAAAGGTCAATAATCTTCGGTTCATTGTCATCACCTACACTGAAGCTATCAAGTAAATCTGTACTGAGGTTGGACGTTGCAAATAATTCATCATAATTGCTTCCTGTTGACTGTCTGCAGATCTTCTTGCTGCTATTAGGTAATTTGCTTGATTTTTCAAAAGTGGTATGAGAAATATCTTCATCAGCAGCTAAAAGTGCACACAGAGGAAGAGGGGGGATAGAGTCTATTTCTGTATAGTCAGGATTTTCACCTTTATTTGTTGTTAATGGATCTCTTGCTGTGCTACCACTTGCACTAATTGTCAGAGATCTGAGTCGTCGTTCGTGGCTTGTTTCAGCATCATTTACAGTGATTACTTCTCCAGCTATACATTTGACTAAATGAGACAGGATGGCTTTGGACCGTCTGATTTTTCCCAAGTCCATTAACTCCAAAAGCTGCAAAGGATGGTACTGAGGCAGAGTAGGAGACAAATCATGAGACGCTTCAAAAAGGCCCGAGTCCTCCATTTCAGTATTCCATTGAAATGCTATCTTTTTGCCACCAAATTTCTGAGCAAGCCCAGTCATTGACCTGGTCAGGTTTTTTTTGTACAGGTAAGGGTTGGAACCATTCGCAGTGCCATATTTTGCCAGGCTAACCACTGAAGGAGTACTACCACTTTCAGCTTCAGTTATCACGGGGTCCAATTTGTCATGTGGTTGCCATTGTGAATAAACATGCATTTCACAATCCATCCCCACCACGAGGATTCCATCACGCACCCATGAAAGTGAAACTGGCAATGACAATGATCCGTCCACAGAAGAAACCAAATCCACACTTCTGAGAAGCACCCATCTAGACTGAGATACTTCTTTGGCATTATCCCACAAAGACAAAGATAAAACTGCTGGTGCTTCTTTCTTGGTTTGACTTTGTATCATTCCAGAAACCTGTCCGTACATCAGAAGTTTAGATCCAATTCCTATCGTTAAGATATGAGATCCATCCTCCTTGGAAACCCAATCTAAGTGAACCAAAGGTTTTGCTTCGAAAGTCATTTCATGATCAGTCAAATGTGATTCTTGCTTATTGTAAATCACTAAGTTACTGTCAATACTGATTCTTGGGTCCAATATGGCACCTGCGTGACTCAAGTCGTCCAGGTGGATTGTCTGTTCAAGAATCCATTGTGAACCTCCTGTTGATTCACATTCAAATATACCCACATGCATGGTGAAGTGTTTATTGGAATGTTCGTTAACTGGTTTCGACTGTTTGTAAGCCACAGCAAGTCGGCTTGTGTAAGAACAGCTTACATCGACTGGTCTTCCTGGTACACTCACAGCACTGCTGTTCACAAGTCCTCCCTCAATCAGTAAAGGCCATTCTTCCCAACAACAGGAAAATTTACTCTCCAAGCTATCCCCAGCTGCAGATGATGCTGAATGAGCTGACACTTGACATCGCCAGAATCTGACTTTTCCATCTGAGCAAGAAGTCGCTAGAAGATATGGAGCAAGGCAGGCTGGATGAACTGAAGAAGAACTCAGGTGCCCTGCAGTAAGAAAGGTTCACGGAAATAAAGATAACAAGAATAATAATTTTTTAAAAATCAATAACGAACCAACTTTTCACATTCAAAATCAGACCAGAACCACTTTACGATGGAAGTGAATGGGACTTTTTTTTAATAGTTAAAATTACCTTCTTAAAGAAAATCTGTGCAATTGTAACTCAAGTTTCTTCACCTTACGGCGAACAAGAATGGTGAGGACGTTTAGTAAACACTATACTTAATACACCATGGGTGTAATACTGAGAACACTGGACAGCAAAGTCGCAAATATAATGCCAAATCTGTGATCAAATAGTTTCTCTCACATATTCCTCTAACTGAGTTTAACCTTGTTGAAAAAGACTGGCATTCAGAGTGGAAGGACCACAGCCAGGAGAAGTCTTTCACCACTTTGCACTGTCAGTCATTTTCATCATTCAATGATATTACAGCTAATCTCCAACTTAACATACCCAGATTCCTCAATATCCATTGATAGCTTGAGATACAAGAAAAAGTCTCAGACTTAATATTATTGACTTAGCTGCCTGCAATTACCATTTTTGGAGGAGTACCAAACTTCTCATCTATCGGATTGAAGTATTTGCTAAATTCACTTCAGAAGAGGCATGGTTCTAATTTTTAGACCTATCTAGTCCTGAATTCATCAGCCAACAAAAATAACTTCTCTGAATGAGCCCTATCTTCTTTCCTAACCTGTTAACAATTCAAAACTTAGGATTCTACTTCCTGAAATTACATAATCTTCCCTGCACACACACTCACTGTGAGAGCAGAACATTTACAAATATATCACTTAATATCAAAGTCAGCATAGTTTCCTGAAGGGGAAACCATATCTGACAAATTTATTACAATGTTTTGAGGTAATATGGATTGCAAATAAAAGGATTGTCATCAGCATTTTATAAGGTACCTAATATTCAGCTAGTTCAAGCGAGAAAAGTTCATGATGTTAGAAGTAGTATATTCATGTGGATAGAAGGTTGGCTGACAATTAGAAGAAAGTTGGGGGGCGGGGGGGGGGGAAAGAGTCATTTTCAGTAAGGCTATCTTAACTAGGAATGCAACAGGAAGCATCATCGCTGATTTTTTTTGCTGCAGAGACCTCCAAGATCCACCTGCAGCAGCAACATCCAGGAGTAGGAGCTCATGCTGTAAATTCCACCCACAAACTCTTGGAGAAGCTGCACGTGTGCACAACCTAGGGAGACCACTGGCCACAGGAATCGGTGCTGGGGCTACAATTATTTATAACACATTAATAACTTGGATGATGAAGTGAATATACTATTGCTAAGTTAACAAGCAACACAAAAATAGTTGGAAAGGCAAATGGTAAGGAAGACAGTCACTCGTGGGTATAGACAGGTTAAGCAAGTGGGGAAAAATCTGGCAAGTGAAATATGGGAAAATGTGAGGTGTTGCATTTTGGCAAAAATAGGGAAGCTAATATTATTTACATGAATGCTGCAGCACAGGGGGATTTGTAAGTCCCAGTGCATAAATAATGAAAAGCTAGTACACAACTTAAACAGGTATTAGGGAAAACGAATGGATTGTTGGCTTTTGTTTCAAAGGGAAAGAAGTATAAAAGTAGAGACGTTTTGCAAAACTTTACAAAGTACTAGTGTTACAGACCAGAAAAAGGTTCATTTACTTGATCTCTGAAATAGAGGGACTGTCTACGAGGAGACCTTGAGTAGGTTATGCTTGCACCCATTGGAGTTGAGAAAAACGCAGGTCAAATGCATTGAAACAGACAAGATTCTTCAGAGATAATGCGAACTGCAGATGCTGGAGAATCTAAAATGACAGTGTGGAGCTGGATGAACACAGCAGGCCAAGCAGCATCTCAGAAGCACAAAAGCTGACATTTCGGACCTAGACCCTTCATCAGAAAAAGGGGATGGGGAGAGGATTCTGAAATAAATAGGGAGGGGGAGGCGGACAGAAGATGGATAGAGGAGAAGATAGGTGGGAGAGGAGCGTATGGGTGGGGAGGTAGGGAGGGGATAGGTCAGTCCAGGGAGGACAGACAGATCAAGGAGGCAGGATGAGGTTAGTAGGTAGGAAATGGAGGTGCGGCTTGAGGTGGGAGGAGGGGATAGGTGAGAGGAAGAACAGGTTAGGGAGGCGGGGACGAGCTGGGCTGGTTTTGGGACGCAGTGGGAGGAAGGGGAGATCTTGAAGCTGGCGAAATCCACATTGATACCATTGGGCTGCACGTCTCCCAAGCAGAATATGAGTTGCTGTTCCTGTAACCAAAGTTTCTACGCTCGGTTCGCAATAAACAACTGCACCTCCCAGTCGGGAACCATTTCAACACCCCTTCCATTCCTTAGACGATATGTCCATCTTGGGCCTCCTGCAGTGCCATAATGATGCCACCCGTAGGTTGCAGGAACAGCAACTCATGCTGCAGGGTTCCCAAGCGGGATATGAGTTGCTGTTCCTGCAACCTACGGGTGGCATCATTATGGCACTGCAGGAGGCCCAAGATGGACATATCGTCTAAGGAATGGAAAGGGTGTTGAAATGGTTCCCGACTGGGAGGTGCAGTTGTTTATTGCGAACCGAACGTAGGAACTTTGGTTACAGGAACAGCAACTCATATTCTGCTTGGGAGACGTGCAGCCCAATGGTATCAATGTGGATTTCGCCAGCTTCAAGATCTCCCCTTCCTCCCACTGCATCCCAAAACCAGCCCAGCTCGTCCCTGCCTCCCTAACCTGTTCTTCCTCTCACCTATCCCCTCCTCCCACCTCAAGCTGCACTTCCATTTCCGACCTATTAACCTCATCCCGCCCTCTTGACATGTCCGCCTCCCCGGACTGAGCTCCCCACCCATACTCTCCTCTCCACCTATCTTCTCCTCTATCCATCTTTGGTCCACCTCCCCCTCTCTCCCTATTTATTTCAGAGTCCTCTCCCCACCCCGCTTCTCTGATGAAGGGTCTAGGCCTGAAACGTCAGCTTTTGTGCTCCTAAGATGCTGCTTGGCCTGCTGTGTTCACCCAGCTCCATACTTTGTCATCATTTTTCAGAGACTTGACTTCTTCAGAGGCCATGATCAGGTTTGGCCATTTAAAACAGAGGTGATAAGCAATTTCTTCAGAGGATAGCGAAACTGCAGAATTCTTCACCATAGTTTCAATGGCGATTGAGGCTGGGTCATTAAGTATATCCAAGGCTGAGATGGACATATTTTTAATCAGGATGGGAATAAAATGTTGCAGGGAAAAGCAGGAAAGCGGAGTTGAGGATCATCAAAACGGCCACGACTTCACCGAATAGCAGAACTGACTTGATCAACTGAATGGCCTACTTCTGCTCTCATATCTACTGGCCTAACGTTTTCTTTATGTGTTCTTGCATTGGTAAATTTCATAACATCAATTTACATAATTTGTCTAAATCTCCAAATTAGATCAGTGATTATACACTTAATTGTCTGCAAAGTATTTCCAATGTTCTGAAATCATGATCTGTCCACTAAAATCTAATTTCCTTCTTTCTTGAACTCCTTTGCTAGCTTCTGGAAGCTGCACAAAATCTTGGAAATGGAAGTCAGTCTTACATTTTTAGAGAGGAGTTGTGCTCCTAATAAGGACAAAATGCACCACTCAAAAATAACCATTGTGATCCAATTGTGGATGTGTAATTGCATTATAGAAATCCATCTGCACGCGTGAAAGTTGCATACCGGACATGTTAGGCTAACAAAAACAATGCCGTTTACTTTCACTACACAAAGGTGGAAGTCTAAATAAAACATGTAGATTTAGAATTTAAATTACCCGTCTCTTCTCTGCCACTTTCTATTCTGGAGACTATCTTGCGCAGTTTGTGTAGTGAACAACTTTACTTTGATTGACATCTTGGGTTCTTTGTCTACATTACAACTAGGCAGAAGGTCATATCAAAATGCAAGCCTCATCGTAAGTGAAAAAATTGTTATCAATGCAACGAGACTTGAAAAACCATTATTCACAGGTTCTGCTCCAAATGTTTTTCATTTAATAGTTAGGCTTTCAGTTTCCTAGAAGGCTCCAGGAAGTGCTGGCCACAAATACGGCCTGCTTATGGTAGCTATCATAATGTTGGAAACAACCCAAGTGCATTACAGTCTACAAGGTACTTCTTAAAAAGCGTAAATTGCAGTACAAGTTCAGAGATATGGCTACTAATTTGCACACAATGCACCATGAACAGGAACACGATTCTGTCTCGATCATCTGTTTTTCACGTTTGTTGATGAATGAATATTTGTTTCCACATCCATGAGAACTCCACTTCTTTGAAAAGCTGTCACGGAATCCTTTACTTGACACAACAAATGGCATTTCAATTAAGAACCTGAAATGTTCACCTTGTGTTCCCTTTCAGACATTAATTGGACTGCTATAGACCTTCAACCTTTTATCTTTTTTCAGATTTAAACATTTGTTTGTTTTTCTTTTATATAAAAAGAAGAGATACAAATTTATCGAGAACTCAAATAGAACATAGAACAATACAGCACAGGACAGTCCTTTGGCCCATGATGTTGTGCCGACCTATTATCCTCCTCGAAGATCAAACTACCCTGCAAATAAATCAGGTAAACATAATATAAAATAGATTTCTGGTTGCAATAACTTTGCATATTGACACAACTGAAACACAGAACTGCTTATACGTAACTGTACAAACAGTAGGCTTAAACTAATTCAGTGTGACTTTGTTTTAATCATAAAATATACTAACCTGCAGAAGGAGTAGCTCTAATGATTTCCACGCCCTCTGGCAGAGCTAATTCTTGGCTATAAACTCTTTTTGAGTTCAAAGCTAATCGACTGGCACTTTGCAAATTTGCTTTACAAGCCTGGTATTTTTTGAAGAAAGGAGAATGCAACTTCTCAGAGGTAAAACAATTCTGTTCCTCTGGAGGCGACAAAGGAGTTTCAGTAGCATGATCTAAGAGAAAACATTTTCATTTATCAGTTACGTTCAGCTAGCAGTTTACAGCATTATCAAAGCCTTGGTACGCTGTACCTACTACCAAAACATGAAGCATACTGTGTAACATGAGTAGATTGATAAATACGTTACACTCCATAATAGATTAAGAGGTCAAAGTAATAGTAGTGAAGCTGACAAGCAAGACTTATAAACAGTAGATTGCCAGAAATATTTTTGCTGCAGAGCCTCAAAACCAAACACAGCATTCTGATCCAGCATCAACTAGTAGAAACTGAATTCTAATAATGTCTTTCAGGTTATGTAATAGTTGCACTTGTTTTTGAGCCAGATTTAAAAGCAAATGATTTGGTGGTGATGAGGATGCAAGTGGAGCTCTCCCTTTCATATTGTTATTAACAGGAGGTTAAATTAAATGGAATGCTTTCACTCACTAAGCAACAATTTATTTAACTTTAACAGTGAGCAAATTAATAGAACCAGAAACAAACTGAACACTTCTCCCTTAACTACTGACTATTGCCGAATAAAACAAAATTCTAATTGTGCGCTGTTCTAATAGATAGAAGTCCTAATTATGTAAACCAAATGAATAAAACAAAATCTTAGAAGTTAGTCTCTGAAATTATAGCCAGGATAAGCTTTCTGGAATGTTCCCCCCCCCCCCCCCCCCCCCCCGCCCTGCCCCTTCCCATTGCCCCCACTCAGGGACACCTTCCTCTATCAAATTTGCATGTCAAGAATATTAGCTAAGAGCTCACGGTATCTTTTAAGATTGTTTTCTCTCTGGCTCTCACTAATCTCTAAGAGTGATTTACTCTTTGTTTAGAGCTGATAGCTGTTGACAGCTGTTCTCTTAACAAATGGCAGTTTACTCTCACCCCCATTTTCAAATGCCTTCTTCTTTTGCATCCTTAATGACCCTGAGGATGTGAAAACCATCAGATTTAAATTTATTTGGACTTTGGTATCTCGGGCCTGGTTGAAAGTAATTGGCTAAAATTGAAAACCTAGTGCCTTGCTAAAATGCTGCTTTGCCTGTTAACAATATAGCCTTTGATACGTTTCAATTTCATGAACACTCTCAATCTACTGCTTTTGCAGAAATTGTTTTAAATCTCCAAGCCTTAAAAAATCCCTTTTTAGAGGGACGATGCACTCTTCCAAACCCCCCTCCCCCACTATCATTTTACAAGCAAATTGTAATGCCCTGCCTTCTAATCCATAGGTACTATACCAACTTTGCAACAGTATCTTCAACCAGAATTCTGGCACTTGCTCCAACTACCAGTTTACAGTATTTTCAAAAATTCTTTCAAGGGATGAGTATTTATTTCGTATTAGACTGAAACCTTAGGTGGCAGGACTGACATTTGAACGGAGTGTGGATCAGGACTATGTTCACTCCATTTTGAAGACTAGGGTCACATGTGGATCTCCAACTTGTAGAATTATAATTAGATTAGACAGAGTAAATGCAAGCATGACATTCCTGATGACCAAATAGTCCAGAATCAGGATCACCATCTAAGGATATAGTGTAGGCCAACAGGAATAATATGACAAGAAATTTCTTCGGAGTGGTGAGCCAATGGAAAACTTTACCATAAAGCAGGTGAGGCCAAAACTTTGAATGATTTCAAGAAGGAGTCACAGTTCTCAAGGCTAAAGAGATCAAAGTATATGGGGAGAAAGAAGGAACAGGGTACACAGCTGGATGATCAATGACCATAGTGAATGGGGGACAGGCAAGGCTGAATGGCAAAGTTGTGCTCTTATTTTCTATTTTTCTGCTCCTATCCCCAAATGTTTGGGAAGCAGTGAGTCATCCTATTCAATCACTGGACATGTGTGTGTCTTGGCATTAACATGTCTCCAAGTACACACTGATCAGAGTGAACAGTCTTTTCACTTTAAAAAAAATGACTCTTCAATAACGTAGGGCTGAGACATCAATGGTTCATTCAGCTCAAGCATCCAACTATCTGTCTCTTCTGCTACATCTGATCAGTATTTCCAGCATATTCTGGAAAATAACAAATTCTGAACCATTGAAGAAATGAAAGTCCAGAAGGATTTATTAGTTTGGACTGTTCTAAACCTGTTTAAAGAATTCGTGATTGAAGACAAAAGACAGAGGCAACAGAATTGCGATGGCATGCATTTAGAAAAACCAAAACCATAAAGTACATAACTAGTGAATTTAAAAATACAAATTTTCCTGTGTAAGTGACCTGCAAAACATAGGAATTCAAAATGCAAGTTGATTACTAACAACGGCTTCATCTACAGATATCTCCTGCAGGTTCACAAAGTTAAATTTTACTTCTTTTTTAAAAGCAACCATTCTTGTCACACCTCCTGTAAAAAGTAATTTGAAACAGTCAAAGTGAAGAGGTTACAACGGTGTCAAAAAAAACCAAGTAGATTCAAAATTAGCACATCAGCACTGCAACATTGGTACATGATGTCTTTTGGCTGGCAAGGTTTCCTTTCAATTTTCACAGAGGCAGCTAAATTCATAAATTTTTGAAGCAGTGAACTAATCCTTCAAATCTAAAACCATCCAAACATTTTCACTCACAAAAGTGCTGTTTTGAGAGTTACTTTCATATGGAAATTCAGATCTGCTTCAATTAGTTTGACCACAGTGGGTAATTCCATTCAGTGCGAATATAAATGTCAATTGAACTTATTATAATGACGCTTACCAACAGATATTGGATCCGATTTCAGGTGTAAGTGCCACATATGCAATACTGAGCGATTGTTCTGCTTATGTTCAATGACCACCAAAAAGAACTTTTCTGAAAAGTCATCATGTGGTTCTTCTGTAAATTAACAACAATTAAACAGTGCTTCACATAACCTGGATCATTACCTACAGAATAGTACATCGGTAAACACTAAAGAAACATGAGCTTTTTTGGGCAGGGGTCCACTCCCATGCCCGCCTCAGCAGATCTTTTCATTCATTACGGACACCCTTTCTCCACCAGGACCTTTCCTTCTAAACTCTTAGTCGCTCTTGATCTTTTCAAGAAGCACCATTTGCTGCTCCTCGTAACCACTCTAAATTACCTCACTTCAAACTTGCCACACTTCATAGTTTCAGGAACTTTATCCTTTATGTTAAACCTGCTGACAAGAATACAACCACTTGAGATGCCATACTAATCTGTACTTTGCAGCGACAGAGCCTCAAACATGACTTCTCCACACCCCCTACCCCAGACACTAACATCTTCACTGACCATTAAACCAGTGCTTCCAGGATGGTCAGTGAGCTTTTCATCCCTGTGGCTTCAGGTACGTGCATGGGCCCAAGTCATGCCTGTTTGTGATGTGTAAATTCCTTGTTTCAGCCTACTCAATTCCCCTCCCAGAACTTATCCTCCAGTGCATTGATAATTATACCTGCAGCACATCTTACTCATCCAGAAACTGGGTAACTTGATCAATTTTACTTTCAACTTCCACCACTTGTCTCACTTTTATCTGGTGCAAGTAACTTTTCCCTTCTCTGAGACTGCTTAGTCCCCATTTTCTGGGAGAGATTATCTATTAATACTTATTACAATCATCTAATCTCACTGGTACTTTACAGCAATTCTTCACACTTTGTCCTGACAAATGACTCCAGATTCTGTCTCCGTCATGTTTGTTCTGATATTACCTTTCAAAACATGTTTCCAACAGGTCTTCCTTTTCCATTAAGCAAATATCGCCTCTCCCCTACTCCAATCCTATAGCCATGGTTGATTGGAACCACATGTCTGTCTGACCATTTCTGCCACCACCCATTCTCCCTGCCATTTCCAACATGATGGATCACCAAACACATCTTTCCTTAATCTTTCAAAATTCCAAAGAGACCATTCCCTCCGTGGTACCCTGGTCTGTTCCTCTATCACCCACAACACACTCGAGTGGTCTAACAGTTTTATTGAACTCATCTTTCCCTCACTGGCTAAGGCTCTGAACAGTCCTACCAACTGAAGCACAGATCTATTTATACTTCTTTCAATCCAATCAGCACTAAATGCTGCTGTTGACATTGTAGTCTCCTGCCTTTGGTCTCCCAAATGTATACTACGTAGAATACTTTTGCTTGGTTTGCTAGCACAATCTCAACCATCCCATTACTTGCCATTTTTGTATACTATCTTGCTCTCACTCATGTTTTTGCCCTCAGCCTGCGGCAATGTTCCACTGAAAGTCAATGTGAGCCAGAAGAAGTGCCTCATTTTCTGATTAGGCATTTTACTGCCTTCCGGATGCCACATGGAGTTTGAGATAACAAAGCGTGGAGCTGGATGAACACAGCAGGCCGAACAGCATCTCAGGAGCACAAAAGCTGACATTTCAGCAGAGACCCTTCACCAGAAAAGCGGAAGGGGGAGAGGGTTCTGAAATAAATAGGGACGGGGGTGGGAGGCGGATCGAAGATGGATAGTGGAGAAGATAGGTGGGAATGGAGCCTGTAGAGGTGAGTATAGGTGGGGAGGTAGGGAGGGGATATGTCTGTCCGGAGAGGACGGACAGGTCAAGGGGGCAGGATGAGGTTAGTAGGTAGGAAATGGAGGTGCGGCTTGGGGTGGGAGGTGGGGATAGGTGAGAGGAAGAACAGGTTAGGGAGGTAGGGGCGAGCTGGGCTGGTTTTGGGATGCAGTAGGGGGAGAAGAGATTTTGAAGCTTGTGAAATGCACATTGATACCATTGGGCTGCAGGGTTCCCAAGCGGAATATGAGTTGCTGTTCCTGCAACCTTTGGATGTCATCGTTGTGGCACTGCAGGAGGCCCAGGATGGACATGTCATCTAAGGAATGGGAGCAGAGTTGAAATGGTTCGTGACTGGGAGGTGCAGTTATTTACTGCGAGCCGAACGTAGGTGAGAATCCCCCTCGTCCTCACATACCACCCCACCAATCTCTGGATCCAACACATCATCCTCCGCCACTTCCGCCATCTACAATCCGACCACACCACTAAAGACGTTTTTCCATCCCCACCCTTGTCTGCTTTCAGGAGGGACCACTCTCTCCATGACTCTCTTGTCTGCTCCACACTCCCCTCCAACCCCACCACTTTCCCCTGCAACCACAGGAAGTGCCTACATTTGCCCCCACACCACTCCCTCACCCACATCCGGGGCCACAGAAAGACTTTCCACATCAAGCAGATGTTCACCTGCACATCTGCCAATGTGGTATACCGTATCTGCTGTACCCGTTGTGGCCTCTCCATCAGGGAAACTGAGCAGGGGCTTGGGGACTGCTTTGCAGAACACATCGGCTCAGTTCGCAATAAACAACTGCACCTCCCAGTTGCGAACCATTTCAACTCCACCTCCTATTCCTCAAATGACATGGCCATATTGGGTCTCCTGCAGTGCCACAATGATGCCACCCAAAGGCTGCAGGAACAGCAACTCTCGTTCCGCTTCAGAAACCTGCATCCCAAACCAGCCCAACTCGTCCCCGCCTCCCTAACCTGTTCTTCCTCTCGCCTCCCTAACCTGTTCTTCCTCTTGCCTGTCCCCTCCACCCACCTCTAGCCGCAATTCCATTTCCTACCTACTAACCTCATCCTGTCGCCTTGACCCGTCTGTCCTCCCCGACTGACCTATCCCCTCCCTACCTCCCCACCTATACTCACCTCTACAGGCTCCATCCCCGCCCCCTTTAAATTGTCTGTCTCCACTCTGCCCATCTTCAATCTGCCTCCCTCCCCCTTTTCTGACGAAGGGTCTATGCCTGAAACGTCGGCTTTTGTCCTAAGTTGCTGCTTGACCTGTGTTCATCCAGCTCCAGACTTTGTTATCTCCAATTCTCCAGCATCTGCAGTTCCCATTATCTCTGCCACAGAGTGCAACAGCTTCACAGCATGAATTCAACATTCCTTTTTGATATTTGTTGCTCTCCTCTCTACCCCTGCCATATTGTTTTCATGTTTTTGCTTTCAAAGATAACCTTTATTCTGCGAGTCAAACATACTTTGGACCAATGCCCTTCTCAAGAACTATTACCATTCCATTTGCCTTTTGTTCAATGACACCTTTAATCTCTCATCACCTTCTAATGTTTTCTTTGACTTCTTTTACCTGTTGTTTACTGCTCCCCCTCCCCATCTTCTGTATAGAAACCTATAAATGCCACCCTTTTCCTAACTACCACCACTTCTGAAGGAGCACATAACCCAAAATTTAACTGATTTCTCTCCACAGATGCTGCTGGACCTGCTGAAATTTTCCAGCAGGTTGTGTTTTTGATTGTATATGTATTTAGTATTGTAGTTGCATTCATTGACATGATGTGGGAGTTAATAGATCGGTCAACATTTACCGCTCACTCTTACTTGCTCCCAAGATGGCAGTAGTGAGCAGCATTCTTGAACTGCTTCAAGTCATGCAGTGTACGTACACCCACTGCACTGTTAGAAAGAGTGTTAAGAACACAGAACACAGAACATTACAGCACAGTACAGGCCCTTCGGCCCTCGACGTTGTGCCGACCTGTCATACCGATCTCAAGCCCATCTAACCTACACTATTCCATGTACGTCCATATGCTTATCCATATTCTCTGCCTGGGGAAATAGGACTTCCAACTTAGGGTCCACCCTAAGCTCATGATTTTGCATGCCTTGATTAAGTCAGCATCTTGTGTACAAGGAAAAACAATCCTAGCCAACCTTTTCTCGTAGATGAAATTTTCAAGCTGAAACAGCACAGTCTTGTAAACCTCCTTTGTACCATCTCCAGGGCAATTATGTCCTTCCTGTAATGCAATGACCAGAACTGTACACAAAATTCCAACCTTGGCATAATCAGGGTTTCCTAAAGTTTCGGCAATACATCTCTTATACTGTACTTTATCCAATGAAGGAAAGCATTCCATATGCTTTATGGACATTATTTACCTGTCCTAGCACCTTCAGGTACTTGTGACATGCACTCCAAGATCTCTCACTTACTCTACACCTCAGTATTCAAGTTTATTGTTTGCTCCCTAGCTTTGTGTTCCCTCTCAAAAAGAAACTACTTCACACTTCGCCAGGCTGAATTCCATTTATCATTGTTCCATCCATTCAACTAAATCTTCAGTGTTCTCAAAATGACACACAATGAAGAGAATTTTCAATAAGAGAATGACGATCATGCTAAATTCAAACATCAAATATTGATCACAAAATGTGATGCCACCTGACAGCTGCAGGAACAGCATCTCATATTTCACTTGGGAACCCTGCAGCCCAAGGGTATCAATGTGAACTTCACAAGGTTTAAAATTTCCCCTCCCCGACCTCATCTTAAAACCAGCCCAGCTTGTCCCCGCCTCGCAAACCATTCCTCCCACCTCAAGCCCCATCTCCATCTCCTACCCAGTAACCTCATCCCACCTCCTTGACCTGCCTGTCCTCCCTGGACCGACCTATCCCCTCCCTAACTCCCCACCTACACTAACCTTTACTGGCTCCATACCCACCTCTTTGACCTCTCTTTTCACTCAAAAAAAAGAGAATTTTCATAAGAGAATGACGATGATGCTAAATTCAAACATCAAACATTGATCACAAAATGTTGATGCCACCCGAAGGTTGCAGGATCTTGAATTTTAATCAAGTAACAGTGAGGAAATTGGAATATGGTTGCAAATCCAGATGGAGAGAGACTTGGAGAAAAGGTTGCAAGTGATGACATTCTCATACATCTGCTGCCCGTGTTCACCTAACTGGTGGAGGCTACAGCTTTGGTAGGCACTGTTGAAACAGCACTGGTGAGTTACTGCAATAAATAATTTACATGAAATGCTGTTGCCACTGTGTTAGTAATGGATGGAACGAATGTTGAAGGCGTGGGTGCGGTGCCACTCTAAGTGAGTTGCTGACAGTCCGTGAAATGCCAAATTGAAATTTAAAATGGGACTATGTTGCTAAGTGATTACAGTTTGATGAACTGCCTTTTCCAAAAATTTCCAGTTATATTTATTGTCAAGTGAGGCAACATACAAAGACAAATAAATAAAACAACAATGCTTCAGGCCAAGAATTGAAGGGTCATGGAGCAGACGTGTTAACTCTGTTTCTCTCCACAGGTGCTGCCTGGCCTGCTGAGCATTTCCAACATTTGTTTTTATTCCAAACACTGCAGATTCTGGACACTGGAACTGTAAAATCTATAATAAT
This sequence comes from Stegostoma tigrinum, assembly GCF_030684315.1. Taxonomy (NCBI): domain Eukaryota; kingdom Metazoa; phylum Chordata; class Chondrichthyes; order Orectolobiformes; family Stegostomatidae; genus Stegostoma; species Stegostoma tigrinum. Next base: position 75,078,492 of record NC_081356.1, read on the forward strand.
GTCAGAAAACAGATTCACATTATAGCAATTTAAAACAAAAAACCTGGCATCTTCAGGCACATCAGGGTCAATTATATTAGTAGCAACACTTAATCAAATAAACATGGCATTAAAAAAAAACTTAAATTCAGAGATAGTAGGAACTGCTAATGCTGGACAATCTGAGATAACAAGGTGTAGTGCTGGATAAACACAGCAGGGCATACTGCAGAGGAGCAGGAAAGCTGACTTTTCAGGTCTGGGCCCTTCTTCAGAAATGGGGGAGGCGAAGGTGCATGGAAGACGGATAAAAGAAGATAGGTGGAGAGGAGACTGACAAGTCAAGGAGTGGGGATGGAGCCAGTAAAGGTGAGCGTAGGTGGCAAGTTAGGGTGGGGGTTGGTCAGTCCAGGAAAGATGGACAGGTCAAGGAGGCGGGTCGAGGCTGGTAGGTAGATGGGGGTTAAGTTGGGAGGAGCAGCTTGAGGTGGGAGAAAGGATGGACAGGTTAGGGAGGCAGGGACGAGCTGGGCTGGTTTTGGGATGTGGTTGTGGGCAGGGAGATTTTGCAGCTTATGAAATCCATATTTATACCAATGGGCTGCAGGGTTCCCAAGCGAAATGAAGAGCCATTCCTGCAACCTTCGGTGGCACCGCAGGAGGCCCAGGATGGACATATTGTCCAAGAAGTGGGAGAGGGAGTTGAAGTGGTTCGCAACTGGGAGGTGCAGTTGTTCGTCACGAACCAAACATAGGTGTTCCACAAAGCAGTCTCCAAACCTCCGCTTGGTTTCCCCGATGTAAAGGAGGCCACATCGGAAACAGTGGATACAGTATACCACATTAGCAGATGAACATGTTTATGTGGAAGGTTTCCTTGGGGCCTGGGATGGAGTCGAGGGGGGAAGATGTCAGCGCAGGTATAGCGCTTCCTGCGGTTACAAGGCAAAGTGATAGTGGTGACGAGTGTAGAGCAGGCAAGGGAGTCACAGAGAGAATAGTCCCTTTGGAAGGCAGCTAATGGTGGGGAGGGGAAGATGTCTTGGGTGGTGGGGTTGGATTGCAGATGGCGGAACTCTCGGAGGATGATGCGTTGGATCCGGAGGTTGGTGGGATAGTACGTATGGACAAGGGGATTCGGTTTTTGTTATTAGGGGGAGGGGGTGTGAGGGATGAGTTGCGGGAAACGCGAGAGGTGCGGTCGAGGGAGTTTTCAACCAGTGTGCAGGGGAAATTGCGGTCCTTGAAAAACGAGGTCATCTGGGATGCCCGGGAGTGGAATGCCTCATCTCGGGAACAGATGCAGCGGAAGCAAAGGAATTAGGAATAGGGGATGGTATTTTTACAGGAAGGTGGGTGAGAGGCGATGTATTCTAGGTAGCTATGGGAGTTGGTAGGCTTGAAATGGATATCTATTTCTGGGTGATTGCCAGAGATGGAGACAGAGAAGTCCAGGAAGGAGACAGGGGTATTGGAGATGGTCCAGGTAAACTTAACTTGTGGTGGAACTTGTTAGTGAAGTGGATGAACTGTTCAAGCGCCTCTTGAGAGCACAAGGCAGCACCAATACAGTCATCAATATAAGGAGGAAGAGGAAGGGGATAGGGCCACTGTAGCTTTGGAAGAGGGATTGTTTCTGTGAAGAGGCAGGCATAGCTTGGGCCCATGTGGGTACCCATGGCCATCCCCTTTGTCTGTAGGAATTGAAAGAGAAGCTGTTAAGGGTGAGATGAGTTCAGCTAAACAGAGAAAAGGTGTCAGCGGAGGGAAAACCTTGCACATCAAACAGACGTTCATCTGCACATCTGCTAACGTGGTATACTGTATCCCTTGTTCCCGATGTGGTCTCCTCTACATCTGGGCAACCAAGCAGCGGGTTACAGGCTGCTTTGTGGAACACCTACACTCAGTTCGTGACAACAACTGCTCCTCACAATCGCGAACCACTTCAACTCCCTCTCCCACTCTGTGGATGACATGTCCTCCAATGCCATAACGATGCCACCTGAAGGTTGCAGGAACAGCAACTCATATTCCACTTGGGAACCGTGCAACCCAGTGGTCCTGATGTGGGCTTCACAAGCTTCAAAATCTCCTTGTCCCTGACCTCATCCCAAAACCAGCCCAACTCATCCCTGCCTCCCTAACCTGTCCATCCTTTTTCCCACCTCAATCCCCAATCTGACCTCCTCCCAACCAGCCTCATCCTTGTCTCCTCGACCTGTCCATCTCCTCTCCACCTATGTGCTCCTTTATCCATCTTCCATCCGCCTCGCACTCTGTTTCAGAATCCCCTTCCCCTCCCCCTTTTCTGAAGAAGGATCCAGAACCAAAATGTCTGCTTTCCTGCTCCTCTGATGCTGTTTTGCCTGCTATGTTCATCCAGCTCTACACCTTGTTATACAAACTTAAATTAGCTGCTTTTCCATTTGAATATTAAACAAATTTGAGTGACAAAGCTCTAAACAGACTTCAAAAGGATAGCTCCAACTCGGTGGGCTGGATAGACAACTGGTAGATGACATGGTAGATAAGTGTGAATTGATGCAGTTTACACTCAAGATTGTGCACAGATAATAAAACTAAAGGACATAATTCTGAAGAAGGTGCAAGAGAAGGAGGACATGACCAGGGTACTGATACACAAATCGCTGAAGGTGGCATGGAAGGTTGAGAAACCAGTTTGCAAGTATGGGATCCTAAGCAAAGTTGCCAACCTTTTACAAAACATGAGATCAATCTCAACTGGAGTACTGTGTCTATGTCAGGACAGCACTTACTAATAAGGATGTGAAGACATTGGAAACAGTGCAGAACATAGTTATGAGAATTGTTTGAGGGCTGAGACATCACAGTGATAAGGATAACTCAGTTAAGCATGGGGCTCTTTAAATCAGAAAAGTGGAAGTTGAGATGAAATTTAACACAGGTATTTGAAACTGTGGTAGGAGCAGCTAGGGAGTAACTGCTCCCAAGCAAAAAGAGTCAAAAACCAGAGGACACGGATTTAAATTTATTTGCAAAACAAGCAAAGACAAGAGGTGACATTTTTACTAAGCAGAGCATAATTAAAATCTGCTGAGTGACGGAGGCTGCTTTGTGTTGCTTTCAAATGTTCACAAGAGAATTACTTTGGTCAAAAAGAAAGTGCAGTGTTGAGGAAAAGGCTGGGGAGTAGGACCAGCTGAATAGTTCTTGGAGACATAAATGTAAATGGCTTTTTGTACTGCATCCATTGTAGGATTTTTGTAAGACCATCAGAAACAAAGTAGGTTTTCGCTGATCTCATTAGTTTCCACTGACCGAAAGCAAATTGAGAAACTGGTAATTTTAAACAAACACCGTGTGTGTGCTGGGAACACTCAGCAGCTTGAGTCAACAGCCACAGAAAGACAAAAAGAATTAACATTTCAGGTCAATAATCTTTCACCAGTACCAGAAAAATATTACAGATGTAACTGTTTTCAAACAACTAGGAAGACAGGAAAGGCTAACTTGAAACCTGAAATCTGTTTGGCTGCAGGGATTTGGCCTGAGCTATAGGCTTGTTCAAGCATTATTTGTCTTTTCTCCAGACTTTTCATAGGTTTGTTTTAAGTTGACTTGAAGGTTTTATAACAGGATTCTCAGATTAAACAATATTAAAACATTTTCAGCAAGGCAGTGTTTAGTGGCATTGCAACTTTGGGGTGACTGTACCTGGACTCAGATGACACGTATATGCACTATTCCAGGCTTTGTACATTGCTATATCATGTGTAAAAGTCCACACCCTGCACTGTGCACGTGGACATAAAGACAAGATCTTGAAAATGGAAATCAAAATCAGACCAGAGGGCAGACAATGGAGAGGCTGCGTTCTGGAGGGGGTGGGGCATGGCAAATACACCAACACACATGGACAGATTGTTTGCGGGGGGGGGGGGGGGGGGGGGGGGAGAAGGGTGGCAGTGGCAGAGAGAAGAATGATCAGTTTCATTGTTTTGGGGAGGGTGCAAGAGGGAATGATCAGGGCTATGGTTTTTGGCTGGAGGTGGGCATGGGAAATAAGTCTGTCCAATTTCTTCCCTGCCAGCTGTCCCTCTCCATTGGCTAATCTTGTCAACCAAACCCCTGTCCTCCCCAGCCTGAGCTTGCTTTTCAATTTAAGAACATAACCAGTTTGCTCCATAAATGCAGCTGGAGCCAAAACTGATTAATGTCTACTAGAGCAAAAATAAACTTAAACACTTAATTTACAAAAGTTAACAAAAAAATTATTGAAGTAGCAACAAAAATACGCAAAGCACTAAAATATTACCAATTTATTTGCACTGTTATATAGGTGAAATGGTTGCTATCAAAAGACACCCTGGAAATGAGTGTTTTAACATGTTAGAAGTAACATAACACAGGCTGCATTAGGCTACCAAGTCAAAAATAAGCATAGACAGCACGTTAAATTATATTTTCATGGAGCTGTTGGTACAATGAAAGAACACAAAATGAAACAAATATTACACCACACAAATAATTTTGGTTATTAAAGCATTCCATGTAAATTGTTATCATTCTGAAAAAGCAGATTTGCACTGAACAAGAATTTATACCTGCTTCCTGTTGAGGACTGTTTTCAGTGGAAGTCTGTCTTCCCTTTTGCTGCATTTTCGTGGGTTGATGAACGAATATAAAATCCTCCTTAAAGACGTGAAGTAACTGAGTCTCTTTCCCATACTAAAATAAAGCCAAAGTTCAACTAAGTAAATAATAAAATGACTGATTGCATTTGTATCATATTTTCATAACCCTGGGATGTCAAAGTAGTTTACAGGCAATGAAGTCAGTTCAATGTCGTTCCTGGTTATAAAGTGCAGCAATGGATGTGCACACAAGGGCCTGCAAACATGCCTATGTTGTTGACACGGTAATCTAGTTTCAGGGATATTAGTTTAACGATAAATATTGAGCAAAATACTTGGAGAATTGCCTGCTCTACTGTGAATAATACAACCAAATCATCTTAGGGCTCTCCGCTACAGCAGAAGAATGTTTGGATTAACCGCTCATCTGAAAGGCAGCCTAACAGTAGGCATCCAAAGTTCAAACTCCATTCTGGGTGCCTGGTGAAAAGATTGAACCTTCTGACTTGGGTGAGGGGGGCACCACAAAGTCAAGGCTGAAGCTAGCAAATTTATCATAGCTGTATTCAAATTTATGTTGGTTGCTTTGACACTTAAAAGCTGATGGAATACATTTTTACCTCAACCAAGCAGTATTATTTACAATCTTTTCCATTTGTTTTGCGTTCACTGCCTTCTTACTACAGATTTATTACCCAGAATCAAAAACTATTCTTGTTTCTCCAGATGCAAAGTCAAAGAAAAATTAAAAAGTACCTGTACACTATTTTTGTGTTTTTTTCTGACGTGTGCGCAGTGTCTGCTATGAAAATCTAGTTTTAATCAAAACTTTTTTAGAAAAGAAATGCAAAAAACAATACTGGACAACATGGAGCAGGTAGATTCCCAGAAAGATCAAATATAAAATTAAGTTAAGTTTTTAAAAAAAAAATTCATGAGTTCAAGTTTTTATGATGGGCTGTCTTAGCATGAAGATGACAAGCATTTCTACAATAGCTGATCAGTAGAGTTCACCTGATCCTGGAACAAAGGGGCGTTCCAGTGAAGGACAGATTATCCATTCACTGAACTAAAAGGAGATGGGAATATCAAACTGGCACCAATTGCAGTCATTGTTGTCTTTCTCTCCATTCAATGACATGTACTCAAAATAGTAAGTCCAATGGAACTGAACAGGCCAAAACTGCCAGATCTGTGGGCAAGTAGGGCAGGATATCCCATGAAGCAATGTGGCTCAAGTGCAGGATTTACTTTCTTGTCTCTTCCTGTAGCAATCTGTCCCAATCAAAACTCTGGGACAAAGGAGCATTGAGGTTTGATAGACAATTAATGGTTATCTTCAACAACTTAATTTATTCATCACAATTATCAAGGCCAACGTCTCTCTACTTCACAAGAGCTTCAAAGCCTCCATGAACCATTTCTTGGTCCTCTCCCAAACACTAGACATTGTATCGAGAGAACAGGACCTAGAAAAGATGATGGTTTGTGGCTATCTGAATAACATGGTAAATTGAGCCCACTATTCTTACTTGAGAAGTTAACAAAAAAAAAATAGCTGCCCAAATTACCACATCCATTTTTGTGACTTGTCAATTAAATTCAGAATGGGGTGTGATAATGTTAAATGACAAGTCGTGGTTGAATTGCTTGCATTCTTGTCTGAAACACTAGACTGTAACCAATTCCAGGAACAAAAGTACATACCTCAATTGATACCTCAGGTGTAGAATGAAGACAATGCAACACTGTTGAAGATATTTAATTTTGAATGTGTTACTTCAATGAGGCTTCTGCTCTATCTGGTGGATGCAAAAGATCACTTGGCAACATTTTGTTGAACAGGTAAGTTTTCCTTCGTGTCTGACCATAATTCATCCCATACCCTCTGGGAATTCTCATCAGTGCTTTTTTTGAGCAAGATCACTATGTTCCAATTCCTTGCTGCATTTCCTGTAGTGCAGTAGTGACTACATTTCCGAGGATCATTGGTTGCAAAACAATGGCATAGAAACTGCAGATGCTGGAGTGAGTGATAACACAGTGTGGAGCTGGAGAAACACAGCAGGCCAGGCAACATCAGTGGAGCAGGAAAGTGTGTGTTTTGGGTCAGGACCCTTCTTCAGAGTAATGTCCATTTCTGAAGAAAGGTCCTGGCCCAAAATGTCAATTTTCCTGCTCCTCTGATGTTGCCTGGGCTGCTGTGTTCCTACAGCTCCACAGTATGTGAACTTTGGTATAGAATAAGGTTGTGTCATGTGGGCCACAAACAGAGAATCCTACCTTTACACATTTATCACAGTCACACTAATGCATTTAATTTTCCATGCATATACTGAAGCACAGAGCTGTAGAAGTAGAGGAAAAAATGGACCAAAGCTGTCCATGTTCACATGCAATGAGGGGTGAACAATATTCAGGTTTGGGCGTTTAACTGGCAAGTGACAATCATGCCTAACCAGTGCTGGGCAATGACCATCTCCAGTAAGATAGAATTGAACAATCTCCTCTTGACATTGAACAGCATTACCATTGCTAAACTTGCACACTTGCAAGAGAGTCAACACTGACCAGCAGCTCATCTGTGTCGGCCTTTGTAGATACATGAGCAGGTTGGGAGGCTAGGAAGTCTGACAGGAGTGTTTTCAACACCTGCCCACCATCTACAAGGCATAAGTCAGGAATGTGACTGAGTACTCTTCACCAGTCTGGAGCTATAAATTCCAATAACAGTCAAGAAACTCAACAGGACGACGCATTATATTTGTTTTGCAATTGTCACCTTAAACATCCATTTCTTTCATCAATGTACAGTAGCAGCAGCGTGTGCCATTTACAAGATTCACTGCAACAAATCATCCAGAAGCCTTTAATGGCACCTTCCATACCCGGTGATTTCTGCCACTCAGAAGAATGTTCTTGCACATTTACTAAGCTAGTAAATGTGCAAGAACATTGCAATCTGCAAGTCCCCCTCCAAGCAACACAACAGGAACTGAGTTACTATTCTCATACGCTGCTGGGTCAAAATCTTGGAGTCCATTGGACTCCATAGCCAATAGTACTGTGGGTGACTCTACATTACATGGACTGCAGCAGTTACGTTCACTGACTCACCACCACGTTCTAATGGGTAATTTGGTATACGTAGTCCTAGTCAGCTACACACACGTCTCATGAAAGAATTTTTAGCAAAGCTACTTACAAGCTCAGTGATTGCATCCAGTTCTATTATGCAGCCTGGTCTTGCTGTTGACTGCTGGCTTACAATATTGAAAACCTCTCCAACAAATCTCTGGTGACAAAATATGAAAAATAGGAGTATTGCTATTCAAACATTTTGTCCTTTGAAACAGCTTTCTAAAAGCACAAGAACTTCCATAAACATGTTAACATATAATATTACATCAGTTATCAAAAATCCTTGTATGTAAAAATCTCTATGCTCGAGGGAAAATAAACTGGCATTAACAAATCAGAACTTTCTTGCCTTTCCTTCCTCAAAGAAGGAATTACTGATTAACATGTTCACAAAACATACTCTTATCATATTAAAGTGTATTACAATCCATCAAGGACTGCTGAGCAAGTTGAGATCAAGCTCAGCATCATTACGAAAAGTAGTGTACAAAATGCGGAGGAATGGGATTGTGGGAGACATAGCAGTTTGGATCGGAAATTGGCTTGCTGAAAGAAGACAGAGGGTGGTAGTTGATGGGAAATGTTCATCCTGGAGACCAGTTACTAGTGGTGTACCGCAAGGGTCGATGTTGGGTCCACTGCTGTTTGTCATTTTTATAAATGACCTGGATGAGGGCACAGAAGGATGGGTTAGTAAATTTGCAGACGACACTAAAGGTCGGTGGAGTTGTGGATAGTGACGAAGGATGCTGTAGGTTGCAGAGAGACACAGATAAGCTGCAGAGCTGGGCTGAGAGGTGGCAAATGGAGTTTAATGCAGACAAGTGTGAGGTGATGCACTTTGGTAGGAGTAACCAGAAAGCAAAGTACTGGGCTAATGCTAAGATTCTTAGTAGTGTAGATGAGCAGAGAGATCTCGGTGTCCATGTACACAGATCATTCAAAGTTGCCACCCAGGTTGACAGGGCTGTTAAGAAGGCATACAGTGTTTTAGCTTTTATTAATAGAGGGATCGAGTTCCAGAACCAAAGAGGTTATGTTGCAGCTGTACAAAACTCTGGTGCGGCCGCACTTGGAGTATTGCGTACAGTTCTGGTCACCGCATTATAAGGAGGATGCGGAAGCTTTGGAAAGGGTGCAGAGGAGATTTACTCGGACGTCGCCTGGTATGGAGGGAAGGTCTTACGAGGAAAGGCTGAGGGACTTGAGGCTGTTTTCGTGAGAGAGAAAGTTGAGAGGTGGCTTAATTGAAGCATACAAAATAATCAGAGGGTTAGATAGGGTGGACAGGGAGAGCCTTTTTCCTAGGATGGTGACAGTGAGCACGAGGGGGCATAGCTATAAATTGAGGGGTGAAAGATATAGGACAGATGTCAGAGGTAGTTTCTTTGCTCAGAGAGTAGTTAAGGGTATGGAATGCTTTGCCTGCAATGGTAGTAGATTCGCCAACTTTAGATACATTCAAGTTGTCATTGGATGAGCATACGGACGTACATGGAATAGTGTAGGTTAGATGGGCTTCAGATCGGTATGACAGGTCAGCACAACATAGAGGGCGGAAAAGCCTATACTGTTCTGTAACGTAAGCCTGTAATGTTCTATGTTCTATGCAAGCGGGTAAAACGGCAAAAATCAACAGCATGAACTGCACACGTTATCTACCATGCAAGTGGCAACATTAAAATACAGACAAAAATTAACAAAATATGGCCAGAAACTGCATATACTGAAAAAATTACTTCAGGACAAATTAATATTTGCAATAGGCAAATACTGAGCACAAGGAAACTTTACTTACAGCGATTTCTGGATTGGAAAGCTCACTTAAAATCTTTTTAGCATCAATAACAGCTTGATATAATCTCAAGTAATGACCATCACTTGCCACAAAGCAAGCACTAGGAGAATTGCAATATGCGCCTGAAAAAACAACAAAATTTCAATCAGGTGCCATAAAGCATCTACAAATTGACTGCGGGAGGGGGAGGAAGTGTCAACAAGGAGCAAAATCTTTGAGAAAAAGACATAACAGTTCAAGGTAATCAGGCAGGAGCAACATGGTTTTGTCAAAGGGAATTCGTCTTTAAATTAATTTATTAGAGTCTATGAAACACTAACTTGTGCGGTGAATAAAAGGGAACCAGGAGGAGTACTGGACTTGGATTTCTGAAGCCATGTAAACAAAGGTGCTGTATTAAAAGAATATTGCCAAAATTAAAAGCTTAACCTGTTTTAAAAACTCAGTTTGTGGGGGTTAACATATTGGCATGCACAGAAAAATTAGTTGGGTATCAAGAAACAGAAGAGGGAAAAAATGGGTCTTTTTCAATCTGGCAGGATGTCAAATGGCTTTTGTTGCAGAGGCCTCAACTCTTTTTACTGCATATGAATGATTCAAATCAAGTGGCCAACAGTATGGTACCTAAATTTGCTGATGACACGAAACTAGATAGGAAACAAGTTCTGAAGAGGATGTAAACATAAATAAGGGATATAACTTTGTTGAGAGTGGACAACGATCTGGCAAACAGAGTATAACCTGAGAAAATGCAAAGTTGTCCATTTTGGAAGAAAAAAGTTATAAGCTAAATGTTGAGAGGCTGCAGAACACCAGAGGTGCTGCAAAATCTGGGTATCCTACAGCATGAATCGTAGAACATTCATACGCAGGGACAGCGACTATTCAGGAAGGCTAATAATGTAATGTTTTATTGTGAGGAGAAGTGGATCTGAGAGTGGGGAGGTTACGCTGCAGTTGTAAAACATCTCGGTGAGATTGTACCTGGAGCATTGTGTATGGAAGAAAATTAATGCTTTGGAAGCAGTTCATAGAAGATTTGCTAAAATAATACACGAATGAGTTGATTGCCTTTGAGGAAATGCTAGACATGTCCAATCTACATCCTCAGGAACCTCGCAAAGTCAGAGCTGACTTAATTGAAACATACAAGATCCTGAGGAGACTTGACTGGTTGGATGTGGGACAAATGTTTCCTCTCACAGGAAAATCCAGAAATAAGTGTCACAGTTCAAAAATAATGGATTACTTATTTAAGACAGAGTCAAGGAAAATCATATTTTCTCTTCAAGGAGTGTCTTTGGACTTCCCTCCTTCAAAAACCAGTGGATGCAGAATCTTTAAATACTTTTAAGGCAGAGATAGATTCTTGATTACAAAGGGGATGAAAAATTATTGGGGAATGCAGGAATGTAGGCTTGAGGTTAAAATCATTTAAGTCACAGTTGGCTTCTCTTGTTCTACGCCACATTCCTATGTTCTTAATGGTTTTTGTTGAAAGGATTTTCTTCAACGTTTGAAGGATGAAACTCATGTTAGCACATGTTTTGGGTTATTTGGAGAGGAAGGCTTCAAAACTACAAACAGATTTTGTTTTACAATAAATCAACAATTTTGTGCTTATTAAATGTGGCTGATGGTTCTTTTTACTCCAAGGTTAATACAGAGAGAACACAATCGGTCATCTTTGAAACCATGTAAAACAGTTACATTTATGTTGCGACCTGCATAGGAGTGGACCTAGAGAAAGATAGTGCACTCTACTCATCCCAGCTGTAACTGGGAAATTACATCAGCATTCACAATGGAAAAAAATGTTAAATTGGAAATGGGAGAGTATTAATGAGGATAGGATGACGATCGGAGGAAAGACACCTGATTTGCCTATTAAATAAAATGGCTTTGGCAGCTGCTGAGACTTTTCTAACGATGAAACGTTTATCTCAAATGATTTACAAAACACAAATCATGGCTAACAGAATTTGTGACTAGTTAAAGTTAGTACTTGTAGTGGGATTTGAGAAAGATTACGACAATGATCCGACAGGAGCTCCATGCCACAGAATTAGTTTGCATGTCCCATTTAGGTTCTAACAGCCAAGAGGCTGCATTTGGAAAAAGCAACTTTCATTCTGATCTCAAAGCATGCATTATCTTCAATTTTCTCTTCAAGACAAGTACCACCCTGACTTAGAAATATACTGTTGCTCTTTCACTGCTGCTGGTCATATCATGAAATGCTCTGCCTAAAAGCTTTGACAGCATACCTATACCAAATGGGCTGTTGGGGTTCAAGGCAACAGCTCATCACCAACTTCAAGGAAAATTAGGGATAGGTAATAAATGCTGTCCCAGCTGACAAAGTCATCACTCTGTGAGCCAATATTACAAACACGTAATACTTACCTAGACAGTAACTTGGGATTAAAGTTGGCAGCCAAGCCACATTTGAAAAGGCTGAAACATGGAGAGAATGGATTCTGGCTAACTCCGACACCCCACCAGAATACGACAATGGCCCAACTGGATCTACTCGCCAAAGAATTAGTTCACTGTATATTGCATTGGAATCCTGGAATGCTGCAGCTGTACCAATGTCCCTTTTATTTCTTGACATTGAACTATGGCATTGTGAAGTTTGAAAATTCCTGCTTTCGTTATGCAGATTTCCATCATCTGGCGTCCGTATTGCATTGTGGTAGGATGTAGTCAGCAGTAATGGCAAAACTGAATGGCAAGCTAAATCATTGAGATGAAAGCGGTGACCACAGTAACGTGATTTGTGAGATACACCAAGGACAGTTGAAAATGCAGATTCTTCTGCAAAACTGACAGCCCATTGATTCAAGGATCCATCTGCATGTTTTGAGATCATGAGTACATTAGGTGTGAAGATGCTCAATTTTAAACTACCAGATGATTTATTTTGGCCAGCAGAGATTAACATGCCAGACGTGGAATGTGTCATGCCTGGTGGCTTCAGTTTTCCTTGTTGAATAGCAAGATCTACATTTTTTGTACAGGCATACATAACAATACTCTTGCTGAGAGAGTTTGCATCTCCAGTGGGGAATGCCACAGGAATTCTCGAGGCAAATGAAACCTAGAAAACAAATTACACATTTTCAAGAGGTACAAATTAAATAACCATCTTATTTACTTGTTTCAAAGAGTCTTGATAAATGTTTATTTTGAAATCTGTAACATTGTTCTAAGTTATATGATAAGAAACAAATGAAAGTATTGTGATGAAATTTGCAGCTGTTCAAACTTCCAGTAACTTGCACGAAACAGAAAAAAAATGAAATTCCTTGAGATCACCTCTTTATATTCTCCCTAGATAATTCACTTTGATATACCTAGATTCTCTGTGCTGTCATTCAGGCATTCAAAGTAGAGCTATGACGTTAAAAATCAGAACTTACAGCTGACCATTCAATACCTGGATTTCACTCTTCTTGGAAAAAATTGTACAGAAAATGCATGTTGCACTTCTGCAACAATCATAACTTTCAATGAGTGGAAACCTAGTCCCCTGAACACAATAGTTAGAAGCAGAACGGTGTTTAACCTGCACTTGTCGAAACATCCCGGGCTGATATTCATCAAGCCAATCAACATGCCACACCAGTAGGGATCCATCCATTGGGTGGATACTAAAGAGCATGTCTGCATTCTTGTTCCATTCTGCCAACAGCATTTCAATTTTATGATCAATCATGACAGCCGATGAGGTCTTTTCTCCATTACTTCTGTCTGAATGTACAGATTGCATAAATCCTTTGCGATATTCACTGTTTTCGTCTATTTCTATAGAAAGGAATGGATGAACACAGCTTAAACTTATAAGAAGTTAAAAGTAAGGAGTTACATCCTAGTATGATTGAATATTTAATTGCTATAACACAGACATGACTTCAAATCTTGAGAACTGTACATCTGTAATTCAACTCTGAAGGATTGTCGAGTGTATTGTTTAGAAGTATTTCATTCAAATTAAAAGAAAGAACATGCATAATCCAAATAGATAATGTATTTTGACTTCTGTCAAACAGGGGGTATTCTGTTCATGACAAATACTGCTGAACCTAAACTGATTAGTACTCAGATATACAATTCTCGTTAAATAAAACTAACTGCATACACTGCAGGAAATCCTCTTTTCCCAATTCTATTAATAAGCAAATAGAATACATTTAATCTAATTCTAAACCCATGTGATGAATCACGGAGGCTTGAGGAAAACGGACAGGATTTTAAGTGATTGGTAACTTTTTGGTGATTTTTTTTTGAAGAGGTGTTGGACCAAACACAAAATGAAGTTTAAATGTGCTATAAACCAAACTGACCTGCAATCAAAGTAGCTAAAAAGAATTCTGCAGCAAGACAAAGCTAATATGTCCCAGTCTCAAAAAGTTAAACATGAAACAATGGACTGAGTAGTGTAGATCTTACAGCTGCTCCTGAGATTGCTGGCTTATTTGTAAATTTTCTTCCAGATTTTTTAGTAATTACATTCCAGTCGTGGAAGATATTCATTTTCATTCATTTTTCATTCTTTTACTGTCAAAAACGTTTCAAACAAAGGCAAGTCTTTTTTCTCCCCCCAAAAAAAGTTGCGTTAAGAATTTTCAGAAAGACTTACATCTCATTTCTAGATGTTTTAGTTATTACATTTCAGTTATATAACATTTTTGTTTTAATTCATTTTTGGTTCTTTTATAGTCCAAAACTCAAACACCCCCAAAAGAGAAACACAATTTTTATTTTCAAACCAAGTTCTGCTAACGGATCTTATGAAGAGACGGACACGGGGATGGCTCTTTTTCCCCCTTAAATTATATGCAGAGTTTTTTTTTAACATCATTGGAGGGATTTTCTAAAATCACGGAGGAGAGTGTTTTTTTAAACTGAGCTTTGTTTTCAGAGCTTTTGGCGGGGCCTCCGTGGCTCTGGAATGAGTTTATTTTTTAAAAAAGGATTTATTTCAACACAAATTCAGACACAGCTGTCCTGTTCTTTTTCGGAATAGTTTATTTATCTAGAAAGACCATGCTCTCACAAAGAAATTTTGAATTGCCAGACCATGCCTTGAGGTCATAATTGAGTGCCACTGCATTGTTAGGGACAGTGAGCAACATTTACATTGACCAAAGCAACATAAACACTGGAGCACCTCGAGAGCTAACAGGCAATTTGTGCAACCTGAGGATTAACCTAATATGGTCTGATTGTTCCTTACGCCAAGCATATTAACATTCATGTGAGTGGAAACATGCCTTATCTATGATACCGCATTCAACTTTTTGGTTTCCTGAAGATTCAAGCTATCAGATTCAGAGATCTGCACTATCACATTCATGAGTGACAACTAGTAATAGTACAGAAGATCGAAACACCTACTGTATCATTTAACAGCCGGGGAAAGATTCGTAGTGGCTAACCCTCAAATCTAATATTAAATTATAGCATTTATAGAAGTGTGCTTATTTCCAATTAAATTCTAACAGTTGATTTCAAATTGTGCACAATGGGTGTGATGCCAACAACACAATGCGGACATTTTGGTACAATGATCGATCACTTAAAGAGTCAGCTAAGATTAATATATTCAGGCTAATTAACTTGTATAAAGATCACATGCATCTTTGAACTAGCTAAAATGAACAATACCATCATCAGATTTGCCAGCCATTTGTCCATCATCTGCTACAGATTCTGGAGATTGCTGCTCCAAGTTCCTTCGTAACTGCTGTAAAAAGACCTCCATTGATAAGGTAAAATGCAATTCCTTGTTGTTTAGCCAATGAACAACAAAAGGTCCATTAGTTTCTTCATTTTCACTCAAACTCAATGAAGTGATGGAAGGCAGCAGTGGAATGTCTATTCAAACGAAAAATCAAGAAAACTTCAAAGATTGAATACTGGATAAAATAAAATCAGAAATGTAAGCATGCAAAACAAGTCAGATGCACTAAAAAAACTTCCAATGTTTGTGACAGGGATTAACTCACTTCCAATCTTACCTCTTCTTCCACTGCCTTACGATCACACCTTCTACCCTAAAGCGATCAGGCAATGTTTCCAATTCTTTATGATGAAACAAAAAGACTAGTATATCTTTGGTAAGCAACTGCAGTTAGATGCTTAGGTGGCGGTTCGTTTATAAAAAGGGTTGGTTAATAAGAATGACATGAAATCACAAAACTCACCATGTGCCAAATCCTGATTTATATCTGAATTATATAATGCATGACCAATGATTGAGTCAGTCAGGATTGTATTCATTGGAGTTAAGAATGGGGTGGAGGGGACAATCTCATAGAATCCTATAGAATTCTAAGAGGACTAGACAGGGAGGGTGCTCCTGACAATTGGTGGTGGTGGTGGAGGAAAGAGTCCCCAAGACTTTGAGGACTGAGATGCAGAGAAATTTCTTTATCTAGAAAGTGATGAGCTTGTGGAATTTACTACCACAGAAGAGTGGCTAAGATCAAAATATAGCGTTTTCAAGAAGCAGGTAGATACAGCTTGTATAACCAAAAGAGATCAAGGGTTATGAGGGGATGCTCGTTTAGGAAATTGAAGTCAATGATCAGCCATGACCATACTGAGTGACAGAACAGGCGTGTGGAGTCAAATGACATACTCCTATCTTGAATGAATTCACATCGATCCATTCAGGGTTTCTAATGTTATCAATATTCAAAGCAGTTGTCCTTTACACAACATTCCTCACCGGAGGAGCACAAAGACCAGTTTCCCATATTTCATTAAAATATCCAAATATTCACAATATATACATGTACATATGAAACAATCACAAAGAATGCTGGAGGAACGCTGGTCTGGTAGCATCTGTGAAAGAGACAGTTAACATTACTAGTCTGGTCTGACTTTTGTTTAGAATCTCAGAAGAGTTGTACTTGACTCAAAATATGAACTGTTGCTAGATCTGTTGAGTTTCTCCGATATTTTGTGTTTGTTTCAGATTTCCAGCATACATAAGGTTTGAATATTGGAATACATGTACAATTACAAAATTTGACAACAACAAACTTGGATATGTGGCAAACAGTAAATATGATTAACTCAATTGCACAGAACATGAATAAACAACAGAAATGGCAGACAACTGGTGGATGGAATTTAACAGATCGAAATGCAAGTTGTTGCATTTAGGCAAACGATGGGAAGGTACAGTATAGGCTGAATGACAATATTCTAAGGAATACTAAGGGAAATGGGGAGATGAGGCTCCATTAGCACAGGTCCTTGAAGGTGACAAGACATATGGAGGGGTACTCAGTAAAGTATTACTACATCAACTTCATCTTTTCACAGGATAATCATTTCATGAAGGCTGTCTGAGCCTCAAGTATTGTTCCTTATGATACTCCACTAATGGGAGTCCACAAACATGAGAAGAAACTACGTATTCCTACACTGTTTATTATGTGTTAGCCAATCATTAATCCATATTAATATATAAACTCTTATCTGATATGCTTCAACCTTTCTAACAAAGAAGTGCAATCTTCACACACATTTCTTTCAATTGCTTATTCTTCTTGGCCACTTCAATATTTAGTTCTGGGAGATTTAATGTGTGTTTCTCAGTTCAAAACAGATTAAAGTAATTTAGCTTCCCTGTCATCTCTCATTCCCTCCTGATAAATTCATGTAACTCTGCCATAGCAGACACAAATTTTCCATCCAAACCTCTCCCTTTTACGTGCGAATAAAAGCTTTGAGTTGGTTTAGATTTTTTGCTACATTGCATTCACATTCTGTTTTCCTGTCATTAGTTTCTAGTTTGCCTTTTGATGTATTCCACGAAGTTCAATGTTTAGAATTACTGCTTATTTGGCAAATTTATAAGCTTTTTTATTTAAAATCACACTTCAATCCTGAACTTTAATCTTGTTTGAATGACCTTTTTTGAGTTTATTATTTGAAGGAATGTAGAGTTGCTGCTAGTCATGTGATCATTCTTTAAGAATGATTGTCTATATACAATCATGCCTTTCAATGCACTCTCCCACTTCAGCTGATTTGTGCCTCAATCCATCATAAGTTAACATCTTTGAAAGTAAAGTAAATCATTCTGAAACAATGTAAAATATGATGATGTTTGGGTCAGTCATCAAGAAATTCTTTTACAAGATTGTTAATTAACCTTTTTTTTACACTATATACTATTAGATCTAAAACAGCATGCCCTTCAGTTGGTTCCTCAACACAATGTTCTAGAAAACCCATTCCCAACACTCCAGAAACCTGTCTTCCATATCTTTGATGCTCATTTGGCTAACCCATCGTATGTGCTGATTAAAGTTAACTATAATAATAGCTTTGACCGTGCTAAGTATTGCCGTTGTCTCATGATTAATATCATGCCAAATACGACCACTATCTTTTGATAGGCTATGAACAGCTCCAATTAATGTAATAAGCGCCTTTCTATGACTTGGCTTGACTCAGGAAGATACCACATATGGTTCTTGTGATTTCCGATCCTTCCTTAACAATGTGCTGATCCTATACTTTAGCATCAGTGCATCTCCACCTGCTTTGCCTTCTAGCCTGCCCTTCTTGAAAACTGAATATTCTTGAATATTCAGTTGCCAGTCATGGTCATTGTGCAGTTGTGTTTCTGTAATCACAACATATCTCTAACTTACGTTTACATCTATCTTCTTGCAAATGCTACGTACAGACAGAGTGTCCTTAACTTGTATTTTCTGGCATGATCCGCTTTCAAAGCATACTCTCTGCCTAGCTTTATTTATCCAGTCTTTTCATCTCTACAGCATCTTTTTAGCTTCTTGTCACCAACTTCACTTCCTTCGAATTTGGGTCATACCTCAGCTTGTTAGTGGATTGTCATTCTAATTTAAACCAGCACTAGCAAATCTGCCTACGAGGATATTACCATAGTAGTGTTAAGGTCTCAGCCACACAAGCTTGTCGAGGTCCTGCCCGCAACAAAGTCTGTCACAATCCCTCAAAAATATGCCATCCTCCTCCTACACCAGTTCAACAGCCACTCATTCAATCAATGCATCCTCTTATTCTTATGCTTATTAACATGCAAGACTGGGGGATCCATGAGATTATTGCTCAAGGACTTCCCTTAAATTTCACTCAATTCTGAAATCTGTCTTACTTCATCCCTTTTCATAATTTATGTGCATGCCGATGTGGACTACAACCTCTGGCTGAACCCTTCCCGAGAAGGATGATCTGCAGTCACCATGACATCTTTGACCCTGTCAATCAGGGAGGTGACACACCATCCCGGATAACAAAGTGTGAAGCTGGATGAACACAGCAGGCCAAGCAGCATCTTAGGAGCACAAAAGCTGACGTTTCGGGCCTAGACCCTTCATCAGAAAAGGGGGATGGGGAAAGATGTGGGGAGGCGGACTGAAGATGGACAGAGGAGAAAATAGGTGGAGAGGAGAGTATAGGTGGGGAGGTAGGGAGGGGATTGGTCAGTCCCGGGAGGACGGACGGACAAGTCAAGGAGGCAGGATGAGGTTAGTAGGTGGGAAATGGAGGTGCGGCTTGAGGTGGGAGGACAGGATAGGTGAGAGGAAGAACATGTTAGGGAGGCAGGAACGAGCTCGGCTGGTTTTGGGATGCAGTGGGGGGAGGGCAGATTTTGAAGCTTGTGAAGACCACATTGATACCATTGGGCTGCAGGGTTCCCAAGCGGAATATGAGTTGCTGTTCCTGCAACCTTCGGGTGGCATCATTGTGGCACTGCAGGAGGCACAGGAGGGACATGTCATCTAAGGAATGGGAGGGGGAGTTAAAATAGTTCGCAACTGGGAGGTGCAGTTGTTTATTGCGAACCGAGCGAAGGTGTTCTAACCTTATCCCGCCTCCTTGACCTGTCCGTCCTCCCCGGACTGACCTATCCCCACCCTACCTCCCCACCTATAAGACCTCAAAGCGGTCCCCAAGCCTCCGCTTGGTTTCCCCAATGTAGAGGAAGCCACAATGGGTACGGTGGTTACAGTATACCACATTGGCAGATGTGCAGGTGAACATCTGCTTGATATGGAAAATCATCCTGGGGCCTGGGATGGAGGTGAGCGAGGAGGTTTGGGGGCAAGTGTAGCATTTCCTGCGGTTGCAGTGGAAGGTCCTGGGTGTGGTGGGGTTGGAGGAGAGTGTGGAGCGGACCAGGGAGTCCTGGAGAGAGTGATCTCTCCGGAAGGCAGACAAGCGTGGGGATGGAAAAAAGTCTTGGGTGGTGGGGTCAGATTGTAGATGGCGGAAGTGTCGGAGGATGATGCGTTGTATCCGGAGGTTGGTGGGGTGGTGTGAGAGGATGAAGGGGATTCTCTTTGGGCTGTTATTGCGGGGGCGGGGTGTGAGGAATGTGTGGCGGTAAATGCGGGAGACACTGTCAAGGGCGTTCTCGACCACTGCGGGGAGGGGGGGGCGGAATGTTGCAGTCCTTGGGGAACGCGGACATCTGGGATGCACAGGAGTGGAATGCCTCATCCTGGGAGCAGATGCGGTGGAGGTGAAGAAGTTGGGAATAGGGGATGCAATTTTTGCAGGAGGGTGGGTGGGAGGAGGTGTATTCTAGGTAGCCGTGGGAGTCAGTGGGCTTGAAATGGACGTCAGTTTCTAGCCGGTTGCCTGAGATGGAGACAGAGGGGTCCAGGAAGCTGAGGAATGTTTTGGAGATGGCCCAGGTGAACTTGAGGTTGAAGTGGAAGGTGTTGGTGAAGTGGATGAACTGTTCGAGCTCCTCTTGGGAGCAAGAGGTGGCGCCGATACAGTCATCCATGTAACGGAGGAAGAAGTGGGGTTTGGGGCCTGTACAGGTGTGGAAGAGGGACTGTTCCACATAATCTACAAAGAGGCAGGCACAGCTTGGGCCCATGCGGGTACCCATGGCCACCCCCTTTGTCTGTATGAAGTGGGAGGAATCGAAAGAGAAGTTCTTGAGGGTGAGGACAAGGTCGGCTAGGTGGATGAGGGTGTCGGTGGAGGGGGACTGGTCGGGCCTGCGGGACAGAAAGAAGCGGACGGCCTTGAGGCCATCTGCATGAGGAATGCAGGTGTACAGGGACTGGACGTCCATGGTGAAAATGAGGTGTTGGGGCCCAGGGAACTGGAAGTTCTGGAGGAGTTGGAGGGCGTGGATGGTGTCATGGATGTAGGTGGGGAGTTCCTGGATCAAGGGGGAGAAAACGGAGTCCAGATAGGTGGAGGTGAGTTCGGTGGGGCAGGAGCAGGCGGAGACAATGAGTCGACCAGGGCAGGCGGGTTTGTGGATTTTGGGAAGGAGATATAAGCTGGCAGTACGGGGTTGGGGAACAATAAGGTTAGAGGCTGTGGGTGGGAGGTCACTTGAGGTGATGAGGTCATGGGTGGTATTGGAGATGATGGTTTGGTGCTCGGGGGGGGTGGGGTCATGATCAAGGGGGCGGCAGGAGGTGTCCGAGAGTTGGCGTTTGGCCTCGGTGATGTAGAGGTCAGTGCGCCATACTACAACTGCGCCTCCCTTGTCTGCAGGTTCAGAAACACCAGTCTGATCCTTTCACTACAGAATCCACTATCACTACTGGTATTGCATTCTTCTTCCTCCTCTGAACTGCAGAGTTGGTCATTGTACCATGGGCATGGCTCTAGCTCCACTCAAGGATCCACCATTTCTCTGGTTTCCAAAATGCAATGTATGTTCGCAAGCAAGATACACTCCGAACTCCTACAGTGCCTGCCTTGTTTACTTAGGCTGATTCGCTCTGCTTGTAAACTTCTCAAGTGTGCTATGACCATCTGCCTCTCCATCCTACATACGTAGTCCTTTGTCTGGGGATACTTAACAACAGCTCCAGCCACTGCTCAAGTTTCAAAACTTTCAAAAGGTTACATCACACTTAGTGCTTCAGACCTTCAACCCCATGACTCTAAACAAAAGACTATTTGTTGTTTTTCGAGTAATTGAGAACTTACTACAAAAATTTGGCAAGCTATTTTGCAGAAAGAAAGAAAAGAACTGTACTTTAAAAATATTCCATAATTTCACATCCGTCACCTGAGGCTGATAATTCTCAAGTCATATAGCCCTCAGAAAACAATTCCCCTGACATTTGTCAAAAAAGGGTAGGTCCCAATTTTAAAACATGATCCATTATTTCTGAACTCACGACTAAGAAGAAACATCCTTTCCACATCCACCTTGTCAAGATTATTCATGATCTTATGCACTTCAATCACATTCAGCATTGTCCAACTTATCCCAATAACAGTCTAGTTGTTGCAATTTATTAAATAAGTGTCCTTGAATAACCTCCAATGCACTTGAATCCTTCCAGAAGCAGGGGAAAACTGAAAATAGTATTCAAGCTGTGCTCTCACCAATGCCCTAAATTACTGAAGCAACACATTATTACTTTAACGCTAACTTGATAGTACGTACACTTTTAGTTAGGGCTGAGAAGAGGAGAAATTTCTTCACCCAAAGAGTGGTGAGCCTGTGGAATTATCTGCCCCAGAAAGCAGGTGAAGCCTAAATCCTCAATGTTTACAAGGAGTTAAATATAATTTGATCTTTTTCGCCTAAAAGGGTATGGGGAGGCGGAGGGGGGGGGGGGGGGGGGAGGAGAAACGGAACAAAAACAGTAGAGGACTGAAGGATCAGCCGTAATCATGCTGAATTGTGGAGCAGGTTCAAAGGACAGATTTGCCTCATCCTGCTCCTAGTTTTAGTATTTATATGATCAATGCCTCTAGTAATTAAATAATAAAACCTCATTAGTCTTCTTGACCATGCGGCATATCTGTATGCTAACTCATGCAGTAGAACATCTAAATCCTTCATGCATTTCATGTTATGGGGCACTATCACCATGCTAAGCCGGCCAGACTTTGAAAAAATCTGGCAATTCATGACTTGGCATCCATGACATGCTGTGGTAGCTGTACTCCAGCACAATCTTCAACCTCATGGTCAAGCATATCCTCCGCTCAACCATTATCACTGAGCTAGGGGATCAAGCCTGGGTGAACTGTGCAACTGTTAATGCCAGAAGCAGCATTCAAACAGCATTCCATTAAAATGAGGTGTCAACCTGGTGAAGTTACCAAACAGGACTACTTGTCGGCCAAACAGTATACACAGCAAGTGACAGACAGAGTTCAAATCAGCCCGCAACCAACGGAACAGATCTAAGCTCTGCAGTCCTGCCACGTCCAGTCATGAATGGTAGTGGACAATCAAACACACTGGAGGTGACTCCACTAATAATCCCATCCTCCATGATGGAAGATCTTAGTACATCTGTGCAAAAGAGAAGGCTGAAGCATGAGCAGTAACGTTCAGCCAGATGTGTCGAATGGATAATCTACCTCACCCTCCTCTTGTAGGCCTCAGCATTAGGGATACTAGTCTTCAGCCATTTCAATTCACTCCACATGATATCACGAAGCTGTAGTTATAGACACTGGATACTGCAAAGGTTATGACTCCTGACGACATTCCAGCAATAATACTGAAGACGAGTGCTCCAGAACTTGCTGTTCCCCTAGTCAAGCTCTTCCAGTACAGTTACAACACTGGCATCTAACTGACAGTGGCAAATTGCGCAGGTACGTCCTGTGCACAAAAAGCAGGACAAATCCAAAATGGGCAATAACCACCCCATCGATCCATCACCAGATAAATGATGGAAGGCATCATCAGTGCTATCAAGCAGCACCTGCTCAGCAATCGCTCACTGATGCCCAGCTTCAATTCTACCAAGGCCACTCAGCTCCTGATCTCAGTATAGCCTTGGTTAGCCTTGGTGAATAGCCAAGGTATATTTCCAAGGGTAGGGGAGTCTAAAACTAGAGGGCGGAGACTTGGTGGGGGGGGTGGGGGGAGTAAGATTTTAAAAAAGGGTCCTGAGGGGCAACTTTTTTCACAAGAAGGTATTATGTATATCAATTGAACTTCCACAAAAAAGTGGTGGAAGCAGATCCAATTGTGATATTTAAAAGGCATCTGGGTGGGTACGTGAATAGAAAGGCTTTAGAAGGATATGGGCCAAATGCTGAAAAGTGGAACTTTCCCTATAAGAAAGGATTGGGTATTCAGCTGAAAAGAATTTAGGCTATCTGGTCAGTATGGAAGAATCGGATAGAAGGGCCTGTTTCTTGCTGTACATCTCTTAAAAACAGGGACATTTAAATGGCAACAATATTTAATTATTAAAAGCAAGCAGCATATATTTACTAGTAACACTCTGGAAGTGATTCAATGCCAATTATTAACTTAAGCTACAAAAACAACGTTGCTGGAAAAGCTCCGCAGGTCTGGCAGCATCTGTGAACGAAAAATCAGAATTAATGTTTTGGCTCCAGTGACCCTTCACTGTTCTGAGGAAGGGTAACCAAAGCTGAAATGTTAAACTCTGGTATTTCCTTCACGGATGCTGCCAGACTCGCTGAGCTTTTCCAGCAACATTCTTTTTGTTCCTGATTTACAGCATCCGCAGTTCTTTCGGTTTTTATTAACTTTAGTTAACTCATTTTGTGCCATTTGATCACAGTTTCTATCCCTATTAGATTTTAATAGGCTAATATCTTCCATTCAAATACAGTATTCCTTTAATACAGTAAGTTGGTCCTTGACATTTTACAGGAGGTCTGCATCAAATTTTATTCGATAAATTAGGAGATAAACACAGACGAAAACAAGAAGGATCATGTTAAAGTTGGACTAAGACAAATATTGTGAATTCAAATGCATTAATTTTAGATGGCTAAAGCTACATCTCCAATAGTGGAGTGATTGAAAGAGGATGTGAAAGTGCCTAGAATTCAAGCAGTGGAGAGATTTTGCAACTTTTTCGGACTGGACAGCTAAATGGAATTAAGGAATGACCAAGCCACAGAGGGGTTTGAAAATGATTAAGAATTCTAAAACTAAGGCATTGTTGGAGTGGGAGTCAATGTAGGTCGTGAGTAAAGAAATGAGGGGAGTTTGGAGAGAGTTAGGATGTGGACAACAGAGTTTTGGATGAGTTTAAATTTAATCAGGATGGAAGATGGAGCTCAGACAGGCGATTATTCAAATTGCCAGGTGTGTGACAATAGGCCAAGATGTGTAGGTGCAAGCAAACAGTATTGCTACATAGGCAGAAATTTACCTCTGGGTCAGATATAAAACTAAGGATCTGAATAATCTGGTTCAGCAGAAAGCAACAATTGCCATTTGAAAGAAAAACAAACATTTGTGGATAGAAAGCTCTAGTCTAGTGACTCTTCAGAACTAGAACTGTCCTGGAAACACTAACAATGCTTTTTCTCCTCAGATGTTGCCAGGCCTGCTGAGTTTCTGAAGCAATTTATGTTTTGTTTCAGATTTCTAGCATCATAGTTTTGACTTATTTTAGTTGCCAACATCAAGTCAGAGATTGACCGTGGGATTGATATCAAGTTAGATTAAATTTTTACTTGTCAGCATCTGGTGATGGATAAGCAGTTGCCAATTAAGAGATTAAAGGAAGGGTGAATAGTAGTAATGGTAAGGTACATCTGAATGCTAACATTTACTACTCAGTAATTATTCATAGCTGTAAAATAGAATACATTTGCAACTGGCCTTTAAAAAATCTCTTGGGATACAAAGACGCAGCTTCCTCACCTGTTGCTGGATTAATACTGGCTGCTATGTGAAAGTGGCAGAGTGAATTCGCATGTAGAGGTGAATTTCTATGAACTTCATGTGCATCCTGCTGATGGGGTAAATATCCACTGTGTGCAATAAGACCAGACGATCTCCTCCTCCCTATACGAAAGGATCTGATATTCAGCTGAAAAGAAACAAAAATAAAACATTAACAGCAAAATTTCTGAACAAAAGCATTTTTGTTAGGTATTAACACGGTGATTACAGTTTACTAGAACATTTTCCGTCCCTTCAGAGGGAAGTGCTGAGAATTCATTATTGTAAACTTTCTCACACCTCTAAGGCATTCCATACCTTTTCCCGATTGGAAGCGTTCCTCTTCAGGTTGTTGGTTGAGAAGACAGATTCAGACCACTGAGTGTGGCCTTCTCCAGAAAGCAAAGTATCGCTTGGAAGTAAAGTCTCTGCCCATAACCGACACACATTGTCCTTGCAACAGGTCAACAGAACATTACACGTGAGACCCCTGCTATGAAGGAAAAGTCAGGAACTCAAATTAGATCAATTACTGAGACTATCTCACATCCAACTTTTGAAGAGGGCATAAACTACGATTGAAAATACTGCAAATTCTATGAGGTTGAAATCAACGTTTACCAACGTACTGGCCACCAGCAATATGTTACATTTATGTGGCTAACAGCAAATCAGAAGCTACCGATTTTGTTTTGAATGGTAGAAAATGTTTTATAGGTACTATTTAGTATCTATAGTATGAGCTCATATTTACACAACATAAGCTTTTCCAAGTTTACGTCATTTGTGCTTTCTTTTAGCTCACTCAGATAAATGGCATGTGCTACAATTGATAAATTCATGCCCTAATATCAATATTGGATTAAACAGAAAGTAGGTGAACTCTGTCACTGAATGGTGGTATAGGCTCTTTAACTAAAATAAAAAGTTCAAATATATTACACAATATGCTAAGGAACAACACTAGATACAGTTGCAGATTCCCTGGATTACCTAAGCATCAGGCAGGCGTGTTAACGCTATACAATATTCTGTGACTGTTCCAATACCACCAGATATAAATAAGAAGATAGTTGCTTGGTAGTACGGAACATAAATATTGCTGAAAAGAAGCATGTTGACAAAGCTTTTTGCCTTTCATTCATCGGAACCAAGACAGGCATACCGAATTTTGAACAATCACAAGAAATTTAAGTTACATGAGAAAAGGGTTTGCTGTCTGCTACCCAAAATACCTTACAACCCTAATCAATATCATGGAGAAAGCAATTAGCAAATATGGACTCCTAAGTAATTCAATAAAGATATCAGGGCCACCCAGTCATGGAACATGACCTAACAGCAGACATTTTGTTTTGAATTTAAGTACAATAGGTTGAGCACTGTGCATACTCTATTTATTATGAATTGTCCAAAAGCGTGTCTGATTTGATTGACTCATTGTTGGGGATATGGCTTAAGTATCTGGAATTGCACACAATCAAATTCAAGCATAATACTGCACAATTGTATGATGGACAATGTTCTTTGGGCTGATGAATGGAAATTACCTCTTCTGCCATCAATGCATAGTCGTAGCTTGAAACAGCCTGGTTACACATTGTTCAAAAATCAGTGCATGAATTTCATTGCTGATACAATGTCAGTTATGTCCATTCCACTTACTGATCAAATCAAACAGCATGTCTCTTCAGTTGCTCGTAATAAGCAGAGATGCACTCAACCAGTCCATCCTTATAAACCCACAGATGTTAGATATGGTTCCTTGATTGTTCAGCAAGTGTTACCCAATAGTGAATGCACAAAAAAAATGAACAACAAATTCAGAAAATAAATTAGGCTTCTCAAGTGGCCCACTTACACTTTCTAGAAGCAACATACATCCATATGCAGGGAGCCATGTACTGCAAGAAAAGGAATGACTTCAAGTCTTCCACCTTTTGTTTTTGAATTACCTGGAAGCATGAAGAGCCTACATTGTCTGTTTCTTTGTCAATAGCAATTTCTCTGCCGTAGCTAGAATCCTACAACAATACAGTACAGAAGAAGCCTTTGCCCACTGCGTCTCTATCAGTAAAAAATACATTATGGCTACACTGTCCCACAGTCTTGAACTTTAAGATGTTTCAAGTGACCATTCAAATAGTTTTAATGCTTGAGGTTTCTCACTTTATCTAGACTCCCAGGAGGGCATTCCAGGCCCTTACTGCTCTCTGGTTTTAAAAACAAAAGCCTTTCCTCAAATCCCCTCTGAACCTCTGCCTTTCATGTCCAGTTTACAACCCCTTGTTTCTAACCATTCCACTAAGGGGAACAGCTGTTTTCTATCCACCATGATCATGCCCCTTTAGCCTTGTACACCTTGATCAGGTCCTCTTACAAATTCCTCTGCTCCAAAGAAAATAACCCAAGCTTATCCAGCCTCTCACCAGAAACGCTCCAACCCAGGCAACATCCTGATCAATCTCTCTGTACTCCAAGTGCAATAATCATTTCACTCCTCCAATGACCAGAACCGCGCACACTACTCCAGCTGTGGCCTAAATGAACTTGTGCACAGCTCTAACATGACCTTCTTGCTCCTATGATCTATGCCTCAACTGATAAAGGCAAACAGCCTATGAACCTTCTTAAATTGCCAACCAATCAGTACCCTTTTGTCCTTCAGTTAAATTTTTGTGCGCATTGGAAACCCAGAGTTCTTCCATTTGTCCTGTTGAGTGTAAGACAAAAAAACTTCTGCAAGATGTCATTAGCATTGCTGAAGAGAGTGGAAAGTAGTGGCACAATTTAAAGCCATACCGTGAAAAATAACACTGCTATGTGATGTTAGGTTCCAGAGTTTAGAAGAAGGGGGCTCACTGGGAAAAGTCACTGATAGGTGTTAAATATAAACTATTGGATAGGAAAGATAAGCTCAATACCGAACAAAAACAAATCCCAAAGAATTGCGGATGCTGGAAATCAAAATCAAAAATAGCTGGAAAAAAATCCAACAGGTCCGGCAGCATCTGCAGACAGGAAACATAGGGAATGTTTTAGTTCTGAATTTCTGAAGAGGGGTCACTAGATCCAAAACGTTAGCTCTGCTTTCTCTCCATAGATGCTGCCAAACTGCCGAGTTTTTCCAGCAATTTTTGGCTTTGTTATCAGCTCAAAATTACTTTATATTTAAGAAAACACGGTGGTACAAGATAATTTGTCAAATGAAAAATAAACTGAAAACATGCTGACACAATTGCCTTTTGGAGTCATTTGTAGAGCAACAATGGAGAAAAAAATTCAAGGCCTTGTGAAATACAGTTTTCTTTTTCAGTCTCAAACTTGATGTTTCAAGATGAACTTGGTCATTGAGATCACCAAACGTTTGCCATCAGTTAATATCAGCGCTAATCAGACCATCACTACTGCAAGTACTGTCAAGGCATACTAACCTTGGCATGTACTTGCTGGTCTTCCGCCAAGAAAATCCAGTAACAGCTCTAGGATGGGCTAAATATATAAAAGAAAAATCGATATCTCCTTCTCGCTTGTCCATTGATGTGGCTGGTGCCATTATTGCTGACTGCCAACTGCTGGAATTATACCACACTTTCACAAGACAGTCATCCTGGGAGGACAGAATAGCAGAGGAGAGACAGAACATGACCGATTTTGAATATCAGACCTAAAGCATATTCTTCATCCAGCATTAATGCAAGGTATATTTATCCAAATGTAGTAAACATATTTTGCACCTTCTACACCACCATATTTCAAGATTTAATCAGTAGGTGTAATAATTAAAAGCTTTCAGACACAAATTAATCGATAGTTATTGCCTTCTACTCCCATTTCAAACTACCTTCTCAAAGCATGTAAGAGACACTTTGTGCATGAAATAGTTGAGGGACTCATTTCTATATAGATTATGTTTTCATTAAATATTGATCAATAGGCCTATCAAGGTTCTTTGTTTGTAACAAATCATTGAAACGACAATAACTGGCATTTAAACAGTATTTTCAGAGCTAGATTTTCACAAGAAAATAGTGGGATCTTGTGTTGAAACAGCTCCCTGATGCATTCGCACTTCTGGGAAACATTCATAGAGTGGTCTGGGAACTGGACTGAGCACCAAGTCCAGAGATGTTGAGAACCAAATCCAATTCATGCCCAATTTTGTGCCAGTCATCGACTGACTTCAGAGAGGAAGACCCTGCTATGTGCTCAGGCTACCAAGTGTCAGTAGCAGTTCAATGCCCCAGTGACTGGGAGACTGTGATGGTAAAGCTGTTAATGGAACCGCTCGAGGGAGGATTTCACTTTTATCCCGATGCCACTAGAGTCTTCAGTACAATCCTTTTATGTTAGTCAGCAAGTTATAATCACAGGCCTGTTTCAGTAGCATCTGCCTTTCCTGGGGAAGCTGCTGCTCCTTGAACCCTCCAGCTTTGTGATATTGCCCATCATTTTCAATTAAAGAAAAATTACACTGTTGCTGGCAAGTAGCAGTTGAGGGGACTCATTCAGTTCTACTGCCAGGGTCCTGGAATCCACTGGACAATTCAGTCCTTAGATCAGATAAAATATCCCAAGATCCCTCAGAGTTGGACAAAAGTACCTGTGAGACTACGAAGTAACCACAAACTTCATCAAAGTGGGTTAAAAGGAGGGCCGGGGTGTGGGGGTGGTGGAAAGAGAAGAAGAGAGATAATGGGGAGAAAGTTCAAAGTTAAAATCCTACGCACATTCTACAGGTGTCCTAAGAACACATTCAAAAACATAGAACACTGGGAAGCATGCACAAAGTCAAAAAGAACAGAAGTCTGGGACATTATAGAGCTGAAAGTTAGAGATTGGGAGAGGCTTTATCATGGAAACTTTTAAGAAACAGGGTTTCAAATTTAAAATCAGACATGCCTGTGGTGACAGCCAAGCAGGTTTTAAGGGGGGGGGGGGGGGAGGAGGAGGAGGAGGAGGAGGAGAAGAGAGGTGTGGTGGTTTCAAAAAAAAACACAGAACAAGACGATTTGAAAGTTTAACCTAAATAGCTGTTAAACAGGCAGGCCAAAATCAGCAATTAAATACACTAGAGGTAACTTAAGCATTGATCAGTGTTTCAGCCACTAGTAGATTCAAGCAGCACCAGAATTGGTTAAACTCAAAATAAATAATTTCGGAGATCGAGAAGCTACGTGGTCTCAAGTTTAGCATGGCATTTAATGGGGATGTGTGAAACAAATTTAACCCAAGGCTAGCTGAACAGGTATGGAATCAGTGACAAGAGTACAGGTGAGAGAGACAGGTCTGGAGAAAAATAAACTTCAGTATCCTCACTACTTAAACTGGAACAAATTGCAAGTTAAATGACGCTGTCAATAGTGAGAATGTTTTTAATGAAAAAGATAACACTGAAGACAATTAATTCTCCAAGTAAGAAGATGATGTCCAACACTGGCTAAAATACAGTCAGACACCAAAATGCAATTTTAAGTAGTGGCATGGTGGAAAGCAAGGCTGACAAGGATGTTCTGAACTCACCAAACCACCAACTGTGTCATGGTACTGGTATAGGTTGCTCTTCAGCACCACCAGATCAACTTTTACAAGACAGCTGCAGAAACAGTTTGGCTTGAAATTCATACTTAATTATTTTTCTTCTTTCTACACATTTAAATATCAACTTCATTTTTCCCTATCTATCCCATGTCTCTTAAGCCCATTTTGTTGTTTATTCTGGTCCCTGCAGAATTCTGTCAAACAATGGGAAGGGAAATCTATGTCTTGCGGTGGTATCTCACTTGAGATCATGAAAATGGTGGTATCTGCTCCAGAGGTTGGTGGGGTGGGAAGTGAGGACAAGGGGGATCCTATCACTGTGGTGAGAGAGAAAAGGTCAGTAGAGCAGAAAATGGGTTGGTCATGGATGGGAGCCCAGTTAACAAGGTGTTTTACTAAACTAAATGGAATTGAATCGTGAATGCACAATTCTCCAGAAAATTCCATGAACTCATTTTCAGCTTGGGCAAAAATTAAGCTTTCAGTGGTGAAATTTTTTGTGAAAACATGATTGCTTAATTTCCAATTTCTCAATTCAACTTTTTCAACTTCATGGAAATCTTTGAGCATTGGTAGCTTCCATTGTTCAAGATAAACTCAAACAAACCATTCAGAGCATAGCAAACATATGTCAGTGGTCTACATCAAAGAAAAATACAGATACCTTTCCCACTGTTGCAAAAAATTCACCATCTGGAGACACCGTTAATAGATGGATAGGGGATGCAGTTCTGTGGGGAAAAAATGCAGAACAACATTCACATCAATCGAAAAACTAATGCCCAAGTCCATTTCTAAAATGGGAGAAGAAATCATGCATCTAAGTAGATGGGTGAAATGTTGGGAAAATACAAGAAAAAAATTGCAATGCATATAAACAAAGAAACAAAATACACGAATATCAAACAGAATTACATCACAGTTATTGGTCTACAAAAAACAACTCACTTGGCATGACCAACAATGCATTCACTGTTGTCCCTACATATTTTGTAAATTAGGACTAGTATAACATATCAAAACTTGCGAATGAGATGAAACTTGAAGCTTGAAAGGCAAGAACAGTACTGAACTTTTAAAAGGACTGAAATTGGTGGCAAGAGTGAACAGGTGGCAGAGGTATTCAATGCAGAGAAATAAGACGATGCATTCTGGTAGGAAGGGCATGGAAAGACAAACAAGATAAAGGATACAATTCCAAAGAGGGTGCAGGAGTGGAGGGACTGGAGTGCAGATATTTAAAAGTCATAGAAGGACACAGTACAGACTGAAAATGACTAAAAAACACACTGGCTTACAGAATAAGAGTTAGATGGCTGTGCTGAACTTGGACATTAGTTTGGTCTCTGATGGAACACTGCAACCAATTCAGAACAGTGCACTTTTGGATGGATAAGACGACATTGGGAGAAAATGCATAAAAGATTCATGACAACTGCTAGAGAGATTACTAACTTCAATTATGAAGATAGATGTGAGAAGTTAAGAGTGCTTTCCTTGGTAAAGAGGCAGGTGGGGCTGCAGGTATTCAAAAAAAACTTGAGGCGTCTGGACTGAGTAGATGTGGAAAAAATTGTTCCCTTTTATAAAGGGATTAAGAATGAGGGGGTAAGGACTAAAGTGGCAAAAGTGATAAAAACATATAAGAGATTATATTCAAACATTAAGGGGTTAATGTCTGGAATGTAGTGCTTGCAAGTGCATTGGTACAAATTCAATCATGGCATTCAAAAGAAAATTAGACTGGTACCAGTAAATGAAAAACATGCAGAATCAAGGTGAGAAGGCTGGAGAACAGCCTTGAGGAAAAAAAACGCTCATTTGGAATGCCAGTGCAATCTTGATTGGATAAGTAGCTCATCCTGCAAGATGATAATTGTGCACTCCTCTGCGTTTGCATGTAGCATTTTAAAACCTCCTTACGACTTCATGAAGCTTCATCAATACAACATCTAAATATTATTCGCACGCCTGAACAAACTTAATTTACGTTTTGCTCCCACTTCTGGTGAAATCTCATACCACGCATATCTTTCAGTTGACGAGTCTCTAATTTTTAATTCAAGTAGTTCATATTTGAGCCAGCGCAGTAACATTTTTGTTACTCACTCACAGGTTATGGGTAAGGCCGGCATTTATTGCCCATCCCTAAGTTACATCAGCAACAATGGATTAATGGTCATCATGAAACACAATTCCAGAGTTTTTAAATTATTGAATTCAAATTCCTTGTGCCATCACAGGATTTGAATGTAGATCCCCAGAACATTAGCTGGGTCACTGGATTAACAGTCCAGCAATAATACCACTAGGCCGACACCTCCCCATAAACTGGCATCATGGAGCACCTCATGCAAGTCTAATTCTATTCCCAGACATTGCTGACCGTTAATTTTTCAGCAGGATTGAGCATAAACCTCATTGACCTGATCAATATGCCTCAACAACACAGCAGGTAATGGATTCAATGAGGGAAGGAGGATCACAAGGAGAATAATTAAAGCAAGAGATAGCTTAACAGAAAACTATATGAGTAGGATGCAGATGCTGTAAATCAGGAAACAAAACAGAAGTTGCTGGAAAAGCTCAGCAGGTCTGGCAGCATCTGTGAAGTAAAGTTCAGTGTTAACATTTTGGGTCTGGTGAATCTTACCTCTGATCTTTTCTTCACAGATGCTGCCAGACCTGCTGAGCTTTTCCAGCAACATCTGTTTTTGATCATGCAAGTAGGAAGTCCAACTGCAGATTTTTTTCTCACAAGTATCCAAGCAATTCACAATGGCTTCAGAAACATTGTCAATCCGACACAGACTTCTTGTCTTTATTAACTTAAAGCAAAAAGTAGAAAATGGATGGAGTAGGGAATTTAAGTGTCCAGGCATTGAGTCCATTCACGCAATCGAATGGCCTGCATCTGCACCATAACAATACTAGTAATGTTGCCTATTCATGGTAGATGCAGGATTTTTATGATTTGTAATCAAAAGCCAGGTAATTTTCGTCCTTCAAAAAGATTTGTTTATTAAAATCCAAATTAATCTTGATAAAATTGTAATATTTTCAGTGGCCAGGGGCTTACTATGTTCATAGTGAATACACATTTACATTTATATAAGCAAGAATTAAAGCAATTTTAATTTAAATTATTAGTTTCTGTGATTTAATTTGCTTTATAATAAAGAATAGACTCAGAATTCTGCAAAGTAATTTACATTACATTTGGCATTCAATAGATTATTGGAGAGGAAATAAATATCTGTAAGCTTTGACACATTTGGGTGACTATTTGTCATGCACATAAATAATGTATTTACACTAATTTACCTTGTACAGTATGTGTCGGCTGCAGAATTATTTAGGATATCAAAGTTATGGACAATAATAAAAGCGTACACAACAAAACTGAGTGAAATTGTATTAGCATTCTACTAGATTGCTAGTTATGTAATGCACAACACTGCTAATTATCTCTGCAAGCCCAGAGGGAAAACAGCATAATTTATTTTACTCTAATTTTGATTGTGGGCTGAAATGAGCAAAAGATTGTCTTATAACAAAAAGAGATGAGGAAGGAATTGTACTCCTAAAGAACAAGTTAATGAAAATGATTCTAAATCATGTTTACACAATTACTTTGCAAGCAGTGAGGGACATGCAAGAACTCCACAACACAGTGTTATCAGCACATGGTGAGAGATTTTGCAGGCAGCATGCAGCTGATAAGTTTGTGGGATTGCAACCAGTTTCAGATGCCAACAGTCATCAGCCTGATGAAACTCTCTTATCTCTGCCTGGATAGCTGAACAGCTTTTGGGTGTAAGCAGCACTGAGGAGCAGCACTGGGAGGGAAGGTGTGTGCGCCTATGCGTATCTCTCCCCCTCTGACACCGCCACCCACACCCCACCACCCAGTAAAATACTCGAAGTTAAAGACAGTACTTTGTTCCCACCAACTGCTAAAAGCAACAGCTTAGAACTAATGAGTCAGACTTCATAATTTTTGAGCTTTGTGCCTCGAATGAAAGAAATCCCTGCATCGAATCCCAAAGAATAGTGCTATGGAACTGTTTCCCTAGTATTTGTTTTCATCCATCTATCAAAAGCAGTGTGTGTCAGAAAGGGGTTAGAGTTTTAAATAGTAGAGTTATATGTTGACAATTCACAGATTCTAGCAAGGTACAACTTTTCATTTGAAATAAATTGCAGTCCTTGTTAAATACAGAAAACTGGTGTACGTTTTGTGTCCGCCCAAGTCTATCTGGGAGGTAAATGGGAAAGTTTAAGTACCCTGGTGATTTTTTTTCTTCCCCAATGCTTGTGTTGACATTGGGAGTAGTGGGGCTTGGTTTCCAGTGCACTCTTCATGTGAGACATAATACTGGTCATGAACACGCAGAGGGGATAATTGGAATTGAGGGTTTAAATACACTCAAAATTAGATTGACACAAGAATCAGAAATTGATTTTGTGACTGAGTACACACCTGTCAGTATGGCACCATAAACAGCTCTATGGTGGATCTTGTTAAGTAAATAGGTGAAGTATCACAGCCTCATTAGTTTGAGGGAAAGTGCATTTACGTTATGCATTGATAATTTGTACTGGTTAGAATGCAGCTTTATAAAACAAAACCTAGTTTGCATCTGATGTTTGAGCACAGCATCAGCTTCAATTTTGTATTTTCTGGACTGTGATATTCAAACAATTCTTAACGGCATTTATTTGAATTTGTTTGTTTCTGTTACACATAAAATGCAGACAAATACATGCAAACTTGCAATCACAGTCTTTCAAATTTAAATCAAACCTACTTCTAATGTATGATAACAAAGTGTGGAGCTGGATGAACGCAGCAGACCAAGCAGCATCTCAGGGGCACAAGGGGATGAAGAGTCTAGGCCCGAAACATCAGCTTTTGTGCTCCTAAGATGCTGCTTGGCCTGCTGTGTTCATCCAGCTCCACACTTCGTTTTCTTGGATTCTCCAGCATCTGCAGTTCCCATGATTACTTCTAATATATGTAAGCCTCAAATTCAACTTCAAAATTTGAATTCAGATAGTGTATTTAACAGCAATTTTAAAATTATGCTGTGCATAATAGTAATTATTTTCTGCAATATTCTGAAGGAAGTCACTCCTTTAGTGACAATATTCCTAACCAGTGACTTATACGAGTTCATCAGAATCACCTTGCTGTTGTACTTTATACTCCTACGTAAAAAGTCTACAATTTTATTTCATTTTAGCGCTCTTTACCTGCCCTGCTACCTTTAATAATACGTACATAGTTTCACTGCTCCTGCACACCCTCCTGCATAGTGACTTGGAATAGTGACTGAACTTCAGCCGCCAACTATCTGCCCATCTTGAAGTTCTACACAGTCTTCAATTTTTAAGTCTCCCGAATTTTTTTGTCATCTCAATCTTTGAAGTTGTCCCATACACACGAAGCAGTATATTTATATAAATTAGCAAAGCATGAGTCTCAGTACAGAACTCTAGGGAATTCCACTATAAATTTTCTACCAGCCCAAAGGATACCTATTAACCATTACTGTTTCTTATCCCTCAGTCAATTTTGTAATTGTGTTCAACCAGATCCTAATTGATCTTCTATCTCAATATCATCTTCCCACATTAACATACCTCTTGACGTCTTAAATTCCAAGACATCTATTGATCACTTGTCTTGAATACACAATGTCTGAAGCTCCGCAAGTCTCTACAGTACAAAATTTCCCAGACTGACCACCCTTACTGAAGAAATTTATCATTTCTGTCCACAAAGTTGTCCCTTATTTTGAGACTGTGTGCCATAGCTATTGATTCAACTCCCCCAAGCCAGAGCTTTTCACTCCACCAGTAAGAGCATGTGGAAAAATCATTCTTATATCTAACTTGTTAAGCCCTTCTTTTTGCCTATTTCAGCAAGATCTTTTGTCAATACAGATCAATGCCTAAATTTCTCCTCTTAGGACAATCCTACCAACCCAGCAATCAGTCGTCAACTTTTGTTACACTCCTCTGTAATAAATATGCCCTTCCTTAGGTAAGGAGACCAAAACTGCACAAAATAAATGTTAAGCATGTTAGTGAAGTTGAAGCTTGTGGGATACAAAAATAAGCTATTGGACAAGAATCATTGAGTTATGGTTAATGGGTGCTTTTCAGGTTATAGTCTTAAAATGTTGCCCATGTTTTAGCACAAGGAGCATTGCTATTTTTGACACACTTTAAGGAATTGGATTTGGTGTTATAAGGCAGAATCATGAAATTTGAGGTGATTCTGTAAAGACCACTATTACATTTGACTGAATGAAAAATGGGAAAAGCTACCATTATACAATAAAGACAGTGGAAAATGATCTTGCAGGTACTGAAAAAAGTCAGCAAAACTCATTAAGAGCTGTTTCTACAAATATTTAAGCAGTGGGAGGATGCTGGGCATCTTGACTTTGTAAATGTGTTCGGGACAGCATTCCCCAGTGACACTTGATACTTCAACCAGGATCAGTTGTATATGCTCAGGAGTGGTAAGCTTTATAACATCTTGCCTGATTCCTGAGCAGCTGGCTACAGCTTGGTTTGAACACAGAAAAAAAAACACATTCGGCCTGTGAAGGGAAATGCATTTAAACCTCTCTCTCCCCTCCTCCCCTCGGAGAATCAAGGATTGAAAATTCTGAAAGCTACCTACTTTCTCTCTGCAAGTTCTCTTTTTGAGAGTGAAAGGGGAGAAACTGGAGAGACAATCAAGGATTGAAGCTCAAACAAAAGAAAAAAAAAACTTGACAATCGTGGTGCCACAACCTCATGCTCTCAAATAGTTAAAAAGGAACTGTAAGAGAAGAGAAGGAAAACAACTCAAATGCCTGTAACCCATGTGAGACTTGAACTATGCTTTGCTGGCTTTCTCATTCCTTCCCCACCTGTTAAGAGGTGTCTTGTCTATATAGAGATAGTAGGAACTGCCAATACTGGAGAATCTGAGATAACATGGTGTGAAGCTGGATGAATACAGCAGGCCTAGCAGCAGAGGAGCAGGAAAGTTGACATTTTGGTTCGAGGCCCTTCTTCAAAAAAAAAGTCTTGTCTATATGTCTGTGCGCATATGGGATTTTTTTTAAAGAAAGAAAGAGTTCAAGTTACAGCGTTATGTTAGCATTTCTTTTTTGTTACTGGTCAAGTCTCACATAGAAACACTATATGCTGAAAATTTGCAACAGAACCCTGAGAAGTTTCATACCAAAGTCAAAACATTAAACTGTTTCTCTCTCCACAGATGTGTCAGACGTACTGAGTATCTCCAAGATTCTCTACTTGTTTCATTGGTTAAAACAGTCCGCTTACAAAATAAGGCAATTTTCTTGTTAGTGATCAAGTAAAGCCAGGTGTGAACATTCTTGTAACTGGAATTAGGCAGTCAGCTAAAATAGGTCATTTTGGTAGTTTAATCAAATTTTCACATTTGCGGCACCTCTGGGAATATTGGGGCTTGATTTCTCATGTCAGTCATGGCAAAGTTGGAAACTTAAAATATAGTAAACAGTAAGGAAGATAATAGGTTCAAGAGGACAGCCAAGCTGGCGAAATTAATAAACATGCGAACTGAAATTCAATGCAGAGAAGAGAAACGGGACAGGGAGGAGAATACGGTTTTCTCAATAAAAATGTAACCTAAAAATGATACAATTTAAGTCTAATTATACTTCACAAATGCTGCCAGATCCAATGAGTTTGTCCAGCACGTTGCTTTCAATTTATATCATCGGCGTTTTACTTTTATTATATTTGAGTGTTTAGGGATGTCTCTTTGCAGCAGTAGAAGGTTTCACAGAAGTGTGTAAAATTATGAAGTGTTAGGACAAATTCAATAAAGGGCAACCGTTTTCAGTGGCCGAAAGACTCAAAAAGAGCACGCAAATTTAAAAGTGATTGATGGAAGAATTAGAAGTGATACTATGAAACAATTTTCCTGAGAACAGTCATTGTGATTCAGAATATACTGCAAGAAGGTTTCAATACCAACATAGAGAGGAATCGGAAACAGGGCTTGAAAGGAACATATAATACAGGGCAATGGAAAAAGAATGGAGGAATACAGTAACTGCACAGTGGCACCAAATGCCAGTGCAGGTATGACAGGGCGAATAGCCTCCATGCTCTTTTTTAAATAAATATCAAACTGTTTAACAAGGTCATTAAAATTTAACAACATTTAAGAACTACTTCATAATTTACAAGTTAAATTTGTTTGTAGTTCATAACAAAAGTCATATGCTCCCTTACTTAGACTCCCAGATGCATGTCCAATCACCAACTTTACTTGGATCTGTCTCATCTGCAGTTTCCTCGTCATTAATATTAGCTTCCTGATTTCCATTGGACCAAAGCTGTAAAGAATTGGAACCCGTCAAGAGACGAATTCCTAAAATGGAAACGTGTTTGTTACTTGAAGGCTGTTTAAACATTCAAAACTGATCTCAGGACACCTGTGCTGAAAGGCTCAACAAAATATTTAAAAAGGTCTTTTTGTTCTGAAATCACTACTTCTTCCAAGCATTATATAAGAATGGTAATGCAATTTACATACTGATGCAAGTTAAACAGTTTTTCATATCATGTGGGAAAAAATGTCTTTCAAGAAGGTGACATCTTGACAACATTCTAATACTGCAAATGTGTAAGACAAAGGTTTAGTGTTCACTGCATCTTTTGATAAGTGTTTTCAACAAATACAAGGAATCAAAATAATTACTAAAATTGAGGCCATCAATTCTATCACTTCTGTAACTTAGGTCAAAAATGATGAAACCAGGTTATAGTCCAACAGGATTATTTGAAAACATAAGCTTTCGGAGCCAAGCTCCTTCCTTACTTTTCCTCTATCCACGCAGGCAAATGTACCCCTGCACTCATCCTGATGTTGTACTTCTGCCTATTTCTCAATCACTCCGTAAGTCCTTTCTGAGCTCATTTTTTCCCAGGATGCTCACTCCTATGCCCTTATCCTTGTTTATTTAAAATTGCCAATGAGCCAACTTCCCATTATGGCTCCTACGATAGGTGTTACTGGCAAAAGCCCCTGCTCCTCAGGAACTGTTTCTTTAAACATAAATCTGCAGACAGCACCCTCAACAAATAATACTAACCACCAACCTTTCTTGCTCAAGGGAGCCACTGCCTTCCAAAATCCACATCTATCTTTCTTACAGCACTCTGAATCCCTTCAATTTAGATTATCCGCACCGACCTCAGCATACTTATTGGCTGTCATCAAACCACAAATGGTATATGTGACGAGCCATCATACTAATAATCCCTTCTCATTATTCTTGACTGGCCTGCATCCTTTCAAACAGCCGATCATGTCAGCCAGCTCGCCTGAATTATCCAGTTGTGTTAAAGTTCATTTGCAGTTGTGGCCCAAGAACCAACTGCAATGGCTTTCTAAGATAACAAAGTGTGGAGCTGGATGAACACAGCGGGCCAAGCAGCATCTCAGGAGCGCAAAAGCTGACGTTTCGGGGCTAGACCCAGCCCTCTCTGATGAAGGGTCTAGGCCCGAAACATCAGCTTTTGTGCTCCCGAGATGCTGCTTGGCCCGCTGTGTTCATCCAGCTCCACACTTTGTTATCTTGGATTCTCCAGCATCTGCAGTTCCCATTATCACCGATGCAATGGCTTTCTGACCACTCCCCAGTCAATACTCTACGAGGGCCTGAGGAGCTCTTCTTGGTGCCCTCCCATTTATCATCTAATGCCACCCTATAGAAACATTGTACAAAAACACAGGTTTCATAAACTGACAATATCCAGATTTATCTCATCAGCGATATCACCAACTTTCAGTCTACTCCATTTGCCATGTCATTCCCCAGTTTGACTCTGAAAGATAGTCATAAGTAGTCAGCATTACTATCTAGGCCAGCATTTATTAGCTATGCCAACTTACCCTCAAGTTTCTCGAACAGCTCTGATCCACATAGTGTAGGGAGTTGCAGGTTTTTGATTCAGTATCTTTATCTGTCTGTAGCCTACGTTTTCAACTAGCTATATATCATTAGCAAATGTTACTACTGACTACACTAAAGTCAGAACGGATTGTAAAAATTTGAAGCAATCACCTGGTGAAATCCAAAATGAAAACTTGCCTTTTATCTCTACTATATGTATCGTTATTAAACAATCCTTCTTCCTGTGCCAATGTGTTACCTGCCCAAATCAGTCAGCCTTAATTTACTGAACATTTAAAAAAATCCAAGTTTAAACAAAATCCTTTATAGAATTTTAAGGTCAAGTAAGTTTTTTGAACACTTGCCTGTTGCAAACGAGATTATTACCTTCTACATGCATTCTTAAGACTGCATGAATAATAGGTTTCAGCATTTTCCTAGAAATTAATATTGATCTCTTACACAAGGAGAAATTAAATCAACTGGGTCTGCATTTACTAATAGCTTAGAGGAATTAGGACGTAGAAAATCCTGCCAGGCCAAAAAAACGGAATGCCTGTTAGTCCGTTGGTCACCTTTAATTGATCACTTCCATAAATACTTGTTTAACTCAGCTACTTTGTTCTCATTCCCCTGATTTTTCTGGCCCCATCATAGATATTTGCAAGACTCTCCTCCTTGGTAAACTTGTGAAAACTTTAATACAGAAACAGAAATTGATGAGTAGAGCATTTAGCCCACCATGCGATCCAACAAGATTGTGGCTGGCCTTCTCCTCTGCGTGGTCATACATCTGCTCTCCTCCAAGACCCCTTCACAACTTCACCCTCTAGAAATTTCTTTCTTAAACATATACAGTTAGTTCACTTCCACGATCTGTTGGGGTAGGGAATTCCACAAGCTCACCACCACCTGAGTGAAGAAATTTAACATCTAGTCTGAAATGGGTTGCACCCTGACAACGTGAACCCATATCTGGTCAGGGGAAGCATCATATAGAGAGAGCAAGCTGATGGAAGAGAAGCAAGACATCGGGGTAAGAGATTGAGGCAGACAAACACAAAGTGCTGATGACGAGACAGAGTGCTAATGTAGAGTAACAAAACATGGAGGACAGTGATCACGTTCTGAAATTGTTAAACTTAATGCTGAATCCCGAAAACTGTTCCTTAGCAGAAGCAGAGGTGTTCTTTCCCCAGCTTGCACCAAGGACTGGTGGAGCACTGCAGCAGGTGTGAAACGCTGGCGTGGGAACATAGTAATGTGTTGATAGGGCAGGTGACTGGTAGGGGAAGGTCATTTTTATGGACAGACCACAGGCATTTGGAAAAGGGGTCAAAGCTGCATTTCATCTCCCCAGTGAAATCAGATTGGGTGTACTCAACCTACGGCATGATCATCTCGCTGTATTGTGCTATCCACAATCCATTTTTATATTGTAGGACAGTTTACCCAAATGTATTTATCCAATTTTTATCAAATTGTGATCCCAAAATGCTCTGTCCTAGCAATGCCTTGTGTGGATTGGTTTAACGTTTTGTTTGTCATGTTCCAAAGAAGTGGCTAAGGATGTCTCACCACCTTCAAGGTCATTCTTTAATTACGTTCTTTATTTGTTAGCAGTTTAAACTACCAAGAAAATGCAGACTGGGTAATCTCCAACTCAAGACACCAGCTTGTTCTAAAATTTTGAAATTTTCATTACTGACACAACTTAGTCAGAATTATAGTGGGAGAAAGGGCTTATTGGCAGTGAAACATTCTCACCTTTACTGTCCAAACTCAGTTCACAAAAATTATATTGGATAAATAACCGTTGGAAAAAACGTCAGCTCATTCGCATTAAATTTAATCAGCTTACTACTTGGCATTCATTAAACAAACTTGCAACCTTTTTCTTACCTTGCGGATCCCATGCTAAGTTATGTACCACTGACTCCAGTGCAAACTGTCCACTCTTCTGCCATTGATAATTAAGCTGCTGTGAACCACACAACAAAATCAGTGGGACTCAAAAAACAATTAAAACATAAGCAAACAAATAATTCAAAGATGGAAAGATTGAAAGATCCTAAAGCAAATTAAGAGGTATGTGCAAACTGTATGGTCCTTAATGGACTCAGCGAATTAATTGATGGCTTAAATGTGCAAAATACAGCTAAGATTTAATACCTAAAACAAATTTACCAATTTTTGTGGCAAAAATTAATCATTGCAGGAAAGAAATGCACTGGAAACAACTTCATTTTGTCACTGCCTTACACAAATAAACTTCGCTCAATGACTGGGTTAAGTGTAAGACTCAGTACTTAACCCAATGATTCAAGCTTTCCTTTGAGTCTCTTCCGATCAACAGAGATTGATTTCTAACTCTAGTCAATTGTGAAATTGAAACAAAAGGTCAATAGTACTAAGTAGACTAAAGCTTCAAGCATACACTTAAATGTATCTGAATGATAGATTATCATTCTGAATGTAAATGTGAATTACTTTGAAGCGAGATTGCTTTCTATTCACTAATGAGACATGGGCGTCATGAGCAGGGCCAGCATTTGTTGCCCTTGGGAAGGTGGTAATGAGCTGCCTTCTTGAATTGCTGCTGTTCATGTTCTGTAGGTTTACCCAGAGGGAATTCCAGGATTCTGACCCAGAAACAGTGAAGGTACGAAAATGTATTTCCAAGTCAGGATGGAATGTGGCTTGGTGGAGAACTTGCAGGTCGTGATGTTTTAATGTATCTATTTCCTCTAGCCTTCTAGATACAAGTAGTTAGGGGGTTGGAAGGTGACGTCAGAGGATTGTTTATGAATTTCTACAGTGCTTCTTCTAGATAGTACACACAGCTGCTACATTGAAAGGGACAGTGGACACTTGTAGATGCGGATGTACTAAATAATTGGACTGCTTTTAGGTGTCAAGCTTTTTGAGCAATGTTGGAGCCGCACCCACCCAGCCAAATGGGGAGTATTCCATCACACTCCTGACTTGTGCCTTGCAGATGATGGACAGGCTTTTGAGAGTCAGAACAGAAGTTACTTGCCACAATATTCTTAGCCTTTGACTTCCTCTTGTAGCCACTATAATTTATGGCGAGTCCAGTTGAATTTCTGATTAATGGTAACCCTTAAGATATTGATAATGGGGGATTCAGTCATGGTCACACCAGTGAATTTCAAGAAGCAATAGTCATTTTGTCTCTTATTAGAGATGATCATTGTCTGGCATTTATGTGGTGCGAATGTCACTTGTAAGTGGTCAGTCCAAGACTGAATATTGTCCGATCTTGTTGCATTTGAACACACCTGATTTGGTATCTAAAGAGATGCCAACGGTACTGACATTAAACAACTGTCAGTAAACATCTCCACTCCTGAGCCTATGATGGAGGGAAAGTTGTTGAAGCAGCATTTGATGATGATGATGATTGGGCCCAGGTCACTAATCTGAGGAAGCCATACAAATGTCCTGGAGCAGAGATACCTGACCTGCAACAACTGTGAGCGTATTCCTATGTTCCAGGTATGACTCCAAATATAATTGAGGTTGCTCCCAAATTTCCACAGATTCCAGATTTGCTCGGGCTCCTTGATGCTACACTCAGCAGAATGTGGCCTTGACGTCAAGGGCTATCACGGTCATGCTCTTCTTGCCTCTGGAATTCACCACGTTGTCTATATTTGTACCAAAATTGTAATCAAGTCAGGAACTAAGTGGCCCTGGCAGAACCCAAACTGGGTATCACTGAGCAGATGCTGCTCGATAGCACTGATGATGTTACCTTCCATTACTTTACTGGCCAGAGAGTAGACTGATGGGATGCTAACTGGCTGGGTTGGCTTTTTACTGCTTTTTGTGTATTGGACATACCTGGGCAATTTTCCAAGTTGTCAGGTTGATGCCAGCGTTGTAACTGCACGGGAACAGCATGGCTAGGGGAGCTGCATGTTCCGGAGCACAAGTCTTCAATACTGTTTCTAGAAAATTGTCATCACCCACAGCCTTTGCGGTATGGAGTGCCTTTAGCTGTTTGATATCACAAGGACTGCTGATTCATCAGCAGATTTACTTGCCAATGTTTAAACCTGAAACCATGAGAACTCATAGAATCTAGAGTCAATGTTAAAGAGTCCCACTGCAACTCTCTCTTGACCATATACTATCTATGTAGGTCTGCTCTGCAAGTGGGACAGGACGGGCAGCATGGAGGCTCAGTGGTTAGCACTGCTACCTCATGGTGCCAGG
Source organism: Stegostoma tigrinum (assembly GCF_030684315.1). Lineage (NCBI taxonomy): Eukaryota > Metazoa > Chordata > Chondrichthyes > Orectolobiformes > Stegostomatidae > Stegostoma > Stegostoma tigrinum. The sequence goes on from NC_081356.1 coordinate 75,123,447, forward strand.
TACCAGGGCTCGATTCTACCCTCGGACAATTGTCTGGGTGGAGTTTGCATATTCTCGTTTCTGCGGGGGTTTCCCCTGGGTGCTCCAATTTCTTCTGACAGTCCAAAGGTGTGCAGGTTAGGTGGATTGGCCATGCTAAATTGCCCATGATGTTCAGGGAGGTGTAGATTAGGTAGGTTAAAGGGGGAACAGGTCTGAGTGGGATGGTCTGAGAGTCGGTGTTGACTTGTTGCGTGAAGGGCCTGTTTAAACACTGTAGGGATTTTATGAAATTTCTGTGAAAGGACATATCCTGTGATGGTGGAGTCTGAGACATGGTCTCTAAAGTATGATTCTGAGAGTCTGAAATCAGGGTGCTTAAATAATCTGAGAAACAGCTCTCCCAGATGTTTGCAAGGACGACTTTGTAGGATTGACAGGACTACTTCTGCCATTGTTATTTCTGCTACCTAGTCCATGCCAGGTGGTCCGTCCAGTTTCATTTCTTTCTTGAGACTTTGTAATGATTGATATAATCGAGGCACTTGCTAGGGCATTTCAAAAGGCATTTAAGATTGAACCACATCGTTGCGGGTTTGAAGTCATATGTCGAGCAGACCAAATGTAAGATGGCAGATGTCCCTGAAGGACACTGAATGAACCAGATGGGTTGTTGTCAAACAATAGTTTTATGAGCATTTGAAGATTTTTTTACTGAATTCAAATTCCACCATCTGCTGTGGAGGAATTCAAAATTTGGGACTTAAGAATATTAGCTGGGTTCCTGGATTAGTAGTCCTATGTTAATGGTGCTAGGCAATCGCGTCCCTTAAAGTAGCTCTGGGTAAAACAAAGAACGAACAATCAGTGGTTATGTCAGCCAGGACAGTGGCAATGCACTAGCAAGGCAATTTGCATAGCTAATGAAGCCAAAGAGCTGCTTTGGCTCATATCTGGCATGAAATCTTACTACTTAGTTGACTAATGATTATAGGAAAACTATCTAATTGGAATCACAGTAGTTCCAAGCCTAATAATGGAAAGTGAAAGACAGTCATCAGTTTGGCAAACTTGCAAAACCAAATACATAAAAAGATAGTAGGAACTGCTGATACTGGAGAATCTGAGATAACAAGGTGCAGAGCAGGATGAATACAGCAGGCCAAGCAGCAGAGGAGCAGGAAAGCTGACGTTTCAGCTTTTCTGAAGCAGGGTACAGGTCCATAATGTCAGCTTTCCTGCTCCTCTGATGTCGCTGCTGTTTAATCCAGCTCTACACCTTGTTATCTCTACGTAAAAGCATAGTACTCTAGTGTATGGATGAGTAAGTAGCCAATTAGGACTGAATAATTGAACCTGAAAAAGAGAGGCAGACATTTACTGAAGGCTGAAATTCTTCCACTTTGCCTCAACACAAAGGATATAATTGCATTGGAGGCAGGTCAGAGAAGGTTCACTAGATTGATTCCAAAGATGGAAAGCTTGACTTGAAGAGAGATTCATCAGTTTAGGTTTATACTTTTTAAGAGCTTAGAAACATGAGGGGAATTTAACTACATAAAATGCTAAAGGGGACTGATAAAGTAGATGTTTGTCAGGATGTTTTCTCTTGATCTAAGACGAGAGGTCACAGTTTTAGTCTAAGGCATGCCAGTCTTTTAAGAGACAAGGTAGAATTACTTCTCAAAAAACATCAGGAATCTGTAGAATGCACTAACCCAAAGTTTGGTGGATATCGAGACAAACTGAAGGAGGAAATAGTCAGATCTTTAGCTAGCAATAAGTTAAAAAGATTTTTGAGTAGCATGCAAGGAAGTGAAGTTAAGGTTGAGAAGAAATCAGCTATGAGTGCATTAAATGGTGGAGCAGGCTTGGGGACTAAGTTACCAACTCCTGCTCCATATTCTTCTGTTGTTATAGAGTCCTGCACACTAAAATTCTAAAAGCATAATCCTAGCTAGATATGCATTAGAATTCACAGTGCATGATCAGAAACTCTACTAGAAAACGTAAAACCCTCAGTAACTTGGAGAATCAAACAAGAGTCTCTCTGCAAAACATTTGCTGACCAAAAAAAACTTTAAAGAGCCTTGCCAAATAGATACTAAGAACTATTTTGAGGTAGAAATCAAATTTCAAGGGAGCAACATTTTCAATGGGCTTAAAAACAAAGAATGTAAGCTGTCTCTAATTACCATAGAAGCCTTAGTTTTCTGATTTAAAAGTGCAATGGGCTCAAAAATGCAGATTACATGTCCATACGATGCTGCGATCTGTGAAGAAAACACATTTAACAAATTAAAACGGACTGTTTATTCCTACAACTACCCAAGCACGTGCGTGCATGGAAAATATATAAAATCACATCTGAGTTAGAATAATTAGAAGTCAATAAAACATCTTTTTTAAACTGACAATATTCTGCTCAGTTTCTGAGACTAAGTGATATCCCATTTACAGTTCACTCATTGAAAATTGTAGGTCAGTGTTGTTTTGCCATTCAATAATTTTCCAATTTTATTAAAAACCTCTCATGAGCATCTCTAATAATTAATTTCAGATAAAGCAACAGCACGCATAGATGTATACCACACTGCTCATGGTTGCCATGGGTTACAAGAAAACATTTAGCATTAGATATACAGTGAATGTCAATGCAGAGAGCAAGAAGATTATCAAATATTCAACAACATATTTGGAGAAATGAGCAAATTGATGCAACCTGCATTGCAGTGCAAAAACAACGTACATTTTAAAGAAACTTTGTCGTTAAATTTGAAAAACTAAATTTTAATTTCCATTTTATCTCCCATAAACATTCCAATTATTCATGTAAGAGAGTGTTGCAAACAAACTGAAGCTGCAGAAGATTGAATAAAGATTGATCAGGACTAGCATGGTAGCTCAGCAATTAGCAGAGTTGCCTTACAGCACCTTAGCTCCAAGCTTGATCCCAGCCTTGGGTGGCACTTATTTGGAGGAAAAAGATGGCATTAGGGCAGCCCAGGGGCCAGCTACTTCAGCAAAACGACTAAGTTTTGGGACACTTCCAAAGCAGCAGACTTCCTCTAGATATTGGTGCACTATTAAAATAATACATTGAATTGTCTCCACAGTACATGGAAATAATCTAGAAGTTAGTTAAGAACCCTAAAGGTTTGAAATAGAGGGCTAAGGTTTTTGGACTTGAGTCTCAATGATGGATTATGTCAGGAAAACTGAAACTTCGTTTTAATGTCTATTTGAATAGCAGTCCGAATTTTCTCCTTTTTTTAGCTTATTAAAAATTTCTTGCATAATAAATTTGTTTTGTTCTTAATGAAAATCTGTGGCCTTCTATCAACGTGTCTCAGTGACTAACCACCATATTAGCTAAAAAGAAAATAAAATGTAGCCAGGATTCACTCCGGGATCTGACTAGTCTAGTCTAGTCATACTATCACTTTTGTTCATTACACAGTGGAAAATTCTGCTGCAACGAGTCATCAATTGTCTTGAACAGCCTTACAGACAATCAACAACTGTGGTGCATTAACTTCTGTATGGAAAGAACACAAAAGCCCAAGAAAATAGCTAATTAATCAGTTTTGATTATATCAAAAGGCAGCAACAAGAATTCCTTAGATCTTTAGGCACTCGTTAACTAACTTGTATTATGCCTCCTAGCAATTCAGACCTTGGACTCCCGTATAATTTTGGTAAACATATCCTGCTCATTCCAAGTTTGTCATCTTATGCCTTCACAGAATCGCAGAAGTCCAACAGCACCGGAGGCTATTCAGCTCTTGATCTCTGAACTGGGTTTTCAAATGAGCAACAATGCCACAAGGTAGCCTCCCCCTTTATCCCCCATATGTTTGTACATTATTTCTATCCAAATAGTCACTGGATGCCTCAAATGAACCTGCCTCCACCACACTTTCAGGCAAAGCATTCCATACCCCAAATACTCACTGTGAGAAAGATTTTCACGTGATATTTGCTTCTTGTACAAATCACTTTAAACTTATGCCCTCTGGTTCTTGATCCTTTCACAAGTGACTAAAGTTATACCCCCATCCACTCTGTCCCAGGTCCCTCATGGTTTTGAAAATCTCCTTTAGATTTCCTCTCACCCTTCTCTCCAAGGAGTACAATCTCGCCTCTTTTAATCCATGCTCAAAACTTACATTTCACATCTCTGGAATTGTTCTTGGAAATAACTTCGGCAGGCTCACAAATATGTTCACACAATCTATAATGTAGAATCCATACCTGTACAAAATTCTCCAAATTGAGGCCAAACAAGTGGCTTCCACAAGTTCAACATCACCCCATTGCTCCTGTACTCTATGCCCCCTATTACTAAAGCCATGGAAACTATATTAAGCTCTCCAGCAACTTTCAGTGATCTGCACAAATATATACACATTTGGGTTCCTCTGCTCCTGCGTGCTATTTGTAATTGTACCCTCAATCTTATTTCATCTCCCAATGTTCTTCTGAACAAAAAGCATTATCTCAAACCTTTCTGCACTGAATCCCATTTGCCACCTGTTTGTGCACTCCTCCAATTTGTCAACATGCTTTTGCGTTCTACAGTAAACTCATGATATACAATTTTTCCAAGTTTTGTTTAATGTGCAAACTTTGAAACTGTTACCTGCACATCAAAATCTCAATGATTAACATGCATCAGGTAAAGCAATGGTCCCAACATTGAACCCTTAGAAATTCCATGACTAAACAGACAGCAGTTTGACATATACGTATTGATCATTACTGTTTCCTGTTTCCTATCACTCAGTCATTTTCACACCTACATTACTACTAACTCATTTTACCTATCACCTATACCATTCCTTTCAAGTCTGTTGTGAGATTCTGTATCAAGCAAATTCTTGAAGGCCACACAGATCACATCAACATTGTTACTGATTCAAAAACCTCTGGCAAGTCAAACACAAAGTCCACTTTTGAAATCTTCCTAATCAACCCACTCTTTTCCATGAAACAAAAAAAACTGTCAAAAATGGTTTCTAGAAACTTTTCCACTATTGAAATTAAACTAATTCATTTGTAAATGCTGGGCTTATCCTTACAAATCTTTCCTGAACAAGGGTCCAAAGTTTGCAGTTTCTCTGTACCTTTTCATGACATTTGAATGATTTGGATCTCAAGTCTCTTTCAGCCTCCAGTGTTTGTAACAACCTACTATTTAGAAAGCCAATTTTCCATTAGAGCAATGTTTCACTAGATATTAAGTGAAGTGGAATCAAACAATGAGTGCATTTTTCTCATTAGAAGAGGAAAACTGGAACGGGAGGAACTGAACTCTAGGTGGGTGAGATCATAGGATTTAGAAGGAGTAAGCCCTTTGACTCTCTACAGCCATTTGACAAGATCATGGCTGATCTGTTAAACGCAAAGCATTGTATGCCGGAGGTCTGAAATAAAACCAGAGTGCGTTGAAAAACTTAGTAGGTCTGGCAGTTGGACCTGAAGGGGCATTCTGAAGCAGTGCCTTCTGAAGCAGAGTTTGACTTGTGCACCTTTGGGAAAAAAAACAAAGGTCATTCACTAATGACTTACAAAAAGGTGACAGCTAATTTTAAAGAAGTGTGCTCTAGTTGTGGGCCCAGAAGGCAAAAAATGCTTTTCACCTCCACTTTAAGACAGTATTTTGCTAATGTTGAATCACGGAATCTCTACAGTGCAACAAGGGGCCATTTGGCCCATCAAGTCCACAATGACCCTCTGAAGAGCATCACACCCAGATCCATCCCAACCCACACCTCCCCCACCATGCTATGTCTGTAACCCCACATTTACCCTGACTAATACACCTTGCCTTCACATCCCTGGATACCACAGGGCATTTTGGAATGTCCAATCTACTAGAACCTGCACTATGGACTATGGGAGGAAACCAGAGCATCTGGCACAAACCCCCGCAGACAGGGGCGAACGTGCAAACCCCACATAGGCGACCAAGGTTGACTTCGATCTCAGGCCCCAAGCTGTGTCAGCAGCAGGGAAAACTACTGCGCCAACATGCCCGCCTTGTGATCCCTCATTTTAAAAAGGGGAAGCAGTTATGAAATTACGGCAGGTAAATATAATTAAGCTATACAATAACTGATTAATATATCTGGGCTCAAGGATTTGAATGGCCTCTTCCTGCTTCTATGATTATACCATGGTTCACAATGCAAAGTGCACAGTTAGCAAGTAATCTGACATACCTTTCCCTGATGCATGGAGCAATCAACACATCCAACTTGGATATTTCCATGTTTAGCCCCAGGAATAATCTGAAGTCTTTCAAAATCACTGGCTAAAATCACGACATCACATCCTGAAGCATAAGCCTGGTTAAGACATGAAAATAGTTGGTAAGCAAGCATTAAACAAAGCTGATTTTACTTAACACTAAAAATATTTATTAACAGATTATTAGCTACTTGCTAAAATATGTTCATAATTTCAAAAAGAAATGTCAAGCAACTGAATGGCGACTGGAGCAAAAAGGAAATTAACTGAAATATCAGCATTTCCTCTGTATCCCCATGAGACAGAAAAATTCAGTCAACATCAATTGGTTTGGTAGCAGGGATCTGACAGGTGAAGTTGTTATTTTCCTATAAAATAAATAATTTTCAAAACAGACAAACAAAGTGTCAAAAATTCTAGAGTCAGTCCAAAAAATTAGCTGGATGAGGAAAACTGTGCAAATCTGCCTGCAAGATGACCATTTTGCAACCGTAAAATGCAGCTTTATGGCCACAAGATGCACGATCAGAGTTAGGCAATTCGGTCCATTGAGTCTGCTCCACCATTTGATCGAGGCTGTTCGGTTTCTGAATTCTATCCTGCTGTCTTCTCTCCCCATAACCTTGAGTCCCTTTATCAATCAAGAACATTGGTCTTAAAGACACTTAATGACTTGGCCACCAAAGCCCTCTACGGCAATGTGTTGCACAGATTAACCAGTCTTTCTGAAGAAATCCCTGCTCATCTCGGTTCTATTTTAAAAGGTCATCCCTTTGCTGAGGATGTGCCCTCAGGTCCTAGCCTTTCCTATTAGTGGAAACATCTTGGCCATGTTCATCCTATTCAGGCCCCTCAGTATTCTGTAAATTTCATCCTACTGAACTCCAAGTGCAGATCCAGACTCAACTGCTCTTCTTGAGAAGTCCTTCATCACTGGAATCGTTCTTGGAAACCTCCTCTCAATCCTTCCCAATGCCAGCATGCCCATGCTTAGCTAACAGGGCTCAAAATAGATCTCAATATTCCTTTGGTCTCTGACCAGAGCTTTATACTGCCTCAGCAGTACATATCTGCCTTTGTATCCTAGTCCTCTTAACATGAAGGCTAACTTTGTATTTGCTTTCCTAACTGCCAACTGAACCTGCACGTTAACCATAAAAAGAACTGAACTAGGATTTATAAAGATTTCCCCTCCCATTTAGAATAGGATTCACCTCCATTCTTCCAACTCAATAGTCAAATCTCTCACTTTGCCACATTGTATTCCGTATGCCACTTCTTTGTCCATTCTCCTGACCTGTCCAAGTCCCTGCGCAGCCTCCCCACTTCTTCAATACTATTTATCCCTCCAATACATTTGTGCCATCTGAAAACCTGGCAACAATGCCCTCATTCCTTCATCGAGATCATCAATATGTAATGTGAATAGTTCTGGCCCCAACCCAGACCCATGTGGAAGTCCACTAGTCACGAGCTGCAGTCCACAGAAAGTCGCCTTTATTCCTACTATGCCTTCTGCCAGTCAGCCAATCCTCTACTCATGCCAGTACTTAGCACTTACCACCTTAGGCTTTTATATTATTTGGCAGGCTTCGTGTAGCACCTTGTCAAAGGCCTTCTGGAAATCCAAATCAACAACATCCCCTGGCTCTCCTGCTTCTAACTTGCTCCTTACCTCCTCAAAAGAATTCTAATCTTAACATATGAGGTCAGGCTAGACTTTCTGGTCTTTTGCCTCACTCCCTTCTTAAACAGGTGGCACATTAGCTATTTTCCAGTTCTCTGGGACTACATCCTTAAAGCGGCAATGCTTAATATTTCCCTCAACTTCAGCTGAATAAATCTGCATGCTCTTCTGATCCATGTGGTTCTGTAGCACATTACACAATGCAATTGCCTAGGAGTCAAGTGGCCAAAGGAAAAGCCTCCTGAAAAGGTCTATTAAGCACAAGTTCTTTTACTGGTTAGAATGTGGCAGAATAAAGTCATTGTTAATTTCATTACTACTTAGCATTTCCTCTAAAAGAGAGGCTGAGAGAAATGAATATGTAATGGGTGACTGGCTGCGCAGCATTTATTTATATTTTCTTGCCAGTAAGTATACCTCTATACAGACCTACAAGTGCGTAGTTTCAACTTGTGTTTATTACTTTAAATATACTTACATGTTATTTTTATCAATTCACAGGGCAGTAGCTAGGCAAAAGGTTTATATTACCCACCTAAAATATCTTTAGTCTTAAAAATTACACTGTTATGGTAATTATCAACATTTTGTATTATTTAGTTAAAATAGGAACTTCTCATGAACAGTTAAGTATGATACTTAGAAATAAAGGAACACTAGCTTGATTACACATATTTCAAAATGATTACCAATATCCAAATCCCCCCACCCCTCCTTCAATGCGCTTCTTGGCAACAACCAAATCACCTGCTCAAATGTCTGCTTTGGTCTAAATTTTGTTGTTTGCTTACTCTTGCGATTTATTTTCAAAATTTCATGAAACCTATATATTATTGAGAATGGTTTTGTGGCCAATATACATAGATGGATGCATTACTTGCCATTCCCAAGAACATAAAGTCTTATTAAAATTTTATGAAACAGAGAAATTGTTTTTCATGTTTCAAGTAAGATGTTTTATAGATTTTATTGATGGCAGTATGATTACATATTCTATTACTATAAACTTAATTTTAAAAAAATCAGACAGAAAACAGAAAGATTAAGATATTTGAGGCAAAGCAGGGCACGCTCTATTCTTCACTGCCAGAAAGTAGCTACAAAGTCTTCAAAATAAGCTAAGATATAAATTCTTAGGGCTAAAGGTATGGGGAGAAAACAAACAGGACTGAGACAGTTAAGGGGCCAGGATCATACTTAATGGCACAGCAGGCTTCAAGGGCCAAATGGGCCTACTTTAATTTCTATGTTTCAAGCGCCAGAATTTTAAACTGAATTGTATTTTAATTCGTAGAAATATGTTGACCAAAACAGCAGAGTTTTCACATCAGATTTCAAAATAATCAGGTAATTCTACTCCAGAATAGAATCTTACAAAATATCTAATTAAGACAGGTGTACATTACATCTGACTCAATAAGATAATATTTCACAAAAAATACATGCGAGCACAGAGGAGATTAAATAGGTCCAGGACAATTAAAGAGGTGAAACAGCTCTGTCATAATTGAGAGTCAAATAGCATCTTTATTTCTTTCTCAACTTCCCATAGTTTAGAAAAAAATTACAAGAGTAATATTTGCATTCTACTTCTACAATGCAACCCTTTCCTAAAATAAATCCCTAGCTTCAGGAAAAAAGGTGGTGCTAAGACAGCAGGTATTGGAGGAGGAAGGCGAAAGATGCTGAGATCCTTCCAGTAAATTGCAGTGTTGATACCCTACTTGGTAACTGAGCAAATCAGAATGGTTACATCATAAGAGCTAGTTACTTGATACAAGGTTGTTTGTGAGCAAGATCTCTGAAAGAACAATATGCTTCGTGCATTCTCCTGCAATTTCCCCCATGGAGTGCAAATTTGCCTTTTTCAAACGTTGATTCTGTTCTCCTTTGAAAGTGCCAATTGGTCCTAATCCACCACTCTTAGGCAGTGCATTCCAGAGCCTAATCATTCACTGATGTTATATTTCACATTATCATTGTTTCTTTTGCCAATTACCATATCTAAACTTGTCAAAAACTGAGTTGACAGCATAATAGATTGACTTATAACTTCCGTACCAAATGAATTTTTCTGAAAAAGACCCCCAAGATAAAGTATAATGGCAACATTTACACACTGCTTCAAGACAGCAGGAAATATGAAACCACCATATCTTCAACCAATATTTGCAACCATTTGATTCAAGTGACCAGCATTAGTGCAATAGTCAGAATGCAGAAAGCAAGCAAACCGTGGAGCAGGTACAAGGTGCTTAATCCACCACAAAGCTGCCCTGCGTTCCAAGATCTTCACAGACATACAGTGCAAAAGAATGCTCTGTATCCTTATGCGAGAAACTTGGTTCAAGATACTCTTTGTGATTCCCTAGTCTGTTCCATGCTCCCCACTAGCCCCACCACCTTTCCCTGCAACCGCAGAAAGTACAAACACCTGCCCTTACACCACCTCCCCTCACATCCATCCAAGGAACAAAAAACCCTTCACATCAGACTGAGGATCACCTGTACATCCGCTAATGTGGTCTATTGTATTGGCTACTCTTGATGTGGCCGACTCTACATTGCTGAGACCAAACTGAGGCACAGAGACCACTTTGTAGAGCACCTGTGCTCTGTTTGTGACCAATGACAACACCTTCCAGTTGTGAACCATTTCAACTCCCCCTCCCTGGGCAATGTGTCAATCCTGGGCCTCCTTCAGTATCACAATGATGCCACGAGGAAACTGGAGGAGCACCTCTAATTCCGCCTTGGGAGTCGACAACCCAATAGTCTCAATGTGGACTTGACCAGTTTCAAAATCTCCCCACCCCAATCCTGATCCCATGACCAACCCTCCTCTCTCATTCCCACCTCCTTGGCCTGACACAACCTGTCTTCTCTCCGACCAATCTGATGGATCCCCATCCCCAAGTTGTTCTGACCCTAATTCAGCTGGCATTTAATGTTGTTAAAGCCAAAGCTTTCATGATGTTCTGCCACCATTGTTGAGTGTAGATTTTGGCCCTGTTCTTATGGATTTGACCCCTGTTGAAATATCATTGACACTATGTATACATCCAGAAATATTTTCTGGAATTCTACTCTTATGCTGATGAAACAAATCCTGACCGGCAAACTGAAAGGCAATTTCTGATACATCAATATTTACAACCTGCACTTAGCTATCATCACCCCAACTACCTTCCGCAGCCCCACCCCTCCTATTTATTTCAGAGCTCCCTCCCCCCTACCCCATTTGTGCAAGATCCCGGACCGCAACATCAACCTTCCTGCTTCTCTGATGCTGCCTGGCCTGCTGTGCTCCTACAGCTCCACAGTGTTATCTCTGACTCCAGTAATCAGCAGTTCTTACTATCTCAAGATACCAGCAGAGGCTTTGACAGGATATGACCAAAAGAACTGCACAGGAATGGAGCTGAGATCTGGATAAAAACTTGCACTTAAACAATTAACAGCAAGACCAACCAGAACTGGAGATTCAGAATAGAATAAGCTTGAACCAGATGAAGAACAAGCTTTCTACTCTGCCAATGCGACAGTGCGAGAATTAAAATCCAGTTAGAAGTATTTAACACTTATCAAATGCCAAAACAACAAAGACTCTTGTGGCACAAGGGTAGTGTATCTTCACGGTCCAGAGGAAGAAAGTGTTCAAGACCTAGCTGCTCCAGAGATATGTATCAGCATCTCTGAATAGTTTGATTATAAAATACCTATGTCCAAAATAAACAACTCTGGCAAATACGTGTTTGAGATGGTCAAGAACTCATGACTTTCAGAACACTATTTCTAAAATATTGCTAGCGAGTTTTGAGAAGATTTGTAGTTCAGGTTGGGGTTCTGGATGGGAGTTTGCTCGCTGAGCTGGAAGGTTAGTTTTCAGACGTTTCGTCACCATTCTATACAGCGTATTCAAAAAGAATGGGTACCCTACGAACACAGTCCGCCGATTTCTCAGCAACAAACCCAAACAAACAGACAAATGGGCTCAGAAACCATAACCACTCTCCCCTACATGAAAGACATTTCCGAAATGACTGCCAGACTACTCGGACCTCTTGGTATCAGGGTAGCCCACAAACCCACCAACAAATGAACTTAAAAGACCCTATACAGACAATAAATAAAACGAACGTCATCTACAAAATACCTTGCAAGAACTGTGACAAACACTACATTGGACAAACTGGCAGAAAGCTAGCCACCAGGATACGTGAACATCAACTAGCCACAAAACGACATGACCCACTATCACTTGTATCCTCACGTACAGATGAGGAAGGACACCACTTTGATTGGGACAACACATCCATCCTAGGACAAGCCAAACAGAGACATGCACGAGAATTCCTAGAAGCATGGTATTCCAACCAGAACTCCATCAACAAACACATTGGCTCCAACCCTATCGACCATCCCCTGAGAAAAAGAACAGGAAATGACATCACCAACCCAAGGAAACCTAACCAGATAAATAGAAAGCGGGACATAACACCAGCGCTTCGTCGGAGGCTCACTGATGATGTTACCTCGAACGGTGACGAAACGTCTGAAAACTAACCTTCCAGCTCAGCGAGCAAACTCACATTGAGTAAATATTGCTGTATCAGAAATTACCTTTCAGTTTGTCAGTCAGGATTTGTTTCATCAGCATATGATTAGAACTCCAGAAAATATTTCTGGATATATACATATTGACAATGACGTTTCAACAGGGGTCAAATCCATAAGAGCAGGGCAAAAATCTACACTCAACAATGGCGACAGAACATGAAAGCTTTGGCTTTAACAACATTAAACGCCAGCTGAATTAGGGTCAGAACAACTTTTCCTGACCCTAACTATTCAAGTTACACATGCTGTCCTAACCCAAGCAAAAATGAAAATGCAAGACCTACGTAGTCTTCAAGATAAATACCACCTGCTGAGAGTCTCACGTTTTTTTCACACCAGACATACCCAACGTCAAGAAAAATCAGAATTCATGTTTTGGTTCAGTGACTGCAGGTCGAGTAAGGGGCACTGGACCTGAAATGTTAACCCAATTTTTCTTTACAGAAGCTGCCAAACCTGCTAAGCTTTTCCAGCAACTTGTTTGTGTTCAGTTGACACAAGTTGATGGCAGAGAATATGATTTTTACCTGAAGTATTGGCTTGTTTGGTCTAATATTAAAGTATACCATAAGTTGGGACGATTGTAGCTACATAGAGAAAATATGCCCAGGTTACAAGATTAAGATAGCACACAAAGGGACGAGTTGCAATCATGCAATTGTTGCTGTTTATGCAGACTGTTGAATAAGATTCGTTTTTTAGAGACCCTCACGGACTTGATGTAACAGCAAGACAATGACCTGGTTACAAAAACACAATCCTTTATTATAAGGCAAGTACAAGTTGCAGAGGATCACTGTATGCAACGCGGCAGAGTACTGAGCATTGACAGCAGGGGACAGTCCCTGCTTCTATGCCCTTGGAACTGACAGATACATAAAACAAGTACTCCACCTGAGAAGAGGATAGAGCTTTGATAATCACCAAGTGTCTGATAATGACAGGATGCGATTTCATGTGGTGACAACTGCCTGGCTTGATCAAAGGTCACTGACCTGTCCATTTCAGCAGAAACAGGGGAAGGCGACAATGTGGGGGTACAGCCATAAAGATTACAGAGCTTAATGCTGAGCTGATTTTTCTGATGAAGGGTCTAGGTCTGAAACGTCAGCTTGTGTACCTATGGTGCTGCTTGGCCTGCTGTGTTCATCCAGGTCTACACTCTTATCTGGGATTCTCCAGCATCTGCAGTTCCTATTATCTCAGAGCTTAATGCTTTTTGTGTTTACAGATGTTTCACACCCCTACTTATGTTTCACACCCAATCCTTTTCGGGCAGGAAGTTGAGACAGTGTTCATATACCCCTGTATGAGGACTCAAGGAGCATAAAAATGCATGGGATGTTAACCCATTAACATTTCAAGGACACCCTGGAGTTTGCTGAGAAAAGAATTCCAAACCTGACTGATTTAAAGTCTGGTGATCCATTTAGACAGATTTACTTCAGTTCAGATTCCCAGATAACCACTGAATATACATGTTATAGAATCAGAAATCCGACACTGTGGAAGTAGGCTATTTGGTTCATTGGTCCACATTGCCCTGCCGAACAGCATCCCACCCAGATCCACCCTGCTACTCTATGCCTGTAACGCTTCATTTCCCATGGCTAATCCACCTAGCCTGCACATCTTTGGCATGTGGAAGAAAACCAGAAACCCGGAAGAAATCCACACTGACATAGGGAGAATGTCTGTTTTGAGTTTGCATAAATCACTCGAGGCTGGAATTGGCTGGGTCCCTGGGGCTCTGTGGCAGTTGTGGCACCAAGTCACTGTACTGCTTTCTTCTAATACATTTCTATATCGTTGAAATATTACATGTAATTCTCAAAAACACACAATAAGCATTAAGATCCCACTAAATTCCTATGGACAGCAACCCCCCCTCCTCCCCCAACAATGCTTAAAGTTACAGATGCAGACTATGCAATGTGGATTCAATAAGATTCATGGTGAAAGTCCAAGGATAAAAAGTCAGTAATGTCGACTAAACAGATCTTGGGAATATCTGGGGTTAGCCATTAGGCTGTCCATCACTCACATGCAGTCACATGATTAATCTGATAGGCTGAGAGAAAGATTAATTAGTAATATGATTTGTTTGCAATAGTCAAAAGCAGGCTGAAAACAAAATATATTAAGTTCACATTTTTCCTTTGTTCAATGAAGCAGTTTATGGATCTCCAGAGGTTTCCTCAGGCTGAGGTAACATGAATAAACTCTTTGATGCTGGAACTGGGCTCTGGGTGTCTTCTAACTTAGACATTCCGCCCCAACATTACAGTAGGTGCGCAATCAACACGTTGAAATCACTCAAATCATGACAGCATAAAGTTGTATCTGAAGGAACTATGATCCAACAGAAATGACCATCTTGCAAATCACTGCACCCTCAACTGCAAGGTGCCTATACCATGCAAGATGGCAAGCAAGTTGCACTTGGGCCCCCAGAAGCACAATCTAAATTATTCCAACTGACAGCGAGAAAGTCACACTTGCATTTTGTGTCACCATATTACACACATGTGCATAAGCCCACCAAAACTGCTCTGCCAGTCCACAGACTTAAAATTTTAATAGGACTAGACAGGGTAGATGCAGGGAGGATGTTTCCAATGGTGGGTGTGTCCAAAACCAGGGGTCACAGTACGCCAATTTGAGGTAGATGATGATTTAGAACGGAGATGAGACATTTCTTCACCTAATGAGTGGAAAGCGTGTGGAATTCTTTACCACAGGAAGTATTTGATGCCAAAACATTGGATGTATTCAAGTAGTGGCTGGATATAGCACTTGGATCGATCAAAGGTTATGGGGAGAAAGCTGGATTAGGCTGAGTTGCACGATCAGCCAGGATCACGAAGAATGGTTGAGTAGGCTCAAAGGGCCGAAGGGCCTCCTCTTGCTCATATCTTCTGTGAATTCTGGGTGATCAATCATCAACTCCACTTTCTTGTCTTTTCTCCTTGCAGAATAGAAATCTCTCTCAGCTTTGAAGAAACAATAAACAATCCAATAACTGCAGCCTGCCAAAGTGCATAACCTCAAATTTCCAACATTATATTCCATCTGCCAAGATTTTGTCCACACACTTAACCTATCTGCATTACTCTGCAGACAAGTGGTGAGGCTGACACTGTCTTCCCACATTTGTTGGGTCACCTGCAGTCCTTGCTATAGGACTTCACTTCACTCACCCAAGACATTGATGCATACTATACTGGACACGAGTTATAGGTTACCATCCTGAAAATGTGCTGTTTATCCAAGCGCTGTCTTCTATTAGTTAGCCATGCTAATGTACTATCCACGTTAATGTACTTCCGTCAGGGCTCTTATCAAAAATCTTCTGAAAATCCAAGCATATTATACCCTTTGCTTCCCCTTTATGAACCCTACTCGCTACCTCCTCAGCGAATCTGAGTATTATCGCTCACTAAGTATTTTACCATGCAAACTGATAAAAAAACCACTGCAAATGGTTTGGTGCAAATCAGTGACTTTAAAAGGTATGAGGTGTGATTTTGGTGTTTTCTACAAACCTGACAGTAACATGACCATATTTGGATATTCAACAAATTACCAAAGCTAAGTAAGAATCCAGAAATTCCAGACCAACAAGCAGACGACTTGGACAGAGAAATGGAAGATGGTCTTAAAATTGATCAGCACAAATGTATGCAACTTCAAAGAACAAACAAGTGAAGGGACAATTCTGAAAAGATACTAGCCCATTCTTTCAATAATGAAGGCTCTATATAGAATTCATAGTACAGGATCCCAAATACATGAAAAGTGAAGCAAAAGAGATGACCGAAGATCAGATAATGTTAAGGGAATCAAAGAGTCCATTACGATAAAGTAAAAAGTTGAAATAAAAGCAAGACTGTAAAAATGTGTTGACATACTGATTGGTTGGTAAATGGACAATTAAAACAAGTATTTCCACAATACTACTGTAAAAGCACATGTAAAAACCATTCCACTGTGACCACCTAAAATGTATGCTAATCCATGTGCCAATACCAGAAAGTTACAACTTATTAAGCAAATTAACTACATGATATGACTCCATCTACTGAATCAAATCTAACTTTTAAACAAAAGGAACTCTAGCGGTAAAGCAATATAATGTTCTGAACAGAATCATAAAATATCCAAAATAGAAGCATAAAATACTGAAAAGATTTGGAGGAGTTTCCTTTTTAAAAGTTTTTTCCATTTTACTTCCAGTTTCCAGTGTACACAATTTTCTATTTATCTATAAAATGCCCAGATTTATTATAAAAAACAGAAAATGATAACAGTCATCAGACCTGGCAATTTCTATGGAATTAAAAAGTTAGGATTTCAGGTCTGCAACCTTTCAGTCTTGTCTAAAACTCAAGTTTCATAGCAAAATTAGAACTGCTTTTATCTGGAGTCAGAACTTGTACAGAGACGCACCGATTGTGTTTTGTTCCAAGAAGGACCAGGAGGCCAAAAGGTGTTTGCTCTGCATGTGACGTCTGATTGCTATTTTCCACCAAAAACGGCTAATGACATCAAAACATCATATGATTGTACTTTCAAAAGGTGACAGTCCCATCATGCTTATTAAATACAGAACATTCCTCCCCCTCCATTAGAGATTCCAACAAAAAAAAGTAAGCTCCTTATTTATAATATATACTACATATACAATCCTTTTATTAACAGCCAATGGGACCAAGAGTGTGTCGGTTGATTAAAATATTCCAAATAATCAAGAGGTCCACATAATCAATGTAAAAACACACACTAAGTAATGTAAACATAATGCAGGGGATATACACACTCTGATTATTTGTAGCGCAAGTCAACTACATAATAATGCAGTGCTGTAAAACACACACTGGCAGAGAGCATTCTCACTCACACCCTCAACTGACTATTAAGGCTCTGCAGCAGGCTGTGATATTGGATGAGAAATTGACTCAATTGCAATGGTTGACATTTCATGCAGACATTTGATTGAATAAGTATGTTTACATTGAGGTAAATAAATAATCTATAATAACTGGACAGAATAGTACCGTCATGTGTGGTCAACTAATCTGACAAAGCCCATCAACACTCCCATGCAAAATTAGACTGCCGATATTTAATTTTATAAGCATGAGCTTATAACAGCCACCTCTGCATTCACTCACTAGAAGAAAAGGTATCCCTACCCGAATATTGTGGTCAATGCTCTGTAGTCTGTTACTAGGTATTGATGGAATCATCTAATTCCAACGATTCACAACAGTTTGGGTCAAAATGGGTCAAGTCTTCTGACATTAATAAAGCCTGTTCGGCTCAGGTAAAACCTCTCAAATTGATCTTCCCAATTCTAATTCTTGTTTTAGCACAGCAATTTAGCAAGCAAAACGACCACAGTTGGCGCCTCAATCTTGACTTTTATTTTTGAAGTTGACTCGTTCAACCTCTTAGAATCGATGATATGGGTTAAACATTCAATGGAAGATTTAAGAAATTCACATTTCCTCACTCTAAGGCCATAATCTTCAAGCTTCTGCAGAGAAGCATCGAAATTGATTGTCTTACTTTGGTAACATGCAGAAATGATAGTTCAACAATGAATTCTTTCCAGTCCACTCAAAATCTGATCCATAGCACTTCTGAATATTGCAGATTTGCTTCCATATGGATTTCTCTTGTATTTGAAAGTCCTATGTGTGTTATAGTCGTCAAGTATTTCTCTCTGACCTAGGCTTAATGAAGATCAATTTTACTGAAAAGTTCCAGCTACTCCAGTTAATATAACATTCATTAAAGGCAAAGGATACCACTCAAAGAGCTCTGAATTAGTGACTGTGAAATCACTGCAGATGTGTACTGAAACACTGTTCACTCATTTACACCTTGCATCGTGACCAGCCTAATTCTGCCTTGACCTTTCAAGTGATTACACAGGGACTGAAATAGCCTTCAACATTTTACTTGATTCACATCCTTTAATTTCAATTTGATATATTTTCCATGTTTCCCAGATGCCCATTGAAAACAATGCTTTTTTTTAAAAATGAGATTGCTCAATCTCAGAATCTGCCAAGCATTTTACTTCAGTCCAGTTGAGTTTGATTTTCTTCAACGACATACTTCACAATTAGAGTTGAAAAATTTCTTTTGACGTGTTAGAACAAAAATCCTAAGACACATCATGTAACTGAATGTTCACACCGAATCAACCTCTAAAAAAGTCACCACATTGCTTGTGTAAATTCTGAGCAAAATTGTTGAGTTGCAGCGCAACGTGACTTAGTTGCTTCTGAAAAACACATTGTTGAAACCACCGCTCTGGTGTTCACCACCATTCTTGCTAGTTTGCCATAAAAAAAGTTATCCAGTATCACTCAGCTTTGCCAGGAAATGCCAGTTTGTTCATCATCTTTGGGCAGAGTTTGGGCTTTTCGTGTACGGTTTTCATACAGTGGCGATTTTCTTTCTACTCTTCAGTTTCTGTCAAATACTGTTAGAAAGGATGCGGCAAATTACAGTTACATGATAATGATCTGACTGGGTATAGCATTTGATGAACTTGGAACTTTATCAATTAAATAGTAACATTTTCCAAACCAAGGACAGCTAATGATGTCACACACTTAGTTTCATAAGGTTTTTAAATAGCCCCCCATACAAGGCTGTTTTGATAAGTTGAAAAAAAGAACACAGATTTGGAATTAACGTGCTAATTTGGATTAATGACTGGTTAGTAAAAAGAAACAGCACAAATAAATGGATCTCTTGCTTTGGGAGGCTGAGACTGGTAGCGTATTCCAAGGGTTGGTACTTGGACCTCAGCTGTTCACAACATATCACTGATCTGAAGGTGGGGACCAAATGTAGTATTTCCAAATTTACAGCTGAAACAAAAAGTGAGTGCGCATTTAGTCAAAATATAAAGTAGCTTCAGGAGTTGAATGGGTAAGGATATGGTTGATGGAATGTAGTGTAGAAGAATTATTGATTTTGCTTGGAGGAGCAAATGTGCTGAGTCTCACATTAACAAAGAGGTTGGATAGTGCAGATGTAGAGACCTAGGTGCCCTTGCTGGTAACTCATTGAAGGCTGGCAAGCCAGATGCAGTAAACTATGAGAAAGCTGATATTTCGTTAGCCTTCGATTACAACAGGACCCAAGTACAGCAGTGGTGACATCTTACTTCATTTGCATAGCAATTGGTTTGGCTTGACCATAACTGGAGTAGCATGTACAGTACTGGCTTCTTCATCCCAAAAAATGTATTATTGCTACAGACAAAGTGTAATGAAGTCTCACCAGACTTGTTCCTAGGACAGCAGAGCTATCCTATGGAAACAGACTCTGCAAACTGGTCCTGTACTCTCTAGTATTTTCAAGAACAAAGTGATCACATTGAAACTACAGAATCCTTAAGGGTTGGAATGCATAGGTGTAGGTAAGATGATTCCCTTGGGTGGGGAGCCTAGGTGAGGGGCTCAATTTAAACATAAGCGGACGGCCATTTGGATTCAACAAAGTTAGTCAGAAGTCACATGACACCAGGTTATAGTCCAACAGGTTTATTTGAATGCGCAAGCTTTCATTACATTTCATCAGCTCCACATCATGACGACTTGGGTTCAAGATGAGGAGAAAAATTTACACTCAAGAGGATCTGGGACCTTCGGAATAGCCAACCAGATGACTGTGGAAGCTCAGACTCTAAGTATATTTAAGGGAAAGAATGATAGATTTCTGATTTCTAATGGAGGCAGCACAGAGGCTCAGTGGTTAGCACTGTTGCCTCTCAGCACCAGGGACCTGGGTTCAATTCACCCTTGGGTGACTATGGAATTTGCACATTCTCATGATGTCTCCAGTTTCTTGTCCAGAATCCAAAGTTATGCAGGTTAGATGGATTGGCCACGGATAGTTGCCCTGTGGTGTCCATGAATGTGCAGGTCTCTTTCTATACTTGCAGGGATTTTATGATTATCAGCAGCATTACCTCTAATTTTCTTACCAGCTGTGCAGGATGAGAGTCGTTGTGCAATACTGACTTCCAGAATCAACACCATGACTGGCCATCCAATACCATTGCCAAGCTAACATCAATTGCTGTACTTGGAACCTTGGAGCAGCTGCATGTGCATGCAGCGTAGAAGCAATGTTGATTCCTGGTGCGATACAGGATTATGGGCAAGGGATGGGTAGAAGTATTAAAGCATGCAATCAGCCATAAGTGGCAGAACAGGCTCAACGTTGAGGGTTACTGACCTGAAACATGGACTCCATTTTTCTGTACAGGGATTGACTGACCTGCTGAGTATCTGCAGCACTGGACATTCTATACCCACAGTATTTAATTTTGCCTAGGTAGATTGATAAGCTTCATTCAAAAAAGTTCCATCTTTTATTATCAACAGGAGCTAGACACTTGGATGACTAGCTAACATCTGTCTTGTCACGTACGAAGACACTTTTGAGCAAAAGAGGAACACGCTGCCAAGGACCACTTCAAGTTCACTCTTTTGACAAAGACCAACGTTTGAAGTAGATCCTGTAACAAAAATGCACAGTAAGCTTGGTTTTAAACAGTGCCTTATGAGCTGCCACTCTCAACAAACCAAAAATTATGTACCTCAAGTACAGTAAGCTTTACTGTATTATTCTATCCAGTCACTGCAGACTTTGGTTTATTTACTCGAGTGTAAACATACTTGTTCAATTGAGTGGCCACACAAAGCATCAACATTTGATTCAATTCGGAGTTAACTGCTCCTCAAGCACCACAATCTACCATAATGTCCGAGTAGTCAGTTAAGAGTACAAACAAGAAGGCTCTCTGCCACTCAGTTTTATTTAAGGAAAAATTGTACTTTTAAGCGATTTATTTTAAGTATAACATTGATGCATAAACTCTCCTGCATTATTTTTCTATTGCTTAATGTATTTTGACATGATTATGTGGACCTCTTCATTATCCAGAATATTTGACTGATCGACACACTCCTGCTACCCAGTGAATAAAATGTTTGCTATACTTAGGACATGGCCACATTGGAAGGGGATAATGCTCTCAGGTTACATTCTGAATATATTTTTTTTAGGAGAAGGGCCTTCATCAGAAGGAATGTGACTTTACTCTCCAGAACTTAAGCTGGTTTCAACTATTTCACTGGGCTTTCAAATAACACTCCACTTGGGCCATTGATCCTCATCATACATCCTCAAGCTACCATCAACATCTTCAATTTCTGTTTGTTGCTAGACTCTCATTCCTACAGGATTTCACGTGAAGGAGATTCATTTCACAAAGAACTGTGCTTCTAATTCAGCATTTCTACTGCCCTAGATTTGATCCATTATGACATGTTTAATTTTTAACTCCAAAAAACCTAGCATCTGTGGATTAGAATTTCTCAAAAGGATAAATGCAAAGCAAATAAATGCAAGTGGATTTCTGATAGTTAACAAACATAATACAGAGAATTACACTTTAAAAAAAACACGAAACAAATTCACGATTCAGCCCATTTCAGACAAACCAAACCAAACAGTTGCTCTCATAAAAGTAAAGTGCTAGACCAACTCAGGAGGTTAAGCAGTGTTGTCACTACAAGCCCAATGACTTTAAGCATTATTTAAATTTAAACCAATGATACCGTAATCTCCAAGATACAATGGAGAAGCTTTCACAGCAGGACTTAAGCGCTACAAACTTGGAAGACAAGGTAACAAAAGCATGGAAGTGCCACCTCCCAACAGTTTTTTGTACATAGAATCAGAATTCCTACATTGTGGAAGCAAGCCATTCTGTCCATCAAGTCTGCTCCGATCCTCTGAACAGCGTCCAATCCAGACCCATCCTCCTCATCCTGCATTCCCCGTGGCCAATCCATCTAACCTGCACATTTTTGGACTGTGAGGGAAAACTAGAGCACCCAGAGGAAACCCATGCAGACACAGGGACAATGTCTGTGTGGAGTTTGCAGTCAGTTGGGTGGAATCGAACCTGGGTCCCTGGAGCTGAGAGGCAGTGGTGATAACCATGGTCCCATTGTACCTCTGGGCAACTGCCTAGGGATTGTTCCAGAAGGGATTTAATAAAGAAAGGGATAGTCTTGCCTTGGGCCACTTTCCTTCTAAAGTTGGCCCAGGCTTCAAGGTAGCATGGGAATTCGTGACCACCTCAGCCAACAGTGAGATGTAAAAGGTCACACGATCCCAACCAGTGCAAAAATTGATCCTAATGATAGTGTTGCATCTTAACTGTACTCCTCTTGAAAAACTAAGATACTAAACATGGTGCATACTCAAAGAGCAAAAGCATTTTGCTGGTATTGCAATGGAGCATTTCTACTGCACATGTTTAACCTCAAAAACATTTTCACATCACACTAAGGCTATAGTGACATGTGGCAACTGCTTTACAGCATGGAAGAAAGACTAGTCTGAATCAAACTGCTATCATGCATGGAGTCCAGACAACCTTGCTGGCTTATCACAAATTAACAGTTGCACTTCCTCAAAAAGATACACTCAATACCTTCCTGAAAATGAGCCAGGAAATGGCCCAGAGTCTGGGAACCAAACATTTGTTGATGTTCAGATCTGGCAAAGGGAAAAAGTCAAAAATCTGTGGAGAACAGAGGAAGGAAGGAAGGAAAATCAAAAACTGCTGGGAGAAGCTCAGTTGCTCGGGCAGCATCTGTGGGGCTGGTGATGGCCTAGTGGTTTTATCGCCAGACTAATCCAGAGACCCAAGTAACGTTCTGAGGCCCAGTGTTCGAGCTCCACCACAGCAAGTGACCGAGCCAAGATACCTTTCGAGAAAGGAGAGTGTTCAAAGTCACATACCTGAAGTATTAACTGATTCACCATCCGCAGACACACTGATCTATGGAGTATTTCCAGCACTTTTTGCTTCTATTTCAAATTTCCAACATCCAACGTAAGCCGTTTAGTGGAGAAAACTTTAGGTGCGATGCCTGCATAACAACCTGTCTTCGAGTTATTATTTCAGTTCATGTTATATAAAATGTTAAGCCGTTGATGTTCTGTCAGTCTGATAGCCATGTCAAATAAAATAGTCTTTACAAAAAAATTTGACTGAACAAGGGGGTACTGAGAGCAAATGGGGGCACCACACCTTGAAGTGGGTTATACTGGCCTTGGAGGGAGTAATGTAGGTTTCTAAGAATGACACCTGGACCTCAGGGTCAAATTTGAAAGCAACAAATCTGGACTGCTCTCTTCTGAAGTAAAAAGGTTAAAGAGTGATCTGATCAAAGTCTTCAAGATAATAACAGCAAAAATCAGGGCCATTAAAGATAAAATTATTTTCACTGGTTGGAGATGCTAGAACTTGGGGACAGAGTCTAAAAATTATGAGAGATGTTCGGAAATACTTCTACAAACGAACTCTCTTCCACAAATGGTAGATGATGTTGGAGCTGTTAATTTTAAATCTGGGATAGACAAATTTGCATCAAGCAAAAGGCGTTAAGGGATATGGGCCCAAGGCACGTACATGGAGTTTGGCGACAGATTAGCCATGATCTCACTAAATGTTTGAACAGACTTGAGGCTGAAAGGCTTACTCCCATGTTCCTATGTATTTTAAGCAGTGGTAAAATTCAAAATGACAGATAAAACTAATGTGGAAGCCGTTGGACCAAGAGCTGTAACAATTACCACACCCATTTAGTGTTTCAACAAATATCACCAAGGACTGTTGTCAATAATATTTTCCCAAACAGAACATATGTAGTTGTATTCCATTCCTAAACAAGACATTAAAACTCCTTTAGTGCGTTTGCAGAAGATCGAGACAAATCAAGAGATAAAAATTTTATCAACCTAAAAAGACAAGGGGAAAGGCTACAAGATATTTACGTGTAGCTTTGGTAAACTACAGCTAGGAAGTTGACGATCTAAGCGAATGCTCCTATTGCATCAATTCAGTGGTTTTCAGGGATTGTCAACTCATACAAGACAAGCAAGAAATAGCCTAAGTTTTAAAAATGTTTTTTGTTTTCTACACCACAGATAATCAACCTACACAAATGCAGAAACAAGAGTGTAGAAGTATAGGGAACTTCCTCACAGTCTTTGAAGGAAAGAGATAAATACAGTGCTATCAATAGACAATAGGTGCAGGAGTAGGCCATTCGGCCCTTCGTGCCAGCACCACCATTCATTATGATCATGGCTGATCATCCACAATCAGTATCCTGTTCCTGCCTTATCGCCACAACCCTTGATTCAACTATCTTTAAGAGTTTTATCTATCTCTTTCTTGAAACTATCCAGAGGCTTGGCCTCCACTGCCTTCTGGGGCAGAGCATTCCATCTATCCACCACTCCCTGGGTGAAGAAGTTTCTCCTCAACTCTGTTCTAAATGGCCTACCTCTTATTTTTAAAGCTGTGTCCTCTGGTTCTGGGCTCACCCATCAACGGAAACATACTTCGTGCCTCCAGATTGTCCAATCCCTTAATAATCTTATACATCTCAATCAGATCCCCTCTCATCCTCCTAAACTCAAGCATATACAAGCCCAGTCGCTTCAATCTTTCGACATATGATAGTCCCGCCATTCTGGGAATTGACCTCGTGAACCTACGCTGCACTCCCTCAATAGCCAGAATGTCTTTCCTTAAATTTGGAGAGCAAAACTGCACACAATACTCCAGGCGCGGTCTAAACAGGGCCCTGCACAGCTGAGAAGGACCTTTTTGCTCCTATACTCAATTCCTCTTGTTATGAAGGCCAGCATGCCATTAGCTTTCTATCAAGATGTTGCAAACCCCCAGTTCAACCTTGCTAAAATAAAATCTCCCTCCCTGCTATGACAGATTATCACCAGGCTTTCCATCTTAGAACATGCCGTAATAGATACTGGCACAGACCTCCCCAAGCCAAACAAAATCAAGTTGCTTTAGACAATGCTCTGCAGCAGCATTTAAATTTCTGAAATGGATCACACATTTCAGGCCTCACAATCCACAACCCATTATTTCATTGCGGTTATGATATTCGACTGAAAATCCAGACTCTTCAACTATGCTATTATTGTTTGGAATATTATGTTTAGCTCAAAATAAACTTTTTCAACCTAGAGACAAAAGCATCACTCAACATTATACTGGAGCTGTTGATTAGGGAAGGCAATCTACCACTGCTACATTAATGGCTCAGCTGTCTGTTGAAGAAGCTAAGTAAGCCGTCAAGTGCATCAAATTACATGCCCGTATATCAAGGGAGCATGCACTAAGTGACAGCCTTGCCAGCATTGCTAATGTCCAGAGAATGAAATCAAAAGAGACTTAGACTAGATAGAAAAACTAATCCAAACGGTGCAAGGGCAAAGGACAAGAGGACAACAATTCAAGCTGATGTCATAGTATCTGGTTTGTCAACCAATGAAAAAAGCTTTAAGCAGTGAGTGGGTTTGGAAGCTCAATCTGGAATCCAGAAATGGAGGAGGCACTGCAAGACTGTTGTGGGCAGGGTGCGGCCAAGATAGCATTTAACCTTCAGTAATGATGGGAACTGCAGATGCTGGAGAATCCAAGATAACAAAGTGTGGAGCTGGATGAGCACAGCAGGCCAAGCAACATCTCAGGAGCACAAAAGTTTGTGCTCCTGAGATGCTGTTGGCCTGCTGTGTTCATCCAGCTCCACACTTTGTTAACTAGCATTTAACCTTCAGCAATTTTTGTTCATCTGCTTTGCTTTTTCTGACCCATGGGGTTGCTAACAGTTGAACAAAGAACTAAGGACAAAGAAACCTACACAGGAACAGGCCCTTCGGCCCTCCAAGCCTGCGCCAATCAAGATCCTGTCTAACCTGTCATCTATGTTCTAACAGTCTGTGTCCACTTGCTCCCTGCCCATCCATGTACCTGTCCAAATATATCTTAAGACACTAACATGTCTGCATCTACCATCTCTGCTGGCAACGCGCTCCAGGCACCCACCACCCTCTGTGCAAAGAACTTTCCTCCTCTCACTTTGAATTCATGACCCCTAGTAACTGAATCCCCCACTCTGGGGAAAGCTTTTTGCTATCCACCCTGTCTATACCCCTCATGATTTTGTAGACCTCAATCAGGTCGCCCCTCAATCTCTGTCTTTCTAATGGAAATAATCCTAATCTACTTAACCTCTCTTCGTAGCTAGCACCCTCCGTACCAGGCAACATCCTGGTGAACCTCCTCTGCACCCTCTCCAAAGCATCCACATCTTTTTGGTAATGTGGCGACCAGAACTGCACACGGTACTCCAAACATGGCCAAACCAAAGTCCTATACAACTGCAACATGGCCTGCTAACTCTTGTACTCGATACCCCGCCCAATGAAGGAAAGCATGCCATATGCCTTTTTGACAACTCTATTGACCTGCGTTGCCACCTTCAGGGAACAATGGACCTGAACACCCAGATCTCTCCGCTCATCAATTTTCCCTGGGACTTTTCCATTTACTGTATAGTTCGCCCTTGAATTTGATCTTCCAAAATGCATCACCCCGCAACTGCCCGGATTGAACTCCATCTGCCATTTATCTGCCCAACACTCCAGTCTATCTATTGAAGTCTTGTCTGGCAGCAAACATAGCTTACATTTCGATACAGAACTGACAATGTAAAGGGGCAGCACGGTGGCACAGTGGTTAGCACTGCTGCCTCTGAGCACCAGGGACCAGGGTTCGATTCCACCCTTGGGGGACTGTGTGTGGAATTTGTACATTCTCCCCGTTTCCTCTGGGTGGTCCGGTTTCCTCCCACAGTCCAAAAATGTGCAGTCTAGGTGGACTGGCCATGCTAAATCATCCACAGTGTTCAGGGGTTCAGGGATGTGTAAGACTTCACTTCTAGCAGGTGGCTGCAAGAGAAACCCATTTTCTCGTAGTCATGTGATCTTGTTTTCCTGCCCAAGATGATGTAGGACCACTTATTTCCATATTTACATAACATGCTACACAGAATTTTAATAATCCTATCTTTCTGCCAGTTTTTTTTGGGAGGCGCAATCTGGCCTCAAAGATCGCGCATCCACCATTAAAAAATACAAATATTTAGATTAGAGAGGGGCCTCACAGCCGTTAACACTCAGTTCAGTAGCAGCCACTGCTGCCTCAGTTTACAACCTCAGAATCCCATCTCAGGACTGCACTAGGGGTTACAACTTACAGTTTAAGCAGATCTGGCCTCTAGAACTTGAAGTAAGCAAATCCAATTGCAGCAAAAGTGAATTTGATCATTATTTCAGAATGAATGTAGGGGGTCAAGAAAAACAAAAAGGTACAGGAATGGCGAAACATGATGGTGTCAGACAGCAAATTGACACACCCAAATAGCTTCCTCATATTGTAACCATTCTATGATTCCACATAAACTTAGGTGCGGCACAGTGGTTAACACTGCTGCCTCACAGTGCCAGGGACCTGGGTTCGATTCCAGCCTCGGGCAACTGTGTGTGGAGTTTGCACATTCTTCCTGTGTCTGCCTAGGTTTCCTCCAGGTGCTCCGGTTTCTGCCCACGGTCCAAGATGTCCAATCAGTGGATTGGCCATGCTAAATTGCCCGTAGTGTCACAGGGAGGTATAGATTAACTGGGTTATCGGGTGATGGGTCTAGGTGGGATGCTCTAAGGTTCAGTGTGGACTTGTTGGGCTGAAGGGCCTGTTTCCACACTGTAGGGATTCTAGCTGGTGCCAAAACGCATCTAAGAATATTTCAATAAATGACGTTAATGACCATGTTTGCTTAGTTGGAACTTTTGAATCAAAACACTTTACCCAAGTCAGCTGGGTCAATGTAAATTGAATTACTGTATCAACGCATCTTTTCAAGTAACAATCCTTGTCTTGATGGCAACGGAGTTTAGGTTAAATGTGTTACAAAGAACTGATTGAAGTCAAATTATAAAATTGTGTAGAAGTACACCAATTCCAACTTTCTGGGTAGGCCAACTCATTTTTTTCATCTCACCGTCAGGTGTGACTGGTTTCCTTGATAATACTGGGAGGCCATCCAATGAGCTGCCAATTACTTTCTCCCCTACCCAAAATCACAAAGTCAAATATCCATCCAGGCTCCACTGACAGAGCCTTGAACTCATCTTTCTCTGGTTTCTCTCCTATCTCCTCATATTTATGAGAAGCTTAGGAGGTGTACAAGACTAGATCAAGTCACCTGAGTCCTATACCAAATGGCCATTAAATCACAGAATGATGGTAGCAGAGGAGGCCATTCAAAGCATCTTACCTGCAGCAACTCAATGAATATTTTACTTAAGCGACATTCTTTAGCCTCTCCATTACTCTGGAACATTGTATTTTCAAATTTTAGCCTGATTTGTTTCTGAATCAATGATTGAGCTTTCCTCTACCACACGCTCCAGTAATACATTCCAGACTGAAAACACTTGCCGTGGGAGAAAGATCTTTCTTATCGCTTTTGCCAATTCCTTGACATCAGAGTACTCTTGATGTCTTTCATGAACGGAAGCTACATTGTCTTGATCCTCCTCAATTTTGACACTTGTACCGGATTTCCGCACAGCCTGCTCTTCTCCAAGAGAAACAATCCTAGCTTTTCCAATCTTGGTAGCTCGCTCATTCCTGGAACCATTCTTGTAAATGTCCTTAGATTTGCAGAAAAAGCCGTTCAGCCAATCAGTCTGCACCAACATAACTACCACTAGAAGTGTGCTAATCCCCGTTTCTTGCACCTAGCCCATTTCTTGAATGTTACAATATTTGAAGTGCTCATCCACATGTGTTTTAAATGCTGTAAGGTCTCAGGCCTCCACTACCTTCCCAGGCACCTTACCCTAAAACCATGCCCTCTCATGACTGATCCATCAACCAGGGGAAACAGTTGCTCTCTATTCACCCTGTCCATGCCACTCACTACAAGGAGTTCTGAGCCACACTGCCAATGCAGCAGCCAACATGCCAACACTGCCCTGGCCACTAAAGAATGAAAGAGCAAGAGTGACAGCGTGAGCTGCTGGCCAGCTGCCTGAACTCTACCTATTGTGCCCGAACAACCCTTTAGAACAATTACTTCAAATTTGGTCCTTGGTCAGGGACAGATATGTTTGACCGGAAGTGAGGCAGATATGGGGATCCAGAACTTAGCTTTGAATGAGCTTCAGCAAGACGCTCATCCAATAAGTATATGGTTCTTGCTCCCAGTGCAGACAAGGGAACAGACTAAAGGGAGGATGCGCAGACTTACACAGGACTGCAGTCAGAGGACCATTCAAGTAGGGGAGAAAAGAGAAAGTTAGTTAAGGGAATATTATTTTTCTTCGCAGTAGAGACAGAAGGTTGTGTTGTCAAGGGTCAGAAGACCTCTACTGCACTGCACAGTAATGTGGAGCGGGAAGGGAAGGATCAGTTGCCATATATACAAGGACACAGAAAGAGCTAAGAAACAAGGAGTCTCTGCTCAGAGATTTGAGCAGATAATACAATAATTATATCACCTAACACAAACTCCCAGTCCCTTATATCTGCAGTCATCACTATTCTGACCAAATGTTTTGAGCTCTCCCTATCCACCTTCCCCATTTTCCCTGCTACTTCTGAAGTTCAGCGTGATGTCACCTGCCAAATCCACGACCACTATTTCCACAGCTACATGTTTGATAGCCAAGATCACTACTGCTTTTTGGTAATTTCTATGGTACGAGCAACTCAACAAAAACCTTGCTGCAGAGGTCAAGTGCAACCCTCATGTGAATGTAACAAACAATCACAGCATTTTTGGATCAAGATAGACTTCTGCATTTGTAGACATTTGCCAGGAATTTCCATCAACTAATAAATACTTTGAAAAGTTAAAATATGAAATAGCTGCACTTAAAAACACACATTGTTAAGCTTATTAATTTTTTTTCCCAAAATCTAGTTTTCTACTGCACTATGTTAATTGTAGCAGGATGTTCCAGTTTGTGGTTACAATGACATCCAAGGGCTGTTTTGACTGCTTCTTAAAATATGTCATACATTAGTTATTGGGAAATAAGATTTATATCATTGCAAAAGGGTACCTCTGAAAAGTATGATGCATCATTTTTTGTACGCATTATTAATAGGATAACTACTGGATCCGAGCAAGTGCTAATTATAAACCTGGAAATTAAGTCAACAATTAGATCCCTTTGTGGTCAAAAATTTAATACAATCACATTGTTAATCACTCCGTCCATAGAGATACTTTGAAAACAACTGTTACCTAGGATACATACTACCAAAGTGCTTACTTTAATAATTTGGCAGCGCTATGATTTAAAAAAGGCACACAAGGAAATCAGAAAATCAACTTTGATTTCATCATGCTACATTCTCCAGTTCCCATAGTTCACTTTTTCCAGATTGAAGGAAAAATAATCTGCCCAAATACAACGTAAACATATGATACTAATTTTAAAAGTTGCAGAGTTAAGGTTCCAATTTTAAACTAATCGACAATAAAAATGGGAAACTGGCTAATTGGTATATCAGCCTCAAATAACTAAAAATTATAGAGCTGCATTCATAATAGTCATAAATACACAAGTTCCTCCAGCAAATTTAGTTTAAAGTGTGAATAATAGGTTGCACAACATTAGGATTAGTCACAGCACTTGACAAAAGACCTACCATACAAATATTAAATTAAGTAACATTACGATTTCATGTTAACTCATTTATAGGTTCCATCCTCTGGATGCAGTTGATTCATGACATTTAAGTGCTATCCAGTTGTCATGACATGAAAGAGACTGATAAGATCAAGGTCAGGTCTCAAAGTGATATTTGCCCATTACAATTTGAAACCTTGTGCAGCCATACATTATCTAGGAGATCTCATACAATTAAATCGCCCCTTTATATACTGGAGAGGCTTCCACTGTGTCTGTTGAATTATGTAAAGAGTCAAATTTAAACACATCCTTTCAAAAGATGTACAATAACAATTCAAATTGCTAGAAAGGTAGTCTCGTAACTGAGCGAGGAGAAAACAGCATAGACAAGAACACTATTCCATGGCAGGAATGGGTAATTTTCTCTGTTTGCAAGATTCCCCCAAAATTCATTAATATTGATGGTCAATAACTGAACTACAACTATTCCTTGAGGCACTCGATTCGTTACAGGGCACAGTTAAGAACCAATGGATTCCAACTATCTTCCACGTGCTAGCTGATCCATACGAGTTAACGTGCACTGACTCATCATTTGGGACTTTACTGAATGCTTTCCGGAAACACAAAAAAAACCCATCAGTTCCCTATCAAATCTGTTTGTGATAACGGAGAACTCTAGCAAATCTGTCAAACTTTACTTTCTTTTAACAAAACCATGTTGACATTGTTTTATTCCATTTAGCTTTTCTAAAGTTGAAAAATTTCTTCTCACCAAAGGGTTGAGTGCTTTAGTAACTCCTCATCACACAACTGTGGAGGCACAACCCTTGTGCATATTTAAGACTGAGATAGAAAGATTCTTGATAAGTCAGGGAATCAAGGCTTATGGGGAAAGGGCAAGAAAGTGGATTTGAACAATGTTGGATCAGCCACGATCATCCTGAATGGCAAAGCAGGCTCAAGGGGCTGAACGGCCTACTCCTGCTCATTTTGTTATGATTTAATGGTCTAAATGCCCAGTTATTCCTTTTCTAGGAAAGAATCATAGCTTAATTTTCATCATTGGTAAAATGCTAACCGGTGTATGGTTTGTCTCCTACTCTTCCCAGACAGGGATGTCACAGTAGCAGTTTTCCAATCCACTAGAACTCCCAATGAAATCAAGTGAATCCTGTAATATAGGACCAATACTTCCACTTTTTCCACAGCTCTGCAGTGAAGGCTGATCAAGTTAGTCACTCAATGTTAACTCTGTCTTTTTGGACCCCCTTGTTGGTACTAACCTTAACAATTATTCAAATTATCATGAACAAGCTTTTGTGTATTTGTCAGTCCAAATCTTTTTGAACTACTAGAATCTTCTGACCTATTTCTAACTGAATCTGAAGACTCATTTCCTTTGATAAACTGACCCTGTTGACTTTTGTCGCCATGTGCTTCCACTTATTTTGTTGCTCCATTCGAGTTGGCCTGAGTCATTTAATAGAATATCCTTATTATCGCTTGCCAAAGATTATCAGCATGCCTGCCAAGAAATCAGTCACAATTACTTCTGAACTAAAAAGTTTAACGTCAACTGCAATACAGTTCAACATTTTATCCAAGTCTAGTACCCACTTAAGATATTAGTCATCACATTTACTTGATGCTGTAATAACTTATTTGGGAAAACTTTACTGTCCCATTTAGACAGAAATCAATTTTGACAAGCATTTAACCACTAGGTTTAGTCTATAGTTGGTGCAGAGATCAATGCAAGAAACTGAGCAAAGAATTGGCATATCAAGTGTGATCATTTCTGATAGTATAACAGTAGAGTATTCCTATTCACGCATTAATGAAAAATAATATCTGCATCTATAAAGTATTTTCATAACAGATCAACAACAGGTTTTACTTCAGGTAACACGGGTATCCAGTTTAATTTTCAAAGATAGAAGTCTCCTCAATATCTGTAGACGTCAGACAGCCTCTGTGTTGTAAGCAAGCATGGGTACAAATTATTTCTAGCTTGGCGCTTTACTGCCATTTGCAAAAAAGCAATCCAGGTGACATAGGATATGGAAAATAATACCATGAGGGTGAGCTGTTCAGCTAGAGGACAAAGCACAGAAGCTGTACTTTCAACTGTAACACAATTATATACTGTTTGATATCAACACTAGATGCAAAGTGCTGCTTTTCTACCCTCGATCAGTACAAAAAAAGTTATCAAATTCAGGCATTGTTCTCAGTTTTCAGATTCAACACAAGCTGCTCAAATCATCATAATTTCTACTGGTAATCATGCTTTTCCTCAGCATTTATGGCAAAAAAAGTGTCCACGGCTGGTTATGCGCATCTAGAAATATTAGTCACTATGACGTGGAATTACAAAAGTTTAACGCACAAAGAAAATGCCCTTGTGCAGCTCTTGAAAGGTTAGCTACTGAACTCAATTTCCCCACGGCTTCTGATTTGTTCTTGTCTATCTTCCAATCACTGAATCACTTCCATGAAGACTTCATAATATCTGCTTCTCCATTAAAGTGACTTTGCACTCTGGACCTTCCGTTCTTAGTGTACTAGGGAATAATTCTTCCACTTTTCCAGTTTAGTGTTGGTCATAGGCATATAGTCAAAGTCATACAGCACGGAAACAGACCTTTAGTCTACACCAACCCATGTTCCTAAATTAAACTAGTCCCACCTGCTGGTGTTTACCCCATATCCCTCCAAACCTTTCCTACTCATGTACTTATCCAAAATGTCTTTTAAAAATGTTCTGACTATACCCGTATCCAACCCTTTCTCAGGCAGTTAATTCCACACAACCACGCTGTTTAAAAAAGGTGCCTATATCCTTTACAACTCTTTTTCGTCTTACCTTAAAAATATGCCCCCTAGTTTTGAACTACCCCATCTTAAGAAAATGACCTTAGCTATTGACCTTTTCTGTGCCCCTCATGATTTAATCGACTTTTATGAAGGTCAACCCTCAAACTCCTACACTACAGTGAAAATAGTCCCAGCCTATTTTAATGCTCAAACCTCCCATTCCGGTAACATCCTGGCAAATCTCTTCTGAACCCTCTCCAGTTTAATTATATTCTTCCTATAATATTATGACCAAAGCTACAAACAGTACTCCAGAAGAGACTTCACCAATGTCTTGTACAACCTCAACATGATGGCCCAACTCCTCTACTCAATGGTCTGAGCAAATGAAGGCAAGGGTGCTAAACGCCTTAACAAAGCTGTTTCCATGAGACTCAACATTTCAAAGAATTAAGACCATAAGACAATAGGAGTAGAAGTAAGGCCATTCGACCCATCGAGTCCACTCTGCCATTTAAATCATGGCTGATGGGCATTTCAACTCCACTTCCCTGCACTCTCCCAATAGCCCTTGATTCCTTGTGAGATCAAGAATTTATTGATCTCTGCCTTGAAGACATTTAACGTCCCGGCCTCCACCGCGCTCTGTGGCAATGAATTCCACAAGTCCACCACTCTCCGGCTGAAGAAATGTCTCCTCATTTCCGTTCTAAATCTACCCCCTCTAATTAGTCTGTAGGAAGAGGGAGGAATCGAAAGAGAAGTTGTTGAGGGTGAGGACGGGTTCGACTAGGTGGATGAGGGTGTCGGTTGAGGGGGACTGGTCAGGCCTGCGGGACAGGAAGAAGCGGAGGGTCTCGAGGCCATCTGCATGCGGAATAATGGTGTATAGGGACTGGACGTCCATGGTGAAAATGAGGTGTTGGGGGCCAGGGAATTGGAAGTCCTGGAGGAGGTGGAGGGCGTGGATGGTGTCATGGACATAAGTAGGGAGTTTCTGGACCAAAGGGGAGAAAATGGAGTCCAGATAGGTGGAGATGAGTTCCTTGGGGCAGGAACAGGCTGAGACAATGGGTCGACCAGGGCAGGCAGGTTTGTAGATTTTGCGAAGGAGATAGATACAGACTAAGGGGGAGGCCATGGGCACCCGCACGGGCCCCAGCTATGCCTGCCTCTTTGTAGGTTACGTTGAACAGTCCCTCTTCCGCACCTACACAGGCCCCAAACCCCACCGCTTCCTCCGTTACATTGATAACTGTATCGGCGCCGCCTCTTGCTCCCTAGAGGAGCTCGAACAGTTCATCCACTTCACCAACAGCTTCCACCCCAACTTTCAGTTCACCTGGGCCATCTCCAGCACATCCCTCACCTTCCTGGACCTCTCAGTCTCCATCTCAGGCAACCAGCTTACAACCAAAGTCCATTTCAAGCCCACCGACTCCCACAGCTACCTAGAATACACCTCCTCCCACCCACCCTCCTGCAAAAATTCCATCCACTATTCCCAATTCCTCCGCCTCCACTGCATCTGCTCCCACAATGAGGCATTCCACTCCCGCACATCCCAGATGTCCAAGTTCTTCGAGGACCGCAACTTTCCCCCGCAGTGGTCGAGAACGCCCTTGACCGCGTCTCCTGCATTTCCCGCAACACATCCCTCACACCCCGCCCCCGCCACAACCGCCCAAAGAGGATCCCCCTCGTTCTCACACACCACCCCACCAACCTCCGGATACAACGCATCATCCTCCGACACTTCCGCCATCTACAATCCGACCCCACAACCCAAGACATTTTTCCATCCCCACCCTTGTCTGCTTTCCGTGACAGACCACTCTCTCCCTGACTCACTTGTTCGCTCCACACTGCCCTCAAACCCCACCACACCCAGCACCTTCCCCTGCAACCGCAGGAAATGCTACACTTGCCCCCACACCTCCTCCCTCACGCCTATCCCAGGCCCCAAGATGACTTTCCATATTAAGCAGAGGTTCACCTGCACATCTGCCAATGTGGTATACTGCATCCATTGTACCTGGTGTGGTTTCCTCTACATTGGCGAAACCAAGCGGAGACTTGGGGACCGCTTTGCAGAACACCTCTGCTCGGTTCGCAATAAACAACTGCACCTCCCAGTCGCAAACCATTTCCACTCCCCCTCCCATTCTTTAGACGACATGTCCATCATGGGCCTCCTACAGTGCCACAATGCCGCCGCCCGAAGGTTGCAGGAACAGCAACTCATATTCCACCCAATGGTATCAATGAGGACTTCACCAGCTTCAAAATCTCCCCTTCCCCACTGCATCCCAAAACCAGTCCAACCTGTCTCTGCCTCCTAACCTGTTCTTCCTCTCACCCATCCCTTCCTCCCACCCCAAGCCGCACCTCCATCTCCTACCCACTAACCTCATCCCACCTCCTTGACCTGTCCGTCTTCCCTGGACTGACCTATCCCCTCCCTACCTCCCCACCTATACTCTCCTCTCCACGTATCATCTTTTCTCTCCATCTTTGGTCCGCCTCCCCCTCTCTCCCTATTAATTCCAGAACCCTCACCCCATCCCCCTCTCTGATGAAGGGTCTAGGCCCGAAACATCAGCTTTTGTGCTCCTGAGATGCTGCTGGGCCTGCTGTGTTCATCCAGCCTCACATTTTATTATCTAGAATAAAAGGTAGAAGATGGGCAGCACAAAGGCTTAGTGGTTAGTGCTGCTACCTCACAACATCAGGAACCTGGGTTCAATTCCTGCTTTGGGAGACTGTCAGTGCGGTGTCCGCAATTCTCCGTGTCTGTATGGCTTTCCACCAGGTGCTCTAGTTTCCTACCATTCCAAAGACCGGCAGGTTAGCTGGATTGGCAATGCTAAGTTCCCCAATATGTCCGGGGATGTATCAGCTAGATGGATTAGCCATGAGAAATACAAGGTTACAGAGATGAGTAGGATGCTGGGTCTGGCTAGGTTGCTCTTCAGAGGCTTGAAAAGGGCAAATCACCTCTTTCAGTACTGTCGGAATTCTATGATTCTAAGCATGACAATAATCCTAACCAGTAAATTCCATTGAAAAGGTATGTGGTCATGATCTAAAATACTTGAACATAAACATCAAAACCTGAGAATGCTGATCATCCTAAAGACGCACTGATCTTCAAATTTATGATGAGCACTGAAACAATACCACTAATACTAACTTGCGTTGAAACCAATCTTATGGCATGCCGCATCCCTGACTCTGATGTGGAAGCTTCAGATTCCAAGTCTCATTTGAACAAGTTGTTGATAGAAAACAACCAAAAACAGTAAAACAGAGGGTATCTTTCCAATACATGCTAATTGCAGGCAGTGGAATTCCTGATCAGCCATTACAAAGAGCATTACAGCAAAAGAACATGCCCTTCAGCCCAACAAGCCTGCGCCAATTCCAATTCCTTATTTAGACTTGCAACTTACTGCCCACGCATGGTTTCTATCCCTCTGTATACCTCCCATTCACATGTCCATTAAATTGCACCTTACAGACTGCTCACGTGCCTACTTGCACCACCTCACCTGGCACTGCATTTCAGGAACCCATGAAAAATTTTCTCTGCACTTCTCCCCTAAACTTTTCCTCTCTCACCATGAACCTGAGCCCTAATGTAGTTGACCTTTTCACCCTGGAAAGGAGCCTCTGACTATCCACCCTATCTATGCCTCTCAATTTTTTAAGTCTCGAACAGGTCGGCCATCTGCCTCTATCCTTCCAGTGAAAGTAATTCCAACCTTTCATCATACCTGAAACCCTCCAGAACAGGCAACATCCTGGGAAACCTTCTCTGCATCCTCTCCAAAGCATCCACAACCCTCTTGTAGTGTGGTGACCAGAACGGCACAAATTATTCCAAATGTGGCCTGA
The DNA here is from genome assembly GCF_030684315.1 of Stegostoma tigrinum. Taxonomy (NCBI): domain Eukaryota; kingdom Metazoa; phylum Chordata; class Chondrichthyes; order Orectolobiformes; family Stegostomatidae; genus Stegostoma; species Stegostoma tigrinum. The sequence goes on from NC_081356.1 coordinate 75,161,335, forward strand.
AGTTTTATACAGTTGTAATATCACTTGCCAACTTTTATATTTGGTCTCTGAGTCAATGAAGACAAGTCTTCTTGACCACCTTCTGAAAGTTGCCACTTTCAGAACCTGTGACACTTTCACATGAGAGTAGCATTATAGAACTGTGGCTCACAATGACAGTGACTCCAGATTTTTTTCCTATGGATACTGACAAGTCCTCAGGGTCAGATGGGATCCATCCCAGGATATTGTGGGAGGCAAAGGAGGAAACAGCTGGGGTCTGAACAGATAACTTTACAACCTCTTTGACCTCAGGTGAGATTCCAGAGGACAGTAAAATGGCCAGAGCTATACCTTTGTTTAAGAAGGAAAACGGAGATACTCTAGGTAATTAAAGACCTGTGAGCCTGAAGTCAGTGATGTATAAGCTGTCACAGAAAGTTCTGAGAGACAGGATTGATGCATATTTGGAGGCAAATGGACTTTTACTGATAGGCAGCTTGGATTTGCACAGGGAAAATCATAACTCACCAACCTGATTGAGTTGTTTTTGAAGAGATAAGAATGATTAAAGAAGGGGAGCAGATGTTGTCTACATACAATTTAAGGAATTTAATAGAGTACTTCATGACAAACTGGTACAAATGGCAGAATCTCATGCAACCCAGGGTGATGGCTAGATAGACACAGACCTGGTTTAGTCTTAGTAGCAGTGGTAGGGTGCTTTCAAAATGGAGGTCAGTAACCAGTAGAGTTCTGCAGGGATCAGTGCTTGGACTTTTGTTGTCTGCTATCTATATAAATGTTCTGGAGGAAAATTCAGATGGTCTATTAGTAAGTTTGCAGACACTAAAACTGATGGTGAGTAGGAATTCAAAGGATATATAGCAGGACAGACTGCAGATTTGGGCAGAGAAATGGTAGATAGAGTTTACCATGGACAAATGCAAAGTGATGCATTTTGGAAGATCAAATTCAGATTCAAATTATATAACAAGTGGCAGAGTCCTCAGGAGCAATAACAGAGGGATTTAGACTTGAACTCACGAGAAGTATTGGCTAGAAGGTCAGTATGGATCAACTGCCGCCACAGGATGTGATGATCAGCCAGAGTGGAATCAGGACCAGCATTCTCACTTAACCCCTGGTGCTGGCTGTGACAGACAGTTCAAGCAGCTAATGAAATTGATCGGTGGTGAAAGCTCACAGCTGCTCCCACTTTCCCTATCAGCACGACTTGCATGACCTGGGGAGCTGATGGTAGTGATAATATAACTAGACTGCAAATTCAAAGTTTAGGCTAATACTATGTGGCCTTAAGTTCAAAATCCATCTTGACTGCAAGTCAAATTCAATGACTAAATCTGGAATTGAAATGCTGTCTCAATAACGGTGCCCAAAAAATACTAATCATCTCAAAATGCTGGCTCGTTAATGTCCTTTAGAGAAGAAAGTCAACGACCATTTCCTCGCCTGGCTTACGTGTGACTCTGGGCACCAGCACTGAATAGTCTAGGAAGCCAATCCATTTCAAGAATAATTAGCATCAAATGCTGCCATAGTTAACAAACCCTACATTTCGTGAAAGAATATTTTTGAAAAATCCAAGCCTTCAAGTAGGCTGGTCCAGTGCGTTTATCAATTTTCATCAGTCTCCACTGCTATATAATTTACAAAATTACTGCTTTATATGTTGCAGTGGTCTCTATATCACTCTTCTAGCACATGTCCCTCTGCTGAGGGGTGACAGTCATACTGAGAAGGGGTACACAGGACTTGAAGTGCACATTCAGAGGGTCTTGGAACACAGACAGATTAGATCAGATTCCCGACAGTGTGGAAACAGGCCCTTCGGCCCAACAAGTCCACACCGCCCTTTGAAGAATCCCACCCAGACCAATCGCCCTATAACCCACACACCCCTGAACACTACGGGCAATTTAGCAAGGCCAATCCACCTAGCCTGCACATCTTTGGACTGTGGGAGGAAACCCGCACAGACATGGGGAGAATGTGCAAACTCCACACAGACAGTCGCCCAAGGCTGGAATCGAACCCAGGTCCCTGGCACTGTGAAGCTGCAGTGGTAACCACTGAGCCAGCATGCCGTCTGGATCAAATCGTTAATCAATAATGAGGCATTTCAGAAGATCAAATTCAGATGGGTCACATCTGGAACATGGTTGGTTATGTTGAGGGAGTTGCGCAAGTTGGTGGGCGGGGCTCTTGTAACAGCAGTAGTGTTCCTACCCCTGGGTCCAAGAGGCTTGGATTCAGGTCCCACCTGCTCCAGAGGTGTGCCAGCGGCTTCCTGTGGGACAGAATCATCTAACATCGGGAACATGGTTCTGCATCCATCCTGTCCAATCCCATCAGGACTTTGTAAGTTTCTATGAGACCTCTCCACCACCACCCACCCAACATGCTAGCCAAATTATCTACCTCTAGGATTGAAAACAATGCAGAAAGGCTTCAAAGTAAAAGCTTAGGAACAACCAAACCTACTGTCTCATGCGGTAGATATACAACTACTTGTACAATTATTGACGCTCTTAAATCCACCCAAATTTCTCCTTTCTAAAGTAAAAGCTTTAGGAGCCTTGTCACCTGTTGAGTATACCAAATGACATCTATGTAACTGAGAATTATAACTGTCACTCTAGGGCTGGAGCCAAAACACAAACAACAATCTGATACCTTACTGAGGATAATTGGTTGACTTGCATAGTAATACTACAGTGCAAACACTTATCCCTCAAACTGTCACAAAAAACGTGAAAGCACTTTTGAAAAAGCAAAGAAAACATCCGCACATAAAGACTTTCTGTAAAAAGAACATTTCGGTCAATTGATTATTCTCAAACATACAATGATAAAGCGTAGGAAAATCCAAAGTCTGCTGCTGGCATGTGGTCACTCATCATGTAGTGTTGTCTCTGGGACCTTTCCAACTCAGTTTGCTCACAAAACACAATTTGACAAGATCCTCTAATTATTCTTAAGAAAGATAGATTTCACCCTGAACTTAAGAGTTCTTCAGAAATAAGTGAAAATCAACTGGACTATCTCTCCACCCATGCTTCTTCCCTCCAACATAGACTAGATATCACAACATATTCCATTGAAACTGACCCAAGAGGGCCTAAAGCAAATTAGGCAGTCACCAACCTTGTGATTTCTAGGAAAACTTAAAAATTAACTGCACTTCAAAGGACCAGAGTAAACTTTTGATTTCCTTAAAGCACCAGGTATTTCCACAAAACTTGCAATAAACCCATTTTCCACAATGCTTGAAAACAACTTGAAGGTTTAAGAAATATTACAATTGAAGCATCTTTTAACACTACAGTTCACTGGCTGTCAAGCAAATGTGAAAAACAGTAAATTTAAGGCTTTCTTCACTAACCTTAGAGCTACGTGCATAACTTTAATTTTCTGTCCCAAGTGTATTTTGGAATGAAGAACCTTGGAAGATTTCCATGCCAGTGCACTTGTACCATCACCAACTGCAGGTTCCCGACTGATGCCTTACTAAGATTTGGCACATTTGGTATATAGATGCCTTCTGGCATCTGTATACTTCAGTAATGTAGGATCAAGTTTAAAAATTCTAACTATTGTTACTGTGGGACGTTATTTAATTTCAAGAATTGTAATTCACGTGAGCACTACACTGACAAAAACAGACTAACTTGGACACACATGGAATAGATTGACCAGCCTCAACAAGTGAGTACCTGTACAGAAAACGCATGATCCAAAGAAGGTAGTTCTGAATAGAATTGTGATGAAAGTAAACATTAGCATCGCGACTTAGCCGGACTCCATGAGTTGTCTGTGGTCAGGACGTACACGCTTATGTACGAGCTCCTAAAACTGTGCACAGCTACGAAAGCCGCCGGCGGCTAGACACAGTTCTCGGGATCTTTTCCATCTCGCTGTCTGTGGATTTTCAAATAAGCGACTTGTTTTGACTGCTGCTAAATAACACCCACCCCAAACATGACCCGGCTGTTTTGCAATCCTCCGCGGGCCGACACACTCACCGTGAACGGTTCATCGCCGACGTTGCCCACCGAGAAGCAGCTGTCACCGGGATTAACGGCACCAGTTAAGACCTGATGAAGGTTCATCCTCCCCTTCACGTCGTGTACCCTCCAGGCCGGCGAATGAAGCGACGAATCACCCTCCCGGCCGGTTCCCGACTCCTCGGCTCATCTCAGAGTAGCAAAGGCGACAGCAGTCCGAAGGACACCTGCACACTGAACTGGACTAGACCGGGCCGGACTAGACTGGGTTGAGTTGGGTTAGGCCTGCGTTCACTTAGTACCGTTTGACGTCTCTGATGGCCGCCGTCCTCCTGACTGCTCCCCGTCAACACCGCTCACAACGTCCCGCCGCCATCTTGCTAACACATCCAACTCTCGCGAGAGCTTGGTGTCGCGGAATGGGCGGAGCGTATGTTGCCATGAAGACGGGTCACAAGACGAGTTATCGCGAGCTCATGTTCTGGACTAAGCAGGTCTGATTCTGAGACTTGAATGCGCAAAGCGTTTGTATTGCACTTTTCACAACTTCAAGGTATCCCAAAGCATTTTAAAACCACTTAATGTGGTTCTTTATTTTGCTGCAATGGAATGTCGGCTGAACTGTGTCGCGGAGGGAGAGATTTAAAATAAATTGGTAAATTCAAAGAGAAGGGAAACAGCTGAACTCAAGATCGAGGTCAGCAAGGACGAAGAATTACTGCCTGGAGAGGTTGGGGAGCAACTGGCAATGAGAGACATAGACTAGAGCGACAGTGAACAATGATGAAAGTTGAGAGAAATAGAGCAGGACGATAAAGTGGTAAAGATGTCATTTTGTGATAAGTACCACAATGATTATTTGAACAAGTTAGATGCTGGACAATATAAGTGACTAGATGATTTCGGTAAGTGGCAAAGATCTGTCACCTATGAACCAAATTATAATAAAAGTCAATGTATGCAACCCTTATCGATAGTGATTGCAAGTGAACTGTCGCTCTGGAGAAAAATGATATGAACAATAATTGTTGATCGAGTGAAAGTGGTCAGCAGCTAAAGAACCAAGAAACAGCGGAGGAGTTGACTAAATGTTTTAGACCATAAGACATAGGAGCAGATTGAGTCTGCTTCACCATTCAGTTATGCTGACATGTTTCTCACCCCATTCACCATCTTCCCATAATCCTTGATCTCTATACTAATCAAGAATCTCCCTGTCTCCATCTTAAATGCAGCCAATGAATTGGCTTCCACAGCATTCTGCGGCAATGAGTGACACAGATTCACCACCCTCTGGCTGAAGAAATTCCTCCTCATCGCAGTTCTGAAGAGTTGCCCCTTTGCTCTGAGGCTATGCCCTTAGATCCTAGTCTGTCCTACTATTGGAGTCTTCGTGATAAAGAACACTATTAGGATTCCAAAATTACTAACTAATCAAGGGGGTAAAGGTAGTGAGGAAATAACCACAATAAATAAAACCAGAGATAAAGTATTAGGGAAATTAATGGGGTAAAAGTTGAAATGTCGTATGGACCTGATGGGTTACATCCTAGGATTTTAAGAGAAGCAGCTACAGCAATAGTTGATGAGCTGATAGTAATCTAACAAGGATCCCTAGATTTTGGAAAAATCCCAATGTAACATCCTCATTCAAAAAGGGAGAGATATTGAAAAAGGTAACTGGAGATAAGTTAGCTTAACGAGGCACTGTGAAAATTTTATGGAGCATTACATAAGTTGCTTGACAAATTTGAGCTCTTTAAGGAGGTAACATGCAGGATAGCTGAAACAGAAGCAGTGGATTGAATACATTTGGATTTGCAGAAGGTGTTTGATAAGTGCCACACATAGGCTTCTTAATAAGACCCATTGTATTTGAGATAGTATATTAGCACAGATAGAAGATTGGCCACCTAATAGAAAACAGAGAATTGAGAAAAGGGACAATATAAATGACTAGATGATTTCAGTAAGTGGCAAAGATCTGTCACCTATGAACTAAATTATAATAAAAGTCAGTGTATGCAACCCTTATTGATAGTGATTGCAAGTAAACTGTCACTCTGGAGAAAAATGAGAAGAGCAATAATTGTTGATCAAGTGGAAGAAGTCAGCAGCTAAAGAATCAAGAAACAGCTGAGGAGTTGACTAAATGTTTTAGACCATAAGACATAGGAGCAGATTGAGTCTGCTTCACCATTCAATTATGCTGACATGGTTCTCAATGGCAACCTGTAACTAGTCGAGTGCTTGTCCAGGATTCTCTGAATGTTAACTTGCAGGTTGAGTGATTAAGAAAGTGAACGTAATGTTGTCACTTATCTCAAGAGGATTGGAATATAAAAGCAGTGATGTGCTTTTGAGATTTTATAAAGCACTAGTTAGGCCCCATTTAGAATACTGTGCCTAATTTTGGGCCCCACACCTCAGGAAGGACATGCTGGCACTGGAGCGTGTCCAGCAGAGATTCACACAGATGATCCCTGGAATGGTAGGCCTAACATATGATGAACGACTGAGGATCCTGGGACTGTATTCATTAGAGTTTAGAAGGTTGAGGGGAGATCTAATAGAAACATACAAGATAATGCCTGGCTTAGAAAGGGTGGACGTTGGGAAGTTGTTTCCATTAGCCAGGGAGACTAGGACCCGCGGGCACAGCCTTAGAATTAGAGGGGGTAAATTTAGAATGGAAATGAGGAGACATTTCCTCAGCCAGAGAATGGTGGGCCTGTGGAATTCATTGCCACGGAGCGCAGTGGAGGCCGGGACGTTAAATGTCTTCAAGGCAGAGATTGATAATTTCTTGATCTCGCAAGGAATTAAGGGCTATGGGGAGAGTGCGGGTTAGTGGAGTTGAAATGTCCATCAGCCATGATTAAATGGCAGAGTGGCCCTAATGGGCCAAATGGCCTTATTTCCACTCCTATGTCTTATGGTCTTCTGGTCTAACTAGTGGATTGTCACAGGGATCAGTGCGAGAGCCACAATTACTTATATATTAATGACTTCGATGACAGAAGTAAATGTAGTATCACCAGGTTTGCACATGATACAAGTAGTGAGAATAACTATAAGAGTCTTCAGAGGGATATAAGTGGCTAGGCAAAAACTAGGCAGATGGAACATAATGTGGAAAAATGTATGTATATGCACTTTAGCATGAAGAATAGGGGAGCTCGATATTACTTAAAGGAAAAAAAGACAGCAGAAGGCTGCAGCACAGATGGATTCACTTGTTCTTAGATCCATAAATCACAAAATGCTACCTTCCAAGTTCAGCAGATACACCAAACATTTTATGAGACCAAGTGTAGCAGTTGATCATAAATTCCAGTTGATGAAGTGGTCCGCATAATCAAATAATAGAAACACACATTAATTAATAGAAACATACATCATAAATCACTTCAATAATACATTAAATAAAACTTACTGGCAGAGAGTTTTCTCATTTGCACCCTCAACTGACTATTTGGAGATTGTGATAATATTCAAAAACCCCTACAGTTTGGAAGTAAGCCATTTGGTCTGTCAAGTCCACACTAACCTTCTGAAGAACATCTCACCCCTACACCGACCCCTACCCCTACATTTCTCATAGCTAACCCATCTAGGCTGTGCATCCCTGAACACTTTAGGCAACTTAGCATGGTCAATCCACCTAATGTGCACATCTTTAGATTGTGGGAGGAAACTGGAGCATATCTATGCAGACACAGGGAGAATGTGCAAACCCCCCCACCCCCAATCTCCAGACATTTGAGGCGGGAATCAAACCCAAGTTCCTCGTACAGGCAGGCAGGAGTGCTAACTACTGAGCCACCATACAATGCCTTAATAAAACAGTCAACCTTGGATATTTCAGGAATATAATTTTAGCCAGTTTATCATGAATGCTTAAATGCTACTCAAAATAGTTTGCTGTATTTGGAAATACTAATGGTATGTTGTCCTTTACTTCAAAAGGAATGGAATATAAATTTGGGATGTCTTGCTGGAACTACACAAGGCACAAGTCAGACTACAACTGGAATGCTGAAAACAGTTTTGGTTCATTTATTTGTGGAAATATATACTGGCATTGGAGGCAGTTCAACAGTGGTTCATTAGGTTGATTCTGGGTATTGAGGAATTCTCTTATGAGACATTGACTAGCTTGTATTTATTGGACTTAAGATTGGGGAGGTGATCTTGTTGAAACATACAAGATTCAAAGGGGTCTTGACAGAGGAGAGTCTAGGACCAGAGGGCTTAACGCACCTGAGAATTTTTCTTCCTCTTAAAGGGTCATGAAATCTGTGAAGCGCGCTATAGAGGCGTGATCATCTAGAATATTCAGTACTGAGATGGAAAGATTTTAATCTGTAAGCAAATCAGGGATTATGAGGATAAGGTAGGAAAATTGAAATGAGGGTTATCAAATCAGCCGTGATCTTGTTGAATGTTGGAGCAGACGCATTTGGTCAAATGCCTACTTCTGCTCCCATGTCTTATAATCTTATGTTTGATTTGGTGTCTCTATATTTGATTAAATAATTTTGTTAAATTCTTTGTCTCAGTCTGACTAGGTCTACTCAGAACTCCATAGAATTGCAAACTGAGACTCTTTTGGAAATTCAGTCACTTCTACCATATTGCAAAATGCAAGCTTGTGCAATATTTTCATGTTACTTTATATATGACAATCTGTTCTGCGTACAGAGAATGCTGTAAGATATATGGAATGGTGTAGATGATTATAACGTCATTACTTTAATGTCACTCCTGCTTTTGAGAAGGCATGTGGCCCATTGCATGTTAAGAATAGATTGTATTTGATGCCAAGAGAAAATTAGGAAGGGCTGAATTATTATTAAAAGGTAATATTTGGGTGAGATGCATAAGGGAATGCATGAAACGGCCTGAAGATTCTCCAGAGAGAGAGAGAGAGAGAGACAGAGAGAATGGATGAATTGTCAAGAGGGAGGGGTAAGACAAGCAGGTGGAGATATACGCAGGCTGTTGCTTGAGGCCAAAAATCAATTGCTGGAATTGGAGTAGGCATATAAAAGGTTGGCAGTTCAAGCTAACGTGTAAACAAGGTAGCTAATGAGTAAAGATAATAAAATGTGAGGCTGGATGAACACAGCAGGCCAAGCAGCATCTCAGGAGCACAAAAGCTGACGTTTCGGGCCTAGACCCTTCATCAGAGAGGGGGATGGGGTGAGGGTTCTGGAATAAATAGGGAGAGAGGGGGAGACGGACCAAAGATGGAGAGAAAACAAGATAGGTGGAGAGGAGAGTATAGGTGGGGAGGTAGGGAGGGGATAGGTCAGTCCAGGGAAGACGGACAGGTCAAGGAGGTGGGATGAGGTTAGTAGGTAGATGGGGGTGTGGCTTCGGGTGGGAGGAAGGGATGGGTGAGAGGAAGAACAGGTTAGGGAGGCAGAGACAGGTTGGACTGGTTTTGGGACGCAGTGGGTGGAGGGGAAGAGCTGGGCTGGTTGTGTGGTGCAGTGGGGGGAGGGGACGAACTGGGCTGGTTTTGGGATGTGATGGGGGAAGGGGAGATTTTGAAACTGGTGAAGTCCACATTGATACCATTGGGCTGCAGGGTTCCCAGGCGGAATATGAGTTGCTGTTCCTGCAACCTTAGTGTGGCATCATAGTGGCACTGCAGGAGGCCCATGATGAACATGTCATCTAAAGACTGGAAGGTGCAGTTGTTTGTTGTGAACTGAGCGGAGGTGTTCTGCAAAGCGGTCCCCAAGCCTCCACTTGGTTTCCCCAATGTAGAGGAAGCCACACCGGGTACAGTGGATGCAGTATACCACATTGGCAGATGTGCAGGTGAACCTCTGCTTAATGTGGAATGTCATCTTGGGGCCTGGGATAGGGGTGAGGGAGAAGGTGTGGGGGCAAGTGTAGCATTTCCTGCGGTTGCAGGGGAAGGTGCCAGGTGTGGTGGGTTTGGAGGGCAGTGTGGAGCGAACAAGGGAGTCACAGAGAGAGTGGTCTCTCCGGAAAGCAGACAGGGGTGGGGATGGAAAAATGTCTTGGGTGGTGGGGTCAGATTGTAGATGGCGGAAGTGTCGGAGGATGATGCATTGTATCCGGAGGTTGGTGGGGTGGTGTGTGAGAACAAGGGGGATCCTCTTTGGGTGGTTGTGGCGGGGGCGGGGTGTGAGGGATGTGTTGCGGGAAATACAGGAGACGCGGTCAAGGGCGTTCTCGATCACTGTGGGGGGAAAGTTGCGGTCCTTGAAGAACTTGGACATCTGGGATGTGCGGGAGTGGAATGTCTTATCGTGGGAGCAGATGCGGCGGAGGCGCAGGAATTGGGAATAGTGGATGGAATTTTTGCAGGAGGGTGGGTGGGAGGAGGTGTATTCTAGGTAGCTGTGGGAGTCGGTGGGCTTGAAATGGACATCAGTTACAAGCTGGGAGCTGGTACAAGCCCTCTTCCGCACCTACACAGGCCCCAAACCCCACCCCTTCCTCCGGTACATTGATGACTGTATCGGCACCGCCTCTTGCTCCCCAGAGGAGCTCGAACAGTTCATCCACTTCACCAACACCTTCCACCCCAACCTTCAGTTCACCTGGGCCATCTCCAGCACATCCCTCACCTTCCTGGACCTCTCAGTCTCCATCTCAGGGCCTCTTCCAGCTAATGAGTAAAGCTCAGTGGAGCGGTCATTCAGGAGTGGAAAGAGGCAGCTCAGATTGAAGTGTTCTGAGGAAGGATCACCAGACCCAAAACATTTACTCTTATTTTTCTTCACAGATGCTACCAGACCTGCTGAGCTTTTCCAGCAATTTCTATTTTTATAGCTTAACTTGAAGTTGCGTCTCAGATGGGCATGTATTTGAACCTGTCTAACAATGATTTATATGTTTTTGTAACCAGTATTTCCGCAGTGCCATCCAGTTTTATCTCAAATTTCACAGATCTCTGCCTTTTCCGAAAGTGCTGATCTTTTAAAGACGAATAATTTCGAAGGCAAATGGAAGCTTGGGGTGAAATTATTTACATGTTTTTAACAAATATTTAAATATATTTAGTTCAAAGCATATGCCAGAAAAGCTTGATTCTAAGCTTCATTTGAATTTGTAAATTGGAAGCAGTTTCAGAACCCTATGGTGGCTGATAGCTTGCCTAAATCCAAAATTCACCCAATGAAGTCAAGTGCGAGAGTGTCAAAGTTGAACTTTGTTAGAATATTTACGTGCCATTTGCAACCTAATTTGTTAACTAATTTGATCCTTTTGATACAATGGAGTATACTGTGTGGAATTCATAATTGGTACTTCAACAACTCACATTTATAGGGCATGATTAATACAAAGAATGTTCCAGAGTGTTTCTTGGCTTTGTGTATGGAAAATAGGTGTCAAGCCAGAAAGGTAGCAAGACGTCATGTGACTGGAGGCTTGGTCAAAGACAATTTTGAAAGAAGGCATTAAAGATTTAGAAGTTTACAAAGGGAAATACAGAAATTGGGAGCCATACAACCGTCAGCTCTGATAATATTATTGAGACAAAGGGAGGAGAAAGTAAAATGCTAATCAGAACAATGCAGCGCTGTATTGGAGAGAATATAGGGGAAGTTAAGGTTATTGAAGGTTGCAAACATAGGGTAGAATTCATGAATGCAAATGCAAAATTAATGCACTTGAAAAATGAAGATATAAATTAGTGAGAATAACAAAGATGAAAGGTTAAATAAATTGAGATCAGAATAATTTAAATGGTGAACAGGCTCATGGTGCTGAATGACATAACTTTGTTTCCATATTCTTACAAATGATTTTTGATCAGGACAGGAGGCATGCGACAGAGTTTTGCACAAGTTGAACTTTTGCAGTGTTAGCTTGAGGAAAAACTGTAGCTAAAATTTTAAAAAAATGAAAATGATGAAAATATGTCAGCAAATGTGCAGAGAAACAACCTTACTCCCAAACATTATTAATGCTTTTCTATATGAATACTGACAAGTTACTGTGTATTTTCAACGTTCAATTGCTCTGAAACTCGGCCACATGTATCCTGCCCTGCTCAAATATCATTAGTCGGAACATAGGAACATGAGCAGGTCATTCAACTCTTGAACCTGTTTCAAATTTATTTAGATCTGTATCTCAATTCAATTTACCCATTAATCTCCAATGTCATCACAAATTTGTGTTGGCTTTTGCTCGTTCACTGCAATAAATGACCAAATAAACTCAATCATACAGCATGGAAACAAACCGTTTGATCCAACTGGTCCACAGCAACCATATTCCCAAGTGAAAATAGTCCCACCTGCTTGCATGTGGCTCACATCCCTCCAAACTTTTCCTGTTCACGTATTTATCCAAATGTCTTTCAAACATTTTAACTGTAACTACCACTTTCTCCGGCAGCGCAGTTCATTCCACACACTAACCACTTGCTGTGTAAAAAGGTTTCCCCTCATGTCCTTTTTAATTCTTTCTCTTCTCATGTTAAAATATGTCCCCTAGTTTTGAACTCTCTCACTTTAGGGAAAATACCTTTGTTATTCATGCCCCTCATGATTTGAGAAACCTTTATAAGGTCCACCTCTCAACCGCATATGCTCTAGCCCCAGCCTATTATAACCCAGACCCTACTTGACCGACAGAGCAGTTCCAAAATTTGCATACAATACAAAACTTGGAAGTGTTGTGAATATGAAGAAGATGGTGCAGAATTTCAAAACGATATAGAAGCTTGGTGGAATGAGTAGATGAATAACAGATGAGATTTAATGCAGAAAATTTGGAGGAATTCATTTTCGTGAAATGTATCCTGAGAAGCAATTCTCACGGAGGTACATGATCAGAAGTATCAGTGTGTATGTGCACAAATCATTGAGGTTTCAGAACAGGTTGTGAGAATGGTTACAAAACATACAGCAGCATAGGCTTTATTGGTAGAGGCATTAAAATAAAAAGCAAGACATTATTGTTAAACTTGGATAGAATTCCTCAACTGGAACATTGCATCCACTTCTACCATCACGTTTTGGGAAGATTCACAAAAATGTTTTCATAGATAAAGAAATTCGGTTACATTGATAAGTTGCGGAGTTAGGACTGTTTTCCTTTGAGAAAGATCGAGAGGAGATTTGATACATCCATGTAAAGTCACAGGGTAGTTGACAGATTAATTGTGAGACCAGTCGGTGGATTGATCAGGAACCGGAAGGCACAGATTTAGGATAATTGTTAACAGTTGTGGTACTAACATCATCATGCAACCAGTGACCAGGCTCTGGAATATACTTTCTGAATAATAAAGGCCTTCAAAAGAGAATCCGATTTTATCTGAAAGGGGAAGACTTGAGTTGGGGTGTGTACCAAGATGTGACTTGCTCCTTCATCGCCGCAGCACAGACAGGACGGGCTGAATGGCCTCCCTCCAAGCCGTGTCCATTGTGTACTGGGGAACAGTGTTGGTGCGCCCTCTGATGGGGACGATGGCACCGTACGCCCGCTGCTCCCTCTGCCGGTACTCTCTGCCCTGTGCGGTGCCTGGCCTGGGGACGCGCCCTGACTTCCACCTCGCTCGTGTGCAACATGGAAGCCGACAGGGTGGTACGGGAGGCAGCTGGAGACTCGCAAGGTGGGAGGTCCGGTGTAAGCTGCGCCGATGAAGAACTAAACGTCTTGCAGGAACTGTCAGAGTTGCCGGTGGAGATGGCGGGGAAGAGGCCGACATGCTCCCGCTGCAGGTACTGAAAGTGATGTTGGGGCAGTAGGAGCGGGGCCTCGGTGAGCCCGAGTCAGGAGCTGAGTGTCACAGGGCGGAACATCCTGCATCCCCTCAACCAAACTAACAGCAGTGTTTCTTTGCATTGAAACATGTATGTCTCAAGCCCCTATAAATGCTATCGTAATCAAGTATTTAAATAACTTTGAAATTTTAAATCATTACTAATCGCTCGGTACCGGGTAATCTTTGTGGGTCTCGCTAGTTTTGACTGAAAGGGGACGGCAGCTTATTGCCCATGTCCTTAAATCATCGGTCGCCATGGAAACCGAGAGACGCTCATGGATTGGGAATGTCCTGTTGCAGTTCTCACGTTTGGAAACACCTTGACATCGGTACTTTGTCTCATGAAATAATTCGTGCAAATAGTTACAGTAGTGGCGGCCATATGATCCGTCATGTTCATGTGACCTCGCTGCCAGAGTTACTAGACCTGTTCCATTTTCCACATAAGCCTTGCAACATATCTCTTCTGATAATTGGCTACTTATCTTTTGGAAGACATAATTGTGCCTGCCACCACCAAACTCTCAAGCAGATCCAAAGCACTGCATAAAATATTTTTCCTTCTGTCGCCTCAAGTTCTTTTGCTGTTCAATTTACGTCAAATTATAGAGTTAGGCAGGATAGAAAGAGGCCCTTCTGCCCATCATGCCTGCACAAATTATCAGGCACCCATCTACTCTAGTCTTGTTTGCAATGTTTGGCCTTTTGCTTTATATGCTATTGCACTTCACATGCTCATCTTAAATGTTTCGATGAGTTCTGGCCCGTACCACCCGTTTTAGGCAGTGAGTTCAGACACCCATTGCTCTCTGGGTGAAAAAAATGAATTCCTAAACGCCACCTAAACTTGCTGTTTCTCCCCTTGACTATGCCGCCCAGGATTATTGACCCCTCTACTAAGGGAAAGGTTATTTTCCTCTATACCCTATATATGCCCCATATCATGGATTCAGTCAGGCATCCCCTCAACCTTCTGTGTTGTTAGAAAAACAATCCCAGCCTATCTGGCCTGTATTCTTGAAATATTTAAGCCCAGGCAACATCTTGGTGAATCTCCTCTGCACAGTACTCCAGCTGTGGCCCAACAATAATTTCTGGATTTTTCTTCGTACACTGTCCAGACAGCACATGATTTTGAACCTCTATCAAATCTCTTAACTTTCTCTGAAGGTACCAGGCCCTGATTCATCAATTTATATATGAAAATAATGTATCTCAATCCTGTAAGCCGCCCACTGCCTTTACTTCCTGATATGCATTGCCCAGAATTGAATGTATTATTCCCGTTGAGGCCCAACCACTGTTTAGTAGGTGGCCAGTATAATATCCTTGCTCCTGTACAATTGGTTTTATTAAGTGTTAACTCCTTTCAAAAACCTGTCCTGTCCTGTTGAGCGATATGTGCATATATACCCCAAAGTACTTCTGGTTCTGCAGGCATTGTACCTTTTCTGTTACACATGATAGAATTGTACCCTTTCCATTGCCTTCCTGCCTGGACATTGGTGCAGCATGCAAATAGGTCAGGCAAAAAATGTGTGCATGTTATTTAAAGTGAATACAGCGAAAACCAGTAACTGAAATATTTGGATGTAAAGAAATTCTCGAGTGGAAGATTGAGATGAATTTAAAAAAAAGTTGCCCAAGACATTCAAAGAAGAATATTGTGCGATATATATTTTTTCACAGTATTTCTAAAACTATTTGCAAGAGCATTGTTAGATAATACCATGTATAAACATGATCTGTTACCAAGAGTGATCTGTGCGGTACCTAATCTGTGTTTTTAACCATTGAAAAATTTACTCTGGTAAATAAGAACAGTTAAAGAATATTTTCAGTTTCTAGGAAATTTTCAAATATAGTATATGTGAATAGCAAAGGTCTTTTCCCTAAGGTGGGAGGAGTTCAAAAGTAGGGGACATATTTTAACGTGAAAGGCGAAAGGTTTAAAAAGGATGAGGGGCAAACTTTTTACATATGAAGTGGTTAGTATGTGGAATAAGTGTTACTGTACCTGCATCCAATGCTTAAAATACATTTGGATAAATACATGAATAGGAAAAGTTTGGAGGGATATGGACCACACACAGGCAGGGTGGGACTAGTTTCATTTGAGAACATGGTCGGCGTGGACAAGTTGGACGAAACCATCTGTTTCCATGCTGACTGACTGTATACTAATATGCATGAGTCTATTGTCTGAAATGTTAAGAAGCATTCTAAACTGTGATACACATGATGATCTCCTGCAACAGAAAGTATAATGTCTGAGCCATGATTATTTGTTTTGCATGTTTTGTTCTGAGAAGTGGAATGTTTAGTGGGATGTATGGAACTAGAGATAATTCCAGTCATGTTCAGGAAGGCAGAGGTAGACATGGAATTAGATCATTAGATCAATGAGTATGTAAAGTACATGATTCAGAATTTTAATAATAAACCGTTGGATGAGAGAGAAATAATACTAATCTATTTATTCATACTTAGCAAAAGGTGTTGAAAGCACTTTTGAAATATATTTCCTCCTGGTCTGATTTTTAATCAGAATGTTGTAGCTATGTCATGGATTTTTTTTGTTGTTGACTCAAAATCTTAAATCTTTTGGTTAGCTTCAATTAGTATGATCTTAATTGTCAAGGTAGTGTACTAGACAATGAAGAACATTACCTTATCAATATCCTCAGATTTTTTTCTCTGTCCACAATGGTTGCAAAAGAGATTTTCAAACAATTTTTAATTAAAACGTTGTAATTTCCTCCTCAGTGATAGTTGTTTGCTCACTGCTGCTTTTTAATTTTGTACCTTTTATCCCATCTTTATTGTAGTTGTTTGGTTATTGTTCATTTCAACTTTCCACTGGTAAGTTACAGATTTAGTTGTAATTTGTGACTTTTCTATGAATGTAAAACTGGAGCGAGATGCAACAGCAGCACAGATTTGCCTGTGTACCCATATTTATAGACACAGAATCATGGCTATTAATTGATTGTGGTTAAATGACTAAGCAATTTTTACACATGCCAAGTTTTTTAAAAAAGATGTTCCATAGCATTGGTAGCCGGAGTCATGAGTGTGATTTAACTTGGTGCATTGTGAAGGGAATTGGCAAAATTTCTGAATTGGATAGGGTGAAGGAGTGTAGGATTTGGCTCACAGATGGATTAGTGGGAGCATTGTAGTGAATAACCAGTCTGTAAGTGCTAATTTGTAGATTTATAATCAGTTTACACAAACATTGCGCTCTGAGTGAGAAAAATTGTGATTAATGGAGTTCAACATGAGAATATACATAATTCTTTGACATTTGCATCATCTGTAGGCGGGGTGGTTAAGAAGGCATTTAGCATGCTCGACTTAATTGCTTGGACTTTTGATTATAGGGGTTGGTATGTCATTTGATATTGTACAGGACGATGCAGAACGACTGGTGGTCAAAACTGGCAGAACAAACACAGCAGTATGCAGACACTGGCAACACCAGAGCTTTTTATGAGTCTCTGCGCACGATGTGTGGACCGACCGGCCAACTTCAGGCCCCTTTGCGCTCTGCTGACGGTGCCAGTTTGCTTACTGACAAAGAAGCCATCATGGAGCAATGGACAGAACACTACGAGAACCTCTTCGCGGACAATCACCAAGTACAAACAGCATCCATCGAGAGAATCCCGCAGCAGGACATCAGATCCGAACTCGACCGTCCACCAACGCTGGATGAGGTTCAATCTGCCATCTCTAAGCTGAAACTCCACAAAGCCCCCGGTATCGACGGAATCCCCGCAGAAGTATACAAATTAGGAGGAGCTTCGCTCCTGAACGAACTCACCAACCTATTTACACTCTGTTGGGAACAGGGTGAGGTGCCAGCTGATCTATGTGATTCTGTGATAGTCTCCCTGTATAAGAACAAGGGTGAGAAATCGGACTGTTCGAACTACAGAGGTGTCACTCTGCTTTCTACGGCCGGGAAGATTCTCTCCAGAATCCTCTTGGACAGACTGATTCCCACCATTGTGGAGGACAACCTGACAGAAAGCCAATGTGGTTTTAGAGCGAACAGAAGCACATCCAACATGATCTTCGCACTACGCCAACTTCAGGAGAAATGCCGTGAGCAGAACGTTGGACTGTACACGGCATTCATTGACTTCACCAAAGCCTTCGATACTGTCAGCCGAGACGGTCTATGGAAAATCCTGGGGAAGCTCGGATGCCCGCCTAAGTACTGAACCATCCTACAGCAACTTCATGAAGGTCAGAGCGGGGAGGTGAAATACAACGGTGACCTATCACACCCATTCCCCATCAGCAACGGCATGAAGCAGGGCTGCGTCTTGGCACCAACGCTCTTCGCCATCTTCTTCAACATGATGCTGCAGGAAGCGAAGGAGGGCATCACGAAAGCATCTACATTCACTTCCGCCCGGACAGCAATGTCTTCAATCTGCACCGCTTCCTCGCTCGCACAAAGACAACACGGGAGCCCATCATGGAGCCGCTGTATGCGGACAACTGTGCCCTACTCTCACACACAGAAGATGCGCTACAGACTGCAGTGACACGCCTCTCCGAAGCTGCGAAGGCTTTCGGGCTAACGATCAGTCTGAAGAAGACGGAGATCCTGTACCAGAAGCCACTGCGCGGCACATACAATCCACCTCGAATCTCGATCGACGGCCACCCCCTCAACACGGTCGAACGTTTCACGTACCTGGGAAGCATAATCTCCAACAATGCTACAATCACAGGAGACGTCGACAATTGCCTTTCGAAAGCAAGTAGCGCCTTCAGGCGACTGTGGAAGCGTGTATGGGGAAACCACTCTAAGCATGTCGACAAAAATCCAGGTTTACAAGGCCATGGTCGTCACCACACTGCTCTACGGCTCCGAAGCCTGGGTTCTGTATCGGAAACAGATGCAGCTGCTGGAACGATTCCACCGACGTTGCCTGCGCTCTATATCAGGCATCACGGTGTCTCTAACAATGAAGTGCTGGAAAAGGCCTGGCTCCTCAGCATCGAAGCGACCCTTCTCCTGAAGCAACTTTGATGGTCGGGTCACGTATTGCGAATGGACAACACCAGAATACCCAAGACAGTGTTCTTCGGGGAACTCTGTTGACGGCAAAAGAAACCGCGGTGCCCCGCACAAGCGCTACAAGGACCAACTGAAGCAACAGCTGTCTCAGGCCGGCATCGCCTCAATGGATTGGCGAAAGCTGGCCTCTGACAGGGACGCATGGCGGAAGAAAACTATGACGGCAATGGAGCAGTTCGAATGTTCGAGGAGAGCAGCAGCAGAGGACAGACGGAAACGCAGGAAGGAGCACTCATCTCAAGCCCCGCTGTCCGGAGCATTCCCCTGCCCTCATTGCCCTAGGATCTGCAGGTCCAGAATAGGACTCTACAGCCACCAACGGTTGTGCAAATGAAATCACAGACGAATCTCTTCCCAACTGATCTTCGCAAGCGAAGAATCTGCCTGATGATGATGAGGGTGTCGATAGGGCTTCTTCTGGAGTACTGTGTCCAGTCTGGTCCCCGTGTTGTAGGATGGATATTATCAAGCTGGAGCTGGCTCGGAAAAGATTTACCAGGATGATGCCAGGAATGGAGGGTCTGAGTTAGAACGAGAGGCTGGATAGGCTTGGACTTTTTTCATTGGAGCACAGGAAGTAGAGCGGTGAACTTATGGAAGTTTATAAAATCATGAGAGTATAGATAAGGTGAATGGTAGGTGTCTTTTCCCTCGGGCAAGGGATTTCAAGCCGGGGGGCATATTTTTAAGGTGCGAGCAGAAAGATTTTAAAAAAGGTATGAGGAGCAACTTTTTTTACATGGAGTGATTTGTGTGTGGAATGAACTTCCAGAGGAAATGGTGGATGTGGGTACTGTCACAAAGTTTAAAAGACTTTCGGATAGGCCTATGATGGGAGGGATATGGGCCTAGCACCAGCAGGTGGGCTAATTTAATTGGGATTATGGTCAGCCTGGACTGGTTGGACCGAAGGGTCTGTTTCCGTGCTGTATGGCTCCACAACTCTATGCCTAAGGTCATTCACTTTGAATTCTAGGAAAAATAAATTAGATATTTTCAAAATGAGGAGAAGCCAGAAACTTTGGATAAACAAATTAATTTGTGTGACGACTTGCACACATTAGTAGTAACTAGTTATCAGTAAAAAGAAAAATGAAGACTTCTTTATTTCATCGGAATTATCTTATAAAGGGTAGGATGTTATATTATCAAAAACACTGTATCCATAAAATTTTGGAAAACCACCTTCAAATTTGTCATTGTTTCGTGGCATTACATAGAGTAAACAATCTGGATAGAATACTGTACATAACTTTGCACTCTGAAGTGTCACACTACAATTACTTCAGAATGTTGTGAATGAATTTTTTTGTGTGGAATTGGAGCTTCAGTTTCAGACACCTTGGTAAGACCACCTTTGGAGTATTGTATTGAGTTGTGGGCATTGTATCTTGGAAAGGATATATAAACCTTAATGGGGGGGTATATTGCACATTTATAATTTTCTCTCAGTGAGTTGTAAGGAATATAAAATTAAAGACTGAAGTATTATTGTTCAAGTATTGAAGTATTGCACTATTCCTTCCTCACGAAATATCTTCCCAACAGTACACTTTTGCCCTGAATATTTTTTTTTAAAATAATATTGTTTAACCTCAGGACTTTGATATGGACCTTATCTGTATGTGTCAATAATCAGAGTCCTTTACAAATTTCCACCTGTATGCAGTTTTTTTTTTAACAGTTGCTTTGAGTAGTCCAAGAAACATAAATCAAAAATCCTCTCAAAATATCTTATGGAACAATTTAACAAGAGAAATGTTTCAAAGTTAACTTGATGGTGTGATAACATACTGTATTTACAAAACAAATAGTTCCTGGAATATAGTAATTTAAATTGTTTTTTCTCAGCAAAATTATCTTCGAAAATATTCATATCACCTTGTTTTGGTGTTCCATACAAAAACAAAGCATAATCTGGTTACTTTCCCATTTCATGATTGTCATGGGGGATTTTGGCCTCAGTGCTCCGTCGTCAATGTATAGAAATAAATGAGGGAATGACACTTTAAAGCCGTAAATTCTGTCAAACGCTGTAGATTTTCCTTGAATCAAATGCTGTGCAAATGAAGAGCAAGACACAAAAAAGTGGATTTTTAAAATTGCATTGTATTAAGTTTCTTTGGATGACATAGCTCCAGAAGGCGAGATGGATTCTCTAAGGTTTTTGCAAAGATTTGTAGCTTGGGTTGTATGGATTAGGGGAGGCAATGGCCTCGCAGTATTATCACTGGACTGTTAGTCCAGAAAATCCGATAATGCTCTGGGGATCCGGGTTTGGTCCCACCACAACAGATGGTGGAACTTGAATTCAATAAATATCTAGAATTAAGAATCAAATGATGACTGTGAATCCATTGTTGATTGTTGGAAAAACCCATCTGGTTCACGAATGTCCCTCAGGGGAGGGAACTGCCATCCTTATCCGGCCTACATGAGTTCCTGCTTCCTTGAATAATGTGGCCAGTTTCTTTGGCTAGCGGGATGTCAGTTGACATGAATAATGCTCTGACATCAAAGGATACCACAATCTCGTTGTCACTAGTTTTTAATGTTCTTGAGGGTATTGAGGAGTTCTTGGCTGGAGTGGATGGAATGGAGTGATTTGTCAACTAGGTGTTTCAGTGTCTGTTGTAGGCCCTTGGCCAACTTGTGTGATGGTGTGCCCAGTAGGGAGACAGTGGGTCTGAAGGGGATGTCTGGTTTGTTTACTTTAGGGAGTCCATAGAAGTGGGGGGTGTTTGTGGCTTCTGGTTTAGTTCTCTTGTGGTCCGTCTTGATTATCTGTCCTGCATTCTTTAGTCTCTTCAGTGTTTGAGTGATCCTATTCCCTGGCTGTGGTGTTGGGTCTACCACCACCTCTCAGTAGGTGTTTGTATCTGCGAGTAGTGCCTATGCTTTCTCAACATAGCCCAGTTTGTTCATAATGAAGGTCATGCGCCTTTATCCGCAAGTGCCGACTAAATAGACAACACCAAGACAACACAGTATGCCTTAACACACTGGCCACACTGCCCTACATCAAGAACAGGTTAGAAATGACGACAAGATTCCTATGACCATTAGGAGTCATGGTAGCACATAAGCCCACAACCCCACAGTCATGCTATGACAAACACTCATAAGGATTAAAGACCCCCATACACACAACATACAGAAACAATGCAGTTTACAAAATACCATGCACAGACTGCTACAAACATTACATTGGACAGACAGGAAGGACACTGGCCATCAGAATACACAAACATTAACTAGCAGCAAAATGACGTGACAAACCTTCCCTGATATCAGTATACTCGGACAATGAAGGCCATCAGTTTAACAGGGACAATGTAACCATAGTAGCCCAAGCCAAACGTAGACATGTACGGAATTCCTAGAGGCTTGGTTCTCAACCCATAGTGCAATCAACAAGCATATAGAATTGGACTCCATGTACAAAGTCACACAGAACAGAACCGGAAATGATACTACTCACCATAATGGACCGTACAGTATAAATTCTGAGCGACGTAGAACAACATTGCTTCGTCGGAGGCATCACTGATGATATTACCTCGCATGGTGATGAAACATCTGCATGAAACAAGTCAGCTCAGCAAATAAGTCAACAACTTCAAGATAGATTCTTGTTTTACACTTTGGGCGCACATTATTATCACAGCTAAATCTATTACAGCAGGAACTAATGTACGTTCTTTAATAACTTCCCTGTGAATTTTGTATTTGAAATAACAGCAGCAATATTTGTTAAAGGTGGAATGTACACTAACGACTGGCTGAGAAATACTCAGCTGACTCACATCTCACACTTTGACTTCATGGAGAAAATGCACATTTATCCCAAAGCATGTTATGGATTCCGTGCTAGGAGGTTTACAGTGGAATAATATCACCATTCTTTTGCTGTGCGTGACTCAAAATCCTGGAATACCCTTCCAAATAACACTGTGGGTGTACCTACACTATGTGAATTGCAACAGTTAAGATGAGAGGAGAAAGATTTAAAATGGACATAAAGCACACTTTTTCACGCAGAGGATGGCTCGTGTATGGAAATAGCTGCCCTAGGAAGTGGTGGAGGCTGGTATATTTACAACATTTAAAAGGCATCTGGATAAATATATGAATAGGAGGGGTTTGGAGGGGTATGGGCCAAATGCTGACAAATGGGACTAGATTAAGTTAGGCTATCTGATCGGCATGGACAAGTTGGACCAAAGGGCCTGTTTCCATGCTGTATAACACTATGACTATAAGACAGTACACCATCACCACCTCGCAAATAATTAAGCCTCTTATCCCCTCAATCCTGCTCCACCATTGAAGATTTTGGAAGGACTGATTACTCTGCATTGCTGCCAACTCCCAATAACCTTTAATCCCTTGCTTCAAAATATCTATCTACACCTGTCTTAAAAATATTCAAGGACTTTTCTTCCACCATCTTTTCAGGGAACATTCCAAAGATTCTCAGATCTGAAGGAAAAAAAAATGCCTGATGTGTTTTAAATGGGTGACTCCTGATTTTTAAACAGTGACCACTAGCTCTATTTTCTCTAATAAGAAGAAGAATCTTTTTTCACATCTGCTTTCTGGATGCCACATCTTTGCCTACTCAAGTAACCTATATAAGTTTTCAATATCATTTGTCCTTTTCACAACTTACTTTCTGTTTATTGTCTATCTGTCATTTATGAAAATTGTAAACAGTTGAGGTCTCAGCTTCAAACCCTGTGGTACACCACAAATTAGATTTTAGCAACCTGTGAAAAGCCTATTTATATCTATGCTCAGCTTTCTGTTTGCCAGCTAATTTTCTATTCAAGCCAATATGCGATCTTGTACATCTGAGTTTTTAATTTCTGGAGTAACCTTTGATGTGGTACCTTATCAAATGCCTTCTAGAAATTTAAAATACAGTACACCGACCAATTCCCCTCTATCCACAGCAATTGTTACCCTCTCAAAGATCTACACTAGATTGGTTAAACATTATTCCCCTTTCACAAAATTATGTTGACCCTGTCTGATTGCATTGAACTCATCCAAGTGCCTTGCTATAACTTCTTTACTTATGTCATCCAACATCTTCTCTATGACCAATGTGAAGCTAATTGGCCTGTAGTTTGTAGGTTTCTGTCTATCTCGTTGGAATAAGTGAATTTCATTCACAATGTTACAATCTAGTCCCTGAATCAAGAGAGTTATGAAAAAAAAACAAAACCAATGCATCAACTGTCTTACCAGCCACTTCTTTTAACATTCTAGGATGAAGCCCATGAAGACCTAGGCACTTGGCAATCCACAGCTCCAACAATTTACACAGTATCACTTGTCTCGTGGTTGTGATTTTTCCCGAGTTCTTCCCTCCCTTCCGTTTCCTGACATGTTGCTGCTTTTGGAATATTTTGCGTGTCCTCTATCACAAAGACAGATGCAATTCCTTGTACTCTCCGGCCACATTCGGCTCAGATGCCATTTATAAATCTGCCAATGACACCACCGTAGTGGGTTGGATCTCAAACAACAACAAGATAGCATACAAGGAAGAAATTGTATCAGTGATAATGGGAACTGCAGATGCTGGAGAATCCAAGATAATAAAATGTGAGGCTGGATGAACACAGCAGGCCCAGCAGCATCTCGGGAGCACAAAAGCTGACGTTTCGGGCCTAGACCCTTCATCAGAGAGGGGGATGGGGTGAGGGTTCTGGAATAAATAGGGAGAGAGGGGGAGGCGGACCGAAGATGGAGAGAAAAGAAGATAGGTGGAGAGAGTATAGGTGGGGAGGTAGGGAGGGGATAGGTCAGTCCAGGGAAGACGGACAGGTCAAGGAGGTGGGATGAGGTTAGTAGGTAGGAGATGGAGGTGCGGCTTGGGGTGGGAGGAAGGGATGGGTGAGAGGAAGAACAGGT
This sequence comes from Stegostoma tigrinum, assembly GCF_030684315.1. NCBI lineage: Eukaryota > Metazoa > Chordata > Chondrichthyes > Orectolobiformes > Stegostomatidae > Stegostoma > Stegostoma tigrinum. The sequence goes on from NC_081356.1 coordinate 75,186,128, forward strand.
TAGGGAGACAGAGACAGGTTGGACTGGTTTTGGGATGCAGTGGGTGGAGGGGAAGAGCTGGGCTGGTTGTGTGGTGCAGTGGGGGGAGGGGACGAACTGGGCTGGTTTAGGGATGCAGTGGGGGAAGGGGAGATTTTGAAGCTGGTGAAGTCCACATTGATACCATTGGGCTGCAGGGTTCCCAAGCGGAATATGAGTTGCTGTTCCTGGAACCTTCTGGTGGCATCATTGTGGCACTGCAGGAGGCCCGTGATGGACATGTCATCTAAAGAATGGGAGGGGGAGTGGAAAAGGTTTGCGACTGGGAGGTGCAGTCGTTTATTGCGAACCGAGCGGAGGTGTTCTGCAAAGCGGTCCCCCAAGCCTGTTCTTCCTCTCACCCATCCCTTCCTCCCACCCCAAGCCGCACCTCCATCTCCTACCTACTAACCTCATCCCACCTCCTTGACCTGTCCGTCTTCCCTGGACTGACCTATCCCCTCCCTACCTCCCCACCTATACTCTCCTCTCCACCAATCTTCTTTTCTCTCCATCTTCAGTCCGCCTCCCCCTCTCTCCCTATTTATTCCAGAACCCTCACCCCATCCCCCTCTCTGATGAAGGGTCTAGGCCCGAAACGTCAGCTTTTGTGCTCCCGAGATGCTGCTGGGCCTGCTGTGTTCATCCAGCCTCACATTTTATTATCTAGCTTACAAGGAAGAGACAGCTTAGTGGCGTGGTGTAAAGACAACAATCTCTCTCTCTCTCTCTCAATATCAGCAAAATAAAGGAGCTAGCCATCAACTTCAGCAAGCAAAGTGGAGGACATGCCCCTGCCCGTATCAATGGTGCTGAGGTGAAGATGGTCGAGAGCTACAAGTTCCTCAGAGTTCCTCAGAGTATATATCACCAATGATCTATCCTCATCCATCCACATTGATACAGTATTCAAGCAAGCACAGCAATATGTCTACTTCCTCAAAAGGCATGGGAAACTTGGCATGTCTGGAATGATTGTTACCAATTATTATAGAAAGCATCCTATCTGGATACATCATCACAATGTTCTGTTGCAACTCCTGAGCTCAATGCTGTAAGAAATTACAGAGTTGTAATCACAACAAACAGCCTTCCTTCCATTGACTCGATCTACACTTCCCACTGCCATGGGAAACAGACAGCTTAATTAAAGACCCCTCCCACCCTGTTTACACTGTCTTCCACCTTCTTCCATCAGGTAGAAGATACAAAAGTTTGAAAACACGTACTAACACATTTTAAGATCAGCTTCTTCCCTGTTGTAGTCAGACTTATGAATGAACCTGTTATGTATGAGAGTTGAGATAATAAAATGTGAGGCTGGATGAACACAGCAGGCCAAGCAGCATCTCAGGAGCACCAAAGCTGATGTTTCGGGCCTAGACCCTTCATCAGAGTGCTCCTGAGATGCTGCTTGGCCTGCTGTGTTCATCCAGCCTCACGTTTTATTATCTTGGAATTCTCCAGCATCTGCAGTTCCCATTATCTATGTATGAGAGTTGATCTTTCTTTGCACCTTCTCTGTAGCTGTAAAGCTATGTTCTGCATTCCATTTGATTACCCTAATGTACTTCTGTTTGGTAGCACTCGAAACAATAATTTTCACTGTATCTCGGTACATGTGACAATAATAAATCAAACAGTATCAATACCTGTTTAATTCAATTGCCCTTCATTTTACATATCTATCTCATTAACAACACCAGGTCTAATATAGCCTGCTCTCTGGTTAGCCCCAGAACTGTTTTAAGAAACTATCCTTAAAAATATCCTGTGAACTCCTAGGCTATTTTTGTCTATCTGACATTTCCAGTCACGGTGTAATTAAAATCTCATGTAATTATCACCATATCTTTCACTCTAATTATTCCTTTAAGTTCCACCTTACTATAGAGATACTAAAGGGGAGCATGTACACCACTCCATAAATGACTTCCTGCCTTTATCATTTCTCATTTCTACTTAACTTATTTCCATGCTTAACATTCCAAAACCAAGATCACCCTTCCATATCACTACTATCATTAACTAACAGAACCACCTGCCACCTTTTGCTAGTTTCCTGTCATTCCTAAATGACCTGCACCTTTCAAGATTCAGATACCAATCCTTGTTATCCCACAGCTCTGCCTCTCTAATGGCTTATTCATTTCTATTTGCACTCTGTTATTTTTTGTTTGGAATGTTACCTGCATTTTATATTATGCTTTTACTCTCTTTGTAAATTCTACTTTTATTTGTTGGTTCACTCTTAGATTCTTCCTCTTTATTCCTTCCTGTTATGGTCTGGTTATCATTTTCCATATTAACACATTTGTCTTTGGTCTTGATTTGACTCTGATTTGCCACATCTTCCCGTAGTTGATCCCTTGCCCTCACTGTTCTATTTAAAATCTTTTCTATTTTCTCCTGGTTGGCAAGAATATTGGCCCCGGCATGTTTCAGGTAGACACCACCGCATTAGTACAGCAATGACCCTATAAATTGAGTAGCTGCACGTTTAGAACATAGAACATAGAACAGTACAGCACAGAACAGGCCCTTCAGCCCACAATGTTGTGCCGACCATTGATCCTCATGTATGCACCCTCAAATTTCTGTGACCATATGCATGTCCAGCAGTCTCTTAAATGTTCCCAATGACCTTGCTTCCACAACTGCTGCTGGCAACGCATTCCATGCTCTCACAACTCTCTGTGTAAAGAACCCGCCTCTGACATCCCCTCTATACTTTCCTCCAACCAGCTTAAAACTATGACCCCTCGTGTTAGCCATTTCTGCCCTGGGAAATAGTCTCTGGCTATCAACTCTATCTATGCCTCTCATTATCTTGTATACCTCAATTAGGTCCCCTCTCCTTCTCCTTTTCTCCAATGAAAAGAGACCGAGCTCGGTCAACCTCTCTTCATAAGATAAGCCCTCCAGTCCAGGCAGCATCCTGGTAAACCTCCTCTGAACCCTCTCCAAAGCATCCACATCTTTCCTATAATAGGGCAACCAGAACTGGACGCAGTATTCCAAGTGCGGTCTAACCAAAGTTTGTGCCACCATTCCAGTATTCTGTGTCAACATGCTGATCATTGAATTGCTTTGCTCGTGTGCCTCGGAAGCCTGCACAGCCATTGATAAAATGAAATGGAATGCTGATTCCCCAGTAGCGGCATCAATGCCCACAAACCTACTTCTTTCCCACCAGTCTTGTCCCATGCTGGGGCCAGTATTCTTGCCGGATTCATAATTAAGGAAGTAGACAAGATTTTAAACAGAACACTGAGGATAAGGAATTAAGGTGTAGAGCTGGATGAACACAGCAGACCAAGCAGCATCAGAGGAGCAGAAAGGCTGACATTTCGGGCCTAGACCCTTCTTCAGAAGGCCCGAAACATCTGCCTTTCTGCTCCTCTGATGCTGCTTGGCCTGCTGTGTTCATCCAGCTCTACACCTTGTTATTTCGGATTTTCCAGCATCTGCAATTCCTACGATCACCGAGGACAAGGAATCAACTTTAGGAAGATGTGCCAAATCAAAGAGTTGAATCAAGACCAAAGACAAACATGTTAGCACGGAAAACTGAGCAGACTGTAACAGAAAAGAATAAAGAGTACGGATCTAAGAGAACCAATAAATAAAACAAAGACATAATATAATATGAAAGACCCTGTATCTGAATGCAAATACCATTCAAAACAAATAAAATTGAACTGAGAGTACAAATAGAAATGAATAATTATGTTCTGGTAACCAATAGAGAGAGAGACAGGTATGAGAGGGGTAGTTTTGTGGGGAACCAGTGTTGCTACTGGGGGAATCAATGCCCCCCAAACCACCTTCTCTCGAACCAATCTTTGATCGCTGCATTTGTCTCTGATCTGATACGACATATGCCAATTTGCATTGACTGGTAATAATGTGGATTTTATGCTGTTTGAGGTTCTGCTTAATTTAGAAGAATGAGAGGTGATCTTATTTGAAATGTCCGTGATCCTGCGAGTCCTTTGTGGTGTAGATGCTGTGAGGACATTACCTCTTCTGGAAGAGACCAGAATGCAAGGACAGAGTTCAAGAATTTAAGTCTCCCTTTTGTGACCAAAATTAAGAGAATAATTTCTCAGTGTAATCTTTTTCCCCAGAAAACACTAGACGCTAGGTCATTGAATTTATCCAAGGCAAGACTGATCTATGTTTCAAATCTCGGGAGCCCAGAATTATGTGGGGCAGGTGAGACAGCGGAGCTCATACTGCAAACAGACCAGCCATGATCCTCTTGAATAGTGCAGCAGGCCTAAAGCACCGAGTAGCACTTCTCCTAATGCCCTATTTCCGACCATAAACATGACCCTGAGCTTTCTGGTTTTCATTTCAGATTTAAAGCATCACTTTTGTATTCTCATCACCTCATCTCTTTCCTCATCTTACAACCACAAACTTCTATTCACACATAACATTTTTATTCTGAAGCAAATTGCACATGATCCCTTAGTAGCAAAATAAATGATTCAGTCTCAACGAATTCAAGCCTGAGGTTGAAACACACATTCCATCTCAGAACAATGATAAAAATTTCTCAATTTCAGTAGCAAAGTAGACCACTGAATATCTGAGTTCTTCACACTGCTGTGATCCCAGCTGATGTTATTACTGGACAAGTCAGATCCCTGACTGAAATCTGGGTTGATAGCTTGTATTTGTTTCTTTTTGTCTTTGACAATGTGGTTTTTCACTGAAACATGAGCACACAATTCTCCAGATTCAGCTTTAAAAATACGACATTAATATTGAGCACTCATGTGCTGAAGTGATCCATCTTCAAAACAAAAATTAAAAAGATATAAATTTTTGTGTTCAATAGCCTTTTAGAAAGAATCTAAAATATCTCCATTTTAATTTGCACACTGAATTCTATTCGCTGAGTATGGTGTCTCAGTCAGAAACTTCAGTACTGTGGTTCTGTTCTGTTGTACTGGTCCACTACATTCACATGGTGGTGCTGTGGTGAACTGCTTTACATCATGATCAGAATCTGAACCCTTGAATACAACACCACCCTGCTGAAAGGGGTTATCATTGCAGAAGCTTATCATAGCTTTGAGTTTTGACATTTGTTATATGAAGAAAACTTTGAAACACTGGAATCTTTTGACTGTGGAATCTGACATTGTCTAATTGTGTGGCATGATATTTAAATGTTTTATATATTTACAATTTTTTTATGTACGTCTTCAGTCTGCTCCGAAAGACTGTTTACAATACAAGGCAATTTACTTCACAGCAGCCTGAACAGATCCTTTTTCTTTTGAACAATCCAGATGACTAATGTAAGGTGAACAATATATTGTACGTTCTGGGATTAAGATTTAAAAATAGAGGCAGATGGGATGTGAGTCAGTTTTACACAGGAAAGGCAATCATTTGAAACAGTGATCTAAATTAGTTCAAAGAAAACATGTGACTGTTTCATGTGTGTGGGAGAACCCCAATAGTGTTAATGGCTGGAATGTTTATATTTCTGAGTTTACAACAGTCCAGAAAGCCAGCAGATGTGTGTTTCTCCGTAGAAAGGACAATAAACATGTGCATGCAAAAGTATATGACTCATGACAATTGAGGATGATATCAGAAGACATACAGAGAGCTAACACACTGTGTGACAATCGCATTAATGTTGTTAAAGCAGCATTTGGCTAGTGTTAAGTAATTCTTCCCTGAGTGTTCTTCCACCTCTGTGGTCCATCTGTTGTCTGAAGAAGATAGCTGCCTGACAAGCACTGCCATCTGATGTTATTGCCCTCCCCAACTCCAAGCACTTGGTGATACCATATTTCTCCACCCTGTGTGAATCATCCATTTGAGCCCGTCTAGTCAGTGGACATGGGACAATTACTCATGATGTCAGAATAACTATTGTCTCCTCGCCCAATCACAGTTTGAGGTCAGCTACAATATTGTGAGAACAGACTCTTCTATTTTTCCTCAAAACCTGGGCAATTGGGCTTTGGTGTCTGGAGGTTTTTAAACCTTTATCTTTAGGTTGCCTTTTGTTTGTTAGAATTCATTCTGTTGGAAAAAGTAGATAGTTGCTGTTGTAGAGGTTTTATAAAATATTTATAAAGTATCTGCTCAGAACACATTAGAAAACACTGCAAGAAAGGGTTTTAAAGCAGACTGTAATTTCCAACAGTTCCATGGATACTGATTGCAGTCAACAAGTACTCATTGTCAGTGGGTACTGCTCAGGACACCACAATTGAGCTCATCCAATCCTTTGTCGTCAACTCTGCTTTATTTTTATTTTTTCATGACATATCTGCATAGATGTCTGCATATCTTATCAAATTATCCTTGAACTGAATGGCTTGGTAGGCTATTTTCAGAGGCAAGCATCAAACATATTGCTCTGGCAGCACATATCAGTCAAATCAGATAAGGCTGTCAGATTTCCTTCCCCAAAGGACAGTGATGAGCTGGGCATGATTCTGGGCACGATTCTGGACACAATCTTTGACTTATCGCATCTTTCCAAATTTGACTCCTTTCCCCACTATTCAGTTAAAATCCTCTCTACTTCCTTAATTATAAGGCTGGCAAGAATTCTTACCCATGCATGATTAAGACAGAGGCTGTTTTATCAGTATAGATCCCACTTTCCTCCGTGCTGTTGCTAGTGCCTCCAAATCCACTTCTCCCACATCACTTTAATTCTGAGTCACTTTGAGCCATGCATGTGTCTCTTTAATCTGATATGATCTATGTCAATTTGCACTTGACTCATAGTAATAATTCAGAGATTATGACCTTTGAGCTTCAGCTTCTTAATTTGCTGCCTAACTCCTCATATTGACTCTGCAGAACATTTTTTGCTGTTCGTTCTGTCTGCCATTTGTACCAACGTGGCCCATCAAGACTGAATCCTCTGCCTCTCAATGCAAGTTTCTTTCCAGCTTTAAGTAGATGACTTGAAACCTGGCTCTTGCTCAGCAGGAAAGCTGTCTGTACCTGGTGCTCTCTGCTGCAGAGAACTGTGTCAATCCCTCTGCCCTTACCGTCCCCTTTGTTCATTTCTGTTTCCTTTACTTGATTGGCTTCCTATTCCAAGCTGCCATGGTCAATTAGCTCATCAATCTAGCAATCGGATTCCCATCTAAACAAGCTGAAGCAATGTCCATTCTTGCTCGTCAGTGTAAAGGCTGGTCCCCATAAGTGCTTTGCTTGCAGTCATACCCTCCTAACCCCGAACACTGAGCAAATCATATACTCTTTTTCTAAAAGTTGTGACTGCGTCACACTCTGTGTAGTTTTGCCTGCAATCCAGCTACTCTGATCTAAAGCTGCTTGAACTTCAAGCACTTAATGCAGACGTATTTACCCTGTGCCAAACTGGCATCCAGGAACATGATGCAGCTGTGACACATCTGGCCAGCTTTAATGTGATCAAATTCACTACTTAATTGTGCAATTACACACGTACATATGCTTTTTTAAAAATTTTATTCAACTTACTGGCAGATGTCATACTATTTTGAACCTTGGTCACGTACCAAATACTCACCAAATAATTAATTAATGTTTCCGGCTGCAGAATAAGAATCAAATCCTAGAGGCTGAAAAACTGGAAAAGCAAAACAAAGGAGCACCACGTTCTCTTCTTCCCTAATTTCTTTAATCGCCCAACTCTTAGCACTCCATTGTACTTCGCACAAAGTTGGCTTATTTTATAAATATTTTATAATCAATTTGTACAGATATGCTATGACATTCCTCTGAAGCAAACTTGAACACTGATCCGGTTGTAGAGCAACCGTTTTCTTCTGCTACTTTCACTAATTAGGTCCAACAGCTCATCCAGAGAAAACCTTGTTAAAGTTTGGAACTTGAGAATTTGAAGCTTAATTTCTATAGTTTAACTTCAGTTATATGCTAACTATGAATAAAATTAGATCTGTACAAAAAGATTGACCCTCTTACCCACCAATTTCCAGCATTCAGTCCCAGTGATATCTAATAATCACATCCTTTATAAAAATTAAAGTGGTTTCCCAACTACTGACATCAGGCTAATGGGGCTATAACACTCGTCTCCTCATTCCCTCCTTTCATAAACAGGGAGATAATATCGAAGGAACTGTTGCAAAATTAATTTCTTTCAGCTTTCACGAGCCACTTGGATTTTAAATATTTCAGGGAGGCTTCATGGATCTTTCCGTAAGAAGCCAAAAACAAAGTTCTTACTTAACATCACTTCCATATCTCTCTTTCTGATTATAAATGATTCTGTCTCTATCTGTAACAGATACATATTTCTCTTAGCTAATATTTTCCTTTCTATATACCCATGGAAGCTTTTGCAATCCATGTTGTCCATGTTTTGCATTCACATTCCATTCCCTAAATACAATCCAAGTCTTCTCTTTCAGACCTTCTAATATATATTTCCATTCCACCATAACCATCTTCCTTCTCTTACCTTTGTAATTGCCCTTGTTTAGATTTAAGACCTAAGTTTCAGATTAAACGACATCCTTCTTTCAAATTTAATGGAAAATCTATTTTACTATTGTCATTCTTCCCTTATGGTTCCTTTACAACGCGATTATTAATGAGTCCTTTCTCTTGCTTAATACTCTAATCTAAAATAGTCCGCTCTCCAGTAGGTTTCTCAACATATTACCCAAGAAAACTGTCTCAAACAAATTCCAGGAATTTCTACTCCAGAGCATTGGTGCTTGGTTGATTTTACCCACTCTGTGTGGAGTAAGTCACCTATGATTACTGTATTCCCCTTGCTACACGTCTCATTTCTTGATTTATGCCATCATTATCACAAATATTTGCTGTCCTTTGTTTCTCGGCTCCGACCACTCAAATTGCCCTTCCAATTGGCAATCCTCTCTCACTAATACACAGATGCCATCCCTTATTATCAGCACTATCGCACTTCCTTTTCCTCCTCACTGCTCTTTCTGAAATGTTATATGTGCTTTGATATTAATTTCCCAGTCTTGCCCATCCTTCATCCATATCTCCATAATAGCAGTTAAAAAAGCCTTTTACTTCAACTGCCACCATCAATTCAGCTATCTTATTGCAAATGCTGCGTGCACTCAGATGCAGAATCAAAAGATCTCTCTCATTGATGCAATTCTGTAATTCGACCTTGATTGATTCTGGGAATTGTTTCGGCTGCTTTCTACTTCCCATAAGTAGTTTTGTTTTTATTCTGTTTAAGTTCTTCCCCCAGTCTGCATCCCCTGTCAAGCCATGTTAAATTCCCTTGTACTCCCACCTCCTACCGTTAACACTATCTAACACCCCTAAAAGGGTATTAGCCCCAATTCTACTAACGTGACGCCTGTCCTCCTCCAAACTGCCCTAGAAATGCCTTCACAGTCTGTATAGAACATTGAACATTACAGCGCAGTGCAGGCCCTTCGGCCCTCGATGTTGTGCCGACCTGTTAAGCCAAACTGAAGCCCATCTAACCTACACGATTCCATTATTATCCATATGTTTATCCAATGACGACTTAAATGCCCTTAAACTTGGCGAGCTATCCAATCCTCTTACAAAATTCTCCAGCCAGTGGTTCATTCATTTAGTCTCGTTATTTCAGTTCTCATTGGCTATGATTGGGAAATGTTACTGAAAGCAATGCCAATGGGTAAACAATGGCAAACATTTGAAAACCTAATGTGTAAACTACAAGACTTGTTTATTCCTGTCTGACGCTAGAGTGCAAAGAGAGCAGTGGCCAAACCATGGCTTATGAAGGAAGTTAGAGATGGTATTAGATGCAAAAGAAGAGATGCACAAATTGGCAATCAGACTTGAGGATTGGGAACCATTTGGAAGCAGCAAAGAGGATCAGGGGATTGATTAAGAAGGGGTAAATAAAGTATGAGAGTAAACTTGCCAGAAACATAAGAACTGACTGTAAAAGTTTTTAATGAGGATATAAAGAGAAAAAAGATTGGTGAAAACTCATGTAGGTCCCTTTATAGTAAGAAATAGGGGAATTTAGAATGGGAACAAAGAAATCCCTGAATGAACTAAATTCATACTTCGCTTCTATCTTCATAAGGGAGGACACAAATGACATACTAGAAATGATGGGGAATGTAGGGCTTCGTGAGAGTGAGGAACTGAAGAAAATTTGTAAATGTAGTGAAATAACGTTGGAGAAATTGGTGGGATTGAAGGCTGCTGAATCCCCAAGGCTAATAAGATACATCCCAGAGTACTTAAGGAAGTGGTCATAGAAATATTAGATACAACAGTTATCTTCCAAGTTTCTTTCAACTCTGGAACAATTCATACAGATTTGGAGGGTGGCTAATGTAGAATCATAGTCATAAAGGTGTACAGCACGGAAACAGACCCTTTGGTCCAACTCTTCCAGGCCAACCAAATATCCTGAATTAATCTGGTCCCATTTGCCAGCATTTGGCTAATATCTCTCTTAAACCCTTTATATTCATATCCATCTGATGCCTTTTAAATAATGTAATTGTACCAGCCTCCTCCACTTCCTCTGGTAGCTCATTCCATACACACACCACCCTCGATGTGAAAAGGCTTCCCCTTAGGTCCCTTTCAAATCTTTCATCTCTCACCTTGAACCTATGCTGTCTAGTTTTGGAGTCCTTCACCCCAGTAACCACACTGTTTAAATATGGAAGTAGAGAAAAAGTGGGATTACAAACCCCAGAGTCTGATTTTGGTTGAGGGTAAGTTGCTAGAGTGCACTATCAAGGATTTTATACCAGAACACTTAAGAAACAGTACAATCATCACTGATAGCATGAATGTACAAAAGAGAAATCATTCTTGATAAAACTGCTGGAATTCTTTGGGAATGTATCTAGTAGATCAAGGGGAGCCGGTGGGATTTGGTCTATTAGGACTTTCATTAGGCTTTTGATAGAGATCCAAATCAGAAATTCTGTGCAAAACAGAAGTGAATGGGCTTGGAGATATTGAGATATCTATTGAGATGGATAGTAAATTGGTTCGCAGACAGGAAACAAGGACTATGAATCAATGTTTTCTTTTTCTGAATGGCAAGCAATGGGGTATCACAAGGATCAGTGCTGGCTCCCTAACTGTTCACAACATATGTAATGATTTACAAGAAGGAGCTAAATGTAATATCTCAAAATTTCCAAATGACACAAAGTTGGATGGAAGCATGAACTGAGAGGCATATTCACGGATGTTGCAGTGTAATTTATACAGGCTGAGTAGGTGGGCAAATGCATGGTAGATGCAGTGTAATGTGGATAAATTGATTTATCCACCATGTACCAAAAATTGTAAAAGCAATGAACATAAACAAAGACCCCTGCCCCCAGCCCTGATCCATCGAGCAGAAGGTATAAAAGTTCATATACAGGTACAAACGGATTCAAGATCAGCTTCCCTGCTGTTATCAGGCTTTTGAATGGACATTTTTTAATGTTAATAGTGGTCTCCCTCTGCACCTTCTCAGCAGCTGTAACACTATCTTGTACCCTGTTCTTTTACCCTAATGCACTTGGATAGTACAATCTGCCTGCCTACTACAGTAATAACTCAAAACAAATCAAATGGGAAGATGTTATTATTTGGCTGTAAATTAAGAAAGATGAATGTTCAACGATCCCTGGGTGTTTTCATATACCAGTCGCATGCCCACAGGTACATCAGGCCATAAAGAAGGCAAACTGTATGTTGGCGTTCATAGAGAAAGGATTCAAGTACAGAAACAAGGATGTCTTGTTGCAGTTATACAGGGCATTGATGAGATCATACCTAGAGTATTGTGTGCACTTTTTGCAGGTAGTGCAATTGTAATTGTATTCACTGGAGCTTAGAAGTGTGAGACCAGTCTCATAAAACCTCAAAATTCTAACAGGCCTAAGGTAAATGCAGAAAGGATGTTTCTGATGGTTGAGGAGTCCAAAATCAGGGGTCATAGTTAAAAGATAAGGGGCAAACCTTTTAGGACTGAGATAAGGAGACATTTCTTCACCTAGACAGTGGTAAATCTGTGGAATTCAGTACCACAAAAAGTGGTTAAGGCCAAAATAAGGAGGTGGTAGATATACCTCTTATAGCTCAAGGGATCAAGGGATATGGAGTAGGAGGATGATGATGTGGTATTAAACTCAATCATTAGCTGTGATCATATTGAATAGCTGAACAGGCTCAAGAGGTCGAATGGCTGTGTTTTATTAGCATGTAGTATGGGGAATAATCCTCACATTACTGTCTTTAGAGGTCCTATTTTATAGTCTCATTGCTAGTTCCCTAAATTCTACATTCAGCACTTTATTGCTGTCTGTAGCTAGGTTGTTGGTACCAATGTGGACCATGACCTCTGCAGTCTTTTTTTCAGAGGATGTAGTCACTCTGTGACATCCTTGACCCTGGTACCAGGAAAGCAACATATTATCTGGATTTAATTCAACTGTCACAAAACACCTGTCTTTTGCCATAACCAACTGATCACCTGACCACTCTTGCTGTTCCAGTCTTCCTGTGAACTTGAACCACTTATGGTGGCACAAGATTGGGTCTTCCAACAATCCTCTGAGAATCATCACCCTCACTGGTATCTGGAGAGAAAATCTGTTCAGTGAATGAAATAGATGAAGGCGTCACCTGCACTTCCTGCATATCTGCATGCTCTTAATCAGTGGGGTGACCACTTTGGTGAATGTGATATCCTCATAGATGTTAGCTATGGACCAATATTGACTGAAACCTCCAATCATGTTCTAAAACTGAAGCTCAAATTTTTGAAGCTGGAGATGCTTCCCAGACATGTGGAGTATCAATGACTGCCCATGTTGCACAGGATGGTCATTCCACACACCAAGTTATCCTGCTATGCCTTATGCTTACTTTAAAACTATTCACTTTAAATTGGAGACTAGAAAGCTCAAGTAAAATTACTCACCATGCAGCTGCAGTCAATCCAGCTCTTTACAAACAGACACATATTGGGTACTCAGCAACTGGATTTGCTGTGATCTGATAAATTTCATCAAAAGTTGATGTGCAGTGATTCCCAGCTGATGTCTGTGAGAGGCCTGCACAATTTTCAGGTAAGAGAAAACCTCCAACCTTGGTCCCAGTTTGTATCTTCCTGCTCCATATTGTTTCTAGTCAGGTCTCACTCCACAACATGCAGTGAAGGAAAGCATAAAGGAACCCCAGGAAAAGTGAAGTACATGAAAAAGTAAGCAAATTGCCATTGGTTTCTTTTTGTACTAATGAGAAAGGACGATGGTTCTGGGTGTTGGAGGTCAGTTAGCAATCCCAGGACATTACAGCAGTAGTTTCTTTGGGTGGTATCCCAAGTCCCAATCATATTTAGTTGCTTCATCATAAGGTTAGAAGTAGGATGTTTGCTGATAATTTGCATAGTGTTCAAAACTACTTTAAAACACTTTCACACTGAAGCAAGATAACAAAGTGTGAAGCTGGATGAACACAGCAGGCCAAGCAGCATCTCAGGAGCATCAGAGAGGGGGATGGGGAGAGGGTTCTGAAATAAACAGAGAGAGAGGGGGAGGTGGACTGAAGATGGATAGAGGAGAAGATAGCTGGAGAGGAGACTATGGGTGGGGAGGTGGGGAGGGGATAGGTCAGTCCGGGGAGGACGGACAGGTCAAGGAGGCAGGATGAGGTTAGTAGGTGGGAAATGGAGGTGCGGCTTGAGGTGCGAGGAGGGGATAGGTGAGAGGAAGAACAGGTTAGGGAGGCGGTGATGAGCTGGGCTGGTTTTGGGATGCAGTGGGGCGAGGGGAGATTTTGAAGCTTGTGAAGTCCACATTGTTACCATTGGGCTGCAGGGTTCCCAAGCAGAATTTGAGTGGCTGTTCCTGCAACCTTCAGGTGGCATCATTGTGGCACTGCAGGAAGCCCAGGATGGACATGTCGTCTAAGAAATGGGAGGGGGAGTTGAAATGGTTCGCGACTGGGAGGTGCAGTTGTTTATTGTGAACCAAGCAGAGGTGTTCTGCAAAGCGGTCCCCAAGCCTTCACTTGGTTTCCCCAATGTAGAGGAAGCCACAACAGGTACAGTGGATACAGTATACCACATTTTGCAGATGTGCAGGTGAACATCTGCTTGATATGGAAAGTCATCTTGGTGCCCGGGATGGGGGTGAGGGAGGAGGTGTGGGGGCAAGTGTAGCACTTCCTGTGGTTACAGGGGAAGGTGCCGGGTGTGGTGGGGTTGGAGGGGAGCGTGGAGCAGACAAGGGAGTCACAATGAGAGTGGTCTCTCCGGAAGGCCGACAAGGGTGGGGATGGAAAAATGTCTTGGGTGGTGTGTTTGGATTACAGGTGGCAGAAGTGTCGGAGGATGATACGTTGTATGCGGAGGTTGGTGGGGTGGTATGTGAGGACTAGGGGGATTCTCTTTGGGTGGTTATTGCGGGGGCGGGGTTAGAGGGATGTGTTGCGGCAAATGTAGGAGACCCGGTCAAGGGCGTTCTTGACCACGGCGGGGGGAAATTGCAGTCCTTGAAGAACGTGGACATCTGGGATGTGCAGGAGTGGAATGCATCATCCTGGGAGCAGATGTGGCAGAGGCGAAGGAATTGGGAATAGGGGATGGAATTTTTGCAGGAGGGTTGGTGGGTGGAGGTGTATTACCTAGAGTGGAGGCATCCACTCCCGCACATCCCAGATGTCAGCTTTTGTGCTCCTAAAACGCTGCTTGGCCTGCTGTGTTCATCCAGCTTCATGCTTTGTTATCTTGGATTCTCCAGCATCTGCAGTTCCCGTTACCTCTGTTCACACTGAAGCAATTTGTATTCATGCGTAACAAAACCTGACTTCAGTGCAGGAACTCAATATCACTGAACCCCAACCAACTTCCAAATATTCACTTCAATTGCAAATGTACAGATCTTAGAAAATTTTATCAGATTTACTCTGCTGCTAGTCTCACTATGAGTGTACGAAATTGAGGACAGTCATTAAGCTTGATGCTAAGTGTGATCCTTGCTTCACTTGGGCAATTTTGAAATCTTACTTATAGGATTGAAATATTGGAGAAATTTAATCACTTGGTGAAACTGTGAGGTTACTTGTTATTTGCCCTGGATATCTGAATTCAGTTGATTCTGATTGTTATTTTTAATTAATGACACCATGTATGACAATTGAGTTTCATTTTTGTAAAGTAATCTCCCAGGTTAAAAAGATTTAATTTACGCAATGACTTTGGCATCTCTATTCTAGCTCTGAAATAATGAGCCTGAATGGTTTAAGTTTCAACATCTTTGAGGTTTTCTGAGAAACAACAATGGCAAACAGCTCGGTCATTGAGAATATATCTGCTTGCCTAT
The DNA here is from genome assembly GCF_030684315.1 of Stegostoma tigrinum. Lineage (NCBI taxonomy): Eukaryota > Metazoa > Chordata > Chondrichthyes > Orectolobiformes > Stegostomatidae > Stegostoma > Stegostoma tigrinum. The sequence goes on from NC_081356.1 coordinate 75,201,484, forward strand.
GACTGATTAGAGCATGTCATAATGGCAGTCACAGCTGGTGCAGATCAAGTAATACCGTAATCCAATCTTTTTAATTAAACTCATGTCAGGTTTGTTTTGATCAATATCTTCTTTGCAATAATTAGCATTTGCTGGCACATTCAAGGGAATATCCTGATGGCCAATCACGGAATTGTCGTAAAAATTGTCATAAAAGCCTCGGCATCATTTTGGTGTCTAGCTGAAATGAAATCAGCTCCTATTTTATTGGTTGTGGTTTGTACACAACTCCCCCATAAGTCTTTCCTGCAAAAGCAGCAGAGGTCTTATGGCTGTCAATTAGCTGTCACTTTGCTTGAGAAGGCACAGTGGGGCCTCTTTTTGTGCTCTTTGTTTTCAGCTGGTGGTTCTCCCAGGGAGTTCCAAAACCTCTGCATTACTCAGTTCCCAGTGTGGCGACTTTAAAAGCCTGGATTATTCTGGACCAACTAACTGGAATGAAACGATGAAAAGCATGTACTAAACCTTATTAATTTGCACTGCTGATAAGATAACATCATAACTGGCAGATCCATATTCAGATATTTTACCATTTAAAAATATAGTGATGTTTGTTATTTCTGATATACAAAGTCTGGATAAATATAAAGCAGCAACAGTTTTTTTTTGACCAAACATCTGGCTGTAACTATTTTTACATATTCTGGTGTAGCAGAGGAATTTGTAAATTGTTATTTTTCTGTGTGACTGCATGAAATTAGTATTTTTAGTACATTCAGAGCTGCAACTAACATTGTGGATATCTATCTACCTTAAAGCAGGTATTTCAAATTGGTTATTGCAAATTATAATAGTTTGGTCTTCGAGTGCTCTGTCTTCAAGTGTTGTAAATTTTTCTCTTTTGGTATGAACAAGAAGTGCAGTCCTGTAGGATATACAGATGTTGTAGTAAGATTTTAAAATTGCAGAGGATGAAAGCAGAGGTTTGCAGGTGGTGCAGTCTCACTGTGCGTTGAGAGTATGTTCAGGATCATGACCTTCTACGTCAGAAGGAAAATAATCAAATATTTGTGCTACAGTAGCTCTGTTCTTCAGCTTGAAGTGAAATCAGATGCTTGAATCAAATTAAGTACTTGTTTCAGAGTTTTTGTTATCTTTGAATGAGCATGCTCGCAGAATCTTGTTCTATATATCCAATACTACAGTACTTTTATGAACAACAATATTCATGATTTTTTCATCATAGGCAGAATGTTGCAACTGCTATGAGTACTCCTGTAAACATTTTAATTTAAACTGCTGATGTAAAAATTCTAATAGATTGTTTGATACTTAGGGACTGGCTGAATTTGCTTTGACTTCTGAAAATATTTCTACTCCTGAAATGTTGATTCATGCTGAGTTCTATGGATTATGCTCACTGTCAGATTAGTTCTCCATTGTAATACAATAGTTGTTCTTCGTGTGTGACTGAAGACAGTGGATTTTCATGGCTATTTGACCGTAAAGTGAAGCATCAGAACCAAACCTTCACTTGTCCTCCTCTTATGTTCACATGTTTTCAGGGGTTTTTTTAAAGTGAGGCTTAATCAAAAGCAGTGAAGAACCATGACGTTGCTTGACATATTTTTCCCTTCCCTAACTGCTTGGAAAATACCAATGGAGCTTTGATCCATGTGGTTCAGTATGATACCACATTATGTGATATTTTAACGGCTAAGCCCTATGACAATATTTTCACACCTCATAATGTTTGGATGGAATGGGCAATAACATTTGCTTTAGACTTCAGGAAAGCAATGGCAGCCAACAGATAAACTGGATGTGATAGCTTCAAATGACCTAACGGCCTGGCTCTATTATGATCATCTGTTCTTAGAGAAATGAGATGCCTGAGATTTTTAACATGAAAATTAATTAAGTTGTAAACGTCTGCCTGTGACTGATGGTTGCCAGCTCTCACTGGTAATTAAGTTGTGCCTGAAATGAGAGGTTATCTGGTTTAACTGTAAGAAACACTTCAAATGTTTTAATCAAATTAGATTTGGAGGGAAAGTGAGGAGCGCATGACAACCTTTTATAAATTTCTATGCTGTCCCTTTTGCTTTATTATTTATGAAATATTCCTAGGATCCTCAAATGTTTTTGCCATAAAGAATAAAATTATAATTTAACCTTTTTTGAGGTAATAACCTCAAGTGGAGAGTTTTTTTTTCAATAAAATCTATAAATAATATTTTGATGACAGACAATGAAAGAGGAAGCTCTCTTGTGACTTTTACAATATTTCTTAAGGTGAACTAATCCAAGTAGAAAATAAGTTATAACCATTGCACACATCCAGCCTTTTTTCTTACAATTGTGTCCTTTTTACCCAAATGCCCAAAACAGCTCAACCTTTCAGATTCTTCACAATCAGTCTTTATATGTGGAAAATAATCCTAGTACAAATTCAGTAGAATTACTAAAAAATCAGTGATGCTTCACATTTACACGGCAGTAATGCAAATAATATTTGCAATGACCTGTTCTGACAAGATGCACTCTAATTCTCCACTGTACCTTATTAGGCTGTTCAACTTTGATGTGCATTCTCATCTTCCATAATATTTTTGTGTGATACAAAATGTGAGTAAACAAGACTTAGGGAAAGAGGCAATGACAATTCCCTCGGGGCCGGTAATGTTTGAAATTATGAAGTACTGTTTTCTAAATGTTTTAATCACAGATGGTTAAAACGTAACCCTCTTTTCACGGAAAAAGTGGATAGTTTAATTATGGTCACGGCAGCCCTTCATTTTACCCGAGGTTTCTTCACCTCTACCACTTGATTTGTTGATGTGCTTTTTGGCATTGAGTGAAATATTTTCTGTACCATATTAATTAAAATTCAAAATATCAATTCATCCACCAAAGGAAATGTTATTCTACTTGCAGCACTACAATTTAATTATCTCCCAAATCGCAGTATTAAAACAGTGGTCTCAATTTACACTGTAGAGCAAACCCTCAGTGTTTGATTTTCATTTTTGACAAGATAATTTTGATGTGTGGTGACAATACTATGGTGTAATGCTGCAGCAGGATTGTGGAGCATGTCCAATGAACATTATGTTATTCTGCGGACAGAAGATTGCACCTACGATTTCTGACAATGTTGCTTTGAGACCTACATGTTAAACAAAAGTACACTCCCAATGTGAAGGAAGGAAAGCAGATGAAAATAGCTCTCCTCCACGGCACCATATGGTCCAAGACATAAAGAAGCCAAGAGTTCAGCAGTTCCTGTCACGGATTTTAACCTACATAAAAGCTGAAAAAAATGAGATAGGAGAAAATATCCTGGATGTGGAATTCATTTGAATGTATTTGGGACAATTTCTTAGGCCAGCACGTTAAAGCACCAACCTACAAATAGGCTATATTGGACCTGGTTTTGACAAATGTGATAGGATTACTTACTGAGATAACACGGTGTAAAGCTGGATGAACACAGCAGGCCATGCACCATCAGAGGAGCAGGAAAGCTTGACGTTTCGGATTGGGACCGAAACCTTTCTGAAGAAGGGTCCCAACCCCTATATGGGGTAACGTATTGACATGGATAGCATATTGGCTGGCTAACAGGAAGCAGAGAATCAAAATAAATGGGATTTTGACATGCTGACAAGATATTAGGCGTGCTTAGACAAAAGGAGCAGTTTTGGGGCCTCAACTGTCTGCAATTTCTATATATGATTTTGAAGTGATTAAAGGTGTGGTAGCTAAACTTGCTGATGACACCAAGATAGATGGGAAATGAGTTGTGAAGTGAACGTGGTGGCTCAGTGTTTCACAATGCTGTTTCCCAATCGCAGAGACCTGCATTTGATTCCACCCTCCTGTGACTGTCTGTGTGGAATTTGCACATTCTTGCTGTGTCTGCTGGGTTTTCTCGGGTGCTCCAGTTTCCTTCCACAATCCCAAGATGTGCCAGTAAGGTTGTTTTGCCATGCTAAATTGCCTATAGCGTAGATGAGCAGGTTTGGTGAATTAGCCATGGGAAATACAGAGTTACAGGGAAAGGGTAGGGGATTGAGTCTGGGTGGGATGTTCTTCATAGGGTTGGTGTGGATCCAATGGGCAAAATGGCCTGCTCCCACACTAGGGAACTTTTGATTCTATAAGCCTACAAAAGGGATAGGTTATGCTGAACTCCATTTGTGAGATTTATGTCCAATGTGGGAAAGTGTTAAGTTATCCATTTTGGCAGAAAGAATATAAAATAGGCATACTATCTAAATGGAGGGAGGTTGCAGAGCTCTGAGGTGCAGAAAGATCTGGGTATGCTAGTGTATGAATCACCAAATTTAATAGACAGGTGCAGCAAGTAATCAGGATACTTGAAAGAATGTTATGTCTTATTGTGAGGTGAATTAAATAACAGTAAGATGGTTATGGTTCACTTATACAGGGTACTGGTAAGACCACACCTGGAGCACTGTGTAGTAGTTGTCACCATAGTTACAGAAGAATGTTCACGGGTTGGAAGCAGGTCACATGAACTAATTAGACTAATACCTGGAACAAGTGGATTGCCTAATGCAGAAAGGTGAGATGAGCCAGGCACATATCCTCTGGAGTTGAGCATAGTCAGACACAAGTTGAAACATCAAAGAACCTCTGGGAATTTGGCCAGGTGGATGTGGAAAGGATCCACAAGAATCCTCTTGTTGATGAATCTAGAACAAGGGGTCTCAGAGGCGCCCCTTTAAAACAGATAAGAAAACATTTTCAGGGGACTGCAAATCTTTGGATGCCCTTTCTCAAGAGATAGTGAGTGCACAATCACTAAATATTTTAAGGCAGATGCAGATTGAATGTTTCACCTCCCAGGGCCATCAAGAAAATCAGGGATATGCGGAAATGTAGTGTTGCAGTTAAAAACAAATCAACCATGATCTTATTGAGTGGTCGAGTAGGCCTGGAGGGCTGAGTGTAAGTCAGATGGAAAAGTAGAGGTGGACATTAATGCACCATAGAGTATGTTGGACCATATTAAGTAGAAGCTCCTACATCATAGGCTCAGTTCCTTTTTGCTCAATTAGATGAACTTAGTAGCAATTATGTGGGTGTGCTACAGTTCATTGTCATGTGCACTCAAAAGAATGCAGTGAAAAGTTTGTAATGTTGTGTCTTGCAGCCATCTTAGGGGCAGAATACCTAGATATGGATGTGTTGAATGTTCTCACAAACAGAAATAGTTACAAAAAGAAGTTATCATGGGAATAGTTTAAAAAAATCTAAAATGGCAATAAAAATGACTATAAAGTACTCAAGTTCTAGTCCTTTTCCAACATGAGTCGGTGTATGCCAGGCTTCAGAACATGAGGCCACACTGCTTCCACACACTGACTCCTTCAAGGACTTTCTCTGCTGCCCTCCCTGGGTCCTGGCCCACACGCTCTGCTTCCACTCCCACTGCGGCTGCGACACATTCTGCTGCCACTCCAGCCTTGGTCCACCACCCGGCCCGTGCTCTCTCTGATCCTGTTCCAGTGCTTGGCCCGCAAATCAGCCCATGCTAATTGTGCTGCTTCTCCGAGACTCAGCGCACACGTTGACCCCTACTCGCTCTGCCACCACTCCGGATCTCAGCCTGTGACTCAGCCTGTCCCTCCTCTGTTGCCATTCTGGGACTCAGCCCGTGACCTGACCCGTGCTCATTCTGATCCCGCTCTACTCAGACCGTGAGTCGGCCTGTACTTGCTTAGCCCCGCTCCAGGACTCTGCCCGCCAGCTTCCAACCACGAGTCGTCACCCGTCATCTCTCCTCCATTCTGCAGGGAGGGTAGGGTAGTTTAAGAAGTTAAAAGTTGGTGTGGGAGCGCGGTTTGGGGTGAAGAAGGAAATGCTGCAAAGAGGGGAAGAAAGAAAGGTGAAGGAATTGGCGAGCAGAGGAGCTTCTCTGGAATATCTTATTCTGCTGCCATCTTGCCATCAAGCCTCAGTACCATAAGTCACAGAAATGAAAAAATAAGGGAGGATATTTGTTGCCAAATGTGAAACCTGCTGGAATGTGTACTTTGGTGGCGTTAGAAGAGAGACAACATTTTGCTGCTCTCTGGAGCCTACTTTGCTGTTTACAGTATTGGCAAGGTAACAGATGTTGCTAGCTATCATATGTGAATCTGAATCCCATCATGAATCACTAACTTCAGAATATGGAGCAAGAAGCAGAAACAGAAATATAGCTCTATAAGAAGAATAATTTAATCAACAAAACACTGGTATTTGCTGTGAGTAATTGAACTAAATAAGTTGAATGAACGATTCTGAGTTCAATAATGTTAGATGTCACTCCACTTTCACAGTATATGAAGAAGATTGTTTAGTTTATTTCAGAATATTTAAATTTGTTTATCTTTATTTTACGAGCAAATGCAATCCATCTTCACTAAATGCGGAGACAGTTTGTATCATTTGCATGAACACTGAGTTGATTGCAGGAGCTGTTGTAGTCAGTAGAATATTTGTTGTGTGGATTAAATGCAGGTGAGTCTGTGAGCAGCGACATTACTCTTGGAAATCCAATTTCGGAGGATGACTGATTTTGTCAATTACAGTGGCATTCCTAACCTCTTGAGAATAGTTTGCCTTAAAATTGCAGTTATGCCCTGGTTGCTTCCAGGATGCAGTGCATGGCAAGTTGTCATTTATTTGACTAGACCCATGATTAAACCTCGAGAATAGTGCCATTATGGTTGCCCTATTGTCATTCATTATCTATTTCCTTTCTGTTTCATATTTACCGGATAGCTGTAGAACTCCTGTATTTGGCCATAGTGCTTTTGGAATAGGGAGGATAAGTAAAGGTAAAATGTAATTTCTTCTTTAGTTGCTATCCAGTAATTCCCTGCAGAAAGTTCATACGTAGATTTAGATATATACAGGATCAAATCATTTGTAATATTTCCCAAGTGCAAATAATCCCTCAAACATTGTTTAAAGTGTGCAAAAAATCATAACTTTGTTTTGCTGGTGTACACTAATAAGGCAAAATGACCTGATATGGTGGTTATATGTTCTCAACTGCCAAAGATTGTAAACTGAAGGAATCTAAAGGATAGTTAATGTTTTCACAACTGAAACACATTATTTGTCACACAAACCCACTCGACTTCTGAATTCCGACTATCAACAAGAATGTAACAATATTTGAACTAGAAGCATGATTGTCACTTTGTCAGTTTTGTGCTTTCTCAAATACTGAAAGAGAGCAATCCCTTGAAAAGTGAAACAAAAACAGAAATCGCTGGTGGAATTCAACAGGTCTGGCACCATCTGTGGGGAGAAAGCTGAGTTAATGTTTTGAGTCTGGTGACTTTTCATCATTGCACTTTTACATTGTAAAACAAAATTTGACACAGCCGCATAGGTGATATTTGGGCAGATAGCCAAAAGCTTAATTCAAGGAATGTGCTACAAGTATTGTTTTAAAATTGGAAAGCAATACAGAGGCAAGTTGGAAATGGAATTGCAAATCTGTGGGATTTACAACCTGAAAGTACAGCAACCTGTGGTGGAATGATTAAAATCAGCTGTATTTATATCAAGCCAGAAAACAAAGGGACACGGATATCTCTAAGGGTTGTAGTGTTGGAGCAAATTATGGAAATAGTGATTTGAAAGGCTGTGAAAAGTTTGAGAAGTTGGAGATTTTGAAAATTAAGGTTTTCTTTAATCAGGAGCCAATATAAGAGTTGTATGTGACCAGGGGAATGGCAGCAGAACTTTGGATGGCTTTTAAGTTTATGAAGTATATTGGGAGGCTTTTCAGAATTGTATGGAATAATCAAATCAAGAGGTAAAAATGATATTGAAAGGTTTTGCAATTATGTTAGCAACTTTCATGAGCACCCCAAGCTTGAAATAATTGTTGTAATGTAGCAAAATGGAGGCCAATTTTTGAGCAACAAATGTTCACAAACAACAATGTGGTAACAGCAAGTTTTTTTTGTCATGCTGTTTGGTGGAATAGTATTGACCAGGGCACCCAGGATAGTTGCCCTTTTCTTCAAAATAGTGCCACAGATCTTTTACATCCATCTGAGAGGATGAGCCAGAGCCTTGGTTTAGTATGATGGTGCTTATGTCAGTGTAGTAGTCGTTCAGGCTGCACTGGAGTATCAGTTTAGATCTTTGTATTCAATCACGGGAGCAGGACAAGAAGCCACAGCCTTCTGATTCAAAGATGAAATGTTAACAATTGAGCCACATAAATAAGAGTTTCAGCAGCAGAGGAGCCGAGATACAAAGCGTTAGCTGGTTTTAGAGTATCTGCAGAGTTAGAAACAAATTTAAAATTTTGAGTCCAGAGTCATCCTGTACTCAAAAAATTAAGTCTGTTTTTCTCTCCATAGATGCTGCCAGCCGGACTGCATTTCTTCAGTACTTTGTTTTTGTATCATATTTTTAGCATCTATAATATTTTGTGTTTATTTGCAACATCAGGAAATTGGGTATGATTAAATGGGTGGAAGTTAAGCAGTCTTCGAGCTGCCATGGATGTATTGTTGGAAGCTCATTTTGGGCTCAAAAATGGCATTCAGATTATGGGCAGTTTAGCTCGTTCATAGTCAATTAATAGGGAAAGGGAGCGATAACTGGTTAGGGAGCATGTTAAGTAAATTTATGTTCATCCCCAACTGGATGTTGAATCAACAGTCTTACCATTTAAAACACTAGAAGTGTTGAGAGAAGCAATAGTGAGTTAGAGCTGGGTGTCATCAGTCTGCATGTTGAAATTGACAATGTGGTTTTGAATGTGTTGCTGCAGGAGAGCACGCAGTTGGAAAAAGCGGGTGGGGATGAAGGTGAATTGTGTGATCACCTAAATCTGCGGCTTGTAGACCAAGTGAAAAGGCGAGGAACAACCCTTCATTTTCGACTTAGGGCCATTGCGTTCATGGTCCTCATGTAGTTCAACAACTCCAGACAATGAACTGTGTCTTCCACTTTGAATATTTTACACCACCCCACACCAATCCCAACTGTTGCCCTAATGTCTTGTTTGTATGGGTTTACCCCAAATAGAGCCAATCTTCATGCCTTTAAACACTGATATTTATTCTTCAACTACATACTTTTCCGATGACCATGAACATTACCTTTGCCTGCAGGTCTGGGCACCACTGTCATCTGTTCTATTTATTCTTCCATCACCCACCGCCAAAAAAAAATAACAAAAATCAAAGTCCATGGCCAAAAATCTCATATCTACAGTTTTGAATCTATTTTTAAACAAGGTCTGAAGTCACAAATTTCATCGTTTGCTGGGGTTCTCAGGAACAGAACCTGTGCAGATACAGAGGAATGACTGCATATTCCATCACTTTTCATGAAAACTGGAATGGGCTGGTAGAGTGTTATTGGATTTGAAACATTAGCCCTGTTTTTCTCTCCACAGATCCTGCCAGATCAGAATTTTTCCAGCACTTTCTGTTTTCATTATACCTTTATCGTAGTCACATAGGGTGTTATTTGTCTTTTAATACTGAGGGGGGCAAAACCTGATTGAAAGAATTCAGTCAGAAATTACAGGACACCAGATTATAGTCCAACTGATTTATTATAAATCAAGCTTTCGGAGTGCTGCTCCTCCTTCAGGTGAAGTGTGAAACGTAGAATCTACTAGGTAGAATAGACATGAATTTGGGAAGCGACAACACATTCTCGAGCTTTGAAATGGAAGGGGAATTTGGATTTGGATTGTGGCTTGCAGATGGAGAGGAAATGCATCATTGTGTTGAACACTACGGATTGTGTGTTGGGAAATGGGATTAGATTAGATGTATATTTGATGACTGGCCCTGACACAAGCTACCAAAGGTTCTCTCTCCATGCTGTAATACTTCATGAGTGTATGAAAGCAACTGGGGAGGTGGTGGCAGTGGTCACTCTTTTTGCAACTTTGCTTATCCCTCTATCTTTTCTGTAATCTCGTGTTGTTATTCGGTTTGTATACTACTTACAGATATTCCATTACTCTACTTCTGAACCCTAAACATAGAAGAGAATGGCAATCAGTAGATTGGAGGTGAGTATTGGTAGTGTGTGGGAAGAAAGAGACTGTTGAAACACATAAATGCTCGAGTCAGAACCTAGGACAAGTTTGAGAAGTAAAATGTGTATCATGTTGAGATGGACGGCCACGATGAGAGATAGCAGAAACCTCGGAATGTGAAAAGGGATTGTCCTAAGCTAGATCTAGAAATGAGTGAAGTTATGTGTAGAGTTATTAGGATCGAGACCAGGCCTATTAGGAGCAGATGACAAAATTTGCATTTCCAGAATGAGTGGGTAGAGGTAGTGTTGTGTTTGGAAGGAGCAAAAAAACAATAAATATAACATGGTGCAGGAGAATAGAGTATCAAGCTGTGAATTGAGACTGAAGTGACACTACTGGAACTTGGCCAGTACTGTGAATAGAGAGTGCCTTGGACACTTCAGACTAGGTGTCAAAAGCAGGAGTTGTGTACCAGGTATATTTAAGATGGGCCCACATTGGTATCCAGAATGAGTTCTGGAAGGATTAGAAACCTGGCTGGGCTGGTAAATGTCCAAAGTTGAGAATTAGGAATGAGGTGAAAATGGAACTATTTTGAATACTGGAACAAGTTGAAGTTTATTTCTGCCAACAATTTGGGAGCCTGTTCTATAATGTTATGCCATGGACTCAATATTAGAATTTGATTTATCCATATACCTACAGGCTCCACCAGCTTTCATTAGAGACTGACTATAAAATTACAGTCGTAATGTATAAGACTTTTTATAGCTGTAGTCATAGACTCATACAGCATGTAAACAGATCCTTCGATCCAACTAGCCCATGCTGACCAGGTTTCCCAAACTACACTAACCCCACTTACCTGCGTCTGGCCCATATTCCTCTAAACCTTTCTTATGCATGTATCTATTCAAATGTTTTTGTTGTAACTTTACCTGCATCTACCACTTCCCCTGGCGGTTTATTCCACGTAGAACCACCCTTTATGTGAAAAATTTACCCCTCAGGTCCCTTTTAAATCTTTCTCCTGTCACTTTAAACCTATGCCCTCTAGTTTTGAACTCCTCCCATCTTTGGGAAAAGACCTTGGTTATTCGCCGTATCTATGACCCTCATGATTTTATAAACCTCTATAAGATCACCCCTCAACGTCCTGCGCTCCAGAGGAAGAAGTGCCAGCCTATGTAGCATCTCCTTATATCTCAAACCAGTCCCAATAATATCCTGGTAAATCTTTCTGAACCCTGTCCAATTTAATAATAATCTTCCAATAGCAGGGCAACCAAAACTGTACACAGTACATCAAAAGTGGTCTCAACATGACGTTCCAACTCCTAGACTCAGTGATCTGAACAAAGAAGGCAAACATGCTAAATGTCTTCTCAACAGCCCTGTCTACCTGTGATGCAACTTTCAAAGAACTATGTGTCTGAGCCCTTTTTTGGGTTTTACCAAAATGTAATACCTTGCATTTATCCAAATTAAACTCCATTTGACACTCCTCAGCCTATTGGCCTAATTGATCAAGATCCCTTATTAAGTGACCTAAACTGAGTCATTCAGTTTTGTGGTATCCATCTCTTTATGTTAGGAAATGCCACCTCTAATACTACTATAATGTATAAAATATTTACGAACTTTTCATATCTGGCACTGAAAATTGTATTGACAAATTCAAGATCAGGTCTGAAAATTCCAACATACCCTTCCTTTCTCCCAAGTATGTGTGATTGTGAAATTGTCTGACTTGGTGAACGCTTTATGCTTTTTGTGGGTATGGTAAGATTGTGTTATTTTGACATGCCTCTCTGGCGTCACTAGGGGTCAGTGTTGTATTTTCTCAGACATTTGAGTCAAAATGTGTTCCCAGTTTTGAGTTGCTTGTCCTCGTAATCATTTTTTAAAATAAATCTGTTTTAGTCAGAGTTGAACTTTACTTCAGTAAAACATAACTTAGATTAGATAGGTCTGAATTACTGCAGTTTTAATGACAGTGCTTTTTTTTAAAAGCAATTAAGCCTAAATAATGTTTACATCAGTGGATTCATTCCTGTTACAGTTAGGAGAAGTGGCTGAAGTCTTTCCTCTTGAGTCAAGTATGATACCAAGATTGAACATAGTTGGATTCATTTTTAAGCATTTTTCAAAGAGAATTGGAGTTGCTAGCAAGAGCACAGTGTTTGGTGAGGGATGGAGGACCATGTAGTTGGCCTTCCTGGTACTTTAATTAAGGGAAATTCCTGCTTATCCAGCACTGCATGTCAAATTAGCAGCCAGATTATTTAGAGACAGTGAAGGTAGTGGTGTGTGCCTTGTACGTTCTTGTGGAAACCAGTGTTGTGTTTTGAAATGATGTTGCTGAGGCACCGCATGTGGATGAGTCAAAAGCCGGTACCCAAGGATCAGTCCTTTTGAGTCACCAGAGATGACAGTGTGGCCATAGGGAGAAGCCCCGTTGATGATAATACTCTGGTTCTGATTAGCTAAGAATGGAACCAGGTGAGAATAGTCCCACAAAGCTCCATGACAGAGAATTCTATGATAAAGGACAAGGATAGATGGTTTACTTTTGTCATAATCCCAAAGCATGCCACTTTGTGACCATGTTAAGAGTGATTCTGTGTCAGGGCTGGAAAATTTAATCATGGAGTGTAAGCAAAGGTGAGTGTAAATTTGGGAGATGATAACAGCATCAGAGACTCCTGAGATAAAGGTAAAGTTGGAGATGGGACAGGAGATTAAAAGAATGGAGAACTTGAGAGGTTTTTTTAGCATAGCGATGAAGATCATAGATTTGAAGAAAAGTTAGTCATACCTGAACAGAATGAACTGTTAACAATATGACCTCATGTGAGGGCCAGTAAGGGACTTTGTGTGTTTATTTGTTCGATGGGAATGGGAGTAAGAGGCCGGACGATGAGCAATATGAACTTAGAGGAAAGTGAAACTAAAGAAGAAACCAAGCTCAGACCCCATGGAGGGAGGAATCTTAGACATTGGCTTGCTGGGCTGGGAAAATGATGATAGTTGATTGCATAGACTTAGCTTTGGTGACAAAGAAAACTGAGGTCCTCTCACCAAAAATTGGAGTTGAATTTGAAGGAAACAGGGAAAGGGTATAAGAAAATGGTCTACAATATAGAAAATAAATTGGGGATTAATTTTACATCCCTGGATGATCTTCAAAGAATGGATATTTTTCACTGACGAGATCAGTTCCTGAAACCCACTTCGTGTAGTCCAACCAGAACTAGTGTGTGTGTGTGTGTGTGTGTGTGTGTGTGTGTGTGTGAGAGAGAAATGATTTTAGGTGTCAATTGTGGATGCCATTTCGTCCTTATTTTTCTTTCGCATCTGGTAATTTATCCATTTTCAAGGATACAAAACACCCTAATTATTACACTCTCAACAAGCTTCCCAAGCACTATTTCACACTCCAGCTTCTTAACCACAAGGTACCTCTTGTTTTGAAAACAGATAGTAATGGTCAGATTTTTCCAGAATTAGAAATATTCAGCCTACCTTTAAAAACAGCAGACTGTGGGACCATTTGCGATAGATCATTTTTTTTCCAGTGGGGAAAGGAATTAGAGTATGATTCACACTGGAGAAATACCTGCATCCAGCTGGATCACTGGAACTTTATGTTGAATTCAAACAGATCCCAATTGGCTGTTCGAGATGCTTTCATCTGCAGCAAGTAAGTCAAAAAGTTATAGAAAAACATGAACACACTTGAAGGACAGATGAGGTGTCATGATCTAAACATTTTAAATCTCCTGCTCTTTAAATTTTAAAATAAACTGATTTCATTTGTTGGTGATTTTGTTTTTGGAACAAAAGTGTCCCTCTATGCTGTGTTTCTCAACAGGTTAGCTTATGGTGGATATGTTTGAGAAATTCCAATAGAGTTCTTTATTGACCTTACCCAAGGGGCTGTGTTATTTCATTATGTCTGCATGGTTGAATTTCAAAAGCCTTAAATATCTCAGAATGGGCTTCTGACCTATGAGTTTGATTGACAGTTTATAGAGTCTACTAAATTGATGTTTTGTTATGATCTGCGTTGTGAAAAATAGTTTGTTTTTATAATGGATTAACCATTTAATGTTCAAAAGCTTTGAATGGGATTTACGAATGCAAGCTTTGTTCAGTATCGAGTGTGTCAGGTTGAAAACCAAATTGGGTTTCTTTCGATCTTTCCAGAGCTCCTCCAGTTGGCCAATAGTAGATGGGATCTAAAAACTGATTAGAACTATAGATGCTGTAAATCAGGAACAAAAACAGAAGTTGCTGGAAAAGCTCAGCGGACTGGCAGCATTTGTGAAGAAAAATCAAAGGTAACGTTTCAGGTTGTGTGACCCTTCCTCATTAGTCCTGACACATTTACTCTGATTTTTCCTCACAGATGCTGCCAGACCTGCTGAGAAGATAGTGGGGTGACTGGCTTTTGAAATGACATGGAGATATGAGGGGTCACCATGTGATGGCATTGAGTTGGCACGGAGAGTATGCAGGATGTCAGGTAGATGGGAGCATGAGTTGGCATGGAGGCTGTGAAATGCTGTGGAAGGGTCTGTTATCGAGGTGAGGCATGAATTGGCGTTGAGTTAGCCTGACGTATGTGGGGTGATGGGATTAGGTGGGACATGAATTGGACTGGAAGTCATGAGGGACCACAGTGGGTGGGTGTAAATGCAAGAACAAAATCCCAGAGAACTAGGACTTAGCTTCTAGCCAATCTACCTTGGTAACCTCCACAGCTGTTGGCCACCTACACCATTTCTAGAGTGAAATTTTCACGTTCCAAAATATGTTGACTGAGACAGTCAGCAAAATTTCCCAAGTCAAGCTACCCACCTCGATAGCCAAATTCCAACGCAAAATATTCATAAAGTACCTTATCCACAACTTAAGCCTCCCAATATGTTAGGTTTTAATTCCTTATTCATATTCTACCCTTCATTAACCTCCTGCTGCTTACATATTTATAAAATATGACTGGGTCTCCCTGATTTTACTTGACAATATTTTTCATGCCCACCCTTTTCTTTCCTAATTTCGTGAGATGTTTAGATTAGATCTCAACTTTGTATTGCCTTGAATTAGGTATAGGCTAAACTATGGATATAGTCCCATTTCGCTGTTTAAAGAATGATAGCACGGACTTCTCCTTGATGTCAAAACAAATACACTGACTGCAACCAGAACGAAAAAGGCAGATTAGCTGGTCATTCATCTCAAGACTGTTTTATGATATATTTAATTGTTGGAGTCTGGTAATTGTGTTTGTTTACATAACAGTCAATCAATTTTGAAAAGTAATTTGTTGTAGAAAGCACTTTGAGACTGTTCAATCTGTCAAGATGCTATAAAAATGTAAATAGTACAGTAAGATGTTGCATCATCGAGTTGCAGTTTAATTTTTATGAAGTAAAATAAACAGTAAGACGCTCTTAACTTCAGCAGTATCACTTGGCCTTAATTTCAGTTTCAAAAAAGCACACGATGTGAATCAGTGGAAATTATTTTCTATTTCCTCATATGGCAATTGCCATTATCTATGATATTGCCAGTTCAGTGCCACCTTGCACTGAATTATGCGATTATTGTGTGTCACTGCCACATATCTCTTAGCAACAACATTGGACATCGCAAGCTTGTCGTGTGGTGCAGTTATGATTTAGTTTGGTTGGACTTGAATGCAAATTTGAGAGAGCAAACTCTTTGAAACTGTATTGAAACAGATTCAGCGTTTGTTGTCTCATTAAAGTATTTATGTCAACAACCACCCCTCTTGCCTGGCCCCACCATCCCCTGCCCATCCCACCTGCATTCTAATTTTACAAATAAATGAGTTAATAATTGCACACGACTGATAATAGGCCCAAAGTCACTGTGGGTTTGACCATTGCTGATAGCCATCAGCACTCTGCGCAATCCACTATGGTTTTATTTTGATATTCAAAACTATTTATTTCTTAGAAGTTAACAGTAAAAGGCACTAGTTAACATGTTGTCATTCATTAAAGATAGAAGATGATAAATTTGGCCACTCAGCTGAAGATCAGAGATGAGCAATTAAAGAAATGGACCTAATGGGAAACAGGATTAGACATCTTGGAGGAAACCTGTCTTAAGATATAGAATTACTTCAAAACTAAGTACTAAATTGCAAACTCAGAATGTAAATACAATACTGTACTCAGTAGGTTCCGTAGCAACTGATGTTATAGATCATCAAAATATAGAAGACGGCACAAATGATTTAGAAGTTCCAATGACTTTTGGGCATTATAAACAATTATTTCATAGTATGGAACCTGATTATTGCTGAAAGAAATTCTCAAAGCCTTTTACGTTTTGCACTTAACGTAATAATTCAATATTGCAATCAGAAAATTTCTCTCTTTATATCATGCACATTTACGAATGACTCTGAGGCCATCACTTTTTATCCTGAAAAGAGCTCTGTCAACCACAGATTACCTTTAAGTTATCAGAAGTTTGAGCAACAGGTGAAGCTAGATGTTTCATCCTGTTCCTATGTGCAGTGTCCACTGCGTACAAGCAGGATGCTGCCATAAAGACATTCTGCCAATTGCACAAATGAATAATATGGTGTATGAATTTTTGTGGTGTTGTGATGCAAAATGTAGGCTGTTATATACCAATGACTCAAGGATCACATTAAACAGCATTTCCTTTGGCTGTTCACAGGTGGTAAGATACTGACAAACCATTCTATGTTTGTAAAACTTGCAATACAGTGTCTAAAGTTAGATGTGTTTCTGCAGTAGAACAACATTTGCTAGGCAACCCTGAGTGTGCAAGGAATTACACTGACAACCAATTTAGGATTATCAGTTGGGCTCACAATGTGGTGTGTTTATATGCACAAGAAGCTACGTATGTAAATACACAGGACCCGGTTCTTATCAAATGGAAAGGAAATGTACACAACACTGGTCTGTTTCAACTCAACAAAATTGGATCAGGCCTTGAAGCTCTGACATATCAGAGAAAAACTTGTATGGTTTACAACTTAAGAAAAGCAGTGTAGTTAATGGTCAATTATCATTAACTGATGCATTTTCCAGGGTCATGCTTCAGTCAGTCGGAGTCCACTTACTAACCAGTGTTTTTTGTCTTATTTCAATATTTTTGTGATCTGCTTTGATGAGTACTGGTACATGTAGTTACGTATCTCAATGAAGCAACATTAACTGCAGGGCAAAACTTAGAGGGAGGTGCTGTATATGATAATGGTTCTGAAAGAGTTAATGTCAGTGAATCTATTTGTTACCGTCTAATTTGATGATGTTGCACAGTTTTAGGTGGAAGACAAGGAATACCTAGCATAAAGACTCACTGGCGACAAATGTGACCTCTCCATCTCTAAATAGTCTTTATAATTATGTTCAGCTAATTAGTGTTACTTTTACCAGCTGCAGTCATGCAGCAAACTCAGCAAGACACAACAATAGTTTATTCTCAACTATTTCTAATTATACAGACCCTTAGAGTCTGCATAGAAAATATGGCCCAGAAGGTCCACGTTCAGTGCAGACCTGTCCTGGAGGAATGTTCTTATATGTTTAAACAGGTTGCTTTCAGAAAAAAGGAGTATTTTGTGTAGCACAACCACAAGCCCACTGATGTCGGAACCATAATATACTACAGGTCACTTAATGTTATACTTCTGGATTTTCAAAAGGCATTTGCCAAATCACCACATAATAGATATGTCAGCACAATGAGAGACTTGGGATTAAATCAACAGTGAAGTCATGTATACAATATTCATTAAATGACAGAAAATAGACATTGTTGTTGATTAGTGTCTTTTCTGACTACAGGATGATAGATTGGTGTTCCCATTTTTCACTGTTAGGGTCATTGTTCTTTTTTTTTCTGCAAACTAATAGTACTGGACTTGCATATCCAAGATGTAATTTCAAAGTTTGCTGATTATTTATTAGGTTCCCTACAGTGTGGAAACAGGCCCTTTGGCCCAACAAGTCCACACCGCCCCTTGGAGCATCCCACTCACACCCATCCCCCTATAATCCACACACCCCTGAACACTATGGGCAATTTAGCATGGCCGATCCACCTAGCCTGCACATCTTTGGACTGTGGGAGGAAACCCACGCAGACATGGGGAGAATGTGCAAACTCCACACAGACGGTTACCCAAGGCTGGAATCGAACCCGAGTCCCTAGTGCTGTGAGGCTGCAGTGCCAACCACTGTGCCACTGTGTCGCCCCAAAAGTAGTCATAAACAATGAGCCTCAAAAATAGTCATAAACAATGAGTCACAACAAATAAACAATTTCTTGAAAGACTTCAAGAGGACACCAGTCTGATGAAACAAGCAGCAAAATGGCTATGTTAAACACAGAGTCACACAGCATAGAAACAGGCCCTTTGGCCCAACTCATCCATTGTGACTGAATTTCCTAAACTGAACTAGTCCCATTTGCCTGTGTTTTTCCCATGTCCATATAAAGCTTTCCTTTCTCTGTTCCTGTCTAAATGTCTTTTAAATGTTAATTGTACCTGCTTCTACCACTTCCTCTGGCAGCTCGGTCCAAATATAAGCGCCTCCTTTTGGGTGAAAAGGTTATCCCTTAGGTCCCTTTTAAATCTTTACCCCCTCACCTTAAACTTATACCCCCTGGTTTTGGGCTATCCTACCTGGGGAAAAGACCTTGGCTATTCACATTATGCCCATCATGGCTTTATAAACCTCCATAATGTCAGCCCTCAACCCCTATGCTCCAGGAAAAAAATGCCACCCTATTCAGCCTCTCCTTATAACTCAAACCTTCCAGTCCAGGTATCATCTTTGCAAATCTTTATTGCACCCTTTCTAAATTAATAAGATCTACCGATAGCAGAGTGGCCAGAATTGTATGCAGTACCCCAAATGTGGCCTTACCAACATCTTGTACATCCGTAACCTCATGTCCCAACTCTTGTACTCAATGATCTGACCGAACAATGCTGAGAGGTCTGACGTGACAGATTTTGGGAAGAGGAATGGAAACTAAATGGTACAATATTAAAGCAGATGTAGGAATAGACAACTCTAAGGACCTAAGTACTAAAATGTTTTGAAGGTAGCAGGACAAGTAAAGAAGGTTGTTAAAAAGCACGTGGAATCCTCAGCATTATTGGTAAAGGAATAGAGTATAAAGGCAAGACAAGTACGTAGAATAAAAACAAAAAAAAATGCTGGAAATACCCAACAGCTCAGGCAGCATTTGAGAAGAGGGGAACAGAGTTGTATTTTCTGTCATACTCCTGACTTGCATTTTGTTAATTGTGGACAGGTTTTGTAAAGTCAAGAGGTGAGCTGTTCGGACTTGAATTTCCAGCATCTGATCTACTCCTGTTGCCATAGCATTTATGCAGATGGTCCATTTAGATTTCTGGTCAGAGAGAAGTTTTGAGCCTCCAGTTGTTGGTGATAGGACATTCAGCAATGTTAACTCCATTGAATGTCAAAGGCAAAGGAGCAGGTTTCTCTTGTTCGGATTGACTGCTTCATTAATTGATGAGTTAAAGAATGGAACTGAGCACTTTGCAATCTTGAATGAATATTCTCATCTGTGACCTTACAATGGAGGAAGATCACAGAAAAAGTAGTAAAAAGGGACACTTGCATAAAGTTCCAAAAGAGTTGACGTCAAGATTGTATCAACTTTGCTTAATTTAGTGATGTTACACAATCTTTGGATGGAGGTAGTTACATTTTCTGCTAACTTTCATAAGGAGCTGTTTAACTCCGAGTCTTTAGGAATAATGCCCTAATAGGAATTGTATTTATTTCAATCATTGCAATAAATCTTTTTCACTCATACAAGTGCCTGTTCTGTTAAACCAACCCCATGTGGTCTATCCTTAACCACTGATAACTAGACCAGCCTTAGCGACCGTATGGTTAGGAGGATTGATGGGAGAAACTACCTTAATTGTACTTTGTATGCTGAAAGATACCGAGAAATGCCTGCAATGATAATCAGGTCAAATACCATATGGTAGCAGCCTAGTGAAGATTAAAATCCCATGCAGAGACTTAGACTACAAATCAGGGAATTCCAGAATAATAACGAGAAAGAATATCTTTTGGAAGAAATGTAATCTTAGCACTTCAAGAGCATTACTGCTTCAAGAAGGGACAGATGGTTGATGAGTGGCTGAAATACAATTGTCAATAGAGAAAGACTGCAGTCGCCTTGAAGCAGGAACAGGGTGAGCTCAGCAACCCAAAGACAAATCTTCGCTAAGCACGAAAACAGAAATTGCTGGAAAATCTCAGCAGGTTTGGCTAACCCTAACCCTAACTCCTTTTAAAAAGATGGAAGGCCACCATTTTGATAAATTAGAAAGGTGGGATAAACCTGAAAGAGGTAGGGAAACCCCAGTAAATGGTACAGAAATACAGTGTTAATAAGAACCATAGCTTTGGAAGTTTGAAAGTAGAAAATACAGAATTGTTGAAATGCAGTTGGAGCTTTGTTGAATAATTTAGTACAATGTTGGAGCAGTGCAGAATTTAAAAAGACAGGCAAGCATAAAAATAAAAATGTACAGAGTCTAGTAAGCTCCACAGTAATTGAATTTAAAACAGTATTGATGAATACCAGAATACAAGCTTAAAGAACAGTCAATTGCTAGCAATATTGAAATAATAAAGATTTTAAATTGCTTTGCAGAAATAAGAATTAATAAGCACATTGAGAAGAAATAGAAAAATATAAAATGCTACCATAAAGATTCAAGGTCAGAGTTGGACAACACAGACCGCAAGATTGGACCAGCTCTTAAGATGCAGAAGAGCTCCCACATGTGAACATACCCATTGTTATATAAAATGAAACAAAAGCAGGTCATCTGCCACATCGAGCTTGCGCCATCATTCGATAAGATCATGATTGATCTATTTGTGTTCTGATTACCGCATTTCCATCGACCCGATAACGTTTGATTGCCTTACCTAACAAACATCAACCTGCCTCAGTTTTAAAAAGATTCCGTGACCCTTCTTGCACACTTCCTGAGGCAGAAAATTCTAAAGTTGCATGAGACTCTGAGAGAAACAAAAAAAACTATTCATCTTTGCTCTAAGAGAGCGACCACCAATTTTAGAAGGGTCCCCTAGTTTTGGACTTGCTCATAAGAGGAAGCATCCTTTTGAAGGTCCCCCTTACAAGACCCCTCAGGATTTTAGAATTTTACACCAATCCAGTCACCCCATCTCCCTGCGCGACCTGCTCTAATTACCACTGGAAGCAAGTCTGGTCTGTTCAACATTTCCTCACGAAGTAACCCATGCATTCTGATATCAATCTAGCAAATGTCTTCTGAATAGCATCAGAAGCAGTTGCATTCTTCTGTAAATAAGGAGACAAAATTGCATATGATATTCAAGATGTAGTCTCATTAAAGTTCTGTATTGTTACTTTTATCTTCAGTCCTTGTCTTAACAAGATATCGTGTTCCATTAGCCTGATCAATCATTTGCAATCCCTGCGCACCAACCTTTTTGTAATTCATGCCCTAGAACACTCAAAACCCTCTGAACCTCAGAATTCTGTGTTTTTCTTTCTATTTAAATGATAAACTGCCTTTTTATTCCTCTAGCCAAGTGGAAAACTTCAAATTTTCCCATATTATGTTCTTGAAGGTCAGATTTTTGTTATGATAGAGAGTTGCCATTGCAACAGAATTGCTAGAAGTCCATCCAGAAGGACAAGGGCAGCAGATACATGGGCACACCACCAGCTTCTGGTTCCCCTCCAAACCACTCACCATCCTGCCTTGGAATTGTATCACTCTTCCTTCACTGTCGCTGGGTCAAAATCCTGAATTCCCTCCCTAACGGCATTGTGGGTCAACCAACAGCAAGTGGGCTGCAGCGACTCAAGAAAGCAGCTTGCCACCACCTTGTTAAGGGCAACTAGGGATAGGCAAGAAATGCTCGCCAGCCGTTGATGCCCACGTGTCACGGATGAATGAAATTAAGAAAAAGATCAGAACCCCAAAAGTATATTATGGAGATTAGCCTAGATCCTAATTTAATATTTTTTTAAAAGGCAGATGTAAGGTGCTGTGTTCCCGATATGATTTGATCACTGAGCTTTGATTAAAAGGCAACTTATTTTTACAGCACACTATTCATGTGGCCAACTGATCCCAGTTCAGTTTCCTGTCACTGGTAACCAACAGGATGTTCTTTCAGATGTATCACTTGGTACTTCTGACTGACGATGGTTGCAAACATTTCAGCCTTGTTTTTTGTACTGGTATGCTGGCTGCACCATCGTTGAGCATGGAAATGGTCACAGACCTTTGCCTTCTGTCACCTGTTCAACTGTTCATCACCTTTCATGACTGGATGTAACATAGCTCCAGAAGTTTGGTCTAATCTAATTACTTGGCAGAAAAGAATTGATCTTGTTTCTTGTTCCTATCTTCCATTTTCAAATAATAAATGTGGAATATCCCAAATTGATGATATACACTGCATGCAAGATCTTTGTATGTTTCACCATTGATGTCTTAATGAGGAGAAGATCAGGATTATAGCAGAATGGAGAAAATCTATTTTCAGGAAAGTATGCCGTGGTAATAAAAAATAACAAATAAAATAATCTAGAGACAGTAGGAACTGCTGATACTGGAGAAACTGATATAACAATGTGTAGAGCTAGTTGAACACAGCAGGCCAAGCAGCATCAGAGGAGCAGGAAAGCTGACCTTTCTGGTCTACACCCTTCTTCAGAAATTGGGGAGGGGGAGGGGAAATAAATAGGGAGGGAGGAGGAGGCAGATAGAAGGTGGAGAGAGGAGAAGAGACAGACAGGTCAAAGAGGCGAGGTTGGAGCCAGTAAAGGTGAGTGTGGGTGGGGAGTTAGGGAGGGGATGGGTCACTCCAGGGAGGATGGACAGGTCGAGGAGGCAAGATGAGGCTGGTAGGTAGGAGTTGGGGGTGGGGCTTGAGGTGGGAGAAGTGGATAGGTGGGAGGAGGGACAGGCTAGGGAGGCGGGGACAAGCTGGGCTGCTTCTGGGATGCGGTCGGTGGGGGTGGGGGGGGGTGGGTGGGAAATTTTGAAGCTTGTGAAGTCCACATTGATACCATTGGGCTGCAGAGTTCCCAAGCGAAATTTGCAATGCTGTTCCTGCAACCTTCAGGTGGCATAGTTGATGCCACTGCATTATTTCTGAAGAGGTGCCCCGACCCGAAACGTCAAGCTTTCCTGCTCCTCTGATGCTGCTTGGCCTGCTGTGTTCATCTAGCTTCGCACAGTATTATCTTTGATTTCAAGGGAGGTCTGTTCGCTAATGTCACTTAATCCAAGTTTTTTTGCTTGGATTTTTTTTATCAAAAGCTACTTGATAAATGGAAGTTTGTACTTCGATGTCTATGGCAAGAGTTGATATGCTTATAAGCCTATCCCACTAGTCACTATTAAAAACATGAGATCAGATGCAATATCATTAGGATGCCGGCCAAAACATTGTGAAATAGCTAGTTTTATGAATATTTTTCTCCACTGCATTTTTAATTATGTTTTTGTGCAGCATCCATGGGACTGTTGACACCTCTCCAGAAGTACATTGTGGAGCTGTTTTCCCAAATCCAATTGTGGTTAGAAAGCTGTTCCTAATAAGGAATGTAATTTTAAAAACGTTGCTTGTTAAATATATTTTAAATAAATAAATTATCAGTTTTCTGAAGGTGTATTCATAATGATGCATTAACGAGGCTCAGTGATTTTATTTTTCACCAAGTTAATAATAATACACTCTCAATTGCTATATTAAAACTGTATCAGGCAGGACCACTCTGCCAAGTACGTTCCAGGCAATTTTATGGTACATATTTAGTCAGTTGTGGAACGTGGTAGGAATGTACCATACAGGATCAAATCATTTGAGTGAAATATATTGCTTGCAGACTTTATTTAACCCTGTTGCAAAATCAGTATTAGCAATTCACTAAACACTGCACCAGAACAACTTTTACCATTACGAATGTTCTAGTGGTATAAACTTTGTCTTTTGTTCTTGTCATTAACACTGTTATTGGACATTAGCTGGTTGGCTTTTAGATTTCGAAAACTAAGCCTTAATGATTTTTCCAAATACCTCTATTAAGGATTCAGGTTTGCAAATTGGAAAATTATCTGTAATAGCTAATATGAAGAACTAATAACATGTCCAAAAGCATATTTTAATCTTGCTGGAGTTTCCGGACTATATTATTATCTGCAGGAGATCGTTGGTTAGGAATTCTTGAAGATAATGTGCAACTGTAATAATTTGCAAACCCAGTTGGGTGTCATCCATGAAGTTATTTATCTGTATGATAGATGTTAAATAGCTCTTGGATTTCTTTAGTTCCTATTGTTGCTTGAAGCACTTCACATAACAAATGACTGAGTACAGTGACTGTTAAACCGGCATATCCGACAGCATTTTTTTAAAACCAGCAATGACTGTCAACCACTAATGAGACAAATGAATGACAGGTTCATTTGCTTCTGGTTAACTTTTTGGATATATAGGTAAGTTACTTAAACTGATCATTTGGACTATAAGCCAGACTGACCACAACAAAGAAATTTCACTACTGTGTAATAATTGTTGATTCACAATAGTAGCAATAGCAACAGTATTAATGTAAAACTGAATGGATATGTAGATAGGACAAAAGGCAAAGAATGTTAGAGTTTTTTTTAACAATCCATATGTAGTGTCATAATTGCTTCCATGTTTGTCTGTTATTTATATATTTTTACTGAATTCTACAGGTTATAAAAATATAACCTGTATTGCTGCTGAATGATTTAATCACAGTTGAAGTGGCAGTTGGATTATTAAATTGTTCATGTTTGCATAGATTTAGGAAGGAGATTAATTCTGATGGTAATGATGAAACCAGTGTTTCCTGCTTTCAGTGCTCATGGAACACCACAGTTGGCCACTGTTTCAGTCTTTCGAATTGCAGGAGAGATAGAAAATGTGCACTTGTACCATGCTAATTCCACAATCCTGTTAGAAGTATTGCTTTTTTTGTGAGGCATAAAACCGTATTTCACAGCACCAAATTAACAAAAACCTAGATTGCTAATGCCTCTCCAACTGTGACCGGTTCAATTTCACAAAGACCCACTCATCTGATCTCCTACTGCGCAGATTTTTTGATCATAGCTGTCTCACTGGTGGGAGGAAGTGTGTAAATTACAGGCATTTCTGCATGGGAGTGGAATTGGGAAAGATGATCAGACTCTAATTTGCTATCTTTGTATCTTGGTTGTCAGTTTAGAATGGAAAAACCAAAAACCAGGGCTCCAGTCACTCAGCTGAACAGGAAAGTGAAAGTTAATGACATAAGAACATGAGAAATGGAAGCAGGGATCTCTGCCTCTGTGTCCTCTTTGTGGCTAAATTTCCACCCAGTTTTGTATTGTGGGCACCTAAGTGTTCGCAGACTGAGGGATGCCCTTTGTGGCTTTGTTTTTCTATAGGCAGGGACTCTTGGCAGAGCCATGGGCGTGGTCTGGACGTTTCTTTATCTTTTGGCTGTTTCTTTTATTTCTTCACCATGTTCCCCGGCCAATGTCTCCGTCTCAGGTTCTGTGAGAACCAGCTTTGGGTAAAGCTGCTACCAATGTTACTTGTACTAGTCAAGTTGGTACACTGGTATTAAATAGTGAGAGATTAAAACAAAACAATCTTTGGCAGTCCAAAGTACTGGAAGTGGTTTTTTTTACATATTTGTAAAATAATGGTTACGTTAAATTAGGATTGGTTAACTACGTTAAAAAAAATGTGAGACATTGTTATCTTCTAAGGGATAGTAACTAGGTTTGTGCTACACAGTTGTAGATTATAAAACTGAATAAGTGCTATTAATGAACCTACGAGCGCAGTCCTGCTTGGCGCTTCTGAGAGACATGCCAACAACTGTATGGAAGATTTTCTGAATTTAGATTAGACTAGATTCCCTACAGTGTAGAAACAGGCCCTTCGGCCCAACAAGTCCGCGCCGCCACTTGGAGCATCCCACCCGGACCCATCCCCCTATAACCCACACACGAAAAGAAAGATGATGTAAATTGTTTGGCAGCTGAAACCTTAAGTAGAAAAACAATACATTACTTAATTTTGCAAGAGTATATTGATTTTAAAACTTGTACAAAGCAACAGCAACTTGATGGTATATGATTTTTTTTGACAGCAGTAGAATCTCATATTTCTGTTAAAGGTAACAGAATGATTAAAGTGATGTACAGGTTGCAAAAGGTGGAAAAGATCACTTGGTCTACTGAGATGTGAGTTTGCATTTTTTCATTGTCAGGCATCGAATGATACAGCATAGAAGAACTCTTTGCTTCCTATCCATGCTGTCCACACCACTCATAATTTTTACACCTCAGTCATATCTGCTTCCATAGATTGTAAGGTTAACATTTATTACTCATATAAGTTCCATCACCTGTCAAGGGAAATAAGTTGTATGTATATCGAAGGAGCTTCCACATTCTGATCTAAATTGAGTCGTATTTGACTTGAAACATTAATTATATCTTGGTGTACAGATCCTGCCAGACGTGCTGAGTGTTTCCAGCGCCTCCTGTCATTGTTTCAAAAATCTAACAGTAGTTTGCCTTTACTCAAACAATATTGCCCAGTAGGAGGTTTGAGAGTTTTCACTGAGTGACAATGAAGGAATAGCAACATATTTCCAAACGATGAGGATGTATTACCTGAAGAAATGTATTGACATGACAGATTTGCCATGCACCTGCTGCCTTTGTACTTTTTAGGCAGCAGAGAAGTGTATGGGTTTATAATTTGCAAGAAGCTTTGAGGTAGTGTGTTTTACACCAGTACTGATTTGGTAGATTACCTTGATTAGTGTTGTGTCAAAAGTGAAGAATAATTTTTCCTCACTCTCCTGACTTGTACCTTGCTGTTAGTTGAGAAGAATACAGAATAAAAACTGAAAGAGCCACAGATGCTTTAAATCAAAAACAAAAACAGAAGTTGCTGGAAAAGCTCAGCAGGCCTGGCAATATCTGTGGCGATAATTCAAAGTTAATGTTTCAGGTCCGGTGAGGAAGTTCTGGAGAAGGGCCACCAGACCTGAAAAGTTAACATTGAATTCTCTTCACAGATACTACCAGACCTGCTGAGCTTCTCCAGCAACTTCTCTTTTTATTAGTAGTGAAGCCTTGGGAAGTCAGGAGGTGAGCCATTGACAGACAAACAATACTTGAACATATTGTAATCGCACAACAGCTGTGCGTCATGTCCAGTTGAGGTTCTGTTCTGCAGTGACCTCCAGGATGTTGACTGTACTATCCTGCAACAGTGGCTAATGGCATTGCTTAAAAAATTATATAATGGTGTTTAGATGTTTCATAATTAGTGTTGATCATCTTCTGATAATTTGTTATTTCAGCACACTTTTTACTTGTGTGCTGAGCTACCAGCCCACATCCTTTCCAAAACAAAATTTACTTATTTCCACTTTCATTGCTGTCATCAGCGATGCCGCAGACATCTCTTGGTAAAACTCTCATCAAAGTTTTTAGATATGACTGTTTCTCATCTTCTGGTGGCCAGCCTCTCATTTTCTACTGTGCACACATTTGTAAGGAGCGATCAGTAAAACTATTCACCTTTTTAAGCAACCAAGGTATTTTAAGCTGTGTCTCTCTCTAAGGGCTTCCTCTGAACCTTTTTACCAAATCGCCAAAAATGCAAAAAGACTAAAAATGGACCAAAAGTATACTCTATTTAATGCAAAATTGTGCTTACGGTGCAATATTTTCTTTGGCCAGCACTTTGTGACCCTGCTTTTGTTCTTAAGATAGTGTAGTAAAGAGTTTTCTTTTCTTAATTGACAGACTTTCATTCTGTAACCTGAAGGACATAAGTGTATTTTCCCTACTCACATGTGGAGCAGTGTTGGTGATCTTGGGTGAAAATTCTTGACTCTGGATGAGTTGGCTTGTTTTGGAGGAGGAGAAATAATAAAAACTAAGATGCAGATTTAAATTTTGCGTTATGTGCTTACCACATTTGGCAGACGTAACCATTGGAGTACTCCAAAGGTCTGTGCTTGGGCTCCAACTATTCATAACATATATCAACGGTTTGGACGAGGGAATCAAATGTAATACTTCCACTTTGTTGGCACCCAAAAATATATAGGATTGTGAGTGGTGGGGAGAATGTAAAGAGACTTTAAGACAATTTAGTCAAGTTGAGCATGTGGTCGGCTATCTGGCAGGTGCAATATAGTGTGGTTACATGTGAACTTTTGTACTTTGGTAGGAAAGACAGAGTGGTTGAGTGTTGTTTAAATGCAGATAGATTAGGAAATGTTGATGTGTGAAAGGACCTGTGTGTCCATGTGCAGCAGTCACTGGAGCAAACACATAAAATGTAATAAGAAGTTCAGAAGGCAAATGGTATATCAGCTAAAACAATACAAGATAGTAGTCCGAATATATCTAGAATTCTGTGAACTGCTGTAGTCACCTTATCTATGGAAATGTATATTGGCATTGGAGGCAGTCCAAAGAAGGTCCACTAGGTTGACGGTGGGTTGGGAGGGATTTTCTTACGAGCTGTGGTTTAATATGTTGGGCTCTTACTCATTAGAGTTGAGAAGAATGAGAATCAACCTTATCGAAACATATGCATTTACTAGGAGGCTTGACAGCGTACTTGCAGAGAGATTGTTTCTGCTTAAGGTAGAGTCTAGGATCAGAGGGCATAATGTCAGAGTCAGGAGTCTCCCATTTCAGACATGGACGAGGAAGAATTTCTTCCCTAAAATTTTAATCATTGGCAGAACAGACTGGATGGTCTGAATAACCTACTTTTAGTTTCTACAATCTTATGGTCCTACGGCCTTCATTGCAAGAGAATTTAAGTGCAGGAATAAGAATGTCTTGCTACGACTGGACGCATACTTAATAAGACCACGCCTGGAGTATAAGTCTGCAGTTTTTGTTTTCTTAATTAGGAAAGAATATACTGTGCACAGGGGGAGAACTGTGAAAGTTCACAAGACTGATTTCTGGAATGGAAGGTTTGTTGTATGAGGAGAGATTGGGTCAAATAGATCTATATTCACTGGAGTTTAGAAGAAATGGGCAGGAGTAGGATCTCCTTGAAATATATAACATTCTTACAAGGCTCAACAGACTAGATGCAGGGATGATCCCTGTGACTAGGGATTTTAGAACAAGTCACAGTCTCTCCGTACAGAGTAGACCATTTAGGGCTGAGATGAGGAATTTTTTTTTCCACTGAGGGTGGTAAATTCTCTACCACATATGGTATTGGAGACCAAGTCAGCGAATATGTCTTAGAAGAAGAGGCAGATTTATGAATCATAAAGACGTCAAGAGGAGAAGAAAGTGGGAGTATGATGTTGAAGTAGACGGTCAGCCATGCTCATGCTGAATGGTTGAGCAGATCTGGCTATTTTCACTCTATGAACAACATGTCAATAAGAGTTTCAATTTGAAAAGAACAATTGATAATGGTTCGAGATGAACAGCACAACACAGTACAGGCCCCTCGGCCCACGATATTGTGCCGAACTATTGTCCTATTAAGATCAATCTACCCTACATTTTACTATCCTCCATGTGCCTATCAAGAGTTGCTTAAAAGTGTCTCTAGTATCTGACTCCACTACCACTGCTGGCAGCGCATTCCACACACCCACCACTCTGTGTAAATAACCTACCTCTGACATCTCCCCGAAACCTTCCTCCAATCACCTTAAAATTATGTCCCCTCATAATAGCCACTTCTGCCCTAAGAAAAAGCCTCTAACTAACCACTCTATCTATCCCTCTCATCATCTTGTACACCTCTATCAAGTCACCTCTCATATTTCTTTGCTTCAGCAAAAGAAGCCCTAGCTTTCCTCAAAAGCCCTAGCTTTCCTCATAAGACCCGCCCTCCAGCTCAGACAGCATCCTGCTAAATGTCCTCTGCACCCTCTCTAAAGCTTTCACATCTTTCCTATAATGAAGTAACCAGAACTGAACACAATATTCCAAGTGTGGTCCAACGAGGGTTTTATAGAACTGCAGCATAACCTCGCAGCTCTTAAACTCAATTCCCCTGGCAATGAAAGCCAACACACCATGCACCTTCTTTACAATCCTGTCAACGTGGTTCACAACTTTGAGGGATCTATGGTTGTGGATCCCCAAAATGCCTCTGTTCCTTCACTCTGCCGAGAATCTTGCCATTAACTCTGTATTCTGTATTGAAATTTGACCTTCTAAAATGAATCACTTCACACTTATCCAGGTTGAATGCCATCTGCCACTTCTTTGCCCTGCTCTGCATCCTGTTAATGTACCATTGCAACCTACAACAGCCTTCCACGCTATCCACACCACTGACCTTCGTGTCATCAGCAAACTTACTAACCCACCCTTCCACATCCTCATCCAGTCATTTATAAAGATCACAAAGAGCAGAGGTCCCAGAACGGATCCCTGCAGAACACCCCTGGTCACTGAGCTCCAAGCTGAATACTTTCCGGATATAAGTTTGCTCACTGAGCTGGAGGGTTCGTTTTCAGACGCCTCGTCACCATTCTATGTAACATCATCAGCAAGCCTCCAGTGAAGTGCTGGTGTTATGTCCCGCTTTCTATTTATGTGATTAGGGTTCCTTGAGTTGATGATGTCATTTCCTGTGTTGATGTTATTTCCTGTGTTGGTGATGTCATTTCCGGGAGGATAAATGAACATCAACTAGCCACAAAAAGACATGACTCACTATCGCTAGTATCCTTACATACAGATGAGGAAGGACACCACTTTGATTGAGACAACACATCCATCCTAGGACAAGCCAAACAGAGACACGCACGAGAATTCCTAGAAGCATAGCATTCCAACCGGAACTCCATCAGTAAACATATCGATTCGGAGCCGATCTACCACCCTCTGAGAAAAAGAACAGGAAATGGCATCACCGACACGGGAAATGGCATCACCAACCCAAGGAAACCTAAACACGTAAATAGAAAGCGGGTTATAACGCCAGTGCTTCATCGGAGGCTCACTGATGATGTTACCTAGAATGGTGATGAAACGTCTGAAACTGAACCATCCAGCTCAGTGAGCGAACTTACATCCAGAACCTCAACCTGAGCTATAAACCTTCTCAAAACTTGCTGAATACTTTCCGTCTACTACCACCCTCTGTCTTCCGTTGAACAGCCAATTCAGTAACCAGACAGCCAAATTTCCCTGAATCCCTTCTTACTTTCTGAGTGAGCCTACCATGTGGAACCTTATCGAATGCCTTGGTAAAATCCATATACGCCATATCCACTTCTACCTTCATCCATGTGTTTTGTCACATCCTCAAAGAATTCAGTAAGGCTTGTGACGCATGACCTGTCCTTCTCAAAGCCATGCTGACTATTTCTAATCAAACTATGCTTTTCCAAATAATAATAAATACTATCTCTCAGAATCCTCTCCAATAATTTGCCCACCACAGAAGTAAGACGGACTGGTCTGTAATTTCCAGGATTATCCCTATTCCCTTTCTTGAATAAGGTAATGGCATTTGCCACCGTTCAATCTTCTGGTACTACTCTAGTGGACAGTGAGGACGCAAAGATCATCGCCAAAGGCACAGCAATCTCTTCCCTCACTTCCCATATTAAAAGTATGTATATTTCATCTTACTCCTCTGGCTCCGTGCACAAGTTCCCTCCACTATCCCTGATCGGCTGTACCCTCCCTCTGGCCATCCTCTTGTTCCTCGCATGAGCATAGAATGTCTTGGGGTTTTCCTTGATTCTACCCACCAAGGTTTTCTCATACCCACTTCTAGCTCTCAAGTCCATTCTTCAGTTCCTTCTGGCTTCCTTGTAGACCTCTAGAGCCGCGTCCGATTCTTGCTTCCTCAGCCTTAAGTAAGCTTTCTTCATCTTCTTGACTGTCCCACATGTCTTGTCATCCAAGGTTCCTTCACCTTGCCATCCCTTCCTTGCCTCAGTGGAACAAACCTATCCAGTACTTGTAGCAACTGCTCCCTAAACAACCTCCACGTTTCTGTTGTGCATTTCCCTGAGAACCTCTGTTCCTAATTTATGCTCAGTAGTTCTTGCCTAATAGCATTGTAATTCCCTCTCCCCCAATTAAATACTTTCCCATACCGTCTGCTCCTGTCCCTCTCCATGATTGTAGTAAAGGTCAGGGAGTTGTGATCACAATCACCAAAATGCTCGCCCACCAAGACATCTGACACCTGGCCTGGTTCCTTGCCAAGCACCAA
Source organism: Stegostoma tigrinum (assembly GCF_030684315.1). Taxonomy (NCBI): domain Eukaryota; kingdom Metazoa; phylum Chordata; class Chondrichthyes; order Orectolobiformes; family Stegostomatidae; genus Stegostoma; species Stegostoma tigrinum. The sequence goes on from NC_081356.1 coordinate 75,233,872, forward strand.
ATCCAATTTCACATCCCCTGTAGTCAGCCTATCTACATCTTGAGTCAGGAATCTTTCCTAGACCCACCTGAAAAAATCTGCTGCATCCAAACTCTTTGCACTTAGGTTTCAGTCTATATTTGGAAAGTTGAAGTTGCCCATGACAACAACCCTACTACTTTTGCACCTTTCCAAAATCTGTCTCCCAATCTGCTCCTCAGTGACTCTGTTGCTATCTCTTGTCAAAAGAAAAATCCCAATAAAGTGACTGCTCCTTTCCTTTTTCTGACTTACACCCAGAAGTGGAGCTTGTCTTTATTAGTGCTGCCAATTCTTATCTGTCCACATGGATACAGGCATGTCAACATTACAGATAAGCTTTAGTTATTTATGCTGAGGCTAATAAGTTTATGTAGGACCTCCCCTACCTCCTCTGACTCTGCACACAAGTTCCATCCACGATTTCTGACGAAGAGTCTAGGCCCGAAACGTCAGCCCTGCTGCTCCTCTGATGCTGCTTGGCTTGCTGTGTTCATTCTGATCCATACCTTGTTATCTCAGATTCTCCAGCATCTGCAGTTCCCACTATCTCTAAGTTTATGTAATTCATTTGGAGCACATTTCAGATTTGTTTGTCCACATTTTGGTCTATATTTCTTAAAATTCTGAAGATAATGGCTAGTAGCAAACCCTAAGTCAATTAAAGGGCATAGAATAAAGTTTCATGTAATCACCTCACTCCTCTGAATCAGCTGCAATTTAGGTAGCTTTTCTGTAAGTCACTTTATGATGCCTACAACCTACGTAATTTGTAACTTTATAACATCGTTGGTCAGATAAGATTGGTATATCTGCAGATGCAATTAACTTAATAAAATGTAAAGTACGAGTTAATCAGAAAATGTCTAAGGCCCAAATTGAACATAATTATTTTAATGTTCGTTGAACATTAGCATTATAAACTAATTTGAAATGCAACAGAAATGAAATGAAACATAAATTTATTTCTGATAATAGATCTCAGAGAAAGAATTAATATTGGATTATTTACGAGGTGGGCCATTATCCTAAATATTAGTCATATTAATGATAAAATATCGAACAAATATCTATGACTCCTATTGACATTTTTGTTCCTTGTTTCCATCCTTTAAGCCATAAACTGGTTGTAAGTTTATAAGCCTCGTTTCAGTGGTAGTACTCTTGTCTCTGAGATAAAAGATTTGAAGTTCTGCTCCAAACACTTTAGCACATAAACTCACCTGCCAATTTGGTAATGGAGTTACTGAGGGAAAGAGAGTGAAACCATCTTTCAATTTAACATGAACTGAGACCCTGCTCCTCTGAGAATGCCATGACACTAGTTGGCAAAGAGCAGAATAATTCAAGATCAAGTTACTATATCGATGCTGTTAAAGTAGATAATATGATCACTTTGGGGACTACCACATTTCCTGTTTTACAACAGTGATTGGGTATTTCAATGAATGGTGTTTTGAGGCCTCACGAGTGAGATGCGCTGCATAAATGCAAAGATTTATTTCTGTTTATTATGCAGGTAAAACTGCTCTCCTAGGGTATTAATCTAATATAGAATTAAAAATGCTTATTTTGGGGTGTGGAATGCATATAATTCCTGGTGCTACCCTGACATATTTCCTGGAGCACCTGAGCGGTGGCATCAAAGGAGAAGATGTTCTTTAACGAAACGTGCAGTTCCACTTTGTGACCAAGAGCTTATGACCGTTTTAGATTTTCTTAAGGTTTGAGAAATGGGAGAAAACCCTTTTGTCTTTCCAGTGGATTTTCTTAAAAGTGTATATGTAAAACACACAGAATTATAGTTGAACAAGATGTGGCATCTAAATGTGATGGTGCCCTCAAAAAGAAATAACTGCCTTGTTTCTATGGTTAGTTGTTAGCAATATTTCTCCTTTCATATTGTACACATTGACTGGCATTATTTTTTTATTTCATTGCAGCCGCCCTCAGAAGGTTTGTCTTTGCCCATTCCTACCAGTTCATCCGCTGAATGTCTCCACCTGTCTGTATATAGTTCAGCATCCAGCAGAGGTGAGTAAAATTATGCTGATGGGACATAAATCAGCAGCCATCTAACAGGAATAGGACTATGGGAAACTACAAGAGGAAACCATATCATATGAATCAATTGAGATTTCCACGAGTGCTTTTCATTTGTACATCGGATTCAGTTATCATGAAATATGTAAGCTTGCCAGGAATTGGTTCTCCCGCCCATTGCCATTTGCACACACCCGTCACAATAACATATCATTAACTCTATTGCTCTGAAACACACTTGCAGTGACCTTCAATGTAATTTCCCTTTCCAGGCATTTGGTGCTGTTATTTGAGTCAAATGTCAGGGGATCTAATGCATTATGTTATGTTAGAGGTGACTGGTTTATCCAACCTTTATAAGAGCAGTACGATTTAGTAATACCAAAACATCCATCACTTTTTTCTTGGTCAGGATAATTTGAGAAATATTAAGTAAGTGCAGTCAGATGGTTGGATAAGTGTTGCTATGAAATCATCCAGGGTTAGATATGTCACCGAAGATCTGGCAGGAAGCCATTTATGTTTGACTTTAACCACACATTATTGTAGAAAAATTGCATTAGATTTTACTGAGCTTAGAGTGCTATTCTGTGGTAAAGTCATCAATCCATCCCTCAAGTCACTTTGTGTATGATGCAGTTCGATGAAGTATGGATGGCAACCCTACTTCCACACCATAAACTCTGAGAATGTTGCCCTTCAAATTGTCAGTGTTTCTAAAAACTGAGAGAACTACGGATGCTGTAAATCAGGAACAAAAACAAAAGTTGCTAGAAAAGATCAGCAGGTCTGGCAGCATCTGTGAAGAAAAAAAATCAGAGTTAACATTTCGGGTCCGGTGACCCTTCCTCGGAACCCAGTCGCTAGACCCGCAACGTTAACTCTGATTTTTTTTCTTCACAGAGACCTGCTGCAGTTTTCCAGCAGTACCTGTTTTTTTGCCAGTGTTTGTTACTGTTTTATCAAACTTACCTGCAGAAACAGTCAGGCAATTTACTTGAAAGGTTGTGTCAATTTTGATTGCTGTAAAATAGCTAAAAAGGAAATAAATTATCTCAATGACTTGTAATATTTATCGACATTAATACAGTCCGCTCTTAAATGGAAAACTTTGATGATGAAAATATAACAAAGTGTGTCAGGAGGTACAAACCATTTTGCAGGTAGGTGCAATCATGTTGTTAATTATCAATAGTATAAATTGGACACGAGTTCATGATAGACTTAGGCTGCGGACAATTGCATTATGATTGAGACTTCTTCACTTGGAGAAGAAAAAATGATTGTGTTATGTTGTAAGCGTTTGTTTCAGAAGGTAATTGCAGAGCAGAATGGGTGCAGATTGCAGAAGGAATTTACATTCTGCCGTGTACTGCCCTGATAAATTAAATGGCACAGGTGCAGGAAATCAAGTGGAAGAAAATAATTCTCATTTATCTGGGAGGATAATGCATAGAGTATAAAAAGAAACTAAGAATTTTCTAGGTGAGTAAAATTGTACTTACTTGACTAAATCCATGAATTCCAAATTAATTTATCAAATAGAATGAACAAAACTAGGATTACAAGTCTGAGAGAGATTCTTCACTGCCAGTTTAATTGAATTTCAGGTAATAACTATAGTTTTTAAAGTTATTATGATAGCAGTTGTGAGGTTCATGATTAGCCCGTGCACAGATTAAGTCTTTTTTAAATTGAAAATTGCTGTTCTGTTTCAAGCATGTTGGTGCACTATCCAGCTATGATCAACAGCCTGATTGAATATGATTTCACCTTTTTTTGTTCAGTTCCTTCCTGAAAAGAGAACTTTGGTGTTGTGGAAGTATTACAGATAATTAATATTATTTAATTATTTTCCCTCTAACTACCTCCAATTTGCAGCAACCTACTAATAAATCCAGAAAGAGTAATTTTCCTTGATCATTACTGCAGGCAGATTTGTTTAGACAAATGAATTGGAACTTGAAAGATGGCAGGTTAGTAGGAAATCTCAAATCAACTCTCGCAATTTTGGGGTTGAATTTTAGTCAGTCTGAATTCCAGAAGTTGTCTTGACAACACCCTGGAGGAGGTTCCTTGAAGAAGTAGCCAATTAAGGGACTCTCCTGCAAGTATTCCATTGGCAGCTATGGAACCAGGAATACCTCAAGGAAGGCCGAAGACTGTGATTTGCAGCCTCACTAGCAAAAATAGGGCTTCCAATGTGGTAGCGAGGCCCCTGAGAAGAATTTGTCACAAATCCTACAGAGACTGATTTACTTATGAAACAAGAAGTGAATAGCTCAACAAGGTTTCATACTTTAAGACTTCTACTATAACAGACAAACTAAAATCAACATTGACCAAACATTACTTCGTTGGCAATTTATACATTACTCTGCAGGAAAAATATCCCCATAAACTTTCTAACATCAGAAAATAATTGTTGCATTTCAGCGTTACACTACATTCAAGACAGGATGATAATCTTTACAAAAAGCCATCCAAACTCGCACACAGCTTTCAATCGACTTGTTTCTCCCAATTTTACTGAGACACAATGTCCAGAGCCCACCTAATGTCTTCTAAGAATTTTGAGCTGTTCTTTAAAAGCAAGCCCTCTGGCAACTCTATCTGTTGTCCAGGACAAATCTTCCAGTGTCCTCAAATCTCTACAACTCCAAACAGAGAATGAGCTCCTGCCTGGTGGCGTGAAGAAAATAGTTTATTTCTCAGCAGTTGCTGTTTTGCTGTCTTTTTCGCTGGGACTGCCTGCCTGTGTGTCAGTCTTATTATCTGGTTTTCTCTGTCTGTCTCTGTCTTTTGTTTCTCTCTCTCTCTGTGTCTCTCTGTCTCTGTCTCTTTTTCTCTCTCTCTCTCTCTCTCTCTCTCTCTCTCTCTCTCTCTCTCTCCCAGCCTCTCATGCTCACTCTCTGACCAACAGCAACAACCACCCTGGGCGCTGCTCCACTCTCTCAATTTCTCTCTCTCCGTGTCCATCGTCTTCACATCAATAAATTTGAAGCCCAGGTTGTTTGCCTACAGCTGTTCCTCTGTGTGTGTCTAAGTTTGAAAGCTACCCCTTGGCTTTCAGTGGAACATGACCTGGTCACAATGACATCCAGGTCACATCAGCTAATTTTCAGACACAACTCTCCTTTATTCTATTTTATATTGAAATACAGAGAAATCTTAAAACACTACAGTCTTAGAAAAACTCACATTAATAATGGTGTATAAATGGAATAAAAGGTATTAAAGTTACACTAATATTGCTGAGGGTGGAGTACCTTCGTAGGATGGTCTGTGGCTGTGGCCTTTTAGTACCCAGCACATCTGTGTTGACCAGCATTGCTGAGTGTAGCCCTGGCCCCTCTGGTCAGGTACCAGGAAATTTTCACTATTTCAAGTGGTGGCTGCCATCACACTGGGGTGGGCCTGGTGGGAAAATCCAGGTGGCAAGTTAAATGGTATCCCAATTGGTCCTTTAATTAGCCTAATGGGCTATACCATACTAGCTGGCAGGTGCTGCTGACCCACCAGAAGCCACTTTTCAGATAAAATACAAACTCATTATTTGAAAACAGATTTATGTGTTAACTAAAGTGAGAGATTTTCTAATGTACTGGCTTAAAACTCTGAATACTCTATGTCCTTTTCTTAAATCAGGGGAGTCGAGTACTGCGAACTGTGCCTCTGCTAGCTGCCTGTCTTCCAGCTGACAAATGCAAGGTCTTTGTTGGTCGACGTTTTAGTGAGGACAGGTAAAGATGTGTTCTATTTCATAATTATATATTTCAACATTTACGAAGTGTGCTGTTTGTTGGCAAACTGCTCTAGGACATCCTCTAGTCAGAAAAGATTTTATATGAAAGCAAGTTGTCTTTCCTTCTCTTCCCCTTTTAATATGTCTCTCTTTTTCTTTTCTTTTCCTTTCCTTCTTTCCTCCTTTCCTCCCCATCTCTCCCTTTCTTATCTCTCCTGCCATCATAAAAGTTAAAAATGAGATATCAGAAAAGTGGAAAGCTTGCGTAACTACCTGGTCAGGTTGGGAATAAATGGTCTCCTCGGTTATCATAGAAATGGATTTAACATATAGATGCTGACAAATAGGTATCAAAGTGCTGTTTCAAAATAAATTAGAATGTGTAATTAAGAATAAGTCACTTCCACCAACAGGTTGTATAAGACATGAAATAATAACAATTTGGCTTTTAAGTTGCTAACCTAAAATAGTCAGAATTGATTTCTGTGGAATAATCCTGAATCCATAATTTCATTAACATTCGTATACTACAGTGTAACATCCAGCTAAGGTAGCCATAATCCACAATGGACCATTTGTCCATACACAACGTGGTAAAGTGAAAGGTGGATAAAGGTACCTTGACTAACCTCGCTCAGTTTGTAATAATTGTTTTCAACTCAGGCATGTTATGTGGTGAGACAGACGAAAAGGGTGAAGAGTCAGAAGAAGACCCAACACAACTTTATCAAAACTTTATCAAGGAAAAGTTGTATTTATTGGACTCTATTGTTGTGTTTAAACTCTATCCAGAGTTTATTTGGCCATTCCAACGAATGTGGGGGAGCTGCTGGCATTAATTTTTGTGCTTGTTGGTACTCTGGACACTGCCCCACCAATGCAGCTATGTCTGCATCCAATTTGGCGACCAGATATAACTTCTCACCAGTATTTTCATTTTGGAAACACCTGGATGAGTCTGCTGGAGTTCAGCCAGTATCTGGCAATGAACTTGGCTCAGGAAAATCACTCTTGCTCCCCATAAGAACATGCTGCTGTGCTGTACTGTGATCCTGTCTCTCTGGGTCCAGTACGGCTTCAGTTCTGTTTGTGATGGCCCTTTGGCTTCACCTGTCACCACTAGCTGTTTCAGTTTTGCAGGATCAGATCTTTGAGTCCAAAGTCTGATATTGTCAGCTATGACTGGAAGCGTGTCCACCACTGAATTCAGCCTGAAGCTATGGGTGGCACTGCCTTGTCCTCTTTAAATAGACCAAGCAGGGGTTCATGGTCCATTATTATTATAAATTTACGTCTTTAAAATTATTGGTGGAATTTCCTGACTCCAAATATGACTGCTAAACCTTTCTTCTCTATCTGGGCATATTAATGCTCTGCATTAGCCAAAGACCTGGATGCATTTGATAGTGGGTGTTCTTCTCTGTTGGACTACCTATGATGTAACACTACCCCAGTCCATACAGAGAGACATAACATGTCAATACCAGATCTCGCTTGGGATCACAATGTGCCATCACCTTAGAGGATGATAGCTGTTTCTTCACTTCCCTGAAAATAGTGGCTTGGATACGTGACCGTTTCCAAGGCTGACCCTTTTTTAAGAGTTGGCATAAGGGTACCAAAATGGAGACCAGGTTATGCATGAGCTTTCTGTAATAAATCACCTGTCCAAGTAAAGAACCAAACTCCTGTACAGACATCTGAGCTGTAGTACTTTTGATTGTCCTCACTTTATCTTTCAACAGGTGTAATCTAGTCTTGTCAACTCTATAGTCCAAGTAGGTCACTTGGGGGCAGAACACACATTTTTCCCTTTCCTCCCACCTGGGAGAAACATCTAAGGACTGTGCCCATGTTTTCTAAGTGCTCCTTATTGGACTTCCCTGTTGTTATCTTGTGATCTATTGGTACAAATCTGTATGGATATTAATTGTAGCATAATTCTGGAATTCCTTATCTAACTACAATTGCAAGTATACTTGGCTCATGGCCTGCTTCATGAAGGGCAATGTTTTCCCACTGAGGGTGGTGCAAATATTAGAATGTGCTGCCAGACGCGCTGGTAGAGGTAGGTACAATTGCAACATTTAGAATCATACACATGGAAACAGATCCTTCGGTCCAACTAGTCCACATCGACCGTGCTCCTAAACTAAGCCAGTCCCACCTGTCTGCAATTGGCTCATATACTTCTAAACCTTTCTTATTCATGTACTATTTAAATGTATTTTAAATGTTGTAACTGTACCTGCATCCATTCATTTCACACAATAACTACTTTCTGTGTAAAGAAGTTGCCCCTCATGTTGTTTTCAAATCTTTTTCCTCTCACCTTAAAAATATGCCCCTTATTTTTACCTCCCATACCTCAGAGAAAACACTTTGGTTATCTCCATATCTATGCCACTCATGATTTTATAAACCTCAATAAGGTCACACTTCAACCTCCTATACTCCAGTAAAAAATATTCTTAGCCTATCCAGCCTAATATTACAGCTTAATCACTTTAATCCCGGCAACATCCTGGTAAATCTTTTCTGAACCCCCTCCAGTTTAATAAAATCCTTCTTATAGCAGGGCAACCAGAACTGCACACAGTACTCCAAAAGCGGCCTCACAAATGTCCTGTAAAACCTAAGACACTTGGACAGGTACATGGATGGAAAGGATTTAGAGGGATATGGGCTAAATGCAGAAAGATGGGACTAGTTCAGTTTAGGAACCTAGTCCGCATGGACGAGTTGGGCCAAAGGGCCTGTTTTCCTGCTGTATGACTCTATGACTCTAAATCTTTGAAGATGGCAGAAAAAATTGAGCACACTTTTGAAAATACTGCTATTTAAAACAGCTGTTTGATAACTGATTATATCATTTTGCAGGTGCTTAAGAGGAATTTATTAGGATGATAGTCAAATTGTTCCTGTTCTTTTTCTGGGCAGGATACACCTGAACACTTTTTCACATTGTTGAGCCAGTGTCAGTGACATAACTCGATTTTCATATCTCGGCTTAATAACTAACTTTATTTAGCGCACAAATCCTGTGACCCTGTCAGGGCCCAAACATCTTACTACTATCCCGTGCTCATGTCTGCTCTTAATACCATTTTGGCTGGATGTTGCTTAACCCCACTACATTATACAGCTGTTTTTGTCAGTTAAACCTGAGCAATATCCTAAAGTTGCCAGTTTCTGTGAAGAATCACCATTTTCTAGGAATTTTCAGAGCTGTATGCAAATATTCTGCAGAAATCTAATGAAGCAATTTGAACCATGCTTGATACTCGGATCTTTTGCATATTTGAAGTCTGGTTTTGTGAAGTTCTTGACTGACAAATTAACTCCACTTTCCAAATTTATTAGACTGACATTCACTCAATTAAAGATGCCCAAAATTACATTACAGAAGCAGTATGGTAAAATATAAAATAATTTAAACACATATACTTAAATACATGAAACCGAGGAATTAATACTGTTTCCAATTAAATTTGATCTAGCCTTAGAAGCTGTAAAGCAGCAATGCATTTTCCTCACAAGAACCACAATATATTTATGACTCAGTTGCAATGAGTGTTCTTAAATTATGATCACCTGATACTGAACATTAATTACACTGAAAACCTCTGACTAATTTCTTCTTGAGCTCAACACTAACAAAATTTATGTTATTGGGATTTGATAGAACACTCTCTACTGATTGGTGTCATACCTAGTGCTAAAGATTGCTCTAGCTGTTGAAGGCCAATAACCACATTCCCAACACATCACTGCTGCTTATGTCAGGCTTCATAAAATACAATTCACTCCGTAGGATGTCACGAAACTGCTGAGAATACTGACTGCTGCACGTCAGTGTGCTAGGCCCAAACATCTTCAGCTGTTTCATCAGTTACCTGTCTTTTAACATAAAAACAGAAACTGTTTCTTGAAGGGATCAAAATTGATAAGGCAGAAGTCTTGAAGCAATTATCAGCACGTAAAGTTACCAACGCAAGTTGGTAATGTATGGAATGCACTGCCTGTAAAATTGATGGAGGCAGGTTCAGTTGAGGCATTCAGGGGAACATTGGATGGTTTTTGGATAGTAGTGGTGGGCAGAAATATCAGGAAAGGGCAAGAGATTGGTCCTAGATCTCACGGCAAGCACAGTGGGCCGAATGTCCTCCTTTTGCACAGTAATAATTCTGAGATCCTCTGATTAGGTCGGAAGTGGGAATATTCACTGATTGCACAACTGTTCATCAGATACTGAAGCAGCCTGTGCCTGTCTGCAGGGAGACCCAAAACATCTTTCGGACATTCAACATTAATTAGTAGCAAATAATTTTCACCTACAAAAGTGCCAGGTAATGACCATCTTCAACAAGAAGGAAACTAATCGCTTCATATTCAATGCATTATCGTTACTGAATTCCCGCTATCAACATCCTAGGTGTTATCATTATCCAGACATTTTACTAGTGCAGCAATATTAATAGTGATTCAATGAGCAGGCCAGAGGCAGAGAATTCTGTGATGAATAGCCCCTTAAAGTCTTAACCCTTTAAAGAGTCCAATGTCTTAACATCCCAGCAGCTACTTGTCATAAGTCAGTAGTGAGATGGAATGTCTGGCTGTTACAGCTATATTTAAGACATCAGTCTATCATCTTAAACATTCATTCCTTCCACCACAAAATGTACAATGGCTGCAGTGCATACCGTCTATGAACTGTGCTGCAGCAACTCAACAAGTCCCTCTCCAGCATCTTCTAAACTTGTGATCTCTACCATCTTGAAGGTCAAGGGCATTTGATACATGGGAACACATTTCTGCGTAAATTCCCCTCCAAACTACACGCCATCCTAGCTTGGAAATATATGTCAGCTTCTACACTGTCGCCAGGCTGAAACCTTGTAAACCCCTCCAACAGCGCTGAGTGTATCTCCTCTATTACCCAGATTGCAGTAGTTTGAGCAAGTGGCTCACAACAGCTCCTCAAGGACAATTTAGGATAGGCAAGAAATATTACCATTGCCAATCCTGTTCGCATGCAAAGAGAATTTAGTTTTAAAGTATTACAGTTACCTAATGTGAATGTTTATTGTGATTCGGCCAATCTATCATCATTTTAAATCCTATCAAAATGTAGATCAAATGTTTTTAAACAATCAAAGATGAGAAATTTATTATTAAACAGATCCCTATTTGGCTTTTGTTGAAATCTTTTGTTATCCTGTGAGCTGAATAATCATTCTCTCAGTTTATAATGAAGTAAATTGTACTAACCTGTTTAGAAAAGGAAAACAGGAGTTAGAATTGCTGTGTATATTAGAGATTGCATAATGCCAGTAGGTAAAAAAAAGACTACCGTTATCAGGAAGTCAAGAAAAAGAACCCATATAAATAGAGGTAAAAGGTGACAACAGTGAGTCTGTGACAAAGAATGTAAAAGTGATACTTACAATGTTAAATGAATATGTTGTCATTATTGTATTAATTACATTAAAGGGAAACAATGATAACTGAGTCTACTTTTAATGGGCACTTGCTGCTTCGCTCTGGGTAATTGATGTTCACAGCTATCCTCTTGTTGACAGCTTATTCTTTTTTGCTGGTGAGGAATACCAGTTGGCATCACATTCAAGTCTAGACCTGTTTCTAATTGGTATGTTAGAATGAGCTTTGACAGACAGATGTGCACTAGACATCTTAACAAATTGAGAGAAAAAAAAACACTTCGAGATGATTCTCATTCACTGCTTTTGGGAAGGGTAAGATATGAAGTGGTGCTGTGGGTCAGTTTGACTCTTGCGCAATGTGATATCATTGTGACTACAGTTTCAAATTTGGTGACATTCCTTTTCAACAAATTTTCTGTTCAGAAGTCCCGAACGGAGACACTTTTCCCAGTGTTTCACTTACCGTTCCTGGTAAATACCAATGAAACATTGGTAACCTGGAATATTTATTAAAGCATCATATGTGTTCAAGGTTGTCATGGTTTTTATTCACCAGTGTTTGAAATACTTTTCTTAAATGTGAAAACTCTAATTTGTTTTGTCTTCTCATAGACTGAACACTTGTCTTTGTTCGGTTATGACGAAAAGATCTTATTTATGGTAATCTCTATCCAATTTAAGAATTGATGCTTCAGCACAATCCGAGGTTACTAAGTTGGATTTTGTCCTGCTTATTCTGTAGGATGAATTCATCACACGAAATCAAATATTTTAATATATACTTGTTTTGCCATCTTCTCCAAATGAAGTTCTCTTGCAACGAGCTACAGGCCAAATGTAAAACTGTCAATAATCGCTGATCCCAGTTGTCTATTTTTAACGGTGTCTTGTCATTCAACAAAGCAATGCTGCTGCTAAATTGAAAGCTGGCTTTAATAGCAACACCAGTGATCAATGTGATATTACATTGCCGATGGCACTAAACAGCCAGTAAATAGTTCAGATGTTTATATTGGTTAGGCAATACGGGTACCTCATTTATTGAAGGTATTTCTCTATTTCTAGTCGGGAATACAGCGGAAATTACAAGCAGTGGAAAGATAGCTTAACAAACTTTTGGTAAAATGAACTTACCTTAGTTATCTGGGGAAAAAAAAACTGGTAAATTATGCTGCAAAATATTTCAATAAACTTAACTGACTCTGTTACTCATAATAGTGATACAAGGTAAATTGTGCTATGAATAAGCATTGTGGTTTAAATAGAAAGTAGAAAGCAGAAATATCTGTCATGTGGTGTGATCACATTAATATTTTTATTTGATGTAGTATCTAATGAAACCATTTATACATAAATACTTGCCCTCCCCTAAGTGCCCCTCTCGTTAATGCTAGCCTAATGCTGCCACTCATCACAGCTGGAGGAACTCACTACTGCTTGGATATCAGCATTCCATTCACCAGTGCCAGATTTAAAAGGCTATTGCTCAGCTGGACAAGCTCTGTCAGTCTGGAACTGCCATGCATGTTTCTTTGTATTTATCCAGGAAATGACAGATGTGGAGAATTTGACATCCCACTTTGCAGCTAGGCACCAGGAGGTCCAGTTTGGTGGCATCGTGCAGTGGAGGGCTGCCCCTTTCCTCCAAGACTGACATCAGACCCTGCAGGCCTGGTCCAAGATTGCATTGATCTGGGTGGCAATCTCAGCCAACTGGAGGTGAATCCATTAGAGTATGGAAAATACAAATGACCACCTTGAATTCAACATATAAGAGCCACCATCTACTCTCTGCTACCTCATACTCATGCTATATCTTACAGTGCATCCATTTACCAACAAGGCTGATGCTCAACCACTCTCTCTATTGTATGCAAAAGCTTCTCTCACTCACTTGCCTCACGCCAGCACCTCTGTACTATTAACTCTGTGTGGCTCCTGCATTGTCTACTCAGTACAAGCCTGCACATTTGCCTCACCTGTACCAGTTCAAATAGTTGTGCCAACCATTTTATTTTACTTTGTTAATCACTCCCTTTCTCTTATTCCAGGAGAAAACAACTCACAACAGGGCAGAAGCAGTCAAAACAAGTGGCTATCTGCTCAGCATTCGACTCCTCCCCCCCTTAGATGAACCTGACCCTGACATCCCATGAAGCTGACTGACTATGTCCTAGATGCTGGACTGGTATCGAAGCAGCCCCTGACTTGACTGTGGACTGCAAACAGCCATGTAAAGCTTTCTGGCTTTGTGTCTGTGCTAGGCAGCAAGACAAGACTGGCAACCCTGGCTGAGGGGAAAAAGTGCAAAAAGGCAAAGCAGGAATGCTGTGAGCATCCAGGTAGGCTTAAAGTGAGCAAGCCTTAAGAAGGCAAATGGACAGTCCTGGGAGGTAGCCTGCTTCAATCCACCATCTGACAGCTTGCCACTCTATATTAAAGTGTCTTTGCAGCAGTATTGCAGTGATTATTGCCAGTGTGACCCAAGGTGCAGCTTTAAAGAGCAGAATCATACTGTAATTGGATCAGAGATAACAAAGTGTGGGGCTGGATGAACACAGCAGGCCAAGCAGCATCTTAGGAGTGTAAAAGCTGACGTTTCGGGCCTAGACCGTTCATCAGAAAAGGGGGATTGGGAGAGTATTCTGAAATAAATAGGGAGAGAGGCGGAGGCGGACTGAAGGTGGATAGAGGAGAAGATAGGTGGAGAGGAGAGTATAGGTGGGGAGGTAGGGAGGGATAGGTCAGTCCGGGGAGGACGGGCAGGTCAAGGGGGCAGGATGAGGAAAGTAGGTAGGAAATGGAAATGCGACTTGAGGTGGGAGGAGGGGATAGGTGAGAGGAAGAACAGGTTAGGCAGGCGGGGACAAGCTGGGCTGGTTTTGGGATGCAGTGGTGGGAGGGGAGATTTTGAAGCTGGTCAAATCCACATTGATAGCATTAGGCTGCAGTGTTCCCAGGCAGAATATGGCTTGCTGTTCCTGCAACCTACAGGTTGCATCATTATGGCACAGCAGAAGGCGCAGGGTGGACATGTTGCCTAAGGAATGGGAGGGGGAGTTGAAATGGTTCGCGACTGGGAGGTGCAGTTGTTTATTGCAAACCGAACAGAGGTGTTCTGCAGAGCGGTCCCCAAACCTCTGCTTGGTTTCCCCAATGCAGAGGAAGCCACACTGCTTTCAGTGGATACAGTATACCACATTGGTGGATGTGTAGGTGAACATCTGCTTCATGTGGAAAGTAATCCTGGGGCCTGGGATGGGGGTGAGGGAGGAGGTGTGGGGGCAGGTGTAGCACTTGCTGCGGTTGCAGAGGAAAGTGCCGGGTGTGGTGGGGTCAGAGGGGAGTGTGGAGTGGTTGAGGGAGTCGCGGAGAGAGTGGTCTCTCCGGAAGGCAGAGAAGGGTGAGGTTGGAAAAATGTCTTTAGTGGTGGGGTCGGATTGTAGATGGCGGAAGTGTCAGAGGATGATGCGTTGTATCGGGAGGCTGGTGGGGTGGTATGTGAGGACTAGGGGGATTCTCTTATGGCAGTCATTGCGGGGGCGGGGTGTGAGGGATGAGGTGCGGGAAATGTGAGAGACACGGTTGAGGGCAGGAGGTGTATTCCAGGTAACTGTGGGAGTCGGTGGGCTTGAAATGGACATCGGTTTGTAGGTGGTTGCCTGAGATGGAGACAGAAAGGCCCAGGAAAGTGAGCGATGAGTTGGAGTTGGCCAAGGTGAACTGAAGATTGGGGTGGAAGGTGTTGGTGAAATGGATGAACTGTTCGAGCTCCTCGTGGGAGCATGAGGCAGCGCTGATACAGTCATCAATGTAACGGAGGAAGAGATGGGGGTTAGGGCCAGTGTAGGTGTGAAAGAGGGACTGTTCCACATAACCAACAAAGAGGCAGGCATAGCTTGGGCCCATGCAGGTAACCATGGCCACCCCCTTTGTCTGTAGGAAGTGGGAGGAATCGAAAGAGAAGTTGTTGAGGTCAAGCTTCTTCCTGTCCCGTAGATCCGACCAGTCCCCCTCCACCGACACCCTCATCCGCCTAAGTAGAACTTGTCAACACCTTCCTGGACCTTTGTGTCTCCATCTCAGGCAACCATCTACAAACCGATGTCCATTTCAAGCCCAAAGAGGATCCCCCTCGTTCTCACACACCACCCCACCAACCTCCGGATACAACGCATCATCCTCCGACACTTCCGCCATCTACAATCCGACCCCACCACCCAAGACATTTTTCCATCCCCACCCCTGTCTGCTTTCCGGAGAGACCACTCTCTCTGTGACTCCCTTGTTCGCTCCATAGTGCCCTCCAACCCCACCACACCCGGCACCTTCCCCTGCAACCGCAGGAAATGCTACACTTGCCCCCACACCTCCCCCCTCACCACTATCCCAGGCCCCAAGATGACATTCCACATTAAGCAGAGGTTCACCTGCACATCTGCCAATGTGGTATACTGCATCCACTGTACCCGGTGTGGCCTCCTCTACATTGGGGAAACCAAGCGGAGGCTTGGAGACCGCTTTGCAGAACACCTCCGCTCAGTTCGCAACAAACTACTGCACCTCCCAGTCGCAAACCATTTCCACTCCCCCTCCCATTCTTTAGATGACATGTCCATCATGGGCCTCCTGCAGTGCCACAATGATGCCACCAGAAGGTTGCAGGAACAGCAACTCATATTCCGCCTGGGAACCCTGCAGCCATATGGTATCAATGTGGACTTCACCAGTTTCAAAATCTCCCCTTCCCCAACTGCATCCCTAAACCAGCCCAGTTTGTCCCCTCCCCCCACTACACCACACAACCAGCCCAGCTCCTCCACTCCACCCACTGCATCCCAAAACCAGTCCAACCTGTCTCCGCCTCCCTAACCTGTTCTTCCTCTCACCCATCCCTTCCTCCCACCCCAAGCCACACCCCCATCCACCTACTAACCTCATCCCACCTCCTTGACCTGTCCGTCTTCCCTGGACTGACCTATCCCCTCCCCACCTCCCCACCTATACTCTCCCCACCTATCTTGTTTTCTCTCCATCTTCGGTCCGCCTCCCCCTCTCTCCCTATTTATTCCAGAACCCTCACCCCATCCCCCTCTCTGATGAAGGGTCTAGGCCCGAAACGTCAGCTTTTGTGCTCCTGAGATGCTGCTTGGCCTGCTGTGTTCATCCAGCCTCACATTTTGTTGTCCATTTCAAGCCTGTCGACTCCCACAGTTACCTGAAATACACCTCCTCCCACCCACCTTCCTTCAAAAATTCCATCCCATATTCCTAATTCCTTCGCCTCCGCTGGATCTGCTCCCAGGATGAGGCATTCCACTCCCGTACATCCCAGATGTCCACGTTCTTCAAGGACGCAACTTAACCCCCCCGCCACAGTGGTCGAGAACACCCTCAACAATGTCTCATGCATTTCCTGCACCTCATCCCTCACACCCCGTCTCCGCAATAAACTCCATAAGAGAATCTCCCTAGCCCTCACATACCACCCCACCAACCTCCGGATACAACACATCATCCTCTGACACTTGCGCCATCTACAATCCGACCGCACCGCGAAAGACATTTTTCCAACCCCACCCTTGCCTGCCTTCCAGAGAGACCAATCTCTCTGCGACTCCCTTGCCCGCTCCACACTGCCCTCCAACCCCACCACACCCAGCATCTTCCCCTGCAACCGCAGGAAGTGCTACACTTGTCCCCACACCTCCTCCCTTAGCCCCATCCCAGGCCCCAAGATGACTTTCCATATCAAGCAGATGTTCACCTGCACATCTGCCAGATGTGGTATACTGTATCCACTGTACCTGTTGTGGCTTCCTCTACATTAGGGAAACTAAGTGAAGGCTTGGGGACCGCTTTGCAGAACACCTCTGCTCGGTTCGCAATAAGCAGCTGCACCTCCCCCAGTCACGAACCATTTCAACTCCTTCTCCCATTCCTTAGGCGACATGTCCACCCTGCGCCTTCTGCTGTGCCATAATGATGCCACCCGTAGGTTGCAGGAACAGCAAGCCATATTCTGCTTGGGAACTCTGCAGCCTAATGCTATCAATGTGGATTTGACCAGCTTCAAAATCTCCTCTCCCCCCACTGCATCCCAAAACCAGCCCAGCTTGTCCCCGCCTGCCTAACCTGTTCTTCCTCTCACCTATCCTCTCCTCCCACCTCAAACCGCACCTCCATTTCCTATCTACTAACCTCATCCCGCCCCCTTGACCTGTCCATATTCCCTGGACTGACCTATCCCCTCCCTACCTCCCTACCCATATTCTCCTCTCCACCTATCTTCTCCTCTATCCATCTTCAGTCCACCTCCGCCTCTCTCCCTAGTTATTTCAGAATCCTCTCCCCATCCCGCTTTTCTGAGGAAGTGTCTAGGCCTGAAACGTCAGCTTTTATGCTCCTGAGATGCTGTTTGGCCTGCTGTGTTTATCCAGCCCCACACTTTGTTATCTTGGATTCTCTAGCATCTGCAGTTCTCACTATCTCTGTAATTGGATCAGAGATGTGCCATGGCACAGAAAGGTTGGCAAGTGTCCAATACCCTTCCCGTTTGGAGCAGCAGTAGCACGAGCCAGGCTGCCGACAAGAAGATAAGGGTTTTCCCTTATAAAAATGTACCTCGTGCAACAGTGGGTGTGTGGAGGTAATGCGATCCAGGAAGCAACTAATATATTTGGGCATTGCCTAAACCCGATACACTACACGTGTAGTATCTCCCACCCATCCTCCTCCTCTAACCAAAAAAAAGACTTTGTGGAGGATCAGTAAGGTGAAGCTTTATTTATTTTTTTTTATTCTTCTGGAAATCTGCGTAGAGGAAATGGAAGCTACGGCAGTTGCGTGCTCCTCTTGCAGGATGTGGGAGGTAAGAGTCATTGCTGGTGTCCCTTTGACTTCACCTGTGAGAAGTGCACCCAACTCCAGCTCCTCTCAAACTGCGTTAGGGAAATGGAGATGGAGCTGGGTGAACTCCGGATCATTCGGGAGGCTGAGGGAGTGACAGAGAGGAGTTATAAGGAGGTGGTCACACCCAAGGTACGGGAAAAAGGTAGCTGGGTGATTTTCAGGAAGGGGAAAGGGAATAGGCAGACAGTGCAGGGATCCCCTGTGGCCGTTCCCCTCAATAATAAGTATACCATTTTGGGTACTGTTGGGCAGGATGACCTACCAGGGGAAGGCCATAGCGGACAAGTCTCTGGCACTAAGCCTGGCCCTGTGACACAGAAGGGAAGGGGGGAGAATAGGAGAGCAATTGTAGTGGGGGATTCAATAGTAAGCGGCACAGACAGGTGGTTCTGCGAACGAGATGAACGGATGGTATGTTGCCTCCTGGGTGCCAGGGTCCGTGATGTCTCGGATTGTGTCTTCAAGATTGGGGGAGGGTGAGCAACCAGCAGTCATGGTACACATTGGTATCAATGACATAGGTAGATAAAGAACAAGGAATGTGAAAAACAAGTACAGGGAGTTAGGTTTGAAGCTGAAGTCCACGGCAAATGGGGTAGTTATCTCTGGATTACTACCAGTGCCAAGTGGTAATGAGGTAAGAAATAGGGAGTGAGTGCAGCTAAGCACATGGCTACAGGGCTGGTGTAGGAGGGAGGGAGGGCTTCCATGATGTGAATACTTGGAGCACGTTCTGGGGAAGGTGGAACCTGTATAGGAAGGATGGGGTGTATCTGAACCGGAAGGGCACAAACAAGTCGGCGCAACATCGAGGGCCGAAGGGCTTGTTCTGCGCTGTATTGTTCTATGCTCTATGTAAATATCCTGGGAGGGAGGTTTCCTCGAGCTGTTCAGTTTAAACTAGATTGGCAGGGTGTGGGGAACGGGATTTGTATTTGAGAGGCTGAGGTATTCAGCCTTCCAACAGACACAGCAGGGAGTGAGGTTATTAATAAAGAAATGCAGTTGATGGAGGGCAATTGTGGACTCAGAGGTGGTTTGCGGTGTGTATACCTCAATGCTAGAAGTGTCAGACTTAAGGCGGATGAGTTTAGTGCATGGGTCAATACTTGGAACTGCGATGTTGTGGCCATTACAGAAT
Organism: Stegostoma tigrinum; assembly: GCF_030684315.1. Lineage (NCBI taxonomy): Eukaryota > Metazoa > Chordata > Chondrichthyes > Orectolobiformes > Stegostomatidae > Stegostoma > Stegostoma tigrinum. The sequence continues at coordinate 75,253,175 of NC_081356.1, forward strand.
CTTGGGTAACTCAGGGACAGGAATGGTTGTTGGAAGTTCCGGGATTTCGATGCTTTAAAAGAGATAGGGAGGGTGGTAAAAGAGGCGGGGGAGTGGCTTTGCTAGTCAGGGCTAGTAAAGCAGCTACTGAAAAGCAGTTCGAGAATGATATGTCTACAGAGTCAGTTTGGGTTGAGGTCAGCAACAGGAAGGGAGCAGTCACTTTGTTGGGGTTTTGTTTTATAGCCACCCTAATAGTTGCAGAGAAGTGGAAGAACGGATTGGGAGGCAGATGCTGGAAAGGTGCAGAAGTCACAGGTTTGCAGTCATGGGTGACTTCAACTTTCCAAATATAGATTGAAAACATTTTAGTTGTAATAGTTTAGATGGAGCAGATTTTGTCCAGTGCATTCAGGAAAGATTCCTGACACAGTAGATAGATATACCAACACAAGGAGAGGCCACTTTGGGTTTGGTGCTTGGCAATGAACCAGGGAAGGTGTTACACCTGTTGGTAGGAGAGCATTTTGGCAGTAGTGATCATAACTGTGTTACTTTTACAATAGCCATGGAACAGGATAGGTACATACAGCAGGGTAATGTCTTTAATTTGTGCATGGAGCCTAAAGAGATAGGAGAGGTCCTTAATGAATACTTTCCTTCAGTATTCACAGCTGAGAGGGACCTAGTTGTAGAGGAGGACAGTGTGAAGCAGGCTGGTAAGCTAGGGGAGGTCGATGTTGGTAAGGAATTTTGAGGAATCTGAAGATAGATAAGCCCACCAGGCCTTATGGGATTTATCCAAGGATTCTATGGGAAGCAAGGGAAGAGATCACAGGGTATTTGGTGACGATCTTTTCACCCTCACTGTCCACGGCTGTAGTGCCAGAAGATTGGAGAGAGGCAAACATCATTCCCTTGTTCAAAAAAAGGAATAGGGATAACCCTGGAAATTACAGGCCATTTAGTTTTACGTCTGTGGTAGGCAAATTATTGGAAAGGTATCTGAGAGATACGATTTATGATCACTTGGAGAGGCACAGTTTAATTTGTGATAGCACGGATTTGTGAGGGATAGATCATACCACACAAACCTTATTGAATTCTTTGAAGAGATGACCAAACACATGTATGAAGGTAGTGCAGTGGATGTGGTATACATGGATTTAAGTAAGGTGTTTGATAAGGTTCCCCACGGTAGGCTCATACAGAAAGTAAGGAGGCATGGGACGGGGGAAATGTGACAGATTAGATTCAGAATTGGCTGACCCTTAGATGGCGAAGGGTGGTAGTGGACAGAAAATATTCACATGGTGCTAAGTTACATGGTGCTAAGGACCTGTTCCGGGACCTCTTCTATTTGTGATTTTTGTAAATGATTTGGATGAAGGAGTGGAATGAAGGATTAGTAAGTTCACATACGATACAAATGTGGGTTGCGTTGTGTACAGTGCGGAGGGCTGTTCTAGTTTACAAAGGGACATTGATAGGATGTAGACCTGGGCTGAGAAGTGGCAGATGGAGTTTAACCTTGAAAAATGTGAGGTGATTTATTTTGGAAGGAGAAACCTGAAAGCAGAATACAGGGTTAACGGAAAACTTCTTGGCAGTCTGGAGGAGTTGAGGGATCTTGGGGTTCATGTCCACAGTTCGCTGAAGCTGCCACCGAGGTGGATAGAGTTGTTAAGGCAGCGTATGGTCTGTTAGCTTTCATTAATGGAGGCATTGAGTTCAAGAGCCGTCAAGTTATGCCGCAGCTGTACAAAAGCCTGGTTTGGCTGTATCTGGAGTATTGTATCCCGTTCTGGTCACCTCATTACAGGAAAGATGTGGAAGTGTTGGAAAAGGTGCAGAGGAGATTTACCAGGCTGTTGCTTGGAATGGAGGGAAGGTCTTATGAGGAAAGGTTGAGAAAGCTAGGGCTTTTCTCTTTAGAAGATGAAGGATGAGAGGTGACATGATAAAGGTGTACAAAATGATCAGTTGTATGCATAGAATGGACAGCCAGAGACTTTTTCCTAGGGTGGAAGTAGCTATTACAAGGGGGCATGGTGTTAAAGTGAGTGGCGGTAGATATAGGGGAGATGTCAGAGGTAAGTTCTTTATTCAGAGTGGTAGGGGCGTGGAATGCATTGCTGGAGAGGGTAGTGGAGTCAGCCTCATTAGGGGCATTTAAGCAGCTATTAGATAGGCATATGGATGATGAAATAAGATAGAGTTGGAGGCTAGATAGACGTTAGGATTAGGTAAAAGTTCGGTACAACATCATGGGCTGAAGGGCCTGTACTATTCTATATTCTGTGTTCTGTCTTCTATAGCAAGTTCCTTGGGTTTGTGGTGCATGCTGTTGCTGCCTGTGGTGGCTGCATTATAATGAGGTAAGATCTGCAGTTAATTTGGCTGACAACTAGTAATAATCCCTTTCATTGGTGTCTTGCCGCTGCCTAGCAAAAATCTCATCTAAACATCTGGAACTCTGTTGGAAAATGCTGATAGATGCTCCTGCTGTCAGAATAGGTCTTCCTGGACTTTTCAAGCAATGTGGGTAAAGTTCCCTCACCTGGCTCATTGGTTCAAATTTCTCACCATAGGCCATGTCTTTATTACTTCTAAGATTCTGCCTGTCTGTCTTATGGAGCATCTAACAACTTTGTCTGGAAACCTCACAAGATGTTTCTCTGTTCATTTTTCGATTATTTATAAAAAGTCTCATCACCCTAAGTTTCAATATAAATTCACTGTTTCAGCTTTAGAGAAGTGTTTCTTTAACCATCAACACAAGACTGATCCGAGAACTCAGAGAAGAGTCTCAGAGTTTTGATGTCTACTTGTTGTTATGTTTTCTTTTGGTTCGTTGGAAAAAGGCTTTAAATTAAAAATAAACTTGCTTAATTGCTGACTAATATTTAATACTACCATCTGATGGTCCTGAAAGCTTGGAGTGGAGACCCAGGATTATATCTTGTTCCGATTTAAAGACCGTCTCCTACCCCACTTGTTGCCAGCTAATCAGAGCAGCTCAATCTCAGCAGTCCCAAGCAGAATGGTGAGATATGTCATTGATCACGTTAATCTATGTGTTCGATGGTATTTGTGTGTCCTCCACTAGGGCTTCAACCAACCTTATCAAAAAGTTTTATTCTCGTTAGACCTTTGACAGCAGAGAACTTGCCTTGGGGGCCATTTGTATAATTCATTGGTGTGGTTGTTCCCAAAACAAGATAAAGACGTTCGTTGCAAACTTGTGGAAGTTGTTGCAAAAATGAGAGTAAACTATGAAAAAGAATGATAATAATGTTTGCCACTCAATAAAGATATTTTCATGCCAACATCAATGAGTGGTGACACTGAAATGTGTGCAATCTCAACTCGGCATTCCTTAATATGACCAATATGTAACCAATTAGCACGCTTCAAGGAAAAGCAGGCAGTAGTTCCTGCAATGTGGCTAGTGTTCCCTCACCCGGCTTGATGGCTCATTTGTTTAGTTTTCTGCAGTTGGTTAATGTAGTGGATAGTCACTGAAAACTTCACATGAGATTGCACGAGTTCTTTAATGGCTGAACATAAGTTTACACAAAAGAAGAAACAAACAAAGTATAGAAAACAGTTCGAAAGATCTTCAATAAAAGGATCAAAACAAAGGGCAAAATCTTATAGGGTTCCGAGCAACATGGGCTGTTGTGAGATGTGTGGTACAAACAGGTGACAAGCCTAGTAAGGCCAGTGTCGACATCGGGATCATCTTGCTACATCTTTTATGCTTTTCACAGGCTGTATGGTGAGATGCTGGCTAGGCAGTGGTGAGATGCCAGTTGATGGGAATTATTAAATGAATCGTTAATCGTGCAAATTGCCTAATTAATTTCAGTTTCCCATTATGCTAAACTAGCGAGATATCAGGAAAACTCAGCAAGGAAACCAGTGCATGTATCATAGAACATAGAACAGTACAGCACAGAACAGGCCCTTCAGCCCACAATGTTGTGCCGACCATTGATCCTCATGGATGCACCCTCAAATTTCTGTGACCATATGCATGTCCAGCAGTCTCTTAAATGACCCCAATGACCTTGCTTCCACAACTGCTGCTGGCAACGCATTCCATGCTCTCACAACTCTCTGCGTAAAGAACCTGCCTCTGACATCCCCTCTATACTTTCCACCAACCAGCTTAAAACTATGACCCCTCGTGCTAGCCATTTCTGCCCTGGGAAATAGTCTCTGGCTATCGACTCTATCTATGCCTCTCATTATCTTGTATACCTCAATTAGGTCCCCTCTCCTCCTCCTATCGATTGGATTCAGCTCACCACTTGCTCTGAATGACCTCTGTGTCGGAAACTAGGCATCAACGTCTTAGCATACTCCATGTGCACCTTGTACATGCGCCCCACATTCACAGACGTTGGCATCTGATATGTGCCAGCCTCTCAAGTACCCTTAAGGCTCATTTTCACCCTACTTACATGATGCTTCTGCACCTGAAAGCTAATTCACTGGCTGCACTATCATTATGATGCTGCAGCAAGGGTACTTTGTGTTCAAACACATGCATCACCTCAGGGACACAGTCTTGGACTAGTCTTTGCATGTCGACATAGCATTTACACAGTCTGACCCTACCCAGATATTCACAGCACCCTTGCTCAGCATTCCTTACCTTGACTTTTGGCACTTTACTCCCTCTGCCAGAGATACCAGGCTTGTATTACTGTGCTGTTTAGCACAGCCGCAAAGTTTGTCACAATTGACTGCAGGGCTCAGTCAACCTGAGTGGAGACTAGGGCGGTAAGTCAACAGCAGCCTCTGATACCACTCCAGAGATTATCCAGAGTCAGGATTCTCTTTGTGTAAGGTGTGTGAGGAGCCAAATGACACGCGGTACACCATGCCAAACTGACCCTTTCTGCCTTTGTGTAGGCTGTGTTCCTCCTGGAATGAGATGGGGCAGGTATTGTAGGGGATGTAAGCTTATGGCATAGCTTTTGCTTTGGTTCAGGTGGGGAAGTAACTCAACCGAGTCACCAGGCAGGGTTAGTGGTGTTAGTGGTTGGTGTGGCTGACAAATGGGGGAAGATGAGGCAGCAGTAAGAGTGGTAAAGCGTGAACCCTGGTGGTAGTGGGATACCGTAACAGAGATAAGATGGTAGTTCTTTGCTTGATAGAGTATTAAAGGACTTTTTTACAGTGCTGTACATTCCTGCAGACTGTTGAAGCTTCTTTGTCCCACGGGACAACTTAACATCCGACTGGCATGATATCATATCATGCCTCCACTCCTGGCCATGGAGAATGAGGAAGTGCTCCTTCCAGCAAGACCCTGCCTTCAAAGAAAAGCACCAATTTCCCCACCTGCCATCTCTGAGGCAAATGTCAGGAGCTGTTCAGGGCATCTCTGATTGACAGTGCTTCTCTGGGTGCATAATGGGTTTTTAAAGATGGAGCAGGTGCAAAGGAAGCTGGTGAATTCTGAGATATCTGCTCAGTGACGAGTTGTTCCAGAAATTAAAAATGAAAGTGGAGTATGGCAGGTAATTAGTAAAGTTTGTTTGGTTACATAGGACGAGAAAAGCTGCTAAGCCAAAAATCTTGATACAAATTAGATTTACATGTTTTTGGCTAAGATTCAACTCGGAGTTCCAGTCTGATTTCCAAAACCACTAGTTACAGAGAATCAATTACAGAGAAATATCATTCCCATCTCAACTTTTAAGTTCCTACTTAACTGACAAGCTACTGTTTTTACTTTGGACTGCTGAAAATGTTTTTTATGATTTCTTTTGAGTCTGTGGTGTGAACCTTTTCCAATTCTGATTGGTCAAAATTTTCTCAGTTCTAACAGTTCGAAGGTTCTAAACAAATGCTTCTGACGTGGAAGTTTCACAAAGCAGAAACCACTTCTGCCAAAATTACTGGTTGTCCTGAACAAAATTGAGTCACCTGTGAGTAGAGACTATTCTAACTCCTGAACTGAACTCAAAACTTATATAGGAATATGAGTAGGCTATTCAGCCCCTCAAGCCTACTCTGCCATTCAATAGAATCATGACTGATCTGGGACATAACTTTGTATGCCTGCCTTGGGTCCATATCCCTTGATACACTTCTGAATGAAAAAAAGTCTATCTCGGATTTAAATTTATCAATTGAATTAACATCAACCATTGTTTGAGGAAGAGAATTCCAAAACTCCACTACTCTTTGCATGGAGAAGTCCGTTATAACGTCTCTCCTGACTGGCCTGGACCTGTTTTTTAGATAAGACCTCTTTGATCTAGAATCTTCAAGCAGTGGAAATAGTTTGTTTACCCTGTCTTCCCTTGTAATATTCTGAAGACTAGCCTTCTAAATACTAGAGAACAAAAACCTAATGTATTTAATATATCCTCATAACTCTTGAAGTCCAGGAATCATCCTTGTAAGTCAGCACTGAACTGCCTGAAGGCCAAAACATCCTTCCTAATGTATGGTGCCCAGACCTGGATAGTCTGGGCTGTCTGCTTTTTCCTGGGAATAAGGCCTGACTTGTCCTCCTCCTCCATCACCACCCTCGCCAAGCTTGTCCTCACTCTAAACAATTTCTGTTTTAACTCCTCCAACTTTTTTCAGGTCAGAGGTGCCTCCATGGGTACCCACATGGACCTCAGTTATGCCTGTCTTTGTCGGGTATGTAGAACCACTGTTTCTCCAGTACGTCAATGACTTCATCGGTGCTGCTTCCCTCTCTCGTTTGGAATTGGGAAAATTCATAAATTTCATTTCCAGTTTCTACACTGTTCTTACCTTAACCTTGTCCATCTCCAACTCCTTCCCTCCCTTCCTCGACATCCTTGTTTCTATTTCTCAGGATAGGTTGGCCACCAATATCCTCTACAAACTCACCAACTCCCATAGTTAGCTTGATTAGATAACCTCGCACCCTGCTTCCTGTAAAGATGCTATTCTATTCTCTGAGTTCCTTCGACAAGAGGTCCTCCCAAATGTCTACCTTCTTCCTCAACTGAGGGTTCCCCACTGCTGGTTGACAGAGCACTCAACCATGTCCAATCTGCCGCAGTTCAGCCCTCACCCCCCCCCCCCCCCGCCTTCCCTGCAACAACAGCGATAATGTTCCCCTTATCCTCACCTACCAGTCCACCAGCATCCACATCAAAAGAATCATTAGCCGACATTTCTGCCACCTCTAGCAGGATGCCACCACAAATACATTTTCTCCTCCCCTCCCTTGTCAGCCCTTCACGGTGATTGTTCCCCTCTGAAACGCATTGGTACATTTTGCCACATTCTGCTTCTCTCCACACCCCCATTGCACCTTCCCATCCAATCATAGAAGGTATAACACCTGCCCATTTAGTTCCTCCCTTCTCACTATCCAAAATCTCAGACACACCTTCCAGGTAAACCAGCGCTTTACCTGCATTTCACTCAATCTCGCCTTTGTCTTCACCGCTCACAACGTGGTCTGGTCAACAGTAGGGAGATGAAGTGTAGATGGGCAACCATTTTGCAGAACAACTATGCACTGTCTGCAAAATGACCCTGAGTTTTTGGTTGTCTGTCATTTGAACACCACCATGTTCCCTGGCCAACATCTGTCTCGGGCTTGCTACAGTGCTGCAGCGCTGTTCAGCACAAGCTGGAAGAACAGCAAGTCATTTTCCACTTGGGAGCCCACAACCATCAGGACACGATCTTGAGTTCAATGATTTCGAAGCCCGAGCACCACCTTCCACGTCGTTACCCCAACCCCCACATACCAGGCCTTGTCATCACATGGGCTGCTACCACTAACAACCCATTGTCAGCCACTAACAATCCCCATTAGCAGCTGTTTTTTTCTCCCACACTGAACTTTACCCATTCCTTTGTCTGCTGAGTAGTTTTTCTCTTTCTCTAGGTCCCACCTCCACCTATTGCTTTCCCTTTCCTCGTCTGTGCACGCCTCAACCCCCTACCAAAGCCCCAATCGTTCTCTAGCTTGTATGCCAATCTTTTCCTAGTTATTGTCAGTTTGAAAAAGGATCACTGGACCCAACACATTAACTCTGCTTTCTCTCCACAGATCCAACCTGACCTGTTGAGTTTTTCTAACAACTTCTGATTTTGTTTCTGATTTACAGCATCCACAGTTCTTTAATTATTTTACTTAGTGATATTTTGGGGTAAATTGAAAAATTTTGCACGTATGTAAAACTATTCGAAGCATTTCAATGTTCTCATAGACATTAGTCTGTTCCTCCTTCTGGACTTCTAAGATATTAAAATCACATGTAGTGAAACAAGTATAGATGTCTAGAGAATCTAATTATGCACCTTTAGGAACAATATCTACACATTCTGGTAGAGTATAATTAGCTACCGGAATGCAGTAATTATTCTTTTGGGAACAAGTGCGTGTGTTTGAACCAGAAACCTCTTGTTCTGTTTTCTTCACCCTAATGCTTCACATTGTATAACTGTAATTTTGGTCCCTTTGCGTCAGTCCAACATTGACTAATATTAATAAATTAGAAATATAAGACATATGCAACCACAACCTATAGACATCCACAGAAATACTACAGTGTTAACTTATCAATGTTCTGTTGACTTATCAGAAGTCACAAATCTGACAACTGGAATTGAATAATGCAGTTAAATTACTGTTATTCCACTTGTTTTTCAGAAAGAATTTTAATTTTCCTTCCAAAATTTTAACTTCTCTCTGGAGTCTTGATTTATGTTAGAGTTAAGTAGCTATGCTCAAATATGAGACCAGGAAGCCTGAAAAAAGCAAAGACCATGTATCAGCCAAATCCAAAGGAAGCATTTCCCCAAACTAATCATTGATATTTAATAATTCTCAAAATGGTTTCAACCAGTGTATTCATTTTGAGCATATTTAGTCAGACTTATACACTAATACATTGTGAAATATTTTTTAGGTTAGAAATGCGAACCGAGTAAGCATGTTTCAAATTGGTGCATGTTCAAGTTAATTTAGCTGAGTCTTTTGGAATGTTGGCCTCGCTTCCCTTTATAGATAAAAATTTTGTGTAAGTTTGATAAGCTTGATCTGAAGTACCTGAGATCCATCTTGCACATTAAAAAACATGGCAAAATTTTGAACAGCAAGATCCTGCACATTGCAAAGAACACCAGGATTATGCCATGTTAATGAGTGTTTCTCAAAGAAGTAAAAAGAGTAAGAACAATGCTGCACTGTGAACTGGAACAAATGTGAAATGTGGCAGTGAAATTTCTACACCCAGAAAGTGGTGAGCATGTGGAATTGTCTGCCAGAGAAAGCAAAAACAAGAGGCCAAAACTTTGAATCTTCTCAAGAAGGGGTTATATACAGTTCTTGGAGATAAAAGGGATCAAAAGTATGCTTGGTGGAGGGTTGTTGGTGGGTGGAAGCAGGAAAAGTACTGAATTAGATGGTCAGTCTCAATCATGTTGAATGGTGGAGCAGGCTCACAGGGTTGAATGGTCCACTCCTGCTCATATTTGATATGAAAGTTGAAAGAGCATGCTTGAACGCATCCCTATCCTCTGTGTACCTGTTTTGACTGCTGAGTAGCTTGCAACTGATCACATAAGCTTGCAAAAAATGCTTACAACTGTAATGTAAATAGCAGTAGTCTCTTGACTGCATCTGCACTGTCTCAGTCTGTGAGGCGCATAGAAAAGCTTGCGCCTCGAGTGGTTACAATTGCTGTCAATGTTGATTTTTTTTCTTGTTTTAAAAACTAATAACAGTCATAGTTTTTGAGTATAAATTGTTGGATTTGAGCCTTTCTTTTGTACCAAATGTCCATTTTGTAAATAGGCACTGATTTTCTGTGAATCCAAATGTTCTGCAAAACTGAAGAAGAGTCATACCGGACTTTTAACTTTAAATTCTATTTCTTTGGCCTCCAGATGCTGTTAGTCTGCTGAATTTCTCCAACCTTCTCAGTTTGTTTCAGATTTCCAGTTTCAGCATATATTTTGTTTTTATTATTTATGCTTCCAAAGGCAGTTGTGCCTAGTGAACAGGAAGGAATCCAGTTTTTAATTTTTCCCTCCTCAGCATTGAGGCCCAGTGGTCTTTCTCTTTCTACCTCGTTCACCAATTTCATCAAAGAATCAAAAGTAGAGCCATATGATGCTATTGTACTGAATAATACAGAATCCCATAAAATTGTTGTTCTATGTGTATAATCAAAAATCTGATTTCTTTTGCAGTAACAGGGTGAAAAAGGTTTGTAATTTCATTCCTCAGTTTGTTCCTTTTCTTCTCATGGTAGTTCATGGCCCGCTACTTAGTAGAATGTAGCTTCTCAGTTACATAACAACACAGACATTGTGTTCTTCCTTCTGCTCTCCAACTGACTAGAGTCTTCTAAAATTACAAAAAATCACAATAATGCTTTGCATGTTTTTATCCAAAATTACCATGTTTTCTATAGTTTTCACTCACATCTAAATAGTATATAGTATGCTATTTAGTAAAGAAAGAGCATGCCATAATTTGACAAGAACAATTTCTTCTGAGTATTAGTGGTACAGTTACTACAGGTTGGGCATAAACAAAAGTTTTCCCAACTCAAGACAGAATTTTATGGGTAAAATGCTTGTGGAGAATGCTCTAGTTGGGATTTCTGCCTCTCATTCAGAGGAAGCCCCAGCACAGGGACCTAGCAGCTGATCAGTCCAACTGGCAACTGCATGGTCCCAATAACGTCATCTTGAGTGATGTCCGTTGCTAAGATCGTAAAGTATCCCAGCAGTCTTAAGTACTAGAAACCCCAGCAATGGGTTTCTATAGGGTCTTGCAGCAGTGGGTAGAAGGGAGGCCCAGATGAGGTGGTGGTCAAGATGATGAAGCCAAGCAGGGAGGGAAGACCAGGAGGCAGACAAATCTTGGAGCCAAGCCCAAACTCTACCTTCCATTTCCTATTCCCAACCCCAGTGGTTGAGATGTGTTGGGTTTCATGTTTGAACACTTTAATCAGGCCAGGAAGTTATAGCCAGATGTAAAGTAGTTCTTAAGATCTCATTTGACAAGTGGGTCACTTCCCTCGGAGTCATCACTTTCTCCTGCTCTTGCTGTCTGACCTTCCCCCACCATTTACAATTGCAGGCAATTTGGCAAGGGATCCTGTCAGTAATATCAAAATACTTGATAGAAGTAGTGACTTATGCTGCTGATGTCAGTGGCAATTTTTTTTTGTTGTTTGTAGACAACTGTCCTAGTGGTTGGCTATTACTTCAACAAGTAAACAAAGAGAAAATAACAAAAACCTTTTGGCAGTTTGATTTTTTTTAGGCATTTGTAAACTCAGTAAGTTCTCCATATCCATAAAAAGCAAAAGTTTATGTTCATTAATTTCTGTGATATAACTTTTATAAACAGTATGCTGCATATAAAATAGCAACAAATAACAAATACACTCCAAGCGTACAAACACCTAATTATTTACTGCAGTTTTTCTTGAATTGAAATAACTTGGAAAATTTTGAGTTAATAGAAGAAGGAGCCAAGTAACTACCGATCTAGAGAATCCACCAAAAAGAATAATTCGCTTTGAATTTACCTTGGGACTTAATTTAGTTGTATGCTTGAGTTTGAACGGTCTGTGTAACCATGGGGGTTAGCACATGATCATTGAATTTCTGCTTAAGGCCATGCATAATCAATGCCTTGGGTTATCCCTTAGTACAGAAAAATAAATGAAGCCTTCAGTTTAAAACTCTGATTTTAGGAATTAGTAACTACTTATTTTGAACATGCTAGAAACGCTGGGATTGATTTCAGATAAGTAAAATGCAGAGAGAAGAACATTGTGAAATTAAAAAGTGGATTAAATAATTTCTGAATGGCAATCACTGTGTTGTCAGCAACTAATAACATACATACCAGATCCTATAAAACAAAACTGAGATCGGGGATTAATTTATCTGATTTTGGTGTTATTGTTTCACTGGGAATGTTGACCCAGATGCTAGGAGAAAACTTGTTCTTCTTTGAATTTTACCGTATGATATTTACATTCACTTGACCAGGAAACTGAACTTCATATGTCATCTGAAAGACAGCAGTTCTGACGTTGGAGCACTTCTTCACTTGGTTGGTGAAGTAAAAGTCAAGTCCTGGCATTAAACGCACAACTTTGTGACTCAGGCATGACTGCTACCAGCACTTAACAGAGGAAAATGGTTTGTTCTGTATGTGTGCAAGGAAAAGATTATTAAGATGTAAGCCTTCGCCTACTTACTATCTACAGTTAGAATTTGCACCTTGCATATTTTGTGCATGGCAGTCCAGAGAGAGCACTTATTTCCCAGATACAGCAAAGAGGGAAAAGTCAAAGACTGATTTAGTTGATCCACTGTCTGAACCAAGTGCCACAGATTTCTCTTAATTTCCCAAATTGGATGGGACTCTGTCTGTACCTGCAGTGGGATAGTATCGAAATTAGACTGGAGGTAATGTTCAGTTCTGATCTCTTATTTTCAGTTGCGTTCATTGGGGCATCCAAACAGAGGAGAAACCTAAAAGCCACTTACTGTATCAGAACTCTCTGCAAACCAACGCTAATCCAGAAAAACCCAAAAATGGAACTTGGCTACAAATAGGTATACAGCCCGTTGGCAGTTTGATCTGGAATCTTGGAGCTTTTGGCTGCTGCCTAGGTTTGCCTTCTGATGGGAGGGCCAAATGGAAAATTAACCTCGAAGCAATTTACTGCAAACGTGTCTGAGGAGATCACTAGGATATGACATATGTCGTTTGTATGTAACCATTCATTTTAAAAGACAAGAAAAACGTAAAACAATAGTACTAATGACTGAGACCTTTGTTTCTTTTCTTTTAAAGGCATCCTGAGCTTGCAGCTGTTTGCCAGAGTCTTAGTACATTAATCCTATATCCTGGACCTGAAGCAAAGAACCTAGAAGAACTTGAACTTGACTCATCACTGTCACCATATAATATTATTATCATCGATGGAACATGGAGCCAGGCCAAGGGAATGTTTTATGGAAATTCCCTTTTCCGCTTCCCGAAACAAGTACGTATTAGATTAGATTATCGCAGCAAGACATTGGTTCAGTATCTTTTAAAAATAAAGTGTATATTTGTTTCTCTGTATGATAAACCAGAGATCATGGCAGGGACTTGATAACTTGGCCTTTGTTGAGTTAACTGCCATTGACTGGGTTGGTAGTAGGGCATTAATCTTGGACATTGGACTTGGAAAAGGGAAAGTCAGCCATAGTTCTACCCATATTAAACTTTAAAGTTAGCCTTGATCAAAATTATCTCAAAGTAAACTAGGCAAATTCAGAAGTAATATCACAGTATGGCATACAACCTAAGATGAAAGAGTATATATCAGTGTGCAGAATTTCAATAAGTGAAACTTAATATGGATATTCCTTGGGCAGACAAACTGTACCCCAAACCAGGCACCATCTCAAGACACAAAGGTATAAAGGGTTTATCATTTACTGAGGCAAGGGAATAAATTTGTTTACTATATTTAACAGAAAGCAAAGAACAGAGGATGCTGGAAATCAGAAACAAAAACCAAAATTGCTGGAAAATGCAGCAGGTCTAGCAGAATTTATGGAGCGAAAGTGGAATTAACGTTTCAGGTCCAGTGATCCTTCTGAAGGTTGTCACTGAACCCAAAACATTAGCTCTGTTTTCTGTCCATAGATGCAACTAGACGTGTTGTGTTTGTGCAGCACTTTCTGTTTTGTTTGTTGTTAATGAAGTTGTTTGTTCAGAATGGTGAACAACTTCAGATTTTAATCACCTTTGACTTCGACACTTTTATTTGAAAACTTCCGAGAAAACGTTTTGAATATGCTTTGTTGCCATCAGGTTTTGTGAAGGGTCGTATTATTTTGTTTTGCTTACCTTTACATCATATGTATAATAAAGCTATTGTATACTGCAGATTTTTCGAAAAAGTTGCCATTTATATTGGAATTACCCAAAGTTAAGATGAAGCTAACGATTTTGAAACATTTGTTTCTTCTTTTTATCTATTTATGTCTTTCTTCCTCTTTATTTATGTCATATTTATGATAGATCTTCAAACATTGCAGCCAAAATTCTTCATACACTTTGTTAAAAAATGCTAGAGGGGACATTACACCACATTACAGGAAGTACATAATTGCTTTGGACAGAGTGAAAGAAGATTAACTAGGACGATGCCAGGGCTGGAGAATTGTAGGTACGAGGATGGATTGGAGAGGTTGGTGTTGTTCTCCTTGGAACATGGAAGGCTGAGGGGTGATATGTTTGAAAAATGCAAAATTGTGAGGGGCAGAGATAGAGTAAGCAAGAGGAATCTGCCTACCTTGGCAGAGAGTACAAAAACCAGGCATCATAGAACATGAAACATTACAGCGCAGCACAGGCCCTTCGGCCCTTGATGTTGCGCCGACCTGTGAAACCAATCTGAAGCCCATCTAACCTACACTATTCCATTATCATCCATATGTTTATCCAATGATCATTTAAATGCCCTTAAAGTTGGCGAGCCTACTACTGATGCAGGCAGGGCATTCCAAGCCCTTACTACTCTCTGAGTAAAGAACCTACCTCTTACATCTCTCCTATATCTAACACCTCTCATGTTAGCCATCACCATCCAAGGAAAATGGCTCTCACTGCCTACCCTGCCTAATCTTCTGATCATGTATGTTTCTATTAAGTCGCCTCTTAGCCTTCTTCTCTCTAACAAAAACAGCCTCAAGTCCCTCAGCCTTTCCTCTTAAGACCTTTCCTCCATATCAGAATACATCCTGGTAAATCTCCTCTGCACCCTTTCCAATGCTTCCACATCCGTCCTATAATGTGGCGACCAGAATTATACACAATACTCCAAGTGTGGCTGCACCAGAGTTTTGTCCAGCTGCAACATGACCTCATCACTCTAAAACTCAATCCCTCTACCAATAAAACCTAACACACCGTATGCCTTCTTAACAACCCTATCAACCTGGGTGGCAACTTTCAGGGATCTTTGCACGTGGACGCCAAGATCTCTGCTCATCCATACTACCAAGAATCTTACTATTCGCCCAGTACTCTGTATTCCTGTTACTCCTTCCAAAGTGAATCACCTCGCACTTTTCCGCATTAAACTCCATTTGCCACCTCTCAGCCCAGCTCTGCAGCTTATCTGTGTCCCTCTGCAACATCCTTCCGCACTATCCACAACTTCACCAACTTTAGTGTCATCCGCAAATTTACTAACCCATCCTTTTACGCCCTCGTCCAGGTCATTTATAAAAATGACAAACAGCAGTGGCCCCAAAACCGATCCGTGCTGTTCACCACTAGTAACAGAACTCCAGGATGAACATTTCTCATCAACCACCACCATCTGTCTTCTTCCAACTAGCCAATTTCTAACCCAAACCACTAAATCACCCTCAATACCATGACTCCGTATTTTATGCAATAGCCTATCTTGGGGAACATTATCAAACGCTTTACTGAAATCCATATACACTACATCAACCGTTTTACCCTCATCCACCTGTTTGGTCACCTTCTCAAAGAACTCAATAAGGTTTGTGAGGCACGACCTTCCCTTCACAAAACCGTGTTAACTATCCCTAATCAAGTTATTCCTTTCTAGATGATCATAAATCCTATCTCTTATAATCCTGTCCAACACTTTACCAACAACCAAAGTAAGGCTCACTGGTCTGTATTCAGGATAAGTGGCAGAAGGATTAGAATGGATGAAAGGAAAAACGTTTTTGTACAGAGGGTGTTGGGTGTCTGGAATTCGCTGCCTCAGTTGGTGGAGGCTAAGACCCTACAGTCTTTTTAAAAATAGCTGGGTCTGCAGCTAAAGTGCTGTAAGCTGCAGGACTGTGTACTTTTCCTGGTCAGACTGACAAACTGCAACTACAAAGCTGATAAAATAATTCCTTTTATTTAAAGCTTCTATCTCGCTGAGGAGGCTTCAAGACAAAGTTACATCCAACAAGTAGTTGTGAAGGCTCTGCTCATATTTTGACAGCTGTGACAATTTGCGTACAGCAGCTGAAATAATTCACAACAATAATAAAGTCTTAATGTTTCAAATATAATAATGTAAAACATTCTAAAAATGATAATTTCTTCATATCTGCAGATGATAATGGATCCTTTTTTAAAAATAGCCAAAGATCCAGATCAAAATATTTGCTTAAAAACTAATCAGTTCTTCCTTGAGCTACCCTCTATTGGTGCACCAGGTTTAGTTTACATCAGTTGAGATATCAGTTTACAAGTACATTGTACACAAATGGGGTGAAAACATTACTACTTCAGTGGTGGAGATAATGATTAAACATATCTCGGACAGTCTTAGAAGAGCTTTATGTATTTAGAAATGTGGAACAAAATTGATTTTTTTTTAAAAAATCCCGGAACATGCATAAGACAAAATAAAAGGATTCCTTTTAACCTGAAGAGAGAGAATATAAGCAATACCAATAATATGTTGTCTTGATGTCTGCCATAAATTGCTTATATTGTTCGTTAGGTTCAATCATCTTTTGCAATACTGTAACTGTGCCAAATTGGAGGCTTTTAAATGATGCTGTCAGGTTGTATTGCTTTATCACTTCATCAATTTAATGACAAGCAACTTGTTTAACATCACATGACAAACTGAACTCTTCACTTGAGCCAAAGTGGATTCTAAAGCTTTGGCCCATTTTATACTGTCATAAATATTTAATATGTGACCTAAGGGCTTTGCAGTATTGCAACTGCTCTGTGATGCAGATGATAGCTCTGTAACTGTCATCTTTAGCTTCAGTACATGAGCAAACTCACCATGTATCTTGTATGTAAAAATTGCTTTTCACTGAAACTGGTTCGATGATGAGGGATACCTATTAATTCTTATGCTATGCTTGGAGTTATTTTGAGCATTCTCCCAAATTGGTCATTTAAAACCTTTGATAAGTTTAGTCCAAGCTTTGAACCAAATTTCAATGACTAAAATTATTCAAAAGAGTGATATCTAGCAGATCAGACAGCAGCTATGGAGAGTGTAACGTTAAAAAACATTGGACCTGAAACATGGGTTTTAGTTTACCTCTCAGCAATGGGAAGCATAAGACAGACCATTCATAGATTTTGTGTTTCAAATTTCGCAAAGTGCATCTATTCATAAATTTTCATCCCAAGGAGGCAGAGGCTGGCTGATTTTAGGGGTTGCCGCTTCCCACAGCAGATCCAGGGTCATCACAAAATTGGGCATATGTAAAGGTGTGCAGATTAAATGGCCCATCTTCATTCACTGGGACGTAAGGCCAGTTCTGTTCACGTTTGTTTGATCCACAGTCCCTCTTCCTTTACTTGCCCATGTCTCTCCATGTCACGTCATTTCAAATTTTTGGCTCATGCTTCAATATGTTATTTTTATTGTTTGGAATTAAAATTTAACTATAGAAAATGTAAGAAACCTTCTGTACGTGGTGATTGAGGTCACTGTTCAGCATGGGCCTCCAGGGCCTGCACTGCCAATCACAAAATCAGAGGGAATGTAGATCTTGGACATCTCCACCTGTCAAAAGTTGGAGGTGGTGAAATTCATCATTATTTCCAATATGTCAGCCCAGTTTTCAACCAACTGAGGAAAACAACGTTTGACATCCAAAACCTCAAACTTGAGAGTAAGGGTATGATTTACCAGATAGTGGTAATCCCTGAACTTGTATATGCTTAGATGACTTGGGCAAACTACACCAGACAACCCAACATACTGCAAAAGTATCATCAACCATGCCTTAACTAGGTCCTTTAGGTTTCAGAACTGCAGGGCTCTGTGTGCAATGTTTGAATTCAAAATAAGATAAGTAAAACACTCAAGAATCTTGCATCTGAAATGACAATTGTTATCTTTTTGTTTCAGCTCTGATCTACTTTATCCTACTTCTGAAAATAAAAAAAACCTTGCGTTCATGTAGGTTGATTTCCTGATTCACTCATTATTTGATCTATGAATCTAATTCCTAAATTTTCCTGAGATTTCACATTCAGCACTTCCATGATAAGACTTTAAAAATACATGATATCAAATCACTGAGTTTGGTATTTCAACCATCACACAGGTCTTTGATTAAAATTAAAAGACAGTTGTTTTCTGCAGTTTTAGCAGCTTCGGATATAAAGTGCTATATTTGTTGCAAACTATTAGCTGTAGTATATATTGAAATTTCAATTTTAGTTTGTATTTCCATAGTGGTATTCATTACTTTTTATAATAAATTGCTTTCATTTTTATTGAAAGCCACACTCCTAGAATAATAGAATCCCTACGATGTGGAAGCAACCATTCGGCCCATTGGATCCACGTTGACTCTCCAAAGAGCATCCCTTTCAGACTCACCCCACCATCCTGCACCTTTAACCTGACATT
Organism: Stegostoma tigrinum; assembly: GCF_030684315.1. Taxonomy (NCBI): domain Eukaryota; kingdom Metazoa; phylum Chordata; class Chondrichthyes; order Orectolobiformes; family Stegostomatidae; genus Stegostoma; species Stegostoma tigrinum. Next base: position 75,271,570 of record NC_081356.1, read on the forward strand.
TTCAATGGTTAACCTACCTATCCTTCACATCCCTAGAAACTATGGACAATCTAACATGGCCAATCCACCTAGCCTGCACATTTTTGGACTGTGGGAGGAAACCGGAGCACCTGGATGAAACGCACACAGGCACGGGGAGAACGTGCAAACTCCACACAGACAGTAACCAGACGGTGGAATTGAACTCGGGTCTCTGGTGCTGTGCAGCAGCAGTGTTAACCACTGAGCCATCGTGTTGCGCCCTTTGGAAAATTGTAAATTATGTAATCGTAGAATCACACAGTACAGAAAAGGCCTAACGACTATCAAGTCTGCACTGCCAAAAAGATTCTACTACTTACTCTAGTCTCACTTTACCACACGAGGGCCATAGCCTTCAATGTTATGGAACATTAAAGTGCTCATCCAAGTACTTAAAGGTTGCAAGGATTCCAACCTTGTCCCAGGCAGTGCATTCTAGACCCCCACGATCCTCGGTGAAATGATTTTTCCTCAAATGCCCTCTGACAGCTTCCTTTCATTTTAAAATTATGCCCACTTGTCATTGATCCTTCGACTAAAGGGAACAGCTTTGCCCCTCATAACTTTATCAGGTCAGCCCTCAACTTTCTCTGCGTCAAAGAAACTAGTTTGTACTTATCCAGCCTCTTCCCATAGCCGAAATGCTCCATCTCAGGTAAAATCCTGGTGAATTTTCTCTGAAACTCCTCCAGTGCAATCACATCCTTCCCCTAGTGTGATGACCAGAACTGCAAACACTACTCCAACTGTGACCTCCCAAAGTTATGTACAGCTCCAACATGACCTCCTTGCTGTTATAATCGATACCACAACTGATAAAGGCAAGCACCCCATATGTCTTCTTAACCATCCTCTTAATCTCTCCTGCCAGCTTTTAGAGATCTGAGGACAAGCAGCCCTAGATCTCTCTGTTCCTCTGAACTTCTGTAGTGTCCTGCCATTCACTGAGTACTCTGTGGTGTGTTGTTCCTTTGTCCAAAGCGCATCATCTCACATTTAGCAAGGTTAAATTCCAGCTGCCACTGATTTGCCCATCTGACCAATCTAGTTATATTCTCCTCTAACAAAACGCCCTCTTTCTCACTGTCAGCCGCCCAGCCAATCTTCCTGTCATCAGTAAACGTATTTACCATCCCCACCACATTCTCATCTACATCATTAATGAATATCACAAACAATACTGATTCCTGTGGAATGTCACTGCACACTGGGCTACAGTCACACAAACAGCCTTCTATCACTACCCTCATTTCCTGTCACTAAGCCAATTTTAGATCCAACTTTCTAAATTACCCTGGATTGCAAAAGATTTTGTCATCTTTGTCAGTTTACCATGTTGGGGCCATGTCAAAAGCCTTAGCTTCATCATGTATATTACATCAATTGCCCTACATTTATCCAAACTCAAAAAAATTCAAACTAGGTTTGTTTAGCGTTACATCCCAGTGATAAAGCCACACCAACTATCCCTGATCAAACTTTGCCTCTCTAAATAAAGATTAATTTTCTCCTTCACTGTTTTTTGCAATTGTTTCCCTGCCACTAATGTTAAACTCATTGGTCAATTGTGTGGTCGATCTCTACCACCCTTCTTATAAAGTGGAACCACATTAACTGTCCTCCAGTTCTTTGCACCTTCCTATGACCAGAAACAATTAAAAATTTTTGGTCAGGGCCCTGTAATTCTCTCCCTCATCCCCCACAACATCTGTCTAGGATACAAACTCATGAGGACCTGGGTATTTGTTCATTTTGGTATTGTAGGGGTTTTTTATGCATGCTATGCTTTTAAATATTAAAAATTTCTTCACTCAAATAGTGATAAATGTTGGTAGCTTGTATAGTTTGTAGCTTGATGGACCTCTTTCACCTGAGGCATTTCAGAGAAGTTGTTTAAAAAATGAATCTTAAATGGAACAGGGACACATGAATGCAAGTTGGAAAATGTACTTGCTTTTTCCCGATTAGCTAAGATAAAATTCCAGAAAGCCCAACAATTGATGTAAAAGGAATGAAGCTACTCGAGAATAATTTTTTAGGCTTAATTTAGCTTTTCCTGAATAAAAGTACGCCTACTTCATACAATTGAACAGGTTAATGGATCAGAAATGAGATTGTTACTCATTTGTACATGTTTTTTCACTTCTGGACATATTGGTTTAAGTAAAGCTTCCTGATTCTAGCAAACATGTAGGTCTTTGTATTTCCTTGGGAATACCAGCCTTCTCTTAAAGATCACGCATCAAAATGTATTCACCTTTAACCTTATTCCCAGAGGTGCAAATCAGAAACTTATTTACAATGTAGAAGTTTTTAGAAGAACTGTAGGGCTCTAGTTTAAAAATTTCAAAAACCATGACTATCTAATTTTCAAATTGAGACTGTGATTAAAAAGAACAATTTTCTGAAGTAACTAAGTGTGTTGAATTAGCAAAAGTAAGTGAATTTTGAACTCAACCTTGTCATTTTCAGGCATTTAGCATTTGACAGTTCAGCTTCGGCTGTGTGCTCATTCGAAATGGTTTATAATAAATTTGTTTCCTTGCTTCTCCTATCAATGCGACATCAGCCTAAAAGTTGCTATCTAGGAATTAGTGATGCTCACATCTATTGAATGTTAAATAATTTAGAAAATATATACAATTCATTTCTTCCTCTCCCTTCCTCGCTGACCCAATTTTCCACTCTTCAGTTAAATATTCTCCCACTGCTTTTACTCTTTCTATTAATAATTTAAGGAATTCTGCTGCATCAAAGATTCATGATGTTTCTGTCATTTTAAAATATATTCAGTTTCAGAATATGAACAACTTCAGGACTCTCTGAAGAACCAACATGTCTGTGCATTCTGCATCAAATATATTCTCTCAACATTGACCTGGTTGTCACAATATTTTAGTAAAAGCACTGTTTTATGCTCATGACTTTTTTATATGACAGAGAAAATGAAACGTTAAGCAATGCAGATTCTTTGCCTCCTTCTAATATTTCTGTTTGGTGGATGAAGAAATAAAAGTTACGTTGTATCCTTGTTCTTTAAATTCTGGGTTAGTTGTATTCGCTGTAATTATCTTTCTTCTTCAAATTTCTGCAGTTATTAACACTTTATTTCTCATTTTAATATCAAAATAAATTGCTGTTTGGAGCCTGATGAGGTCTTGGAGGAAGAGATATTGTTTGAAGCAAATATTTTGTTGTAATTAGCAATCCATTCAGCCATTTGTCAACCCAGATTTGTAAGTAGACCTGCAAATCAGTAGTTTAGTTTTTGATCCACAAAAACTAAGTTAGTTTTGAAGATAAATTATAATTAAGAATGGGAAGTTTTTCTTGGGGCTCTGCATGTTGAATAAGTATGGGATTCAATACCTGGCTGTTGGTGGACTTATATATTTTTTAAGGAGGAGGTGCTAAAATGTAGATCAATAGCTTTTGTGCCAGCAGATAATATTAAATTACCATGTGTGCCAATATTGCATCCTATCAATTTAAAGGCCTCAGGAAGTACATCTAGAAATGTTATTGTGAGATGTAAGGTCTTCATGCTTGTTCTTTTAGTAGCATTGCTATATATCCCACTAGCCAGCCCATATAATGTCTTATTTTATCAGCTCATTGTGATTGTTTTGAGAGAGATCTTTTAGCAGGCTAACTCTCTGTCAAACTAATTACACATTGGACTTCTATTTTAAAATTTGCTTTATGTCGATGTGCCAATGAAGCTGAAACAATTATGGTATGCAGGGCAAAGCTTTTAAGTTTAGTTTAATGTGTTATGTTGTTCCATGACATATATCCAGACACTGTTGGAACCCATTTAACTTGTTAAATCTGATCGGGAATACTCATTGATTTCCGGCAGATCACACGTGGCAGTTACTCCATTATTATCTGCCTCACTGCAATGAATAAAGTGGTTGCACACATAATAATGAACTGGAAATTAAGGAAATAAGTGAATGACCTTAGAAATAGACTCATAGAGCCATACAGCACGGAAACAGACCCTTTGGTCCAACCAGTCCATGCTGACCATAATCCCAATTAAACGAGCCCACCTGCTGGTGCTAGGCTCATATCCCTCCCATCATTCCTTATTCATGTGCTTAACCAAATGTCTTTTAAACTTTATGACAGTGCCCACATCTACCACTTCCTCTGGAAGTTCATTCCACACACAAACCACTCTTGAGTTTAAAAAAAAACTTGTCCCTCATGTTTTTTTTTAATCTTTCTGCTCTCACCTTAAAAATATGCCCCCCTGGCTTGAAATCCCCTGCCCTAGGGAAAAGACACCTACCATTCACCTTATCTATACTCTCATGATTTTATAAACTTCCATAAGTTCACCGCTCAACTTCCTGTGCTCCAATGAAAAAAGTCCAAGCCTATCCAGCCTCTCGTTATAACTCAGACCCTCCATTCCTGGCATCATCCTGGTAAATCTTTTCTGAGCCATCTCCAGCTTGATCATATCCATCCTACAACACGGGGACCAGACTGGACACAGTACACCTGAAGAAGCCTTATCAACGTCCTGTACAATGTCAAATGACATACCAACCCCTATGGTCAAAAGTCCGAGCAACAAAACCATGCAAACAAATAATCATGGCTCAGACATTTGACTGTTTGTTGCAGGACACCGTCACGTGTGTCACATTTTAGAATGCATCTTAACATTTCAGACAATGAACTCGTACATATTAGTATACAGTCATACAGCATGGAAACAGACTGTTTGGTTCAACTAGTCCACACCGACAATGTTCTGAAACAAATAAGATACAAAGTGTGCAGAAAAAAATAAATAGATAATTTGAATAACACTTGCCAGCTCCAAGCATCTGAAGAAGATTTCCACCTATGACAGTTGTGATAGTTATCCAAAATTCAGTTTTCTGTCAAAAGGTGATGGTGATAATGGTACAAAAATAAGACAATAAACCCGTCAAGTCTGCTCTGCAGTTTCATTATGGTTGATATGTATCTCAACTCCATTTTCCTGTCTTCTCCCTGTAACCCTTGATCCTTTTACTAATCAAGAACCTATGTAACTCTGTCATAAAGGCACTGAATGATTCCGCCTCCACCTGCTCTGTGGCAATGAGTTCCATAAAATAGCTGCCCTCTGCTTGAAGAAATTCCTCCTCATCTCAAGTTCCAAAGGGTCGTCCCTTCACTCTGAGGCTGTGCCCTCGAGTGCTAGTCTCTCTACTAGTGGATACACGCGCTCCACGTTCACTCGATATAGGCCACTCTGTATTCTGTAAGTTTTAATGAAATCCACCCTCATTCACCTAGTGTCCTGAACTACTGCTCATACAACAAGCCCTTCACCCCAGGATCATTCTGACTAGACATAGCCCACAAGACCAGCCTTACATAGCCTCAGCAGTACATCTCCGCTGCTGTATTTCTAGCCTTTTTGAAATGAATGCTAATATTACATTTGTTTTCCCAACTGCCAACTGAATCTTCTTGTTAACCTAAAAGAGTCCTGAATTAGGACACTAAAGTCCCTTTGTGCTTCAGGTTTCTGAAGCCTTTCCCCATTTAGAAAATAGCCTACTCCTCTATTCTTCCCGTGAAATTGCATAACCTCGTATTTTCCCACCTGTATTTCATCTGCCACATTTTTGCCCACTCTTCTAGCCTGGCTTGTCTTTATGTAGATAGACCAACACGAGGAAAGGTCACTTTGGATTTGGTGCTTGGCAATGATCCAGACCAAGTGTTAGACCTGTTGGTAGGAGAACATTTTGGAGGTAGAGGTCATAACTGTTACTTTTACAATAGTCATGGAAAAGGATAGGTACATACAGCAGGTAAGGTGGTGAAGGGTAATTATAATTCTGTTATGCAAGAACTGGATAACATGAAATGGGAACAGATGCTGTTAGGGAAGAGCACTACAAAAATGTGGAGATCGTTTAGGGAATGCATACTGCATGTGATCGATACATTTGTCATTAGCGGGCAGGGAAGATGCGGTCGAATGAGAGAATCTTGGTTTTTGAGAGAGGTCGAACGACTAGTTGAGAGGAAGAAGGATGCTTATATCAGGATTAGGAAGCGAGGAATTGAGAAAAGCCTCTGGAGGGATACAGGTTAGCCAGGAAGGAGCTGAAGAAATGGCTCAGGAGAGCTATAACGGGGCATGAGCAAACCTTGGCAGATAGGATCAAGGAAAACTTCAAGGCTTTTTACACGTACATAAAGAATAAGAGAATAACCAGAGTATGGGTAGGGCCAGTCAAGGATTGTAAAGGGAATTTGTGCACGGAGCCTAAAGAGATAGAAGAGGTCCTTAATGAATACTTTTCTTCAGTACTCACAACTGAGAGGGACCTAGTTGTAGAAAGGACAGTGTGAAACAGGTTGATAGGCTAGAGGAGGTGAATGTTAGTAAGGAAGACGTGCAAGGAATTTTGAGGAACTTGACGATAGATAAATCCCCCAGGCTAGATGGCATTTATCCAAGGATTCTATGGGAAGCATGGGAAGAGATTGCAGGGCCTTTGGCGATGATCATTTCATCCTCACTGTCCACAGGTATGAAGGTAGAGCAGTTGATGTGGTAATCATGGATTTAAGTAAGGCGTTTGATAAGGTTCCCCATGGTAGGTTCATACAGAAAGTAAGGAGGCATGGGATAGGGGGAAAATGGCAGATTGGATTCAAAATTGGCTGACCTTTAAAAGACAAAGGGTGATAGTGGATGGAAAATATTCAGCATGGTGCTCAGTTATGAGTGGTGTACCACAAGGATCTATTCTGGGTCCTCTTCTATTTGTGATTTTTGTAAATGATTTGGATGAAGGAGTGGAAGGGTGGATTAGTAAGTTTGCGGTCCATACAAAGGTGGGTCGAGTTATGGATAGTATGGAGGGCTGTTCTAGGTTACAAAGGAACATTGATAGAATGTTGGCTGGGCTGAGAAGCGGCAGATGGAGTTTAACCCTGAAAAGTGTGAGGTGATTTATTTTGGAAGGACAAATTTGAAAGCAGAATACAGGGTTAACAGAAAGATTCTTGATAGCTTGGAGGAGCAGAGGGATCTTGGAGTTCATGTCCACAGTTCTCTAAAAGCTGCCACCTTGTTGGATAAAGTTATTAAGAAGGCGTCTGGTGTGTTAACTTTCATTAATAGAGGGATTGAGTTCAAGAGCCATGAAGTTATGCTCCAGCCATACATAAGCCTGGTTCAGCCACATCTGGAGTATTATGTCCAGTTCTGGTCACCTCGTTACAGGAAAGATGTGGCACTGTTGGAAAAGGTGCAGAGGAGATTTACTAGGATGTTGTCTGGAATGGAGGGAAGGTCTCACAAGGAAAGGTTGAACAAGCTCGGGCTTTACTCTTTAGAACGATGAAGGATGAGAGGTGACATGATAGAGATGTACAAAATGATCAGAGGTATAGATAGAGTGTTCAGTCAGAGACTTTTTCCTAGGGTGGAGGTAGCTATTACAAGGGGACATAGTTTTAAAGTGAGTGGCGGTAGAAACAGGGGCGATGTCAGAGGTAGGTTCTTTTCTCAGAGAGTGGTGGGGCATGGAATGCATTGCCAGAGAGGGTAGTGGAGTTGGCCTCATTAGGGGCATTTAAGCAGCTATTATATAGGCATATGGATGATTGTATAAGGTAGGAGTGGAGGTTAGATAGACCTTAGGTTTAGGTTAATACTTCGGCACAACATCGTGGGCTAAAGGGTCTGTATTGTTCTGTGTCCTATGTTCTTTAGCCTCCTCATTTCCTCAACACTACTTGGCCGTCCACCTAGCATTTTGTCCTCTGCAAACTGAACAACAACGTCTTTAGAGATAGTAGGAACTGCAGATGCTGGAGAATCTGAGATAACAAGGTGTAGAGCTAGATGAACACAGCAGGCTGAGCTGCATTTCTGAAGAAGGGTCTAGCCCCGAAACGTCAGCCTTCCTGCTCTGATGCTGCTTGGCCTGCTGTGTTCATCCAGCTCTACATCTTGTTAACAACATCCTTTGTCCAAATCAATAATGTGTCATGTGAATAGCAGTTGTCCCAACACTGTGCGGAACTCCACTAGGCGCCAGCAGCCATCCTGAAAAAGACTCTGTTACCCCCTCTCTGCTTTCAGCCAATCCTGTATCCATGCCTGCATCTTGCCCCGAGCACCATAGGCTCTTATTAGCAGACTCCCATGCATCAGCTCATGAAAGGCCTTCTGGAAATCTAGATTGCATCCACTGGTTGTCCTTTGTTTAACTTGTTGTTTAAGAATTCTAGCAGACTTAAGTCATGTTGACTCAGCTCTGTTTTACCATTCACTTCCCAGTACTCCGCAATGCCATTCTAAATAACTGTTTCTAAAATTTTATTAATGTCTGTCATCAGACTAATTAGCCTGTAATTTTGCTTCTTCTGCCTCCCTACCTTCTTAAACAGAGGTGTTACAGTAGCCATTTTCCAGTTCTCTGGGCTTCAGTGATTCCTGGAATATCACCACCCATGCCTCTACAATCTCCTCAGCTATCTCCTTCAGAACTCTGGTGTCCAGGTGATTCATCCACCTTCAGACCTTCCAGCTTCCCCAGCACCTTCTCCTTAGTGACGGCCACTACACTCATCTTTGCCCTCAATTCTCTTGAAGTTCTGCTATGCTGCTGGTTTCTTCCACTGTGAAAACTGATTCAAAGCACCCATTCAGCTCTTCCACCATTTCTTTGTTCCCCATTACTACTCCTCCAGCCTCGCTCTCCAGTGGTCTAATGCCTATTCTTGCCTCTGTCTTACCTTTTATATTTCTAAAAAAACCTCTTGCATCTTTTATATTATTAGCTAGCTCACCCTCATATTTAATCTTTTCCCCCACTTTTTCTTTTCTAATTTATCCTCTGCTGGCTTCTAAAGGCTTCCTACAAGTCTGGCTTCTCACAAGTCATCACATTGTATGCTTTCCTTTTGCTTTGAAGCAGGAGACAGGCAATGGCCAAATGTTATTATTGCTGGACTGTTAATCCAGAAACCCAGATAATGTTCTGGGGATTTAACACAGCAGGCCAAGCAGCATCATAGGAGCACAAAAGCTGATGTTTCGGGCCTAGACCCTTCATCAGAAAAAAGTCCCTGACTTCCCTTTCCAGCCATGGTTGCCTCATCCTTCCCCCAAGTTTGTTTCTTACTTGGAATGAATTTCTGCTGTGCCCCTGGAATCGCCCCTGAAAACTCCAGCCATTGCTGCTCCACTGTCTTCTGTGCAATGCTCCCCTTCTAATCAACTCTGGCCTGCTTCCTCATGTCTTTGTAGTTACTTTTATTCAATTGTAATACGTCTGCTTCTACCTTCTCTCTGTCAAACTGCAGGGTGAATTCTATCATATTATCGTCACTGCTTCCTAGGTGTTCCATCACCTTAAGCTCCCTAATCAACTCTGTCTCATTACAAATCACTAAATCCAGAATCGTGGTCTATAAACTGCTGCCTTATGTATCTTTGCCAGTCAGTTCTCAACCTATTGGGTCTGTCGCAAGCCGCTCCAAAAGGAATCACATGAACATTCCACAAATTCCTCTTCGAGACCCACTCCCAACCTGATGTTCCCAGTCCACCCGCACGTTGATTTGGAAAAATATGTTGAGTTGGTGCCTGTTGAATTTGAGATGCTCCCATGGGTTCTGAAATGGTTGTATTTGCATATAAAGATGAATACATTTTGCTGGAACCATTTAGATTTGTTATCTAGTTTAAGATAACAAGGTGTAAAGCTGGACGAACACAGCAGGCCAAGCAACATCAGAGGAGCATGTAGGCTGACGTTTCGGGCCTAGCCCCTTCTTCTAGGCCTGAAACATCAGCCTTCCTGCTCCTCTGATGCTGTTTGGCTTGCTGTGTTTATCCAGCTCTACATCTTGTTATGTCAGGTTCTCCAGCATCTGCAGTTCCTACTATCTCTGTTATCTAGTTTATTGTTTTGTACATTCACAGCATATTTTTCCGTTTCAGTAATACTGGGCAAGTATTAGAAAGATTAACATACTTTTGGGCAGCGCGGTGGCCCAGTGGCCAGCACTGCTGCCTCACAGCATTAGGGACCTGGGTTCGATTCCACCCTCTGGTGACTGTCTGTGTGGAGTTTGCACATTCTCCCTGTGTCTGCACGGGTTTCCCCCAGATGCTCCAGTTTCCTCCCACAGTCTAAAGACGTGCAGGTTAGGTGGATTGGCCATCCTAAATTGCCTTGAGTGGTTGGGGATGTGTAGGTTAGATGGGTTATAGTGGGTTGTGTCTGGGTGGGATGCATCAAGGGTTGGTGTGGACTTGTTGGGTCAGGGACCCTGTTTCTACACTGTAGGGATTCTATGATCTATGATCCATGAACATGTTTGAGCCATGCTCCCTCCCTTATCAATAAGTTGTGGGATGAAAATTGAACTGGAACTTCCCCTCCTTGACATTACTAACAGAGCCAGAAGGTTTCCTCATTCATGTTGTAAGGGTTCTGTTCATGAAGGAATTTATGATTTCAAGATGCCATTCAACTATTGAAGAATAGAAAGAGGGCAATTAAAAGGTGGAGTTTCTGTCCTGTATGTAGTAAATTATTTTTCGTGAACTTTAGATTTTGATATTTTTACTTTTGTTTCCAATTTGCCGCTTAGCACTGTCTCTTAAAATAGCCTGACTTAATTCTGACTTAATTCATCTTAGTTCCTTTCCTGCTATTCAGTTTGATCTTTGCTCTATTCATAGATTTCATTACCTCAAGGGTAAACCATTGGGTAAGATGTTCATGAGCCAAACTTTTCTGCTGCCGCCTCCTCCTGAGAATGTGCTTACAAATTGACCCAGCACCCGCATGGGCCCCAGCTATGCCTGCCTCTTTGTAGGTTACGTGGAACAGTCCCTCTTCCGCACCTACACAGGCCCCAAACCCCACCTCTTCCTCCGTTACATTGATGACTGTATCGGCGCCGCCTCTTGCTCCCCAGAGGAGCTCGAACAGTTCATCCACTTCACCAACACCTTCCACCCCAACCTTCAGTTCACCTGGGCCATCTCCAGCACATCCCTCACCTTCCTGGACCTCTCAGCCTCCATCTCAGGCAACCAGCTTGTAACTGATGTCCATTTCAATCCCACCAACTCCCACAGCTACCTAGAATACACCTCCTCCCACCCACCCTCCTGCAAAAATTCCATCCCCTATTCCCAATTCCTCCGCCTCCGCCGCATCTGCTCCCACGATAAGACATTCCACTCCCGCACATCCCAGATGTCCAAGTTCTTCAAGGCCTGCAACTTTCCCCTCACAGTGATCGAGAACGCCCTTGACCGCGTCTCCCGTATTACCCGCAACACATCCCTCACACCCCGCCCCCGCCACAACCGCCCAAAGAGGATCCCCCTCGTTCTCACACAACACCCTACCAACCTCCGGATACAACGCATCATCCTCCGACACTTCCGCCATTTACAATCCGACCCCACCACCCAAGACATTTTTCCATCCCCACCCCTGTCTGCTTTCCGGAGCGACCACTCTCTCCGTGACTCCCTTGTTCGCTCCACACTGCCCTCCAACCCCACCACACCCGGCACCTTCCCCTGCAACTGCAGGAAATGCTACACTTGCCCCCACACCTCCTCCCTCACCCCTATCCCAGGCCCCAAGATGACATTCCACATTAAGCAGAGGTTCACCTGCACATCTGCCAATGTGGTATACTGCATCCACTGTACCCGGTGTGGCTTCCTCTACATTGGGGAAACCAAGCGGAGGCTTGGAGACCGCTTTGCAGAACACCTCCGCTCAGTTCGCAACAAACAACTGCACCTCCCAGTCGCAAACCATTTCCACTCCCCCTCCCATTCTTTAGATGACATGTCCATCATGGGCCTCCTGCAGTGCCACAATGATGCCACCCGAAGGTTGCAGGAACAGCAACTCATATTCCGCCTGGGAACCCTGCAGCCTAATGGTATCAATGTGGACTTCACCAGTTTCAAGATCTCCCCTTCCCCAACTGCATCCCTAAACCAGCCCAGTTCGTCCCCTCCCCCCACTGCACCACACAACCAGCCCAGCTCTTCCCCCCCCACCCACTGCATCCCAAAACCAGCCCAACCTGTCTCTGCCTCCCTAACCGGTTCTTCCTCTCACCCATCCCTTCCTCCCACCCCAAGCCGCACCCCCATCTACCGACTAACCTCATCCCACCTCCTTGACCTGTCCGTCTTCCCTGGACTGTCCTATCCCCTCCCTACCTCCCCACCTATACTCTCTCCACCTATCTTCTTTTCTCTCCATCTTTGATCTGCCTCCCCCTCTCTCCCTATTTATTCCAGTTCCCTCTCCCCATCCCCCTCTCTGATGAAGGGTCTAGGCCCGAAACGTCAGCTTTTGTGCTCCTGAGATGCTGCTTGGCCTGCGTATTCATCCAGCCACACATTTTATTATCCGATAATTGACTTCAGGCTAGGTGGCCCTTAACCTCGCTTGGCCAATGTGATTTTGTGGACTGTTTGGGAACAGGTAGAGTTACCATCTAGTGCACCTAATAGGTTTGAGGTCTACTGATCTTATGGTAGTGACAGTAAATTTCTGCCCTGGTCTTTAAATTGGCATTAATTTAATTGCACTTTATGTTTGTACAGTTTTGCTGATTAGGATTATCTTTGTGGGTTACATTTAAATGGTGTTTAAGAAAAGTTTCTGCTCAACTGCACTGTTCTATTCAGAATAATTCATCCAAACTCCATGTCACAATTTAGAATCTGGATCCTCACAGGTAGTATATTAAACACTGAAGAAAATAGTTTTGTTATAAACCTTTTTTCAGCTTTGTTAATCAAACTATACCAAATAACGCACTCTAATATAATCAAAAATTTTTAAAGCAAAACTGTTATAAAAATAATTTTTAAGGCACTGCCAAATTATGTGTTAAATAATTTTGTGTTTGGCAATATACAGATACGTTTGAATGCAAGTTTGAGAAAAATTCATTTCCCAAATTGTGTGCAGTTTGCGTATGGATTGTTGATTACACCCTAATTTGGAGCTAGAGACTCAATTTACTAGAACTTTGACTACAGTGAACAATTTAACGTTGACTGAAAGGCACATAATTGACATGACTTGAAGAAAGCCTAAGTGTTTCGTGACTCTTTTTGCAACAGTTGCATGACTGGAAATCCCTGCAGAATGTATAAACAGACTGCTCTTAAGCTGTCACTTTGAATTACTACCACTTTATACTTTCCCCTTGAAAAATATGCCTTATTTATCTGTTAATGGCAGTTTATGTAATATGTAAGTATTCTTACTGTGTTCTGTGTATACCAAAATAGTTAAGGCCATTAAGACATAATGATTTGTTGATATTAGATTTTAATTTTGTTTTAAAATTATTATGACTGTAAACAAGTATCTTTTTGTAAATTAAGTATTGCTGCTGCTTCTCACATTTTTCCCAAAGGTTTTATTTAGTGGATAAAAGAATCATGGAGCCCAGCCCAAGCTGACATAAAGACAAGTCAGAAGTATTTGCAACTAATTTCTCGATTTCATAGTGTTTTCCATCTAGACCGCCTCCAGAGGCTCCACCATCGCAGATTCCACTTCTCAACCAATTCAGTAAATTCTATGGAATACCACAAAATGATAGAATGCATTAGATACAAAAAAGGCTATGGGTCACAATAGCATCCTGGCTGTAGTACTGAAGACCGGCACTCCAGTACAAGTTTTTTTCCCCATGCAAGCAGCTCCAGTACATGTCCCAGATGTTCTAAGAAAACAGGACAAATCCATTTGGCCAGTTGCTGAATCTTTAGTCTGTTCTTAACCATCAGAAAAGTGATAGAAGGTGCTATTTATGCAACGCTTACTTGGAGTCTGCTATTAACATACTCACTTGCTTTACTCTTCATGCTTTTTAATATTGGTGCCTTTATTATCAATCTGTGTTTTCACTTGTTTGTTTTATCAAATTAAAATTTTAGTGAAAGGCTATGTCAATTACGTCTTAAATTTTATTTTATGCTCATGTTCTACATCCCTAAAGAAATTAAGTCTCTTGGAATCGAGCTTTACATTGTGTAACTGCTGTGGAGTATGCCAATTCACAGAGAACTTTTTTGCGAATTTTTTTTAACTCTGTTATGATTTCAACTGAACCAGAAGCAGATCTTTACAACTTACTCTGTTTGAGATAAAAATGCAATACTATACTAATGTGTTTCCTAGCTTGCTGTAGAGATGTGACCTCTGTAATGAGTGACTAAGTGATTCCGTCTTGCAACTGTTCAATAAAGTACACAATAAAGACTGCTGTGCACTGGATTAAACATGCAAAAGATGTCAGAGCGGAGCTGTATAGAAGCACAGCTACTGGCAGACATACATAGGACTGTTCAGAGCTATGAAAGCCACTGAAAAGCAACAAGGAAGCAAACTACTGTGGAACCACTGGGTAAAACACAACACCTACAACGCTTTCTCTCCTAGCATTAGTCAAAATAAAAGGTGATATGAAGCTGAATTTGCCAGTTTTTCCATGTGCAATGCCAAAATTATGGAACTGCAATTGACCTACTTAATAAGCAAGCAACATTGTAATCACTTGGAGAAAGGGTGCTTTGAATATTTCTGAAAAACAGAAAAAAAAACACTCCAGAAATTTTGAAAATGTACAACGGACATTTTGAACATCGTGATTGTACATTATGAATAGTATTTGTTCAATATTCACGCTGACAGTGAAAACAAGTCCATTGATCAATCTGTAAATTCGTTAATAAATCTCCCAGAATCCTGAAAATGTACATAGCCAAAGATCATCCATTTAAGATCAGGATCAAATGAGATTCTGCAGTGAGAGCACGTCTGCTGAAAGAAGTGAAACTCAAACCCAGGAAAGTTTGTTATGTGTAGAAGCACGGACGTTACAAATCTGCTTCTGGAGCATATTTGTAACAGAACATACCGGGCCTTGCATTATGCAGATGGACAACGGAGAGTTCAGGGAAAAAAAAATCACAGACGAAGGATGTGAAGCAAATGCTTTGAAGAACATCACACAAAGGAAAAGAAGGCTTAACCAGCATGGGAAAAGCAGTATTCTTAAGATGTGAAAGATGGTTACTGACAAGTGAAACTTGATGAAAGCGCCAACTTTCTAACCACATTTTGGATCTCATTTGAAGAATACAGAAGGTTATGCATGAGATTTGAAATCTCAACAGCACTTGAGCATCAAAGCTGACAACATGAGAGTTTTCGATCTTTCCAGAATGGAAAATATAATGGATGATTTGATAGTTTATGGATACCAACACACGTTGGAAGAAGCCATTGCTGATCACAATCAAAGTCTGTTGCAACTACTAAGCATATCTCACCAAATGAACCTGACACTGAACTAGAAAAAATCTGAAAGTCAAGTATATAGGTCATGTGTGTTTAGCCCTGGTCGTGAAAAGGTGAAACTGCAACAGTGATGCAATGACCAATGATGTATTGCTGGCTAGGATTGTATTTCCTGCCAATCCCTAACTGTTGGTGTGCTGCCTTCTGGAACTGCTACTGTGCTGTTAGGAAGAGAGTTTTGACGCGGCACCAGTGAAGGAGTGATATAGTTCTGAGTTAGGATAGTGTGTGGCTTGGAGGGAAATTCACTTACACTTGTTGCCCTTGTCCTCAATGCTAGCAATCATAGGTTGGGAAAGTGCTATCAAGGTAGCTTTGGTGAGTTAAGAAGTAGTAAGAGCTGCTGATACTGGAGTCTGAGATAACAGTGTGGAGATGGAAGATCACAGGCCAGTCAGCATCAGCGGTGCAGGAAAGCTAATGTTTCAGGTCAGGACCCTTCTCTAGGATCAGTTAATCTGTGCATTTTGATGATGGTACGCACTCCTACTACTGTGCATTTGGCATGATTAAAATGAATGTTGAAGGTAGTTGTTGTGGTGCCAATCGAGCAGTCTGCTTTGTCTTGGACGGGGTCAAGTTTCTTGTGTGTTGATGGAGGTGCAGCCATCATAGCATTGGAGAATATTTAAATAACTGCTATACAGTGGAAGATACTTCAAACATACTGTTAATACAAAAGATTACGAGAGGAATTAAGGAGCAGTATTGTACAAATTACTGGGGCTGATGGCAGATACATCCCTTGGCCCTCACGGTTTACATCCAAGGACCCTAAAAGATGTAGCGACAGCGATTGTTGATTCCAGGAGAAGTACCAAAAGACTGGAAAACTTTTGATGTGACACCTCTATTGAAAAAGTATTGGACTCAATTATTAAGGAAGTCGTAGCAGAACATTTGGAAAGCTGTAATCTGATCAAGCAAAGTCAGCATGCCTTCATGAAAGGGAAATTGTGTTTGACTAATTTATGAGAGTTTTTGAGGAAGTTTCAACCAGATTAGAGGGGAACCCGTAGATATATTTGGACTTCCTAAAGGCATTTGGAAAGATACCTCAAAAGGTTAAATCATTAGGCAGGAGCACATAGTCCTGCAGGTAGTCAGTTCAGCTGGATAGAGAATTGGTTCATGTGCAGGAAACCCTGAGTGGGGTAAAAAGGGTTCCTTCTCAGGTTGGTGACCTGTGACCTGTGAAGTTCCGCAGGGATAAGTGTTAGGACTGCAACTGTTTATAATATCTATTAATGACTTGGAGAAGGAAGAGAATGTACTGTAACCAAATTTGCAGATTGTACTAAAATAGTCGGAAAGGCAAGTTGTGAGACAGATACAAACAATTTAAAAGAGACACTGAAGAAGGGTCAGTGGACCTGAAATGTTAACCCTGCTTTTACTCCACAGATCTGCTCAGTTTTTCCTGCAACTTCTATTGCTATAACAAGAGACACTGACCGGTTAAAAAAAAAGTGGGCAAAATGGGAAGTTCCTCATTTTGGAAGGGAGAACAAATAACCAGAATATTATTTAAATGGAGAAAAATTGTAGAAAGGAGCAACACAAAGGGACTTTGGAGTACTAGTGCACAAATCACGAAAAGCTAGCACACAGTTACAGCAGGTAATCAGGAAGGCTAATGGAAGATTGGCCCTTATTTCAAGTAGGGAAGTCTTACTGCAGCTGTACAACTGCTGGTGAGACCACATCGGGAGTACTGAGAAATTTTGGCCATCTTATATAAGGTAATATATTGTTTCATGGGAGGCAATCCAGAGAATGTTCATAGAATTATCCCTGGTGAAGAAGATTATCTTATGAGCGAATGTTGGATAGGTTGGGTCTCCACTCACTGGAGTTTTGGAGGATGAGAGGTGATCTCATTGAACCATAGATTTCTTAAGGAGCCTAAAAGGTGAAATGCTTAGAGGCTGTTTCTCCTCATGGGAGAGCCTAGGACCAGAGGGTGTAGCCTCAGAATAAAGTGCAAGTCCTTGGTTATATTTATGGCGAAGATAGGTTCTTGATCAAGAGGATAATCAAAGGTTCCAGGGAAAATGCAGGAAGTGGACGTGAGAAATGTTGGAGGAGCCACGATCCTATTATTAATGGCAAAGTCGACTCAAAGGGCTAAGCAGCCTATCCCATCGCTATTTTTTTATGGTTTTTATGATACTACAGGTCTTAAAGATTGCTTAAAGGAGACAAGTACTTGCACTCATCAGGATTAGGATACAAGAAACAGACTTGAGAAAAGGTCGCACCAATTTAGACAGCATGAGAAGAGGGTGATGTTTGGGTGATTTCTGGCATGCAAATTCAGTAGGGACAGTAAAATGTCAATTTTAGTTCACAGATTAGGCAGGTATGACTTTCAGGATGTTGCAACAGGAATACAGCAGACAGTCTCAAATGCTCTCCCTTTTCAATTATAAAAGTGAAATGGTGTACAAATTCCTCTTGGCCTCCTAAAAGGACCCTGTGTGTTAATATTCTGGCAAGCACAAATGCATTACACTGTAAGGCCAACTAACAATCTGAAATCAATTTTCTCCATAATTCTAGTATAGTCTAGATTATTTGGCAAATGTCCAACAGCAGAATTATATCTAATGGTACATCTCAGCAGGTCTGGTGGCCTCTGTGGAGAGAAATGAAAGTTGACGTTTTGGACCAGTGACCCTGTAGCTTTCTGCACTTGATATTAAGTTTAACAATTTTAGCACATTAGCACCTTTCCCTGTGTTTTCCCCCACCCCCACACACCGGGGCTTGTCATCACGTAGGCTGCTACCACACACAGCTCATTGTCAACTACTAATAGTCCCCATTAGCAGCTATTCCTTCTCAGAGCCTGTCTTTATCCACTTATTTGTCTGACTGTTCTTCTTTCTCTTTGCACTTTATCTCCACCTATTCCTCCTTCCCCCATTTTATGTCTGTTTAAAAAAGCATCCTTTTTGTAGCTACCATCAGTTCTGAAGAAGGGTCACTGGACCTGAAATGTTAACTCTGATTTCTCTCCACAGATTCTGCCAGACCTGCTGACATTTTACAACAATTTATGTTTTTGTTTCTGATTTCCAGCATCCACTTTTTTTTTTAATAAACTGGAGTTGTTTTCCTTGGAGCAGTGAACATTGAAAAGATCCTGATTAAAATGTGTAAAATCATAAAGGGCGTGGATAGAAAAGGCACTTTTTCCATTAGTAGAGGAATGCTAAGAAGAGAGTTAAACAGAGTCTTTTTCGCTTAGAAGGTGATGGGAATCTGGAACTCACTACCTGAAAAAGTGGTTGAGTAAGAAAATCTTGTAACATTTGAACAGAATTTAGATATTCACTTATGTTTCCATAGCCTCGAGGGATATAGGCCCGAAGCTGGAAAATGGGATTAATGTCGTCAAGCTTTCTACTGGCATGGACATAATGGGCCTAATGGCCACCTTCTGTGCTGTAAACATGTATGAGTCTATCTACATGGTTTAGTCAGACACCAGTCACCACCTTTGTCTACTGTGGCATGGCTTAAGCTTGCATAACTTGTTGCATTTTGATGACAGGTATTTGTCATCTTTATAAGAAGGTAACTAGCTTTTAAAAAAAGCTTTGTAACTCTTTCTTTTTAGGTTCAACTCCAGACTAGTTTATTAAGCCAATACATAATTCGGACTCAGCCAACAAATACTTGTCTCTCTACTTTGGAGTGTGCAGCTTTTGCGCTGTCAATAGCAGAAAAGAATCATTGCATTCGTGAGGTAAGAAGTCACAAGCTGACACAATTTCAAGCAACATGTTTTATGTTGTGGATTATAAAATTGCATTGACAGGAAAAATATTATTTGATTGTATTGATTTGAGCTAAAGTCATATATCTCTGCTCTACCTCAAAACTGCACAAATTTTGAAAACGTTTAATATTTTTGAAAGGAAGAGGAAAATATACGTTCATTAAGTGATAGATTATGCATTATTTTACTTTGTCTGAATTTTGGTCATCTGCCAGACATGTTACATCAGTAGTAAGCCTCATATTTTTTTCTATCCCTAAATATTCCCACTTCCAGCTCCACATTACTGCTGTCCACCAGCCACTGACTGGTAGGATATTTCCATTATACTGAAGGAAACTAACAGATAATTTCAGAAAGTAAAATGCAGGACTACATAGGTATGATGCCAAGCCACATAAATTGATATTAGGTTATCTAACCAAAAGCTTGATAGTGGTTTACAGAGAACCTTACAGAAAGATAGAGAGATGATGAGGTGGAGGCAATCCTACACCTTGGAACCTAGGCCAATGAAGGTACAGCTACCAGTAGTGGGGCAGTTAAAATTGGGATGCACAAGAGACCAGAATTAAACAAGTGCCGACATTCCAGAATACAGTGGACTAGAAGATAGGAAGGAGAAAAGCCAAGGAGGGATCTAAAAACACGATGAACATTCTAAAGATGTTTCTTAACCAGGGACCAGAGTAGGTCAGCAGACACAGAAATGAAAGGGGAACATGACTTGGAGTGTTAAGACAAAGGAAGCAGAGCTTTGAGTTACCTTAGTTCCAATGCACAGTGGAATGCCAGCCAGGAGTGCATTGGAAGTAAAGAATGAAGGTGTCACCTGTGGGTGAGCTGAGACAGAGTTGAAGTTGGGCAGTGTTGTGACGGTGAAGGTAGGTATCCTTCAGGTTGATACATATGATACATAATTCACTTTGGACTCCGATGTGACACCCAGATGACATGTGACTGGCTTAATCTCAGGCAGTTACCAGTCAGAAGCATGGATTCATTAGCTAGGGGGCCCAGTTTGGAGTAAAGACCAAAATCAACGATCAATGTGGAAGAGGGTGGTGGTGAGTTCGGGCTGGTTGTCGTCAGCATATGTGTGAAAACATTTCAAAGATATGCACAACACCTGAATAGTTTTGGAGTCCTTCCGGGCCTTGATAATTACCTTTACTCTTTTATCAAGTAGTTTAAACATGGGAGGCTTGTGATATTTAACTTAAGCTATAATACTACAAAGAACAAGTCTCTATTAATGAAATCAATGAAGAACTATTGCTTCTAAATTCTCAGTCATTTCTTGTTTTAAATCTGCACAGGTTATTCTACGTCCTCTTCAAGCTTTGTGTTCATTCCAGCTTCAGCATGGAGCTCAGATCCATCACAGCAAAGAACATCTGATCAAGAATGGATTGTATGCAAAATCAATGCCAAAGAATAAACGTAAACTTAATAGAATGGAACGTTTAGTGAACAATGTCAAAGTGTAGGGGCCAAGAATAATTTCAAGGAGGCTATTATTGTGAACAGAAATTTTCTTGTGAAATTTTCTATGAATCTTTCATCTTCTATCATTGAATCTTGATTACATGCATGAATGAGGTTCTTCCTAAAATTGAATTGACAATATGGCAGCATAATGACTGAGGTGCTAAGGAAAGTCACCCTTCTAATAGTTTAGAGGGTTAAAGTTATTTATTCTTTATTCTGTTTTCTGAGATCTAGTTTGAAATTCTACAGTTCAGTAATGCAGTAATGAAAAATATATTTAAACAACATATTTGTGTTGGTCACACTTGGGAGTTTCTCTCTCTTTTGGACAAAAGTTAGAAATTTTACCCAGGGTTATCTCAGCCAAGATTAACTGGTTTGCTGGAGCTTCTTTACCTGGACTTCTTCAGCCAGGAGGAGTTTAAGTTGAGTAGCTAATTCAGTCACTTTAATTGTCACCCAACAAATGGCAATACTGTACAGTTATGTGTGATCCCAACATTTGCTTCTTGCCTGGAAATTGCAGAGTTTACAGAGTAGCCCAGAGATAAATTGCCAGAGCAAGTTGTCTGGACCCGAACAGATTTGGAGCCCAGAGTGTACTTTAAGCTCCTGCTTGTGCCTTAGCTTTCCTATACATCAAACCTGATTCCTGGTAATTGGGGTTGGCAATGTTGGATGGAGAGTCCTTTCTAATCAGGGTATATCCCTATCCAAAGTCTTGTTTACATTTATCACTGTTTTCTGGGATAAAACTGGTAGATTGCCACTTAAATTGAAGAGGTTGGTCTATTGGGGGCTTGCTGGGGAAGGTCATGCCTAGTGCTTGGTTCTCAGCTAGACTTAAATTTTCATGTGACTGACCCTCTTCTGAAGGGGGCTATTAAGAAACTGAACGAACTGTGGATCCTGTAAATCAGGAATGAAAACAGAAGTTGCGGAAAAAGCTCCGTAGGTCTGGCAGCATCTGTGAAGAAAAATCAGAGTTAACATTTCAGGTCCGGCGACCTTTCCTCAGAACCCTCAGTTAACTTCGATTTTTTTCTTCATGGATGCTGCCAGACTTGCAGAACTTTTCCAGCAATTTCTGTTTTTGTTAAGAAACTGACTGTGCTATTGATAATAAACCTTTCTCTAGCTGCTGTGCAGGATTATATTTCAAACCCTTCCGCTCAGCACTCTCTTCTGACAGATACTGTCTCCATGCCCAGGCATTGTCACAGATACCTTGGCAGGATCCAGTGTGGGGCTTATATTTCCTCTCCCTGCCACTTAAGCCAGTTCATTAGTACCATGCATTTTCAGAGTCCTGTATTGTAATGAAGGTGTTGTTGTATCATTTACATTTCAATTTTGCAGGAAGAAAATCCTGGTGCATTACTGTGTTGCTCAGTTCAGATATAAAGTTGATAGTTCAGTATTTGTCAACGGGAATAGAAGAGAAGAGCAATCAAAATTAAACGTAAAGATTGTGCATTTAAATTAGTATGTCTGATAGAGTTTCTTACTAAACCCTGCATATAACAGGGTGTCTTCTGGAATAGCATGTTGGAGTGAAACTGTGGTGCTTCAGTGGTTAGAATGATGTGAAGAGGAAAATTGAAGATAAGCTTCATATTTATTTGTTTGCATTGGGGGAATTTTTTTTAGCTGATCTGCAATTGTTGGGGGATCCATTGGTCTACAACTAACACTAGTTGGAGGACATGAATCAGCTCCCTACAGTACTTACTGGGCCTTCAATCATGTAAGCTCCAAAGATTAGATTTTAGGAATTGGAAAGATAAAGATCTGATTAAAGAATCTGCTCACTTTTACCACTGCCTCTACTACATTGCTTTGCATTTTATTGTGTTAAACTCACCCTCGGCTGGAATAAAGAATCCATTTCAATTTTGTAGTCAAGCCTCTGCAGCTGATAAATAGTACACGATGAAAGTGGACATTAATTATATGCAAAGCATTAAAAGTGATTTTACTAAGAATGAAACAACTGTTGGGCTGGGTTTCCAGCTACAATTTCCTGTACTGTCAACTGCTTATATCAAGCCTGCTACAAGCACTTCAAGTGATTCTGAATGGGAGGAAAACTAAATGTTCAGTTGCCCAGGTCGCTTTTTGTTACTATAAGTGCCAGAGCTGTCATTGGTAGCAACCTGAGAACAAATACGAAGCCCATGTTGCTAACCATAGGAAGTACAGTATACGGACATTTCGAGAGAAATATGGGAAATAAATGACAAACTCATGGTGGCTGTGAATTTATTTAATCGTATCTGTGTAGAAAACTTTCTTATTTGCTTTGTTTGAACAGATTTTAAAAAATATTTGTGTTCTGTGATGGACTGATGATTTATATTTTTTAAAAAATGAAAGTATCAGTTGCAGAATTCCTTGCTATCAACATGACACCCAATAATGAAAGTGGAAGATGTACCATTTAATTTTTAATCTATTTTTAATAAAGAGCTGTTGGAGAGAAGCCTTTCTAAATACAGTTTGGCTCTGTATTTGTGTACAATATTGTATTATTTCTCTAATAAATATGTCAGTAAGACTGCAAACAATATGATTTAGCCTCAGACTGTGTTTAGGGAGAGCGGTGCAATTGGTGAGCTGGGGAACAGAGTTTGTGACTGAGCAGATTGTAAGAGACGGAAAAGAATGACTTTCATCTTCCAACAACTGACTGGAGAAAATTTCTGCTCATCTAGTATTTGATGTTTGACAAGCAATCCAAACAACGTTCTCGATGGAGTGGTTGAAAGAAGTGAAGATGAGTTTGAGCTGGTGTTTGCAACTTCACGTGAAAACTGACACTGTTTTCAGATGGTGTTGGCGAGGGGCAGCATCTGGATGAGAAGTGGGAGGGGACCAAGAATAGATCGTTAAGAAACACCAGAGTTTAGGAGCAGGAAGAAAAGTTGGTGTAGGTGTTTCACAGGCTGTGTGTAGAAAGACGATGATGTGAAAGTTAAAATCTGTCCCACTAAGCTGAGTAATGGTGGAGAGCAGATGGAAACGGATGGTTTGGTCACGCATATCAAAGACTATAAGACAGGTGAGGAGGAATAGTTTACCTTTGTCATCGGCACTGGACTGAATCTTACAATACTTAAGCTGTGTAATTTTCATCAAATTTCCTGAAAGGTTTCTTTCCACAAGGTATATTGCTTTTTCTCATGCGATCACCCCAAAGTCAACCTCATTCATCACCTACCATGCCATAGCACCTATCTTGTCTGATGCTAGCCCAACTCTCCCACTCTTTGGATCCCTGATGCTGGCCCCATTTTAAAAAGCCACCTGGTCAAGCACTGTCAGTCTGGAGCTGCATTGGACAATTTATATCGTTTGCCCAGTATGAGGCAGACAAAGGGAAATTGGTGCTCTACTTTGCGGGTATGGATCTAGAGGACCTGGTGGACATAGTGTAATAGAGCAGTCGGTAGTTGTGCAGTTCCCCTGGGCCTCCAGAGGAGCGATGACACCAATCCCTGTCAGTGTGGTGGAAGGTTGCCACCCTGGTCAATACAGTCTCAGCTTTCTGAAGGAATTCCCAGCAGTGGAAGAAGAAGGTCAATGACCTCTTCCATTTCACTAGGCTAAGTCCCATCCATTTTTTGTCTCTGCTACCTTGCACTCCATCTCTGCCACATAGCCCACTTTTCACCAAGACTTCTGCTTTACCTCTTTCACTACTGAATGCACTATTTTCCCTCATCCTCACCTGCCAATCACACCTCACTTCAATTACTGTGTAGTCTCTGCACTGCCTACTGTCTTTTCCCCTGCCAGCACCAGTATTAACAGCATCCATTTTCGTCTCAGTTTCAATCCCTTCCTTTCTCTCAATCCAGCAGAAAACAGTCCAAACAAAACAGAGCCCGTGACAGATAGTGGAGTGTCAAACATTAAACTGCTCAACCCCTATGAGGAAAGGATCCTGATCCTGTGTGTCTCAAACAACTGTATGATCCTAGCCAATATCCTATATTGTATTAAGATAACAAAGTGTGAAGCTGGATGAACATAGCAGGCCAAGCAGCATCTTAGGACCACAAAAGCTGACGTTTCGGGCCTGGACCCTTCTTCAGAGAGGGGGAATGGGGAGAGGGTTCTGGAATAAATAGGGAGAGAGAGGGAGGCGGACCAAAGATAGGTGGAGAGCAAAGTATAGGTGGGAAGGTACCACCTGCCTTCTCCTCTATCCATCTTCGGTTATCGCGGATTCTCCAGCATCTGCAGTTCCCATTATCTCTGATCCTATATTGTATTCTTCACTTTACCCATTACCACTCAATTGATTGTTATACCATTAAATCTTTTATCATTTAATGTTGCCTATCCTCCACCCTATCACTCACCTTTATTGTTCTAGCTTCCCCCGCCTCCTTTTACTGCTCAAAATACATTTCATTTCCATTTTTTTCAGCTCTGATGAAAACACATTGACATAACATGTTAATTCTGATCATCTCTGATACCTGATCTGTTGAGTATTTCCATAAAATAGAATGGCTACTCCTACTTCTATTTTCTATGTAATTTCCTGCAAACCCATCTCTAATCTACCAAAAATATCTAATAGTATTCATATGCTTCACCTTAGCCTTAAAATCATAGTGAATGACGTTAGACATAGAGTGATACAGCACGGAAACACATTTCTGTCCAACTAGTCCATACTGACCATAATCCCAAACTAAATTAGCCCCACCTGCCTGCACTTTGCCCGTATCCCTCCAAACATTTCTCATTAATGTGCTTATCCAAATGTCTTTTAAATGTTATAACTGTGCCCACATCCACCACTTCCTCTGGAAATTCTTTCCACACACGAACCACTCTGTGTAAAAGAAAAATTGTGCTTCATGTCTTTTGTGTATCTTTCTCCTGTTACCTTAAAAATCCCTAGCCTTGAAATCCCTCAATCAACAGAAAAGACATCTATCATTCATCTTACCTATACTCTCATTATTTTATAAATCTGTATAAAGTCACCCCTCAACTTCCTGTCCTCTCCTTATAACTCAAAATCTCCATCCTTGGCAACATCCTGATAAATCTTCTTTGAACCATCTCCAGCTTAGTAATATCCTTCCTATAACAAAGTGACCGGACTGGACACAGTATCCAGAAGAAGCCTCACCAATGTACAACCTCAAAATGACATACCAACTCCTATACTCAAAGGTCTGAGCAATGAAGGCATTAGTGCTAAATGCCTTCTGAACCATCCTGTCTACACATGATGAAAACTCCAAAGAATTATATATGTCCTCTCATTGAACTCCATAAGTCATAATTTTTCTCACTTAGAATGTGAGGTTTATAAAAGTTGACTGTAAGTCTGCAAATTAGCACCTCCAAACTATTTATGCACCCCATTGCTCCCACTGATCCAACTGTGAGCCAACTCCTACATTTCTTCACCCTATCCAATGCAGAAATTTTGCCAATTACCTTTACAATGCACCAAATTAAATCACAATCTACCCTGTTCT
Organism: Stegostoma tigrinum; assembly: GCF_030684315.1. Classification (NCBI taxonomy): domain Eukaryota; kingdom Metazoa; phylum Chordata; class Chondrichthyes; order Orectolobiformes; family Stegostomatidae; genus Stegostoma; species Stegostoma tigrinum. Next base: position 75,297,789 of record NC_081356.1, read on the forward strand.
CATGACCTCCTCTCCCAATATTATGGAATTTTTAATAAAACTTTAGAGTGTGTGTAAAAATTGCTAATTTATTTAAATACCATCAATTAATGGTCGTGAGTCTGTGTCTATAAATAAGGTCACATCAGGCAAATCTGTGCTGCTGTTGCACCTAGCTCCAATTTTACATTCTCAGAAATGTCACCAGGAGGAACTATATTTCAAAACTGCTGCCATCACTTCTTGCCAGCATTGGCATAGTGGCTCAGTAGTTAGCCTGTCATCTCCCTGCGCCAGGGACCTGGATTTGACTCGATGGAATTTATACATTCTCCCCATGTCTGGGTGGATTTCCTCACACAGTCCAAAGATGTGCTGGCTGGGTGGATTGGCCATGCTAAATTGCCCATAGTGTTCAGGGATGTATAGATCAGGTGGGTTATACGGGGAAGGGTCTGGGTGGGATGCTCTGAGGGTCGGTGTGGAGTTGTTGGGCCGAAGGGCTTGTTTCCACACTGTCAGGATTCTGTGATGATGATCTATGAAATAGATTAGTATTATTCTTCTTTCATACAATGGTTTATTATTAAAATTCTGAACCATGTACTTTACATACTCCATGATCTAATTCCATGTCTACCTCTGCCCTCCTGAACATCACTGGAATTATCTCTCATTCCATCCACTCTGCTGAACATTCCACTTCTCAGAACAAAACTGTGCAAAACAAATAATCATGGTTCAGTATTCAGACTATTATTCACTGCAGAAGATCATCATGTGTATCACACTTTGGAATGTATCTTCATATTTCAGGCATCAAATAAATACACATTTGTAAATTACACTTGAAAATGTCATATTGTACTAACTTGAAAAAAATTTCCCAGAAACTAAAAATATTCTTAAATCAATCTTATTTACAGAAGTAAATTGTTTTTTATGGTTAGAAACACAAAATTGGGTTATGCACAGATGCATTTTCATACATTATATTATTTAACAATGATTTTACAAATAATTTTAAAAATACCATGAAAAATATACACAATTGTCTGTGGATGTCTTAGGCAACTTTTTAAAAATTCATCTCAATCTTGCACTGTAGAATTGCTTTACATCCAAGTGCTTCAGTTGGTGAGTTTTGTTGCATTCTCTTTAAGTAACATGTACATATCTTTCAGCTCACCTATTTACATGCTGCACCATTAGACAGGCAGGAAGTCTAATTAAAAGGTACAATTCTAACAAGTCTTGTAAGCCTCAAACCCACATCTCACAGTTTGTACATGAATATTTAACCATGACAGATATATCGACCGAACAGATTTTGCAAAAGCAACACCCTCTCTCTTGCATGGCAAGGTGGTGCACAATCACAAGCAACAAGAGATATCTGGGGGAGACAGGCACACTAGCATCTATTAATCCCCATTGTGCTGGTCTTACCTCACAGCAAGATGGAAGCATATTCAAACATACATCCTTCTCACATCCACTTTCTCCTAGTCCTGCAATCTCCTCTATTTTACAAAGGGTAGATAGTGTAAGAATGCACTTTTGTAACCCCCACCTGATCCTATTCCATGATGACCTTTATCTGGAAGAATAATTTTTTTGAAATGTTTTTGTTAGGGAATTACTCTTTTTAAGAATATTTGAGAAGGGCTCTTAAAACTTCATCAATTGCAATTGTTTCAATTGTCATTATTTTTGAAAAATACACTGCGCTGGTCCATGCGAATTGGCCACTTGGCCTGGAAGCAGTTTCAATGGCAAGTTAGTTAAGACCAGGAGCTGTGTGGTTGACAATAAAAGGAGAATGTAATGCAGAGCAGCTGAGAGACAAAATAATCAGTATACAAGTAAACTCACAGAGAAAGCAAAGACAAAAAAAAGCAACAGAGAATCCTTTTGAAGAGAAGAAGTAAATCACTTTCAGAAAGACATATTCTTTTTTGACTGGCAGAAAAGGAAACAGGAGCATTTAGAGGCCCTGTGGGAAATGATTAAAAGGGTTCAAAGCCTGGAAAGCTGTGTTAATCTGTGTTAAACTGGAGATGCTAAAGAACTGGGTATTTTCCAAAATTTAAGAAAACCAGGGTGTTATTTGTTGATCAATTGAAAAGGTACTCTGGGAAATCAACACTGTCAGCACTGTTGCAACCTGAGAGAGAATTACTGATGAAAATTATACCTGTAAAACTAAAGTGTAAAATCTGTTGTAAGGTAGGACCCCCTAATGTATGGTGTGAATAAAGATTCACACGTTATGGAACTTGTAGCTACATAGTGCAACATTTGTGCAGGGAGTGAAGCAAATATTTATAAGACCCTTTCAGCATTGACTATATAAAGTGAATTTTTTTAATCTGAAGTATCATTTGCATTGATTCTGATTCATGTTAAAGTAAAAAATGTTACAAAAGGTAGAAACTTAGTGGTGACCTCTTTATTTGATGGATAATTCAGTGACTTTGGCTATTTTCGTATATGGTTGTAGCACTCATCATTGCACCATTTTCCTTTAAGCTAACCAAGAAAAGCAATCTACCTGTACTGTGGAGGAGAACCAAACAAAGAGTGATGATGAAGGATCAGCACCATCACTTTAAATTCATGTTTGCAGCCACACAGTCAGATGCTGATACTGCACATATCTTAGAGGATAAATTAGAGGCCAGGTCTGCTTGGTGTGGGACCAGGTAAAATTGCACTGCCATCTGGGCAGGAAGCAATGTTGCATGAGGGCTGTAGATTTTGGTGAGACCTGCGAAGGGACAGCCTATAAAAGAAGGCTTTAAGATTGTTTGGTAAATTGGGAAATCAGCCAGCAAGCCTGCAGGATGAATTCTGCACCAACTTTGCATGGAGTTTGGTGCAGAGTTTGGATCATATCCACTCCACATGGGAGTGCTGGCAAACTGCATACAAATGCTGGTGAACCTAGGTCTTATTAGAATTACTGACGTGCCTTTCCTGAAGGATAGCAGTGTTTCTGTGAAGTACAGATCTGCTATCGTCTCTCAGAAGGACACAATTTCTCCACCCACATTGCCAATCTGCAAGTGCCCTCGCTGCTGCCTATCAGCAAGCCAGACCCTATTCCTTCCAGCCGTATTGCCAGTCTGAAGATGACTGCTTTTGGGCCCATAACTCATTGAGATCATTCAACAAATATGAGTTTAAATGTTGGTACTGATTGTTCAATATCATTCATCCACAGTCTCATCTACTGAAACTCAGCAATCATCCAATAACCATGATGCAGTCACTTGAGTAGCTCTGTTTTGGGCAGAAGAAAAAGTGCAGTTTGTTTTTGTTTAAACAAAACACAGAATGATTTATCAACTAATTTAGAATATCCGTTTTGTGTCATGTTTATACTTATATTGAGGCCAAATGGATACTGTATTGATGATGATCAATGACAGAGGGAAAATAAGGTTGAGACTGTTCAATGGAAAATTGGGTTGCAGGTTACTAGTTTGTCGCTCAGATTAGTTCTTCCTGGACAACCCAGGCAAATAGCAGACGTGTAGGCTAGAGGCTGCCTTCCTTTTTCTCGACTTTCTCTTCTTGCTTCTCTTGGTTCTGATGCTAATGCTCTTCAGCTACTGACTGTAAGGCCATGGCTGGGCCCTAATGACTGGATTTCTTGCAAGGCATTTGCTCATGCTTTTGAGCAGGATTTGAACTAACCCAGCACAAGAACAGGAATGAGGGAGAATATTAATTAGTGACCCCAGGATGCACAAAATCCAGGAGATGTTGATAGCACTTAAATAGAGAATAATACGTTAATAGGTGGAGTCGGAGTAGGAAAAAAGTCATGAAGTCTAAATGAAGTACATGAACTGCATGTATGTGAATGTGGCATAATTAACAAGATTGGGAAGTTATAGATACAGATTGCTAAGTTACAATGTTGTATCAATAACAGAGACCTGACTCAAGCAAGATCAGCTATTCTGTCTCTCTCAAAAAGACATAATTTTTCCTCCCACCTTGCCACTCTCCCAGTGCCTAGGTATTAAATATTCCTGGTTACAAGGTGTTCAGAAAAGATAGTAAAGGGAAATAAAAGAAGGAAGGATGGTGCTATTAATTAATTAATGCTTTACCAGCATTACAGTGCTGGTAAAAGATGATGTTTCAGAGGGTTCAAGGACAGAAACAATTTGGCCAAAGATAAGGAATAAGAAGGGTGCAATTATGTTGCTCGTGTAACCTATTGCTACAGTTATTGGATTGGACAGTTGGGTGCAGATTCCATGGAGAAAAGTGTAAGTCAATAAACTTTGGTACAATGAACATGGAGAGACAGTATAAACTAAATGGTACTATTCTAAGGGATATGCAGGAGCAGAGAAACCTGGTGGGTATTTGCACAAATTACTAAATATACCAGATAGATAGACAAAGCTGTTAATAATACATAAGGTATTCTAGCCTACATTAAGAGGTGCATAGAATACAAGAGCAGGAAGGTTATCCTGAAGTTACATTGGATACTGGTTAGAATACTTCTGGATTATTGTGGATGTTAATTTCAGATGTGAGTGATTTGGAGAGCATGCAGAAGAGATTAATGAAAATGGTTCCAAGGATGAGATACATCAGTTGTGAGGAAAGATTGGAAAAGTTGGGACAGTTTTCCTTGCAGAGGAGAAGGCTAAAGAGAGACTAAAAATCATGAGCAGTCTGGACAGAGTGGATAGGGAGAAATTGTTCCTACTCACATAAGGATCAAAAATCAGAGGACAAGTTTTAAATTGTTTTGCAAAAGAAGCAAATGCAGTTTAGGTTTGGAATGCACCACCTCAAAGTGTGGTGGAGGCAGATTTAGGCATTCAAGAAGGCATTGATTTTATTTAAATTGTCATCATCCAATGTGCAGAGTTGCAGGGAAAAGAAAAGACAGTGGCACCAATTCAACATGTTCACAGATCATGTAACTGACTATAACACATCTTGCTGTCTGTTCCGTTGAGTTTTGTAAGATTCCTTCAGAGCAATCTATGCAGTGGAAGTAACATGTCTGCTCCATCCACACTCATGTGGCATCTTGGCATAAGCTGGTGACTCAATGAGGACAATGAAGTGTGTAATCTGCCTTATATATCAATTCAGCAAGTTTCATCCCTTTCAAACATGGACCATGATGACTGTTGCTGAAAATGATTTACAGCCGGCTATTTCTAAAAACAGTTTACATTCAAGGCAAAAGCTTAGATTTGAAAACAAATGCTGAAGAAATATTAATCAGCTATTTAGTTGCATGTGACCTTCAGGCTCTTGCAGTATTCAACTTCAGTGCTGGAGGAGGTATTTTAACAACGTGTCAGGTGTTAATGCATAACGCTTCAATTAACTGATTCAAGAAATCATCTGCAGCACAAGTTGCATTTAATTACAGTACAGCTTAAAGACTGCAATTGTGTTTCCACTCAGGCGTAACTGATTAGCTCGTCAGTGGCTGTAGCATGCTTCCAACACATTAAACAATATATGTGAAGATATTATGTTGGATACATCATTTATTCATCCAGATGGAATGAGGTGTCTTGTAAATTAATAAGTACCATAATGTCTCATTTTGAAAACACCTATGCTTACCTGTATACAGTTTAGAAAGTAACATTCAATATTAGATATTATTATTTTGAGGCAACATCATATTTAGTACATAAACTTGTAACAGCGCATTACTTGAATACCTTTTCTGAAAGGTGAGTCTTGAAGAAGACACGCTAGGACTTGTAGCCATGTGAAAGATCGTAACTGTTGGGAGGATCCTCATGCTGGCTTTCGCTTAATATTTAGGGAGAAATGAATTTCAAGCTGCATGTTAAGAATCAGTACAGGGTTTTCACTGTACCCTCTCTATGACTGGCAACATTTTACTTGCCAACACAGGAAGTCAATAATAACAAGACTAGAAGCTTTGCTGCAAGTGTAGGAACCTTTAATGGGACCACTGGTGTGGATAATAACAGGTCCTTGTCACGCAAAGAAGATAATAACTCAATAAGTTCTTTGTCAGAACGACTGAACCGTGTTAAAAATCTAAATGGCATTAATCAAAAAGGGACTATTTTTGAATGTCAGCACCTGACTTAGCCCACATAACCAGATGATTTAAGATACCTTTTGCAAAAGGCTAGAATGTTAGAAAGAGGTACCCATATGTGGTGGAGTAAGTTTGATCGAAAGGTGCATGTTCCCAACAATGCTAATGACAGAAGACACACCTCATTTAAGATAAGGACTATTATTACGCATCATTTTATACTTAAGTAGGCTTTTCTACCATGTGATTTATTATCACATGTATTTTGGTTCTGTTCCCACAAAGATATATCATTCTATTGGCTGATTCCCGGATTTTTCTTTGCTAAAAATAAAGCCAGAAATTGCTTGACACTGTCAGCAGGTTAGGCAGCCGAGAAGAACAGTGTTAATGTTTTGGGTCCATGACCTTTTGACAAAACTGGAAAGGGTTAGTTTTTTTTCCACTCTCTCCCCTCTCTTCGCCACCACGACCGCTTTTAGTTTAACACTTACATTTCTTTCTCCTGTAAATCATCACATGAATCACAGAGTAGAGAGATGCATTTGGATCATTGTGGGTCTGCAACCGATACTGCCTACTCTAATTCCATTTCTCTACTTTTGTTAACTTTGCAAAATAGCTAATTTCCATAATGTAACTGGTTGTAGAACAGTCCAGATACCAGTGATCCTCTATGTGAATATTATTTTTATTTGTTTATGCTGGCTGATTGGTGACTATGAAAATAAATAGAATGAGGCTTATTGTCACTGTAATTATCTATTCAAATAGTCACTATAAATAACTATCCATCATGAAGTCTATTTGGTTAATTCATGTTCTTTAGGAAAGGTCTGACTTTTTTACCTTGTCTGGCCATGTGCCTGCAGACCCACAACAATGTGGTTGGGTCTTAACTGCCCTATGGGCAATTAGAAATGTTGGCCTCGCCAGTGACTCCCACGTCTGGTGAATGAATACATAAACAAATGTAGAATCCCCTCAGTTGTAGCTACTGCTGATCCCAGTTCTTGTGAATTATTTGACTTTGATTCATACCTGAAAGTATCTCTTCTGTGCATCACCAATTTCCCTTATTGTCCTTACCATTCTCCAAATTCCAACAATCTTTGTTTCTTCTTTCAGGGAATGTGGGCTTTGCTGGGTGGTCCAGCTTTTATTGCCCATCCTTAGTTATCCTCAAGATGGTCATGGGAAGCTGCCTTCTTGGTACATTGCATTCCTTTCTTTTAACATGTTGGATATGGGTGTTGCTGGCTGGGACAGCATTTATCGCTGATCTCTCATTGCCCTTGTGAAGGTGGTGGTGAACTGCCTTCTTGAGCCTTAGTAGTCCTTGTGCTGTAGGTAGACCCATAATGCCACAAGGGAAAGAGTTCTCGGACTTTTATGCAGTGACAGTGAAGGAACAGTGATATATTTCCGAGTCAGGATGGTGAGTGGCTTGGAGGAAAACTTGCTGATGGTGGTGTTCCTGTGTATCTGCTGCCCTTGTCCTTGTAAATGGCAGTGGTCATGAGTTTGGAAGGGGCTGTGTGAAGCTCTTCAGTAAATTTCTATGGTGCATGGTGCACCTTGTAGATAGTACACATTGCTACTGCTGAGGAATGTCAATGATGGAGTGACTAAGTTTTTGCAGATGTGGTGCCAGTCAAGCAGACTGCTTTGTCCTGGATGTTGTCAAGCTTCTTGAGTGTTGTTGAAACCGTACTCATCCAGGTAAGTGAGAGTATATTCGATCACACTCATAATTTGTTCCTTGTAGATGGTGGACAGGCTTGGGATTCAGGAAGTGAGTTACTTGCTGCAGGATTTGGTGTATATAGACCCATAATCCTGTTAAGAAGGTGGAGCTAGGATTTTGAACTTAAGGCACTGAAGAAACAGGGATAGATTTCCAAGTCAGGATGGAGAGTGGCAGAAAGACAAACCTGCATGTGTTGGTGTTCCAATGTATCTGCTGCCCTTATCTTTCTAGATGGTAGTGGTCATGGGTTTGTAGATGTTATCTAAGAAGTCTCGGTGAATTCAGCTTGATGAATATGCCTCATATGATGGATGGCAAACACTGCTGCCACTATATGTCAGTGATGGAAAGTGTGAATATTGGTTGATGTGATGACATTCAAGTGTGCTGTTTTGTACATTGTAGTACAAGCTCCTTGAATGTTTATGAAGCTGAACATATCCAGATCAATTAGAATATTGCATCACACTGCTGAATTGTGCCTAGTAGAGGGTGAACAGACTTTGTGGAATTTTTGCAGAATTCCTACCCACTGACCAGCTCTTGCAGCTGCAGTGCTTATGTGGCTAATTCAGTTCAGTTTCTGGTCAATGGCAATACCAAGGAGGTTGGCAGTGAAAGATTCAATGATAGTAATGCCATTGACTGCCAGGGAGTGTGAATTAGATTTTCTCTTGTTTAAGGTAGTCATTGCCTGCTATTTGTTTGGTGTGAATAGTACGTGGCAGTCCAAATCTGGATATCATGTAGGTCTTGCCGCATTTGAACATGGACTGCTTCGCGTCTAAGTAGTTGTGAATGGTGCTGAATCATCAGTGAATATCCCCACTTTTGATCTTATGACGGAGGAAAGGCTCTTGGTGAAGTAGCTGAAGGTGGTTGGCCCTAGGACACTTACATGTAACTTTTTTGTTTTTTGGAAAACAAAAGGCAATTTCACTGGCTTAAAAGTAAAGTCAGACTCAAAATAAACAATTGTTCAGGATATGAAAGCAATTTTGCTATTGAAAATTGGCCCAGGAGCGTCTAGTATGCTAACAAACCTTCTTCATCCCCACAAAGTAAATGATGAGCCATTTAAAATGTTTGTCATAGAGTTGGAGGTAGACAACATTGGCAGAGTCACATGAGTACAAACTGTGTATGTGGTACGATGGTAGAATCCATGTTAATGAGTAGTTTGCTGTGAATGATGGTCTCTTTAAGGTTTGGCGGTTGTTTGAAGATGAGACATGGGGGGCATAGGAATTTTCTTGGTGAGCTGTTCATTGTTATTGATGACATGTTGAAGTTTGTGAGGAACATGGTGTAGGTTCTCCACCCCAGGGAACTACTGGATGACAAAGGGTAGTCTATCGGTTGTATCCCATGTCCGTCTGCAGAGGAGATCAATGTAGTTTTTTGCTGTGGTACGTTGGAACTGTCAATCGATGAGTTGAGAATCCTATCCTGTTCTTATGAAAACATCTTTCAGCATTTGTCAGTGTCCGCCATATTCCTCCTCATCTGAGCAGATCCTGTGTGCACACAAGGGCTTGTCTGTAGGAGATGACGTCTTTAACATATTTAGGGTGGAAGCTAGGGAAGTAAAACATTGCGAGTTTAACTAGAAATGTTGGAAAATGCACGATTTAGTGAGGTGGAACAATTGAGGGAGATCAATATTAGTAGAGAAATGGTGCTGGGAAAATTAATGGGATTAAAGGCAGATAAATCCACAGGGCCTTTTCTGCAGAAGGGTCACCAGACCTGAAACGTTGACTCTGATTTTTACTTCACAGATGCTGCTAGACTTACTGAGCTTTTCCAGTAACTTCTGTTTTCATACCACACATATCTCATGGTTTTCCCACACACCAGGTTATACACCTTTATGAAGCTGCCCTATGGTGTAATTATTTCCAATATTTTCTAAGCTACAATGCCACATTACTTTGCATAATTAGTATTTTTATGACCAATACAATACACAGACCAATGCCACTGAGCCTGGTATGCATCCTTTGCATGCCAGTCCACTGCTCCTGAATCTACTCATGGTTATGTCAAATATGCACTCCTAGAGGTTGGCCACTCTTTCAAGCTAGGAGATGTGGTGCTCTTGAGATGCATCGGTTCTTCCATTCTCATCCTGTTGGTTCACACTTCCTCCAATAAGTCTGTCATGCAGTCACATCTCATGCGGCCTCTTCTGGCAGAGATGCCTGTTTCAAGCCCCTGAGGATCTGTAGCTTTACCCTGCAGAATAGGTGCCAGTCCTCTTTTCTCCAACAAGTACTTGCTACAGCTGACTTAATACCTGCCAAATACTCCAGCTCTAACATAACATGTCCTTCACACCATGCTATCATATGTAATGATATGTCAGGACTCACCCAGGTGCCAGTGTCTGCTCTGATGGAGGAAGTGCCAATAACACGTGATAGTACAGAGTCTGAGGTATCCTGCAGAAATGTGTTCCCCGCAAGTGAACTCCTGCCCCTATGCAGCTGATCCTGTGGGAAGCATTAGAGTTGATACTGATAAGAGATCAGTGATACCAACAAATTTCTTCCCTTTTAATTTTTCATCATTAATTAATGGACTGTGGGGTTTGACGGGGCTGGGCCAGCAGTCATCGCCCATTGCTTGTTGCTCTTGAAATTTACCTGTACTAACTGGATGCGGTAGTACAGCAAGGCAGCAGTCAGTTAGCACTCTATCTCACAGCATCAGGAGCCTGGGTTTGATTCCCACCCTGGGTGACTGTACCACATTTTCACAAATGTTTTCTACTGCCCTCAACTCTGAAAGGAATTCAGACTGCAAAAACCAGCAAAGCATACAACAATAAGCAAACTGTAAGACAGCACTGAGTTACAAAAATGCTGCATATTTAATATTGCTTGTAGGACCTAAACTCTGAACGGCTGTGGAAAATGGATTTATTTCAAGTAATATGTATGTACGTGAAATGGTTTCTTTAAAAATATACTTGTTGCAGGTCACTGTGGACGTTGGAGATTTTGTTTTACTGAGAGTGCTTCTCGAAATTATATGTGTTTACTTTGCTCTAGAACCTGCTGGGGCGGTTTTGGATAGTGACTTATTGGAGAACTTCCTGTTTTATCTGGATCAGTTGGAGGGAAACCTGCTGAGAACAAAGCTGAGTTGGAGGAAAGCTTGCTATGAACAAATTGTCCAGCTGATCTCTTGCACTTCTGAAAAGAAAACCTTTACATCTGTTCAGGATGTTCCAGTTGAAAAAGTGATTGAAAGCAGATCACAAAGTTGTATTTTTTGAGCAAGCTGAGTCTGCAAGACTTAAGAGGCAATCCAGTATGTTTAGTGACTTGACCACACATGCCAAAACGTCAGAGCAACTGACTCCAGTACAGCCTACATTTTATACTTTTGTCTTCAAGAATGACCAACTACCCGACTTCCTTTTTACAAAAAGTCAATCTCTGCAGAGAAACCTGTTTTTCTTTCCTCATTATATAGAGGGGTAAGAGTTTATGCTTGTATATTACTGTCTCAAAATGTTAACGAATTATCACATTTTTACTGAATAAGTTTTGTTTTCATGATAAACCCATAATTACATTATCAAGAAATTTAGTTGATGGATTTTATTTTTATTTATTTTTTATTCGTAGTCTTAGAGCCACACAACACAAAAATAGACCCTTCAGCCCAATGAATCAAATGCCGACCAAGTTTCCTACACTGAACTAGTCCCATTTGCGTGCATATGGTCCATATATTTCCTGTTCATGTACCTGTCCAAATGTCTTTTAAATGTTGTAATTATACTCACCTCTCCCACTGGCAGCTCGTTCCATTTATGTACCAGCCTTCATGTGAAAAAGTCGATCATGTCTCTTTTAAATCTTTTCCCTCGCATTTTAGAACTATGCCCTCTGGCTTTGGTCTTCCCTACCCTGGGGGAAAGACCTTGGATATTCAGCTTATCTATGCTGTTCATGATTTTATAAACTTTTATTAGGTCACCTCTCAGCTTTCTACTCTTCAGGGAAAAAGTGTCCCAGCCTAGCCAACCTATTAATTCAAACTCTCCAGTTTGGGTAACATCCTTGTAAACGTTTTTTGTAAAACTTTCAGTTTAAAAACATTCTTCCTATAGCAGGGCGACCAGAGTTGTATGCAGTGCTCCAAATTTGGCCTTACCAATGTTGTGTACAGCCGTAACATGACGTCCCAACACTGACCAATGAGGGCAAGTGTGCCAAAAGCTTTCTTCACTACCCTGTCTAACTGTGATGCCATTTTCAAGGAACTATATACCTGTACTCCTCGACCTCTCTGTTTGACAATACTCCCCGAGCCATACCATTAACTGTGTAAGCCCTGTTCTGGTTTGTCTTAGTAAAATGCAACACCTCGCATTTATCTAAATTAAACTTAATTCGACATTCCTTATCCCACTGGCCGATTGATCAAGATCCTGTTGTCCTGTTGTAGATGATTATTTTACTGTCCACTATACCGCCAATTTTGAAGTCACCTGCAAAATTAACTATCATGCCTCCTATATTCTTATCCAGATCGTTCATATGAACAACAGTGGACCTAACACTGATACTTGCAGCACATCACTGATCACAGGCCTCCAGTCTGAACAACAACTGTCTCACCAACCTGTGTCTCCCACCAGCAAGCCAATTTTGTAATAGATAGCTATCCCTGGATTTCATATGATCTAACCTTACCAAACAGTCTACCATATGGAACCTTGTTGATGGCTTTACTAAAGTCAATGTAGAAAATGTCTGCCCTTCTGACTTCATGTATCTTCTTGGTAACCACTTTCAAAAGCTCAGTCAAGTCTGTGAGACATAATTTCCCATGCACAAAGCCATGCTGACCAACCCTAATCAGTCCTTGTCTTTTTGAATGCATGTAAATACTGTCCCTCAGAATCCCCTCTAACAACTTTCCCACCACTATTGTCAGGATCACCTAATATAAAATGTAATATCGACAAGATACTGGTTTGGTCATCCTGGTACCTGAATAAAGTATTTTCATTTTATGTCGTGACTTGTGGGGTAGTGGGACTAGTGTGACAATGCAGTCCTCCACACACTATAGTCCACTTGAGCCAAGTGACAAATCTATTATTGTCGTAACTCGGAGTGCAACACAAAATCTAGAAGAAGTGGCCATGACAGATTCAAGTCTGGTTCAGAGGATCTAGTTCAAGCAGAATTTTCTATTTCTGTACCTTGCCTGGAAAAATCCTCAATAACAGTGACAGAGATCATGTCAAGCCAGAAGCTATCCTCGAGGAACAGAACTGAGGAATGGAACATGCTCAATTCTCTCTGTGCCTACTTCAGATGCCCAGAATCTGCAGAATTTTTCTTTTGTGTAAAGGGTCTCTATAATTGCCTGTTTTGGGCTGCAGCCAAAGGCAACCTTGTTGATGGGGTCCACAGCAATTGCCCCATCAAAATCCTCACAACTGTGGTTTGATTGCACCTTATGTTTTGAAGTTTTTGAAAATTATCCAAAAAGACACCTTTAGTTGAATGTCCCTTCTGTTATTTACCTTGTTTTGCATTAGACAATCCTGGGCAACTGACAGGCCTCGAATGAGTCCCCATGATTGTGTTGCCCTCCCTCCAAACCTATCTTTGTTCAGGGCTCACCCATAAAAATCCCAACTTCAATCAATTTTCCACCGAAGCAGGGTCATGACCAAGAACCTGTCACAACTCCTGCTTCCACTCACAACATGGTTATAGTTGAAGTCCTAGATGGACCATTGTTTGTTGAACATCCTGGAGAAAAGCAGCTGGTTTGTGCTTTGAGTTACCCACAATGAAGTTCCACACCAACCCAACCACTTCTGTAGTTAATCAAAATGTTTTGGAAGGATGGGAAAGTACCCAAAACTCATATAATTGCAGCAACAGCCAGAAGAAAATTTCCAATAATCTACATGCAATTAGTTGATGATCCCTTTAAAAGTGTGGGTAGGTATTGGAAATTGATGTTCCCTTTAAAATTGCTTTTAATATTCCATATGTAGTATTTCCTGTGTAGCATAAAGCCTCATTTAACTGTGTTGTAATAGTAACTCGCCTTCTACAAGCATAATCAAAACATTCATTGCGCACCATGTGACTCTATTCTGAATGCAGCGTTTTGAAAAATAAAATGTGTTTTTTCCTTGGAAGAAATAGAAACCAACCTTCACACAGAGGTGGGCAAGGGGACAGTCACTACCCTGGCATCATGTGTGGCTGCCTTTAGTCATTGCTGAGAAGTTTCAGACAAATGATTAACACAGCAGAGATGGCCAACTCCCAAAATAATGTTTATCAACAGGAATAGGCAAGAGAGGAAGGAACAGCATACATGGAACAAGTCACTCTCCTCTTGGGAGAAGATCCGGACTTCCCCTTCATCAGTCTGAGCGAAGAACATAGACGGTTAACACCAAAGACTTCAGATTGTTAGGGATGAAAACACCACCATTTCAAAATCACTTCCCCCTGTTCCTCCAATCTACAAAACAGCATTGGGATCAGTAAAGCATTTTCATCTGTCATGGTTATGTATTTTATCTAATTAACTAATGTATTATAACTCAACTGCTGTTTCTTAACAATCTCAACAAGCAATCAGAAAATTGCTACAAATTGTCAGTTGCCATTGTGAGATAACTGTGATCACAATCCCAACCACAAAATCAATGTAAGGAACAAAATTTAGGAAATCTTAGGTATCAATGAACAGTGATGCTTTCAGCTTTTGGAATGGAAGCAAGACATCTTTAATCCTGAGGGACTGATAAGAGAAGCAAGAGAGGGCATAGATTGAAATAGGGAGAATGTCAGCACTACATTCAGATCAGTGATATATGCTGATTGCCACACATTTTATCAGTTCTATATTTTCACAGAAAAATCCAGGGAGCTCACTAATCTCTATAATATTATATTTGTTGTAGTGGGAACATTAAAAGATCTCAAAGTTTCCAAAATTGGTGAGACTGTCTGTCTTCAGCAGAATGTGTGTAACATGGCTTTAGTTCCAGAAAATTCTCCCAGTAACTTTTAGGAATAGTTTAAAGTAGTTATTGTTCAGGAAACAAAATAGAAATTGCTGGAAAAGCTCAGCAGGTCTGGCAGGATCTGTGGAGGGAAAAGCAGAGTTAATGTTTCGGGGTCCTGTGGCCCTTCTTCAGAACCAGACACCGGACCTGACATGTTAACTCTGTTTTTTTCCCTTCACAGATCCTGCCAGACCTACTGAGCTTTGCCAGCAACTTCTGTTTTTGTGACTAAATTTGTGCATTCTTTTGTTTTCTAGTTATTGTTTAGGCTTGAGTTTACTCAAGGTATACTGAGGAGGAACAAAGGATAATTTTGATCCAATCATCTTGGTAGTTGACTATCAAACTCAGATTGTTTTATCCACAGTCTGGTTTTCCATTTCAGTGTATTTAACGGAGAATAATACTTAACAGTGAATAAAATGGACATTCATTTTAAATTTATAAAAGTTTTCCCATCAGGAGGATGGGATTATATTTGTCCTACATTTTAAATTTGCATCTCTCAGTATCACTGCATTACTAATGGGAGAAGGCAATGCCTTCATCGTTTCAAATTGCTGAAGTAGATATAAAAACATACTTTGATTATTCCTCAGTTGCAATAAGGGCAGTTAGGCATGAACAGTAAATGCTGGCTTTGTCAGAGATAATCATATTCTATGAAAAAGTAAAAGGATGGGAACCTCCTGGAAAGATTTTTTCCATTATGAGAAATCTCTGGTTCTTAATCTTATATGACATTGCCTCATCCTTTCTCATTTTCCATATTTCCATCTGCAATGTAAATGGTGTACAGTGCCCTCTAAATCACAATGGAAATGCGGTGCCTCACTGAAGCAGATAAAGCTCCATCCTTCTATTTCATTGCCCTGTCACTTGTTCTGCTTTTAAATTGCCAGATTCTGTAAAGGGATGTGATTATGCTATCCAGCCCCTTTATACTTTAATCAGATCTATTCCATAGAATTGATATACTTTATTCAAAGATCAGAAGGAACTTAACATGGCTGTTTGAGTGCAGAAATACTAATGAGTTGCCCTGTGCTTCATTCTAGCTGCTTTTTGTCAGGACATAGAAAATAAAAGCAGGAATAGATCTTTTAACCCATTAAGCCTGCTCTGTGATCAACTAGATCATAGCTGATCTTTTACCTTAAATTGATTTCCCACCCTGTCACCATATCCTTTGATATTCTTAACAAAAGATCACAAGAACTAGGAGCAAAAACGGAGTTAATGAGAAACTTCTTCACCCAGAGAGTGGTGAATCTATGGAATTCACTGTCACAGAAAGCTGTGGAGGCCAGGCCATTCAATACATTTAAGACTGAGATAGATAGGTTCTTGATTATCAAGGGGATCAAGGGTTGTTCGGAGAAAGCAGGAGAATGGGGTTGAGGAATTCATCAGCCATGATTGAATGGCGGAGCATGCTCGATGGGTCAAATGGCCTAATTTCTGCTCCCATGTCATATGGTCTTATGGTCTTAAGAGTAGATAATTCACCCACCTGAGCCTGCTCTGCTATTTACTACACTAAAGACTGAACTTATATCAGCCTCAAGTCCACTTTACTGCCTCTTCCCCACAAGCCTTTCACCCGTGACAAATTTAAAAAAAAGTCTCTCTCCTCCTTCAGTTTGTTCAGTTTCCCAGCAGCTACCTGGGCTTTGGCTTAGCAAACTCTATGCATTCACGCCCCTTTGAGAGCAGTAATTCTCCCTCACCTCTGTTTTAATCTGCTAGCTCATAGCCTAAACCCATGACCACTCATTCTAGGTTGCCCCACAAGGGGAAACATCTGCTCTGCATCTACTTTGTCAATCCCTTTTAGCTACTGATGTACTTCAATTAGACCTCCTCTTGGTCTTCTAAACTTTGAGTAGTTTAGGTCCATACTTGCTAATCTCTGCTCAGAGGAAAAATCCCGTACCTCTGAATCAATCTGGTGAACCTTCTCTGAATTGCCTCCAATACAATTACATCCCGCTTCAAGTAAAGGGACCAAAACTGCACACTGCACTCTAGACAGAATCTTACAAATGCCTTGCACAGTTGCAACAACACTTCCCAACTTTTATACCCCATTCCTTTAGCAATAAATGTCCCTATTTCATTTTCTTTCCTTATTACCTGCTGTTTCTGCACTCTAGCTTTTTGTGATTCAAGCAGGACTCTACTGCACTAAAGCATTATGAAGTTTCTCTTCATTGTGAATTTTTTTATTCATCTGAATAAAATGGATAACCTCACTCTTATCAATGTTAAACTCTTATCTGCCAGATTTTGACCCATTTACCTAACCTATGTGATTGGTGGCACGGTGGCTTAGTGGTTAGCACTGCAGCCTCACAGCGCCAGGGCCCCGGGTTCGATTCCAGCCTCAGGCGACTGTCTGTGTGGAGTTTGCGCATTCTCTCTGAGTCTGCGTGGGTTTCTTCCGGGTGTTCTGGTCTCCTCCCACAGTCCAAAGATGTGTGGGCTAGGTGGATTGGCCATGCTAAATTGCCCATCGTGTTCAGGGGTGTGTGGGTTATAGGGTGATGGGCCTGGGTGGGATTCTTCAAGGGGCAGCGTGGACTTGTTGGGCCGAAGGGCCGGTTTCTACACTGTAAGTAATCTAATCTATCCAATCCATTTGTAAATTTCTTATTTCTTCATTATTACTTAACTTTCCTATTTATTTTAGTATCATCTGCAAATTTGACTACTGTATGTTCTACCCCTGCATCTAAGTCATTAATATTGATTGTAAATTGTTGGCGTCCAAGCTCCACACTACTTACAACTTGCCAATTAGAAAAAAAAAATCCATTTATTCTATCTGTATGTCGTTATTTAGCCAGTCAATTGTTTATCCAAGGTAATGTGTTACCCCTAACCCCGTGTGATCTTAGTTTGTGTTCTACCCATTTGTTTCTTTATCATTCTTTTTACTCACTTGTAAGACATGGGTATCACTGGCTGGCCAGAAACTTATTACCCTTCATGAGCTGTCCTTGAAAAGGTGGTGGTAAGCTGCCTTCTTGAATTGCTGTAGCCCATGCTGTAGGAACACTCCTAATATGCCTTCTGGATTCCAGTTATATTGTATCGACAGTATACCCATTATCCACTTTGCTTGTTACATCTTTGAAGAACTCTAGCACATTAGTGAAACATAGTTTAACTTTCACAAAACTGTGCTGATTCTAATAGATTACTTCTTGACTTTCTAAGTATCTCATTAGTACTTCCTTAGTAATGGATTCCAACCATTTCTTAACAACAGACATTAAACTAGCTGGTCTATTGTTTTCTACTTTTTGCCTCCCTTCCTTTATGAAGAAGGACAGTATTTTTCCAGTCCACTGGAACCTTTCCAGAATCCAGGGAATTTTGGAACAGTATAACCAATGCATCTGCTATCTCTGCTATCACCTCCTTTAAGACCGTAGGATGTAGGCCACCAGGCCCTAGGAAGTTTTCTGGCTTTTATCATAATTTGCTCAGTCCGTTTTCCCTAGTGATGCTGAGTGTTTTAAGTTCACCCTTTTCCATAACTTCAGCATTACCATGGGATGAATTACTTGTCCTCCATTTTCAAAACTGAAGCTAAATATTAATTTAATCTCTCTTCCATTACTCTGTTCCCTACTATTAATTCTCCAGTCATTTCCATTAAGGGATCAATGTTCAGTTTAGCTACTCTCTTCCTTTTTATATATATTTACAGAAGCTTTCCCTATCATTTTAAATATATTTTATGCTAGTTTTCTTTCATAATTAACCTTTCTTTAGTAACCCTTTCACAAATTTCCCAACCCTCTTGCGTGCTACTGACCTTTGCAATGTGGTATGCCTTAGTTTTTGCCTTTAAGGTACCTTTATTCTCCTTGCTTAGCCGTTGATGTTTTGCCCTCTCTTACAATCTTTCTTCCTCACTGGCATTTAGTTTAGTTGGGAAGAATTGAATATATCCTTAAATGTCTTAATTATCTAGAATTTTATTATATATATTACCCTGCCTCGGCCTCGTCTCTTACACACCCTCAATTCCCACACATTCGCAATGCCAAATATGCCAAATCATGTGCCCATCTACTCCACGCGCCCTGAAGGCTCTGTGCAAACATTACTTAATGTATTAGCACCATCCATTCCCATGGCGTCTTAGAATTCCAAACTCAGTGTAAACTTATGCCAAAAATGCCTTACTATCCACCACCTTTTGACTTTATATCCTCTCTACCAAATTAGTTTCCATGACAGTGAGCTTGAATAAAATAAAGTTCTAAATATCTATCACAGACAACCTTTTCAAAGGATGCTCTTATTCATGAAATCCCATTCAAACACTGAAAACCAAATACTTGATTTCAAATAAATCAAACATTTTTACTCATATCCCCACGTCAAAGACCACTAACCCTTTATATATTTGTCCATCAAAGAGGGAATGTACAATCCCCTACAAACAGCCAATGAAACTACAAGATCATCTTTCTTTCAGCTTACCATCAAAAACAAGCTTTCTTACCCAATTTTAAAGCACAAAACATATTAATAGCTCCAGGTGCTTGACAGTTTAGTAGAACCTTTCTCCTTTTATGAGTTTTTATGTCAACACAAAAAATGGATGAATCACATACTTGGGGATAAGACCTTTCCTGGCTCTAATAAAAATGATGACTGGGTTAGAGGATTATTGGATGTCTAATTTAAATTCCAATTCAAATGTTCATGTTCCCAGTCCCATAAACAAACCAACATGCTTAGTATGCTCTCACCTGAAGTAAAGCCTATGGTATTCACGCAGAAGTGATGTAGAAATGCCTTCTCATAATTTCCCAGGATTAATATCGAGAACACACAGCTTTGAATTGGAATTTAAGTTAGACATCCAATAACCCTCCAACTTCCAAAATGGAACCTTCCTGATCCTGTAAGGAATGACTAAAATCAAAGGGCACAAAGACAGGGCCCACATCCAGAAATGTAGTGTTGGTCATTTTCACCAAAGTGGGAAAGCAGCTGGAACTCCAGGGGACCTCAGGTAGACTTCAGTAAAGACTGATGAAGAAGTCACCTTGAGGTTCTGGTGAAGTCACGTGGAGCTGGATATTTGTGTGATCCACGCCAGCTTGGTGCACATGGGAACGTAACAATAGTCCCATCAAAAATACAAGAAAGACCTGAAAAATGATCATTTGCAGCAACTCCAACAGAAAAGCCTTAGCAAAGTTCTAAAATTTGCACCAGGCAGGGTAGAGGAGACATGCATATGGGCCTTCAAAACACAGAACAAGGGCAATATTGTGCCATCAATACTGCCGACAGTCCATTCAGCCAGACCTGAGTAGTTAATCCTCTAAGAAAGGGATTCTATTACTGGGTATGGATGCAGTCCTGTCACCCCAAAGGCCATTCAAGCTGAATAACTGCAGCAACAGCCATATGCACCATTGTTACAAATCATCAGATTTGAACTTGAAATGTTAACCCTGTTTCTCTCTCCGTAGATGCTGCCATATTTGTTGTGTTTCTCCAACATTCCCTTTCTTTTCTATTTTGTAGTTTATGACAGATAATGAGGAATGCACAAATGTACGGTTTTTGCTTTCATCTCAGTGAGCAACTCTGGTTCAGCTACATGACTCAAGAGGCAGGATTGGAGGAGTATGCAACCAGTGTCCTTTACCTGTCTTCAATCTGGACAGTTTATAGATCAAGATTTCTATTTGCAACTGTGCGCAAGCTCTCAGAATTGAATGATGACTTTCCCATCTCATTAAAGGCTGTTTCTTTGTATGGACTTAGAAGCATATAAATTAAGAGTCGAAGGAAATTAGTTTTGCGAAAGAAGAGCAAAGGTGAGCCATTGGGTAAGCTGGCAAGATTGATGTGAAATTCATCAATCCTAATATATGCACATGTTACACGAGGATCATACTGTAGTTATTACAATAGGGATAGATCAACTCAGCAATGTAACTACTGGTGAAATAAAAGTAACCTCCTGATACAAAATTTGATGAGAGTTGTGAAGTGCAAGGGTCCTGTTGCAAACAGCTGATGGTGATTAACTCCAAAGAAAGCATCAGTTAAATCAATGGTCAAAAAATTATAGGCAAAGTGGCCTATGATTGATATTGTTGCAGCTTTTGTTTGAACTTCAACTGCTAATGATAACTCTTCCAAAATTTTGCCTGACTGCCGGGTCTCACAAGAATGTGAATAAGAGAGGGGTTATCGGAAGTCAGGGGAAAGTACATTAGCCATCGAGAGGGAGTTTAATATTCTGGATGGCCAGGGGCACAGTAAAGGGAGGAAAAAAACTTTTGGTTTAAAATGCTTTTATTTCAATGTACAAGGCCTGACCAGTAAGGCAGAATGAGCTAAGAGCCATGGATTGGCTCTGGTGACTGAGATATTACAGCCATAACAGAAACATGGCTGAGAGAAGGGCAGGATTGGCAGCTCAATGTTCCAGGATACAGAAGCTACAGGCGTGACAGAAGCACAAGTAAATGGGGAAGGGGAGCTGCCCTTTTAATAAATGAGGAATTAATAACAGTGTTTACAGAGGATACTCTTAAGGGGTCATCAAATGAGGCCACATGGTTAGAACTTCGAAACAAGAAGGGGATGGTCACTCTATTGCAGACCACCAAATAGCCAGTGGGTATTAGAGGAGTGGATGTGGAGAGAGATCGCAAATACCTACAGGAATAACAGAGTAGTTCTGATTGGAGATTTTAATCTCCCCTGTATTGACTGGGCCACCAAAGTGTAAGTCCGGATGGGATGGAATTTGTCAAATGTGTCCAAGAAACTTTCCTGACTCAATATGTAGAGGGGCCTAGTTGGGAGAGTTCAACACTGGACCTCTTCCAAGGAAATGAGGTCAGGAAAGTGACTGACATATCAGTCAGAAAGCACTTTGGGTCCAGTCTTATCTTTCTTATAACTCTCTTATCTTTCTCCATAGCTATGTGAAAACTAGGACAGGTCCACAGCTTAAGGTGCTAAACTGGAGCCAGGCCCATTTTTGAGCCATTAGGCAGGATCTAGAAATGGTGGATTGAGTGATTCTGTTTGAAAGAAAAGGAATGACTGGCAAAAGGGAGGCTTTTAAAAGTGTGATATCAAGAGTCCAGGAACAGTATGTCCCTGTTAGGCTGAAGGGAGAAGCTGGCAGGTTTAGGGATCCTGGCTGATGAGGGATACTGAGGATCTGGTTAGGAAAAGGAAGGCACACATTGGGTTTAAGCTATCGGGCTGAAGTAAATCCCTACATTAGCACACTTATGAGGGAAATCAGGAGAGCAAAACGAGGATATGGGATAGATCTAGCAGCGAAGTTAAAGATAATCCAGGAGTTTCTGTAACTAAGATAGTTAAGAGTAAGAGGGTGACTAGAGAGAGTTGGTCCCCTTAAAGATCAACATGGTCAGCTATGTGTGCAACCACAGGAAAGGGGGAAATTTTTAATGAATATTTTTCCACAGTGTTTGCTAAGGATAGAATTATGGATGCTAAGGAAATAAAGAAAACAAGTGGGGACTGCATACATTTTACCAGTGAATAGGTGCTAGCAGCCTTAAAGCGCTTTAAGGTGGATAATTCCCCTAGGCCCAGTCAAGCCCATTCTCGCACGTTGCGGGAGGCTAGGGGGAGAAACTGCAGAGGCCCTTGCAGAGATTTTTGCTTCTTCTTTAGCCACTGGTGAAGTTCCGGAGGTGGCTAATGTTGTTCCATTGTTGAAGAAAGGTAGCAAAGACAAGCCAGGGAACTACAGGCCAGTGAGACCAACTTCAATGGAAGGCAAGTTATTGGAGCAAATACAGAGGGACAGGATCAACCAATATTTGGCAAGCCAGTGTCTGATTAGGGATACACAGCATGGATTTGTGTGTGGGAAGCCTTGTCTGACAAATCCTTTAGACTTTTTGAAGAGGTAATCAAGAAGATAGATGAAGGTAGGGCAGTAGGTATTGTCTATATGGACTTTAGTAAGTCCTTTGACAAGGTCCTGCGTGGCAGACTAATCATGAGGTTAGGTTGCATGGGATCCAGGGAGAGCTAGCTAATTGGATTCAAAATTGGCTTAATGATAGAAAGCAGAGGGTAATGGTTGAAGGTTGTTTCTTGGGTTGGAGGCCTGTGAGTAGTGGTGTATCACAGCGGTTGGTGCTGGTACCTTTGTTATTTGTTCTTCACATAAATGAGCTGGATGTGAATGTATAAGGCATGGTTAGTAAATTTGCAGATTATGCAAATTAGGAGGAATCGCTCATAGCGAGGAAGGTTATCAAAAATAACAGAAGGATTTTGATCAGATGGGTAGTCGGCTGGAGATCGGCAAATGCATTTCAATGCAGATAAATATGAGTTGTTGCATTTTAGAAAGTCAACCTAAGGTAGGACTTGTACAGTAAATGATAAGGTCCTGAGGATTGCTGTTAAACAGAGGGACCCAGGACTACAAGTATATGGTTCATTGAAAGCAGCATCACAGGTAGACAGGGTGGTGAGGAAGGCATTTAGCTTGCTGGCTGTCATTGAGTATAGGAGATGGGACATTGTATAAGTCATTGGTGAGGCCACACTTGGAGTATTGTGCACGGTTTTGGTCACCCTGTTATAGGAAAGACATAGTTAAACTGGAAAGTGTGCAAAGAAGTTGCCAAGGCTAGAAGGCCTGAGTTATATGGAGAGGCTGGCCAGGTTGTTCCTTGGAATGAAGGAGAATGAGGGGTGATGAATTAGTCTTGATGAAGGGTCCCGAACCAAAACGTCAACTTTCTTGCTCCTCTGATGTTGCCTGGCCTGCTGCGTTCCTCTAGCTCCACACTCTCTTGACTCTGAATCCAGCATCTACAGTTCTTGCTATCTCTGAAAACTAGCAAGCACAGGTTTAAAGTGAGAGGGGAAAGATTTAAGAAGGACCTGAGGGGCAACTTCTTCATGCAGAGAATGGTGCGTGTGTGGAATAAGCTGCCAGAGAAAGTGGTTGAGGCTGTTACAATAGCCACATTTTAAAACAAAATTGGATGGGCATATGGATGGGCATAATTTAGATGGATATGAACCAAAGGCAGGCAATTGGAACCAGCTGCGTGGGTACCATCTTCAACAGGGACCATTTTGGGCAGAAGGATTTGTTTCAATGCTCTATGAAACTCAATACTATATAATATTCTACGACTCCAGTACTCTATGAATGACTACTTAACTGAAAATGACAGAAAGCTGGGAAAACCAAGACCTCTGCATGGGATCGTAAACAAAATCAAAGAGAAATAACTCCCAAATCCACCTCTTGAATGCAAACACATAATTTTGTTGAATTAAGTTCCTTTTATATATTGTTGATAAGTCAATTAATCAATGATCTTTTTGGGTTATTATGGTCCATGCTCTTATATAACCAATTTCTTACTTTTACCTATATTTTATTCTTTTTTTTTAGGACTTCCCAAACTGATTTGCAGGTTTGCTATGAAAAGATTTGGTTTGACTGAGTGATGTGCCGTCACAGTATTTTACACTACATCACGTAGTCGATTTTCTTCTACTGTTTCTGTTTTAGTAGAGCTACTTGTTTCCAATTAGCAGCTTTTGTCAAAATTGATCTTTGTCTCAGTGAGCAGCTCGACTTCAATTCACAAAACTTGAGAGGCAGAATTAGAGGCTTATGCAATTAATGCCCATTACCTGGAAGAGAAGGATAAAGCACAGTTAAATCTCAACAATTTATTGGTCAAGATTTCTACTTGCAACTGAGTATGAGTTCACAGAATCCTTCAGAATGTACTGTATCACTATTATAGGGGAGCCTAGCAATAAAGGCTGCTTCTAGGTAATAACATACAAATTAGGAGGAGAAGTAGGCCTCTTGGCTCACAAGACTGCTCTGCCATTCAGGAAAATAATGGCTGATACGATTATTGTACATTTCAATCCATGACAGCCTTTCATCTTCGCACCAATCAATAATACCTACCTATGTTTTAATGTTCAAAATTGATGGTCGGACTCTTTTCATCAAAAGTCAGTGGAAGTAGAGCTCCAATGATTCATAACGCACTGTGAGAAAAAAAAGTTGCCACATTTCGCTGTCTTAATTGGGCGACCCGTTAGTTTTAAACAGTCCTAAGTCTAGAATCTAGTTCTAGATTCTCCCACAAGAGAAAACATTCTTTCCAATTGCAGCATGTCAAGGCCCCTTAGGATTTTATAAGTTTGAACAATTTACTCCTTACTCTTCTAAACTTCAGTGGACGCAAGCCTAGCCTGTCTAACATTTCTTCAAGAGAAAAGCCACCCTTGCAAGTTATTAGTCCAGTAAAATTTTTCTGAACTGCTTTCAATACTTCTATATTGTTTCTTAAATAAGGAAGCAAGTACAGTACATAATACTCCAGATGTGGTCTCACCAATACCCTGTATAAATGAAAAATAACCTCCCTACCTTTGTATTCAAGTCCCCTCCCAACATTCTATTTACTTTCCTAATTACTTCCTAATATGCACACTAACTTTTTGTGAATCATGCAGTAGAATCCCCAGAATCCTCTGTGTCCTGGACTTCAGCAATCTCTCACGATTTCATACACTTCTTTTTCATTCTGTTTGCTGAAAGGGACCATTTTACACTTTTTCACATTATACTCCGCTTGCCAGATCTTTGCCCACTCATTAAACCATCTATTTCTTTTGTAGCTTACTTCTGTCCTCTTCACAACTTATTTTCCTACCTACCTTTGTGTCGTAAGGCAACTTAACTTGGCCTGTTCATCGCAGCCATTTATATAAATTGTAAAATGCTACAGTCCCTGTACTGTTCCCAATGACCTGCCCCTTGTCATTATCTGACAGCCCTTGGTGATGGAAATATCCATCAACCTGCAGCTTCAGCAATGGACACACTAGCATAGCCCTTCAATGGTTGCTCTTGGATTTGGCTGGTAACCCTTGGCAGTGAACTGTTGTCCTTGAGGGTGGCAATTCTGGTGATGGCCACTTCTTGTTGTCTGTTGTCAAGGGCCTGCCTCCCTAAGACAAGCCTCCATTATTAAAATCTTTCCTGTGGTTTCAGTTTTAATCTCAATGAGGTGGTGACTGAACAGAATTCTAAGTTCTTTAATTTATGACCCATTATAAAATGGGACATGATTTTCACATTTTTCGGATTATGAGAATGCTGGCCAACAAGATGAGTTTATCATGCAACTGTCCAAAAGTCAACTACTTGCCTTAGAGAAAAACTGTCTCAAGTCCTCCTTCTTTAGATAGTGATAACAGAGTCTTTTTCCATCAAAAGGCCAGAGTAGTGCTGTTTGCTAATGACCGGGTATTGTTCACTATCATTTGTGAATCCTCAGCTACTGATGCAGGTCATGTCAAAATGCAGCTAGACCTGGACAATATCAGTTTTAGCCTGACAACTGGCAAGTAATAATTTTGCTACACACTGTCAGGTAATGACCACGTCTAATGAGAGAAAATCTAACCATCACCTCTTGACTTTCAGTGGCACCACTATTGTAACACTCCCACAACGGGGGTGACCATTGACCAGAAACTGAACTGGACTAACCGGATAAATGTTGTAGCTCCAAGACTAGGTAAGAGGTTAGGAACTTTGCAGCAGGTGACTCAGCTTCTGGCTCCCCTGAACTGGGCCATCATTTTTCAGGCACAAAACAGGAATGTTATGGAATAGTCCCGTCTTGCCAGCTCCAAAAACTCTCAAGAAGCTTGACACTATCCAGATATACAGTGCAGAAATTCACAAGTACTTATGAGACAGGATTTTCCAAAGCCTTGATTACTGCCCTCTAACTGTACAAAGGCAGTGGATACATGGAAACGTCACCATCTGCAAATTTCCCTCCAAGCTACTCACCATCGGTCATCGTCGGCCTGGAAAGTCACAGTACCCCTTGACACCGGTTCCCAAAAATTGCCTGGTTAATCCATCTTCCGCAGTAAAGTCTATGCTAAGTATATGTTCGCTGTTGCCTTCTTGTTATTCACCACTTGGTCCCAATTGCCTTTTCGTCTCTTATCTCGTTCTGTGTACCATTGCCTGGGGGTTTATTCATCTCCCAGAGGATGCTATTCCTCATTATCACTGGGCCTAAAATTTGAGATTTTCAGAGAATCTAAGATGAGAATCTAATATCAGAACACATGAGTTTTTGGGATTGCCTGAATGCATATAGAACACTTCTCGCTATCCATGTATATCTGATAATACTTTTGCACCAATGACTAATCCCCCTTTCGGCTATTCATCCTTTTACAAATGCCACTAATATCTTGGAACAGCAATGTTTGACTCCCACTATGTTAGACCCTCCATACACCTGGTCAGCCCATGATTCAATGTACAGCCAAATGAAATCTCAAGTTGGGCCTCTTAGTAAGTTGTGTAATGTCCTTTATTGGACTAATTGCAGAGCATCTGGGTTCTTAAGGTCAACTTCCCAATGTTCTGTGCAGATAAAGGCTCACAGTGGTATGATCTTTGACAAGAAGTCAAAGTGCTGGTGGGCACCATTATTTTTAAAGCTCAACATTAACTATTCTAACAGTCAAACACCTGGGGTCAGAATCCTGAGCAATTCTCCCACTCAGAAAATGGTCCTAATAAGATAAATTGCAGAACTCCGACATTCACCACTGAGTAAAATTGAACAATTGATTTTGTATCAAAGCTGGAAATGTTTAGATCCAAATAGGATCCATACAAATAAGCTCAATAACCTACATATATAACACGAGTAAGTGCTTCACACAGGTGTTATCAATGATATTTGAGAGCCAAAAAATGCAATATGACAGCAGTTGGCCACAATTTTGAACCAGATAGATTTTGGAAAGTGTTTTACAGAGGAAAGAAAGGCAGCAGAATTTAAAAAAATAATAACTCCCGGTGTTGTTTCATTAGTGGAATTTGCAATGAGTTGAACATTTCAAAGAAATAAAATGGATTTGAACATTTCACCTCAAAATAAATCAGGAATTTGTACCTCGGTTAGATTCTGATTTTGAGAAATGCTACTGGCAATCTCAGGGAACACACTTTCCATGTGAATGACTCACATCAATTGATTCCATTCCACACAGCACTTAATTCGTATAGAACTGCTTTAGTTATTAAGTTCAGTTTGAGTTTGCTAATTGTAATTGAGAATGGCTCACTGGCAGTTTTGATAATCTTTAGTTGTCTGTTTCGATCATTTTTGTTTACATCAAAGAAGCAAAATGATGGAGCTACACGTCCTC
This sequence comes from Stegostoma tigrinum, assembly GCF_030684315.1. Lineage (NCBI taxonomy): Eukaryota > Metazoa > Chordata > Chondrichthyes > Orectolobiformes > Stegostomatidae > Stegostoma > Stegostoma tigrinum. The sequence goes on from NC_081356.1 coordinate 75,325,938, forward strand.
CCATTTAACATCAGTTGTCACTGATCCATGCTTGTAATCGAAGAATATAGGAAGGAATGCTTCTGCGCGTAAGTAGCCATGGTTACAAGTTGAAAGTTCCTCTGAAGAGGAATAGTAGTTATTCAAATTTTTCCACTATAATCAGCTACCCAGCGTAAAGTACAAAGCAACTAAGGTGTAACCGGTTTGTTCTCAAAAGAATAAACCTAGAATTTTATTGGTGACAACACTGTTGAGTTCATTACAAGATGATTGTTCCTCAACTGCTGACTCATCTTGAACCTCACAAAATAGGGTTTTTACCTGCTAAGAATACTTATTGGGAATAAAGCAAATAAAACCAGAGGGCGAAAATTGCAAGCTGCCATGGTTTGATTGGAAAATCATCTTCCGGCAGGCATAAAATGTAGAAGTCCAAAGGTAAGCCACAATGAGTTTTACAAAGCCATTTGCTCCCTAAATGTTTTCCTTTTTCTCTTGAAATCTTTACTTCATAGCTATTTCAATCAATCTGTGCAGACATTCTGAGATAGATGGGACTTAAACTCAGGTCTTCCAGCCCAAAGACACCCCCATTGTGCCATAAGAGCTCAAGTGCTTTGCTTCTTTCTGGAGGTTCTTGATTGGTAGCAACTGTTTTCCTGTTGCTTGCTCGAGTAATCATTCTTCGTGCGTGACATCAGGCATTTAATGTCAGCGTCTAGTTAACTAAGGGGATCAACATGTCCAAGTTTGCCCTCAATTATCACCCACACTTTCCAGCAGGGCTCACCAGGTAACAACTGAGAGCAGGAATTTCGTCTCGATTTTTTTTTACCTTAGCTAGGTACAGTGAGGTTAATTTTAGCACTTTGCTCATATCAGGTAACATTGTATACCATTGTGTTTAACCTGAGACTTGCCTGGTTTAAACAATGGAGTGAAATATTAAGCTAAACCCACAGTGGAGCAGTCAAAACAAAACAATCTTTTTATTTCTACCTGCTCCTTTGAACCACAATGAACTCGATCATTCATTTTATTACCCCGGTCAGTGTAACATTTATTTCTTTTTCAAACTTCTTGCGCTTTTCACTTCACCACCATATGGCAATAAATGAACTCATTCCAACAAATGGAATTCCCTGTTGATGTTGTGATATTTTTCTCCCTTTCTTAAAATTAATTAAAAAACCACACATCTTGATGAAGTATCTCTTCGGCTTTTTCGAAAAAAAAGTGTTTTGATTTCCCTCTTGTCTGCGTAAAATTCAATTGCTTTCTCTCACCACAATTTATGCCTGTATTAAACATATCAAATATCAAACAAGTTATTACTTTTTGCTTTGAAACATCTCAATCAAAGAATCCGGTATTTGACAAAAAGCAGCAATAGATTTGAAAACATTTGAACTTCAGTCCACAGCAGCACTGATCTTGCCCATTCTATCGGCAATCAATGGTTGATTATCATCAAGGAAAGCGCAGAAATTAAAAACTGCAAATACTATGGAGCAGTTAGAGTCTGGAGATAAACCAGGATAAACAAATATCTGGAAAATTTTACTTCACAATTTAATCTTAAAAGATTTTTCAGTAAAAATATGCTGGTTATTTTATCTGCAATGGTTGCCAGAGTTTTAGAACCTACAGAATTTTATATTATTTGACATAAATAAAATCCCTATTGTAGAAGAACAAGTTGTCCATTTCCCCCACCTAGAACCTAAATGGCCTGCCCAACTGATAGGAACAGGCCATTCAGCCCACACTATTCCCACACCCTTTTACACCATTGATAATCACAAATCAACCTCTACTTTAAATATACTCTATGACTGAGTTTCCACAGCCATATGGTGTAGAGGATTCCAATGAGTTACCGCCTTCTAAAAAATGAACTTTCCTCATCTTAGTCCTAAATAGAATCCCCCTTATTTTTAAATTGTGTTCCATACCTTAGACTCCCCAAACAGAAGAAACATCATATCTATTTCTGCCCTGTCTAGACCATGAAGTATTTTATAGGTTTACACGAGACCACTTCTCATTCTTCAAAACTCTTAAGAATACAGGCCCAATTTGCCCATTCCCTCTCAACAGTGTTGATTCAGACCTACAACTTTGCAAACAAGTCTGGTGAACGGTTGTTGCACTCCATCTAAGGCAATAATGTCTTTCTTTGAGTTAAGAATAGATCATACTATTAACACCAATTAATTCTTTTCTGGGGTTCGGGTTATAGAAATGAAAGACAACCAACTTGTAGATTTTCTAATGCTAAGAGAAAGCTTGTTATGGCTGAAGAGGAAAATCTGCCAGTCCTGCAGCAAGCTGACTGTTGAAACATCCAAAAGTGCTGCAAAGAGAAGTGAGCCACATTTCTGATGTCATACTGCTGACTAAAACCAGTAGGGGAGTTTTACTGTTACCCCTAGTGTACCTGAAGACAGGAGGATGCTTATCCCAGCATCTTCCTCCCCTTCCAGAACCCTTCCCTGTCTTACTGGGGGTGGGAGGGGGTAGGGCAGTCATTAGCCAGACTTACTGCCTTTCGGTCATTGAGGTCTTTAAAGTTGCCAATTATGGGCTACTAAGGGCATGTTTCTTCCTGCCATCATTCATCTACTCTTCTTGTCATAGCACTGTGAACAGGAAGTATCCCTAATGTGGCAAACGATGGGAAGGAAGAGGCATACCTCCTTTGGGATTGACAGCATATGGCCAAAAGAAATAGGAACATTTCTGAAGAAGGGTCTGGTCTTGAAACGTCTGCTTTCCTGCTCCTCTGATGCTGCTTGGCCGCCTGTGTTCATCCAGCTATACACCTTGTTATCTCAGGAACAGGAGACGTTGCTTGGCTCCTCAAGCCTGCTCCACTAATCAACAAGATCATGGGTAATCTAATAGCCGTCACTTCCGCTTTCCTGCATTTTTCCCCTAGCCCTTGATTCCGCTGCTGATCAAGAATTTATCTTTCCTGTCCTTAATTCTACACAAGGACTCTGTCCCCACAGCTCTCTCCAGTAAGGATTTCTAATGACTCACAAACCTCTGAGAGAAGAAATTCCTTCTCATCTCAGTCTTAAATTGGCACCTCTTTATTCTGTACTCCAGTCCTAGATTCTCCCACGAGGGGAAACATCAGCATTGACCCTATCAAGCCTCTTAAGAATCTTCTTTGTTTCAATGAGCTCACCTCTCATTCTTCTAAATGTCAGTGTGTACAGGACTGACCTGTTTAACATTTGTTCGTAAGACATTTGTTTCAGACCAGGGATTATCCCAGTGAACCTTCTCTGAACGAACTCCAATGATACCTTTTCTTAAATAAGGGGATCAAAACTGCCCATAGCATTTCAGATGTGGTCTCTCCGGCACCTTGTTCAGTTGTAGTAAGACTTTCCCATTCTTATTCTCCCACCCTGTTAAAATAAGGATCAACATTCCATGAGCCTTTCTGATTACCTGTTGTATCTGTGTGCTAGCTTTCTGTGTTTAATGCACAAGTACTCCCAAGTGTTACAGCTTTCTGCAGTTTTTCTCCACTTAAACAATATCTGTTCTTTTGTTCTACCTTGCAAAATGAACAACTTTATATTTTGCCACATTATACACCACTTGAAAACTTTTTTTGCCCACTTACTTAATCTTTCAATATCTCTCTACAAACTCTTTGTATCACTATTGCAATCTGCCTTTCCACCTATTTTACTGTTGTCTGCAAATTTGGCTATAGTTAATTCATTTCTTTTCTCCAAGCCATTAACAAATATTGTAAACAGCTACAGTCCAATAATGATCCCTGTGGATCTCCATTGGTCATGGGATCACCAAATTGTAAAAGAGCCCCTTATCCCATTGTTACTTTCTGCCAATAAACCAATTCTCCAACCATGCCAATATACTACTTGTGACATTGTGGGTTCTTATCTTATGACTTAACCTTTTGTGAGATGCCTTGTCAAACTCCTTCTGAAAGTTCAAACACAACACATCCTCTCTGCCTACTCTGATTGAGGCTTCCTTGAAAATTTCTAATAAATTAGTCAGACATGATTTCTCCTTCATGAAGATATGCTGCCTCTGCTTGATTAAAATATGATTTTCCAAATGTTACTATTACTTAATAGAACATAGAACATAGAACAGTACAGCACAGAACAGGCCCTTCAGCCCACAATGTTGTGCCGACCATTGATCCTCATGTATGCACCCTCAAATTTCTGTGACCATATGCATGTCCAGCAGTCTCTTAAATGACCCCAATGACCTTGCTTCCACAACTGCTGCTGGCAATGCATTCCATGCTCTCACAACTCTCTGTGTAAAGAACCCGCCTCTGACATCCCCTCTATACTTTCCTCCAACCAGCTTAAAACTATGACCCCTCGTGCTAGCCATTTCTCCGCTGGGAAATAGTCTCTGGCTATCAACTCTATCTATGCCTCTCATTATCTTGTATACCTCAATTAGGTCCCCTCTCCTCCTCCTTTTCTCCAATGAAAAGAGACTGAGCTCTGTCAACCTCTCTTCATACGATAAGCCCTCCAGTCCAGGCAGCATCCTGGTAAGCCTCCTCTGAAACCTCTCCAAAGCATCCACATCTTTCCTAAAATAGGGCGACCAGAACTGGACACAGTATTCCAAGTGCGGTCTAACCAAAGTTTTATAGAGCTGCAACAAGATCTTACGACTCTTAAACTCAATCCCCCTGTTAATGAAAGCCAAAACACCATATGCTTTCTTAACAACCCTGTCCACTTGGGTGGCCATTTTAAGGGATCTATGTATCTGCACACCAAGATCCCTCTGTTCCTCCACACTGCCAAGAATCCTATGCTTAATCCTGTACTCAGCTTTCAAATTTGACCTTCCAAAATGCATCACCTCACATTTATCCAGGTTGAACTCCATCTGCCACCTCTCAGCCCATCTCTGCATCCTGTCAATGTCCCGCTGCAACCTACAACAGCCCTCTATACCGTCAACGACACCTCCAAACTTTGTGTCGTCTGCAAACTTGCTGACCCATCCTTCAATCCCCTCATCCAAGTTATTAATAAAAATTACAAACAGTAGAGGCCCAAGGACAGAGCCCTGTGGATCCCCACTCACCACTGACTTCCAGGCAGAATATTTTCCTTCTACTACCACTCGCTGTCTTCTGTTGGCCAGCCAATTCTGTATCCAGACAGCTAAGTTCCCCTATACCCCATTCCTCCTGTCCTTCTGAATGAGCCTACCATGGGGAACTTTATCAAAAGCCTTACTGAAGTCCATCTACACCACATCCACAGCTCGACCCTCATCAACGTTTCTAGTCACATCCTCAAAAAACTCGATAAGTTTTGTGAGGCATGACCAGTTAATAACTGATTCCAATATTTTTCCAACAGTTGCTGTTTGGCTAATTGGCCAATAGTTACTTGCTTTATGCCTCCATCCCCTTTTGCATTGTAGTGCCACATTAATAGTTTTCCAATCCGATGTGCTCCTCAGAGAACCCCTAATATGGTATCCTCATTTTCTGGCCTCCCTGGCACTGAAAATCAATCCTCAGAACCCTCTCAATCTTCTTGAAACTCTTCTTGAATACTTGAAACTACTTGTAAGTGGGGTGCCTGAATCTTTTCCTTGGGATTCCATTATGATCAAAACGGTGGCCATTTCTGCATTCCTACACTAGCCAAACTGATTAATCAGCTAGCTCTTAAAAATGGGACTTGCCATTCCTGAGGGGTTTCCTACCTTGTTAAGCACCTCCCCCCAGCCCAGCAAATAACTGCCGTGAGGTGACACAGCTTAAAGTCAGTAAGCTGTTGATCTAATTTTTGGCTGGGCAGTAATGCGGTGAGTCATTTGCACAATTCACCATAAAATTCACTCCCAAGAATATGGCAACACCTGTTAGTGAGTGGACTGAGTTAGAGGTAATAGAAGGCACCTCAAATTTTGCGGTTGGCCTTTAAAGGTCTTGCTGCTGCTGTCTCTGTGACCACTGCCATGCAGGTCGAGGTTTAGGGGAGCAATAGAAGAGGGGTGACTAACTAACTAACTAACTATGAGCAGACGTACAGCTTATTATGCCAATATTCCTCAAACGTAAGAACCAGGTGGGTGTTATCCACCATATGCCCGTGTTGGATCTCTTCAAGGGAAAGAAAAGTCTTAGTTTGATCAGAAAATATTAGGCTAACTTCCATTATGAAGAATTAATGAAAGGATAATGCAATCAAGCAGCATGTTCAATTGCACTTTGCTGTTAACTGATGACAGCAGACAAGTCAAACTATTTGGTGGCCAATTTATACCAAACAATTTCACACAGGAATGCATCTGGTAAAGTTCACTCAGAGGTGTAGTTAAGGCAAACAACTGGATTACTTCATTTATGCTGATGGCACAACAGGGTGTCGATAAATCATTGATTATAGCTTGGCAATGGACAGCAGAACGGGCTTGTTAACATCCACAGCAGCTGACACCACTTCAATTGTGTTGCTAGGCAACTAGATGCCTGGAAGCAGAAAGATTCTGGTTTCAGATCCTGGAGCATTTCTTATGCCAGCCCTTTGATAGCTGTTTTCATGGAGAAATCTTCAGCTGGCAATAACTCCGACATTCAGTGATTATCGTACTGTCATTTTGGTCCAGAATATAACGTGAGATTTAACTTGACTTCCAGGGAAATGAAGTTTCAAACTCACTTTGAAATCAGCTTTTGTGACAACTGTAGGGCTGGAAGAAGATTAGTAGTTGAGTCTCCCAGATGTTGGTACTGGGACCCTTACTTACCATGATAAATATGTACAAATAATATATACTATATATGCAAATGATTTAAAAATTGAAGTCAATTTTGTGGTGACAATGGAAATAATTAAATATTAAATATACTGGGGCTGATTTCTGAAGCCAGTATGTGGCTTTACGAGAACGGAAGGAAGCTATTCATTAGGCCCATATGGACTCTCTTCAACAACATGTGACTAATGCTGCTCGTTTATCCATTCTCTGGAGAGTTGCGGCTTTTTTCTCTTCAGCTGCTAACCTAATGGGTATGTAGAGGATGAGGGAAAATTATGGGGCATGATATGGGCCCCATATCCATTACAAGCTGACCAGGAATCTCAGAAGCAAATCACAACCGCAGAAGTGACCTGGAGAACCCCCTTGACCGCGTCTCCCGCATTTCCCGCCACACATCCCTCACACCCCGCCCCCGCCACAACTGACCAAAGAGGATCCCCCTCATTCTCACACACCATCCCACCAACCTCCGGATACAACGCATCATCCTCTGACACTTCTGCCATCTACAATCCGACCCCACCACCCAAGACATTCTTCCATCCCCACCCTTGTCTGCTTTCCGGAGAGACCACTCTCTCCGTGACTCCCTTGTTCGCTCCACACTGACCTCCAACCCCACCACACCCGGCACCTTCCCCTGCAACCGCAGGAAATGCTACACTTGCCCAACACCTCCTCCCTCACCCCTATCCCAGGCCCCAAGATGACTTTCCATATTAAGCAGAGGTTCACCTGCACATCTGCCAATGTGGTATACTGTATCCATTGTACCCGGTGTGGCTTCCTCTACATTGGGGAAACCAAGTGGAGGCTTGGGGACCGCTTTGCAGAACACCTCCACTTGGTTCACAATAAACAACTGCACCTCCCAGTCGTGAACCATTTCCGCTCCCCCTCCCATTCTTTAGATAACATGCCCATCATGGGCCTCCTGCAGTGCCACAATGACGCCACCCGAAGGTTGCAGGAACAGCAACTCATATTCCGCTTGGGAACCCTGCAGCCCAATGGTATCAATGTGGACTTCACCAGCTTCAAAATCTCCCTTTCCCCCACCGCATCCCAAAACCAGGCCAGTTCGTCCCCTCCCCCCACTGCACCACACAACCAGCCCGGCTCTTCCCCTCCACCCACTGCATCCCAAAACCAGTCCAGCCTGTCTCTGCCTCCCTAACCTGTTCTTCCTCTCACCTATCCCTTCCTCCCACCCCAAGCCGCACCTCCATTTCCTACCTACTAACCTCATCCCACCTCCTTGACCTGTCCGTCTTCCCTGGACTGACCTATCCCCTCCCTACCTCCCCACCTATACTCTCCTCTCCACCAATCTTCTTTTCTCTCCATCTTCGGTCCGCTTCCCCCTCTCTCCCTATTTATTCCAGAGCCCTCACCCCATCCCCCTCTCTGATGAAGGGTCTAGGCCCGAAACGTCAGCTTTTGTGCTCCTGAGATGCTGCTGGGCCTGCTGTGTTCATCCAGCCTCACATTTTATTATCATGAAAGCAGCCAACATTGTTCTGGCTGTTCCAGAAGCGCAGATCTAGAGGTCAACCTGATCTGTATCCAATTGTAGAGTGAAGTTATCGCCTATAGGTAACACCGATAATGATCGGTAAAGATACTGAACCATCTAAAAAGAAACCAAAGCTTTACAATTTCCATGTGGATGGAAAAATGTTTTTCTGTTCATAGCTGTAGAAGAGCATTTACCTTATGTGAGACCAAAGTATCTCAATAGGTTAAAAAAGGGGACTTTGAAATAACATCACACAATGGAACGTAGGCATTGCGGGCTAGGTCAAAATTTATTGCCTGCCACTAATTGCCCAGAGGGCAGTTAAGAGTCAACCACATCTGGAGTCACATGTAGGGCAGACCACACAAGAATGCAAGGTTTTCTTTTCAAAAGGTCATTTGTGAACTAGATAGGTTTTCAATGATAATTGACATTAGTTATATAATCAACAACTTGTTATTGAATTCAAATTTCACTATCTGTCATAGTGGGATTTGAAACCACGTCTTCAAAGCATTAACTTGGAGTTCTGGATTATAAATCCAGTGAAATTATCATTGTACACCACCACATTCCCTTTGAGGCTCCTAACAGTTTGCATTAATTGTAAGTGGGTCAATTATATATATATTTTTTAAAATAACGTGGAACAGTGGTCTGTAGGAGGAGGTTGGATTTTATTACCTTCCTGAAGTAGATATCATGGGTAGATTTCTATGGCCCAGATTGGAATAAACCAGATGGTGGAATGGAAAATATAGTCGCCAATCAGGCCAATTGGACATTCTACCTCACGTATGTTGACAAACTTCACAAAGTTAACGGAGAGAGAACTCCTCAGAACCTGCTTGCTTCTAAGAAGAAGGCAGGTTACAGTATTTTATGCTTACTTAATGACTGTGCCACATTTGCTTTTTTTTAAAATTCCGTAGCACGTAACTCAATGCCTTTTTTAACTAGTTTATCCACCTGTCTTGGAACCTTCAGAGATAGGTATATGTGGACACCATGCTTCCACTGATCCCTGGTGCCTCCCAGTGTCCCACTGATCATCATGTATTTCCATGCATTGTTTGTCCTGCTCAAGTGCATCATCTCATATTTATCTAGATTGAATTCCATTTGCCAGTGATCAGCTCATCTGACCAGCTGGCCTATATCCTCCTGTAGTCTAAGGCTATCCTTCTCATTATTTTCATATCATCTGCAAACTTACTGATCAACTCCCTTACATTCAAGTTTAAATTGTTTATCTACACCACGAACAGCAAGGGCCCTTCGACTAATCTCTGCAGAACTCCACTGGACACAGACATTCAGACACAAAACACCCTCGACTATCATCCTCTGCTTCCTGCTACTCAGCCAGTTTGGTATCCAAATTGCAAAATTTCCTTGGAACCCATAGACTATTACCTTGGCTACGAGTCTTGCTTATGGAACCTTATTAAAAAACCTCGCTGAAGTTCAAGTAGACTGCATCGAATGCATTGTCCTCACCAACACATCTGGTTACCCCTCTAAAAAATTCAATCAGAGATGTCTGAAGTATGTTTGATATGGGGAAGGCAAAAGTTTGTATTGGTCCAACTGAGGTCACCCTTCTTCAGATAAGGACACATTGCTGGAATAGAGCAGAGCCTTAAAATTCTCTGACCTTCACAGAACCCTGAATAAGCTGAAGCTTCTCGGGAATCAGTCAGAAATTCCACGTCTTAAAGTTTTTTGTCCTTCATTATCTGATATTGGCCATTTTCCCACTATGGTACAAATACTTTCTATCACGCTATATGATGGTTCATGGACACAAACCCCACTGTTCCACAGCACCATAGGAGAAACCTCCAGTGAATTACAGCAAAATATCACTTCTATTAATAATATTTTAAACCAGGGATAGATAGATATTGTAATTGGTTTTAATACATTTCTCATTTGTACAACCCACAGCAAAATTTCTCATTAGAACATACACGAGAAATATTTCCATCATTAATAAATTCTAAGTGCATCTTATAAAAGTTACCAAAATTGTCCATTTTTGAGTTGCTCAAAGTGTTGATACCTTCTTAAATAATTGAGCAAAGCTCAGTACTCTGCAATGATTGAAATGCATCAGTTACACTGAGCTACTTAATGTATGCCATCTTGTGATTTAACAGCACATTATTAAATAACAACATGAATTGCTTGCCATTTTGTGTACTTAAGTGGGGTCATATCTGCTGATGTGCAATATATTGACTGAGTTTCATAATAACACATATTCAGTCGACGCGATACTTATATTTATGTCTACTTGGACATGGAGGAAAAAGTCATTCTATCTTTTCCCAGATATGGAAGAAAAAAAAAATCCTGTGTTTTCCTCCAAGCAGTTTGTTTTAGGTTTTACGATTGCTTTGAAACATCTATGTTAATGGTAATCTTATTGGCACCCTGGAGCGCTAATGCACTGCTTGCAAGTATTTTCATCAAAGACTGTGGTTGTTTCGTACAGTTTAGTATTCTGCTCAATATGCTTATTTATCAGATCAAGAGACAGGCTAATTAGATGTCAGGTTTTTAGCCACATGACTTCAGGTCTTTAAACTTCAGGATACTTATGGTGTCATACTGACAGGTTTCACTCAAAAGCAGGCAGAGAGGAATAATACAAAAAGCAAATTCTATTATGCTACAAGGCAAACAGCCTGGCAGTATGCTATGCATTTTACAAAGAAACATTTGGAATTGAGCAAATTCTAAGCAAATGGCTCATTTGAAAGCATCAGTTGACTAATCAGCAAGTATTCTTTCTTGCACTAAATCTGCTGACTTTTATCTTTGTGAGTAAATAACATTATTTTTCTTCATTTTCACTGTCCATATTTTAACCCTTCCTGCCCGATTGGAATGGTATGGTTGCTATGTTCCTGTAGCTTTCTCACTACTTTGAGAATTTAATTCCTGGATTTTTAGAGAGTATGGTGGTCAGCTGTCACGGGTAGGTGGGAACCATGTAAAATTAAAACTTTGAGATCCACTATGTGATTCAAACTTAGATCAGCAATTTACACACTGTATTCAAGTGCTGATAAATGTTAATATGAGTTCTTATATCATATTCTTCCTTGTGGCCCAGGTGAGGCAGGAGATCCCCCTCTCAACCAATTCAGACTTTTTAATTCTTCCATGTACCAGCCTTTTTTTCCCTACCCTCCTAGCTGCAATTGGTCCAGAGCCATAACCATGTACTGCTGATCTTGCTGGGTTCAATGCTCTTAATCTCCTTTGGCGTCTAGCCACATTCCCATCCCATACTTGATACCTGTGATTGAATTCTGGACATGGCATCACTTCACAACAAAAACAAAAGTTACTGGAAAATCTCAGTAAGTCTGACAGCGTCTGTGAAGGAAAATACAGAGTTAATGTTTCGGGTCCGTTGACCCTTCCTCAGAACTGATGGTGGCTGGGAAAAGTCAGTTTACATGCAGAAAATAGGGCCGGGGCTGAATTAGGGAGTAAATGATAGGATAGAGCCTAAAGAGAGAGAAAAGCAGTTGATAACAATCAGGTTCAGAGGGTGAATAGTTATTAATGGGGTCTATTAGTGATTAACAACATGTGGCGTGTAGTGGCAGGCTATGTGGTAACAAGGCCTGGTGTGTGGGGCAGGGAACTGGGACATTGGAGAGATTAGGCCCAAAAATTATAGAACACAATATTGAGTCCGGAGGGCTGCAGGTTCCCCAAGTGGAAAATGAAGTGTTCTTCCAGCTTGTCTAGAGCTTCGCTAGAAAACTGCAGCAAACCAGAAACAGAGATGTTGGCCAGGGAATAGGGTGGTGTGTTAAAGTGGTGGGCAACAGGTAGTTCAGAGTCTTTTTTTGTGGGTAGAATATAGAAGTTCTGTGAGGCGGTCACCCAGTCTACGCTTCATTTCCCAAATGTAGAGGAGACCACTTTGTGAGCAGTGAATGCAGTAGACTAGATTGTGAGGAAGGGCAGGTGAATTGTTGCTTCACCTGGAAGGTCTGTTTGGGCCGTTGGATACTGGGGAGGGAAGAGATAAATGGGTAGGTGTTGCACCAAGGGGAAGGTGTCATAGAGCTGGTTGAGGGGTGTTGGTGTTGTGATTGAAGGAAGTGTGGGCCAGGGAGTCCTGGACAGAACGGTCCCTGCGGAAGATGGGCAAGGGAAGGGAGGGGAATAGTGTGACTTGCTGATTTTGAACAGCAAGGGGAGCTGAACGAGTAAAATGAGACTACTGGCCAAACCTTTCCATGAGGAAAACCCAACCTGGTGCCAAGGCTGGCAAATGAGTTCAGGTTACCAGGTAGTTTTATGAGCAATGCTGGAATGTATGGAGAATGTGAGTGTAGAAGTGGGCCAGTTAAGAACCTGTCTCCATTCTCTGAAACAACAACCCAACAAGTTTTAAATGCCACTTAAACCTCATCTGCCACCTCTCTTACTCCCATCAACCCCTGTGGCAGCCATGTCTCCTTAGAAAACCCATGCTACCCTTTACCATCGCTATAATGAATGTATCATCCAGGGTCCCTCAGATCATCCAAGCCATCAGGCCAGCATTTAAGGTAGCATGGTGGCTCATTGGTCAACACTACTGCCTCACAGCATGAGAGACCAGTGTTCTATTCCACCTTCAGGCAACTGTCTGCTTGGAATTTGCATGTACTTCCTGTGTCTGCATGGATTACCTTCGGCTTCCTCCCACAGTCCAAAGGTGTGCAGGTTAGGTAGTTCTCCCATAGTGTCCAGGAATGTGCAGGCTAGATATGCTAACCACGGGTAACAGGGGATAGAGTAAGTTAGGGGGGTATGTCTGCATGGGATGCTCTTTGGAGAGTCGGTTTGGACTTGATGGGCCGAATGGCCTGTTTCCATACCGTAGGAATTCTATGAGCATATCAACTGTATGCCCACTCGATGCTTACCAGAGCCACTCACCCAGCATGCGATAAAACCTTGATATTACTGGCTCTGAGACAATATAGTGGAGCAGTAAACTCACTGGAGGAGTAACCCAAGGGCCCAAGCTAATGGTTGGGGACATGGTTTCAATGGCCACTGTGGCAACTGGTTGAATTAAAAATTCATTTCACAATTCTGGAACTGAAAACTGGGGCAGAAGATCATAGGGACCTAAATGATGTGGGGAATGGCAAGAATTGTGGCAGAATTTCACAACAAATCCACTGACCTTCATCTCAATATCAGGAGGAGAGGACTGCACTTTTTATTCATCTACCAGGTGTTGGGGCAAGTTGTTTGCTAGGCAGAGGCAAGTTGCCAATGAAGCCAAAGTATTTCTTGTTAAATTACTTACCAACCGCACAACTGCCCTTTCTACACCCGAAAAGTCAGCTCTCCTGCTCCTCTGATGCTGCCTGGCCTGCTGTGTTCATCCAGCTTTACACCTTGTTATCTCAGATTCTCCTGCATCTGCAGCTCCTACTATCTCTGCCCTTGTTAAGTGCATTGAGCAAGCTAGACATTGAAAATTCTTGATAAAGAAGTCAGAGTGGGTGCCTCATGTGTTTTGGGGCACAACTGCATTTGTAAAATCCACCCCAATGCCCTAAGCATCTCGCCCTCCATTTCCAAGGCTAATCCAACTAATCTACACATCCCCGGACATTTCACCTAACCTGCTCATATTTAGATTGTGGGAAGAAACCAGAGGACACAGAGGAAAACCATGCAGACACGGGGAGAATGTGCAAACTCCACACAGACAGTTGCCTGAAGCTGGAATCAAACCCAGGACCCTGGCACTGTGAGGCAGCAGTGCTAACCACTGAGCGATCTCTTGTTGTAGTCTTTACTAATAATACTTACTTATGGGAGTCACAAATACCCAGTTTCCACTGCACATGAAGCTATTGTATAAAGCATCAGAGTAAATAGCAAAGCATTATTTTAAGACACTGCCAACAAAAGCTTTCCTTTCCGTCTCAATTCAGACTGGCATCAGCATTTTCTCCCTTTATGTTAGTTGGATTCATGCAGATAACTTGTGCCCTTCTTCTCAGCAAACACTGACATTCTCCTTCCCCCAGCCCCCAATGTTCCCACCTTTTGTCCTCCTGCTGTTCTGAGATATTGTTCATTGCAGGGATTATTATTAATAAGTGTGCCAACTTAAATTTTACAAAGTTTCCAGACAATTCTTACACTGAATAACATGAAGTATATTGCTAACCAATGAAAGTTGAAATGTATTTTGGTGCATCTGTTGTGTACACTAGGTCATGCCCATGTCTGATGCTATCTGATCTCTTTTGCATCTGTTCTCTTCCTTCCAGTTCCAATAAATATGGAACACTGAGACTAGTCTTAATATTTTTAGTCACATTCTACTGAATCTCACGGCACTGTAAGGAAAATAATTTTATCAATTAACGGCATGAACATATCATCACATTGGATAACTGTAAGGTTTTATAGTATCTTGGCTTATCCAGTAACCTAATATATATCGTAATTCTACTACAATGTCTTTTGATATAATTTTAGTGCATTAACTGATGCTGTGCAATGCAAACATTTGAAGGAGAAAAGGTCGGAAAGTGGAGTTGAGGATTCTCAGATCAGCCATAATCTCATTGAAAGGTGAATCTGACCTGATGAACTGGAAGGTCTACTTTTGCTCCTACATCTTATGATCTTATGGTCTACTGACTTAATCTTGCTGCTAAGCGGTTTATGCTAAGTAACAAGAACTGTAAGAATAATAACTAAACCGTGCAGCCATTAGATGCTCCTTTGCAATTGGAAAGATTTAAATCCTCTTCGGGTAGCATTGTTTGCAAGAAATTGACTATTATTCTGTATATATTTGTTTAAAAAAAGTATTAATTTGATTGGCAGCTGTATTCCAAAGGCCTCAAGCTCTCTCAGTTGCACCAAATGAAACAGACAGTTTTGTTGACAGACACAGGTCACATGGAAATGTACCGTGTGGTTTCAGTTAGAAATGGCATGAAACTGATCATCTGGAATTTATGCTCTGAGGCATGAGCCTTTGAAGTTTCAAACCTTGAAACATAATCTTGCTCATTCTGTCATCAGAATGTGGATTGTTTATTTTAAAACTTTTAACAATTCAAACAAACTTACTGAAAAATATTGTTCTTTATATTGTTATTTTATTAAATTATTTATCTTAAAACGAAGAAGGCAAATTTATGATTTTATACTTCACATTTTGAATTAAAATCTGCTTGTGAGAATGATTTTGGCAGATTTTATGACTACTGTTTACCAATTTAACAACGTAATTTGCCAATCTGCAGTCGTAAAAGTGGCCAGCATATTTCACCTTGTGGAAAGTGAGAGCTGACCTTGAGGTTCTGAATAAACACTCTGGCTTTATGAAAGTCTGAATTTCAAATGCCACTGCCATTTGGCTACACAGGTGCTGTTTATAGCAGTATCTGTCTGTGTGCTCTTTGACATTCTCCTCACACTACATGCTCAATTTGTGTGCTTTGAAATCCATTCCAGATTTGTGCAGCATTCTAAATCTGTCACTGCTTTTCACTTGCTGTTCCAACACTGCCATCCATCAGCAGGTGCTGATACTCGATGCCTCAAAGGAGGCACTGTGAGGATGAGTGCCAGCTGAAGGCCACTGGCCATCAGGCAGACTGCTGAAGTTGGTTTAAGTATCACACATAATGAAAGCTGCTGCAACCTGTACAACATGAAGCCATATTCAGGAGGAGAAAATACGACTGGCTCTTTGTAGCTGATCAGTTACAAAAATGTGTGGGATCCTTGTTTTTATCATGAATGCAAAACTAAGGAAGCTATGCTAAACTTTTTAAAATCTTTGGCCGCTGTTAATAGATGGGTTGCCAGGATCTTGGGGTTCCTGGAGAAGTTGTGGTTGGTTTTTTTTCCTTAGAAGAGAGACTTATAGACACTTTGAAAATAATGAAGGGTTTTGAGACTTCAGAAAGAAAAGCTGTTTCAAATGGTTAGGGGGTCAGTGAACAGGGGAGGGAGATTTAAGATAATTGGCAACAGAACAAGAGGAATGATGAGATGAATTGGCTGTTATGTGGCTGATCTGCAATGCACTACCTGATGGAGCGTTACAAACAGACTCAATAGTAATCTTCAAAACTAATTCGGACAGATATTTGAAAATAAAAGAAAGCTGCAGAGCTGTAAGGATGGAGTAGGAGAATGGGACTAATTGGATAGATCTTTCACAACACAGCACGGAGATATTAGCAAGTCTTTTGACAAGGTTCTGCATGACAGATTGGCAAGGAAAATAAAAGCTGCAAATCCAAAGGAAAGTGGAAATTTGCATCCAGAATTGGCTCAGGGATGAGAAGGAAAGTGTGGTGGTCAACAGGGGCTTTTCTTTTAATGGCCTGTATATTACCGATCAGACTTAAAAGTCAGTAGCATGAATAAGAATTTTATAGATAAAAAAGTAATATGTATGTTGATAGTGGGGAAGAAAGCTGTGGCCTGCATGAAAATATAAATAGATTTGTCTGGTGGGCATAAAAATAGCAAATAGAATTCAACCCAATGTGGGAAATGTGGGATAATAACATTGGGCAGAACCAACCATGCAAGAAAATACACTATAAATATTAGGATGCTGAGAATTGTAGAGGAGCAGAGAGGTGCCTGTGACAGGGATAAGTCCAACTGGTTAGAAATCCATATGAAGTGCTTCCCTTTATTAGCCGGTTAGGATTACTGATAGGCCACCCTGGCAATAACAGTGGCTTCATAGAACAGGGACCTGTTAGATTCTTTCAGCATGACACTTGCCTTTCCACCACTGCCAATCTGCCAGTATCCTCAGCTAGTTCAGATTGTTGCCACCCATTCTGAGATAGTGCTGAACATTACTGTGCCTTCAGGTAATCAATGGATAACCCTCATACACAGTAGGCATCCTCTGGCTTGATAATGGGTTAAATACAGGGTTTACCGATACAGTGGACCAATAGGGGAATAAAGGCATCATGACCTGAGCCATTATATCAGGAACTCACCAGCATAACAGGCTGAGCTGGCTGCACAATAACTCCACTTTTGGGGAAAGAATTCCTTGCGGTACATTTAGGCATTTAGATGTGTTGCCCATACAGATTTATGTTTAGGTAATAGCATTCCAAACTCTGGGAAAGACTGTTATCCCAAATAAGCTGTGTGCATGTTCCTCTTGTTTCTGCCTGGTTAGAGAGAACACAATGTCCTCTCTCCTATGAGGGGCATCAATCTCTCCCACTTTCAGCCAGGAATGGAAAATTGGGAGATATCAGAAATAAAGACATTCAAGGTGAAGATCTCTCACAGTTTTTGGCAGCACCATCCTATGCTTTCGCTGAAGATGCAAGATGTAGAAAATTTCTGTGACCACCAATTCTTGCTATAACCAGGCCAGAAATGGTCAAAGAATTCCTCTCTTTTTCCCTCTCCTCGTTTGGCTGTGGCAGGTACTTTATTATTTTGATAACAATGTTCTTGGCAGTTTAGTGAGTACTTAACTGTTCACATGCTCACATCATAAAGGTTTTATTAAGTTTAACAAAATGAAAGATTTAGGTTAAAACATTTAAACTACATTCTAACTTCTGCATATGCATACAATCCACATGCTTGAAATCCATACCACAAATAGAAATTTCAATAGTGGAGAACATATTGGATTTCATCAAAAAAGGAAATTCAAAGTCTGTAGCATAATCTTTATCTGTGGCTGCAGATAAAATCTTATATTCTTGCTTGGCTTGAAGTGGTTAATGCAGTTTGAAGTTGTAGGTGCTGCTGTGGAGTTAAAGTTTTGCTTTAAAATCTCTACTTATTGCAAATAGACGCAGAGATCAAGCTTTGTGAATTGGGGATAGAGAGAGAGAGAGAAAGAGAGAAGAAGGGAGATGCTCCACTCAGTGCAACTTCTAGTTCCAATTTTTTGCAAACCATGTACTGAAACATGATGGCATTGTGCAACTTCTCCCTTCAGTTGTCAGGAATTCAAACAGTACTTGTATACTCAGTTATGACTTGATCAAATCCAGTATGAGAATTATGTCCAAGAGAGGTCCAGTTGGTAAAAGCAATTGAATGGTTCATCTTATGAAGTTGTGTCACGTGCTCATGAATTGGAAGGCATGAAGTTAGAATTTGTTGGTAAAAATGATAGTGGGGATTAGCAGTGTGTCATCCCTTTAAGAGATGACATTTCTTTCAGTGTTTAGAGTTAAAATGGATGTCTGACCAGCAGCTTGAAGTGCAGGTGCACAGAGAGAGCACCCGAATGGAAACATTTACTATTGAACAGCCAAGTAGCATTTTTACCAAGACAACAAGTCCTTTCAAATTTAGCCAATCAGTTTAAATCAAGTCCTAAGATGCTAAATTTAAAGCTGATGGTGTTGACAACATGGCACTAATCCTATGGAAGAAATGCTGTCATGTCATCATGGGTATAAAGATGAGGACATTTGGAAAACCAGGGAGAGCCAACTGCCAACTGCCTAAAGGCAACACCTTTTAGCTCCCAGAGAAAGCGCCATCTAATTAAAATGGTACCATGGCACTTCTAGCTGAAAGTCCTCACAGAAGCAATTACAGAGAAAAAAAAATCCCTGACAGTGGAATCAGTAGAAGAAAGGTATTTGTGATGTGAGATCGACAAGAGAAAGGCTGGAGAAGGCAGAGTGTTCCAAAAGACAGTCTGTGCAAACTTGGAGAGATCAAGTTTTAAATATCATTGACTTATTAATTGGGTTTATATAAGTGGGACATATGTTTATTTGAATTGCATTTCAGTAGAATTTAGACCAATTAGGGAGTAGTTAATACTTAGGTGGGAATTGTACAGTTTGTTAGTAATTCTGCTAATTTTTTCATTGTTAGGGTTAAATAAATAAATTATCTCCTGTTATTGATAAGGAGGATCAGAGATTTTGTTTCTTTCAATTGATTATGAGTTTCTCTGGATGTTTCGGGGGTAATTATTAGCAGGGGGCATCTACTCCCATCATAACAGGTTGGGGCTTGTGTTTTGGTTTATTCATCATTTGGGTTCAGCCATTCCCGCTCTGTAATAAAGATACCTTGATAACTTAGGGAGAGGGCTATTTACCATTTCTAAAGAACTTATTGTCTTTTAATGAGTTTGGAAAACTTGTTGTCATCTCCCATAGCATTGAAATAGGAAGGAGCGATGGTATTAGTTAGAATTGGCTATCTTGCTGCAAGTCAATCATTTGTTCAAACAAATAAGCTACCCTTTCGTGAAGTCAAATATATGATCCAGCCAACAAGCTAGATATAAATGTTTGATCTAAGCATCCTTTTTGTAAAACAGTGATAAGGCATACAATTATGCTGGCTGCATGAAGAAATCAGTAATGCACACCCCTGGCTGTGTGGTAGGCCTCTAACTGGTACATAAGAGAAACTGTGTCATCGCAGGTATACCCCAAGTGAAACATGTTTATGTTGCCCAATCAGCGTTGACTCCATTTTGTTTTAGGAGAGCTACTGCACCTTCAAGTTAAAGTAGAAAACAGCAAGCAAGACACAACAGGAAGTGGTGAATTGGAGGCAGGAAGCAGTAGGTAGCAAATGAGAAGTGATGAGTAGGAGAGAGGAAGTGGTAAAATGGGAGGAGGAAGTAATGACTGAGAGGTAGGGGCTGGGAAAAGGGAGGGTAAGTTGTGACGGAGGTGTGCTGTCTGTGGCAAATAGGAGATGGGATGTAGTAAGTATGAAGGAGGAAGTGGGAGTGTAGGGCTTCAAGAAACAAATCACATTAATTGTAAATAAAAGATTACTATTACAGACATGTGTTTACTAATAATGAGTTATAATTATAGTGAGTTTCAAAATGTGTTACCATTGGAGGACTAGTTAAAAAAGAAAGTGGCTGTAGTGGAATATTTAAAGTTGGAATAGCTGAATAAAGATGTTTGATCCAAAATATTTACTGAGATTAGCACTGAGATTAAAGAAATACTCCTTGAAAATCCTGGGTGCATAATGATATCCTGCTGAGAGGCTTTCGCCCTTTTGTCAGTCTCCATAAGTCAACAGTTTGTCCTCTTCCTGTTACCTCTTGTCAATCTCCCTTGGATGCTCCAAGTCTTGGGAATAGTCGCCAAAACACTCAAGTGACCCGGTCACAACCCTCTAAGTAAGAATAAAATTCGTCTTCACGTGCAGTGTGACTCCATGTTGCATTTACCATCTTTAAAACAATGATAGAAAATTCACAACACTTCGAAAAAACTTGGACAGAGCGAGTAAACAGCAACTGATCAGAATGCAATTGATAATCCCTCACAAGAATGTTAGCGAAGACGTTTTCCTGCCAGTGAATGTATGTTCAGTTGTATGTATTCGTGACAGGGTGTAAACTGGAGCAATGATGCTATAGAAGGTAGTGCAGGTGTCAAACTAGTATTATACATTGACTGATGTTTTTTGATCTGCCAACTCATCATGCTTCAGGTGCCTCTTGTGAATGTCTGCACTAACTGCCCTAAATCAAAAAGGATTTCAGTAGAGGTTGCCGCAAAAGTGCTTGCACTGCATTCACAGCACTTTTAAGTAATTCTGATGGAGATTTACACAAAGGCACCTCGGCTAAAGACCGGATTAGGTTTCTCTATTATATCTTCCACAAATGAAATGCCTGCCAGCATTTAGAGTTAGAGTTTCAATGCACAAAATGGTCACTTTGATGAGGTAAGAGAAGGCTGTGTACGATGGTGAAGCCATACTCCTGACATGAATTAGTGTCATCGGGGAATCGGAGGAGAAAGCTGGATAACAAAACCAAATGACCTCACGCTGCTTTACCAAAGAGGAGGTTGAATGTTTAAATGATTTCCTCCTTCCCCACAAAGGTACATTAAATGTGATTTCATATGAGGGATCTTACAGCTAAGGAATTACTGAATGTTTTATGTCTAGGTAAGTTGTCTTTGTGTTGAACCTCAGTAGATGGGGAAGACAGTAAATGAATACTTTGCACCATTTTTTACTGTGAAGAAAAAATTGGAGACTAGAGAACTCAGGAAAATAAATATTGATGTTTTGAAAACAGTTCATATTACGGAAGACAGTGCTGGAAGTCTTAGAAAATATAAAGGTGAATAAATTTCCAGGACCTGATCTGGTGAACAACAGGATATTGCAGGAAGTTAGGGAGGAAATGGTGGGGACCCTTGCAGAAATATTTGTATCACCTATAACTACAGATGAGGTGCCAGATAACTAGAGAGAGGCTAATGTTGTAAGAAGGGGTGTAAGGAGAAGCCTGGGGTCTACAGACATGTGAGTCTGACTTTGCTGGTGTATGAGTTGTTGGAGCTGAATCTGAAAGAAAGAATTTATATGCATTTGGAGAGACAAGGAATGCTTAGGAAAAGTCAACATGGTTTTATGTGGGAAAAACTGTGTCTCAAAATTTGATTAAGTTTTTTGAGGAAGTAACCAAGAAAATTGATGAAGGTAGAGTGGTAGACATTGTTTACTCGGACTTTAGCAAAGCCTTTGAAATGGTTCAGCATGGTGGACTAATTAGTAAAGTTAGATCACATGGGATTCAGGGTGAGTTTGACAAGCAGACTCAAAATTGGCTTAACAGCAGGAGACAGACAGTCATGGGTGGAGGGTTTTATTTCAGACTGGAGAACTAGGACCAGCAGCATTCCGCAGGGATTGGTGCTGGGTCCACTTTTGTTTGTTATTTACATAAATGATTAGAGAATGATGAGAATACGATGAGAATATAGAAGGCATAGCTAATAATTTGCCGATGACAAGTTTGGTTGTACAGTAGACAGTGAAGAAGATTATCTAAGATTACAAGCAGATCTTGATCATTCGGGTCAATGGGGCTGATGCGTGGCGGATGGAGTTTAATTTGGATAAATACGAGGTGTTGCATTTTGCCAAAGGAAACAAGGGCTGACTTATACAGTTAAAAGTCGGCCTTGGATAGCATTGTAGAACAGAGAGACTTAGGGGTTCAGATACATAATTCTTTCAAGTTTGCATCTCGTGTAGACAGGATGGTGAAGAAATCTTTTAGAACACTTGCCTTCATTGCTCAGACCTTTGAGTATAGAGTTGGGACGTTATGATGAGGTTGTACAGGGTGTTGTTAACACCTCTCCTGGTCCAGTTCTTGTTGCCCTGTTATAGAAGGGTATTATTAAGTTAGCGAGGGTTCAGAGAAGATTTCCCAGGATGTTGTTGGAAATTCAGGGCATAAGTTATAAGACGAGGCTGTGTAGTCTGGGGCTTTATTTACTCGAGTGTAGGAGGTTAACATTTTAGAGGTTTGTAAAATCCTACATTAGGTGAATGGCAGGTGTCCTTTTACGAGGGTGGGAGATCCTAAGATAAGGGAACATATTTTAAGGTGAGAGAAGAAAGATTTTAAAAAGACATGACAGGCAATTTATTTATACAGAGGGTGGTTCATATGCGGAATGAACTTCCAGGGGAAGTGGTGGATGTTATAACGTTTAAAAGACATTTCCATAAGTACATGAGTAAGAAATGTTTGGAGGGATATGAGCCACAAGTAGGCAGATGGGACTAGTTTAGATGGGATTATGGTGGGCCTGGGCCAGTTGGGCTGAAGGTGTATTCTGTGCTGTATGATTCTATGACTCTATAACCATCCATTTTCACTGTGAGTGTCAAGGCAGCTGTCATAGAAATTTTAACCTTTCTAATCTCAATCATATGATCCTCAACTGTTATCATACCAGATAATCCCACTTTCCTGCCTCGGGATATGGATACTTGAAGCATCTGTGCCAATTGCTGGCCAAGGAACAGGCTGCCATCTGCTGCTCATTCATTCTCTGACAGAACTGAATTTTCCATTTTAAAAATAGTTGCTAGAGTTTCATGCCAGTGCATTCTATCAGTGTAATCAAATACAGAAGGTCAATAAATGGCAGCTAGACTCAGTAAGTTCTATTTGATTGCAATTGAAATTGAATTGTGTGATTTCAGCGCCTACACATTCCTGTAGCATTTGCATTTAGCAGGAAGTAAACAACACACTGTCTCATGGTAAAAAGGCATCCTTGCAACATAAGAATGAGATCCAAATTAAGGTCAGAAACTAAAACTGAATCTTATCAACTTCAAATCTGTTGTTCTGTCCAAATTCCCTTCCATCCTGACACTGTCACATATTTCTTCTTCAGTTTTCTGTATCTGGCTTTCCCGTGGGAATGTAGAGCACAGCAGCTCTCAGAGAGCTCCATCACTGTGCTGTAAGGTCAAGGAAAGACAGGGTTCACCTTCATTAATGAACCCAGCTGCTGTATAATAAGTTTGAAGGTGAAGTGTGAATGTTTGTGAACAGATGAATGTGTACATGTGTAAGGTGGTAGGTTGGGTGAGTGAAGTCACAGATGGATGTGGTGATGAGGATGTGCTGTGATACATTGATAGATTGAGTTTCAATCAGATCTGGAGGTAGTCAGGAGGTCAGTGGGGTAGGTCCATTTTTGGTAGGGCAGCCATGTAGTTGGAGGAGCACAGCAGGCCAGGCAGCATAAGAGGAGACAGAGGTTGATGTTTCGGGTCAGAGTCCTTTAGGAAGAAGGGACTTGACCCAAAATGTCAACTTTCCTGCTCATCTGATGCTGCCTGGCCTGCTGTGTTCCTCCAGTTCCACATTGTATTATCTCTGACTCCAGCATCTGCAGTTCGTACTATTTCTGGGTGAGTTATAACCCAACAGCGAAGCCTCTTCCAAGGATGCCCATCTTGAAGAAGTTATCCTCCTCCCTCTGGAAATATCTCAGTGCATCTTTCTCACACTGCAACCCTCTGGTAATCTCCTCGGCCCTGAAACTCTAGGAAGAAGGGTCCTGACCCAAAACGTCAACTTTCCTGCTCCTTTGATGTTGCCTGGCCTGCTGTGTTCCTCTGGCTGCACACTGTGTCATCTCTGACTCCAGCATCTGCAATGTTTTGCTGGAATGTTGGGTGGTTGAGAAACTGATGGAAACAAAAATTCGAGAAGAAATTGATAGTCACATTTGAAGGCAATTGCAGATTAATTAAGATTTAGTTGCTGGTATCTTTTGAAAAGGTAACCAAGAGGGTTGATAAGGGCAATGCTGTTGAAGTGGTGTATGTAGACTTCCAAAAGTCATTCAATATCGCACTGTATAACAGACTTGCGAGCAAAGCTCGAGTTCATGGAAAAAAAGAGACAATGGCAACATGGATCCAAACTTGAAGAGGTACTGAGGACCCATTAAAACAGGTCTTGTTAACTCTGTTTTCTCCTTCACAGATGCTGCCAGACCTGCTGAGCTTTTCCAGCAACTTCTGTTTTTGTTCCTGAGTTACAGCGTTTGCAGTTTTTTCAGTTTTTATACAATATCCTGACTTCATTTAACCTTATATAGCATGTTGCACCCATTTCTGTGAAGATTATGTGAAGATGTTTGTAAAAATGGTTCCAGGGATCAGGATGAGGATAATTTGGGGAACTTAGAATTGTTTCCTTTGGAGAAGGAGAAGTTGGAGAGGAGATGTGAATGACATTTTCAATATTATAAGAGGTATGGGCAGTGTACATGTGAGAAAATGTTCCTCCTTATGAAAGATCAACAAAGAGTGGACACAGACTTAAAGTAAAGCTTTTGGACCCAACTGTTGAACATCTCCTGCCTCTACAAAGTTATGGCCATTTTCTCTGGTGGAATAAGTCCGGAAAACGGGAGATAATCTTAAAATTACAGTTAATCCAATTTTGGAGTAAAATCAAACGGCATATTTTGCCACAATAAATACTCAAAACTTGGAATAACATCCCTCAGAAGGCTGTGGATAATGATTTAATTGAAATTTCAAAGACTGAGGGAGATCAATCCTTGTTTAAGTGTCTCAATGAAATACAAAATCATAGCAGTGCAAAAGAGGCTGTTGATTAATTAGTGGCTATTTTAATGTCAGAGGTACTTGAAGGAGGCAGTGGAAATGCTGGGAAAGTGTGGGTTGCTTTAATATTTAAATGCTTGGGTCCCCATGCCCCTCCTTGTAAATTTCAAAAGTTCAAAAGATATCCTGCTTCAAGATAGAAAATGTATAGCAGATTATCTGTAAGTTTAATAAAATTCTCAGGGTTTAATTATGGTGGAGTGTATTCCAAACAATGTCAAATCCGAGCACTGTCTGACAGCTTCCCAAAGGAACCAGTTACTGGTGCAGACCATAATAGATCCAGTGTTGCTGAGACCCTGGAAATGTCAAAACAACGACAGCTACCAGCCCAAAGTGTATCATGCAGCATGCTCTCCTAAGACAAGCAAAAAATAACTGTCTGATCCTTGATAGATTTGCTACAATGAGGAATGCTTTTAGATAAATTTATACAGCCATCTAATCTGCTCAACGTAACTCAATAACTGTAGTCTTTTTCTTTTTTTGCTAAGCTTAACTAAAAGGTTACATAATGCATTCATCTGTGCCAAGAAGCAAGTCCAAAACAGAATTATCATTCCACATGTGTTTCATTCATTATTTTTTTTTGTCACCTCATCTTCTGAAAACATTGACTCAAATGCAACACATAATTACGCTGGTATGCTGCCAGGTGTCATTATTGATATGCAAGCCTTGGTATTGAGTGTTGGCAGGCTTCTTGATCCTGGATCTTAATGTATGTTAAATCCTGCTTTAACCATTACCCTGTGCTCACCAACTCCTGGTTAAAGTACACCTTGATTTTAAATTCTCATCCTTATTATCAAATATGTCTCTGACCTTACCTTACTTGCTATCTTTGTAACCTTTACAGCTCTCCAATGGGGCCTGCTTCAATTTTGTCCTTTCAGGCACCTCTGATTTTAATTTCTCCTTCACTGCGCCTTCAACTGCAGAGATCCGAAATGCTGGAACTTTATTCCTGAATGTTTCTGCCCCTACGCTAATCTTTCTTTCTCCCATTTATTTCTGGACACCTAGTGGTTCAATCGAATTTGTGGCCTTCTTCTCTCTCTCTCTCTCTCTCTCTCTCTGTGTGTGTGTGTGAGACAGAGAGAAAGAGAGAGAGAGAGAGACAGTGTGTATGAAAGGTACGAGGTATCTATTGCCTTTTGTGACACAATGCCACTTTTCCCCAGCGTGACCTTCTTTACTTTCCTTCTTTGCCCTATTCTCTCATTCAGCTTTTCACTGTTCAACACTGCCATCACCACTTCCTTGTTCAGCTTTATTACTCACCACTTCCTTTCCTGAATCCTTCCACTTGCTGCTTCACTCCAGGACCCTCCTGTGAGAAGCTCCACTGCTTCCTCCATCTTGCTACCTTTCTGTTGATCCCTGG
Source organism: Stegostoma tigrinum (assembly GCF_030684315.1). NCBI lineage: Eukaryota > Metazoa > Chordata > Chondrichthyes > Orectolobiformes > Stegostomatidae > Stegostoma > Stegostoma tigrinum. The sequence continues at coordinate 75,352,613 of NC_081356.1, forward strand.
TCCCCCGTAAAAGTTTGGAAGAGGAAGCAATAAGTGGGAGAATGGAGAGCAGGGAATAAATGAGAGAGAGAGAGATGATATGTGGAAACGAGTCAGTTTCAGGAGAAACTACAAGTGAATGCTCAATAGAGATAGTTAGTATGCAGTATTTCTTTCATATCTCGTAGAACTAACCATAGATTTTACGTTGGTTTTACTGGGAAAAAAAATGATTTACTCCAAGTTGTTACTCCTAATGTTGTGATTTTCAGGAACACAACTACAACTTTAAGTGAGAATTTACTGCAGATGGTGTTTGTGTTTAAGAATATGGCATCAGAAGCTTAACTAGGGAATTGGAAAAGATGCTGAGATGCCAGTCTAATTTGATGTGTCAGAGTAGATGCTATGGGGAATGGAACTGGTGACAATAATGCAGAGTTTCTGATAAATATCTGTTTCTCAATATTTAATTGGAGAAAATTGTCCTCAAATTCTCAATTCTGGAGCAGTGTGACAATAGAGAAGCAGGTCAAGAGGGCAAGATAAATGCCAGAATTTAGAATGGGGTGTTAACAACATTTCAGTAAATAAAGTCACCATAATCGTACCAGACTGTACACCTGTTCTGTCACTAGAGAGAGATGACTGGCATTTGTTTGACTTGAGGATTGCCAAACTTCAGCCAACAGGCGAGGATGGAAAGGCAAAACTTCCATAGTGACCTCAGTTGGTTCAGAAATTGAAATGTTGACATCAATCTGTGTTACAAAGCAACCATCCAGCCAGCTGAGCTAACAAACTTCTTTGTCAACCTATACATGAAAACTGAGCTTGCACATTCTTAATTAATACCAAGGAGCATTCTGCAGGTAGGGAGTTCATTTAAGGGTTATTTCTTGTGTACCCCAGAGATAAAGATATACAGACAATTAAAGAAAGTAAAGCAGGAAATCCTTTGGCTTTGATCTGTTAGTAAGAATGTTAATGGTTTAAGTATCTTTACCTTATCCACCCCCAGCTAAGTAGACCAAAAAGCCAAATTTATTGTCATCTTGAAACTTCACTTAAGAGAGGTTTCAGATCATTAAAGGTCCTGCAATGAAATGTCCACCCTGCTGAGCAATTTTCAGACTAACAAAATAGTCCTTAGAGTAGAAGTCCCGGTATTTTATGGCAGAAATAACTCTATAAGATAATCAATATTGGCATAAATGATCCTTACTTAAAAATCTAGGATATTATTATCTGTGTGTTCACAAAGAATTATGTATGAGATTACAACCTTACAATACTTGTTTCTGAATATGTATTATGAGAATCAATTCTGCATTGCATTATCGTCGTAACCTGTATATCATAGAACTTATTGTAATAAAAGATCCTTTTAACATGACAATTCTGCTTTAAAATTTACATACAATTTTAAATCTATCATGAGAGACAATTGGGTATTCAAACAAGTACATAAGAAAGATTGCATACACCGTTAAATATAACCTCTTAATAGGATACAATGTCCTTATCCCAAACAGAAAGAGAAGGTCTTGAGGAAAGGCCGTCAACTCTTCGCAGCAAATCAAGAAATGCTGTTCTCGTCTGCATATGTCTTACTTTTTGCTTTATTCTGGCTATAAGGAAATTTGACTTTGTGGCCCAGCAAAATAAGCTGTTAATATTTATTGCTAAATCTTACAGAAAAACAAATTCTTGATGGATGACAATAACTCCTTTTTACAAGACATTTATCTGGCATAAGCAATGTGTCAAGTGCAATGTTGGTAATGCCAATACACCCCTTTGTCTGTCTGCAGCACTGTCTGACAGTTCAGCCCTGGCGACCTGACACTGCTTTGGTTCCGAATAAAACCGAAAGAACTGCGGATGCTGGAAATCAGAAACAAAAGAAGAAACTGCTGGAAAAGCTCTGCAGGTCTGGCAGCATCAGTGGAAAGTTAATTTTTCAGTCCTTTGACCCTTTCTCAGAACTGGACCCAAAACATTAACTCTGATTTCTCTTGACAGATGTCATCAGGCCTGCTGAACTTTTGTAGCTATTTCTGTTTTTGCTGCTGCTTGGATTCTGCTTTAAATATAACAGTACTTGCTGGATTAATTTGATGGTTTTCTTATAAGAGTGGAGTCAAGTGAAGTCAGTTATACAGCGCTGGATGTGAAGGAGACCCATTGGAGAAGGTATGGTTGACTGTGCCAAAAAGCTGCCAAGAAGTCAGGGAACACCAGTGGACATACTGCATTTTTAAAAATGCAACCATTCTCATGGTGTGGATGAAACTAAAAGCCGCACTACTGGCAGGTGCAGTCGACTTTCTGACTCAGTAATGTGGAAGGTACAGTAATAGTTATCAAAGTCAGGGCAGTTTGTAATTTTGAAGAGAAATTAGAAGTGACCATCAGGTGTGCCGGATGCCCTTCTCTATCTTGGTGGTAGCGATTATGTGGATGGAAGATATTCCCAAAGGCTTTAAAAGAATGAGCAACACATACTGGAGTACGAAGTGTCTTGACAAGACAAATACTGAGAGATTGGTTCCCAGGCTGGAGAACCTGGTCAAAGAGGTTCCGTTTCAGGATAAGGGCCTAATCATTTAGGACTGAGAGGAAGAGAGCTCATGACTGAGTCTTCAGTCAAAGTGTTGTGAATCTTTGGAGCCCTCTCTACCAAACAGGATAATGGATGCGCCATCAATGAACATACTTATGGCTGAAACGGTCAGATTGTTGGTCTCTCAGGAAGGTAAACAATACTGAGAGAGGTTAAAAAAAGTAATTTGATGTCCAAGGTTGGCTGTAATCACATTGAATGGTCGAGCAGACTCGCTGGCGTAGTGTATCTCTTGTGTGCTTAAATGAAAGATATAATTCAAGCTGGTGTAAAATTCAGATTATATCATTTGTGACTTAGCTTAGAAACAATTCAGCATAGTGGCAGCTTTGGAAACCTCATGGGCTTACATTTCTTTAACTCCTTCTCCATCAAGTTCTGATTGAAACCCTGGCTTCGTTTGCTAGACTCTTAGATGAGAAAAACGGATCACAATCAGTAACTGAATGGCTCATGTTCGAAAAAAAAAATAGGTACTGTAAGATAACAGATTGACTGTACAATTAGTCAAGAATTGAAGAATCTAATGAAGCAAGGCAACAAATCCTGTTTCAGATGCAAATGTTAACATAGAACATAGAACAGTACAGCACAGAACAGGCCCTTCAGCCCACAATGTTGTGCCGACCATTGATCCTCATGTATGCACCCTCAAATTTCTGTGACCATATGCATGTCCAGCAGTCTCTTAAATGTCCCCAATGACCTTGCTTCCACAACTGCTGCTGGCAACGCATTCCATGCTCTCACAACTCTCTGTGTAAAGAACCCGCCTCTGACATCCCCTCTATACCTTCCTCCAACCAGATTAAAACTAAGACTCCTCATGTTAGCCATTTCTGCCCTGGGAAATAGTCTCTGGCTATCAACTCTATCTATGCCTCTCATTATCTTGTATACCTCAATTAGGTCCCCTCTCCTCCTCCTTTTCTCCAATGAAAAGAGACTGAGCTCAGTCAACCTCTCTTCATAAGATAAGCCCTCCAGTCCAGGCAGCATCCTGGTAAACCTCCTCTGAACCCTCTCCAAAGCATCCACATCTTTCCTATAATAGGGCGACCAGAACTGGACACAGTATTCCAAGTGCGGTCTAACCAAAGTTTTATAGAGCTGCAACAAGATCTTACGACTCTTAAACTCAATTCCCCTGCTAATGAAAGCCAAAACACCATATGCTTTCTTAACAACCCTGTCCACTTGTGTGGCCATTTTAAGGGATCTATGTATCTGCACACCAAGATCCCTCTGTTCCTCCACACTGCCAAGAATCCTATCCTTAATCCTGTACTCAGCTTTCAAATTTGACCTTCCAAAATGCATCACCTCGCATTTATCCAGGTTGAACTCCATCTGCCACTTCTCAGCCCATCTCTGCATCCTGTCAATGTCCCGCTGCAGCCTACAACAGCCTGCTATACTGTCAACGACACCTCCAACCTTCGTGTCGTCTGCAAACTTGCTGACCCATCCTTCAATCCCCTCATCCAAGTCATTAATAAAAATTACAAACAGTAGAGGCCCAAGGACAGAACCCTGTGGAACCCCACTCACCACTGACTTCCAGGCAGAATATTTTCCTTCTACGACCACTCGCTGTCTTCTGTTGGCCAGCCAATTCTATATCCAGACAACTAAGTTCCCCTGTATTCCATTCCTCCTGACCTTCTGAATGAGCCTACCATGGGGAACCTTATCAAATGCCTTGCTGAAGTCCATCTACACCACATCCACACCTCGACCCTCATCAACCTTTCTAGTCACATCCTCAAAGAACTCGATAATGTTTGTGAGGCATGACCTGCCCCTCACAAAGCCGTGTTGACTGCATTTAATCAAGCCATGCTCTTCCAGATGGTCATAAATCCTATCCCTCAGAATCCTTTCTAACACCTTGCAGACGACAGACGTGAGACTTACTGGTCTGTAATTGCCAGGGATTTCCCTATTTCCTTTCTTGAAGAGAGAAATTACATTTGCCTCTCTCCAGTCCTCAGGTACGACTCCAGTGGAGAGCAAGGATGCAAAGATCTTCGCAAGTGGCGAAGCAATTGCATTTCTCGTTTCCCAAAGCAGCCGAGGACAAATCTGGTCCAGGCCTGGCGACTTGTCAATCTTAATGCTGGACAAAATTTTCAGCACATCAGCTTCCTCTATCTCTATCCATTCCAGCATGCACACCTGCTCTTCAAAGGTTTCATTCACTACAAAGTTCATTTCTTTCATAAAGACAGAAGCAAAAAACTCATTTAGGGCTTCCCTTACCTCCTCAGACTCCACACACAAGTTCCCTATGCTATCCCTGATCGGCCCTACTCTTTCTTTGACGATTCTCTTATTCCTCACATAAGTGTAAAATGCCTTTGTGTTCTCCCTAATCTGTTCTGCCAAGCCTTTCTCGTGCCCCCTCCTGGCTCTCCTCAGACCATTTTTGAGCTCCTTCCTCGCCTGCCTGTAATCCTCTAGAGCTGAGTTTGACCCTAGCTTCCTCCACCTTATGTAAGCTACCTTCTTCCTTTTGACGAGAAGCTCCACCGCTCTCGTCATCCGAGGTTCCTTTATCTTACCCCTTCTTGCCTGTCTCAGAGGGACATATTTATTCATCACTCGCAACAACTGTTCCTTAAACAGTCTCCACATGTCTATAGTGCCTTTACCATGGAACAATTGCTCCCAGTCCATGCTTCCTAACTCATGTCTAAACGCATCATAGTTTCCTCTTCCCAATTAAATATCCTCCCATTTTGCCTAATCCTCTCCTTCTCCATAGCTATGTAGAATGTGAGGCAGTTATGGTCACTATCACCAAAATGCTCTCCCACCACAAGATCTGATACCTGTTCTGGAGAAAGATCAGCTAAAAATCCGTATTGATCAGTCTCTCAGATCTAGGATTGTCGTTTAAATTATTTGTGATATTTGGACCTGAAATTATTATGCTTCATCACTAGAGAGTGGAAAAATGATTGATTTGCACTAGAAGTCACAATGTAATTAATAAATGAATTGCAAAGCACACGGAAACATGGGCCAGCTTCACTCCTGTTGATGGCTTCTATTCACTTATTTAGAGTGCAGAGAGTGCAGTTGGACCTGATGTGAGGGAGACTGGCTGCCCCTCAGCAACTCTGCTAGTTTCATCCTCAACAAACGCCAGTAGATTTGTCAAGCACGATTCACCCTTCATAAATCCATGTTGACTCTGACCAATCCTGTCACTGTTTTCCAAGTATTCTATTATTAAATGTTTTATAATGGATTTAAGCATTTTCCCCACTAATGATATCTGGCTAACTTTTATACAACTCACTGTTCTTTGTTAAAGAGTGAGTTAAATTAGATACTGTCCAATCCATAGGAACTCAACACTTTCAACACAATCTGCTCTGAATGTGACAGAGTTGTTAAATAGCATATTCGTCTTATCAGTCATAATATAACCATCCAAAGGCAAGTGAAAGCATCCTCGTTCCTGAGGGACTGTTTAAGAGAAAAGTCTTGTGGCAAAGCCTTTGATCATTCCTGACTGATGAAGGATGCTGGGGAGGCAAGAAAAAACAAATGTTATGGAACATAAAGGGGTTGATATTGGTCTTTGCTAATGGCATTCACAAATTGGCAAACCATTTAACAGTTTCTTATTTTTCATATTTATCAATGGGAAAAAAAGACTATGAAACTCCAGCTCTTCGCAATATATAGAAATGATTTGGATGAGGGATCAAAATGTACCATTTCCAAGTTTGCAGATGATAGCAAGTTGGGTGGGAGGGTGAACTGTGACAAGGATGCAGGGTTCCTTCAGTGTGATCTCAACAGGTTGGGTGAGTGGGCAAATCAATGGCAGATGCAGTATAATTTGAATAAATGTGAGGTTATTCACTTTGGAAGCAAAAACAAGGTGGAAGATTACTACCTGAATGGCTGTAAATTGGGAGAGGGGAGTGCGCATGGAGACCTGGCTGTCCTCGTGCACCAGTTGCTGAAGGTAAGCATGCAGGTGTAGCATGTGGTAAAGGAGGCAAATTGTATATTGGTTTTGAGTACCGGAGCAGGGATGTGTTGTTGCAGTTATACAGGGACTTCGTGGAGCCACACCTAGAATAGTGTGTGCATTATTGGTCTCTTTTTCTGAGAAAGGATGTCCTTGCTTTCAAGAGAATGCAGTGAAAGTTTACCAGGTTAATTCTGGGGATAACAGGTCTGACGTATGAGAAGAGACTGACTAGTTTAGGTTTGTTTTCACCGGAGTTCAGACGAATGAGGGGGAATTTCATAGAGACTTATATAATTCTAGCAGGAGTAGACAGGGCAGATGCAGGGAGGATGTTCCTGATAGTGGGTGTGTCCAGAACGAAGGGTCACATTGTGAGAATTTGGGGTATACCAATTAGGACAAAGATGAGGAGACATTTTTTCACCCAAAGGGTGGTGAGCCTGTGGAAATCATTATCACAGGAAGTAGTTGATCCAGAACATTGAATGCACTCAAGAGATGGCTAGATTTGGCACTTGGGGGTGAATGGGATCAAAGGTTAAGGGGAGGAAGCGGGATTAGGCTATTGAGCTGGACAACCAGCCTTCATCATGAAGAATGGCGGAGAAGGCTCGAAGGGTCGAATGGCCTCCTCCTGCTCCTACCTTCAACACTTCTAAGTTTCTATGTTCATAATTGTGGTTGCCTGTTTTTTGTAATCCTTGAACACAAATGTCTTCCATTATTTCCTAGCAATTATCACTTTTAAAATTGCAAAATTTCTGTCGTTTTTACAGTTCCCTCATCCTGGTCACCGCATTATAAGAAGGATATGGAAGCTTTGGAAAGGGTGCAGAGGAGATTTACTAGGATGTTGCCTGGTATAGAGGGAAGGTCTTCTGAGGAAAGGCTGAGGGACTTGAGGCTGTTTTCGTTAGAGAGAAGAGGGTTGAGAGGTGACTTAATTGAGACATATAAGATAATCAGAGGGTTAGACAGGGTGGATAGGGAGAGCCTTTTTCCTAGGATGGTGACGGCGAGCACGAGGGGGCATAGCTTTAAATTGAGGGGTGAAAGATATAGGACAGATGTCAGAGGTAGTTTCTTTACTCAGAGAGTAGTAAGGGTATGGAACGCTTTGCCTGCAACGATAGTAGATTCACCAACTTTAGGTGCATTTAAGTCATCATTGGACAAGCATATGGACGTATATGGAATAGTGTAGGTTAGATGGGCTTCAGATTGGTATGACAGGTCGGCACAACACTGAGGGCCGAAGGGCCTGTACTGTGCTGTAATGTTCTATGTTCTATATATCATAATACATTGACAAAATGCTGAGATAGGAGAGAGTGAAATGCTGTAACATTTTTTAGGTTGATTTTAAATTCTAAACACATGCATCCCAGTATCACTTATGTTTTACAACATTCTCTGAACTTCTCCAATGAATCGTAAAACCTTTTGCTCAATCCAATCTCCTCTTATGCCATACAAAATTTAAATTGATTTGCAATTTAACAGAAATAAATCAGTCAGTCATAAAATGTTTATTTGCATCCCAAGACTGTAAGGTACTCAATACAATTATAAAGTGATTTTTTAAAAAGTCACTTATGGTGCATGGATGCTTCTGGCTGAGCCAAAATTTATTGCCCATCTCTGGTTGCCCTTGAGAAGCTGCTGGTAAGCAGCCTTCTTGAACCACTGCAATTCATTTGGTGCATGTCAGCCTACAATGCTGCTGGGGAGAGAATTCCAGGATTTTGACCCAGTGACACTGAACAAATAGTGACATACTTCCAAATCAGGATGGTGACTGGCTTGGAGGGAACTTGAATGTGGTGTTATTCCCACATATCTGTTGTTATTCTTCTAAATGGCAGTGGCCGTGGATTTGGAAGGTGCTGTCTAAGGACCTTTGGTGCATTTTTGCAATGCCTCTTGTAACTGGTAAACACAACTGCCACTAACGTTAATGGAGAAGCAAGTGGATGTTTGTCGAAGTTGTGCCAATCAAGTGGGCTGTTTTGCTTCCAATGGAGTAAAGCTTCTTGCATGTTGTTGGAGCTGTGACAACTTCTGACTTCTATCTGATGGACAGGCTTTGTTGAATCAGGAGGTGAGTTAGTCACTGCAGGATTCCTAGTATCTGATCTACTCCCATAGCCATTATGTCTGACTGGCTAATCCAGTTCAGTTTCTGGTCAATGGTAACCCCCAGGATGTCGATCGTGTGAGATTCAGTGACAGCAACGCTATTGAATTTCAAGCCAGTCGTTATAGTGATTCTTAATTGAGATGGTGATTGTTTGGCATTTGTGTGGAGTGATTGTTACTTGATACCTTTTTTCCAAAGCTTGGATATTGTCCTGGTCATGCATTTGGACATGGGCGGCTTTAGCATTTGAAAAGTTGCGATTGTGCAGTACATTTTGCAATCATCACTGAACAATCCCACCTTCGATCTTATGATGGAGAGAAGGTCATTGATGAAGCAGCTGCAGATGGTTGGGCTGAGGAGACTATCCTGAGGAACTTCTGCCGAGATGTCCTGACATTGAGATGACTAACCTCCAACACAACCATCTTCCTATGTGCTAAATATGATTCCAACCAGCAGACAGTTTTCTCAATGATTTCAGTTTTGCTAGAGCTCCTTGATGCCACACTCAGTCAAATGCACCCTTGATATCAAGGTCTGACGCTCTGACATCACCTCTGGAATTCAGCTCTTTTGTCCATGTTTGAACCAAGGCTGTAATGAGATCAGGAGCTGAGTGGCCCTGGCAGAACCCAAACTGGGCGTCACCAAGCAGGTTATTGCTGAGCAGGTGCTGTTTGATAACACTGTTGATGACACCTTCTATCACTGTAGTGATAATCGAGAGGAGACTGATGGGGCAATAATAGGCTGTGTTGGATTTGTCCTGCTTTTTGTGTACAGGACATACCTAGGCAATTTTAAGATAGATGCCAGTGTTGCCACTTTACTCAGACATCTTGTCCAGGGGTGCAGCAAATTCTGGAGCAAACATATAAACTTAACTGCATGGTTTTAAAGGGAATACAAGGATATAGAAACCATAGAATCCCTACAGTGTGGAAACAGGCCCTTCAGCCCAACGAGTCCACACTGAACGTCAAAGCATCCCACCCAGTCCCATCCCCCTATAAACCACCGAATCTGCACATTTGTGAACACTACAGGCAACTTAACATGGCCAAGCCACCTAACCTGCACATCTTTGGGCTGTGGGAGGAAAACAGAGCACCCTGAGGAAACCCATGCAGACACAGTGAGAATGTACAAACTCCACACAGTCATCCAAGGGTGGAATCAAACCTGGGTCCCTGGTATTGTGAGGCAGCAGTGCTAACCACTGAGCCACCCTAAATCTAGAGGACATGTTCACAAATATTTATTGGCGACGAGTTGATAAGTCTGTAGCTACCAAAGATCTCATTTGTTATCAACAGAGGCATACAGTATAAAAGGTAAGAAAGTTATGTTTTACCTTTATAAATCAATGCATGTATCATTTGGGGAACTTCCGACCTTTGGATGCTATGGTTTAGAAAGGATACCAAGACCTTGGGAAACGTTAAGATGATTTACAAAACCAGAAGCAGGGATGAGTGAATTTAGGGAAACCAGAGAAACAGGAATTATTCCACCTAGAACACAGAAAGTTAAGTGGATAGATTTATTAGAGGAGTTCAACATCATAAAGTATTTTGATAGAATAAGTGAAGAGAAGCTTTTTCCAATAGCTGAAGGGTCAGGAATAGATAATGCAGGTTTAAGATAAATTGACAGGAACAGCCAGAGGTGGAATTGGGATAATTGCCTGAAAGGGTGATGGAAGCAAGTTCAAAAAGAAATTAGATATTTATTTGAAAAGGAACACTTGGAGGCTTATGGGGAAAGAACATGGAAGTGGAACTAATTAAATAACCTGATCAAAGAGCTGGCACAAGCACAATGCACTGAATGATCTCCTTCTGAGCTGTGTGATTTTGAATGGATTAGGCAATGCATACCAAAATTGGCATAAGTACTCTTCACAGATGGCTAAAATATAATTATAGACTGTACAGCATATAACTAGGATTTCCACTCTGAACAGTTTTAAACAGATGCGTCTAACAGGCTAAATTTATATATATTTATTTACAATGTCTCAAGCACTTCATAGATCCATGATAAAACCAGCTAAGACACCAAACGTTTTAAAAACGTATTAGATCAGATCGACAAAAAGTCTTGGTTCAAGATATTTGTTTTACGGTGTGTCTTAAAGAGGAAAATGAGGTGGAAGCTGTTTGCGTAAGGGCTTCAGAGATCTGGTGCGTACTTGTCATGTTGGAGCTGTACACCACTGAGCACAAACACTGCAGTGTGGGCAGAGTCTGAACACACCGTAAGGCTCACATGAATCAGACATAGTTAAGTCCTAGCTTGATGTAACTGTAAGATCAGGTATATCTATGAATACTATGTAGGTAGCACTTGGTGTTGATGCACAATAAATGGTGTTATTTTTAAGCAGAATGCTGAATACAGTTTGACCCTTCTCCTTGACCAGCCTATCTTGAACCCAAACTCAGAATGTGACATTGAACTGCAGACTAAATAGAGTTGCAGAGGTGCAGGGAGGAACTTTCGGAGCTTGTGCTCGAGGTAACTGAAGGCTCATGCACGAATAGTGAAGCAGTTATACAGTTGATTGGGAATACACAAGAAACCAGAATAAGAGATTTGAAGATATTTCAGATGTTTTCGGGACTGGAAGAGATTGCACAGAGCAGCGAGTTCCTGGTGGGGATTGGAAACCAGGAGGTTTTTGAACTCAAGGCACTACTTGCTCAAGAACCATTGTATGACAATGACCTCAGCAAACTAAAATAGAAAGATCTGCATTTCTGTGGAACTTTTCATGGCCACTATAAGTTTCAAAACACTTCACATTTAATTAAGCAATGTGAAATGTAGTTACTGTTGTAATGTGTGAATTACAGCCAACTTGTGCCGTGTTCCCAAATGAATAAATTAGATTCCAGACTGAAAGCTCGCTTGATTGATCATGTTTCCTTTAGTTAATGAGGTGGCCAATCACTTAAATATCATCCTTTTGAAATGATTTATAGCTTTTAACACTTGTTGCTTAGGTCAGGATATACATCTGAAAACTTCTGCTTACAAAGTTGAAGTGAGCCAATTTTAAAAATGCTCAATGTTTTGTGTTTGCCAAGTTTGCATAGACATCCTACATGAATATTATTGAGAATATTACTGTCCTCCACATAACCTGTTGAAATAAGGCATGTTATCTGTAATAACCGAATTTTGAGACCAATGATTCTTCTTTGGAACTCATTAAACTCGAAACAGAAACTCCATTTTTCTCTCACACGAGTCTTACATTTAACATTAAAGTGAACTACAAAATCTGACATTACGTACCTGGTGAAAGATTTGTTTGATTTAATCAGCCAATAGTTAACAGGTACAGTCAATGTAGTGACATATAGTTCATACTAACCAGTACCATCAAGCAGAGAGACACATTTGGAGAAGCCAGAAACAGGAGAAGCTGTCATGCCTTTTTGTTATCACTAGATTATTTTCAATTTGTTGTACGGTGGCATACTAGTTTTATTAAACAAAAATTGACCAGGAGATTCCCATTTGCACACCACTCGATGCAAAATCAACCATCATCAATCTTTAAAAGAGAGGAGTACAACTTTCATAATTGTAGAAGGTCTACTTTTGTACAAAACAGTAAAGAATGCACAAGTTTCGTTACAAAAAGCAGAAGTTGGTGGAAAAGCTCAGCAGGTCTGGCAGCATTTGTGAAGAAAAAATCAGAGTTAATGTTTTGGGTCTGGTGACCCTTCCTCAGAACGGTTCTGAGAAAGGGTCACTGGACTTAAAATGTTAACTGATTTTTTTCTTCAGTTTTTGTTCCTGATTTACAGCATCCGCAGTTCTCTTGGTTTTTATTCAGCACAAATTTAGTTATTTTGTATATAATAAGAAAATATAATTCAATCCGTTATCTTAATCGCCAGTTCAAAATTACAATTGCATTTCAGTACAGTCCTTTTAAAGTAATGAGCTCTGCTCTTGCTACTTGAGTTAAATTTCATGCTGCTTATTGCTGCAAGTAGGCATGTAAACTCTGAAGCTGTGTTCAAGGAGCATAACGCATTTGAAATTGTTCTGTCTCAATATTCCAAAATAAATTAAACTCAACAAGAAATAATTTTCAAAACAACCAGAAATGTTGACAATCTGAAGCAAAACCATAAATTTTTGGAAACTTCACAACAGAATCATTTATAAATTATGATGACATGGTTATAAGGAAAGCAAAGCTGCAAACAGAATATATAGGAGTATGTGATATTTCAACAACACACTTAGGAAGGGAGGGATGGTGGGTAGCTTTGTAATATAAAATGGAATAAATATAGAACCATAGAAACAAGGAGCAGTAGTAGGCCTTATGGCCCTTTGAACCTACCTGTCATTGAGAATAATCATGGCTGATCCTCTATCTCAATGCTATTGTCCTCCATCTATGACAAATATATCTGTCCTTATGTAGGGGCATTAAAACAGCAAGCAAAACACCAAGTGTGGTTACACCAAGGCCATCAATAGTTGCAATAAGACATCCTTGCTTCTGTACTCAAATCTTCTGAGAGTCATAGATTCATACAGCGCTGAAACAACATGGGCCAAATTGTCCATTCTGATCAGGTTACCTAAACTGATCTAGTCCCATTTGCATGCATTTGGTCTATATCCCTTTAAATCTTTTCTATTGATGTACTTGTCCAAATTTTTTAAAAAATGTTTTAATTATACCCACCACTACCATTTCCTCTAGCAGTTCATTCCATATACAAACCATTCCTTTTGTGAAAAAAAAATTGTCCCTCAGGTTCCTTTCAAAGCTTTCCCCTCTCACCTATGCCCTCTAGTTTTGGACTCCCCTACCTTGGAGAAAATATTTTGGCTTTTTGCCTTATCCAAGCCCCTCGTGATTTTGTAAAACTCTGTAAGGTCAGAACCCTTAGGAAAATTGATTTGCAGAGGGATCTGGGTGTGCAGGTCCACAGAACACTGAAGGTGGGATACAGGTAGATAAGGTAGTAAAAAAGACTGATGGAATGCTTGTCTTTATGGAAGGGACATTGACTATAAAGATAGGCATGTTATATGGCAGCTTTATAGAACTTTAGTTAGGCCACACCTGGAATGTTGTGTACAGCTCTGGTTACCAAACTACCAGAACGATGTGGCTAGACTACACTTCTTCTCACCCACCTTCCTGCAAGGATGTGATCCCCTATTCCCAATTTCTTTGCCTCTACTGCATCTGCTCCCAAGGTGAGGCTTTCTACTCCCGGACATCCCAGATGTCCTCATTTTTAAAGGACTGCAAATTCCCCCCCACAGTTGTTGAAAATGCCCTTGACTGCATCCCTTGCATTTCCTGCACTTCAGCCCTCACATCCCCTCCCTGCAATAACAAGCAAGACTGAATTCCCCTTGTCTTCATGTATCACTGCATTATCCTCTGGATTCAAAGGATCATTCTCCGCCATTTCCTCCACCTGCAATCTGACCCCACTACCAACGAAATATTTCCCTCCCCACCCTTATCTGCGTTTTCCATGATCCCCTTGTCCGCTCCACAGTCCCCACCAGACCCATCACACCACTGCAGGAAGTGCTTCTCCTGCGCCTACACTTCCCCCCCTCACCTCCATCCCAGGCCTCAAGAAAACCTTCCATATTAAACAGATGTTCACCTGCACATCTGCTAATGTGGTATATTGTATCTGCTGTTCCTGATGTGTCCTCCTCTACATCGGGGAAACCAAGCGGAGGCTTGGAGACCGCTTTGTGGATTACCTATTGTTAGTTTGTGACAAATGACAGCACTGCCCAGTCGCGAACCACTTCAACTCCACCTCCCACTCCCTGGATGACATGTCCATCCTGGGCCTCTTCCACTGTCACAATGATGCCACCCGGAAACTGGAGGAACGGCACCTCATATTCCGCCTGGGAACCCCACAACCCAATGGTCTTAACGTGGACTCCTCAAGCTTCAAAATCTCCCAACGCCCAACCTCATCCTAAGTCTAGCACCCCCCCTCTCATCCCTGCCTCATTGACCTGTCCATCTTTTCTCCCACATATTCGCTCCTCCCAGCTCACTGACAAACCTCCACCCCCACTTCCTACCTGCACTCACCTCATCCCCACCTCCTTGACCTGTGCATCTTCCCTCCCACTTACCCACCCCTTCCTCCTCACTGACCAACCTCCATCCCAACTCCCTACCTACATTCACCTTTACTGGCTTCATCCCTGCCTCCTCGACCTATCCATCTTCTCTCCACCTATCTGCTTTTGTGCTCCTGAGATGCTGCTGGGCCTGCTGTGTTCATCCAGCCTCACATTTTATTATCTTGGATTCTCCAGCATCTGCGGTTCCCATTATCACTGCTTCACTATTCACCTTCTTTCAGTTACATGGGGACACAGGTTCAAGGTGCAGGGGGGATGTTTAAAACAGATGTGCAAAGCAAGTTTTTCACACAAAGGATTGTGAGTACGAAGAATGTGCTCCCAAAGGAGTTGGTGGGATTTTAAAGTCCTCAAAAGTTAGTTTACAAGTTCAACAGGCAATAGAGAAGAAAATGGATTGCTGCCTTTCCTTCATGGGGAATGGAATATAAAATTAGTGAAGTCTTGCTAAACCATAAAATGCACTATTTAGACTACACCAAGAATCCTGTGAAGAGTTTTGGTCTCCTTGCTGAAGGCAAGGTATACTGGTTGGATGCTTTCCAAGGAAGATTCATGAGGATGATCCCAGGCAAAAGGGAATTTTCCTATGAGGCGAGGTTAAGTAGATTGGGTTTATACCCATTGGAGTTTGGAAGAATAAGAGGACACCTTATTGAAACATATAAAGTTCTTAGGGGGTTAGACATAGTAGTTGATGAAAAGTTGTTTCCTATTATGGGACAATCTAGGACCAGATTGTGTAATCTCACATTACAGTATTGTGCAATAAAAACAGAGATGAACAGAAATTTCTTTTGTTAGAGGGTAGTAAATTTGTGGAATTCTTTACCATACCTTCTTAATAATCAGCAGTGGGAGAGATGACATCACGAGCCTGGGGGCAGCCAGGAAGGTAAGAGTTAAAAGACTTGCCTCATGAATAGGTGGAATGAAAGCTGAGTAGGAGCATATGCAGACATGGGGACTGCTGGGTAAGTGTACTAATATAATCTGGCAATAGTTAAACCCGAAACACTACATGTGTAGTGTCTCCCACCCATCCTTCTCCTTCAACTGAAAAAAAGCAGCGTGTGGAGGATCGGTAAGGTAAGCTTTTTTTTCTCCCTTTCTCTTTATCTCTTATGGCAATCTCGAGTAGACGGGATGGAAGTTAGTGCAGTTACATGCTCCTCTTGTAGGATATGGGAGGTAAGGGGCACCACTAGTGTCCCTTCTGACTTCACCTGCAGGTAGAGCACCCAACTCCAGCTCCTTACAGACTCCGTGAGGGAACTGGAGCCGGAGCTGGATGAACTCTGGATCATTTGGGAGGCTGAGGAGGTGATAGAGAGGAGTTATAGGGAGGTTGTCACACCCAAGATACAGGATAAAGGCAGCTCGGTGACCATCAGGAGAGGGAAAAGGAATAAGCAGATAGTGCAGGGATCCCCTGTGATCATTCCTCTTTGGATACTTTTGGGCGATGGACTACCAGGGGAAAGCCATAGCGGCCAGGTCTCTGGCACTGAGGAAGGGTCACCGGACCCGAACGTTAACTCTTTTTTTCTCCTTCACAGATGCTGCCAGATCTGCTGAGCTTTTCCAGCAACTATGTTTTTGCCTCTGACACTGAGGCTGGCTCTGTGGCTCAGAAGGGAATGGGGAGAATATGAGAGTGATAGTGATAAGAGATTCAGTGGAACTTATGAATGGAATTGGAAGAGTTAGAGGAGGTCTTTAATGAGTACTTTGCTTCAGTATTCACTAGTGAGAGGGACATTGTCGTTTGTGAGGACAGCATGAAACAGGCAGACATGCTCAAACAGGTTGTTGTTAGGAAGGAGGATATGCTAGAAATTTTGAAAAACATGCAGATAGATAAGTCTCCTGGGCTAGATGGGATATACCCACGCTTAATATGCAAAACAGGGGAAGAGATTGCTGTGCCCTTGGTGATGATCTTTACAGTCCACTGGAGTAGTACCAGAAGATTGGAGGGTGGTAAATGTCATTCCCTTGTTCAAGAAAGGGAGCAGTGATAATCTTAGAAATTACAGACCAGTCAGTCTTACTTCTGTGGTGGGAAAATTACTGGAGAGGATTCTGAGAGATAGTATTTACAGCTAATTTGAAACGCACAGTTCGATTAGAGATGGTCAGCATGGCTTTGAGAGGGACAGGTCATGCCTCACAAACCTTATTGAATTCTTTGAAGATGTGACAAAACACATCGATGAAGGTAGAGCAGTAGATGTGGCTTATATAGATTTTAGCAAGGCATTTGTTAGGGTTCCCCATGGTAGGCTCATTTAGACAGTAAGGAGGCATGGGATTCAGGGCAATTTGGCTGTCCAGATACAGAATTAACTGCCCAATAGAAGACAGAGAGTGGTAGTAGATGGAAAGTATTCAGCCTAGAGCTCAATGACCCATGGTGTTCTGAAGGGATCTCTTCTGGGATCCGGGTGGTTAGGAAAACAGGGCAGAAGATTCTGTAATCACAAGCAAGACTCCCGGATGGTATGTTGCCACCCAGGTGCCAGGGCCAGGGATGTCTTGGATCGAGTCCACAGGATTCTTAAGAGGGAGGGTGAGCAGCCAGAAGTCGTGGTATATTTCGGTGTCAATGAAGTAGCTAGGAAAAGGGGTTAGGACCTGAAAAGTGACTATAGCGAGGTAGGTTGGAAGCTGAAAGGCAGGATGAGCAGAGTAGTAATCTCAGGATTACTACCAGTCCCATGAGCTAGTGAGGCTAGGAATAGAGAGCAAGTACAGCTGAACACATGACTACAGAGCTGGTGTAGGAGGGAGGGCTTCAGACATGTGGATCATTTCATTACCTCCTGGGGAAGGTGGGACCTATACAAATGGGATGGGTTGCACCTAAACTGGAGGGACACCAATATCCTGCGAGAGAGGTTGCATGTTGCAAAGTTGCAGTCAGTGTGATGGGTTGAAGTGAATCTATTTTAACGCAAGAAGTGTCAGGAAGAAGGGTGACGAACTTAGAGCATGGATCAGTACTTGGATCTACGATGTTGTGGCTATTCCGGAGACTTGGATATCACAGGAGCAAGAATGGTTTTTGGATGTTCCAGGGTTTAGATGTTTCAAAAGAAATAGGGAGGGGGGTAAAAGAGGTGGGGGAGTAGCATTGCGAATCAGGGATGGTATCACAGCTGCAGAAAGAGAAGTAGTCGAGGAGGGTTTGTCTACTGAGTTGGTATGGTGGAAACCAGAAGCAGAAAAGGAGCAGTCACTTTATTGAGAGTTTTCTATAGACCCCCCCAGTAGCAACAGAGACACTGAGGAACAGATTGGGAGGCAGATTTTGGAAAGGTGCAGAAGTAATAGGGGTGTTGTCATGGGTGCCTTCAACTCCCTGAATATTGACTGGAACATCTTTAGTGCAAATAGTTTTGATGGAGCAGATTTTGACAGGTGGGTGCAGGAAGCATTTCTGCCTCAATATGTAGAAAGTCCGACCAGAGGGGAGGCCATATTGGATTTGATGCTAGGCAACGAACCAGGTGTCACATCTCTTGGTGAGACAGCATTTTGGTGATAGTGATCACAACTTGCTGACCTACTATGGTCATGGAGAGGGATAGGAGCAGACGGTATAGGAAAGTATTTAATTGGGGAAAGGGGAATTACAATGCTGTTAGGCAGGAACTGTGGGGCATAAATTGGGAACAGATGTTCTCAGGGAACTGCACAACAGAAATGTGGGGCTAGTTTAGGGAGCAGTTGCCGCGAGTGCTGGATAGGTTTGTCCCACTGAGGCAAGGAAAGGATGGTAAGGTGGAGAAACCTTGGATGACAAGACATGTGGAACACCTAGTCAAGAGGAAGAAGGAAGCTTACTTAAGGTTGAAAAAGGAAGGATCAGACAGGACTCTAGAGTGTTACAAGGTGGCCAGGAAGGAACTGAGAATGGACTGAGGAGAGCTAGAAAGGGGGTGGGTAGGATTAAGGAAAACCCTAAGGTGTACTATATTTATGTGAGGAACAAGAGGATGGCTAGAGTGAGGGTAGTGCTGATCAGGGATAGTGGAGGGAGCTTATGCGTGGAATCAGAGGAGTTAGGGGAGGTCTTTAATGAGTACTTTGCTTCAGTATTCACTAGTGAGAGGGACCTTGTTGTTTGTGAGGACAGCATGAAACAGGCAGATATGTCAAACAGGTTGTTGTGATCTTTATAAATGACTTGTTTAAGGAATTGGAGGATTTGGTTGGGAAGTTTGCCAATGACACAATGCTTGGTGGAGTTGTGGATAGTGTGGAGGGCTGTTGTAGGCTGCAACGGGACATTGACAGAATGCAGAGCAGGGCAAAGAAGTGGCAGATGGAATTCAACCTAGAAAAGTGTGAAGTGATTCATTTTGAAAGGTTGAATTTGAATGCAGAATACAAAATTAATGGCAGGATTCTTGGCAGAACATTCCTCGCACCCACCACGCTCTGTGTAAAGAACCTACTTCTGACCTCTCCCCTAGAGCTTCCTTTAATCACCTTAACACTATGCCCCCTCATGATAGTAATTTCTGCCCTGGGACAAAGGTCTCTGACTATCCACTCTGTCTATGCCTCTCAATTCCGTGTACGCCACTATCAAGCCACCGCTCACCTTTCTTCGCTCCAGTGAGAAAAGCCCTAGCTCCCTAAACCTTTCCTCGTAAGACCTGCCCTCCAGTGAATAATGTGGAGGGCTGTTGTAGGCTGCAAAGGGACATTGAGGGAGGAACAGAGGGATCTTGGGGTCCATATCCATGGATCCTTCAAAGTTGCCACCCAAGTTGATAGGGTTGTTAAGAAGGCATATGGTGCATTGGCTTTCATTGGCAGGGGAATTGAGTTTCAGAGCCATGAGGTTACGCTCCAGCTCCATAGAACCCTGACTAGACCACACTTGGAATATTGTGTTCAGTTCTGGGCACCTTGTTAAAGGAAGGATGTGGAAGCTTTAGAGAAGGTGAATAGGAGATTTACCAGGATGTTGCCTGGACTGGAGGGCAGGTCTTATGAGGAAAGGTTTAGGGAGCTAGGGCTTTTCTCACTGGAGCGAAGAAGGGTGAGCGGTGGCTTGATAGAGGTGTGCACGGTGATGAGAGGCATAGACAGAGTGGATAGTCAGAGACCTTTTCCCCAGGGCAGAAATTACTATCATGAGGGGGCATAGTGTTAAGGTGATTGAAGGAAGCTATAGTGGAGATGTCAGAAGTAGGTTCTTCACGCAGAGAGTGGTGGGTGCGAGGAATGTTCTGTCAGCAGTGGTAGTGGAGTCATTAGAGACATTCAAGTGACTCTTGTGTAGGCATGGAGATGATAGTAAAATGATGCTATGCAGGGTAGTTTGGTCTTAAAATAGGATAATAGGTCAGCACTACATCATGGGCTGGAAGGTCTGTACTGTACTGTACTGTTCTATGATCTCATTTCTTTGTTCTAAAAAAGGCTGTATTGAGTGTGTCATGAAGTATATTCAAGACCAAGATAAACATATTTCTGATCAGTAACAGAGTTCAGGGTTATGGAGAAAATGAAGAAGTGTGGAGAATTATCAGGTGGGCTTGATGGGCTGAATTGCCTACTTTTACTCCTATGTTTCATTCTCTGGCAATTTAAATGGTTTCCACTGCAAGGAACAGGCTGAGCCTATCCTTTACAATACATCTGATTTTCCTTTCCACTGAACTCAAACTTAAGCTACATGTGAAGTGGCAGCTGTATTTGCAGTTTGAAGATGTGAGTTGAGAGCTAGCAATTTTGTCAACCTCGTCAATCTGCTTCTGTCCAAGAAGAGATGGCCAGCATGTTTTCACTGGGTTAGTTGGAGTAGGAGTGGACACAGGCCTGTCACATGGTGAATGCTGAAATGGAGGACTAAGCAGAGATGCACCAATCTTAGTACAAGCTCAATTAGATTATTACCCCTCCTCCCCTCGCCCTACGCTGCAATTTTGTTTTGCATGAGTTGATGGGTTCGCAGTGAGAATGTGAAGTACCTTTGAAAGTGCTGTCTCAACTTCAAAGTGAACTCATGAGTCATTCAATGCAGAGTTGGAAAAGCACAGCAGGTCAGACAGCGCCTGAGGAGCAGGAAAGTCAGGACCTGAAGAAGGGTTCTGATCCAAAACATTGACTTTCCTGCTCCTCGGATGCTGTCTGACCTGCTATACTTTTTCAGCTCCACATAGAATGACTCTAGATCCCAGCATCTGAAGTCCTTAATGTCTACCAGATGTCATTATTTAAGTCATAGCTAGCCAATAGCGTGATGTCCTTGTTATAATTTAAAGAGGGAAAGAACCTTCAATGAATTCCCAGGCTTTTGCAGTCGCCTTTCAATTCAGTTCCAGCTCCACTGCCTCGGACAGGAAACTAAGTGATAACAAAGATTACAAAGTGTGGAGCTGGATGAACACAGCAGGCCAAGCAGCATCTCAGGAGCACAAAAGCTGGCGTTTCGGGCCTAGATTGTTTCGGGCCTGTGATTGCTCGGCCGGTCTGCTTCTACACCTCTTTGCAAGTGGCTGCATTTTTTCGGGCGCTGTAGCAGATCAGTGCACAGTGGTGCAATTGAGTGCAGCGACCCAGCTCAAAGCTGGCTCTGGGCTACTAACATTCATTTATGTAACCCCTCACAGCATTCCTAATGAAGCAGAATTAGAATTAGAATACCCTTTGTTGCTACATCGACAGAGGAGGGCAACCACTGAGCAATCCTCCTGGCAACTCGAAATCTCACATCATTCCTGTGCAAGTGTGTGCCTCAAGAAGAGCTAGCCTCCAAGATCAGCGCCACACAGTGTCAACCATGCCATGCTGCCATTCATACCTTCGTGGTAAGGTCACTACGTCTGCTTACAGCAAATCTATCACTGGTATTAAACTACAATTCACCAGCCCCTCTCCATCATGTAACCATTCCAAGCCATGACCCACATATTTCATCTATCCCAATTGTGGAATGTTGTAGTAATCCAGCGGCCATGACAACCATATTCTTCAGCTCCATAATTGGCAGACTGGCACCATGAACTACCAGTGCAGGCAGCAAAAGAAAGGGACTTCCTTCATTTGGCAGGTTGAGTGGAGTCCCTGCCCCTCACCATGGGTCACAATTGTTGAAATGATGGAATACCTCTGATTAGCATTCATGCCCTGCTGAGTTCTGAAACATGCAAAGCTGCTTGAGGGCCTGGGGTGAATCATGCTCCTTAACCTGGGAGGAGTTTGTTGCAAGGACAATGTTGCAGTTGCAATGCATATCGGCCTGGCTGCCAGTGAATAAATAATGTCTGAAGTCATGTGGAACAGCTCCCCTCACTGTGCTATATTTCATCACCTTATTTCCCTCTTCCATCGGTACCATAGAAACATAAAATCAAGATATCATACAGTACAGAAGAGGCCTTTAGACCCATCCAAGCCACTTGGCCCTCTGAGCCTCCTCCTCCAGTCAATATGATCATGGCTGATCTGATTTTAATCTCAGCTCTGCATTCCTGCATATCCTTGATAATCTTTCCCCTCCTTGGTATTAAAGAATTTATCTAAATCTGACTTAATAATATTTAAAGATTTTGCATCTGCTGCCTTTTGGGGAAGGGAATTTCAAACAGAGTTCAATGTATTAACTGATGACACTACCAATGCATGTGAGCATGGCACACTGCGAGCCCCAACTGACAATCAGGAATTGATTATCAGAGTAATTCTTTGCACACTCAGGATTATCCATCAAAGGCTGTCCAGCTGCAAGATTGCTGTGCTCTGATGAATACGAGCAATGTATTTGGTGAGTAGTAATATTGATTTAACTACAGTGGTCAAGGCATTTTGTGGTTGATTTAATGGATTGCCAGGTTGCTTGCATTCATTGTATATATTGTATTTTGTTATTATATGTTATTTATAATACAACACTGCATGTAATTGTTAGCAATTTAGTCGGCAAAAGCTCAGACAAGTAACCCCCTTCTCTTCACTTCTTAATGTTCTGACTCCATTTATCACCTTTCATTTATCTACCCACCATTTTATTCACTTATTGTGACTATTTTGACTTATCCCGTTCTGAAAGTTACATTCTGATTTTCGAGCAGAATTACTGATTTTCAGAGCTCTGGATTTCTTCCCTCCTCTTTAACTGAGAACACTGTGACCGTATGTAATGTCCCTAATATTACCAAAATCATCATCAAACAGCACAGATCAAAATCAGTTATTTGATCTTTCTGTTTCTACAATACTGTTGCTGATAAAGTGATCATGGTGAATCTCTCAACAGTTGTTCTTTGAGCTTTGTATGTAGTTGTATGAATGATATGAGCTCAGCCTGTAACACAAGATTAGTTGGTTTTTAGCTTTTACTATCGTTATGGTGCACTGCTCATGATGCCTAAAACCTCAAAGAATCAGGGTGAAATTTTAGGATCCAGTAGTCAATGAAGAGTTGCGAGAATTATCAACAGCTTTTCCTTGGGTTACAAAAGGTTAAAAGGGAGTAAAGCCAAGCAGATTAAACTTTATATTATTTTTGTCTCCTTCTTTAGCACAGGCAGGCATTGCATGATGGGGGTGCTCTTAAGTTCTTCAGTAACAACATGAGGTAACATTTTAATTTTTGCACAGTTTATGTTCAAAGTCTCTGGTTTCTGTGCCTAGTAATATGGACAAAGGGTGTGGGATGTATTTGGGCACATGGAAGACTCGACTAAAATATCAAAAGTTGAGGTGAATTCATTCACTGAGCACTCAAATGAACCTAAAACAACTGGTAGTCTATATTTCACAAACAGAAGGAGAGCAAATATTCTTGACCTCTTAAAGGAGCTATCCAAAGATTTCTGGTAATTTCTGTGGTGAGGTGTTAACCATTCCTGATGTTCATTTGAATCTGGTGCCAAATCAATAGGATCTCCTGGTGATCATTAATAGTGGAGTCAGCATGCAGGGTAAGTAGCCAATCATGTGGAAACATTCTCACAGACAGCAGTTCAGCAAGGAAAACTCACTCACTAACCTTCACTTGTTTTGTTCTCTAAAAATTCAATTGAGAAGTTTTGTTGGGATAGACATATTCAAAGTTCTATCCAACTGAGAAATTCCAAGCATCTTTTAACCAGAATGGAAAAATGTATAATTACAAAGTTAAAATTTTGTTCTTCAGGGCCAGAAAGAGTTTAACAAGTTTACAAGTTAGCATCTCCCCATTTTTAAAAGTCCCATAACACCTCATTAACAAGCTATCACTTTTAAGGGGTTGCAATGACAGTAATAGCATGAAAGTGAAGTTTGTCAGTTCAGTTATTTCTAATTGATTGCTGTCGATGGTGATTTCCACAGAGTAACCATTTGAGAAGTTTAGATGCATTGGCAGTAGCCTCTCAATTTTTGCATTAATCTCCACATATGTCCAAATTAAGTTTGCTGCCAGTTTGAGCCAAGCAATGACAAGTGACATTGGTAGCTTTGCCATCATTACTATTGTACAATCTGGCCATTAATTTACCTGAGGCTGGATGGCGTTGAGCTACTGTACATGTTGAATCATCAGAGAAAATATCGCAGTGTCTGCCTGACTACTATCATCTAACGTCCCTTCTCCAAAACTTAGCCTTGGTCCTACTACACAGTGAAATGAAAGGACAGGAAAAGTAAGACACTTTGTTGTATTATTATTATTAAAATTACTAGATTAAAAAACACTAAACAATTTGTAATGGTCTTGAAGATATGGAGTTTTCAAAATAAATCCTGTAGCAGAAACACTATTGGATTTAAAAACAAAGCAATAATAATTAGCTGGTAAATACCAGCTGAGATTACAGCTGAAAAAAAGTAGGTTGGAGATGAATGATGTTTCAGATATAACATTTTAGCAACTTTAAATGTAGATGAATGATAAAATGGTGACTGAAAAGAAGAGTCAGCATTAAAGCTGTTTAATTCAGCCATCCTTAATGATTAAATTACAGGCTTGCAAGATTTAGATACCATTTGAGGATGTCAGAAGGTGCTTCTGAGCCTTGCAAGCCGACAGCTCAGTGAGATCAACTGCATTCTGTGATAATTGTGGATGTTATATACCTGATACAAATCATACTTGACAAATGGAACTTCCTGCAAAGAATGTGAAGTTTCAAAATTGCCCTTGGCTCTGTGCAATCTTTGGACTGTTTTGAGTTTTTAAAAAATATGTTACCAGCATTCATGAAAGGCATATCAGTGTTGGAGTGTGGATTAATTTACCGTTCTGTTAGCCAGTGTCAACATCATATTCCCAAGTTATGTATAGTAAACCCACAAGCATGCTCAGCTCAACCTTATAAAAATGCCAATGTGATTTTCAGATTCCCCATTAGTTATCCCTACTGCTGCTCTGAGCAAGGCTGTGAATTTATTGCTGCAAGTAAGTATTTCCAAGAATATAACTTGAACTGAAAGCAGAAAATGCTGGAAATACAAAACGTGTCAGCAGAGAGACCAGAAAAGTTAACGTTTCAAGGCCTTCTTTGAGATACAAAACAAAAATTGACAATTGTAAAACTCATTGCCATAGAATGCATACAGCGAAGAAAAGTCCTGACTTTCATCAGTTTAATTCAGACTTGAATATATGTTCCAGATGTGAGAGGGCAGTGGGCAGAATTTTCTTCTTTCTTGAATACTATGTGTACAGGCAAGGAATGTGGGAAAACATGGTAATTATGTAAAAAAAATAGAATTTGATACCCAGAAGAAAATTTCTCACTTTTCCCTCAAGGATTGAACAGCATGGTTAGAATCTCATTAATGAGAGGTGACTACTTCATTTTGCATGTTTTTACATCTCATTATTAACCCAACTTATATAATTTAGTACAATTTCTGATTCTTCTTTCCTCCCAAGAAACTAGACAGTGCCAATTCCTGACACGAAAGTCAGAGCAGGTACCTAGTGGCAATAGCCTGCCACTTGCTTCTCTGAACTTTCTCCAATCCTGTCTTTACCAGTGACCGTGTAGCTCCACAGACACTGTCTTTGTCCACACTTTACCCACAATAGATTGGCATCTGCAAACCACCAAGCTCACCCTATTATCGTAGCTGCTTTCTGGTCAACTCTTACACCACCCTAGCCTTTCAGGAGTTCATTTCAACTCAGGTGCATTCATGAATTGCATGCTTCAGTCAAGTTGCTTTGTATGCAGGGAGACACACACATCTGATGCATATGCACAGGATGCATCTTATGGTTCTCAGCTTCATATCTTAACATTCACTCAATTTGTACTTATTTAAGCCTTTGTACTTTACATTACGTTTTAGAGCAGAGGAGAGGGAGGCAGTCTGTCATGGTCTGGAGCATTGAACAGTTACAAAGATGAACGCATTGGTGTACAGCACCATGCTGCATCAATGTCCAAACCTGCAGTATGTGCCAGAGTTTACCCAGCAAACTCACTGCCCAGTTCCAGTCCAGGTGTTGATCATGGGCAGCCAGGCATTTGGTGCTACCAGACTCAGGATGTATATTTTGCAGCCTGGAGATATAGCTAGTCTCAGTTTTTCAAGTCAAACATAATCAGATCGCAGCTTATGGTGAGGTCAGCCAGGATGCTAGGGAGATATCATTCTGAGGGGGTGGGTCATTCTTGTTAGGACTGCCATGAAGTGTGCCTAGGTTAACCCTGGGGTTTGGGCATCAGTGGCCAGGAAGCTTATCTTGGGTTAGTCTGTGGAGTCCTGGGGAAAATGGAAAGTTGATATCGATGAATGGGCCGCATTGGACTGAGTCAATGAAGATGTTGAAAGAGGATAATTCACGATAGAAGTGTGGAATCTCATAAAGAGTAGGAGGAAACAAAAAGCTTTGGAAAGAGGGTTTTTCACAAGCAGAATCAATTACTCTTACCCCTGTATAAAGAGAGTAAATCACCAGTCGAGCATGGCAATTTGCAAAGCCATAAGCTTTGGGGATAAATTGGGAACATTAAAGTTTATATTAAGGGGCTAAATAGAAATGGGAAAGAGTGAAAGATCATTGGGATCTCAGGCACAGCAGTAGAAATGGGAATGATGGAGGGGTGGTAACATTCTGCATCTCAGTGTCTGTCTTTTAAGATGTTTATTGGTAAATGACACTAGCTCCTGTGTCAATTTTAACTTTTAGCGAGTGTTGTCCTGCCTTTTCAGAACATAAGTTGTTAATGGCTGTGAAAGCTTCTGATCACCATATATCATTGACAGGATGTGTGAGGTTAACAAAGTGGAAAACTTGTTTATCTTCTAAAATCCTATTTCTCTTGGCTGACTTGGAGCTTCATGGATAAATTTGTACTTGCTTACGTTTTTAACACTTTCTTTACTGCTAGTGATATGATGTTGTCCAATCCTGTTGGTAACCTGTGTTTTGTTCTGGGGTACACCTTGGCTTTTAGAAACAGACTTCCTACACATGTACTCCTTGAACCTTAGTTACACACGCTTTCCAGAGCTCAAGAAAAGCTGGAGAGTTTTTGAGTAGCTGTGACAAGTTGCATCTGTTACAGACTTTGTTGGTTTACTGTACTTTGCTGAAAAGTAATAATGTTCGTTGCACCTATATAATCGTTGTTGGCCTGTCTTTATGGCTTATGCCCATGTTCATCCTGAATGCATAAGTGGTGTGACCCTTTTTGTTGTCCAAAGGTCCTTCCTTGAGGTTTGAACTGGTTTGGAGGTAATGACTAATTCATAGAACTTAGAACATAGAACAGTACAGCACAGAACAGGCCCTTCAGCCCACAATGTTGTGCTGACCATTGCACCTCATGTATGCACCCTCAAATTTCTGTGACCATATGCATGTCCAGCAGTCTCTTAAATGACCCCAGTGACCTTGCTTCCACAACTGCTGCTGGCAACGCATTCCATGCTCCCACAACTCTCTGTGTAAAGAATCCGCCTCTGACATCCCCTCTATACTTTCCTCCAACCAGCTTAAAACTATGACCCCTCATGTTAGCCATTTCTCCCCTGGGAAATAGTCTCTGGCTATCAACTCTATCTGTGCCTCTCATTATCTTGTATACCTCAATTAGGTCCCCTCTCCTCCTCCTTTTCTCCAATGAAAGAAGTCCGAGCTCAGTCAACCTCTCTTCATAAGATAAGCCCTCCAGTCCAGGCAGCATCCTGGTAAACCTCCTCTGAACCCTCTCCAAAGCATTCACATCTTTCCTATAATAGGGCGACCAGAACTGGACACAGTATTCCAAGTGCGGTCTAACCAAAGTTTTATAGAGCTGCAACAAGATCTCACGACTCTTAAACTCAATCCCCCTGTTAATGAAAGCCAAAACACCATATGCTTTCTTAACAACCCTGTCCACTGGGGTGGCCATTTTAAGGGATCTATGTATCTGCACACCAAGATCCCTCTGTTCCTCCATACTGCCAAGAATCCTATCCTTCAATGACAGTTCCTCTTTGAAAAGTTACATTCATGGATTTTGCTGTGGCATTTTTGACAAAATGTTCAATAGATTCTTTGTTGCAATTTGCATGATTCCACGCAAAAAAGTAATGATGACAGTTGGAGTCTAATAAACTTGTAGTTAATGAACTGGCCTTCAAGAGCTTCCTAGATTTTCTTAATGCATCTTTCTGATCATCTCGGGAAAACTGGATCAGTTAATTATATGATGCCCCTTCTTGCCAATGCCAAACAATATTTTTAGAGCTCTTTTCTTGGGAGCATATATTCAGATTTGTTTCTGGAGGTTATGAGTGGAGCAGAGATCTTGGCAGCAGCACAAATCAATCCTAACAGGGAAAGGTCAACCTTGGTAAGGAGTTCTATAAGACCCCTGCCCTCATGTTTCTCTACTATCTTTGACCTTAATTAAATATCAGAGCTATTGACTTGGTTTACTCTCCAAAGATGCAGCTTGACCTTTTGCATACTTTCCACATTTTTTGGTTTTATTTAGGAGCAGTCTGTCCATTGCTCAGAAAGTGGGAAAAGGAATAAAATTACAAAATGCTAGAAATACATCACATGTCTAGCTGGGTCAGTAAAAAGAGAAACAGAGATGAAAGGCCAGTTTTTCTGAGGTGTGGCAATCTGCCTCTTTATTCCTCCATGAAACAGCTTCACATTTCTGACTGGAAATTACAACCATAACTTCTTTAGAAATGACGAGATATAGCTCTACTTTGACAATTTCATCAGTGTGCAGAGGGAGGCAAACTGTTATCAATCAAGTCCAATATTCTGAAATATTAAAGACCAAGAGTCACTTTGACAGTTAAATGTCTTGACAAGAAGCTAGGCTGGGATTTGGTTTTAGGAAAATGTGTAAATTCTATCAAGAAGTAAGTATGTAAGTGTGCCATAAAGATAAAGAGCCAAGTGGGTTGGGTTGACAGTGTAGGTACCAGGTAGGTAACGGGTTGAGTGCCATGTGAATAGGGTGTCAAAATAAGTGATGGAATGGGTAAGGTAGATTAATTGGATGGGCTCTGATGCAGCACAATCTTTCTTTCTAGTTATTTTAAGTCAACTTGTTTTGGCATGTTACTGCACACTTCTAGAGTAGGCACATCACCTTCTGGCCTACTGACAGAACTGTTGCACAACAGGAGTGACTTGTCCCCCTAGGGCCTGTCTAATTAGTAGTGCTAGAGGATAACTACTACTGAGTGTTAACAAGAAGAGGCACAGCTTATTGTATGTTAGCAAGAAGTAAAAAATATGTGACATAATTGCAAAGAATATTAGGAACCAAGGATGACATGACAGACACCTTTGGGATCTTATGCTACACTGCTTCTTCTGTATCCAAAGATTGTGTGAAATCAGATTGCCCTGAGCTAAACATAGCTCCAACATTAACATTTTCAGAACCATTACCTTATTTGACAGGTCCGTTTTACCATCCTTCGTACATTATGTTTCATTTAGCCTTATGGCTTTTACTCACAATAGTGTAGATCTCACACTACCACCTGCTTGCAATGTGACCAGACTCACACAGAACCAGAAGTTGGTGGTAAGAGCCTGAAGTATAGCCCAGTGATGGTAAACCACGAGACCAGACAACGATTCCAAACCCAGAGAAAGGGGAAATACCCAAAGTGAACTGAAGCAGTGGAAGAAGACTGTATGTTTTCGACTTTGAGTGGGTTTCTAGATACTACTTGCAGAATGGCAAATCCCACGAAAAACCTGAAAAAAGTGTGTGAGATATACAGGGTCCTGACCATTCGATACATTGGATAAATTGGCGCTGATGATTCAGCATCTGCATGGCTTGACAAAAAGCTAGGTTTGGACCAGGTCAAAGGTAAATAGTTAAATCATATTAAGCAAATGAAAAACAAGCATCTTCAGTGATGTCTGCTGATGCGGTGGGGGGGGATGGATGAAATTGGAATTGAGTCTGTAGGATCAAAGAATATCTCTCTGTCTCACTTCTGTACGCAGTGTAAATTGTTAATAAAAGTTGTCTCTTTGTGGGACACATAGAAATTCCTTGTCCAGTCCTATTCCGGCCCTCACTGACAACTCTTTCTTCAGTATATCAATAATATCATCAATGCTGCTTCACTCCCTCATCCAGAATTGGAAAAGTTTATCAATTTAGCTTCCAATTTCCAACTTGCCCTCACCTTCACCTTGTTCATCTCCAACTACTCCTTTCCCTTCCTTGACATCTCTGTTTCTGAAAGGTTGGCCACCAATATCCACTACAAACCCACCAACTCCCATGGTTACCTTGACTGTACATTCTCACACAGTGTTTCCTGTAAAGATTCTAATCTATTCTCTCACTTCCTCTGTCTCTGTCACATATGTTCTGATGATGCCAACTTCAACAAGGAAGCCTCTGAAATGTTCACCTTCTTCCTCAACTGAGGATTCTCCAGCACCGGAGTTGACAGGGCGCTCTTCCATCTCCAACCCATCTCCTGCACTTCAGCCCACAGCCACTCTTCCCTCCCACAACTGCAAAATAGTCCACCTTGTCCTCACCTATCATTTCACCAATATCCATGTCCAGAGAATCATTAGTCGCCATTTATGCCGTCTTCAGCGTGATTCCACCACCAGAGTCATATTCCCATCCTTTCCCTTGCCTGCCTTCTGCAAGGCTCTTTTCGTCTGGAGTACTCTGGTTCACTCCTCCTTCAGTCTCAGAAAACACCCACAGCACCTTCCCCTGTAAGTGCTGAAAGTGTAACACTTAACCATTTACTTCCTCCCTCTTCAGCGTCCAATGGCTCAAAAACACTTTTGTAGTTGAAGCAGAGTTTTACCTACACTTCCCACAATCTAGTCTATTGCATTAGCTGCTGACAATGTGGTCTTCACTACATTGGGGAAATGAAGAGTAGACCTGTTGACTGCTTTGCAGAACACCTACAGTCTGTCCACAAAACAGACCCTGAACTTCCAGTTGCCTGACACTTCAAAACGTTACCCTGTTTCCTGGCCAACATCTTTGTCTCTGGCTTGCCGCAGTGCCTCAGTGAAGCTCAACGCAAGATGGAAGAACAGCACTTCATTTTCCATTAGGGGACTCTTGGGGACGCAATATCAAGTTCAATAATTTTAGGGCTTGAAGCAGCTTCTCCCATGTCCTTACCCAAACTCTTTCACACCCCAGGCCTTGTTATCACATGGTCTCCTATTACAAGCAAATCATTGTCACCCACCTATTCATTCTCCTAGGTTGGCCATTTTGCACTCCATTGTCTGTCCTACTGTCCTTCCCTCTCTTAGGGCTCTATCTCCACCTATCATTAACTTCTTATTACCTCCCCCTACCCCCCGTCTTTTTCCTAGCTACCATCAGATCTGAAGAAGGGCCACAGGACCCGAAATGTGAACTCTTATTTCTCTCCAGATGCTGCCAGACTTGTTGACTTTTTCTGGAAATTTCTGTCTTTGTTAAGAAATATTGTTGTTTAGAAGCAATAATGAGAGTCATTTCTGTCTGTAAGCCCAGTACCATCTCACTCCATAGGTTAGTGTATTGTTATATGTGATAACAGCAGTGCTGATGCTATTCTTACCAGACTTGATATTGCAAAAGAAACTGCAAACTTTGATATAATTCAGGAATTTTATTCCTTTTTCAATTTAAGCAGAAACCCATTAGACACCAGGCAAGGTTTAATAATGAAAACAAGGCTTAGGGGAAACCATTGAATACTTCATAAATGGTTTATATTGTCTTGTAGATGGTTGACAAATGGAAATTTGAAAGACAGGCTAGTATGTGACCGTGTTGTAGTTAGAGAAAAGAATAAATACCAAGTTAAAGTATTTATAGTGTACAGACGACCTTACGATACAAAGATAGTGTTGTGTCCCATACAGGCCGAACGTTGTAAGCAAAAGAGTAATTTTATCTGACCGGAGAGAGAATGTGTTTGGAGTTTGATAGTCAGCTGTGACTCAGTCCTGTTTGTTAATCAGAAGGCTACTGATGAGGCTGGCATGACAGCAATTACAATAGGAAAATGTGCTTCTTCTGTCAATGTTTCTTGCCCACATTGTAGCAGGTAATGCCCACATGAAACTGTTCAGCTACTTCTGTAGAATCCAAAACATACTATAAGATGGACCATTTTCAGTCTGTTTGCCAAAGCAAGGCATCAGAATCAAACAGCATTTACGACTTCCAATCTATTAGTGTGGCCTGGCTTGTGTTGCATTCATTGGAGTAAGGTCCCTATATCAAAGGTCAGTATAAAGGGTTCCATGGCATTCCTTCTCAGAGTCCTCCTTGTCCCACTATATGAAGGACTATGCTAAACTATCATTTATGAGTGATGTGAATGATGACTGCCCACATTACTAAGGAACCGTTCTGGCTCTTATATCACCCACAGAGGGTTCATTGGAACTGAGCTCAATGGATCTAGCCATAGCAGGAGTTATCATTGCCAAAGACAATGATGAATGGAGGAGGAACAGATGCCGTCCTTATCCATTCCCAGAAGCAAATACAGCTTTTGTTTGTTTATTTTTCTTCTTTTTTTCTGTTACTGAATAAAAGTTAACATTTTCAGCCATTTGAAGGTTTTCCAGTTTGTGATAGACTCATTGAGAGCAATGAAAAGGTGTTGGATTTCATTAGGCATTGGGAAAGAGTAGCACTCCCTTAAACAAGGTTCTAAAGTGGGGTGACACTAAGTACAGTTAACCTGCGAAACCTTGTTCTTAAAATGAAATATATATATGAACGTTCAATTATATATGCAATGAAGTGTCAACCATGTCACATGTATGCCCTGTCCCTCTGGGCAAACCTCAGGGGATCTCATCTATTTATTTCAGAACTGTCTCCCCCTCCCCCATTTCTGGTGAAGGGTCTCGGCCTGAAACATAATCTTTTCCACTCCTAAGATGCTGCTTGTCCTGCTGTTTTCATCCAGCTCTACACTTTGTTATCTCGGATTCTCCAGCATCTGCAGTTCCTATTATACCCTGAGAAGTGCTTACTTTTGGTAACTCTCTCACAATGTGCATTGTGAAAGAGAATTCCTTGTTTACAGTCTAATGCATGGCAGGGTTTTAAAGGTGCTCCTGGCACTTGGAATCTAGGGAGCTCAGAGCAGTGGTGAGTAATTCCCTCTCTGGCTAGACTGAAGATAGGTCAAGCAGGCTGCCATAAAAGTGAGATGCACAGCTAATGATGTGAGTTGTGGAGAATAGCTTGAGAAAACACACTATGGCTCATTGACATAAACTCTTCATGAACCTCATTGAAATTGTCACTTGAGTTTTGGTAAAATTCCGCCCTTGTGTTTGTTTGATGGGTAATGAAAGCAAGTGCAACTTTAAAAGTTTCTGTGAATAGTAAACTGACAATAAAATATAAGATATCGAGAATTATAGAATTACAGAACTTGATTATTGCTGATGAAGAACCTGATTTTGTTAAAACTTTTCATCTTGTACTCCTCAGTATAGTTGGTACTATTGTGAATTATTCTGATGAGTATATTATGAGTACATTACTTCAACAAAATATGTCTCTTTTCATGAATGTTCAAAATAGGCAATTAGTAAATGTTCTTCAGTTATGGAAGGAAGATTTCTTAAAACTTTAAAACAAATTACACGGAGAGGCTGGATAGGCTGGGGCTTTTTTCAATAGAGTATAGGAGGTTGAGGGGAGACCTTATAGCAGTTTATAAAATCATGAGGGGTATAGTTAAGGCGAATGACAGGTGTTTTTTCCCCTAGGATGGGGGATTTCAAGGCTGTGGGCATATTTTTAAGGTGAGAGGAGAGAGATTTAAAAAAAGACATGGGGGCATTTTTTTTACACAAACAGTGGTTAGTGTGCGGAATGAACCCCTAGAGGAAATTGTCGATTTGGGCACAGTTACAATGTTTAAAAGACATTTGGATAAGTACATGAATAAGATATGCTTGGAGAAATATGGGCCAAGTGCAGGGAGATTGGGAGTAGTTTAGTTTGGAATTATGGCCGGCTTAGACTGGTTGGACCAAAGGGTCTGTTTCTGTGCTGCATGACTGTATAACTCAAGACCATTGGAATTTCAGTCAAGGTGGATTGTGCAAAAGAGAACATTAAAATAAACAGAACATATTTGAAATTTCAACACTCAGCTGACACCCACCAAGAAGAGGGCATCAACTTCAGGATGCAAATGAAATTCTATCCAGAATAAACGAGATTCTTAAGTCTAAATTGGATGATATTAGTATTTGACAGCTGGTCTGCATAGATGTCAATCTGCATGGTAAGCTCATCAGAAATCCTTGTAAATACTAGGCAGTCTTTTCAGATTAATGGACAGCCATAATCAGTAGCTGATGTGGCACTTCACCAATGTTTTAGCCCTCCAAGGAAATGATATATCTTGAATGTCCTCTAAAGGAACTGAGAAGGCTGTTGGAGATTAGTCCATCAAACACAAAAGACTTATCATAGTGGGAGTTGGCGGTGGGGGGAGTGGGGTGGACATTGGTGGGCGGTGTGTGGGTGTGTGAGGGGAATGAAATAACAGGGATAAATGCTCAATGCTAAACTGGTATACCATAAATGAACTTGGGGGGAGATACAGAGTAAAATGAAATTGCTCTTTAGTCTAGATATTGCTACTAAATGTGTTGAAAAGGAGCGATGTTATTGTGATATCAAATCATATAGAACAGGACCCTGCATCATTGGGCTCTAAGTAGGAGGTCCTCTCTTGCCATACTCTGTACATAGTCCTGCTCAATAAAGCCTGCTGCTGTTCACTCACCAGACTGTAGGTCTGACCTTACTAAGGTAGGGATATCATATTTTTAACTTTATGGGCTCTTTGCAAATTATTTTAAAGTGTCAACAATGTAAATTATAACGATGGCTGCCAGAGGTCAGTTGATATTCTGTGACTTCTGCCCTGGCAAAGGATTAACTAAGGAATAAAGCATTGACAATATAAAACCACTTGTGAATTTGCATCTATTTACCAAAAGTCAAAACCCCAGAACTTTCCCCAAAAGCAGTGTCTGTGAGTTTAAAGTTTCAGGGGAAATACACAGAATCCAGTATCACGTGGGTCTAAAGAGCTACCACTCACCTTCCAATGTGTAACAGTGGCTTCTAACTTCAAATCATTTGTGTAAACAATTAAAACATTGATCATGT
The DNA here is from genome assembly GCF_030684315.1 of Stegostoma tigrinum. Classification (NCBI taxonomy): domain Eukaryota; kingdom Metazoa; phylum Chordata; class Chondrichthyes; order Orectolobiformes; family Stegostomatidae; genus Stegostoma; species Stegostoma tigrinum. The sequence goes on from NC_081356.1 coordinate 75,388,159, forward strand.
GATATCACAGTATTGCTGAGAAGCAACCTGAAACCAACAGGACAATTGGGGACATTTTTTGCGGCAAGAAGAATAGTGCCCTGCCTAAATAATCAGTCAACCAGGCAGTGCAATAGAGAGACTAATCTGTCTTCACATAAATATTTTTCTCTTTAGCAACTCAACTATGACTTTGTCTGGAAGTTCAATTCTGCAATGCAGGTCTGCACTTCTTGAGCATCCTGCAGGTGGAGCAGAGGAGTGTCAGGAGAGTGCTCAATGACGTTCAACTTCCATTCATCCAAGAACCATGAGGCAGAACCTCTATCCAAGCCTGCAATGCATGCATCTTAAGAATTTATTTAAACATTTGATATGCATCTTGTATTTCTGTTAATATACTGTATATTTGCTTTGTCTCTAGAATCTGTCTTTACTTGTTTGTATTTCTGTCATTAAGCGAATGAGAGTCTTTCAACAATAAACATTATTATTTTTTTTCTGATTGAAATGTATTTGAAAGCCTGCCTTGTGCCTATTAAGAAATCACAACATCGAAAATGTTTAAAACACACTGTCTGAAACACACCACATTGTGGACCGTAGACAGATAAGGAGAAAAAGAAAATATTATTCCAATATCTCTATCCCCATCTGCAAAAACTTTTAAATGCTTTGATTGATCCCGCTTCCATCACACTCAGGCAGTGCCTTCCAGAATCTAATTATTCACCACATGAAAAGGTTTTTCCTCCTGCCATCATTACTTCTTTGACCAATGTGAAGTTCTCCCCATATGTTCTGTTCAGATCCCTTATAATTCTGTAAACCTCCATCATATTTTCTCTCAACAATTTATTTTCCAAGGGAAACAGTTCCAACTTGTCCAATCTATCTATGTAAGAGAAGTTTCACATTCTTGGAACAATTTCCATGAAGAAGAAAGGCATCAACACTGAGAAATTTGAGTAGAAATCCTTCTTCATTCTGAAAATATAGAAATCATTCAATACGATCAAGGTTGATTCTTCAACTCAGTACCCTGTTCCCACTTTCTCCCTGTAATCTTTGATGCCTGTAGCCCTACAAACAATATCTAATTCCTCCTTGGAAATATTAAACTTTTTGGCCTCAAATCCTTTCTGTGACAGAGAGTTTTCTGGGTGAAGAAATTTCTCTCAATGCAGTCCTAAATCGACTTCCCCATATCCTAGACAATGACACCTGGATCTGTACTGTCTGGTTATTGGGAACGTCCTTCCTGCATCTGATCTGTCTAATCTGGTTAGAATTATTTAGGTTTCTATGAAATCCCTCCTCATTATCTTAAACTCTGGTGAATATAGTTTTAACCCATCCAGTGCCTCTTCAAACGTCTGTCGTGCTATCCAAAGAATCAGTCTATTGAGCCTGGCGGCTGCCTTTGTGGACTTTGGTAAGGACTACTCAGCTGAGACTTGGAGATGTGGTTACTTGCTTACAGTACATGCACTATGTTTGCTAAGTGACTTGCTGGTACACAGTGCAGGTCTGAGATTGCTGTAGCAATCTGCTGTGCAGCCAGATGTTTTGAGGACCACTGACCAGCACCATAAGCTATTCTGGCTTTGTGGCTGTGTTAATAAGTAAGTTTGAGTTGCTGTGAGCATTCAGTTAAGTGCTAAATGAGTGAGCACTACGAGACCAAACAAGTGGCTCTCAGATGCAGCCTGGTTTAATCCATGAGCTGAGTACCTGTCTCTACACATACAGCATCCTTAAGCAGCCTTTCAATGCTATTTTCAGCTTTTTTCGCACTTGCTGAGCATACTGCCAGTGGAGTCGACAAGTGTCATGAGGTATTGTCAAATATCACATGCCAACATCTATGGTTGAGGGACACTTGTGATTGGTGCCAAAGGATTATTCCCTGAGATGTTGCTGTTTGCTACTGAGCATGTGCAGGCTCTCAGAGCCAACAATGAGTTGACTTCACTAGGGATCCGCTCAAACTTTCCTGTTCGGAATTTATGACAACAAGCTTGCTCAGCTTGGGTCGTGGATAGGAAACTGCATAGGAATGAGGGTGAGACTTTCAATTAACAGGGTTATCAACAAGCGTTAATCTCCCTTAATAAGCAACTTATTGCTGCCTGGCGAGAATCTTGCCTTGATACCTGGAAATTTGTAAAAGATGCAACGAATTGCTTTTGATGTTGAGATTGGCCTCAGTAGACTTCACATGTAATTCTAACACATTCCTTTCCATAGACTAAGTCACCCAAGCACTTTTATGATCCTGTCCAAAGTATGCAATATATTACAGAGACTGACAAGAATTATGAACTGTTTGTGCATGAAAATAATTATATCCAAAACTGTAACTTAGATACATTACAATGTCAATGATAATGCATGTAAATATCAGAGATACCGGGAACTGCAGATGCTGGAGAATCCGAGATAACAAGATGTGGAGCTGGATGAACACAGCAGGCCAAGTAGCATCATAGGAGCAAGAAGGCTGACGTTTTGGTTTTCTGATGAAGGGTCTAGGCCCGAAATGTCAGCTTTCCTGCTCCTAAGAGGCTGCTTGGCCTGCTGTGTTCATCCAGCTCCACATTATGCATGTTAGTATGTTTTGTTTGTTTAAAAGTTTCAATGTTTGAAATACAGCAGTGGAATAATATGCCTCCTGCCTTTGTATCCTTGAGAACTCTGGATGATGTCAACAAAGTGGGAGCAGGTCTCTGGTTTCAGCAGTGCTACTAGAAACAATGGCCACTAGTGGGATTGCAACAGTTCTGAAGAAGCCTAGCTGCAATGGAGCCAGGGCTTTGAGGTCCACTAGAGTAGACTCGGAAGGGAAATGGGTATGTGAAATGGTTAGCGGGAAGGGGAAACATAAGAGAGGGAAGACCATGTGAAAGGCCATTGTGCAGAGGAGCATCATAATTGAGGCACCTCTGCTCCGACTGGCTGCCAGCTTGATCAGAGCGATCTGTAGGGCTGGAGGCATTAAAGTGTTGACCTACACTGCCACATGTAGATTCCAAAGATGGTGGGAGCACTCATGACCTGGCTCCCAATTTCACACTCCTCTCATCTGCCAACCTAGCCCCAAGAGCCATAAAATACAGTTTATTGTTTCCAAAGGTGGCACAGTGTGAGCAGGAACAGATGCAAAATAGAACAGTATTAAAATAATGACAGGGAAGATGGAATGTTGTACTAATGTACAGCGTAGGTTGCAAGGGAAGTTTTGCAGCCTCAGAAAGATATCATCTGCAACCAAAGGTGAGGGTCCCTGCAGTGGAATGGGTGGACGCAGTATTGGAGAGTGCTGCGCCTGTGGTAGCAGTTGTATACTCTCTGGTAAACTGCTAAAGGAAAATGCTGAACCACAACTTGGGAATAAATGTTCTACCCTGCCTCTCAGTTAGGAAAGGGAGGCAATGAAAGTTTAAAAAAAATTAACTGAAATATTTGAAAACATGTATTAAAAATGTTTCCGCTGCTCTACCATAACATGATTTATGTGAAGTACTGGCACCTCAAGTCCATATTCCCACTTCTACTAAATTGTTAAACAATCAATGTAAACTGTTTAAGAAGTTAGTGTCACAAGGTGAAAGCACTCTGGGAATATTTAGATTGCCAAAGAATAAACATGAAGATGTACTGGAAATTTTTCGGACCCATTTCCTTGTTTACATTTCTTGGATTAGTACAGTTGACACTTTTAGGAAGTCTAAATTACAACACCGTGTGCTCAGGAAGCATTGTTTCCTTTCTCAGTTTTGTTTTTCTTGTTAAACATCTTGTTTCAGCAGAGATTTTAATCAGAGAAATTGTAGAGATCCAGATTTTAGATGATTTTGTGGAAAGCAAGACTGTTTTTACAGCGCTTCCTTTGGAGGATACTGCCTGCTCTGCTCTTTGACTTTAGAGCATCATACTTTTGACAATTTGTGTTGAGACTGCTGGGTTAAAATCCTGGAATTCCCTCCTTAAGGGCATTGTGGTTCTACCTATATTAAATAGACTGCAGCAATTACAGGAGGCCATCGTCTCCTCAAAGCAATTAGGGATGGCCAATAAATGCTGTCCAATCAGTGACACTCACATTCCATGAATAAATATGTTTTAAAAATTATGTACTATGACAAAATGCTATTTTATCCTATTAATCGGTTGCTATTTGGTAAAACCTATGCATGTGATACTTCACTCAATGTTTATTTGGTGGCCCATTAAAGCCTAAACTGTTAAAGCCTATTCTATAAATTAAAGTTCATACAATTTGATAATGAAAGCAACTACAATTTTCCAATAAAACAAGGCAAAGCTTGTAAGCAAATACTGGCCAGTTGCAGGAACTCTGGGTGATCTTATTTTTCCCTTATTTTTCTCCTGTCCCATACAGAGTTTTAAATTCCTTACTTTCTGCAGTTACTAATGACTCTTGTAGACAAGGTAGTGAATTTGAGCTCGACATTATGAAATAATCTGGGTTAAATTTGGTGGTGGCAGAGATCAAATAGAAGGTCAAACTGTCGTTATGCTTGCCAATTGATAATGGAGCTGGACAGCCACAAATCAGCAATAGGAGTTTCCTCAGGTTCTTCTGAATTTAATGACAGGACCTGTTTACACTTTTGATAGCTCCAGTCCACAAAATTTAAAAAGAACCAAAAAAAAATTAACGTGCATTAATTACTTCAAACACAGACAGCAGACCTAATTTGTGCTGCCTGCTAATCTAATTTATTGTTATATATAGTAAATGGCACAGATGTTGTAAAGTGACTACATACCTGAGCAGAGGTGGCTGAGTTCAAGCATATATTTCTAGAAGAGAAGGTGATGTCTTGTTGCAGCAGATGCTTAAAGTTACTCTAAACTGAATTTCTTTTCACAAGGAAGTCACAAATGTGACAGCTCGGCTGAAAGCCCACTGCAAAATTTTCTAATTCTGTACTGGAGGCCTTGTGAAGAAAGCCAACAGGAGGAACAATGTCATTTGACTGCAGGGGTGCATTCAGACAAAGTTGACAAAGGCTTTAGGGTCAGATAAATGATGTGACAGTCAGTGCTACAGGCTAAAGCCCAAGAGCTGAGTGCCACAAGATAGTTGATGACCTCTTCATGTAGTCAAGGTCAGTAAATGTCATATGCAACCAACTGCACCACTAGCCTCAGACATTGCATTCTCACCTACTAATATTCACTTTGCATGGCTTCACTATATTCTCATACAGTGCTACTGCAAATCTCACATTTTCACATTGCTGGCTGCTCTACCAAGTCTTAACATCCAAACACATTGCATCAGCATTGTTAACACATTTTCTTTCCCAGGTAGTATGTTAGTGAAACCAATAACACTGACCCAGCAGGGGACAGGCATAGCATCATGATCATATTAGTCACAGGCCAGACAATGGTTGCTATCATTGAAGTAGTCATGACTGACACTATGGCCAAGGGTAAACTGAGACCATGGCAGAACACAGTGTTCATGAATCATCCTTTACCTGCTCCTCCTTGCACCCCACATCTTAGACCTCATCCCACAAACTATTCTGATTTAGAAGCATGAGGTGTGAGATCAGGAAGTCAGTGAAGGGCAAACACAGTCATTCAGCATACGATCATACAAGGATCCATGTTTTGCCTTCCACTTCTCTCATTACAATCTTTCTATCTTCCTCCTTGCCGATACACAAGAACCTTCAACTGGCTAGGAGTGACGGAACAGCATGAGGTGTGAGATCAGGAAGTCAGTGAAGAGTAAACACGGTCATTCATGTGCATACTTCCAATGACCAGTTTTCCAAATAGTAAATTTTACCTCTTCTTGGGTCCTCGTTAGCGCTGGAACTTTAATCTTACATTGTAACAAGGCATTTGACTCAGCAACCCTAGGCTGAGTATTTCAAGGAACTAACTAGAGACAGGGGAAGACAGGAACAGGACAGGCAGCCCAGCAGCTTTCATTATGCTGTTATCAGGCAGAAAGCATGGGCACTTCACTGTTCCCATCAGAACTAACACACCCATCCACAAAATTATATCCCACTCTCCTCACCTCCAAAGCCCAGCAACCTACCCTCTTCACTATTCACCACACCTCACCTATCAGATTGGTCAGCAGCTCTTTTAGGAAGGGATGTCCTCCCACACCAGTAAAATGGTGGCAGATTAGGATGCTTCAGCTGGAGCTCCTCTGCTCCATGTGCTCTTTATCTTCTTTATCCATTTTTCCCTCCCTCTCTCCTCCTATCACTGCCTTCCCTCAGTCTCTGACACCTAAATCTTGGCTTCCAAAGTGGGGAAAGCCGTCGGCGGTTGAACCAGCAGCCTGGAGCGGAAATGCCAGTGACCTGTGGCCCAAAGTGAGGGTGGGCATAGCAGCCCAGAGGGGATACGCCAGTGATTAGTGGCCCACCTAGCACCCTAGCACCCTAGTGCAGAGCATGCCAGTAACCAGTGGTCAGATCATGTGGAGACCTCCCGTACTGGTCTGCTATGGAGATCCTTCAGAGAGAGACTGTGATGTTTGTCTCTTTAACTATGCTTCTTGTTTTCCTGTTCTACGATTATACTGCGTACTGCTGTAATGTAAGCTTTTTTTTCTTAATTTCTTTATTCTGTAACTAAGGATTGTACCTAGGTACCATTGTACCAAATATGGCATTGTGAGTGGCTACTTATAAATTTTTCACTGTAGTCATTTGAGTACATGTGACAATAAAACTAATTCAATTCAATTCAATTCAGATGTGGTAGAAGTCACATTCTAAGTCACTGATGGTAACTGCCAGCAGACTGTTCATGAAGACCAGTTAGATTTGGAATTATAGCCTTGAGATCATCAGGCGAATGGGCAAGAAAAGCAGCTCGATGTGAAATCTAGCCCTTATTCTAAAGCACAGGACCCTTTCAGGCTTTACAAAATCATTCTCATAAAATTGGGTGAAAGAAGACCCGTAAACAAGCAGAATTAGAATGGTGGGTTCTTCACTGTTGGAACGGACAAAGATAACTTTGACCTGAAAGATTCAGCCTTACATGAGTAATCTGCTCTTCAAACATTCTCTTGACTTTCCCCGAAGATAGCCTTCACAGATGATTGCCATGCCAATTGGTTTTCTGTGCAGCAGTTTGACAGTCGTGTCTTAAGTAGCATTATTGCTCTCTGACCGACATTAGTGCCCAGTTAGCTAATGTCTCTTTCTAAAATCTGTTCCTAGTTTACAAATTCCACCCACAAGTAGCCACCCCTCACCAACCTGCAGTTTTATACCCTCTGCAACGTCTACAATCATCCAATTCTGGTCTTTTGTTCATATCGGATTTAAAATTTGCTTTGTCCCAGTTGCAGTTGTTTTCAACTGTCAAGCCCCAAAGCTGTGGATTTTTGTTCCTAAACTTCTGCAATTCTCTTCATCATTTCGGATGCTTCTTAAAACATATCTTGTTAACCAAGCCTTCGGGAGCTGCCATCAGATAACCTTACCTGGTCTATACTAGATTTTGTTTGATAGCCCTCCTGTAAAATACCTTGGAAAGACTTACTTTGTTAAACATGAAATATATATATATGTGCAACTTTGTGTTGTTATATCGTCCATAGAACACAAGACAATTTGGGGGAGACTGAATAGAGGTGTTCAAATTATGGAAGTTTATTTGAAGACGTTGGTAGAAAATATTTTCTGCTGCCAGTGGATTTATAACCAGAAGATTTAAAATGAGATTTTGCTCCCTTAAACAAACCACACTTACCCACATGCTGTGTTGAATCAAGTTGGACCGCTCCTACATGGCTTCAGAGACAACACAGTGTGGAGCTGTAGGAACACAGCAGGCCAGGCAGCATCAGAGGAGCAGGAAGGTTGATGTTTTGGGTTGGGCCCCTTCTACAAACATTTCTGAAGAAGGGTCCCAACCCGAAATGTCAGCTTTCCTGCTCTTCTAATTCTGCCTGGCATCCTGGGATTGATGACTGTATCGGCGCCGCCTCATGCTCCCACGAGGAGCTCGAACAGTTCATCAACTTCACCAGCACCTTCCAACCCAACCTCAAGTTCACCTGGACTATCTCTAACACCTCCGTCACCTTCCTGGACCTCTTTGCCTCCATTTCAGGCAACCACCTAGAAACCGATATCCATTTCAAGCCCACCGACTCCCACAGCTACCTCAAATACACCTCCTCCCACCCACACTCCTGCAAAAATGCCATCCCCTATTCCCAATTCCTTCGCCTCCGCTGCATCGGGTCCCAGGATGAGGCATTCCACTCCAGTAAATCTCAGAAATACTCGCTTTTCAACGACCACAACTACCCCACCTGCGCAGTGGTTGAGAACGCCCTCGACTGTGTCTCCTGCATTTCCCACAACTCATCCCCGCAATCACCACCAAAAGAGAATCCCCCTCGTCCTCACACACCACCCCACCAACCTCCGGATACAACGCATCATCCTCCGACACTTCCGCCATCTACAATCCAACCCCACCACCAAAGACATTTTTCCATCCCCACCGTTGTCTGCTTTCTGGAGGGACCACTCTCTCCGTGACTCCCTTGTCCATTCCACACTCCCTTCCAACCCCACCATACCCAGCACTTTCCCCTGCAACCACAGGAAGTGCTACACTTGCCCCCACACCTCCTCCCTCACCCCCATTCCAGGCCCCAAGAAGACTTCCCACATCAAGCAGATGTTCACCTGCACATCTGCCAATGTGGTATATTGTGTCCGCTGTCCCTGGTGTGGCCTCTTCTACAGTGGGGAAACCAAGCGGATGCTTAGGGACCGCTTTGCAGAACACCTCCGCTCGGTTCGCAATAAAAAACTGCACCTCCCAGTCGCAAACCATTTCCACTCCCCCTCCCATTCCTTCGATGATATGTCCATCCTGGGCCTCCTGCAGTGCCACGATGATGCCACCCGAAGGTTGCAGGAACAGCAACTCATATTCCGCTTGGGAACCCTGCAGCCCAATGGTATCAATGTGGATTCCACAAGCTTCAAATTCTCCCCTCCCCCTACTGCCTTCCAAAACCAGCCCAGCTCGTCCCCACCTCCCTAACCTGTTCTTCCTCTCACCTATCCCCTTCTCCCACCTCAAGCCACACGCCCATTTTCTACCCTCTAATCTCATCCCGCCCCTTGACCTGTCCGTCCTACCCGGACTGACCTATGTCCTCCCAACCTCCCTACCTACACTCACCTCTACTGCCTCCATCCCCGCCTCTTTAACTTGTCTGTCTCCTCTCCACCTGTCTTATCCTCTATCCATCTTTGATCCATTTCCCCCCCTCCCTATTTATTTCAGAACCCTCTTCCCCTCCCCCATTTCTGATGAAGGGTCTAGGCCAGAGACGTCAGCTTTTGTGTTCCTAAGATGCTGCTTGGCCTGCTGTGTTCAGCCAGCTCTCCACTTTGTTAATTCCTTTGCCAATATAACTGTTCCATGATTCTGTGGTAATGAATGAATTAGAAAGTCTCTCAAGGACAATCAGAAAAATGGCTGTGTAAGTGCTGTCAGGTTTATTGTATTAAGATCAATCTATGTGCACCACTTACAGGCTGGATTTTTAATGCAGTTAGTAGTTTTAGGTAATATTGTAAAACCAAGCGTTATTTAATTGTTTCATATCAGCTGTACAAATGCGGCAAGGAATGGACATGTTGTGCCCTGGTCTGTCATTATGTTAAGCATGAAGGAGGAAACAACCTCTAAAATCAGAGTTTCCATGGCCTGCAAATGGAGTGAAATTAATTAAGATAACACGAAATCTTGCTCAACATGAAAGACATCACGTGCTGACTTACACATCATTGGAAGAATATTTCTTGTTGGGAAACAAAAGGGAGGAAGAGCAAAGGGTTGTAATATAAATTAACACTCCAGCTGGATATTAAATACAAGGACTGCCATAACATCTTGCTTTAACACCTAAAAGTAATAAGTACATTTCAAACAAGAAAAAAAAACTGCTGAATTCATAATTAAGCGTGTAAGGCTTTAAGCACTAATTTAACATCTGTGTGCAGGTCCCTCATTTAAGATGTAAATTAACTGAAACATTTAACCTCAGGGTAAAAATCAGTAAAACCTCTGTCTCTGACATAGCTGGAAATTTTGGTTTGAGGCTGTCAACAAGAGCCATCTGCACAGTAGCAATGATCACGAAAGCAGAACAGATGATTCTACATCTGAACACTTGAGACTGTAAACTACCTGGTCTTAAATTAATTGAAGGATTTGCAGAAATTTTACTTACAAAGAAGAGGAAATCTAAGCACAATTTTAATAAATGGAGCAATTCAACTATTTAATGATCATTTAAAAACTATTTTTATGATTTCATTCCACATAAAAGGATCTGCAAAGAGAAAGCATGATTTTGAGAGAACACAGATCCTGTCGAGAGCAGGCGGAAAACGATTGGCTGGGATAACATTGGCTTGGAAAATAATGGGCAGTCCAGGTTCATTTAAAAGCCTTTTGGAGTTGGATGAATTGAATTGTATTTTCAAAATAAATTACACAGCTTTAATAACAAGGCTGTTGTTGACATTCACAGCATGTGCTGAAAAGACTTGCAATGACAAGCTTGTAGAGGCAGTGAGAAGAACAGAATTAAATGAGGTGTTAGGGGATTTTCAGAGGAATAGTGTCCCTTATCTGAATGCTTCATGGTCAAGAACATTTGAAACTTGATGATGCCAATTCATCCAATTTGAAGAAGCTTTTCTTTACATCATTGATTAGTGATCAAGTGATTCAAGCCACTCTTAAGAAAAATGGAACTGTATCAATTCCTAAAACAGGACTGTCCGATTTGGTGAAGAATATTGATAACCGGACACATAAATGTTGGATCCATACTGTATCAAGTATTCAATAAAGTACTGACAACAAAGCTTGGTGAGTTTTGGAAACTAAGCCCCAGACATAAAGGGCAACACCTGGATGTAACAATACTTGGATACAATGAGAATATATGTAACCTTCAAAATTATCTGAAGGGTCTTAGAAAGAATAACTCATGGCCAAAGTATCTGTAGGCCTTACAAAGGCCTTTGACTCTTTTGACCACAGATTATATAGGCCTTATTAGAATAGATCTGGGCATAAGTTTAATAAATTGATGAATAACACAAATACAGAAACATCTACAGATATTAAAGGCAGTAGAGATAGAACAATTTCCATAACAATTAAGAAAGGTGATAAACAGGAGGACCCTTTATCTGCTACTTTTAATATCATAATGGATTTGCCCCTTAGTATACTTGAAGAAAGGGATCCACTGAAAGAATATTAAGGTTGCTGGTGTACATTGTGAGCCTTTGCTAACAATGTTATTCTTCCAAATGGTTCCTATGCAAGCAGGATCCATAACTGGCCTAAGAAACCATTTTGCATAGCATTAGAGTTGGACATCAATGAAGAAGACAATTTGTTTTGATATGCCAAGCAAGAACAAAAACTTTCTTTATAAAAGAAATTTGTGCTCAATAATGCTAAACTCGATTATGTTATACCATGCAATTTTGACAAATACTTTGATGCCTAAACCTGTCCCTGGACTTCATTTGCAAGAGGATAACTGTGAAGCTGAAATTGAGTCTGAAGTTTCAAGCTTATTCCCTTAAAATTCACAATGTTCAGTACCTCAAAAATTATATATGATACCAAGGATGTATTATTATTTGAGTTGAAAGGAGATACCACGGAAAAACTTACATTGTTTAATTAAAAGATCTGTCAGGTACATCCAGAACTTGCCCAATTGTATTGCCGACATATACTATACTTGAGACATGGACATGCAACATTAAGTCCTCTGAATTTGGAATGGGATGGAAGTTTTACAGTTGGACTTACCTAACTATCCAGCCTACTTGCTCTCCTTAATACAATCACACAATTTTGAATACTTCTTTTCAGGTCTGAAGAAGGGTCACTGGACTAGAAACACTAGTTTTGTTTTCTGTCCAGAGATGCTGCCAGACCTGCTGACTTCCCCCACAGTTTGGTTTTTGTTTCATACTTCCAGCTTCTGCAGCTCTGTTTTGTTTTACTATTTTCAATAACTAGATTGATACGAAATACACCATAAAGCAATCAAACTTTATAAGGCTTTGTTTATTTAGATCTGATAGTCAACAACAAAATATGCATTGTTCTTAGGTAACAATGAACTGAAAACTTGCGGGAAATGCAGCTTCAGTAATGATACAAAGGGGAGAATCTTGTCCCCTTCCCTGTGACAAGGTGGTAATGGCATTTATTCTGACAGGAGAATGTTGAGGACATCCTGATACCTTTCCTCCTCTGTTCTGATTAAGTCCATGCTCAGATTGACTTTCTCCCCTGAGGCCCACACTTAACACCCTTATTCCACCACAACTGACATTAACCTAGTGGCAAAGGGGCCAGGGTCTTCTTCATGCAGGGAGCATGAGAAGTAAACTCTAATAGCAGGTAAAATATGAGAGGTAGTGGAGAAAGTAGAATTCACAAGAGATTTTAAAAGGACTGCAAATTAATTGCTGAGAAAAACTAAAAAGATAAAGGCAGGTGGAAGTCAATCAAAAGGCCAGCTTTTAAGGAACTGGCTCAGTTACTCGCAATGGATCAAATGTCCTCCTTCAGTGCTGAACGTTGCACGATTCTTTGCCTTGTTGTCTTACTTTCGGACCCAGTCATCCATTGACCCTCTCTCATTTACACCTCTGACTCCAAGTAAATCAGTGAAGAAGCGAGTGAAATTCTTGTAGTCGCAAATCATTAATTTTACCAATTTCAAGTACAGCTTAAAGTTTAACTAAGTTCGGTCAAGGAATTTTGTTCACAGCTACCCTGTTCATCAGCTTTTCAGCTGATAAGTTATAAAAATGACATATTTGCTATCTGTTTCTGTGCACTATCAATTTTTATCACACACATGTTATTTGTATTTGAAAGCTGTGGAGACTTTTGTTTGCCCTTATGGAAAGCTTAGGTAAAATTGTTGAAACAAAACTCAAAGCTAGACACAAGGGAAGCTTTGTATTCATTGATGTCTCTTCTTCTGTTTGTTCTCGTTTCAACTACACTGCCTCTTCAGTTACAAAGTTAGCAGGAAGAAGCAACTTGAAACAGAATTCAAGAGTGCAAACTACATACAAAAATAAGCACTGGTTTACAAATACTTACAGAAATTCTTTGCAGAAACTACTCGTAAACCAGTGCTTATTTTTGTATGTAGTTTGCATTCACTCTGCCAGCTAATGAGGAAATGTTTGCTCTGAAAGGAGGCTTCCTCATCTTCCGTCCACAAGGTGGCGACTTTAGGCTGTTATTGTCTTATCGATGGAAATGATAAGGAATGATACTGACAGAAACTTTCCACCGTGCGTGAAGCTTTCCTTGCACACGACAACACCCTCCGGACGCCTCACTTTCACACCGCCTCCCACTCCCTTGGTGACATGTCCATCCTGGGTCTCCTTCAGCGCCACAAACTGGAGGAGCATCATAATCCACCTTCGAACCCTACAGCCCAATGGCCTAAACATGGGAATTTTCCAGCTTTAAAGTCTCTCCAACACCGGCCTAATCCCATGACCAACTCTCCCTCTCATTCCTGTCTCCTTGACTTGACACAACCTGACCATCTTCTCTCCCGCCTATCTGCCACTCCCACCTCACTGACTAATCCCCACCACTCCCTACCTGCACTCACCTATCACCATCGCACCTCCCTTCTCCATCTCCACCCTCTTTATTTATTTCAGAGCTCCCTTACCCCTCCCCATATCTGAAGAAAAGTCCAGACCCGAAATGTCAATCTTCCTGCTCCTCTGATGCTGCCTGGCCTGCTGTGTTCCTCCAGCTCCACATTGTGTTGTTTCTGCTGTCCTGACCATTTTAGTTGTGCTCCCTGTGAGGTCCCAATCTCTACTGTCAGATCCCAATTAGTATGTCAGAAAGTGTGCACCACACCATGATGAATTCAAGTTATGGAAATAGATATGGTGGAAACATGGAAGCTGAGGTACAAGATGCTACATGACTGTGTTGAACAGATGGGTGAGCTCAAGGGGATGCAGGGCTCTTCTTTCTTGTCAACTTATATTCAAAAGTATTGGAGATGGGTTTGGGGTTGATGATTAGGAATGAGGTGGAAGTAGATAGCTGCCTATCTGTATCATAATACTGTGCAACTTTGTGACAGAATGCAACATACCCCATACAATGTACAGATAGCAGAAGTGGAACATAATCTGATGACAGATTGCATTTTGCATGAAAATGTAGGTCTCTAATACTAATGTAAATCCTTCAAACAGTATCAGCAAATTATAATGAAGGCTATGGGAACCACAAACTGCTGCACTTCACCGAAGATAAAAAATGAATTCATGCTAGTGTAACATTTCAGCTCACTGCTGTGAGTACCAGCTATGTGTCTGGTTATCACAACAGAGTCTAATTCTTTCCTCGCTGAATAGCTACATTTTATAGTCTTGCAATAATGATGAGAGTCTAGGCAGCTAGCTGGATAGCCCATGACAACCCCTAGTCACCTGTTTTTGAGAAGATCCACCATGACTTTTGCCACTCAGGAAGTTAAAGGACCAGTGACAGGCCTTTCCCTGTGATCAGTGTTACCATCAGGGAGGCTTGATCTGCTGCCAGTATTATGCACCCGCTCCCACCCCGACCAAGGACAGATTGAGAAGGGGAGCAGGCTGAGGCTACTGTTTGTGGGAAGGGCATGGTGGGGTGTAGGTCACCAGAAAGGAGTCATAAAGGAGGATTGGTAGCCTTCAATGGACACTGTCCTTCTCTGTGCTGTGGTCCTGATCAGGTGTAGAGTGCCTTTGAAAACGTGACCCTTCTGGGGAGAATTTGCTTGCCCTGACACTCAATGAGGCGCTCCCCTCCCAGCAGTTGCATAAGCAATTAGTAGGATGGCAAAGCTGCTGACAGGCCTTCCCACCATGGATCTTATTGCAGTGAAGACAGAAAGATGGCGCAGTCTGCACTCACCTGAAGACATGTGAAGACATACGATTCTAACCCTTGGTAGCAGCTAGGATTAGGGAACCCAAAATGACTTTCTCCTTCTTTACACAAAGGTTGATGTCACTTTGTATACGCCGTCCCCTCACACTGGCTGTAATCAACTAATGGCTCAGATCTGTGTCCTTTCGGATCTTTGATCTTGATATAAAACCATACATTTGCTGAGCCATCAGGCAAGCAGACAGTTGATGGCTTGTAATTTCTAAGTTCAGAACAATAAAGGTCTTAATTGAACCCTATGATATTAAACTGCGGCATGATAAGTTTTCTTGTATTAATTTTTATTTATACTGCAGAGTTGAATATCGATGATTTTCAAGACTTCTTTTGATGTTCATTTAACTGTCGGATTTTATCAGAATTTCATGACAGAATGGGTTGGGGCTATCAGTAAATTTAAATTAAAGTGACAGGCACTCATGTCAGTAGCAGCACAGCTGAGATGTCATTTAGAAGCAGACTTGCAGGGGTGGAAATGGAATGGGGTGACTTTATGAAATAACAGCAATGAACAGCTGCTGGAGAACAGGGCTGCCTAGCTGAGCAGAAGATTGAAGAAACTTCAAAACAAAGGCCCTTTCCTCTCTGTGAAGTTTTACCAATGTAGTGGACTTCATTTCTCCTGAGTACTGTCTGTCTCAATTCTTCATGAACCAGAGTAATATCACAAACACTTAACAATAGCGTCAAAGAATTCCTGCACTGCTGAGCTGGTAACATGTCAGACTGAACCCTCAATGCTTCACAGGTGGGTTAAAAGCTCCCATTGCAGATTTCAACAAAGAGCAGGATACTTTTCTTGAAATCCTGGCCAGCACTAATCCCTCAATGAAATCACCAGAACATATTATGTCATCAATTGTCTTACCATTATTTGTAGAGCCATGGCATGATCAAGTCAGCAGCTGTGTTTATCTACATTGTAATGGTGGCTACATTTCACAAGTGCTTTATTGCCTGACATGTGCTTTGAGGAATGTTCTAGGATGTATACAAGTTCTTTCTTTCTTTCTTTCTTTCTGCCTCAGGTACCAAAGCACCCTTCAGTCTGCAGATTGTGCAACTAAACTGCCTCAGACCAGAGTCTTATTATAGTGGCTGTAATGAGGTCAGCCGTAGAATATGAGTTCCCTGTTTGGGGTTTTTAATCTGATCCAGTCAGGATGCCCTGGCTGACAGAGGAAAACAGGAGGGTAAGACATCGTGTTCAGTTTGGGAGTTGACTCTGATGAGACTGAACCACAGTCAAGGGCTTACCAGGTGTAAATAAAGGGTGGCTTGGTGATTGGATACTGGTCTTTGTGGAGTTATTTCACTTACTAAATGCATAACCCAGTTCTTGGCTAATCATAGAATGGTTACTGCACAGGGAGATAACATTCAATTCATCAAATAAATGGCATTTCACTGCATGAGCAATTTAACGCACCCCACCCCTCTGTCCTTCCTCTGTAGCCTTGTAAATATTTTCCCATTAATGATTCAAGGCCATTGGTTTAAATTTCACCACAACAGCAAGGGAATTTAACTTCTGCTAGTTAAATAAAATTAACTAAGCACATTTTAATTAATTGAAAAAGAAGTTAAATAAAAGGATAGCATAAAAAATGGTTACCACAAAATTATCAGATTGTTGCAAAAACCAATCTGATTTACTAATTTGCTTTAGGAAAAGAAATCATTTTCTCCCTCTGAAATAGCCTGGCAAGCCTTTCAGTTATGTCAGGATGAGTGCTAAATGGTGGCTATGTTCAGAACCCATGAATGAACAAACAAATCTTGCTTTGTCTTGCTTCAATTTAGATCTTGTGTAGCTCTTTCTGCTGCAGCTCCATTTTATATAATTGCTTCATTGTGTACCTTTTCCCTTTTCTGTCATATATCTGCCCATTTTCCCATGATCGATTCCTTGCCTTACTGCACCAATGACATCTCACACCCTAGATTACTGTGAGGATAATTAGGTGAGTGCAAACATGCATATTGTTGAGCGAGTACAAAAATAACATCAAATGTGAAATTAAACAAATGAAAAAGTAAATGTTGCTTCCTTTAATTTAAACCATTAGGTCAGAATATATTAAAAGTTTGTAAAGCTTTTAATCTCCTGCTAATTCCATAATAATTTTGACATTCGTTATTATAAGTATATTTCAGGAAGCATTGTTTCAAATATTTATTTTGAAATAAACAATGAAAATCTTTTGCATCCCACTTGCACTAAAGCAAATTTTGACTTTTTTTTGCAAATTATCATTTGTCAGAAACTTTGGTGGGTGTTATTGCAGGCAAGTATGTGTCGTAAATAATGGAGAGTTCCATCAATAGTCTGTACTATTGTGACCTATCACATTTAACAAACTATGGAAAAGTAGATGTGATGTAGTGACTTTTTCCTAGGTTTATTATAAAAGATGCTTTTACAACACTGCTTCCCACAATATTTTCCAATAACCGATGCCTAACATTTGTAGCTGATGGAATGCTCCTGAGAGAGCTTCTTCTATGAACTCAAATCCATGTTTCTGCAGCTGTTGTTTGATGTAGATCTCAGAGGACTGTGCTGTAAATTCACCCATCCATTGGCAAAGAGAAAGAAAAGAGCATCAGCATGATGCTCTCTAGACAACTGCAGCTCTTTGATAAAATATATCTTGTTATTCTCGGTAACGATGCAACAGAGGGTGGGGGAGATTATCCTCCATGACTTTGCTCCTAACAACGAAGATGGTGATGCTTTTAATTTAAAAAAACAATCAGAACTTCCCAGAATCAGGGTAGGACTGGAACTAAGCAATTTAATCCACCAAAACAATCTAGCATATGTATTTGACTGAATTTATTAATATTTTACTTGTTCAGTCATTGTTGGAGAATGATATTAATTTGGACTGGGATTAAGTAGTCAAGTTAAGTTAAAATTACCTTTGCAAAAAAAATTATAGTTGATTGTCAGTCAGACCATCCACTCAACACTCGTAGCAAGCTGAAAACTTCTTGCATCTCAGAAGACCCTGGTTATTAATGGTAACACTTGAAATATTTCTGTAAGTTGTTGCCATATGGAGCTCAGAGGGGATATTCACAACAAGCGATCTGCGTGATAAAACTGGCAGCCAGCCAAATCAAATTTGAAATTTAACATCCTCACAAACATTTGGGCATCCTGAAGTACTTTGCCACTATGAGTCTGAACTTCAGTTGCAGGTAGAAAATCATTTAATTCAAGCATGGTGGCATTCTGATTAAACAGGTACCAATGATTGCATGGCATGATAAATGATATTGTTTCAGCTTATGATTCTGCCCACACAAGCAATGAGTATGATTTGTAGCTTAATCTCTTGGATTGATGAAGTAAATTAGAACATAATCCAGAAATAATGATTAGTAATTTGCCGAGTTATAATAGCAATGCTGATAGAACAATGCACATGACATTTCTCTGTTCAGTATCTTAACCCAGCAAAAAAGATGTATTTACTTTAAAAAGGAGTACCAAATCTTTCATCATGTGACCATAACCTCTAGCATCAGCAACAATAATTACTATGCATCTGTTTATTCTTTGGTCTGGATTTGAAAATATTCATGATTGAATACCTCCAACCTCAGCACTCTAATGGAGATCATTTAATTCTCTCCTTCCCCACTCTAACTCAATTTGCTGGTGTACTCCTACATTTGTAAACTCTGTGCCTTCCAGGCGCACTCCAGCTATCATTACCAGTCTTACTCATCTACTCCATTTCTCTGTCCTTTTCGATTGCATTTTAAAATTTTCCTTGCCTGAAATTTCCCTCTCCTCCACCATTTAGTGTAAAACTATTCACAGACCTGATTATTTGTTTTGCAGGTCAATTGCCCTAATGTAATTCAAATGAAACCCATTCCAGCGGAATTCCACCGCCTTCACCACGTCTGCTCCCAAGATGGGGCGTTCCACTCTCGAGCATCCCAGATGTCCACGTATTTCAAGGACAGTGACCATCTCCCGCCGGTGATCAAAAATGCCTTCGACTTCATCTCTTGCATTTCCCGCACTTCTGCCCTCAGACACCCTCCCCCAACAAAAATAAAATCAGAATCCCCCTTGTCCTCACGTTTCACAAAACCTACCATCACATCCACCATATCATTTTCTGCCACTTCCGCCACCTACAATCCAACCCCACAACCAAAGAGATGTTTCCCTCCCCACCTCTATTTGCCTTTTATAGGAACTGCTCTCTCCAAGATTCCCTCATTGCTCTACACCCCCCATTAACCCGACCCCCCAAGCTGGTGGAGAGCTGAAGGGTCTAATTCCTGGAGGATCAAGAGAGGAGGCCATACCACCATAGAATGCCAATCTGTTTGGCGATCACCATTCAGATCAGTGCCATCTCCAGCGTGAGGAAGACTGAGCAACAGTGCAGTAAGAAGGCCAATGATCTTCTCCATGCCATCAGGATAAGTACAATACTCTGGGCTTTGCTATTGCCCACTTATCTGTGCAACTGCAACCACTTCCCATCACTGCTTATGTTCTGATACCCACAATGCCACATGCAAACCTTCCCCTCATTTCATCTTGTTACCTCCGTTCTCCAAAGCTGCTTACCCTGCAGGAGCTGGTAAACTTGTTCATCATTTGTCCATCAATGCATCTGATGTAAGTAGTTTGCTTATCACAACATATCACCTTCATGTTTGAAGTTTACTCCACAATTAATAATACACGAATAAAATTACCATTTCAGAAACCCTTGTGTTTGACCTTTCGAGTGGATCTCCCTGCCTCTGCTGTGGTTGGAAATGCCTTGTAGCACTCTGTGACATCACAGCACAGTTGTCAGATGTCTTGTTAATCACCAAATATATCATGAGAGAGCAGAGGTAGCTGTGGAGAGGGACCTTGTGGATAGGGTGGTGGAGAGGAGCAGAGCTCATTCTGACACCATAGGGTCCCTCCCATTATCATTACCTAGTGTTCAGCTAGCTGTTTGTGCAAGAGAGTATGTCTTAGTGTGTTCCCAATCAGTGATAATGACAGGAAGGTGCAACCAAGTTGATCAATGCTGCAGAATAGTCAGGGGTTAGGCACCATGCATGTCTGTGAGGCCAACATATATGTTGGGAGGACACAATGTTCCTTTGCGACAGCTGCAGGTGGAGCGACCTTTCTCTAAAGTTAGCTCACTTCCCCCACCCCATGTGAGTCCCTCCACAGTCATTCTCTTCAATATTGCACACTGTGTGCTTCAGGTTTGGCAAGACAGTCTTCTGCAAGTGGCTTTCAGCCTCAGTGTTAATGTATTCCAACATCACGCTCTCCTTTCCAGATGCCTATTCTGTTAACCCCCAGGCCTTTCTCTTTCTCACTTTAGTAAAATGCCTACCTGTCTCCCATTCCTCCAGTCCCAACTTCCCTCGACCTTTCTTCCCCATCTCCCTTAATGTATGTGAATGGATGCAATCCTCCTCAGGTGACCTGACTTGCCAGAACTAGCCCTCACCTACCCAGACCCCTGGCCGGTGCACACACATGTCCCTGACTGTGATTCCTGAGGAGACAAAGGACTGACAGTGACCTGCATCCTGCAAAATAGAGGCATGATCCCCCTGTGCAAATTTACCATGACAGTGTGCCTAACTGTGCCAGAGCCCAGTACTAGTATGGAGGCTGTTTGATTAAACTGCTTTCCATGTCAAGGTTTCCTGATGACCAGATTGTGTTTGGTAAGACCAGGGTTTCCTCAACTGATGGGTACTCCCATGGATTTCACTAAAATCTGTTCCCCTTAGACTTTCAGACATGTCTCACTGCTTGCTGCAAATGCTACCTGACGCAAACACTGAGGTCACATAGAGTGGGTACTCGAAGTGATGTGGCACATTGACATTTGACAAAATATATGTGCTCTTGACTGAAAACTGTCCCTCAAGCATGGCCACCTTCCTGGCTATCTGACAGTGTCAATTATCAATGGGAGGCTAGACACTGCAGGGCAAGCCGAAGGATGCTGAGGGCATACCTTTAAAACCCAGGTGAATATGCATAGAGAAGGAACCAGAACAACCCTGTTAGGCTGCTTGGTCTCTGCTGTTTAACTGGTTCCTTCCCCTATATCGCACCTGTACCCAATCCTGCTATACCCTGCAGTTTGCCTTTGTGTCTTCCTGGGTCAGTCTGCCCTTGCTGGCCGTATTGCTGGGGCATTAGAGGATGTTATAATGGTGGGAATGCCTCCTTAGAAGTGGAGTTCCAAGGCCTGTGATGGAAGGGGACATGTGATTGGTGCTGATGAACTATGCCCTGCTCTCCAGTGTATCCATTGCCAATGTGGATCTCCTGGACCAAGTGGTGCATTGAACCCTTCAAGAATCCAAACTGCTTTCCATGTCAAGTTTTTCTGATGACCAGATTGTGCTTGGTAAGACCAGATTGGGTTTGGTAAGATTGCATGCTCTGGTGAGATAGGCTGTTAACTGTCTAACAGGTCATAGTGATGTCCACTGGGAACTCACCGCTAGGTGGCGAGATTCTTTCCATATCGCATGGGGAAATGTGAACAGGATCTGGCAAGGTGATCTCAACATCACCCTGATATATACATCCTCCAATTCTATTGCTCATTTTGCCATAGCCCACGTCATTCAGAGACTCGTAAGATCCACCCTAGGTGTTTCTCACAATGAAACTGACTTGAGCTTTGTCAATATCAAAGGAATGGGCAGAAGTCTTGGAGCAACATTGCTGGGCAGAAGCTCCTGAACTACATGTCAGACTGCTTATTTTCCATTTGAGTAGCCTCTCTGAAGCTATCAGGGAGAAACTAAATTGGTCATAAAGGCTGCATGGAAGGTCAGCAACAATCATAAAGTATGATTAATATTCAGTGACTGTGCAAGGTCTGCTACACATTGAAGATTAGCCCAGCAGATGTGACTGCTATTTTCTATCTTTTAAGAAGCTGATATAACTGCAATTCTACAGTGTGATATTGCTACTGTTCACTGATCCATCTACTATTTAATAAATTTGGCAGTTTACAGTCTAAGTTATAGGCTAATAGAATTCCAAAATTGAGGAAGGTCATGTGGAACCATATAATATTACCAGCAAGTCAAAACACAATGACAAAAGGTTTTCTGTTGATTTCTGATCTCACTACACATCACGCAGACACTGGGCAGATAAAGACACACAGGAGGAAATACTAGGGATCATTTTGTTCTGGGGGTCCTGCAGACCCTCTTCTGCCATGGTATTGATTATAGCACTGCAGGAGAACCAGAAAATTGTGTAAATTGTCTACTTGTAGCAAAGTGTGGGACAAGAACAATCACAAATTCATCCTCCTGAAAAAAATCCTAAAATATCAAAATATCAATTGTTCCTAATCATCCTATTACTGATATGCCTATCACAGCTGAATGCTTAAATCTTTGAATCATGTGTATAAGCTGCTTGAGGAGAGTTAAAGGATTATTATTGCCTATGTATTGAGATAGAATACATTTTCTTGTTACTACTAAAGACATCACAACATCAGTAAATACACATCCTTGAGAGTCTGCTCATGGTTCATCAATTTGGAGAAAATTAAAATGATGCTTTCTCACTTTAGGAATATAAAGGAATCTTGGTCTCCTCATGCTTAGTTGGCAGTGTATTGGATACATTAGCAAATCACCCCCCTTGAACAGTGGCTGCTAAAAAAATAAACAATTAACACTCTATAATTGGGATTAAATCACCCCAGTGATGCTTTTAATTTATTTGGATAGTTTTAAATCTCGACTAGTTCATAAGATTAGCAACTAGATTGATTTGTGTTATCACACATGCAATGAGAAGAAGACCTTTTTATCTGAAATTGTTGGAAAAACTCAGCAGGCCTGGCAGTATCTGTGGAGATATATCAGAATTATCGTTTCAGGTCACGTGACCCATCCTTGAAACTTCAACCTGAAATGACAATTCTGATTTCTCTCCACAGATGCTCCCAGACCTGCTCAGTGTTTACAACAATTGTGGTTTTTTGTTTCAGATTTACTGCATTCACAGTTCTTTGAGTTTTTAATCTTTTTATCTGGCCTAACCACAGGCAAAAATCGTGAGGTAGTACTTTCCAAACCTGCGACTACTTCCATCTAGAAGGACAAGGGCAACAGATATATGGGAACACCACCACCTACAAAACCCCTTCCAAGTTACTCATCATCATGGCTTAGAAATGTATTGCCGTTCTTTCATTGTCTCTGGGTCAAAATTCTGGAATTCCCTCCCTAATGACATTGTGGGTCAACCTACAGCACATGGGCTGAAACAGTTCAAGCTGGCAGCTTACCATCACTGTCCCGAGGGCAACCAGGGATGACCATTAAAAGTTGGTCAGCCAGCTACGTCTACGTCCTATCAGTGAGTTTTTAAAAAAATCATAAATTAAGTAAGTAACCAAGAGAAAACTGACTGTCAAGGCAACAGTAGCATTCTAAACATTCAGGGATAAAGTGAAAAAAGTAATGATTTTAACATGACGGGAAGTTTATTTTAATCTTTTGACATTTCAAATCTTTGGAAAAGAATTTCCTTTTAATATGTTTCAACAAAATTACTTCTTGCACCAAAACCTGATCTTTAGAAGAGTAATAATCAATAAACTAAATTATCTATGAACTACCTGTGCATTTGGTAGCAATGTGTTGACATGAAAAGAATTAGGTTTTAAGGCTGCCTGCCATAGCCAGTGAGTAATAAATTAAGGCAAATTCCATTTGTGAGAAAGAAATATATATCACTCGAGAAAATGCTGTTAGGTGTGCATTCAGTCTTTATGTTGTTATCTGAGATGAATGTTGCTTTTACTTAGAATGTCAATCTTACAAATTGTAGGAATATTCCCTTCAGCAGAATAATATTTACTGTTGTCAATAAATCAGGTAGAAATTACTAAACCCTTCTAGCACCAAACTTACTTTAGTGCCTTGAAGAGCAATGTTATTCACCATCATAGGAACATGTTATACATGTAAAAATACGTAATAGTATAAAGGTAATAAATAAATTAACGGAACACTGCATTAGAACCACTGAAAGTTAGCTTTAATATCAGTTACACTTCAAGTAAACACAAAATATAATTCTAAAATGCCAGATTAATTCTTTAATCGCTAATTTAGAACAGTTTATAAGAAATTTTTGAGGTGCATTTCATTATCTTAAAGGTGCAACATTTTCACTCCAGTAACAAGCTGTAGTAAGGGTAATCCACTGTAATATTTTTAGAAATTAGAGTGGATGAAAGGCAACGTTGAGCAGAATTTGATGTTTGCCATTGTACTTCTCCCAGTTTGTGGAGGGAAGGCTAAGTTACAATAAATCAAGGATTTAGGCTCGACTAATTTGAAAATTATTAGTTTTCAAATGTAGACAAAACAAATGGAAACATTTATTGTGGCTGTTAAATTTCCTATATGTGTATGTGTTGCACATTATAAGGTTTCACGTAGCAGTGGTGCTTGGCATTTTATTTAATAAGCTTAAGATCAATGTATTGTTTAAGAGGTTGCCTTTTAAGTGCTGACACGGTTTTTAGTGGTTGCCTTTCCAGTTGCACCTGTATGATTTACAAACTCTGCCTTGTTTATTTTAAGTTTCAAAGGTTTTTCTTGTTTTGTTTTATACTCTTATATTCTTGTTCTCACTTTGGCTAAAGTCCACAAAAGTCGGCAACATATCACCCACGGATTTGGTTCTCTGGTTGGAACTTACTCCTTCCTGGTGTGACATAAGCATGGTGAGAAATCATAGGAAAATATTGCAAGAATGAAAAAGAAAGGTATATTGATGTCAATAAAAACCTTTGTGATGTCCTTTTCAAGCCATAAATATGACCTCGGAATTTTGCCATTGACGAATAGTGCCTTATTACCGAGCGTTTGGATCTTGTTTAAAATCCAATCTGCCTTATTTTGTTCACCACTGGCAATTCTCCCCTTACCTGAGAAAGTGGATGACATAAATTCGTGACATGTATGTCAGAGGGAATGGCTGGTGAGCACAATATGCCGATCGTTTGTCCCAGCCATCATCTGTTGTTTCTTCATTACATTGTCCCGAAATGCTCCAATCCTTTACGACCTTTCTTCCGTGCAAGCTCGCATTGGCAAGCAACCAGCCTCATACCTAATTGCCAAATCAACTTTCACACCACTTCAGCTCTTAAACATTTATTTAGGAGCTCAGGGACACCAACAACTTTCATATGTCTGCCAGATTGCTTTGTGTGCAGAGACATACATGCATCTCAAGGATGTGGACACTTTTATTTTGCTTTCTTCATGTTCACTTGTTTTGTGGAAATTGCTAACCAGTTGACTTCACATTACTTTCTTAGAACATACTCAATAACTTCACCATTGGTATGGAGAATGCCAGTATTTTGGGGTTTTTGCTTTTCATTGCAGACGGAGAGGTAATTCCAATCTGGGGCATTGGCCACAATGAGATGTGCACTGGTATTCCTGTGTCCATCTGTACATTTTGACAAAGCCATTCATGTCCAACAACATAGAATTGTCTTCTACTTGGGGCTGAGTGGGGACCTGCTGTCTGGTTGCCATGACTATCAGAGACGGGGGGCATTTCTTCACCTACAAGCCACATATCAATGATGCGCACACCGTATTGTGCTTTTTATTAATTATTCATTCACCGAATGAGGTCATTGCTGAATAGGCCAGCAATTTTTCTTCATCCCTAATTGTGCAGAGGGCAGTTAACAGTAAAGCAGTTGCTGTGGGTCTGACGTCACATGTAGGCCAGACCAGGTAAGGATGGCAGTTTCCTTCCCTAAAGGACATTGATGAACCAGTTGCGTTTATCCGATGACCAGCAATAGATACACGGTCATCATTAGACGACTCTTAAATCCAGATTTTTATTGAATTCAAATTCTATCACCTGTCATAGTGAGATTCGAATGTGCGTCCTCAGAACACTATCTGGGTCTCTCGATTAACAGCCCAGCGATAATGCCTCTCGGCCATCGCTCCCTCACCTTATCTCGAAAGACTAACTACCGAGCTGAAACTCACTGAATTAGGTCTGAGCCTTCACAGTGCATCCTTTAAGCACTCGTTAGCTTTCTCTGCGGCAATGAAAGTGAAACGGGAAGTCTCTGTTGCTGCTGTCTTCTTGTGCTTGTATAAGAGAAAAGTGATAGTTAGTTGTCTAAGAGCGATCAAAGCTTGTGCAGATTAAGAATGAATTAGCTGTGGTGTTAAAAAGAGAGGAGCATAGCACAGCCCAGTGAAGCTTGCTGGGTTGGTGCAACATTAAGGTGAGTGGCCATGCACTCCAGCTAACCCAGGTATCTTCTCCTCATTTAGAGTGAGAGGCCTGCTTCCACCACCTCACTGCTGTTCTTGAATTTCTCATTCCAGTTATGGATCAACATTTCCTTCAATAAGACAAAGCAGGGGATTGAGTAGATGGAAGAGGACAGAAGATAGCTAAGTGATGATCCATGAGTAGGAAAGTGGAGAGGCGTCCTGAGTGAATGAACCAGAATCACGGAGGGCATGAAGTGTTAGTATTTTAGAAGGATGAAACTGGTGAGATGGTTTGAGTGGACATGATGTACACAACAATGAGAGCTGTAGTCCTTCAGATTCAGTGCGAGTTGAGTGCAGAGTTAAAGTGAGCAAAAGTTTGTGAGCTTGTTATCTGTCTAAACTGATGCGTATTTCCAACACTCTTTTTATTTCAGATTCCCAGTATTTTGAATTTATTCTGGTGAATATGATGTAAACATTTGAAACAGCATGAAATATCTATGCCTATTCTGAAAGAAGTATTTGATATTGAAATAAATAGAAATTCAGTTCACTTGCTTCACTCGGACAATATTTGGAATCAAAAAATTACCACAAATGGATGTTAAAAAATTATATAAAATGTCATTATTTATCACAGTTCCCACCAGACTTATGCATTGAAGTTTGATGAAGTTTGCCTCAGATTTAGGAAAATTCATCAGGTGTACTACAGAGGATTTCCACAATTTGTTACTTTCTGTGTTGGATCCCAATGTTCCCTTTTCTGTCTCATGTATAATCATGGTGATGGCATTTGTCCAGGTTTTGAATATATATTGCACTTTATGAAAGAGATCAAAGAGTATTAAAGAGTTTAAATTTCAGATTTCAGATCCTCTGATCTGATTGATCTCTTGCTGAAGCACTGCATAAAGTTGGAAGAATCCACATTAAAATTCTGGGTTTATGCCCTTTGCTTTGGTGTTCGGAGGTTACCTGTTTAAAATTCCGTTTATGATATTGTTATGGTGTATTCATCATTGGAACGGGGATAGAAGAACTGGAAGACAGAAAGAATTGCAGATGCTGGAGTTAGAGATAACGCAGTGTGGAGCTGGAAGAGCGCAGCACGCCAGGCAGCATCGGAGGAGCAGAGGAAGGGTCCTGGCCTGAAATGTCAGCTTTCCTGCTCCTCCAGTGCTGCTGGCCTGCTATGCTCCTCCAGGTCCACACTGTGTTATCTCGAGAAGAACTGGAAGATATCTTTGACAATTCATCTGAACAGACTAAAAGTTTAAAAAATATTCCACTTCATAACAGCTTTCTCTGCCAATACTTGCTTAATCACTGTACCTCTTCTTTTTAATATGGCAGATTGACGCATATTCAAAACCCAGAAAAGTAATTATGTAGGAAGTGATCTCTTTCTCTATATTTTCTAGGCACTATCAGGAATACATAACTTTATTCTATACGTGTAATGTTTGTTCAATGGATATACAACAGCGATGGAAATGTGAAATGATTGTAACATACCTGGATAAATACTTCTTAGCCTCTGACTAAGTCATAATCCATGTACACTATGAGCTTGACCCTGCCAAACATGGCTAATGTTGCCATTTAAGTCCTGTATCTTGATTGCTTTTTGTTTTAATTGGTCCGGATCAAGATGTTGGAAGGGCAATGTGAGATTGAGGAAGTGATTGTGTATACAAGTGCTCTTCAACTTGCAGAACTAGTAACCAACTTCTGTGCTCAGTTTTTTAAGAGTAGTTTGGACACATTACAACCTAAACTAAAGAATCCTTTTGGGTTCCACACGTTAAAGCCCTAAATTGCATGAGAAGCTGAATTCAAATGAGCCATATCAGCAGCACAGCGATTATGATACAGGGCTACTAACTCAGAGGCTTGAACTCGACAGGAGACTCGAGTTCAAATTGCACCAAGGCAACCGGGAAGTTTAAACTCACTGAATTATACAAAAGTTGAAGTTAAAAAATTAATGTGGGCGAGAGGCGAACATGATTGTAACAAAAAGTCCATCTGACTCCCGGGCCAAAGCATTTGGGTGAATCATAAAAAATTGAAAGAACTACGGATGCTGGAAGTGAGAAACAGAAAACAAGTATTTCTGGAAAAGCTCAGCAGGTCTGGCAGCATCTGTGGAGAGAAATCAGGCTTTTTGTGTCCAATGAGCCATCTTCAGTGTTCACAGACGTTGCCAGATGTGCTGAGCTTTTCTGGCAATTGCTGTCTTTAGGGCCAAAGCATTTTTTTTAGTTTAAGTTGGAGTTGCATCAAGTATTTTGGAGGGATTCCTGCTGCAAAGCTTTGCGGGATTTCTCATCCTATTGTATCAAACACATGTCATTAATTACTAACCCCATGCCTGTGATGCTCGTCATATCCAATTCCATTCCTATAAAAGGTTCCTGGACCAGAAACATTGGCTCTGCTTTCTCTCCATAAATGCTATAAGACCTGCTCAGTTTCTCCAGCTATTTCTGTTTTTGTTTCAGGTTTCCAACATCCACGGTTATTTGGTTTTTGTTTTCTATCCCTATCTTAGCACGTCCTGTTCCTCAGCCATTCAGTGGGTATCAACTGAAATACCTCACACTTGTAACATCTGTTTGAGGAGGTGATGTATAATAGAACAGTCCTCTTCTTGGAGGACTGACTGAGAAAGCTGAGCCAGCAGCCTGGTCTGAAGCTGCAATCTGGGTCTCTACTATCTCAATGGTCTGGGAGAAAGGTCAACAGTGCCATAAGAAAACCAATGAACCTCTGTGCTGCTCTGCAACCTTATGCTCACCATCTCTGCTAGTGCACCCATCTCTTACTGGCACTCTTGCCTGCCACTCTCAGTATTACATGTGACATCACCCCTCCCCTTGCTGCACCTCACAACGTATTCATGGCCTTTGCAATGCCTTGTTATTCCCTTGGATCACCTCATCACCTTTTGCTGACTTGCTTCAGCATTAACAGCCGTGCCAGCAATTTGCATCTTACTCATTCCTTCCTTTTCTCTAATTACAGGAGAAAATAGCCCATAACAGGATAGAAAGAACCTGGCTGGGTGGAGGGGAACCCAACACCGGGCTCCCCATCCACAACTAGAAAATCTTGGCACTTCTTGTGGAGATGCCAGTGCATTTGTGACATGCCAACTGAGTAAGTACCACTCTTTATTCCACTGTAGCCCTCACTGTAACCCCATTGTCAGTCTTATGCATTGCACAGCATTTCTAACTATGGCCTTGATACCATTTCGGTCTCTCGAGTTTTGGGTATCACTATGTCAGCAGTAAAACAGCTAGTTCCCTGAGAAACCAGCTCCCTGACCTCTGAAGATGGAAGTACCAAGGTGTCAGAGGAAGCATTGACATGACAGACTCCTGCATTCCAAAAGACTCAAATGCTGACACTCAGTGTAAATATCATCATTGGGAAGTTTGGGAGCACAGGCTAGTGATCACCTCACTGCAACAGCTTGGTGGCTGTTGGGGAAAGAAACTCTCCAGGCCACAGGCACTCGGAGGACAGCCCTAGACCAGGTACCTGCTCAGTGCCAGGGACAAAAGGACCCTGTGCCGTCAGTAATGAGGGGCTTTGTCCACGTGCACAGGGAGGAACTGAAGCAGCAGATGGGTACGTGGGAGGCAGCAGCTCTCATTACCCTGAGGAGGCAGGTGTGTTGCGAGTTAGCACACCCATCTGTCTGCCTCAGTGGGCAGCTTGCTGGCTGCCATTCAGGGCCAAGTCCAGTACTGACAAAGTCTGCAATCTAGCACTGCACTCTTTTTTCATCAGGAGCGAAAACATGGCGACAGGGGATAGGGAATCTGGCAAGCACTCTTTCTCAGAAGGAAACAGGACGGTGCCAGGAAGCCCCAGCTGAAAGAAAAATCACACACTGGTCCCTCAAAAGCCATCAGTTCAGAAGGACACGTGGCCTGGTCCTTCACTTCAACCTGAACTCCCCACCCCACCCCCTGATCATTGCACCTTCTCTCTGAGGAGTGTCCACTTGCATCTGGCACAAAGGCCGTTAGCATATCTGGCCCATCTAAATGTAAACACTTTCAGGTTCGCCCAACCAAATCTCCAGGGCCAATGGGGTGTATGATCAAGCAGGGTCCCTTCACCTGGCTGCAGAACCAGGGAGTTCAGTAAGATGTAGTTGGGGGAGAAAGAGACAAAAGCAAAAAAACTTATTAAGTGCACTTTGGTAGCTCAGGTGACAATGCACTGTTCATATTTGACACTTTTCAATAAAATTGCACTGTTTTGATTTTATATCTGGTTGTTTATTTCTCTATAGTCCCCAGTGTTGCTGCACCAGCTTGATGTATAACTTCATATCCACACAGGATGTACCATTGATGACTATATTCAGATCATGTTGAACATCTGGGAGCAAGAGAAATAAGTCAATTTACAGGACAATACTGACTCCATTACTGCTCACCCTACAACAACACCATTCTTTCCTTGGCTTCGATGTCCAAAACTTTTGGTGTGAATGAGATTGTCAGCAATGTCTGGGGCAGGGGTGCACAATAAATTGGAGTCAATGCTTTTGGATGGGGTATTAGGCACTCTGTAGCTCCGTGTCCTTTAGAGTGCATTGGTCAATGTATAATTTTGTTTCCATTTAAAGGTCCTCATTTCAGTGGGTCTTGCAGACTCCCTCCCTCACAGGTCAAGTCACTTAACCCACTCTCTCTGAGTGTGGTCCTAGCCATTTTCTTCCCCATTGAGCATTTTCAATTTCCAGCATGATGGAAGGTCACAGTGAGTGGTCTTTGGCAAAATCCAATGTACCCAAATTCCATTTCTTATAGTCCTTCCCATGAACACCATCAGCTCAGTGCCTCCACTGGTCCCCACCCGAACTGGTCACATGAGCTTGTAACTGCCCACCTTACTCCTCATACTCTCAGCCCCTGAGGTAAACTCATGAAGTGACCATGGCATGTGTGGTCAGTCACTGTCTTTCCCTTGAAGCCTTTGTACTTCTGAGCACGGACAAACATTCCTCCTACATGGCCCACCTCCCTACCATGCTTCACTGCATTCACCCACTTCCAGATACTGTTGCCTCTCCCTTCACAGATGTCATCACCTTCTCCTTCATCCCAGCCTGTCGCCGCAATCCTGAAGAATAGTTTACAGAAACTCATTGACCCCGCAACATCCCCATTATCCACCCTCCTAGCCACTTTCCCATTAATTCCTGTGGGTGGATTCTATGGGCTGACTATAGCCCGCTTCCTTCAGTGAGTTAATCTAATAGCCACACACAAGAGTTGCCTTAACCGTTGGTTATGCATCTGCCCAACAGCATTAGCTCCATCCTGTTGTTTTCACTCAGGAAAATCCAGGAAATCTCCCAGATATAGATATTCAAGTGTTGCAAGACAATGAAGCGTTGAAGACAATTAGCATTAGTAAGAAGATCGTATTTGAAAAGCTATGGGGCTATAAGTTGGTTGAATACTACGACCTGATGGCCTTTACCCCAGAGTGTTGAAAGACGGGTGTATAGAGATATTCAAGACAGTGATGACTATCTTCTTTGAAAAGCAGAAGCATGGACACTCTGACCCAGAATACTCTGACTGGAGACAGACCTAACAGTTACCAATTCCCTGGATTGTATGGGGGCGCTGCCCGTGACTTACGGTACCAGGACCCCCTGACTGATAGATGCCTCCATGGACTTCAGTGAAGACTACTCCCTTAAGACTTTGGGGCATAGCTGCTCGCCTTCTGCACATGAAGTGTGTTTGCTGTGTAAGCAGCTGGCATATGGTACAGGTGTGAGAGTGCTATAACAGGCTGCTGTGCGGCAAGATGCGTATTTCCTGTGCTGAGAACTGCTGACCAGCAAGACAAGCTGTCTGGCTTTTTGACTCTGTTAACTGCCATAGTATGGCAAGCCATTAATATTGTCAACTTGAACGTAAGTGCTTAGTGAATAAGGGCTAAAAAGGAAGTGTGGAGCTCAGTCTGATCTGTAAACTGAATGGCAGTAGTCTCCTATAGCAGACCTTCAATGCTAATTGCCAATGAGTTCTTCACTGTAAGCCTCTGTTTTGTTAGTAGTCTGCAAGTGGATCAGAGAGGTACAATGATGGTCATGATGAGTAGGAAAAAGCAGGATGCCAATATTTATGAATAGGTGCGTGCGTGTGTAGCTAATGCCCCTGGGTCATGCCCAATGATGATGCTTGGTCCTAAGCATAGAAGCCC
Source organism: Stegostoma tigrinum (assembly GCF_030684315.1). Lineage (NCBI taxonomy): Eukaryota > Metazoa > Chordata > Chondrichthyes > Orectolobiformes > Stegostomatidae > Stegostoma > Stegostoma tigrinum. The sequence continues at coordinate 75,420,793 of NC_081356.1, forward strand.
TTATAAACATGTGACAAACTGAAGTCACCAAGTATAATTTCCATGTTGAGGTTTCTCGATGTCTGGCTTTCTTGGTGTGATTTGTAACCCGGGAAGCTGAATTTTAATGAGGTGAGTAAGGCTGTGAATAAGGTATAAGCCATAACATGTAATGATCCCCTTTAATTAGCAGCTCACACTGACTAGCGAGAAACGTCTCTAGCTGCTCTTCAAAAGCATCAAAGCTGGAGCAATTTCTTGCCAATTCTGCAATTTGTCTTCCATAACCCACCTTTTTCAGGCCCCGACAAAATTCTGCCTGTCATATTTGACTCGCAATTGTTCTCTGATTTTGTCGAGCAAATCACTCAGTAGTATTTAAAAAGGCACCTCTGTAATCCAAAGACCTAGATAACGTTCCAGGCACCGGGGTTCGAATCCCGCTACGGCTGATGTTGGAATTTGATATTTGAATTCAAATTTTCACTGAATTGAAGTTGGTAACTATCTGGAATTAAGAGTCTGATGATGACCAGGAATCCATTGTCTATTGTCAGAAAAATCCATCCGGTTCACTAATGTCCTTTAGGGAAGGAAACTGATATCCTTACCTGGTCGGGCCTACATGTGACTCCAGACCTACATGATACGGTTGACTCTTACCTGCCCTCTGGGCAATTAGGGATGGGCAATAAATGCTGCCTAGCCAGAAACGCCCTCATCCTGTGAATGAATAAAGGACCTTGTCACCAACTTCTCAAGGGCAATTAGGAATGGGCTTTGAACACACTAGCAATGTCCATCTCTCACAATTGAATAAAAAATAGCTAGTTTGATTCCAGTAAGTGCAGCAAATTAAGACGGTTAGTGCCATACTGTTTGTACATATACAATTATTCATACAGTAACATTAATAATTCATTGAACTCAGTGGTATTAGCCTCCAGCTCTGTTTTCTAATGTACATATATGCTGCATCACACGAACAAAACGCATAGGTGAAAAAAGATGTGTTATGCTCAAGGCTTACTTCTCATGCTCATCAGGGCAGTCTCAAGAAGACCAAAGTAAAAGGATTTGTACTGTATAAGAAGAGAGTGCTAAATGGTCGAAAACTGGTCAAAACTCTGTTCGCATATCAGAGGACTGTGTCCTTGCACATTTTCATTTTTGGTGTGTCTTCTTCACACATCATAAGAACATAAGGACTAGGAGCAAGAGTAGGCCATCTGGCCCTTGCAGCCTGCCCCACTATTTAATAAGATCATGGCTAATCTTTTTGAGACTCAGCTCCAATTACCCTCACACACCATAACCCTTAATTTCTTTAATGTTCAAAAATGTATCCAGCCTTGCCTTAAACACACTTAGCAAGGTAGCTTCTACCGTTTCACAGGGAAGGGAATTCCACAGATTCACAACCCTTTGGGTGAAGAAGTTCCTCCTGACCTCAGTCCTACATCTGTTTCTCTTTTGAGGCGATGTTGTCTAGTCCTAGTTTCACCTGCTGGCGGAAACAATCTCCCTACCTCCACCTTATCTATTCCCTTCATAATATTATATGTTTCTATAAGGTTTCCCCTCATTCTTCTGAATTCCAATGAGTATAGGCGTAGAGCACAGAAAGGACCTGTTGGCCCATTGAGTCTGTGTTGACAAGTCAGTTGCAATAGTGTGGCGGGGTTAGTGCAGGTTGGTGAGGGCAGAGGGCTGTGTTGCTACTAGGCCAGACATTGCTTCTGGGTGGCCCTTCTGTGGACCAGAGAGTGCTTGAATAAGGCAATCCCACTCCTCAGACCCCACAGAGTGGCTGCCGGATTGACCAGTCTCCCCATAGTGCCAAGCTCACCACCCACTGGCAAAATGCTGGCATGAAGAATCTCTTAATTGACCTCCGAGCAAATGGGTCATCCTTCACCTTCCCCATTTCTGGCTGAATACTGAGAAACATATTCCACTTGTTCAGTTTATTTCCCCAGCAACTTCATCTATTTTGAAGTGGCTGATTCTCCTCGCATTTCTCCAACTTTTTAGAATGGGAGTTTTTCTAAGATGTCAAAGAATAAAACAATAGTATTATGTCTAAAACCAATAACCTGTGCTGCAAGTAACCATCTGTATTTACCTTCTGTTATGATCCTAGCTGATGTTAATACGAGAAATTCAGAACCCAGAGGGAAATATGGCTTGTTAGATCCTAACTTTGTTTTCTTTTTAAACCCATGGAAGTCAGTTACTGAACACAATTGCAAGAGACTGCCAGTTCCAAAATAAAAGATAAAATATTAAGGGTAAGCAATTGCCTAGTAGTATTATTGCTAGATTATTAATCCAGCAAAGTTACATCTGTCCATGACAGTATCAGTAAGAGTGACCACTGCACAGTCCTTGTCAAGACAAAGTCCCACCTTCACTTTGAGAATTACCTTCACCGTGTTGTGTGGCACTGTCACAGTGCTAAATGGGACAGACTTCGCACAGGTCTAGCAACTCAAGGCTGGGCATCTATGAGGTGCTGTGGGTCATCAATAGCAGCAGAATTTTAATCCAGTACAATCTGTAGCCTCATGGCCCGGAATATCCCCCTTTGAACCATTACTATCAAGCCAGGCGATCAATCCTGGTTCAATAGAGAGTGCAAGGGGCATGCCAGGACAAGCACCAGGCATACCTGAAGATGAGGTATCTACCAGGTGAAGCCACCAAACAGGGCTGCATGCACACCAAACAGCATAAGCAGCAAGTGGTAGACAGAGCCAAGCAATCCCACAGCCAATGGATCAGATTGAGGCTCTGCAGTCCTGCCACATCCCGTCATGAATGGTGGTGGATAATTAAACAACTCACTGGAGGAGGAGGTCTACAGATATCCCCATCGTCAATGATGGAAGAGACCAGCACATCAATGAAAAGGATAAGGCTGAAGCTTTTACAGCAATCTTCAGCCAGAAGTGCCGAGTAGATGATTCATCTCAGCCTCCTCCAGTGGCCCCCAACATTACAGATACTAGTTTTCAGCCAATTCAATTCACTCCATGTGGTATCAAGAAATGGTTAGAATCACTGGAAACTGCAAAGGCTACAAACCCTGAAAACATTCCGGCAGTAGTACTGAAGGCATGTGCTCCAAAACCTGCCGCTCCCCTAGCCAAGCTGTTCCAGTACAGGCACAACACCGTCCCATCAGTCTACTCTCGATCATCAGTAAAGTGATAGAAGGTGCCATCAACATTGCTATCAAGGAGAACCTGCTCAGAAATAACTTGCCCAGTGATGCCCAGTTTGGGTTCTGACAGGGACACTCAGCTCCTGACCTCATTACAGCCTTGGTTGAAACATGGACCAAAAAGCTGAATTCCAGAGGTGAGGTGAGAGTCACAGCCCTTGACATCAAAGCTGCATTTGACTGAGTGTGGTATCAAGGAGCCGTGGCAAAATTGGAATCAATGTTTATCAGGTGGCAAACTCTCCAATGATTGGAGTCATACCTGGCACATAGGAGGATGGTTGTGGTTATTGGAGGTCAGTCGTCTCAGCTCCAGGATATCTCTGTGGGAGTTCCTCAGGGTAATGTCGTAGGCTCAACAATCTTCAGCTGCTTCATCAATGACCTTCCCTCCATCATAAGGTCAGAAGTGAGGATGCTTGCAGATGATTGCACAATGTTCAGCATAATTCGAGACTCCTCAGATATTGAAGCAGTCTGTGTTCAAATGCAACAGGATTTGGGCAATATCCAAGGTTGGGCTGACAAGTGGCAAGTAACAATTGCACCACACAAATACCAGGCAATGACCATCACCAATTAGAAACAATCTAACCACTGCTCCTTGACATTCAATGATATTACCATCACTGAATCCCCCACTATCAACATCCTGGGAGTTATTATTGACCAAAAATTTAACTGGACTCACCACACAAACACAGAGGCTACAAGAGTAGGTCAGAAGCTGGGAATACTGTGGCGAATAATTCACTTCCCGACTCCTCAAAGCCTGTTCACTATCTGCAAGGGACTAGACAGGAGTGTGATAGAATACTTCCCACTTACCTGGATCGGACAAGTCCCAAAAATACTCAAGAAGCTTGACACCATCCAGGACAAAGCACCCCACTTGATTGGCACCACATCCACAAGCACTCAGTCTCTTCACCACTGACGCTCAGTAACAGCAGTATGTGTTATCTACAAGACGCACTGCAGAAATTCACCAAAGATCCTCAGACAGCACCTTCCAAACCCACGACCACCTCCATTAAGAAGGGTAAGGGCACATATATATGGGAACACCACCATCTCCAAATTAGCATCCAAGTCACTCACTGTCCTGACATAGAAATATATTGCCGTTCCTTCACTGTTGATGGGCCAAAATCCTGGAATTCCATCCCTTATAGCAATGTGAGTCAGCCCTTGGCAGATGGACTGCCATGGTTCCAGGAGGAAGCTCACCACCACCTTCTAAAGGGCAACTAGGAATGAGCAATAAATGCTGGCCAGCCAGTGACACACATATTCCATAAATTAAAAGAAAAATAAAATTATTAAACAGGGAAGAAAAACATGATCTTTATTACACTGGGCAAAAGATGTGAGAGTCTTCATTTCAAGAATGAGAAAAGAATCAGATTCTCACAACTGCTGTCAGCCCAGCAATATTCAAGAGATTTAACACCATCTGGAGCAAATAAACCTGCTTGACTTGCAGCACAGACACATACATTTTCTCCCTCCAGCACCAATACACTGTAGCAGCAGAGTGTATCATCAGCAAGATGCACAGCAGAAATTTACCCAGCTTCCTGAAACAACACATTCCATTTTGAAAGACAAGGGCAGAGATATATAGGAATGCTACCACCTGCAAGTTCCTTTCCAAGCTGTTCACTATCCTGATTTGGAAATATATTGTTATTCCTTCAGTATCACAGGTTCGAAGCCCTGGAGCTCCCTCTCTAATTGTATTTTGTGTCTGTCTACAACAAATGGACTGCAACAGTTCAAGGTAGCTCACCACACATGTTTAAAGACAATTAAGGATTGGCAATAAATGCTGGCTTCGCATTCCATGGATAAATAAAACAATAACTCTAATGTGCATTCTAACTTCAACAAAGTGTCATCATTACCTCCAAACAAAGGTTGTGACCAGGTTCCTTTTGGTGAATTTCTACACATTCACAGGCTGCTATCATTCTTTGGCTGCTATCTCTCTCTGTGATTTCAAAAACAAATTGCAAACTAAATTCACTATTAGTTGAACTCCAGAGCAAAACATAAGTTCCTATACTCAAGGTGTAGAGCTGGACGAACACAGCAGGCCAAGCAGCATCTTAGGAGCAGGAAAGCTGACATTTTGGGCCTAGACCCTTCATCAGAAATGGGGCAGGGGAAGAGGGCAATGAAATAAATAGGGAGAGAGGGGGAGGTGGATCGAAGATGGATATTATGAGAGAGTTGCAGTGGGAGAGAGATCCCCTGAGGTTTGTCTGGAGGGAGGAGGGTAACTTCTTCAGATTAGGCATCCTAGTTCCTATACTCAGTTTTCAAGCAGTTTCGCTGGATTGCTTGATAGACAGTTGAGTTGAAGCAAGTCGAGTGAGTGGGCAGTTGTATGGTAGATGATGTATAATGTAGATAAATTTGAGGTTATGCACTTTGGACAAAAAGAGGAAGGCATGTTATTAGAGTTAATAGGAATTGCTGATGCTGGAGAATCTGAGATAACAAGGTATAGAGCTGAAGGAACACAGCAGGCCAAGCAGCATCAGAGGAGCAGGAAAGCTGACGTTTCAGGCTGAAACCCTTCTTCAAACATAGGGGAAGGAAAGAGACTCTGAAATAAATAGGGAGAGAGGGGGAGGCAGATAGAAGATGGATATAGGAGAAGATAGGTGGAGAGGAGACAGACAGGTCAAAGATGTGGGGTTGGAACCAGTAAAGGTGAGTATAGATGTGGAGTTAGGGAGGGGATAGGTCAGTCCAGGGAGGATGGACAGGTCAAGGGGGCGGGATGAGGTTAGTAGGTAGGAAATGGAGGTGCGGCTTGAGGTGGGAGGAGGGGATGGGTGGGAGGAAGGACAGGTTAGGGAGGCAGGGGTGAACTGGGCTGGCTTTGGGATGCAATGGAGGGGGGAGATTTTGAAGCTTGTGAAGTCCACATTGATACCATTGGGCTGCAGGATTCCCAAGCAAAATATGAGGTGCTGTTCCTGCCAACTTTGGGTGGCATCGTCGTGGCACTGCAGGAGGCCCAGGATGGACGTGTCGTCTAAGGAGTGGGAGGATGAGCTGAAATGGTTCATGACTGGGAGGTGCAGTCGTTTGTCATGAAACGAGCGTAGGTATTCCATAAAGTGGTCCCCAAGCCTCTGTTTGGTTTCCCTGATGTAGAGGAGGTAACATTGGGAATAGCAGATACAGTATGCCACATTAGCAGATGTGCAGGTGAACGTTTGTTTGATGTGGAAGGTCTTCTTGGTGCCTAGGATGGGGGTGAGTGGGGTAGGTGTAGGGGCAGGTGTAGCATTTTCTGCGGTTGCAGGGAGAAGTGCCGGGTGTGGTGGGGCTGGAGGGGAATGTGGAGCGGACAAGGAAGTCCCAGAGAGACGCTTGGAGATCGCTTTGCAGGACATCTACGTTCGTTTTGCAACAAACAACTGCACTCCCCAGTCACGAACCATTTCAACTCCCCCTCCCAGCCCTCAAACGATATGTCCATCTTGGGCCTCCTGCAGTGCCACAACGATGCCCCCCCAAAAATCGCAGGAGCAGCATCTCATATTCCGCTTGGGAACCCTACAGCCCAATGGTATCAATGTGGACTTCACAAGCTTCAAAATCTCCCCTCCCCCAACTGCATCCCAAAACCAGCCCAGCTTGTCCCTGCCTCCCTAATCTGTCCTCCCTCCCACCTATCCCCTCCTCCCACCTCAAGCCCCACCTCCATCTCCTACCTACTAACCTCATCCTGCCCCCTTGACCTGTCCGTCCTCCCTGGGCTGACCCATCCCCTCTCTAACTCCCCACCTACACTCACCTTTACTGGCTCGACCCCCGCCTCTTTGACCTGTCTGTCTCCTCTGCACCGATCTTCTCCTCTCTCCATCTTCTATCCGCCTCCCCCTCTCTCCCGATTGATTTCCCCTCCCCCATTTCTGAAGAAGGGTTTCAGCCCGAAACGTCAGCTTTCCTGCTGCTCTAATGCTGCTTGGCCTGCTGTGTTCATCCAGCTCTACGCCTTGTTTTCTAAGGCATATTATTATCTCAGTTGTGATATATTGGGAAATGGGTGGGTACAACAAGACCTGGGCATCCTTCTGCACCACTTACTGAAAGTAAGTGTGCAGATTCAGCAGATCTTAAAAAAAGGCAAATGGTATGTTGGCCTTAATTTAAGAGGGCAGGAGTAGGGTTGTTCTGCTGCAATTGTACAGTGCCTTGTTGAGACAATGCCTGTAGTATATGTACTGTTTTGGTCTCCTTAAGAGAGAAAAGATGTTTTAGCTGTGGACAGACTGCACCAAAGGTTTACTGGAATGATCCTCACCCCTTTAACTTGTCTGTCTCCTCTCCACCTGTCTTCTCCTCTATCCATCTTTGATCTACCTCCACATTTCCCCCTATTTATTTCAGAACCCTCTCCCTATCCCCCTTTTCTGATAAAGGGCCTAGGCCTGAAACATCAGCTTTTGTGCTCCTGAGATGCTGCTTGGCCTGCTGTGTTCATCCAGCTCCACACTTTGTTATGTCTGATTCTTGGGATGGTTGGACTGACAGAGAGACTGGATTGAATGGGGCTATATTTACTGGAGTTTAGAAAAACAATGAGGGTGATCTCGAAGAAACCTATGGAATTCTAAAGGACTGGGAGACAGGATAAATGTAGGAAGGATATTCCTGCTGACCAGGGAGTCATAAACAAGAACCAAAAGGACTGCAGATGCTGTCAATCAGGAACAACAATAGAAGTTGCTGGAAAAGCTCAGCAGGTTTGGCAGCATCTGTGAAGAAAAAGGCAGAGTTAACATTTAGAACCTGGTGACCCTTCCTCGGAACCCATATATATATAGATTTCTGTTTGATGCAGTTGTCAACACTATCTTTCTCCATAGCATTCCTACTATTGTACAGTTAAATAGGACTGATCTCACTTGATTCCGTTCTCAGCTATCTAATCATAGTCAGAGAATTGTTTGCAATATTTTCTCTTCTCGGTCTTACATTGTCACCTCTGACATCCTCCAAAGATCTTCCCTTGATTCCGTCCTATTTCTCATCTACAAGCTTTCCCTAGGCAACATCATCCAAAAGCATAATTTTAGTTTTCACATGGATGCTGACAACACACATCTCTACCTCATTGCCTCTGTTGACTTCCTCACAATTGTTAACTTGACAGACTGCTTATCCAATTGAGTACTGGATGACGAGAAATTATCTCCAATTAAATATTTAGAAGATTAAAGAGATGGATTCCAGCCCCATTCCAACCCTTGTTTATTAGCTATTGACTGATTTAACATTCCTGGCAACAGTGCAACATTCTGACATTAAGCCAATTTGTTCATCAACTTGCTGTCACTCTTCATGCAGTCAGCTTCCAACCTCAAGATTGAGCATTTGCTCTGACAACATGAGTGCTCAGAGTCTTTAAAGCAGAATATAGAGTTGTCAGCAGAAATCATCACACAAACCAGAAGAAATGGTTTCATCTGTGGCACTTCTGGCAGATTTTGTTTTGTTTTCCAGAATTGTTTACTTCTCGAAAGAAGTGTTGCAGATGATCTTATCTGGCCTTACCAAAGATCTGAGGCTGAATTCCCAATATCTCATTTGGATGAAAGGATAACAAATGCAATAAACCAACCCCACATGGCCTGTTTCTATCTCCTTCCCAAAATCCACAAACCTGCCTGCCCTGGTCGACCCATTGTCTCAGCCTGTTCCTGCCACACCAAACTCATCTCCACCTATCTGGACTCCATTTTCTCCCTTTTGGTCCAGGAACTCCCTACCTACATCCGTGACACCACCCATGCCCTCCACCTCCTCCGGAACTTCCAATTCCCTGGCCCCCAACACCTCATATTCACCATGGACGTCCAGTCCTTATACACCAGTATTCCACATGCAGATGGCCTCAAGGCCCTCCTCTTCTTCCTGTCCCGCAGGCCCGACCAGTCCCCCTCCACCGACACCCTCATCCACCTAGCCGAACTCGTCCTCACCCTCAACAACTTCTCTTTCGATTCCTCCCACTTCCTACAAAGAGGGTGGCCATGGGTACCCGCATGGGCCCCAGCTATGCCTGCCTCTTTGTAGGTTACGTGGAACAGTCCCGCTTCCGCACCTACACAGGCCCCAAATCCCACATCTTCCACCGTTACATTGATGACTGTATCGGCACTGCCTCTTGCTCCCCAGAGGAGCTCGAACAGTTCATCCACTTCACCAACACCTTCCACCCCAACCATCAGTTCACCTGGGCCATCTCCAGCACATCCCTCACCTTTCTGGACCTCTCAGTCTTCATCTCAGGCAACCAGCTTGTAACTGATGTCCATTTCAAGCCCACCGACTCCCACAGCTACCTAGAATACACCTCCTTCCACCCACCTTCCTGCAAAAATTCCATCCCCTATTCCCAATTCCTCCGCCTCCGCCGCATCTGCTCCCAGGATGAGGCATTCCACTCCCGCACATCCCAGATGTCCAAGTTCTTCAAGGATCACAACTTTCCCCCCACAGTGGTCGAGAACACCCTTGACCGCATCTCCTGCATTTCCCGCAACACATCCCACACACCCCGCCCCCGCCACAACCGCCCAAAGAGGATCCCCCTCGTTCTCACACACCACCCCACCAACCTCCGGATACAATGCATCATCCTCCGACACTTCCACCATCTACAATCCGACCCCACCACCCAAGACATTTTTCCATCCCCACCCTTGTCTGCTTTCCGGAGAGACCACTCTCTCCGTGACTCACTTGTTCGCTCCACACTGCCCTCCAACCCCACCACACCCGGCACCTTCCCCTGCAACCGCAGGAAATGCTACACTTGCTCCCACACCTCTTCCCTCACGCCTATCCCAGGCCCCAAGATGACTTTCCATATTAAGCAGAGGTTCACCTGCACATCTGCCAATGTGGTATACTGCATCCATTGTACCCGGTGTGGCTTCCTCTACATTGGGGAAACCAAGCAGAGGCTTGGGGACTGCTTTGCAGAACACCTCCACTCGGTTCGCAACAAACAACTGCACCTCCCAGTCATGAACCATTTCAACTCTCCCTCCCATTCTTTAGATGACATGTCCAACATGGGCCTCCTGCAGTGCCACAATGATGCCACCCGAAGGTTGCAGGAACAGCAACTCATATTCCGCTTGGGAACCCTGCAGCCCAATGGTATCAATGTGGATTTCACCAGCTTCAAAATCTCCCCTCCCCCACTGCATCCCAAAACCAGCCCAGTTCATCCCCTCCCCGCACTGCACCACACAACCAGCCCAGCTCTTCCCCTCCCCCCACTGCATCCAAAAACCAGCCCAGCCTGTCTCTGCCTCCCTAGCCTGTTCTTCCTCTCATCCATCCCTGCCTCCCACCCCAAGCCACACCTCCATTTCCTACCTACTAACCTCATCCCACCTCCTTGACCTGTCCGTCTTCCCTGGACTGACCTATCCCCTCACTACCTCCCCACCTATACTCTCCTCTCCACCTATCTTCTTTTCTCTCCATCTTCGGTCTGCCTCCTCCTCTCTCCCTATTTATTCCAGAACCCTCACCCCATCCCCCTCTCTGATGAAGGGTCTAGGCCCGAAACGTCAGCTTTTGTGCTCCTGAGATGCTGCTTGGCCTGCTGTGTTTATCCAGTTCCACACTTTATTATCTTGGATTCTCCAGCATCTGCAGTTCCCATTATCACTAAACCAAAACCACCTTTTTCCATCTCCATGATATTCTTCATCTTAGCCCCATCAGGCCCCCATCAATGTTTTTGTTACCTTTACACTGGGCTATTCCAATGTACTTCTGGTTGAGGTGCCATGTTCTACCCTCAATAAATGTTGGACCACCCAAACCTCTGCTGCTGCATCTTAACTCATAGAAATCCCTGACCAGCTTTCTCTTCCAAGCTTGCTAACTACATTAGTTGCTAGCCACGCATTAATTTAACATTAAAACTTTCATGAAATGTCCTCATATAATCTCCGTAATCCTTTAAGATACTTATGCTTCCTTAATTCTGGCCACTTGTGCCTTCGTCATCATAATTGTTTCACCATTCCTTACCCTGCCTTCAGTTGCCTATAGACCCATGCTCTGGAATTCCCTTCTTAAACTCTCCATCTTTTGCTTTCCTCCTTTGAGAGACTTCCTAAAATCTATCATATTAACTAGACTTTTGATCATCTGGCATAATATCTCCTTATTTGGATCAGTTTCATTCTTTGCTGTGTAATACTCATGAGAATGGCCATGTGTTATGGATCAGAAAAGACCAACCCCTTCAAAATATTTTAAGGCAGTAGCCTAGACCCTGACTTTTTCTTATTTTCAAGGGACGTGTAAAAGTTGTGTTCCAGATGCTATTTGGCTGATCAAACTACTCGACATTAAGCATATCATAATTTATTCAAATATTGCAGCTAACATACAACAAAAACAGAAGAACTTGGAATAACTTAAGAACGTAACAGAAATTGCTGGAAAAGCTCAACAGGCCTGGCAGCATCTGAGAAGAAAGAAATCAGAGTTAATATGTCCAGTCCGGTTACCCCAGAAGGGTTCTGAGGAAGGGACACCAGACCCGTAAGGTTAACTCTGATTTTTTTTCTTCACAGCTGCTGCCAAACCTCCTGAGCTTTTCAGACAACTTCTGCCTTTGTCTCTGATTTACTTTATCCTCAGTTCTTTCGGTTTTTATTTGGAATTACAACTCCATTAGAGAATTTAACAGGGTAATAGATAGAGGAATGGTTACTAATTCATTGTTCCAAAGTAGTAAATCTCATAAATATACCCATTGGCAAAAAGGCAAATACAGAAATGAGATTTTCGCACATGCAGTGCCTGCACTAGGAAGAGAAACCTTAGTTTCTAGCTGTAACTGAGAAAGGGAAACTAATAGCTTCTACATCTTCCAGACTCCAGCAGTTTCTGATGAATCTAAAAGCAAAAAGATAATCTAGAAAACTTGATGTCTGTGAGCTGGCCACATCCATCCAGGCAGCTTCTATTGCTTCATATGTAAAAAATACCCCAAGACCTCACAAACTGTTTACATTACCACAGACTGCTCAGGACCTCTCGTTCAATATCTCTCATAAAAGAAACTAGGCCAAAATACACCTCTTAAAGCCACACACGGGATGTTTCAATTGGTTAAATTTGCTTATTAAGTATATGTTAATGGTAAGTCAGGACAGAATGATGCTTTAAGTGGGAACAGAGAAATCTGGAGCATATTTTAACCATTAGTAAATAAGTTCATAAAATTGAAAGTAACATTTATATTCTCTCATTTAAGTGCCAATGTAATGTCCATTAATAAGGGTATCTTCCATTGTGACTCTGCTTAACTTAATTACAGAACTGCTGCAACATAGGCAATTGGATCTCTTAATTTAGCCCAAATCCATCATTAAATCCTAGCTTCCTCTCTTTGTAAATGCATGAGAACAATGATATAAATTAGACATTAAGAATCATTTTATTTTGTCTTCAGATATATAGATATGAGACCTCATTTTGCTAGCTGGAATGAACAACATTGAGAACAAATCAAATCTATTTACAACTATATCAATGACTTAGATGCAAGGGTAAAAAGATACTATAGTTAAAATTGCAGATGACACTAAAACAGATGGGAAGATAAGATGTAATGAAGAAATAAGAAATTTATAAATGAATATGGACAGGTTAGATTAATGGGCCAAACTTTAGCTGATAAAGTTTAACATGGATAAGTGTCAGGTTGGCCATTTTGGTCAGAGAATTAGAAAGGCAACATATTATTTAAAAGGTGGAGAAAACGCAGAGTGCTTCACTGCAGAGGGATCTGGGTTTCTTTGTGTATGAATTGTAGAAATCTTACATGCAGGTACAGCAGGCTATAAAGAAGTAAAGTGGAACTTTGGCACTTATTGCCAAAGCAGTTGAGTATTAGAGTAAGGAAGTGTTGCTGCAACTGTACAAGGCATTATTGAGACTGCACCTGTAGTATCGTGCACAATTTTAATACCCTTACTTGAGGAGGGATGTAATTGCTTTGGAGGCAGTTCAGAGGAGATTCACCAGATTGACTCCAGATGTGAGGCTTATACACTCTGGAGTTTAGAAGAATTAGCGGATATCTAATTAAGACATGTAAGATTGTTAAGGGGATTGGCAAGGTAGGTATGAAAAAGGATGTTTCCTCATGTGAGGAAATCTAGAGTGAGAGGTCATAGTTTTCGAATAAGGGGTAGCAGATTTAAATCAGAGATGTAGAGAAATTATTTCTCTCAAAATGTTGTGAATCTGTGCAATTTACTGCCCCAGAGTGTGGTGGATGCTGAGCCATTGAGTAAATTTAAGGAAGAGATAGACAGACATTTAATTAGTAATGGGTTGAAGGGTTTTGAAGAGTGGACAGGAAAGTGGAGTTGAGGCCAAGATGAGATCAGACATGACCATATCAAGTAGCAAAGCAGGCTCGAGGGGGTGAACCGCTTACTCTTGCACTGATCTCATGTAAATCTCCCAAAGTCACACTCAGAAAAATCAAGGCACTCATCTTTTAAGCTCCAATATATTAACAGAACCAGAATTTTGTGTTGGCATCATAGGTCTTAGGGCCAGGGCTATGCCATTTTGCCCTTTCAGCCTGATCCAGCTTTTAATAAGATCATGTCTGACCTTGTAATAGACTCAGTTTCAGATTCCTGTCTGCAACCAAAAGCCTTTAACTTCTTTGCCCATTTAAGAATTTTTCTAAGCCCGCCTGGAATAATTCGAAAGGCACCCCTTCAGCTCTGATGAAGAGTCATCTAGATTTGAAACATTAGCTTGCTCTTTCTCTGTAGACGCTGTCTGATCGACTTTGATACCCACCATTTGTTGTTTTCAGTACAGACTCCACCTCATGTTGGAGACAAGAATTTCACATTTTAATAAAAATATTTTCCTCATCTCTGTCTTAAAAGTGGGACCCCTGACTGCTAAATTAAGCCTCCTCGTTCTCCTTTCTCTGGTCTCTCTCTCTCTCTCTCTCTCTCACACAAGAGTAGTTTTTTATGACTTCTGTCATGGACTGATCAATGGATTAAAAGCCCCCTGCACTTTTCCATAAGCCTATGAAAAGGCTTCAATATATGTCTCTGTACTAGAATTTATGACACTATTTCATTTCATGATTAGTTTTGCACAAGGTGCATTAAAGTGGTTCAATCTTGATGAAGATAATAATACATCAGAGCTAACAATATCATTAAAAGACATTGATAGCTAGGGCAGCAAATGCATGGTGAGGCTGTTTTAGCAGCAATCCCAGCAACATGAAGGTAAAGTAAAAGTTTTTTATGATCTCATCACGTCACTACATTTAGTTCTTCATTCTATTTAATCAGGCGATATGAGGTATACAGTCAGTTCCTCACTTTATCCTTAGGGAATAGATTGTAGGCTTACTGCCATCAACAAAAATGAATACAAGATATGTAGTGCGCTTACAAAAACAATTCCAAAATTAAATGATATAAAATTAATTGCAGTAAAATCTTGTCATATTCAGTAGCCCATGAGAAAAAAAAGGAAACAGCTTCCCTACCTTACCAAGTACTCTCTCCATATTCTGAACAACTCTACTTGAAAGAAAAAGCTGTAAAACAGCTATTAAAAATGATTCCTAATAACTCCTTGCTAAGTGCTAATAAATTACTTTGTCATTATTCAGACGCACTTTAATTTGATCTTGCCAACATGACCTTTTAGGCACAGTTACTGTTTATTTCTCTTTTTCCCATTTCTCTAAGATTACCACAGGTGCAGCATTTCCTAATGGTAGAAAACAATGGAGTTTCCTTATGTCTGGATCTGTACTGCCAAGTCATTCTTATCCTACACACTAATTACACCAAATCATTTGCATTCTTTTTCATTTCAGAGCAGCTACGACGATTGATGTGGCTTACAGACTCTAAAGCACTTGATGATACAGTTAATGCCTGAGGAGATTAAGCAGAATCTTATGCTGTCCTCTGTGGTAAAATAGGTGGGTGCAGAAGCAGGGTAGTGGGTGGGGACCCCATCAGCTTCCTGCTGCCATCCAGTTAAGTCTGAGGGAAGAAAGCCTGTCAAAAGAACTCCAGCCCCACCACCAATTCAGGGCCTTAGCGACCAATTAATTCCCAGTTAAAGAACTCATACTGTGCCAATGGGATTAACCCAATAGCTGGCAGGGGGTTCACTATGTCAAAGGCACAACAAGAAAATTTTAATACATTTCAGGATAGACAGTGAATCTCTCATTTGAAAGCGCCTCAGTGTCTGATTGAGGAGCTTCGTATTCGGTGGGGGGCATTGTGGAATGATACCCACTATTTCTTTTTTATTTGTTCACAGGATTTGAACATTGTGGAAAGATTAGCATTTATTGCCCTAATTGCTCTTTAGGAGGTGGTGTGGATACACCCACAGTGTTGTTAAAGAGTCCCAGGATTTTGACTCAGCAAAAGTGAGGGAATGGCGATATAATTCAAAGTCAGGTCAGTGTAGGACTTTTGATGGGACCTTGAAGGTGGTGGTATGGGTTTCACATGTGAGAGTCCCCATAACTGCTGACCTTGTCCTTACTGCCCGAAGGATTCTTGGTAATGAATCTTGTAGCCAGCCTAAAAGCCAAATGCTGCACATTGTGGAAATCTGAAATAAAATCAGAAAATGCTGAATAAACCCTGTAATTCAGCATTGTAGATAGTAAACAGGAAATCGTGAACTTTGAAGGTAGTGCATGGGTTTCCTACTGCTTAGTCCTGGACTGTGTCAAACTCCTTAAACAAAGTTGGAGATGCACTTATCCAGGAAATGGAATGCATTCAATCACACTCCTGATTAGTACCTTGGATGGTGGAGAGGTTTTTGATAGTCAGGAGGTTAGTTACTTGTCACTGGTTTATCACCTCTGCCCTGCTCTTATGGCCTGAGTGCTTATATGTTCCTGAAGAAGGGTCACTGGATTCGAAATGTTAACTCTGCTTTCTCTCTGCAAATACTGCCAGAGATTTTTTTTCAACAGTTTGGGCTTTAGTTTCAGATTTCCAGCATCTGCAGCTCTTTCTTTCATTTGTGTAGAGAGTCCAGTTCACTTTCGGTCAATGGTATTCCCTAGGATGTTAATAAAAGGGGATTTGATTATGGTAATGGTGTTGAATGCCATGTGCAATTGATCATACTTTCATTTTAGAGTTTATTGTTGCCTCAAACAGATGGTGCAAATACTGCTTTCAACTTATTAGATCAAGTCTGGATCTTACCACAGCCGGGAATGTGTTGCTTCACAAACTGAGGAGTTGTGAATGCTATTGAGTAATGTGTTACTATGGAGTTAAAATCCACTTATGACCAAATGATGGAAGTCCATTTATTAATGACGTAGCTGAAATGTTTGGGCCTAGGACATCACCTGAGGGACTCCTGCAGTAACGTACTAGAAGTGAGATGAGGACCTCCAACAAACAGTACCCTCTCTTTCATGTTACATATGACTCCAGCCAGTAGAGAGATTTCATCCTGATTCTCATCAACTTTGTATTACTTGTACTCCTTGCTGTTATGATGAGGCCTTGAGAGAACTCAATCTTTGTAACAGTGAGTAGGTGATTGCTGAGAATTGCAAGTTATTCCTGTCAAGGACCTCTCCCATTACTTCAATGCTTATTGATCATAGACTGTCCAGGGAAGACGGACAGGTCAAGGAGGTGGGATGAGGTTAGTAGGTAGGAGATGGGGGTGCGGCTTGGGGTGGGAGGAAGGGATGGGTGAGAGGAAGAACAGGTTAGGGAGGCAGAGACAGGTTGGACTGGTTTTGGGCTGCGGTGGGTGGAGGGGAAGAGCTGGGCTGGTTGTGTGGTGCAGTGGGGGGAGGGGACAAACTGGGCTGGTTTAGGGATGCGGTGGGGGAAGGGGAGATTTTAAAGCTGGTGAAGTCCACATTGATACCATTAGGCTGCAGGGTTCCCAAGCGGAATATGAGTTGCTGTTCCTGCAACCTTCGGGTGGCATCATTGTGGCACTGCAGGAGGCCCATGATGGACATGTCATCTAAAGAATGGGAGGGGGAGTGGAAATGGTTTGTGACTGGGAGGTGCAGTTGTTTGTTGCGAACCGAGCGGAGGTGTTCTGCAAAGCGGCCCCCAAGCCTCCTATGCATTCAAAACACCTGGCTGAAATATTTGAAAACACTTCACAAGCCATTATTGAAGATAAATGTTCATTGATCCTCTTCCCCCTATTAGTTTATTAAATGTTCAGCATCATTTGCAACTGTATGTAGCAGTTTTACAGAGCTTTGACTTGATCTGTTGGTATTAGGATCACTTCGCTCGGTCTCTAGCATACTATTTCTCATATTTTGCATGTTCATAGTCTTTGTCCATATTTCACCTGACACTGAGTCCAGAGTTAATGTTGAGAACTTCCTCTCAACCTTTTGTCTTTGGGCTAACATTTCTGCTGGGTCTATCCTACTGATGGAGTGGGACATACACAGGGATGGTGATAGGGGAAGTGAGAATATTGGTTATAAGGTATTATTGTCATAGAGCATGAGAACTAGGAGCAAGAGTAGGCAATTGAACACTGAGCCTATTCTGCCATATAATACAATCATGGCTGATCTTAGTTCAGCCTCAATTGCACTTTCGTACCTGCTCCTCATGACCCTTCAATCAATTACTAATTTTAAAAAAATCTATGTCTTCCGTAAATTTATTCAGTACCCCAGCATTCACCACTGTCTGGTGACATGTTTTCCATAGATACATGACCCTTTGAGAGAAGTGATTCTTTCTCATCTTTGTTTGAAATCTGCCATTCCTTCATTTAAAACTATGACCTCTTGTTCTTTTGAGTATGATTTTATATAACAATGTCAGACTTTGTGGCCTGCAGGTTAACCCTGCCTAATTCAGCAAATTTCTCAGATGTTAATGAAGACCATTTAGCAGAGCTGGATGGGCAGAGTGTGACTTTGCTATGGCCAAGTCTGATGCCTAGGTCACTGTGGATGGCACAGTTTTTTAGTCTCTTCTATGGCTTGATTTCTGGTTAAAAACAACCATATCGCTTGCAAGGCCATTTCTGAGGCAAGTGACACGTCAGTTATGTTGCTGTGAGTTTGTTATCACAAATAAGCCAGGCAAGGTAAGAATGAAAGACTTCCTTCCCTATAAGGCATTAGAGAACCAAGAGGAAATTTATGAGCATCCAGTCATTTCATTGTGCTGAATCTTACCTTTGTTTGGATCAGTGCAAAGTTGCATTAGGTTTTGGGAGGGGTTGTCATTGAGGCCCACTAAGGTTTCTTGCTGGAACTTGCCAAACTCATTACATTAACTACCCACCCGCTCCATATGTCATCCCTCATGGAACCATGGGATTCTAACCCCATTCTACCATGTGCTATCCACAGAACAATTCCACTGAAACACCAGCATCCATTATGCCCATGCCATCTTTAAAAGTCTGCTGTGCACCTGGACATGGACTGTCAGTCCCGAACTGCCCTGCATGGCTTCTGACATTCACCCGGAATGTGGTAGGTATTGGAGGAGATTGGTAATCCACTTTACAGGTCATAACCTGGAGGTCCTTCTGGTTGGGATGGTACAGAAGCAGGCTTCTTCTTCCTTCATGACCAGCAGACCTTACAGCCAGGACTGAGGTTGTCACTAGGGTCAGTGTACTTTCAGCCATCTGAAGGAAAGCCCAGCACTGTAGGAGGGAAATGAGTTAAATACAAGATTGGTTTAATGGTAGGAAACAAAGGATGGTGGTAGAAGGCTAATTGTGTGACTGGAGGCTGGTGCCGGTGGTGTACCACAGGGACCAGGGCTTAATCACTTATTATTCATGATATATAAATAATAAAGAAATTATGGGGGGTGGGGAATGATGCATAAGTTTGCAGATGGCCTGAAGATTGACTGAGTGGGGTTGATAGGGAGGAGGAAGATCTTACGTTACAGGAAAATAAAGGCAGATAAGAGAAGGTTGAGGAAGGACCTGATTGAGGTGTATAAAATTCTGAGGGACACTGACAGGTGATAGAAGGAAGCTGTCTCCCATAATTAAAGGGTAAATAACAAGGCAGTATAATTTTAATGTGAAAGGCAAGAGATTTAGAGGGTATTTGAGGAAATTTACCTTCAACCAGAGTACAGTGGGAATCTGGAGTGCAGTACCTGGGAGGGTAGTTGAGGGAGAAAACCTGACAACCTTTGAAAAGCACTTGATGAGCATTTGAAATGTTCAAGGTTATGGGCCAAGTGCTGGAAAGTGCTTGGTGCTGGAAAGACACTGATGCAGAATTAGCATAGTTTTTGACAGTGCAAACTAAATGAGCTGAAGGCCCCCTTCTATATTGTGTGAATCTACGATTCTAATGCCAATGACCTTCTCCACTCTACCAGGTATTTTATACCATTTTCTCTCCAATAAATCCCACTCTCTCTATGTTCTGCTGTATCCATCTCCCCACAAGCCTCATGCTGCAGCACTCTCACCAGTACCTGCAACGTTTTCCTCAATTGCTCTCACCCACTCCAATTCCCAACACCACTAACCTTGCATGCCCTCTACACTGCCTAGGCACACGTTGAGAACACCTCCAAACCTGTACCAGAAACAAAAGCTGCATTATTCATTTATGCTTACTGTTATCCTTAGCTGTGTCTCTTTTCAGGAAGGAAACAGCACACAGTACTAGTGGAGAAAGAGTCAAGACTTGTTATAGGCACACGACTGTGTCACCAAATTCTGCACCAACTTCATTTACAAGTTTGCTGATGACACCATCATTGTAGACAGATCGCAAACAATGAGACTGAATACAGGAAAGAGATTGAATGCTTAGCAGCATGGTTAATGATAACAATCTCTCCATCAATGTCAGCAAAATGAAGGAGCTCGTCATAGACTTCAGGGAGATGAGTGGAGGGCATGTACCTGTCCGCATCAATGGTGCTGAGGTGGAGATGGCCGAGAGTATCAAGTTCCTGGGATGAAGATCTGAACTATCAGTTCTGGTTCACCACAGCCAAGAAAGCACAAGAACACCTTTCCTTCCTCACAAGGCTGAGGAAATTCAGCATGTCCTCAAAGACTCTTACAGTCTCTAATTCAGTGGCAGGAGTCATGAGAGCTCGAGCCAGAGGGCAACCAGGAATGTTAGATTGCGTATAAAATACTTGCTTCGTAAATAGGTGAAGAAAGGCTGAGCAGGAGCAAATGCAGACACAGGGACTGCTGGCAAAGTGAATTAATATATTCAGGCATTGGCTAAATCCGAAATACAACACTTGTAGTGTCTCCAGCCCAGCTTCCTCCTCGAAGCAAACAAGACGACTCCATGTGGACGATTGGTAAGATAAGCTTTTATTTTCTCTTTATCACTTTTGGCAATCTCGAGTAAAGGGGATGGAAGTTAGGGCAGTTGCATGCTCCTCTTGTAGGATGTGGGGTGTAAGGGTTACTAGTAGTGTCCCTTCTGACTTCACCTGCAGGTAGTGCATCCAACTCCAGCTCCTCACAGACTGCATGAGGAAACTGGAGCTGGAGCTGGAGCTGGATGAACTCTGGATCATTCGGGAGACTGAGGGGGTGATAGAGAGGAATTATAGGGAGGTTGTCACACCCAAGACACAGGACAAATGTAGCTGGCTGACCGTCAGCAGAGGGAAAGGGAATAGGCAGGTAGTGCAGGGATCCCCTGTGATCATTCCCCTTTGGATCCTGTTGGGGGGATGAACTCCAGGGAAAGCCATAGCGGCCAGGTCTCTGGCACTGAGGAACTGTCACTGGACCCAAAACGTTAACTCTTTTTTTCTCCTTCACAGATGCTGCCATACCTGCTGAGCTTTTCCAAAATCTTTGTTTTTGTGTCTGACTCTGAGGCTGGCTCTGTGGCTCAGAAGGGAATGGGGAGAATAGGAGAGCGATAGTGATCGGAAATTCAATGGTTAGGGGCACAGGCAGGAGATTCTGTGGTATTGAGTGAACCTCCCAGGTGCCAGGGTATGGGATGTCTCAGATCGAGTAACCAGAATTCTCAAGGGGGAGGGGGAGCAGCCAGAAGTCACGGTACACATCGGTACCAATGGCATGACTAGGAAAAGGAATGAGGGCCTGAAAAGTGAATATAGGGAGTTAGGTTGGAAGCTAAAAGGCAGGATGAGTAGAGTTAGGATTACTGCTGCTGCCATGAGCTAGTGAGGCTAGGAATAGAGAGCGAGTGTAACTGAACATATGGCTACAGACCTGGTGTCGAAGGGAGGGCTTCAGGTATATGGATCATTGCATCACCTTCTGGGGAAGGTGGAACCTGTACAAGAGGGACGGGTTGTACCTAAACTGGAGGGGCACCAATATCCTGGGTAGGGGGTTTGCTAGAGCTTTTTAGGAATGTTTAAACTAGTTTGGCAGGAGGATGGGAACCAGCGTTATGGATCAGGAGATGGGGTAGCTGGTGTACAGGCAGATACAGCATGCAGAGAGTCTGTGAGGAAAGATAGTTGATAGGGCAGAGTTGCAGTCAGTGTGATGGATTGAAGTGTGCCTATTTTAACGCAAGACGTGTCAGGAATAAGGGTGATGAACTTAGAGCATGGATCAGTACTTGGATCTACAATGTTGTGGCCATTAATGAGACGTAGATATCGCTGGGACAGGAATGGTTTTTGGATGCTCTGGGTTTGATATGTTTCAAAAGAAATAGGGAGGGATGTAAAAGAGGTGGTGGTGGAGTCAGATATATTAGGGACATTTAAGTGGGTCTTGGATAGGCACATGGAGGATAGTAAAATGAAGGGTATGCAGTGTAATTGGATCTCAGATGAGGATAGTGGGTTGTCACTACATCGTGGCCTGAAGGGCCTGTACTGTTCTGTACTTTTCTATGTTCTAAATTTTTATAGATGCATGGGGGGAGGCAATGGCCTAATGGTATTAATCGCTGGACTGTCACTCCAGAGACCCACATAATGATCTGGGGATCTGGGTCCGAATCCTGTCACTGCATATGATGGTATTTGAATTCAATAAATATCTGGGGCTAAGAATCTAATAATGACCGTGAATCCGTTTGTCAATTGCCAGAGAAACCCATCTGGTTCACTAATGGCCTTGAGGAAAGGAAACTGCCATCCTTACCTGGTCTGGTCTGCATGTGTTCCTGCTTCCTCTAGTAATGTGATTGACTCTGAACTGCCCTCTGGGCAATTAGGCATGGACAATAAATGCTGCCTAGACAGTGATGCTCTCATCACATGCATGAATAAAGGGAAAAAAAGAAGGAAAGACCATAGAAAGCATCCTATCTGGATACATCACAGCGTAGTATGGCAACTGTTCTTCCCAAGGCTGCAAGAAGCTACAGAGAGTTTTGAACACAGCCCAATCCATCACGTAAACCAGTCTCCCATCCATTGAGATAACAGGGTGTAGAGTTGGATGAACACAGCAGGCTAAGCAGCATCGGAGGAGCAGGAAAGCTGATATTTCGGACTTAGACCCTTCTATACTTTCCACTGCATCATGAAATCAATCAACATAATCAAAGATCCCTTTCACCCCAGTTTTACTCTCTTCCACCGACTTATATTGCATATGAGATATAAAAGTTTATATGCACATCCAACAAATTAAAGAACAGCTTCTTCCTGGCTTATATCAGACTTTTGAATGGGCCTCTTTAATATTAATGTTGGTCTCTCTCCGCACCTTCTCAGCATCTGTGTCATTGTATCCTGCACTCTATTCTGTTAACCTAATGCATGTGTATCGGACGATCTGCCTGAAAAGCATACTTTTCACTGCACCTCAGTACACATAACAGGTAATAAAGCAAATCAAATAAAAAAAATCAAGACAGCATGCAACATAATGTTCAGCTTCTCACCTCTTATGTGGAGAGTCTTCTGACTCTGTCTCGAGTGGCCAATTGACCATGTTCAAATCCTGGAATGATGTTGGAGGCTGGTCTTGTCACCCTGCAGGACCCCTGACAGAAGGCGAACCCCCTTGACTTGATTGAGGCCTGCTGCCAACCATGAGAAGCATTATGGCTTTGTGTCTGTGCTAAATGGCAAGACAAAACAGAAATGAAATAAGCCTGATACCTCTGGCTGAGGGAGCAAAGTGCCAAAAGGCAAGACAAGGCAAAATAGGGATGCTGTTAGCATCCGGGTAGGCTCTGAGTGAGTCAGCGCTATGGCAACAAGTGAACAGCCTGGATATGCAGCCAGATCCATTCCACGAGCTGCGTACATGTCCCTGAATGCACAGTGTTCTTGCAGAAACAGTAAAATGATTGTTGCTGGTGTAGCCTGAGGTGCTGCATTGAAGGACAGAAGTGTCCTGTGATGAGTTAGTTATGAAGCTGACTGTTGAAGAGGCGAATTGGCCATTAAAAATGTATTTATCAAGCAATGATCTCTCTTAATTGGCAATTTGCCAATGCCACTCAACAAATGCATAAAAGATGGAGTGAGAGGCTCCCACCATTAAGAAAATACTCACCCAATTCTGCAACAAATCTTGCCATATCCCATGAAACTCTGGTCCCTATAAAATTGCTCCCAGTGTTACCATTACTGATATAAGCTTTTCATTCCAAATTTACTTGACTAATTGCATTCTAATTGCCTAGTTGCCACAGTGGAATTTGAACGCATATCTTCCGATCAAGCATCCAAACATAATGATTGCTCATCCACTTTTATATATCAGTGATGTAAAATGAGTCCAAATCATGTTGTGAAATAAACAAAAAACAAACAAAGGACTGTGAATGCTGGAAATCAGTAACAAATGTAGAAATTGCTGGAAAATAGCTGCTAATCTTTTCTCCCAGGCTGACTTTTACCCATTTCCTTATCTGTCCAACTGTTGTTTTCTTTTTCTCTGAGCTCAACCTATCATTTACTCTTGCTCCATCTTCCCAACCCATCTTCAGCGTATATGCCAACCTTCCTTTATCGACAATCAGTTCTGAAGAAGGGCCACTGAACCTGAAACATTAATTTCTGCTTCCTCTCCACAGATGCTGCCAGGCCTGCAATGCTGTGCTGTAGTCAACAAGACAAATAAAATGGCCAAAACTGTACTGTACATTGTCAGTGGGAGCGGTAATCAAACTTTATGTGGCCTGGTCAAAATGAATCTTGAATACTGGACACATTTCTTTTGTGGTAAAACAGCAAGAGAGACCTTAAAGAACTTGCAGCAATGTCGGGGAGAGCCAGAAGGCTCAGATCCAGGAGTCTAGATTCTGAGAAAGTTTGAAGAAATTTTGGCTTCAACCTAGAAGGATCTTTTTGCGAGCAGATCGAATAGAGTTAATTGAGATTACTACATGAGTCATCACATAGTTCATACTTAAATATTCCCTAAGGCAAACTGCTAGAATAGAACCATGGAATAGACATGGGTTAAAATAAATGAGATAATTTTAGGATTACTACAAGCCAGTATCAATAAATTCTGTGCAAGTTTCACAGTAAAATCGGCAACAAGCTTCCACTTATATCAATAGAGGCCAACACCCCAAATCAACAATAATTGGATATTAAGATGCAGCAAAGTCAGGGGTGGCAAAGTGTAGGGTCAGCATGAGGTGAGATATTAGCATGTCCCCAGATCAATGAGTGAAAATAGGCTGAATAGTCTGCTTCTTCATAATTATCTTGTAGCCCTGTAATGTTTTAAAAATTATAGCTTATCACCATTAGTTAACTTGAAATGCTGTTTCCCGTTGTAGTCGCCAGATCTTCATTATCTGCCACTACACATACAAAAGACAGAGATGGAACTAGTTATGAGAGAAACAGTCTTCATGGGATTTATTGACCTTTTGTACTACTCAGAGGAAACAAATTAGCAGCAGGTCATTACTGTGTCAATGCTATGTGCAGCATGTGTAACAATGTAGAAAGGGATTGCAACAGAAAGTCTAATATCAATTCAAATACAGTATTTCAAGATAGACTACAATTATACGCTGATCCTAAACAGTCTACAAATGCATATTATGGATAAACTATAGCTTAAGATAATGCAATAGCATGCAAACTGTATAAATATGAATAGTTGTTTGGTAGGCAGAATTTGAATATTACTGAGAAAAGACACATTTCATTGATTCTTTTTGTCTTCTATTCATCATGAAAATTGCCTAAAAAAAATGCCAAAGTAAACCAAAAACAACATTTAGACTATTTAGAGTCATAGAGTCATAGAGAAATACAGCACAGAAACAGGCCCTTTGGTCCAAATCATCCGGCCAGGTATCCTTTATAAATCTAGTCCCATTTGTCAGCATTTGGCCCATATCCCTCTAAACCCTTCTTATTCATATACCCATTCCAGATACCTTTTAAATGTTGTAATGAAACCAGCCTCCACCACTTCCTCTGGCAGCACATTCCAAATATACACCACCTTCTGCATGAAAATGTTGTTGCTTGGGTCCCTTTTATATTACTGAGAAAAGACACATTTCATTGATTCTTTTTGTCTTCCATTCATCAGGAAAATTGGCAAAGTAAATGGCAGCACGGTGGTATAGCGGTTAGCACTGCTGCCTCACAGCACCAGGGACCCAGGTTCGATTCTGGCCTTGGGTGTCTTGTCTGTGTGGAGTTTGCACATTCGCCCCGTGTCTGCGTGGGTTTCCTCCGGTTTCCTCCCACAGTCAAAAGATGTGCAGGTTAGGTGGATTGACCATGTTAAATTGCCCATAGTGTTCAGGATGGCTTAGGTGGGTTACAGGGGGAATGCGTCTGGGTGGTTCAGTGTGGACTTGTTGGGCCGAAGGGCCTGTTTCCACACTGTAGGAATTCTAATATCTTTGCCCTTTTACCTTAAAGCTATACCCTCTAGGTTTGGACTCGCCCACCCTGGAGAAAAGACTTTGTCTATTTACCCTATCCATGCCCCTCATGATTGCATAAACCTCTATAAGATCACCCCTCATCCTCTGATGCTCCAGGGAAAATAGACCCAGCTTATTCAGCTTCTCCCAATAGCTTGACCCTTCCAACTTTGGCAACTTCCTCATAAATCTTTTCTGAATCCTTTCTAGTTTCAAAACATCCTTCTTGTAGGAGGGAGACAAAACTTGCTTGCAATACTCCAAAAGTGGCTGAACCAATGTCCTTTACAGCTTCAACATGACCCCCAACTCCTATACTCAATACACTGACCAATAAAAACAAGCAGAACAAACACTTTCTTCATTATCCTATCTCCCTGCGACGATGAACTGTACTCCAAGATCTCTCTATTCAGCAATACTCCCCAGGAACTTACCATTAAGTGTATAAGTTCTGCCCAAATTTACATTTCCAAAATGTAGCACGTCACATTTATCTAAATTAGACGCCACCTGCCATTCCTTGACCCATTGGCCTGTCTGATCAAGATCCCATTGTACTTTGAGTTCATCTTCTTCACTGTCAATTTTTACCGCACCTTCCACCTTCTCCACCTTCAATTTTTATGTCATATCATACTTCCTATAGTTTAAATAAATTACAAAAGCAGTGGACCCAGCACCAATATGACAGAATATTTCTGATACGTATGTAAATATATTCTGGTTAGTAGAGGTGTTGCCATAGATAAAGCATGAAAATGTGTCTTTTTTCAACTACTCAGGGCTCTCAGGATCTGAGATAACAAGGCGTAGAGCTGGATGAACACAGCAGGTCAAGCAGCATCAGAGGAGCAGGAAGGCTGACATTTCGGGCCTAACGCCTTCTTCAGAAATGAAGGGTCTAGCCCCAAAATGTCAGTTTTCCTGCTCCTCTGATGCTGCTTGACCTGCTGTGTTCATCTAGCTCTCATTTTCCAGCATCTGCAGTTCCTACTACCTCTCAGGATTTGACTCTTTTTGATAGCCTAATCTTGCATTTCAATAATTTGTGTGGGAACCAACAATGGTGAAGATTTGAAGATTCCAGTACAGTACTATGCAATCTATTTTGTTTGCACATGGATTCTGGCAACAAAGCAAAAAACAACTTGAACAAAGGCAAAGTACTGCAGATACCGGAAATCAGAAATACAACTGGACATTTTCAGATGGTCTGACAGTATCTGTGGTACAAGAAAAAGAATTGGCATTTCAAATAACAGTTGTAGATACTGAGTTCTATTTTTTCTATCCTGTCAGTCAATGTAATTAATGTAAAACTGTGACATGGGAATAGGGGTCAGTAAGTTATGTTGGGTAAATGGCTGGAGAGTGATGCCAAATGCGGCCAACAACATTAATCAAACTGCATGCTAGTTGTTTCAGAGATAGCAGGAACTGCAGATGCTGGAGAATCTGAGATAACAAGGTGTAGAGTTGGATGAACACAGTAGGCCAAGCAGTGTCAGAGGAGCAGAAAGGCTGACATTTCGGGCCTAGACCCTTCTTCAGAAACGGGGGAGGGGGGGCATTCTGAAATAAATAGGGAGAGAGGGGGAGGTGGAAAGAAGATGGATAGGGGAGAAGATAGGTGGAGAGGAGACAGACAGATCAAAGAGGCGGCGATGGAGCCAGTAAAGGTGAGTGTAAAGGACGGACAGGTCAAGGGGGCAGGATGAGGTTAGTAGGTAGGAGATGGAGGTGCGGCTTGAGGTGGGAGGAGGGGATAGGTGAGAGGAAGGGCATGTTAGGGAGGTGGGGACAAGCTGGGCTGGCTCTGGGATGCGGTCGAGGGAGGGGAGGTTTTGAAGCTTGTGAAGTCCACATTGACACCATTAGGCTGCAGGGTTCCCAAGCGGAGTATGTGTTGCTGTTCCTGCAACCTTTGGGTGGCACCGTTGTGGCACTGCAGGAGGCCCAGGATGGACATGCCGTCTGAGGAATGGAAGAGGGAGTTGAAATGGTTCGCGAATGGGAGGTGCAGTTGTTTATTGCGAACTGAGTGTAGGTGTTCTGCAAAGCGGTCCCCAAGCCTCCGCTTGGTTTCCCCGGTGTAGAGGAGGCCACAACGGGTACAGCGGATGCAGTATATCACTTGAGGAGATGTGTAGGTGAACATCTGCTTGATGTGGAAAGTCTTCTTGGGCCATGTGATTGGGGTGAGTAGGGAGGTGTAGGGGCAGGTGTAGCACTTCCTGCGGTTGCAGGGAAATGTGCTGGGAGCGGTGGGGCTGGTTCACCAACACCTTCCACCTCAACCTTAAGTTCACCTGGACCATCTCTGATACCTCTCTCTCTTTCCTGGGCCTCTCTGTCTCCATCTCTGGCAACCGCCTAGAAACCGATATCCATTTCAACCCCACAGACTCCCACAGCTACTGAGAATGCACCTACTCTCATCCACCTTCCTGCAAAAATGCCATCCCCTATTCCCAATTCCTTTGCCTATGCCGCATCAGCTCCCAGGATGAAGCATTCAACTCCCGGACATCTCAGATGCCCTAGTTTTTCAAGGACCGCAACTTTCCTCCCTCAGTGGTCAAAAACACCCTTGACCGTGTCTCCCGCATTTCAAGCAATGCATCCCTCGCACCCCCTCCCCGCAATAACAACCAAAACAGAATCCTCCTCGTCCTCACATACTACCTCTCCAACCTCCGGATCCAACACATCATCCTCCGACACTTTTGCCATCTGCAATCCGACCACACCACAGAAGACATTTTTCCCTCCCCACCCTTTTCTGTTTTCCAGTGGGATCACTCTCTCTGTGACTCCCTTGTCCGCTCCATATTCCCCTCCAGCTCCATCACGACTGGCACTTTTCCTGCAACTGCAGGAAGTGCGACACCGTGTTATCCCTCCATTCCAGTTGTGGTTGTTCCAGAGGTTCTGGGTCCTCATTTTTCCCCATGCTTACAGGGTGGTGTCCCTGAAACTTTTTATAAGCAAATTTTTCTCTCTCTCTCTCTCTCTCTGTCACTAATACCTTATTCTTGGCTGAAAACCAAACATCCATTTGTCTATTGAAACGTCTGTACCTCAGTGAAAACATTGTTTGATTGGAAACTCATGTTTTGTGATTTATTTCATTGATTGCATAATAATTAGATATTTTCGGGAGAACTTGTTCGGAAATATTATTACACATCTCTCTGGATCAGGTTAGACTTGAGCCTAGGACTTCTGGCTCAGAGGTAGGGACACTACCATTGTGCTCCATTGCACACTGTCTATGTACACAAGATAAGGAGGTTTCAAGTGCTTGATGCTTTAAAAGTCTGTATGATTTTATAGAGCTGTTGTGAAAGGGTTTTTTCAAGGAAGTGGAAAGTTACGAATGAATTACTTTTAAAAGCTTTTTCACACATTGTATTTTTCCTGTAGGCATAAGCATAGAATCTGTAGCAGATGAATGGATATGAATGTGCCATGGCTTGGCCGAGAGGGAATGAGGGGGCATGGAGGTAGACAGAGGGGCATGGCTTGACATGCTGGGCATGGATAAGTCTTTTACCCCTCATTGTCTTGGATCAGACTTCAAGATCAGTTTCCCACACCACCATGAACAGAACCACGTCAGTCCAACATTGATTCCCCATTTCCCCCACCCTTTCCAAAACAAAGTCTGAACTAGCTTCTGGGTTCTTCACGGGGCACTAGGAGGAGCCTCTCCAGACCTGGCAAGTTGTTAATAAAGATTGTTTTGTAAGATTGCCTCGTCTGTGTTTGCATCTGACATTGTTGCAAGATACTCAAATTTTTTAACAGTGCATTGTGTTAAGTGTAAGCCTGTGGACATCTTTAAGTCTGTTTGTGTAATGAATGCTGTGGTGCACAGTGCTCTACAATCTTGCAACTCAAAATGCAGGATCCAGGTTGCTGCTCAAATTCATGTATCAGGACTTAGTGAGAGTTGTCTAGTGCTTGTAATATATAAATATATTTTAAAAAAACACAATTTTTGATTACATACTCTAGTAAAATCTTCTTTATAAGGAAAAGAAAGGTTAAAACTCCAAACATGTGTTCCTTGAGAAGTTTGTTGTAATGTTTCGGATGAAAGATGTTAGTTGGTCCAAATGGTTTTCTGTTTGTTGAACTATTTTATGAAATTAGATTTGGATGAAGATCTGGGTCTTCATATTTGTGATGCATAGTTGAAGTATAGCAGCTGTGAAGTTGTGCTCTTTGCAGTTGGTTTAACATTAAGTGGTGTATATAGAAACACATTAAGTGGCTGTTAAGTGCTCCTAGCCTTTTAAAGGTAAGTAAGCCTGATTTTGGCTGATTTTGACATGAGGATAATGCAGCAAGTGATTGCTCCCACTGGAATACATGGCAGAACATCAACTTCAATTAAATTATTGAGAAAAAAGTTATTGACATGCTGTAACCCAAAGCAGAAAACACACCTCATTGTGTTTCATCTGCCTCTTGAGCAAAAGCCATAATATTAGAATTTTTAATGGGTTCATCAAAAAATTGTAACATAACAGCCTGTTTCCTGTTGGATCTGGTCAGTATTAGCTAACAGTCCAAAAGGAAATGGACAAAGTTTACTGTTAAAGGGTGGATGAGAAATTTGGCAAAGAGAAGTCTTAGTGTTGATGTTGATATGTCCTGTACGCTAGCGAGGCCACAGATCCTTGTCATAACATTAAATTCTAATCAGTTCTTTGTTGAAGTTGGACTTGATTTCCAACTGTTCAAACTGGCAGTGGACAGAGGGAGGCAGGTTTGAACTGTGTTTCAAAGCTTTCATTGTTTGATCTTCCCAACTGAACCTAAAAACCATCCTATTTTGGGGTTTAAATTCCTGCCTTGTTTAGATTACTCTTCATTTGGAGATCTTTATAATGTCAGAACTAAATTACTCTTCTATTAGTTTATTCTGTGACACCCAATTTCTTTCTCAAAGGCTGCATTACTGTCTCTTTAGTGCATGAGATTGCTTATTCATTTGGGGATTAACAATAAAGAAACATTTTACAACAATAAATTTAAATTTACCTCTTTGGGCTATAAAATCTAGGGGAATATGTTAAGTATCAGGGTATGGCTGGATACAGAGCCTGCTGATGTGTCTGCTCATTTCCACGTGGTCAGACAGAGGAGACACTTTACTGGTACAATTATCCTCTTCTCCCAGTAAAGAGGTCAGAAACAATGGCCAAAGCTATACAATGAAACCAGAAGAGTTTGCTGCAGTGCTGACTGGTCTGAATTTTGTTGAGATAGCAGTGGCTCCAGGACTGCCACTGAATAGATCAGTAACTCCCTAAGATTGGGGGATCCTCATCTGGAGTAAGTGGGGTCAGAGACATGAGAGCAGTCTGACTGGCCTGTGTGAAAGTGGTGTCGTGGGTGTCACTGAGTGAGCTGAGGGCAGAGAATGACACTTCCCAATCTTCCACATCCCCCTCACTAT
Organism: Stegostoma tigrinum; assembly: GCF_030684315.1. Lineage (NCBI taxonomy): Eukaryota > Metazoa > Chordata > Chondrichthyes > Orectolobiformes > Stegostomatidae > Stegostoma > Stegostoma tigrinum. The sequence continues at coordinate 75,452,392 of NC_081356.1, forward strand.
CAAGGATTGCTACATGGACTCTTCGGAATCTGATCGGGACGTATCTTCCCCCAGCCCAGGCCAAGCCTGAAGTTAAGGCCCGAAGTTTCACTGGCCAGTCCCCCCACAGGAAAGAGGCTTCCTGCTGCCAGTAGAATGCCACTGGTGGCAGAAAGAAACGTTTAAGTAACCTTAAACTGGCCTAAAAGGTCTCAGTTAGCCTCTGGCAAGTAGCCTATCCTCTATAAAAACCAAAAGAACTGTGGATGCTGTAAATCAGGAACAAAAACAAAATTGCTGGAAAAGCTCAGCAGTTCTGACAGCATCTGTGGAGGACAAAACACAGTCATGTTTCAGGTCCGGTGTCCTGTTCTGAGGAAGGGTCACCAGACCCGAAACGTTAACTCCGTTTTCTCCCTCACAGATGCTGCCAGACCTGCTGAGCTTTTCCAGCAACTTTGTTTACGTAGCCTACCCTCTACCCTTCCTGCTGCTGGAAGCAATCCACAATATCAGGCAGTTCACACACTGCCTTCTCTTTTGATTCTCCTGCCTCATCCAACATCCCGTTTGAACTGACATTCCACTCTTACCAGGAAGGTGTAATAGGTGAGGGCAACATTCCTAAGCCATGTCTGAGTTAAGAGAATGCCTGGCTTGGAGGGTGATTTTTCAAATATTAGCTACCTCAACCTGGTGGCAGAAAAAGGGCTCCTGTTGGAAATTTCTGGTGCAAAACCCCGAGTGTATTAGTGACATCCAAAGCCTACCTTATAAAATCTGGTACAGTAAATGGGGGAGCAGCATTCCTTCTATTTCCAACCATCTTCAATTCGCTCGACTCAAACTTTTGGAATTCCCTGTCATTTCTCATTTGTCTCTCTTCCTCCATCTCTTCCTTTAAGATATGCCTGAAAGCTTACCATCCAACCTAATATCGCTGTAGCTGAGTGCCTTTGGTTGATAATGCTCTGGTGTATCACCTTTGGGTATTTTGTGATGTTAAAGGTACTATATCAATGCACATTATTAGCACTGATCTTGATATGTGATTGCATAAATATACAACTGGGGTCCCACGTAGGTGGCAATTGTCAGGTATAACCAGAATAAGCAAATACTTTTAACCAGACTTCGAAATGACTTGAAGAGCTCACCACTACACAGTCTCACACATACACAGTTCATAGAATAATAGAATTCCTCCAGAGTGGAGGCAGGCCATTCTGCCCATTGAGGCCACACTGCCATTTCGAAGGGTATCTCACTCAGACATACCCCACACCCACCATCCCCCAATCCCTGTAACCCTGCATTTCCCATGGCTAATCCACCTAGTCTGCACATTCCTGGACACTATGGGCAATTTAGCATGGCCAATCCACCTAACCTGCACACTTTTGCACTGTGGGAGGAAACTGGGGCATACGATGGAAACCCACACAGATGCAGGGAGAATGCGCAAACTCCACACGGAAATTTGCCTGCGGGTAGAAACGAACTCAGATCCCTGGCATGGTGAAGCAGGCTTTTGTGACAATTCTGCAGTTTCTGGTGTTTTCTGTTGCCATTTCAATCTTTTAGTACGGTAGGGTGGGTGATGAGGTATGGCGATCTGAAGAACATTTTCTTGACTTCAAACTTGTGCACAAGCTGCAAATTGTTTCCCTCAGAATACAGAATGACAGAGCGAATGAACAGCGGTGAGTCAAGATGGAGCTCATGCCCATCAAGGGAACAACTTTTCCATCCATATCTTCGTAAAGAATATTGAGCGCAAACTTGCCCATTCTTGAAGAACATGATAAAACTGGGAGAATCCCGTGAGAATTTGAATGAGTCCTTTCTTGATGTTGGGAACAAAAGGTTGCATTCCCTAACCAAGTTCCAGTGATGAGGTAACTTTCTCGCCAATGGATGTTGAGAGGCCCTAAACGCAGATTATTGCTCACGATCACCTTCATTATTATTTAATATGACCTCACCTATGTGCAGTTCCCTATTCAAGCACCTATTGGGTAGAAAGTAGACATTGAGAATTTCTGACATGAAAGTCAGATTGGGTACCTGATGGCTCCAGCTCACTGTTTCCTCCACTGGACTGCATCTTGAAAACCTGACACTATTGTCTTAGAGCACACTCATGGGCAACAGCTACATGCAGCCCATATCTATCAATGCTGGCATCTGACACATGTCCAGTCACTCTGTATCACCATGACACATCAGCAACAACCTACTTTAATGCTGCACTTTGGAGTTCACTTGCATCTCTGTCTGGAATTTTGCTTCAAGGACACTTTAGACACAGGGACAGGAACCCAACTTATTGACTGGACCAAAGTGCATCTAGGGAAGCTTGCTCGCCCTCTTGGCTCTCACTCACTCAGTGCCTACTTGGATACTCACAACATCTCTGCCCTGCCATGCCTTGCGTTTGTTTTTTTTCAGACTTTGTCTCCTTAGCCATACATTAATAGATAACAGTTCTTCTGTTTTGCCTTGCAGTTGGGCACAGACACAAAGCCAGCAAAGTTGTCATGATGCTCAGCAGTAACGGGAGGTTGTCGCTTTATAGCACAATACTGCATCAATTTCACACCTGCATCATGTCCCAGCCTCATACACAGTAAACACACTGCATGTGCTGCAAACACCATTTCTCAAATGTGAGGGAATCAGTTCTCAGTCAATTCAAGGCAGACACCCTTTGTTTGGTGTTCCCACCACAATAGGTAAAGAGCAGTTTCTCATTTCAGCCCAGGGGCTTGGATATGGTAACACAGCTGGTTGGGGTAATCTCAGTCCGTGATCCATACTTTCCAGGACAGGGAGTGAAACACTCTCAGTATTGTCGTCCAATGCAACCAGTCCATGGAGTCACAGGAACGCGGGAATAGACCTCTACATGTATCAGTCGGGGGCCTGGTCAGTCATCACTTTGACTAACTTGTCTGGGGGCCTATCCATTAATAACCAAGTGTTACTAGGGCTACTGCTATAGGAGAGAGGCTGGGAAACTCAATTGTGGAGATTGAGGTCAGAATGCTGGGATGCAGGGAGGATGAAAATACATCAGTGGGATCTCTCAATATTTAAGGGGGAGAGATGATAGAGCATGGGAGAGAAAGGGATCATGCAGAAGGGGATCATCAATGGTGAGGAGCACTCTGGCTTCCTTTGAACAGATAGTGCACTACCAGCCCTGGCTTGTTTACTTGAACTACTGTAAAGTGGGCAGAGCAAGACTTAGATAGGTTGACTGGAGACTTGGGAAGAGCAAAGACTATGCGGTGAAAGGAAGATCATTTTTATGTTTCAGGGTTCATCAAGATGGAGAGGCGTAGCCTGAGACTCTCTGTTTGAGGATTGGCACCATTGCCTTCCATTGTACTGTTAATATGGTGTGCAGTGGAGGTGAAAATGGCGAGGACAACAGGCAGAGTAGGCAGGCTATGCACCTCATTCTGTGACGGAAGGGGCTTCAATTTTAAATGATGTGAGGCTATTCAAAGAGCAACCACCACCACACAGACTGCCAAACACTGAAGGTGAAACATGCAAATCTGTGCAAGAACCCGGAACACACTGTGAGCACGACATGCTTTGTGGACATTGGCTTACTATGTGCAGATAAGTCCTTGACCCCGAACTTCTGTTCATATCATGCAATAAAGACTGAATCCCACTATTGCCTGTTATGCATCAGCAATGTTAGTCTACCTGGAAGGATGGATCTTTCTATCAAAATAGCAGTTACCTGCCATGAAAGCGGATCTGTACCTTCGATATTATAGTTGTTGTGAGACAGGGGCTTACACACAAGGATGATGGTGGAAACAGTACATGTATTTACAAATGTAATAGGCACTTACGATGATGTCACCTGCGCTACCAGTATGCCTTTGAAAAATTTCCTCATTCTTTCTCTCCCACTATACCTTTGTGCAGTTTTGGGTTTTGGCTTTGGATTGGTGGGATCCATTGCAAAGTGAAGCCGTTTGAACTTGGAAGTTTTGTCAGGTAAATCTAAAGGTGATTTGTCATGAGAAGCCAGATACCTGCCTAGAAGCGAGGGCATCCTCCTCTGTTTGACTTCCCTCAGGCCTGAGGGTGGCAGGCAGCTCAGAGACGGATGGCCCAGCCACCACTTGAGTGTCCTGAAAGGAAACATCAGAGTGGCGTGTGGCATCACCCTGTCATCCTGTGAGGGGCAGCTGAAGTTGGATCAGGGACCATCATCCCCTGTTGTTAAGATGGAATGCTGGTCTGGTTGTATATCCAGGAGACTCTGAGGTTGCGGGACCTAGGTCTTCATGGCAACTACCAACCTGTCCCTGGAGGCAGCCGGATGCCCACTGACCTGAGGCAACAGGGTAACAGTGGTGTAGCTGTAGCCCTGTAGCCTTTGCATAGGGTTTCCATTGCACTGGTCAAACTTGCCTGGTGTTGGAGCAGGTGGACGGGCAAAGAGCCTGCCTTGCCACTGCTTCTTCTGAGTCATCCTCAGAGATGGTGTGGGCCCCATGATGGCTAACACAGTTGGCATGTCCCAGGAGAAAAAACAGAGAATGTCATGACAAAGGGTAGAAGTTGAGGCACATTAACTCTAAAGCATATTGGGGGTAATTGAAGAAGAATAGGATAATGAATAGCCCTTCTTCCTTGGTTGCTGGGACATGGAAATGTCCACATACCCACCAGAGGGGTCCTGGTCTTTGCCAGTCAGTGCCAAGGCACTCTGCTTGGAGGAATTTGGAGATGAATATCCAGCACACCACCATCCATTCTGGTCTTTTGGTGCTGTTGTGGTCTATTTTCATCTGTAATTGGAGAAAGGGAGGGATTCAGCTAAGTAAAAGTAGGTGGCATTGCTCAATGATAATGGGAACTGCAGATGCTGGAGATTCCAAGATAATAAAATGTGAGGCTGGATGAACACAGCAGGCCAAGCAGCATCTCAGGAGCACAAAAGCTGACGTTTCGGGCCTAGACCCTTCATCAGAGAGGGGGATGGGGGGAGGGAACTGGAATAAATAGGGAGAGAGGGGGAGGCGGACCGAAGATGGAGAGAAAAGAAGATAGGTGGAGAGAGTGTAGGTGGGGAGGTAGGGAGGGGATAGGTCAGTCCAGGGAAGACGGACAGGTCAAGGAGGTGGGATGAGGTTAGTAGGAAGTGGGGGGTGCGGCTAGGGGTGGGAGGAAGGGATGGGTGAGAGGAAGGACCGGTTAGGGAGGCAGAGACAGGTTGGACTGGTTTTGGGATGCAGTGGGTGGGGGGGAAGAGCTGGGCTGGTTGTGTGGTGCAGTGGGGGGAGGGGACGAACTGGGCTGGTTGAGGGATGCAGTAGGGGAAGGGGAGATTTTGAAACTGGTGAAGTCCACATTGATACCATATGGCTGCAGGGTTCCCAGGCGGAATATGAGTTGCTGTTCCTGCAACCTTCGGGTGGCATCATTGTGGCAGTGCAGGAGGCCCATGATGGACATAACAGTCCCTCTTCCGCACCTACACAGGCCCCAAACCCCACCTCTTCCTCCGGTACATTGATGACTGTATCGGCGCCGCCTCTTGCTCCCCAGAGGAGCTCGAACAGTTCATCCACTTCACCAACACCTTCCACCCCAACCTTCAGTTCACCTGGGCCATCTCCAGCACATCCCTCACCTTCCTGGACCTCTCAGTCTCCATCTCAGGCAACCAGCTTGTAACTGATGTCCATTTCAAGCCCACCGACTCCCACAGCTACCTAGAATACACCTCCTCCCACCCACCCTCCTGCAAAAATTCCATCCCCTATTCCCAATTCCTCCGCCTCCACCGCATCTGCTCCCACGACAAGACATTCCACTCCCGCACATCCCAGATGTCCAAGTTCTTTAAGGACCGCAACTTTCCCCCCACGGTGATCGAGAACGCCCTTGACCGCGTCTCCCGCATTTCCCGCGACACATCCCTCACACCCCGCCCCCGCCACAACCGCCCCAAGAGGATCCCCCTCGTTCTCACACACCACCCTACCAACCTCCGGATACAACGCATTATCCTCCGACACTTCCGCCATTTACAATCCGACCCCACCACCCAAGACATTTTTCCATCCCCTCCCCTGTCTGCTTTCCGGAGAGACCACTCTCTCCGTGACTCCCTTGTTCGCTCCACACTGCCCTCCAACCCCACCACACCCGGCACCTTCCCCTGCAACCGCAGGAAATGCTACACTTGTCCCCCACCTCCTCCCTCACCCCCATCCCAGGCCCCAAGATGACATTCCACATCAAGCAGAGGTTCACCTGCACATCTGCCAATGTGGTATACTGCATCCACTGTACCCGGTGCGGCTTCCTCTACATTGGGGAAACCAAGCGGAGGCTTGGGGACCGCTTTGCAGAACACCTCCGCTCAGTTCGCAAAAAACAACTGCACCTCCCAGTCGCAAACCATTTCCACTCCCCCTCCCATTCTCTTGATGACATGTCCATCATGGGCCTCCTGCACTGCCACAATGATGCCACCCGAAGGTTGCAGGAACAGCAACTCATATTCCGCCTGGGAACCCTGCAGCCATATGGTATCAATGTGGACTTCACCAGTTTCAAAATCTCCCCTTCCCCTACTGCATCCCTCAACCAGCCCAGTTCGTCCCCTCCCCCCACTGCACCACACAACCAGCCCAGCTCTTCCCCCCCACCCACTGCATCCCAAAACCAGTCCAACCTGTCTCTGCCTCCCTAACCGGTTCTTCCTCTCACCCATCCCTTCCTCCCACCCCTAGCCGCACCCCCCACTACCTACTAACCTCATCCCACCTCCTTGACCTGTCCGTCTTCCCTGGACTGACCTATCCCCTCCCTACCTCCCCACCTACACTCTCTCCACCTATCTTCTTTACTCTCCATCTTCGGTCCGCCTCCCCCTCTCTCCCTATTTATTCCAGCTCCCTCCCCCCATCCCCCTCTCTGATGAAGGGTCTAGGCCCGAAACGTCAGCTTTTGTGCTCCTGAGATGCTGCTTGGCCTGCTGTGTTCATCCAGCCTCACATTTTATTATCTTGGCATTGCTCAATGCCCTGGTACAGAAGGGTGGAAAGCATGAGCTGTGCCCAGTGTGTGAATTATTTGCGCAGAGGGGTCGCAGGGTCAGTAGTTTGAGGAGGGCATGGGGTGTGGAGGATGAGGTGGACAGGAATGGATGAGAGAAGATGTCATTTTCAATAGTAAGACAGAGCATGAGCCTTGGTGAAAGGTGGGTGCAGTGGCAGAAACAGAGTGAATGTGAAGTAGTAATGAGATGATGGTGGCACTTACTCTGCATGTCTCCCAGTGCCTGCTCCAGACACAGTGCCACTCTCCCTGTTGAAGTACAGACAGCTTGAAACAGTACAAGTTAGTTTTATGTAAGAGCACTTACATTAAAGTACTTACGTAAAAGCACATTACAATTTTGGACCCCTAATGCAGCCAAATAACAGAGTGGTTCTGAAAAAGGCTCACTGGATCTGAAAAGTTAACTCTGGTTTCTCTCCACAGATACTGCCAGGCCTGCTTTTCCAGCAATTTCTGGTTTTGAACTGAGTGGTATGCTGGCTGCACATCGTAACCATGTTAATAAGGAGGTAACACAAAGACGGCATCTCTTTTCCTTGTGAAGCCAATTCTTTCGTCTCTAATAAAGATTATAACTGTAAAGGTATGCAACTTATTTTATGCATTCATGGGATATGGGTGTGGCTGGGCCAGCATTTATTGCTCATCTTTTGTTGCTGCTGAGAAGATTGTGGTGAGTTGCCTTTTTGAACGGCTACGGTCCATGTACTGTAGGTAGACCCTCAATGCTGTTCGAATCCACAGGGTTTTGACCCAGCTACGTTGAAAGAATGTCAGCGGTTTTGAGGGGATATTGCACTAGATAGTATTCCCATGTACCTACTGCCGCTGTCCTTCTGGCAGGAACTGATTGTGTGTTTGGAAGGTACTGTCTGATGAACCTTGGTGAATTTCTGCAGTGCATCTTGTTGATAGTACACCATGCTGCTATTGAGTGTCAGGGTGGTGGGATTGGATGTTTGTGGACGTGGCACCAATTGTAGTCAGCTTTGTTCGAATGACACATTCTTGAATTGCACTACTAAAGTAGGAAGACAAAAGAAACTCCGGTTTTTCTGCTGAATCTACTGTTAAAAGCTACATGCTTTACTATTCAATTCAAAGATTAATGTTTAATCAATGTCAGCTTACATTTTTAGATAATTATAGACATCATAGATAACTGCATTGATACTTCCAGAATTGAAGAATGGGCCAGAATTTGCTGCCAAATCATCTGTAAAGTTAATAGTGCTCATTATTATTTACATGTAGATTGTACATTAAGGTGAAGAACAGATAGGCAAATTAAATGTTAAAATCCAAATGCTTTTGTCTGAGTTGTTCTGTGACAGTCCAGCATTGTTCTCATAAAAACATTTCACTTGTTGACTCACAATTGACCTGCCATTGACATACATTGAATATAGAGAAATTGTTGCATATGTATGCAAGGTATGAACTAAACTGTCAGAAATATTTAGAACTCGGTATAGGTAATGTAAGGACCTTTTTTAAAAGATTAATGTTTATTACAGTAATTTAAATTCTGTCACTAAAGATCCATTAGTAATAGTTTGGAGTCATAGTGTTTTAAGTTTTAAACTTCGTGGGATGATTTAATATTTTTATTACTTTCCTTTTATTGTCTTTTTTTCCCAATTTCTTAATCAATTTTTTTCTTTCCCTGATATTGTAGCTGTCTTTCTGCGCCTATTAAATGTTGAATTCATGCCCAGTAATTTGTTCTCTTTTTCATTCCTTCTTTTGCTTAATTCTGAATTCTTAAATTGCATTGTTTAAGTAAATATCCTGTTGTTTGCTCTGTTCACTGAGGTTTCAGATATTCTTTCTTCCCCACTGCATCATCGTCAGACTGTTCTTCCAACAAATTTTGTGGACAATACTTTTTTAAGCTAACACAAACAGGGCCGCTGTACGTCCTGCTATATAAGGCTGTAGCCTATTAAAAAAAGTTTCAATATCAAACATAACCAAATGTGACAAATGAACTAAAGCCTATTCATAGTATGAACTTGGAATTTTAAAATAATGTTACTTATCAAAATTAGGCCTGGGCTATAGTAGAAATGTTGATAGTTACATGATGAAGGAATTTATCACTGTGAAAGTCCTTAGGACATAGCTGAAATAACACTGTCACGTGTGCTGGTGAAGGATTATATTACAAATTGATACATTATCGTGACTGAAAAAGACAATTCTGCCCATTACCTTCAGGTAATTCTTTAAGTGTCTTGCAGAATATTGCTGGAAACTGATGATATCTCCAACAATATGTTTTCATGTTCTATGAGCCAGCTTTTTAAAAAATGGGTTCATATAAATTGTACGTTCTTATTTGTAAAGACTATCAATCAACCACACAAATGATAAAAACATTTCCATATTGCATATAATCGTTTTAAAACATATCAATGCAATTTGCCAGGAAGGAGCTACTACCAAACTCTTTTTAAAAGCAATAACCATAAGCTCTTTTCTCATGAATAGTATGGGACAAACTGTCTGTAAGTGTGCTGTTCTAAATAGATGCAACAATCATAATGGTACAAACAGTATTTGTTACTACTGATTTTCTTTTATAGAGAAACTCAATATATATGATCCCATTGAATACATCTCCACTGCAACATAGCATCACTAGCACTTACACAGGCCTTGTTTATTTCAGATAGCTGCCTATATCAGGAAAATGATGCCCTCCACTTGTCATTGGAGTAGGTCCCAATTATAAAAGTGCTGTTTAGACTGTATTGAACCCACATGCTATTTCCAGCAGTCCAAGTAGCTATTTGAGGTTTCTTGCTGCCCATACATGTCCATTCACAATGTAACATTATTTTAAAGTACCAAAGTGTAGAGCTGGATGAACACAGCAGGCCAAGCAGCATCAGAGAAACAGAAGAAGGGTCTAGGCCCAAAACATCAGCCTTCTTTCTCCCCTGATGCTGGTTGGCCTGTTGTGTTCATCCAGCTCTACACCTTGGTATCTTAGATTCTCCACCATCTGCAGTTCCTGCTATCTCTGAAATTATTTCAAAGTATATTGGTTAAAGAAACAGGAAACTTCAAGATTATCTAGTTTAAATACTCAGGCCAACTGCACTCAGGAGATATAGTTACTACAACCAATCATCCATTTATTAAAGGCAAATTTCTGAGAAACTCAGAAAGCAACAGCTGTTCAAAATTTGGAATTGGCCTGTAAATTAAGCCATATTGCTTACGTATGCCATGATTGTCTCCGCTGGGTAAGAGCTTGACAATATACCTTGAGTGGTTTTTAAGTGGTGGCACATATTATTTTGGGAACTCACTTTAAGGAATATCTATTGGTGACTGTGATCACTAATGTGATTATTGTGTTTGCATGAATACACTTCTTATAATCAGTAGTGCTATGCATCACAAGGGTAGTTTGCTTGAAATCAAGCCCCACTATTCCTTGAGTTGCCACAAAAGCTCATTTTATCTAAGTACACAAAATTCCTCATTTTATCTGTTTGTTTTAAGACCCAGTTTATCAGAAAACATGGGCCGGATATCTGTGCTTAACAGGAGTTACTATTTCTTGCAGATAAATAGGTTTTAGCTACAGGTAAACAACTGTCAACTGTTGACATTTAACTCTCCTGGTTAAAATTCTAACCCTCTTAAAAAATTTCCCTCTGCACACACGTATGGATGACTCAGCAAGACACGATGCGGGGGGTCCCTTGCTCAGGGTCTGCTGTGCTGATCGTTTTCACTTGCTGCACTTTAATCCTTTTTCTCTGGGTACTTTCAAGAAGGTGCAGGAGTCCCAGAGCAACTGGTTCACAACTTATAAACTTTCTGACTTACTGGTTAAAACCAAATAGCTTACAACAACTGGCGAGGTAAAATACACACACTTCATTCAGACTTTAGGTTTTTTATGACTCACTTATGACTGACAAGGTCATTACAATCCCTTCCAGGGGTCTGAGGACATCTGGCCACATTGTTCATACCCACAAGCTTTTCTGTTACCTGGGAGCCAATCACATATCTGCTAGCACGCAGAAAGCCTTTTGCCATTGACAACTGGCTACAAATCTACTCACCAATCAGCCAAATTTCACTTCGTATACCCCCCGATGTCAGTTTATCTGCTATTAAACTTACTCACTAGTTGAACAAACAGCCTTTATAATGTGCTGGTAATTTGTTTTTAAAAGGAATAACCTTTGCCGCCATCATTCCCTTTTGGGATTTAAAACAGTCCTTTTCCCAATTCATTCTGCTGTCAAAAATACAGAAAAATAGAAAAGTTAAGTCTTTACACTAGCAAATATCTCTCTTATTGCAACACTTGTTAGTTTGGTGTAGTATATTTCCAGGTTTGAGCTGTAAATACAGGTACATGCAAACTATTTTGATTTTCAAGTCAAGCATTTGCATTGGTTCTGCAAACATCCGCAAGAACCCTGTGCTGATTATGAACATAGCTCCCCCTCACCTCACAAATTAAAATCTATGGGAATTCCTTCAGTTGTTGCAAGTTGTGAATAGGCTATTGAAGTACTTGGGCCCAAGTCATAGCTCTTGTGTTCTACAGCAATATTTTAAACCATTATTTTCTGTGGAAACGTTATAACCTGAACATGTCATTCAGCCATTCAACAATATTCCAATATTCAACTAGTTTGTGGCTGATCTCTACCTCAATGCTTTTTAACAATCAATCTTCCATATTTGTTGGCATACTCACCTAATAAAAGAGCATTGGAACTTGGAATCAGAAATAGGCTCTTCAGCCCATCAAAACTTCTCTGCCATTCAGTTAGATCATGGCTCATTATTTGCCTCAACATCATATCTTTGCACTATTTCCATATCCCTAAGTGGCATTAATTACCAGAAATCTACCAACTCTGTCTTGAACATGCTTAATGAAAGAGTTCCTACAACTACTGGTTGTGAGAATTCTAGAGGAATAGAAGAAATCCCTCTTTATCTCACTCTTAAATGGTACACTGCTTATTCTGAGCTTATGTGCCCTGGTAATAGGTTCAACAGACAGGGTAAATATTCTAGATAAGAAGGTATAGAACTGGATGACCACAGCAGGCCAAGCAGCATCATAGGAGAAGGAAGGCTGACATTTCAGGCCAAGACCCTTCCTCAGAAAATATTCTAGCTATATTCACAATGAAATGTCCTGTAAGAATTCTGCAAATATCAATTAGATCACCTTTCATTCTTTGAAACTCTAGAGAATACTAACACTATTTCTTCAATCTTTCCTCATAACACGGTCCCTTCATCCAGGGATTAAATTAGTTAACATTTGTTGTACAAACTTTTAAAGCAAGTATATCTTCCTTTACATAAGGAGATCAGAATTTTATTCAATACTCCAGGTCATGCCTCACTAAGGCTCTTTAAAATTGCAGCAAGACATCTTTCCTTCTGTACTCAAATCCCCCTGCGATGAAAGCCAGCATTCCATTTGCTTTCCTTATTGATTGTGCACTTGCATGCTAGTTTTTAGTGACTCATAAACAAGGACACATAAGTCCCTTTGGATACCAACACTTTCCAACTCACACTGTTTAACAAATATTCTCTTTCTCCTTTCTCAACCAGAGTGATAAAATTCACATGCATTCCCATTATATTCCATCTGCTGTGTTCTTGCTTATTCACTTAGCCTGCTCAAGTCCACTTGAAGCATCGTTGCATCTTTCTCAAACAAATTTTGTGATATCAGCAAAATTGGAAGCATTACAATTGGTCCCCACAAGCAAATCATTCCGATAGATTATGAACAGCAGTGGAGTGAGTACTGACGCTTGCGTTGGCTCACCTTTCAACAACCTGCCATCCTGAGAATGCCTCATCTATTCCTCTACTCTGCTTTCTGTCTGTTACCTACACTAAATCCATACTAACATACTGTTCCCCATCTCATTTTGTTTAGTAACCTCCTATGCTGTTCCTTCTCAAAAACGTTCTGAAAAAAATACACCACAGTCACCGGATTATCATTCATTTATGTCACAATTAACTTTCTCAAAAAACTCCAACAGCTTCATCAATCATGATTTCTTTTCTATGGGTCAATGTTGCCACTACCCAAATTTACCATCATTTTCTCAGCGATTAGTTATTCAGGCCAGTTAACACAGACTTTAGGTATATCACACTACATTGGAAGTTAGCAAATATATTTCCTTCATTCAAAAATGGAGAAAAAGAGAAAACAGAAAAGTATACGATACAAAAGTGGGTCAGGTTGTGGATAGTGTGGAGGGCTGTTCTAGGTTCCAAAGAGACATTGACAGGATGCAGAGCTGGGCTGAGAAGTGGCAGATGGAGTTTAACCCTGAAAAATATGAGGTGATTCATTTTGGAAGTACAAACTTGAAAGCAGAATATGGGGTTAATGGAAAGATTGTTGGCAGTGTGGGGGAGCAGAGGGAACTTGGGGTTCATGTCCACAGTTCCCTGAAAGCTGCCACCCAGGTGGATAGAATTGTTAAGAAGGTGTATGGTATGTTAGCTTTCATTAATAGAAAGATTGAGTTCAAGAGCCACAAAGTTATGCTCCAGCTATACAAAACCCTTGTTTGGCCACATCTGGAGTATTGTGTCCAATTCTGGTCGCCTCACTACAAAAAAGATGTGGAAGGGTTGGAAAAGGTGCAGAGGACATTTACCAGAATGTTGCCTGGAATGGAGGGAAGGTCTTATGAGGAAAGGTTGAGAGAGCTAGAAATTTTCTCTTTAGAATGATGAAGGATGAGAGGTGACTTAATAGAGGAGTACAAAATGATCAGCTGTATAGATAGAGTAGACAGCAGAGACTTTTTCCTAGGGTGGAAGTAGCAATTACGAGGGACATAGTTTAAAGTGAGTGCCGGTAGATATAGGAGAGATGGCAGAGGTAGGTTCTTTACTCGGTGAGTGGTAGGGGCATGGAATACATTGCCAGAGAGGGTTGTGGAGTCGGCTTCATTTGAGGCAATTACGTGGCTATTAGATAGGCATATAGTTGATAGTATAAGGAAGAGGTGGAGGTTAGATGGACCGTAGGTTTACGTTAAAAGTTTGACACAACACTGTGGGCCAAAGGGCCCGTACTCTGCTGTACTGTTGTATATTCTATGTTTGATTTTCTACAGGCCAGTAATCTTAATATCTGTCATGAGATATATTAGAAATCATGATTAAAGATGTTATAACAGGACATTGAGGGAAGTTCAAGGTAATCAGACAGAGTCAACACGGTTTTGTGAAAGGGAAATCACTTTTAAATGTTCTATTAGAGTTCTTGGAGGGAACTGATGTGTGCACTGTATTTTCAATAAAAAAATCAAGCTTGCATCTGCCCTCCTGATGTATGAATCAACTTAGATTTCCAAAAAGCATTTGAGAGAAGTCAAATGTCATTGCATTAATGAAAACCTCATTGTATAGGGAGTAGCATACTATCATGTATGGAAAGTTGAGTAGCTAACAGGAAACAGAATGGAGCCAAAAATGGGTCTTTTTCATGTTGGCAAGATGTCATGTGTGATCGGCTACAGGGATTGGTGCTCGGGCTTCAGCTTCTTACAGTTTGTGAGAAATGATTTGTCTGAGCTTGTATGAACAGAAGTTATGGTTGCCAAATATACTGAAGAGAATTTAGACAGATATTGATAGATTAACTGAGTGAGCAAAACTATGGCAAATGGAGTATGATGTGAAAAATGTGAAATTGTCCATTTCAGCGTGTAAAGCAAATAAGATAGAGTATCTAAATGGTGAGAGATCTGGGTGTCTTTGTGCATGAATAGCAGAAGGCTAGTCTGCGAGTACAGTAAGTAATTTAGAAAGCTAATAAAATTCTGATAGTGAATTATTGTTACATGAAGGAAATTATAAGAGTAATGTAATTATGCTTCAGGGCACCTGTGAGACCACATCTGGAGTATCGGCATTGATTACTTTATTTAAGGAAGCATGGAAGCAATCCAGAAAAAGTCTACTAGACTAACACCTGGAGTTGATGTGTTACCTTGTGAGGAAACATTGAACAGGTCAGGCTTGTATCTACTGGTTTCTAGAAGGGCAAGAGATGACTTGATTGAAACATACAACATCCTGAGGGATTTTGACAGGGTAGAAGTATATTACTCTCGTTAGAATCTGGAAGCAGGGCTTACCTGTTTAAAAATACAAAGTCAGCCATTTAAAAGAGAGTTGAGGCATTTTGCTTTTCTCACAGAAGGTTGTGAGTCTTTGGGACTCTATTTCCTGGAAAATTGATGGAAGCGGAGTACTTGAATATTTTTAAGCCAGAGGTGGATAGGTAGATGAAAGCAGGAATGTGTATTTAGGTTCTAATTAGACGAACCATGAACCCATAAAATATAGGAGAAAGCTAGAGGGGTTGAAAGGCCTACTTCAGTGTGTATAACTCATTTCAACATTTTCCTGACTGATATCAAATGAACGGGTTTGTTATTCTCCCTCTCCATCCTGACTTAAATACCTTGCAGGAACCTATCGCAACATTTATTGAATCTTGAAGGATAACATCAATACGTTCCCAATCTCTACAGCTACCTGCTTCAAACCTCTCATATGTATGTCATCTGATCCAAGGGATTTATCAACTTTGATTTAGCTTTTCAAGTGTTACTACTTTGCTAATTCTGATTTATTTAAGGTCCTCTGTTTCTCCAGTCTGAATAATGAGAGGCATAGATAGAGTCGATAGCCAGAGACTATTTCCCAGGGCAGAAATGGCTAGCACGAGGGGTCATAGTTTTAAGCTGGTTGGTGGAAAGTATAGAGGGGATGTCAGAGGCAGGTTCTTTACGCAGAGAGTTGTGAGAGCATGGAATGCGTTGCCAGCAGCAGTTGTGGAAGCAAGGTCATTGGGGTCATTTAAGAGACTGCTGGACATGCATATGGTCACAGAAATTTGAGGGTGCATCCATGAGGATCAATGGTCGGCACAACATTGTGGGCTGAAGGGCCTGTTCTGTGCTGTACTGTTCTATGTTCTATGTTCTATGTTCTATGAATATTTTCCTGTCAAGACAGATGAGTCAGTTTTATTTTAATTCATTCATGGGACCTGGGCGTCACAGGCCGACCGGCATTTATTGTCTATCTATTTGTGTGGAAAGCTGCCACTTGAACCACTGGAGCCCATGTGCTGTAAGTTGACCCACAATGCCCTAGAGCAGGGAGTTCCAGGATTTTGACCCAGTGACAGTGAACGAACAGAATATATTTTCAAATCAGGAGGTGAGTTGTTTGGACTGGAACTTGCAGATGATAATGGTATTCCCAGGTGGATGGAAGTAGTAGTGGGTTTGGAACAGGCTGTCTCAGAATCATTGGTGAATTTCTGAAGTGCAGCCTGTAGATAGTACACGCTGCTGTGACTGAGCATCAGTGTCAGAGAGAATGAATACTTATGGATGTGGTGCCAATGAAGCGAGCTGCTTTGTCCTGAATGGTGTCAAGCTTCTTGAGTGTTGTTGGAGTTATATTCATCCAGGCAACTGGGGAGTATTCCATTACATTCTGATCTTGTGTGTAGATAGTGGACAGATTTTGGGAAGTCAGGGAGTGAGTTACTTGCTGCGGTCTTTCTCGCCTCTGACCTCACCTTGTTGCTACTGTGTTTATCTGACGAGTCCAGTTGAGTTTCTGGTCAATGGTAACCTCAAAGATGCTAATATTGTGATTCAATGATGGTAACACCACTGAATGTCAAGAATCAGTGGTTAGATTGTCTCTTATTGCAAATGATCATTGCCTGTCATTAGTGTGGCACAAATGTTTCTTGCCACTTTTGAGCCCAAGGCTGGATATTGTCCAGATCTTGTTGCATTTGAACATGGACTGCTTCAGTATCTGACGAATCATAATTGGTGCTGAACATTGTGCAATCATCAGCGAACATCCCCACTTCTGACCTTATGGTGGAGGGAAAATCATTGATGAAGCAGCAGAAGATAGTTGGACCTAGGGCACTACCCTGAGGGGTTCCAGCAGACTTGTCCTGGAGCTGAGATGACTGACCTCCAATGATCACAACCATCTTACTATGTTCCAGGCATGACTTCAACCACTGGAGAGTTTGCCCCCGATACGCATTGATTCCAGTTTTGCCAGGGCTCCTTGATGCCATACTTAGTTGAATGCAGCCTTGCTGTCAAGGGCCTGTCACTCTGGCATCACCTCTGGAATTCAGCTCTTTTGTCCATGTTTCTGAGCAGGTGCTGCTTGATAGCACTGTTGATGACACCTTCCATCACTTTACAGATGATCAAGAATAGATGGGACAGTAATTAGCTGGGCTGGATTTTTCCTGTTTTTTGTGTACAGGACTTGCCTGGGCAATTTTCAATGATGTCATATAGATACCAGCTTTGTTATTGTATTTGAACAGTTTGGTGGGGGAATGGCAAGTTCTGGAGCAAAGTCTTCAGAATGATTGCTGGAATGTTGTCAGTGTCCATAGCCTTCATGCTATCCAGTACTTCCAACCATTCCTTGATATCATATGGGGTGAATTGAATTGGCTAAAGATTGGCCTGTATGATGCTGGGACCATTGGAGGAGACTGAGATGGACCATCCACTCACCACTTCTGGCTGAAGATTGATGCAAATTCTTCAGCCTTATCTTTGGCACAGATGTGTTGGGCCCTTCCATCATTGAGCACAGGGATATTTGTGGAGCCTCCTCGTTCAGTGAGTAGTTTAATTTACCACCACCATTCATGACTGGATGTGGCAGGACAGAGTTCAGATCTGGGATTGCTTTGCTCTGTCTCTCAGTTACACTGCTGATGCTATTTGGCATACAAATAGTCCTTTTTGGTAGCTTCAGCAGCTTGACACCTCACTTTCAGCTGGTGTTGCTTCTGGCATGCCTCCTGCACGGTCCATTGAACAAGGATTAATGGTAATGCTTGAGTGGGAGATATGCCAGGCCATGAGGTTACACATTGTGCTGGAGTACAATTCTGTTGTAGTTGGCCACAGCACCTCATGGATGTCCAGTCTTGAGTTGCCAGGTCCATTGCAAGTCTATCCCATTTAGCAAGGTGATAGTGCCACACAACACAATGGTGGGTATTCTCAACATGAAAGTAGGACTTCATTTCCACAAGGAGTCACTCTTACCAATACTGTCATGGACAGATGCATCTGCAACTGGCGGATAGATAAGGACGAG
Source organism: Stegostoma tigrinum (assembly GCF_030684315.1). Lineage (NCBI taxonomy): Eukaryota > Metazoa > Chordata > Chondrichthyes > Orectolobiformes > Stegostomatidae > Stegostoma > Stegostoma tigrinum. Next base: position 75,470,692 of record NC_081356.1, read on the forward strand.
GTCAAATATGTTTTTCTCTCTTTACCCTCTTGTTGGCCCTTTCACCACTTGCCACAAACCCTGTTTAGCAGATATGTCCTTTAGGATCCAGTCAGTTCGATTAGTAGAGCTGCTGTTGAGCTAGTCTTAATAGTGGGCATTAAAATTCCTCACCCAGAGAACAATTTGTGCTGTTACCACCCTCAGTGCTCCCTCCAAGTGTGGTTTAACATGAAGGAATACTGATTCATCGGCTGAGGGAGGATCGTACATGGTAATCAGCAGGGGGCTTCCTTGACTATGTTTAAACTGATGCCATGAGACTTCCTCCGATCTGGACTTAATTTTGAGAACTCTCGGGGCACTCTGTCCTAACAGTGTGCCACTGTGCCATCACCTCTGTTGGTGGGACAGGCCGTATCCAAGGATGGTGATGGTGGTGTTGGGGTTGTTGTCTTTAAGATATGAATCTGAAAGTAAGGACTATGTCTGGCTGTTGTTGACTAGCCTGTGAGAAAGGCTTCCCAATTTTGGCACTAACCCCCAGATGTTAGTAAGGAGGAGTTTTCAGAATCAACAGGTCTGTCTTTGCCATTGTCACTGCTTGTGCCTAGGTTGATGCCAGGTCTTCTGTCCATTTTTGTTTCTTCATTGAGACTCTGTAGTGATTGATTCAACTGAATGGCTTGCTAGGCCATTGCAGAGGGCAGTTGAGAATAAACCACGTTGATTTGGCCCTGGAGCCACGTGTAGGCCACACCATGTGAAGTTGGCAGATTTCCTTTCCTTAAAGACATTAGTGAACTTGATGGATTTTTCTGACAATTGACAATGGCTTCATGGTCATTATTAGATTCTTAATTCCAGACTTTTTTTAAAATGGGATTCAAATTCCACCATCTACCATGGTGGGATTTGAATTTGACTACCCAGAGCATTAGTTGAGTTTCTGGATTCATAAGTCCAGCGATAATATCACTAGGCCATTGCATCCCCTGATAGGTTAGTTACTCTGCAAATTCTCTGTTCTTCACAGTAAATTCTCCTTTTTCCACGTGTATTGAGTCCAAATCTGTTCTAGCTTATCTTTTCCTTATTTATCCATCGTTATGAATGTTGTTCTTGTCTTGCTGCATCTGAACACAAACTGCTTCAGTGGCTCCTCAGATACAGAAGCATCTCCTATTTATATACAGCAAGATCTGAGCATATTCAGGGCTGGGCTGATAAGTGGCAAGTAATACTCACGTCACACAAGTACCAAACAATGACAATGCAAGGCAGAGTCTAACCGTCACCCTTTGATGTTCAAATGGCATTCCTATTGCTGAATCTCCAACCGTCAAATATCTGGGAAGGGGTTAACATTTACCAGAAACTGAACTGAACCAGCTGTATACAGACTGCCATGACTACTCCCCAAGCAGGGGTGCCTAATTCATTGTGATTCTGGGTAATGAGGAGGAATGAACTGGCTCCCCTTATTTATTCAACCCTCTCCCTCTTTTGGTGACAATAAGGTTAATTTAAAGTAAAGGATACCTTCCCTCAGGGCTATCTTGCCAAATTCCAATATAATTCACTCTTAGGAGGAACCAGTTTAATGAACCAGACTTTCTTGAATTACAGAAACATGAGATTACTAATTAAACATCATTCTATGGACTTGTTTACTGTTCCCGAAAAGTGATTCTACATTGGATTCTGGTATGTCTCCAAATCCTAATGTACAGCTCAGCAGTCATTCTATTTTTATCTTTTTTGCCCATAGACATTACCAAGAGATCATCCATAGTGCTTATCAAGGGGAACTGAAGCTCAAAACAACATTTATTAGTCACTAACCTCCTTTTGTACAGATTCCCAAAGCATTCTTATGTATTCACTGATGCACAGAAGCCTATTGAATGTATAAAGGCAGGGTGATCCACTGAAAGTGATGATTAATAGTACTCTTTCCACAGGGATTTCTATCATCTCCTTCCCTTTGACTGATTAAATATACTTTTCTCTTTTTTCTCAGCTCACCTGGGAACTTCCTATGGTTGAATGAGCAAGACTCCAGAGATCAATGATCAGAACCGCCTTCACAAGCAACAGGACAATAAAGGATACTATCAGATAATTGTTTTCAGCCCAAAACATAAACTTTCTAAGTCAGCTAAATAATTCAAGCTTGAAAAATTGTGAACAGATTCAAGACAAGATCAACATTGAGGCAGCTTAATAAGATGCATTGGCCTAGAAATTTGTTTGCCTTTCATTTAAGAGTATATACAATGCACCAACCATGAGATATTGAATATATGGCCTTAAGTGCACTATTTGGGAAATCTGCTGACATCCATCACATATTTACAAACAAATCACCCATTGGTAAATATTGAGTTGGTTTAATAGATCCAAAAACCTAAGAATCCATGCAGGATTGAGAAAGAAGCTGAGGTTACTTTTTAGTAAAATTGGGTAACTGTTGTGAGGTAGCATTCTGTTAAAACTGACCTGCCATCTAATTGCCTGGAGAAATCTATTTGATGAAAACCTTGTGTTTGATTAGACACCTGAATTTAACCCATTGAAGCCTGATGAATTGAATTGAAGTTTGATGAATTGAACATCATTACTTGATTTTTAAAGCAAGAAAGACAGATGTCTATTACATAGTTGATCAGAAAAATCCCCAGTATTATAATGAGAGCTACTGAAAGGGATTAACTGGAGCCTGAGAACACATACCAATATATTGTTAGAACCCAATTAGAATGAGAGACCTGATTCCTTTCCTTTTCACACCCCTCCAATGACCACAACACAATCTGAAGTTACAAGGAAGGTGATATTGTCAATTATATGGGAAACCCTGGCTGACAGATACAAACAGGATAGTTGGAGTTTCTTTTCACTCTTGACAGCTGGCTCTGAAGAAACCGGATCAATGTCACGTACTATGCACACGGAAATAAAGGGTGACTTGGTGACAGGATACTGGTCTTTCTGGAGTTATTTCAATCTCAGTGGAACTTCTTGCACTTCCATCTTTCCTATCTGGTCGTTTCTGATCTGTGAAAGTTACCTTGGTTATTAAATGTCTTTCCATGATTGTTATATCCTTCTTTGCAGTCTTAAACTATCAATGATGTGGAGGTGCCAGTGTTGGACTGGGGTGGGCAATGTCAGAATTCACATGACTCCAGGTTATAGTCTAACAGGTTTATTTGAAATCACAAGTCTTTGGAGCGCTGCGCTTTTGTCAGGTGAAGATGCTCCTGACTTCACCTGATGAAGGAGCAGCACTCCAAAAGCTTGTGATTTCAAATAAACCTGTTGAACTGCATCCTGGTGTAGTGCAACTTCTGGCTTTCAGCTATCAAAACAGTGCATTCACTTTGAGTTGGTTGTCAACTATTACTAATGCTTATCCTTATTAATCCTGTTATCTTTCATCAATTCTTATATCTGTGCTTTCATGAGCAGTCATTACTATCCTAGAACAAGCTAATCTTAGTGAAGAATTTTATATCCTGTCAGTATGCAATTTTCTAATATGTAATTATTACGATGCTGCTAATGTCATCAGTGCTTACATTAGTTGTAGAAACATTAAGTTCTAACAGTTTAAATCAGTACATGCAGCCCGCTCCTTTGCCAATACTATCGGCTCTGTTTGCAAATTTCAGGTTTTATTGTGTGGTGGCTACGAATGGCACCGTGTTTTCAGTAAACGTGTGGAAATTATCTCTGAGCTCTGCTTTAGCCTACATTATGAAGAAGACATGAAACACGTTAGGAAATCACTCTTTGTATAAAAAGTAACTAACGTAGAGAGCAGATTTTGTCTATCCTAAAATCATGGAATTATTCAAAAACAATGAAGTGACAGCTAGTTCATGGATAGATAAGCCAGATGGACTGAACAACTTTCCTTATCTTCCTTTTTTTGTGATTTTGTATCTTCAACAAATGCTTCTTCCCAACACCATCAGGTATATACTGGTGATATCCAGCTTTATTGCTCTCACCACTTCTCTCAACTGCACAAACAATTACATGCTATCAGAGATAGTAAGAACTGCCGAAGCTGGAGTCAAAGATAACACAGTGTGAAGCTGGAGAAACACAGCAGGCCAGGCAGCATTAGAGGAGCAGGAAAGCTGGTGTTTTGGTTTCGGATCCTTCTTCAAAAATCAGATGTTATCAGAATGATTTTTCTGAACATCAAGCCATATCAAAATATCTTTCATGCTGGACACACAAAAAAAATCAGATACTTTGCCCTATTCCATTGCATGTGACTTCATTCTGCTTACACTTGGTACTAGTAACTCATAAAAATTATGTGCATTGTGGGGAATGTAATCTATAAAGGTTCTAAAAATGATGTGAGAAAGCACCCCACTTGAGGCTATTTAGGAAAACTAAGCTTCTTTTAGTAAGTGGACTGTGTTGCGTTGGATTAAAATTTTGCTTAACAATGACAAGTCATGCTATGTGGTAAATTTAGCTCCAAGATTAGATTGGAGAAACTGGACTTATTCTTTCTGGAACAAAGTAGGTTGAGGAAAGATTTGATAAAAATGTAGAAATTCATTACAGGTTTCAATAAAGTAGACAAAGAAATGCTGTTTCACTAGCTCATGTTACAAGTGTTAGGGGAAACAGATTTAAAGTTTTGGTAAGAGATGCAGGAGGAGGATGTGAGGAAGAACTTCCTTATACTTTGAGTGGTGATGACCTGGAGCTTGTTGACTACAGAGTTGGTGGAAGCGAAGACAAATGAATGAGTTCAATAGAAAATTAGGTGGATATTTGAAGGAAAAAAAAACTTTTGTAGCAACAGGTTCACAACGGGAATGAGGCTGACTGGATTCCTTTACAGAGTATCAAAATGGACTTGATGGATAAATGTTCTCTGAATCTCCTGTAATAAATCTAACACTCTGTGGCTTGGGAGCTTTACTGAACTTAATTGCAGGACACATTTAAGTAAGTATTTGCAGAGAACTGTATAACCCATAGCCAGGCTGACTGCCAGCGATCTGTGGGAAATATTCATTGAAATAATATTGATGAAGTAGAGAAAAGTAGTAAATGTAGAAATATCATAGGTCAGAGAACACTTTTCATTCGATACTTTCTTTCTCTTTATTCTTGAGTTTAAGCAGAACAATTTTGCCAAGAGGGAAGCAGTATCCAAACATTGGTGAATTTAGAAGTTGTTTAAAGGGAACAAGTGAAAACTTGGCATAAAAGCCTTGAGAGAACTCACTGGCAGCTGGTTTTACCAATGTATCCATTTGAGACCAAAGGAGATTGTGAGTATAAAAATATTAATAGATGGAGTCAGACATAGTGTGCATTTACGTTCCTGGAATGGCATCATTACAGAAAGGCTTCTGGTCTATAGCAGGAACACTTATTGCTTCAGTTTAGAATCAAATCAGGCCTAATTCTGGATTTTAAGCTTCACTTTCGTGTCAATGCAAAGTGAAAAGTGAGAGCATTGGTAGTCTGGCCGTGGTATATTTACTTAGATTCGGACCATCAAAAGAAAGAAATGATAACTGTTGGTTAGATTTTGTAAGGGTGTTGGGGATTCAGGATTGTGAACAACTGAGATAAATTAATTTAGCCCATTGAACAATGGATGCAATTTGATAATGTTTGATGTCCACAAACTGAGAGTCAAATGAAAATCACCACTGCTGACAACTCTTTTATTTAGGACAGGCATTGTGGCTGCTGTGAACACCACTTGATTGACTGGCTTTGATCATTACAATGACTCAGAAAGCTCTGCAGCTTTGGAAGTGCTGTACCTGCCAATCTGACCAACTATTAAGGGAGATGAAGTGAGAATTGGGTTCAACTTCATATCCTTCCACAGAGAATTCATCGCTTTATCACAAGAATTACCTGCAGGGCAATTCGTGTGATTCCATTTATCAAATAGGGTATTTTATTTATTCCCTGTCAAACTAAAGAGGACATTCATCCAGTTTGCAGGTACTTTCTTTCTTAGCAGAAGCATATGTTAACAATTTCCTAGTCACAATGGCAACCATTTCGTAATGGGATCACTTTTGACAGATTCTGAACTGAAACGTATTGATGGGAATTGAGGGCAATCTTTGCTGAATAATAATTTCTATTAGTTTAGTTAATAGCTCAGACGAGAAGGGACTTCCTGTAATTAAAATGTAAATTGATAGGAAAGAATAGTGGTATTTGTGCATGTTTCTAAAACTATTGCAAATAACAGGTGCCTATTTTCTCCCCCTTTCATTTTCTCCCATTAAGCTTTGAACGTGCTGATTCCTGCTGAAATTCAAATTTACAAGCAATACCAGCTGCTTTATTTCTTGTCAAGTGTCTATTTGTCATGTATGAGCCCAAGCTTGGAGTGTGAGCAGAATATTCATTCCTGAAGGACATAGCCACATCTAACCCTTCTCTGGCTTGACATCCACATAATTCCCAGCAGAGGTCAGGAGATGATTTGCACCTTTTGCCTTTCCCTAACTTGGGAATACTCAGGCCAATTTTAATGCCCTACGGATGCCGTACTGTCTGAGGCTGTTCAATGCAGCTCAGTTTGAACCAAAGACTATTTAGTTGTATATTTCTACTTCAGGGTAATTACCTTGCTCGAAAATAAGATCTGACTATTAAGTGTCAATTTAAACTTAGGGATTGCAATTCTTCTCGCTACCTTTTGCATGAGAGCTGGAAGAATTTAACTTGCAGGTCCATACTCACACATCCAGAACTGAATGGCACTGCCTGAACCTAGTTGGGCACAAACACCAGGAAGCAAAAATGGAAAGCTGTGCCTGAAGGGGTTTGTACCCATTTCTTATTGGGATGATTTGCACATTCTTTGTACCAAAACAATAAGTATTAAACAAAGGGAGGAGTGATGTTGTGCGTGTGAGGTAGAGGGAAATGGTTACTGGTTAGGTATAGTTATGGTCATGGAACAGAAAAAAGCCTAGGTCAGATGAAGCCCACTCTTGGTAGCAGGAGGAGCATTCTGGTTCCTCCTGAGCTGCAGTTGCAAATAAAAATATATTGTTCTTATTTTGGGGAAGAGTCAGTTGACCCAGAGTATTAATTTTGATTTCTCACCACAGAAGCTGCCGGAGCTGCTGAGCCTTTGCAGCAATTTCTGTTTTTGATTGTGCATATTGTCCTTGGTCTTTTGTGGCCATGTACCCCTGCCATCGTTGATGCAGGATTTCCAAATAAACAAGTTATACTGACACTACTGCAAAGAACATGTCATCAGGCTACGACTTTAAGATTTAATTTAAGATCTGGCCTACTTGCAGTGGAAAGATTAATTGACTTCAAACTTGATAAGTTTGATAAGAAGATAAAAGTGGTCACCGGCTGGGAATGATGAGGCTTCAAACGCAAGTATGGACTTGATCATTTCTAAAGCCTTCTATATATCGTTGTTAAAAGACTGGATGGATAAACTGGATTCTTTAGATTCAACATGAATATAAACATAATAGTCTGAAAATGTTGTATTTACCATCTCTCAGAGTTGATAGGGAGGAACCACATGCGATCTTGTGAATTAAATTGATCCTAAAACATTATCCAGTCAAAAGCATGTTCAACCAAGCATGTTGGTGACCTCTGACACTGATGCTACAAGTGTCTGACCAATCAGTCACATGTTGCTCCGTTCTTTTCTATGTAAATAACAGCACACGCTAAGCACAAGTCCCCTCTCGCAGTTTGGGAAGGTTAGAGCTTTCTGAGCAAAGGGTGTCTCCTCTCAACTCCCCCATTTCCTGGTTATTTTCCCACTCCCTACATCTAACCCTCAGCTTCTCTCTGACTCTCACTCTCCTTCACTGACCCCTAATTCCAAGCACATTTCTCAAAATTCCCTTGGTCCCAATTATAGTTTTCTGACAGACATTTTCTTTTTGCTATTATTTAAAAGCATTGAGAGGGAGCTTGAAACGTAACAATCATCTTGGATATGGCGAGGCAAAGACAAAACATTTGCACTCACACATGTGCTGTAAGCTGCATCTCAGTACTTGATTCCTAGTGACACTTTAAATGATAGAGGTAAGTAGAAGGGATAATTGAGTCTTTCATTTGTCAAAAATTGAATAGCGGGATAGTGGACTTCCTGACACTTTTGTCAAACCAATTTAAAGTGTTTTTCTTCTGAAAACAGGGCCTGCTTCCACACTTTTGGAAACTGTATTGTCTTGAGGCAATAAGCATATTTTTAACTAATTCACTCACGCAAAGCAAAAGGTCCCACAGAAATAAATGCTCTTTTTCACATGACTCACTACCAAATCACCCTTCTGATTTCTGAGAATTCTCAATGATAATTTTTTAAAAAGATATTTTTGTGCCTCATCAGAATTAATTGTCAACGTTCCAGGCAGTTTTAAAAATTGTCTGGCCGTCACAAATGTTCAGCAGAGTTGTGGGACCAGACTTAATGAAGGAATTTTGACTTTAGATCAAAGTTATCCCGGCTTTGGCTGATCAAAGAAATGAGGCCCAGGGTATGTCAGTTCATTCCAGCGAAGAAATGATGCAGCTTCCAACTTTGCTGCCTGCTCAAGGGAGCAGTTTTAAGTTAAAGCCTGTAAACTCCACAGAATCACAGACATATTATGGTGCAGAAGAAGGCTATTCAACTCTTTCTGTCTTCACCAGTAAGGACTGACAAGTGATTTTGTGAAACAAAACCCAAAATTGCCAGGGAAACCAGTAAATTCTGATGAAGAGTCATCAGACTTGAAATGTTCCCTTTGCTTTCTCCCCATGGATGCTGCCACACTTGCTGAGTTTCTACAGCAATTACTGATATTGCTTCTGATCTGCAGCATCTCAATTTCTTTGTTTTATTTAAATTGCTTTATTTAACTGCCCAAATATGTCGGAGGAATTGTGAAATGAAGGAGCTCTTTGAGTGAGGGTGGATTAGTTCATAACTTGGCTAAAATTCCATGTGTTTTTTTATTATGCTATCCCCCTTGAGAGTGTTAACATTTGCTAATCACTCAAAGAACATTGAAGCTGACTTGAGATAATGGGGACTGCTTTTCAGGTTTTCCTATGAATCATGGGGCTGGATTTTGTTACAGATTTTGGGACCCAGACTTCAGGACCAAACATAGAACATAAGCCAGTACCTAAGTCCTGAAAGTCTGATGGTGTACTTCCAGGAGCAGCCTCCTATTCAGTCAGCAACAGCTCTCTAGAGCTTCAGTAGTGCCTGGGAGAGGTGCGTGCTACTGAGGCAGGTCAAAATCTGCAAGAGCTCCTCAGGAAAGAGCGATTCAAACATCATTAGATGCATTTCTCTAAATGGGTCCTATGGGCCCATTCCAGATGGCAGTCTTGTCTTTGAGCATGGAGCTACCAACACATGTCCACTTCCATGGCAACTCTGCTGGGTGTGGCTAAATGCTCAAATCCTATGTTCTCACTTGACATCATCCATCTCCTTGTCCACCCACACTAGACTGCTACAATGGTTTCCAGCGATACCTGAATGGGACTTCAAGGCCAAGATCAGAGCATATGGATAATGATAAGAGATGAAAATGCTGTGAGATGGAAATAGCCAGAGTGGAATGAAGAGAGTTGCAACGTCAATGTGTATGAGGTGTGGTGTGATCAAGGAATGTGAGAAGGCTTAATGAGGGTGAGCTGATGTATATATCAGGAAATGTGAACGTATCGTCATACTCCAGTCTCCTGACCAAAGTGGGTTTTTCAAGTTGATCCTGCACTGCAAACAGAAAATTGGTACAGTGCTCTTGTTGCTGAACTCCTTAGCAAACTCCATCCAGGAATCACGTACAGATTATTTTAGCTCTTTGACACTTTACCTATTACTGACAAGAGGAGGTTAAAAACTTGTGCCTCTGTCAGGGGACTTATTCCCACTGCCCTAGATTATTGGATGCACCACTCAGTGGTTGAGTTATATTTCAGAATGAGTGGACCTTTATATTAGCTCATAGGAAAAATATGTTCAGATCTATTGACTCATACACCATCCCCCACCAAGATTTTTCTCTTAGCAAACTGATAATAAAATGGTAAAAACAACTGCTACATTTACTGTCACATTTTGCCCTGTGTCGCCCAAATCTCTGAGTTCATAAATTCTAATAATCTGGAGATTTCTGAGCATCATTATTTCGGAGTTGGAAGAGCAGAAGTTGCTGGTTGAAGGTTCGTTGACATTGGTTCTGATCATTTATTTCATTTCTCCTCTGGAGGATCCTTTATCTTGTGAATACATTTCACTGAGGACTTAGTTAGCCATTGACCTCTGTGTCATATTGTCGTACAGAATGGAAGCAGATAGTGAGTTTTGAGAAGATTTGTAGCTCAGGTTGAGGTTCTGGATGTGAGTTTGCTCGCTGAGCTGGAAGGTTAGTTTTCAGACGTTTTGTCACCATTCTAGGTAACATCATCAGTGAGTCTCCGACGAAGCGCTGGTGTTATGTCCCGCTTTCTATTTATCTGGTTAGGTTTCCTTGGATTGGTGATGTCATTTCCTGTGTTGGTGATGTCATTTCCTGTTCTTGTTCTCAGGTGATGGTAGATTGGCTCCAAATCAATGTGTTTGTTGATGGAGTTCCGGTTGGAATGCCATGCTTCTAGGAATTCTCGTGCGTGTCTCTGTTTGGCTTGTCCTAGGATGAATGTGTTGTCCCAATCAAAGTGGTGTCCTTCCCTATCTGTATGTAAGGATACTAGTGATAGTGGGCCATGTCGTTTTGTGGCTAGTTGATGTTCATGTATTCTGGTGGCTAGCTTTCTGCCAGTTTGTGGAAACAGATCCTTCAGTCCAATTCATCCACACTGGCTGACACACATCCCAAACTGACTGAGTCCCATTTGCTAATATTTGGCCCATATCCCTCTAACCCCTTCTTATTCATTTACTCCTCCAGATGCTATTTAAATGTTGTAATTGTATCCTCCTCCATCGCTTCCTTTGGCAGCTCATTCCATACACACATCACCCTGTGTGTGGAAACATTACCCCTGGAGTCCTTTCTAAATTGTACCCCACTCATGTTAAACCTATGTCCTCCAGTTTTGGACTCCCCCATGCCAAGAAAAAAGACCTTGGCTATTCACTCTATCCATACCCCTCAAGATTTTATAAACCTCTATAAGGTCCCCCGCCAGTCTTCAATGCTCCTGGGAAAAGAATCCCCAGCCTATTTAGTCTCTCCCTATAGCTCAAACCCTTCCATCCTGGAATAATTCATGTAAATCTTTTCTGCACCCTGTCATGTTTAAAACAATATCCTTCCCTTAGAGGTACAACCGGAACTATATGCAGTATTCCAAAAGTGGCCTCACCAATGCCCTGTACAGCCACAACACAACATCCCAACTCCTACACTCAATGTTATGACAAATGAAGGCAAGTGTACCAAACATCTTCTTCACTACCCTGTCGACCTGCAACTCGACTTCCAAGGAGCTATGAATCTGTACCACAGATATCTCTTTGTTTGATAACAGTCCCCCGGGCCTTACCACTAATTGCATAAGTCCTACCCTGGTTTGCTTTACTAAAGTGCAACATCCTGCATTTGCCTAAATTAAACTCCATCTGCCACTCTCGGCCCATTGGCCCATCCAATCAAGATCCTGTTGTACTCTGAAATAATCTTCTTCACTGTTCACAATTTTGGTGTGATCCGCACAGTTACTAACTGTATCTTCTATATTCACACCTGAGTCATTTATATAAATGACAAAGGCAGTAAGTAGCAGGTGGTCCATAATCTTATCTGGAAGACCTACAGTTTTGTGAATGCCCTTCATCAAAGATAGACGTGCTGGTGAAAGAAACTGTTTCATCCACAGTACTGTGTTCTTGACATGTGACTGAGCTCTCACGAGGTTGAATGTTTTGAACATTTTCTATCGTGCTGTGAACTGCTTTGCCTGATGAAGCAAATTTCTTCCCCATTGATGACATTAGTAGTATTGACAGTTCTATGTCACCACTGTGGGTAGCTAACTGCTGTGCTGTCAGCACTTGATCAATGAAAATTTCACCAATGATCTTAGGTCGGCTGCATTGCTTATTGTTAGCAGCAGTACTTGATTGTTGTCTCCACTCTTGATGATGGCTATCCTCAAAGGATTCTTCAGTGGTATCAGGAATGGAAAACAGTTTCTGTAGTTCTGTGAAATCTTTGACTTCTTTCAAACTGAGCCAGATCTCAGGCATCAGCATGACTGGTCTCAGCATTTCAATCTACTCTTTAGTCTGCCATTTATCTTGCAGCCTTTTTGTTATGTACCAATCTTTGTTAATTTTGTGATTTGCTGAACTTTGTCAAATTATTCTAAAACAGCTTTAAATTGTATTCCATTGTTGTTGTCATTTTCTTCCAGCTCTGAACTCTTTATTCCTTGTAAAGAAGTTGAATTTTTAAAACTAACCAAGGATTTAAAATTCTATACTGTAAGACCATTCCTCTCATGAAGGCTTTGAAAATTCCTTTAAACATTTGAAAGCTGGCAAATTCTATTAAATATTTTCCTTCTACAGTATTCATATAATCTTCCCTGGTTTAGGCATCAAATCAAAGGTTTTCTGCTCTGTATGCTTTTCCTTAGGAAGTTTCCTGCTGTTTTTGAACAAAATTGATGGTTTGTTAAGTTTTCTTAATGGGATGATTCCTACCTTTACCCCAGAAAAAAATGACGTAATTTATACTCTTTAAGCAATTAAAATACCCTGATTCTTTTTAATTTCTTTTGCACCCAAAGTGCTTCATTTATTGATATTCTTTTGTTGTGGACTTATGATGTTTACTTTTTCCTGACGTTCTTCACTTTGATATAAAGTAATGGCATGTTTTAAATTTTTCAAATGTATCTTATGGCTGCAGTTCCACAACTACAGCAATGCTCATTTCACTGTCAATTTTATTTTTGCAGCCTCTCAGCCTACACTTTGTACCATTCAGGTAAGCCGCCTATCGTTTCCCCAAGGAATCTAACTTAAAGCTTGTCTCTGACATCTGGTTGGACCTCAGCTGATTCCTGGCTCAGATCTGCTCAAATGTAACTAATTGTCGCACACACTGGCTTTTTCTGCATTTTCTCCCTCTAAGACCTGGCTGATTTTCCATCTGAAGTGCAGTTGCTTTCCATGGGTCTATGCTGGCTGACACATGTATAATGCACTTTCAGCTACTGGCTGCTAGCTGGTCATTTCTAAAAGTGAGAATTCTTTTAAAAGTCTCACTCGGCCTTCATAAAAATTTCCCTCTCCCCCTTCAGGTTGTTCTGGGTTTCTTCTCTCTTCTTGTGGGGAATTTCAGATCTACACAACTGAAACCATACTATAATGATGAGGAGAAAGAATTCATTGTCACCTTGTTATAGTATAATGTGGTGCCTGGGTACCAAATTCTAATGGCTCATATTTGGGGTCAATTGCTGGCTTTAAACCTACTTCCTCTGCCATTCTAAGGGATGTTCAAATGTCTGTGGTAGGGAATAATCAGAAATAAATCTCAGCGGATGATATTCTTGTCTCCGATAACAGGATGTGGCTCATTACATCTCATTATACAGATTATATGAGCTCACAGGCATATTAACTATTACAAACACGAGGTAGGTGGAACAAATGTGCCTCAATCAGGAAACTATACCAGACTATGGTCAGCCTGAACTGCCTCCAATTTCCTTGAATTGACTACTGATCCAGCCAGAGTCTGTGTTACATATCAGAGAGGGCAGACTTTCATCATAGCTCCAACATGCCCATTACTTTGTGCATATATATTCCAAATAGTATTGAAGTAACATATAACAAAATTACATTGAGTTAGCTAATCAGAAGTGTGAAACACAAGTTTATTTGAAACAAAAGTAATTATATTACAAAGGGAGAGCAACTCCAAAGAAAATAAACACAAACTTTAAGCATTGTAAACAACAAGAAAAAGGGTTACTGGACACCTAAGAGATTAACAGGAGAGGAGAGTGATAATACTTGAAGAGTAATGACAAAGGCTTTTCTTTAATTACACTAAGAGTCAAAGACTGCCTTTGTATCACTTAGAGACATCTTAGGATATGTTCACATGAAATGAAAGGTCATGACAAAGGTATTCAATGGTAGCTTACATCAGTTAACTGCTCTGTGGTTGATGTCAAATGTGGGTTGCGCTATTAATATATTTATTAGGAATACTACAAAAAAGATAAATATGCCTAGAAGTAATTTGTGCAGTGCATCTGAATGACGTCTGCCCAAGGATGATTCAGGATATGGAGTATGTGATTTTCAAGTATGATCATTAATAGCTTGCCAAAGTCAGAAATTATCTGAGTGAATTGGAATGATATTCATGAGGTGCCATATTCCGTGAAGGGTGACGAGTTAGATTGAGGGAACTTTAGGCCCTTAAATTAATTGTCAATCATAAATAAATGCTAGAATGGTTCATTAAATTTTACACCCAGTTAGATGCTGCATCATGGAGGCTGAATATAGCTTGTGGAAAGACTAAGTGTCCAAGGAATGAATTAGATCGTTTTTGAAGGAGTTGGCAGTGTAGTGGACAAGGGATACTGGAAGACGTTATTAACTTGGTTTCCAAAGCCTCTGTAATACTGTGCCCCATAATATGCTTTTGAAGAAGACAGAATTTTGGACTATCATCAAGGGGTTGTTATAATGATCAAGAGTTAGCTATATTACTACTAGGATAAATTGTGGTTAATTTGGCTTTTGAAGCTTATTCCTGGCTGCGATCAATGCTGGGGCTCTGTGGCCTTTATAAAGAATATATTTAATTGCAGTAGCTATCAATATTATCATTTTTCAAAGAAACAGGTAATTTTAGGAGCAGTTTCTGGAATGTTGAGAGGAACTGCTTCAAATTGGAGTCAGTATAGGTCTTGCCCTGAACTTGCTTTTAATCCCAAAAGACTGGCATTCATCAGTGTCAAGGGGGATTGGCTGTCAATCATTTCTGACATGAAACGTGGCCTTGAATGACCTCAACATTCAAAGGAAAAATAGGAACAGATGGAAATATGTTAATTAGCCACAAAAGATACTGACGCATATTTTAACAGTTTTTTTTGCTATTTTTGAAATACCTAGGCCTTTGAATCATTGAAATTTTCATTTTGTGAACTGCATAATTAAAATTAATATCAGAGAGAAACTAAAAAAAAGTTTGAGGTGATTGTGTTGAATATCATGCACTTTCAGTGAGTTTCATTTATAATCACAAATTAGGGAGCTTTAGCAAGGTACTGTAATAGTTAATAGTTATTTATCAAAAATGAAGTTTGACTAAATTTGAATTTACTGAAGCATGTCAAACTTTAAATCTTCAGCATCATCCTGGAACTGTTGCTGGAATACCTTACGTAGTTTTTCAGTTTTATGTATTTCTGGCATTAGTGTCTATAGCTAGGTATTATTACTTCTGTACGAAGTCATCCTAGTTACTTATTTGACTCATGAGATGTCTACATTAACCCCTGCTGAGCTTATTCAAATTTTGTAGGGCAGGATTACTCAGTCATTTTATTTAAAATCTGCAACTTATTACAACATATCTAAATGAAGTTATTAAGTGGCATTTATAACCCACTTCTGTTTGGTTTGCCTGTCATTCTATGTCTTTTACAACTCTCCTCAATTTATGGAAGAGTTTGAAAATGTTGGAAGTTTTTTAATTTAATTTTTTAAATTTAATTTATTGATTTTTGGAAATGTCACAGATTTTTAACAAGTGAGCCAGATAATGTTTATTAGTGGTGCATATGAGTCATGCTTGTTTTTTGTTAAAAAGAAAGGTTGCCTTTTGAAGTACAGCTATCCTTTGTTTATTCACCTAAAGCATTTTTTTGTTTCCACCTTTAAATCACCGATTACTTCTCAGCACTTCTTCAAAGGTGTCATTCATAGTTAGAGGCATGTTGGGAATGCAGATTAGACCAATGAACAAACCACTGGGATTCTGTAACTAAATCTTCATAAACAGCTGTGATACCAGTATAATGTCTAAATGTATGATCCAATTGAATTTACTTTTCAACTTCATCTTAACCCCTACTTAAGTTGTTCATGATGCTTGAATTACTTGAGTTGCTGGTTTCTAAATGCTGATAGGACACAATTGACTAAGAACTTGTTACAGAGATGGTAGAAACTGCTGATGCTGGAGAATCTGAGATAACATGGTTCTGACCCGAAAGGTCAAGCTTTCCAGCTCCTTTGATGCTGCTTGGCCTGCTGTGTTCATACGGTCTCCCCCTGTCTCCCTATTTATTTCAGAATCCCCTTCCCCTCCCCCACTTCTGAAGAAGGGTCCTGACCCAAAACATCAAACTTTCCTGCTCCTCTGATGTTGCTTGGCCTACTGTTTTCATCCCATCCTCCTTTCACCCACCTTCCTGTAAAAAGGTCAACCTCTATTCCCAATTCCTTCACCTCTACCGCATCTGCTCCTGAGATGAGGCATTCCACTCCCGAACATCCCAGATGTCCTTTTCTGTCAAGAACCGCAACTTCCCCTCCACTGTGATCGAAAATGCCCTCAGCCGTTTCTCCTGCATTTCCCGCAACTCATCCCTCACACCCCCTATCGGCAGTAACAACCAAAACAGAATCCCCCTCATCGTCATGTACTATCCCACCAACCTCCAAATCCAATGCATCATCCTCTGACATTTCCACCATCTGCAATCTGACCCTACCACCAAAGACATTTTTCCCTCCCCACCCTTATATGTTCTCCAGAGTGACCACTCTCTCCGTGGCTCCTTTGTCTGCTCCACACTCCCCTCCAGCCCCGCCACCCCCAAGACTTTTCTCTGCTACTGAAGCAAGTGCTACACCTGCCCCTATACCTTCCCCCTCACCCCCATCCCAGGCCCTAGGAAGACTTTTCACATCAAACAGATGTTCACCTGCCCATCTGTTAATGTGATGTGCTGTATCCGCTGTTGTTCTCCTTGTGTCCTCCTCTACATCAGGGAAGCTAAACGGAGGCTTGGGGACCGCTTTGCAGAACACCTACGCTCAGTTCACAACAAACAGCTACACCTCCCAGTCACGAACCATTTCAACTCCCCCCTGCCACTCCTCGGATGACATGTCCATCCTGGGCCTCCTGCATTGCCAAAATGATGCTACTCGAAATATGCAGGAACAGCATCTCATATTTCGTTTGGGAACCCTGCAGCCCAAGGGTATCAATGTGGACTTCACAAACTTCAAAATCTCCCCTCCCCCAACCACATCCCAAAACCCGCCCAGCTAGTCCCCGCCTCCCTAACCATTCCTCCCACCTCAAGACCCACCCCCATCTCCTACCCACTAACCTCATCCCGCCTCCTTGACCTGTCTCTGCTCACTGGGCTGATCTATCCCCTTCCTAACTCCCCACTTACATTCACCTTCACTGGTTCTAACCCGGCCTCTTTAACCCATCTGTCTTCTCTCACCCTATCTCCTCCTTTATCCATCTTCTATCCATCTCCCCCTGTCTCCTTATTTATTTCAGAATTCCCTTCCCCTCCCCCATTTCTGAAGAAGGGTCTCGACCCGAAACATCAACTTTCCTGCTCCTGTGATGCTGCTTGGCCTGCTGTGTTCATCCAGCTTCACATCGTGTTGACTAAGAACTTGTGCTGGAATACAACTGGGTATGAAAGAGTTAAGTCTTCGAGAAAGATTTTTTTTCCCTAACCAAACAGTTAGAAAAATATTTAGAAATTTGGTAAATGTGTCCCAAAAAAAAGGACTTTATTTCCAAATTAGGATGGGAACTTGTAGACTGGATAATTTCCAGCTCCTGATCTCTCATTGCATCTACTTCTCTTACACAATGTGATATTCAAATGGTAATACATTAGTCTGGCTGGAGGAAAATTTATTGCCCTGTTAGCAATGCTGAGCCATAATAGAGGAGAGATATGTCTATTGGAGCAAAACCTTAGAACCAGATTGCACAAGGCTGGAGATAAGCATTTGGAAGACCAGAAGCCTTAGCAATCAGAGAATTGGCTAAGTGGCCAGGCAAATGGTAACATGTTTACTTTTATTGTGAAAAAAACTGGAGGCACTTTGTCTTTTTGTGTTTTCTCATTTCAGATTAAAACTTTGCAGCTTCCTGTAATAACTTCAATGCTGTGTACTAAAATGTACTGGATAGACTGTGATAGTAAGAACTGCTGATGCTGGAGTCTGAGATAACACAGTGTGGAACTGGAGGAACACAACAGGCCAAGCAGCGTCAGAGGAGAAGGAAAGCTGACGTTTCGGGTTGGCACCCTTCTTCAGAAATGGGAGAGGGGAAGGGGACTCTGAAATAAATAGAGAGAAAGGGGGGCTTGGCCTGGGAAAGATAGGTGGGATGGTGATAGCAGGTAGGTAGTGGTGAGGATTGGTCAGTCGGGTGGGAGGAGTGGATAGATGGGAGAGAAGACAGACAGGTCAAAGAGGTGGGGATGAGAGGGAGGGTTGGTCTTGGGATGAGGCTGGGGGTGAGGAGATTTTGAAGCAAGTAAAGTCCACATTGAAACCACCCCTGGCCTCATCCCAAGACCAACTCTCCCACTCTTGCCTGCCTCCTTGACTTGTCCATCTTCTCTCCCACTTATCCGCTCTTCCCACCCTACTGACCATTCCCCACCATTACCGACCTGCTATCACTGTCCCAGCTACCTATCCCCCCCTCTATTTATTTCAGAGCCCCCTTACCCTCCCCCATTTCTGAAGAAGGTCCCAATCCAAAATGTCAGCTTTCCTGCTCCTCTGATGCTGCCTGGCCTGCTGTGTTCCACCAGCTCCACGCTGTGTTATCTGGATAGACTGTGTTTGATTTTCAATTTAAAATATGCCACCTGCTCTTATATGATCATTCATATGCACCTCAAGATGCTTAATGGGATATAATTGGAAGACAATAGGGCTCTTGATTTTTATCTTCACTTTTGTAAATTGTATTGGGTTCAGGAGGCATCAGGATCCAATAAACCCTCCAGGAATGCAAGTTCCAATACAGACCACACACAGTTGCCCCTCCTGCAATTTCAAATTCAATCCATGAATCCCTAAGATGATTCTTCTAACAACATTACAATGCACTCTTTTTCAGAATTTTCTTTCTGGTCCTGGGGAGGTGAGGGTGGGGCTGGGGTTGCTACAATATTTTCAAGTTTTGATGCCTTTATGTGCATCTAATGTGTAGATTTAAATTTTTCTTATTACGTTCTGATACCAATTTATTTGGATTAAAATTGATGCTGTGAAATGTATTTTGCAAGAGCCTGTTCAGTATATTTAATTGACACACAGATCTCTGTGTGTCTTTACAAATCAAGACTGTTGTCAGTTTTAAGAAGTATTCAAAAATGAAGCAAATATCTAATTTAACTTGTGTTTCTTTGAAATAAAAGCAATGTAACAGAGATTGCGTTAAGTGCATCACAATCATACATAAAGATACAAAAGTAGCTTAATTCTCTTTGAAAAGTAGTCTTCTTATGCGTTGATTAATGAAGTCGATTGGATTTCTTTCATAATCCTTTCGCTTCTTGACTTCAAAGCATACAAATAGTGGAATTTATATCGCAAATTCCATGCTCCAAGCACAAAACTGTACTTTCTGCTGAGCTGAATAAATATCAGAAGATAATGCGGACAGAACTTCCAAAGTTAAGCATGTAAAATCAGAACCTAAGCCATGAAACACACATTAAATCAAAAAGCCCCAGAAAACAAGGAAATCTCATCAATGTCTTGTTTGTCTAAGGTATACTTGAGGTGCTTATACTTCCAAGTCCAACTTGATTAACTTTGTTTGAGTGGGTTTGGGCTGAAAATTGAAAAAACAGAATAAAAATTGTCGGTACTTTAGCCCTGGGAGGTATTAATAGGGGATGATGCTTCTTGAGGAGAATTCTAGTGGAAAATCTTGGAGATAGATGTGACAGATTGCATCTTCTTATCCCCATTTTACATGGGATAGATCTCAAACATATCTAACAACTTAAAACTGGTCACCAATGAAATGCTGGGGAACATCATCAGCAGCAGAATTATGTTAAATCAATCACAAACTATAATCTAATGACCTGGCATAACTCCCACTTCACCATTACCATCAGGAAAACATGCCAAGAACTGCATGAGTCATGTCTAAAAATGAGGTGTCAAACTCGTGAAGATACAACGCAGGACATATTGCAAGATAAGCCGTGGAAACAATATGCAACAGGCAGGGTCGGGCAATTTTACAATGAACAGACTAGATCTCATTTCTGTGTTCCTGTTACACCTAGTTGTGAACAGTAGGAGATAATTAAACAATTAACGAGATGCGGTGGTTCCACGAATATCTGTATCCTCACTGAGCCCAAAATCAAGGCTGAAGCACTTGCATTCACCTTTAGCTGGAAGTACCAAGTGGATAATGCACCTCGGCCTTCTTCTGAGATCCCCAACCTTCAACCAATTTCAGTTCATGTCATATCAAGAAATGGCTGAAAGAACTGGATACTGCAAAGGCCCTGTCAACCTTCCAGTGACAGTGCTGATGACTTACTCTCCAGAGCTAGCTGACCCTTATCCAGGCTGTTCCAGCACATCGTAAGGTTGGCATCCATGTAATATTGTTGAAAATTACCCAAGTCTGTCCTATGCACAAAAATGCAGGACAAATTCAACTTGGCCAATTACTTCTATTAGTCTTGATCAAACCTTTGATGGAAGGCATTGCTAACAATGCTATCAAGCAGGTCTTGTCAATGAATTATTGGTTATTCATGCTCAGTTTAGATTCTTTCAGGGCTTCTCAGCTCCTGCTGTCATTACAATTTTCGCCTAAATTCTGGAGGCGAAGTGAGAATGACTGCCTGTGACATCAAGTATTTGACCAAGTACAGCCTAAGGGAGATTGGAGCCACAACTGAGACATAGGAGGATGGTTGCAATTGTTAAAAGTCAATCATTTTAGCCCCAGGGCACCTCTGCAGATATTCCTCAGGGAATGTCCTAGACCTGACCATATTTAACTAGTTCATCAATGACCTCCCCTCCATCATAAGGCCAGAAATTGAGATGTTCACTGATTATTACATGATGTTCAGCATCGTTCATGGTTCTTCAGATATTGAAGCAATACAAATGTAGGTACACCCAAGTTGTACTGATTAGTGCTTATGTAACATCAGTGCCACACAAATGCCAGGAAAAGACCATCTCCAACAAGAGAAAATTGAACATGCCCCTTGATGTTCAATGGAATTACCATCACTGAATTCCCAATATCAATATCCTTGTGGTTACCATTGACTAGAAACAAAAGTAGACCAGGTATATAAATAATGTGGCCACAACAGCAAGTCAGAGGTTGGGAATTCTCCGGTAAATAACGCACCTTCTATTAACCTCAGTGCTCATCCACCATCAACAAATCACAAGTCATGATTGTGAAGGAATATACTCTATTTGCTTGAATGGGTCCAGCTCCAATGACAGTCAAGATGTTTGGCACCATCCATGGCAAAGCAACACACTTGATTCACACCCCATTCGTGACCATCAACATTCCCTCCCTTCACTATTGACACATTGTAGCAGCAGTGTATACCATCTGCAAGATGCATTCCTGTAACTCACCAAAGTTCCTTTGACAACACTCTCCCTCACTTTGAAGTATAAGTTCAGCAGATGCATGGAAACACGATGACCACAAACTCCATTTGCAGCCACAAACTTTCCTGCCTTGGGGTGATACTGATGCTCCTTCATTATCACTGGGTTGATAGTCTGGAACTTTCTTTCAAACAGTTCTATGGGTGCCCTTTCATTTCAGGCAGTGCAGCAGTTCAAGAGGGCAGCTTATCTCCAACTTCTGCAAGGCAATTAAGCAATAGATGCTCATCTGGCTAGTAAAGCCCAAGTCCCACAAACAATATTTTAAAAACAATTCCTCTTTTCAATGTGCCACAACTGCCCGAAGTTGGGAAATGAAAATCCACGTAATTGAAAACTTTATGAAACCGTATGCAGATAGTTCTACAGTAATGGGAAATCTTTGCATTTTTTAAGTATCCTATGTATTATTCTCAATACATCTGCCCTTAATATCTATCAGTAGGTCCTTCTTAGTGATTACTGAGAAATACCATGGTTGACCTTTCAGTTGACAATGGTCTGATAACATAATTGTGTGCATGTGGAGGAAGGAGAGAAACGGTAAATAAATAGAATTGTAAGTATTATGTTGTTGCCCTGTCTACAAAGCATTGCATGATTCAATGTGAAATTGCAGGTATTGGATTTTCCAATCCCAACCCAAAACAGAATGAAGATGGCAGTCAAAATTTCAAGTGTCCTGCCATGGCATGATTGGAAGCTGACAGAATTGTTATGTTGCAGAAGGTAGTGAGCTGGCCCATTGTGCTTACACCAGTTCTATTACTCAGTGCCTATCTCTTGACTTTTCCCCATATCCCTGCATACCATTTAGACCTAAATAACAATGCAAAGCCCTAGCTACTCATTGTGTCAAAGCTATTTTTCCTAATCAGCCTTGCTTCATATGTCATCACGTTTTACACTTTCGTTTGTGAGTGGTAACAGTTTCTCCCTGCATCCCTGTTAAAAATTAGCAATTAAACTTGAGGCCACAATAAAAGTCTTAACTTTAGCAACCATGCAATTTCATGGAAAGTGGCCAGGGTTTAGGAGATCTCACCGGTTATGTTATTGAGTGGAGGTGTGAAAAGACCAGAGGCAAGGAAAGTTTGTGAGATTTTATCTAAATTGTTTGACACATCATGGAATCTCTACAATGTGGAAGCAGGCCATTCAGCCCAACAGGTCCACACTGCCCTCCGAAGAACATGCCACCCAGATCCATTCCCCCACCCCTGCATTTCCCATGTCTAACCCACCTAACCTAAACATCCCTGTGCACTATGGGCAATTTAGCATGGCCAATTCACCTACCCTGCACATCTTTGGACTGTGGGAGGAAACTGGAGGAAACCCACGCAGACACAGGGAGAATGTGCAAACTCCACATAGACAGCTGCCCGAGGCAAGAATTGAACCCCGGCACCTGGTGTTGTGAGGCAGCAGTACCAACCACTGAGCCACCATGCCACCAATATGAAAGGTCTCACTGCATTTACTGAAAAGTTGCAAGGGTGCAGTAGAAAACATATTGGTGAGGTCGTGTTATGGCCAAAAACACAAATTTTCAGAAGGAGTTTATGAATTAGTTTGTTGGAGCAGATTCATCGAGCATTATGGCTTGATATTTTCCTATGATCTCTTCAGTCAATATTCCAATGATTACCTGCATAGGATAAAGTGGTGTCAAGTGCTTATAGCTTCTGTTATTGATACTTAAATTGATCAACATGCTTATAGGGTTCTAGAATCGGGAAAATTTTAATTTTGAATAGCTGTTTTTATGTAGTGCCATACACGCCATTGTTACTGTCGAGCTGTTTGTATTTTCCAGTTATGTATTAGGTGAAACAGGCATGGAACTGGCATGAGTTGGTATGGAGAGTATGAAGAGACAATTGGGGTGGCGGTGGAGTGCTGGAGGGGGGCATGAGTCCAAATCAAATTGGTATGATGAGAATCTCACTAGCGAGTGTTGAGAGACCTAATGGAGAGGCATCCGTATGCATGCATTAACACCATATTCTTAGTCTGGTCTCAGTGATATGCAGTTTCCTATTCTCCCATCCATTAAATAGAAACGAGATGGCAACAATTTCTGCTATGAAATTCAGAGTCGGTACCTGGTGACTCCAACTCACTGTTTGCTGCTCTGACTTGCCAACTTGCAATCCCAAATGTCTCAGGGCACACTCCATGAGCAGTGTCCATATGCACCCCATCCATGGATGTTGGCATGTACCAGTCTTGTTGCACACCCATGGCACATCTCTAATTCACTTACAATATGGTTCGTTACGTCAATGTTACGTTTTAGAATGCACCAGAACTGTTGTTGGACTGCTGCTACCAAGACACTTTCTGCACAAGGACCAGCACCCACCATAATAAAATGTGAGGCTGGATGAACACAGCAGGCCAAGCAGCATCTCAGGAGCACAAAAGCTGACGTTTCGGGCCTAGACCCTTCATCAGAGAGGGGGATGGGGAGAGGGAACTGGAATAAATAGGGAGAGAGGGGGAGGCGGACCGAAGATGGAGAGTAAAGAAGATAGGTGGAGAGAGTATAGGTGGGGAGGTAGGGAGGGGATAGGTCAGTCCAGGGAAGACGGACAGGTCAAGGAGGTGGGATGAGGTTAGTAGGTAGATGGGGGTGCAGCTTGGGGTGGGAGGAAGGGATGGGTGAGAGGAAGAACTGGTTAGGGAGGCAGAGACAGGTTGGACTGGCTTTGGGATGCAGTGGTTGGGGGGGAAGAACTAGGCTGGTTGTGTGGTGCAGTGGGGGGAGGGGACGAACTGGGCTGGCTTAGGGATGCAGTTGGGGAAGGGGAGATCTTGAAACTGGTGAAGTCCACATTGATACCATTAGGCTGCAGGGTTCCCAGGCGGAATATGAGTTGCTGTTCCTGCAACCTCACACAGCACCCTACCAAACTCCGGATACAACGCATCATCCTCTGACACTTTCGCCATTGACAATCCGACCCCACCACCCAAGACATTTTTCCATCCCCACCCCTGTCTGCTTTCCGGAGAGACCACTCTCTCCGTGACTCCCTTGTTCGCTCCACACTGCCCTCCAACCCCACCACACCCGGCACCTTCCCCTGCAACCGCAGGAAATGCTACACTTGCCCCCACACCTCCTCCCTCACCCCTATCCCAGGCCCCAAGATGACATTCCACATTAAGCAGAGGTTCACCTGCACATCTGCCAATGTGGTATACTGCATCCACTGTACCCGGTGCGGCTTCCTCTACATTGGGGAAACCAAGCGGAGGCTTGGAGACCGCTTTGCAGAACACCTCCGCTCAGTTCACAACAAACAACTGCACCTCCCAGTCGCAAATTATTTCCACTCCCCCTCCCATTCTCTAGATGACATGTCCATCATGGGCCTCCTGCAGTGCCACAATGATGCCACCCGAAGGTTGCAGGAACAGCAACTCATATTCCGCTTGGGAACCCTGCAGCCCAATGGTATCAATGTGGACTTCACCAGCTTCAAAATCTCCCCTTCCCCCACTGCATCCCAAAAACAGTCTAGTTCGTCCCCTCCCCCCACTGCACCACACAACCAGCTCAGCTCTTCCCCTCCACCCACTGCATCCCAAAACCAGTCCAACCTGTCTCTGCCTCCCTAACCTTTTCTTCCTCTCACCCATCCCTTCCTCCCACCCCAAGCCACACCTCCATCTCCTACCTACTAATCTCATCCCACCTCCTTGACCTGTCCCCTCCCTACCTCCCCACCTATACTCTCCTCTCCACCTATCTTCTTTTCTCTCCATCTTCGGTCCGCCTCCCCCTCTCTCCCTATTTATTCCAGAACCCTCACCCCATCTCCCTCTCTGAAGGGTCTAGGCCCGAAACGTCAGCTTTTGTGCTCCTGAGATGCTGCTGGGCCTGCTGTGTTCATCCAGTTTCACACTTTATTATCTTGGATTCTCCAGCATCTGCAGTTCCCATTATTACTGAAATTGAAAAGAAATGGTTTTCAGTCAAGTCCAGCGTGGCATCCTTCCGTCACTGAGTCTCTGCAAAGCAACTCAAACCAGCATCTGATATTAGTTACGGGCTTGGCATGGTCAGTGCCACTAGACTTGGCAGGGTTAATGGGGTGTTCAAACCTCCACAGCCTGGGGAATGGGCCCAGTCACCTGGGCCCAATGCAACCAGTACAGGGGTTACAGTAAGTCAGTCAGGGAGCTGCACTGAGATCAGTCGAGTATCTAGTCAGTCATCAGCGCCTGTTCAAGTCAGTCAAGTGATAGGCTACAGTTTGTCCGGGGCATTGGTCTACTGTCAGAAGGAGTTATCAGAGGCCGTTACTGCAAGGGGCAAGGGTTGGAGTGGGGGAATGCTGGAGATCTCAATTATGAAGATTGGGAGCAACGTGCTGGAATGCAGAAAGGATAACATTTGTGAATGGGGGTGACTCAAAGTATAAAAGGGGCAGATGATAAAACAGGAGAGGCAATGGGTAATGAAGAATGGGGATGTCTTCGACATTGACAGCACTTGACCTGGTGATTCAAGCCTGTTTTAAATATGATGCTGATGCCTGGAATCCCAGCAAATCCTGTTAGTTGTGAGTACACCCACCTATGGCGAGAAGGAAAATACAATAAACAATGGGGCATCATGCATTGGTGATGAGACTATTTCTGGAAAATAGCACGAGGAATCTCGTCAGAGAGGCACTTTCCAAATTTGACCTGTAGCTGACTTTTAATAAATTCAGCAATAGTTTCTCTAACTGGGAAATCTCGAAAAGGAGGCACAGTGTCGTAATAAGGGGTCAGTCGATCATCAAGAATGAGATATGGAGAAGTTTCTTCCTGAAAGAATTGTGAATGTTTTGGAATTCTCTATTCTTGAGGATAATGGGTGTTTCTTTGTTGAAAGTGTTGTGGGCTGAGATTGCCAGGGACTTGATCTCTTGGGAAATCGAGGGATTTGGGGGACAGGCAGAAAATTGGATTTGAGGCAGAAGATCAGCCTCAGTGAAGATCATTGTGTGGAATGTCAGAATAGCCTAAGGGATAATATCGCATCTTCCCATTTCTTACGTTCTTAGCTGCCTTAGCGGGACAGAATGGCTGCTAGCTACTAAATAAATAACAAGGAAACAACTATCAGCTTGGAATGAAAAGTAAATGGACAAATTCTGCTTACAGTGATATGTTGCCATCATTGCCATAAATATAGGATTAAAATCTGTTTATTATTCTTTATTCAAAAATTTCCCCATTCTTCCTCCCTCAGCAGAAAATATCTGTTTATGGTCTTTTTTGCTAACAGCAAACACAGGCAAACTGATCAAATAAACAACGGATTTATTAGTGCGTGACTTTGACATTTAAATTTATGGCAGATGGCTCATTTACCCCAATCCATCACTTGTGTTACTAATTCAATAAAATTTATACTTCTTTATGGTCAAATAGTTTCAACTGTACTGCAATTCATAACTTCATCAATCCTTCATTAGTTTTAGACTGACATGAAGCATTGGATGTTTTGAAAAACAAGTATTTCTTTCAGATTCTGATGCCTTGGTAATAACCATTTACAAATTAAAGAAATGAGCTACCTCAATGTGAACTCTCTGTTGGTTTTGGACAAGTGAGTTTGCATTTCAGTTTATCATTCAGTTTCTTCAGCCAGAGGCATCCTGGGCCAGCTAACCCTTCTATTGTTATTAAGAAGTCTGTCCATTTACTTGCACACAATCTCTAATTGGCCAATCAGAAGTCCACTTTAAGTATTCAAAGGGAGGTTGTATTACTTTCAGGCTGCTCTCTTTTCCTGAGAGCAGGGCTCCCTATTATGTTCAGGAAGATGAGATGAAGTTTCTCCCTCTCCTCTGGCCCAGTCCTTCACCCTCTTTTTCTCAGGAGTGACCGCCAATTTCTTTCTACCCAGCAACTAAAAAGCAGCAGTCTGTAGCTCAGCCCTAAGCTCAGTTAGCCTAGACTTACTGACCAAAAGCGTCTAAAAGGTAGCCAATAACAGCAACAGCAATCTTCTCCTCGTTCTACTGGGGAAAAAGTCCTCACAGACATCTTAGAAACATGAAATCTTCTTTTGAGGAAGCTCTGAGTAGTTGAGTCTCAAGAAACTTCAGTCCAGTCTTCATTCTGCAAGTCAATTAATCTGCTCTTGTTTACATGTGGGACTTGTTTCATGGTTTCTTTTCAGTGCCACTTGTTAACCTGTGTTGTCAGAATGTCAGTGGTATAAAGTTAGGTTTAATGGTTTAACTGTTGTTTAATAAAGAATCTGGACTTATGAGGAGCAAAACAATGACTGTTAATGTAGAAGAGGGTCATGTCACTTTTTAATTAATGAAAGCACAGACAGATCAACATTTCCATTCAGCTGCTGGGCTGTAACACAGATAGTGTTGCTTTTAGTGCAGCGAGGAAGGCGATGATCTAGTGGCACCATTGCGAGACTATTAATTCAGAAACTCAGCTAATGTTCTGGAGACCTATGTTTGAAGCCTGCCATGGCAAATAGTGGAATATGAATTCAATTTTTTAAAAAAATTTGAATTAGAAATCTTCTGATGACCATGAAACCATCTTTGATTGTCACAAAATCTAGGCCCGCAGCAAAATGGTTGACTCTCAACCACTCTCTGAAATGACCTCACAAGCCACAGAGTTGTGCCAATTGCTATGAAGTCACAACAAAGACATGATAGCTACATCAGCCTTGGCACCAGAATAGGTAACAGCGAAAACAGTCCAGTTGACCCTGCAAAGTCCTCCTTCCTAACACCCGGGGCTAGTGGCAAAATTGGAAAAGCAACGGCCATTGTCAAAGGCATGGAATTATGCTTGACAGAAATGCCACAGGCACCACCATCTCCATCCATGGATATATCCCATCCCACAGGCAGGACAAAACCAGACGTGGCAGTACACTGATATATAGTCCAGAAGGAGTTACCCTGGGATCCTCAACATTGACTCCAGTCCCCATGAGAAGTCTCATGGCTTCAAGTTAAATATGGGTAAGGAAACGTCCTGCTGATTACCACAAGTCAAACTCCCTCAGCTGATGAATCAGTACTTCATTTTGCTGAACAACCCTCAGAGTAAGCACTGAGGGTGGCAAAGTGGCACCCCTGGGTGGGTGATTTTAAGGTCCACCAGCAAGAGTGGCTGGCAACAGCATTACTGATCAAGCTGGTTGGGTCTTAAGTCAATTGTTAGACTGCATCTGCAGTGGGTGGTGAGGTAACCAACAAGAGAGAAAAACATACTTGACCTCATCCTTGCCAACCTGGTGGTGGCTGCAGATGTGACTGTCCATAACAGAATTGGTAAGAGTGACCACCACCAAATGAGGCTAACATACTCTCATCTACATCAACGTAACTGATGTTGAGAGGGTGGAGACCATCAAATTTCTTGGAGTGAAAACAACCGAAAACCTGTCCTGGACTTCCCGCATAGATGCTATGGTCAAGAAGGCACAACAATGTTTCATCTTCCATCGGGGGGTCAGGAAATTTGGCATGTCTATAAGGACTCTCACCAACTTCTACAGATGCACCATTGAAAGCATACTGTCCAGGTACATAACGGCCTGGTATGGCAACTGCTCTGCCCAGGGCTGTAAGAAACTACACAAGGTGGTGTGCGCAGCCCAGACCATCACAGAAGCCAACCTTCCATCCACTTACATGGCTTGCTGCCACAGAATGGCTGTCAACATCATCAAAGATCCACCGTAACCCAGGAATGATCTCCTCCAACATCTTCCATCAGGCAGCAGATACAGAAGCCTGAACACATGGACTGGCAGGTTCAGGAACAACTTCTACCCTGCTGGTATTAGACTGATGAATGGACTCTCTAGCCTCAATTAATGCTGATCTTGCTAACGTTGATCTCATCTAGTGCATGCCCTGCGCAATGTAACCTGCATGCCTCTGTCGAAGTCTTTTTTGATCTGTTCATCCTTTGCTTACAATAATCTGTCCACACTGCACTTAAACAAAGCTTTTCACTGTACAGATAGTTCTCCTACAATGCAATAGTTACATTCTTGTGTGACCTTGCGCCATAGAAAATTGCATTACAGGGAGATTGGTATAGAAAATCGCTATACCTGCACAGCAGGAAGTTCATGTTATCCAAACAGTGTCCACTATTCGTCAATCATGTTACTGCCAATTTGCATTAACGAAGCATGTGTTATAGCAGAACTACCTGTACTTTGGTACATGTGACAATCAATCAATCAGTCCCTCACATTGAGAATACCCTCCATCGTTTTGTGTGGCACCATCACAGCGGTAAATGAGACAGACTTTGAAAGATCTAGCAACTCAAGGCTGGGCAGCCATGAGGCGCCGTGGGCCATCAACAGCAGCAGAATTGTACTCCAGCATAATCTACAACCCGGCATACCCACCCCCCCCCCCCCCCAACTCAACCATTACCATCAAGTCAGGGGATCAACCCTGGTTAAATGGAAAGTGCAGGAGGGCATGTCAGGAGTAGCACAAATCACACCTGAAAATGAGATGCAGCTATCAAACAGGGCTAATTACATACCAAATAACATAAGCGGCAACTGATAAACAAAATTAAGTAATCCCACAACCAACAAAGTAGATCTAACCTCTGCAGTCCTGCCAGATCTGGTCATTAATGGTGGTGGACCATTTAACAACTCACTGAGGAAGAGGCTGCAAAATTATCCCCATTCTCAATGATGGAAGAGCCCAACACATCAGTATAAAGATGAGATAGTAAGACCTGCAGATGCTGGAGTTGGAGATAAAATAGTGTGCAGCTGGAGGAACACAGCAGGCCAGGCAGCATCAGAGGAGCAGGTAAGTTGACGTTTTAGATCAGGACCCTTCTTCAGAAATCCTGAAAGAAATTTCTGAAGGACAGTCCAGACCAGAAACCTCAGCTCGCCTGGTCGTCTGATGCTACCTAGCCTGCTGTGTTCCTCCAGCTCCACACTGTATTAGTATAAAGATAAGGCTGTAGCATTTGCAATACGAGGCAGCACAGTGGCTCAGTAATTAGTGCTGCTGTCTCACAGGGTCCCGGATTCAATTACAGCCTTGGGCGACTGCCTGCGTGTAGCTTGCACATTCTCTCCGTGTGGAAAATTAATCAAAAAGAAGTTTGGCAGAATCTTATTGGGCCTGAGTGATATGAGCTCTGGTATGATGTGTAAAGAAGGCTGATATGGCCCATCGTGATTTTAGGAGCATCTTGCTCTAATTTTTATGATTTTCGTGGGCACTATGGTAATCGTGAGTTGTCAATTAAGGGGAATTATTGTGAATAGCCAAGTTGCCTCATTAATATTCAGCATCCTAGCTTACCAAGGCTTGCTAAACAAGGTAGACGTCAGGAAAACTCAACAGGTAAACCCAAGTGGTTTCTAAAACTGGGGGATTCCACTGGCCACTTGGTCCTAATAGCCTCTATGTTGACTACAACAAATCCATACCCAGGGATCCGAAGCATGAGCATCGGCTTCACACACCCTTCCTTCATTGGCATACAATGTCTCGCAACATGTCATCTCTCCAATAACCTGGCACGTCACTCTGGAAGGCCAGGCCTGTATTTCAGCACACAGCAGGAACTAGCATTGAAAAGTTGCAGCGGGGACACACTGCACATACACTAACAGGTGCCCAGCTCACATAATGGAGCAAGCTGCCATTGGCTGTTTATGACAGAAGACCATCCATCACAGAACACAATGACCCAGTCAGTGTGGAGGGAGGAGTGCCCAGTATTCTGCTCCACTAAAATATACACAACAGCAGCCACTCATTTTTCTGTCTGTCAAGGGGTTTTTTAAAATATTTTAACTGAACGGTTCATGGCAGTAAAAGGGCAGAATATTTTGCCTCTTTTTTATTCTGCACAGGAATCATATTGGTTTTGCAATATTAATTATTTCTCAGCCCACCAATTCTGCCAGACATGCTGAGTTTTTCCAGCACTTTCTGTTGTTATTTCAGATGTCTGCATCCACAGTAGTTTGTTTTTAGAGTCATAGAGAGCTGCAGCACAGAAAAAGGCCCTTTGGCACATCACAAGCATGCTAACTAATCAACTAACTAATCTAATGCCATTTTCCAGCATATGATCTACTTCCAGCCTTGTCTACTTTGGCATCACAAATGCACACCCAAATATTTCTTAAATGTTATGAGGGCTTTAGCCTGATCATCCTTGCAGCCAGTGAGTTCCAGATTCCTACCAACCTCTGGGTGAAAAAATATCAGCTCACATCTCTTCAAATATTCAAATAAGTGGCAATTGATAGACAGAACTAAGTGATCCCACAACCAACAGCTGGTGTCTTCACATCTCCTCAAATCTTCTGCACGTTACTATAAATCTATGGCCCCTAGTCATTGATCCCTCCATCAAGACGAAAGGTTTCTTCCTGCCTACTCAACCATACCCCTCATAGTTTCACATTGGGATAGAATGTGTCTTTGGAGAGAAATTTGCAGGTGATGATGTGCCCTTACAAATGTTACTCTTGTCCCTCTAGGTGTTCTTGGCTGCAAGTTTTGCATGTGCTGTTGAAGGACTTTAATGAGTTCCATCTTGCATGAATGTGTTCTGGTGGTGGACAGAATGAATGATTGAAGTGGTGGATTGGTTCCTGATCAAATAGGCTGCTTTGTCCTGAATGTTGGAAATCTTTCTGAGCATTTTCAGAGCTGCACTCACCCAGGCAAGCGAAGAATATTCCAACATATTCTGCATTGTGCCAAATAGACAGTTAAAGTGTTTTGGGAAAGTGGGGTGTGGGTTACTCACCACAGAATTCCATACATCTGCTATGCTTTTGCAGCCAGGCTATCTGCATTTCAGCCCAGGGCAACGTTTCAGCCAAAGCTTTGAAGAAAAGTAGCAATTATGTATGTTATCAAAAAATGGCATTTCATGTTGAAATTTACTGACGTGAAACTTGATTTTCAATTTGCAGATGGAAATTCAAAGCTTAGACTATTTCAGGGCTTTGAGCCCTACTGCATCTCAGTCACTTATATGACACTACCTTGGTGCTGGAGGCAGGCTCACTCCGCAATTATGGAAGATGAAAGCTGTCTTCAGAGCATAAGTAGAAAGGACAGTTGGCAGCTATGATGGGATCTGTCACTACCATGTGGAAGAGAGCAGACAGAACATTGGAGATCCAACAGAAAAACTGCTCAGGTTGGTGGTCATTCAGCCAGATATAAAGCAAACCATCTGACACATGCAACTCCCAGGTCCTGAGATTTTCCATGTTACGATTTTTAAAAAATTTCTTAACTCTTTTGTGTCCGTGACTGGTGCCCCAAAGAGCACCATACTGTTTGGGCTCACTGTTTTGCCAATTGAAATTTGCATTCCTGCACTTCCCAGCCAGAAACGAATACCTCAAGGAGCTTTAATAGGCTGCTGATCAGGAATAATTGTGTTGCTATTTCCTCCTCACATCTGCCCTCTCTTTGAAAATTAGAAGGCAGTCCAGAGGAATTGGCATTCAGAACTGCCTGCTGGGTTCAAAATCTTCAATCTGTGTCAACCTTCCAAAGCTGGCCTAATGGAATCTATTACTTAATGACAGTATAAATACCCCGATGCTATTTCGCTTTAATGGAAATTACCTCATGTACATATTTAGCTAAAATGCCCCTGTAATGTAGATGTCCAGGTGGTGAGGGAAATAAAGAACCCTGGGAGAAAGTGTGATGTGTAAAATGGGTGCTAAAGCATAGCTATGAAATCAAACTCTTTGGCATGAAAGTACAGAAATCTTGGCTCCTCAAGTTATGATCTGAATTTAACTCTAATTGAAGAATGAAACAGTAATTGAAGAATTTTGTCCAAAATCCATCATTGTCTGTGAACTGATACCAATGAGCAATAATCTTCACAGAGAATAGACTGCTGTCTTGCATTTCTGGAAAACCATACAACTTACACAAATGAATGAAAGAACATATTCTTACACAAATAAATGTTCAAAGTACATTGAACAACCACAGTTTTTGTTTGCTTCATACAATGTTTTAATTGCATGAGAGTGATGGAAGTGATTTTGAGTACGAAATGGAATCTTCCAGCTTTCACTTTTAGGGCTTACAGGACACTCTCAGTCATTTCGTCAATCTCCACACAGAAAATTGCTTCGGTACCGTGTATGAGACATACCTCTGGAGCAGGAGAAAGTAGATGCATGACATCATGGAGCCAAGAATGTAGAAGAGAAAATAAATCTGTTAGAAAGGCTAGAAGAAACAGTAGTAATCTTGCATTAGAAACAAATATAAAGAGAAACAGGAGAAAAAGAAATGAATCAGCGTAACACAAAATAGCTTCCAAGTCTAAATTTCTTTGAACGCAGTAGAATATCTGAAAGTATTCAATAGGAACATTATTAAGCAAATATTGACACTGTGCTACATATGCAAATAAATCAATTCATTAATGGGATAAGGGCATCACTAGTATGGTTAGCATTCATTCCTCAAATTTGTTTATGAAGTTAGTGGTAGACTGTTTTCTTGAACTGTAACAGTCTCAGTGGTGAAAGTGCCCCGAGGCTAATATTTGGTGGCAAGATCCAGGCTTTTGGACTCAGCAATAATGACAGAACAGCTATATATTACCAGATGGCATGAAATAACGGGCAACTTGGAGGTAGTGACGTCCTCATGAGTCTTTTGACCTTGTTTTTCAATGTGGTAGATCATGGCTTTGGCAAGGTGTTGCCAAAGAAGACTTTGCAAGTTGCAACAGTGAATCTTGTAGATGGTACACGAAGTTGTTACTGTGCACTGGTGATGGATGGAGTTGTGGTCAAAATAGTTAATTTGTCCAAGATATTATTGAGATGCACTTATGCAGGCAAGTAGACAGTATTTCCTCACATTCCCTACTGGTGTTTTGGAGATAACGGAAAGACTCTGGGGAGGCAGATAATGAGAATCACTTAGCACAGGATTCTGACCTGTTCTTGTAGCCTTGGTATTTATGTGGCTGATTCGGTTCAGTTTCTGGTCACTGGACACCTTCAGGATGTTGGCGGTAGGGAATTTAGCATTTAAGTTTAAAATTCCCATTGAATATCCAGGGAAGAGGCTTAATCTTTCTGTGGCAAATGATTAATGTTTGTCTGGTGCCAACATCAGTATCCTTTACCCACACACACACACCTCAGGCCTTGTCATCACATGGGCTACTTTCAGCGCAGCCAACACTTACTTATGGTCCCCAGTAGCAGCTTTTCTCCTTCCCTGGCAAACCATTATCCACCTCCCTGTTTGCTTAACTGTGTTTCTTTCCCTCGGGTCTCTGTTGCCACCTATCATCTCATTCCTTCACCCTCCCATCCCCTGCATATATATCACCTCTTTCTAGCTACTATTAGTTCTGATGAAGAGTCATGGACCAAAATCATTGACTCTTCTTTCTCTCCACAGATGCTGCCAGATCTGCTGAGTTTTTCCAGGAATTTCTGGTTTTGTTTCAGATTTCCAGCATCCATAGTTCTTGTTTTGTTCAATTGTTAATTATCAGCCTAATGTTGACAAGTTCTTGCAATATGCAGGCATTATTTATTTCATCATCGTATTGAATGGAGGGCTTGGGTTTGAAGGGCTGAGTGGCCTGCTCTTGTTTCTTGTTCATTACATAAGTGGGCGTGAATACTACATTGATCATCATCTCTTATTCCCTTAAGATGAAGGGAATGATACAGTGGAAGATGTTTGGGCTTAGGGTGCTACCCAAGTAGTAACATATTAAGTCAGGTGGCCAAAAGCCTGGACAAAATTGTTGGTTTAGAGAGGGCTCTTAAAGGGTAGAGTGTAGTCGCAAGTTAGAGAAGGAATTCCAAGGCTTGGAGAAGAGACAGCTGAAAGTATAGCTGCCATTGGTAGAAAAATGAAAATTGATTGAAGAGCTAGATTTATGTGTGAAATGCAACATTACAAATACCATCCACCTCTCTAATCAACACACAGCATCCATGAATCTCTTTTTACACGTATTCACTTTTGTTAAACATTCAGTGCCTTCCCACTGTATCTATTTAATCCCAATAATACAATTAATATTGCATCCACACTGATGTAAGTGAGGGCTGGAGTTGCATGGGAATATTACCACTTGCAAGTTCTGGTCCAAGCCTCACACCATCCGGACTTGAAATCATTTTGTTGTTCTTTCATTATTATTAGGGTTGAAATCCCAGAACTTCCATTCTCACAGGACGGTGCTCTACATTTACCCAAGTGGTCTCTCCAGGTCAAGAAAGTAGTTCCTCAGCGCTGTCTCATGGGCAATTAGGGATGAGCAATGGATGGTCTCCTTGCCAGTAATGTCCAGATACCTTGGAAGAATAGTAGAATTAGATGCCAAACTGCTAAGAATTTGTTTAACTTGCATTTGACAATTGTCAGGTAAGAGGATAGGGTCAATTGTTCAGAAGTAGAGGTAGTATGTCGTGCAGACCAAACTGAATGTCTTTGATCTTCCTACTAGTTATTTGCAGGAAATTTCTGCTCTTCCCACACTGGATTTCAGAGGGTCAGTACAATTCAAAGGCAGTGAGGAGTTTGAGGGTGCTACTGTTGAAAGGGCAGCATTATTTTCATTTGTAGCTTGCCAGTTTCCCAATGAAAATATGGGAATGTAAGCTTGAAATTTGATTGAAGAGCTGTGCAGTGGACACGAATGCTGTGAATGGGCGTGTTAATATATCAGGTCTGGTTAGGACATTGAATTTCTTCTGTGATTACTGCTGGTCCTTAGCGTAAAACTTTTGCATATATTGACACTATGACTGTTTGGAGGGTACCCTGGTTTCTGTTTGTCAGAAACAAAAGATCCATCCTCAGGGGTTACTTCAACTGCTAGTGCCTCCAAAAACCATCAGAGAAGCATTTTTTTTTCATGACAAAAGGCATCATTAATGAAAGACACCTACTTCTCCTTTGAGTGTATAAGCTGCCTTCACATCACAGAGACATTGTACATTTCTTTGGTAATGGTGAGCATACTATTTGTAGCAAAAAGGCTTGAATTTGCAAATCATCAAGGAATGGGTGGGCAGAATGGGCCTGTTGGGGTTTATGGTTTGGAGGCAACCTATATCATTAGCTTTAGTTATATGCGGAAGATATCCAACCTGAATTGGGCAGAGGTTGAAAAGTCATTCAACTATGTCCATATTATTTGTTGCATCCAATCAGTCACTTCACTGATTATTAAGAGAAACATTTGGTACGTAAGGACTGATGGCAAGATCATCGATCCTGACAATTGATTTGGCCCTCATTTTTCTCTTGTTATAACAAGAAAGTATGTGCTGTATGCATCCAAATTAAAAGGAAATGAACATAAGAGAACATTAATATCATTTATTTCAATGAGGCTTGATTGCAGATGATACAGGGATCTAATATATCTGCAATGAGCAGACACTCAAAAAATGTTGCTGTTGCAGTTGCTTTTTCCTGATAAATATTGCTTATTACTGTTGGATTTGGTGTATTGGAAAAGGTCTTGGAAATATAATCATTTTATAAATATATATCACTAAGATTTACTGTGTTATAATCTGGAAACTACATTATGTGATATTACTGTAAAAGTATTAAATAAAGCGTCCATTAAAGTAATGGACTAAAGATTCTGATATGAATGTACTAATGTATAATTTGCTGATATAATAATTTCCAGACTCATATCTGTACTTTATTTCCTTCATATAATTCTATCAGACGCTTTACCACAGCAAATGGTCATTCTGATATCAGACTGAAAAGTTTATCACATCTCATAATGGAAGATAGAACATATGCTTATGTCTGTTTCCTGAGCTAAATTTTCTTGGAACAATTTGTTAGCCCGTTGACAAAGGCTACGGCTTGAGCAGCACCACTCTGCCTCAAGCATAGTTAACTCAGCAGCTCTTATGATCGTAAAAAAGAACATGAGAAATAAGAGCAGGAATAGGCCATCCAACTTACCTTGCCATTTTATTAGATCATGGTTGATCTGCTCCGGGCTTGAGTTCTGCATTCATGCCAGTTCAACATGACCTTCAAAGCCGTAATATTTCAAAAATCTAATGGCCTCCTCTTTAAATACTATCAATTATCTAACCTGCACAATTCTTTGGGGCAGCAAATTTCAGACATTGGCTACTCTCTGACAGAAGAAATTCCTTCACTTCTCAGTTTTAATGAGTGGTGCAATATGCTGTAACTGTGTTCCTGGTTTGAGACTTCCCCAGCAGTGGAAACATCTTCTCAGGAAGTAGCCCCACAGAATCTTATATATTTCAATAAGATTGTCCCTCATTCTTTAAGGCCTAATCTGTTTAGCTATTCTTGATATGGAAACACCTACATCCCAGAAATCATCCTAGTGAACAGTTTTGAAGTGCCTCCAATACCACTGTATCCTTTTTAAAGTACAGGACCAAAATTATCCGCGACTCCCTTGTCCGCTCCACACTCCCTTCCAACCCCACCACACCCGGCACCTTCCCCTGCAACCGCAGGAAGTGCTACACTTGTCCCCACACCTCCTCCCTCACCCCTATCCCAGGCCCCAAGATGATTTTCCATGTCAAGCAGATGTTCACCTGCACATCTGCCAATGTGGTATATTGTATCCATTGTACCCGGTGTGGCTTCCTCTACATTGGGGAAACCAAGCAGAGGCTTGGTGACCGCTTTGCAGAACACCTCCGCTTGGTTCGCAACAAACAACTGCACCTCCCAGTCGCGAACCATTTTAACTCCCCCTCCCATTCCTCAGACGACATGACCATCATGGGCCTCCTGCAGTACCACAATGATGCCACCCGAAGGTTGCAGAAACAGCAACTCATATTCCGCTTGGGAACCCTGCAGCCCAATGGTATCAATGTGGACTTCACAAGCTTCAAAATTTCCCCTTCCCCGACTGCATCCCAAAACCAGCCCAGTTCTTCCCCTCCCCCCACTGCATCCCAAAACCAGCCCAGCCTGTCTCTCCCTCCCTAACCTGTTCTTCATCTCACCCATCCCTTCCTCCCACCTCAAGCCGCACCTCCATTTTCTACCCACCACCTCATCCCGCCTCCTTGACCTGTCCATCTCCCCTGGACTGACCTATCCCCTCCCTACCTCCCCACTTATTCTCTCCTCTCCACCTATCTTCCTTTCTCTCCATCTTCAGTCCGCCTCCCCTCTCTCCCTATTTATTCCAGTTCCCTCTTCCCATCTCCCTCTCTGATGAAGGGTCTAGGCCCGAAACGTCAGCTTTTGTGCTCCTGAGATGCTGCTTGGCCTACTGTGTTCATCCAGCTCCACACTTTGTTACCTTGAGTTCTACAGCATCTGCAGTTCCCATTATCACTTATACACTAAGGAAGAGTGCTCTCAGGTACGCCCTGTACAAGTTTAAAAAGACTTCCTTATTTTCAAACATAACTTTCTAAACTAAAAGCAAAAATTCAATTACCTTCTTAATTACTTGTTCTATCCGCATGCTAACATTTTGTGTGTCATACACAAGAACATCTAAGTCCCTCTGTGCCAGATTTTAAAGTTCCTCTCCAGTTACTTAATAGTCTGCCTTTTGATACTTCTTTCCAAAATACATGATCTCACAATTTCCGACATTGAACTCCATCTGCCAAGTTTTTGCCCACTCACTCAACCTATGTATATTGACTTGAAGAGATGCCTTATGCCCTCATCACAACATGCCCTCTTGCCTGCTTTTATATCATCAACATATTTGAATACTTTACATTTTGTCTCCTTCTCCAAGTCATTAATATAGACTGTAAATAATTGAACTGCTTGTAATGATCTCGTGAAACGGTCTCCATTAGTTTCATGTTTTAAATCTGAAAACGACTCAATAATTCCAACAAACAGAGAGCTCTGAAGGTTTAGCAACCTCAGAGGAGCAGGAAAGCTGACATTTTGGGCCTAACCCCATCTTCAGAAAAGGCCCGTCCAGGCCCGAAACGTCAGCCTTCCTGCTTGTCTGATGTTGCTTGACCTGCTGTGGTTATCCAGCCAAACACCTTGTTACCTCAGATTCTCCAGCAGCTGCAGTTCCTACTAACTCTGAAGGTCTGGCAGCAACTGTGGAGAAAAATAAAACAGAATTAACATTTTGTGTGCAGTATGACTTCAGAGCCTGAATTGGAATTAATTATAATTGGAATAAATTGTCTTCCGGGTGTTAACTAAGCCCCATTCCATGTTAGTACATTGTCTCTGTACTATGAGCTCCCAGATTGGGCAATAATCTTTTAAGTAGCACCTTACTGAGCGTATCTAACAGTTCCTCTTTATTAAACTTGCTTATTGTATCCTTAAAGAATTGTAGTTAATTGGTAAAAGATGATTTCCCCTTCCTAAATCATGTTGACTCTGTTTGATTATGCCAGCCTTTTTAAATGATCTGTTGTTTCTTCCTTAATAATGGGCTAGCAGTTTTCCAACAACATTTACTTAATTTTTCTCAAATGGATGACAGGAATGTCACATTGGCAGTCTGCTGGGATTCTCCTAGAATCCAGTGAGTTCTGGAATATTTCAAACAATGTTCCATATCTTTGTAGCCACTTCTGTTATAACCCTTGGATGCAGTCCATCATGTCTTAGTAACTTATTTATCTTTGTCTTATTCGCCTGTCAAGTACTTTGTTCACCACGGTAGAGTCTGAACTTTCCTCCCAACAGTGCTTTGCCTATCTGATATCTTTGGGATGTTTATAGTGTCCTCCACTGTGAAGAACAATGAAAAATATAGGTTTAAATTATCTGCCATTTTCCTGTTCCACATCATCAGTTCCCCAGTTACATCCACCAAAAGTCACATACTTATCTTTGATACTCTCTTTTTATACTCTAAATGCTTTTGCAGTTTGTTTTTTTTTTCAGTCTTCCTGCCAACTTACTTTCATCATCATTTTT
Source organism: Stegostoma tigrinum (assembly GCF_030684315.1). Classification (NCBI taxonomy): domain Eukaryota; kingdom Metazoa; phylum Chordata; class Chondrichthyes; order Orectolobiformes; family Stegostomatidae; genus Stegostoma; species Stegostoma tigrinum. The sequence goes on from NC_081356.1 coordinate 75,511,378, forward strand.
CTCCCCTTTCATTAGCTTTTTAGTGATTTGCAGCTCATTCCTAATATATTCCCATTCCTCTGGCTTGCCACTAGTTTCTTTTTGCTTTGTATGTCCTAGTTTTTGACTGGATACTCTTCTTGACTGCCTATATTACCCACTGATGTATCATTCTTCTCATTTACATCTTCCTTTTAGCTGGAATAATTCTTTGCTTTACATTATGAAACATCTGCTTAGATAGCTGCCTTGATGCCTGCTTTATAAGGATTTGTCGGGTGGATAACCTGCTTGTCTGGATGTGTTATGAAAGCACATTCTATGGTCATCAAACGCTCACTTGGGACTCAAACTCAGAGCTTCTGGTTTGGAGGCAAGGATTCTACTCCTTGTGTTACAAGGCCTCCCATCTCTGAACTGATAGGACCAAAGCTCACAATGGGTCGGTTCTGTCATCTATCCACATCTCTCAATGTACCGCTGTAAGATCCATAGTTAGAAATTCAGCAACAATGAAATGAACAGGAGAAGATAACATTTTGTGGCAATCCTAGTGAAAATAAATTTGAAATTAATCTCTTTTTCTACTAGTAAAATTTCCTCCCAAAAATGCATAATTGTAATCAGTATTTATAGGATCGTAGAAATTCACAGAGGACTATTCCATTTGGTCCCAAAAATATGACGTTCAGAATTTCCTTTGCCAAGCAATATATAAATTACTTGACAAAGCAGTTTCCATATCAAGTCATTATTATCAAGTTGTTAACAGCATAAATGAGATGAGATGATACAATTTGCATTTCCCGACATTCATAGAAAACTGAAATCGACTTGTGCTGTTGATCTGTTCATCCCCTTGATTATCAGTGGGCTGACAATTACTTTGAGTGACATTTCTGCGAAAGCTACTGTCAAAAATGCAGAACAGCCATCAGCTGGTGGTCCCATACAGCGTTCAAGGCCACCAGTTACAGAGACACAAAGTGCAAATTGGTTCCAGCATGGTGTATAATCATGGAAACAGCAACAGCGCCAGGAAATGAAAAGCATGCTACAATATATACACAATATGCACTTCAATAATTCACACATAACTAAACTGAGTAACGTGCTGGAGATAATGGGAACTGCAGATGCTGGAGATTCCAAGACAATAAAATGTGAGGCTGGATGAACACAGCAGGCCCAGCAGCATCTCAGGAGCACATCAGGAGCTCTGATGAAGGGTCCAGGCCCGAAACGTCAGCTTTTGTGCTCCTGAGATGCTGCTTGGCCTGCTGTGTTCATCCAGCCTCACATTTTATTGTCTGAGTAACGTGCTGTATGTGTACATGAGCACAGGTAGTTTTAAATATATTTTACACATTTTAAGTGCAAACCTGTCCCTGGAACCTGTAAAGACTGAATGAATCTTATTAAGTGGTGAGTGATAGTTTTCACCTAACATGATAGAAAAAACCAATTCACACTGTGCATGTTTAACAATATGCAAGAAATAAAGTTCGAGTGTATCTCAATAATTATCAAAATAACACTGTTTAGCATTATTTGAGCATTGAAGCTTCAACTTAACACTAGATAAAGGGACTTGGAGAGATTGAAATAGAATCATGCATGGGAAATTCATATGTGTTTTTTAAGATTAATCAATGCTTTGGTCTGGGTGATAATTACAGCCTATTTTTTGTAGTTGGAGAGTGAGTAATGATGAATACATTGATTAGAGGAGAGTAAAAGGAAGCATAGAAGTGGATTGCTGTGGACAGTGGGACTGCAGGTCATATAGGTTTGTGGTGATAGTAATTGACTTAAGAAATAAACCTCTTACCTTGACAGCTCTCCTGAGTACATTGAAAGTTTTATGATATTTCAACAATGTTTTTGGAGTGCAGCTCCTTGTATATGACTTTGAAGCCATATCCTCCCATGTATTTGTCTTCTGGATGAATAGAACCTGCCTGCTGTTAGAATGAGTGGCAGAATGACTCTTACTTGCAAGCCATTCTTTCAGTTATAATGCAGGGGCAAAGACTTGGGGCTGAACTTCATGATTTTTTTCAGCTAAGCCCAAGTTGCATTGAGTTTCTTGGAGGGATTTCCAACAAGAGGCCTAGTTTAAGGGCATTTAAATGGTCATTGGATAACCATATGGATAATAACGGAATAGTGTAGGTTAGATGGACTTCAGTTTGGTTTCACAGGTTGGCACAACATCGAGGGCCGAAGGGCCTGTACTGCGCTATAATGTTCTATGTTCTCGTGAGTTTTCTCATCACATTGTGATGAAAGTCATCTCATTATACCCACTCTGCCCATCTGGAATCTGTCATGTCTAATTCTGGCGCCACCTTCGCATTGGTTGCTTCCAGAAATTTTCATCATTCACCAGAAACAAGGTTAAAGACTAGCATCTCTTGTAGCTGCACCATCTTTAAAAGTCTGCTGTGCACCCAGAGAAGTCCCCACATTCTGAAGCTGCTCTGCTCATTGATGGACAGAAGCTGAAGATTTCAGGGAAGATGAAGATGACACCACATTTCCCTGAGGGGTGGTGCAAGGGAGAGATGTCCTCTTCATGGAAAACCTGAGTAGCTTTCTCCAAGGTTGCTACCTGGGTCAGTGCTGTGACCATGGTGTGGATGAATGGCCAGCAGTACTGTAACAAAGTTAACAACATTCTGTTGCATCAGAGTAAATGCAACTCTCTTCTCTCTGCCACTTCACCTTCACTCTGTCTCTGCTACTGCATCCACCTCCTACCAAAGCCCATGATCTACCTCTGTCATGATTGGCTGCAACATCTTCCCTCATTCTCACCCTACCCAAATTACTCACCCTGTATTACCTCTGCTCTGCCTACTCAATTATGTCTCCTCACCATCCTTCAGTTACTTGCATCAGTACTTACAGCCATTTCAGCTATAGCCATCCCACTTGATGTGTCCCTTTTGTTCATTACAGGATAAGACAGCTCATAAAAGGACTCTGTACAGGTGAAGGAATGCTGGACGTTAGGCTCCTCACTGCATGTAAAGAGAGATTGTTGAAACTTGCAGTTGAAAAGTCAGACAAGTCCTGTGGGGATGCCACAACACCTATGTCCCACTGATGAAGTAGGTACTACTCTTCATTCCACTACAGCTCTTATAGTAACCTCACTGAAAGTGTAATTCATTGTGTATCACTTCAAACCACTGGCTGTGATGCTTTGTTTCTCACTCGTGTCCTGCAGATACTGCTAAATAATTTATTAGTTTGCACAGAGGATTGGCTAACCATTAGAAAGCAGAGAGCTTGGAAAATTGGTCTTTTTCTGGTTGGTAAGACGTAACAATTGGAGTGCTTCGATCCTGAAGCCGCAACTATTTACAATCTATATTAATGACTTGAATGCTGGAATAAAATGTACTGTAGCCCAATTTGCAGAGCACACTAAAATAGCTGGGAAAGTAGGTTACAATGAAGAAATATGAAATTTACCACTGGGTATACCGAGGTAAGGTGAATGTGCCAAAATGTGGTAGATGAAATTTAATGTGGATAAGTGTGGGGTTATCCATTTTGGTTGGAGGAATGGAAAAACAACTTACTATATATACGGAGTGAAACATAAAAGTGCTTAGATGCCAGAAGATCTGGGTGTCTTTGTACATAACTTGCAGAAAGCCTGTATGCAGATACAGAAGGTAATAAGGAAGGAAAATGGAATTTTGACATTTATTGCTAAAAGAATAAAACATTAAAGTAGGGACATTTTGCTGCAACTGTAGAAGGCATTAATGAAACCGCATCTGAAGTATTATGTATAATTTTCATTACCTTACTTGGGGAGGGATACAGATGCATTGGAAGTCTTTCATGGAAGGTTTGTGAGGTGTATTCCAGAGATGAAGGGTTTGCCTTATGAAGAGAGATTAAGTATTTTAGGCTTACGCTGCCTGGAGTTTACAGGATCGACAGGAAATCCAATTGAGGGATTTAAGATACTGAATTGACAAAGTAGAAACAAAATCAGAAATTGCAGCAAAAACTTAGCTGTGAGAGAGTATTGAGTTCAGATGGTGGGTTTCTGGATCAGAAAAGTTTGCTCTGCTCTCTCTCCACAGATGCTGCCAAGCCTATTGAGGTTCAGCCGTATTGTACTATTTTATGATTTCCATCTTATTAAAGTATTGGGTAGATTTTTTTAAACTCAACCGCTTGAAATTATTTTAATTTTTCTTTGGAACATAAGTTGCACTTTGAAGCTGTGATCTATTTGGTGTCACTCTCATTGAAAAATCAGCCTGAACACATTGATGTCCTTGATTGCATCATTTTAACCGAATGGAAATAATCTTTAAGTAAGACGTTCAAAGTGATGCCAGAGTTTTAGGTGGCAGTGAACAAACTGCATACTTGTGATTCTCATCAGCTGCAAGCTTTCATTGCATGCTTTTTGGCTTTAAAACAAAACCTACATATTAAAAGGCTAGCTGAAGTATTGCTGTTTAATCTGATTAAAATTAAATAGTTTTATTTATTAATCTAGCAATAAAAATCCATTGTGTCTACAATGTTCTTATTTATTCTGGTTATACAGCAGTTAAAGGAGACAGAATTATTTCAGAATTGATAGAACCTTACTGAATTTATATGGGCTGGCTTGGTGCCAGTTAACAGAGACCACATGTTTTGGGTGAATCTCATTTTGCCATGGCTTATGTTGATGCAATATCCAGCTAAATGGACTCTCCATCACTTTGAGCTTTTCAGTAGCCTGCATCTGTAAAGCGATCATCATCGTACTGATTGTGTGCAATTGTAGAGTGACGTCAGTCATGTGCTGATAAGTAATGCTTTTTTTGACTGAGAATGTAATCTGGGGTTTGGAAAAGTCCTAGTAATTCTTTTATGATCACTGTGGAGACCAGAATTAAGACTATATTTCTGAATTCCAAGAAAACATGTTTTTACTCATGAAGGCAGCAACATGGTCTGATTTCCTTTGAGTATAAGAGTTAGGAAGTCACATTGTGATCGTACAAGACATTAGTGAGGCTACTTTGGAATACTGTGTATAGTTCTTGTTGCCCTCCTTTAGGAAGAATATTATTAAACTGGAGAGGGTGCAGAAAAGATTACCAGGATGTTTCTATGATTGGAGGGCTTGGGTCATAGGGCAAGACTGGATAGGCTGGGGCTTTTTTCACTGCAGAATAGAAGGTTGAGGGAGTGACATTGTAGGGGTTTATAAAATCATGAGGGGCATAGGTAAGGCAAATAGCAAAGATCTTTTTGCAAGGGTAGAGGAGATCGAACCTAGCGGCATATTTTTAAGATGAGAGGGGAAAGATTTAAAGAGGCCTCACCCACATCCTGTGCAATGTCCACTTGATGTCCCAGCTCCTATGCTCAAAGGTCAGAGCAATGGAGGCAAGAAAATGCCTTTCTAACCATTGTGTCTACGTATGATGCAAATTTCAATGATATATGTACCTGAATCCCTCAGTCTCTCTGTTCTACAATACTATCCAAGGCACTACTATTAATTGTATGAATCCTACCCTTATTTATTTTACCAAAAAGCAATACCTCGCATTTATCCAAATTAAACTCTGTCTTCCATTCCTCAGCTCATTGACTCTATTGATCAAGGTCTCTGTAATTTTAAATAATCTTCTTCACTTGATTTATTTGTTCAATAAGTAAATCCATAAAGTCTTTGACCCAGTATAGAACAATTGAGTTAAATTTGGTGATTTTGGTGATCATTAGATCAGAGATTCAATGCATTTGGCTAAAGAAACTTGCAGGGATGTAACTGTAGGAATATATGAGAATTATGAGGCATTTATACATCAGCAGATTCATTATTACCGCTGAATATCATTGTGAGTTACCTTTGGAAGAAACTGAGCAAAGTATCCAAATATTATTCTTTTTTGTGTGGAAAAACTCGTTCTCTTTCAGTATTGACCCATTCTTCAAGATCTGTTTCAAGGTATGAACAGAACATGCTGTGTTAAGAATGATTAGATTTGTTACTTGGTATTTTGTTTAATGTATCACATATCTTCTTGAAGTGACCTCTTTAGCTACAATAAGTACATTGTCAGTGGAAGGCTAAATAATTTTGCCTTCACTAATGTGGAGTTTTGGAACCATACCTGAGACAAAGTACTAATAGCACTAGACTGGCTAGGAATTTGCATTAATATTGACACATGCAGTATATTGTTCAGATGAGAAATATGCCTCTTGGTTTATTGCGCTTTGAGTAGTCAATACACTGTCTGGAATCTTCGGTATTAAGTTGAGCTTTTGCTACATAATGCACTTTCAACAGTTTTCTTGACTCCAAAATCACTCCTATTTGGGCTGGTTGTTCGAGAGTAAGATTCTGATCTGATTGAAGAAATTCAGTGATTGATAAATTGATAAAATGACAATTCTGTTTGCAAACCGGAGCTTGTTATAAATTTCTATATTTACATGCTTCAGATAGTTTCATTAATGACTAATGAACTGTCTACAGACTTTCCTGGATGTTGATGTCTGCTATTGAAGTGTGATCCCATCAGTATCTTATTTGCCTTTGAAGTGAAATAGTGATCAAAGGTTCTTTGGGGGTTATCAAAAGCAACTTGTCATTGATCTGTTATTGATGTAGCACATGATCTGATGTTCTTTTGTAATCAAAAAGTGATTTAATGTCCAATTATGGAACAGTTTGAAATTTTAGGAATTATGCTTTCTCCATTTGTCAATTTGAAAACGGGCTTGATATTTTGAGTTTCTCTGGTGGAAAAATGAGTACCAATGAATATTGTTGCATTAGCCAATTGCTGATAAACATTTGAAATTGTTGATTAGTTCTTTCTGATTTGGAGGAATATTGTTAGGAATTTGATCTACTTCTTCTATACACGCTTTGTTGCTTTTATTTTAATTTATTATAGTTGTTGTTGACCCTTGTTATTGTACAACTTATTGTAATGGTACTAAAACTGAAAGCCAGTGAACTTTTTGCAGTTTAAATGCTGTTCATAATGTAAAGCTCAGTCTTCCTTTTGTTTTGTGCAAATCAAGCCTTGTAATAAATCAACAAAACCTGCTGCGCTAACAATGTGCCAACAGTAGTTCTAAAGAAGAATCATACTGGATTTAAAACATTAACTCTTTTTGTCTCTCTCCCACTGGTGCTTCCAAACCTGTTAAATTCTCCAGCAGAGATAGCAGGAACTGCAGATGCTGGGTAACCTGAGATAACAAGGTGTAGAAGTGGATGAACACAGCAGGCCAAGCAGCATCAGAGGAGCAGGAAAGATGACTTTTCGGGCATGGACCCTTCTTCAGAATGAGGGAGGGAAAGGGGGATCTGAAATAAATAGGGAGCGGGGAGAGGGATAGCAGATTGTTAAAAGTGAAGATAGATGGAGAGGAGACAGACAGGTCAAAGAGGCAGGGGTGGAGCCAGTAAAGGTGAGTGTAGGTGGGGAGTTAGGGAGGGTGTAGGTCAGTCCAGGGAGGACAGATATGTCAAGGGGGCAGAATGAGGCTCGTAGGTAAGAGATGCGGGTGGCGCTTCAGATAGGAGGACGGGTTAGGTGGAAGGAAGAATGGATTAAGGATGCAGGGACAAGCTGTGCTGGTTTTGGGATGCGGTTGGGGAGGGAAGGTTTTGAAGCTTGTGACGTCCACGTTGATACCATTGGCCTGTAGTTTTTCTGAGCAAAATATGAGTTGTTGTTCCTGCAACCTTCAGGTGGCATCATTATGGCACTGCAGGAGGCCCAGGATGGACATGTCATCTCAGAAATGGGAGGGGGAGTTGAAATGGTTCATGACTGGGAGGCGCAGTTGTTTGTTGTGAATCGAGCGTCGGTGTTCCGTAGAACGTTCTCCAAGCCTCCGCCTGGTTTCCCTGATGTCGAGGAGGCCACATCTGGAATAGCAGATACAGTATACCACATTAGCAGATACGCAGGTGAACATCTGCTTGATGTGGAAGGTCGTCTTCGGGCCTGGGATGGGCTTGAGGGGGGAGGTGTTGGGGCAGGTGTAGCACTTCCTGCGGTTGCAAGGAAAAGTGCCAGGGATGGTGGGGCTGGAGGGGAGTGTGGAGTGGACAAAGGAGTCATGGAGAGAGTGTCTCTACTAAAGGCAGACAAGGGTGGGGAGGGAAAAATTTCTTTGGTGGCAGGGTCGGATTGCAGATGGCGGAAATGTCGGAGGATGATGCGTTGGATTTGGAGGTTGGTGGGGTGGTACGTGAGGACGAGGAGGATTCTGTTTTGGTTGTCATTGCAGGGAGGAGGTGTGAGGGATGAGTTGCGGGAGACACAATCGAGGGCATTCTCGGCTACTGAGGGTGGGATGTTGTGGTCCTTGAAAAACAAGGACATCTGAGATGTTCCGGAGTGGAATGCCTCATCCTAGGAGCAGCTGCAGCAGAGACGAAAGAATTGGAAATAGGGGATGGCATTTTTGCAAAAAGGTGGGTGGGAGGAGGTATATTCTAGGTAGCTGTGGGATTCGATAGGCTTGAATTGGATATCGGTTTCCATGTGGTTGACAGAGATGGAAGCAGAGAGGCCCAGGAAGGGGAGAAAGGTGTCAGAGATGGTCCAGGTGAACTTAAGGTTGGAGTAGAAGATGTTGGTGAAGTGGATGAACTGTTCGAGCTCCTCATTGGAGCATGAGGTGGCACAGATACAGCCATCAATGTAATGGAGGAAGAGATGGGGGATAGGGCCAGTGCAGCTACGGAAGAGGGATTGTTCCACATAACCTACAAAGAGGCAGGCATAGCTTGGGCCCATGCAGGTACCCATGGCCACCCCCTTTTGTCTATAGGAAGTGGAAGGAATTGAAAGAGAAACTGGTCGAGGGTCAGTTTGTGTTCGGCTAAGCAGATAAGGCTGTCATTGGAGTGGGACTGGTTTGGCCTGTGGGACAGTAAGATTCCTAATGGCCCTCCGCATGGGGAATGCAGGTGTATAGGGACTGGATGCTCTTATTCCTTCACCATCGAAACTTTTTCATAAAGATGAATTGATGTTATTCCTTTTTCTATTCACAGCCATTTTGGAACTTTCTTGAAATGGGTTTATTCAATAAGATTCAAAGGTTTCTTCACCGTGCCAGATAGCGACCATAAAGGTAGCCATCCCAATTTTTGCTGCATTTCAGATTTTTTTGCATCAATTTAATACCACATTGTGACAGTTTCACTCTCTTTTTGCAATTTTATGTATGTTAATGAATAAATTCAATAAAACAGCTTTTGTTGCTCAAGCCATCAAACGATTAAAGATATCAGTAACTGCACTCATTGGGCCTTTAACTTCAAATTGAAATAATAAATTGTATTTCTAATCTTTTTGCTCCTTTTTATTAATAAATTTACTTTAAGCCTATATGTAAAGAATTTCCTGAATTTCTTATTAATTTTGTCAGAAATTTGTTAGCTCACTTTTCAGTTTTAACTGTGCTCCTCAGCTGTACACAAAAATCTTGTTGCTTCCTCAATGAATCAAGTGTGTTTTGAGTGTTCAGTTATTGACCTCTTTTCAGAGGTAGTCAATTTAGATTGTCCCCTCATTTGCTAGTAGGCTTTTAGTGCTGTCACTGATTTTTAAAAAAAGTTTTTTTTTCTGTTATTGCCAGCTGTAAGTGGCTTTATGAGGCTTTCAGTGTGCTTTTTTTCCCTCTGGAAGTCTTTTGCTGTTCAGAAATATTCCCTTCATTGCTACTGTTCAGCTTTTATTTCTGGTTACTGCCTGGTTTCCAAGCTGTACCCATGCTTTCTTGACAAAATGACTTTTGAATTACTTTCTTTTCCAGGTAACACACAGTGGCAGCATACGTACCATGTACAAGATACAGTGCAGCAACTCTCCTTTGACAGCACTTTGCAATTATGCGACCTTATGGACCTTAGGCTGGGAATGTAAAACTGTCATATGTGCCATCTTTTGGATGAGACAGGAAACTAAGGTTGTATCAGATCTCTCAGTTGGATATAGAAGGTCTTATGACACAACTTCAAAGAATCACATGACTTATTTATTATTTCTTGGGCAATATATATCTTTCACTTTCTCTATTTAGAATGAAGTATTTCTTTTGATTTATGTCAAAAAGGGGAACAGGTGAAACGTTAACAAAATACTCTGAGGATGGGAACTATGGTTTTGAATGTACACAGAGGAGTGAAGTGAATACATCTTATCGGGAGCCCTACATACCCAGGTTCATGTTCCATGTGATCTGATGTCGCCATAGCATTGCTCCTTTCATATATGCTCAGTTTTCTCTAAAGTAGAATTAACCCCCAATACTACTTGAATCAGAGCCAATACAAATTAAACAGGAATTAAAAGGTTATTCACGAATCTTTCCAGGTTGTGGACCTTTTCCAGCAACATACGTAGTACCACCTAGGGCTCCAGTCTCCTGTCAAACATAAATGATCAGACTTTGGTGTCACTTTTCTCCTTTGCCTGCTTTCTTTTTGTGTCTACATCTGTGCACGGATAGTCTTTATTTTCCAGCTTCTCTGTTTGTGGCTCTCCATTGTTTTGCTAGCTGCATGGTTCTTGATCTGAACTCACTTCAGCTGTTAGTTATTTCAAGTCTAGAGTCACCAGGTCACATGGGCCAGCATTTCTTATCACCTCAGAAAATTGCAACTGCTTCCTTTGCATTTGTTTTAAACTCTTTTCAAACATTCTGAAAAACAATCATAGACTTCCTAGACATTTAAAGGAATTACAATGTTTCTTACTGTTATGGATCAAACATTGTCACAAATTGCCTACACACAAATTATGAGAACGCTTCAGGTGAAAAATTTTATCAGTTAACAGATTTCAAATTGGTTGAATTTTAGGCTGCGAGAACAAGGGTAGAGGACTAATCAACTAATGTTTGTGGCACAAGGTAATGGGAGGCAATGGCCGAGTGGCATTATCGTTGGAGTTATTAAGCCAGAAACCCAAATAGCATTCTGGGAACCTGGGCTCAAATCCTGCCAAGGCAGGTGATGGAAATTGAATTCAGTAAATATCTGGAAGTAAGAGTCTAACGATGACTATGAATTCAAAGTTGATTGTTGGGAAGAATCCCATCTATTTTACTAATGTTCTTTTGGGAAGCAAACTGCCATTTGGCCTACAGGTGACTCCAGACCCATAGCAACATGGTGGCATGACAGCTCAGTGGTTAGCACTACTGACTCACAGTGCCAGGAACCAAGGTTCAATTCCACCCTTGGATGACCGTCTGTGTGGAGTTTGCACATTCTCCCTGCTCGGTTTTCTCTGGGTGCTCCAGTTTCCTCCCACAGTCCAAAGATGTGCAGGCTAGGTGGACTGGCCATATTAAATTGCCCATAGTGTTCAGGGATGCGTAGGTCAGGTGGGCTATAGGGTGATGGATGTGGGTGGGATACTCTGAGGGTCTGTGTGGACTTGTTGGGCCGAAGTGCCTGTTTCCACACTGTAGGGATTCTATGATCTTTGAATGTGGTTGACTCTTAAATGTCTTTGAGGTGATAAATTCTTCCTAGCCAGTGATGCCCTCACCCTGTGAATGAATCAAAAAAAGACAATGAGCTTGTGGGATGGTGAACACTGTGTTTCAGAAATCTGCAAATCAAAGAGAAATAGTGATAGCTGTAAGACCAGATAGCTGATCTAGAGTTTTGCTTAATTATCTTTGGCAGGCAGGCAAGCAGAAACATTCCCTCAATCAATTAGTTAAATTGAAATTGAAGTGAAAGAGAACATTATACAAGCACCGTGGATAAAGGATATTGTTTGCTCTGTGGTATTTTTACAAAATAAGCTTTCTTATGCCTTAACTCCATGTTTGGTGCTTTTTAAAAATCTTTTCACAAAGTCCCTCTGTAATATTGCATGGCAGCTGTATAGGACAGAAACAATAGTCACAGACATGGTTGCTTTGTGAACAGTGATTTCTAATAACAATACTGTGTTAGTGAAATAATAAAATCCAGATGTATGACTATGCCATGTGAGATTCTGAAATATTCTGTTCTTTCCCTGTGTTGTGGTCTGCTACTGACTGATTATTGATGGCAACCAATTACCCTCAATTATTCTACTCAAAATCTTTGGAAGTAACAAGGAAATGAAAAAAAATTACTTATAGCAACATTAAGGGAACACCCATTCATTGGATTGAAAACAACGTCTTCTCACATAAACCCAGCTGGTATGATTCAAGTATATCTTTTTGCCAGTTAGTATCCAACTGAGGTATGAAGCTGAAGGCATTCAATAAAATGTTAGCTAGGCACAATGCTCTTTGAGAATAACAGGGGTAATTTTATGACTTTTTCATTTACAGGCTTTATCCATCGTTACCATTGACAAAGTTTTATGCACCCTGCGGGGGTTTGGCAGGCAGACTAGGGAATGTTAAATCAGACTTGATTCCATTCACAACACCATAGAAATTTTACTCACAGAGGGCAGAAGAGAGAGCCATTTTGGAGTCTGTCAGGTCCTACCAGCAGTAATGAAGAATGCCACTTTAATTTATCCCCTGGATGAAACAGCACCTGTGCCACTATCCCTCTGTCCATTAAAGGTGTGAGACGCCTAGTTTTTCCTCCCACCAGTGACTTGTGAACCATGTCTCCTCACTGCATGATCCCTTCCCCAATGCCCCCTTGTTCTTGCAGAAGCAAAAAAAAACTCCCCATTAGCTCTCCATTAAGCTCTCATAATGATCTGAGCTGGGGACTGGATAGAGTTCAGCAATGGCCACCACTGCTAGTCGTATTCCTGGGACTGAGAGCTGCCAGCCATTTGATTGACTGGCCACATTTGATGACAGGACTTACTTCCTAAAAGGGGGCAGAAGTCTTGTGCCCCCATCCCGTCCAATAATCTGAGTGTTAAATGGCTGCAGGACAGCTCACTGGAGCGATACCAGGTTCTCCTTCAGCTGTATCATTGGGGAGAGTGAGCATCCCTGAAATACCTTAAATCCTGGCCCATATTTCAGAAATTCAGCTTTATAGTAAGACGCGCGGTCTTAATTTGAGGGCTATGTGCTTATAAATTTCTACAATGCTTTCCTGGTACACAAACATCTTTGAAATGGAGCTGGAATATTTGCAGATAAAGAAAGTAAATGTCAATAACCAGAATAATTAGGAGCAAAAGTATACAAGTAAAAAGGGAATTATTTTCCTGTTACTGCATCTGACCCTGTTGGAAAGCTAGGGTTCATCACACGTTAAGTAGGGAGGAATACTTGCTATAATGGGAGCACACCCTATTTTAAATTCTTAACCTAGTGTCTTATCTACTTTGTATTACAGTGCTATCAATGCTGATCATGTCTGTGACAATCATATCCCTTGAAAGAATAAAAAACAATTTTACTTGACAAATATTTTGCACAGTCATCTCTGCCACAAAAGCATTTGATGTTTGTCATGGGTTTTGTCTTCAATTTGCCCACTTCTCTGTTTGCTATGCAACTGAAGTAATTATGCTGAGAATGTGGATATTTTCTGCACTAACTGAAGTGTGAGGCATGTGCTTGTGTCCAAATACCCGCTGCTTTTTGTGAGCAAACTCCACTCCAGCCACCAATGCCCTTACAAAGCTGGATGTCTATCCTTTTAGAATTCCCTGCCTGAGGTGAGGACTTCTATCACAACTCCTGAGCAGCTTCTGTATTTTGGGTTATGGCAGGCAACAAAATTCTCTCCATTGAACAGAACCATTACTTGATGTGTAGGGTTCCAAGTAAGCATCAAGATGTGGGCTATCTCGAAGGTGAAAATGGATAATGTTAATAAGCTTCGACTACTTCCAAGGTCTCAGCAGATGAAGCAGCATCTTAGGAGTACAAAAGCAGATGTTTCGGGCCCAGGCCCTTCATCAGAAAAGGGGGATGGGGCGAGGATTCTGAAATAAATAAGGAGAGGCGGGGCGGACTGAAGATGGATAGAGGAGAAGATAGAAGAGGCTTTGCTTTTGTGCTCATAAGATGCTGCTTGGCCTGCTGTGTTCATCCAGCCCCACACTTTGTTATCTTGGATTCTCCAGCATCTGCAGTTCCCATTATCTCTGATCACAATTTTAACCCCACTGCAAAGCCTCTTCCAGGATGCCTAACGTAAAGAAGTTACCCTCCTCCCTCCTGACCAACCTTAGGGGATCTCTCTCCCACTGCAACTCCACTTATCTTCTCCTCTATCCATCTTCAGTCCGCCTCCCCCTCTCTCCTTATTTAATTCGGAATCCTCTCCCCATCCCCCTCATCTGAAGAAGGGTCTAAGCCTGAAACGTCAGCTTTTGTGCTCCTAAGATGCTGCTTGGCCTGCTGTGTTCATCCAGCCCCAACTTTGTTATCTTGGATTCTCCAGTATCCACAGTTCCCATTATCTCTCTCAGGAGATTAATTTTTTTTATGTCAAAATAGTGTCAGAGGATGCCTCTACTTGGCTAGCTTGCTCCTCTTGCAAAAATTAGAGAAATCTGCACCAGAACACCCGTCAGGTGCCCATTTCCATTCCTAGTATTTAAGAGCTCGGGATTCTACTCCTATTTTTCTTCCCTTTTAGCTCCTCCCTGGGTTATTTGGTCACAGAGAGCTCTAGTTCTTGAGTAATGGCATAATTGCTGTAGTCCCTTTGAGAGTTGACCTGCCGTGGTCTCCCAGCCCACTTAAAGACTGTTGATAGCCATGCTAAAAGATGAGATTAAAATAATAATTTTTTTAAAAAAATTAACTTTATCCAATAAAGGACTGGAAGTTATGGAGGGTGAGGATGTGGATTGCTTGGAACCCTGGATGTAAAAGCAGTTGTGAGCCATCAGAGAAAGAGTAAATCAGTCTTGTATCCATAATACACCTGGGGTGAGTTAAAATAGTACGGAGTGGGACCTCTGTCTCTGTGTGGGAGATGTAGACACAAACACTACTTACATATGTGGTGACGATGTATAAATTGTAGAACTCAGTTTAACTTTTGACATTGTATTCTGCAAAATTGCACTTATTTCCCTTGTTTTACAGTAGCTCAATGTCAGAATAGTCAAATATTCACTTTCAATTCAAAGTCAAAATATCTGGCAACATATACCCTCGGCTTTCCACAATTCTATTCAAAAATACATCCAAAGGGAGGCCACATCACTGACAGTCATGATGTGGAGGTGCTGATGTTGGATTGGAGTGGACAAGGTCAGAAATCCAATGACAGGAGAGGATAGTCCAACACAAACATGTTCTAAACAAGACCTCACACCTAACATGCATTGTCTGGCCTAAAATATCACTTCTTCCTTACACTGGTGAAACCTTTAGTTCTCAGGACAATGACTTGAAAGGAATTCAGACATTAACGTATACATATTAATCAATTAAAACCTTCCAAACAATTAAGGATTTATCAGCATCTTAGGTTTATTTAATACATCCTCATCAGTGGTGTGACCCTCTGATCATTTACTTACAAATTCTGTGTCTGATACTGCCTCTCTCACTCACGCCTGTAGGAACAGTAGGAGTCTGAAAGCTTGTGTTTTCAAATAAACCTGTTGAACTATAACCGCTTTGCAGAACACCTCCGCTCGGTTCACAATAAACAACTGCACCTCGCAGTCGCGAGGCTTCCTCTATATTGGGGAAACCAAGCGGAGGCTCGGGGACCGCTTTGCAGAACACCTCCGCTCGGTTCGCAATAAACAACTGCACCTCCTAGTCGCAAGCCATTTTAACTTCTCCTCCCATTCTTTAGATGACATGTCCATCGTGGGTCTCCTGCAGTGCCACAATGATGCTACCCGACGGTTGCAGGAACAGCAATTCATATTCCGCTTGGGAACCCTGCAGCCCAATGGTATCAATGTGGACTTCACCAACTTCAAAATCTCCCCTCCCCCCACCGCATCCCAAAACCAGCCCAGTTCTTCCCCTCCACCCACTGCATCATGAAACCAGCCCAGCCTGTCTCCGCCTCCCTAACCTGTTCTGTCTCTCACCCATCCGTTCCTCCCACCTCAAGCTGCACCTCCATTTCCTACCTACTAACCTCATTCCACCTCCTTGACCTGTCTGTCTTCCCTGGACTGACCTATCCCCTCCCTACCTCCCCACTTATTCTCTCCTCTCCGCCTATCTTCTTTTCTCTCCATCTTCGGTCCGCCTCCCCCTCTCTCCCTATTTATTCCAGAACCCTCTCCCCATCCCCCTCTCTGATGAAGGGTCTAGGCCTGAAACATTAGCTTTTGTGCTCATGAGATGCTGCTTTGCTTGCTGTGTTCATCCAGCCTCACACTTTGTTATCTTGGATTCTCCAGCATCTGCAGTTCCCATTGTCTCTGAGCTATAACCTGGTGTTGTGTGATTTCTGACACTGACAATCAGTGACACATTCAAGTCATTATTATATAGTTGCAAGCCTGATTGAGGACCAGAAAACTATTGGATAGGAACTGTATTTTGAAAGTATTTTGGGAAAATTCAATTATAAACATTTCATACTAGCAGATTTCTGAAAATGACAGCCTTGCAGGTAAAGACAGACAGAAGTGTCAGGAAATCTTGATGTTTTACCAATAATTACTGACAATTTGGCTAATTTGTCCACACTTTTGTCTGAACTACTCCCACTGTTTCTCTACTTTTGCTTTCTCATGTTGCTCCCTCGAACTATTTTTCCTTCTGACAGACTCAATAGATTTAACATGTGTAGTACGGGGTATTACTTTCAGTACCTGCACAGTCCTGTGGGGATAATTGTGAATTACAATGGCTTCAAGATGTTGGCAAGAAACTCCTTTGAGTAAGAAGTAATTTCAATGAACTGATTCATTTTAACTGCTTTCAGTGTATTGTCATAACAAAAGGCTTTTCAACTGCACGTTCCTTAAGGGCATTGCCTATGAAGTGGGTAAAGGCATGTTTCTATTTGCTACAGTTTTGCACCATGATTTTAATTTGTCTTTTTGCTTATATTGTTTACTTTAATAAAATTGAAACTCTAAGTAAGCAACGATAATTAAGATTTCAAGAAACAGATACTGAGAAAGATAAAAAATATTTTGAAATGTCATTTAAGAGGAAGGAACAAATGATATTCTGAAAGAAATTAGTCACTTTGATCGAACTGCAAACCAAGTAGTCATAGATAACAAGATGTTTGTATGCTAATACAGAGCCACGTTTTTTGAGTTGTGTTGTATGAATAAGAAATTAACACTATGCTGCTCTGTTCACATTGCTTTGGGATAGGTTTCTGCACCAGATATACACATATGCACACTTACCGCATGGATCTTCACGAAGTGAATATGTTTCACTAGAGATGAACTTAACTCATATGCTCTGTGTGGTGGTAATTTAGCCAGGGCATCTGGTTATACAGGCAATTAAATGCCAACCTTGATAAAGCAATTGTTTTGCTTTTTGTTTTTACTATTTTTGTGGGAAGGTTCATCTGGCTAGTTTCAAGAATATTCATCCTAATACCCTGAAAGCACCTTTACCTGGCTGATATCTCAGACATTTAAATAGAAATATTTGTTCCTGTGACCCAGGGGACTCTTTCAAGGTTACATTGCTGGCACATATGTTAATAGGGCTTCTTGATGAACTGCTGCATGACCTTTAATTGGTAATAAGGTAACAATGGTAATAAGGAATTTGTAGTAAACCCAGAGATTTATTCATCATTTCACATTAGATTTTACATGGTGTGTGATCCTCCTTGAATATGGAAAGTGATAGACAAAAATCTTTACTAGACTATAATTTGGGCTGTCACCCACTGAGTACATTAACTAACTATAAAATACCAAACAGAATGGGAATCAACACTGTGTGGAGCTGGAGGAACAAAGCAGGTCAGGATGCATCAGAGGAGTAGCAAGTCGACTTTTTGTGTTGTGACCCTTCTTCAGAACTGGGCTAAATGGGAATATCTTAACTCCTATAATAGATGGGTTTGAGTGGTGATAAATAAAAATGTTCACATTTTCAAACTTGAACCCATCTTAAAATTGGGCACTTATAATTTTAACAGAGAAGGGATGAGGCTGAGTGACCAATTCACTGTCACCAGGTGCGTAGGTTGTAAACAGCTTTTAAGAGGTCCGTGTGTCTCCATTTTAAGAAGATTTCTATTTTTTGATAAAGCTATTGGGTTTCTCTGACCTCAGGAAAACCAACAGATAAAAAAGACATAAAAATGATTGTATCCATACTAAGTGCTATTGGGTGCTGCATGTGGTCAACAGGATCTAACAAATGAACATAAGAATTAGGAGCAGGAGTAGACAATTCAGCCATTAAGGCTGCTCCACCATTCAATAAGATCATCGCTGATTGCAACCTCAAATCCAAATCCTTGTTTCCCATTGATGACTTTCCACCCCCTTGTTTAACAAGGGTCTTTTTGCCATTTTAAAAATATTGAAGGGTGCTGCTTTTGCCACCTTTTCAGGAAGAGTTTCAAAATTCACAACCGTCTGAGAAAAGAAACTTTACCTAATCTCTGTTTGAAATGGATGATCCCTTAGTTCTATGTTTACCCACAAGAAGAAATATCCTTTCCACATCTCCACTGTCAAGACCCCTTAGGATTTTATATGTTTCAATCAAATCATTCCTTACTCCAAAGGATAAAAAACCTAGCCTGTCCAACCTTTGTTCATAAGACAACCAGCCTATTCTATGGATTAGTCTATTGGCCCTCTGAACTGCTTTCTATGTGTTTACATCCTTCCTTAGGTAAAGTGAACAACATTGTGATTAGTACTCTAGATGCACTCACAAGTGCCTTGTATAACCTGTCTATTTCAGTTTTCAATTTCCCCATGATAAATGATAAATGATAACATTCTATTAGCATTCTGATTTACTTGCTGTAGCAACAAACTAGCATTCTGTGATTCATGTATGAAGATAATAAAATCCCTCAGCATCTCAAAGCTCTGCACTCTCTCACCATTTAGATAAAGCACTTCCTTTCTTGTTCTTCCCATCAAAGTACATAATTTTACACGAGGTTTGTCATTTGTCTTCCCTTTACTACATCTTTGCAACCAGTGTCTTCGTAACCTCCTCATATCGTCTTCACACCTTACTTTACGATATTTTTGAGTCATCAGCAAATTTGGCAATGATACCTTACATTCCTTAATTTAAATTATTTCCATGAATTGGAAACAATTGCGGTCCCAGCATCGAACCCTATATTAGATCATTTGTTATAGATTCTAACCTTAAAAATACTCATTTAAACCTACTCTCTGCTTCCTGCTAGCCAGCTAACCCTCTATCTATGCCAGTATGCTACCCCACCTTCACAATGAGATTTTATTTTCTGCACTGCTTTTTCATGCGTCTCCTTGAAAAGTGCGTTCTTGAAATCTAAGTATGGTCTATCCACCAGCTCTCCTCTATCTGCATCATGTATTATATACTCCAATAAATTGCTTAAACATGATTTCCCTCACAAAACCATTTTGACTTTGCCTGATTACTTTGAACTTATCCAACCACCGAGTTTTAACTACTCTAACAGCACTTTCTAATATTTTCCCCAACGTATACATATATATATATATAGTGCATGCTTTTACATACAACTGAATGTATTTTGTCTTATCACCAAATTATGTGTGATTTTTTTTCATCTATGAACTACCACCAGTAAATCACTCATGTTTTTAATTGAATTAATTTATGTGGAAAGTCTATCAAGGGCAATGCAAACCAACAAATGTAAGGAAGAGGTAGGGAGAAGGAAAGGGAGAGTAGACTAAATTAAAATGGAGTTGGAAGGGGAGATAAGGCACTCCATCACTTTGGTACAAATCTCTCTCTGTCCCACTGTTTACTAACTCCCCATAATTAATCTCCAATTCTTCTTTTTAAATTTAACCCACTTTTCCTGATCAACCTGTTCAAAGTTGTTACTATACACCACTGGAGAAGTGCTTTTTGAACCTAGGCTTCCAGGCCCATTGAGAGGCACACTACCACTGCTCCACAAGAAGGTCCCGAGAGACACATTTTTCCTCCCATTCTTAGAGCAGATGGGACTTGAACGCAGTCCTCCTGGTTCAGGGCCTCATCACTTCACCGTAAGAGCACTCTGGCTATATATGCAGTTTTTTTTTAATATAGTGGGACAGAAAAATGAAGGCAATGTTGTGAATAGACTTTATTATATTCCTTTTCTTTCTCCACCACCATAAGATTTACACCTAATTATTCCCTAACAAATATATCATCATTTGTATCCTCATTCCATTAGCTCTCAGGTATCACTTCAGACTGTGACACCAAAATCCTTTTTTAAAAGAAATACATCTATGTATAAGAAGAAATTAAAAAGAAACAAAAGACATGATTGTTTACATATTGTATTCACAGTTTCTTTCTTTAAAATTCCATGTTTCCCTTTCTCAGTATTTTGGAATTTGCTGACTGCTGCTATCCACCAATTTCAATTAGGAGATTTCTCTGTGCTGTAACATTTGTTTTAAAATTGCAATATTAGTTCTTAATCTTTTTTTCATTCATGCATTTTGTTGAATATCACTTATCCTATAATGACTTATTATCAAAGTATCACTCAATGTGTATTGCTGCTGAATCCCCATTAGGAATTTCATCCATTACTTTTGTTAAGAAAAATATCATATTTAACATCTTATCAAGAGAAAGAGTTTCTGCTGCTAAGATACTTCTCATTGCTCTACTGATCTTTTTAACTTCCCAAGCCAAAGGGTAAACTATAAGCCCTCCTGTAGCTGAGAACCAATCATAAACAAGAAAATAAGAAGCATCACTTTCATGTTTGTGGATTCTCCGAATGATGGTCATTTCAGTACTCAAAGCCTTATATTTAATATTTTCAATGTTTTGTTTGTCCAAATGATATCTTCCATCTTGCAATTATTCACATCAAAAGTGGTATCTGACCATAATTTTGTGCCCAGCCAATTCAGTTATACAATTAGAAATTGTAATCCCTTCATTTCAGTTTTGGAAGTCACCACATCATTTTGTAATGCCCTGTCGAAAAGCAATGAGTCTACAATTTTTCATGTGTGATTGCTGATGCTGATGCTGAAGGTAAGAATGATGGTGCAACAGGCAGTAAAGAAGGCAAATGGTATGTTGGCCTTCATTGGGCAATGTTTCAAGTACAGGAGCAGAGATGTATTGTTACAGTTATACAGAGCCTTGGTGAGGCCACACCTAGAATTTGTGTCTAGTTTTGGTCTCCTGTTCTGAGGAAGGATGGTCTTGCTCTTGAGAGAATGCAACAAAGGTTTGCCAGGCTGATTCCGGGGATGGCGGGACTGACATATGAAGAGAGATTGACTAGGTTTGGATTGTTTTTGCTGGAGTTTGGATGAATGAGGGGAGATCTCATGGAGACTTATAAAATTCTAACAGGACTAGACAGGGTAAATGCAGGGAAGATGTTCCCGATGGTAGGTGTGTCCAGAATCAAGGGCTACAGTATGAGGTTTTGGGTTAGACCATTTAGGACAGAGTTGAGGAAACATTTCTTCACCCACAGAGTGGTGACCTTGTGGAATTCGTTACCACAGGAAATAGTTGATGCCAAAATATTGAATGTATTCAAGAGATGACTAGATAAAGGACTTGGGGCGAATGGAATTAAAGGTTATGTGGAGAAAGCAGACTTGGGCTTTTGAGTTGGACGATCAGCCATATTGTGATGAATGGCAGAACAGGCTCGAAGGGCCAAATGGCCTCCTCCCGCTCCTATCTTTTATGTTTCTATGCAAACTGACACTTGATCCATTCTACGTGATTTCCAATTCAATGTACTTAAAGTCCAGAAGACTGTTTTCTTTCTGGCAAATTCGTGTACAATCCAAATTCTCTTCAGCCTCGTAGTTCTTGTTGCTTGGAGTCTTTTACTATTGTGTCTTTTGGATGTTCAGAGCCAGTAAGACTCCCCAATCACATTAAATTCTGCTCCTGGGCATGCTCTTGGCTTGTATTATTTTCTCATTCTTGTGAAAGCTGCTCTCTATGGTGCCTTCTATGTCTTTCTGGACTGCAGATGTTTGATCCCTCCCCTCACTCCTATTATTAGGATTCCTTTCAAAAATTCATGATCTCTTTTTAGTGGCATATTTTCTCCCAGATCCATTGTTTGAGCTTATACTATGTTCTCTTGCCTTAATGTTCCCAATACATGGGCCTAACCTCTTATCCCTCATTCTGTATATTCATCCAGCTTTTCTATTTTATAATGGTTTTCCCCATTCAGTAATAAGTCACATTTTGCTCCTACCTTCTGGTGACTGTAGTGTCCACTTTTCATGGTTATCCTTTGGGGATGATGGCTTCATATTGACTATCAGATCAGAAAATGTGCAACACTGCCCTGCTATCTCTTGGCGTGGCTGTGTAGCCTGAATTTGACCCCTTCAATGAGATTCCTTTTAATTGGGAATATCCTGCCTGGAGAATGTCCCTATAGGGAAGAGCAAAAGGTCAGAACATCAACATAAGTTAGTAACGAATCAATCAATGAGGGCTTTGAAGAAGTCTCTTTGCTCTAAGTATGGTAGTCT
The DNA here is from genome assembly GCF_030684315.1 of Stegostoma tigrinum. Lineage (NCBI taxonomy): Eukaryota > Metazoa > Chordata > Chondrichthyes > Orectolobiformes > Stegostomatidae > Stegostoma > Stegostoma tigrinum. Next base: position 75,533,964 of record NC_081356.1, read on the forward strand.
ATCTTCAAGGCACAAGTCAGGTGTGTGATGGAATTTTTCCTACTTGCCTGAATGAATGCAGCTCCAACAACGCCCAAAAAATTTCACACGATTGCATTTATTTGAGATCCACAAAGATCTGCTCCCTCTGTCACCAAGACTCAGCAGCAGCACTGTGCACCATCTTCGAGATGCACAGCAAAAATTCAGTAAAGGTCCTGAGACAACATCTTCCAAAACCAAAACCACTTCCATCAAGAAGGAGAAGCACACAAGATACATGGGAACACCATCTACTGCCAAATCCCCTCCGAGCCACTTACCATCTTGACTTATGGGGACAAGTTCTTAGGAATACCTCCCTAAAGCGTTGTGGATCTACTTATAGTACATGCAGTGCAGCATTTCAAGGAGGTGGCTCACCACCACCTTCTAAGTAGGAACGGGAAAGCGACACCCATGTCCTATGACATAACAGAAAAGAAAAATTTGAAGGGAGTCTAACTAAGCACATAAGAGAGAAAAGAAATGGAGATCTGCTAGGAGGAAAGATCGGAAGAGGATCAAGTTGAGGTTGGACCAAAAACCTTATTGTCTATGTTACATTTTCTGTATAAACTTGTATAGCTTATTTATTTGAGCTCAAGTACATTATAAACAGACTGAATATAAAGGCTGAGACGGGGGACATGTAGAAGTTTGGGAAATTAATTTATCTTAAAAGAGTGGAAAAAATGACTGGTCCACTGGAGTGGTACCAGAAGATTGGAGGGTGGCAAATACTATTCCCTTGTTCAAGAAAGGGAATAAGGGTAATTCTGGAAATTACAGACCAGTAGGTCTTACTTCTGTGGTGGGCAAATTATTGGAGAGGAGAGGTAGCATTCATGATTATTTGGAAAAGCAAAGTTTGATTAGAAATAGTCATGCCTCACAAGCCTTATTGAATTCTTTGAGGATGTGACAAAATGCATTGATGAAGGTAGAGCAGTGGATGTGGTGAATATGGAGTTTAGCAAGGCACTTGTTAGGGTTGCTCATGGTAGGGTCATTCAGAAAGTAAGGAGGCATGGAATTCAGGGAAATTTGGCTGCCGGGATACAAAATTAGCTGTCCAATAGAAGACAGAGGGTGGTAGTAGATGGAAAGTATACAACCTAGAGCTCGGTGACCAGTGATGTTTGGTAGGGATCTGTTCTGGGGCCTCTGCTCTTTGTGATGTTTATAAATGACTTGGATGAGGATGTGGAAGGGTGGGTTAGTAAGTTTGCCGATGACATGAGGGTTAGTGGAGTTGTGGATAGTGTGGAGGGCTGTGGTAGGTTGCAACGGGACATTGACAGGATCCAGGGCTGCACAAAGAAATGGCAGATGGTATTCAACCAGGAAAAGTGTGCAGTGATTCATTTTGGCAGGTCAAGTTTGAATGCAGAATACAGGTTTAGTAGCAGGGTTCTTGGTAGTGTGGAGGAACAGAGGGATCTTGGGATCCACATCCATAGATCTCTCAAAGTTGCTATACAAGTTGATAAGGTTGTAAAGAAGGCCTATAGAGTGTTGGCTTTCATTGGCAGGGGAATTGAGTTTAAGGGGCGTGAAGTAATGCTGGAGCTCTATAAAACCCTGGTTAGACCACACTTGGAATATTGTGTTTAGTTCCGGTCACCTCATTACTGAAAGATGTGGAAGATTTAGAGAGAATGCAGAGGACATTTACCAGGATGCTACCCTGGAAGGCAGGTCTTATGAGGAATGGCTGAGTGAGCTAGGGCTTTTTTTCATTGGAGCGAAGACGAATGGTAGTTGACTTGATAGAGGTTTACAAGCTGATGAGAGGCGTAGATAGAGTGGATAGTCAAAGACTTTTTTCCCAGGGTGGAAATGTCTATCACGAGGGGGCATAATTTTAAGTTGATTGGAGGAAAGCACAGGGGAGATGTCAAATGTAGGTTCTTTACACAGAGAGTGGTGGGCGTGTGGAATGTGCTGCCAGCAGTGATAGTGGATTCAGATACTTTAGAGACTTTTAAGCGACTCATAGATAGGCACATAGAGGACATTAAAATGAAGGGTATGCAGGGTAGTTTGATCTTAGTAGGATAATAGGTTGGCACAACATCATGGGCTGAAGGGCCTGTGCTGTGCTGTACGGTTACGCTGTACTATATGTTCTATGTTCTCTGTACTACATTCTATGTTCTATGTTCTATATCGATAATTGCATTGAGATAAAGTTAAAAAGTTAATATAATAATTACACAGTAGAATTCTGCAACTGCATAATGCAGAAACTGCTAATATCAGTCAATTTCTAAGAAGCATCAAAGGCCAGTCTTGGTGCTGTATAGTAAACAAATGTCAGGAGTAAGATATCACAAAAAAAATTAGCATGACTTCCATCAAACTGAGAACTCACAGCATCTAAGGAAGGTGCAATTGAAAAAACAAATCAAGAAACTCATATGGTCTGACATTGATGCCAAATTTTCTCAATGAAGAGGATCCTCCCGTTGTAAAAATAATGGAGGTGACTGAAAATCAAAGCCCTGCTCTGAATATGAAAACTTTCATTTTCATAGTAGCAGGTTGTGCTTCCTGAGTGTGCGTTGTTCAGGTGTAGCTGCCCATGCAAATCAGCAGTTCCCTCCACTCAGATATAATTTTGGTGACCAAGGTGAATTGCGCTGTATGCAGCTTCGACCTGATAACAGCAAGTTTGAACTCCATGGGCTCATCTAGACAGCCAGCACACTCTTTTGGAGATAGAGTCACAGAGCCATGAAAACAGATCCTTTGGTCCAACCAGTTTACACTAATCATGTTCCCAAACCAAACTGGTCTTACTTGCTTGCATGTGGCACACAATCCTCCAAACCTTTCCTATTCATATGTAGGACCCCCCTGTGGATGTGGACCGGCATCACCTTTAGGTGAGCACAGATGCTCTTTTGGAGAAGCATTTGGCAATTACTAAAACATGAGGTTGATAAATTGGCACAAATACATGTGCCAAAGTGTACAAATTCATTGGAACTACCGAGAGTAACTGACAAGCTGCTCAGGCATTTTGAACTCCTGTTCCTTAAGTCTGAGAATGTTAAAGAATAGTTGCTTGCTATTTCACTCAATCTGTATAGATTATGCTGAAGTATACCATTAGTGTGCAATAACTGATTTCATAATCTTTTATTACCACTCTAAGACATCTGGAATTTTCCAGTTTTATTGACAGCTGCATGTTGTCAAAGACTCTTTGAAGCGGGGCAGCAATTTTTTTCTTAAGGATTATGCTCTTGAAATAAATAAAACAAAGAGCTGAAGATGCTGATGATCTGGAACAAACATACTGACGAAGTATCCCTGGACTTGAAACATTATCTCTGCTTTCTCTCCAAAGATGCCTCCAGGCCTGCTGCATTTCTCCAGAAATTTCTTTTTCAGTGGAAATGTTTGTCCACATAAGGAATTAAACATTAGAAGGGCCGGAGGGATTGGAAGGGGCAGCATGGTGGTACACTGGTTAGTACAGCCTCACAGTCCCAGGGACCCAGGTTCAATTCCAGCCGTAGTTGACAATGCGTGTGGGTTTCCTCTGGGTGCTCTGGTTTCTTCCCCACATCCAAAGATATGTAGGTTAGGTTGTCTGGCCATGGAAAATTACTCTGTTGTGTGCGTGCTGGGTGGCAGTTGTTCCATCACTCTTGTCTCCCTTTAATAGGTGCATCTTTCTTGTTCCAGGAGGGAAACAGCTCACGGTTGGGCAAAAAGAACCGAGATGGCCGGCAGCCTGCCTAACATTTGCCCCCCTTCCCCCCAGCTGAAAGCCATCTCCGCTGATTGATTGGGGGTCTTCTGCCAACCATGTAAGCTCATGGCTTTGCATCTACACTAACACAAGAGTAAAAATCCAGGTCTCAGTCTAAAATTGAATATCTCTAGGATTTTCCTTATGTCTGCAATGAGTGGATTTTTTTAAAATATGAAGTTCTCTATTGTATTTGGATAATTTACATGGTAACTCTATGAATTTATCAAGCTAAGCCAGTAAGATAGCTGAACTTTTATCCTTGAATGTTGGTATTGAATAAATAGAGGAGTCCGAAGCTTGCTGAGAATAGGCCTTGACTGATTGCAGAAGGGACCCTGGTATGAATATAAGTTTTATGACCTTGAGCATTGGTGTCATGAGGGCCAATCTTTTGTTCACATGATTCAAATTGTTAATGAATATTTAAGGCTTATTATTACAATAGGATGTCTAAAATGATAGATTTTTTTGACGTTTTTCCATCCCTAAGCCCTAGAGAATAAATGGCCAGCTTGCTCCTTCCCCAAGTACATGTACTTACTTAGCATATTCAGCTGTAAACATATCAAAATCTGTTCACAGATAGCAGCAAATCTGAGATAACAAGGTGTAGAGCTGGATGAACACAGCAGACCAAGCAGCATCAGAGGAGCAGGAAAGCTGATGTTTTGAGCCTAGACACTTCTTTTGATGAAGGTCTAGACCTGAAATGTCAGCTTTCCTGCTCGTCTGATGCTGCTTGGCCTGTTGTGTTCATCCAGCTCTACACCTTGTTATCTCAAAATCTGCTCACCGTAGTTTTATTATTCTAAGTACTTGTTATGATCCAAGGTGCTTCTTGTTTTTTATTAAGTAGTGCATGACACTAAATCATGTATAAACATATACATGTGTGTATAAATGAAATGAAAGGAATGTCAGAATTAATGATTTGTGGTTCAAGAAAATATAAACTTTTGTCAAATTTTTAAATAAAAATGGGATTACTTTTCATTAATGTTTTCATGGCATCAGACCACCAAGTAGGTCTGAGGAATTTTGTTATCTCCAATCACCATTTCAGTTTGAAACCTATATTACAGTTTTGCTAATAAGGGCATAACAGAGACAAAAATGCATAATGAGGCCTGGTTCAGAGCAAAGCATCCATTAGGGTGTTGAAACAACAGAGCCTGAGGGAAAACATCGTTCATTAACAACTCTGACTCTTTGATCCATTCTGTCAATTACACAAAGTTGATTTACACAAGATAAAGGGGTTTCAAATGCCTGAAGTGTCTGGTGTTGGTACTTTAAAAGCCTGGATGATTGTCAACTGTATTCATCTGTAGTGAAAGGGGCTTTTTTCAAGAAAATGGAAGGCTAAGAATAAATGATTGTTTTCTCTTTCAAAAAAGAAATTAAACTCACTTTTTTGCAGCTGTGTAGAACTTTAGGCCACATTAAGAATATTGCGTATACTTCTGGTCACCACAGTATACCATATGTTATTGTGCATAATGTACAGTTCTATAATTATCCTCATACTATCACAATAATTTACATTCAGCTGTTAGCTATCTTTATTCACATGTTTTTTACATTAATAAATGTTTCTAGTTTACCAGCAAATGCATTCAAAAATTTATTCACAACACAGAGTACTCCTCTTTTGTCATGTTGTTAGAGAGACAGCAGCAAACACAATTAAATTTTGAAGCAGACCCATGGAGACAAATAATTGGAGTAACACATAGCTTACGTAAGATGTGTGAGCCAACTCTGTGAATTTTATAAAAATCTTTCAAAAGATATTTTTATTGCAGTTGCACATCTCTCCAAAAGTAATAGCCTTACTTATTTATTATAGTAAATAATCTGGTGTGAATTAAGTTACATTAGAGACAATACATTTGAAATGATTGTCATCTCAAGCTGATTAATAAATACCAGCAGCATGAGGTAAGCTGTATAAAGAAGAGGGCTGAGTATTTCATAATCGCTTACTTAGCATCTTGCACATTGGAATCAACAAGATCTTTTCTTTCCTAACCATGTGTATGAAGATTAGTTGTCTACTCTTTGATGCAGAGCTGCTAAACATTTCTGTTGGCTGTGGTACAAATGCAACATTGGCTATAAATCAGATTTCTCAGGAGAGTGCCTTGAAAATAAAAAGCTGCTTTCTAACTAGTAATGGTGCATAAAGTATGTAACTATGAGCATTTTCCTGTCAGTATTGCAGGACAGTAAACATTCTTCATATTGAAGTGAATTTTAATGCATAATGTATCCGCTGTGGAGCATTGCTTTGCTGTAAACTGCAACACCTGCTACAATAGTTAAATCTATGATGTATCATTTGGATGCCTCTTAGGTCTGTTTTCAAGCATTTTATCTGAGTTTTTCAATATATTCACAAAGCACAATGCAGTTCCTATGATTTTAGATGTTTGAAGTCTAACCACAAAGAGACAGAAAACTGTCTTGTTTGGTATTGCAAATTTGATGCATGCAATTTGTTTATTTTACACTTTGACGAGAATTTCTTCAATTGAAAAGAGGTTGTAATGTGAAAGGGTCTCCTGCTATAGATGTTGATACTGTGACGTGTTGTAATAAATATGATGCTTTTCTGTGTTGTACTGTGAGCACAAAAATGTGTCACAATTTTTTGATCTACCAGAAGAAAAGAAAATGTAAATATTTGAAAAAGACAATCTGGTTGCCCTGTTATAGGAAGGATACAATTAAGCCGGGGGAGTTCGGAAGAGATTTACCACAATGTTGCTGGGGATGGAAGGTTTGAGTTATAAAGAAAGACTGGATAGGCTGGGAATTTTTTTCCACTGGAATGTAAGAGATTGAGATGTGACCTTACAGAGGTTCACATAATCATGAAGGATATAGATAAGGTTAATGGTCGGTATTTTTTTTTAAGATGGGGAGTTTAAGACTATGGGGTATATATCTAAGGTGAGAGGAGAGAGATATAAAAAAGACAATGAGGACTAAATTATGTACACAAAGGGTGGTTCTCATGTGGAATGAACTTCCTGAAAAAGTGATGGATGTGGGCGCAGTTAAAACATTTAAAAGACATTTAGATAACTACACGAATAGGAAAGGTTTGGAGGCACATGGACCAAGTGCAGGCAGGTGGGACTAGTTTAGTTTGGGATTATGTTTGGAATGGACTGGTTGGACCAATGTGTCTGTTTCTGTGCTGTATGACGCTTTGACTCTATGAAAGGTTAAGGAGCAAGTTAGAGGAATTTGTACTCACAGGATATTAATGGGAACAGATAATGGGAGCAGGGAAGGTTTAAGAGATGATTTGCTGGAGAACAGTTTTGTTGTGGAGCTCATTTTTGCTGTTTGAGACAGAAATGCAGATACTTTGGACGTGGCCTTAGAAAGCAAAGTGCTTACAGCACACCGGCGAGTTTTACAAAGTAGTGGAAAGTCTGTCAAATATTTTAAAAAGCATTTCTGAAAGGGTGGAGAAATTGGCTTCCAGCACATGTGCAATTCCCTTATACTGTGTTTCCATTACTATCCACCTTGGAGCATGTAGCTATCAAAAGGGATATTGTCATTAAATTCTCAACTTGAATCATAGAATCCCTACGGTGTGGAAGCAGGCCACTTGACCGAGTGAGTCCACACTGATTCTTTGAACAGCATCCTGCCCAGGCCCACTCCCATATCCGTGTAATTTCTGGAGCTAATCCACCTAGCCTGCACATCCTTGGACATGATGGGCAAAATAGCATGGCCAATCCACCTAACCTGTACATCTTTGGATTGTGGAAGGAAGCAAGAGCACCTAGAATAAGGCCACACAGACTCAGAGAGAACATTCAAACTCCACACAGACAGTTGCCTGAGGTGGAGTCAAGCTTAGGGTCCCTGGAGCTGTGAGGCAGTAGTATTAACCACTGCGCTACTGTGTAGTCCCTGTGACATTAACGTTTGGAGTCTTCACAGAAGAATAAATCCAGAGTCTGGGCTTTAATGTCTTCACGTTGGACAAACTGATACACAATGCAAATGAACTGGTCAAATGGTGAAAATCACTGCCCTCAGACTAGTGGAGGTAATGAACTTTATCTCAACGGATGTGATGGTGGTGTTACTGGATAAATAAATACTGTCTCTCTGCTCAGGACATCAGCCCAAGATTTTCCTCCTCATCCAACTACTCCTTTCATACCTGCAAGTTACGTGGACGAGGCTGCCCAGGCAACATCTGAGGAGCTATGGTCTACAGTCTTCCTCTCTCATTCTGTCTTCCCTTTAAGACAAGTGGCTGGCTGCCCTAAGGTTCCTCTGAGATTCCATGCACACCAATTGCTGAGATTGCCACTGCAACACATTGACTTCATTGTCATGCGTTGTTCGGAAGGAGTATTGCTCACATCCATGAATTTCCAGACGTCATCAACCAAAAGCAACCCATGGGCCTGTGCACTCTGTACGATCTCTGGTGCAGCCTCTCAGTGAATGCCTTTTAGAGGTAACAGTTTGACTGAGCCTTATACTGGAAGGGAAATCCTAAGACAGAAAGCTCTGCTTCAATGGTGTTTATAAAATAATATGAAGATACTAAACATTGATTTCTGCACTTGGCATATACTGTTCAATGACAGAAAAAGATTACATTGCCTGTGGGCTGGTCTATTCCACCCTGATGATCAGTGGCTACAGCTACATGGTAATAAAAATCAAAGTCTAACTTGATGCTTGTTAACCACTTCATATGTGGCACATCATTGAGGACAAAGCACCCCATTCATAAGCACCGCAGCTACAAGCGTTCCACCACCAACACTCAATAGCGGCAGTGTGTGATGTTTACAAGATGCACTACAGAAATTCACCAAGGCTTCTCAGATAGCACCTTCCAAATTCATCACCAATTCCATCTAGAAGAATAAGGACAACAGATACACAAGGACACTACTATCTGCAAGTTCCTGCCCAAGTTACTTGCCATCGTGGTGAAATATCTCCATCCCAATGAGTTTGATTTGTTACAGCCATCACATTGTGCAGATGGAGGATGCAGATGATGATGACAGATTTTGTTTCCATTCAATCAATTGATGTGAACATCACTGGCAAGGTCTGCAAGTGACTAATTGCCTTGGGAAGATCGTGGTGAACTGTCTTCTTGAAACATTGTGCATAACCATAGAGCTGTTAGTCAGGGAGTTCCAGCAGCGATCCAGTAACAGCGAAGGAGTGGGAAATCATTCAAGTCAATATGGTGTGAGACTTGTGAATGATGGTGTTCCTACCCATTCGTTATCCTTCCACATGTTAGTGGTTGTACATTTGGAACATGATGTTGAAGGGCCCTTCGTGAATTGTTGCAATGTAACTTGAATATGACGCACACTGCTGCAGTTGTGCATCAGTGGTAGAAAGACTGAATGTTTAAGTTGTTGGATGTGATTCCAATTATGCAGGGTGTTTTGTCTTGTATTGTGGCAAGGGTTGAATATTATTGGAGCTGCACCTACCTGGAATACTGAAAAGCATTCCACCGTAATTGTGGCATGAGCCGTATAGATGGTAGATGGTCAAGAATAGGGAGTGCAAGAGGTGAGTAAGAAATGTGGGAACTAATTTAAGATTGGCTAAAACAATACCCATTTATTTGCTTTCGAAATAAAATGGAAAATGTTGTTCTAATTGGCAAATCACCTTTCATTTCTTCCTGTCACCTCACTGTGAATCTGCCGGTGTCTTCTGAAAGTCCCACTACTCAGCCTTCTTTGTATCCTTGAATGGACCATTAGCCACAAGGCCTATTCTGAAGGCTCCATGGTTGGATCTCCAAAAATCCTACCTGTTCTGTCTCCTGACTCTTACAAGCATTGTGCTGTCACAGTTTCTGTAATTTGAGCCCTGTAGCAATTCTTTCTTTCTTTGCAGAAATCTACAACCAAGAGTTTGTGGCCAGGTAGACTACAGGCAGTAAATTTCTTGCTAAGTGTGAAAACTAACACCCAAATTTCTGTAGGCTTTGCCCCGGCTTCTTCTTCTCACAGCAGTCAAGCCATGTGAACCTATTCCCAGCAGCATTTACTGCAATTTCTATGTAAGCTATAATAGGGCATTCTGTTTCATTTAAAACTAAAGGAGATAATTTAAAACATTATTGAATTATAAAGATTCACAATTATAGCAATTTAAAAATTTAAAATGTGAATGATATGCAAAAAGAGAAACAAAATACCAAGAAATATATTAAAGAAATGTGACAACCTGCTTTCAGTTGGGAAAAAAATACATACACTATGTTTGGTAATGTTCCTTTTTAGAGCTAGGTTACTCTGGTGAAAAGTTTCTACTAAAGCTGTTGGTTTTTAATAAATTGTCATATGGTTGAAACATCTAAGAAATAAACAATATAAAAAGGATTAAGGTAGAAGGTAATTATAGCACCAAATATATTGTGAGGGTGGCTTTGAGCAATAGGTTTAGGTTTGAGTTTATTGTCACATACTCTCATGAGTACAGTGAAAAGTAAAGATATATTAGTTTGACTTTAGAACAAGCTTATTGCAAATGGAACAGAATTCAATTAAAACTTTTTGCGCTGACTGAAAGATTTGAAATTTTTTGTTAGCTGAAGAACTAAAAGTGTGTTGGATTCTAGGACAGTCAATTGGAGAAGCAAGTAAGAGAATGATGCTTGCAAAACTCCAGAGCTGAAGATTATTATAACCAGGAGAAATCTGACCAAAGCTTGCTATGTGTATGAGTTTGTGGTGCCTGTGTGGAATGGGAAATCTACCACTGTGGAGATTTGAAAGGAGAACATTCTCAGCAGAATGCAGAAGGTACAAGACAGTGCAAGAAAACAGAATATGTTGGAAAAGCCTGTCCTAAGGAAGGGTCACCAGACCAAAAATGTTAACTGAGTTTTTCCTTCACAGATGCTGCCAGAACTGCTGAGCTTTTTCAGCAATTTCCGTTTTTGTTCCTGATTTACAGCATCCACAGCTCTTTAGGTTCTTACACGAAAGCACAACCCTCATTCAAAGCACTGAAACAGTGCTCAAGCCAAATGGTTGCATTTCAATTCTGGTAAGTATCTGACTTGAGTTATGGGAGGTCAGCATTAAATAGGTGTGGGAGGGGATGTGATTTAAGGACTTTAACTTAGATTACAGGAAATCATTTACATTGTACAACCTTAAAACTGTTTGTAATTGTCAATGTTGGATAAAACATAGCTATTAGTATTCATGATCATTGATTTTGATATAGTAAATCTTTTTTATTTTAAACTATGTACTATTAAACCATGGTTTGGTTTTTGGGTTCACAAAGTAAACGCTAAACAATTTATGGAATGCACTTTGATCATTAAGGTAATGACACAAGAAGTTAGGCAAGTGAACAACAAAAGTGAAATTTCACATTGTACAACTATCATCCAAACTGAGGGATAATATAACCTTCAAAAACCGTCTATGGTAAAATAAACACACTAAGCCAATGGTAATGGGAACTGCAGATGCTGGAGAATCCGAGGTAACAAAGTGTGGAGCTGGATGAGCACAGCAGGCCAAGTAGCATCTCAGGAGCACAAAAGCTGACGTTTTAGGCCTAGACCCTTCATCAGAAAAGGGGGATGGGGAGACGGTTCTGAAATAAATAGGGAGAGAAGGGGAGGCGGATCAAAGATGGATAGAGGAGGACATAGGTGGAGAGGAGGCAGACAAGGTAAAGGCGCGGGGATGGAGCCTGTAGAGGTGAGTACAGGTGGAGAGGTAGGGAGGGGATAGGTCAGTCCGGGGAGGATGGATAGGTCAAGGGGGTGGGATGAGGTTATTAGGTAGGAAATGGAGGTGTGGCTTGAGGCATCCTGGGCCTCCTGCAGTGCCACAACGATGCTGCCCGAAGGTTGCAGGAACAGCAACTCATATTCCGCTTGGGAACCCTGCAGCCCAATGGTATCAATGTGGATTTCATAAGCTTCAAAATCTCCCCTCCTCCCACTGCATTCCAAAACCAGCCCAGCTCGTCCCCGCCTCCCTAACATGTTCTTCCTCTCACCTATCCCGTTCTCCCACCTAAGCCACACCTCTATTTCCTACCTACTAACCTCATTCTGCCTCCTTGACCTGTCCATCCTCCCCGGACTGACCTATCCCCTCCCTACCTCCCCACCTATACTCTCCTCTCCACCTACCTTCTCCTCTCTCCATCTTCGGTCTGCCTCCCCCTCTCTCTCTATTTATTTCAGAACCCTCTCCCCATCCCCCTTTTCTGATGAAGAGTCTAGGCCCAAAGCATCAGTTTTTGTGCTCCTAAGATGCTGCTTGGCCTGCTGTGCTCATCCAGCTCCACACTTTGTTATCATGCTAAACCCGTGCTTCCCAAACCTATTCCCACTGTGAAGATTGTTGTAATTAAATGTGTAGCACAAAGAAACAGAGGAGGAGAAAACTTACAAGGTGGGGGAATGGACGGTCAGCTGTTTATGCCTCAGAGGTCAAAGACCCACTTTGTGAACCGCTGGGGGCCCTGATCGCCCTTGTTGAGGCATTTATAGAGACAGCTTAATAAAATTTCCAATTATTTTGTTGGCTGTTGCCTGTTGGTACTGCCAAGGTGGACTTCCTCCAAGAAATAGAAACATGATACCCACTTTGAAAGATTAACAGCCATTGTTGATTACTGCTAATTTATTGACTGCAATCCATCCATGAACATCTTCAAAGAAGTTAATTAACGAGATTGACTTCAGTGAAGACTTAACAAGGTATAATATCTGCAATTGGAATCAGAAGTTTGCTCTTACTTAATACCAAATTATCAAAACGAAAAAAAAAGCCAGCAGATATTGTATTCACAAGATGAGACCTATACCGGGAACCCACACTGTTGACAGTTTCAAGGGACACTTTAGAAGCAAAGATATGAAAATAAATATATCTGCTTTTGTATAGAGGAGCCAAATTTTACTTTTTCTTTGAAATGGAAACTAATACAGGAGCAGCAGGCCCTGGTTTATGTTGATCCATATCATCAAAGGTTTTCATTGTATTCAATTGCTTATGTGAGTCCGTTTACAATTGATGCTGGCTGTGCTGGATTAGGTACTCCTGTTCCCAAAAAAGAGTCAAGACGCAAATGTTTCTGGAAACAAATAACTGAAAGCACGGAGCTGACATTTTAAACACTGTGAATAAAACTGTTATGTACTTGGGCCAGAATCTTGTACCTAATGGTATGCACGTTGGCCATAAGTGCGGCAGAATGGATGACAAGTGCACTAGGCCCATCTCAACATTGGCAGCAACTCACATTGTCTTTCACGCTTTCCACAAGCAGCGCTGGGTGAATTGAATTGATGGTGGCCAGTGCTTTGATAAATACCGTGTTAACGATCAAGCTCACCACATCAATATTCAGCCTCCTATTTTTACCCAAACAAGTTTAAATAGGTTTGACATTAGGACAAACCTGACAAAGAAACTTGGTTGTGGCAGGATTGCTGAGATCACATTTGATCTATTGATTATATGAATGCATTTTTCTTCAATTATTTTCCATACAATTAATCCTGCATTGTGGCTTCTCTAGGATGGCACCTTATTCTTGGGTATACCTGCTGTTTCTGGCATGCCTTCCTGTACTCCTGTCATCGAACACACAGTAGTTCAACCAAGAGTTGTTCAAATTCTATCAACTTGCTTTATAAGGCTGGAAGATTTTTCAAAGTAAAATCACACTGCTAAATGCAACAAGCTGCCTTTCCGCAGCTAACTGAAAAGAAAATTCTCCAAGCCATGACATGTTTTTGAGGCACGCTGCCATAAAAGACAGCTAAATAAAGCAACAATCACCCAGAGAAGCTGTGTTAAGTCATGATGATTCTTGGAAAGCAAAGTTAGTTAATGTAGATGGGATAAGGGAAAAAAATGGAAAGGCTTGATTAATCAAAGAGTGATAACAGGGCCATCATTATCATCCGTTTATAATGTAATGTAATGCCTGGGTACAAATCATTGGTGACTTGTGGTTAGGACAGCATACAGCCATCAACTCTCCTTCCTATGCCAGCCGATAATCTGCTCAGAAGTCTGTGCTGGAGACCCAGCCACAAATTAGTCTCAGAAGAACAGACTCTTGTCTTAGAACAGAGTGGGGTTTATTATGTCTCGAGATACAGGTTATGTCGTCTCTTAGCCATATGACCTGTTGTAAACATGAGATAGTAGAACAAGTATGTCTCCATCAGGACACCATTGCCAGGATGCTGTCTGTCTGACCTGCCTCTAACAGCCCTGAGCTGATTGATACTCCATCTAGTGGCCGTGTTATATGCAATCCAGGGCAGAGCTTCAGCTGAACTGATCGATAAACCCTTTCATAACTAGGAGCAAATTACTGCAGATGTTGGAATTTGTCATGAAAACAAAAGTGCTGGAGATCACTGTGGGTCAGGCAGCATCCATGGAAGGAGAGTAAGCTAAAGTTTCCAGTTTAGATGACTCCTCATCAGTGCACTGATGCTGGCTGACCAGCTTTGATTTCCAGTAAGCTATGTTTTCAACCCTTTTATATCTGTTAGTCCATGCAACAGGACACGTTTGTGCTCTAAGACTCATTGAAAAAGGAAGAATTGAAGACTTCACTGTCATGATTTAACAAACACCTCAAAGGTCTAGTGGCAATTGACATGACAAAATGCATTTACTAAACAATTTGTAAATGCTGTCAACATAAGTTCAGAGCCCCTTTGGAAAGAAAGATATTAAAGATGTTGGAACAGGGAATTCTTTGGGGAATTCAATGGGATGGAATAATGACTTGGTTTATCACTACAGAGATTAGAATCAATATGGGATAACTGCACATTAGGTGACGTGGACTGAATTTTACCTAAGCAAAAATCAGTTAAATACTAATTTTGTGAAGTTTCATGGAGGGTTTCTCACTATGAGTTTTAATAAATTTGTCACATGAGTTTTGTGTGTGTGTGTGTATGTCAGTGTGTGTGTTTATGTGTGTGGGTGTATATTTACGTGTGTGTTTGTCTGTGTGTGTGTGTGTGTGTGTGTGTGTGTGTGTGTGTGTGTGTGCGAGCGTGTATATATGTGTGTGTGTGAGTGTGTATATGTGTGTGTGCACGCGTGTGTGTATATGCGTGTGTGCATGTATGTATGTGTGTGTGTGTTTGTGTGTGAGTATGTATATGTGTGTGGGCATGTATGTATGTGTGTGTGTGTGTGTGAGTGTGTATATGTGTGTGTGCGTGCATGCATGTGTGTGTGTGTGTGAGTATGTATAAGTGTGTGGGCGTGTGTGTGTGTGTGTGTGTGTGTGTGTGTGTGTGTGTGTGTGTGTGTCTGCATGCCTGCAATCCAGGAACTGGGTCACAGTCAATCTTGTGACTCTGCAGCAGCTAGTTTGAGGGACAGGGCGAACACAGCTGGGGAGATGTACAGCTAGGGATCTGAGCACTTCTCTTCTGGGACTATCTGGTTAGGTCACTCATGTAGGTGAGCCATGTTCAGTCCTTGAGGTCTTTCCACAAAACCTAAGGGGGAAGGGGAGTATGGGTTGGTGAGAATACAATGGTGCCATGGGACGGAGGCTGGCAATCTGTTCTTCAGGAGTTGTAGCTGCAGTTTGGAGGGGTAGTAGGACATGACAATTCTGAAGGAGGCCATCACCATATAAGAGGTGAGAATATGGTAAAGAATGGATTAGAAGTGGTTCTAATGGGAGTGGGCTTCACCCATGGTCAGGACCACCCTGACATCAAAGGGTGGGGGAAGTCAGTGTATAACCACACCTGGCATGATCGCCTCACATGCCAGGGGCTAGGTGGAAGGTGGGGGTTTCGGTGGGAGCCTTGAGAGATTCGAAGTCTCCCAGGGTAAGCTGAAAATTTTTGGGCTCATTGGGATGTAAAGATAGAGGCTGGAAGCCATCAGTGGAGGGGTGCTCACTGTTCAATGCGCCGGGCATTGAAAGTGGGCAATGAGCAAACTGTTCAAACTGTGAGTTAGAAATCAGATTCTTTGTTTCCTGATGTCAAGAATCTCACTTTTCCAATTGTGTCACATTTTCCCAACTAGCTCGCCATCACCCATAGTGTGCAGTGGCTGGGTCAATTCAGCCTGTGCATCTAACATTCCATTACACCTTGCAAACATGGTAGTGTAGGTGTTAAGAGATAATGGGAACTGCAGATGCTGGAGATTCCAAGATAATAAAATGTGAGGCTGGATGAACACAGCAGGCCAAGCAGCATCTCAGGTGTTAAGTTGTTCATTATAGATCAATATATTGCATATTTTTGATGTCTGATGTAACTCGGATATTTGAGAGTTCAATCATCCTTGTAACTGTCAAGTTTTGGATTAAAATAAATAATCCTGCAGCACCTGACAATTGATGCAATAGCATCAGGGAATAAGAAAAATCTGCAGCTAATAAGGTCGAAACATTGTCTCACTGTCCTGATAAAGATTTTTTTCCCCTCTGTCTTATGTCCTTTTCACAAAAATTGCAAACTGTGTAAATCACTGCAGAAATAGGGAGAAGTTTAATGTGCAGTTTGTTCCCTTTAGAACAAAAACGGAATTTTAGACATTTCAATTTTGCACATTGGAACATAGGGACTAACTTCACTAATTGCTATTGAGAAACAGACAGCAAGATATATGAATTTCGTTGGATTAACTATTTTAATCTCATCTAAATGTATTTGGTTAAGAGGGAAATACCAATTATGGCCATTGGAAAATGGGAATTCAGAGATGAGAATTTCCAGTAGTCTCACTCAATTCACTGCAGTAAAATTACCCCCAGTGTTATACCTGGGCTACCTCAAATGGAGTGTGGACCTGAAGGCACAATCCTTTATAACTACAATGAATTTATGGCATGATTACTAAACAGGAGATTTTCTTGCAATTGGTGATGGTTGTCATTATAGGTTTGTGACTCTTAGATCAGTGTCTCTCAATTCAGCACATAGGATAACTGTTAAAATGCAACACTCTGCTGTTGATAAATTTAGTTACTGGCATTTGAAACTGTAGTCAGTGAATGGAGAAAATACTTGTTTTCTACAGAGTTCACTAAGGCAGCCTCAAGCTATAATCATTTGCACTAGGTTTCTTTTAAGATTCTAATCCCCTGTGAAGGTTGTGAAACAGAAGGTAGGTTTGAAAGGGCAATGTGCTGACTCAATCCACTCCCTGAGTTAAAAAAAAACACAACAGGAAATTTTATGGAGCCGGAAAAAGTGGCTTGCAGAATGATTTAATGAGATGGGATGCGAATTTTCGATTTCCCGAAGGTGGGAAAATGCAGAGATAAAGTTAATGGTGTGTTTGAGGCATGTGGAGCCTCAAGCCAGCCTGCAGCTGGTTCACACTTGCAATACATTTGCATTCTATGAATACTAATTAAAGAAATCTTTTTGAATTGTTTCCTATGTTCCAGCTAAATTCAGTGGTGTACTAGAATCTTGTGGCATCTGCTTCACAGTTGTTTGAAATTAGCATGTTTTTATTATTAAGTGTGTTTAACTGGTTGGGGCAGCATTTATTACCCACCCACTCGTGTTTAAAGCCAGTAGTCTTCCTTCTTTAATTGTTTGGTAGAAGCTCAGAAAGAGCAAGAGTGAATCAGAGGTTTGGAGGAGTGCAGAGTAGAATTAAAGGCACAAAAGAATGGAAGAGAGATCTGGGGAGGACTGACATTGAGGTTGGGGACATGGAAGAGTGATCAGGGAAGGGCTTTTTGTCCTGGGTATGGTGAGGAGATGGCTGGAGAGAACTGTCAGACAAAGTAAATATATGAGAGCTTTTCATTTTGCAAATATATACTTTATTCATAGAAGGAAATCTTAATGTAAATACACAGTTAATGCGGCCGTTCAGATTTATACTGTTATTACTTACAGAGAATAAAATAAACATTGGTGTTTGCCTTTCTCTACATTTACAATTAACCTCTTGGCATTTAGCTGAGGCATCAGCAGGGTCTGGTTATTGAATGGGCCTCCCGTTTTGCTTTGGCAGAAAGATCTTACACAGTGGTCTTTCCCCACTGTGACTTGGTGGCCGCTGCCCCAAGCTTTACTGCGTCCCTCATAGCACGTAGTGCTGGACCTCGGAATGTACTAGTCTGCAACACTCAGCTGGGGTCAATAGGAAGACCAGCAAGTTTCGGGTGGAACAAAGAGCGTTTTTCACCGTGTTGATGGTCCTCCAGGCACAGTTGATGTTGGTCTCAGTGTACGTCCCGGCAAACAGACCGTCCAGCGTCATGGAGCTGCTTGGGATGAACCAAATGAGAGTTGTAAGATTTGGTGTCAGTACAATCAATGTGGGATCCCAATTCCAGCTGTTGACTAGCAGAGCCCTTATTGGGTTTTGAACTCCCCGACCATTTGACTTACTTCACTCAGGGTGATTTCAGATAATGCCCTTTATAGCGTATGACTGTGATGTGGAGCTTTCCTGTTTGACCATCCTATTTGACAACTCTAAGCTGCTGTGTTGTTTCACATTGAAAAGCTTCTCAATTGTGGAATCACGTGTCCCCTGCACGCCATTGGTATTTTAAATTTTAATTGTATTGTGTACGAATCAGAACAAAGCCAGGCATTGCAAGTGATAAATTTTTATTTTTTTGTGCTCTTGGGAACAGCCTGCTGCTGACAGAAATCTACCACCCGCCACAGAGTCTTCAAGATATTACATAGAACATAGAACATAGAACATTACAGCACAGTACAGGCCCTTCGGCCCTTGATGTTGTGCCAACCTGCCATATCAATCTGAAGCCCATCTAACCTACACTATTCCATGTACGTCCATATGCTTGTCCAATGACAGCTTAAATGTACTTAAAGTTGGCAAATCTATAACCATTGCAGGCAGAGCGTTCCATTCCCTTACTACTCTCTGAGTAAAGAAACTATCTCTGACATCTGTCCTATATCTTTCACCCCTCAATTTATAGCTATGCCCCCTCGTGCTCGCTGTCACCATCCCAGGAAAAAGGCTCTCCCTATCCACCCTATCTAACCCTTTGATTATTTTATATGTCTCAATTAAATCACCTCTCAACCTTCTTCTCTCTAATGAAAACAGCCTCAAGTCCCTCAGCCTTTCCTTGTAAGACCTTCCCTCCATACCAGGCAACATCCTCGTAAATCTCTTCTGCACCCTTTCCAAAGTTTCCACATCCGTCTGATAATGCGATGACCGGAGCTGTACACAATACTCCAAGTGCAGCCGCACCAGAGATTTGTACAGCTTCACCATAACCTCTTGGCTCCGGAACTTGATCCCTCTATTTATAAAAGCTAAAACACTGTATGCCTTCTTAACAGCCCTGTCAACCTGGGTGGCAACTTTCAAGGATCTGTGTACATGGACACCAAGATCTCTCTGCTCATCTACACTACCAAGAATCTTACCATTAGCCCAGTACTTTGCATTCTGGTTACTCCTGCCAAAGTGCATCACCTCACACTTGTCCGCATTGAACTCCATTTGCCACCTCTCAGCCCAGCTCTGCAGCTTATCTATGTCTCTCTGTAACCTACAACATCCTTCATCACTATCCACAACTCCACTGACCTTAGTGTCATCTGCAAATTTACTAACACATCCTTCTACACCCTCATCCAGGTCATTTATAAAAATGACAAACAGCAGTAGACCCAACACCGACCCTTGCAGTACACCACTAGTAACTGGTCTCCAGGATGAACATTTCCCATCAATTACCACCCTCTGTCTTCTTTCAGCAAGTCAATTTCTGATCCTAACTGCTATATCTCCCACAATCCCATTCCTCCGCATTTTGTACAATAGCCTACTGTGGGGAACCTTATCGAATGTCTTGCTGAAATCCATATACACCACATCAACCAGTTTACTCTCATCTACCTGTTTGGCCACCTTCTCAAAGAACTTGATAAGGTTTGTGAGGCACGACTTACCCTTCACAAAACCGTGCTGAATATCCCTAATCAAATTATTATTTTCTAGATGATTATAAATCCTATCTCTTATAACCTTTTCCAACACTTTACCAACAACTGAAGTAAGGCTCACTGGCCTGTAATTACTAGGGTTGTCTCTACTCCCCTTCTTGAACAGGGAAACCACATTTGCTGTCCTCCAGTCGTCTGGCACTATTCCTGTAGACAATGCTGAGTTAAAGATCAATGTCAAAGGCTGGGCAATCTCCTCCCTGGCTTCCCAGAGGATCCTAGGATAAATCCCGTCTGGCCCAGGGGACTTATCTATCTTCACACTTTGTTGGATTTCTAATACCTCTTCCTTGTGAACCTAAGAAGAATAAATTGAAACCACAATGCACTCATGCTTGTAGAGACGGACTTTTAGGCTAAGCAGATGAGAAGACCATTAAGTCTAATGCACAATAGTACAGTTGCTTATTTTAAAAACTTCTATGCCAAATCATATGCTACAATTTTCATTTACATAATTGGAACAAATGTACAATTATACTAAAACAAACTCCATAAAGATGGCAACTGAGAGCCACATGACTTAATTCACTGCGAGCCAATAGGAGACAGACTATTTTATCTCAATATTAATGACAAAATGAACCAGTAGGACTTCAAATACCTCCTTTGACAATACAATGGGACGTCAAAAGGTGTTAAGATGCAAGGTTTCCAAAGTAAGGAAGACATTAGACCAGCATCTACAGGGAATTCCAGCATAATTGATTTTGGTTTGTGGGACAGTGATTCATCAAAAGTCAACATTGCAAGCATCTCAAGTTTGATCTTTTAAACTGTGAAATAACCAAAAATAACACTGATGAGACGCATGAAGATTCTCAACAAGATGAGGAGAAAAGGGAAATTAACCTCGGGCTGCTGTATTGAAACCAGGCAATGATGCACAACATGCAGTGCTATTTAAAAAAAGAGTTAAAAGGTGCCAAGGCCTTCTTCTCGAATCTGTTCTGTTCATCCACTTGGAAGAAGCCATCGCAGCTTCTGAATTCTCTCTTAAGTTTTTAACTCCACCTCTGAGGGACAAAACTGCAAGCAGGTAACAACGTGCAATAATTGTAGATTGAACTGGTTTGCCGCTTTCTGGTATCTTTCAACCTTAAAAATCATTCAGGTTTTCGGGAGATTCTCTCTTACTAATTTATTTATTAGGTCGTGCAGTCACATAGCAACAAAATCAATTGCATTTGTATTGACATATACAATATTTAGAGTCCCATTACAGTAGAATTAAAAGAATTCAGTAATTTCCTAAATCATCAACTTTCCACTAAAATGTCATGCCACAACATACAAGGAAAACGTTAACTTCTGAGACTTGACAGTATGTAAATTAGCACTTATAATCTTTGTATATAGACTTATCGAATGACTATCACATACTTATGTAATAAATTTCAACAGTTGTTATGTAATATATTAACATTTGATTTTATTTTCAAATTGATGTTTTGCTGGTGGTTATTTGTTTTCTTTATTTCACAAGATGCAGACACCAGTGGCAAAGCCTGCATTTGTTGCCCAGGTTGCTATTAAACTGAATAGTTTTATAGGAACATAGGAGCAGAGGTAGACCATTCAGCCCCATCAGCCCGGTCCACCACTGAGAATCATAGAACCATACTGTATGGAAACAGGCCCTTCAGTTCATCCCATCCGTACTGACCAGGTATACTAAATTGAGCTCGTCCCATTGGCTTGCATTTGGCTCATATCACTCTAAACATTTTCTATTCATGTTCATGTCTGAATGGCATTAAGTGTACCCGCCTCTCCCACTTCCTCTGGCAGCTCATCCCACACAAGCACCATCCTCTGTGTGAAAAAGTTGCCTCTCAGGTCCATTTTAAATCTTCCCCTCTTAAACCTATTTCCTCTAGTTTTGGACCGTTCAAAAAAAGGCGTTGGCTATTCAACTTATCTATGCCCTCATATTTTTATAAACCTCCATTAGATCACCCCTCAGCCTCTGATGGTTGGTGGGGTGGGGAGGGGGAAGTCCCAGCCTATTGAGCCTCTCCTTACAACTCAAACCCTTCAGTCTCAGCAACGTCCGTGTAAGCTTTTTTAGACCCTGTTCAATTTAACAACATCCTTCCTATAAAAGGGTGACCAGAATTGTGTGCAGTATTCCAAAAGTGAACTCACCAAAGACTTGTACAGCTGTAACATGATGTCCCAACCTCTATACTCAAAGCTCTGACTAGTGAAGGCAAGCATACCGAATGCCTTCTTTTGCCACCCTGTCCGCCCGTGACACCATTTTCAAGGAACTATGAACTCACACCCCTAGGGCCCTCTGTTCAACAACAATCTTCAGGGTCTAACCATTAACTGTGTAAGCCCTGCATTGGTCTGCCTTACCAAAATGTAACACCGATTTACCTAAATTGAACTCCACCTGCCACTCCTTATAATATGGGCCCAGCTGATCAAGATCTTGTTGTACACTGTGATAACATTCTTCGTTTTCAATATACTACAAATTCTGGTGTCAGCTGCAAACTTATTAGCCACACTTTTCTAGTCTCATCCAAACTACTGACCAGAAATGACTGATCACCGTGGAAATTATTCCTACATATTTCAGCTCTCAACTTCAAAGGGCAGTTAAGAGTCAACCACTTTGCTGTGGGTCTGGAACAATACGTAGGCCATATCAAGCAAGGTCAACAGATTTCCTTGTCTAAAAGGTCAACAGATTTCCTTGTCTAAAAGACAACTGTGAACCTGACAGCATTTGATGGCTATTAATGATGGCTTCACAATTACTCAGTCCAGCGTTGTAATTCCAGATTTTATTCTTTGAACTCAAATTCCAGCAACTGCCTGTGTAGAAGCAGAAGGCATCCAACCAGGTAGTTTAATAAGTAAGTCATAGAGAATGGAGCCTGATTGGCTCAAGGTGTAGCAATCAATGTATAAGAAATGGGAGACAAGAAGTAGACAAAAGGTTTGAGGAACAGAAAGCTATTAAGGTAAAGAGACTGGAAAATGTTAGACATGGTGATGACAAGGTCATGAAAGGTCAGGATGTAAAAGTAAAATTGGAGTTGTTGGAAAATGTTTGTTGTTTAAGTACAAACATAAAACTATACCTTGTGGAGTTCTTCACACCATTGCCATAACTGCATGTTTGCTACAAATACAGTTTGTCCCTTTATGATTATGTGTAAATTATCTTCAATGACATCTGTGGGAAATTTTAACCTAAACGTAGACTTTAAAAATCAGATAGATAAAGACAGTCTACATGAGCTGTTCACAGAATGTTTTCAGTAAACTTCCTGAAGCCAAACAATAGGCTTTACTAAATACATTATTGCCCAATCAAATAAGATTAATAGCGTCTTTATAGTGAAGGTGCTCCCAGGCAGTGATTAAAATACAGTTGAATTGTATAGTCTTATTGGAGGGAAAGAAGTGAGTCTAAAACTAGTATTTTAAACTTAAATAACAGCAATTAAGGGGGCATGAAAGCATAAGTGAATTGGCAAATTAGATGAACGTACATGTCAACAGAGATAAACTGGCAGACATTTAAGGGGATATTTCAGGATACATGAAATAGGAACATTCTAAAGAGAAATAAAAATTTGAAAGGAAGGGCCCACCATCCGTGGTTAACTAAGCAAAAACTACAGACAGTATTAAACTTATTGAAAAAGCATTTCATTCCACAAAGATGGTGGCAAGTCAGAATGTAAAATACAACAAATTACAAAAAGATTAATAAGGAGGAAAAGAAGTAGAGTACAAGAGAAAGCTAGCAAGAGTTTCTACAAATATTTAAAGAAAAGCAAGTTAAAGTAAATCGTAGAACATGAGTCTCTGCAATTGCTTATCAAAAACAAGAAGATATCAAATGGATTGAACAAGTATTTTGCATTAGTCTTCACTATCGAGGATGTCAATACTATTTGAACAGCTGTAACTCAGGAAATAGAATGAGCAGAGAATTCAGGAAAATTATAGTATCACCAGGAAAGGGGTACAGAGCAAGCTGTGGGATGGGATGTTGTTGGCTGGGCCAGAATTCATAGTCCAGCCCTAGCTGTCATTGAGAGTGTGGTGGTGAGTTGCCTTCTTGAACTGCTGCAGTCCACGAGCTGTAGGTAGACCCATGTCACTGAAACAGAATTCCAATATGCTAGCTCAGTGAGACTGAAGGAAGAGCAATATACTTCCAAGTCGTGATTAGTGAGTGACTTGGAGGAGAACTTGCATGTGGTGGTGTTCCCATGTATCTGCTGCCCTTGTCCTTCTAGATGGAAGTGGTTGTGGGTTTGTAAGGTGCTGTGTATTAAGCCTTGGTGAATTTCTGCAGTTCACCATGCAGATGGTACACAGTACTGCAACTGATTATTGGTGGTTGAGGGAGTCAATGTTTTTGAACATTGTACCAACCAAGTGGATTGTTTTGTCAGGGACAGTGTCAAGCTTCTTGAGTGTTATTGAAACTGCACTCATCGAGATAAGTCAGATGTATTGCATCATACTCTTGACTCGTGCCTTATAGATAGTGGCCAAGCTTTGTGGAGACAGGAGGTAAATTACTTGATGCAGTATTCCGAGCCTCTAATGTGCTTTTCTAGCCACAGTCTTTATATGGCTGGTGTCCAGTAGTGTGAAGTGGGCTACTTCAAAATCTGAGGAGCTGTGAATAGAGTCCCACCTGCGTAACCTTTGCACATAAAAGACAATTAATTCCTCCATACTCGGACTCACCCTAGTGAACCTCCGCTGAATGGACTCCAATGAAACAGTATCTTTCCTTAAATAAGGGGATCAAAACTGCCCACAGTATTCAAGGTGTGATTTGGCCAAGAAATTAAGCAGTTGCAATGAGACTTCCCTACTCTTACACTCCAACTCCCTTGAAATAAGAGCTGACATTCAACGAGCCTTCCTGGTTACTTGCTGCACTTGTGTGTGCTAGCTTTCAATATTTCATGCACAAGTATCCCAAAGTCCCTTTCTATTGCAGCTTTCTGCACTGTTTCTTCATCTAAATAACTTTTCCTTTTGCTCTGCTTTCCAAAATGAACTTTATATTTTCCCACATTTTACTCCATTTGCAAACATTTTGCCCATATACTTAATCTATCAATGCTCCTCTAAATTGTTTGTATCCCTCCTGCAACTTGCCTTTCCACCTAAAGTTTGCTCACAATTTGGATCTTTTGAAAGTGAAGAGCTTAAATTCCTTTGTATAGAAGACAGAATTTTATTTGCCTGGAGCACACCTCCTCCCACCCACCTTCCTGCAAAAATGCCATCCTCTATTCCCAATTCCTTTGCCTCCACCGCATCTGCTCTCAGGATGAGGCATTCCACTCCCAAACAACTCAGATGTCCTCATTTTTCAAGGACCACAACTTCCCCCCACCTCTGTGGTCCAGAACATCCCTCGACCGTGTCTCCCACATTTCCCGCAACTCATCCCTCACACCCCTCCCCGCAATAACAACCAAAACAGGATCCCCCTCGTCCTGACATACCACCCCACCAACCTCCAGATCCAACACATGATCCTCCAACCCTTCCACCATCTGCAATCCGACTCCAACACCAAAGACATTTTTCCCTCCCCACCCTTATCTGCTTTCCGGAGGGACCACTCTCTCCATGACTCCCTTGTCCGCTCCACACTCCCCTCCAGCCCCACCACACCTGGCACTTTTCCCTGCAACTGCAGGAAGTGCTACACCTGCCCCTACACCTCCCCTCTCAACCCCATTCATAGGCCCCAAGAAAAATTTCCACATCAAGCAGATGTTCACCTGCACATCTGCTAATGAATGTGTTGGCGAGTTGGCAGGTAAGTAAACCTACAATGCTGTTTAAGGAGGAAGTGTCAGGATTTTAATCCAGTGACAGTGATAGAACTGTCCTAGAAACAGAAAGTAGGAACAGAAGTAGGCCCTCAGACTTCTCTGCCACTCAAAGTGATCATGGCTGATCTTCCAACTCAGCACCCAGTTCGCGCTTTCTCCCTTTACCCTTCAAAGTCTTTAGCATCAAGGACTATATCCAACTCCTGCTTGAAAACATTTAACATTTTGGCCTCAACCACTTTCTGTGGCAGAGGATTCCATCGGCCCACACTTCTGTGAGTGAAGAAATTCCTCATCTCAATCCCAAATGGCCTCGCCCGTATCCTCAGACTGTGATCACTGGTTCTGAACTCCCCAGTCATTAGGAACATCTTTCTTGTGTTTACCCTTTCTAGTCCTATTAGACTTTTACAGGTTTCTATGAGATTCTATGCGCAATCATCTAATCAATCCAGTCTCTCTTCAAATGCCAATCCTGCCTTGCAAGAAATCTGGCTGGTAAATCTTCACTGCACTTCCTGCACAACTAGACTATCCCTCCTCAGATAAAAAAGACCAAAACTACACACAATACTCCAGACGAAGCCTCACCAAGGCCGTGTACTCAAATCCCCTCGTAATGACAGCCAACATGCTGAGGTGTCAGTGCAGGAGCACTTTGGGGCAAGTGATCGTAGTTCTATTCTTAGTTTTAAAATAATTATAGAAAAGGATAGACGTGATCAGTAAGTTAAAGTTCTAAGTTGGAGTAAGGCCAATTTTAGCACTACTAGGCAAGGCCTTTCAAAAGTTGATTGGGGTGGGGGAATGGATATTCGCAGATAAAGGGATGACTAGCAAGTAGGAAGCCTTCCAAAATGAGATAATGAGAGTCCAGAGACAGTAAGTTCCTATTAGGGTGAACCGCAGGTTGGTGTAGGAATGCTGGATGACTACAGAAACTGAGGTTGTGGTCAAGAAAAAGAAGGAAGCGTATAGACAGCAGGTTTGAGTGAACACCCAGAGGAGTATAGAGCAATCAGAGTATGCTTGAGGAAATCAGGAGGACAAGAAAGGGGCATGAGATAGCTTTGTTGAATGGGGTTAAGGAGAATCCAAAGAGTTTCTACAAATACATGAAGGACAAAAGAGTAACTAGGGAGAGAACTTGGTCCCTTAAAGATCAGCAATGGTGTCTATATATGGACCCACAGGAGATAAACGAGGTTCTAAAGGAGTATTTTGCATCAATGTTTACTGGAGATGGAGAAAAATATGGAAGCTAGAGAACTTGGGGAAATAAATAACAATATCTTGAAAAGTTTCCATATTACAGAAGAGGTGGTGCTAGACATCTTAAAATGCATAAAGGTGGCAAATCCCTGGGACCAGATCATGTATACTGTAGAACTTTATGTGAAGCTAGGGAAGTGATTGCTGGGCTCTTTGCTGAGATAGTTGTATCATCAATAATTATGGGTGAGGCTCCAGAAGACAGGAGATTGACTAACATGGCACCATTATTTAAGAAAGGTAGAAAGGAAAAGCCAGGGATCTATAGACCAGTGAGCCTGACATGAGTGATAGGCAATTTGTTGGAGAGGATTCTGAGGAACAGGATTTACATATATTTGAAAAGGCAAAGAGTGATTAGGGATAGTCAAGGTGGCTTTATGCATGGGAAATTGGGTCTCACAAACTTGATTGCGTGTTTTGAAGAACAGACCAATAGGATTAATGAAGGCAGAGCTGTGGTGTGGACTACATGGACTTCAGTAAGGCATTCAAAAAGGTTCTGCATGGTAAACTGGTTAACAAGGTTAGACCACATGGAATACAGGGAGAGCTAGCTATCTGGATACAAAGCTGGCTCGGAGGTAGGCGACAGAGAGCGGTGGTGGAGGGTTGCTGGAGGCCTGTGACCAGCTGTGTTCACAAGGATCGGTGCTTGGCCATTGCTTTTTGTTATTTATATAAATGATTTAGATGTGAGAATAGGAGGTATGGTTAGCAAGTTTGCAGATGACACCAAAATTGGTGGTGTAGTGGACAACGAAGGAGGTTACCTCAGAGTACAACTGGACCTTGATCAGATGATCCGATGGGCTGAAGCGTGGCGGATGGAATTCAATCAGGATAAATGTGAGGTGCTACGTTTTGGTAGGGAAAATCAGGCCAGGACTTGCACAATTAATGGTAAGGCCCTGGGGATTGTCATTGAACAAGGAGACCTTGGAGTGCACATTCATAGATACTTTAAAGTAGAATCGCTGGTAGATAGGAGAGTGAAGAAGGCATTTGGTATGCTTGCCTTTATTGGTCATTGCATATAGGAGTTGGGAAGTCATGTTGCAGCCGCACAGGACATTGGTTCGGCCACTTTGGGAAACTGCATTCAATGCTGGGCTCCTTGCTATAGGAAAGATGGTGTTAAACTTGAAAGGGTTCATTAAAGATTTGCAAAGATGTCGCCAGATTTGGAGGGTTTGAGCTATAGGGAGAGGCTGAATAGAGTGGGGCTATTTTCTTTGGAGCGTCAGAGGCTGAGGAGTGACCTTACAGAAGTTTATAAAATCATGATGGGCATGGATAGGCTGCCATGATGTGGTGATGTGGGTATTAGACTGGAGTGGACCAAGTTATAATCCAACAGCTTTATTTAAAATCATTAGCTTTCATAATGCTTCTCCTTCTTCACATTAAGCGGAGGGAGGCGCACAGGCACAGACTAAATGTAGGTAGAAAGATAATGACAAGATTGTTCAAGGTAATTTCCACTCCCCCTCCCATTCCTCAGATTGCATGTCCATCCTGGGCCTCCTGCAGTGCCACAACGATGCTACCCAAAGGTTGCAGGAACAGCAACTCATGTCCACTTGCAGCCCAATGGTATCAATGTGGACTTCACAAGTTTCAAAATCTCCCCTCCCCCCACTGCATCCCAAAACCAGCCAAACTCATCCCCACCTCCCTAACCTGTTCTTCCCTTCACCTATCCCCTCCTCCCACCTCAAGCCGCACCCCCATTTCCTACCTACTAACGTCATCCCGCCACGCGCCCGCCCTTGACCTGTCTGTCCTCCCTGGACTGACCTATCTCCTTCTGACTTACACTCACCTTTAGTGGTTCCATCCCTGCCTCTTTGACTTGTCTGTCTCCTCTCCACCTATCTTCTCCTCTATCCATCTTCAGTCCTCCTCGCCCTCTCTCCCTATTTATTTCAGAAAAGTCTTCCCCTCCCCCATTTCTGATGAAGAGTCTAGGCCAGAAACATCAGCTTTCCCGGTCCTGAGATGCTGCCTGGCA
The DNA here is from genome assembly GCF_030684315.1 of Stegostoma tigrinum. Lineage (NCBI taxonomy): Eukaryota > Metazoa > Chordata > Chondrichthyes > Orectolobiformes > Stegostomatidae > Stegostoma > Stegostoma tigrinum. The sequence continues at coordinate 75,562,910 of NC_081356.1, forward strand.
TGCTGTGTTCATCCAGGTCCACACCTTGTTATGAACGGAGATAAACCAAATGCCTGGGACAACATGAGCAGGTATCAGAGTTGCATGACAAAGGCCTAACGAAAGTAACAAATAATCAAAATCTGTACAAACCAATTAAGGTGGAGTACAATAATCACAATTAGCTATTGAAATACCTGGAATTATCCTGCCATTATCTCGCTGCCTGCATATTCTGTGCCTGTGCACCTCCCTTCACTTCACTTGATGAAGGAGCAGCACGCCGAAAGCTTAAATAAACCTGTTGGAATATAACTTGGTGTCAGATGACTTCTGACTACGGATACGGTGAATAGTCAGTACTTTGCCTCAAGGTAGGAGAGTCTAAAATTAGAGGTTATAGATTTAAGGCATTGGGGGAAAGACATAAAAGGGACATAAGGGGCATTTTTTTCCTCCTTAATAAGGGATAGAAAGAACTGCCGATGCTGGAGTCAGAGATTACATAGTGTGGAGGTGGAGGAGCACAGCAAACCAGGCAGCAGAGAAACAGGAAAGTTGACATTTCAGGTTGGGACATTTCTTCAGAAATGGGGGAGGGAAGGGAGCTCAGAAATAAAGTGAGAGAGGAGGGGTGGACTATCTCACGTCCCCTTTATACCCTCCTGACTTCTCGCTTACTTATACTCCTACCGGCCTTACACTCCTCTAGGGATTCACTCAAACCTTACTGTCTATACATAACATATGTTTCCTTCCTTTCCTTGACCAGAATCTCAATTTCTCTAGTCATTCAGCATTCCTACACCTCAGAGCCCTTCCTTCATCTTAACAGAAACATGTGGTCTCTAGACGCTCATCTTCTCATTTTTCAGGGCGTCCCACTTGCTAGCCATCCCTTTACTTGCGAATATCCACCCCACCCAATCAACTTTTGATAGTTCTTCCCAAAACCATCAAAATTGGTCTTCCTCCAACTAAGAACTTGAACTTTCAGATGGGATGAGAAGAAATCTCTTCACCCAGACAGTGGTGAGCCCGTGGAATTCATTACCAAAGAAAATGTTGAGGCCAAAACATTGTTTTTGGCAATGAGGTAGATATAACTCTTGTGGCTAAAGAGATCAAGGTACTTTTGGGTTGGGCACACTGGGATGAGGGAAAAGGGATTAGGGTACCCAGGTTGATGATCAGCCATGATCACATCGAATGGCAGAGGGGGCTTAATGGATTGAATGGACTACTCTTGTTCTTACCTTCTATGCTTCTATGTAACTTCTTCAATCTGACGAATGCATGAATGTTGATTTACTGTCACTTGTACTCTATAACGAACAACACAGTAAAATACAGTGAAAAGCTTTAACTGTTGTCACAATCTGGCACTATTTGAATATTTTAAGAATGAAAAGACAAAGCTGAAAGAAAGTCCATCTTCACTCTATTGTCTCCACCGTGAGTCTCGAGCCAGCCGACCAATCACACCTAAGTTGCCATTCCTCCACAGCCTGTGCCAGACTCACCAATTTTGGAATTGCCACTCTTATCACAACAGACGTTGGAGGAACGCACTATCTTTCTCTGATTCCATTACTTCACTGGTCACAAGATATATTTTAAATGATAAAGTACTTTATCTAGATTAGATTCAGAATTGAAAGTAAATTTGTCAAATAAGTTTTTCTTTAACAATCAAGACAATTATTGATTTATTATAACAAACTGCTTTATTAAACATGATGCAAAGTTGTTACCAGTTTGAAATATGGAAGTATAAATAATAGCCCTTCTAAATAATTTAGCCCACATGCCTACATGCTGGTTATAGATAAGGACATTTTCTCTACAATGAATAATTTTAAATAATAAGTAGATTGACTACTTAATCGCTAATTCGTAAAGAAAAAGGATAAGTTATAAAATGTTTGCCGATGCCTTTTGGCATCTTACTTAGCTTAATTTTTCTCTTCCAATAAGGACCTTTTGGTTTGGCTTCCCGCTACACATGGATAAGTGTTGTTAGATATGTGCAGTTGTCATTGTGATCTTTTCAAAAGCAGTTATTTCAGGAGCTATTGGGAAGAAGCCATAAACCCAGGGATGTGACCTCTTTATAAATGAATGATAAAAAAAAACAAATCTAGGAATCTCTGTCATCTTTCAAAAGAATTAGCTTTCACAGTAGAAACCAAAAGAACCGGAGATGCTGTAATTCAGAAGCAAAAACAAAAATTGCTGGAAAAACTCAGCAGGTCTGAGGAAGGGTCACTGGTCCTGAAGCATTAACTCTGATTTCTACAGAAATTGCTGGAAAAGCTCAGCAGGTTTGGCAGCATCTATGGATAGAAATCAGAGTTAGTGCTTCAGGTCCAGTGACCCTTCCTCAGACCTGCTGAGCTTTTCCAGCAATTTCTGTTTTTGCTTCTAATTTATAAAATATTTTAAACACGAGCCTTCAGAAGTATTAATAACTGAAGCATTTCTGCAATGAATATTTCATTCTTAATGCTAATCATTCTTCTATATGCTGTTTTGAATTGATGTACTGACCAGCATGTAGCCCTGCAGGAAACTACTTATCGCATGATTCATTACTAATGTAAATATGACAATGGTAACTGATAACTTACTTTTAAAAACTGACTTTTAAAATGCTTTGCATTTACCACAGATTATACTCTGGCAAATCTTGTCTTCACTTTGATGGACTAGCAGGAGAAGAAGAAAATTGTAAATTCTCTATTTTGTATTCTAGTCCATAAAACTGACATTTCCTAACATCCAAAATGTTGGTCATGGAAATATCAGCTATTGCATAAAGTCTGTCATTTAGTTGCGATAATTTGTGCATCACAATTCAGGCACTTTGTATTCACCTAGATCATTGCAATCTCCTTCGAAAGGCAGAATAAAGATGCAATTGGCCTCCCAAAGTGCAGCACCTCACACATACCCAGACTAAACTCCATCTGCCATTTCTCTGCCTTTATCTGCAACTGACCTATATCCCACTGCATTCTATGTCAACCATCTACACAGTCTATAACTTCACCAATCTTTGTATCATCTTACTAACCCACCCATCTACATTTTCATCCAAGTCATTTATACATATTACAAATAGCAGAGGTCTCAGTACTGATCTCTGCAGAACACCACTAGTCATGGACTTCCAACCTGAAAAACACCCTTCCACCTCAACTCTCTGCCTTCCATTGGTAGGCCAATTCTGAATTCATGCGGCCAAGTCACTGCGGATCCCATGCATCTTAACCTTCTGCATGATACTACCATGAAGCAATTTGTCAAAAGCCTTACTAAAATCCATGTAGGCGCATTCATTGTTCTACCTTCATGGATCACCTTTGTCACCTCCTCAAAACGTTCAATCAAGTTAGTAAGATATGACCTGCCCTGCACAAAATCACGTTGACTATGCCCAATTAAGCCATGTTTTTTCAAGCGTGAGTAAATCCTATCCCTAAGAATTATCTCCAATAGCTTCCAAACCACCGACGTGAGACTCACTAGTCCACAGTTTTGTGGATTATCCCTATTTCCCTTCTTGAACAGAGGAACAACATTAACTACTCATCAGTAGTTCGGGACCTCTCCAGTGGCTAGTGAGGACACAAAGATCTACGTCACAAAGCCCCAGCAATCTCCTCTCTTGCCCCTCTCAATAACCTGGAGTAGATACTATGGGACCTTGGGGACTGACCTTGATGCTCTTCAAGAGACCAAACAACCACTTCTTTCCTGATCTCAAAATTCCCTTGCATATTAGTATGTTCCACACAAACCTCACTATCCTCCATATCCTTCTCCTGAGTAAATACTAATGCAAAGTACTCATTTAAGATCTTGTCCACATCATCTGCCACCAAGCACAAGTTCCCTCTATCCTTGGGTGGTCCTTCATCCTAGTTATCCTTTTGCTTTTAGTGTATGTATAGAATGTCTTTTAACCCTGATTGCCAGGGTCATTTCATGTGCCTTCTTGCTCTCCTAATTCCCTGCTTTCTTTATATTCCTCAAGGGCCCTACTCGAATTTAGCTTCCTAAACCTTACCTCTGCTTATTTTTCCCTTTTGTCTAAATTCACAACCTCCCTCAATATCCAAGGTCCCTTATCTCGCCATCCTTATCCTTCCTCCTTACTGGAACATGCCAATCCTGAACTGTCATCTGCAGGTCTTTAAGCAACTTCCACATGTGAAATGTGTACTTGCCCGATAACAACTCTGCCCAGTTAATGCTCAGTGGCTCCTGCCTAATACTGATGTAATTTGCCCTCCCCCAGTTGAGTACATTCCTGCATGGTTGTGACTTATCTTTATTCACAGCTATCTTAAAAGGTAAGGAATTATTATCACTATTTCCAAAATGGTCTCCCACTGTAAGGTCAGACACTTGGCCGAACTCATTAGCTAATACAAGGTCCAATATGGCCCCTTCTCTAGTTGGACTATCCACATACTATTTTAAGAAACCCTCTTGGATGCACTTAACAAATTCTGTCCCGTCTAAACCTCTTGTTCTCAGGGAGTCCCAGTCAATAAAGGGTAAGTTAAATTCACCCACCATAATAACCCTGTTTTTGTTGCATCTTTCCATAATCTGCCTACATATCTGTCTACTTCGCACCCATGGGTTTACAGTTCCTGCCAACCAACAGAATGTTATTGTGAAGCATATAGTAATAAAAGCCATCAGTCAAAGGTCTGAGATAATGGGGACTGCAGATGCTGGTGAATCCGAGATAACAAAATGTGGAGCTGGATGAACGCAGCAGGCCAAGCAACATCTCAGGAGCACAAAAGCTTTTTAGACGTTTCGGGACCAGACGCTTCATCAGAAAAGGGGGATGGGGAGAGGGTTCTGAAATAAATACGGAGAGAGGGGGATGCAGACCGAAGATGGATAGAGGAGAAGATAGGTAGAGAGGAGAGTACAGGTGGAGACGTAGGGAGGGGATAGGTCAGTCCGGGGAGAACGGACAGGTCAAGGGGGCAAGATGAGGTTAGTAGGTAGGAAATTGGCGTGCGGCTTAGGTGGGAGAATGGGATAGGTGACAGGAAGAACAGTTAGGGAAGCAGGGACGAGCTGGGCTGGTTTTGGGATGCAGTGGGGGGAGTCGAGATTTTGAAGCTTGTGAAATGTGTCAAAATTGCTAAGTTGCTAAATCTACACTATGTGTACAAATGCATGGTGCATTATTGGTAAAATTTCTGGAGCAACATTATGTTATTTGTAAAGGTTGGACCTAACAGTTATGTGAATATAAATGTGAATCTAGGAGTGCCACATTCACTACTACACTGTAGTCACATGCTAATTAACAACATATTAATCCACCAGCCACATGGAAAACTTAAAGGCAGTTGGAAGCTCCAGCAGTTTCAGCCTAAGATGTGATCATTTATAATATACGAAAATGTCTATTCATATAAATGAGATCTGAAATAATGTTACGTGGTGGTTTTTAATATCGTTGTGCTGAGGTAACATACACTTTTACCGTACACGTCACGCAGTATATTCACAAAAGAACACCATCCAGCAGTGCTATCTCTAAAACCACAACTCTTGATAAATTAGGCACATTGCTTGACTGCACACCAGTCAAGAGACCTGCTGGAATGCTGACACAGGGCACCTGAAATTCCTGGGTGACTTGTAAAATTAATGTCTCAGCGGATCTAAATATATTACTTTTGTTTTATCGAACTGTTAAATATGCCACCTGTTAAATGTGTCACCTGAGGTAAAGCAGGAGAGTGAAACTAATTGGTCATTCTTTTAGCACGTCTGCAGAGGCGTGATGGACTGAAAAATCTCCCTTCTGAGTTGTTTGCTTCTCTGATTCTTCAGAACATTCACTGGTGCAATTGTTACTTAGAGCCACAAACTGTTATTATAGGGTTCACTAAGCCGTGACTGACAGCGTAGTTGTTAGAGAATAGATCCTTCCTTGTAATTTTTTTATCTTTACAGGGTCATTCTCTGAATGTGTTGAAATATATTTCAGAAATGGTAGCTTTTCTCTTTTGGCAGTTTGGATATCTAATAAGAATACAGTGTACAATACTGACATTCAAAAGAAGAATTAAATAGGAAATCTCTGGGAGAATTTGCAATCCCACGTGAACGCACCTTCAGCTGCACAGATTTCATTTTAATGAGCAGCAAACCTGTCAAAAAAAATGTATGTAGCAAAAGAATTACTATTTTAGTAAACAAGTTACCACAGCAACCGACTTTTTTTCTACGATGTAAATATCTTTAATCAGCAATCAGCATTGGAAACAATGATTGCTTTTTGAATATAAAAGCTATGATTCAAAGCTTTGTTGCTTATCAGCACTTCACATGTTTTTGGTTTGTGGAAGAGGTTAAAAGTAATTTTCTGTGGAAATCAGATTCTGTGGAAAACATGCAGGGCGTGTAAGAAGTGAAGGGCTCCCTCATTTTCGGAAAATAGTTAGTTCCCCCAAGATTGGTAAAACAATATTGAAGTGTTCCCACATTTCTATATTTCATTCATTGGGCTTACTGCAGGAATAATATCTTCAAATTTGGAGTCCATTTTCCATTTAACTTTCAGTAAATAGAAAATTAATTTGCAGGTATGTAAATCTGTTTAATCTCATTTTTTACTAACCTGAACGTTTCCTCGAACAAGTACTATCTTCCGTATGGCATAAAAAAACCACTAATTTTCTGCAATGTATTCAGCCAGCTGGCAGATGCAGCTTGATTCTAACATGTATCACAGTTTTAGATACTGGCGAATTTGAACAGTTTTGAAATCAGTTTTCAAGGCAGCACTATTTGCAAAGTCAAACATTTTTGGGTTGATTTTATCTTAGGTGTTTTGCTTGTAAAGTATTATCTGTTGGTTTATCATGATCCTGAATTATTTAGGTTAACCAGTGACGATACACATTTCTGAAAACAAAGATACAATTGTGAACATGGAGTGAGGTTGCAACATTTCTGTGAATTGCTGTGTTTTAAAAATATAAATTTGAAAGTGAGGATTTCAAATTTATGACTATTAGTAAATGTGTACTCATATTTCCTATGGAAAATGCAAGAAGTACGTTACAAGTTAATTGGCAACTGGATGAGACATTTCAGGTGCATCTTGCATCATGACAGTCTTATGTTTAGCATCAAAATTGTTTTGTAGAAGTAACTGCTGTGGTATGGAATAGAACCAAATCTAAGAGAGTAGGTCACAAGCCATCCATATTTTTAGGTTCAACAGCAACAAGCATTTATATATTGCCTTAGGCATAGAAAGAGGATTCACAAAATCATTATCAAACAAAATTTTACATGGACTGCATAAGCCGATGTTAAGACAGGGAGCAAAAGCTAGATAAAATAAATAAACTCCAAGAAGCATCAGAATGGAGGAGAGAGGTGAAATGGCAGAGTCGTTTGCAGAAGGCACACTGAAGCTTATTTTCTAGGCAACTGAAGACTGATTTATTTAGGGACAAGAGAAAGGTTACAACCAAAGGAGTGCAGGTATCTCAGAGTATTACACGACTGGAGAAGATTGCAGGGCTGTGGGACAAGTGGAATGAGAATTTTAAACTTGTGGTGTTGCTGGATTAGGAATCAATTTTGATAACAAGTATAGTGGATAAATAAGAGTTGATCTGAGTGAGAACATAAGCAGCAGAACTTTGGATATGTCCAAGATCATCGACTGGACAGGATAGGAAGTCAACTCAGAGTGTGAAACAAAACTAAAATATTGTGGATGCTGAAGGTATGAAGTAAAAACAGAAAATACTGGAAATATTCAACAGGTCAGGCAACATCTGTAATTGATGGCTTTTACATAAACATGAAAGTAGATGTGTACATAGTCAAACCAGGAGCGTAGGATCATCATTTTTTACATTGTGATCTTGCTTTAAAGTGATTAAGGTTTATCAGTAAATTCTTAAATTATTCTGGTAAAATTCTGCTGGCCTTTTCTGTGCCCGCTCATTCCTAACTCCACTCATAAATTTCAGAGGCATTTATTTTGCATCGATAGCATCAAAAGTATTTTGCTTTTATGTACATACGTTTTGCATCTTCTCACAAAAAATGCTAAAACATAGCGTGGATGGGGGTGGGGGAGAATTGGGAGAACAAGCTACCCAACGAGGGAGTCAGTGGTGTAGTTGCAATGTCATTGGGCTCGCAATTTCAGAGTCTCAGGCCAATGCTCTGAGATCATGGGTTCTTATCACGTCACTATAAATGGTGAAAATTTAAATTTGATTAAAAATCTGGAGGAAATGACCTGGCCTAATGGTGATAGTATAACCTTGCCGACGTCATTATTTTGATACAAAAATTTGGAAACTCAGCTAATGTTCTAGGGACCACAGTTTGAATCCCACCACGGCAGTTGATAGAATATGATGGTGGATGATTTTAAATATTCACCACCAAGAGTGGTTCCGCACCAGCACTACTAATCAGGATGGTTGGGTCTAAAAGGTCATAGCTGCCAGATTTGGCCTGCAGCAGGTCATGAGGGAACCAACAAGAGGGAGAGATGTACTAGGCCTCATCCTTACCGATCTGCTGACTACAGATGCATCAGTCCATGACAGTATCGGTAAGAGTGACCACTCATAGTTCTTGAGGAGCCAAAGCCCTTCTTCACATTAAGAATACCCTCCGTATTGTGTGGCACTTTTACCATGCTTAATGGGGCAAACTTTGAACACATCTCACAACTGAAGATTAGGCACCCATGAAGTACTGTGGGCTATCAATCAGCAGTAGCATTGTAGTCCAGCACAATCTGGCATATCTCCCACTCAACATTTACTATAATTGAGTCACAGGGATGTACGGCACAGAAACAGACCCTTTGCTCTAACTTGTCCACGCCAACTGGATATCCTAAATTAATTTTGTCTCATTTGTCAGCATTTGGCCCACAACCCTGTGAATGTTTCCAATTCATGGGCTCATCCAGATGTCTTTTATATGTTGTAATTGTACCAGCCTGCACCACTCCCTCCAGCACACTGTTCCATACATACAACATCCTCTGCATGAAAATGATGCCTCTTACGTCCCTTTTAAATCTTTCCCCTCTCACCTTAAGCTTATGTTCTCTAGTTTTGGGCTCCCCTACGTGGGGAAAAGACCTTAGCTATTCAGCCTAAAAATTCGCCTCATGATTTTGTAAACCTCTATAAGGTTACCCCCCAACCTCTGACACTGCAGGGAAAATAGCCCCAGACCATTCAGCCTCTCCCTATAGCTCAAACCCACCAACTCAGCAGCATCCTTGCAAATCTTTTCTGCGCCTTTTCAAGCTTAACACCATCTTTCCTATTGCAGGGAGATCAGACCTGAACACAGTATTCCAAAAGTGGCCTTACCAATGTCTTGAAACAGCCAATGTCCTGAAACAGACACAATATGACATCCCACCTCCAATACTCAATGCACTGATCAATAAAGACAAGAGCACCAAACATCTTCTTTTCTGTCATGTCTACCTGTGACTCCACTTTCAAGGAGCTATGAACCAACTCCAAGGTCCTTTTGTTCAGCAACACTCCCCAAGACCATACCATTAAGTGTATAAGTTCTGCCCTCAAGCCAAGAATGAACACTGGTTCAATGGAGAGTGCAGGAGGGCATGGCAGAATCAGCATGAAGCATATATAAAAATTAAGCGTCAATCTAGCAAGACACACTTCTATTGGAAAATGGTAACAATAGATCTGTAGAATAGCATATAAAGTAGAACAGGTTTAGACGACTTGTGGAGACATTCTGTAAACTGAACAATACTGGATGTAGATACAAACTGGGTGTTGATACAAATGACACTAATACATTGGAGAAATTGGTTTAAAATTTGTTTACCCAAATTTCAATCCCACACCCACTACTGGCACTTACTCAATGTTTACATGTTTTACAATTTTTTTCTTCCCTCTATTATGATAGAGATTATAGCTCATGAAATACAAAGCATATTGCATTTTTGCAAAACAATAGAGTCTTTATCAGAAACATTCACATGAGAATTGATGAAGATTTTGCAAATGTAAGTTTTCACCATCTGTGAGGAAGTTTGCTTCAGGGATTGTAGGCCAGGAAGTGACAGAGATTTCAAGCATTCCAGTTTGTGAAGACAATGCACTGAGAAGCGTACACATCCATAGAATGACTTTGCAGAACTTTGAAGGCAAAAATGACATAAGAAACAACAATAATGGGTAATTTTTTTGATTCATCACTACCAGTAGGGAGTGTCACCTTTGGCCACATATCAGGACTGGTTGGATTTCTATGTGCAACAAAGGAAAATGGGGTGGTTGTTAAAGATCAATCATCTTAGTCCCAGGACATCTTTGCAGGATGTCCTTGAGATAGTGTCCTAGATCCAACCATCTTTAGCTGCTTCATCAATGACCTTCCATCCATCATAATGTCAGAAGTAGGGATGTTCACTGGTGACTGCACAATGTTCAGCACCATTCATAACTCCTCAGCTGCTGAAACAATATGTGTTCATATGGAATTAAGACATGAATAAAATCCAAGCTTGGGCTGTTCAGTAGCAAGCAACATTTGTGCCACTCAGTGCCAAGCTATGACCATATCTGACAAAAAATAATTGAACCATCCTGTTTTGACATTCAATGGCATTACCATCACTAAATCCCTCACTATTAACAAAATGCAGACCATGGAATAGAGCAGCCACTAACTGAACAAGAGGGGCATGTTGCAGCCTGATCTGCTCTGTTGCTGGCTACAAGGATTTCTGGACTAGACAGTCCTGAAAGGCTCCTGGCCCCTGCATTCAGCCAAACAGCTATACCCAAAGCAACCAGGCAACTTATTGATCTGAAACTGAACTGGTGCTACCATATAAATACTTTGTCTGCAAGGTGGGGTCAGACGCTAGAAATTTGATGGTGAGTAATTCACTACCTGACTCCTCAAAACCTGTCTGTTGCTTACAAGGCACCAGTTAGGAGCACAATAGAATACTCTCCACTTGCTTGGATGGGTGCAGCTCCGAAACCAGTTGAGAAGTTCAACACCATGCAGGGAAAGATAGACTGTTGGCTTGGCATCTTATCATCTACCTTCCACATACATTCCCTCCATCTCTAATGCATAGTGGCAGCAGTGTGTGCCACCTACAAAATGCAGTATTACATTTCAGGAATTTCGCTTTCACAGCACCTTCTAAACATGTGACCTCTACCTTCTGGAAGGACAAGGGCAGCAGATGCATGGGAATACCATCATCAACAAGTTCCCGTCCAAGCCACTCACTATCCTGACTTGGAATGAAGGCTCAACTCTTCTGATCTGGTTTTGAATCCCTATTCCTGACTAAGAAAAGATAGGAAGTTGCCTGATTGCTTTGGGTATAGTTTTTTGGTTGAATGCAGGGGCCAGGAGCCTTTCAAGACTGTCTAAGTCCAGAAATTCTTGTAGCCAGCAACAAAGCAGATCAGGCTGCAACATGCCCCTCTTTCTCAGTTAGTGGCTGCTCTACTCCGTGGTTTGAATATAATAGAGCCACTTTGAAAGTTACTGACAGTAGATAAGTGTGTTGGGTGGCTGGGCAGCAGGATGCCAAGTGAGTAGTGAGTAGGGTTCTCTTTGTGAGGGTATACATTGGCAGATGGGTGAGGGGGTAGGATGCCAGATGGGTGAGGGTTTGGTGACAAATGGGTAAGGGGGTGAAGATATCATGTGTTAGGCAGCCTCTGGGTGGGGAGCATGTTGTTGGGTATTAGGAGTTGTGTTGTGAAGTTTGAACGATGGTTGGATTGTGAGTGCGTCAGGTCCAGGTTGGGTGCAGGGTGGTCAAGATAGGTGGTGGGTAACTCTTAGAGGTCAAGTGTGTTGTCAGCCGCAGCTTGTGCCTGTTGTGAGTTGGAGTTGTTCAGTTTTTTTGTTAGCCAGGCGTTGCAATAGTGTTTTAATCCCTTTAATGTTTCCTGGTTAACCATTCAAGTCAATGAACCAAAACCCTCAAAAGTCCCTGACCTTAACATGTATTTGGGTTTTGTTTGGAGGGCTTCAGATGTTGGATGATCATTCATTACAAGTTTCAACTTCCCAGGCAATTCCTGGAGAGTCAACTTGTTTTGTGATCTCCGTGTGTTCTCCACGCATATCTCCGGTCTTTGCTTCAGCAATGATTATCTTCCTGTCAGAACATCAGGTCCTTTATCACTGTTACTTCAGTATCACTGAATCACAATCTTGGAGTTCCTATAACTAACCCCAAGGGCTTACATTGGTACAAGGAATCAGTTCGCCATCACATTCTGGGGAGCAGCAGTGCTGCATCAGTAAGGTCACCGAACTGATAATCCAGAATCCCGGTTTAGCATCGAATTTTTAAAAAGATGGCTTTTGGAGTGCATTGGGAAATTTATCCCCTGAGTCGGGAGGTTTGGTTTCAGGTTGCCCCTACTCCCAAGGTGTGTTATACAGCAAACATTTTATTAACTAACACCTATGGGACCAGGAATGTATTGGTTGACCAAATATTTTGATTGATCAAGAAATCCACATAATCAAAGTAAAAACACCCAATAAATAACAGACATGTAATACAGATGGTATATACATCACTGTTACACTTTATTTACAGCATAAATACAACTTACAGCATACAACTTTGCCTTAAATCAAATTTACCAGCAGTGAGTCTCCTCGTACATGGTCAACTGACTATTCAGACATTGTGATAATGCACTAACCTTATGGTATTTGAGGCATATAATTTTTGCCGATTTATCAAGAGTTCTGCTCCATAAGGTGCAAGTTAAAACAAAGTTTGCAATAACGTGTCTGAATAGGTTCGTGAGAAATGATCAATAACATTACAGCTAATCTGTAGTGCAACTCTATTGACTCGACTTTACTTCAAATCCTTTGATGACCTTACCTTACAAAAAAAAATCACCACCACCTCCTAAAGATTGGTTATGGATGGGGAATGAATGCTGGCCAGCCTACAGTGCCCACTTACTGTGAAAGAATTGTTTAAAATTTCACAAGTTTATATATGCTATGGTAATGACAATGTTGCAGACATGGGATGCCTAGATTTCTGATATGCACATGGTCGATGATACTCCCTAGTGCCAAAGCAAAGTCTAAAACTTGCATAATTGCTCTTTAACAAGAGTATACATCATAATATCATATTCACCCAATGCCATTACTTCTTCAGCCAAGGCAGTCATTGGCTTTTTATGTCAATCATTGACATAAAAATCAAAAATTGCTGTCCTCTGCATCATCCAAATTAATTAAAGCAACCGACTGCCTAAACAGAAAAAGAAGGTACAGTATTACTGAATGCAAGGGAAAAGCCTCGGCTCAGTCACTAATACTGGATGCAGAAGGACAAACATGATCACTGGAGGGTCTAGGCCCGAAACGTCAGCTTTTGTGCTCCTGAGATGCTGCTTGGCCTGCTGTGTTCATCCTGCCTCACATTTTATTATCACTGGAGGAGTGCTGGTTATTGGTTTGTATAGCATTGCCGTTGTTCTTTCCAAATTACTTTCTGATTGCCCTTCATGGAACCATCGTTGAAATAGCTAGTCATTTTTGAAAAATTCATTCAGGAGACACAAACGTCACTGTCCAGATTAACATTTATTACCCATCCTCCTTTTTAGCGATGAGAAGGTGCAGGTAAGCTGCCATGAGTATGACAATTTATTCAGTCATTAAAAGATGAAAAACTACCTGGGAAGTCTTTTGAATTCTGCCATTCAGTTATGGAGTTAATGTCTCATCAAACAACACTGATATTTTGGAAGGGGTCTCATGTACAATTCTATTGTGAGAACGTCTGTTATGGACAATCTCACTGATAATATGCAGGTAATAAGGCACATGACAAAGGCAGAACAAAGGCCGGGGCTGACATGCTTTGAAGCACAATAGGGGCAGCTTTCATGGAGCGCTGCTGAGTCTTGCAGCACTTTCTGCACAGACTTCAGTGGCTGTCGTCAGGACTGGGTCTCCATTTATAGTGTGTATTCAAAAGCGCAGGATAAGTCATTCAAGTCACTGCCAGTATCTGGAGAAGTGACAGGAGAATCATCTCGAAGCGTACAGATTCTTTACTCAGACTAGGACAAACTGTTCCTGACAACAGCAATCAGTTGAGGTCTGAGGCCATATACTTCTAAAGGAATCATCAGCAAGTCCTCTTGAAAGCTGTCAGATATCAGCACAAGCACAACTCTTTAGCACAAGTACTCATCCTATGAAGTATATCATATTAATTGAAGTAAATTTCAACACTGTGAAGTTTGCAATCAAGATTTTTGAAGATAAAACTAATATTACATCAATACTTTACTACAGAACAGTAGGTACAACAACACTTAATCCTGTGCCCCCAAAAATGCTTGGCAACTTCAGTTAAAATGCGTGGACAAATTAATTCAGTGATGCTTGCAGAAATTATCTTGTGGACACACAAGGGAAAATAAACTCCACACCCTATAGTACACGCGCATCCAGAAACATGGGTCTCTGAGACTTCGCAGCAACAATTCTGTATGCTTTCCGGGACAGTCACGCTGCCAACTCTCTGACTCAGACATGCTTGACTGAACCTTTTGAAGCGGTAACAAGGAAGATTAATGAGGGTAGTGCAGTTTACTGTTCTAGAATGTCAGTTTTAGCAAAGCTTTTCACAAGGTCCTACACGGGAGATTGGTTTAAAGATAGCCCATGGGATCCATGAGAAAGTAAAAGCTGGAAAGAAGATTGGCTTGATGGCAGGAAACTAACAGTAATAGTTGATGGATGCTATTATGATGAGGTGGTTGTTTTCAAGGGAGCTCACTGGCAGTCCCTTGTTTTTTTATAGCATATAATTAATATAAGAGACATGATCAAGAAGTTTGCAGTTGTCACTAGAACTGGCTGCGTGCTTGACAATGATGATGGAGGCTGTAAACTGCTGGAAGTTAGATGGATAGACATGTAGTAAATTGAATTGAACCTGGAGTATGTGCGCTGACACATTTAGGAAGATGAAAAAAAGCCAAGGAATACACAATAAATAGGCGAACACTGAGAGGAGTATGAGACATTAGTTAGGTTACAGCTTGAGTACTGTATGCAGTTCTGGTCACCTCATTACAGAAAGGATGTAATCACACAGAATAGCATACAGAAGATACTGCCAGAATTGGAAATCTGCAGCCATGGGGAAAGATTGGATATGCCAGGATTGATTTCCTTTGAAATCTGAGGGGAGATTTGATAGAGGCATCCAAGGCTGTGGTCAGCCTGGTTGGAGCAGATAGGAAGGGCCTATTTACCTTTGCAGAGACAGATCAGTAGCTAAGGGGCATAGATTTAAAGTGATTAGTTAAGAACAATTAGAGAGGAAATGAGGATAGGTTTTCCCACCCAGAGGGTGGCAGGGGTCTGGAACTCACTGCCTAAAAGGTTTGGAGAGACAGAAGCCCTCACAAGTATCTGGATATGCACCTGAATTCCCGTAACCTCCATGGATTCAAACCAAGTGATTGAAAATCAGATAAGGCTATGTGATTTATCTCTGTAGCAGCAGACATGATGAGTGGAGAGGCCTCCTTCTATGCCATAAATTTTCTGTGTTTTCTAAATATCTGAAAAGGAGGAATATAGCAGGATGTGGAAAGGGGTCAAGCGAATGATAGTATGTGAATTACTCCCTCGGAGGAATAGCACAGGCCTGACAGGTCCAACAGCTGCCTTCCATGTTGTCAATATTCTGTAATATTTCTGCATCAACAACCATGCTTATGCCATTATTTTTAGGATTAATCATATGTAGCATACTGGAATTGTTTTCCAAAGTAATTCCAGTTTGTATTGAAAGGAACACCTATTATTGCAAACATTGGACTCAAACTGAACTTCCTGAATGGATAGTTTGTTGTTGGGATTCATGTTAAAACTTATTGAAACTAAAAGAGGAACCAAATCCATATTGAATCCACTCAATCCCTGTCTTATTGGAGACAAATAAAAAGGCAGGCCACCAGTCAGCTGATGGGAAATCAGTTGGTCATTTAAAGGTTATAATGAAGCTGCCTTTTTCATTTAAGCAGTCTTTTCATTTTTAATTCATGTCAGTTGGGTTAGCTACACCTTAAGAAACTGGTAGCAAAGGCGAGAGGGCTGAATCCTTTTAGGGCACTGCTTGTGGGCCAGGCAAGCTGGAGCTGCAGTGTTCGCTACAGGCTAAAAAAGCCACCCAGTCAGGTGCCACTCCTGAATTTTGCCTGTCGCCCTGTCTCTGAGCATCAGCCCACTTACCACCCTTTGCATTACCTGATCAGCACAGGACTCTTCAGCCACCACATGCCACCACCTTCTAAATTCCGCCACTATACCTCCATACTCACCCCACCTTCCCCACCGATTGCCCTCTCTTCCCTCAAAAAACCATCTGTTTTCACTGATAAATGGACAAGCTCAGCACCAACTACTCCTTCAGCCCGCCAACAAACTCCTGACTATCATCTGCCCTTCTTCCTCGCTAACTGCTCCTGACTCGCTTTCGCTACATTATCGCGAACTTTCCTCCAAAATCATCAGACCTTCCCTCCATACCAGGCAACATCCTAGTAAATCTCCTCTGCACCCTTTCCAAAGCTTCCACATCCTTCTTATAATGCGGTGACCAGAACTGTACATAATACTCCAAGTGCGGCCCCACCAGAGTTTTGTACAGCTTCACCATAACCTCTTGGTTCCGGAAATCGATACCTCTGTTAATAAAAGCTAAAACACTGTATGCCTTCTTAACAGCCCTGTCAACCTGGGTGGCAACTTTCAAAGATCTGTGTACATGACACCGAGATCTCTTTGCTCATCTACACTGCTAAGAATCTTACCATTAACCCTGTACTTTGCCTTACGGTTACTCCTACCAAAGTGCATCACCTCACACTTGTCTGCATTAAACTCCATTTGCCACCTCTCAGCCCAGCTCTGCAACTTATCTATGTCTCTCTGCAACCTACAGCATCCTTCGTCACTATCCACAACTCCACCGACCTTAGTGTCGTCTGCAAATTTACTAACCCATCCTTCTATGCCCTCATCCAGGTCATTTATAAAAATGACAAACAGCAGTGGACCCAACATCAACTCTTGCGGTACACCACTAGTTAACAGAAAGGATAATCTATGTGTCTACAGTTAACAAGAAGTTATTACAAATAAATGGATCCTAACAACAGGTAAACAACAATAAACTGGCAGTGTTTAGTTATCTACCTGTTAAAACTCTAAAGGCCTTCTTAAATTGCACAACCTCAATCCCTTTCCTCGACACATACAGGCAGGCACAAGCAGGCAAAAAAAAAATTGGTATTATGGGTGCAGGGGAAAAATACCCAGTTAAACAGTTCAAATAGTAGCAGACCTCAGAATTTGATGGGGTGTTTATTTCATTTCCCCAGAATCTTCAGTTCTCTGATCTTTTCCCTCAGGTTCTTTTTTTCGCAGATGGTGGAAAGTGGCAAATTATCAAGTCTTTTCATTTATTGGTTAAAAGCACCAGCTTACAGTAATTGATGGGGAAAAAAGCTGGATTTGTTCAGCTTCAGGTATTTTTACCAGGGGGAGAGAATGCACCTTCTCACTTCCAGAGTTCTGAAAACTTCTCACCGTATCCTTCACACCCACAAATTGTTCAGCTATCCAGGAATCAATGACACAGTTGTCATCAGGCTATTGACCTTTGACATCCATGCTGTAATGTTCTATGTTCTAAAACCCCACTGAGAAACTTATCCGTTTTTTTTTGGCTATGCGCTTATGCAGCTGGTATCCCAAACCAGCAGAAATAAAATTAAGAGCATTGTGGTTAAAAACTGCAGGATGTTTAGTCAATTCATACTTCTGCTTTCCTGATCTGAAAATGGTCTGGCTGCCACACAGAACTGGTATCCAGGCTAGATTCCAGGTCGGTGATGTGCAGATGAAGGGTCTAGGCCCGAAACATCAGCTTTTGTGCTCCTGAGATGCTGCTTGGCCTGCTGTGTTCGTCCAGCCTCACATTTTATTATCTTAGATTCCAGGTCATTGTTTTTTTGGGATCAAAGGTCTATGGTATAATTTTTTTTTTAACTCACAAAAGTGGGCCAATGTAAAGCCATTTTGTGAAATGGTTTAACAGAGTTGTCATCAGGCATATTTACAGTAGCTTACTTACTGTAATATGGGGGACTTCAATCTATATGTAGGCTAGATAAATTTGATTAGAATTAATGGTGTAAAGGAGAAAGAAACTGAAATTTATTAGATTTTTACAGCAGTATGTTGTAGAATCAACTAGGGAAGAGGCTATTTTAGATCTTGTATTGTGTCTTCAGCAGTCTTTCTGAAAAATGAAGAGACAGGGCTCATGCAATCCAGCCAGGAGGAGCAATGTCCATTGCCTCCGGCCCATGGTGTTGCTGAACTTCATGAGCCTAATGGGACATGAAGTATAATGAGATACTTGCAAGTATTAATAATGTAATTGATCGCAGGACACTGACATTAACTAAGGATAGAAGTCAGCAGTTTAGACTGTGCATATGAAGTCAGAGGTCTTAGATATTACATCAGAGAGCTATATTTGAGACTCAATGCACAAATGTTAATATGGGAGCATCAGAGTACATATGAATTGAAGAATCTTATCAGAGATAAACAAACTGCTTCAGGGATGGTAGATGTGTAGAGACCCACAGCCTAGGATTCTCTAGACCAGTATTTCAATGTTTTGGTAGCAGTATTAGCTTAGAACACAAGATAAAGTAGGACAGAACCTATTTCCTTAGTTAGTGATCTGCATATTGATTAATCTGAATGGCATCTCTTGTTGGGAAATAGAAAGCAATCAATGAATTAAATGCCACGACAACTTTTGCTTCCATCAAGAGATTGTCCATTCGCTTTGACGGCAATAATAATTGAATTCGTACGCCTTTTTAACATGGTAATATATCTTAAGGATTCTTCACAGCAGCATGTTCAGCCAACTTTAACCACGAGCTGTTAGAGGGATGCGTTATGACAGGTGATTAAAAGTAACTACTTTGAGGAATTTTACTGGGCCTCCGGGAGTGAGATAGGAAATGGTAGGGTGGGTCATGCAAGAACAAATGGAGGAACAGGAAAGGTGTGCCATATGTATTCCACTGCCCAATGGCATTTTACCAGATGTATTCTATTAGCTTAGATGGGGACAATTAACAGAACGTGGGAAGTTAGTGAATATTGTACACATTTGCATGTTCTTTGTTAATTACTACTTAACACACTGTTAACAAGCAATGAAAAATTGCTAACACTGATTCCATTCATTGACATGAATTAAAAGTATTTAATCACAGGAACAAGGTTAGGTGTGCAGCCAAAACTGCTGTATTGATGTTAATGCAAAAAATTATTACTTCTTCGCACGGCCGCCAGCTTCAATGCGCAGAGTAAATTAATGTCTTTGATGCTTCTTCTTCAATCATTTTATAAAACAATGAGGTGATAAGATGTAATTATTTTAATTGCAGCCTTCAAAGCAATTTAGTTGTTGCTTAATTTAAATTAATGAGCAGAGGCAACAGAAATATGATTACAAATTAAACTGATTACTCTTGTCTCCATTTGAAAATGATTTGAAGCTTTCAGCTTGTGGGCATTACATAAATAGTAGGGCCTAATTTATCTCCGGTATTGCGAGAAAAAAGTGGATGGTCATGCATTTATTGGTAATCTCTTGTACAATTTGTTTGACTTCTTTTTGACTTCAGTGATTTTATTTTTACAGCAGAGAATGCAGCAAATGAAGAGGTGAAATCACTTCTTTTGAGGATGTGCAGCTTAATTCCCTGGCAGACAAGGGATGGAAGGGGAATCTGTGTCTGGTGGTGGCATCTCGCTGGAGGCGGTGGAAATGGCACCTGATGATCTTCTGGATGTGGATGCTGGTGGGATGTTAGATAAGGACAAGGGGAACCCTATCGCTGTTGTGGCAGGGAACAGAAAGTGCGAGAGCAGCAGTGCAGGAGATGTGTCGGGCCTGGTTGAAGGGCCTGTTCACTGACGCTACTAGGGAATCCCTTGATTGATGAAGAAGGTGGGCGCTTCAGGTCTCCCTTGTCGAAGCTGGCCTTATCTGAATATATATGATGGAGATGGAGGAACTGAGAGAATGAGATGGAGTCTTTACAAGGAGCAGGGTGTGAGGATGTACCGTCCAGGTACCTGTGGGAGTCAGTGGGTTTGTTGTAGATATTAGTGGCCAGTTTATCCCCAGAAAAGGAAACAGAAATGTTGAGGAAGGGAGGGGAATTAAGGGGAGAAAAGAAAATATTTTTAGATTTTTCAATGCTGGGCTTAACATTTTTCAAAGCTTCATTCTTTCTTTTTACTACAATCACTTGCAATATTAATCATTTTGATTTTTTGTAAAGTAAGATTATCAAATCACTAGTAGTCTACTTATTCTGGGTTATGGGAAGATATTTTCATGTGAGGGACCAATATCTTTGGATAAATTTAATTAATGTAGAAACTGTAGACATAGGTTAGGGAAGAATTTGTCATCTCAAAATCTAATTAGATGTAATCCCAATTTACAAATGTCAGCTGACAAAACATTGAAATACACTATTCCAGAGAAAAGTCAGAAATTTCATAAATGATAAGAAAACCGATATTTAAACCAACATCAGTTCTGAAAGGTAACGTTAAAGTTAGTTACTCAAACATATCATTCACAATATTAAATCATTCACTATTCATTCCTAGATACTGCCATCAGATATGCAGAAGAAACCTATCTGGCTACTATGAAGGATATATTTTCTATGTGGCCTCAACTCCTTAATTGCTGGCTGCCAAATGATAATTGCATGAAAATCAGAGAAATATAGCCTGTGCCATGTGTCTCAGCATTTGCACTGTCAATGCTGAACATAAAGAATATCTACTAGACATCAGTGGAGAATGACCTTGGGCAAAAGATGGACCTGTGTGAGTATTCTTAGGCTACAGACATGCACATGACTCATTATCCAAATGTAAAAGATTCTTGAAGACAAAATTTTTCACAGCTGGCTGTTTGGCAGTCTACTGCAATAATCCTGTGCCTTAGGCTGGATTGGCTTTGTTTTTGGAGATCATAAAGTCCAGCTCTTCGGTTATAAATACAACTGGGGTTGGTAGGATACCTCTGAGTTTGCTGGAAGCACAATTCCTTATGAACAGTTGAACCTATGAAAGAAGAAAACTAAGTCACTCGGCCCTTCAAACCTGCTGTGCCAGTCAATTAGACCACAGCTGATCTGATTTGAACCTCAGCTCTACATTTTTGCATACACCTGATAATCTTTCACCCCTCGGTAATGTGCTTCAATCAACTAGAGGGGGAGCAATGGGAAGCCGAAGTTGTGGACAAGCACATGTTTTCCACTCTTCCAAAAAAGTACTTTACACAGCAACTAGTATTGGCCCCAGCCTTTAAACTTCACTGTTGCCAAGTATAGTGCTACTCCACATCAGCCAGTACCATTTTTAGCATCTGATAAAAACTATCAGTTGGGAAAGAACATTAAACGTTTAAGTGCATGTTAGTTTTGATTGCTTTTCCACATTATTGCTGTTAAGAAGTATAGTTTGAATGCATATGTCATTTATAATTTGTGAGTTCAGCCTGATAATGACATTTTCATTGTGAGATGATATAGTAATCAAGTATGATTAAAATTCTTTCTGTGGAAAAATAATAGCTGGCACTTTTTCATTATACTTGACATTCTCTCGAGAATTTACAACATAACAACAATTCCATCGTGCTGAGCTTTTCCGTAGACTTAGACAGTTTGCAGAGTAGTATTAGAATTTCTTAATAAGATTCACTTGACAAACTCTGTGGCAAATGCATGCAATGTGCTGTACACGATATCCCAGCATTAATGCACATCAATCTACATTTGAATCATAAAACTTCCCAGAAATGGGTTGATGAGTAAAACTTATAAAAAATGTGTTTTTAGTTTATTAGTGTTTGCATTTTAACCAAAATGGCCAGTTATTTTTGGCTGGGCTGGTTTAGGGATGCTTCACCAGTTTCAAAATCTCCCCTTCCCCTACTGCATCCCTAAACCAGCCCAGTTCGTCCCCTCCCCCCACTGCACCACACAACCAGCCCAGCTCTTCCCCCCCCCACCCACTGCATCCCAAAACCAGTACAACCTGTCTCAGCCTCCCTAACCGGTTCTTCCTCTCACCCATCCCTTCCTCCCACCCCAAGCCGCACCCCCATCTACCTACTAACCTCATCCCACCTCCTTGACCTGTCCGTCTTCCCTGGACTGACCTATCCCCTCCCTACCTCCCCACCTATACTCTCTCCACCTATCTTCTTTACTCTCCATCTTCGGTCCGCCTCCCCCTCTCTCCCTATTTATTCCAGTTCCCTCTCCCCATCCCCCTCTCTGATGAAGGGTCTAGGACCGAAACGTCAGCTTTTGTGCTCCTGAGATGCTGCTTGGCCTGCTGTGTTCATCCAGCCTCACATTTTATTATCCTCTTTGATACTCTAGCCTCATACTTCAGTCAAGTTCAGGATCTCTGTGGTTAGGTAAACCAATACAAATATAGTTTATTGCGACATATTTTCAACCGTTAGTTAATACAAGTTAAATTGGCCAAGAAATATTTTTAAAAATAAAACTAAAGCTAGCCATTTGTAGATGAAAAATCAGCTTTATTTTCTGGTTTGATGGAAATTTTCCAGCATTTTAAATTATTTGAGGTAGCAGCAGAAAGTCATTGACGAGTCAAAGGGAGATTTAGAGCAGTTATGCATTGTTGTTTCGACTGTCCACCAAGGTAAATGAATTTAAAGCACTCTATTAGAAGTCTTTGAAATTTTCTGGAACAAAAGAAAATATGTTGCAATCCTACTCTAGCATGTGGGTAAGGATTTGAAATTGTTTAGGAACTTGAAAGCACCTTCAACTGAGTGACAGCTCTAGCAACTCAAATACATGCAACTTCTCATACATTTCTTTCTAAATCAGCAATTTGAGCTGCACTCAAGGCCAGATTCACCTAACCTGCCTTTCAGCCACCCTGGCTCCTTCAATTCTTACACTTCACCAGTACCCCCATGTTGCCTCAGCACCTCTTACCCTGCCTTCATCAACCTCACAACCCTCCACTCTTCCCCCCCCTCACCTCAATGTCTCTTCCTCACCACCTTCAACTTTCCTCACCCACACCTCTCTCACCCACTTTACCTTCCTTCATTCCTTCACTCCTTCACCTTACCTTCATCTCCTCATCCCTCACTCCTTTAAACTTCCTTCAGTCCCTTAATCTCCCTTACCCTCTCACTGTCTAGACCCATCATCAATAAGAACTCAACAACCCTGCAATCTAATTTGGAAATCCTTGGAAAATTCATAAATCTACCTAAAAAATGCAAATATAGTTTGAATAACCTTTCAAAAAAATCAAAACTATTATCTCCATGGAATATAAATTGGTCAGACTAAATACATTCACATTACTCAAGATAGTTATGTAAAAGAAACTGCGCAGTGCACAACCTAGCAGTAGTATGGAAACAGCTAATTCATCAAACTGACATTCTCCAGCACGGCTACTTGAGCAAATCAAACAGTACAGATTCCATTAGTACTTCCAAAGACAGCCAAGAACTCAGATATCAGTCTGGGCTTTCGACCAGCTAAATGGATGGCTGATCTGTTATACAGCCAATTGGGCAGCACGGTGGCTCAGTGGTTAGCACTGCAGCCTCACAGCCCCAGGGACCTGGGTTCAATTCCAGCTTTGGGCGACTGTCTGTGTGGAGTTTGCACATTCTCCCCGTGTCTGCGTGGGTTTCCTCCGGGTGCTCCGGTTTCCTCCCACAGTCTGAAGATGTGCAGGCTCGGTGGATTGGCCATGCTAAATTGCCCGTAGCATTCAGGGGTGTGTGGATTATAGGTGAATGGGTCTGGGTGGGATGCTTCAAGGGGCAGTGTGGACTTGTTGGGCCGAATGGCCTGTTTCCACGCTGTAGGGAATCTAATCTAATAAAAGCTCAGACATCTGTTAAAGCTTTCAAGCAGCCAAACAGATGGTTGATCTGTTGTGCAGAATATGAGCAAAATCTCAGAAAGGATTGAAAACTTTTAAATATTTAAAGAGAACAAATGAAAGTTTTGAAAAAATTGACATAATTAGCTGTTGCTATTTCATCGCATTACCCTTTCCAAAATTCAGAATAGCACTTTATCTACTGGCTTATCAATTCTACTGCATACAACAATTTTTCTAGAGTGCTGTTCTTTTATTGATAGCTGGTCAGTTGTCAGAAATAACAACCTAGAAATTAAATAACTGCAGATATTGAAGATCTGAAACAAAAACAGAGGTTGCAAGAGAAATTTAGCAGATCTGATAGCATCAGTGGACAGAAAGCAGAGTTAATGGTTCGAGTCCAGTGATCCTCCTTTTCTAGAGAATAAGCCAGGGAAGAGAAAACATATTTACTTCTGGTAATCTTCTTGGCCTTTTGGCTCAGACCGAGTGTAAGCTGTGAGTCTTTGGAGAATTTTGAAATCATTGCTGGATCGTGATTGAATACTGAAGGATCACCGGGTGATCTGAGCTGCTGTTGGTGGATTTTTGTGCTGATTTTGGCCAAAACACCAATTCAGGGTATAGCCAACTAGAGCTATGAGCACTATAAGCATCTGTTCCCTGCGTCTGGGTGTCTGAAACACAATCAAGGCGACTGCAAAGATGGTGGAGGAAGGAATACCGGTCGATTGAATATTCTTCATGAAGAGAAACAAAAACCTGCGAATGCTGTGAATCAGGGACAAAAACTAAGTTGCCTGAACAACTTTGTTTTTGGTCTATTCTTCTTGAAGAGATTCTCTTGGAATGCTGTGAGCTCCAAATTGCTGGGAATATGGCTTGGAGGGCCCAGAGCAAAACCTTGGGAAGAACATATTGCCAAGGTGTGGTAGAACTGGGTTTATGGGAGCACCGCTCCCTCTCCATTGCGGGTAAAAACTCGGTCATCAGATATGACAGTCTGGTCTACTCCCTGAAACTGCACCACTGCAGACACCCGGACCATTTTCCATTTCATTAGTAGGTCAAAGATGGACTGAGTCTGCAGCGATACCATGTACAAATCCCTGGGTAAGGGGGGAAGGATGTATCTAATGTCACCCTTATCCCAATGGCCGCCTTTGAAGCAGCTGCATCAAGCTGTGTGTAGACTCTTGCTGTGCAAACACTATGTGTCGCTACACACTGAGGTTCTACCTGTCACTGGTGTTATGAAATACAGGTCTGGCCTTGGCACTGCGGAACTCCAAGTAGTTGGACTGTTCCATGCCAAAAGGTTTGTGAATAAAAGCACCTTTGACCACAAGCCCATCAGCTAGTGGTCAGCAAGCAACGTCCTTGAGACCCTGTGGGAAAAAGTGAAGGTGGATCCTGACAGGCAGATCCCTGAGCAGACTATCAAGGTTGTTTGGCAGAATGCTTCATTGCCAAAACTTTCCACAAGCACCAAGACTTGGCTGGTGATGAGAAGGGTGCTGCCTGCCAAATCCCGCACGTACGCCTGGTCTCTGTGCATCACCACATGCTGCCCTTGAAGTGGCTACAGAGGTTAGAGACTGTCACACACCCCCTTCTGGAATGTGCCTTTGCAAAGAAGATCTGGCGAGAAATGACAAGGTGTGGAGCTGGACGAACACAGCAGGCCACGCAGCATCATAGGAGCAGGAAGGCTGACGTTTCAGGCCTAGACCTTTCATCAGAAATGGGGAAGGGGAAGAGGTTCCGAAATAAATAGAGAGAGAGGGGAGGTGGATAAAAGATGTATAGAGGAGAAGGTTGGTGGAGAGGAGACAGACAAGTTAAAGACGCAGGGATATAGCCAGTAGAGGTGAGCGTAGGTTGGGAGGTAGGGAGGAGATAAGTCAGTCCAGGGAGGATGGACAGGTCAAGGGGGTGGGATGAGGTTAGTAGGTAGGAAATGGGGATGTGAGTTGAGGTGGGAGGATGGGATAGGTGAGAAGAAGAGCAGGTTAGGCAGACGGGGACAAGCTGAGCTGGTTTTGGGTTGCAGTGGGGGGAGGGGAGATTTTGAAACTTGTGAAATCCACATTGATACCATTGCACTGCAGGGTCCCCAAGCAGAATATGAGGGCATCCTTAGAAGAGGCTTCGCAGTGGGGTTAAAACCTATTATCTCCGGCGAGATATGCCGCGGTTTTCTGTCAAAGTTCAAGGCAAGTAGTTCGGTTACACATAACTCTGTGCTCTGTAGTCTGTTCACCAAGACAAACATTGACCATTAACCCGGCAGTTTGGTCTACCTGAAACCTGTTGGTCTTCAGAGCAACAAGTTGTTTTAGATCAAGTGTTACAGACTGGCTCATTCCAAGGTCCAGGAATATGTGCTTAAAGGTTGGGGCAGCTGCTGCCAAAGCACAATGGGAAAAGACCACAGTCTAAGCTCTTTCTGCTAAAGTATAATGAGGGTCTGTTTGACCTTCTCATTTGCCTCAATGTATCTAAGTACCATTCTGCATGATAAGAAATGCCTTTAGTTCTTGAAATTGCAGGGAATATCAAATGCCAATGTTTGTTGTCTTGATATGCAAAGACTGTACAGAACTGCTTTAGTACCTTTGAATATAGATCAAGATTTTTTAATGAACAAAGTATAAAAAAATTTAGAAATGTAAAATGCGATCAAATAGGTAAAACACAAGAGTAATTGAAATGAATCTGGCAAGAGAAGTGTACAATAATTAACACACTGTTTTTGAGCTGGTGGTGATGTAGTGGGCCTGAAAAGATTATCATATGAGTATGTGACATGAAATACTGCACAGATTGCTGCAAAGGTGCTTTATAGTTCTTTTTAGGCTCAAGGTTACAAAGAAAGAATTGGTAACTTCATTAAAGTGAACTAAAAGGTCTTACATAGATAACTCGCTCATTGTTTGTTATTATTTGTATTTCTATCAACATGCATGTGAAACAGCTGCACAAACCTAAGGGAAATAAATCCCAAGCAAGATAAATTACTTCCAAGGATTATTAAGGAATTAACAGGAGAAACTCCAAGAATTCAGGTACAGATGTTAGTCAAATTGCTGAATACCAAAGAGGGGCCTGACATTTCAGAAAAAGCACATGGAACTCATTTCTTTTAGAAAAAGTAGTAAAAATGTGGCAGGAATCTACAGTTCAGGGAGTTCCATGCCCATTGTGAATTAAAGTATAGAAACACATATTAAAAATGTGATCACAGAGCACTTAGAACCAAAATAATATCAGCTAGTCACAGTGGGAAAATGGGGGAATAGGGTCTTATCTATCTCATTTATTGGTTTCCTTTCAGAGTCAAAACATGATTAATAGAAAAAAGATAGCGGATACAGTTTATTGCTCTTTCAAGTAGGATGCATTGTTACTCTGAAAAGAACAATCCTTCCAAATTAATCTTATAGCCCTGGTGAAATTTAGGATGACTTGTACCATACTAATTAGCTTTCTGCCTCCCTAAACTTATGATATGTAAATCAAGCGTGCTCAGTAGACTCAATGTAAACTGCTGTTTATTATTTGAGGAATAAGATTATAACTTAAGGATTATCCAATTCAAATGGATTTATAAACAATAGATAATATGAGGTTGTTGACTTGCCCACCAAGCTTGCTTGTTTTTGTTCAGACGTTTCGTTGCCATGCTAGGTGGCATCATCAGTGGACCTTTTGATGAGCGATGTTTATCTACTCCCCACTTAGAATTCACACTGCCCGGTCAGCTATGGTGTTTAGTGTCATTTCTGGTTTTGATACATATGGGTTTATATACGGGGTTAATTCTATATGTTTGTTGATTGAAGTATGGGTGGAGAACCATGCCTCTAGAAATTCTCATGCGTGTCTATGTTTGGCTTGAGCTACTATGGTTACTCTGTCTCAGTTAAATTGATGGCCTTCATTGTCTGAATGCACAGCTATTAAGGACAGTTTGTTTTGCCATTTTGCTGTTAGCTGATGTTTGAGTATTCTGATGGCTAGTTTCCTGCCTGTTTGTTGACAGCACAACAAACTCTCCCTAATATTGATACATTCAGACAATGAAGGCCATCAATTTAACTGGGACAAACTAATTTCAGAGCCCAAGCCAAATATAGACACACATGGGAATTCCTAGAGGCATAGTTCTCCACCCATAATTCAATCAACAAACATATAGAGGTGGACCCCATATACAAACCCATACAGATCAAAATCAGAAATGACAGCGCTCACCATAACGGACCAGACAGTATAAATTCTAAGCGGAGTAGAATAATATCGCTTCATCAGAGGCTCCACTGATGATGTCACCTAGCATGGTGACAAAATGTCTGAACAAAAACCAGCCAGCCTGGCGAGCAAGTCAACAATCTCACCCACGACCTGAGCTACAGATATTTGCCAAGACTTTCAATAGACAATATTTACAAGAGCGAATATTGAAGGAAAATGGAGCAAACAGAACAAAGAAAAGACCGCCGTCAAATTTAAAAAATATTTCAGCAAACTTTTTCACAAACTTTAGTGGTAAATATAAATAAAACATCATAATTATGATATTTTAGTGGTTTTACTAAATAATATATGCCAATACTGTAATATTTGACCAGAAATCTGATGTTAAGAGTAATTAGTCTTTTCCCCAGGGTAGGAGAGTCCAAAACTAGAGGGCACAGGTTTACAGTGAGAGGGGAAAGAAATGAAAGTGACCTAAGGGGCAACATTTTCATGCAGAGGATGGTGTGTGTATGGAATGAGCTGCCAGACGAAGTGGTGGAGACTTTTATAATTACAACATTAAAAAGGCACCTGGATAGGTACATGAATAGATAGGGTTTAGAGGGATATGGGCCAAATGCTGAAAAATGGGACTAGATTAATTTATCTGGTTAGCATGGACAAGTTGAACCAAAGGGCCTGTTTCATGCCATACAGCTCTATGAATCTATGACTCTAGTCCGCTTATTATGTGTGGTATTAGACTAATGATTTTGTTCATGTGATGAGGGAGGAGCAGAAGAATAGTATTAGCTAGATAGGAGAGGGAATATCAGAAATCTCATCCAGAGCCACTTTCAAACATGGCATAGCAATAATCTTTGGGTTATCATGTGACGAGAACAGTTAAGCCCTTGTTTTTGACCAGCACAGACCTGCTGGGCAGAAGGGCCATTTTCTCTGCTGTAGCCACTCTGACTGTACCTCTCTGACTGCAGCCATAAACATGGTCTAATGATTTAGCATGATCGAAAGATGAGGTCCAAAAATAAGTGGAAGTTTGAAACAAAACTTCACTAAAAAAAAAATCATTGTTAGTACTTTGTTGTTCAGCTGAGCTTCTTTGAATATTTCTATGTTGTTTTTGGCTCCTTAGTCATTATTTCCTTATTTATGGATTATCCACATTAAGTCCCCAGTACACTCTCATGTTGCTGTGAGGTTTTCGTAAAACTTATTACGTAAAAGAACAGTAAGTAAAACACCTGAAAAATGTCTATTTAAATGTTCAAATGCATTGAAGATGAATCGGAATAAGTCCTCATGCTATTTGCTTCCAACCATCCTGCATGAATGCTTCCTGTGCTGAGAAATATTTACCTGTCACAAATTTATGTATGTGAAGGAAAGCCGTAAACTATTTCTGCAATCTACTGTCATATTTCCAGGCTCATCTATCAGTTTCTTCTTAAATGTATTAAATTTATTATCTCACAGCTGCAGCACAAGTTGACACATGCTACATTCCAAATGTAATACACAATTCCCTTTGGTGCTTATAAACGTAAAAGTTCACAAACAAATAGCTTTCATCAGGATGACACATGTGTATTAACAGTTGTCCAACAAATGAAGCTGCATGGCTTTTTACGCAGGCCAGAGGGTGTTTTTTTAAATACATTTTGAATGCCATTTATTCTTTAGACAGAGTCCAGCAAACCTTCTGAACTGCTAAAGATTTAAGTAGCACATTGGTGGAGGCAGATTATATTTGATGAATTTGATGAAATCCACCTAGACGCACAGTATTATTATAATTGGCCTTTTACTTTCAACTGAGAGGAAACATTTTGGAGGAAGTTCCTTGTATTAAATGGGGCAGATTTTCATTTTTTCTTACCATGGCAAACTATAACTTGGGCCAAGTGCAAAAAATAAAATCTGGCACGGTGGGTTGCATAGTAATAAATGGACCTGGTAGAATTTCTATCCATTAAATTTAGACGTAAATCCAAATGATTCTGTGATGTGTATTGGTGTGTGTTTGCCTCCAGAAGGATTCCGTTTTTGTTTACCTGATGTAGCATAAGATACTGGGCTTGGATATCATGGTATTGAAGTTTCTAACAGATATTTATTACAACTAACTATTACATACAAACATTATACTCCGCAGACACATAGGTAGCCAGACCAATAAAACACAATCAGGTTACAACATAGGAATATGCTTCCAATGAAGTGTCATGCTTCCATTGGCCAGGGTAAGATGGAGTATTTGACCTTTAAACACCCTGATCAGTACAATGCATTATGTTATGGTATCACAAACATGTCTCTTGAAGATAGACTGATATACTTATCATGATAACAACCTCTCGTTATAAAGATGATAACATAGCCCAAATCGATACAACTGGTTGTAATAGTCACATGGTGTCAATTTGATAGGTATGCAAACAAGTGAAATGGAGTTACAAGACTAATGTTTCAAATATCAATGTAATGTGGAGAATGTTTGACAACTCATCCTGATCTAGTGATCATACACCCGTCTGGTGAGCTTTGTGTTGTTGTTTGTCTCACTTGTTTGACAACTTGGTTGTCGGAACACTGCACAATCTGCAATATCTGAATGTCCTTCCTTATATTTTGTGCATAATTGCTGTCCCAAGCAGCAGTCTGAACTGGATTCTGTTCATTTGCAATATGGCACATGGGTTGACTGTATAATTTAAAGACTTTTACTGGCATCCAAGTATTTGTATTTGAATTCATAATTTCCATTCTCTGCTCAGTGCGGTTTTGGTGGTTCTCCAACTGCTTACTTATCATTTATCGCTTTGATTGTCTTTAGTCTTTCAAGAGGGATGTTACTCGGTTAGTTGCTGGGCAGGGTCATTCAGACTTACCATCTGAGCATAAGTGAGATGGTCTGTCATAGGCTGTGCCATGTAGCACCACCTGCTGAGGTACATGTCTATGCGGATAAACAGAAATAATATAGGCACTAATCCTGTGTTGAATTTAGCTTTTGGTTTGTCTTGTTATGTTTTTTCAGGACATTTGATACTGATGCTGGTGAAATGTTCTGAATGCCTTATATCATTGGCATTGTGTGTAAGGTTAACAATATGGAAAGCTTGGTCATCTTCTGAGGTTTCCCTTTCACTTTGATGACTCTGAACCTCCTGGTTGTGTTTGTGTCTGTGTACTTTAATACTTACCTTGCTGTCATTGACATAAAAATAAACTGGCTTTTGGTGGGTGCAACAAGCATAACTTTCCAAATTTTATTGGCTTGTTGTATTTTGCTGGCCATAGCATATAATATTGCCCAACATATAGCTGCCGTTTGCCTGCCTCGACTGGTTCATCTTTGTGTTATCCTTAAGTAATTTGTCAGTGAATTTGATCTTTTCTTTGCCCTTGTTAAATTGGTGTAGAGGTGTCGTTTTAATTAGAAACATCATTCACATGGTCTTTGCTGTGACATCTTCCAAAAGACTGTTCAAGAGGCTTTTAGGCTTGCAGTGTGTATTACATGAATTGAAGCGTGTGGAAGCAAAGTGTCAGTTTCTTAGGCCTAAAGGGCAGCAGTGACTTTGAAGGTTGTAGTTGTTGGGCCTGTTGGCAGCAAGTCTCTGGAGCTTCATGGAGGAGGCCTGAGACCACAAGAACTAATAGTTGGCTACTGACTGTGGTTCATAATAGCCAGAGACTATTTCCCAGGGCAGAAATGGCTAGCACGAGGGGTCATAGTTTTAAGCTGGTTGGTGGAAAGTATAGAGGGGATGACAGAGGCAGGCTCTTTACACAGAGAGTTGTGAGAGCATGGAATGCGTTGCCAGCAGCAGTTGTGGAAGCAAGGTCATTGGGGACATTTAAGAGACTGCTGGACATGCATATGGTCACAGAAATTTGAGGGTGCATACATGAAGATCAATGGTCGGCACAACATCGTGGGCTGAAGGGCCTGTTCTGTGCTGTACTGTTCTATGTTCTATGTTCTATAACTATGGAAGTGTCTGAATCATTCAGAGGGGGCAGCCAACATCTTCAGGTTCTCACAATCTGTCACTCATAACTGAAAGATTTACTCAATTAATGGATACCAGGAACTTGTGTTTGTCAGTACGAAATAGGTTCTGCCTGTGAGGCCCACGCTTAGCCAATATTCAGCTCACGTGGAATAATATATTCAAATCTGCTCGTGATAGAAAAGAAAATGGGAATGGAAGCTGAAATTAAATAGATTCGTAACAAGGTGGCAGAGATGGAGCATAATAAAGGGAAATAAAAAGTTACTCATTTTGATTATTAGAATAGAAGAGCAGAACTTATTTTAAAAAGGCATGAAATTCCTAATTGCTTTCTTTAATTTCTTGTGGCTTGTAGGTCGTGACATAGAAACATTGAAGATAGGAGCAGGAGTAGGCCTCTCAACGCCTCGAGTATGCTCTGCCATTCAATAAACTATAATCCCTGGCTCTGGTTCAGCCACCAACAGAATCTTCCTTCCAGTATCTAACCTGCCTATCAGAGATAATGGGAACTGCAGATGCTGGAGAATTCCAAGATAATAAAATGTGAGGCTGGATGAACACAGCAGGCCAAGCAGCATCTCAGGAGCACAAAAGCTGACGTTTCGGGCCTGGACCCTTCATCAGAGAAGAGTCCAGGCCCGAAACGTCAGCTTTTGTGCTCCTGAGATGCTGCTTGGCCTGCTGTGTTCATCCAGCCTCACATTTTATTATCTAACCTGCCTAGTCCTGTTAGAGTGTTGTCGTTTTATATGAAATCCCTCCTCATTCTTCTAAACTCCAGTGAATTTGATTCAATCTCTCCTAAGTATGGTAGTTACCTGAAGTGATCATTTCTGGAATATTTGCCATCTCTCCCAGGGTGTGATACTGGGTAAGGGTTGTTTGAGCTAGGTGACCGCCACCAATCCTCCTTTGTTTGTGATATGGATACATTTAGTGTTCAATGGCAGTGGATATACTACCACCTCGCATCTCAAGAAGTGGCATTGTTTTTAGATGACAAGAGAGTTTATTGCAACCGTTGGTCAGACCTAATTAGTCGAACCTCAGAGACATGGTTAAGAATCATCTGCTCCCTCTAAAGCTAGAATGGAATTCTTTGTCTCCACCAACAATGTGAGTTTGGAAGCAGTGGAATGACCAGAGTCAGTTTAATATGAAAGTACCCCTTCACACACACTACATTACTGTTAGTGAGATCAGCCTTTCCTTTCCAGTTCTAATTACCCTTGTTGGATCATTTCAGACAGCAGTTGAAAGTTAACCATGTTGTTTTTTTGAGTGTGAAGTCACATCGGCCCAGGCAGGTAAGGTTGGCCAATTTCCTTCACTCAGGGGCATTTGTTGACCCAATGGATTACTATGACCGGCAATCAGAGCTCTGCTGACACTATCACTGTGATTATCTACATTTCAGACTAATTAACCTGCATTTAAGTTCCACCGGCTACATGGTGGGACTTGAACACATATCTTCAGAGCAACCTCTCAACTACCAGCTCAGAGACATTAACATCACTTTATTACATGCCTCTTATGATCAGAAAAAAAATGAGTTTATTGGTACATTGATCAAAAAAAGTGTACACGTCGACATATAGCTTTCAGTTAGGAGGGCAAATGGCATGTTAGCCTTCGTTAACTGGATTACTAGGGCACAAGAACAAGAAAATGTTGAAACCATTGTGCAACAATTTGGTGAGGTCAGACCTGGAGTACACTACTTCAACCTCAAAAGATGCCTCACTTGCCTTGGAGATTGTAAAGCAAAATCTGAAACATTGATTCCTCAGGTTAAAGGGCTGTTCTGTAATGATAGATTTGGCTTATAGCATGTGGAGTTTGAAAGAATTTGTGTGATTTTATTGGACAATATGAAATTCTGAAGGATTTTGACATGGTAGACATTGTGAGGTGCTCTTTATTCAA
The DNA here is from genome assembly GCF_030684315.1 of Stegostoma tigrinum. Classification (NCBI taxonomy): domain Eukaryota; kingdom Metazoa; phylum Chordata; class Chondrichthyes; order Orectolobiformes; family Stegostomatidae; genus Stegostoma; species Stegostoma tigrinum. The sequence continues at coordinate 75,597,253 of NC_081356.1, forward strand.
AGAGTTTTGAATCATTGTAATTATCTGCAGAGAGTGTTGTGTATGTTTCATGATGGGTTATGTTCAAAGTTGGGACAGATAGATTTATGAATTCTCAGCTGCAAAAGTCAGGAATCTAACCATTTCCTCTTTGATTGTCAACCTATTGACACCCTGGAGGTTAACAATAATCAGAAATTGAACTGGACTAGCTACATAAATACTGTGGTAACATGAGCAGGTCAAGGACTGGGAATCCTGCGATGAGTAACTTACCTTATGATTCTCCAAAGCCAGTTCACCATCTACAAAGCATAGGTCAGAATAGGCTCCACCTGCCTGGATGACTACAGCTCCAATAACACTCTAGAAGCTTGACACCATGCATTCAAAGCTAACAACCTGACTCACACCACATCCAAAAATGTTCACTCTCCATCACTGATGTACTTTAGCAGCAGTGAGCACCATCTTTGAGATGAACTGCAGTAAGGCTCTTTAGACAGCACCTCCCAAACTCACAACCACTATCATCTAGAAGAACAATGGCAACAAATACTTCGGAGTACTTAGGAACACTGCTATCTGCAAGTTCTCCAAGTCACTCACTGTCCTGACACTGATTCAGTTTCGCTGAATCAAAATTCTGCAATTCCCTTCCTAGTAACATTGTAGGCCCACGTGGGTCAAATATATCCATTGTGGAGCACATGGTCTGAAGTGGTTCAAAAAGGCAGCTCTATGTCACTTTCTCAAGGCCAACCAGGCCTGGGTAATAAAAGCTGCCCCAGCCAGCAACACCCAATCCTATGAATAAATTTTAAAAAAGCATCAGTGAACGTGGGGGTGATTGTAGGAAATGGAGTTGAGGCAGATGATCATGATGAGTGGCAGAGCTGGCTCAAAAGGTGAACCCCGGCTCCGATTTCTTGCATTCTTAAATACATGGAAGCTGCTAGTATTTTTAAATGCTTTCTGTAAAAAACAATGGGCTTTTTAGTCATCCAATGTATCAAATGAATCACCTGATCTCTTCTACTACTACTCTGGAGGGAAAGCAAAAAACCATATCATCACTTGAAGCCACGTCAGGTAAGATATCTGTTGTCCTTACCTGATCTGGCCTACGAATGACTTCAGAACCACAAAAACTTCATTGATACTTAACTGCCCTCTGTGCAATTAGGGATGGGCAATAATGCAAGCCTAGCCAGTGATGCTCATATATTACAACTCTGAAGGGCATTCTTTTGCAGTACTTAAACACCAGAGAGAGATTTTTCTTCTCTATCACAATTCTAAATTTGGAGAATCTGGTAGGGTCTTTAATGAATCTTCATACAATTGAGTGTAAACTTTCTCAGCTTCAACTAAACCCTTCAGGTTTTAACAAAATGCTTCTGGTCTTGAATTTTAAAAATAAACACCTTCAACTGAAGTAATCTATTTCTTAGCAGTTGTAAACTTTCTTCTTTCTTTAGGAGCAACTATTTTATCTATCTTGCTTGAGCCAAGCCACCTGTAAGCCTGCAAACTGAAACTGATGAGTTTTTCTAAGCTATGGATGATTTCCCTAAGCTACAAAAATCATAATTCCCAGAATCTTCTTACTAAGGCCTAATGCACTATTCTGTTAACTCTGTCTCCCAATGTAAACAGATTCCCCTTAACCCCCAAGGAGTATTTCTTTCATAGTGTTTTGCTTTAGAATTACTGTGACTACAGAAATACTTACAAGTTTATCATTACATACATAAAAAAACACATGTGCCACTAGTTCAAAATCCAAACTAAAGGGCATTAAAACATTTACAATTCACACACTTAATATGATAGTCTCAGGGAAAGTGCACATCTGCACATCCTCACAACTACAGAACAAGTAATAAGATGCCAAAGAGGACACGTGGAATGCTTTTTTTGTTGTGTGAGGTATTAGATACAAAAACAGGGGAATCATGTTGAAACTATACATGACACTGATTAGAGCACAGCTGGAGTTTTATACACAGTTCTGGTAACCACATTAAAGGAGGAGTGTAATTTTGGTGGAGAGAGTACAGAGGAGATTTCCAAAAATAATATCAGGTCTTTAAAATTGCAGCCAAGAGTAAAGATTGGATAAGATGGGGCTGTTTCCCTTAAAATAGAGGTAGGTGAAGTGTGACTTCATTGAAGTGTATAAATAATGAGGGATTTGGATGGAGTGGACAGGAAAGATCTGTTTGTTGTAGCAGAGAGGTCAAATAGCAGGAACACATATTAAAGGTGATAGCTAGAAGGATTAAGAGGACGTGATAAGAAATGCAATGCTTTCACCCAGATATTGGTAGGTATTTGGAATTTTCTTTGGCTCAGTGGTTGAACCAGAGATCCTCAATTAATTTAAATGGAACCTGTGTTTGAACAGGAAGTACTGTAAATTGCATACCTACAGACCAGGTCCTGAGAAGTGGGATAGAATGTGTCACTCGTTTATTCAGCTAGTACTACGACAATGGGTTGAGTGGCATTTTGTTTTAATGGGCAATCCGTAACAATAATTATTATCCCAGTTGATCGTAAGACTGGACAAATCAAATCCCGGAATGAAATCTTATATGATATATATAACTTTTGCAATTCATTATTGTGATGACCGTACACTGAACATATTCACATGAGGCTTCCAACATTCTTTCCGCGCTGGAACACAAGTTTATCACATAGAGGGGAAATGCAACAAAGTTACTTATTTATGTACGTTGCTTTTTAAAAAATTAACATAAACAGCAGATGGAGATCCAAACATTTTTTCCTTGCAATATTCTTTCCTGATACTCAATCCCAGACAAGTTACTCCTAAGTTGACTCCTTAATATATTCATCAATTGACATTTTTTCAGTTTCCCTTCATGATCTGCTGCAACAATTTTAAGACTTTCCCCATTTCTGATAATCTGAACCTCCTTTCAGTTCTGACGATCCAAATCCATTTTCAGTTCTGTCCTCCTTGAGGCTAGTGAATGTCTAGGATTCTCTACTCTGGACAGCTGTGGAGGCTAGATCTTTGAAAGTAATTCAAGGCAAGGCAGATCAATTATAGAAATATTGATAAGTTGAGAGCTCTGATGGGCTGGGAGGGAAAATGAGTTGAGGCCTGGAGCAGATCAGCTATGTTCCTGTTGAATGGCTGGGCAGATTTGATGGGCTTAATGGCTTATTCCTCATGTTCTACCCCTTCAAATATAGAAGCAATGTTGTATGGACAGGTATATGTCATCAGCAACCAACATTTCTCACTTCAGGTTGGCTCGATAAGCTCATGAGGGAGAGAAGAGATAGAGGATATGTTGGTAGGATAAGATGAAGAATAGATAGGAGGGGGCTTGTTATCAAGCAAAAGCACAAGCATAGACCTATTAGATCCAATTATCAGTTTCTGCACTGAAATACTTTATATAATACATACAAATCATTGTAATTGTTTTTGGTTGCTGTATGACTGTGCCTACATGCATGCACATATAAGCATGATTCTGTACCTTAGATGCTCCAGACAAAATTCAGTCTGAAGGATAAAAACTAAATTGTTGTAAAGAGAGAGTGGCAGTCCACACAGGGTGAAATGGAGGGTAGGTAAGGAAGTTTGTTAACTGGAATTGAGCAATTCATTTTAACATCAACCACCAGAACGTCCTGGAATCTGCCTGACTGGATCCTAGCCCATGATCTGTGCATAAAGTGAAAGATGGGATCAGGGGGAGATTTTGGGGGAGAGGGTTTGGAGTAGGGGTGAACAAGGGCGAAAGGTGGGGACATTTGAATTATAAGTCAAGCAATGTACAATGTGCAGTTTGGACAATTTCCAGTGGCAAATGAAGATTTACTTTCAATTTATTTTGTAACTAATCTGCCATCTGTTCAGCATTCTGAGCAAAGTATTAAAACATTGGTGTCATGGTGTTAGGTTCTGCAAAACTGCTCTAATAAGTGTCAGCCAGCTATACAAACTCATAGAAATAAAATCTAAACATTGATCCAGTCCTAAAACACACCAATTGAACAGTTTAAAAGTTTAATAGGATTTGCAATGAATGAATAAATGAGTAAACGCATTTCTCTGTTAGGGGAGAAAGAAAATCACTTGTTAAGCTGCAGCTTTCATTTGATGCAAACTTTGAATTGTTGGGTGCCTGCCAGGTCACTGAAGTAGTGATTTATCAGGAAACAGAAGTCCCACTTGTACCTCCATTTTCAATTCAGAGGATTCATTGTTAATTAAAGGTGGTAGCATTTATGCTGCGCAGGAGACATCCTCAGCTGATTTGGAGGAAACAAAAATGGATTATGTTTCCTAATTGTGGGTTTGCAGATGTGTGGCAGCATTGTGATTTATTTTCTGTTTACACAAACTCCCAGAACACAGAGGTTATATTATTAATCCCATCAGCTTTCCTATTTTAAAAACTGATATGCCTATTGGATCATCATTCCTCAAAAATATTGTTTCATTTCCTTGTGTTAATTTCTTACTTTGAGATGAAATGTTCTCTTTGAACGTAATGGAAGCGGTTGAAGGATACAAGCTATAGTGATTAGTTTGTCCACCTCCGGTTCATGTTTGAAGCCATTGCCACCATGGGGGGCATTAAAATATAATGCTATAACATTGTCATGGAAGAGTGGCACAAGTCCAACAGCAACGCTCCAGGAGTACAATCTATGTAATTGGCATGCTGTGTTAGAGCTACACATTGCTCAAACATCAGTGCTATTTTTATAACAGTGCACAGAAGTTCATAGAAAATGAGAAACATAATTAAAAAATAATAGCTTCGATTTGATTCTTCAGTGAAACTTTAAGAAGTTCTTGAGTACTGATATGTTGTGGTCGTGATGTGCTGACGTATTTTGATGAAACCAGTGAAAATTTTTATCTATCTTTAACGTGAGAGAAAATGAATAGGACATAGAGCTACAAGAGTCACAGGAACACATCAATTCAATTGTTGGAACTTAAATTTTCATTGTCAATTTGTGGCCATCATGCCAGTTGTGAGTATGATCCATTTTGGAGAAACAATTACAGAAGGCTGAGTCTCACATTGTTTTCGCTTGTATAAGTTGCATCAAATTTTTTAGAGTGTCTCATGCCATGAGACCTAATGAGTTTTTTCACCATACTTTACCAAATCCACTTCAAGAACTATCTGGTATATCCCTGCAGCAATCTCATGTCCAATTGCAGCCCCATCTTACTATGTACTTCTCCCATCTCAGTACAACCTCAGCCATCCAGAAGAATGCCCAGCACTCTAGGAGGAAGATTAATGCTGCTTTCCACTCTGCCAGTACAAGTGCCACATTCTTCTCTCTGATACTTCATCTCTGAACCTCTTTTTACTCGCCACTCAGCAAGGCCCATGCCCGGATACTCTTACTATTGCCTGCAAAATCTTCCCTACTTGCTCTCATTCAACCCAACCGCTGATACCACTAAACCTGTATGGCCTCTGCATTGCCCACTCACTCTCTTAGGACCCATCCCCACCTGCACCAAAAGTAACAACTCTATGACTCATTTTCATCCTTCTTGCCATTATCTCATTTCGGGAGGAAATCAGCCCATGTTCTGTCAGAAAGAGACAAGACAGGTAGTAGGCTGCATGAATTTCAGCTTCTCACCTGTTATGTGGAATCCAGTGCCTTGCTGACCTTATCTAAACCCCCGGACTGGTATTGGAGTCTGCCCTTGACTTACTGTGCCAAGGCCCCCAGACTGAAGCCTATCTACCATGACTTGACAAAGGCCCGCTGACAACCACGATGTGTTTCGTGATATGGACTGGAATCTTACAGTCTGAGCGTCATGGACAATGGTTGGTGGCAGAATCAGATGACGGGTCTGGAGACCAATCTTGACATCAGAGTCATTTTGCTTCATTCTGTATGATTTTGAGAAATGGATCAGTGAATTTCTTGCTGGGAAGTGGCAAGATGCCAAATAAGATTAAACACTGGTTAAATGACTGCCCAACCTGCCTCATGAATATTCAGATTTCTCAAACTAAACTCACCAAATAAGCTAGACACTTCAAAATCCTTGCATGGAAAACGGAATGTGTATCTGGCTGATTCACCTCACTCATTGGTCTGAAGGACCTCTATACCGAGTATGACCAAATTGCATCTCAAGACACAATGCATAGCTACCAGCCATACACTCCCCTCATCGCAGACATGGCACGCATCATTTGCCAAGCCCCCAGTACCATTGTATGGAAGCAATGGCCTGGTGATATCATCACTGGACTGTTAATCCATGACACTCAGATAATGTTCAAGGGAACCGGGTTCAGATCACGCTGTGGTGTATGATGGAATTTCAATTCACCAAAAAGATTCTGGGATTAAAAGTCTAATGATGACTATGAAACCATTGCAGATTGTTCTTGCCATCTACTGTCTTTTAGGAGAGGAAATCTGGCCTACAACTGATTCTTAATCTGCAGCAATGTGGTTGATCCTTAAATGCCTTCTGCAATGGGCAATAAATGCAGCATCTCATATTTCGCTTGGGAACCCTGCAGCAAATGCAGACTTCACAAGCTTCAAAATCTCCCCTCTCCTGACCGCATCCCAAAACCAACCCAGCTCGTCCCCGCCTCCCTAACGATTCCTCCCTCCTCAAGCCCCACCCCGATCTCCTACCCACCAACCTCAAACCGCCTCATGGATCTGCCCATCGTCCCTGGACTGGCCATCCCCTCCCTAACTCCTCACCTACACTCACCTTTCCTGGCTCCAACCCTGCCTCTTTGAACTGTCCATCTCCTCTCCACCTACCTTCTCCTTTGTCCATCTTCTATCCACCTTTCTTCGCACTAGCTGACTTAGTGCCTACCAGCATGCTAACAGCATCAATGCTTTGCCATTTCTTGACAATTAGTGCAGTAACATCAACACCTTGCTGGTCAGCTATTCTCACTTACAACAGTGTATATTTTGTTGTCGGACCATCAGATCATAATATAGAGGAACAGAATTAGGTCATTTGGCCAATCAGTTGTGCTCCACCATTGGATTATGGCCGATAGGTTTCTCAACAGCGAGCCTTCTGGAAATCTAGCATTGCAAGTGTAAGATGTCAATCTCACACCTGCACCATGTGCTAGCAGTTTAAATGGCAAGCCCATGCAGAGAGCAAACAGCCATGTCTCAGGGTCTGAGAGCAATGGTCTTCACTGAAGTCTATGGAAGCAGCTAGCAGTCAGGAGGTCTCAGCACAGTAAGCCAAGGGCAGTCTTCAACACCAGTCCAGGCGATTGGTCATGGTCAGGTGTTAAGTTGGGGCAATCTTAGTTGGTAGGGTTTGTGCCTTTGTAGTGCAGATAGTTGGTCATACTTAGGCCTGTCACTCTTTAGCAGTCTAGTGGGTGAAGCCAATGACAATTGTTTGTGGAATCTCATCCTCCAGTTAGTTGCTTAATGATCATTATCACTCACAATGAGAAGTGTGAAAAGTGGGCAGCTGCAGGCTCATGTAGACATGTTGGTGACCTGGAAGATGTAAAGCCTGTGGGGTTTATGACAAAGGCTATCAGGAAGAAAATTTGGATGTTTGGTGGCTCACCAATACATTGAGTCAGAGACTGCCTATCATCATATTGGATTTGGAAAGTGTGGATTGGGAAAGAAAATGGCAGTAACCACAGGAGTGGAGGGGCGGGATTTTTTTATTCATTGATGGGATGTGGCCGTCGCAGGCTGATCAGCATTTATTGCCCATGCCGACTTTCCATGGAGAAGGAGATGGTGAGCTTAAAATTGCAGATGCTGTAGAATCCAAGATAACGAGTTTTGAGAAGATTTGTAGCTCAGGTTGAGGTTCTGGATGTGAGTTTGCTCGCTGAGCTGGAAGGTTCATTTTCAGACATTTCATCACCATTCTAGGTAACATCATCAGTGAGCCTCCGACGAAGCGCTGGTGTTATGTCCCGCTTTCTGTTTATCTGGTTAGGTTTCCTTAGGTTGGTGATGTCATTTCCTGTGTTGGTGATGTCATTTCCTGTTCTTTTTCTCAGGGGATGGTAGATTGGCTCCAAATCAATGTGCTAGAGAGCTCTGTGTTAGAAATCAATCAGAGAGCTCTCTGATGAAGGGTCTAGGCCCGAAACGTTAGCTTTTGTGCTTCTGAGATGCTGCTTGGCCTGCTGTGTTCATCTAACTTCACAGTTTGTTATCTGAGACGGTGAGCTGTCTTCTTGAACCGCTGCACTCTACCTGCTGGTGGTAGGCTGACAATGCTGTCAGGGAGAAGAGTGCCAGGAATTTGACTCAGTGATGGATTTGGAAAGCGCTGTCAAAGGGCTCATGGGAAGTATTAGCAGTGCATCTTGTAGAGAGCATGATATTAAGCATTCTTGCCGGAGGGATTGAATGTTTATGCATGTGCATTGATCAAGTTGCTTTCTCCTTGATAGTATCAAACTTCTCGAGTACTGTTGGAGCTGCAGTCAAGCATGTAAGTTGTGAGCATTCCATCACACTCGCGCTTTGTACCTTGTAGATGGTGGATAGGCTTTGGGGAGTCAGGAGGTGAGCTACTCATCAAAGGATTTCTGCTCTCTGAACTACTCTTATAGTCACTGTGGTTACATAGTTAGCCCAGATCACTTTCTGGTCAATGGTAATCCTTAGGATGTGCTGGTGGGAATTTCAGTGATGGTAATGCCATTGAATGTCAATGGGTGATAGATTGTTTCTCTCTTGTTTGAGATAATCCTTGCCTGGCACTTATTTGGATTGAATATGACTTGAATGTTCATTGCCACTTATTAATGAAAACCTAGATATTGTCCGGGTCTTGCTGTATTTGAACTTGGGCTGCTTCAATATCTGTAGAGTCACAAATAGTGCTGAACATTGTGCAATTATCTACAAAAATTTCTAATCCTGAACTTATGATGGAGGGAAGGCCACTGACAAAGCAGCTGAAATAGTTGTATTAGTACACTACCCTGGGAAACTCCTGCAGAGATGTCCTGGAACTGGGCTGACTGACCTCCAACAACCTAAACCATCTTCCTTTGTGCTAGGTATGACTCTAATCAGTGGAGTGTTTGACATTGAATCCCATTGACTCCCATTTTACTCGGGATCCTTGAAGCCACACTTGGTCAAATGTAACCTTGATGTCAAGGGCAACAATTTTCACCTGACTTCTGGAATTCAGCTCTTTTGACCATGTTTGAACCAAAGTTATAATGTGGTCAGGAGCTGAGTGACTATGGTGGAACCCAAACTGGGCATCACTGAGCAGATGCTGATTAAAAACATTGTTGATGACACCTTCTATCACTTTACTGTTGATCAAGAGTAGACTGATACAGCTATAATGTGTTGGGTTGGACTAATCCTGCTTCGTGTACAGGGCAGATCCAAGCAATTTTCCACATTGATGGGTAGAAGCCAGTGTTGTCACTGTACTGGAACAGCTTGGCTTGTGGTGTGGTAAATGCTGGAGTGTAGTTTTCAATGTATTGCTGGAATGTTGTCAGGGCCCATGGCCTCTGCAGTACCCAGTGCCTCCAATTGTTTCTTAATGTTACATGGAGTGAATTGAATTGGCGGAGACCAGCATCTGATACTGAGTTCTCTGGCTGAGACTGAGATGAAAAAATATCCAGAAGATATTTCTGACTAACAATTGGTGTGAAAGTTTCAGCCGTATCTTTTGCGCTGATAAGCTGGGCTTTTCCGTCATTGATAATGTGATATTTGTGGAAACTCTTCCTCCAGTGAGTTGTTCAATGCCCATCACTGTTCACAACTGGATGTGGCAGGACTGCAGAGCTTCGATCTGTTCTGTTGGTGTGGGATCACTTAGCTCTATCTATCTGCCACTGTTGCTGTTGGCATGCAAGAGGTCTTGTTTGTAGCATTGTTTGTAGTCTAAGTTGATGCCTCACTTATTGAGATGCCTGGTGCTGCTTCTTACAAGCTCTCCCACACTCTTCATTGAACTAGTTATATGACCAGAGAAGGAGGGTGCTGCAGGACCCACCAATGTTAGAGCTGTTAAAGGGAAAGAATAATGCACATAGGCCCATGTACTGGACAGTACACAGAATGCAAGGGTAGCTATTCCCTGGCTACCCTAATACATGGCCTTTCTTTTCATGTTGCACCTCGCTGCCAATGTATTACTGATGAACAAAATCACACCAACACTTTGGACACAGAGGCCATGAAAGAATAGGGATGTTGTATGAGAAGGGCCAAAGATGGCACCAGCACTGTTAACCTTGTATGTGCTTTGTTCCTTTTGCTTCTGATGCTGCAGCAGGCTCTCTGTACAGACATTGAAACATGGAATATTAGCTTCAGCCATGAAGGTATGCTTCATACTGCAACAATGACATTTGAGCCCACACAGAGACAAGCAAACTGATGTAAGGCAAGACCAGTGACATTTATAAAAAAATTGCCAATTCATGTACAGTGCATTGTCAACCATATCACCAAAATGTCCTCAATAAGTTTTATTCCTCCTCACCATCCCACTATGTGTTAGTGAACTGTGATAATGGGAACTGCAGATGCTGGAGAATCCAAGATAATAAAGTGTGAAGCTGGATGAACACAGATGAACACATTGGGGAAATCAAGCGGAGGCTTGGGGACCGCTTTGCAGAACACCTCCGCTCGGTTTGTAATAAACAACTGCACCTCCCAGTCGCGAACCATTTCTACTCCCCTCCCATTCTCTTGATGACATGTCCATCATGGGCCTCCTGCAGTGCCACAATGATGCCACCCGAAGGTTGTAGGAACAACAACTCATATTCCGCTTGGGAACCCTGCAGCCCAATGGCATCAATGTGGACTTCACCAGCTTCAAAATCTCCCCTCCTCCCACCGCATCCCAAAACCAGCCCAGATCGTCCCCTCCCCCCACTGCATCCCAAAACAAGCCCAGCCTCTCTCTGCCTCCCTAACGTGTTCTTCCTCTCACCCATCCCTTCCTCCCATCCCAAGCTACACCTCCATTTCCTACCTACTAACCTCATCCCACCTCCTTGACCTGTCTGTCTTCCCTGGACTGACCTATCCCCTCCCTACGTCCCCACCTATACTCTCCTCTCCACCTATCTTCTTTTCTCTCCATCTTCGGTCTGCCTCCCCCTCTCTCCTTATTTATTCCAGAACCGTCACCCCATCCCCCTCTCTGATGAAGGGTCTAGGCCCGAAACGTCAGCTTTTGTGCTCCCGAGATGCTGCTGGGCCTACTGTGTTCATCCAGCTTCACACTTTATTATCATGTGTTAGTGAACTCCCTTGTTCTGCAGATATAATGGGAACTGCAGATGCTGGAGAATTCCAAGATAATAAAATGTGAGGCTGGATGAACACAGCAGGCCAAGCAGCATCTCAGGAGCACAAAAGCTGACGTTTCGGGCCTAGACCCTTCATCAGAGAGGGGGATGGGGAGAGGGAACTGGAATAAATAGGGAGAGAGGGGGAGGCGGACCGAAGATGGAGAGTAAAGAAGATAGGTGGAGAGAGTGTAGGTGGGGAGGTAGGGAGGGGATAGGTCAGTCCAGGGAAGACGGACAGGTCAAGGAGGTGGGATGAGGTTAGTAGGTAGCTGGGGGTGCGGCTTGGGGTGGGAGGAAGGGATGGGTGAGAGGAAGAACCGGTTAGGGAGGCAGAGACAGGTTGGACTGGTTTTGGGATGCAGTGGGTGGGGGGGAAGAGCTGGGCTGGTTGTGTGGTGCAGTGGGGGGAGGGGACGAACTAGGCTGGTTTAGGGATGCAGTAGGGGAAGGGGAGATTTTGAAACTGGTGAAGTCCACATTGATACCATATGGCTGCAGGGTTCCCAGGCGGAATATGAGTTGCTGTTCCTGCAACCTTCGGGTGGCATCATTGTGGCACTGCAGGAGGCCCATGATGGACATGTCATCTAGAGAATGGGAGGGGGAGTGGAAATGGTTTGCGACTGGGAGGTGCAGTTGTTTGTTGCGAACTGAGCGGAGGTGTTCTGCAAAGCGGTCCCCAAGCCTCCGCTTGGTTTCCCCAATGTAGAGGAAGCTGCACCGGGTACAGTGGATGCAGTATACCACATTGGCAGATGTGCAGGTGAACCTCTGCTTAATGTGGAATGTCATCTTGGGGCCTGGGATAGGGGTGAGGGAGGAGGTGTGGGGACAAGTGTAGCATTTCCTGCGGTTGCAGGGGAAGGTGCCGGGTGTGGTGGGGTTGGAGGGCAGTGTGGAGCGAACAAGGGAGTCACGGAGAGAGTGGTCTCTCCGGAAAGCTGACAGGGGAGGGGATGGAAAAATGTCTTGGGTGGTGGGGTCGGATTGTAAATGGCGGAAGTGTCGGAGGATAATGCATTGTATCCGGAGGTTGGTAGGGTGGTGTGTGAGAACGAGGGGGATCCTCTTGGGGAGGTTGTGGCGGGGGCGGGGTGTGAGGGATGTGTTGCGGGAAATACGGGAGACGCGGTCAAGGGCGTTCTCGATCACTGTGGGGGGAAAGTTGCGGTTCTTAAAGAACTTGGACATCTGGGATGTGCGGGAGTGGAATGTCTTATCGTGGGAGCAGATGCGGCGGAGGCGGAGGAATTGGGAATAGGGGATGGAATTTTTGCAGGAGGGTGGGTGGGAGGAGGTGTATTCTAGGTAGCTGTGGGAGTCGGTGGGCTTGAAATGGACATCAGTTACAAGCTGGTTGCCTGAGATGGAGACTGAGAGGTCCAGGAAGGTGAGGGATGTTCATCTCCAGCACATCCCTCACCTTCCTGGACCTCTCAGTCTCCATCTCAGGCAACCAGCTTGTAACTGATGTCCATTTCAAGCCCACCAACTCCCACAGCTACCTAGAATACACCTCCTCCCACCCACCCTCCTGCAAAAATTCCATCCCCTATTCCCAATTCCTCCGCCTCCGCCGCATCTGCTCCCACGATAAGACATTCCACTCCCGCACATCCCAGATGTCCAAGTTCTTTAAGAACCGCAACTTTCCCCCCACAGTGATCGAGAACGCCCTTGACCGCGTCTCCCGTATTTCCCGCAACACATCCCTCACACCCCGCCCCCGCCACAACCGCCCCAAGAGGATCCCCCTCGTTCTCACACACCACCCTACCAACCTCCGGATACAACGCATTATCCTCCGACACTTCTGCCATTTACAATCCGACCCCACCACCCAAGACATTTTTCCATCCCCTCCCCTGTCAGCTTTCCGGAGAGACCACTCTCTCCGTGACTCCCTTGTTCGCTCCACACTGCCCTCCAACCCCACCACACCCGGCACCTTCCCCTGCAGCCGCAGGAAATGCTACACCTGTCCCCACACCTCCTCCCTCACCCCCATCCCAGGCCCCAAGATGACATTCCACATTAACCAGAGGTTCACCTGCACATCTGCCAATGTGGTATACTGCATCCACTGTACCCGGTGCGGCTTCCTCTACATTGGGGAAACCAAGCGGAGGCTTGGGGACCGCTTTGCAGAACACCTCCGCTCAGTTCGCAACAAACAACTGCACCTCCCAGTCGCAAACCATTTCCACTCCCCCTCCCATTCTCTAGATGACATGTCCATCATGGGCCTCCTGCAGTGCCACAATGATGCCACCCGAAGGTTGCAGGAACAGCAACTCATATTCCGCCTGGGAACCCTGCAGCCTTATGGTATCAATGTGGACTTCACCAGTTTCAAAATCTCCCCTTCCCCTACTGCATCCCTAAACCAGCCCAGTTCGTCCCCTCCCCCCACTGCACCACACAACCAGCCCAGCTCTTCCCCCCCACCCACTGCATCCCAAAACCAGTCCAACCTGTCTCTGCCTCCCTAACCGGTTCTTCCTCTCACCCATCCCTTCCTCCCACCCCAAGCCGCACCCCCAGCTACCTACTAACCTCATCCCACCTCCTTGACCTGTCCGTCTTCCCTGGACTGACCTATCCCCTCCCTACCTCCCCACCTACACTCTCTCCACCTATCTTCTTTACTCTCCATCTTCGGTCCGCCTCCCCCTCTCTCCCTATTTATTCCAGTTCCCTCTCCCCATCCCCCTCTCTGATGAAGGGTCTAGGCCCGAAACGTCAGCTTTTGTGCTCCTGAGATGCTGCTTGGCCTGCTGTGTTCATCCAGCCTCACATTTTATTCCCTTGTTCTGCAGCTGGGATGGAGGGACCCTGCTCTGCAGTGGAGTCCTTTGGCCCTGAAGGTTAGGCTCGAGCCTGGGACATTTGTGTCTGGACAGACCAGGGATTCTGAAGGTCATCTCTCAATGATCCCCCACTTGGTGTAACCTTTTAAAGGTCAGAGGATGGCAGGCAGGGTGGAAGTGGAAGACCCAGCCATTTCTGGAGCATTTCAAGTACAAAATTCTGAAGGGCCCATGTGGGATTCCTCCTCTAGCTGCATGTCCCTGCCACTGCCCTGTTTTGTTGTGCGGGTAGCAAGTGTTTGCCAAATTCCCTGTCCCCCTGTCACCATCCTGAGAACGAGTGGCTGGGGGGATGGAGTACATTTGTACGAGTGCCCTCTCAGCAGACCCTGAGGGTGCAGGACCTGGGTCTAGATGGCAGATGCTAACCTGTCCACAGACCGTGCAGACAGTTACATGGCTCACTGCACTGCTGTAGCTTCTGGTCAATGAGGGCCATTGCCTCCTGCATCCCTGCTTGCTGCTCTTGTTCCTCGCAGGGCATGTGTATGATGTCCCTGATTCCTGCACTACAAGGCTCTATCCTGCCTGGAGCAGAGCAGTTGATCTCTGATAGTCCTCTGAGTGCCAGTGGCCTGGGACATTTCATCCTCAACCAGTTGCTACACTGTTGATGTGAAGGGCTCACCAGATCATGCTCCCACCGTGTCTAAGGCTAATGTTCCAAACAAGGTCTTAGTATCAGATCTGGATGGCAGCTGGAGGCAGACTTCCCTTGATAGTCTCATCCTCAGACGTGGAGAAGGTGGCTTCTGGGGACGGTTGAGCATTTTACTGCCAAGGTGGTGAGATGCTGGCAGTACCTACAGGCCACATTGCAGTCTGTGGTTAGATGTGGTGTGCAAACGAACTGTGAGAGTTGGTGCAATGGAAAATGGTATGTACTTGGTTGATAGGATAGCAATGTTTCAGCACCCCCACAAGAGCAGTCCTGGCCTTCTCCTGAGACAGCCAGGACTTTCTGCTCAATTTGGGTGAGGAGTCTGCACTTCTCTACCCACAGGTATTCCTCTGCCCTGTAACGAGCTGGTCTCTCCTGTGATGATAGAATGGGAGGGATTGGGTGATATAAAAATGGGTGGCATTGCTGTTAGTGCTGTGTAAGTTGGCAAAAAGTGGAAGGATTACAAGACAATTGGGGGTAGTATAGATGCCCTGCTGTGTTAGACCAAGTGAGTAAAGATGTTGAAGGTAATATTGTACTGGTGGAGCGTGAGCTGTGGTGCATGACAGGTGCAATAACAGAGATAGTGTGAATGTGTGGTGGTCGAGAAAGGTGTGTGACATTTGCAATGGCACAGCAGAGACCTTATTGCAGCACTATTGGCCTTTCCTTTGACTGTGGTGGCAGCATGGACCTAAAGGATTTATCCTCATGCACCACAGCTTTTTAAATATAGTGAGAGTGCAAGGGCTGCCGGTCTTTTAGCAGTTATGAGCTCAGTGGTGATTTGTCCTGGGAAGACCATGGTAAGATGGGGCTGGGATCAGATGTGAGAGATGCCATTGGGTGGGATTAGTAGTTATTGTGGTGCATTTGCTAAGATATAGGGAGGAAACCCGCTCGGCCTCATGGCGGGAAACCCTCCAAAAAAACTCAACAGAACTTGGACATCCAAACAAACTGAAGATCTAACCATTTGTTGCTGTGCTAAATGGCAGGCAAGATATGAGTAATGGGATTGCTGGCTGATTGTCCAAAGTGCAAAAGAAATGCAAGCTCTGAGCGTCCCATCAGGCTTCGGGCAAGTGAGTGCTGAGAGAGCAAATGACCAGGCAGGGGATGCATCCTGGTGTCATCCATGAACTGAGTATGTGTTTCTGAGCATAAAGTTCCCTTGATAGTTGCGGAAGCATCTTGTAACTGCTTCAGAGAATTGCATGGAGGATTCTGAGACTGACACACATTGGCTCCCAATGTCTGTGGACTTGAGGTATGTCAGGAGTATACCTGGAGTATGCCCTGAGATGTGATGCCTGGTTTCCAAAATGGAGGTCTTTCAGAGCACCAGCAGGCTGAATTCACCAGGCTCTGAGTTCCATGTTGTGTTTTGTCGACATCAAGCTTGTTTTCCATGATTGGTAAGATAGGAAGCTAAATGTTAATTGAGCCATTAACAAGGTGTTTAGCAAGCAATCATTCCCCTTAAATTGGCAACTCGCCACTGCCTGCACAGAAACACACCAAGCACTTATCATAAACATAAAAGATGGAGCGAGATGCTCCCAACATCGAGATGGGCCTCGTCGATTTCTCATTCAATTCTGCCACAAATCTCACCATAGCACTCATTGCTGTGACACCATTCTGCACAGAAGTGTAAATGCTTCAGTTTAGATTGTCAACTGTAATGCAAGAAGTTTTGCAAACAACAGAATCATTTGACAGAGATGATGAAAAGTTTCACAAATATTAATGAATTATAACTGTTCCAGTCAAAGTATCCATTTTGCTGTTCAACATACAGTCAACAACAAAAAAACTTACACTTTTGAAAATCATGCCAATAGGAATACAAGATGTACCCAAACATTTCAGATTTAATTCAAATTTACATTCTGAAGCTAATTATGTGGTTTAATGGTTTTAATCAAAATACAATTCATCCTTAATGTGTGTGCCATGACCAATGTAATGAATCATGTTTTCAGAGATTTAATTGACTGGGTCATGCATTTAAAGATTGTTTCTAACTCAAACATGTTCAGTGCAGAAGACTTTTTGAGGATCAATGCTTAATTCATATATCATAGAAATTTTTCACTAAGCAATGCTGTAACATTAAATGTATCATATAGCATTTATATAGCTCTGAAGTGGAATTCCTTTATCTTAGTGCAAACTGTAGGATTATTGCAAGGCTGTATTCTCATCCAGTCCACCAGGGAATGATGAAAGTGTGTTAAAGTTCAGCTTCTCATCCACCCTTTTCCACCCACATAATTTAATACAAGTAACACTCACCGTTCTGGTTTAAGCATGAAGTTACTGGACATGAAGATGCTAGAGAGCTGCCTACACTGTGGATCTGTAACCCAGAACATTACTGCCTTTGGTGTGAAGGGAAGGGCAAGACATAATCCATGTTCCGAATGAAGCGTAAAAGAATGTGCCATTAACTTTTATCGCCCTCGTGACAAGTTCATTAAAAAAAAATTTAAAATACTAGTTAGCTCATAAAATAAGCAAGCCAAGTACTATGATTTATTTCTGTACAGAAGATTCAAAAATAGAGACGTTTAACATTCAGAAAGATTTGAGTAGACAGAGATAGAGAGAATGCTTCTTATGGAAAAAGCAAAACAAACATCATCAGTTAAGATAATCATCAATCTAACTGAGATTTCAGAAGAAAGATAATAAAATGTGAGGCTGGATGAACACAGCAGGCCAAGCAGCATCTCAGGAGCACAAAAGCTGACGTTTCAGCCTAGACCCAACTTGTTTGCTTTGCTCTCCAGAGTATAGAGAGCATGTTACATGACAGGGGACATTTGAAGCAAATAATATTGATGGATTTGAGGGAAATGGATAATGGAATTGAGGGTTATATGGAGTAATGTGAAGAAGGAAGACAAAATAACCAAGTGGAATGTAAAAGTTTGCAACACTTCTACCTGTTCAGTAGATTCTACGTAATCCATGAGTTTTCGTTCAAGTTAGACCATAAGCAAGTCCTATAGGCTATGTTAGGATGGGATCCATATTCTTACAACTAGGTGAGGAGGTGAACAATGGCTTCCCTCTATTCCAATTTGTAAAACTGTGCCATGATCTATAATTTGATTTTTAAACTGTGCTGCAGCTGTGACAGCAAAGTAGCAACAAATGCCTCCTACACTTTGACACTGGAGATTTATGAGCATGCTAGATTTAACACTACAGAGGACAATCTGTGTTTGTTTATGTGTAACCTTAAGATTGGGACCCAGAAATTGTGCAACTTCCAACAGGACAGCACTATAATTAAAAACCAATTGGCTGGACATAAACAGGTATTACTGTCCACAGATGTGCAGATTAGATGGGTTGGCCATGGTAAATTGCCTCTAGTGCCCAGGGATGTGGAGGTTAGTTGGATTAACCATGGGACATGTGGGCTTATAGGGATAATGTAGGGGGGTGGGTCTGGGTGGGATGCTTTTTGGAGGATCAGTATGAACCCGATGTCCAACCAATTGGTTTTGACTTGACTGAGCTTCTCATCTTGTCATCACATTCTCAAATCCTGGATACGGTTCTTCAGTCAGGGTATCTTTCTTATTCCATTCCAGCACCATGAGAGAAATATAGCGCCCAGAACTCTCCCACAACCAGTTTACATTCATTCATTTAAAAATAAGGACAAAAGAACAGTTGCATTATTCAGTGTGATGCTAATGCATTGACTTACAAACTCCTCATTTGATTGGACAGTTTTAAATTTCTTTTAATAAATGCAGCTTTTCATCAGGAAGCTTTGATTTTAAACCTTTAAAAATTTTACTTCTAAAATTTCATCTGAGGCTTGGGCTTCATGTTTCTCTCCACATTGGAGCTGTCTGACCTGCTGAGCTTTTCTTGTATATCTTGTTTTCTTCCTTTCAGATTTCCAGCATCTGCAGTATTTCCTTTCTTAACCCTGTCAATACTGAAGGCATGGTTTATGTTACTACTTATACCCCTTAACTACTTTGAACATTTTGTACCTTCACTTGGGAATTGTTCCAATTTGCCAGAACTCTTTTCGTTACTTAAACAATCCTTGACCTTCCTATTTTCATCAGTCACTTTGTCATATTGTTCCATTTATGTTCAACGATATTTTCTCACCATGATTTTTTGTGCAGCTTTCCGTCACTATTTCAACAGTTATTAATCCTATTTTCACTTTCTGACCTCAATTAAATTTAATGCATCTGCTTATCACATTGCTTTAAGCTCTTCCCACTGTTGCATGGATACGTCTGCTATTTTATTCAGATGAACGCCATCCTTTGACACTGATATGCCATGTTCCAGAAATTGTCCCATTAACCTAAGAACGTGGATCTTTCCCTTCAGCATTGGTTTTACAGTCGTAATATCATAGGTAGTTCTGTTTGTGGAGGAAAATTGATTTTAATGGAATCATTCTTTGGTGAAGAAGGCAAATGCTCAAGACTGGTGCACAATATTTTATCGTGCAGAAGCAGGCCAAATTGTATTATTTGGTTTAGTTTTATTATCTAATGCCAATTTTCTGCTGTTTCCATATCTCTGGACACAATTTGTATCCAGACTAAAACCCAATACCATCTTTAATGATAATAAAATGTGAGGCTGGATGAACACAGCAGGCCAAGCAGCATCTCAGGAGCACAAAAGCTGACGTTTCGGGCCTAGACCCAAAACGTCAGCTTTTGTGCTCCTGAGATGCTGCTTGGCCTGCTGTGTTCATCCAGCCTCACATTTTATTATCTTGGATTCTCCAGCGTCTGCAGTTCCCATTATCTCTGACACCATCTTTAATGGTTTACTTGAGCCTGTATTCACAACATTTCTCGCCTAAACATTCCATATTCTAACAAAGGAAAAGTATTTTCTCACGTTACGCCTGCTTTGTTTGCACATCAGTTTAAATCTGTGACTTCTTATTTCGTTTAAAAGCATAAAAAGCTTCATCCTATCTGTTGAGCTCTGATTTATCAGTCGAAAAGTGGAAAAAGACTATAAGCAACCTTGTGAAAGGTATATCTATTAGATTTTTGAAAGTTATGGACATAATTTGTAACTTTATGAAGGTAGGAGAAGATATATACACATTGGCTAGTTAAGGAAGTCAAGCACGTTGGTGATGCATGTCTTGGGACAATTGTATAATATGGTTTGAAATATAATGTGCAATTTGAATACACAGATGGATTAAAGAACATGAAGCAGGGATTCTTTAATCCACTGGCACCGTGGGAAAGGAAATTAAGGATATGCAAAGGAATTATTTGTACAGTGTACATGAAATGACCATGTTGGTTACTTCGGGCTGAAGAATGTTTTTGCCTGTCTGTTTCCCCTTGCCATTAACACTCTCTCCACAAAAGATACTCTTTTTCCCCCAGTGAGAGGCCATTCAACTGTTTCAACTATCCTTCCTCATTGTCACCATCTGCTGGTAGAGATCCCAGAGAATCATTCAGTTTCCTTGCTCAGTGCCTTTCACTACCATTGCTAACCACCCCTGCAGTCCGTTGCAATGTGTTACACCGCATGCAATAAAGTACTTTAAATTTTTTAAAGGATCAGAATTAATAGCATATTGATATTTAAAAACAGAAATTGTTTCCCATCTGTCTCAATGCAGACGAGATACCATAAATAAGTTACTGAATCAGTTTCTGTAACATTTATGAGAGATTTGATAATGCAAGGCATGAGCAGGCGATTGTCCTTACAAGTAATATTTTATTTGATTTTAGAAAGCAGGTAACAGCCTAGAAACTGCTCAAAAATCTTTAGTAATGATATGGGATCAAGATGGGAATGCCAATGCAGAATTGAACTGAATGTCTGCAAAACAATGATGTAAACAGCCTGA
Source organism: Stegostoma tigrinum (assembly GCF_030684315.1). Taxonomy (NCBI): domain Eukaryota; kingdom Metazoa; phylum Chordata; class Chondrichthyes; order Orectolobiformes; family Stegostomatidae; genus Stegostoma; species Stegostoma tigrinum. Next base: position 75,618,019 of record NC_081356.1, read on the forward strand.
ACATGTCCTTCTGAATGACTCACAATGGATCCTTCATAAGAAACTGAAAATAAATCATTCCACGCAGCAAATCTGAGATGTCATGGCAACATATCATTTGGAAGGCCTGCTTATCACAATAAGAATGGTTTGATCTCCTTCTCTGTTCAACTTACAAATGTATTTACATTGATCCAAGGAGATGCTGAGCAGAAAGTGTCAATGCTGAACTTCTCATTTGAGGTTGGGGATGGTAGGGCTTCAGGGAAGAGGTGAAGGGGCAATGTATCAAGGAAGAAAAAAGAGAAAGTTACTTCAGGATGTTTTCTTGATGCAGTTTTGCTCCCATGATGCAGACAGGGAATAAGTTAACTTACCTCTCTAAGTAAGAGGGCAATCAATTCGTGCAATTAAATCCCACTTAAGTGGCCAGTTTTGCTGCTGCCAGTATTTTGCCAACCTCTCTCTCTGATCATGTTCTACTCTGTATGGAGGCTGGCAGCTTAATGAAGGTGGTCTCCTGGTGGCAGGACAGGAAAATAGCAGAGCGGAGGCTCCATGCCTCAATGTTATGGATGTGAGTATGTAAAGCCTCAGCTCCAACTGTATATATTCCAGTGAATGGGTTTTCCACAATGGACCTACTGGTTTTCATTTGTTTTTCAAGATATAGCTTTAAGGCAGACAGCCATCGGGGCCTCCATGAAATCTCTTATCTTCACAATCCCATTTGGGCCCAGCATTGTCAGTGATGACCACACCTCACATTTTAACTAATCTGAACTCAGGCATGGGAATTCTAATGTAAACGTCTGATGTTATAATCAGAACACATTGCCTTGGCTTAGTGGTAGCATTCTTATCTCTGAGTTACATGCTGAAGGGGTTAAGCTCAAATATCCTTTGTAAGTTTATAATATGGTTACATGTCTCAGATCTCTGGGTTTAATTCTAAAGCTACAGGGAGGCAAGGAATACTTTGTGCAAAGCTATCATCAGAAGGGCCTCCAAATCCAAAGACAGATTCTTAATATTCTAGCTAATTTTGCAGGAACAGGTAGTTATTCTGCAATCAGGAATGCACCATGCAGGAAATAAACAAGCTGCACATAAGCAAAGTTGCTTTTAAAATTATTGTTCATGTTAGTTTCAAAGAAATAACATGGCGCAGCAAGTTTAATGCTCAATGAGAACCTATTAGATAATAGAAAACAACGACCAACCAAACATCCTTCATCATCCCCTCAACCTTGACTACTCACGAAGCCCCCTTGGCTGGGCCTCACACATGCAGAAGGGAGTGCCTATTAGCTATGGAAGGGAGACTGACATGTTGAAAAGAGATTATGAAACAAAAATTACAGAAGAAGAAGGTTAATGAAGATAGGCAATTTCCTCTCTCTGCACAACTGAACATATCAATACAAGTATCTTACAACATAGGATGAGTTGCTCCGAAGAGTCTGTTTCGTTGCCGTATAACTCTATCATTCTGTACAAATAAATTATAAATTATGCATTGTCATTTTAAAAGTATTATCTATAAGTTGCTATAACTTCTATGTTAACAAAGTGTGAAGCTGGATGAACACAGCAGGCCAAGCAGCATCTCAGGAGCACAAACGCTGAGGTTTCAGGCCTAGACCCTTCAACAGATGAAGGGTCTAGGCCTGAAACCTCAGCTTTTGTGCTCCTGAGCTGCTTGGCCTGCTGTGTTCATCCAGCTTCACACTTTGTTATCTTGGATTCTCCAGCATCCGCAGTTCCCATTAGCACTGATATAACTTCTATGTTATTAACATGCACAACAAATTATATAAGATATCAACAAAGCCTTCATATTGTGGTGCAGTTAGTTTTCTAGACGAAACTAAGGAACTCTATTAACACTGTTCAATTGGAAAAAAAACTCAATTCGATTTCTCAACAGAAATTGTGTCAGCAGGTCATATTTCTACCCTATCTTATTTATAAAATCTTATGATCTCTCTGGGTAATTACACTGTTAATATAGGTTGTTTTACTTTTGGTGACTTCTCTACCATTTCAAATTGTGGAGGCTTTGATATTAGCTTCAGACGATACAATCCCAAACATGAGCCACCTTGTCACCTACTCCTGCTACAATGGTCTGCTTCAATTCTTGCAATAAAGATAGGTCAGTGTTCCACATCTTCTGGAGGGCAATACAAGTTGGGTAATAAATGGTGACCTTGCCAAACATGTATTTGTTCTGACGTTGACTATACACAAGAAACAACAGCACTTTTAATTTAGTTATTTTCCTTTTGGGCAATAGTCATTCTTCAAGGGAATTGTGAAGGATGCTTCTGCAGTGATCAGCACTCCCGATGCAGTCTCACCAATGCCTCATGCAATGGAATCATAACCTCCTTACCCTTTCAATCGATTTCCTTCACAATAAACCATAACATTCTATTAACTTTCTTGATTACTTGCTGTACCTGCTCACTAACCTTCTGCAATTCTTGTACTAGGAAACCAAGACCACTCTGCATCCTGTCTGCATATGGGGCGCAGGGACATTATGTGTAATATTCATGGCAAGATACACTCGCAGGCAAGTTCTGCATGAAACTCAGATGAGAAGCTTAATGGAGCGTGCAGGAAAGTGCTGATAGGCACAGTCACCGAGATGCTGAATGTATTTGTCAGCCTGTCACTGTAAAGGAGGATGGCAGAGTACAGCTCTAACTTGCTTGAGGGTTCCTCATTGTATTATGCTGAAGTTTTTGTAATGATAGGTCACCAACTCCTCTGCCTTCCTAGGGACTCAGCACAAAATCTCTAGTACCATGAAGTGTTTCTTTAAGATTTTTTTTATTGTAGGAGAGCTCCCAAAATGCTTTAACCTGCTGGTTGGCTGCCTGACCCTTCAAATAACTCTAATGACACTTAATTTCTATCTGATGCTTGATCTTTTCAAAGTTCATTGCATAGGCCAGATTGGACTAAAACTGCAAAATGCGTGTCACATTAGCTGATCATCCTGTGTGAAGTTATAGAGCCACAAGATCAGCCCTCCTGGTACTCTCAGATTCACATTTCCAGCCAGCAATTTCTCAACTCCTATAGTCTCTAGGTTTTAAAAACTTACATAGTATAAACTAAGCACTAATTTCTGGTTTGCCTCATTCCAGACTTTTTTTTTGCCAATGTTTGTGGTCCTACACTAAGGCCATTGCACTTTCCCATGACATTTTCAGAATTCCTTGGAAGCTGCAACTATTCTGCCTGTGTAAATTTACTGGAAGTACTGGGAAACTCTGTATATGCATGTCAATTGAGTTCCTGCCAAACTCCCAGAAACATTATTATGGCAGGGTTGAAGTAGCTCTGAGGAAATTCCTGCTTTACAAGAGCACATTCAAAACACATCTCTACACAAAATGCACTCATGTGTAATTTACATCTACGACTTCGAATCATTTTAGATTTCTGACTACCTTGGAAAACGTTCTTTAAATCCTTACCAAAGAATCAAATAACTAATTGTTCAGCTTAACTCATTAACATTTCTTTCCTGCTTTATTCACAAATTAAGGATTCAGGAGGTCAATGCCAAAGAAAATTAAATTTTCAATTTATCTGTGAGTAGGTTTCAATATTACTTATTATTCAGTAAAGTACTGAATTTGACTTATAATAATTACTGTTTGATTACGTTTACTAATTGTACAAGTGAGTAAAGGCAGATGTGCTCATAAAACATAATTGCTAATGAAACATACCACTGGTTTAAATATACTAAAAGCAAGCAGAGAAACTATATCTGAAAGTCTTCAGTAAGCGCCACAACAATTGTTTTCTTATGTTTTCCGTGTTTTTACTAAACATTTAACACTCACTTCAACATGTGACAAATAAGAATCTGCGTAACAGCCATGTAGATAACAGCAAGTTTGAACAAATTCAGCTCTAGCATTGTCATAATGTTAATCATTAATCAAACGTAATACAAACATTCCTCTGGTATCCTGGATCTTTTGTATATTTTAAAATGCAGTCCCATAAAAAATATTGTTGTTTAATGAGGAACCAATGCTTTTAAATTGTGAAATTACCAGTCACGTATTTTCTCCTCTGCGACATAAAACAGAGTCATTGAAGTGTATTTAAAAAAATACTTTATTATGGATGTTCTACCAGAAAACTCTTGGGAGCTAATTACCTTATTTGAAATTATATCACAGTTGATGATTAATTTCTGCCTGAATTGTTCCAAGTAACTAACAGATTAATAAAGCTTAACCTTTAAGTTTTAAATTCATGATATACATCAGTGTCTTAGTGCATCATTATCAAACAATTGCATGGCACATTTACTGTGCTTGACATTAATTTCGGAAAATGGTGATTATTCTTGTTTTAAATTTTCACAACAACAATTATCCAGGATATTTTTATTTATTCATTTGCAGAAGTGGCTGGAGTAGGCAAGGTTGACATTTATTCCCCATTCCTATTTGCCCATGAGAAAGTAGTGGTGGGACTCAGGGAGTGGCTTGAAAGAACTGAATGACTATCTCAGCCAATTCAGGAGACATTTTGGAGTAACTTTCAATGGTGTATCACTGGAATTTCAAATGTTCTAGGTCAGGTAAAGATGGCAAGTTTGATCTCAAAAATGTAAGTGAGACAGTTGGGTCTTTATGACAATCCAACAATTTTATGTTCGGTATTAATGATATCAGATATTAGTTCTAAAAATCTAAACTGACTTCAAACTCTCAAACTGCCATGAACAGTTTGCAGTCACATTCTGTAGATTAATTCAATCACTCTGTATTTCCAAGTCTTAGTTGTCCCATGAGGCGTAGAATGCTTTGGCAACTTAAAATAGTCCACTATGAAGCAGAATATCATGTGCATGAGGTATGAAGAGAGATCATACATTGTTTCAAAAGCTATAATTTTATTGTTTAAATTTCACATGATGAAATGATGTTATGTATTTTGTGTGCCTTATTGAACCTTTCAATTCTCAATTCTCACTTGAAAAATGGACATTGATCTACAAGATGTTGAAGCATAGACAACAGCAGCAGCAGATTACTGGCAACAAGTGATGGCTGATGGTGCCTAGTAGCTAGCATTGATATTATCACATGTCCTTTTAGTGGATTAGTGACCGTTTTTATATATGTCATGGCTTGATTGTAGGATTTGTCGGATGGCCAACATGGTTACATAGTCAACCACATATACTTTTTGTTAGCTATTATTTCCTGTAAAGATACCTAATTAGGTGGTTCTGATGAAGAATTGTTGAAGTGTTAGCTTACTCTCTCTTCGCGGATGCTGCCTGACCCGCTTTGATCTCCAGTACCTTTTGTTTTCAGTTCAGATTCCAGCATCTGCAGTAATTTGCTCTTATGTTGGTAGACAGTTGCTGTTTTTGAATTATTTGTAGTTTGACTAATGAATTTAAATATTTCTTAGGACTTTTTAATGATTTTGTTTTGCCTTCAGCCTTTAAGTTAATCCTTGGTAGCCAACCTAATATCTGTAAACAGCTTAAGAAATTATTTAAGACATTAATTCTCCCTCCCTGTCTAAAGGCCAGCAATACACATGCTAAACCTTCTCCTTCAGCCCCTCTCACCCACTTCACAATATTACTTAGGATGGCTCATGCAATTTATTGGCGGGAGGTTTGATAGCTATCATGTAACAAACACTAAAATACTTTGAAAAAGGGCGAATTAATAATTAAAAGTCTTAAGGCATTTGGCAAGATTAATAACGATTAATGATTAATTAATAAATTGATGACAATGCAATGGTAGGACATATTTTCTTTTAGTTGATGTTATTAGTGAATTATTAATACATACTTAGCGCTAAATGCAAATATATAAAGGAAATAAATAAAAACTTGCACTCAGTACAAATTTATTTTCATGAATACTGCTTCAATGCAGTTAAAGGCAGTGGGAAAGGCACATGATTAAGGCAAATTAAAACAGTTAACTCTGATCATGATATACTTGACATAAGTGTATTTAATACTGTCACAGTGAAAAAAAATTGTGTTCATCTTAACAAAAACAGTCTTTGCTAAAACAAATAAAAATCTAATGTATGATATTTCAAGAGCACAATTCTGTGAAGTATGAAATAAGAACAGAAAATGAAGAGACAGCTTTCTAGATCAATCTGGAGAGGAGCAGAATTAATGGGCAGAATTAAGTCCCACTCTGGGAAGCAGGTACCTTGACAGGTGAGAGAAATGAATTTTGGGACACCACAAATTAACTTTCAGACGGAGGGATACAACTAAGATATTGAGTGTCAACACTCTGAACGTGAGTCGAGTTTCCATTGTCCTTCTGTGTGTATCCAGATGTTATGCATAGAATAGAATCCCAACAGTGTAGATAGAGGCCATTCAACCCATAAAATTTGCACCAACCCTCCAAAGAACATCTCACCCCAACCCATCCCCTCACCCTATCCCTATAATCTCTTATTTCCCATGGCTATCTCATATAGCCTACACATTACAGGACACTTTGGACAATTTAGCATGGCCACATTTATCTTGCGCATCCTGCGACTGTGGGAGGAAACTAGAGCATACAACAGAAGCCCATACAGACACAGGGAGAATGTGCAAACTCCACACAGATGGTCACCTAAGGCTGGATTCAAACCCGGCTTCCTGGTGCTGAAATGCAGCAGCGACAGCCACTGAACCATCATGCATGTCATGCAAATGTAATCTCAACTGAATTAAGCGCACCTTTCCAATTAAATTTTTCTCCAACAAGAAATACATGCCTTCAGATTCACAACTGCACACAAGTGGCACACAGTAGATAAGGTGAAATAACTACACCAAGGCTGGTATCCAGTTACCATGTCACCCTTTATTTATATGTGCACAATACACTGACTATGGCGAGCCAGCTCAGATTCAGTTCTTGAACTGAGGAGATTCTGAATCTCCTGTTCATATTGGTCAGACAGGGCACCATGATTGTCTCAGGTTAATGACCCCAATCAAGTATCTCATAGTCAACGTGATCCACCTGGTTCCAATCACTGCAGAAGGTAATGTACTATTTATGGTTGGGTGGAACAGCAGTTGCTCTTCCTTCACGCAGAGCATCGTTCAACAACACATAATAATTGACATCACATGGCAGTAGAGAGAGAGATAGAGGGGCAGGCCCTTTGTTGTTGAGTCGGGGAAGATTCTGGGAAGGTGTCACAAAAATGGTCTATAAGGATAGATAGCACTGTCAATGTTCGGGTCTTGGGAATACAGGGAGGCAGTGACCTAGTGATATAATCAGTGGACTGTTAATCCAGAGATCCTGGTAATGTTCTGAGGACTTGTGTTTGAATCCTGTCATGGAAGAGCTGGAGAGATAGTAGGAACTGCAGATGCTGGATGAACACAGCAGGCCAAGCAGCATCCGAGGAGCAGGAAGACTGATGTTGCAGGCCTAGACTCTTCTGAAGAAGGGCCTAGGCCCAAAACGTCAGCCCTTCTGCTCCTCTGATGCTGCTTGGCCTGCTGTATTCATCGAGCCCTACACCTTGTTATCTCTATGGAAGAGGTGGAATTTGAATTCCTTAAAAATCTGGAATTAAGAGCCTAATGCTGACCATTAATCTGTTGTTGATTGGTGGAAAAAGCCATCTGGTTCATGAATGCCACCCTTACATGTCTGGTAATGTGGCTGACTCTTAACTGCCCTCTGGGTGGGGCAATGAATGCTGGCCTAGCAAGTGATGGTCTCAGTTATAACAATTATCCATTCCTACACAGACCATGAAAGTGAGAGAGAACTATAGGAACCAACAAATCCAAGATTCAGATAGAAGGGGGGGGGGGGGGGGCGGTGAAACGTATTAAATTGAGAATTACAAACTGTGCTGAAACTTCTTTATTTTTTTATTGGCTAAGTCGGAGAAGCCTGTCCCCAACATATGTTTGGATGAAACTTTTCTTGCTGAAACCAAGACTCAAAGTGGTTGATTTACATTGCAATGCAGGGTTAATGTGGGGTGCTGAATAGTAACAGAGGGGAGAGGAATTGTTACCTCTATATTGGTAGGAGAAGGATGCTGTAAATGGGTCTGAATGGATTAACAGTTGATGTATTACAGTCAGCACCACCCACTTATGGGAACTTGGCCAGAAAGTGAAGCAAAAGCTATAGAAGACAGATCTAAAGCTAATGTGCTCCTAACAGTTTTATTAGTAATGTGGATTTTAGTCATATAATCAGTAAATTTTTGCAGTGATGCAATAAATGCAATCTTACTTATTAAAGCCAACTATTCTAGCTCGACCAAAAAGGTGGCCATCGTCATCTGTGCCGGACTACTTTGGGTTTGAAGAAATCTAAAAGCACAACAAAGAGATGGGGAAGTTGATAGGTGACAGGGAGGAAGGTACAATGTGGTTGAACGAGTTTTGAAAGGTGATACATTTCCTTTCTTGCAGCTGGCATTCGGAAGCAATAACTCCAACAGTGAGGTCTCTTGAAGTGTGAGGAGAGTTATTTTTAATGGGTGGAGTCCATGCTGGTGAAAGCAAGGATCATAACAGGGAAGATGATTTCCAAAGACCCAATACTTGCAAGGATATGCAGGAACTCAAGTTTGATAGATGGAGTTCCAGAGGTTGAAGGAGGGTGTAGGGCTGGAGTTTGGAAACTGTCACCTTAGTGACTGAAATCTCTAGAATCTCTGACACTGAAAATGGCTGATAAGGGGGACAGTGACACTAATCTGAGAGCTAGGCAAGGGCCTTGAAATGAGGGCCGAGGATGATTGTGTGGAGCTCAGTTGTAATTGATGGAGAATGAAGAGGCCATGACGTCTATTTCAAGAATCATGGTTCCACTGTTCATGAACGTGGCTGCATTACAAGAAGTGATCTCAGAACTTATTTTTCAGGATGGCGTTGAACATGATGGGCTGAGTACAGGCCAAGTTGTGCCTGATGTTAAGGGCTTCATAATAGCCACTGTTATTCTCATCTTTTATTAACAACTAGCTGCCATTTGATATGGGTCAAAACCCAATGTTAGTGTGACAAGATCTTTGCTCACTTGACACATGCCACAAAAACACTAACTGTTTTCACTCTTATCATATTTTGGGCTTATGGTTGTCTGGGTTCTCTGCTTACTGTTAATGTTACATAACATATAAAATGGACTGACCGAACACACTAACTGAATCCATTGTGCTGATCAGTGAGAGACTGAAAGCCAAAAAATTTATACCAGAGCATTGTAAGTTTGAAGCAATTGTTGACCATAAATATCTTCAGGTACTAAACTCAACTGGTTCTGCAAATAACATCCAAATCTTGTATAAGATGTTGCTTGTCCCACTCATCAAAATAATGCCCAATACTTTGTGATATACGTAAAAGCTGTGTTTTACAAGATGACATTACGCTAAAATGTGCAATAAATCCAAATGCCCAGAGAAACACAACACTTCACAGAAGTGTGTGAAAAATAGTCACACAAGCATGTCAATGAAACCCAAGCAGTACCTGCAACTTCAGAGCTTACAGTCTCTGGTTAGATAGTATGTAACTGTCAATTTGATACAGCACTTGAATGCTGCCAGAAAAGTTAAAGCTTTCACCTCCTTTCAAGCATTATATTTCAAAATAAGTGGACAACATGCACTGATCCGAGTGCAAATATCATCCCTTTACCCATTTTACACATAGTGTACGCAGGAAACTGGCACGATGCAGTGTAGTCTGTACCTGATAAATTGCTTACAATGGTCCTTTTCACTAATATTATGCTTTTCTATCTCAATAAACCTCATTGAGATAGACATCCATGAACATTTTACATCAACAGGACCTTGTTTTATTGGTCCAGTGGTAAGTATGGATCGACGTATTATTACAATCCCCAAGGTAAATAAAAAACCTGTCAGTTCCAAACCTCACCCATTCATTTCGGTCACAGCCTAGCAGAGCAGATTCACAAAGCCATATCAGATGTTGACCGATTACAACTAAGATCATCACTGGTTATCCTCAAAACTTCCAACAGGTCCCTAAGCAAGAACGTACATTCTGGTTGTTTACAGAAGAATTAGGGTCCTCCAGCAATATAAATTTTAAACTTTATGTTAAACCATGCTAGACCAAACACAAATAGGTTGTGAAGCACAGAAAATCAAAAACGATTTTAAGGCCCAATATCATAAAAGGTGCCAATCAATTTATCAAGACATGTGAGAATATCAAAATCATCAATCTCAACATTTCACAGAATCTTGATTTTCACACAGGATTCCTTCTGAGTTGCAGGACCAGCTTGTGACTGATACTCTCCATGTCCAAACACATTGGCACTTCGGTGACTGGCTACTGTGCGACAAATCAAAGATATTGGGGGAAAATGGCACCACAATCCTCCATCAGGAGCCAGGAAGTCCTGGTGGATACAGTGTCCCTTTCCAGAAGGACCAGCAGAGGAGTCCACATCAGCAGACCTTGGGTATCCTGGTCTGAGGCAACAATCTTCTGTCTGCACTCTCATACTCACTCTATTTCTGCTACCACACCCATCTCCCACCAAAGCTTATGCTTAGTTACTCTCCATTGCTTGCAACATCTTCCCTCATTTGTTCTCATTCCCTCCACAACTTCCTACGTCACTACCCTTGCATGAACTCTGCGTTACCTACACACTTGGCTAGAACATGCTGCAACATTTTGCCCACCTATACCAGCACTAATAGGCATACCACTGATTTTCAACTCCCTCAATCCCTCTCTTTCTTTTCCAGGAGAAGGCAGCCACCGACAGGACAGAAAGCTGAAGGGGTATTTGATGTCAGGATCCCCAGTCCCTGCGAGGAGGTAATTCTGTCCCTTGTAGACAAAAAATGGGGTTGCTCTTGTGGGAAAGCTGAGACATCCATGGCCCATCAACCATGTGCCACTCCTCATTTCACAGCTAACTCTCACACTAACAGTCGTCACTGTCATTCATTTGCACATCACGTGTAACCATTGGCTGCTGTTCCTCCTCTCCCTCACGTCATGGAGGTACCAGTGGGATGTCCACAACTCTGGTGGAGAAACGAACTGCTCCGACAGCAGCCACCGCCCTGACCCCTGTGGAGAAATTACTGAGGTCACCAAGGAAGGATCAGCAAGGCTGACTTCCACATCCTCCAACAGCTCCGATGCTGACAACCTGGTGGGAACATTAACCTTCAAAAGCTTAGGAACACAAGCTAATGGGCACCCACTGTAACAGCCCCACAGATGGCTCAGAAAGCATTAGCCTGGGCTGCTGGCACTCAGACTGGCAGAGTGCTCCAAGCAGAACCCTGTGGTGTCAGCAATATGGAACATCATGAACATGCACAGGGAGGAATAGGAACAGTAGACTGGGAAGTGTGACACAACATTCCTCATAGCCCAGAGGATCCACTATCAAGACCCTGTTGTATCAAGCATGTGATTTTCTAGCTGCCTCAAAGGACAGATTAGTATCTGCTTCCAGGAACAGATTGGTAGCCACCATGGACACCCAGGTCCAATATCCTTAGGGTGGCAGTACATAATGTGCCATGTTTACATAAATGTTATTGTTTTTGTACTGCACCTGTGTTTCTTCAGATGTAACTGTCCCAGCATGATGCCAAATGAACAGGGCTTCTATGCTTGAATGTGATGGTGTGAATGAAGTGGTCAGCAATGTACGATTCAGGAAGGTGTACAGCAGACAGGAGTCTAATGTCTTTAGATCACCAGTGACTAGGGGCCCCACAGCCCAGTGGCTTGCCCAGTGCCTGTGTATTGTCTGTGTGTATTGTTCTTGCCCTCTGTAGGGCCTCACATTGGTGGGTCTTGCAGTGTCCTCCCTCACAGGTCAGTGCGCTTACCCCACCCGCTCCAGGTTTTGTTGCAGGCATTTTCTTCCCACATGCTCATCCAGGCTTAACTCTGTGGGGTAACAGCAGGGTATTAGCTTCATACTCATGTCCACTACATTTGTCTCTGTGCTTCCTACCCACAAAGAGTGAATTTGCCGGGTACCATGTAACTGTGAATCCCAAACAATTACACTTTTGCATACACAATGTCAGATTAAATTCACATATTTCTGTTCTCATCTCTTTCCTAGAATCACAATAGGTTTCCCTTTGTCCTTAACCAAGCACTTTTTGTCCAATATTTCAAACAAGTCAACACATATTAAAAGAAACAAATTACTGTATTTTGAAGATAGGAACTTCAAAGTGGTAAATCTCAATGAAACTGTTGCATACAAAATATCAGGTAATTTTAGTCAATTATTTTGTTCATAGATTTCTTTATCCTGCGTAAGCACTCTCTGAATGAGCAAAATTACAAAATTGTCTCATCTTCCAGAAATATTAATCATGATAAGGTTATTAATGAAGATGCTATTTTATATAATCAGAGGCTGGGAATAATGCAGTGAGTACCTAATTTGCTGGCTCCTCAAGGCCTGTTCATCAACCAAAGGTACTCATCAGGAGTGTAACAGAATACTTTTGACTCACCTGGATAAATACAGCTCCAACAACAGTTAAGAAGCTTAACACCATTCGGGACAAAGATGCCTGCTTGATTGGCACTCTCTCCACTAACTTCAATATTCACTCCTTTCGTTACCCATGGGTACAGGCAACAGTGTGTACCATTTACAAGACGCACTGCAGTTACTCAATGAGGCACTTTTCAAACTCAAAACTTTTAATACCCAGAAGGACAAAGGCTGCAGATGAGTTATATTTGCTACATCTGTAGCATCTGCAAGTTTCCCTCTAAACTGTACCATCATGTCATGGAACGTTATTGTTAGCCCTTCACAGTTGCTAAGGAGCTCCCTTCCTAACAACGCTGTCGGTGCACCCAAGCCACATGGTATACGTAGGTAGCTCAATACCACTTTTTCAAGGATATTGAGGGACGAGCAATAAATGCTGGCCCAGCCGATGTAGCCCACTTTCTGTGAAAGTACAAAGGAAACATATTTTCATTAAAAGTTGAATAAACACATGCGCAACATTTTTGTCACTCTGTTGAGAGAATAGTAATGAGAACAAACATAATCAAAAGATTGCTTTTCTATAATTTGCCTTAGGTTCCAGCAGCATCCATGAGAAATCTTGACATCATGTTTACATGTTAGTTTATGTTTTTAGAATTTTCTTCATTGTCAAAATGTTGTGACTGGTGTCATGGTGTGCAGATCTATGGAAGAAAGATAATTGCGCTTAATTATTAATGTTTAAATAGCTTTAGATCAAAAATAATAATGATACATGAATGTATTTTAGTTTAAGACATAACATTCTTAACTTTGAATTTTGTGACCAGATGTGTTTACAGTCCTGATAATTTAAAAACAATATATTCAAGTATCCTAATAGCACTTTGTGTTCTTCACTGCAGTTAATATTATTATAAGACCATTGCCACTATATTAAATGATTTTGAATTTGGTGATTCAAAATATAATGGAATGTTTTGATTGCATCAATGCTTCGCATGATTAATAAGATTATTTGTAAGGCAAGATATAAACAAGAAGATTCAATAATATGTTCAAACAATAAAACATCATCTGACCAGCAGGGACTGCTAGATAATTAAAAATCAGATGCCTCTGACTCACTGATGGGAGCTTAACAAAAACATTGTTGAGATTCTTAGTTGAGATCCAGATTTAAAAGAAAATACTGTGCCAGCGAACAGTCTGAATGCTGCATTGTGATTCGGCTTGATTAAGTACAGAAAGTTGCATTTCAAGTGTATGCAAGATCAAACTTTCTCGTCAGTGAACAAAATGTATTTATCAGGCCCTTTCTTGAAATACTATGATGTCACCATTTTCCTGGCAACCCCATTGGGATATTTGTTCAGGCAATCTATCGAACTTCAATCTGCTTTATCTTCTAAAATACTCCTTGTTCTACAGATTGACACCAAACCAATTCTCAAATTGAACTGGTTCTATAACCATCAAATATTATATATATGTTGCACATTATGAGTCAAAACATTAGTTAACTTGAAATCAATACTCACTATTTTGATAATTTTATTTTACTGCTTTTCCACATAGTTTATAAATCTTGATTAACTTTCAAATTTACTTACACATAATAACAATACAGTACAAATTTAAATTTGTGCATAGTTTCTTTCTTAAAAGCAGATTTTTTTGCGTTGTTTATATTATTATGTTTTTATTAGTTATTGATTTAAGTTCTTCATGCTTGTCATTCAGAAGGGTGGTTAGTGGCTGGTTGCTTTCCATTGAGGGTAGTGGAAATGGTATAGGAATAGCAAATATAACTCACCAATTACGCAAACCTTGGTGGAAATTTCCCATCCATGATACTGCAAATCATCCGTTTGACCTTCTTGTTGAATCTGAACATATGCACTGAATTATTGCCATGCAAACAGGGGCCTAACCTGTTTTTGGGTCAGATACACTTTCCTGGTTTTCCCAAGGGAGGCCTTAATTGATAAGCAGACAAGTTTCCTATCCACTGAGGACCAGTAGAGGCAAGAATGAAAGTGGTTCAGATAAACATGTGAGACTCATTTTCAGTCCATGACAGTCTTCACTAAAGCTGCTGTCTGCCTTGAGCGAAAGATATGTGGGTTGCGCCAAAGCTTTCCACTTCACCAGAAAAAGAGGCTGGTACCTTCAACCGGGCAGAACGTTGGATTATAGGTGATAACAGGATCCTACGCTAGAGTCTGAGAATGAGAAAAGGGATGCCTTCTTCGCAGGGGTGCTCACTGTGCAGCAGAGTACTCTCTGATCAGCATCATTTCACTCTGCCCCTCCTTTAGCTCCTGCTTTTGTTAATCCCCAAGGTGGATGTTTCCTCCTTGGTTTCGATGAATACCACATCAACACTCCTCCAGAGGCCCATGTTTTGACAAGCACAACAGACCAGCACAATGACCAAAGCTCCTGCAGTAAGATATTGGAGGAAACCAGACAACTAGTCCAGGCAGCAGAATTGCACCTTCAGAAGCACAATGCCTTGCTTAAGTATTGTCCTGGTGAACAGTAGCGATAGTTATATCACCTCTGTGCACCTGACTCGTGTTTGGAGGGATCAATAACTATTTTGTCAGGTGATATCTTTTGACACCGAACATCCAACACACACTTTGGGTATTGGAGTGAAAGCCTGAGACAGTCTGTTGGTGGAGGATGAAGGGGTAGCATCCAAGAAATAGACTGTGCACATGATGAAGTATGGAGACCAGTCTGACGTTGAAGGAGTCAAAGTCTTCCTATTGATGCATCTGACTGGCCAGTTGTTGTGTGTCTTAGTGGCCATATGGATGCAATTGAATCTCATGATGAAGGGGAACCTATTGTCTGCTGTCCTTTCATGGTGTATCCGATGTTAAATAAACAAGTTGTTCAGCTGTTGCAAAGGAAACATCAGTGACCAGCAAGATGCAGTGATGTGAAGCCTTTTGTGATATGCTAATAAAGGTGCTAAGGTAAGAACTAAATATTTAAAATAGTAAAGAACTAAAAAATTTATTTTTAAAAGAAGAAACTACAAATGCCAAAACTAGTGCAATGTTGTTTTTAAGGCTAAAGAGAATTATAGGTCAATTAGGGTTAATAAACCGTGTGCAAAATTTGCAGTAAAGATACAGCATCAAAAATCAACTATTGTCCACACATTAAATGATGACTTGACTCAACTTAGTGTGGTTTATTGACAAAGTATCTTGACAAGATGCTCTCTCTATGTATAAAATATAAATATATAACACACACATATGGGATATATATATACACATACACAAATATACATAAATGGTAGTTACAGGATCAAATTAATTTGAGAATTGGATTGGTGCCCATCAGAAGATCAAAGACTGTTTTATGTGATGAAGCAAATTGAAATTCGATATATTAACTTTAAGAATATCGCAATAGAATTGCTCGGAACATGGTGACATCATGGCATTTCGAGAAGGGGCCCGATAAAAATCATTTTGGATGCTGATGAGAAATTCGAACTTATATAATTTTGAAAAGAAGCTTTCTGAAAAACATCAAGCTGAATTACACAATCACAATGCAGTATTTAGAGTCATTTCTGGCACAGCAGTATCGCGTTTTCTTTGTAAAAATGAGTTCCGAGTAAGAACCTCCACAACGTTTTTTGTCTGGTCGCACTTCAAGAGAAATGAGTTTAATGGCAGCCACAGACTGCATGCTAAGGCACTTTACAGAAGAAATAGAGGCTACATGACCCCATCAAGTCAACCTGTACACTAGGGTATAATTCTATTTTTCCAACACCATTTCATTGGGAAAAAAAACTAAATGGCATGAACTGTCATTTGCAAATACAAATTATTCAAGTTATTCAATATACATGGTCCCAAAGAAAACGATTATTCATCAAGAGAAATTTTGTCAACATCAGAAGAAGGGTTTGGGCCCGAAACGTCAACTTTCCTGCTTCTCTGATGCTGCTTGGCTTGCTATGTTCATCCAGCTCTACACCTTGTTATCTATAGTCAGCCCTACTATCATCATTTGCTGCACATGTATTGCAAATGTATCTAAATCGAGCAGGTCTCCTAATGGCAGCTGTATACATTACCATAGTATGTTTCTCTGGTTCAGCCCATTCCTGTGATGATGTTCCTTCTTTGGAAAGTTTTGTTTCTATTTTGAGTACTGTTCGCATGGTAATTGTTTGTTGCTGATCTATTTCAGTTGCCGGGAAGCAGAGGAGTCCTGGGATTTGATGATCAATCTGTTTTCTATCTAGGCGGTGAAGTTACTTCTTTATCCACTGCCTGTAGTGAAGATACAGCTTGTGTAATTGTATGTAGATGTCTGCTGTTGTGATGATTTTCCTGGTCACTCACATTCACTATCTACATTTGAGGTGACAAATGTATTACCTAGATCACAAGTTTCCACGTGAGCTAACTCTTGTTGAAAATATTGAATGTTTGCCCTCTCCGACTGGTTTGCCACTGCTCAGTTTTGTCAATGACCTGGCAATTTTAGCAAAGTCAAATTTGACTTTGTAATTTCACCCTGATCTTGTCACTTGATTTTGACTTCAGCAGTTTTTTTTAACACTATGGAAAGAATAGATTCCATGCAATGTGATAACAGCCTTTGAACAGGATTAATTTTCATACCTACAGTCAATGTGTTTCTCCATTCAAGGAATGCCTTAGAGATTCCTGCATTGGATTTACTGGATTTCTTTGTACTCCCTTTGATAATTTTCACTGCCACATCAACCCTTGTATGGTGAGTATGATGATGATGGCTCAGATATTCTAAGGACCAGATAGTCAGGGCAGCGCTGCTTGTCCTTGTTGCATAAAAGTTGCTCCAAGTTGTGTTTCCTGGCATCATACTACAAGGTGGCTTCATTTCTGCTTTCACGTCAATTCACCATCGCATTTCTGCTGCAGTTCTCATCTTGTCAGGATTTGGGCAAATTCCTTTTGCTGTCAGTAGATAATTTATGCATTGTAGTTCAAGAATATTCAGATGCATAATTTTCATGTTCAGCTTCTGATTCATCTAGCAAGCCTTCTCTAGTAGTCACAGTAGATTCCAATTTTGCTTTGTGATGTCTCCTCATTTGTAGAGTAATAAATCATCCACAGTATGTTCTACACCGGGGCAATCACTAACTATCGCTGCTGTCTGCATTGATACTCTTCTGAGCAGTAGAAATGCCAAAAGGCACAAGCAATCACCTGTATCTCCAGAATAGCATCCGGAATGTATTTAGAAAGCTACTGGTTTCATTCTGCTTCACTTACTAGTAACGACTCTTCACATCAAGGCTAATAAGGAACAACCCTTTGACAAGTTGTAACAGAGGTTCTTCAATAGTCAGCATGGTATAGTGAGCTCACTTCAAAGCTTCCTTCCTATCTTGTCTTTCAGACTAGAGTAGTGAGAACTGTTCTTGGTTGATGCTGCATTGGCCTGACACTTTCATCTATCTTGAGATGAAATTCACCAGGAAGTGTTCCAAGGCCAGTGAAAACACCTTTGTAATTATCTAGGATTCAATTGTCAGCCAATGCCTTAGTGGTCTATGAAATGCTGCAAATTTCTTTTGGCATAACCAGGGTTACTAGTCCAAGCTTTAGATTATTCTAACTCTTTTCCTTCATGCCTACTCCCTGAAACTTCTGGCCTTCTTTCTTCCCATTGCATTGGACTGTCAGCTTCTTGTGATGAGTATTATTCCAACATATGGCTTCATGAGTTCTAGTAGCTTAGGTGGCTTTGTATAGATCTGCAAAGCTTGTGGTGTTACACAAAGCATTGGTATCAACCTGACACTTCACATTCAGTTGATCCTATGCTTTCGCACCTAATAGTCACAATCAGTTATCAAATTTAGACCTCCTAATGTCAAATTGTTGTGTGGGGTAGAGTGATTAATTTGAATCACTATCTGACTTCTCCTCAAACAACTGTTTTTTTATAGGATTGCTTTGCTTCTTTCTAGATAAATAAGTGTGTGCAAGCATCTTACAGTTACATCACTGCTTGCCCATCTTGGGCATATTTCCCTTTCTTCGTGTGATGTTCGCCACATTGTGTTCTTGTGTTTTGGTGCTTCTCTTAGATTTTCTGCAAATGTTCATTTTTTTCTCTCAATATGTTGTTGCTCTTTAGTCTGGAATTTGTCTCAACATAATGCAAAGTATTAGAGATAACAAGGTGTAGAGCTGGATGAACACAGCAGGCCAAGCAGCATCAGAAGAGCAGGAATGCTGACGTTTTGGGCCTAGAGTTTTGAAGAAGGGTCTAGGCCTGAAATGTCAGCTTTCCTGCTCCTCTGATGCTGCTTGGCCTGCTGTGTTCATCCAGCTCTAAACCTTGTTATCTCAGCTCCTCCAGCATCTGCAGTTCCTACTTTCTCTGAAACCATACTGCAAAGTATTATCTGATCTTCCAGAAATATGATCGACAGTGCTTCTACCTATGTTGAAAACTCGCCTGAGAATAAGTTTCTTCTCTCTGAGCACATTTACTCCTTTGACAGTATTTCTTATGCCTCTCTCTGATGAGATCATCTTTCTGTTGACCAAATTGAGAGATTTAGCTAGATTTTTTCAATGTGGTCACATACTGACACAGCTTCCTTGAGTTCTGATGTGGAACAAAAAACATTAATGAGTACATTCTTGTTGAGTTTAAAGTGTGTCTTCAAAGACTGTAAAATCTCTCTTGTCTGGCTTGTCAGCAACAGTTTGAAGCTTAAGTAAAAACTAAAAAAAAAGTAGAAATCCTGATCTGTGAGAGAGCTGGTCACACCCATCCAACTTTAAAAACAACCTCAAGGCCTCACTAGCTATTTACTTGAAAGGTTTTGGTAAACTACTCACCAACTCTGTCTTACACGCTGCCTTTAAAAAAAGGACGAAATAGCCTCTTAAAACCATGCATCATCAGAACTGAGATTGAAAAGCTCCAGTTCTGTCTTGTATCTTCTTTCACTTCCACTACAGCAACGAATGGAAAATCCATCGACATTTTAACTGATCCAGCAATTTGAAGTTTGCAGGCTGCTGATTTCCTTTACTTCTCCTTTTGTGCTCGCTCTCAGGTCTGAAAATCCAAAATTTCATTCCCATTGTTTTCACAACAGCTAATTCTCTTAATGCTTTGAAATCCAGAGCTTTTTCAGCTGCACCATTCAGTTTCAGGTGATCTGTGTTAAATATGTGCCAAGACTACACACAGAAACAATTACAGCAGAGGTGGAGCTCACATGACTATGATAAGCCAGTTAGTACACTGGCAGATATTTATATTTCTCTAAATAGGTCTCATCGGTAAGGAACATACATCAAATTTACAATCATTCAACAGCCTCTGCTGGCTAATGTTTTGTTGTTTGGATGTACTTTTGAAAATCTTATTTATATTTTGCCTTACATATACATCGACGAATGTTTTTGTGGCCATTCCTTCTTCCTTTCAAGAAATTTAATCTTAAAGTTTTATGTATGTGAAGCTGGTCTCAGTGTTAGTGACCATTGACACTATAATTGGTTATTGTAAGCACACAGTTGATTCCCTAATGGCCTTTAGTGAAGGAAATCCACCATCTTCGTCTGATCTGGCCTAGATGTGACTCCAGTAGTGAAGTTTACTACCCTCTGAGTCTATAGGTGTGAGGCTGGAAAAGCACAGCAGGTCAGGCAGCATCTGAGAAGCGGTAAGTCAATGTTTCGGGCCAAAGCACTTTGTCAGGTCTATCGTCTGAAATGTACAAACTTAGGAGTGAATCTGGAACTCATTGATGGTAAGGTGTTAGAGGCAGAAATCCTCATACTATTTAAGAAGTATTTAGCACTTGAGATGCCAAGGCATACAAGGCTGGGAAATGGGATCAGAGGTAGGAATGCTACCACTGCACCACACAAGATCTTTCAACCAAAGTCAGCATAGATACTCTTGCAATTGACTACTGTGAAAATCATGTGCTTGCTTCCCAGTAAAACAATCTGGGCTTGTCACTCATGTCAAGCACATCATTCAGGCCTGCTGCCAAGCATGATTCAGAGTAGGTCACATGTCTACTCCTTTTTTAAATCAGACACAGAATCAAAATATAATGCCAGTGTTGATAAAGGGGGAAAATCTCTCAGACCCACCACTTTCCTACACTCTCTCATTATGGCCTGGCTCTCTATCATCAATTCCAGACCCCTTATGGTTTCATTACTCCTCCCTGTAGAACTGCTAATGAGAGATAGATGCCAGCCTAGATACTGACCCAGTACAGGCATTTAATTCCAATAGGCCTTCTCCAACGAAGACAAAGCTAATCTCCTACTGGTTCTCCAATGGGAAAAATCCTCATCACTAAAATTAAACTGAGCCTTTTGATATCAAACCACCTTACCTGACCTGACCTGGTGATGGATGCCAATCCTTTTCAGTTAATTTCACTGATATTATTTTCATGTCATGATCTTGTTGACACCCTTCCTCACTCAAACCTATACGTAATAGTGCACTGAACTGAATAAACAGCAAGCAAAAATATATCCAACTTTTACAAAAAATGAAACAGGATATATATTGGAAATAAAGTTATATAGGATTATCATGTTTTTTAAAAAAAAGTTTATTCTATTTCATTTATAATGGATGTATTGCAGCTACCTTTATAACTCTTGGCATTTTTAACTTCATAATCCGTTTATTTCTAGACTATCAAAAATTAAGCCATACAGTCATACAGCATGGGAATGGGCCATTTGGTCCAACTAGTCCATGTTGACCAAGTTACCCAAACTGAACTAATCCTACTTGCCTGAATTAGGCCCATATGTTACCCTAAATGTTACCTCTTCATGTACCTGTCCAAAAGTGTTATTTTTAGTGTTGTAACTAACCTTGCATTTACCTTTTCTTCTGGCACATTCCACACATTCACATTCCTTTGTGAGACAAAGTTGCCCCCAAATCCTTTTTAAACCTTTCTCCTCTCACCTTAAAAATATGATCCCTAGTTTTGAACTCACCCATCCTAGGAAAAAAAAACCTTTGTTATTTGCCCTTTCTATTCCCCCCCCCCCCGATTTAATAAACCTCTATAAGGCCACCCCTCAATCTCCTACCCTCAAGAGTAAGAAGTCCCAGCATTTGCTTATAACTCAAACCCTCCAGTCCCAACAGTACCCCAGTTAATATTTTCTGAACCCTCTCCAGTAATACCCTTCCTACGGCAGGGCAACCATTATTGTATGCTGTACTCTAAAAATGACCTCACCAATGTCCTTTACAACCTCATCAAGACATCGCAACTCCTATGAATGAAGAGTTTTAAGTTAACCATTTTGAAAAAAAAATAATAGCAGCCTTGAAACAGTTTAGCAAGATGAAAAGATTAGCAAGGAAAGTTGAATTGGCTGTATGGATATTAGTTTCGTAGAAACATAGAAGCACACAAAATAAAAGCAAACTATTCAGCCTTTTGAACCTGCTTCACCAATCTATATATCTCCTTTCTCATCAAATATTGACATATAGAGCAAAACACACTGAAGTATCTGCAAAAAAGCTACAAAATTTTATCAGAGACATGCATCAATGAAGTAATGGTTCTTCAACGATCATGCCTTTCATTTTAAATCAATTCAGCATAAGACTAAAGGCACTATTGATAATATCAACATCCAAAAGACTATTTAATCTGTTTAATGAACTCAGTTTACAGAAACCATAATTCTTACCAATTCTGTACTAATCATGAAATTTATGAGCACAGGTATTACAATTGTATGATAATAATACCAGTGATGCATGAGGAAGGTTAGCTGGGCATTCATCTTTTTCAATCACTAATAGGTTTACAGTCAATACTTATCCATTTGCAATCCACAAAATTCTTTCTATAATATGCCTCCACAAAATCACTATTAAATCAAAATATTGAAAGCTTCAGTTAATGATTGCAAATTGTAAGTGCATTGAAAATGACTTTGAATAGCGTATATTTAGGTCTGTAAGTTTTCAGCATTTCATTCATTCAGAAAGTATATCAGAGCTTTTGAGCACATACAGAACACTGGTGAGCAACTTTTCTCACCTTGTCACCGTTGCACTATAGAAAACTCTGCGACATTGCCCCTCCAGATGTCAATATAACCTATATTCTCTGGTAATGACTGGTTGGGAATGATTTCATCATTTTTGTACTCAGTTTAATTAGTGGAAACTTTACATCCTTGGATCCTTCTCCTACAATCGTATAAAACTGACATGATGAGCGCTGTGCAACCTTCAGAAAAATGCTATGGTGCTCTAATAGTTGAATAGGCAATTGCTAAATAACACTGAATTTATTTCCAAGGAAGTTTTCTTCTATCTGTTTTATTTGAAAAACAGTGAAATTATTTTATGAAAAAGCAAAGTCGAGTCTAAATAGAAATTATTCGCAGAAAATAAAATTAGGACTATGTTTATTCAATATAGCAGTGTTTACATTCTCTGGAATTGCATGTTAATGGTAGTGAGCATAACAATATATTTCACAATTGCAGGATTTTCAGCTTTTATTCATTCATATTTAATAGTAATTTCATTTCCTGATGTTATAGCAACAAATCTAGTTCTGCATCCCCAAGTTTTTCTGTTAAGTAACTCCTTATTCTGTCTCATTTGACAATACCTTTTTTTCATTAATTTATGAGATGTGGGGACATCAGTAACAGTCACCATGTAATGCCCAGCCCTAACTGCCCTTGGGAACATTATGGTGACCAGCTCCCTTAAACTGTTGCAGTCCTTCTCCTGCAAATATATGCACAGTGCTGTAAAGAAGGGAGTTTCAGGTTATTGTCTAGAGAAGATATTACAACTGCTCGTGTTTCATTTCCCTGTTCTTGTAATTTTTTCTACCCAGATGAACAAGTTTTGAAATTGCTATTGAAAGAATCTTGGCAAGTTTCTGCAGTGTATCTTTTTGAAAACTGCTTGAAAAGGTGGGAGACGGTACATAGCCCTGCCACAGTATGCCAGTGGGTACAGGAAGTGAATAATGGTGGTGACGGTTGGGATACCAGTCAAGTTGGCTCTTTACCAAAAACAGAAATTGGTGGAAAAGCTCAGCTAGTCTGGTAGTATCTGTAGAGAAATCAGAATTAACGCATTAGGTCAGGTGGCACTCTCTTAGCCCCTTCCTCTGAGGAAGATTCACTCATCCTGAAAGGTTAACTTTGATTTCTTTCTGCAGATGCTGCCAGTCCTGCTGAGCTTTTCCAGCAATTTCTGTTTTTGTTTTTGATTTACAGCATCAGCAGTTCTCTCAATTTTTATTAAGCTAGCTGCTTTGTTTTTGAAGCTGTTGAGATTATTGAGTGTTTTTGGATTGATATCAATAGATGCCCAGTTTTGAGCTGCTGAATCCATTCTGAATCAATCTCATCTAGCCTGGTAGGACTTTGCTCCCACAAGGGCTGTGCAGTGGGCACATATGCCAATACTGTCATGAGTAGTTCTATCTGCAACGTAGATTTATAAGGATAAGATTAAGTAGGTTTTTGTGTTTTGTTGATTTTCTCTGTAGCTACTATAGGCCTAATATGATAATTGCCTTTACTATATGATGAAGCCAACTCAAACTCTCCTAAGTTTTTGCCCATTCACTTATTCTTCTCTACATCTATACCTTATCTTTCAATATCTTTCTGTAGATTCTTGGCTTCAGCATCACTACTTGCCTTTCCACCTATTTTTGAGTCATCCACAAGTGACATTGTATTCACTTCTTTCAAAATCATTAATGGATATTTTAAGTATTTGTGAACCCAGGACGCATACCTGCGGCATTTCACTATTTATATGTTTCCATTCTGAAAATAGATAAATTCTTATCCAAACTCTCTGCCTTCAACTAGTTAACCAATCCTCTTTCCGTGCTACCCTACCACCAAGATCTATCTATTAAGAAGAATTCTGTGTGGTTATTAAGAAAAGATTAATATAGAAAATAAAGATTCACAGCTAAGGAGTAACATTTGGGCATAGATAAAAGATTGACTAGTTAACAGGAAACTGAAAGTCGGCATAAATTGTTCATTTTCTGGTTGGCAAGATGTAACAAATGCCATACCACATATTTTACATATGATACAAATGAAATGGATGGTATGTTTGCAAAATTTGTTGATGTCACAAAGATAGACAGGAAAGTAAATTGTGAAGAGGTCATAAAGAGGCTGCAAATGCATACTTAAGATGTGAATGGACAAAGATCTGGCAAATGGAGCATATTGTGGAAAAATGTGACTGTGTCGATTTTGACAGGAAGAATAAAAAAGCACATTTCTAAATGGCAAGACATCTTCCATTGAGATGTGATTTGGAACTGTGTCCCCAAAAGATTAGCATGGATTTCTGGATTAGTAGCACGGTGATGTGGACATTATGCCACTATTTTCCATTAGAACATAGAACATAGAACATAGAACAGTACAGCACAGAACAGGCCCTTCAGCCCACAATGTTGTGCTGAACATTGATCCTCATGTGTGCACCCTCAAATTTCTGTGACCATATGCATGTCCAGCAGTCTCTTAAATGACCCCAATGACCTTGCTTCCACAACTGCTGCTGGCAACGCATTCCACGCTCTCATAACTCTCTGTGTAAAGAACCCGCCTCTGACATCCCCTTTATACTTTCCACCAACCAGCTTAAAACTATGACCCCTCGTGCTAGCCATTTCTTCCCTGGGAAATAGTCTCTGGCTATCAACTCTATCTATGCCTCTCATTATCTTGTATACCTCAATTAGGTCCCCTCTCCTCCTCCTTTTCTCCAATGAAAAGAGACCAAGCTCAGTCAACCTCTCTTCATAAGATAAGCCCTCCAGTCCAGGCAGCATCCTGGTAAACCTCCTCTGAACCCTCTCCAAAGCATCCACATCTTTCCTATAATAGGGCGACCAGAACTGGACGCAGTATTCCAAGTGCGGTCTAACCAAAGCTTTATAGAGCTGCAACAAGATCTCATGACTCATAAACTCAATCCCCCTGTTAATGAAAGCCAAAACACCATATGCTTTCTTAACAACCCTGTCCACTTGGGTGGCCATTTTAAGGGATCTATGTATCTGCACACCAAGATCCCACTGTTCCTCCACACTGCCAAGAATCCTATCCTTAATCCTGTACTCAGCTTTCAAATTCGACCTTCCAAAATGCATCACCTCGCATTTATCCAGGTTTAACTCCATCTTCCACCTCTCAGCCCATCTCTGCATCCTGTCAATGTCCCGCTGCAGTCTACAACAGCCCTCTATACTGTCAACGACACCTCCGACCTTTGTGTCGTCTGCAAATTTGCTGACCCATCCTTCAATCCCCTCATCCAAGTCATTAATAAAAATTACAAACAGTAGAGGCCCAAGGACAGAGCCCTGTGGAGCCCCACTCACCACTGACTTCCAGGCAGAATATTTTCCTTCTACTACCACTCGCTGTCTTCTGTTGGCCAGCCAATTCTGTATCCAAGCAGCTAAGTTCCCCTGTATCCCATTCCTCCTGACCTTCTGAATGAGCCTACCATGGGGAACCTTATCAAATGCCTTACTGAAGTCCATATACACCACATCCACAGCTCGACCCTCATCAACTTTTCTAGTCACATCCTCAAAAATCTCGCTAAGGTTTGTGAGGCATGACCTGCCCCTCACAAAGCCGTGTTGACTGTATTTGATCAAGCCATGCTCCTCCAGATGGTCATAAATCCTATCCCTCAGAATCCTTTCTAACACCTTGCAGACGACAGACGTGAGACTTACTGGTCTGTAATTGCCGGGGATTTCCCTGTTTCCTTTCTTGAAGAGAGGAATTACATTTGCCTCTCTCCAGTCCTCAGGTACGACTCCAGTAGAGAGCGAGGATGCAAAGATCTTCACAAGTGGCGAAGCAATTTCATTTCTCGCTTCCCAAAGCAGCCGAGGACAAATCTGGTCCAGGCCTGGAGATTTGTCAATCTTAATGTTTGACAAAATTTTCAGCACATCAGCTTCCTCTATCTCTATCCATTCCAGCATGCACACCTGCTCTTCAAAGGTTTCATTCACTACAAAGTTCGTTTCTTTCATAAAGACAGAAGCAAAAAACTCATTTAAGGCTTCCCCTACCTCCTTAGACTCCACACACAAGTTCCCTGATCGGCCCTACTCTTTCTTTGACGATTCTCTTATTCCTCACATAAGTGTAAAATGCCTTTGTGTTTTCCCTGATTCCTTCTGCCAAGCCTTTCTCGTGCCCCCTCCTGGCTCTCCTCAGACCTTTTTTGAGCTCCTTCCTTGCCTGCGAGTAATCCTCTCTAGCTGAACTTGACCCTAGCTTCCTCCACCTTATGTAAGCTACCTTCTTCCTTTTCACAAGAAGCTCCACCGCTCTCGTCATCCAAGGTTCCTTTATCTTACCCCTTCTTGCCTGTCTCAGAGGGACATATTTACTCATCACTCGCAACAACTGTTCCTTAAACAGTCTCCACATGTCTATAGTTCCCTTACCATGGAACAATTGCTCCCAGTCCATGCTTCCTAACTCGTGTCTAATCGCGTCATAGTTTCCTCTTCCCCAATTAAATATCCTCCCATTTGGCCTAATCCTCTCCTTCTCCATAGCTATGTAGAATGTGAGGCAGTTATGGTCACTATCACCAAAATGCTCTCCCACCACAAGATCTGATACCTGCCCCGGCTCGTTTCCGAGCACCAAGTCTAGAATGGCCTCTCCCCTCGTCGGCCTGTCAACGTACTGCGTTAGGAAACCTCCTGAACACACCTTACAAATACAGCTCCATTCAAATCTTCTGCTCGAAGCAGCTTCCAATCAATATTAGGAAAGTTAAAGTCACCCATTACAACAACCCTACTGCGACCACACTTTTCCAAAATCTAACTCCATTGTATTTCACAAATTTGATTATAGCTCCAAAGCCTGCACTCAAACCCTCACAATGATTTGTCACCTGTGTGTAATTATTCACTCACTATCTTTATCATATCTAAAACACAAGTTTCTAATTACGAAAGCATTTTGATTGTAAGCATCAAATTTACAAGAATTTCTGTACAAAGACTCCTTTGTCTATTCTGTGGAGATTATTTTAACCTATCATCATGCATTGAAAATTTGTTAATAGGCAAGCCTTTTCACAAAAAAGGTTATAAATAAATCAGGCTATTTTTTCAAGCTGAGTAAACCACTATCTGTTGAGGAAAGAAAATTATGACAAATTTATGTTAACCACAATACATTGCATTGCTCATCCATCATCCATGAGCATTTTATAAAGGATGTCACCTGGAGAATATATTTTCAGAAGATCACCTTGATCTCATCCGACTTCAAACCTACTTGATTCTTTCCAAACATTCTCTTGAGTAAGGTTTTCAAAATAATCCATGATTGTTCTATGGAAAGCATGTGTCATAATTCACAATCTGGATTGAATCAGGAATAACAATAAGGTGCTTTTGACAGATTGAATAAAATGGCTTTTTATTTTTTGAATGCTAGAAAATATTCCAATTTAATGAAGGAAGTTAAGTAAGTTTAAATACACTTTGGTTATGTTCTTATTGAAAGTCAAAACCAGTTTGAAGGTCCTAAAATCATATTTCTATTCATATGTTAGTAAGAGCAAATATTAGACAAATAGGCTGATAGCATTTCGAACATAGCAGGTGAGAGAGGTAGCGAGATTTGCATCTAGATATTAGCAAGTCTGTTGTGACATATACTCTGATTTATATCTCCTTAATGCTGTTTGTGACAAGTTTGGATTTTGAATTAGTGACATAGATATCTCCTTTGTTTCTGAAAGAGTCAATAAATAACTTGAATTTTTTCTATAGCCATGATGATTTTGAAATAAAAAGATTGGAAAGGCTAGATTTCAAATTCTGATTTTTTTAAAATTTACCTTAGGCACTTTTTTTTAACAACCTAGCAAAGTAAACAGCTATGCTTCAAGGTTTCGGTTGGAAGTTTCTCGATTCGATTTTTAAACTTAGGAGAAATGCCCATAGCTCAGAGACAGAACTGTTTTTAATTTTACTTTTAGTTTTGGGCAGTTCTGCAGAAATTTTTTCCTTTGTGAAGTTACTTCTGAGAAAGGGAAAAGATAAGTAGATTTGTTAACACAAGGCTACCTAACATTGAGGAGTTTAGTGACTGGAAATGTTTGGATAAAACCCTGAAGAGGTTACTTGATAAATTTTTTAGGGGTATTTTAAGGATTTATAAAGGAGTGTTTTGTGATTAACGCGATTGTGCTTCAAAATCCTTAAGTCGGTGCTCTAAGTAAGTAGACTGAATTATTCTGTTTTAACAACTTACTTTTCTTAAAACATTGAAATAACTCTAAGGAGGCAGATAACCTGTCACCAAGTCACCTTTTCCTTAGATGTGCACCGTATATAAGCTCTGACCAGCCAGCTCAGAGCCAGTCCATAGAATGAAGAGACTTGCTGAATCACCTGTTTACATCTGTCAACTAGGGCTCCCTGATTGGCCCAGGTTAACAGCCCCAGTCAAGGACTACATAGTCAATGAGATCCACCTGGCCTTGGTCCCAATTACTACATATACTTTTCTGTTTTATAATTAAATCAAAATCTGCAACATTATGAGCTTATGATTCCGTGAGAGACTACCTCAAAACAAAACATAATCTATCAAGCTATGTTTCAGTCCGGGATCTGACACAATACATCTTGCACAGTAATAACAATAGCTGAGATCACATCAATGTGAAAATTGATCCCATGTTTGTTGGTGATGTTACCAAGGAATGCATGTCAGTAAGAAAGATGAGGGGTGCATGGATGGGCTGTAGGGGGATTTTCAGTGTATCAATAAAATATATTAATCCATTGTTGAATATGTACCGGTTCGATCAGAGAGCTAAGAATGGACCAAGTTCGTCTTTGCCTAAAGGCTATATCATTTGATGTATGCGCCTTAAGTAACATTTACATGCCCCATAATAGACCTCATAGTGCAAGACACCCTCAATATCGATTTGTGCATGCAAGCTACAAATGCACACAAATCAGTTGCTAGAAGGATAATTTCACTGGATTAGTAATGCAGAGGTCCAAGTAACCACGATGATGCTAATAATAATAAGCTACTTTGGGGACAAAGGGTCAAATCTGGAATTGAAATCTAGCCTCAGTATTGATGACAACTAATAAACGAACACTGATAGGTTTCTATAAAAAATGAGCTTAATAATTTCTTTTAGGGAAGGAAATCTACCATTCTTACCTGGTCTGAATTAGGAAACTTCAGGCCCTCAGCATATGGTTAACTCTGTTATACCTCATTGTAATAGCACACTGGAAATCAAGCACTTCCATTGTTACAGTCATTACAAAGGTTAAATATGTTAAAAAGTATGCAGAAACAAAATTTACCTGTCATTTAGACCCAGGTTGACAGAAAGCATGGACCAGATTTCTACACCTAACAAGAATGTATATTTATTACAAAGAAATAAAATCTAACCACAAATAAACAATTTTGAACTTTCAATAAACAACATTACTAATAAAATCTTTAACCCCTAATACAAATTCCCCATTCTACATACACAAAAGATCCCAGGGCAGAGAGAAATACTGTGGGTGTGGTTTGTTGGTGTCTGTCCACAGAGTTTTCTGAGATAACCCCCTTCTCTGATAAGATCATTGCTTCATGATCTTTCTTGCTGAGAAGCTTTCAACTTTTTTTACAGGAGGCACAGGGTGGCCAGTTTACACTTATGAAGATCTCTGATTTGTTATCAGAAGTCAGACTTATAGTGAGTGATAACAGGGAAGAAACCGACTACCTTCAGGCTTGAAATAAACATCTCCTTCCTTTCCGGAGATCTGATGCCTCCTGCCCCAGTATTCACAGCCCATCCTGACAGCCAATCACATAGTTGTTGGCAAGTAGATGGTTTTTGTCGGAGATGACTGGACATTGATCTATGAAACAATCAGATATTTGTTTCCAGACAAGCCTGCCTTAGCGCACAGCTCATCTGAAACTCAGTTTTCCCCACTGCTTGAGCCATGTAGATGACACTTACAATGAGTGTCAGATATTTTTAAAATGTGCAGCAATCTTTCCACAAGCCTTGGCGTAAAGTAATCCTTTTCCAATTTAGTCTGCAACCAAAAATATAGAAAACTAAAAATGATAAGGTCTTTACAACTCTTTACCTGTCCTCTGAAAGACTTACTAAATGATTCAGGTCAAGACCAATTTTTGGAAGGCCAACAAGTGATGGCTTGCTAGTGACACTTGTGACTTATGAATGATTTTGAAGAAGGGTCCCGACCTGAAACGTCAGCTTTCCTCCTCCTCTGATGCTGCCTGGCCTGCTGTGTTCATCCAGCTCCACACTGTGTTATCTCTTATTTATGAAAGAACAAGACTTCTTGTTTTATATATATCAACCCATACAGTTAATCCCTGATGAATGGCTGATTATTAGATAATTATTGTTAACATGTTGCCAGACCTGCTAAGTTTTTCCAGCAACTTCTGTTTTTGTTCACAGCATCTGCAGTTCTTTCAGTTTTTAAATGCAAATTCCAGTTGCTTTGAAGTTTTTAGAGTGTTTTGGCACTATGTAGCCCAATGAGTTCTCATTGCATCTCACCAAACACAGCTCATTAACTGTCTACCCTGCCCCTATTGTTCCCTCATGTCCAATTCCAGCCCTATCTTACCACAGCTTCTTATTACTGGAATATCCTGGAATTAACCAGCTTCCCTTATGCCCACACTATCTTTAAAAAGCTTGTTGTGCCCCCAGACAAGAATTACCAGCCTGACACTGCCCTGCACAATTCCTGACATTTGATTGGATTTGATCAGTGGGAAAATCAATAACACACTTTGCCTCAGAAACTGGAGGTCTTGCTGGATTCGCTGGTGCAGAGGCAGAACTTCCACTTTCCCCAGGGTAAGTACTGAAGGCTGAGACACTAGCCCAAGCCAGCTTGGTCTGAGGTTGCCACCCAGTTTAAAGCAATCTCCATAACCTAGAGGAATGTACAGCATTATAGGAAGAAGGCCAGTAACCCGCTCCATTCTGTCATGTATATTACACCATTGTCTCTATTATACCTCACAATCTGTCCATATCTGCACCAGTGCCCTCAGAATCACATCCAATCACTCACACTATGACCTATTAAATCTTCCATTACATGCTCTCAAGTTCCCCTCTCAATCCTATGAACCCTGCATGCCTCTGCTCAGCCTACATACTCACTTGGGAAACCTCCATACCATCAGAAACATTAATAGTTGTAACAATTACTTTGATGTCCCTCTCCAGGGAGTGTCATTGCTGTGGCAAGAGCAGTTGTTATGGTAACCTTTGTTGCTGATCCATTTCCATCGTTGGAGGTTGGTGGACCTCTGGTACTGATGGTCAATCTGTACTCTGTGTGGGGGGTGGGGGTGAGATCACTTCATCCTGATTCACTGCCTACTGGAAAAGATTGGTTCCATAGTTGTACACAGATTTCTGCGTTTGGGGCGTCATATCTGGTTGTGCATATTCATTACATATGATTGAAGTGAAAATTGCTCTGCACAGGTCTCAGCCACATGGGCTGACTTTTGTTAAGAGTCTTAAACATTTGAACTTAAAACTGCCAAATCATTGCTGGAGCCAAAGTGAAACTTGACTCTTAATTTCACCTTGATTTTGTCTCAAAGGTTAGTCACTATTTGTGCCTTCCGTAATTTTTCACTTTTGGAAGAACAATTTGATTATGATTTGACATTAGCCTATGGATTGAATTATTTCCATGCTATCAATAGCTGCATATTGCCACTTAAGGATTTTTCACATGTCTGTGCTGGATTTGAGAGATTTATTTATTTATGATCCCTCTGGCAAACTTCTCTGCTGCTTTAGCTATTCCATTTGATTGAAGCTAGTTTGGAGATGTATGGTGTTGAATTTCTGATACTTTACAAAGTGGCTGAATACCTCACACATGATTGTTGCACATTGTCAATTGACACAATATCTGGAATGCTGTTAGGAGGCTGAGGAGTGATCTTATAGAGGTTTGAAAAAACCATGAGGGGCAGAGATAGGGTGAATAGCCAAGGTCTTTTGCGCAGTGTAGGGGAGTCAAAAACTAGAGGCCATAGGTTTAAGGTGAGAGGGGAAAGATTTAAAAAGGACTTGAGGGATCATATTTTCATGCAGAGGGCAGTGCGCTCATAGAATGAGCTGCCAGATGAAGTGGTAGAGCTGCGTATAATTACAAAATTTAAAAGGCGTCTGGATGCGTTCACGATTAGGAAGAGGATAGAGGAATAAGGGCCAAATGCTGGCAGATGGAACTAAGTCAGATTGGGATGCATGGACAGCAAGGACAAGCTGGGCCGAAAGGTATGTTTCCATGCTATATGACTGTATGACTCGTACACGCTCTCAAACATTCCATAATCTCACTTGATCATTGACATTATCCAGTCTACTGCCTTGCAGTCAGAACAGTCAATCACCATAAGATGAACAATTCCAGTGATAGTGAAGAGGACTACACCAAGCTTTAATTATTGATTGCCTGAGATGTGATATATCATAAGCAGCTTTTTAAGCTTGCTCAGCTTGGCATTCATTACAAATACTGCCATGGCTGATGTGATCCTCAATCTCATCGCTCATAGTTGGCCAATAGCATGTCTCTTACTTTTCTCAGACTCGACTCAGATCTTCAATGCCTTGCAGGATGCACTTCAACACTTCTTTAATTATCTCCTCTGACATATGACACTATTTTCTTTGTGTGAGAGGTCATCTTGAGTTATCACCTCATCCAATTTCCAACACTCTTATGGAAACAAAGTGTGTTTTTGATACTTTCAGGTCATCCTTTAATTACTATTTACTGTGGCGCTTGGAGGGTTGAGTCCTGTTCCATAAATTGTTTGCTTTGTGCAAGATGCTTGCCTTTCAAATTCAATGTCGCTCCTGTGTTGGTGACTTCTAGAGTATGTTGAAATGTTGCTTTTCATTGATTCTGGAAAATTTCACACTGTTGTAACGTCTTCACCTTTTTGCTTTGGATGTGCTGTTGTCAACAACGGAAATAATGTACACTGGTTTTCCTTGCTTTGATATGGCGTCCAGATCATATCCCTGCAAATTAGGTAACATTCTTTGGTGATAGTTTTGGGAAGGTTTGGAGTATCTTTTGGACAGATTCCACTCCCACTTTGTGTCTCCCAAATAGGTGTTGATTAAAATGCTCACAAGCATTGGCAATAACCTTTCTCCTCAGTCTGAGCAGGGTGTCATTCATCTTGCATTAATGCCTTGGATGTAAATTCAACTGGTTGACCTTACTGCATAAGAATTTCTCTAAGTCCTGTCTCAAGTGTTACCCTGAGAGTTGATTTCACTATTGATGCTAAAGTACCTCAGCATTGGCATAACCACTACTAATTGTTTGATTCTAGTTAGATCTGCATTTTGTTCTGTGGTGGTTAATATTCTAGTGCCAAATTTGACACAAATTTTACAAAGTATTTCATGTGTCCAACAAACCATGCTTTCACATCCATTGATTGCTGCACCTCCTCTTTAACACCTATTTTGTTCATCTCTGGATAATGTATGTACCTATATACTGGAGTTTAAACATCTTCAGTTGCATCTTCTTTATTGTACAGCCTCAGATTCAGTTAATGAGCTCTGTCGTTTGCAGCAGATTCTGAGTATGGTCTGTAATAGCTTCTTCCATTGAATCTGCACAGTTACAACAATAATAGATCACCCACAGTAGTGTCCATTAAAGGAAGATCATTAATTATCTCATGCTGTTTGCGTTCATACTCTTCTAGAGCAGTGGAACTGCCGTACAACATACGTAACCATCAGTTTCTCTCAGATGACATCTGGAATGTAGTCAGAGAACTATTGCTTTCATCCTGCCTCCTCGTAATTATCCTCTGCATTTTATGGGAGTTAAATCTTTGCTTTAGCAAGTTGTGATAAAATGTCTCCAATGCTTGGTGTGTGTTTCTAAGATCTCTACAAAGTTTTATTGAGATCCTTTGGAAGTAATAATCTCAGTTTTTTCAATTGTTTTGTTGTTTGTGTGCTGATAGCCCAGATTATAGGGGCTGTCACTTTCTTGATTACATCCTTTTTCAGATCTTGCATCTAGGCTTTCAGGCCTCGAGGGTGCCTGGATCTCCTCCTTGGAGATGCTGAGTTGGTCTTACACCTCATTCATTGAGTTGATAGCTATCAGGAAGAGGTCCAAGATGTAGCAACACTTTAATAATGACAATGCTAATAACAATGATAATTAAAATATTTGTAAATACATATTGTACTTACACTAAAAAAACACAAAGGAGCAAATATTTTCTCATTTAGTTTCATATTTTCTGCTTTTACTTAGTAAACCTCACCACTTGCTCTACTCAGTTCAGCATAAAAACAGAATTGTTTAGTTAAATATTCAGCTTTGATGCATAACCACAAAAGATACAGCTTGAAATTGCCCATAATGTCAAACTTGGGAGGAATGGCGAACAGTGAGGATGATAGGAATCGCCTCCAAACAAGAATTAAAGAGGCAAGCAGAATAGGTAAACAAGATGGGATTTAATAGGAAATTGAATGTACCAATGACTCAGTAATATTGATAAAAATAAACAGCATACAGAGGGGGAATTTAATAAAGGTATAAAAAGTTATGACATACTTAGACAAGATAGACAAGGAAAAATGTTTCCCATAAGCAAATTGGAAGGATTGGTAGTCATGGATTTAAAACTTTGGGAAAGAAGTACAGGAGGAATATCAAGAAGTACATTTTTATTCATGTAGAGTAGGAATGATCTGGGCTCCCTGCCTACAATGTGTGCATCCAGGGTCAGGAAATCCTGCAATTCTTGCCTGGTCTGGCTTCCAATATGAGTCCACACACACAGCAATGTTTTCAACTCTTGACTGCCCTCTGAAATGCCCTTGCAAGCTATTCAATTCAATCGCAATTAGGGATGAACAATAAATGCTGATCCAGCCAGCAACATCCACATCTCATAAATGAAACAGCAAAAAAAACTGAAGCAGTTCATGAAGCAATACCTGCACAATATTCAGGGTTTTTCTGGTCAGTGACAACTAACATTCATACCGCATAAGTGCCAGACAATGATCATCTCTAACAGGAGAGCATCAAATGAGTTCCCCTTGGCATTTTATCCATCAGCATTAATATCTTGGAGTTTACTATTGATCAGAAATTGCATTTGCACCACCAGTTTCTTCTTTAGTTAAAGAACTCTTCATTATCCATTCTGGGGGTTATGTTTTGATTTGTTGAACGACTTTCTGAATTTCAGACACTTCTTTTTCATTCTCACTAACTTCCTCATTAAGTACTGCAGTCTTGTTTAAACAATACGTCTGCATTTGAGTTCTCATATTGGACATTTGGACTCACACAAAAATAGAATTTATCAATATCCTCAATTGTTATGCCTGTATTAACCTTGAAGCCACAACACACACAAACCATTTAAGTTTTATATACCATGGCACTCAAGATGGCACAAGCCAACAAGCATAAGTTATCAACTTTTTTGCCAAAATAACACACTCTAAATATGATTGAAAACAAATGATCCTAAACATTCTTTCCATAGACAGGTAACACATTTCTAGTACAAATGCACAAAGGTAGAAGATTTTAACCAGACAGTTACCACTCATTTTACTGTATCTTGAATCTCATCTGAGATTAATTTCAGCAGTTGAGACAATGCTCATTATAATAGCATCCACTATATTTCTGCTTTAACTGAGCTTTTGAATTTATGCAGTCTTAAGGTAGAGATTCCACATTAATTTTCAATGAATTCATTATCTCAGTAATTTGAAATTTTCTTGGCTCCCAAAAAGCTCATCAATCTTTTGTCCATA
Organism: Stegostoma tigrinum; assembly: GCF_030684315.1. NCBI lineage: Eukaryota > Metazoa > Chordata > Chondrichthyes > Orectolobiformes > Stegostomatidae > Stegostoma > Stegostoma tigrinum. Next base: position 75,654,561 of record NC_081356.1, read on the forward strand.
AATTTATAACTGTTTCTCCTGCTTTGCAACCTCGCCATCCCCTCCAAATTCACCTTTCCACTATAATCCCCATGCAGTTTCTATCTCCATCCTTTACAGTTTTCCATATCCATTTCATCTGTGTTTTCTTCTTCAATGACCAATTGACAGCAAGGGTATTTCGCTGGACACTACATGCATGTTACTAAAATTAATGAGTTTACTATCGATCAGAAATTGCATTTGCACCACGAGGAATTATTATACTTTTCAAAAAATTTAGAGTTATCACTCCAACCTGAAACCATAAAATTCCTTAATTTCATTCCAATCATTTTGACTCAGAGTTGAGGTAGCATTTTGGTCTGTCTGTTCTACATATTGTAGACATGTATCCACAGTGTGATGCTGCGAATAATATATTCATTACCTGTCTGAAACTTGTGACTAATACAATGCCCTCTCCTTGACCTATATCTCCACCCTCATCTTCCATTTTACGTTTTCCTTAAAACACTTCATTGTATCATTCGGGAAGTTCAGGGAATGTTGGCACTTTGAGTAAAATCTGAAGTATTGATTGACTACACTCAAGCATTTCTAGGATTCAATCGCTTATTGTAAATACCAAATTCTCTTCATTTCTCAAAACGATCAGCTGCATTTCTGCCCTTTTTTCTATTATTTGCAGTTCTACTTCTCTACTGTTGCCTGCATCCTGTATTGGGGCATGAAGCCAATTGGTATTCTCCATTTTCAGTTATATCACCAAACAACCACTTCATGCTCTAAATGCCACTATAAAGGATTGCTTTCCTGGCAATTTTGTCAGTGTTTCCAGGTCCAGTACATTTATTGCAAATTTAATCCCCATCAAAACCAGAAAACCATCCACACCTGATAAAAACTGAAAGAACTGTGAATGTGGTAATTCAGGAACAAAGACAGAGGTTGCTGGGAAAGCTCAGCAGGACTGGCAGCATCTGTAAAGAAAAATCAGCGTTAACATTTTGGGTCCAGTGACCCTTCCCCATGAATGTTCTGAGGAAAGGTCACTGGATCCGAAACGTTAGCTCTGATTTTTCTTCACAGATGCTGCCAGACCTGCTGAATGTTTCCAGAAACTTCTGTTTTTGCCCACACTTAACACTTTGCCACATTCAATAACTTAAATGGCAGCACAGTTTGGGGAATTTTTGCAGTTTTGCATGCAATCTACTGAATTCATTATGTACCCATTCGTAGTGCTTCAAAATTTGTCAAAATCTCATCACGTTTTATATGTGATAAATAGATCATTCTTTTGATAAATGTTATCCATGAAAATTAGCAATTTGTCCAAACATTTATCTTAGTTTTAATCATGAAGTTCCAATTCTGAAAAAAAAAGACTTACTTCCTGTCTTGCATCTGTATGGTAACAAAATGCTAAGGCCATACCTTGTTTCTCCTTTCACAAAGGGGTAACCCAGGCCAAATTGTAATTCAATTTACCCACTGCACAGAAAGATCATTTTCAGAAAACAGGAAGCAGCTTTGTACTCTTAAACTTTACATTTAGACTGAACCATCCTTTGCCACTAATGCTGTCTGCTAGAGAATAATGTTATTTGAAGCGTTCAAATCAACACTTGCTTCAGTTAACTGCACTCTGTAAAATTGACTCTACTGCTTAAAAAATAACGTCTGTTCAGAGATGTTATTACGCAACTCTGGAGCAGATAGGACTTGAAATCCAAGTCTCCTAGTTCAGAGGTAGGGACATTACCACTACACCACAAAAGATCTTTCATTCCACTGATTATTAGCTCCCCTTATTTATACAAACAATTTACTCCCAATTAGCCCCTATATCCATCAGCTGTTCTGTTAGGGAATCTCACAGACCAAATTAAAAGTAACTATCTTCATAACAGAGAAAAATCCATTTGGAGAAGATGGAGCTGTTTTCCTTGGAGACGAGATTTGATAGATATTTCAAATTCATGGTTGGGCTGCACAGGATAGGTAGGGATAATCTAAGATAACAAAGAGTGAAGCCGGATGAACACAGCAAGGCAAGCAGCATCTCAGGAGCACAAAAGCTGACGTTTCGGGCCTAGACCCTTCATCAGGGAGGGGGATGGGGAGCAGGGGCAGTTCTACGGTTCAACTCACACACTATACTGACTTGGAACTATATCATTGTTCTTTCAAAACCCTGGAATTTCCTCTCAAACAGCACTGTGGGTGAAACTCCACAACATCAAATACAATTGTTTCAGACAACAGCTCATCATCACCTTCCCAAGTGCAATAAATGACATCCCATACAAGAAAAAAATATTGATTTCAAAAGCTGATTTAGTTTCAGTTCAATTATTTCCTCTACTTGAAAGAACTATTCAGAGTTTATTTAACTTGCCAAAAAACTGATGTCATCTCACATATGTAATGCTTCAAACAAAGATCAGCAAAATTGGGGAAATTATTCCAAATGGAATTATTTCTTAAACAATGTTACGCACAGTTATAGGAGGAAATGACATTGGTTGATTAGTGTTACTTTCAATTTAGGCAACCTGCCTGGAAGTTGCTAATATTTTACCTGATAATATCAATGTAGAGATGGTTTGAACTAATTCTTTTTCCTCTAAGTACCTGAACAGGGCATTTAATAACAGGATATGTATTAATATGCAATTAAGTAGATCCAGATGTAGTTTACCTTATTCAAATTCTGCATGAATAGCATATAGATTTATTTTATCCGTAAACATTAAAACAATTTAATTGCATTCTTCAACATCATGAGATTTCAGTTGGCATCAAAATTACAAAATTTAAAAAGACAGAGTTTCGCCAGAATAACGTCAACATTTACAAACATTCTTGACAGCTTTACATGAGAGAAACTGTACAGATTTTACATATTACAATAATTGTAAATATGCTTGCAATAATTTCCTCTGTAGTTTCTACCAAGATCATAAACAAGTTCTGATAAAGCAAATTTTATGTTTTTAGTGAGAATTCTGACACATCAAATGTTATAATTAAGGAGATTGTTAACCTATCTGACTTCTCACACGGATAGCAAGTTTCAAGGAACCTACAAATGATAATTGTATTAAATTTTTATTCGTGGTATATTTCTTTTATCATTTTATGGAAGGTTTGAGTTATGGGGGAAGGCTGGATAGGCTGGAACTTCTTTCACTGGAGTGTATGAGGTCGAGTGGTGACCTTATAGAAGTTTGTCGCATAATGGGGAGTATAATGGTAGTTGTCTTTTCCCTAGGATGAGTGATAACAAGTCTAGGGGGCAAATTTCTAAGGTAAGAGGAGAACGATTTAAAGAAGGTAAAAGAGGCAATTTTTTTTACACAGAAGGTCGTTCACATGTTGAATGAACTTCTTGATGAAGTGGTGGATGCAGTACAATTACAACATTTAAAAGACATTTCGATAAGTACGTAAACAAGAAGGTTCTGGAGAGTTATGGGCCAGGAGCTGGCTGGTGGGACTAATTTAGTTTGGGATTATGTTCAACATGGATTTGGTTGGACTGAAGGGCCTGTTTCCGTTCTTTTTGTCTCTGTGGCTCTTAGAAAATCCGAAAGACATTATTTTTTGATTATTGGAAATATATGTATCTGGCCATTTTGAGACTAGATTCTAAATTAGACTCCATTGGCCTGTTCTTATGCTGTATCGTTTTGTATTTCTTCACACAATTGCTTTATTCCTCTTTCTAATCTTGTAGTGTGGTGATGCTTACCCCATACCTTTTGACAGCATTTTTTATCTACTACTTCTCACTTTCTAAAATGCTTCAAATGCTCCGTAATGAATCAATATTGATTGCTATCTTCAATGTTCAAAGGGTAAACTTTTAAACAGTATTATATCAATATGTTTCTAGCTATTATTCAATGACAACAATTGTTTGAAAATGTATTCCACCTTTAACACAGTAAGATATTTCAGGGCACATCACAGGAGTATCAATTATCAAACAACTTGGGTACAAAAGCACATAAAGGAAATGTTAGGACAGATGACCAAAGAGTGGTCAGAGATCAATTTTAAGGAGCCTCTTAAAAGGAAAAAGAATTCGAGAGATATACGGATTTATAAAGGGAATTTTGGAACTTACAGCCATGGCAGAATAATACACAGCCACAATTTGTTTAATAAATAACGTCAGAGTTTTATAGAAGTCAGAATTGGTGGGGTGCAGAGTTCCAGGGCTGGTGGAAATGATAGAAATTTTGACGTTCAAGCTAATAGAGGGATTTGCAAATAAAGATGAAAATATTACAGTTGTAATAGTCAGAAGAAATCTCTGTGCCATCCTTCCTTTACATCAGAGCACTACAATATGTAGTGAGACAGTGAGATCCCATTACGTAAACGTGTCTACTTTGATATTGTTCTGATTGCTCACTCTCTCAATGCATATTTTCATTATAATTTTAGACTTATTTCTCAGTACACATCACTGGCGAACAGTATCAACAGATTCTATTTCTTCAGATAATCCCATTACTAATGCTTGGTTGACCTCCAAGAAACACTAATGGTTTAGCTTAGCAGGGAATCAGTTTTCACAGGTGGAAATAGAATTTGTGGTTTTCTTAATGGATATCTTTGCAGTTATAATAAGCTTTTCTTTCTTGTAACTGTATGCTTCAATTTCTATATGTTTATCTGGACAAAGTTAGAGGTGAGATAAATTTACAATTACTTATAATGGCTCTGTCTGATTACCATCTCTATGTGAAAGCATTGGATTTTTCTTAAAAGATGATGATGAATGGGTTGCCTTTCAACTCATTTCATGATTTGCCTTTGTTTTTATATTGGCTCATTGGTCCTATGGTGCAAATTGGATCATGGGCATAAACAACATGGAGGTCCATAGGGGCATGGATAGAATGTAAGAACATGGGTACATGGTGTGGGAGGGCATGCTGACTCCAGACTTTGGTTCACGAGTTGCATGAATGGCTGTGAATCATGTAACATTAAGAAGCTGGTCCAATGCCATTAAACTAACGGCAGGATGGCAATGATAAATGATTATCCCTACAATGAAATGAGCCACAGTGAGTTGTAAGTATGCTTCCTGCACCCTGATTCCAAACTGAATAAAATATCAGGCCTAGGATGGGAGTGAAAGTTTGGAATCTCGTGACCACGCTGAAAATTTGACCTCAATTTACTTGTTGTTGGTAATCTACCAATATTTCACCAGAAATCTAACAAGTCCATCATAACTAGTTTCATTGATTTGTTATTTTTCAGAATCCATCATTTCTGAAGCATCAGTATAAAATTGTGAAACTATGTCAGCAACTTATTGCAGTCTGATAATTATTATGGGATATCAGGACCACAGCAAATAGCCTCTAAATAATGGAAAGAGAGGAAAATGGGGTGGAGAAGAAACAATTTGTTGATCTGAATAACAATTTACATAGTTATATGCCAAATCATCACCTTTTGTGAAGGTTACAGTGCTTCACTCACAACTCTGTGTGTGAAGCACTCTACGACTGGATGATCAATTATCTTTCACGTTGTGGCAACAATTTGCAGCAACAGGTGTTAGTTGTTGCAGGAAAATACTTGGTCTCAATTTTATTTTTTGCATCAGTGGATACTGGCTATATAATCTTAAATTTCCCCTTAGAGAAGTCAATCTCTCAGAACAGACACTTTTGGGCATTCTGTCTAAAGTCAGAGAACATGCCGTTCTTGTCTCATAACTAATCATTTCCCATTTAAGTAAGTGGCGAGGAAGCTATTAGATGCAATCAGGGCTTTTCTCTGATGATTTTTCTGGTTTACTTAGTGAGTAGGCAAAAAGATCAGAAGGTCACAGGTGCGATCCCAGCCTGTCCTGAGTTAATTGTTTCCAATCAGGGCAGCAGCAGGGAAGCTGCAATTGACCCAAGTTGAAGAAAAATAAACTGCCGCGGTTTCATTCCCCTAATTACTACCTACTGGAATCATGCATCTGGACATTAAGGATCAGACTCAGCTGTAGTGTTACCCCATAAACTAACAATCTCTGAGAATTAATCAAAGTCGAGATGTGTAGATGAATCGTGGCCATTTAGACAATGTTAACAACACTTGAGGAACTACGTCCAAAAAATAATCAATAGTTTCAGGAAAGAAGGGAAGTGTATTGCTGAGGTAAAAAAAAGACTGTCTCACTCTTCTGTTGTGATCACCATTTCCATTGGGGGTAATTAGGTTTCACATTTTAGACTATGTCCTCTTCATTCAGAGTAGGATCCACATTAAGCAAACCGCCTATTGAAACTAAAATGGTAGCTTAGAATTTTTTCAAGTATTTTAGCCATGATTCTATCCAAACACTCTGGCTCAGGGTAGTCACTAGTTAACAGTCTACATTTTGGTCAAGATTTCAGACTTTAGTATCTTAGTGTTTTCCCACTTCAAAGTTTTTTTTATCCAGTGTCTTATTGGCTATTGCATTGACAGTAGAAGATTATAGGTGGGACGAAGCAAAAAATGTTTGAGAAAAGTACCAACAAAAAGGAAGAGATTTTCTGAGCTTATAAGCCTATGCGAAATTTGAAAATCCATGTCAGCTGATGGTTATTGTGTTTGAAAATTGATTTTTAATCACTTCTTTGAAACAATCCAAGAACTTAGCAATTACAGATGTCACACTTACTAGCCTAGAGTTTGCAATTCTGTTTTCTTAAAGTTCAAAATCACATTAATTATTAAGTAATCATTTCAGTTTTACACAGCACAGATTCAAAGATACGAAGTAATTTACTTTTACAAGCAATGCTATTTAATTGCCCCATTCGTTATTGATCATTCCTCATTTCTCACTTTCTGCAGTGCATCATTACTACAGCAAATAGAAATCCATAATACCTTGAATTGATACCCAGTTAGCGTCAGTTTTCTACTGATTACAAAGTAAATCTAAAATGACATTATTTCAATGGCCAACCATTGGGCCATCAGAAGTGGGCACTTTATATCCCAAGGATACAAATTCATTTGTGAATGGTCCATCAACTTTGGCGTCTATTTTATAGCTTCCATATAGATAACTGATCTTGCCTCCATGCTGTGCTACCCCATGCCTATCTGCCTGCCCTGACAGTGCTCAAATCTGGAGACTGGGCTGCCAGTCTAACGTCATTGCAAGACTTCTGGTAGGACTTGCCACCCTGGGGCACACTCACCCTTTTCAGATGGTGAGAACAAGAGGTGGTCAGTTTGCAGGCCACCTGTCCAAAGATTGTTTTGGCAGGTGTGTTAGACACTCATGTGGCTGTCTCATCAAGGTTCCAAGGCCAACAGGAAAATCCAGCCCAATATTGTATTCTTCTGAACAACTCCCCAGTTAACTGATTTTTTTTTAAACAGCCTATTCAGGCATGCTACGTCAGATCACCGGAACAGTAGGACTTGAACTTATGTGTTCTATCTGAGAGGTAGGCATATGACCACTGTGCCATAAGAGCCCTAACTCCTAATTTAGAGGTGAATAACTTGATAATTCCCACCAGAGAGTGACTACGAAGTCATATGGGATACTTGCCTTTACTAGCCAAAGTGCAGAGTTTAAGATCAAGGATGTTATTCTGGAACGGTAAGGAACGTTTCCTCAGCCACAGCTAGAGTGTTGTTTGTAGTTTTGGAATCCACATTGCAGGTGGGAAGTGTTTGCATTAGAGATGGTACAGAGGAGATTTACCAGGATATTGCCTGGGCTGGACATGAAGAAAGATTGGATAAACTGGGATGTTTCCCTTTAAGTGACAGAGACTGAGGGGGTCCTGTTTGAGATGTACAAAATTATGAAAGGTATAATTGCCTTGGTGGAGGGGTCAGTGATCACGAGGCATAAATTTGAGGTGAGGAGCAAGAGGTTTAGAGGGACTATGGGGGAAAAAATATCAAAGGATGGTGGGAATCTGGAACTTACCATCTATAAGAGTGGTAGAGGAAGAAACTCTCATAACATTTAAGAAGTATAATGTCAAGGCATTTAAGAATCTGGGTTAAGTACTGGAAAAGTACTTAAGTTAAGGTGGTTGTTTTTACTGGTGCAGACTCAATGGGCTGAATGGCCTTTTCCTGTGATGTAGATCTCTACGACTGAAACCTGCGAATATATGGCGTATGAGTGAATACCTGAAGTTGAGGGCTGTAGACTGAGCTTTCAACTTTGGTGTAAGCATATGGTTAATGGAACTTGATCAGTTGCTATTATACATCCTTCATGATTTTCATTTCCACTTACTTCAATCAATTGTATTTCCCTCCCCGGTGTGGACCATTGCTGGCCAGTGATAGTGCAACATTAATGTCTAACTGTCCTCCTGATCACATGGCATCAACTGTCATAGATTCTCCAGAGATCCCAAAACTACTCGTGTTACTTCTGACAATTCAGTTCACTCAGATGAACTACATCTGTTAGTATCTGGTGTATCATCTCATGGGCCCTGTGTTGTATATAGATCATAGAATCCCTACAGTGTGGAAACAGGTCCTTCGGCCCAAAAAGTCCACACCACCCCTCAGAGCATCCCACCAAGACCCATTCCTCATAACTCACCTAATCTACACATTCTCAAACACTGTGGGCAATTTAACATGGCCAATCCACCCAGCCTGTGCACCTTTTGGACTATGAGAGGAAATCCACGAAAGACACAGGAAGAATGTGCAAACTCCACACACACAGCCACCTGAGGGTAGAATCAAACCCAGGTCCCTGGTGCTGTGTGGCTGTAGTGCTAACCACTGAGCCACTATGCCACCCCTAATATATGCTCTGAATATTCCTAGGCTACCCTCTTCTGCTGAACAAACAGATTGCGGTAGTCACACCAAATATGTTATGCAGAAGTAAGCTTTTCTGTAATATTGACAACTGTCAGTCCTGCATTGTGATTCTAAAACCATTCCTGTTGGAAGTAAACATCTCCAGATCTGAACTGGAGTTCAACAGCCTTTTGTGAATTATGTTCTTCTATTATACATGAGCTCCTTTCGATTATCTTTGAGTAAAAACTTGAGAGTTCTTATTAAAGATACTTTCCATTAGTATTTTTTTACTAATTCTATTGCATTTAGTGGGAAATACAATACAAACCAATGGTATTCTCAGTGCTACTTCCTACCACAATCACTGTGTTAAAATCACACTGGGGAAGATGCAATGTTAAGTCTGCCCCAGTTATGTTTTTTTAGATTCCCAACAGTGTGGAAACAGGCCCTTTGGCCCAATGAGTCCACACCGCCCCTTGGAGCATCTCACCCACACCCCTATAACCCACACACCCCTGAACACTACGGGCAGCTCAGCATGGCCAATCCATCTAGCCTGCACTTCTTTGGACTGTGGGAGGAAGCCGGAGCACCCGGAAGAAACCCACACAGACACGGGGAGAATGTGCAAACCCCACACAGACAGTCGCCCGAGACGGGAATCGAACCTGGGTCCCTGGCGCTGTGAGGCTGCAGTGCTAACCACTGGGCCACCGTGCTGCCCCAAATGTCTGACAACATGAATGTAGCTGGTTCCTCAGAAGAGCATCCAGTGAAATTTTTCAATTATTTTGTACCATCCATTTTTATCACCTTTCTAAATAATGAGCTTCCCAAATTAGGAACACCTTCCTGACATGTGGCTTTGCCTTAGAAGGTAGGTTAAAGCCCATTTCGAATGGGAGTTAATTCTCACATTCTTTTTATCTGATAGTGATGCTGAATAACGTGGAGAGAGTGCCTGGTGCAAAATCATGGACATAGCACCTGTGGGTGGAAATTTCCCCTCCGGTAGTGTCAAGACTGCTGGAATGTACGATGGTTTCATAGGGCAAGAGGGAAAAAGGTCAAATTCACAGCATCAAGGGAATTTCTCCCAATTTATGACTCAAGGCTCAGGGGACAAGTTCACAACCTCACTTTGGAGTGGTGATGAGCTTATTTCCATTGATTTACATCTTATTAATACCCTAAGCTGCCTAATGAAATTGTATGTCCAAACCTCCCTGCAATCATGATTGAAAGACTCAATATAGTGAAAACTCAACAGATAAAGCAGAGCAAATACTTGCTGACTTGTCTTATCAGTTAAAGTTTGTAGAATGGCTGAGATGACCATCTAAATTTTTCATACATGGAACTGCTTCCGCTGCACAAGGTACCTCAGAGATCAATGACCATATTGTTCCTGATGCATTGCAGCCAGAAAACAACCAGCCTTTTTATGCTTGTGCTGGATGTTTAGCTGGGAGAGAGGGGACTGTCGTCAATCAATTGTGGGTGCCACTACAGTACGACAAGGACCTAGCCCAATTCCAGTTCAGTGGGTTGGCCAAGGTCAATGAGGCGCTTGGTTCAATGTAAGTTTGGGGATCTGTGCACAATTGCACTTTGAATATGGTACCAGCATTGGGAATCTGGGGAGTTCCCATTAGTGAGGAGTCCTGCTTCTGAAGAGAGAGGAGATACAATGAGAGGTGCTGATTAGGTGCATGCATTGCTGATGAGGTAAATTTCAGAACATACATTGAGAAATGCCATTAGACATGATAGAGAAAGCCCCTCTGTGAAACTCACCATAATGGATACTTAGCCAATTTCTATTATTGTTCAGCTCAAAGTGGACAAATGGAGGTGAGAGGCAGGAAGCCTCATCCACAAAAAAAATTTAGTGTGTGCTTCTCTTGCTTGCATCTAACTCAGTCACAGTGTGTTTGATTGCAGTGCTTCAGTGAGGAGGTACTCAAAGAAATGAAACCAGGCTTGCAGCCTCAAAACAATAACCCAGATAATGGGAACTGCAGATGCTGGAGAATCCAAGATAACAAAGTGTGAAGCTGGCTGAACACAGCAGGCCAAGCAGCATCTCAGGAGCACAAAAGCTGACATTTCGGGCCTAGACCTTTCATAAGAGAGTTCAGCTTTTCAGGGACTATTGATTTGAATTAGTGCCAGCTGATCCTTCCAGGCTGAAGCAGGAAACAGAGCAAATGTATTGCAGCTTTTCATCCATTGCTGCATCTGAGAGGTTGCAGGAGGTTTTGTATGCAAGGACAGGAGCCTTCATTATATTTTCTTTAAGCAGAGAAAAGCTGAAAGATTGCACATATGATTTTACTGAGAAAGTGGGATGCCCATGTGGAGAGTTCCATTGGCTGTACGCACACAGCATTGTGAATGCCACATCTCAGTAGTAAGAGGTACTGAAACTGTCAGTGTTACCGCTCATGGCTAAGGCTAGTTTATCATGTTGGTGAATTGCTTGCAATCTTAGCAGGGATCTTGAGTTGCCCATCTTGTGTCAGCTTACTATTTGAGCAATCTTCCAGCTACTGCATTGAACCAGAGGGTACTGCTTACCGATGGAGTTGATCTACTCTATGCCTGGCTGATGATTCCTTTTTATAGCTTCACAGTGTATGACCTGACAGAGAGAAAGCCATGCTACCACAAGAATATCAACGAATAGACCACTGCCTGGACCATTTGGCAGAGGCTTCCAGTAGTTGTGAGAGTGAACATTCTCCACAAGCTGGCCATCACAAGGCCATTCCCATGATGGATTTTTTATCACTAATCAGGATGATGGTTAGCCGCGATACTATTAGGCGAGTAATCCAAAAACCTGAACCACGTTCAAATCTCAAAACAGAATGCTAGGGGCTGAAATTCAATTAATAAATAAATCTATGTCAAAAAGCTCATCTCAGTAATTATGACTGTGAAAATACTAGATTGCTGTAAAAATCATTAATGGCTTTCAGAGCAGGCGATCTCCCATCTTTGCCTGTTCTGTCCCACAGGTGATTCCAGATCCTTGAAGACACGTAGACTATAAAATGGCTTATGGCGCTCAGTTCACTGGGTGCATCAACATACTCAGATTTTCCAAAAGAAAACTGCAGATCCCCATAGTTCCTCCTTTCCATTCTTTTTTTACAATTCATCAAAACACCCTCTGAGCTGCAATCCTAAAACATGAAGCAACTATTCTGACTTCATGGAATATTGGATACAGTACAACTTGTGCCCATCTTTGGATTCCTTTGCCTTGTGCGAACAGCAAGGTCACTGTTGCTTAGAAGCAGCATGAGTCCTGTCCAGGATAGCAGGCTTAGGAAACATAGAACAACCAGCAGTTCCCCTGTGGAATCTCAATAATCCTAGTAATTTGCTGACAGGTCACTGGAGTGCTGTGAGACCCTGAAATCTCCCTTAAATCTTAGGATCCATAGTCATAATGGCAACAGTTGAAGCCTTATTGCCTAACATGGTGAGAAACAAACCAAAATATCATGGCCTCCGTCCAAGTTTGCACTGCAGCATTCTGATATTTCACTGCTGCTGCTTGTGCTGTCATGGAAGCTGAGGGATGGCCCATCAGATGCTGCTATTGGGTCTGAAAGTCCACTCATGGCTATACTCCCCCATGAGAGGGTTTAGGGTTGAGCTAGGTCCATAACATTCCTCAAAGTACTTCCCTCCACTTACCTGCCCACATTGATGTGGATGCATCAGAGATAAGAGGAACTGTAGATGCTGGAGAATCTGAGATAACAAGGTGTAGAGCTAGATGAACACAGCAAGCCAAGCAGCATCTTAGGAGCAAGAAAGCTGACGTTTTGGGCCTAGACCCTGCCGTAGGCCCAAAACTTCAGCTTTCCTGCTCCTAAGATGCTGCTGGGCCTGCTGTGTTCATCCAGCTCTATACCTTGTTGTCTCTTGATGTGGGTGTAATTTTATATGACCCCGGCCAACGCGCCAATCTTACACAAATTGAGCTAACTGAAGTTCTTTAAGAGGCAGTTAATGGTTAGTTAAGGTCGATATTCAAACTGTTCTCAATATGCAGGCTAATGAGGGGAGATCAGGAACAGGCATGATGCCCAAAAAGCCATCATGCTCATACTTCAGGCAGGAAGAAGTTCATCCCCGTCAATGACATCCTTTCCATAAGGGGCACTATATCAAGCAAAGAGTGAAGTGGTGAGGTAGCGCATGGTCAAGGTTGTAGTGCTGGAATGCAGCGCTCAGTGAGGGTGAGACTTGGATTTGTGAGTAAATTCCAATCCCATTTTCCTCTTATGACCATTCTTGGAATTCAGGAATTGCAAGAACAAAATGTACAAGACAGAACTTGGCTGAACCTTAGATTTTTTTTAATGCACTCTCAAAATTCTTTTAGCACTTTTCCAACCCTAATCCTAACCCTATCACAGTGGCAATTCTCCTGCAGTTTGTCTGGATTAACACATACTAACAACAAAACAGAAGCCTGACTGAAGCTTAATGATTTATCACAGCTTTAATCTTTCAGCTTGACTACAAAGTAAAAACACCCCCAGTACAAACTCCTCTACAATTTGATTGAAAATCATTATTATTATTGACTACTGGTCTGACCCAGAGATCACTGCGCTTCAAATTTCTTTTCCTGTATACAGTAACTATGCTTTGGTGACATCCTCCTTTCACAGTGATGATTCCTATTACGATGTCACAAATACATCTCATGTTGCCATCTTGCTGAATTGTCTTGTGTTTAACGTGTCTTCTCTTTTGTTTATTCCAGTCCCTGGTCTGCCTGGACAGGCATGAAAATCAAACAAATAACTCAGAAAAACTTCTGAAGAAGGGTCATTGGACCGGAAACATTAACTCTGCTTTCTGTCCACAGGTGCTGCCAGGCCTGCAGAGTTTCTACAGCAATTCCTGTTTTTGTTTTGGACAGAAGAGATATTGTTTCCAGAAGAAAACACTATAATTCTTGGCCCACGGTCTGCAATATTTGTCTGCAGGATTGATGTATGATTCTTCTGTACCAAATTTTATCAGAATATCTTTTTGAGTTTCTTAAATACATTATGCGCTGGCAGTAACCTTGTGCCATTGTTTGAAAGAGTCACTTCCAGTTTTTTAAATGAACCAAATGTTCAGCTGGCTCATGTGTCTGCAAAGTTACAGTCAATATGTGGATAGCTTTCCTCTACGTTGTGTTAAAGTTATGCTATTCATATTGTAGAATTCACAGTCATGTCCATGGATTTTGGGGTTTAGAGCTAAGATTTTCATAGTATAAGGGAGGTTATGTCCTTCAAATTAGTGTGGTGAGAGATCAAGGTGGAGATTGAAATGGTGAGAGTTGGCTGTTTCTTTCTGTGAGTCTGTGATCCAAATGGGAAGAATGGAAAATGACAGTGATATTGCAGTGCAAGGAGCTTTGCAGGAGTAAATGGTATCAGTGCTAACAGGAACTGCAGATGTTGGAGAATCCAAGATAACAAAGTGTGGAGCTGGATGAACACAGCAGGCCAAGCAGCATCTCAGGAGCACAAAATCTGACGTTTCAGGCCTAGACCATTCATCAGAGAGGGGGATGGGGAGAGGGAACTGGAATAAATAGGGAGAGAGGGGGAGGTGGACCGAAGACGGAGAGAAAACAAGATAGGTAGAGAGGAGAGTATAGGTGGGGAGGTAGGGAGGGGATAAGTCAGTCCAGGGAAGATGGAAAGGTCAAGGAAGTGAGATGAGGTGATAGGTAGGAAATGGAGGGGACTTCCCACCCACAGCCTCCAACCTCATTGTTCCTCAACCCTGCACGGCCCATTTCTATCTCCTTCCCAAAATCCACAAACCTGCCTGCCCAGATCGACCCATTGTCTCAGTTTGTTCCTGCCCCACCGAACTCATCTCCACCTATCTGGACTCCATTTTCTCCCCTTTGGTCCAGGAACTCCCCACCTACGTCCGTGACACCACCCAAGCCCTCCACCTCCTCCAGGAATTCCAATTCCCCGGCCCCCAACACCTTATTTTCACCATGGACGTCCAGTCCCTATACACCTGTATTCCTCACGCAGATGGCCTCAAGGCCCTCTGCTTCTTCCTGTCCCGCAGGCCCGACCAATCCTCCTCCACCGGCACCCTCATCTGCCTAGCCGAGCTCGTCCTCACCCTCAACAACTTCTCTTTCGATTCCTCCCACTTCCTACAGACAAAGGGGGTGGCCATGGGTACCAGCATGGGCCCAAGCTATGCTTGCCTCTTTGTAGGTTACATGGAACAGTCCCTCTTCTGCACCTACACAGGTCCCAAACCCCACATCTTCCTCCTTTACATTGATGACTGTATCGGTGCCGCCTCTTGCTCCCCAGAGGAGCTCGAACAGTTCACCCACTTTACGAACACCTTCCACCCCAACCTCAAGTTTGCCTGGGCCATCTCCAACACATCCCTCACCTTCCTGGACCTCTCTGTCTCCATCTCAGGTAACCAGCTAGAAACTGATGTCCATTTCAAGCCCACTGACTCCCACAGCTACCTAGAATACACCTCCTCCCACCCACCCTCCTGCAAAAATTCCATCCCCTATTCCCAATTCCTCCGCCTCCGCCGCATCTGCTCCCAGGATGAGGCATTGCCCCTGCAGTGGTCAAGAACGCCCTTGACCGCGTCTCCTGCATTTCCCGCAACACATCTCTCACATCCCGCCCCCCGCCACAACCGCCCCCCCAGAGGATCCCCCTCATCCTCACATACCACCCCACCAACCTCCGGATACAACATATCATCCTCCGACACTTCCGCCATCTACAATCCGACCCCAACACTCAAGACATTTTTCCATCCCCACCCTTGTCTGCCTTCCGGAGAGACCACTCTCTCCTTGACTCCCTTGTCCGCTCCACAATGCCCTCCAACCCCACCACACCCAGCACCTTCCCCTGCAACCACAGGAAGTGCTACACTTGCCCCCACACCTCCTCCCTCACCCCCATCCCAGGCCCCAAGATGACTTTCCATATTAAGCAGAGGTTCACCTGCACATCTGCCAATGTGGTATACTGTATCCATTGTACCCGGTGTGGCTTCCTCTGTATTTGGGAAACCAAGCGGAGGCTTGGGGACCGCTTTGCAGAACACCTCTGCTCGGTTCGCAACAAACAACTGCACCTCCCAGTCGCAAACCATTTCAACTCTCCCTCCCATTCCTCAGACGACATGTCCATCGTGCGCCTCCTGCAGTACCACAATAATGCCACCCGAAGGTTGCAGGAACAGCAACTCATATTCCGCTTGGGAACCCTGCAGCCCAATGGTATCAATGTGGACTTCACCATCTTCAAAATCTCCGCTTCCCCTACTGCATCCCAAAACCAGCCCAGTTCTTCCCCTCCCCCCACTGCATCACAAAACCAGCCCAGCTCGTCCCCTGCCCCCACTGCATCCCAAAACCAGCCCAGTCTGTCTCTGCTTCCCTAACCTGTTCTTCCTCTCACCCATCCCTTCCTCCCACCTCAAGCCGCACCTCCATCTCCTACCTACCACCTCATCCCGCCTCCTTGACCTGTCCATCTTCCCTGTACTGACTTATCCCCTCCCGACCTCCCCACCTATACTCTCCTCTCTACCTGTCTTGTTTTCTCTCCATCTTTGGTCCACCTCCCCCTCTCTCCCTATTTATTCCAGTTCCCCCTCCCCATCCCCCTCTCTGATGAAGGGTCTAGGCCCGAAACATCAGCTTTTGTGCTCCTGAGATGCTGCTTGGCCTGCTGTGTTCATCCAGCTCCACACTTTGTTATTTTGCAGGAGTAAATTTAATTTATTTTTATCAGCCTGTAAAGTAAGCTATTTAATTGTCGAAGAAAGGTAAAAATGAGTTAATGAAACATGTAAATGTTCGCTTATTATATCTTATGCAACAGTTTAGTTAATTTTCTATTCAATCATGATCAATTTTTAATTAATCAAACAGCCAAAATGACATGCTGTTTGATCCAATTCATCAGTTGCTGGGATGAATGGCCCATGTATCTGGCATCAGATATGTACTTTTCTCAGTAATACTCAAGTTCTGTACAACTGAGGGAAATGGTTAAATTATTTTGTTTTTCTAAGTGTGACTGGTTATTCCCATCCATATAAAAAGACTCCTTTCAATTATGACAACTGATAATTCAGATTCTTACTACATTAGTATGTCCGGGTATTTCTGCATAGCAAAGAAAGAACCAAACTTCTTTGAAGATGCAACAACACACTCTGGAATGTCCAAAAGATCAGCACCACCCCTCCAAAATATTCCAGTGTATTTCTAGACACTTTCCAATAGCAAAACATCGTTCAAAAATAATTTGTTTGTTTGGCTCCACTTTGCACCTTCATACTTGACCCTTCAGAACTTCACTCCCATTGATAAGAGTTGCTGAGCAATCAATGTTCCATGCTACACAATGATCAGTGGCCACTGCTAGTATTGCAGAGTTCCCAGGCAGAAGAGGAACCATGGGATATCCCCAGTCCCGGATAGATCCAGACTCTTGCCAGGGCCAGACTGGCAGTCCCTTGTTCTGTTAATGTGTGACATATTTTGCGTAAACAGGGAAAGTATGGATACGATATGACTACGTATTGTCAAATTATGAGAAATTTCCCATTCTTCCATTGCATGCGGGTGACACTGACATGGATGGCATTCTCAACAGCACATGCCATGTAGTTTGGGCGAGAAATAACTGGGGACAGTACACGCCAGTGAAATGGTGAGACAGAAATACCCTATGCCCTAAACCCTATTGCGCTTTAACAGCCCTTCTCGAAGTTAAAAGCATTATCTTCCTGAACCAAAACAGCCATGAGAGAAAAATTATTTGGTTGAATGGAAAATGCCAAAGCAATAAAGAGAAGTTAGCTCACCCTTGACATCGCAAATATTAAAAGAAAACTGGAATCAAAGTAGGCACTGAAGCAGCTTCAGCGTTCTCATTTTTAAATTTATACGATTTAACTCCCTAGGTAATATTACTTGCTTATGAATTGTGAGCGTATGGCAGAAGTCAAAACTTGCTTTAATTTCAATAAAATAACGTAAAATAAACCAGATCTCTTTGCCCATGAAAATGTAATCCCCTCAGAGACCGAGCTGTCATTTGGGTTGCTTGTTTGTAAAGCACTCCCAGTTAGGTCTTCAGTGACATCTAGTAAAGTATGTTTTTTGCAAAAAAATTGAATTACTTCACAGAGATTGTTGAGATAGGGATGGGAAATGTGTTTTTTGTGAAAAAAATAGTAATATTGTGCATAGAATAGGACTGGGATTTGATGAATAAAGCTTCAAGAAAGCAATTTTCAGCAGTTTGATCAGATATTAAAGATCTTCTGAGATGGCTAAGATAGGACTTGTACTGCAAACCGAGTTTCGCCTGTATTTAGCGCAAGCCACCATTATAGGTAAGAAATTGAAGTGCGTGCTAGGAATGAATACATAGATTTGTTAAGAATTGATTACAGCTAGAATGCATGTTTGTGATTACTAAGAAGATGATTAATACTCTTTCCAACGACTACTGCTTATTTTGTCACAAATAAGTGGGATGTGGTTTTCCAGTTCTACTAAAAAACCGTTCTCATCATTTTGTGTTGACTTACCACTGAAGCTATGAACAGCACATCTGAAATGCTCTGGGAATTTTCCTGGGACAATGAAGGCTTCAACAAACACTTGAGCAACATGCATTCTGGAAACTCTGAGAACGTCTCCTAAAACTGCCAAGTGTCATGCCATTTCACATTATTGATTACCTTGGAGAAATCACTATGAGAAAGAAAATACTTGCCCACGGGCATTGTGCTAGAGGTCCGTTTGAATCTGAATGAGGAATGGGAGGAAGACATGAGGTTAGACGCAGAGCAATGCTGGTTGCTGTAGGAGAAGGAGAGAAACTGAAGGGTGATCTGGAGTCTATCAGTTGTAGAGGATGCACAGGTTAGGAAACAAGATGGAAACCTGGCAGTCAGAGTCCAGCTACAGGATATCCTGCCTCCTCTGGACTTCCTCTACCAGGCTTTCCTCAAGTGTGTTAACTTGTGCCTCTTCTATCTTGATCCCTAAGCAACAACCAGTTGCTACCTGTCAGTCAAGATGGTCCATGTCTTCAGTGGCTGTGGTAGGAGGAACTCACATATGCTTCTTCACAAAAATTCTTTCATTCAAATATGGGTTAAATGCAGAGGTTACATTCAACAGGACCCAAAAACAAGCACGGCAATCACAATGCATGATGAACCATATCTGTTCAGTCTGCTTGACTCAATGTTCAGCCAGTACTAACTGTGTTGCTGAATAATTACACATCGGCAACAGTACAATACCATGAATAGCTAGCACTATGTACAGCCAGCCTCCACAGATTAAATGGAATGTGCACACTGGCTGAAGGAGATGGTAGCTGTAGTTTAGGAAGTGAATCTGACCACTGAAACACTAAACAATGCTACATGTCAATGAACGCCAAACATTTCTGACTGGAGGCCTTGTAGGGAGAGAGGAGGGAGGAATATCCTGGCTAAAATCTTCCCAGCCCAATGTTAGTGGCTCGCTGCAGAGACAAAGCTGAAGGACTTTATCAAAATGAATACAGAATGTATTGAAGTATAAAAGGTCAAAGACGTAATCAAAGAAGGATCTATAACTGTAGATAGACGCAAGTGAAGAGAAACAGAGAAGAACTTGAGAATTAGCCTGGGATAGTCTGTTGGACAGATTCTCTTCCCAGTGAAGACTAGGAGAAAATAATCAGTACTATGTTTTCCCTCAGTAATGATATGCCAGTCGATCTAACCTCAGCATAAAATCAGCTGGAAACCTGAGGCAGTCAAAATTGCTCAAAGCAAATTATATTCAATGAAAAAGTCACTTCATTATTGACAGTAAGCGAGTGAATATACACGATTGATGATGATTTTTGAGGGACCTGACCTTTACTCAACATGGGATTTCTGTTGTACAGCTTGGTAATGTCCCCTTAAATATAGTGCCCTTAATCACATTGTCACCTTACTCTCCTGCCTTTCTTGGCACATTGTTAATTGGCCACCTGCAGGATTGTGCTGGAGGGTATGCTGCTGATATGATCAGAGGTTGGGTCCAGTGAATTTTATAAGTCTGGAATGTTCTAATCCCTGTAAAGATAGAAGACTCAAAAGATAATAATTGTACTGGTCAATGTTAGGAGTCAAGTGCTGAAGATTTGAATGTAGTGCTTCAAGAAGTTCAATGATTTCACATAAGTGCTCAAAGTCAGTGAATGAATCTTCATATGCCCTCCCCTACCCACTATATCATCAGCTCCAGACCTGGTTCAAATGTACCACTCACAACCTATCTTAAAAGATTCATGTTTAACATTTCAAGGAATCCTTACAGTGTGGAAACAGACCCTTTGGCCCAACAAGTCCACACTGACCCTTGGATCATTCCACACAAACACTACAAGCAATTTGGCATGGCCAATCCACTTAGCCTGCATACCTTCGGACTGTGGGAAGAAACCAGAGTACTCGGAGGAAACCCGCACAGACACGGGGAGAATGTGCAAACTCCATACAGACAGTCACCCAAGGGTGGAATTGAACCCAGGCCCTGTGAAGCAGCGGTGCTAACCACTGAGCCACCACACTTACACATTTAGCATTGCTGCAAGTGTCAGACCAATTATTTACAGCTTGCACAAATTACCAGCAATCTAAGTATGAGGACCAAATTACAAAATATTCACTCACACACTATCCTCTTTCTTGCAGGATAAATTTCCACACTCTCTCAGAAATGTCAACAGTTAACCAGAGAGGATTGAGTCCACCTGAGCATCCGAACCTTGTTGCCATCCAACCCCAAGGACAGAATAGAGTAGGTCATAGATGGGACCATTTTTCCTGTAGCCATGGTCAACAATGAGGTGAAAACTATTGAAGATAAGGGTAATCTCGTATCCAATTCTTTTTCTCACATCCCACCTTCCTGTCACAGAAACATAGAAAATAGGAATAGCATTAGTCCATCTGGTCCTTCGAGCCTGCTTTGCTATTTAATTTGACCACATTACTGATACAACTCATACCCTGTCCCTGTTTTTGCTCATACCCTTTGATCCTTTTTGCTTTAAGATCTATATCTATCTCCTTCTTGAAAATATTCAATGTTTTTGCCCCAGCTGTTTTCTGTGACAAAGAATTCAACAAAGTCATCACTCTCTGCGTGAAGAAATTTCTCCTCATCTTTGTGACCTATCTTGCATCCTTGGGCTTTGACGTCTGCTTCTGGTTTAGAGGCTGTTGACGGTGAACTATGTGAATTGCTCAATTCTCCCCACTTCACGTCCAATGCATCAGCTTAGCCTTGCGTCTTTGTCCTTTCAGATAATCAACAACCTCAGCCTAGCTAGTCAGAGAAATGCCATCACTTGATTCCATGCTGGGAACTAACAGCTCAGGCAGTTATATTGTATAGTGTAGCAGATTATACCAAAGTGGAATCTGCACATCATGATAAACACAGAATGAGTAGACTTCACTCAAAGAAGAAATAAGATGCCAGCTTGGAGAGATTTGAAACTGTGCATGAATTCTGTTGCAGGAGTTTCAGATAAGCACTTCAATAGGGCAGCATACAGAAGAAAACTAATAGTCATGGATGGCTAAATGCTCGGTGCATTGGCAGGTCTGCCAGGGGAACTGTGTGCATTGCCCAGGAACATGAAAAGTGTCCTTGTGCAAATTGGCATGGGGTTTTACTCTGCACTTCAATCCCAGCATGAAAGAGGTGGCCAATGCAATTTGCATGCATGTGAACCCAACCAGGATCTAATTGTCAAAATCTCAGCTTCTATTGAAGTAGCAGCTACCAATATCCGTTTGCTGCCACACAAGCTCAGCCTACTGCCCTCATGGCTGAGAATCGTACTTTGCAATGGGACTTGGAGGGTTTAGCAAGTCTAGTGATTTGTTACCCAGCAGATTAGAAGAATTGTTAAGACACCCTACCAAAAGCATCTCCGTGTTCTATCTGGCACGATCCTGATGTTCCCTCTCAGGAAGACAACATTTATCCTGTCACTCCAGCTGTCCCTAGCAGTTGCTTGTCAGAGAGATGGGTGCCATACATACTGAGTGGATACAGTCTACAGTCAAGCCTTTTTGGACCAGAGTTGTTCGAGGTAATCCTGCAAAAGCAGCCTTTCGCAAGCCCTGCTATCGCGACTAGAGAAGAGCTATGTAGAGTCACTAGTTTAACTACAGACACACGAAAGAGACATTTAGGAAATGCACACTGGAGATTGGGGTAATTATATCTTAACTGTTTAATTGTGTGCAGCTGGTGAGAATTAACTGATTTTTGGATGCAATATAACGTGAATTCATTCATAAAATTGGTCTGGAACATTTAATACATGATTGTTTTTATGTCTAAATTGCAGACAAATGGGAATTCATTGATAGAGGGAAGGCAGGTAGTGACTGCTGCTGAATGGGCAAATCGGGCTTGCAGTTACTGCTGATTCAGACGAGTTCTCCATGACATCCGAAGCAGAAAGAACCTGTGCTGGTTGCTTTCTCCTCCTCACGCTGCTCATTGTTTAGCTTATGGCAAGTTAGAGGCAGACCACAATAATTCTTGACACCCACGGTGTGAAGGTTTCTCTAGGAAGCAGGAGGTGGAAACAATGTTTCAGCATGAATGATCTGCTGTATGAGTTTTCACCTGGTAACATAGCTTTCAGTTTGTGAACATGTCATGCACACAGCATTCTTAAACAACGAGCCTTGGATAATTGGGAAGACTGCATTTTTTGCAAAAACACCTTCTCACTGCTAGGAGAAATTAAAATGAATTGGCTGTCATTATGGAGAGCTACAGTGATGCCTCTTATGCAACAGTTGACAGCAAAGTGATAGGAGGTGCAAATATCTCCTACTCCAGCCAGGTAGAAGTACATAGCCATTAATCACACTCCCAAGTTTCACAGTCACTGACAATACAGTCCTCAGCATGATGGCAGATATGATTATGGCTACAGCAGTAGATTTTGATCAGGGCATCAATACTGAACTGTCTGTATCTGACATGTCAGCCCAGCTCCTCAATAGCATAGGCAGATATGGACATCTGCTGAGAGATCTTCCTCAATCATGTTCAACTTACTTCCAGCAGCTAACCTCCTGGATGTGACCTCTGTTAATTCTCTTCAAAGGGAATGCCTACCAATGCATTCATGTCGATGAACAACAGGCTTTTGTCGAGACCCTGAAGTCAAGAAAATTTTTTCAGCACACTCTGTAGACTTTTGCATCTTGAAACAACAATAGATTGCACCAAGCACTTGTAGAACAGTTGATGGTCCTAAATATACTACTGATGAGGCACCCGCCCGCCGCCCCCCCCATCCCGCTAGCAAATGAGTGTTCAACTGTGAGAGAGGAAGAAATAGTGTTAGCTGGAGGTGTAGTCTTAGATACAGCACAGTTGGAATCAGATTAGTGTTACACATGGAGAAAAGAGCAGCTGGACATAACCTCAAGTTCTTGCCCCAACTGTTTGTTTTAGCACCCCCAGGCAATTTCAAGTTATGGCAATCAATGAGTGGGACCAAAATTCTGCATTAATGCCAGACTTTCAAACAGATGTTAGCAAAGCACGGACAGCCTGTTTTCATTCACTTGCTAAACAGCCCTTGAAATTATAGCAAATCTTGTCATTTGCAAAAATAGACTGATTTGTTCACTGATTGCTACTCATTTAGGACATTAAAGAATAATATGTGCTAGGAATGGGAAACATTTCCAGATATTCTATTATTGTGTACTTTTAGCTTTGCCTTGCTCCTGTAGTTTGCTGCTGATTACTGATTGTCAGATTTGTGAAGCTATTATTTACATAAACCATGCTCTGCATGGATTCAGCTGTGTTGTGATATCAACAAGAACTTCAATTTTCACCATGAAAGCAGGAAACAGGATCTGTTTGTTTTCAGGTCATAAACCTGCTTATGATGAGAAACTAATTTAACGTTCATATTTCCACAAGGACAAGCCCTTAGTTGACATGAAAGTGAGTTTTCTGTCCAATTTGAGATAGTCATACGTGTTGGAGGCAGAGATGAATGGGTCAGTTGAAGTGTAGGACTGCTCAGGTCTCCCTGAGGCTGCTGGTTGTTTTATGGGAGAAACCGGCTGATTGCGTCAAAGTCTTTCACAGCACCAGAAGGAACTGAGATGTCACAGGAGAAATTAAGGCTTGTATTGGTGGAAGACAAGTGAGAGAGGAATTAGAGCCTCTTTCTGGAGAGTGATACAGTAGGAGACCACCCTGAAAGAAGCCTTTGCCAATGTCATCACATGAGTCACGTTTAAGTCAAGTAAAGAGAACAGATTTCCTTCCTTAAACAGCATTAATGAACCACTTGGGTTTTTCCGACAAATTGACAATGGTTTCATGGACTTTAGAAGCACTTTAGAATTTTAATTCCATCTGCCACAGTGGAACATAGATCCCCAGAACATGAGACATAATGGAAATGCAGATGCTGGAGAATCCGAAATGGCAAAATGTGGAGCTGAATGAACACAGTAGGCCAAGCAGCATCTTAAGAGCACAAAAGCTGACGTTTCGGGAAAGATAAGATCCTAAACAACACCATCACCATCACTGGATATCTTCTGTCCCACCAGCACAATAGACCCATTACACAGTTTTGCACAGCCACAAAGTAACTGTTCTGCCAACCTTCAACATTGACCTCATGAAGACCAAATATGAGCAAGGAAACTCTCCACTGATTGCCACATAGACACCTTAGCTGATGAATCAGCATTCCTCCATACTGAACACCATGAGAAGAAAGAACTGAGGGTGACAGGTGTGCAAAATATATTCTGGGGTAGGGACTTCAATGTACATCACCTAAAATGGCACAGCAGTAGCACTACTGACTTTACTGGTTCGTTCTTAAAGGATATAGCTGCTAGACTGGGTCTGCAGCAGGTGGTGAAGGAATCAGCCAGACTGGAAAAAATGTATTTGACCTCATCTTCACCAATCTGTCTGCTGCAGATGCAACTGTTCATAATCGTATCAATACAAGTGATCACGGTCATCGTGGAGGTGAAGTCCTGTCTTCACGTTGAAGATATCCTGTATTGTGTTGTGTGGCGTTAACACTGTGCTAAGTGGGATGGATTCCTAACAGATCTAGTAACTCAAAACTGGGCATCCATAAGGCACTGTGGGCCAACAGCAGCAGAATTCTGCTCATGTACAATCTGCAGCCTCATGGCTTGACATATGCTCCACTCTGTCATTACCATCAACTCAGGAAATCAAAGTTGCTTCAATGAGCATGCCAGAAGCAGTACCAGGCACAAAAATCAACCTAGAATGAACATAAATGAATATAAAAATGAACCTAGTGACGTTACAACACAGGAGTACTTCATGCTGAATAATAAATGCAGCAGGTGATAGACAGAGCTAAATGGTTCCATAACTTAAGTTCTGCAATACTGGCACATTGAGTCATGAATGGTTGTGGAAAATTAAACAATTCCTGGGAGAGGAGAGCCTGCAAATATCCTTGTCCTCAACGATGGGGGAACCGGGCCCTTTTTAAAGAAAGATAAACAGCAGCATTTTCAACAATCGGCCTGATGTGCTGAGTGGATGGCCTCCTTCAGAAGTTTCCATTGTCACAAATACCAATCTTCAACTGATTCCATTCACTTCATATGATATCATCAAATGGCTGGCTACACTGGGCACTGCAAAGACTATGGGTCCGAACAACATTCCGGCAGTAGCACTGATTAGTGCTCCAAGAATATGACATACACTTGGCCAAGCTGTCCCAGCACAGCCACAACACTGCTATCTGCCTGACAGTGGGAAATTATGGAGATAGGCACTGTATTAAAAAATCAGGACAACTCCAAGCTGGACAATTGCTGCCCAATCAGGTAATTTTCTTCCATTAGTAAAGGGATGGAGAGTAAATAGTATAGAGTAGTAATTTATTGTCACTTGTATTTATGAAATTACAGTGAAAAGTGTATAAGTTGCCATCATCTGGTGGCACAGTGGTTCAGTGGTTAGCACTGCTGCCTCACAATGCCAGGGAGCTGGGCTTGATTCCAGCCTTGGGTGATTAGATGTATGGAGTTTGCACATTCTCTCCATGTCATGGAGAGCCTGGGTGCACCCAATTCCTTTCACAGTCCAAAGATACGCAGTTTAGGTGGATTGCCCATGCTAAATTGCCCATAATGTCCAGGAATGTACAAACTAGGTGGATTAGCCATGGGGAATGCAGGATTACAGGGATAAGACGGGAGTTGTGTCTGGTTGGGATATTCTTCAGACGGGCTGCACGGACCTTGGTGGGCTGGATGTCCTGCTTTCTCACTACAGGGGTTCTATGATTCAATTAATCTGGTGAGATTTTAAACATTATAGAAACTATAAAAAAGAAATCATTAAGACAAAGTTCATTTTTTGTTACCTCCGTGGCTCCTGGGTTTCTGAAGTGGCTCTGGGATGATGCTGCAGAAGTCACGCGAAAGAAGCAACAGATTGACCACACCTCCACCACTGCTGAAGCAGTCCCCATCACTGCAAGGGCCATAGACAGGACCCACTGCACTACCACTGATGAAGCTGAGGCTGCTCCTTTTCTGCCAGGAGAATGGAAAGGACCCACCAAGTTGTGAAATCTTGAAGCCACAAGTGTATCAAATAGCACCACTTAACAATAACCTGCTCAATGGTACTCAATTTGAATTCTACTGGGGCCTTTCAGATTCCATTAGTGGAAATGAGTGGCATGGTTGGGCTAGCAATTGGGGGAGTCTTCTATTGGTTCAAGTCATACCTAAAACGCATTACAATGGTTGTAGTTGTTGGAGAGCAGTCATCTCAGCCTCAACACATCACTGTGGGTGTCCCTCAGGGCATTATCCTAGCCCCAAACATCTCTGCTGCTGCACCAATGAACTCCCCTCAATTATAAGGTCAGAAGTTGGGATGTTCGTCGATGATTGTACAATATTCAGCCCCATTGCAACTTCTAAGATACTGAGGCTATCCATGACGTTTGTGTCTTACAAGTGCATATCTCCAACAAAAGAGACTCTACAACTACATCTGGACATTCAAAAGCATTACCATCACTGAAACACGACTGTCAACTTCCTGGAGGTAACCATTGATCAGAAACTGAACTGAACTAATCATATAAATACTGCAGCTACAAGAGCATGCCACAGCCTAGGAATACTGTCGGAAATAATTCACTTCCTTGCTGTCCAGATTCCATTCATCCTCAAGAAAGCACAATTTAGGAGTACTATGGAATACTCTGCACTTGTTTGGATGAGCACAGCTCCAAAAACATTCAAGAAGATCAACATGATCTAAGACAGAGATTGAAGAATTCCAAATGGCTCCAGAGATTTTTGAATAAGTACATGAATAGGAAAGGTTCAGAAGGAAATGGGCCAATTGCAGGCAGATGGGACTAATTTAGTGTAGGAAACTTGGTTGGCATGTAATAATTTTCATAGCACTCACTGTCAAAATGAAATACAAAGTAAAAGCACAGAGCAATGAAGTCTACACAACATTTCTTTTCATATTGAAAGATTTTGACACAATGTTACACCAATCTGAGGACCAAATTAAGAGAGTCACTGTGCAAGTTGTAGTCTGTTTTTCTTTAGAGATGTTAAGTAATGTTTCTCACATTGAACAATTTTAAATTTCAATACATTAACTTCTGATATTTGTTCTGCACAAACGGAAACCATGATAATTGTAGACTTTTTGGGGAAGAGAATAATTCCATTACCAATTACTGCTCGACAAACAGCAAGGATTGCATGTGTAGCAGCTTTTGACAATAGAAATGTCCAAATTAGGCAAAATAAGAGAATAACATGAGGCTCCAGACATGCTTAGTTTCCTATTATTTCCTCTTTGGACATGTCCTCTGTTCTCAAGAAGCCCTCCATCCTGTTATTGATTTTTACATGGAGTTTAGACAATGAATTGATTGGCTAGCCTGTATAATTTTCTTGTTAACTATTGGTGCCCAACCAGTGCACTTAGCAATGGAAGATGTGACACAAAGTCGAGATGACACTGTAGTAAATTTTTAACTTCAGGCTTACTTAGTTTCCTAAGGCACAAATGCTTTGCTAATTTAATGTACCACATTTCATTCTTTTTTTACTGAGTCTGCTAGCAATTTTCTCCACAAAGAATCCTTTTGTTGGTTTGTATTGTTTTACATTTCCTTTCTCAGTTTACATTAAGTCAATTTTGAATGACTATTTTGTCATGAGCAAATAAAAACATGAAAGATAGCCATGTTACTGGGATAAGGCACCCTACATTCTCTGTCCTACTTAACTCAAGTTCACTGCAGTTGTCCAGTTCCAGCAGCTAACAAGCTGCAAACTAATGAACACAGACCTCAAAATGACTTGTGCTTCACTGCCTCCATGAATGACTGGGCAGCAGGGGTCAAAATAACTTTATTTTTGGGGCACTTCATGAAATTCCTCGATGGCTACTTTTTAATTCCCAGGAACTTCTTCATTAGGTGAGATGCAGTCATTTGGTCATTTATACTTGTGTTGACTAATATGGGTATCTGGAGGCTCAGAAGCAGAATAATAAGAATTCATCAGGTGAAATTAATGTTGGTTGACAAGAAGGGAGGAGCAGAACTTCTTCAAGGTTGGCTTGCCAAGAAGAGGTATGGCAGTGAGTTAAATACTAAATAAAAACCAAAAGAACTGCTGATACTGTAAATCAGGAACATTAATTTCACTGTCAGTCTGGGTGTTTGCCCAGTTACAATCAGTTCTGAGGAAGGGTCACTAGACATGAAACTTGAACCCTGCTTTTTTCTTCATAAACGCTGCCAGGCCTGCTGAGCTTTTCCAGCAATTTCTGTTTTTACTCCTGATTTACAGCATCCGTGGTTCTTTTAGTTTAGTTTTGCAAAGAGCTCATTACCTGTGACATAGAATTGTCAAGACTCTCAGTCAGTGTGGTATTCTTTTATTCATTGGCTCCTGTTGGGGCAGCCTTCTGCTGACTCCTCTGCAGCAGCTGGCTTCTTCCCCTCTCCCCCTCTCCCCTTTTCCCCTTTGCATCCATTCGCTTCTCTTCATCTTTCTAACTACTCACTTCTCTCTTCACCCAGTAGTCTCTTGTTTCCATCAGCCTTGCCCGACATTACCTTCTCCCTGGGCCTCCAAACGTCACCATACCCCTCAATCCTACAAGCCTTGTTCATCACCTCAACTCACCTTCACTAGTGATGCTATCAACTTCAAACAATGGGAGAGAATGGCTGTAGTTGGAGGAATTCTTTCTAAATTTCTTTCATTAAATACAGGGAGGTAATTTTATTTTCGGAGATAGTAGGAAGTGCAGACGCTGGAGAATCTGAGATAACAAGGTGTAGAGCTGGATAAACACAGCAGGCCAAGCAGCATCAGAGGAGCAGGAAAGCTGACTTTTCGGGCCTAGACCATTCTTCAGAAAATGTAAGAAGGGTGTAGGCCCGAAACGTCAGCCTTCCTGCTCCGCTGATGCTGCTTGGCCTGCTGTGTTCATCCAGCTCTACATCTTGTTATCTCAGTTAATTTTATATTCATTGGTGATACATTTCTCCTGTGCAACCTTTGCTACTTGGGAGCTGGGGTGGGATTAGTGGAGGTGGTGATCACTCTTGCTGTTTTCATGTTTTCTTTTTAATGCTGCTGTACAGGTAGACTGATTGCCAGCTTTGAGAGCTGATTGAAACAGATTACAGACTTCCCTGAAAGTTCCTGATACATTATTTTTGGCACATCTCCAGCAGCAACACTAGATACACTAAACCTCTTTCATAAACATCCTGATGCCAAGGCCATTGAAAACAGTGACAATTCAAATTCTCTCTCAGAGCCAATGCCAATATTTACCCAAAACAAACAAGCTACACGTGACATTAGAGGCGTAAGGTAAATTCAACATTGCTAATGAAGAACCAAGGGAAGCACAGGCTGATAGATCAGGCAAACTATGTGAGGACTATGAAGGAACAATGGTGTATTTCCGAGTCAGGATGGTGAGTAGCTTGTAGGGGCACTTGATGGTATCTCCTTGTATGGGCTGTCTTGTCAGATCATAGATCCCTATGGCGTGGAAACAGGCACTTTGGCCTAACAAGTCCACACCAAACCTCAGAGCATCCCACCCAGGCCCATCCCCTTTATCAACACATCCCTATGGGCAATTTTGCATGGCCAACTCACCTAACCTGCACATCTTTGGACTGTGGGAGGAAACCCACACAGACACGGGGAGAACGGGAAAACGCCACGCAGACAGTCGCCTGAATCTGGAATCAAACCTGGGTCCCTGGCATTATGAGGCAGCAGTGCTAACCACTGAATCACCATGCCACCATGTCCTTCTTGATTGTAGTGGTCATTGATTTGGAAGGTACGTCGTAGGAGCCTCAACGAATTTCTGCAGCACATCTTGTACGTGGCGCACACTGTTGCTTCTGAGTATCAGTGGCAGAGGGACTGAACGGTACCATATCTACAATCAAATAGTTTATTTTGTCCCGGATGGTGTCAAGCTTCTTGTGTATTGTTGGAGCTGCACTTATCCAGGCAAGTGAGGAGTGTTCCATCACTTTCCTGACTTGTGGATGGTGGACAGGCTTTGGGGAGTCAGGAGTAGCGTTCCATTTAATTCTTTTTCTTCTGTATGGACCTTTGAGGTCTGTATATGGCAATAAGTTGCAGAACCAAAGTCACTACTGTGGTCTATGTTGGAATGATGAATGATGATTGTCATGCGTGGAATGTCAGAGAGGCTGTCCTTGACTGCAACACTTAGGAGGAACTTTGGTCAGGAGGTGGTGTTGCTCATGACAGGATTTGAAGTCTCTCATCTGCTCTTATACCCCTGTATTTGTATGGTTAGTCCAATTTAGAGTCTGGTCAATGGTAACTGACTGAATATTGCTAGCGTTTAATTGAATGATGATAATACAGTTGAATGCCAAGGAGCTGTGTTTAGACTGTCTCTTATTGGATTTGGTAAATGATTCACATTTATTTGACATGTTACCTACCACTTGTTAGCTCAAACTTAGATATGTCTAGGTCTTGTCACATTTGGACATGGACTGTTTCATAATCTGAGGAATCACAAATGGTGCTGATCAAAGTCCAAACATTAGTGAACATCCTTACTTCCAACCTTATGACAGAGGGAAGGTCATTAATGAAGCAGCTAGAGCAGGTTGGGCTAAGGACAATACCTTGAGGAACTTCTGCAGAGATGTCCTGGAGCTGGGGTGACCACCCTCTAACACCACAACCATCTTATATGCAAAATATGATTCTAACCAGTGGAGAATTTGCTCCCAATCCCCATTCACTCCAGCTAGGGCTCCTTGGTGCTGCTCTTGGTCAAATGTGGCTTTGATGTCAAGGACAGTCAATGTCATCTCACCCTCTGGGGTTTGTCCATGTTTGAATCAAGGCTGGACCGTGGTCAGGAGTTGAGTAGCACTAGTAGTATGAAAATTGACCATCAGTGAACAGCTTTGTGGCGAGCAAGTGCTGCTTCATGCCACAATTAATGACACCTTCTATCATTTTCTGATGAAGCAAAGTACCCAGAGGGACAGTAATTGGCTGAAATGGAATGGCCTTTTTTTTCCCCACAGGACATCCTGAACAATTTTCTATATTGCTAGGGTGGATGCTGCTGTTGTGGTTGTACTGGAACAGCTTGGAGTAGCAAATTCTGGAACACAGGTCTTCAGTACTATCAGAGCTGGCCACTTCTTGTTAAAAATAAGATTACTGTCAAAAAGAAGGCACACAGCCTCCTCTGAGCAGATTTGTTACCTGCCCCTTGTCCTACTTGTGTTAAAACCAGAACTGAGCACTTCTGAGGTGGCTTGAGTTCCTTCTCCAGACTTTTTTGAAACTAGCTTTTGTGCTCCTGAGATGCTGCTTGGCCTGCCGTGTTCATCCAGCCTCACATTTTATTATAGATAATGGGAACTGCAGATGCTGGAGATTCTAAGATAATAAAATGTGAGGCTGGATGAACACAGCAGGCCAAGCAGCATCTCAGGAGCACAAAAGCTGACGTTTCGGGCCTAGACCCTTCATCAGAGAGGGGGATGGGGGGAGGGAACTGGAATAAATAGGGAGAGAGGGGGAGGCGGACCGAAGATGGAGAGTAAAGAAGATAGGTGGAGAGGGTGTAGGTGGGGAGGTAGGGAGGGGATAGGTCAGTCCAGGGAAGACGGACAGGTCAAGGAGGTGGGATGAGGTTAGTAGGTAGCTGGGGGTGCGGCTTGGGGTGGGAGGAAGGGATGGGTGAGAGGAAGAACCGGTTAGGGAGGCAGAGACAGGTTGGACTGGTTTTGGGATGCAGTGGGTGGGGGGGAAGAGCTGGGCTGGTTGTGTGGTGCAGTGGGGGGAGGGGATGCACTGGGCTGGTTTAGGGATGCAGTAGGGGAAGGGGAGATTTTGAAACTGGTGAAGTCCACATTGATACCATACGGCTGCAGGGTTCCCAGGCGGAATATGAGTTGCTGTTCCTGCAACCTTCGGGTGGCATCATTGTGGCAGTGCAGGAGGCCCATGATGGACATGTCATCAAGAGAATGGGAGGGGGAGTGGAAATGGTTTGCGACTGGGAGGTGCAGTTGTTTGTTGCGAACTGAGCGGAGGTGTTCTGCAAAGCGGTCCCCAAGCCTCCGCTTGGCTTCCCCAATGTAGAGGAAGCCGCACCGGGTACAGTGGATGCAGTATACCACATTGGCAGATGTGCAGGTGAACCTCTGCTTAATGTGGAATGTCATCTTGGGGCCTGGGATGGGGGTGAGGGAGGAGGTGTGGGGACAAGTGTAGCATTTCCTGCGGTTGCAGGGGAAGGTGCCGGGTGTGGTGGGGTTGGAGGGCAGTGTGGAGCGAACAAGGGAGTCACGGAGAGAGTGGTCTCTCCGGAAAGCAGACAGGGGAGGGGATGGAAAAATGTCTTGGGTGGTGGGGTCGGATTGTAAATGGCGGAAGTGTCGGAGGATAATGCGTTGTATCCGGAGGTTGGTAGGGTGGTGTGTGAGAACGAGGGGGATCCTCTTGGGGCGGTTGTGGCGGGGGCGGGGTGTGAGGGATGTGTCGCGGGAAATGCGGGAGACGCGGTCAAGGGCGTTCTCAATCACCGTGGGGGGAAAGTTGCGGTCCTTAAAGAACTTGGACATCTGGGATGTGCGGGAGTGGAATGTCTTATCGTGGGAGCAGATGCGGCGGAGGCGGAGGAATTGGGAATAGGGGATGGAATTTTTGCAGGAGGGTGGGTGGGAGGAGGTGTATTCTAGGTAGCTGTGGGAGTCGGTGGGCTTGAAATGGACATCAGTTACAAGCTGGTTGCCTGAGATGGAGACTGAGAGGTCCAGGAAGGTGAGGGATGTGCTGGAGATGGCCCAGGTGAACTGAAGGTTGGGGTGGAAGGTGTTGGTGAAGTGGATGAACTGTTCGAGCTCCTCTGGGGAGCAAGAGGCGGCGCCGATACAGTCATCAATGTACCGGAGGAAGAGGTGGGGTTTGGAGCCTGTGTAGGTGCGGAAGAGGGACTGTTCCACGTAACCTACAAAGAGGCAGGCATAGCTGGGGCCCATGCGGGTGCCCATGGCCACCCCCTTAGTCTGTAGGAAGTGGGAGGAGTCAAAAGAGAAGTTGTTGAGTGTGAGGACGAGTTCAGCTAGGCGGATGAGAGTGTCGGTGGAGGGGGCCTGGTCGGGCCTGCGGGACAGGAAGAAGCGGAGGGCCTTGAGGCCATTTTCTCCCCTTTGGTCCAGGAACTCCCCACCTATGTCCGTGACACCACCCACGCCCTCCACCTCCTCCAGGACTTCCAATTCCCTGGCCCCCAACGCCTCATATTCACCATGGACGTCCAGTCCCTGTACACCTGCATTCCGCATGGAGATGGCCTCAAGGCCCTCCGCTTCTTCCTGTCCCGCAGGCCCGACCAGGCCCCCTCCACCGACACTCTCATCCGCCTAGCTGAACTCGTCCTCACACTCAACAACTTCTCTTTTGACTCCTCCCACTTCCTACAGACTAAGGGGGTGGCCATGGGCACCCGCATGGGCCCCAGCTATGCCTGCCTCTTTGTAGGTTACGTGGAACAGTCCCTCTTCCGCACCTACACAGGCCCCAAACCCCACCTCTTCCTCCGGTACATTGATGACTGTATCGGCGCCGCCTCTTGCTCCCCAGAGGAGCTCGAACAGTTCATCCACTTCACCAACACCTTCCACCCCAACCTTCAGTTACCTGGGCCATCTCCAGCACATCCCTCACCTTCCTGGACCTCTCAGTCTCCATCTCAGGCAACCAGCTTGTAACTGATGTCCATTTCAAGCCCACCGACTCCCACAGCTACCTAGAATACACCTCCTCCCACCCACCCTCCTGCAAAAATTCCATCCCCTATTCCCAATTCCTCCGCCTCCGCCGCATCTGCTCCCACGATAAGACATTCCACTCCCGCACATCCCAGATGTCCAAGTTCTTTAAGGACCGCAACTTTCCCCCCACGGTGATTGAGAACGCCCTTGACCGCGTCTCCCGCATCTCCCGCGACACATCCCTCACACCCCGCCCCCGCCACAACCGCCCCAAGAGGATCCCCCTCGTTCTCACACACCACCCTACCAACCTCCGGATACAACGCATTATCCTCCGACACTTCCGCCATTTACAATCCGACCCCACCACCCAAGACATTTTTCCATCCCCTCCCCTGTCTGCTTTCCGGAGAGACCACTCTCTCCGTGACTCCCTTGTTCGCTCCACACTGCCCTCCAACCCCACCACACCCGGCACCTTCCCCTGCAACCGCAGGAAATGCTACACTTGTCCCCACACCTCCTCCCTCACCCCCATCCCAGGCCCCAAGATGACATTCCACATTAAGCAGAGGTTCACCTGCACATCTGCCAATGTGGTATACTGCATCCACTGTACCCGGTGCGGCTTCCTCTACATTGGGGAAGCCAAGCGGAGGCTTGGGGACCGCTTTGCAGAACACCTCCGCTCAGTTCGCAACAAACAACTGCACCTCCCAGTCGCAAACCATTTCCACTCCCCCTCCCATTCTCTTGATGACATGTCCATCATGGGCCTCCTGCACTGCCACAATGATGCCACCCGAAGGTTGCAGGAACAGCAACTCATATTCCGCCTGGGAACCCTGCAGCCGTATGGTATCAATGTGGACTTCACCAGTTTCAAAATCTCCCCTTCCCCTACTGCATCCCTAAACCAGCCCAGTGCATCCCCTCCCCCCACTGCACCACACAACCAGCCCAGCTCTTCCCCCCCACCCACTGCATCCCAAAACCAGTCCAACCTGTCTCTGCCTCCCTAACCGGTTCTTCCTCTCACCCATCCCTTCCTCCCACCCCAAGCCGCACCCCCAGCTACCTACTAACCTCATCCCACCTCCTTGACCTGTCCGTCTTCCCTGGACTGACCTATCCCCTCCCTACCTCCCCACCTACACCCTCTCCACCTATCTTCTTTACTCTCCATCTTCGGTCCGCCTCCCCCTCTCTCCCTATTTATTCCAGTTCCCTCCCCCCATCCCCCTCTCTGATGAAGGGTCTAGGCCCGAAACGTCAGCTTTTGTGCTCCTGAGATGCTGCTTGGCCTGCTGTGTTCATCCAGCCTCACATTTTATTATCACATTTTATTATCTTGGAATTCTCCAGCATCTGCAGTTCCCATTATCTCTGATACTATTTCACCCTCTTTATTGTTGTTTTTATGGGAGAATAGAGTGTGGAGAGGCGACCAGGAGTTAACATTATGCCCATTAACTTTCCTTGTCCCACTGCAGATACCATTGGATCGATACAGTATTTGCAGCATTTTCTGTTTTCTATCAGAGTGTTGGTCAGGATCCATTGCCTTTGTAACATTCAGTATCTCCAGATGTTCTTGACATCACATGGTGTGACTCAAATCGGCTACAGACTTGTGTCTGTGTTGCTGCGGATTTCAGGAAGAGGAAGTGATGGTCATTAACTGGCCATTTGAAGGAGCCATTTGGCCTTTGACCTTTGACCAGGGATCTCCCTGTCACAAGATTAATTCTCAGAGATAGTGGCAGAGTTTGGTTACATTACCACTCCGAATAATTATGTGCCATTCCCAATTCCAAACTTGTCATCTTCAAGAGGTGAAGATTCTGCATTTCATAGTTGGAGTAAATTGGAAGATATTTTTCGGAGATGGTTTAAGTTAATTGGAATATGCTCTCTGTTCATTAGAGAACTGCAAACTCCGAATGAATTAAACAAAGATAGTAGGAACTGCAAATGCTGGAGAATCTGAGATAACAAGGTGTAGAGCTGGATGAACACAGCAGGCCACGCAGCATCAGAGGAGCAGGAAAGCTGACGTTTTGGGTCTAGACTCTTCTTGGGAAAATTTTCTGAAGAAGAGTCTAGGCCCAAAATGTCAGCTTTCCTGCTCCTATGATACTGCTTGGCCTGCTGTGTTCATCCAGCTCTACACCTTGTTATCTCATGAATTAAACAAAGATTGCTTTTCCACAATAAATAAAAAGGGGAGACTGCTTCAAACGAGAAATTAAAAACTGGTAATATTGGTCAGCCCGTACTTAAAAGCTAATGGAAATTTCATTTGAAACTTTATATGGGAAGAAGATAATTATAGGAATTTACTTTTTTTCCATGATCGGTTGTGGTTTAATGGACTGAAAATACCAAGGGGAAATTATACATGAAACTTATTTTTTTCAATTGCCTCCCCTTTCCTGCTCCCACTGGTAGCAGTGACTTATGCTGTGGTTCATTTCCATCAGAAACAGCTCTCAATTATCGACCTAACTTGTCATCTTCAGAATTGCATATCATTAGTGACTGTCAATGAATCATTGACCATTGAGATTATTAGTGGCTCTGTGCCCAAAAACATCAGCAAGGCCACAACACAGTCATCAAATCCAGGAACACTACCTTATTATTTCCACTCTTCCAAGTCCAGAAGTGAAAAGATTGAGCATCAATTAACTAATCCTGTGTTAGAGGTAAATTTGTACAAGGAAAACAGAGAATGTGGAAACACTGTGTCGATCTGGTGGTATCTGTGGAATGAGACGAAAAGTTAATGGGCATAATGTTAACCCTCAGCTGCCTCTCCACACCCCATTCTTCCAAAAAACAATGGCAGAAGCGGTTGGATTGGTAGAGGTGGGTTATTTAAAAAAAATTGCGGAGATGAAACTCAAGCCTCTCACCTCAGAACTGCCCGGTTCTGGTGTCAACATAAATGGGACAAGGGGCAGGCAACAAATCTGCTCAGAGGAGGCTGGGTGCCTTCATTTTGACAGCAAACCTATTTTTAATAAGAAGTGGCCAGCTTTTCCTGGCCTTAGGAAACCAGGCAGGTGTGAAAAAAAAGTGCAGAAGGTGGTAAAAGCTGAATTCAAGAAATAAATAGCTTTAAAGTATTTTTTGTTGACCAGAAGAAGAGGTAGATTTCCTCCAGACCCAACACACTACTGGCTAAAGAACAACCCCCATCAACACACAGTTCATCCCACCCACTCTCACATATCCCCGTTGGGGCGACCAAGTGATTTACCTGTTCATTTCTTGCTGCAAGAGGATTTGAGTACCGGAGTAAACAAAGTCATGTTACAATGGTATAGAGCCTGTAATGACCCTGGAACAGACTAGCAAATTTATGTCACATTTTGGCTAGGAACCAGTCATAATGAAAGTATGAAATGCGGGGGATTTACTAACAGAATAAAGCCACAAGATTCCACAGTTTTGAAAAACACGATTTTACTTTGCAACAATCGGTCTGTACTACAAGCTACAATAAGTACAAAACTCAATTCTAACAGCCAGAATACAATGTACCAAACATAGGTAATGGATTGTGATCAAACACCCACTGGGCATGTTAAACAACAAATGCAATCAAAACTGATCCTTTGGCTTTCTCAACAATTTCCCTAGACATCAAAAGTACAGTAAGTCATACACTCTCGTCAAACTTTTCAAGTGTTTAAACTTCTTGCTTTCTGCTGACTTGACCCTGAAGCTCCCTCTTAAGGGGCCCTCCATCATAAACAGCCACATAAACTGCCTTCCCACTTTCTCAGCTCCCCCAAACTTTTCTGAGTGCAGACTCCAAAACTTAGCTGCCTGCTACTCCCCAGCACATCCTCCTGGTTCTGACAACACAATTGTTCTTGACTTCTCACTGAGTCTCCTACATAGAACAATAGCTGTCCACTGCCTCCCAGCTGTATAGCTAAATAAAAATGTTCCTAATTTTGAATCATATGTCTTTCACCTTCTCCAGTCTCGCCTTCTATCAATTCCTCTTCAGTGAACCAAACTGTCCTGAGTGACCGATTGAAACCTTACAATTGCACCTTCCATGTTGCGGGTAAAAACTAAATGTTGCCACCTAGCAATTCCTGGAATTGAGTGTACCTTGAAAGTAACAGTTCCACAGAATGCTGGAAATGAAGTTCATCACAAGCTCTGTGGTGACCACACCTGGATTAATGTGTACGAGGTACAATAGGATGGTGGTATTACTCTATGGGAAAGGATTGAGAAGAATGCATCTAAGTTGTCTAGCGTTTAGAAGAATGAAAGGTGCTCTCATTGGAGCATACAAAATTTTTTAGGGGCTTAATAAAGTAGATGCAAGAAGGATGTTTCTTTTGGCTCTGAGGAGTCTGGGACCAGGGGACAATGTCCTAGAATTTGTAAAAAATATGATTGTTCTTCTTTCAGGGAATATGGAAGTCACTGTCGGTGTCAGTTGCTCATCTCTAATTATCCTGCTGCTGAATGTCTTACTTAGCCACTTCAGGGGACAGTTAGGAGTCACCAACATTGTTGTTGGTCTGGGGTTACATATTGACCAAACCAGCTAAAGAGAGCAGATGGCCTTTCCTAAAGGATATTAATAATGGGCTTTTACAGCAATGACTGGTAGCTTTGGCCATTACCAAGTCCAGCTTTATAATTCCGAACTTTTAATTGATTTTAAATCAAATTAAACCCAAGCCTCCAAGCATTAAACTGGCTCTTTACCTCACTTAGTCCATAGGTATCACACCATCATCATCTTCAATAACATGGAGTTGTGATTCTGCACATGCACGTGACAAGCATTGGGCAGAACAGCCATGAGACATACGAAAGTAGAGTTGACTAATAGTATGTTATTTCATGCTTTACATTTTGAAAATTACAGCAAATTATTTTCTCAATTTGTAATGATAATATGCCTACGTGGGACTATCTTGAAATATGATACAACACCTTTAAATTAGATATATAAAATTTATGAGTTGGCTCTTAACAGAAGTCAACTGTGCATTGTATTTGTTGAGTTTCAAGGTGGGATTTCTCTGCTTGAGGCTTGGTGGATTTCTTGCAATATAGTTCCAACTCCTCCCATTAGTTATGTTCCATTCTCCTATGTTAACCTGCTCATCCAATGCTATCTGATTCTCACACTTGCCACTGATAATACCTTTGACTGTCTGTGCCAGGATATCCTACCTGAAGGATATTCCCCCTTGACCTGACTGAGGACTGCTCCCCTTTGACTTTAAGATATGGTCATTTTCTTGAAGCATATGCAGTGTGTTTGGCATGTATGTGGCTGGCACATAGTGCAGGTGTGTGAATGACACATCATGATGCCATACAATAATATAGGATCATAGAGTCATACAACATGGAAACAGACCTTTTGGTCCAACTGGTCCACCATGTTCCCAAACTAAACTAGTCCCACGTGCCTGCATTTGACCCATATCCACCCAAACATTTCCTCTTCATGTACTTATTCAAATGTATTTTAAACTTTGTGACTGAACCTGCATCCACCACTTCCTTTGGCAGTTCCTTCCACACACTGACCACACTCTGTGTAAAAAAAAAGTTGCCCCATGTCCTTTTTAAATGTTTCTCCTTATACTGTAAAAATTTGAACTCCCCCACCTTTGGAAAAATAACTCTTCCATTCTCCTTATCTATGCCCCTCATGAGTTTATAAACATCAATAAGGTCACACTTCATCCTCCAGTGAAAACAGTCTGAGCCTATACAGCCCATGTTCATGCCACAAGTCCTCCATTCCCGGTAACATCTTGGTAAATCTTTTTAAAATCCTCTCCAGTTTAATAATACCCTCCCGATAACAGGCTGACCAGAACTGCACCCAGTGCTCCAGAAAAGGCCTCACCAACATTCTGTACAATCTCAACATGACATCCCAACTCCTATACTCAAAGGTCTCAGCAATTAAGGCAAGCATGCTTAACAACTTCCTCACCATCCCGTCAACCTGTGATACAAATTTCAAAGAATTAACTACCTGAACCGTTAGATCTCTCTGTTCTACAACATTACCCAGTGCCCTGCCATTAATTATGTAAGACCTGCTCTTGTTCATTTTACTGAAAGACAATACCTTGCATATATCCAAATTAAACTCCATCTGCTACTCTTCATCCCATTGTCCCATTTGATCAAGAACTCTTTGTAATCTTAGAAAACCTTTTTCACCTTCCACAATGACCAATTCTAATCATCTGAAAGCTTACTAACCAGGCCTCCTATATTCTCATCCAAATCATTTATATAAATGACAGAAAAAAAGTGGACCCCACACCAGTCCCTGTGAAGCACTGCTGATCACAGGCCTCAGTCTCAAAGACAACCCTCCACTTCACCTTCTGTCTCCTACCATCAAGCCAATTTTCTTTCTGTTTAGCAAGTTCACCTGGAATCCCATGTGATCTAACATTATTAATTAGTCTACTATGTGGAACTTTATCAAAGGCTTCACTAAAGTCCACATAAACAGCATCTACTGCTCTGGCCTCATCAGGCTTTTTGGTTACTTACTCAAAAAACTCCATCAAGTTTGTGAGACACAATTTCCCTCACATAAATTCTCACATGCTGACTATCTCTAATCATTCCTTGCCTCTCCAAAATCCTTGACTGATTATTGTTGACCACCATGACAATCTGTTTGGCTTTGTGTCTGCACTAAAAGGCAAGCCTTGATACAAATGTTTGTAAGCTGTTTACTTCTGGCTGAGGGCACAAAGCAAACAAACGACAAGGCAAGCATGTTGCAAATATTGAACGAGGCACAAAGTGAGTGAGCTAAGAGAGCAAATGAGGATCCTAGAGATGCAGCCTGGCCAATCGGCGAGTTGGGTGCCCATCCCTGCACCAAAGTGTCCTTGAAGCAGCATTGCAATGAGTGGGGTAGTCCAAACTGCAACATTCCAGTGTTGAACTGGACTTCAGTGTAAGAGAAGATGTGCCATAAGGGTGTGGTGGAGCTGGCATATATTCGATGCCAATGCCTGTGGATGGGTGTGTACGCAGTCACTGCACATGGAGTGAAATGTTGATGCCATGTGTCCAAAACTGGAGGTCTGAAGGAGCAAGTGGTGAGCTGGAGTTGCTAGGTAACCACTTTGATTTCGTGTTGGGAAGTCTCAGCAGATGGGAGACTCGAAAAATGCATATTAATAAATGAACAATGAAGCTGTTAATGAGTAATTATCCATGCTAATAGGCCTCTTTTTGGTTACTAATGTAGATCTTGTTTTGCTTTTCAACTCTTTTAGTTTGGGGTAATGTTTGGCATGGACTGATTGGACTGAAAGGTCTGTTTCTGTGTTGTATGACTATATGACTCTATAACGTAGTTGGAAAATGGGAACTTTTGCTCTCAATATTGAAGGTCCTAGTTGGACATCACACTTAATTTTCCCATCCTTCTCACCATGGCTGACCTAGCTCAAGGGCTGGGGAGTTTCTAGCATGTATTTACATCACACAACCAGTGTTTGCATTTTTCCTTAATTTTTAGTGTGTAGTTGAAAAAACGTGCTCAAATTCTGTTCATAATTTAATACAGACTAAAAATGATTTTTTTTCTTTGTAGGTTTTAGGCATCTATGAATTATTTCCTTATGCTTAGATTGTATAAAAAGGCCATGAGGACAGATTAGATTTCTTGAAAATAAAATATTTTGTGATCTGTCCCCAATAACAGAAGATATTCAACCAACATCAACAGTGTCATATAGAAAACCTAAATTGTGGATAATGTGATAAGTGGCCAATAAAATTCAATAAGTTTTCATGTCTAACCAATAATACTTCAGTTACCATGTGTTTACACACAAACTCAAATTAATTCTGACAGTGTTATTGTATTTGGTGTTGTGCTGACTCAATTACTACTGCAGCATAAACTTGTAGTTCAATTTCCTTCCTTACATTTTCCCTTCCAGGAATCAAAAAAAGGTTTACTGGTGCTCTGAATACATACCAGCCTCCAGATGGTGTTAATGGTATCATAGTCCAATTGAGGCTGAAGAAATTATGTCCTTCCTTTGTCTGAGTATATATATTTTGTGTGATCTGGGTATAGTTTGAGCACACTTGCTGCCTACCTGATTGAAATTGTTGGAGCACTAAACTTTTTCCATTGTTATTCTTTATTTAGTCAAGGGACAACAGTAAGCAGATGGATAGCATTAAAAAAAGAAATCTGCCAGCTTCTCATGTAATCCGTTCATCCATCATAATGCCATTTTTCTCATAGTGAAAATGGCTTTATTTGATATTGGCTCAAACCAAATGGCTGAGGTTTAAAAGAGTGAAACAGTACAAGGATTTCAATAGCAGTTTCCAAGATAGCTATAACTTAACATAGCTGTACTCAATAAGTCATAAAGTTATGGAAATGGTGCTAGACAATTGAAAAGAACCCATCCGAGACAATTCTCTTTGAGGAATTTGAATCGTTTAGGAGATTAGGCCAATCACAAAACATCCAGCCAATGTTCTGTACATTCAGCTGGCAGTGGGACAAGGCATCAGATAGGAGAACTTTGAACATTGAAATCTGCCTGAGAAAAGAAATCGCTCAACCATAATCAGAACACTGGGTCTGGAATCAACTTACTTTAATCATGTTAGTTTGAGCCCTGCCAGTTGTTTGAACATTCACCCAAGAATTAACCCAACAGCTGCTATCTCCAGAGGAGATGTTATAAGTCATCCACGAAACTTGCACTCTGCTATATCTACTTGTACAGTAGCCTACTTAGTAGGAGGTGTGACAATAATATTCCTATTTGATCTTGACTGCAGTTAAGTGGGAATTAGGTCTCTAGAAGCAGCATGGTCTGTTTTAAAAGATAAACTCACAGAAGATATATCAAGGGAAGACAGGGGTGATACGTGTTCAGAGTTGCAATGGGAAGTAGTGAATTTATGGAATTATTTACTACAAAGAGCTTTGGAGACTGGTTTGTTAAATATATTCAAGGCAGAGATTGACAAATTTTCAATCAGTATAGGAATCAAAAGTTATGGGGAAAAGAGAAATTGAGTGCTATCAGATCAAATGTGATCTAACTGAATGGTGGAGCAGACTCGATGGGCTGAGGGGCCTGCTTCTACTCTTATATTTTATGGTCTTATGCAAACACTCACAGATTTGCGAGCAGAAAAACCAACAGTGATACCCATTTTGGAGACAATGTGTTCAGACACGGAAACACACAAATAGTTTTATATTTCAAGCAGTTGCATTTAGCCGAAGGAAAA
Organism: Stegostoma tigrinum; assembly: GCF_030684315.1. Classification (NCBI taxonomy): domain Eukaryota; kingdom Metazoa; phylum Chordata; class Chondrichthyes; order Orectolobiformes; family Stegostomatidae; genus Stegostoma; species Stegostoma tigrinum. Next base: position 75,698,159 of record NC_081356.1, read on the forward strand.
CAGCAGATTTCTGATTGAACAGCTGAAATTAGCCTGAAAAGGCTTTGACCCCAGAGAAGGAAAAGTGGCTGGTGAAAATCTGGATGAAAAATAAACATCAGAATAGTAATAACTTAAAGGACAACTGAAATACGCTTCACTGCTGATCATTTAAATCACTGGCTAAACAATTACAGTTTCAGTCTGTGTGTTATGTCTCACGGGAGATATGTGCTATATCTTTAAGGGACAGGCTTGTGATGTCATCCCCATAATACAACATTGAGATAATGGTATAAAGCTTGCAATCTGAATCACACCGAGTTCTGCCGTCATGCAGCATGACATGTGGAGGAAAGCAAATTGCTGAACTGGAACTCAGACTCACCATACCAGTAATGTACATGTATAGATCAGGAAGTGATAATACGTTTGGTACAATATTCAGTATAGTGAGGTCCACATCTCACCCTTACGTTGCAGGATATGTATGTTAACAGCATGATCATGACAGATCATCAATGTATCACACCCGATCACCCTATCACCCCTTTGTATCCTGGTGATGTATCATGTCAATCAACTTAAAGGTTTACACCTCTGGGATACTCTACGGCTAAACTGTGTATTCCTTTCATCCGTCTTCTGTACTGGAGTTGTACTACTTTGTACTTCAGTGGGTGAATGTTTTATGAGTGTTTTTGTCATGGTTAGCAGATCATAAAAGTGCTCTTTCTTTCACTCAAAGGAAAAATGATATTTGGCACCTTGTGGCTACATTGCAAACTAATTAACACCATTTTAACTGGAGAGAGAGGGGTACTAAAAAGAGCATAAATCTTTGTTGCTCATAAGCAGTGAAGTTAAAAAGAAATGAGCTCATTCACTTCTCATCTTGTAGTAATAGTACAGGCAAAGTTGAAAGTTCACACAATATCAAATACACCAGACAGTGGAAATCTGAAATGAGAAACATAGCATTTTTTAAGAGGTCAGGCAGCATCAGCAAAGAGAGGAACAGGTTAATTTTTCACACCAGTTATCTTTCCCAATTCTGAAAGATTGAGCAGAATATTTCGTTGTCTTGAGCAGCACAGGTGATGACGAGAAACTTGGGAAAATACAGTGAGAATGGCAAAATCAGATTCCACCATTCCGAAATTCTCCTTGAGGTTTAAATGGCAAATTCTAAATCTCACTAATGAGCAGCAATTACATTATTTCCTTGCACTTGCTTCTTATTATTAACTAATTCTGTCTCATCACTACGCAGCTCCCAATTTTTCAGGAAACTCCTCCTTCCTGAGAAACTACAAGATGCAAATTCCTGACATGTCAGCCAGCGCTGTCACAAAGCAACACAACCCACCGGCTGTTCCTCTGAGCCTTTATCCACTGGCTCCAAAATTTCATTGATTGTCCTACTGTCCTCTTCCACCCTGTCTTCCCTGGGCATTGCTAAACCACCAGCCTCACTACATCATCATGAGTAGTTTCAGACCAATTTGCAAAGCACTTCAGTCCCTTCGGACTTCACTTTGAACTCAGGGACATTTATGATGTGCATGCTTCTGCCTGGTCACTTTGCACTCATGCTTGCATCAATAGAGATAAAAAGATGCAGAGATAGATGAATACAGCAGGCCAAGCAGCATCATAGGAGCAGGAGAGCTGACATTTCGGGCCTAGACCCTTTTTCAGAAATCATGTCCTACTATCCTGCAGTTCCTATCATCTCTACTTGCATCAAAATGTGTATTTTACCTCTGAGCATTAAATGTAACTTTGCCCTGACTTTGTATCTACCAGCCTCTCTGGCTTGCATGTACTTCTACCAAATGCCCATGTCTGAAAGTCAAAAGGGACCAGTATTTTGTGATGTGAAAGGTGTGCTGTCACAATAATTCAAGAGACTTGTCTGATTCCTGTCCATTGGGCTGGCTACATGTAGTCAGTTGCTTCATCCTTGAAGCCCAGGAACTGGTTTGTGGTCAGTCCTAAAGATCTATTGCAAGTTGTACAGGGATCATATCAGTTGAGGTGCTTCAGAGATGCTATCCGGAGCTGGGTTGTGCTCAGTTGGGGCTGTGCTCCCAAATTAGTCCACAGACTAGGACATGGTTGGTCCTGAGCATTTAAGTATTAATGGTTAGTAGTCTTATCAGCATGTAATTTATGGAGTTCTAGGGAAAGAGTGAAGCTAAAGGTTGAGGTTAGGGTTCTTTGGACAGACTCACTGAGAGAATGGTTATAGTGAAAGGGGCTAATTCAAGATAGAAGGATGGGATTTCAAAAACCATCAGAGTGCTGGGGAGCTGAGGGATGACTGCTTCTCTGTTTGAAGTATTCTTCTTTGTACGTGAGACACTGCTAGGGGCAATTGCATTAATTATGCACCCACTGGCTGTGTAATGCCACCACCTGGATGTAAATTACAATTCATTGGCAAGTCATTCCTTTTTGCAAGAATAAACATTAAAAATTATGACCTCAGCAATCCTGGCAGTCCAAATGTGTGTTATTACTAACAAGAGGATAACCATGCATTAGTTTTGATCTGCATCATAACAACTTCCATTTGCACTTTTAATTTAAATGTCTACAATGTATACCGATAATATGTGAGATTATGGTAAATTTAAAGATGACTAATAGACAATAATGAATGAGGAAGTGCCCATTGATCTTTTGATTTACCTATCACTGTTTTAATGGGATGAAGCTGAGTATTAAAATGGTTATTGACATACAATAATTCTTATGCACTTAATGATGGCTACCAAGTGCACTCATCTATAACAACAGGTTCTAAGTTATTTTGCCTTTATTTTCCTCTCTATTTCTGATTTTTCAAGGCTAATGTCACTGCAAACGTGAACTGAACTTGACAGACTAAGAAGATTTATAGCCCACTTTAATTTTGATTTTGTTGCTTTAAGATGGACCACTGGTAGATCCAATATTGGCTCGATTGTGTTAGAACTGGAAAGCAAAAAAATTACTGGCGATCCACACGATGGGATACATGTTGCCATTTGTTCTTGCTTTGGGAACATGGGTTTGAATCAAACCATAGCAGACTGTGGTATTTGAATTCAAAAAACGTCTGGAATTAAAGATGCTGGTGATCACCACGTAAACATTGTCAAATGTCATGAAAAAGCATGTGGTCCACAACTGCCCTTTTGGGGAACTCTGGCCTACGTGTGACTCCAGACACAGACAAGTGTGGTGACTGTTAAATGCCCACTGAATTGGTTGAGAGAACCAATCAATTCAAAGAGCACTTAAAGATGGGCAAATGCTGGCCTTGTCAGTGATACTCACAACTCATGTAAGATCAAATTAATCCCATGAAGCAATGTGCATTCATGTAAAGAATGGATAAATACATAAATCTATAAAATAAATTCCAAAAAAACTAGCAATTGCATAATGTCGACAAAGAATACATGTGGATAATGAAGTGTAATAATAAAGTTCTGAGGAAGGGTCACCGGACCCAAAACGTTAACTCTGTTTTCTCCTCCACAGACACTGCCAGACCTGCTGAGCTTTTCCAGCAACTTTATTTTTGTTCCTGATTTACAGCATCCGCATTTCTTTCGGTTTTTGTTGTAACAAAGTGGGGAGCTGTCGACACACAGCAGGCCAGGCAGCATCAGAGGAACAGGAAAGCTGACATTTCTGAAGAAGGGTCCCAACCCGAAACGTCAACTTTCCTGCTCCTCTGATGCTACCTGACCTGCTGTGTCCCTCCAGCTCCAGCTTTGTTATCTCGGACTCCAGCAACTGCAGTTCTTGCTATCTCAAAGAGTCCATATGTTTTCCACTTTACCACAGAGATGCAGACCACGTGTGTAAGATAATGCTTATCAGGCTATCCCACTGGTTATTAAAGGAGACAATGCACAAACTTGGCATGGAGTGTTCATATCACTTGTATAAAATAAAATTTGGGCCAATGCTTCCTCTGGTCACATCAATCAATGGAATATTTTTTGGGAGTGCATTCCCCACCCCCTCGTCCACCAGTGGATGCTATTTGCAGCACTCAGCTGTCAATACAATGTCTTTTCTTAAGTATATTAGCCACAACTGTTCTGCCAGGCTAGAGTAGGGAAGCTTCCAAGCTAGATGGCCTCTTCTGCTGTGTCCTTCTTTTAGATGTATAATGTTTCAGTACCAATCAAAGGCCCTATGCAAGAAAGAACCCACAAAAGCTTATTGGGAATGTTACTGACCTTATTCAAAATTTTTCCATTGTGCATCCCTGTTCCAAAATTGATTATAACTGAAGCACTGCTGACATGCTCCAGTTAGTGTGGACAACCTTCCCGCAGTGGCCTGTTACTAGTGAGCTTAGAAGCAAAAGTATGAGAGAATTGGCTTCTGATTGGACAAATGGTTTCTTCCAAAACATTCCTGGTGCCGTTACCTTTATTTTGAACATAGCACAGGGGCCACACAGGACCCCTTGGCAGGCCACATTGCAGCCTATGGACTGCCTGTTGAACAAAACTGCTTTAGCCAATTTAGCAGACAGCAAGTACAAACCTTTTCTCAAATAAAGGGTAATGTATATGCTTGTTGACTCCAGCATCCCGTGTTGTTGTTTAAAGCTTTAAGAATTTGAGACAGTCAGTGTCTTTGGGACAGGTTTCCATCCATGATTTGGATGTGCAGAGTTGGAAGAATTCCTGGCTTCATAAGCCTGCCTTTTGAAAATGACTCCCTGGACTTGTGATGTTCAGAGTGGAGGGATTTATAGTAGAAGTTGCTATTGGTGACCCCAGACTGGGAGTGGAGGATGCCTGGTATGGAGCTGGGCTAAGTGGAAAACCTGTCTCTACACTGGCATTATATTGAAGTTTCAAAAATAAACAGTAAAGTATAAAACAGCATTCCAATCTTTAAGTCACAAATTCCCAGTCCCCAAACACAGTCACCCTGTATTACCCCAGCCAATCCCTACAACTTTATGCATTTTAGCTACTTCTCACGATCACCCTAATACCTTTTGTGAAAACTCACACACCTGTACTCTCATCCTATGGTTCTTCACACCATCCATTCCTATCTATTCCATTGTAATAACGATAATGCCAAATATAGTCAGGCATGATAGGCTGAATGTCCTCCTTCTACATTGTAACATTTCAGTGATTCTGTGATATTACATTTATGCCACCTCTGCCCCATTCATTTTTTTACTCTTTGTCCTTATATCAGCAAATGCTTTCACCCTATTCTCTGGGCCTGAACTACATCATATATGTGATGTGATCTTCAAACATAAATGGCCTTGTTGATCAGAAAGTGAGCTTAGCACCCAATCAAAAGTGTCAAGCACCTCTGAGAAGTGGGAATTGCCTGTTCTGAGGCCAGCAACATAACAAGGGTTATGTGACTTTGATGATTAGATTGGCTGTTGCTAAAGGCAGTTAAAAGTCGGCATGGCTGAAATAGTTCGGAGCTGGTCTTGTTCCAGCAGTTCTTGGATCCAAAAAATGAATCTTAAAAAAGCGTCGTTAGTTTTTTGAGCTACGCTGCAATCTTGAGTACTTTTGTGCACAGTATTGTTCAGGGTTGTTGGAAAATAAAAGCAAAACATTATCTTACTTCAAGCAGGCCCTTTAGAAGGTCCTGAGGGAGGTTGAAGGGAATTGGAGGATAATATTTTTCTCAAGCTCTCCACACATCCTGCTCAGTTTACCAACAAGGGTCGAAAATTTAAGACTATTCTACAGGCATCAGGACCTCGATGTGATGTAATGCACAATAATAGAATATTTTACACATCATTTCATAGCGAGAGGAAGTGATTAGAAAAACATGTAAGTGATCGATGGAATGAGTAAATTGAAGAAATGATAAACATGAGAGATTTCAATTAATCTCAAACAAACTGGCAGCTAGAGAAGCTAAAGACAAAGGGATTAAAATTTGGACAGCATGCTCAAGATTTCCTTCTTGCCAAATTCTGAGATTCTACGAAAAGTAAGCCATTGCTGGATTTTGCAATGAGACTTAAGAATTAAACTCAGATATGAGAACCATGCATAGGGGAGCATCTAAGCAATTGTGATTGGAATAAAACAACATTTCCAGCAGTAGTTGAAAAAGATATAACCAAGATCAAGATCAAAGTAGTAGATTGGAATAATGTTCGTTTGAGGTGTTGAGACTGGAACTTGGGAAGGAGAATAAAATGATGGAGTTAGATTAAGAAAGAATAACAGGTAATGTTTAAAATGGGGATCAATAGAGTCCAAAACAAAACAAAAATCAATAAACAAGGAATTACAAACCAGCAACAATGAAACGCTAAATGAACGACAGATCTGCTAAAAAATGACACATTTTTTCAAAGCTTTTTGTCTTGCACTCATCACAAAATGTTACAAAAATATATGAAAGGAGAATGCTTATTGGTTGACAAGTAGACTGTGATTGGGAAAAAAATGTCATAAAGGATGCAATAATTAATGGTGACTGACAGGTAACTGTTCAGTTTTGTTTAGATTTTAAATATGACAGGTTGACTCGGATTGGTCAATACATTGTTCTGTAAAATAAAACAGAGAATGGCTATCAACTAAGGTATTGCATTGAAACAGGCACTGTGTGTTCTATCTATGCTTTCTGACTGCATAGAACAGGGTCCTATGTATTAATATAAGCAAATCCCAGATTTTAATATTTAGTTTGATGATGAAATACTTGGGTCAGAAACAACTGTGTTTAACTTAAATAAAGAACATTACAATGAAATGAGTACTGAGTCAGCCAAAGTAGACTGGGCAGATAGATGACCAGGAAAGAGTGATCAAGCAGTGACAGACATTTAATTAGGTAATTCATGTCTTTCAGTAAAAATATATCGCAATAGAGAAGGAAGATTTTAAGAGACAGATAAACCAACTATGGCTAACTAAGGAAGTTAAAGAGACTATACATTTGAAAGAGAAAACATATAAGGAGGTAAAAGTCAGTAATAGCCCCAAACACTGGGGCTGGACTTAGAATCTAGCAATGTAAGAGTAAAAAGATAATAATGAGAAAGAGAATGAGCTGTGAGGGAAAACTAGTGAGGAATATAAAAACTAACCATAAGAACTTCTTTAAATATAGGAAAAGGAAAAGAGAGAGATCAAAGTGAATATAGGCTTCTTAGAAAATGAATGTGGGGAGATAGTTATGGTGAACAAGAAATGGCAGAGGAGTTACACAGATATTTTGCTTCATTCTTTACAGTGGAAGATGCTTCAAACATCCCATTAATATTAAAGAATAGAAGGGAGGAATTAAATATCATCATCACGAGAGAAATAGTATTAGCCTAACTAATGGGGCTAAAGGCAGGAAAGTCATCTGAACCTGATGACTTGCATCCTAGGATCCTGAAAGTAGTAGCTATAGAGATCATGGATGTATTGGTTACAATTTTCCAAAAATCATTGGATTCTGCAGAAAAACTGCTAATGTGACAACCCTAATCAAAATGGGAGAGAAGCAAAAAGGTTGGTGACCTGTGGTTCCACAGAGCTCAGTGCTGAGACCACAACTGTTGACTACATATATTAATGACTTGGGGGAATGTAGCAAATGTACTGCAGTCAAATTTGCAGACAGCAAAAAAAAAGTAGCTGGCAAAGCAATTTACAAGAGGGATACAAACAGTTTATAGTGAAATATTGATAGGTAAGTAAGTAGGCAAGATGTTAGCAAATGTTGTATGTGTGGGAAAATATGAAGCTGTTCAATTTGAAAGAGAGGACAAAAGAACAGAGTATTATTTAAATGGAGAAAAACTGCAGAAAGCTGCAACACAGAGGTACATGAGGGTACTTGTGCACAAGACACAGAAAGCTAGCTCACAGGTGCCACAGGAAATCAGGAAAGCTAATGGAATGTTGGCCCTTATTTCAAAGGGGTTTCAGTATAAAAATAGAGAAGACTGACTGCAACTGTACAAGGTGCTGGTGAGATCACATCTGGAGCACTGTGAGCAGTTTCAGTCACCTTATTTAAGGGAAAATATGGAAGGCAGTTCAGACAACGTTCACTAGGATGATCCCAGATATGCAGGGATTGTTTTATGAGCAAAAGTTAAACAGATTGGGCGTCTACTCAATTTTAGACGAATGAGAGATGATCTTATTGAAAATGTGAAATGCATGAGGGACGAGGCAGGGTAAATGATCAAATGGGCGTCAACGCCACATTTTGCTCACTGTCCACTCTCAACCCATTATTAATTTAAAAATTGTTTCCCCTAATGGGATAGTCTAGGGCTGGAGGGCCTGGCCTCAGTAGAAAAGGGAATCAATTTAAGGCCGAAACAGGGAAAACAAAATTCTGAAGATAATAAATTCAGACCACAAAGTAGAAAATTTTCCTTACATTTCCTTTGACATTTGTCTGTCGCATGGTTGTCATTCTTCCATTCTATGGTTGATTTGGTGAATATTTTTTGTCAACTGGTTCTGGATGATTTTTCTACAGTGCTGCTTTTAGCATTTACATTATTCTAACACTCTGCAGATTAGAAAATTAAGATACTGTGGTTAGGCAGAACTAGGAGCAGGAGTGGGCAATTCAACCCCTCGAGCCTGCTCTGACATTCAATATAATCATGGCTGATCTCATCTGGGCGTCAACGCCACATTTTGCTCACTGTCCACTCTCAACCCATTATTAATTTAAAAATTGTCTATCTCCACCTTAAATTTACTCAATGTCCCAACATCCACCACATCTGAGGTAATGAATTCCACAGATTCAACAGATTCATGGCCCTTTGGAGAAATAATTTCTCCTCAGCTGTTATAAATCTACTACCCTTACCCCTAAAACTATGACCTCTCATTCTAGATTGCTCCACGTAAGGAATCATCCTTTCTACGTCTACTTTGTCGAGCCCCTGTACCAATTTACATACCTCATTTAGATTTCTTCTCATTTTTCTAAATGCCAGAGAGTACAGGCCTAAACTGCTCAGTCTCTCTTCAAAAGGCAAACTTTTCACCTCTGGAATCAATCTCGTGAGCCTCCTCTGAACTGTTTCCAATGCAACTACATTTCTCCTCGTGTAAGGAGACTAAAATTATAAACAATATTCCAGATGTGGTCTCACTAATGCCTTGTGCATTTGCAGCGACTCTTCCCTACTTTTACATTCTGTTCCTTAAGCAATAAATGCCAAAGTTCCACTTGCTTGGTCTTGCATTCAGTCTTGAACTGTCTCTGTTACTGATTCCAAAGAGCAACACAGTATTGCACAACTCTACAATATGCAACACATGATTTTCAGATTGCATAATCCTCTCCTAGTTTTTTCAGTATAGCAGTCCACCTTCCAGTTCAGTAAGCAGTCTCACAAGTGAAAAATATGGTATCTTTTAGTGTGAGATTCTCGAATTGAGATGCAGGTTAAATGTTAATGTTATCTGCTCCTATTTATGTTCATATGTGGTTAGAATGTGGAACCTAGTATCAGAAGGGATAGTTGAGGTGGCTAGCATAGATGCTGTTAAGACTAAGGAAGCACTGGCTGATTCCTTTCCCTGTCTCACTGCTCCAATGGCCACAACAGAGTTCGAATTTAAAATAGAATTTATATCCACCAATTACATGTTTTGGACTGTCTGACGCTCAGATCACAAGCAAGTTAGCCAGGTTCTTAAAGTTAACTAATAAATAATTTAGTTTTTTTGTAAATAAAACTTAACTAAGAATGAGATACAAAATGTATGAATAAAAAGATATTCAAAAACATGCAACTATCATAATTCGTAGATTGTTCAAATGTTGGAGAGCAGCTGAAATCACTTTTCATACAATCAATTGGTACTCAGAGTTTTCCTGTATTATTTATGTGGTTGAATTCTCTTTCGATTTTTCTTTCAAAACAGTGGTATAGATTCACACTTCTTTAAAAACCTTTCTACTTGTGCTAATGAGATCTTCTATGGATTTTCAATTTAGCTGAAAGGTTTTCAGGGAAAGAGAGTGTGAAGGCCATTGTCCTGTGCTGTAGGTTGCCGTTGGCAGTCCATGCTCAAAACCAATCTATCCTCCACTGCTAGACTACATCATACGATCTATTCTCAATATGTTGCAAACTTGGTGTCTCCATTCAAGCGGCTTTGTATTTTTTGCAAATGCAACATTTTTGCTGCTGCACCCAATTGTAATTGCCTTGAAAAGCATTCATTTCAAAAAGTTGAATGCATATATGACTAGCCATTCATATTATAAATTAATATTGTAGATAGCACATCTTCAGAACAATGTTTTTAAAAGAAAGCAAAATAACCTAGTGAGGGAGGAAGTATTGGAACAATTACAAGAAGTATTTATGTTGAAAGTTGTTATGAGCCTTTAAGAAGGATTTGTTCTGTTATGTTTCTTTGGAAAGCAAATGTTGCAAACTTGGAGATAATGGGAACTGCAGATGCTGGAGAATTCCAAGATAATAAAATGTGAGGCTGGATGAACACAGCAGGCCAAGCAGCATCTCAGAAGCACAAAAGCTGACGTTTCGGGCATAGACCCTTCATCAGAGAGGGGGATGGGGAGAGGGAACTGGAATAAATAGGGAGAGAGGGGGAGGCGGACCGAAGATGGAGAGAAAAGAAGATAGGTGGAGAGAGTGTAGGTGAGGAGGTAGGGAGGGGATAGGTCAGTCCAGGGAAGACGGACAGGTCAAGGAGGTGGGATGATGTTAGTAGGTAGATGGGGGTGCGGCTTGGGGTGGGAGGAAGGGATGGGTGAGAGGAAGAACTGGTTAGGGAGGCAGAGACAGGTTGGACTGGTTTTGGGATGCAGTGGGTGGGGGGGAAGAGCTGGGCTGGTTGTGTAGTGCAGAGGGGGGAGGGGGCAAACTGGGCTGGTTTAGGGATGCAGTTGAGGAAGGGGAGAATTTGAAACTGGTGAAGTCCACATTGATTCACCAGTTCACCACAATTCACCACGTTCACCAGTTTCAAAATCTCCCCTTCCCCAACTGCATCCCTAAACCAGCCCAGTTCGCCCCCTCCCCCCACTGCACCACACAACCAGCCCATCTCTTCCCCCCCACCCACTGCATCCCAAAACCAGTCCAACCTGTCTCTGCCTCCCTAACCGGTTCTTCCTCTCACCCATCCCTTCCTCCCACCCCAAGCCGCACCCCCATCTACCTACTAACCTCATCCCACCTCCTTGACCTGTCCGTCTTCCCTGGACTGACGTATCTCCTCCCTAACTCCCCACCTATACTCTCTCCACCTATCTTCTTTACTCTCCATCTTCGGTCCGCCTCCCCCTCTCTCCCTATTTATTCCAGTTCCCTCTCCCCATCCACCTCTCTGATGAAGGGTCTAGGCCCGAAACGTCAGCTTTTGTGCTCCTGAGATGCTGCTTGGCCTGCTGTGTTTATCCAGCCTCACATTTTATTATCTTGTTGCAAACTTGGAGTTGAGCTGTCTGTTTGGAGCCCAGATAGCTTTGTCTTTTATTGAAAAGTTGGAAGAATAGAAGCAGTATGATGGGTTGGAGTCAAGCTCCCACGGGAGCATGATTTTACTTTTATCTTTCAGTATCTGCTAGGATTTGAAAGATGCTACGCATCTCTCCCTGTTACAACAAAACACTTGAGTCCTCTCTCTGTCTCTCTCTCTCTGTTAGACCCACACACACAGAGTTTTCTCTGGATAATCTTCCTTTCGGAAAGGAGAAATGTTGTATGTGACATAATCCATTTTATGGAATTTGCCTCTGCCAAGGGTGTGTTTATGGGATGATACTCTCTTGATCAGTAGTAGTAAACATACATGTAAGTATGTTGACAGAGTTATAGTTGAGCACTTTTTTATTCTTACTTTGTCTGTACAGTCGATTCTGCAATAATGTGTGTTCCGGCTCGGCAACTCGGCTATAACACAACTGGTGAATGGTGGAGAGGGGGAGGTGGACCGAAGATGGAGAGAAAAGAAGATAGGTAGAGAGGAGAGTATGGGTGAGGAGGTAGGGAGGGGACAGGTCAGTCCAGGGAAGGTGGACAGGTCAAGGAGGCGGGATGAGGTGGTAGGTAGGAAATGGAGGTGCGGCTTGAGGTGGGAGGAAGGGATGGGTGAGAGGAAGAACAGGTTAGGGAAGCGGAGACAGGCTGGGCTGGTTTTGGGATGCAGTGGGGGGAGGGGAGGAACTGGGCTGGTTCCAGGATGCAGTGGGGGAAGGGAAGATTTTGAAGCTTGTGAAGTCCACACTGATACCATTGGGCTGCAGGGTTCCCAAGCGGAATATGAGTTGCTCTTCTTGCAACCTTCAGGTGGCATCATTGTGGCACTGCAGGAGGCCCATGATGGACATGTCATCTGAGGAATGGGAGGGGGAGTTAAAATGGTTTGCGACTGGGAGATAAAGTTGTTTATTGCCAACCGAGCGGAGGTGTTCTGTAAAGCAGTCCCTAAGCCTCTGCTTGGTTTCCCCAATGTAGAGGAAGCCACACCGGGTACAATGGATACATGGTGGCTCAGTGGTTAGCACTGCAGCCTCACAGCGTCAGGGACCGAGGTTCGATTCCCGTCTTGGGCGACTGTCTGTGTGGAGTTTGCACATTCTCCCCGTGTCTGCATGGGTTTCCTCTGGTGCTCCGGTTTCCTCACACAGTCCAAAGATGTGCAGGCCAGGTGGATTGGCTATGCTAAATTGCCCGTAGTGTTCAGGGTGTGTGGGTTATAGGGGGATCGGTCTGGGTGGGATGCTTCAAGCAGCAGTGTGGACTTGTTGGGCTGAAGGGCCTGTTTCCACACTGTAGGAAATCTAATCTAATCAATGTACCACATTGGCAGATGTGCATGTGAACATCTGCTTGACATGGAAAATCATCTTGGGGCCTGGGATAGGGGTGAGGGAGGAGGTGTGGGGGCAAGTGTAGCACTTCCTGCAGTTGCAGGGGAAGGTGCCGGGTGTGGTGGGGTTGGAGGGGAGTGTGGAGCAGACAAGGGAGTTGCGGAGAGAATGGTCTCTCCGGAAGGCAGGCAAGGGTGGGGATGAAAAAATGGTACAGCTACCTAGAATACACCTCCTCCCACCCACCCTCCTGCAAAAATTCCATCCCCTATTCCCAATTCCTCCGCCACTGCTGCATCTGCTCCCAGGATGAGGCATTCCACTCCCGCACATCCCAGATGTCCACGTTCTTCCAGGACCACAATTTTCCCCCCACAGTGGTCGAGAACACCCTTAACCGCGTCTCCTGCATTTCCCGCAACACATCCCTCACACTCCCCCACTGCCACAAACGCCCCCAGAGGATCCCCCTCGTTCTCACATGCCACCCTACCAACCTCCAGATACAACACATCATCCTCCGACACTTCCGCCATCTACAATCCGACCCACCACCCAAGCCATTTTTTCATCCCCACCCCTGTCTGCTTTCCGGAGAGACCACTCTCTCCGTGACTCCCTTGTTCGCTCCACACTGCCCTCCAACCCCACCACACCCGGCACCTTCCCCTGCAACCACAGGAAGTGCTACACTTGCCCCCACACCTCCTCCCTCACCCCTATCCCAGGTCCCAAGATGATTTTCCATGTCAAGCAGTTGTTCACATGCACATCTGCCAATGTGGTATATTGTATCCATTGTACCCGGTGTGGCTTCCTCTACATTGGGGAAACCAAGCAGAGGTTTGGGGACAACTTTGCAGAACACCTCCGCTCAGTTCGCAATAAACAACTGCACCTCCCAGTCGCAAACCATTTCAACTCCCCCTCCCATTCCTCAGATGACATGTCCATCATGGGCCTCCTGCAGTGCCACAATGATGCCACCCAAAAGTTGCAAGAACAGCAACTCATATTCCACTTGGGAATCCTGCAGCCCAATGGTATCAATGTGGACTTCACAAGCGTCAAAATCTCCGCTCCCCCCACTGCATCACAAAACCAGCTCAGCTCGTCCCCTCCACCCACTGCATCCCAAAACCAGCCCAGCCTGTCTCTGCTTCCCTAACCTGTTCTTCCTCTCACCCATCCCTTCCTCCCACCTCAAGCCGCACCTCCATTTCCTACCTACTACCTCATCCCGCCTCCTTGACCTGTCCACCTTCCCTGGACTGACCTATCCCCTCCCCACCTATACTCTCCTCTCCACCTATCTTCTTTTCTCTCCATCTTCGGTCCGCCTCCCCCTCTCTCCCTATTTATTCCAGTTCCCTCTCCCCATCCCCCTCTCTGATGAAGGGTCTAGGCCCGAAACGTCAGCTTTTGTGCTCCTGAGATGCTGCTTGGCCTGCTGTGTTCACCCACCTCCACACTTTGTTATCTTGGATTCTACAGCATCTGCAGTTCCCATTATCACTGGTGAATAGGAGAATTCTATTTCTAAAACATGCACTTGAGTTGGCTATAACGAGATTCCATCGGTGCGCGGAGGAGTATGCGCCGACATCACATGGTCGCTTCGCGGTCTTTGTCCTGAGCATGTGCAATGTTAGCACTGAAAGAGTCTCTGTGCCAGCATCATATGATCATTTCACATACTTTGTCATGAAGTGCTTTCTGTGAGAGGTACAGTACTCCATGATTTTCATTTCTTTTGCAAATTCTGCGATGTTACCCACAAAAATGCGAGGACAAAGTAACAAGAATGTTAACAAGAAGTATCCTGGTGATAAAGTTATGGTTGCTGAACATAAAAGAAATAAAACACTGGAAGAGAAGCTTGATGTTATAAAGTGTTTTGAGCATAATGAGAGAACATGATATAGTTGACATAATAGGAATAACGGAGTCTACCTTATGCACCATTAGATTAAAGCGAAAAAGATTAAAGCAAACTGTATTGTTAGACCAAGTCTGAGTACTAGCAAATCTGTGAGCACAGACAAAGGAATTTGAGGAGATGGAGCAGCTTCTAAGTGCATGGATAGAAGAACAAACGAAAAATTGATCTAGCACCACCTTTCTCGCCACAGAAGAAAAGTCTTATCATTTTATGAAAATCTAATGAAAAAAAGCTGAACGTCTTGCAGATGTGTCTGCCTTTAATGCTAGCAATGGCTGATTTGCAAAGCTGCCAGTACAGACGAGGAACATGCAAGTGAGGATGTTGAGGAGCTGCTTGAGTCCCACAGTGAAGACCGTTCTACAGCTCATCTTCTACAACCTGTCGCTGAGGGGGAAATGGAGGCTGGAGTGGAAGAAGATGAAGCTCAGGATTTAGCAACACAAGAGCTTTCCGCTTCTATTTCATCTTCTGTCCTGAGGGAAATTGAGAAGCAGTTGCAGCTCTTAGAGGACAATGATTACAATGCAGAACACAACAGGGTAGCAGTTCATGAAATGAGATCTTATTTGGCGCCCTACGAACAGCTTGTTCATGAAAGAAAAAAAAAATGCAAAGTAGTAAAAACTGGATATCTTTTTTAAGCCAACTCCCAAACACAATCAGAAGACAATGAGCCACAGCCATCTACTTCTGGATTAAGTATTTTTCACCCTAACCCTGCAACCACAACTGTACCGAAAAGTGATGGTGATGATGATGATGATCCTCAGCCCCTGCATTAAAACCAGAGCAATCTCAAAACCTCCTTTCCCATCAAGTCTTCTTCAAATTTTTTCAAGGTAAGGTGTTAAATTTACTTTCATTTCATTCTTAGATATGAATTAAGTATTTATCCAAACTGTGCTATCATTCATGTTAGGCTTTTGAGTGATTTTTGTGCAATTTTGAGTGTTTTTTTTGGTCATCTACCCCTAACCCCACTTTTCCCATAGGCTCTGTTATTCCTACAACACAATGTTGCGCAGGAACACAATTATCACGTTATAACAGAACTGACTGTATTTTAACTGGGCTGTGAGAATAAAGTGCATTTTGCTTCAAGACCAATTGAATTGTATCTCCGACACTTGCCTTTAAAAATAAGATAAGTTGTTGTCTGGGCCATCTTCTTAATGTATTTGAGGGGATTCGGTCTGGCCCATAACAGAATAAACATTGGCATCCCCAGTTGATATGAATAGTCCATTTCTGGGAAGTAAATTGTAAATAATTAACTACCTTATAGGTCAACTTTTATCTTTAAAATGGAAACAAAGAATGCCGATGATTAATACTATATCTTTAACCTACATGTCTCTATATGGGCCATGATACAGCTGACCATTATATTTAAATAAACAATATAAATCCTTGTCTTTTATGACAGGCAATGATTCTTCGGTATTTCATGGTAATAACGCATTAGAAATAGAAATAGCTGGCATGTGGAAGCTAAATAGAAAGGAGCACTATATAGATTTGATATATGCAGGAAGCAATGAGGTGGTCTGCGCCTGGTGGGCCAAAGAACACTTTAAATTGAAGGAGAATAGGGCTGTGCACCTGAATAATGTGGACCCAGAAATCCTCAGCTAATAAGTTAGAGCACAAAGCAAAAGTAGTCACTTATCACTTTTTTAACTCCATAAATTGCAAAAAATAAAGATATAGACCAAGAAGATTACTGGAGCAAGAACGTTCTCAAATGTGAAGAATGAGAGCATTGAATGCAGCCTTGAAGCCAAATGTGATGATTGTGATTCTAATCCCCACAGTACTGGCACTAAGGTCGTGGTGTAGTTTACTGACGATTCATTGCACTTGTTTAAGATGTGACAGCAAGTTGAAAGAATTACACAGTGTTTTGGAAGATAAATAGCATTCTTTCCCAACAGGTGAATGAGTTTGTGGGAGTACAGAGATAAACTTCTTTTGGAACATCAGTAACAATTCTGTACCATAGATATTATACAAGCTCAGAATATCTAATTGTTCTCAAAACGTGTTACAAACTCATTCACGTTGTGATTTCATCACTCTGAAATAAAGATGTCCTCCCTATTTTGGTCTTTCTACTGGCACCTACCAGAAAGAATTAAGTCATATCAGCTCCAAAAATGCAGACTTACTCCATTCCCTTCCTGGCCAAAGCTTCATTGTCATAATTTGTGAAGACATCGAGATATGGCCAGTGAGCAATCTCAGTAAAAACAAGTCATGCAAATCAGAGATAATAGGAACTGCAGATACTGGAGAATCTGAAAAAACAAGGTGTAGAGCTGGATGAACACAGCAGGCCAGGCAGCATCAGAGGAGCAGGAAGGCTGACGTTTCGGGCCTAGACCCTTCTTCAGAATATGGAAAAAGGGTCTAGGCCGGAAACATCAGCTTTCCTGCTCCTCTGATGCTGCTTGGCCTGCTGTGTTCATCCAGCTCTACACCTTGTTATCTCATGCAAATCAGTGTCTATACCTTAGATAATGCGCCGAACCTATGTTAATTTGTACAGTGCTGGACCTGCTCACTCTTCATGAAAGGAAAGCTGGCCCAATCTGCATTCCTTCAAGTGATTGCTTGAGGATGTGTTCACAGTCTTAAAAGTTTGTTTATTGAACACAATATTTTTAACACATGAGTCTCAATTAAACCTTCCCAAATGATAACTTCTTTGTTTACCAGGGCCCTGCCTGTTTCCTGCACTCACACCCCCTAGGCAAGTTGCCTACTGGCACTAAGATTATACTGGCAGGATGTTGCTTCCAGTCATATTGATGGACCATCAAAATGGTTTGAGTTTCTTGCTCGTTTTGGTGAGCAACAAGTGTGATCATTCTGTCTGCCACTTGCCAGCAATCCATTCCACTGAGCATCATCCTCAGATTTTGTGGCAAAAATACTTAATTTCTTTTTCAGAAACCCCCTTATCAAAAAAATCCTTCATCAGGCCTCATTACACAGACAAAATATTGACGTGTTTCTGATTCCCACCTCCAAGTCAGTCTGTCCTTCCTTAATCACAAAAATCTTTCCGGGGTGAGAACCTCAGTTATGTAGACAGATTGGAGTAATTGGGGCAGTTGTTCTTTGAGGACAGAGGTCAAAATATGATCAAGAAATTCTAAATCATTTTGTGTTATTACTTGATGCTCTGAAAGTAAGTTTGACCCTGAATCCTTACAGCACTAGATCGTTTAATGTGGCATTAGCAATACTGGTCAATGGTCATGACTGTACCAAACAGTATTCGCCAGAATCTACAACTTTATTTGCCTCTTTTTTGTCAGTTATCAGCAGCAACACTGTGATTTGAAAGCATTGCCGATTTTCCCCAAAGTGCTGCATATCATCGGTTTGTGTGATCCAACGAAATTCTGGAGTTTGCAACTTCAGAAAGGTCTTATGAGATTCCCTTACATCATGGATCAGTAACAAGCTAACCAAAGCATTGTATCTCGACAATGGAGTTATGGAAAATACTTGACTTTCTGAGGCGAAATAAGGTAGGGCAAGTGACTGAGAGGTCAATGGGGGAGCAATTTGGGGCAAGTTATCATAATTCAATTACTTTTAAAACAGTTGTGGAAAATGACAGAGCTGATCAAAAAGTTAAAGTTCTAAATTGAAGTGAGGTCAATCAGAAGGGTAAAAACAAAACTTGAGGTAGCATTGGCAAATGGAGTTAAGGAAAGTCCAAACAGATTCTATAAATACACCAAGAGCAAAAGATTAACGAGGGAGATGACAGGGCCCCTTAAAGATCAAAGGAAACGCAGGAGATGGGTGAGATACCAAGAGAATATTTTGAGTCAGAATTTACTGTGAAGAAGGACATGGAAGCTTGGGGACTTTGGAGAAATGAATAGTGATGCCTTGAAACAAGTTTGAAGAACAGAAGAGGAGCTGCTAGAGGTCTTTAAACATATAAACATAGACAAATCCCTGGGACTGGATCAAGGCCATCCCAGAGCTTTATGGGAAGCTAGGGAAGAGATTGCTGGGGCGCTTGCATCATCAAAACCTTCTACGGTGAAGCCAGCCAAATGGATGTTGTCTAATGCGCTACCAATCATTTAAGAAAGGCTGTAAAGAAAAGCCAGGGAACTATAGACCAGTGAGCCTTATGTCAGGGGTGGGTAAGTTATTGGAAGAGATACTGAGGGACAGAATTCACACGCATTTGGAAAGCCAAGGACTGATTAGGAATAGCCAGCATGGCTATGGGCACGGAAAATTGCGTCTCAGCAACTTGATTGAGTTTTTTGAGGATGTGATGAAGAGGGTTGATGAAGGCAGAGCAGTGGACATTATCTATATGGATTTTCAGTAAGGCGTTGGACAAGATTCAGGGTGCTCTGGTTTCCTCCCACAGTCCAAAAGTGTGCAGGCTAGGCGGATTGCCCATGCTCAGTTGCCCATAGTGTTTCAGGGATGTGTAGATTAGATGGGTTATAGGGTAATAGGGCTGAGTGGGATGCTGTGTGGGTCAGTGTGGACTTGTTGGGCCAAAGGGCCTATTACCACACTGTAGGGATTCTATGAATTAACTTTGATTTCTCTCCACAAATGTTGCCAGACTTGTTGAGCTTTTCCAGGAAGGACAAGGCAGGTTAGTTAGGTTAGATCACACATGAAATACAAGGAGAACAAGCTGTTTGGATACAAAATTAGCTCTAAGTTAGGAGACAGAGGGTGGTGGTCAAGGGTTGCATTTTGGACTAGAGGCCTGTGACCAGTGGTGTGCCACACGGGATCGGTGCTCGGCCCACTGCTTTTCATCATTTATATAAATCACTTACACATGAATGTAGGAGGGATGGTTGGTAAGTTTGAAGATGACACTGAAATAGACAGTGCAGTGGACAGTGAAGGAGATTATATCAGAGTACAATGGAACCTCAATCACATGGGCCAATGGTTCGAGGAATGACACATGAAATCTAATTTAGATAAACGTGAGATGTTGCATTTTGATAAGGCAAACTGGGCAGGACGTATACAGTTCATGATAGAGTTCTATGGAGTGTTGCTGAACAGAGAGGCCCAGGAACATAGGTGCATAGTTTGTTGAAAGTGGAGTTGCAGGTAGACAGGAGGGTGAAGAAGGCATTTGACATGCTTGCCTTCATTGGTCATAGCTTTGAGTATAGGATTTAGAAAGTTGTCTCGCAGCTGTACAACACACTGGTGAGACGACTTTTGGAATACTGCACCCACCTCTGGCCACCCTTCTATAGGAACAATGCTGTTAAACTTGAGAAGATACAGAAAAGATTACAAGGATGTTGGCAGGACTGGGGGTTTGAACTGCAGGAAGAGGGTGGATAGGCTGGGGCTATTTTCCCTGAAACGTCGGAGGCTGAGGGGTAATCTTATAGAGCTTTATAAAATCATGAGGGGTATGGATAGGGTGAATGGCCAAGATCTTTTTCCTAGGGTAGGCGAGTGCAGAGCTAGAGGCTACAGGTTTAAGGTGAGTGGTGGAAGGTTTGGAAAGGATCTGAGGGGTAACTTTTTCACACAGAAGTTGGTGCATGAATGGAACGAGCTGCCAGAGGAAGTGGCCGAGGCTGGTACAATAACAACATTTAAAAGGAATCTGGACGGGTATATGAATAGGAAAGGTTTAGAGGAATAGGGACCAAAAGCTGGCAAATGGGACTGGTCAGATTGGGATGTCTACTCAGCACTGATGAGTCGGACCATAGCACCTGTTTCCATGCTTTCCGACTCTAAGGCCAAGTGGGAACATCTACCCCCCAAAACAAAAAGGAAAATCATTATTTTCAGAAATAATTCAATAATCATCCATTCAGAAACAGCTTGCTTAAAGACCACATGCTGACGTCTTGGAATTTCTGCTTGGCATACGTGTGGATTATTCCAAAAGATACATGTAATTATTTTAAAACATTATTACAGCTTCTCACAATCTAATCTTGCATCAATATTAGTCTACAATATTGGGGAATAATGATTTTTTAAAAATTTGGTAATGAAGGGATAGATAAATGTGTATCTGAAAAAATACATTTAAGCACCACTAAATATTCTGCCTCTCCAGGTAGCATTTTCTCCTGTTTCCTCCCGGCAGACTGCAGTGGTTTAAATGCTGGATTTTTCACAGCGATCTGCCCACTGAGCCTGCTTCCTCTCATCCTTGAAGCTATGGCTGGATTTTACCATCATCAGGAGGTTAACTGTGACATTGCAAATCAGATGTTTGGGGAGATGATCCAGATACGTTGGGTCCTGTGCATGGTGGAATTTAAATGTAACAGAAAGCAGTCTGGAATTAAGAGTCTAGTGGTTACCACGAAACCATTGCTGATTGTTAGAAATAGCCTAATGGTTCATTAATGCTCATTAGGGAAGGAAAATGTCGCCCTTATCTGGTCTGGCTAACAGACACTTCAAAATATGGTTGACTTATTAAGAATGGGCAAATGATGATGTCCACATCCTGTGAATGAATAAAAAAAACATGACTGGCAGTACTCTGGATTCCTTAGTATCAGTGGGTGCAGCCACCCCTAACAAGAGACAGCAATAAAAATTCCTGGAAAATCTCAGCAAGTCTGGCAACATTTGTGCAGAGAAATCAAAGTTAATTCATAGAATCCCTACAGTGTGGTAATAGGCCCTTTGGCCCAACAAGTCCACACTGACCCACACAGCATCCCACTCAGCCCTATTACCCTATAACCCATCTAATCTACACATCCCTGAAACACTATGGGCAACTGAGCATGGGCAATCCGCCTAGCCTGCACACTTTTGGACTGTGGGAGGAAACCAGAGCACCCTGAGGAAATTCACACAGACACAAGAAGAACGTACAAATGCCACACAGACAATCGCCCGAGGGTGGAATCAAACCCAGGCCCCTAGCGCTGTGGGGCAGGAATACTAACACTGAGCCACCATGCCACCCCTTCAACGTTTCAGGTCACAGAACCCTTCCTTAAAACTGGCCGCTTTTCCAGCAATTTCCATTTCTGTCTTTGATTTACAGCCTCTGCAGTTCTTTCAGTCCTTAACAAGGAACAGCGATTGAGGCTGGATAACCAGGAATGAGGGGGTATCCTTGAAAACAAGGTGTAGAGCTGGATGAACAGGCCAAGCAGCATCATAGGAGCAGGAAGGCTGATGTTTCAGGCCTAGGCCCTTCATCAGAAATGGGGGAGGGGAAGGGGGATCTGAAATAAATAGGGAGAGAGGGGGAAGCGGATTGACGATGGATAGAGGAGAAGATGGGTGGAGAGGAAACAGACAGGTCAAAGAGGCGGGGATGGAGCCAGTAAAGGAGAGTATAGGTGGGGAGGGTGGGGGGAGATAGGTCAGTCCAGAGAGGGCGGACAGGTCAAGGGGTTAGGTTGTACTGAGTAGGTAGGAAATGCGGGTGGGGCTTGAGGTGAGAAGAGGGGATAGCTGAGAGGAAGAACAGGTTAGGGAGGTGGGGACGAGCTGGGGGTAGCCTAGCTAGGGTCAGTTATGCAGGTTCAGTGAGGGAGCTATGGGCTGTGATTAGAAAGCTGGCTGGGTACATAAGACGGCTGCTCTCTAGGCATTCCCTCTGTTAGATACAGGGTGCTCACACAGGATGGGCACCCCCATGAACACAGCCTCAATTAGCTCAAGCTATGGGAAGGTTAACAAACACCTACCTTTGCACTGGTGAAGTGGTAGTGGAGGTGAGTAGTTGATATACAGAGTATCTGCTTTTACCTAACATTACCCGCCATTCCAGCAGATTTTAAGACCTTTGCCTGCCAGTTTGCTCTTGTGGTGGTGGGAACCAGGAAGAAGTGCAAAATACTAACCATTACCTTTTTAGTTTGCAGTCTTTCATTAAATCATATGAATGTGATAAATTTGGTTGGTTTCAAGATGAATGCCTAATTCTGAAATGTTAAACTGTTCTATGGTACATTTTTTTTATATGACAGGTTTCCCAATTTTGACACGATATTCCTGGTTAAATTAAAGGAGCGTAAATTCCTTTGAGTGTACATTGGCTGTGCAGTTTAGTTTTAAAGCATATTCTTGATAGGCCTATCATTTTAATAAAAACCAAAAGAACTGTGGATGCTGTAAATCAGGAACAAACACATAATTCTGCGGAAGACTCACTGGACCCGAAACGTTAATTCTATTTTTTTTCTTTACAGATGCTGCCAGACCTGCTGAGCTTTTTGTTCCTGTCATTTTAATAGTTGAAACAATGAGGAGAAAGTACCCAAAAAAATCAACAAAGGTCACATTTTCAGGCAAGAATTATTGCAAGTGGGCAAATACATGTCATGAGTATCAATATGAAGATGGCTGTAGCACTTGCTTCAAAAGTGACTTTAGATTAGTTTACTGTACTCATAAAGGGCACCTTCTCCTAGTGGAGTCTGGAAGCTAACAAGTTTATTGTAATATGATGTAACTGCCAGTGTTACAGAAGATATGTGGTGTAAATATACTGAATGGGAGTCGTGAAATAGATTTTCCATAGCACTATGCTTTACTTTTCGAACAGGTCGAATAAAATAATTAACCCACATTGCGACCAGATGTGGAGGACGAATCAACTCCTTGCTTTATTTAAAGAAAATATGAAAGAACTGTGATGCTGGAAATCTGATACAAAAACAGAAATTGTTGGAGAAACTCAGAATATCTGGCAGCATCTGTAGACAGAAAGCAGAGTCAAAGTTCTGAGTCCAGTTACCCTTCTTCAGTATCCATTCTGAAGAAATGTTGGGTTTTTGTTCCTTGCTTTTTGCATCCTCTTAGTCAGTTACAACCAGCATTTTTATTTTCTTTATGTTTGCATGCAACTGTCACACTTCAATTAAATGCAGTTTGATTGAAAATGACAAAGCAAATTGCCAAACTTCCCCTGAATTAAAGAAGCAGGAAACCAATTATCAACTAACCCAAGAGAAAATAATAATTCATGATATCAAACATACACACAAATGTACGTGATCAGAGATAATGGGAGCTGCAAGTGCTGGAGAATCCGAGATAACAAAGTGTGGAGCTGGATGAACACAGCAGGCCAAGTAGCATCTTAGGAGCACAAAAGCTGACGTTTTGGGAGGGCCTAGGCCCAAATCGTCAGCTTTTGCGCTCCTAAGATGCTGCTTGGCCTGCTGTGTTCATCCAGCTCCACACTTTGTTATCATAAATCTAGGTGATCATTTTAGAGGAAGGGAAATGATAGGAAGGTGTCTAGTACAAACAGGAAGATAAAGCAAATACAGTTTAATGTTATTAAGAGTCATTGAGTTAAGCAAGAGTGAAACCTGACTCTATGACTACTTGGCTGTTGTCTTTTTCCTCAGCAGACATCAACTTTGGAGAATCCTTGCATTCTCGGCAAATGGTTTGACTCGCTCTAACTTTACCTGGCTACTTATTCAGGTAGGTCAGTCAAAACCATCCAGGGGCTCTGACTGATACTCGGTGAGGAGGGGGAGGGCTTTTTTGGATTGTTCCAGGTGCCAGGTCATTTCCAATCGGGGGCTTCAACTTCCTGGGCAATTATGGCATTTTGGCTATCCAGCATGCTGACAAGGACACCATTGCCTTAGTAACATTTCAATCATGAAGGCAACTTCCACATCAGTCGAAAAAACAATTACACAGCCTAACTCAAAGTCCAACTTACCTTCGTGCTCGAATCTTAGTTAATTGAACAAATTCAAATATCAATTCTTCATGAACTGCTGACAGGCTGCTTACTGATTTGGTGAGCTCCAAGGTTTAGTGTGTGGTGGCAGGAATGTTGTGGGGAATAACACATCAGGTTTTCAATGGAATCAAACTGGAAGTTATGGGTTGCAGATTTGGGGGAAAGTATTGACAGTCTGATTGGGTTAGGCTGACACTGAGAAAATGGCAGCAATTAGTCAAGGAGAAGCATTCATTCCTTCACAGCTACTTTTTTTTGGAGACAAGTTGGGGACAGACAGCAATAGTCTTTTGGAATACGGGTTAGTCACAGAAATATATTCTTTTGAAGAGGCAACTAGAAATCAAGGGAAGGTAGCAAGACAAAAATCACCTTGTGTAACTCTACAGCCCATAGATATCATCTGTTGTATGGCCAACTTTATAAAGGATTTTTTTTAAAAGGCACTATTGAGGGATTAGACAAATACCTGCCACAAACATCTATATATTTACATTCTGTTTATTAATTATTGCTAGACTGATAAATATTCTTATAAACTCAAGCCCATGCCATTCACTAATGGTACACACATGCAAATTTCATTTTTAAAATGATTTTTCCTTTCCGTAATAATACAGTACTATTGCATCTACTCACTCTTCTATTTAAAAAGAATCAAGACCTTTCTTTAAGAAGTACAATTAATCTAAACTTTACTGATCATGATGTGTAGTTCATTCATATGATACTGTAATATCTTTATTATGACATATTAATCACTTATTTTAAATAGATACAAATATCCGACAAAGTCACAGGATGCCCATCTGTTGAAATCATAAACAATGATTTCTAAGGTTGCGTTTTAAAGACAGCATGACAGGCCATTTCGTAAAGGAACTTTTTTTGAAAGGGAACTGATAATATTTATTTTATTTTGAACATTAGATTTTTAAAAAAGCACAACATTGCACATAACATTTTCCTTAGAAAGACAATAAAATGACATATAGTCCTCCAGGTACAGCTATAGGGTGTGTCTTTGTACCTATATGCTCAAGTGGATATTCCAACAAGTTATGAAATGCCAAGGTGATTGTGCTTGACCAGAGATGGGGAATTTTTACCCACACCAATTCGCAGTGAAGTTGTTATAAAGCCACCCTGATATACATTTCCACTGATTAAAAAAAGTGCTGCCTGCAGGCATGTTTATTCTATTCCTGATCTCACACATTCCCTAGGGAAGTCTGAGAATTCCCAGTTCATTGTAAAGGGGGCAGAGACCAGACAAATCATCCCTCATCTTTCTGACCTCTCCACCCAGAAAATTGGCAATATTCAGGAAGGTCAGGCTTCATCACCTGCTGAAATGAGATAGAAAACATTTCTTTCCATATTGCTCAAAGTTGTATTTAAATTTATGTTAAATATATTCAAACAGGACTGCACTTGATATAAAAATGTAAAATAGGTCCAATTAATGGCAAGGAATCTCTGCACAGCAGTACTTACCTTGGCTAATCCATGAAAAATTGTGTTGATATTTAAAATATTTTGCAATAGGATTCCATAATAGCCCACTGCCTATTACTGAGCATTTAATAGTCAAGGCACATATTTGCTATTAAGTGAGATTGTGACTTGTTTTTTAACTAAATCACGTGAGCTGGTTTTGGCAGTAAGCATTTCAGCTAATTAGTTTTTAAATTTGAATTCTATCCAATTCCTATACATCACTTCCAGTATACTGGGTCCTATGCTCGCATAGCAAACATACAGCCAGTCTACCAAATTTCCTCTCAACAATCTTCTAGATTGTCCTTCATCTCAACCATTGCATCCTTTCCCTTTTACTTGCTTACATAGCAATATGAACTGTACCACTATGGAAACATGATTTGACCATGAACGTACTGGAATGGGTAAAATAGGGAATCATTCCCATTTTTAAGTGATTGCTCTGTATTGTAAGCAAACCAATTAGTTGTAAACTTTCCACAAAACTTCAGTATTTTCTGTTATCGTAGCACTGTAAACAACTGGCTTTGTAAGTGGTGTATATCATACTAATAGCCTTGCTTTTTTAAAATCTCTTTTGATTTATGTGTCTGTGACCCATTCCTTAATGTAGTATCAGCTCATAGTAAAGTGATATCTAAGCCCAACATGACAAAGTGAGTTAGAAATTATCACATTTTGTGATTTATGTATTACGAAGTAACAGTAATAGGACTTGCGTGGACTCAAAACAAATGTCTGTAAATCATCAGAATGTGCTGCACAAATCTGCATCTTGCTGACTGTAGACTTTGACAGCCCTGTAAATCAGGAGATAACAAGTTTGAATCTCAAGCCACTATTAGCCAAGCTTCTTTACATATAAATGGCCATTAGCGTCAATTAATGATCAACATAGTCCGAAAAACAGATGTTAATTTGCGTATAAAAGTAAATATTACAATGTGGTATTATTTATCAAGGTATTCTGACCCTAATTTAAACTCCAGACCAATTTTATGTGGAGACGCAGTGTCCTGAGTTAGAAAATAATCAGCTTCTTTGTGGTACAAGTATAGAAAATGTAGAAAATATGAGCACGAGTAAGCTATTCAACTTTTTGAGGCTGCTATGCCTTTCAATATGAATTTGCCCATCCAACTTAATACCCTGTTGCCACTTTATCCCCATATCCTAATACATCATATCCTGTTTTATGTTGTAATGATTGACAGTAATTTAAGATAGACACTCTTAAAAAGGGTAAAATCTGAAAGGTCAGTGGATGCAGTAATCAGAAACAAAAGCAGAAATTGCTGAAAAAGCTCAGCAGGTCTGGTAGCATCTATGGAAGAAGTTACAGTTAGCACTCCTCTGAACTGATAGCAGCTAGGAAAATGTCGGTTTATATGCAGAAGATAGAATGGGAAGAGGGGTTAAGGAGAAAATGATAGGTGGGGATAGAGCCCAATGAGAAAAAGGAACAATTTGACAGACAAGGGAGTGCGTAACAATCTGGCTTGGAGGATGAATAGCTATTAACGGGGACTGTTAGTTATTAACAATGGGTTAGGTATAATAGCAGACAATGTGATAAAAAGGCCTGCATTCCTGAAGAAGGGTCTAGGCTCGAAACGTCAGCTTGCCTGCACCTCTGATGCTGCTTGGCCTGCTGTGTTCATCCAGCTCTACACCTTGTTGTCTCTGATAAAAAGGTGGAGGTCGGGGTAAGGACATGGGATAGCTCAAGCCCTAAAGTTATTGAACTGGATATCAAGTTCAGAAGGCTACAGGGTGCCCAAGCAGAAAATGAGGTGCTGTTCTTCCAGCTTGTGCTGAGCTTTGCTGGAGCATTGCAACAAGCCTGGGATAGAGATATTGGCCAGGAAACAGCGTAGTGTGTTAAAGTGACAAGCAACTGGAAGCTCAGGTTACTCTTAAAAGGTATAAGCACATAGTATCATAACAAAGGCCATCCAAAAACTCCTTTTTATAAATATCTTTAAACAGCATCAAACCAATGTACAAACAGAAATGAATTATTCACCTTCGTGCCCTTTTTGCAGGTACCTTTGCCTGTGCTGACACTCCTATGAAGCGCTACCTGCGGTTTACAGCATGGCTAATGGAAGACAGCTGACTTTCAGTTGGGGGCATTTCAGATGGCCTTTTAGCACAGTGTCAACCCGCTTTTGGCCTTCAAAGCCTAACTTCAGTCTGCACCACCCCGGCAGGACGCTTAAGAAGTAATAGTAATAGTTCTAATGATGAGAGTATGGCTGTTTGAGCTGTATCCCATAGAGTTTAGTGGAATTAAAGATTAATTTATTGACAATTGTAAGATCCTGAGGATACTGGTGCTGGTGGTTGTTTCGTCTTGTGGGTCAAATAAAAACCGGGGGCTGCAGCTTAAATGTAAGGGTCTTCCATTTTAGATGGGGATGAGTAGAAACCAAAGATGTGCAGACTAGGTCATTCTAAACTGTCAGTAGTGTCCAAGGACGTAAGTATAGGTGGATTAGCCATTGTAAGTGTGGGGTTAAGTGGATGGGGTAGGGGATAGGTAGGATGATCTTTGGAAGGTCAGTGCAGACTCGATGGGTTAAATGGCCTCTTTCTGCACTTTAGGGATTCTATGAAATTCTTTCTATTAGAAGGCCATTTGTCCGAAGGATTCTTTCCTCTAGACAGCAATGTAGGTAGGGTCATTGAATTCTTAAGGATGGGTTAGATAGGTTATTCATCCACAAGAGAGTCAGTGTACCCCATCTACAGCAAGTACTGCCCAAATTCTTCAAGACTTCTGAGACAGTACCTTCCAAACCCACAATCACTTCCATCTGGAAAGACAAAGGCAGCAGGGAATGCCGCCACTTGCAAATCCCCTTCCAAACTATTCAGTATTGTGGCTTGGAAAGATATCACTGTCCCTCACTCTCACAGGATCAAATAACAGAACTCCCTCCCTAACAGTCTTGTTACAGTACCCACACCAAATGAGCAACAGCAATTCAAAAGGGCCATCTTCTCAAGGGCAGTGAGGGGTAAGTAATTAAGTTAAAGTATCGGCAAAGGTCTGTAGCTCGAGTTGTGGGTGAAGTTGTTGGCTTGCTCAGCGAGTTGGCTTGTTTATGTTCAGATGTTTCATCATAGCTTTGATTATCTGTTGATTGATGGTGATGACATGTTCTAGGGCTGTAGTTCAATGCTGGTCCATTGAGCTTAGATTCAGTGATTTTTGGCACGCAATTTTTTGTTCGTACCTGTGGAGTCGGTTATGGACATCATTGGTCGTAGCATTCTGCATCTGTTCTGTTCAGCTGTTTTATATGTCTGTGAGTTGTTGAGTGGAGGTTTGTATTTCATGCTGCGGAGAAGCACCTGGTTCCTGAGGTATTCGTGGAGGAAGTGGGTAGAGCTCAGTCAGTTGGCGAAGGTTTCCCTTGTGACAAAAGATCCGAACAAAAACAAGCCAGCTTGGCAAGCAAATCAACAACCTCATAAGTAATAAATGCCGATCAGCTGTCAAAACCAAATAAAGTAAAAACATATTACAGCAAACTTTGTATTAACTAGCACCTTATCTACTGACACTCTTGATGAACTGGCACAAATTGTACACCTCAATCTACATGATGGCCAGGTATTTGTGCTGTAAATAAAGCATAACAGCGATGAGTATACACCTTGCATTTCAGTTATAAAACTTACTGTGTGTTTTTACTTTGATTTTGGGAAGTGTGTTGATGTTTTCACGTAAAGCTTTTGACGGTTGTTGATGTCTTGAAATGTGGTTTGGTCAGGGTTTACTGCAGTTGCGGGTGCCTCTTTATTATCCGGAACATTCCATCCACTGGTGCTCTACTGGTCACGTAGATGCTGGTTAATAAAATATTTGCTGTATTTGATTAGAGAGAGATTGCAGGGTGCTGCAGTACAGAGGGATCTGAGTGTCCTCATACATGAATCACAAAATATATTAGGCACATGCAGTTATTAATAAGATAAGTAGAATGTTGGTCTTTAACATGAAGAGCAGAAAATAACATCTTGCTGCAACTGCAGAGGCCATTTGTGAAACTTCAACAAGAGTACTGTGTGCAGTTTTAGTTTCTTTATTTAAGGAGGGACATGCTTACAGTGGTTCCAGTTCAGACAAGGTTCACTTATTTGATCCCTGGGATAAAGGGTGTGTCTGTGAGGAAAAGTTGAACAAGCTGAGCCTGTATTCGTTGGAGTTTAGAAAAATGAGAAGTGGCCTTTTGAAACATACAGGAACCTGAGGGGCCTTCACAAGGTAGATGTTGAGAGGATGTTTCTGCTTTGGGTCTAGAGCTAAGAGGCAGAGTTTCAGATCCAATTAATTTAGTTTCAGAATGAAAATGTGTGTGTAGGAAGAGAGATTTGTGCTGTCTCAATTCAAATGGAGATCAGGAGGAATTTCTCCTGTCAGTGGGTCATTACATATGGAACCTGTTTCTCAAAAGGCTGTGGAAGCTGAGTGTTTAAATGCTTATATAGCAGCGGTAGATATATTATCAGTAAGCAAAGGGGTGAAAAGCTATTGAGTAGCCGGGAATGGGCACAATGACTTACTCTTGTTCCTTTGTCTTAGGTTTCTTAATATTTGCTGAGTTCCAATGTCAGTTGCAAATGCTACATCAAGTGACAATGATTTCTTAGGATAAGAGTAGAGTTGCGCTTGTTCTTTTTCCTGGGCAATGTGGCAAACGCTCACTGTAAGAATATTTGGGCATCTGAAAGCATAAAAACAGATGAGTGCAGGGCAGTGCATTTATGGTTCAAATCCCCACTTGTTTTCATTTTGAGGGCAAGGTGAATATTTTTCTTTGGAGTTGAACTGATCCAAGACTGATGCGTCTGGTGATGCAGAGATAATGGGAACTGCAGATGCTGGAGATT
Source organism: Stegostoma tigrinum (assembly GCF_030684315.1). Classification (NCBI taxonomy): domain Eukaryota; kingdom Metazoa; phylum Chordata; class Chondrichthyes; order Orectolobiformes; family Stegostomatidae; genus Stegostoma; species Stegostoma tigrinum. The sequence goes on from NC_081356.1 coordinate 75,729,052, forward strand.
CCAAGATAATAAAATGCGAGGCTGGATGAACACAGCAGGCCAAGCAGCATCTCAGGAGCACAAAAGCTGACGTTTCGGGCCTAGACCCTTCATCAGAGAGGGGGATGGGGGGAGGGAACTGGAATAAATAGGGAGAGAGGGGGAGGCGGACCGAAGATGGAGAGCAAAGAAGATAGGTGGAGAGGGTGTAGGTGGGGAGGTAGGGAGGGGATAGGTCAGTCCAGGGAAGACGGACAGGTCAAGGAGGTGGGATGAGGTTAGTAGGTAGCTGGGGGTGCGGCTGGGGGTGGGAGGAAGGGATGGGTGAGAGGAAGAACCGGTTAGGGAGGCAGAGACAGGTTGGACTGGTTTTGGGATGCAGTGGGTGGGGGGGAAGAGCTGGGCTGGTTGTGTGGTGCAGTGGGGGGAGGGGATGAACTGGGCTGGTTTAGGGATGCAGTGGGGGAAGGGGAGATTTTGAAACTGGTGAAGTCCACATTGATACCATATGGCTGCAGGGTTCCCAGGCGGAATATGAGTTGCTGTTCCTGCAACCTTCGGGTGGCATCATTGTGGCAGTGCAGGAGGCCCATGATGGACATGTCATCAAGAGAATGGGAGGGGGAGTGGAAATGGTTTGCGACTGGGAGGTGCAGTTGTTTGTTGCGAACTGAGCGGAGGTGTTCTGCAAAGCGGTCCCCAAGCCTCCGCTTGGTTTCCCCAATGTAGAGAAAGCCGCACCGGGTACAGTGGATGCAGTATACCACATTGGCAGATGTGCAGGTGAACCTCTGCTTAATGTGGAATGTCATCTTGGGGCCTGGGATGGGGGTGAGGGAGGAGGTGTGGGGACAAGTGTAGCATTTCCTGCGGTTGCAGGGGAAGGTGCCGGGTGTGGTGGGGTTGGAGGGCAGTGTGGAGCAAACAAGGGAGTCACGGAGAGAGTGGTCTCTCCGGAAAGCAGACAGGGGTGGGGATGGAAAAATGTCTTGGGTGGTGGGGTCGGATTGTAAATTTTATCCTCCGCAGGATCCACAGACTGAACACCCAGTTCCACTCAGCTTTACTGGACACCAAAAATCGTAAGTACAACCAACTCACTGGCCCCTGCCACCCACAAGAGGATTCCTGCGCCTCCCAAATCCCGACTCTGTCCCTGCCCCTCCCCCACCATGCACCCGCCGCCATTGACCATGAGGACACGGCCGGAGACCCCACCGATGACGTCACATCGGCCTCCGCCGGCCACAGAACTTCCGGAACCGCTGCTGCAGTCACCACCTCCACGTCCAGGTACTACAGCCCACACACCACCCTCACATCAGCTGCTGCCGCCCACCCCGATCCTCCCACCGCCGACGGAACCCCGCCCACGGTCGACGCCGACGGAACCCCGCCCACGGCCGACGCCGACGGAACCCCGCCCACGGCCGACGCCGACGGAACCCCGCCCACGGCCGACGCCGACGGAACCCCGCCCACGGCCGACGGAACCCCGCCCACGGCCGACGACATCATCGCTCCGCCCACAACCTCCACAGCCTGCAACCCCAGAGGAGACAGCCACCCTGAGCCCTGCCGAATCTTCACCATCCCCCCAGACCTCCCACTGACTGAGGACGAACGGTCAGTCCTGAGCAAGGGGCTCACCTTTGTCCCCCTACAACCACACATCAACGAGTACCAGTCACGGTCGGACATAGAGCAGTTTTTCCGCCGTCTTCGCCTGCATGCCTACTTCTTCAACCGGGAACCCAACCCTCCTTCCACTGACCCCTTCACCCGCTTCCAACACAAGTCCTCCTCCTGGACACCACCCCCAGGCCTCCTACCCTCCCTCGACCTCTTCATCTCCAACTGCCGTCGAGACATTAACCGCCTCAACCTCTCCACCCCTCTCACCCACTCCAACCTCTCCCCCGCAGAACGGGCAGCCCTCCGCTCCCTCCGCTCCAACCCCAACCTCACTATCAAACCCGCGGACAAGGGTGGCGCAGTGGTAGTATGGCGTACTGACCTCTACATCGCCGAGGCCAGACGCCAACTCTCCGACACCACCTCCTACCGCCTCCTCGATCATGACCCCACACCCGAGCACCAAACCATCATCTCCAACACCATTCATGACCTCATCACCTCAGGGGACCTCCCACCCACAGCCTCCAACCTCATTGTTCCCCAACCCCGCACAGCCCGTTTCTATCTCCTTCCCAAAATCCACAAACCTGCCTGCCCTGGTCGACCCATCGTCTCAGCCTGCTCCTGCCCCACCGAACTCATCTCCACCTATCTGGACTCCATTTTCTCCCCTTTGGTCCAGGAACTCCCCACCTATGTCCGTGACACCACCCACGCCCTCCACCTCCTCCAGGACTTCCAATTCCCTGGCCCCCAACACCTCATATTCACCATGGACGTCCAGTCCCTGTACACCTGCATTCCGCATGGAGATGGCCTCAAGGCCCTCCGCTTCTTCCTGTCCCGCAGGCCCGACCAGGCCCCCTCCACCGACACTCTCATCCGCCTAGCGGAACTCGTCCTCACACTCAACAACTTCTCTTTTGACTCCTCCCACTTCCTACAGACTAAGGGGGTGGCCATGGGCACCCGCATGGGCCCCAGCTATGCCTGCCTCTTTGTAGGTTACGTGGAACAGTCCATCTTCCGCACCTACACAGGCCCCAAACCCCACCTCTTCCTCCGGTACATTGATGACTGTATCGGCGCCGCCTCTTGCTCCCCAGAGGAGCTCGAACAGTTCATCCACTTCACCAACACCTTCCACCCCAACCTTCAGTTCACCTGGGCCATCTCCAGCACATCCCTCACCTTCCTGGACCTCTCAGTCTCCATCTCAGGCAACCAGCTTGTAACTGATGTCCATTTCAAGCCCACCGACTCCCACAGCTACCTAGAATACACCTCCTCCCACCCACCCTCCTGCAAAAACTCCATCCCCTATTCCCAATTCCTCCGCCTCCGCCGCATCTGCTCCCACGATAAGACATTCCACTCCCGCACATCCCAGATGTCCAAGTTCTTTAAGGACCGCAACTTCCCCCCCACGGTGATTGAGAACGCCCTTGACCGCGTCTCCCGCATTTCCCGCGACACATCCCTCACACCCCGCCCCCGCCACAACCGCCCCAAGAGGATCCCCCTCGTTCTCACACACCACCCTACCAACCTCCGGATACAACGCATTATCCTCCGACACTTCCGCCATTTACAATCCGACCCCACCACCCAAGACATTTTTCCATCCCCACCCCTGTCTGCTTTCCGGAGAGACCACTCTCTCCGTGACTCCCTTGTTCGCTCCACACTGCCCTCCAACCCCACCACACCCGGCACCTTCCCCTGCAACCGCAGGAAATGCTACACTTGTCCCCACACCTCCTCCCTCACCCCCATCCCAGGCCCCAAGATGACATTCCACATTAAGCAGAGGTTCACCTGCACATCTGCCAATGTGGTATACTGCATCCACTGTACCCGGTGCGGCTTTCTCTACATTGGGGAAACCAAGCGGAGGCTTGGGGACCGCTTTGCAGAACACCTCCGCTCAGTTCGCAACAAACAACTGCACCTCCCAGTCGCAAACCATTTCCACTCCCCCTCCCATTCTCTTGATGACATGTCCATCATGGGCCTCCTGCACTGCCACAATGATGCCACCCGAAGGTTGCAGGAACAGCAACTCATATTCCGCCTGGGAACCCTGCAGCCATATGGTATCAATGTGGACTTCACCAGTTTCAAAATCTCCCCTTCCCCCACTGCATCCCTAAACCAGCCCAGTTCATCCCCTCCCCCCACTGCACCACACAACCAGCCCAGCTCTTCCCCCCCACCCACTGCATCCCAAAACCAGTCCAACCTGTCTCTGCCTCCCTAACCGGTTCTTCCTCTCACCCATCCCTTCCTCCCACCCCCAGCCGCACCCCCAGCTACCTACTAACCTCATCCCACCTCCTTGACCTGTCCGTCTTCCCTGGACTGACCTATCCCCTCCCTACCTCCCCACCTACACCCTCTCCACCTATCTTCTTTGCTCTCCATCTTCGGTCCGCCTCCCCCTCTCTCCCTATTTATTCCAGTTCCCTCCCCCCATCCCCCTCTCTGATGAAGGGTCTAGGCCCGAAACGTCAGCTTTTGTGCTCCTGAGATGCTGCTTGGCCTGCTGTGTTCATCCAGCCTCGCATTTTATTATCTTCGTCTGGTGATGCAGTTGTGGTTCCAAATGAATTGTAACCAAATACTGGTCCAAAGTACAATGATCTGTTTAGGTTTGAACATCCAGTCAAGCTCGACAATGAGAACTGAGAGTCAGCCCCATCTCTAGGTTCAGACGTTCTTCAGTGCCAGATAACCCTACAAGCTGATGCATGAGGGTAGAAGTAATTTTTGCTAGTTAAACAACAACAATGCTTTGGAATAACTTGGGGCTCCCTAAAGTTTAATTCTGTTAATTCCGTTAACTGGTTGTTGTCACTACAGAAATAAATAACATTGTATGTTTAATTTTACACTTTCCAAACATATAAAAGCTGACTGGTGCAATTACTATCTAAATGTATTTATGATTTATTTCAGTGAAACATTGCTCTTTTACAAGCTAAAGCTAATGCTTTTCCTTCTCCTATCCGGAGGTTTGCTTTGATAACTTTGATAAATTCTTTAGCTGGAGACAAAAGAATTCAATGAGTAATGCAATTGACATTGATTCTCCCCTCTGTAAATAAAGAGATTGTTAAACAAATAGGTCAGCATTATAACCCATTAATTTCCTCTTGGGAAATCAGTATGGGATTCTCACAAATGGGATGAGAAATTGGACTTGGTAGCACCCATCTTTTTGCACCTGAAAAATATTTTCGCTGAATGTTATGATATTTTGGCTAAGTGTCAACTTCAGTGAGTTTCATGAAGGTTTCTCAGTGTGAAGTTTAGAAAGATTTCTTTTTGTATCAGCTGAAACTCGCCTCATTAACTAATTTTGTTAACTACTTAATTAACTATTGTCCCTATATCCCTATGGTACCTCTCTCACTCAATGTCAGCTCTATTCTACCATATCCCCACAGCCAGAATAATATGTCATTCACCAGATATCACAGAATAAACCTAGCAACCCCAGTGTAAGTGCCATCTTCAAATAGCAGACCAAGCATTGGCATTACAGAGTTGCCTTTCACCAACAAAGTGATTTCATATCAGTCCCAAACACATGTCGTTCATGGCACTCTGCTGACATCTCTAATTCTTCCTGTCACAAAGGTGCTGGTTTTTTGTCCTAGTTGTTTTCTAACCACAAGGCCTCAGAGTTGACCTGTCCTCAACCACATCCCGCTCTATCACCCTCTCTAAATCCCCACTACACATTCCCTAGTGCCCACTGCAGAGCAGCACCTTATCTGCAGAGGCTACATTTTGTCCCCCACAACCCAAACTAAAGGCTGGCATGCTGGCCAACAATTATTTTAGATTTCACTATTATCTGCTACACCCCACTATCATCTACTCAACTGACTGTCAATCACGTTTTGTCTGGCTTGCAGTAACTGACACAGCTAAGCTCTATCATGTGCAAGGAAAGCTTCCCCCTCCTCAATGTCTTCATTCTGTTCCTCAGAAGACTGTTCCCGTTCTCCTAGTTTTTCAGCATCCAGCATATCACCCTATTGCCTGCCCCAATTGTAAAGCGCACAGCATGCTAAAGTGGTGAGGTACATGCTGTCTCGATGGCTTCTGCAGATGCTCCAAATAGTGATACAGCATCTTCAGCAGCCCTGGTCCCCAAAACCAGCCTTGTAAGGCACCTCAACTCTCAAACCCAGTAGCAGGTACATGAAAGTGCCCCAGGATGGAGGAGTTGTTGTTCCTGCCACGATAGCTAGCACATATCTCCAGGAAGTGAAACCCATGACCACCAGAACATGAATAGAATGGAAACCCTTTCTGTTGATGAACCCCAGAGCATTGTGCTTTGGCCCTCTCAATGCAATTATGTCCTGCCAATAGCACTCTTTGGGTAGACCTTTGGGAAGCCAGCCACGTTTCTGAATCCTATTGGCCAGGCTACAGCTGTCACAGTCAAATGAGGTGATCCGGTGTGACCTTGCATATTGATTGTAATGGCATTAGTCCCCTGATGCATTTGTAGTCAGATGACTGATGCTCACACCCAGGTTGCTCTCTGGGAGGAGCTTGTCATACAGCTGTTTGAAGCAGCAGCCATCACCCTCACAGCCATAGAGAGATGGCAGTCCATCCCCCTACTCTTCATGCAATTCTTAGATCCCAATCCAACAGCTGGCACAGTTCCTTCACAGTATCCAGGACAGACAGAGCCTGCCTCCACTTTGCAACAATCTCATCCCAAGAAAATAGATTCGGTAGTGTAAGACACTGGTCCTCCTATGTCCCAGACCCTTCTGAAGGGGCCCTCTGAGGCTTCAACCCATGCCTGAGCTGGTTGATGCTCAGGCTGTACGGTACTTGCTGGCACTCCTGGGCTTACTGTCAAACCTGCTCCTTATGCAAGCAACAGAACAGGTTCATAGCTCAGAGAAGGCTCAGTGTGGCATGCACCATGAAAGCTGCACACACTCCTCCAAATGAAGAGACATGCTGTCAAGTGCCATGTGTCAAGTTCTCCTGGCTCTTTGGGGATAGTGACCCAATTGGTAGAGGTACTGCATAGGCCAGTGAGTATCACAGGACAGTCTCTTGTGATAGTTCTACATGCTCTGAACCACTCCCATCCATCACCACATCATCCACAGGAGTTATCACTGCATGCAGTAATGTCTGGCATTCTGCTGAAAGTACAGGTGTAGGGGGATTGTTTCTGTGCCCTGCAGTACCTTTAGAAATCTCGCGAGTGTTGATTTGGTTGTGACCAGTATCTGCCGCTTTTAAAGTTGGAGTTGATAACACTTGCTTTGTTGAGATCTCAGTGTGCAGTTTGCAATGGCCAGAGATGTGGTTAACATTGTCTGTGACCAGAATTTGAAACCCAAATACTTTCACACTGGATGAATTTCACATTTTCAATGATACAATTACAGATGAAGTGTAGCTGCCTTTTGCGACAACAAATTTGATCCCTTTTGCCTTCAGTGTCTTCACGTGCTTTTCCCTGTCAGACTGACACTGATTACGCCCACCATGAGCATTATGCCAGATATTTTCTAGATATAAGTCACCTCTAGCAAGCAGAGAGTGATGGTAGGGGGCAGAGCTTGTGGTGGACACCCTTATCATCAGGCTTGGCCACCACTAATCCCCCAAACCCAACTAAAGAGTCTCCACTTACCCTTGCACTACCCAGGCAGCCAACAATATGACCCCTTTCCCCTATAATGTGGAAGCCCATCAGATAGAGCATCACCTCCAAATTTCCTCTTTGGCCCCTGAACTCCCACATTACATTTTAATGATACCCACAGTGCTCCTGTATGCTCCCCTAGAATCACTCCAGTGCCAAAAGAGCCATTCAGCCAATTGAGTCTACACCAAACATCCAAAAAGCATCTCACCCACACAGCCCCCAACCCTATCCCTGCAACTCCATATTACCACAGCCAATCCACTCAGCCTGCCTATCCCTGGAAACTATAAATAATTTAGCATGGCCAATCCACCTAACATGAACACCTTTGTACTGTGGGAGGAAACCAGAGCGCCCAGAGGAAACCCACATAGACACAGGGAAAAATGTGAAAAGCTCCACACAGCCAGTCATCTGAAGCTAGAATTGAACCCGGGACACTTGTGCTAACCACTGAGCTACCATGCCACCAATAGCCTTCCTATAGCCTTCCATGCTCTCCCATGTGCTGCCTAACCTCCTTATAGCTCAACTATTCTCCAACTCCATCCTTGTATCCAACTCAAACACCATTCTTCCAATCTCCCTCACAGCCCCCACCCACTATTGCCACAGACCACTCATCTTTTCCCCAAAACCCTATCCCTGGCCTATTGATCAACGTCCAGATTTCCATGACTGACTGCTGTCTAGCCCCACGATGTTACACAATTTCCCTGACTGTTTATGATGGCCTGTTAGGGCTGCCCATGATAAATGCAGCAGAACAAGGCTGACAGTAGTTTGAATGCAAGGGAAAACATTTGCTTAATATAGTCTTCACATGTGAAACAACAGTGGTTCTGTAAACTCAAGGTCAGCTGCTGCTGTTAATGCACGAGACACAGGTAAGATCTTTTCACACTAATCTCTCAAATTATATAATCAATGTGTTACAATATTAAGAATAGGTTTTAGTTAAGATTCTTCAGATAATCATAGATATAGATTCTGAAGTAGTTACAGATCCACATATGTAGAAAAAAAATCACTAAAAGCATGAGAGGAAAAGATTCAAACCAGTTTCAGACAGTAAACAGAGCCCTCTTATCATTACAGGGAGGAATGAAGACAGAGACTGGCAGACACCAGATTGTGGATTGAATTAACACATTAAGACACAAGTTGTTTGCTGAAGAGTTCTAACCTGAGGTGTAACCACATAGCTTCATTAAAACTGATCAAAAATCAATATTCTTTTGTATTTCCTGTAATAAGGAATTTGAAAGGTCCCAAAGTAATAGACAAGTATCTAATTAATTGGCAGTTAACATGGTGCAGCTGGCAAATGTTAATTGAATACAGTATTCATTGTGGAAAGTTTCAAGAAGAAAGATAAGAAAGCCTGGGAAAACATCATGATGACCGGGTGTGGAACACAACTCTGCTTATCTTTTAGTCGTTCAGTGATATGATTAGTTTAATTGGAAATACACCGAAATTGCTGACGCAAACTTGAATTGTGTAAGATGCTGTATCTGAGAGCCAGTTACAGAGGAATAACTCAGCTCCGCTAACCAATGGTAATCGGGGTGGGGGTAGCTGTGTGTGCACCCTAATTTTAAACTGGACAAAGTTCAGGCATTCTGAAACTTTTTGTGTGCCTTATTTGACTGCAAAATGAAACCGTAAATCACAATAAAAATCAGCTGATGTCCTGGTTGCTAGTCAAATATTTCTCCTGACCCACATCACACCCAAATGGCTGACTGACTACGGCCCAGCCTTGGACTGTGCGCAGACTCCATCCTTGACTTGATAGTACCAGGCCCTCCTGAGTGATACAGCCTCCGCTGATTTCACAGAGGACTAACCCTCCAACCCCAACATACTTCCAGTTAAAAATCATTCAGTGTGACACTTTTTCACTCATTCACAGGCTGACAGCATTTATTGCCCATTGCTGTGGGTCTGGAGTCATATCTGGCCAGACCAAGTAAGGATAGCACTTTCCTTTCCTAAAGGACAGTAATGAAACAGATCTTTTCCCTCATCAACTTTGATTTTGTGGTCATCATTAGAGTATTTTTTTTAATTGAATTCAAATTCCGTCTTCTGCTACAGCAAGATTTGAACCCAGTTCCCCAGAATCTTACCTGGCCCCATACGTTAATAATAGCACCACTAGTCTATCACACACTCATTGCAAACTGTTGGCACGTGCTGTAGGTGTGAGAAATCAATCTTGCAGTAAGCTGTCTACTGATCAATCATTACTGACAAGCATGACCCGCAGCTTGACTTTGAGTGTGTATGTGCTAAAAAGCAATCCAATACAGCAGTACTGTGAGCATTTAGACTCTGGCTGTTGTGTTATCAGATTAAAAGGCACAGCATGGCTCGACAAGGCAGAAATGCTATGATCATGCAGATAGGAGCTAAGTGAGTGAGTGCTCAGAGGGCAAGTGAACAGCCCTGAGATGTAGCCTGGTTCAAACCCTGCGCACAATGTGTTCTCGCTGCAGCCTTTCAATGTTAGCTGCTGGTGCACACCAAAGTGCAGATGTAAAGTGCAGAAGTATCCCACAAGTGGATTGGAAAAATGCCATGAGGATTCTGGGAGGCTGGCAGAAGTTGTATTCCAGCATCCATGGATGTGAGGTGCATGCAGCTGGTATTCTTGGACTGTACCCTGAGACATGATTGCTTGATGTGCGAGATGGCAGCCCAGAGGAGCAATCAGCGAACTAAAGTTGTTAGGTACTTGCTCGGACATTTATATTGGAAATTTTTTATGTCTAGTTTCTTCACGGCAGGTGGTGCAGTAGAAAGCTGTATATTTATGAGACAAGATTAATTATTAATGGGGCTGTTAACAAGCAATAACCACACTTAATAGACAATTCACTGCTCCCTAGTGACAATCTTGTCTCAACTCTATTTGAAAATGTAATGAGTTGATCCCAGTCTCAAGAAAGGCCTTGCCCAACTTTTCATGGGACTCCCACATTTCTCTCTATAGCCCACATTATTCAGAACTCTTAGGTTCTGCTCGTGATAACTAAATGCTATAGCTTCCAGCAGAGAATATACCACCTTCAAAATTGTGCCTGGATTGTAGGAGTTATTGATTGCTGATAGCATGTCTAGCTCAAGCAAAACAGAAGTGCAACTCTTGCTTAAAGTGGAATCACTTTAATTTTAAAGGTCATTGGTGAAGAGGACTATTTCAGTTTGATAGCTGGAGGAATCTCTCCTCTCGAGTGAGATGTAGCATATGTTGAACGTCATGGAAAGTCATTCTAAGATTTACTCAGTTTCAATGCCATTTCTGATCAATGTTGATGGCAAAGTATCTGTATTGGGACTTCTGTTCTACTGTTGACTTTCTTTCAGTTCAACCACAAACTCCCTGCAAACTTATAATGATTCAACAATTCCTATTTTGGGAAAGAACACAAAAATATTACCCGAGACAGGTTTATATCCTACCTAGCCTAAGTCAGGAGCATTCTGGTGGCACACTTTTAAAATAATTAGCTATTAACTTGAAATCCCACCACACATTAATGTGCTCAACTATATCCAACAGTGTCCTTCCTTATTTGCCATTATCAGGGAAATTAAGGGGTTCTGTAATGCTCATTTTGACTTGTAAATTCTTCCACTTTCACAGATTTTGCATCACAGGACATGAAACAACTCAAAACAGACAGCAAATTGAACAAATTGGCTCTTCCCCATGCACATCAAATATGGTCATTGCAGAGCTCAAAAATAATGTGCTTAAACTAATATTAACATGGTCAACAAAGCGACTGTCTACTCCCTGTGGTCCAAGAACAATTGTCATTACTTCACAACTCAACAACCATTTTTTAAAGAGACAACAAAGTGCAGAGCTGGATGAACACAGCAGGCCAAGCAGCATCTTAGGAGCAGGAAAGCCTGTTAAGGATCTAGGCCCGAAATGTCAGCTTTCCTGCTTTTCTGATGCTCCTTGGCCTGCTGTGTTCATCGAGCTCTACACCTTGTTGTCTTGGATTCTCCAGCACCTGCAGTTCCTATTAGCTCTGAACCATTTTTTAAAGTTAATGTGTGACCAAGCTGGCTTCAGATACAACCAGCAGAGCAAAGGCACTATATTACAACTTTTAATACTCAAAGTTATATTTATGCACTGCAGAATGCTTCATCGGCTACTTTTACCACTTATTGCAGTGTTTTTTTGGAAAGATGGAGGTAGAATAAGGTTTCTGAGCCCAGGGCTCGTCTGCACTGTCTGGTTTTCTTTTCTTTCTTTTCTTCTTTTCAGTCTTGCCTCTGTCTTTTCTCTTCCATTTTGATTTACGTATTGGTCAAGAACTCAGTCATGGTGATGAATGGGCCCAGCAGTGCGGACACATGGCAGAGAGAGTTTGGTTTCCTCACAGATTCTGCATTGTCAAGGTGGTCCTAGTACCGACTCATGGCTCCTGCCGTGGAGGAGAGTTTGGGTTCCCGCCAGCGTCTACATTCAGTACAGATTCGTGGAGGTGGGTTTGGGCCCAGAACGAGACCCTGTGGCACCAGGAGTGGCTGCATCAGGAGTTGGGCCCGAAGCAGCCTCATGGCGATAGTGGATTTGCGTTTAGGCCAGTGTGGTACCTGGCAGGATGAGTGGTGTCTGCATTGGCAAGACACAGCAAAGTCTCTTTGTGGCGAGCATGTTGGGTGGAGGCAATGGTGTGAAACAGTGATGACTTTTGTTCCAGCAGCGAGAGTGCAGCAAGAGGAACACACACCAGGCCCATGGCCCATTACAGAGCACTTAACATGAAGGACTGTAAAGTTGGACACTTGCTTAATTTCTTCATTTTTCTGCCATCATATTCTATGCTTTGGTTTATTTTTCTGTGTTTTAAGATGGTGCCAGAGAGTGGCGACGCTACACAACAATTTTCACTGTATTTTTCAACAAGATATACATGACAATAAATAAATCAAACAGAATCAAACAGAAGATCATTGGTTCAGTCTTGTCAGATGTTGAGGGGTTGCTCAATCTTCTTGATGTACATGGAAGAGTCAAAGCAAATCACAATGAGCAGTTACCAGTGCTGCTCACTCTACTCGAACACAGCTTAATGTTGAACATGGGCCGTTGCACATTTGTTCCATAAACAATTGACTTCCGAGGTTACAGAGTGATCACAGTCAGGATGGTGTGTGGTTTGAAGGGAAACTTGCAGATTTCAATATTCCTGCTGTTGTTGGTAGATGGTAGAGCTCAGTAATTTGTAAGTGGAGGGCTGTAAGGGGTGAGAGCTAGAGGCAATAAAGTGTAACCAAACAACTGGGCTGAAGTCACAGAGAACCAAGGTGGCATTTTAACCAGGCCTGTCTATACTATGCTTCTGGTGGGTGGCCATCTTGAGTTTATCTCGCACCTGCCCCAGAATTTAAGTGTTGTAGCACCAAGGTGATGTGGTGAGCTTGGAAATTTCCCAACTCGAGCTATTTGCTTCAGCAACAAAAATTTGAAAGATACCTTTCAAAGCATAGCCAAACTCTGAAACCTGAGAAGCTATGAATCATGTGGTGAGAGACCCCACTCCAGCGCTCTATGCAAACATAGTCTGAGATATTCACACCCTACTTCCTGATTCAGAAACAAACTTTTGTTGAAAAAGATTGTACGTTGTCACTTAACCCTTGTGGCTCTGGATTTAAATTTCAGCACCTTTTCCCTATTCATTTAGCTCAAAGTTAAAATGAAGTAATTAGACACTCATTGTCAAATATTTCTCAAACTCCTTAAGGCCATCTCCACAGTGAAACTGAAGTTCAGAAGTGAATTGCTGCTGATGTGAGTTGCACACAAAGTAAAATCTCTGCGATTGTTTTACTTCCGCCCCCTTCTATTTATCATGGTGATGGGTCAGGACCCTTACATGTCATGGACTTTGATAGCTTTTAACTTCAAAATATAACTTTTAAAAGAAATCTGTGACAACCAAAACTTGTGTGCACGTATATGCTAAGTCATTGTGGAGGCAAAGTCCCTTCTGGGGCTCATCGAATGTTGCACTTTTCAAGTCTCAGGAAATCTCAAACAGAGAGAGAAATGTAACTGGAAACAATTATAGCTGGGCCAACTATTTTCATCCTCTCAGCAGAAGGTAACGTCTCACGGAATGTTTGTGTTTTAGCTTCCCAGAAATGTATAACAAAGAGTTAAAAAATAAACTGACAGTAACACTCATCTGTCTAGATTAACAGCCTGACATCCTGACATCTTCATGTCTGGACTAGTGTGTAATAAGGGTCACAGGTTTGTGAACATCCATTTAAACATTCCTGGCCTGCAGGTAAAAAAAGGGAAAGATATTCTGTCTCACTCTGAATGCTAGTGAGCCACTGCCGAAGTGATTCAGGACAAAAATGGGCCGACGAGCTTACAAAGGAAAGGAGCTCAAAATCGACTGTTCAACTATGAACATCAGTGTTATGGGTGATGTCTACTGCAATGGTCACAATGTTCAACTTACCATTCTTCAAGGACAATTCAGCGGCTGATCCGTATGAATTTTGTTAAAACAAAGCTTTTATGTATTTGGAATCTCCTATTATTTCTGATGTCCATATTTTTGTGTTATGCTACTAATTCTATTTGTGTCTTGCAGTTTGTTGTTAACTTTTGTTGATTCAAGAAAGCCTAAGCAAAAATTATTCTGTTTAAAACATATGTTCATTTAGGTCTGGAGGAAAGTTATCCTCAAGCGAAGGCATCCTATTCAAAATTAACATTGACTAACCAAAGGGGAGGCTGGAGGGGAGTCAGTTCACCCCTCCTCACCCAGGTCATTAATAGCTTGAGGTTTCCCATCTGGAATTGCAAGAACAAGGGGAAACGTGACTGAAAAACACTCCATGCAACCATTCATGTGATATAGTCCTCACCAATAGGGCCAACATTTGTTACTTGTTGCTAGTTCCCATTGAAAAGGTGGTGGTGAGCTGCCTTCTTGAACTGCTGTAGCCCATCTGGTGTAAATGCACATGTGATGCTACTAGGGAGGGAATTCCAGGAAATTTTGACCTAAAGGAACGGTAGCATATTTCCAAGTTTGGATGGTAGTAACTGGAGGAAAGATTGCAGGTGATAGTATTCCCATGTATCGGCTGCTCTTGTCTTTCCAGATGGAAGTGGTAATTGGTTTGAAAGATGCTGTCTAAGGAGCCTTGTTGAATTTCTGCAGTAGGTGGTGACACTGCTGCCAATAAATGTTTGTGGTAGAGGGAGTGGATGGTTATGGATATGGTACCAATCGAGTAAGACTGCTTTGTTCTGAAAGGTGCTCAGCTTCTTGAGTGTTGTTGGAGCTGCACTTATCCACATAATTGGGAGTATTCTATCACACTCCTGAATTGTGCCTTACTGATAGTTGACAGGATCTGGGGAGTCAGACGGGAATTACTCGCTGCAGGAATCCTCGACTTTAACTAGCTTTCATAGCCACAGTAATCATGTGACCAGTTTCTAGTCAGGTTTAAGGATTTAAAATTGTCACTTTGTCCAACCATTTAAGCACTCTTGTGGCACTGTGGTAGTGTCCCCATTTCTGAATCTGGAGGCCCAAGTTCAAGTAGTACCGACTCCACAGTAAGACCACCTCCATTTCTTATACTAGAGAACAGATTTCTTTTCATGGAGCTGTTTTCTAATTACAGAATCATAGAGCATAATGGAGACCATATGAGTTGTGTTGCCTGTACTCATTCTGTGAATGATTGATCCAATTTGTCACATGCCCTTGATCTTTCCCCATTCTTCAAAAATGCTTTTCTTCTCTGTTGTTATTCCAATTTCCTGTCGAATGTTACTATTGACTTTGTTTCAATTACAATTTTAGGCAGTGTATTCCAGTTCATAATAAAGTATTGTGTAAAGGCTTTTATTTTTCCTCATGTTACCTCTGATTTTTCTGTTAATTACTTTTGAAGGGTGGTTAATAAATTCGAAAATTCACCTTGCCAGTTCTGGAGAGAAGTGGGTTAGATTCTTCACTGATTCAGAGGTAGACCATTTATATCACAGCATCAATCTGTCAAGAGTTCTAATAGCCATCGTGCTGATCTGATCTGACTTGTCATGTTAAGCTGGTTAGCAGTTGCCCACAAGATAAAGATAATGACGGTGTGGTGAATTTATAGATCCTTGTGCAACTGCAGTTTAGAGGCAATGACTGAACTTTTATTTGTTCAAGATGGTCATTAACTGCCAGTATATGGCACAAATGTTATTCTCCAATGATTAACAAGAAGGAAAAAAGGAGCATAAAAATCATTGGAACTCTCACCTCTAAATCGTATGCTATCCTGACATGGATGACTTTCAATATTGGATCAGTCGGAATCTCTAGTTAAAACTATTGTAAAAAGCATCACCCCAAATATTTCAAGAGTTAAAATATTAGTTTCAGTACAACCGCTTAATGAACAATTAAGAAGGGACAATAAATGCAGATCTAGGACTTAGCACTGAGGTGAAGAATGGGGCATTTGGCCCTTGAGCCTGCTCCACCATTCCATAAAACCAATGCTGATCCAGTTATGGTCTCTGCTTCATTTTCTTGTCTGCACCCCATAACCCTTGACCCAGTTTTCCAACAATTATTTATCTAAATCAAGCTTGAACACATTTAAACATCAGTTCTCTACCGCCATTTCGAAGATGACAATGCACACTTTCAAGAACAAATGAATTTAAAGCAGACATTCTTATAACTTTGTGTTTGTATTTTGTGAAATTCATTACTATTTTACAGATGCCTTTTTTTAACATCTCTTTTTCAAAACAAAAATCAGCATTAAAATTATTTTTCCAGGATCTTTTAACTGAGTGCGTGAAGGAATGAGTCAACCTACAGAAATTAATATGAAAACTTCAAATGATGCATAGCTATGAATAATTTACTGATAATCTTTAACTGGGAATTATCAATGACATGAGAATAGATTAAGATAAATGAAATGCTGCAACATTAAATTCAATATTATAATCCATGGGTTTAAATTCAATTTTCTGAGATTTCACAATTTCACTAAAGCTTTTTCTGTCTTGGATCTGTGTAGCTAACCTGCAGTTTATTGACTCCATCAATCTCTGCCAGTTGTGTATGACTCAGAGGCTACATATTTTAAATAGGTTTATTAGGGCAGAAAATTATGTGCATGGACAATCTTAATTTCACATTATCATGATATAAATAGTAGGATAAATTACTTGTCCATTTCATCATAATGTTAGAATTTGCAGAAATTCTTCAAAGCCCTACTAGGATGCCTTTAGAGGTTTATGACTCCCTGACATTGCCAAAGTTACTGGCAACATAAGCTAAGTACCATTCCTACTACCGAAGGATTTAATTTTCATTTGTTCTCTGATGGCAGGGCAATAATTTCTGTGTTAATCCTGTTGCTAAAGGTTGTTGGGACATTTAAAGGACACATCCAATGATGAACTGAGAGTAGTTCAAACGTGTCAATCAACTTCTAGAAGCAAAATGACAGCCTGCTGTTATTGGCCAGTAAGGGCACTTCCCAGCTGTTGGGGTAGCCATCAATGCAACAAAATTATTCCTGTTTCAACTTTAACAAAACTGCTCATTTAGTGTTGATTTAAGTTAGGCCTGTCTCGAGCAGACTTGCATAAAGCATTAAAAAGGGCAGTTCCTATAGCATAAAGAGTGACAGGCTTCTTGGTTTGCACTCTCCAGAGTGCAGCATCATATCACAAATTGGTTCCTCATTCAACATTTCCCATGCTACATGAGGTCACCACAATGCCTTCATGTCAACAATTATTTTCTGGATTTGCCAGGTGGAGTTACAACCAGATGCCGGAAGGATATCTCTTGTGTCCTTTTTTTAAAATTAATCACAAAGAGCTGTGATTAGCTTAAACATCCTCTTGTTATTAATTCTGTTAATTTTTTTTCCAAGGTTTTGTTTAACTATACAACTGTGGAACTCCCTTGGAGATTCTAATTAGTTAATCATCACATCATTACAAAACATCCTAGATTGTTGATTGTAATTTGGTCCTTAATTCAGTGCAGTGGCAATGCCTGGGCTCAGTAATTCCCATGTTCTTTAGTGTTTAACTGTGCCTCTATAAAGTACTTTGGGATGTTTAAGGTTAGACAATTTAGAGAAAGAACTTGCATTTTGCAATCTCAGAAAACCTAAAAGCAAGTGTAAACAAGTATGGTTGTCAATTTGCATGTAGCAGAATCCCCCCAAAAAACTGTTAATTTGCTGCTGCCTTTGGTTTAGAGATAAATATTGCTGAGGCCATGTCAAGGGTTCTCTTGCTTATCCCTGATCCCATAAATAGTGCATGGGAGCTTCATTCACCTGGGAGAACATTGTCAGTTTAACATCTATGGAATGAAAACAATATAGTTCTCCTTTTGAAGAACACCAGGGTATTAACCTGAACAAAGTCCATGGACTATGGATAGACCGTAGTATGTTTTGATTGAGAGCTGAGAGGAATTGGCAGGTCATGTTGTGGGTGTACAGAACATTAGTTAGACCAAATTTGGAAGACTGTGTTCAATTCTGGTCTCCTTGCCAGAGGAAAGATGCTCTTAAACTTGAAAGGGCTCAGAAAAGATTTTCAAGGATGTTGCCAGGGTTGGAGAGTATGAGCTAAAGGGAGAGGCTGAATAGGCTGGGGTTATTTGCCCTGGAATGTCAAAGGCTGAGGAGTGATCTTATAGAGTTTTATAAAACCATGAAGGGCATAGATAGGGTGAATAGTCAAGGTCTTTTCCCCAGAGCAGGGGTGTCCAAAACTACAGAGCATAGGTTTAAAGTGAGAGGGGAAAGATTTAAAAGACAACTTTTACATGCAGAGGGCAGTACGTGTATGGGATGAACTGTCAGTGGAACTGGTACAATTACATTTAAGAGGCATCTGGAAATGTATATGAATAGGAAGGGATGAGAGGGTTTGGGACAAATTCTGGCAAATGGGGCCAGATTAATTTAGGGTGTCTGGTCAGTATGAACAAGTTGGACCGAAAGGTCTGTTTCCAGGCCGTACATCTCTATGACTGTATGGCTCCAGCAGTCACTGAGCCTTTGCTGATACTCATATACAAGTTTCTGCCACTTTTGTCAATGCTCCTCTCTTCAAATGAGAGCACACATCATTTTTGATGATAATCTGAACTTTTTTTTTAATCAATTAAATGACAATGTAACCACCTGCGGCCTTTCAGTTGTTTCAGTGGCAGGAGTCCAGGAGGAAGCGCGGGGTAAGCTTCCACCCATTAAATTTGGGAGTTAACTGCAGATGGGAATACTGGACCCACAGATCTTGACAATGTCCCACAGGTATGAGGCACTTGCTCCCTATGTGGATGAGGAATAGGGCTGTAGGAAGGATGAATCAACTGGCCATAACACCATGGTCCAGGAGGCCATTCAAGAGGGGGGGAGCAAAAAGACAGATTGTAGTTGCACAGGATTCCATCATCAGGGGATGGACAGTATCCTTTGAGAGCAGGATAGGGAATCCCGGAGGGTGTGTTGCCTGCCTAGTGCCAGGATATGACACATCTCTGACCGGCTTGAGAAGATACTAGAGAGGGAGGGGGAGGACCCAGTTGTTGTGGCCATTTAGGTACCAACAACATAGGCAGGACTAGGAAAAAAGACCTATTTTGGGATTATGAAATGCTAGGAACAAAATTAAAAAAAAACAGGTCAAGGGTCATAATCTCTGGATTACTGCCTGAGCTCCCTATGCAAATTGGCATAGGGAGGCAAGGATCAGAGAAGTAAACACATGGCCAGGAGTGGTGTGAGAAAGAGGATTTCCTTTTCCTGGGGCACTGCATCAGTTCTGGGACAGGAGGGATCTATACCGCTGGGATGGACTCTGCCTGAACAGGGCTGGGTCCAGTGTTCGTGTGAAAAGGGTAAATAGGGTGGCTAATAGGGCTTTAAACTAGTAAGTAACGGGGGAAGGGAGAAGCACGAGTAGAGGGAGAATAACAATAAATATAAGGCAAAACAGCAGGTTAGCAGGTGATGAGGAAGTTTCAACTCCATGGAAAATTAGGAAAAATGTTAAAGGGAAGGAGAACTCAAGAGCTGTTGGTAATGGAGGTGATAGGACCCAAAAAGAAGATGTAAAAACTGGCATGAGGGCACTTTATCTGAATGCTCGGATCATTCGAAACAAGGTGGATGAGTGGACGGTGCAAATCATGGCAAGTGGGTGTGATTTAGTGGCCATTACAGAGACATGGTTACAGGATGGTCATGACTGGGAGTTAAATATCCAGGGGTATCAAACTGTTCGGAAGGACAGACAGGAAGGTAAGGGAAGGCGGTGTTGCTCTGATTTTTAAGGATGATATCAGGGCAATAGTCAGAGATGATATAGGCTGTACTGAACAAAACGTTGAATCCATTTGGGTGGAAATTAGGAATAGCAAGGGGAAGTAGTTACTGATAGGTGTGGTCTATAGGCCACCAAATAATGACATCATGGTGGGGTGGGCAAGAAACGTAGAAAAAGCTAATGCATGTAAAAATGGTACAGCAATTAGCATGAGGGATTGTAATCTACATATCGAATGGTCAAATCAGATCAATCATGGCAGCCTTGAGGAGGGGTTCATTGAACGCATCTGCAATAACTTCGTTGAACAATATGTAATGGAACCTATGAGGGAGCAAACTATCCTAGATCTAGACCTGTGTAATGAGACAGGAATAATTAATGATCTCACAGTTAGGGATCCTCTCAGAAGGAACGATCACAGTATGGTCGAATATAAAATGCAGATGGAGCGTGAGAAGGTTAAATCCAGTACCTGTGTCCTGTGCTTAAACAAAGGAGACTATGAAGGAATGAGGAAGGAGTTAGCTAAGGTAGAAGGGGAGCACAAACTTTATGGTGGGTCAATTTAGGAACAGTGGAGGACTTTCAAAACAATTTTTCACAGTGCTCAGCAGAAGTATACTCCAGTGATAAGGAAGAACTGTTGGAAAAGAGAGAGCCAGCCATGGATGTCTAAGGAAATAAAGGTAAGTATCAGACTGGGAAAAAAAAAATACAAAAAAACTAAGAGTAGTGGGAAACCAGTAGACTGGGAAATCTTTAAAGGCCAACAGAACACCACAAAAAAAGTTATAAAGGAAAGCAAGATAGATTATGAGAGTAAACTAGCTCAGAATTTATAAAAACAGGCAGCAAAAGTTTCTATAAATATGTAAATTGTAAAAGAGTGGTGAAGGTAAACATTGGTCCTTTAGAGGGTAAGAAGGCCAATTTAATAATTGGGAATGAGGAAATAGCCGAGACAATATACAGTTATTTTGTGTTGGTATTTACAGTGTTTACACCAAGTAAGAAAATAAACTGCTTTGAATGGAAGCTGGAGTCAAGTCTCATTACTAGGTAAGTAGAAATAAAAATTTCTACAACGGGACTGCTATAGACGATCTTGTCAAAAGCTGGCTGCCCAGTGAAATTCATCAACATGAAATTCATCAACTCCTCCACGAAAAATGTCAGCAACAGTCCTCAGCAACTGCAATATGATAGAATCCTTTGAGTTCAAGCAGGAATGTGTCATTGCCCCATCGTTCTTTCTGTTTTCATCACAATCATTCTTCCCCTTGCCAAGAGCACTTTGTATCAGTCTTCACAGTCGAAGGCATGAGTAATGTCTCAGAAATTCAAGGAAGTCAGGGGGCAGAGCTGAGTATGGTGGCCATCACCAAGGAGAATGTGCTAGAAAAACTGAATGGCCTGAAGGTGAATAAATCACCAGGACCAGATGGACTGCACCCAAGAGTTCTTAAGGAGATAGCTGAAGAGATAGTGGAAGTGTTGGTGGTGATCTTTCAGGAATCACTAGAGTCAGGGATAGTCCCAGAGGAATGGAAAATTGCTAACGTAACACCACTCTTTACAAAGGGAGTAAGGAAAAGACTCAAAATTAAAGGCCAATTAGCCTAACCTCAGTCATAGATAAGATTTTAGAGTCTAATGTGAAGGATGAGATTTCTGTATACTTGGAAGTGCGTGGTAAAATAGGGCAAAGTTAGCATGGCTTCATCAAAAGAAGGTCATGCCCGACAAATCTGTTAGAATTTTTTGAGGAAATAATGAGCAGGTAAGACCAAGGAAAGCCAACGAATGTTATCTACCTGGACTTCAAGAAGGCATTTGACAAGGTGCCGCATAAGAGGCTGCTGAGTAAGATAAGGTCCCATGGTGTTAGAGGCAAGGTGCTAGCATGGATAGAAGATTGGCTGTCTGGCAGAAAGCAGAGAGTGGGGCTAAAGGTGTCTTTCTCTGGATGGCAGCTGGTGATAAGTGGTGTTCTGTTGATGAATGTTGGGGCCACAACTTTTCACTTTATTCTTTAATGATCCGGAAGGAACTGAGGGCATTCTGGCTCAGTTTGCAGATGGTATAAAGATAGGTAGAACGACAGGTAGTATTGGGGAAACAGGGAGGCTGCAGAAGGATTTTGGCAGATTAGGAGAGTGGGCAAAGAAGTGGAAGGTGAAGTACAATGTGGGAAAGTGTGAGGGCATGCACTTTGGTAAGAAGAATAAAAGCATGGACTATTTTCTAAATGGGGAGAAAATTCAGAAGTGCAAAGAGACTTAAGATTTCTAGTCCAGGATTCTCAAGGTAAACTTGCAGATTGAGTCAGTAGTCAGGAAGGCAAATGTAACTTTGGCATTTATTTTGAGTGGGCTTGAATATAAAAGCAGGGATATACTTCTGAGTCTCTAGAAGGTTCTGGTCTGGCCACATTTGGTGTATTGTGTGCAGTTTTGGGCCCCATATCTAAGGAATGATGTACTGGCTCTGGGCCGGGTTCAAAGGAGGTTCACAAGAATGGCCCCAGGATAGAAAAGCTGAACATGTGAGGAACGTTTGAGGGCTTTGGGTCTATACTCAATGGAGTTTAGAAGGATAAGGGGCATCTAATTGAAATTTACAAAATATTGAACAGCCTGGACAGAGTTGATGTTGGGAAGATGTTTCCATTGATAGAAGTCTCAGAACTGAAGGCACAGCCTTAGAGTAAAAGGGAAGACCTTTTAGAACAGAGATAAAGAGGAACATCTTTAGCCAGAAAGTGATGAATGTATGGAATTCACTGCCACAGAAGGCTGTGGAAGCCAGGTCACTGAGTATATTTAAGATGGAGAGAGATAGGTTCTTGATTGTCAAGGGGATCAAAGGTTATGGGGAGAAAGTGGGAGAGTGAGGTTGAGAAGTTTATTAGCCATGATTGAATAGCAGAGCGGACTCAATGGGCTGAATGACCTAATTTCTGCTCCTGTGTTTTACGGTCTTACTAAGCCTCCCAGTGGTGTGAACATTGGCTACAGGACGGTGGAATACTTTTCAACCTCAACTGGTTCAAGTTCAAGAAGAAAATGACACTGACCTCACTTATAGAACTTCAGTGTGCATATGACAATGTCAACTCTGCTCTCTCGAAGAGAATCTTCAAACCTTACTTAATATCTTTGCAGAAGCATCCCGAAAAGTTGGTCTCAGCCTCAACCTGCAGAAGACTCAAATCCTTTACCAACACACCCCAAGCCATGTTCTGACCTGTTCTTCCATTAAGATCAATGGAGAAATCCTTCTAAACTTGGAACATTTCCACCATCTGGGAAGTTACCACTCAGGTGAGGCTGACATTGATGTGGAAATTCAATATTGTATCCATCTCTGAGCACCACCTTGGGACACTGAAGGATGAGTGTCTTTGATGACTGTGGCACCCATGCTGAGGCGAAGATCCTTCTGTATTAGACAGGCATCCTTCTGTCTCTTCTAAGTTACTTCAAAAGTTGAATTTCATATTGATACCGCCTCAGGGCCTTGATAAGTACCATGAACATTGTTTTAGACAGATTTTCCACAGCAGCTGGAGGGACAGGCACACTAACATCAGTGTTGTTGAAGGATCTAACAGGGCCGGCATTAAGGTCAGGATCATCTGAAACCAACTCTGCTGGGCTGGCCATTTGCCGAGGATGCCTGAGGTCTGATTACTAAAGCAAATTGTCATCCAGTTCAAGGAAAGCACTTGAACAAGACAAGGACAAAGGAAGCATTTCAAAGACTCCCAGAAGTTTTCCCTCAAGAGATGCAACACAGATATCAACGCATCAGAGACCCTCATTCATAAAAACAAACATGCCTTAGAGGAAACTACTGTATGGAAAAGGAACTGGAGAAAGGATTGCCAATGTTTTTGAGGCCAAGGGCCATTTCCACCACCAGGAAACATACGCCAAATGCATGGTGGGAAATGTGGCTCTAGGATCAGACTTACCAGCCACACAACGACCTATAGAGCCCTTGGCCAGTGAAACAGAATTTCCTAAGTAGGCAATCATACTTGTTAGTGAATAGCTGCTGACAAAGACAGGTAGTGGCAGTTCGAAAACAAATAACTTTTTTTTCTGATAACTTTTGTCTTACACTGTAGCCAAGCTGATGTAGTTGAGTTCAGCAACATTAGGAACATGAAGATATGCAATTGTTGGTGAAAAAGGAATTTGGATTGAAATTTCCGGCATCTTACGTAATGAGCTATCTAGACTGCCTGCTTTGTGCCTCTTCCTTCTCCTTGTATTCCTGTTCCTCAGTCATCCACAGCATAGTTGTGCAACATGTTCCCAGAAATCTTGATAAACATCCTGCTAAGTGCTTCAGGGGTCTTTCTGAACAGTAGAATTTGCATAAGCATTGTTTCATGCTATATCTGCTGATGGCACTGAATTAGTTAATGTTCACATCATATTGAGCTCCAACTAAACTGATGGTACATCACAATCTTTGGGTTGAAACAGTTGGGTTCTGCATGAGTACTTCCAAGGAGCAGATGTTTTCTGTACAGCTCCTGAGAGTCTTTAGTAATTATGTCTGATTAACAACATAAATTGTATCTATTTCTACTAAGCAATAAACTCATTTATGTCAGACAAGTGCTTCTTCTGTTCAGGCTCACTAGTAGTCATCTTCTCCCGCTGTTTATTAGATAGCCATAGGCCCAGCATAGGGAAAGAAGTATTTGTGGCACCAGATTACTCCCATAAGAATATCAAATACTGACAGCATTAATATCTGAAAATACAATATGGTCATTCGTGGCAGACATACAGAATCCCTTTGACCCCAAGGATAACAGAAAAGATTTTTTGAAGAAAAGTGAATTCACCACATTAAGATTATTGTTGCTGTTGGAAGGTATAGACAGATAGTCAGTCAGTTACTGAAATGTGGTTAAAAAATCACGAGACCTTGGTATTTCTGGCTAAGTTGCCATTTATTTCTCATCCCTGAAGGCAGTTAAGAATCAAGCACATTGCGATGGGCTTGGAGTCACATCCATGCCAAAACAGGCAAGGGCAGCAGGTTTTACTTCCTTGAAGAACACTGACGAACCTGATGGATTTTTACAATAATTGACAGCGGTTTACATGGTCACCATTAGGCTAGCCTTTTAATCTGGATTTTTGTTTATTGAATTCAAATTTCACCGTCTGCAGTGGTGGGATTTGAACCCACGTTCCCAGAACATTTGTTTCAATGAAGGGTCACTGGACTCAAAATGTTAACTTTGTTTTCTCTCTGCAGATGCTGCCAAACCTGCTGAGTTTCTCCAGCATTCTGTTTCTGCTCCCCAGAACGTTACCATGGTGGGCTGAATTGTTAGCCTAGCAACAATACCACTACAACACCTCCCCTAAGTAGTAGCAGAGTTGGAACAGGAACCAAGTGAATTTAGCAGTCCAAAGACAAAATTTCACCAAGGAGATGATAGGAGACATGGACACAACAGTGGAGGAAGTGAACTGGAGGAAGTGAAAAAGCCAGTCGTACTGAGTTGAAGGCAAAGCCCTTAGTGAAGGAAGGTCTGTGGGAAGTGAGGAAGTCTCCAGAAGTAATGTTAGATATCCCTGAAAGAAAACAGTGAAAACTATGAAATGACATAAAGAGTAGAAAAGGAAAACAGGGAGTAACAAAAAAGAACCCTCTCCTCACCAAAATCAGCACTGTCATTATCACAAGTAGGCTAGACAGAGACACCTACAAGAGAGTGAAAGGGCCAGAATAATATTTTATGCTGGGCTAGAGCATTGGGATGGCTTCAGAATTTATTTAAGATGGTTAAAAAAAAAAGCAAATTTAGAGAAATTTGGGCAATACAGTTTAAAGAATAAAAATCAGAAGAAATTTCAAATTTAATGGACCGATTCTCAATATTTAGATGATGATTCCAAAAGGAGGATTTATAAAGGCAACAGTCACAGAACTTTATTTAAAAATTTATACATTGGAAGTTTGTACATTGGAAGTACACAGAGCTCAATATGAAAGAGAAATTTCTTTAGAATGGATAACTGAGGTATCCATAGGGGAAAATTTGTGATGCCAACGATGAAAATGAAATCAAGACGTGTGCAGGCTCAAAGGGGGACAGTGTTGATTGTGACTTAAATAAATCACTTTTGGTCAAGAGTGCAACTTATACATACATATGCCCTTAACAGTAATTCCACTTGCATCAGCTATCCTCAGAACCTATTTATGCCACTGAACATCTCATTACTTTGAAGCATGGTTCAATGTCACTGTCCTGCCAGACAGATACTGTAGCAGAAGAATCAGAAATTACCATCTTTCGCGATGAGGATAGGTGACGCAAGTGGAATTACTGTTAAGGGCATATGTATGTATAAGTTACACTCTTGACTATAAGTGATTTATTTAATTCACAATCAACACTGTCCCCCTTTGGGTCTGCACACATCTTGATTTCATTTTCTTTAAAGAGTATAAAGGGACTTCAAATGCCACCTAGAAAATAACCAGTTCAGAAACACACTGTTGTCAGCCAGCCAGTCAAAGATGAACTGGTAGAACTGATTGAAACATATAGGATTTTTTGGGAGCATGATTGGGTGGGTTTGGAGAGAGTGTTTCCCCTTACAGCAGAGTCCAGGACTGGGGGCACCCATTTAAGGCAGCGATATGAAGGAATTTCTAATTCCAGAGGGTAGAGAATCTGCAGAATTCTTTCTCATAGAGAACTGTCAAGGATGAGTCATAAATGATGTTCATGACTGAGATAGACAGGTTTTTAATCATTAATGGAATCAAGGATCACAGGGACAAGTCAGGAAAGTGAAAGTGAAGATGATCAGACCAGCCATGCTCTCACTGAATGGCGAAGCAGGCGTGATTGGCTGAGTAGCCTACTTTTGCTCTTACCCAACCTGTGACCACTCCCACCTAAAAAGACTTGGGCAACAGATATATGGGCCACTGACCACCTGTAAAAGCCCCTCCAAGCCAGTTAGCCTCCTGACAGTTCCTTCAGAGCCACTGTGCCAAAATCCTAGAACTCCCCTCCCTAACAGTATTATGGATCGACCTACACCAAATTGACTGCAATATTTCAAGAATTCTGAGGGCAATTAGGGATGGGCCATAATGCTGGTCCAGCAAGAGAACCCACTAAATGAATTCTGAGAATATCTGACAGACTCTCAATTCCAATAAAGCACATTGAAAAACAGGGCTCTTAAAGCAGAGTATATAAATTCAAGGACATCCTACAGCACAGGGATGCCTGCAATATTGAGAAAGCTATGCGCCAACTTTCCGTGTTTCTATCTGGTTAATTGAGAATAGACGTTATCTTCTATTGTAAAGAGACTCAGTTATCTCGCTTCCACAACAATTGATAGCAAAGTGCGAGACGTTACAAATATCCAGCCTAGAAGTAGCCTGAAATATAACGGTTAATTGCCACACTCACATTCAACGACATTGTGGTGTTAGCCCTGCTCTGATGTGTAGTTTGCCTGCAAACATTGACAGATTTCCACAAGGACATCCTCAGGCATTTCATACTTTAGTCCTTGCTGGGGTGCAGGTGGGAGAATTGCTCCTTGAACAGCCTTGATATATATATAGTGCCTTCCTCCAGCAGTTCGTCCTCTCTGCAGTCTATATTCATCGTCCCAAACACAATAAATACCAAAGGGAATAGTTATTAATGTCCCCAAATTGGAAGCACACATAGGCCTTTGGTTTCTAACCATGCTTCCAGCTGCCATAAAATTGATGTAATTGGTTACTGAAACTAATGCACTCTATATTCAGACTTCAAAGACTATGATTTTTAAGTAAATCACTATGGTTACAGAAATACTTTCAAGTTAATTATTAACTTCAGATGCACAGAAAAGACATCAGCTATTAGCTCAAATCTGAACTTGCAACAATTAACATTAAAAATTATACATTTAAACCCCACAGATTACATCAGAGCACCCTTTACAAGATAGACTGCAACAATTCACCAGTGCTCCTTCAACAGAGCCATTCAAACTCACATTCACTGCCATCTGGAAGGACAAGGGTAACAGATACAATAGATGCACCAAAACCAGCAAGTTCCTGTCCAAGCTACTTACCATCCTAACTTGGAAATCGAACAATGTTCCTCCAGTATCGCTGGATCCAAACGCTAGAATTCCCTAAATGATTTGTGTACCTGCACAAAATGGGATGTAGCGGTTCAAAGAACCAATTCTTCATTGCCTTCTCAAGTGTAACAAAGTAATCAGTTACGGTTCCCCCTTACTGTTCTAACTTCCATGAGAGTTGACTCACTCTGCCCTGTATCTACTTATACACAGGAATTAACAGTGGCTCTTACTTGTGATTTGACGAAGGCACAGATGTCTTTCAGTACAGGGTGAATTTACTGGGCAACAATTTTTATTCAGCCAGAAGAAAACTATTGTCTTTGTGTCATGAAAAGAAAAAACGAATAGGCTAGAATAAAACAGCTCAAGCAGCGACTGTGGAGAGTAACAAAGTTAGCATTTCAAATCAGCAACTTTACATCAGAATCTAATGAATGTATACTATTCTACTGCAATAGGTTTTCTTGCTTTATTTAAAACTAATTTGCTAATTCTGCTCTCCTGTATTCAGTTTTCTTGCAAAGGAGACTATAGGTTGATCCTCAGACCACATCCTAGCTTGAGCTGGGAAGAGAAAACTGTCAAAACTGATGAAGCAAGATACCTTGCATGGATAGACCAACTCTTCAAAAACACTGCCGATTTCACTTGAAACACTGTACCAAATAGCAGTCATTAGTTTATATTGTAGTTATAGATATCTCTATAGCACACTTTAAACATCTCTTAAACTCAATAGCGAAACAATCATCAAGCTGTAGCTTTCAACTGATCTAACATCTCCACACTCTGGTAGAAAGTACAGTCAATAAGTATTGGCAGATGGTTTTGAGATTTGTTCACTCCCATGCCTGACTGCGCAAGTCCATTTCTTATGCAGAGGTTAAGAAGAGCCAACCAAACTATGAACTTGCCACTTTTTGCAAGATGTTCAAACAAATCTTAACCTCCAAATTAAAATTTAGTGGTTTCAAGGAAGCATAAGGAGAGAGTTTGCCTTCACTGATATGTTGGGTCGACTTTTCAAACTTTTTCTACCAACTGGAAAACAATGAGAAAACCATGCAAGCTAGATATTATTCAAAGTTTGAACACAGTGCACTGCTGCAACTTTCATTCACCTCGACAGCTTGGAGTTTTGCCTGGGAGATTCAGCTTTGATTTTGGGAGATTCAAAGATAACAAAGGAGTGGGACTGACCAGGCCATTATGATGAGATAATGACTCATTTGATTGCTTCTTTTCTTAAACAAGTATCAACAATGTCTTACATCCATACTCTTTAAGCAGATGCCCACAAAAGTGTTGTTTCTGTTTTAAACTTGTACAAATTCAATACTTTAAGAAGTAAGAGGGATCTGTTTTTTCCTATTCCTTTCTCTAGGAATTGAGAGGCAACATCCAAAACCCTTGAGAAGTAGCAGGTATTCATGCTTTTTAATATGGTGTTAATAAAATTCAGTAATTTATGATTTTCATGGCCACAGTTGTTGCATTGATCCCAGAAGGTCAACTAAGGACATATGGCCCTTCTTCAAGCAATAACACAAATAATGGAAGTTCAGAAAACACTGGAAATACTCAACGAGACTGTCAGTATTTTTGATTTCAGAACATCTATAGTATTTCGCTTGTGGAAGTTGGCAAAACACCTGATATGAACACATTTTCCAAGGCCCAGAAAGGCTGACACTATAGAATTAGGGTTTATTGGGGTTACTATGTGGGACTGTGTAATGATGAGGTAGGAGAGCACATCACAGTGAGCTGAAAGTGAATAGCCATGATTTCAGCAGTGTAGGAGCAGGAACACCATGCTGCAATTCTACACGGTCTTGATAGGACCACATCTGGAATATTATTTACAGTTCTGGCCTCCATATCTGAGGAATGATGTTCTGTCTATGGAAGGAGTACAACAAAGATTTACTAGATTGACTTCTGAGATGGCAGGACTAACACTTTAAGAGATATTGAACTGGTTATGAGTGTATTCACTGGAGTTTAGAAGAATAAAGGGGGAATCTCACAGTGACCCATAAAATTCCAATGGAATTAGACAGTATAAATGCAGAAGGATGCTCCCATGATAGGGAATCCAAGGGTTACAATCTAAGGACATAGGGTAGGCCATTTAGAACTGAGATGAGAAGAAATCTCTTCACCCAGAATGAGGTGAACCTGTGGAACTCACTACCATAAAAAGTGGTTGAGTCCAAAGTATTTAATGTATTCAAAAAAAAGTTTTTAGGGCTAAAGGGACCAAAGGGAATGGGGAGAATGCATAAACAGGGTACTGAGTTGAACAATCAGTCATGGTCATATTGAGTGAGGCAGAGTGCTGAATGAAATACTCCTACTCCTATTTTCCAGGTTTCTGTTCCAGAACTCTCTAACATACCTTTGAGGCCCCATTACTTACCACGCTGGGCCACAAACAACTTAATAATAAATAAAAGACCATGAAACTAATGCACTCTATATTCAGGATTCAAAGACTGTGATTTTTAAGTAAATCACTATGTTTACAGAAATACTTTCAAGTTAATTATTAACTTCAGATGCACAGAAAATTCACCAGTTATTAGCTTAAATCTGAACTTGCAACAATTAACATTAAAACTTATACATTTAAACCCCACAGATTACATCAAAGTACCATTTACTAGATAGACTGCCACAATTCACTAGTGCTCTTTCAGCAACACCATTCAACCCTCACATTCACTGCCATCTGGAAGGATGAGGGTAACAGATACAATAGATGCACCAAAACCAGCAAGTTCCTGTCCAAGCTACTTACCATCCTAACTTGGAAATCGAACAATGTTCCTCCCGTATCACGGAATCTAAACCCTAGAAATCCCGAATTGAATTGTGAGTGTACCTACACAAAATGGGATATAGCAGTTCAAAAAGGCAAGTCGTCATTGCCTACTCTAGTGTAACAAAGACTGGGCAATAAATAGTAGCCGAGCTAATGAAGCCAACATCCAATGAAAAAGTAATTTAAAAAAGACTGCAATATCTTGGTGGTAGATATTGGGAAAACTAATTGAAGGCTAACTAGACAACAGTTTTTTCAACATCAGAGAATTCTGACAATCATCAGCATCAGTTTCTTGGAGTCAGTTTCTGTGATAGCCAGTCATAGATATCTAAAGATCAGCCAGAAAACACAGCTCATTCCTTTTGATTAGAAGATAAGTCTTCCAAGATATCATAAATTCAAAGATTACCTTTACTTAAAAATACAAATGCGAAAGGTACAAATTAATTCAAAACTAAAGGCTATACACCAGTCAGAAATGATTTTAAAGAAATAATCCGCTAAATACACCTGAAAGCACAGTTTCATAGCTCTCCTAGAAGAAAGTTTGTCTTTAAAGCATTAAGCAACTGTGTATTTCTACATGAA
Source organism: Stegostoma tigrinum (assembly GCF_030684315.1). Taxonomy (NCBI): domain Eukaryota; kingdom Metazoa; phylum Chordata; class Chondrichthyes; order Orectolobiformes; family Stegostomatidae; genus Stegostoma; species Stegostoma tigrinum. The sequence continues at coordinate 75,760,317 of NC_081356.1, forward strand.
AAGCTTTTCCTGGGTCCAGAGGTCAGTCAGTCCCACAATTTTCTTGATCCAAATTGATGTAAATATAAAAATATCATGATGTCATCACTCCTTACCTGATGCAAATTCCCTCTTCATGCTGAAACCTGTTATGACAAGTCTGACGTTCTTAAAGCAATAGGTTTAAAGGGACCAAAACCAGAAAAGGATCAGCAATCAAGAAAAAAAAGAGAACCAGGAGCAAGGAAAATACAAAAACTAAAACAAGACAGAAGAAAACTAGTAGCAGAAATAAATAATCACTGCACTACATTGTACTTAAATAGAAGGAAATATTTGCAAAGAGAAATGGAATGCAAGCACTTAATTATGAACTAACACATCAAGTCATTCTCTCAGAAAAATCCAGAAAAGATCTAGAAAGTTCTCAAAGACCAGCACAAGGGAAAAACTATCATCAGGGTTAATAGAATCCAATTCATGTCACACAGATAGAAACCACTAAAATCTATTCACTAGCCTGTCAGAAGATGCTGTGCAGGGCCTTAGTGTGACTTTTCCACCGGGGAACTATAAGGAAGATTCATTGAGTTAGTAACATGTTTATATGAATTAGAGCTGGTGGGAAGTATCTTATAGGCAAGAAAAGGGCCATATCATTGACCTATTATTTGAAACTGCATTATGAAACCATAGTGGCATGTTAACAACAATTACATGTTCTAGGTGCAATCAACAATCTTTCTATAGTGAGCAAAACTGCACCTAACCGCCAAAACTTGTGGCTGGTGCAGATGATCAAATCTACCCAAAAGCTATCCAGCTTTTCTTGTTATTTGTAAAGCATGTGTCACCAAAGGTCAGGGTTAGGGCTAGCATTTATATGCTGGAAACGTGGCTCCAAGGATCATGTCGAAAGCCCAGAGCAAAGCTCAGGTGGCTAACAAGTTGGTGTAACACCACAATTTTAGCAGCAAGGAAAGTGTTAAGAAGGTTCATAAAGGCAACCACATAAATAAAATTCAGAGACAAACAAGCAAAAAACAAATTCCCAAGCTTTCCATTTTGTTAACCCATGAGGTTCGTATAAGATGGTCATAAACATTTACAACCTTGAATATCATGCCCTGAAATGGCACAATTATGCACTCCAAAGCTAAAATTGACACAGGACCTGGTGCTAACATTTTACTGCTGCACCTCCTGAAGGATACGTATCTCAACCAGAAACACTCCATTGTACAACCTGTAAGAGACCATTCTACAGTATATATCAAATCACCAATTCCACACATTGGCAGAATTATCCACTGCAATTTAAATATATAACTCACTTTGGTTGACTGAAATCTTTTACTGAGTAAATACCAATGGTCCAGCAGTGACAGGGCTACCAGTATGCACGGATATTGGTATAGTCACAATTCACGTGGTTCAAACCAAACCCACTGTGGTCGAGCAGATCATGATGACACAATTTCATCAATCAACTGCCTGTAAGAATATGACTGTGAAATCAGGTATAAGGCAAGTTGAAAATCACACCGTTCACAAACCTGACTATGAGTATGATTGAAAAAGAGATTATGTCAAAGGTTTTCATGTGACACTCGTCAGGATCATTCAAAAGAATGCTAATTTAAGAGAAAAATCAACATTTCTACTGTATGTAGGGAAAATGCTAATTAATTAGCAAATAGGCTCTGACTGGTAGATGCATTGCCACGGAGAAGACTCCAGTTAATGATGAATGACTCTTAATTACCAGACTTTAAACCAGACATGTTGACTCTGATTGGTCAAGGGCCTGTAAAATAAACTAGTGAACAGTGATCACTTATAATGTGGCATTGAAACAAGAGCAGAGATAGTAGGAATTGCAGATGCTGGACAATCTGAGATAACAAGGCCTAGAGCTGGATGAACACAGCAAGCCAAACAGCATCAGAGCAGCAGGAAAGCTGATGTTTTGGGCCTAGATTCTTCTTTGGAAAATTGTATGAAGAAGGGCCTAAACCCGAAACGTCAGCCTTCCTGCTCCTATGATGCTACTTGGCCTGCTGTGTTTATCCAGCTCTACACCTTGTTATCTCAGCTTTTGCACTTGTTCTTCTACCTGCAAAGAACAGGGGCCTGTGGATAAATATATATGTAGCTTCTAGTACACATAAGCACACCTCACCGTGAGCCTGACTGATAATCCTTAATTAGATGTCAATGTAATTCTTAACATATTTAAGGCTATTTAGCAAATGATATCCAATTTTAGAGTCATCCAATGTTGGACACTGCTGCAAACTTTTCACGTGCAGATGGGCTGGGTACAGTCAGTGTGTTAGAGATAATGGGAACTGCAGATGCTGGAGAATTCCAAGATAATAAAATGTGAGGCTGGATGAACACAGCAGGCCAAGCAGCATCTCAGGAGCACAAAAGCTGACGTTTCGGGCCTAGACCCTTCATCAGAGAGGGGGATGGGGAGAGGGAACTGGAATATGTAGGGAGAGAGGGGGAGGCGGACCGAAAATGGAGAGTAAAGGAGATAGGTGGAGAGAGTATAGGTGGGGAGGTAGGGAGGGGATAGGTCAGTCCGGGGAAGACGGACAGGTCAAGGAGGTGGGATGAGGTTAGTAGGTGGATGGGGGTGCGGCTTGGGGTGGGAGGAAGGGATGGGTGAGAGGAAGAACCGGTTAGGGAGGCAGAGACAGGTTGGACTGGCTTTGGGATGCAGTGGGTGGGGGGGAAGAGCTGGGCTGGTTGTGTGGTGCAGTGGGGGGAGGGGACGAACTGGGCTGGTTTAGGGATGCAGTAGGGGAAGGGAAGATTTTGAAACTGGTGAAGTCCACATTGATACCATTAGGCTACAGGGTTCCCAGGCGGAATATGAGTTGCTGTTCCTGCAACCTTCGGGTGGCATCATTGTGGCACTGCAGGAGGCCCATGATGGACATGTCATCTAAAGAATGGGAGGGGGAGTGGAAATGGTTTGCGACTGGGAGGTGCAGTTGTTTGTTGCAAACTGAGTGGAGGTGTTCTGCAAAGCGGTCTCCAAGCTTCCGCTTGGTTTCCCCAATGTAGAGGAAGCCACACCGGGTACAGTGGATGCAGTATACCACATTGGCAGATGTGCAGGTGAACCTCTGCTTAATGTGGAATGTCATCTTGGGGCCTGGGATAGGGGTGAGGGAGGAGGTGTGGGGGCAAGTGTAGCATTTCCTGCGGTTGCAGGGGAAGGTGCCGGGTGTGGTGGGGTTGGAGGGTAGTGTGGAGCGAACAAGGGAGTCACGGAGAGAGCGGTCTCTCCGGAAAGCAGACAGGGGTGGGGATGGAAAAATGTCTTGGGTGGTGGGGTCAGATTGTAAATGGCGGAAGTGTCGGAGGATGATGCGTTGTATCCGGAGGTTGGTAGGGTGGTGTGTGAGAACGAGGGGGATCCTCTTTGGGCGGTTGTGGGGGGGGGGGGGGGGGGGTGTGAGGGATGTGTTGCGGGAAATACGGGAGACGCGGTCAAGGGCGTTCTCGATCACTGTGGGGGGAAAGTTGCCGTCCTTGAAGAACTTGGACGTCTGGGATGTGCGGGATTGGAATGTCTTATCGTGGGAGCAGATGCGGCGGAGGCGGAGGAATTGGGAATAGGGGATGGGATTTTTGTAGGATGTTGGGTGGGAGGAGGTGTATTCTAGGTAGCTATGGGAGCCAGTGGGCTTGAAATGGACATCAGTTACAAGCTGGTTGCCTGAGATGGAGACTGAGAGGCCCAGGAAGGTGAGGGATGTGCTGGAGATGGCCCAGGTGAACTGAAGGTTGGGGTGGAAGGTGTTGGTGAAGTGGATGAACTGTTCGAGCTCCTCTGGGGAGCAAGAGGCGGCGCCGATACAGTCATCAATGTACTGGAGGAAGAGGTGGGGTTTGGGGCCTGCGTAGGTGCGGACGAGGGACTGTTCCACGTGACCTACAAAGAGGCAGGCATAGCTGGGGCCCATGCGGGTGCCCATGGCCACCCCCTTAGTCTGTAGGAAGTGGGAGGAGTCAAAAGAGAAGTTGTTGAGTGTGAGGACGAGTTCAGCTAGGCAGATGAGGGTGTCGGTGGAGGGGGACTGGTTGGGCCTGCGGGACAGGAAGAAGCGGAGGGCCTTGAGGCCATCTGCATGCGGAATGCAAGTGTATAGGGACTGGACGTCCATGGTGAAGATGAGGTGTTGGGAGCCAGGGAATTGGAAGTCCTGGAGGAGGAGGAGGGCGTGGGTGGTGTCACGGACATAGGTGGGGAGTTCCTGGACCAAAGGGGAGAAAATGGAGTCCAGATAGGTGGAGATGAGTTCGGTGGGGCAGGAGCAGGCTGAGACGATGGGTCGACCAGGGCAGGCAGGTTTGTGGATTTTGGGAAGGAGATAGAAACGGGCCGTGCGGGGTTGGGGAACAATGAGACTCCCTTGTTCGCTCCACACTACCCTCCAACCCCACCACACCCGGCACCTTCCCCTGCAACCGCAGGAAATGCTACACTTGCCCCCACACCTCCTCCCTCACCCCTATCCCAGGCCCCAAGATGACATTCCACATTAAGCAGAGGTTCACCTGCACATCTGCCAATGTGGTATAATGCATCCACTGTACCCGGTGTGGCTTCCTCTACATTGGGGAAACCAAGCGGAGGCTTGGAGACCGCTTTGCAGAACACCTCCACTCAGTTTGCAACAAACAACTGCACCTCCCAGTCGCAAACCATTTCCACTCCCCCTCCCATTCTCTAGATGACATGTCCGTCATGGGCCTCCTGCAGTGCCACAATGATGCCACCCGAAGGTTGCAGGAACAGCAACTCATATTCCGCCTGGGAACCCTGCAGCCTAATGGTATCAATGTGGACGTCTCCAGTTTCAAAATCTCCCCTTCCCCTACTGCATCCCTAAACCAGCCCAGTTCGTCCCCTGCCCCCACTGCACCACACAACCACCCCTGCTTTCCCCCCCACCCACTGCATCCCAAAACCAGTCCAACCTGTCTCTGCCTCCCTAACCGGTTCTTCCTCTCACCCATCCCTTCCTCCCACCCCAAGCCGCACCCCCATCTACCTACTAACCTCATCCCACCTCCTTGACCTGTCCGTCTTCCCCGGACCGACCTATCCCCTCCCTACCTCCCCACCTATACTCTCCTCTCCACCTATCTTCTTTACTCTCCATCTTCGGTCCGCCTCCCCCTTTCTCCCTATTTATTCCAGTTCCCTCTCCCCATCCCCCTCTCTGATGAAGGGTCTAAGCCCAAAATGTCAGCTTTTGTGCTCCTGAGATGCTGCTTGGCCTGCTGTGTTCATCCAGCCTCACATTTTATTATCTTACAGTCAGTGTGTTTCTTGTTGTGAACAGAAGAACGGATATGTACATTGAATTGATACACAAATCTCTGTGGCACATATACTTGGCAACATACCGGCACTGAAATTCATATGCCACATCACTCATTTGTGTTCTGGCTTGATGGTGGCATCTTGTTAGTGGCAAATAACATTCATGCTGCTGCTAGATAGTAGCAGTGTGAAACAGCCAGCTTTACCTGTTGCTCAAACTTATGAGATGCTCCATCCTTCGAGGATAATATGAGATAGGCTGATCACTTTTCAGTTTTCAAGAAGAGTTACATCAAACTTGAAACTCTGTTTAACTCTTCTTCTCTGTTTACAGATGTTGCCAAACCTGCTGAGTTTCCCTGGTATTTTCTGTTTTTAAACCAGTTTTCAAGATCGGCTGAAAATATGTTAAGATGAGCTTTAGAATTCAAGCTGTGAGATTGCTGAGGACTGCTAGGAAGATCCTGTCTTGGAAGACAGCCATTGGCTACAGGTTGCTCAGAACGCCTGGAGGTAGAATTCAATCAATTCTGTTGATAACATTCACAGAGCTTTTAGCACAACATTTGCAGTGGCTAGAGTTGTTGTTTGGGTCACCAGGCACAGGCTTGCTTTCCTCGTTGACAGTTCATTGTAGATGTTAATGAATGACCTTCAACCTTGCGGCATATGTGGAGATGTTGTCGAGTATTATTATAGGATAATACAACACGCACTGTGTGAAAGGGCAGCAAAGCAGAATTAAACAGTGTCTCTGACGAGAGCAAGAGTGTCAAAAATTAGGAACTTATATTTGGGAGTTAGGAGTATGAAGGCCATTTCCACAGGGCTTCCTCTGTTCAAGTGCATAAAACTTGAACACTTTTAATAACTGAGATAGCAGGAACTGCAGGTGCTGGAGAATCTGAGATAACAAGGTGTAGAGCTGGATGAACACAACAGGCCAAGCAGCATCAGAAGAACAGGAAGGCTGATGTTTCAGGCCTCTGAAGATGGGTCTAGGTCCGAAACGTCAGCCTTCTTGCTCCTCTGATGCTGCTTGGCCTGCTGTGTTCATCCAGCTCTACACCTCATTATCTCACTTTTATTAACAGTTTCAGCATCAGGAACTTTTTAATGCCTTGTTTTAGTCCTAGGCTGGACCCACTACTGATAAGACATTGGGTAGAATCTTCTTTGGCTGTGAACAATGTGGGTTATGGCAAACAATTTGTGAGAATCAAGCAAGACGTTGATTGAGGACTTTTATGACACCAGGACTGACCAGTCTTATTTTCCAACCAAGTCCTGGATGTTGAGATGAGATTCTCACAAGTGAGGGGCAAGAGGCCTATTAAAGTGGATAATCACTGATTATCATCTTCATTATGACCTTACCTCATCTCAGGAATATGTAAACTCCTATTCGTCACCTGCCAGATAGGAACTAGATGCAAGCATTCCTCATGAGAAAGTAACATCTTATGGTACGTTCTAGGGCACTTGTCACATGCTCATCCATGGATTTGACTTCTGACAATTAGGATGAAAGTTGCAGTCATAGCTCCAGATGGTGGATGGGAACACGGGGGAATATGAGGTAACACCGTGTGGAGCTGGAGGAACACAGCAGGCTGGGCAGCATCAGAGGAACAGGAAAGCTGACAACTCAGGTCAGGACTCGTCTTCAGAAATGGCCCCGAAATGTCAACTTTCCTGCTCCTCTGATGCTGCCTGGCCTGGAATGCTCCTCCAGCTCCAAACTGTGTTATCTCTGACTCCAGCATCAGCAGTTCTTATTGTCTCCACATGTGGAGAATGTGTTATGATGGGCTGTCCCGGGAATGTTAGATAGAAATGGACATGGAGGTTTGTAGAAGGGGTGCTGATGACCATCCTAAGCCTGGGATTCTCAATCCCTGCTTTACCTTCCACGATCTCTTGATCCCTAATTGTGCCCTATGAATGGGAAATGGCTGTGACTGCACCCAGACTGGCAGAGTCCATTCTTTTTTCTCTGGGGGACAATGCATGCTCCACTTGTGAGCAATGGAAGGCCCCTCAAAAGGAAAATGTATCAATCACTGACCTGCAGAGTACAGGCTGGAGTCATTTGCAAACATAGCATCATGTACATGAAATGCAAGCAGTGTCCTACTGTGTCAAAAGCACTCTAGGTTGTATTTTTGGTCCTTGCAGAATGTAGATAGGCATCTCTGTGAGGCAATACTAATCAAAGTCAACCTTAAAAAATAGCCAGGCTCTGTCTCCTGATTTAAGAACTCAGGGGCACTTGTCATGGCTCTTGAGCATTTTGTCAGCTCAAATCAATCTGCAACTTTCTAACATATATAAATGTGTCCAGTTTGGCTTTTGTCCTTGCAGCAGAGCTTAAGTGGCTCTCATCAAAGCGACAAATACCTCCTCTGAGCTTGGAATCATAATACAGTATTTCTCTCATCTTCCTTGACCTCACTGTGGCCTTACACATGTTCGACCAATGCTGTTAACCAAATCCTCTTGCTCTACTCTGTAAGATTATCTCCAATGTGTTCAATTTTCACCACTCCAATTGCGGCCACAGAGTCTTGGTGTAAGTACTTTCCTTCCCTGGACTGATACCTCCAGCATCACCTTAGAATGTATCCTTGATCTCCTAAGGCAGAATTTGGTCTCAATGATATCCAACTTCTTGAATGTTGTTGAAGTTGCACTTATCCAAGTATACGGATATTATTCCAACACACTTGATTTATGCCTTGTAGATAGTGAGCAAGCTTTAGGGAGTCAGGAAGTGAGTTACTTGCTGCAAAATTCCTTACCTTTGAACTGTCCTTGTAACCAGTGCTCATTAGGCTATTCTAGTTCAGTTTATGGTCAATGATAACCTCCTGAAAGTTGAGAGCAGTGGATTGAATATCAAAAGACAACAGCTGAATTCTCTTGTGTTGGAGGAGGATATTGCCTGGTGTTTTTGTCCATACTTGCTATTTATCATTCCAAGCCTGAACATTTCCCAGGTCTTGTTGCACTTTGGGAGTTGTGAACAATGCTTTACCTCTTGCAATCATCAGAAAACATCCTAACTTCTGACCTTATGATGGTAGAAAGATCACTGATGAAGGTACTAAAGCTGGTTGAGCCGAGGATACCGGTCTGAGGAACTCATGCAGAGATGTCCTGTGGTTGAGATGATTGACTTTGAACATTCGTAACCATCCCTGTTTTTGTTCAGTATAACTCTAGCTGGCAAGGAGATACCTCTTCATTTTCATTGACTCTAATTTTGATGACGTTTCTTGATGCCAAACGGGGTTAAAAGTGACCTTGATGTCAAGGGTAGTCACAATTTTCCTGTGAAATTCAGCTCCATCATATACATACAGTCCAAAGGGTATTGTCAGGACGTGAGTCACCTGACAGAACATCAATTGAAAGTCAGTGGGAAGGTTATTGTTGAGTATCACTTAGTTTGAGAGGTATGGGGCAAGGTTGGAAATGACCACGTGGTGCCTCTTGTAGGCAAAGACGAGCTCCAAAAGGTTGTTCAGTAAAAGCCACCAGACTAGCCACCTGGTGTGGTGTTCTACTTCCTATGGGTAAAATAATAAAAGAGGTAAGCAGAGGCATTTAAAGAAAGAAGGCAGTGCTCCCCATACCTCACTAGCCCCTGTAAAATGAATGACAAGTCAGGGCAAATGGATAAGTGATGACTGACCAAGCACTGCCTTTTATAGGACTCTCTGCCTTTAAACCTGATTCCACCCATACTCATCAACTCCTTGTTCCTTGGTTGAGTAATTGAAGATTAAAGCCTGGATTTTCTGAAACAAGAAGACTGTGGCCTGCAGAAATAGTGGGCAGCATGTGGATATCGAAACATCGAAAGTTCATTTGAAACAGATCTTTTTTTGCAGGTCGGAACATTGTTGAGCAAGAGGAAACACTGCACATCATGGGGCTATTTTAACATGGTGCTGACTTCAGACAGACCCCATTTTACCTGGCACAAGGGCCTTAGCCCACAATGTGAGGAGTAATCAATTTATGGAGCAGACATAACTCTGTACAAAACTCTGGTGCGGCCGCACTCGGAGTATTGCGTACGGTTCTGGTCACCGCACTATAAGAAAGATTTGGAAGCTTTGGAAAGGGTGCAGAGGAGATTTACTAGGATGTTGCCTGGTATGGAGGGAAGGTCTTACGAGGAAAGGCTGAGGGACTTGAGGCTGTTTTCGTTAGAGAGAAGAAGGTTGAGAGGTGACTTAATTGAGACATATAAAATAATCAGAGGTTAGATAGGGTGGATAGGGAGAACCTTTTTCCTAGGATGGTGACGGCGAGCATGAGGGGGCATAGCTTTAAATTGACGGGTGAAAGATATAGGACAGATGTCAGAGGTAGTTTCTTTACTCAGAGAGTAGTAAGGGAATGGAACGCTTTGCCTGCAACGGTAGTAGATTTGCCAACTTTAGGTACATCTAACTCGTCATTGGATAAGCATATGGACGTACATGGAATAGTGTAGGTTAGATGGGCTTGAGATCGGTATGACAGGTCGGCACAACATCAAGGGCCGAAGGGCCTGTACGGTGCTGTAATGTTCTATGTTCTATGAAAGCTCTTGTAAGGTAAATAAGGACGGTTTGCCTGTCATGATCTGAAACTATTTAAATGCCCACCCCTTTATAAAAAGGTGTCAGAATTTTATTTTTAAAATAACAGTTCCAACAGTGTTTTGTTGCCATTTCTCCAAAGGCTCCTTAGAAGTACTTGGTACGATTGTCAAAAATGACAATTGTCACAGTGGTGGGAGATGGTGATGATGGGATTTGGGAAGGGTTTTGGAGGTTTACAGCAGACAAAAACCCTTTGACCCATCAGGTCTGTGTCGGTCTAATGTAAGCACCTAACTATTCTAATGCCATTTCCCAGCACTTGGCACAAAGCCTTGTGTGGTTTAGTATTACAAGTGCACATCTAAATACTTCCTAAATGTTTTGTGGGTTTCTGTTTCTGCCATTCCTAACAGCAGTGAGTTTCAAACTCCCACCACCCTCTGGGTGAAAAAGAATTTCCTTAGTCTCCCTCTAAGTCTCCTGTCCTTTACCTTAAATCTATGCCCCTGGTCGCTGACCTCTCCACTAAGGGGAAATGTTCCTTCCTGTCTGCTCTACTCATTCCCCTCAAATTTTTATATATCACAATCATGTTCCCCCTCTATCTTCCCTGCTCCAAGAAAAACAATCCCAGTCTATTCTCTCTTCATTCTAAACTTCTCTAGCCCATGCAACATCCCTTCTACATTCTCTCCAATGCTGTCCTGTAACTTGGATTCTAGAGCTGTGTACAATGCTCTAATTGTATCCTAACCAAGCTTTTATATGGCTCTAAATGGTCTTAAATGCTATGCCTTGGTAATAAAGTCAAGAAGCCTCTATGCCTTCTTAACCACTTTATCTACTTGTCTCACTACCTTAAGGTTGACAGGAAAGTTGCAGTTCGATTGGCAGCTTATTACATAGCGACTTGAAATGTTAACTCTTTTTCTATTTCTAAACAGACCACTGAACCTGTGGAATTTTTCTAGCATTTTCTGTATTTGTTATATTATTTTTATATTGTATACTCCATAACCTTTCACCAGTATATTTGGGAGTTGTAACTTCACATCTTCAAAGTTGAACTCCAACAGTTTATTAAGTGTCGAGCTCTCTTTGAATTGGTGGAAGAATACAAATGTTTATATTTTAATAAGGTTTTAAGTATATGAGTGGGTTTTAATCTATTGAATAGACACTGAAATAGGAAAGTGTTTTTTTTTGCAAAATAGCTACTTAGAAAAGTGTTTTATTTCCTCTCAGTATGGATTCTAGTCAGCCCATAGTAGATACTTGGTTAGCTAGCATGGAGATTGTAAAGGCAAAGGGAGTAGGTGGGTAGATGGCATGCTTTCGCAAGTGTTTCCTTTCAATAAAAATTGGTATCACAAGGGGGAATTGGGATAAGTGGGGGATATACGTTGGCACAGAGGGTGTGAGGGACCATGTAAGTCTATATAGAAGAATGGGTTGGCATTCAGTGTATGACCAACCATCAAGGTAGGTGAAAGCATGGATTGACATGTATTGGCAGGGATGGGGCATGTTGGGGTATGGGGAATAGGTAGGTGGAGGAATACCAAGATAATCTATAATCCAACTCCACAACTGAGCTGATACCTCAAAACATGGAGACGTGCCTTTAAAGTAAACAGACCGCAGCACTTAATGGTTCCTGTGCTGCCTGCAAACTGTTCTTCAGTGTGGATCTGACAAAAATATCCTGACACCTGTGACAAATATCCAAGTATTTGGGTAACTGTTTCCCAAGGTGGTTGTGGAAAATCAGGATATTTCCAAACTCTCTGGACCTACTATGGAATCAAACATCCTTATCCTAGCATCAAGATCAATTTTCTCCACATCACCAGTTATTTTCTCCCGTTGAATTTTTTTCTCACGAAGTTTGCTGTCACACATTGAGGGTAGACGTTTTACAGGCTGCTCAATGAGAAGCCAAAGTTAAGAGTTGCTTTTTCACATAGATTTCAAAGTAATACTATTAATTACATATTAATGCTAAATGCTCCTAAAATCGTAATCATGGGTAAAATGATCAATGACTTATAGCTACATTAAAGATAAATTTATCTCCTTCATATGTTCATGTCCATGTGCCCTTGATGTATCTTCCACAGAAAGTGTGTTGCAGTCTAGTTTGCTTGCAAAGTGTTCCATCCAATACAGAATCTTCCAGGGTGTTTCAAATGCACCCACACTGTCATATTTATTCTCAGTTATTGCAGTCTATAACATTAATACAAGGTTGCTCTAGGGTTTAATGTCTGCGCAAAACAGAGCCATAATAGTAACTTCAGTAACATTTAATAGTCTCTCGCATTTCCCGCAACTCATCCCTCACACCCCATCCCCGCAATAACAACCAAAACAGAATCCTCCTTAACCTCACATACCACCCCACCAATCTCCGGATCCAACACATCATCCTCCGGCACATCCACCATCTGCAATCCGATCCCACCACCAAAGACATTTTTCCCTCCCCATGCTTATCTGCTTTCTGGAGGGACCACGCTGTCTGTGATTCCCTTGTCCTCTCCACACTCCCCGCCAGCGCCACCACCGCCGGCACGTTTCCCTGCAACCGCAGGAAGTGCTACACTTCTTTGGTGATGGGGTCTACATCTCCCCCCTCACCCCCATCCCAGGCCCCAAGAAGACTTTCCACATCAAACAGATGTTCACCTGCACGTCTGCTAATGTGATATACTGTATCCGCTGTTCCAGAAGTGGCCTCCCCTACATCGGGGAAACCAGCGGAGGCTTGGGGACTGCTTTGTGGATCACCTACGCTTGGTTCGCAACAAATGAATACACCTCCCACTTATGAACCATTTCAACTCCCCCCTCCCAATCCTTGGACAACATGTCCATCCTAGGCAGTGCCACAATGACACCACCTGAAGGTTTCAGGAACAGCATCTCATATTTCACTTGGGAACCCTGCAGCCCAATGGTATCAATGTAGACTTCACAAGCTTCCAAAGCTCCCCTCCCCTGACCCATCCCAAAACCCAGCTCACCCTCGCCTCCCTAACCTGTCCTTCCTCCCACCTATCCACTCTCCTCACCTCAAGCCCCACCCCCATCTCCTACCTACTAACCTCATCCTGCCTCCTTGACCTGTCCATCCTCCCTGGGCTGACTTATCCCCTCCCTAACTCCTTACTTACACTCACCTTTACTGGCTCCAACCCCACCTCTTTGACCTGTCTGTCTCCTCTCCACCTGTCTTCTCATTTATCCATCTTCTATCCGTCTCCCAGCTCTCCCTATTTATTCCAGAATCCCTTTCCCCTCCCCCATTTCTGAAGAAGGGTCCAGACCCGAAATGTCAGCTTTCCTCTCCTCTGATGCTGCTTGGCCTGCTGTGTTCATCCAGCTCTACACCTTGTTATTTCAGTAACATTTATATGCCTTTTCTCCTACTTCAGCATATTGAAGCTGAGCCCTTATCCTTGGCATTGGTACCCTCAGATTCAACTAACTCATTGTTCTTTTAGCTTTCTTCCTTCCTTTAAACTCCCTCTGTTTACACTCATTCAAAACTCAACTGCCTGTTTCCTATCCCGAACCAATTTCTGTTTAGCCATGTACTCAATGACCTACATTGTTTCTCTATTCCCCCAAAGCCTCAAGTTCTCATTCATGCATTTAAATTCCTTCAGTGTTATCTCTAACTCCACACCCATTACATCCACACCCCTTTGTGTTCCTCTTCTGCACTGCCAAATTCTTTGACTCTGTTTGTCATAGTTGTATTTTCAGGCAACTGGCTGAATGGTCTGGATTTTCCATCCTTTGTCTTTTTGTTTCTCTCCCCCTCAAATCCACTGTTAAGTTCCTCCTCAGATTTCACCTTTTTTTTCCCCTATAGCTTTTCATTACTTACCACCCCCTCCAACCAATAGTGGTCTTTCTTTAAATTGGCAGTTACTTTGTGTGTAATTATGCTTCTTGGAAACAGTATGGAGCATTTTGTAGATTAAAAATGCTGATAATTATAACTAATTGTTATTTATGACATTCTACTGAGTTATAGAATTCCTTGCTATGAATATTCTGATTCAATCCACCTGTAAGAAATTATAATCACAAAGGCCAGCTGTAAACGAATCTAAAATGCATTAATTTTAAATCCCAGAAATTTCTGTTGGCAATGTTAGAAGATGAATGCATATGACAGTTATATCATAACCTTTGTTACTTTATTTTGTGGCAATATGAATCCAGGCAATATCTGTTGAGGAAAAAGAATAGAAATAATTTAAAACCACACCTAATATTTATGGAAGCTTGGGAGCATGAAGAGAAATCTTATCTATTTCCTCAGGTATTTTGTGCAAACATCATTCTTCCTCTTCCTACCTATTTCCTGTTTCATTTTTAAAAAGGAACTGATTTCTTCCACGTGGTTCCACAGTTCAGTGGTCATTTTATACCTAGGCCAAATGGCCCACGTTTCACATATAACTTTACAAACTGTTTCTCCTTTCTCCTGCTCAACCCCACCTGTTATTTGAGCCAGTTTAAAGTGGATGGATGCGAGCAAAGGCACACAATCTTTTTCAATTATTTACACTTCTGTGCCTTTCCACTAGGTGACAATGTTGAATACATTTGGGCAAACAATAGGGAGAATTTACATAATGAATTTCTCCTCAATAACATCAAAACAATACTAAATCTAAAAAGTGCCAATAAGTTATTGGCATTTAGCGTACCTATTACTTGTTGTAGGGCTATTTGATTGCAGAGAATTTTGAAATTTAATTTTTAAAAAAGGCTTCTTAGTATTGCTGGGGTCAACTGGTTCCATCTTTACATCTCTACCTCCCCAACGGGCAGCTTTCAAACAGATGACAATACCAGCTGGGTCCAGCCAATGTGAATAGAGTACAGCTTAATTAGAAAAATCACCAACGTTAAGACCAGGCCAGGGTTTCCAGCGGATTTCTGTTAAAATGTGATATACTGACTTGCATACGAGAAAGGTACTGGATTGTTGAGGATATGAGAGTTATCTCGACCATGTCATCAGCCACATTGACGTTATTCCAGGTAGAGGTCATCAATGGCCGCCAGAATTAGGAATTTCCTTAACTCAAAATAGTTGAGGCTAATGACAGTGTTAAATTGCTGCTCTAATTTGTTTATTCACACGATATGGCTATCTCTGGCAAGACCAACGTTACTGCCCATCCCATCCTTAACTGCCCTGGAGAAGGTTGTAATGATCCAATGCAGCCCCTGAGATCTAGGTACAGCACTGTTAGGAGTAGAGTGCCAGGATTTTGGCTCAGCAATAGTGAAGGAATGACAATACAATTCCTTCAGCTGGAGGGGAACTTGCAGATGATTGTGTTCTCATATGTCTGCTGCCCTAGATCTTCTCAGTATTCATAGATTTCGAAGGTGCTTTTAAAGAATACATGTCATGCCTTGTGGATGTTACACACTGCTGCCACAGTGTGTCAATGGTGCAGCGAAGTATGTTTAAGTGGTTGATTGGATGCCAATCAAGTGGAACTCTTTGTCTTGAATGGTGTCAAGCTTCTTGAGTTTGCTGGAGCTGTACTTATCCAGACAAGTGGAAACTTTTCTACATATTTGTCTGTAGCTGTAGTTGGTGGACATTTCGTTGAGTAATCAGGAAATGCACCTGTAAGCTAGCTTTCTGTGATTCATAAACCAGGTCACCAAGATCTTTTTATACAAAATTCGACAATTTTTCTCCGTGTAAATAGTGCACTGTTTTTCTATTCTTCTTGCCAAAGTGGGCAGGCTTACATTTATCCATATTATACATCGCCTGCCAAAATTTTGACCATTCTTAACTCAGCTATATCCCTTTGTAGATTCTTTACCATCTCCTCATATCAATGTATACTTTTCTAATTAGCTTGGTATCATCTGAAAATGTTGCTAATGTATATTCATCATAGAATCCCTACAGTGGAAAGCAGGCCTCAGCCCATCTAGTCCACACTGACCCTCTGAAGAGCATCTCACCCTGACCGACCCCACCCCTGCATTTCCCGTGGCTAACCCATGTAGCCTGAACATCCCTGGACACCATGGGCAACTTAGCATGACCAACCCAAATAACCTGCATATTTTGGACAGTGAGAAGAAACCAGGGCACCTACAGGAAACCCACACAGATACAGGGAGGACCCACAAACTCCATACAGACAGTCACCTGACACTGGACTTGAAACTGGGTTACTGGTGCTATGAGGCAGCAGTGCTAACCACTGAGTCACCATGCCACCCTATTCAGCTTCATCATTCAATTCATTTCCATATTTATAGCCTCATGGTTACCTTTATTTAGGTTTAAAACACTCAGCATTGACTCATACTTCTCCCTTTCAAATTGAACATAAAATTCTATCATGTTATAATCACTGTCACCTAGCGGCACCTTTGCCATGCGGGTATTAATTATTCTAAATCATTTTGAAGGCAATGCCCATGAATACTGAGGGGAAATGGTCATTCCCTAACTCTTATGTGGCACAAATATGACAGGCTACTTTATCAAACCAAGGCCAAAAGCTGCCCAGGCTTTGCAGAATGTGGACACAGTATCCGAGGAGTTAAAAATGGTGCTGCACATTGATGATTGTACAATGTGCATCCCTACTTCTGATTTTATAAAGGAAAAGAAATTATTTTATAAAGACGCTAAAGATGGTTGGGCCAAGATGCCATCCTGAGGAACCCTACAGTGATTAATTAAGAATGAATTGTTCTAACAAAATCCAACAAAAATTGCTCAATCTATTTCTCATTTCACAGCTTCTGTCTGTCCTATTGGTATTTGTAGCATTTACTTCTTTTGCAGAAATTTATTTTTGAGTTAATACTAATTCTTTTTTACTCTCCATTCTTGGTCCTAGCTCCCTGGGCCAGAATATTCTCTTATCTATTAACTGGGTGAAACATCCATTACCGCTGACAGTTCTATGCCATGATTATTGATGGGTAGTGTGACTCAGATAAGGTAGTGTCAAATTTCCTTTCTTCTGATTGTTAACTGTCCTATTTCATCATGACACTGAGTCCAGCAACTCAACCACAAACAGACAGGGACTGAAATTCATTTCACTGAAGCAGGCATTGAAATGCCAGGCAACCTGGGAATATTACAGTGAGTGTCATTCAAGTGCCACATTGACTGTGATGTGAATATCAGGTAGCTGCAGGACTTGAACTCACAAGTAGCTTGTCATAAGACATAACCAAGAAGGTGCAAATATAATGTGTAATTTTCATTTCATGTTTCTGGTTAATGACCTTTCTATACCAGATATTCAAATCACATATCATCCTGCTGTTGAATTGCATAAAACACTAAACTTATGCCGGGACTGACATCCAGAAACTGGAAAGATGCCAATCTTTGTTCAAATTTATGGTAATATCCAAGATGGACTTCAGAGATTAAAACTGTCCAAGACTCTTTCTGACTGTGAGAGAAAACACTAAAGGTTGACACAGCATTTGTGAATTCTTGCATCTCAGAAGAGAGGTAGGAGGGATTAAAAATTAAAAATAAAAAAAACCTGACCTCCACCCACCTTGAAAACATTTTCCAGTTTGAACAGAGGTTGACAAATATATGGGAATTAAGTAGATCAGTGATTTAAAGATGTTATTGACACTGAACACCTCACATTTATCAGCAACATGGCAGCAGAATAGGATGCTCCAATCAGAACTCCTCTGCTCACCACTCCCTTTCCCCTTTCTTTCTTTTTTCTTTTCTTCATAGCTTTTCTATTCTTCAGGCCCCACCCCATTCTGCCCTCCATGGAGGCTGGAATTAAGGAGTGGAGTAAGCATGGGCCAAGTCCCAAAACAGAGCAAACACAGGCCGAATCCCACAGCAGAGCGAGCACAGGCCGAATCCCACAGCAGAGCAAGCACAGGCCGAATTCCACGGCTGAGCGAGCACAGGCCGTGTACCACAGCAGAGTGAGCACAGGCCAGATCCCATGGCAGACCAAGCACAGGATAAATCCCGTGGCAGATCGAGCATGGGTGGAGTCCCACAACAAAGCTAGAGCAGGCCAATCCCATGGCAGAGCGAGCACAAGCGGTGTCCTACAACAGAGCGAGCACAGGCTGAATCCCACAGCAGAGCGAGCACAGGCCGAGTTCCCCAGCAGGGCAAATACAGGCCGAATCCCATGGCAGATTAAGCACAGCCGAGTGCTGCGATGGAGTGGCACGAATGGACTGAGTCCCATACCGGTGATGGGGCAAGTCCTGGACAGTGGGTCAGCACATGGAGGCAACATGGCCTGGTGCTCTGGGACTGGTGAACACAGACTGGAACTTAAGTACTTATTGTCACATTGTTATTCTGAACTTTTACACCTGTCCCTTTGCTAGTCTATATTTTAAAATCTGTAACAACACTTTTTGTTCACTCTGTAACTACCCTGCACCTAGGTCCTCTGTACCTAAGCTGGCACCAAAAGGCAACATCCCACGATCAAAGTCTACAAAATCTTGAGGGGTATAGACAAGGTGGATAGCAAGAACTTTTTCCCAGAGTGGGGGACTTAATTACTAGGGGTCTCGATTTCAAGGTCAGAGGGGAAAAGTTTAAGGGAGATATGCGTGGAAAGTTCTTTACACAGAGGGTGGTAGGTGCCTTGAATGCGTTGCCAGCGGAGATGGTAGAGGCAGGCATGATAGCATCATTTAAGATGTTTCTAGACAGATACATGAATGGGCAGGGAGCAGAGGGATACAGATCCTTGGAAAATAGGTGATAGGTTTAGATAGATGATCTGGATCGGTGCAGGCTTGGAGGGCCGAACGGCCTGTTCCTGTGCAGTAATTTTCTTTGTTCTTTCTTTGATGACATTATAAATGTTCGGGGTTATTCCAGTGTTCTATCATTAGCAACTTTCCAGCACTGTTTACGTAATAACTGAAAGAAATACAGATGCTGTAAATCAGAGACAAACAGAGGAAATGCTGGAAAAGCTCAGCAGGTCTGGTAGCATCTCTGGACGGAAATCAGTTAACATTTCGAGTCGAATGACCCTTCCTTAGAACCCAAAACTCTAATTCTGATTACCCTGCAGAGATGCTGCCAGGCCTGTTGAGCCTTCTGAGCAATTTTTATTTTTGTTGAAGATTTACTTGTTGGCAATGAGGGCTGAGAAGACTTTCTGCCCCTTGAGCAAACCTGCTTCCCTTCTGTGATCCACAAACTACTCCTTACGTTCCAGATATTCCCTTCAACAATCTCCTACTTATCCATCATCTCTACCACCACCTCATCAAATCATCTTTTCCTGATTACTTCTCAAACTCATCATCCCTCCCCACTCTAATCTACTCCCTCTGCAATCTTCCAGATGACCACTTTGCCAAACACCTATGCTTTATCCATAAAAACAAAACAAACTTTCAGTTGCCTATTACTTCCACACACCACCATGTTTCTACACCAATATTTCTGTCTCAGGTTTACCGCAATGCTCCAGCGCTGCTCAATGAAAGCTGGAGGAACAACACCTCATCTTCCACTGAGGTATTTTACAACCTCAGCACTAAGGGC
Source organism: Stegostoma tigrinum (assembly GCF_030684315.1). Lineage (NCBI taxonomy): Eukaryota > Metazoa > Chordata > Chondrichthyes > Orectolobiformes > Stegostomatidae > Stegostoma > Stegostoma tigrinum. The sequence goes on from NC_081356.1 coordinate 75,779,833, forward strand.
ATAATTTCAGAATGCAAATACCCTTCCCCTTGTTCACTCCCTTCCTCTACATTCTGAGATCCCATCCTGAATGAGCTGATCCCAGTCAACCCAGCTTCAAATATTTACGATTCTTGTTAGCACCCAGCTTAGTTACTATTTTTCTCAGTTTTTCATCTCCAGTATCTTTGTTTGTTTATCCCTTTTTTTTTCTTTCTGGGCATCATCTCCACCCATTGCTGTCATCAGCATATATTCCATAAGTCCCCAGATATTTTCAGTTTCTCTACAGATGCTGTCAGACCTGCTGTGTTTCTCCAGCACTGTGTTTTTGTTTCAGATTTCTCTGTGTTCATCACTTTTGCTCTTCTAATCTCCTCTTTTTCCAGTTCATTTTTCTTTAGCTCATTCACCCTTCGGATACATGTTTTCCCATACTCCACAATATTTCCTTATCCCCAACATCACGTTTCCATGAAGTCAATTATGTACTAACCCCAACTTTAGATCACTTCTTGACCTTTCCTCAAGTTGACAGATAATATTTAGGCCTGGTCTCCTCTAGTTCAGATGTGAAATAACTCCACAGAAGCTGATACCCCATTAACAAATTGCCCCTTATTACACATTAACAGTACATGGAATCTGACCAGCCAGCTCAGAACCAGTCCCTAGAGTGAGGATACTCTCTGAACCTCCTGTTTATATCTGTCATCCAGGGCTCCCTCATTGACCCAGGTTAACAACCTCAAACAAGGATCACATACTCAATGAGATCCATCTGGCCAACTTCATTCCAATCATTACATCCCTCAACCCTAAGCCTGGGAATGTAGACTTGTTCATTTTCCTCTAGCTTCCTTTTTGCTCCAAGTCTGGTTCTTTCATTTTTTACTCAGACATGGGTGCCATACTGGTCCATAGCCCATCACTCACACCTGGCACATCTCAGACAAAATTCCTCCTCTTCTCCAGGCGATAACAGTATCAAGGCTGCGTCTATCTCGGATTATGAAGTTTCTTCAAAGCTAGATGGAAGGGGAGAACCCATGGTTTCTGGCAGCCTTTCTCGCTGTTCTGAGGGGCCGGGTATGTTTTGCTCCTGCTCTGTTTGTGAGATTGCAGCTGTCACATGATCCACATGTTTTTCAGGACCGCCTCACCTACCCAAATTTTGTAAGTCACAGGATCTGATCTCATGTTGACCTTGCCTTGTACCCATGCAGTTCCATTTCTGTGGTTTTGACACCAAGCGTTGTCCTCTGAACTCAACTATCTCACTCACTTCGAGGATGCATGTGGCTGGCATTGGTATTCCTGCTGCCATTTCACCCTCCACTTGGCCAGCGCTGGAATTTCATGTTTAACCTGGTGTGGAGCCTTCTCCCCAGCAGCAACTCTGCTGGAGTTATCACTGTTGCTGCATGAGGGGCGGCCTAGAGTCAAACAAGAACGGGGACAGTTTGGAATTAAGCTGTAAGCTGTTTCTTTACGACTGCCTTTAACATTTGGACTGCTTTTTCCACTAGACCATTGGACAATGGATGGTATGAAGCTGTCTGAACATCTAGAATCCCATTTGACTGGCGGAAATAATGAAATTCGTCACTGGTAAATGACATCCCATTGTCCGTGAGTAAAATTTCCAGGAGTCCGTGTATGGCAAATGATGCTTACAGCTTTTCCGTTGTCATCCTTGAGCTTGGTGAATGAATTCTATTCACATCCAACCACTTTGATTGTCTACATGCCCAGGCTTAGGGTTGAGGGATGTAGTGATTGGAATGAAGTTGGCCAGATGGATCTCATTGAGTATGAGGTCCTTGTTTGAGATTGTTAACCTGGGTCAATGAGGGAGCCCTGGCTGACAGGAATAAACAGGATAATCCACAATGAAGAATATTGAACCCATGAAAGAACTGGCATAAACAACATGTAATTGAATTCAGGGTTTGCACGGCCATTCCCAGAGAAGTTAGGGTGCTACTGGCAGTAATTTTTATCCTTGTTGGCACTCTGGGCACCGTGCCACTAATGTGGCTGTGTCAGCATCCAATCCTGGCCATCAGACATAACTTCTTGCAAGTGCCTTCATTTTGGAAACTCATGGATGACCCTGTGGAGTTCAGACCATCACTCTCACTCCCCATAATGACATTCAGTCCTCTGCAGGATCTGGTCTCACTGGAAAAGTTTCAATTCTGGTTGTGATGGACCTTTTGTTTCCCCCATCACCACCTGTTTTAGTTTTGCCAGGCCAGGGTCTTTTTGTGCCCACTGACAGATATTGTCAGCAGTGACTGGAAGGGCATCCAGAAAGTTTAAAACAAAATGGACTCTTTCTAGGGGAGGCACCACTGGTGGTGTATGTGCCAGTGGGAGGTGGTCCAAGGCATCCCAGATGGTATTCCAACTTGTAATTGTATACACTGGAAATAAGAGCCCACCACTGAGTTTGACCAGAAGCTATGGACAACACAGCCTTGTCTTCTTTAAGTAGCCCCGCAGGTGTTTGTCATCCACTACTATTACAAATTTACTTCAGTTAAGGCATTGGTGGAATTTTCACGCACCAAAGATGATTGCCAAGCCTCCCTTCTCTATTTGGGAATAGCTGCATCAGCCAAAGCCTGGGAAAGATATCCTATCAGACATTCCTCTCTGTTGGGCCACCAGTGATCAACACTACCCTGATAATGTGCAGGAAGACACCGCATGTCAGCATCACATCCCACTCTCCTCACCACTAAAATAACCCCACAGTGGCCAGTATCTTATCACCAAGTCACCCTTTAGTTACACATCTGCAGTACATGGACTCTGAGCAGCTAGCTCAGAGCCAGTCCCTAGAGTGAGCAGAATCCTTGAGACTCCTGTTTATATTAGTCAGCCAGGGTTCCCTGATTGGCCCAGGTTACCAGTCCCAATCAGGGAACTCCTAGCCAATGAGATCCATTTGGCTGATCACATTGCAATCAGTACAAGATGCATCTTTCAAAATCACTATTTTAGTTGATTTTTCAGTAAGCACATGGTGAACTCCTTCACCCACTTTAATAATAATTCACATCTCTCCACGTATCTTTCTAGTGTTGAGAAATATATTGTGGACCAGGAGGTTTCCGCCCCTTTCCATTACCAACTGTTTAACACCTAGTTAGAGTCATCAATGTTATTTCATGTAACTGAAGAAGCAATTACAATCTATATTCCGTCTTCATTCTTTTTGACCCTATGTTCTATGTTCTTTGACCCCTCTTCAGCCTTTGACAATGGTGAACATTAGCTTCCTCAAATATTTCTTCTGTAGAGCGCAGCTCTGTACGGCTGCTATCTCTGTGTTATTCCTATCTGTCACACTGCACATATTAGCACTAACTGATATATAAAAAAGTGTTGAATTCCAAGCAGGGCTGCTATGGAAACTAAGCCAATCAACCAGAATGTGACACAGGTCCTCATGTATTTCTGAACTCCCTGGCATAGACCCCCAAAGATACGGCCAACGTAAATTTTTGGCACATAGTCTCTCCCTATGACTGGGCTTAGCACTGAGACCAGGCTCCGACAGATGCTTAGGGAGAGAGGCAAAGCAGAACTGCAAAGCTCCAGAGAGTGGATCAACCTCAATCTTAGGCTGCTAAAAATGTCTACACTTAACAGCAGGGGACCAGGGAAACTTAAGAGGGAATTGCAGTGTAAAGAAAGTTGAGGATAATCAGAAAAAATAATTAACCGCATGGAAGGAGCAAATTAACAGAAGAGAAATAAGTGTTTGAAAGAAAAAACACAAGATCAAGAGACGATTGCCTGGATGAGTGCAGTCTCAACAACACGCAAGAAGCTTGCTACCATCCAGGTTGAAGCAGCGCACTTGATTCACACTGCATCCTCAAGCGTTCACACCTTCTACCACCGCTGCTCAGTAGCAGCAGTTTGTACTAGCTACAAGATGCATTGCAGAAATTCACCAAAGATTCTTAGACAGCACCATCTAAACCCATGACCACTTCTACCGAGAAGGACAAGGGCAGCAGAGGCATAGGAACACTGTCTGCTTCAAGTCCCCTCCAAGACACTCACCACCCTGATTTGGAAATATGTTGCTGTTTCTTCACTGCTGCAGAGTCAAAATCTTGGAATTCCCTCCCTGATGATATTGAGGGTCAATCCACAGCAGATGAACTGCAGTACTTCAAGGGACAGCTTATCACCACCAACTCAAAGGCAACTAGGTACAGACCATAAACACTGGCCAGCCTCCAACACCCACATCCCACAAAATGAACAAGTTTTAAAAAATTCTGATGATACACATTTAAATCAGCCTGTTAAGTGCAAGCAATGGTCCTTTAAAATGATTGACATGAAGGACTTGTTGACATGGAAGATGATTTTGTTTAAAATAAGATTTATATTCTAGTCAGCTGAGGATTTCTTTGGTTATTCATTAACCATGGTAGCTAAAGTAAAAGAAAGTTTAAGTACCTCCGATAAATAATTGAGTACAGTTTCATCCAAACAAGAATGAAATTATTCTACCCTAATGGATAGGCTGGAAGACTCCTCCAGGTTTGCTCAGTTTTGTTGCCATTCTCTAAGCAAGTACAGTGTTGTGAATTTGCTGCCAAATCTATACATAGAACATTGTTGCGCCTCCATGGCTATAGATGACAAGAAATTATCTAGATGTTTCCTCTCACATTTTTCTTCATGTCAGCCCCACCAGCTTCAGATGGGAGTTAGCGCAGTAGGGCTTAGAAGATGCCAATGAGTTAAGATTTCCTCTTCTTCAATGGTGCATTTTTCCCTCCTGCCCTGTGGCCCATTTTGTATACCAAGGCAAGATCATTGACACTCTTGCATCAATGCCAGGCACTCTTACATCGCTTTACTTTGCTCAACCTCACAAAAGGATCTCCTGTCATATGGTATAACACTCTCCAGTTTCTAATGAGTGAGATTTCTAATTAATGTGGACTTAAAATTAGCTTAATGCTGTGGGCTAGACCTCTTCTAATTCAGTACTAAAGACCATAAGATGCAGGAGCAGAAGTGGGACATTCAGCCCATTGACTCTAGTCTGCCATTTAATGTGATTGTAGATGATCTGATAATTCTCAATCCCACTTTCCTGCCGAATCTACATAACTCTTAATTTTCTGACCTTTTAAGAATGCCTTATTCAGCCTTGAATAAACTTAATGATCCAACCTCAATCATCATCTGCAGTAATGAATTCCACCAATTCACTGACTACCCTCTGGTAAATTATGGTACCCAAAATCATTTCTTAAAGGACCTGTGCAATCATGAGGTCAAGGGCCATTTCACATCCAATGGGGTTTGAGAGATTTTCGCTGCCACTTGGTTACCAGCAGTTTTCCAGTTCTGTGGCAAAAATGGAAAAAGAATGATACTTAATATATTGGAAAGGCTAATGCTATTATGATTACTCCCTTATCATCATTCTCCAACCGACTGATTCCAAGCTATGTCCACGGTCAATGTTTGAACAAAACCGTACAAAACTGTAGCCCTACAGACACAGAGATGATAACCCGACCACATATCAACTCCACACCAAGCCCACCTGTTACTACTTCGAAAACTCTGTCTCAATGAAATTGGTTAAATTCATCTGCTATAGAAACCTTTGTTATGCCTTTGCTACATCTGGATTTATTTATTCCAATGCTCTCTGGTTCAGGCTCACATTTTCCATTCTCTATGAACTTGAACTCGTTCCAAATTTTTACTGTCTATATCTTGACTTGATTTTAACCTCTTCAGCTCTAAGCTTTGGAATTCCAACCTCACCAACCTACTTAGGCTACCTTTCTACCTTTTAGACCAGTTCTACTGTTGCCTTATGTGCTTTTGTTTGATAACACTGCTATTTATCATATTGATAAATTTTGCTGTGTTAAAACGATTATTTACATAAGTGGTTGTTGTAGTTACCTTTTGCTAATTTCTCTGCAATAACGTTTGTCCTGAAAAACAACCCAAAAGTGTATGTTGGTGAAAAGCAAAGAAATGGTGTTATGAGAGAGCAACTTCTTTAGAAACAGGTTGACAGGTAATGGAGTGAGTTTGGTTGATTAAATCAGATAGTACAAAGCATGACTGAAACTTACCCTGCAAGATTGCCAAACAAATACACTGTACATTGTGATTTGTTTTGCTTTCTTATTGTCACATGTACCTAGGTACAGTGAAAACTTTTATTTTGCATATAGTACAGGCGGATTGTAACGAAGAAAGTGTATAAGGTTAATAGAACAGAGTGAGAAATACGATGTTACAGGTGCAGAGAAGTCATGCAAGGAGCAAGGTCAACATTAAGTTTGAAAGGTCCACTCGGAAGCCTAATAACAGTGGGGAAGAAGCTGTTCTTGAATCTGTTGGTACATGTCTGTAAATGTTTGTATCTTCTAACTGACAGATGAGTTTGGAAGAGATTATAACCAGGTAGGAGGGGTATTTGAATATGTTGGCTGCCTTTCCAAGGGAGCAAAATATAGATGAAATAAGTGGATGGAAGGTTAGCTTGCATGATGGGCTGGCTTGTACAGTCACAACACTCTGTAGTTCCTTAAATTGTCCTGGGCAGAGCACTTGCCATTCAAAGCTGTGATACATTTAGATAGAATGTTTTCTATGGTTTATCTATAAAAATTGTAAGGGCTGTGTATCTAACATTGTTGGGAACAGCCGGGTTGGGATTTTTCCTTTCTCCAAACACCTCCATTCATTTTTGTTCCTGCTCTTGAGTTATGGGTTGCCTTCTTGTACCCTGCCTGTTTAGCCACTTTTCAAATATGAAGTGTAAGAATAATTTGCTCGCAAGCTAGTCAAACATAATAGGCTATTTTCAGAACCAATTCAAAGACTTGGATCCCAATTAGAAGAACACAAATTTGCTAGGAATTATGTGCTACTTTAACAGTGTTCCTATTTCTTTTTAACAATTTTTACACAGCCCTACACTTAGCAAATCTTTTGTTAACTAACGGTGCCTACATCTTGCTGATCCTGTATATTGTTAAAGTATGGCTACAGAGATAAATCGCTATTTTAGAGGCTTTAGACTTTCAGAGAGCAGAAGCAGTATTACTGGGGTAGAATTTCTCCAATAACTACAAAGACTTGGGGCAATAAAAGGATTGGGCTGATTACTTCTGAGTTTCAGACAAGAAGCTCTTTAGGTTTAATAGGTCAATGATGCCTCATCTTGACTATTCGCACTAAGCAGCAGGACTGACAAATGCTGGCAGATGAGCCCTCTAGAAGAGCATTCAGTTAAAGGGATTAGAAATGGGGACTAAGCTGCTCTGAGTCAGCTCTTGACAAATGAGCTCACACAATAAATGTTGGTTTTGCTTTAATCTAGTGCCATTCTTTTTGATCAAACACCATCAAATTTATGCATATTTTTTGAGATTTCAAGGTTAAAAGCACTGACATTCACTTTGCTCTGGATTGGGCTCCACAACATCAGCAGAGTGCATGCAGAGTACGCGACTTTGTGCCACATCTCGAACTTCTTTGGCAGAAAACCAATTCAAATGAATTAACTTTCCATTACTCCATTAAGCCAATTAACCTGAGCTTGGGTACACACTGGAATTGATCTGATAAGCAGCATTGCCTTTTCTTGTGATCAGATGACAAAATATTTTCCTCTCTCAAATCCCATTCTCTAAGATGCTCATTTGAGTTAGGTATCCAATTTATGCAGACAACTCAGATTTGCAGCAATTTTAAAATATAGCCCCAATGACAGGGTGAAATACTCAGTCTTTTTTTAAAACTAAAGTAAGCTCACTTAACTGAACTTGACTTATTTCACTTTAAGTCCAAAATTTTCAGCAACAAAAATGCAACAGATTAGGAGACCATTCATGATTCAAAATCCCCAAAAGAATCTACGATCAGAATATTAGTTGTTCTGTCACTTCCCTCTCCCTGGTGTATTCAAGAGATTCTGTGGTAACGGTTGTTAATCACAAAGGATCTCTGTTTTCCCATAGAGAATCCAGAATGAACTCCACATTTAGTTATCTCCACTGAAGCATTGGCCTGAGTTTTCTGTGTGCTTTTACTTTGCTATCTGAGGTAATTAGAGACTGAGCCGTTTACTAAACCCATGATTAGGCCAAGCAATAGGTGGTCTCCTCATCATTTTGATGAATGCTTGGTTAGGACGCAGAGCATTATGGCTCTGTTGTGTCAATCTGAGCCTATACGCCATTATTAGAAATTCAGCACCTAATGCTAACAATCAACAAAGGGAGGTGATGGCCTAGTGGTTTTATTGTTTGATTGTTAATCCAGAGACCCAGGTAATGTTGTGGACACCTAGATTCAAAACCTCCCATGGTAGGTGATGGAATTTGAATTCAATAAAAAGCTGGAATTAAAGATCTAATGATGAAAATGAAAAATTTTTGATTGTCAGGACAAGCCTGGTTTGTCAATGTCCTTTAGGAAAGGAAATCTGCAATCCTTACCTGGTCTGGCCTAAATGTGACTCCAGACACACAGCAATGTGGTTGACTCTGAACTGCCCTCTGGATAATTAGGGATGGACAATAAATGCTGACCCAACCTTAGATGTTGACATTCCAAAACATCAATAACAAGGATCTTTAATCACTTTATTTACATGTTGTGTTGTTGACGCCTGTTCAAACTTTCCAAGAAATGTAATAAATGAGCTGTTAAGAGCCAACATGATTTAAATTGAGATCTGTGGTAGAACAGCATACAAATTTCAGTGATCATTATTGATATTAAGAAACAACATTTTCCCACAGAACGGCTTGATTTTAATTTGCAGACACACTGAGAGCAGTGTGAATTTGGTGAAAATGCATTGTGAAATTGTAAATCACTGGAAAATAGGTGTTGTGCTTCTTTCAATGGATTGTTGATATGATGACTACTCACCTGATGTGAGCTGCAGTATTTAAATGGACACTCCTAGTTTGATGTTTACACTCCCATTGCTATTCAAGACACTAGCCACCTCATAGGAATGGAAGGCAGATAGGAGTGGGCCAGGGAGAGGAGTAAATGCAAATTGCCGAGATGGACATGGTAAAAGAGGTGAGGAGCAGGAACATGCACCTCGATCCATTGAAGGATTGTGTTAAGTGACTTACACAATAGTGAAAAGGCAAAAGTAATGCCACCGTGCACTATGTTTAACTCAATCCTCTTACACTACCATCAGAAACCTGTGCAGTTTAAACTACCTTTGAAATTTACTCATCCTTTTGGTTTGCACAGTTCCCCATGTTCTATCAATCAATTTGATACGCGCTCTCATCTTGATGCAATATCATGCCCTTCTCTGGTGTCCTACATTCTCTTTCTATCCATATAAAGAAGAAGAAATAAAGCAGGCACGAGTGAAAATAATGGCATTTGTATGGAAAGCATTTATTGAGGAAAAGACAGAAAACTGGAAGTGGCCTCCAAACTTTGGCAGCTAAAAAGGAGGAGAAGCGATCAGTAGGATTTCAGAGATCCTGACTGAGGAGGGCAGGATAGAGTTGAGTATTAAATGTATCACATGATACATAGTCATATCAACTCCATGTCAACAGTGACTGAATTGGGATCAATTTCTGCTTTTTCAAACTAGTCGCACACTTTGGTGGAATAAACAGGAGAGATATTTTGGTTTTCACATGGTGGCTCACCTATCACCAGGGTAAAGTTAAGGACAGCAATGGACTGCCAAAATGCTGGACTTGCCAGTTTCTGCTGAGCTGGATGCAGATGTAGTTGTATTAATCATCCAACCTCAGATTAAGAGTAGACTATTTAGAATTGAGAAAATGAAGGTGGTGGATTTTGGAATTTTGTGCTCTCAAGAAGGCTCTGTTGTTAATATGTTTAAGACTGAGATCAATAAATTATTCCACATCAAGAGGTAAGGAGAAAGCGCCAGAAAATTTTGTTGAAGTAGAATATCAGCCAAGATCTCATGAAATGGCACAGTGGGCTCAAAGGGTTGAATGGTCTATCCTTGTTCCCATTCATTATGTTCTCATTTTCACATAACTTCACTTAAATCTTGTTATTAGAGTTTGGTCAACCTTTGGATACTCCATATTGTTTGAATGTAAAAGATCTTTTTCTTAATCACCAGAATGTAATGGCACACATAAAAGTAACCTGGGAGGCAATTGTTTCCTGAAGAATATTACTAATAAGTGTGTGAGAACTGGCTGGGGTGAATATTCTACGGAGTTCTCTCACTCATTTTACATGACTCAGAAGAAAATTTGCAGAATTCCCCCGAAAGAAACAAAATATATAGAATTCCAACCGAAATTAATACTCAATAACTCACATTTGCAGATTAATGAGCAGAGTTCTGACAAAATATATTCTTTAGGGCTATAATGCAAATTTGATTTAATAACAAGTGAAAATAAAACAAAGCAAATAATAGCAGATAGATCAATCAGAGTGACTCAATTAATTTATGTTTTCCAATGATAACCCATAAGTCTTTAGAAATTTTCAGCAGCACTTTTTAAAAAATAAACTATTTTTTGAGGGAAGAAAGACAAATTTTAGCATCATCTATGTCTCCATCCCTGCAGCAATGCAGTGAAAAGGAAAGAATGTGCTCCTGCCTCCTAATACCTTTCTCTACTCTGTGAAGTGGTGATAGTGGAAGATCAAAAACATGTCAATCAATGTACAGTTCAAAAGAACCTCTTAGAAACCTGTCTCAGGCCACACACTCTTTCAGGTCAAAGCCAAAATGTGAGAGCTTTCCTTGCAGGATTCCTTCATGGGACAATTGCAAAGATATAATTAGATTACACAGTTGATTGCACAGACTCCCTTTTAGTTTTAATGCACAGTCCATCAAGAGGGAGGTAAATTAGTTATCTTTCAACTGGCATTTATACATAACCAAACACTGCATGTAAGAACAGGCATTTTGATCCTGGCAAACAATTTAACAATGTTATTTACACCCAACTGCCCAGATCACATTATCAAAATATTTAAAAATCTAGTGTCTTTACAAACCCAGTGTAATACATTCATATCTCAAAGCACAAATTGCAGCAGTGTGGAGAACAATAAGTTATAGTTTTCAGTATTGCATCAATGGCTTGGGTTACTTCAGCCACAATTGTACTTTCCAATGGTACTATCTCCTACTCAAGGCAGACTACAATTTGCGTAACTGTTCATAACCACCAATGAACATAGATATATTCATCTGAAAAATGATACTCTCGTTTGGATGTGGTTTATTTGACACATACATTTCATTTGTAAACCTCTTGTACTCTTTTCTGTCCATATCAATTGCACTTCTTACTGATTAAGAGGATTCAACTTTTGAACAAATCGATCCATAACTTGCCATTGCACTCTGTAGATTTGGTCATTAAACATTAGAGCTGGTCCTAATTGTCTGACTTGTGATACATGTTGAAACTGTGTGTGAGGTTATTTGCCCTTCTCAGGCTCAAAATATTGATCATTAGGACCTCACAAGCAACGAAATGGCACTTCTTGAATTGTTGTTTTCCCATTTGAAAAAAAAGTGCCCAAGATAGATGAACTATTCGTCCAATTAAGTAGAAATTCAGTGTTAATCAAAAATTTAGAAATAAAAGTGCAAAGAAGAATTATAATAAACATGTTACAGTTAGCCATTTAATTTTGTATTCTTTACATTGAATTTGTTTTACAAAAATTATTAGCAGCAAAACTATGCATGTCCTTCATTTTAATCTTGGGTCAATAAATTATTTGAAATACTGTTGACAATAAAATAAAAGCCTGATAATGTAATTTATAAGTAGTGATTTGTTCAAAAGTAAAATAGAAAATCTTTGAAGCAGTGTGTAATATTGTCTTATGATTGTATTCCCAGGAAAGAAATAAAACCAAAAGAGGGAACCTTGCTTAGCATATTGCAAGCAGTAATAGTCACTAAATGTTTTATTATTTATCTGTCAGCACTATCTCTGCTCAGTTGGCCTAATATAGTCCAGAAGTGGTTGTCAGCTTCTGTGCAGAATGATGGTTTACGCCTAGAGATTTGGCAGATAACTGAATCTGTAAAGGGGTTTTATTTTATTGAGTGAACTGGCCTGTTTGCTGATGCAGTTGATTGCTTTTGATATACCTGTAGTTTCTGGACCTAGACATTAATTCTATAATGTGTGATTTGCTAAATGTTTAGTAGTTCATGTCTAGTATAGCCAGCATTTTGAGTACTGAATTGAATCTTTCTCTGAATTTGCACTGTTAATATAGTACCATAGGCATCTTCAAACTTTATTACTTGACTTCTTGCCATCTTTCCGCAGTAAATAAATGGAAGCACAGGCACTGACAATTCTACCGTTGTTCTATCAACATTACAACTGTGTTAAAAATATAATTATAAAGTAATAGGAGGGATTTGCAGTGTGATGCATTTCTCCACTGTTTGTGATACTTTAATACCTCCCAGAATCCAAAACATTACAATGAGTAGGCAAATTTCCCACAATAAAGGAATTCTGCACCAGTGAAATGGATGGCAGCAGAGTATAAATATCTATTATATAATGCCTACTGTATCACTTGAGATAATTCACCTTTTTATTGTAAATGGAGCATAAATTTATATAAAGTAATGTCGGAATATGACTTTATTTCCAATCTTTTTCCATATTTCTCCTCATACTTAAGGTTGTTCTGAACCATTCATGTGAATGGGTTGAGTGGCACTGAAAATCCAGAGGAATCTTGTATGAAGTCACTATTCATTATATATGTATGTGTGAGGTTAAAGAGGGGATGACAGCCCATTCCACTGTGGAGAGCCCAATCCTGTTCACATCTGACATTCCATGTGCACACATTTAAGTACAGGTCTCTGGATATCAATCAGGATCGCAACTGATCAAAAATTGCAATTTTTCTTTCTTGTATAATTTTGAATACGTCCTCGTCATACTTGCAGGATAAGACCTGGAAAGTAGGTGCAGTTGGAGTGATGTAACTTTTCAGGGTCACATATTGGTGGCATCTCAGCCGAGTGCTGAATGGAGCAATTGCAATGTTCCAGCTTTGTGCCTTTGAAAAAAAAATGTGGAATGCAATTCTGAACAAAAAGAATGAAAACCATGCCATATTCAATAAAATTGACATTCTTTGAAAAATTAATAATACTAACTGCACCTAATGCACTACTTCTGAATTGTAGTGTTTGTTTTCAGGATACACGCCTGTGATTAAATCACGTCATGAAAGCTTCACTTCATTTCAAAATTGCAGCTGCAGCTGAGGTATGTACCCATCAATCCTTACACTGTGATTAAATTGAGGCAATAGCTACTTTAAGTGGATGGGAACCAGCCACGGACAGTATTTAGATTGCTACAGAAATGCTTTGGATGAACACAAATATTGGACAGACATAAACTATAATTACCAGATATCAACCTGAAAAAAAAGGAAAAACAGATACTGCTGTTTTACATCTCCTTACTTTCAGAAGCTAAATTCTTTTGAAACCATTGGTGTGTACACACACTCACACAAACATCTTTGTGCTCAGATATGTACCCATATGCTCCAGTAACACGCTGAGCCGTAGCAGGAACATTAGGGGAAATATTAAGCCCATTGGATAAACTGGAGTGAATCAGGTGATCAGTTGAAATAACAGAAGTCGGAATCATGGCCCCAAATTACTCCGGTGAGTCCATTTCACATTTAACAGAGATGGGTTTGGGTTCATTTGAAGTGTATTTCTACTATAATATTTAAGAAGACAGTATAAAGATCTTAAGATCACAATTTGATTTTAATTGCTCTGGCAGTTCCTGAGATTTCAGAAACAAAGACAACATTGATCAGAACCTCAAGGTGCTAACTAGCTCAAATCAGGAATTCAGAGATGGATAAAGGTTCTGTGCTTATAGATGCATCTTTAGATTCCTCTCAGAAACTGGGGAAAACACTTGCTGTGAGAAACCTATTTCTACAGTTCAGTGAATTTCACATAAATATCAAGATATTAGTTTGGATTTTGGATGAGAGAGGCAATTAACAGCAGCAAGGCGCTGCTTTGGGGAAAGCTGCATGTAGCTGATAGGAAACAAAAGAGGATTAGGGTCAAAGTAGGGACTACTCAACATGACGCATAAACAGATTCAACTTCCTCAACCTGTCAGGAGAACACAGTTCACTGAGGCTGAGTCAGATAGTTCCGACACTTAAAATTGCTCAGAAAAATAATATTCCCTTTCTTGGTGCCTAATATTACCAGTAGCTGGAATAATCTATATTGCGACACTTTCTTGATCTGAGTAGAGCAAATGATGATTTATCAAGCGATCCCCATTGGTGAGTATTGAAGGACTCCCAGGTGTTTAGTGTGATCTCAACAGGTTGGGTGAGTGGGCAAATCAATGGCAGATGCAGTACGATTTAGATAAATGTGAGGTTATTCACTTTGGCAGCAAAAACAAGAAGGCAGATTACTAGGTCTGGCAGCATCTGTGAAGGAAAAAACATGCTTAATGTTTCGGGTCTAAACTGGACCCGAAATGTTAACTGTGTTTTTTCCTTCATAGATGCTGCTGACTTGCTGAGCTTTTCCGGCAACTTTGTTTTTGTTCCTGACGTACAGCATCTGCAGTTCTTTCAGTTTTTATTTAGGCCGACTATAACCAGAAGGGCTGCAAGTTGGGAGAGGGGACTGTACAGTGGGACCTGGGTGTCCTTGTGTACCAGTCACTGAAGTTATGCATGTGGGTGCGGTAGCGGGTAAAGAAGGAAAGTTTATGTTGGCCTTCATTGTGAGAGGTTTTGAATCCAGGAGCAGTGATGTATTGTTACAGTCATACAAGCCCTTGGTAAGGCCACACCTAGAATATTTTGTGCAGCTTTGGCCTCCTTTTCTGAGGAAGGATGCTCTTCCTCTCGAGGGAGTGCAGTGAAGGTTTACCAGGCTGATTCTGGCGATGGTGTGTCTGGCATACGAGGAGAGATTGACTAGGTTGGGATTGTTTTCACTGGAGTTCAGACAAATGAGGGGGGACCCTCATACAGGCTTACAAAATTTTGACAGGACTAGACAGGGTGGATGTAGGGAGGATGTTCCCAATGGTGGGTGTGTCCAGAACCGGGGGTGATAGTATATGGATTCGGGGTAGATGATTTAGGACAGGGATGAGGAGATATTTCTTCACCCAAGGAGTGGTAAGCATGAGGAATTAATTACCACAGGATGTAGTTGATGCCAAAACACTGAATGTATTCAAGAGGCAACTAGATATAGCACTTGGGACAAATGGGGTCAAAGGTTTTTAGAGAAAGCAGGATCAGGCTATTGAGTTGGACGATCAGCCATGATCGTGATGAATGGCAGAGCAGGCTCGAAGGGCCAAATGGCCTCCTCCTGCTCCTGTCTTCTACTTTTCTATGTTACCTTGAGTTTGCTGATGCCTAGCTCAATGACACATTGGTTTATGAAAAGGCTGTCATTGTAAGTTGCTGGAGATTCATTCTTCAGAGCTGTCATCAGCCAGGTTGATGATGGTGTCATTCCTCACCCAGCAGACACCCCATAAGGGTACGGCCTGGCATTAGCAGACCAGGGAGAGTAGACCAGTTCAGTAGGACAACACCTTGGCATTTCCCAGGGAATTTACTGCAGCTGAACATTGATGAGGTGAAATCATTTATAATTGGCAAATTAGCCTGGTTTATCTCCAGATCCTCAGATTGTCACAAATATATAATTAACAGTGCTCCATGCTTTTGGGTTAACATAGTACACAAGCTCAATGAATGCTCAGCAGAGGGAGTGGAGTGCTGCACGTGGGGCTAACTGGAACACTTTAAAGCATTCTATAAGGTAATAGTGCCTACATCCAGTGCTCTGTCTAACTTTTTCTTTATCATGCATGGACCTCTGAGGTCTGCACAAGGCACAGCTTTCAAAATCACAAGTCAATGCATTAACGTGCCAACCATACCAATTTTTCTTTTGTTCAATCACAGGATGAGGGCATTGCTGGCTAAGCCAGTATTTATTGCCCATCTAAGAGGCCAGTTAAGAGTCAACCACATTACTGTGGGTCTGGCATCACATGTAGGCCAGACCAGATAAGGATAACAGGGTGCTTCCCTTAAGGGCATAAGTGAACCAAATGGGCTTTTCCAATAATTAAGAATGGATTCATGGACATCATCGGACTCTTAATTCCAGATTATCTGTGTCTGTGGATTATTATCCCAGTAATTTATCTGTATCTGTGGATTATTATCCCAGCAATAAAATTACTAGGCCACCACCTCCCCAGTTGGCATGCATGGAACTTCAGAACAGGTGGCACAGCTATGAGGCCTGTCAGCCAAGAAGCAATGCTGTCTGCATCTCTGTAGGGCAAAGGAAGAGCCCATCAACAGGAAAATTCTCCCCAGAAAAGTAAATAAAATTACTGGAAGGAAACTGCTCAAGGAATTAAGGAGAAAGAACAAAAAGATAAGACAACATTTCAGGTATGATCAAAAAGAGTCAACAGAGATTGTGGACCAAAATTTTAAAGTTAGGGAGATTTGAACAGCACTCGAATTTCACTCAGAAAAGCACGAATTCGACAAGTCCTCATCCACAGAGTGAACATAATTACACCAGAAGGAAAATGGGAAAGAATTTTGGTTAGAAATGTTAAAACGATTGAGAGATTTAGGCAAATTCATTGGATTATTCCACCAGAAGAGGTTAAGCCCATTTGTACGTACACTCTCAGGAAATTTCCTCATCCTCAAGTGGAAAATTCTAAATCCCAGCTGGACAGTATGATATAAAATAGGGTCATATCTCCAACTAAAAGACAAGTCCAATTTTATCAATGATAGTTTGGTCACATTAACAACTACTGCAGCAGTTTTTTTTTTAACTAAAATCGATGCAAACCACATTTCTGGCAGGTGTCCCTAGACCACAAATTAAGCTTGTTGACCACATTCATTACACTACTTACTATTTCAAATCTCCTGTGCATCAGAGCTTTTCCGAATAACAATGTCAAGAATTCTGGGGGAGAAGCAAGGAATCATTTGCTGCATGGAGATATCTTAGTGCGTGATAAGGTGAAGAAAGAACATTAGTATAGGGTCAGGGACATGCCATGGGCTCTACAGAGCTCATGTCTTACACAAAGGAGAAATGGATATTTTCAAGAATGACAATTATACTTCTACCATACCTTATCCAACAACAAAGGCAAGAAGTTTTAAAAGACTATATCTTTTTAACTTTCTGCATTTTTGATTGGGGACTGAAATGAGATAAGAAATGCAAAAAAGTCTTTTTGTGCTGCTGATCTCAACAGATAGGCTGAGATATACACACGCATGCACGTTCAATGACATAATCCATTTGGCTGGAGCAAAAAACAGAAATGGTACATTTACATTTCTGTCTTTACCAAGGAAGCAGATGGTAACAGAGTGGCAATGCAATGAATGGATAGCTTTAAAATTGATTGTTGAAGGTGATATAGGATAGACTATCTTTACTTGACAAGTTGACAAGGCAAAAGAATTGGATGAGATGCAGCTAAGGATCTTAAACTAGTGAAAGTAATTTTGCATTCATTCTTAGAGTTAGATGCCTGAAGATCAAAGAACTGTGAACATTATATCCTTCCTCAAAAAGTGTGCACGGATAAGTCCAGTAAATGTAGACTAGTCAATTTATCTTTAGTAATGGGGAAACATGTAGAAACAGTAATTTGTGACAAAAGTAATAGCTGCATGAACAAACATTAATTTTGTTAATTAAGGACAGCAAGCATAGATTTCTTCAGGGAAAATTGTGTTTAAATAACTTATGGAGTTCTTTACAGAGGTAGCAGGGAGGGTTTGTCACAGTAGTGCTATTGATATAGTATCTAAGGACTTCAAAACACATTAAGTGCTTCAGTACGTCATTCCTGTGAGCAAAGGTAGAGGTCATGTAATGAAAGGGACAGTAACAACATGAATATAAAATTGACTAAGAAGTTTTACTAGTTTGCGTTCAAGTATGGAAGGATTTTCTTATGAGGAGATGTTGAGTAAGTTGATCTTATACACAACAGAGCTTAGGAGAATGAGAGAAGGTCTTAATTGAAATATATAAGATCCTTAGGAGCTTGACAGGATAGATGAAGCGAAGTGGTTACCCTTGTGGGACCTGACAGTAAGGAATGGTCTAAAAAGGACAGAGATGAGGAGGAAATCTTTCTGTCAGATAATGGCAAATTTGTAGAATTCTTTACCAGAGAGCCACCAAGACTGGGTCAATCATTGTATTCAAACTGAACTAGGCAGATTTTTAGATAGTTAGAGATTCAAGGACAATGGGGAAGAGGTAAAAAAGTTGAATTGACAATTATCAGATCAGTCATGATCTCATTGAATGCAGTGTGGACTCAACAGGCAGAATGGGTTACTTCTGCTGCTGTATCTTACAGTCTTACAGCTCTTATGATGATGAACCCAAGATCAAACTGAGTAGGGAATTTCAGGTCTTTACTCTGGTGATTTTAAGGAATGAAGAAACTGCATTGTGTTATATGTTTAAAGCAAATTAGTGTCTGATTTAGTGGTTGTAGTTGGTCGAATAATGGGCACAGAGGTGTGAATGAGAAAAAGGATGGACAGGGACTTGGACATTTTAACATTTCTGCTCCTGGGTGCTTCTTAGTTTTGCAGGTATGGGATTGGGTGCTGCTGTCAAATTAAGCTGATTGAGTTGCTCTTTTATATGCATTAATAGTATATACTGCAACATCAATGAATCAGTAATAAATAAGATTTGACATTGAGTTCAGTGCCAAAGGTGCCTTCAATGAAAGTGAACTTCTTAAGTGCTGTTATATTTGCTCCGCTCCAATTAACTGGTGACTAATTCATTACAGACTTGACTTGCGTCTTGTAAATTGTGAAGAGGTTTTGTCGAACATTCAGGGATGGGAGCAAGTTATTTGTCACAGAGTATGCAGTCTCTGGCCTGCACTTGAAGCCATGACATTAATATAGCTGGTGCTGACAATTTACAGGTGAGCTCAGATGCCTACAGCACATGACAAAACCAACCAGGGATTTCATTTTTGTATTCCACCCACCCCCCCTTGCTGGAAGTTCATGTGTGGTGGGTATTTGATGAGGCTAGATCCAGTTTTGACGGTGATATCCAACTACTACACTGCTAACATTCACTGCTTTATCCCACATGTACAAAATGGCCATCTTGGAAAGGCACCAAAGATTTGCAATTTGGACATACACCACCTTAATCCAGTTATCTATTGGGCTGGGGTGGAAACCTGCCAGGGAAAGTTGGCTGGAGGAAAAAAGTGGTTTGTTTCAGTTTTCTTAAAATAAAATAAACACCAACTGTGCGTTATGAAAAAAAATGTTTGAAGTTAACATGAAAGTGTTATTCACAATGGCTCATGTTGCAGAAGCAGATCCCCGCCTCCCACAGCACAGACGTTTTTAGGTGGCCCTTTTGGTAATACTAAATAAGTGTTCTAAAGGTTTCTATTTCAGGAAATCAAGTTATACAGAAATCCAATCCTAATTATGACATCTGTTATAGATACCAGTTTTCTTTCAAATCAAATTAAAGGGCAAAGGAAGTATAGAATAGATATAACATGTACGAATACAGAATCACATATATGCACAACTGCAAAACCAGTAAAAACCGGCCATTAGTTTCAATAAGAGTATTCAAAGTTGCCAAAAGCTGATGATTCTAAAACAGTGTGTAATCTTAGGCTTTTGGATTGTTGCTCAGTGGAACTTGTCAGTTGCTTGTAGCTAATGTGACAAATCCCCTACAAATATGGGCCTGGTCCTCATTTGGGTCAGATTGGTGAGTGAGCTGCATACATCAAATGTGTGTCCCAAAACAGCT
Organism: Stegostoma tigrinum; assembly: GCF_030684315.1. Taxonomy (NCBI): domain Eukaryota; kingdom Metazoa; phylum Chordata; class Chondrichthyes; order Orectolobiformes; family Stegostomatidae; genus Stegostoma; species Stegostoma tigrinum. Next base: position 75,799,778 of record NC_081356.1, read on the forward strand.
CACCATCGGTTCCAAGAAGTTGGCTATCACTTTCATAATGGAAAAGATAGACTCCAAGCTCCACATGATGAAATTGGATTTTTCTCTGTTCCTGAACTGTGGCAGGCACTGTTTCGTAGATTGGCCAATGCAGTACCCAAATTAAAAACAGATAATGCTGGAGAAACGCCACAAGTCTGGCAGCATCTGTAGCTAGAGAAACTGAGTTAACATGTCATATCTGATATGACTTTTCTTTAAAACTGGTTTTGCTTCTTTTGTCAATACACAGACCATCTTGAAATGTGTTGTCTTTAGCACTATCCTGTCTTTACCCCACTGAATTCCACATGTGAGCTTGAAGTAAGGGAACTCATCTTGTGGCCTTGCTCTCCAGGGAGCTTACACATAATGTGCCCTTTCAGAAGTCCATGCATGATTGATGATTCAATACTTGCAGACTTCAATTCCAAGACATCTTCGAAGGTACATGGAATGGCAGTATCTGAGCTGCTAGTGGGAAGTGCTGATCAAGTGGTGGACTTATTCCTCTTCCAGCTGGCTGCATGCAGGCTGTCCCAGCTGCACTCTGATAGCACAAAAGCAGAATGAGACGGTTAACATGAGGAATGGTGGAAAGCAACAGATCTTTGGTCACACGATTGCACTTTCTTCTACACCTCAGGAAGCATGTGAGCGGGGAGTTGTGAATGAACACAAGTCAGTATCTTACTCTCATCTTGAATGGCATGAAGGCAGTGAATGCCATAGGATCTATCTGGTACCACCAATCACATGTGCCATATTTAGTTTGGAGCCAACCACTGGCCATTAATGTTTGGGGTACAGTGCCTGCTACCAGTCCACCTTTCTATTCTTTCAAACATCAAATCAACACAACGTTAACCCTGATGAGGGCCACAAACCCTCCTTTCTGGGTCTAGGATCCTATTCTGTTAATAGTAGAGAATGGATCAAAGAGAGTAGTAACAAAGAAGTATCACTTGTCTTTATGATATGATGTAGTTTATTGCATGACAGTAATAGATACAAGTTACTTTGGCTCATTAAATTTAATTACGAAGACTCTTAGGAGCCAGGTATGACATGTCTGACACATTTAGGATCATGCATCTCCACCCAGAACAGTGCGGCATTATCAGATGAGTTTGGGTCTCATTCAGTTTCCAATATTAAGCCTTTCAGAACTATCCCCTTAGGCAACACCATGGCTTATATCCTCAAGCAGACTCAGTAAATGCAGCGTGCCAGCTCCTGTTGAAGGCAACTTTCTCCTGCAGGTGACAGGACAGACTTGATCTTGTGTTGCTCTGTCTTGAGTGATATAGTCGAGAGTATGTAGAGAAATAAGAGGTGTCTTGATTGGAAGGTGTCCATGAGTGAGGTGGAATGTCAAGCATGAGTCCTGGGTGCTAATATGTGCTACTGGCTGGATGATGACAATGTGGTCAACTGAGCAAGCCGATGATATAAAAGGTCCAACGTATCATTCTGGGATATATTCAGTGAAAAAATACCAATAAACATCTCACCGAACTGCTGCTGCATATCCCCAATCAGGCTCCACCTTCCTAGCCACATTCTCTCATTCCCATTGGAGGCTCCTGCAGGAGGTTGTCCTGTCCCCCTTTCTCACACATGGTCTCATCCTGAACTCTGCCTATATAACTTATGCCTTCAAAGTGCTGTCAGAGAATCTGGAAGCCGTGTTCCTACCATGTTGTGTCATATCTGATGTTCGTCACCCTGCCCAAGCAGTGGTATATTGATTCAGTGGTGTATTTTCCATTTATGAGGAAGAAGCTACCTTTAAGAGTTAAACCACAAGCACCTGTCACACACTATCGGTGCAGTGCCAGCCCAAGACCCCCTGCCCATTGTGCTAGTCTCAAACATTGTTAAATGCGGTAAATATGTTGCCATGCCAGCCAGCAGCATGGCAGTCACATAGATGAAGAAGCAATATAAATTTATGTGCTGCCCACCTCAAAGGGAACAATTATGGGCAGACTACAAATCATGATCCCTGTGCCTGAAAAACTGGAGCAAATGAACTTTTAGCCCAAGATGCTTAAGAAAATGATCAGCACTGTTTTATGAAACTGAATGAGTGAAACAACCCCTAACTGTGTAATATTTATGAAGATTAAAAGCCCACAAAGTTATGACTGAAGTATTATCATTTCCCACAGTCGTGTACCCAATAGAAGTTTATCAAAAGTTTGGTCAAGTTCAGAATCTTGGCTCCTGAAAAACACTATACTATTTGCCAGTTTCTGTGGTCTCTCTTTGCCAACCGATGAACACACATACATAATCATCACAGGATTGAATGCAGCTGGTGATTTAACCCTGTAGAAGGGACCTGCCTAATGGGAAAGGAGGTAGCACATGACTGGGATACAAATTGGATTTCTCTGGCTGGAAGCCAAGTACTCAATTGTTATTTGAGAGAAGAAAGATGGCAAAACCTACTAAATATATTTTCAGCCTATAAATTTGCTGAGAAGTCTTATATGAAACTTGATGGAAAAAACAGGTGTATGGTAATTAAGTAGTACAAATAGCAGGAGAGATTTTTTGGTGCGTCATTTCAAATGATTTTCTTACGCTGCACACAGAAATAATCTTCCTGTCAATGCTCACAGTGTTAATATTCACATACTTATAAGACTGCTTCATGAGATTTCAAACCCCTTTAATTGGTCTTTCATATTGTTTGGTATTTAGTATCTTTAATTGGCTTCCTTTTACACACTTGTCTGATTAACAGGTTTATTGATGTTTTGTGTGGTATGAAGGAAAGAAAAGCATAAAATACAGTTTAGAATACAATTTAGAATAATGATATCTTGGGTCTGACAGAAGTGCAAACCAAACTGTTAAAGGTAACAGCTTAATGCTTTGGTTAAAATTGTAGACTCAGGAAATTATTAAGCATGATAAATATTTGTGCATTGATGTGCATAAAGAATAATTTCATTTTAGAAAACCTTTTCACAAAACCAGAATAATTTTCCATCACATATTACAAATTAATTGTCTGTGATATAATATGTGAATATCAATTTAGTAATAGTGGATTTCAACAAGAAAATCATAACCTTGCTCTTCCTACAATTAAATATTTGCGACGTGTCATATTGAAAACTACACTAGGAAAATACCAAAGAGAAAACTCTTGTAATCTATAATCCTAAAAGAAATTTTGTCCTCATCTTTGGTCTGAATTAAAGTTCAAATGGAAATCATCGCAGTCTATTCTGGAAAACAAAGTATTCCTGCTGAATGGCACCATGAAACTCTCAAGAGCATTGTATGTGTATTAAAGTTTTTTTCAGTGCAGGATAAAATGATCATCTGACTAAGTGCTGCTGGACAGAGATAGTTTGGTCAATGTTCAGAAAAAAAACCTTGCTTCTCTCCCATTCCTGTATACTGCTCAATGTTTGTTTTTAAGAAAATGTCCATTAATGAATCAAATGCAGAAGGAATATTTTTTGGTATACTAACTTGATTAGTTCAGGGGCTAACAAGCATTGTGTGAGAGAAGCTTGTTGCTGCTTATTCCACTGGACATGTGAACAATCCTGGCCTGGATATTTTTTGGTCAGTAGTGAAACAATTATGGCAATCTCTTAACCTGAGAGGGAAAAAAAACTGGCTGTAGGCTTACAATGATCTCTGACATGTTGAAAACCTCTCACTTGGTGCTATTTTGAATTTAATTTGATTTTTAAAATGTTTTATTTCTTTATTGTCACATGTGTATTGTTACAAAATACGGCGAAAAGTGTTGTGAATTGTCGTCAATGAGCCATTTTAGAACACAAAACATAGAATATAAAGGCAAAAAAATGAAAAAAAAATAAAGAAAGTGTCCAACTTTACAGTCCTTCTTGGTAAATGCTCCATCAAGGGCCAGGAATGAAAGTTGGCAATCTTCAGTGCCATCTCATATCCACTGGCGCTGCTGCCACTATGAGTGCTCACTGGACCTCGCCAGTGCAAATGCCACTGATGTTGCTGAGTATCGCACTGGCCCAAACTTACCTCTGCTGCCACCTTCATGAATCTGTGCTGGAAGCAGACACGGGGTTGGGGGGTGGGGGGCGGGGGTGACCCGCAGTGATGCATGGTGGGGGTGGGAATACTTGCCTAATTACAAATCTATCATCAAATAGAGTAAACAGTCAATCACACTGAAGCATTATCACAGGCAGCAAATCTGGAAGTAAGAAACAATAAATCCTTCCACCTTTAATTATAATTTGTTTATGGATAATGTAATAAGTCATTGGAACATACACATGGGATTCGGTTAGAAAATAAAATATGAGGATTAAAAAATAAAATTATGTAAAATTTATTGTTATAACCAAGAAAGGTGACATTCAACAAATTTAATATTATAGTGTCAGGCTGTTTAGCAGGAAACAATTTTGTACATGATTATATTCTAAATTGTCCATTTAATTCGAAGTTAGAATGGAGTTTGGTCGTCATGAATCACCGAGCTTGGAGCAGACATGATCTGGTTGGCAATGACATTAGATAGGATTTTGTAATCCACATCAGTGAGATTGGTTACTAATTTCTAATTTCCTCCCTCCCTCCCTTCCACATGGAGATGAGAGTGATGATAATTTTCATCATAGATTCACACTTGCTTTCTGCCAGAAGCATACTGTTGTACACCTTCAGCAGGTCCTGGCCAATCAAGTTCAACAGAGCTGAATACAGCACAGCCAGTAAGCCATCGCTTCTGGGAGTTTTATTCTTTTCTAAGGACTTGAGGGCCTTGGTCAGCTCATCAAGAGATAACGGCTGGTCCAACCTCTCCTGCGTGCTGTTGTCTAAGACCTCTGTGATAGAGGGCTGGAAAGACTAGAAAGCTACATAATATGGCATAAAGCAATTTGCTGATCTTCAGTATGTCAAACTGAGTTGATATTATCAATCCATCTTCTCTCTTCAGGCTGCTGAATACAGAGATGTCCCCATTTACCTTCTAAAAGAAGAAACATGACCCTGGGCCAGAAGATTAAATTGGAGGCCTCTGAGGCAAAGACTGAGGGTTGCTGGCTCTTCATCTCCTGGAGATCCTCCATGACATCGACCTCCATTGTCTGTAGCAGGAGTAGGTTCTCCATGTTTTTTGTGGAGTTTGGAGAGTATTCCCCAAATCTCTCACTCTCTTACTTGCTGAACACCTTTTAGGATAAAGAACTTCTTGATGTTCCTCTCGATTGTTTCCCACCAGCCCAATGGAGACTCTAAGAAGGGCTTCACAGTTCTCCAACCTGTGAAATCCATTTTGTGCTGCTCAACAGTTTCTGGGTTCAAAGATTTCACATTTAGCTTCCATGTTCTCTTGCTATCATGTTGATCACCCTGTAGGTGACAGTCAGCCAGCAGGAGGCAGTGATCAGAGATGAACACTGGCTTGATGTTGGTGGATCTGACCATGAATGTGTGGGACACCAACAGGAAATCTATTCTTGAGCGATAATTCTGTCTGGCTATGACCATGGGTATCCACATCTGCAGGGGTGCTGATGACATCACCCATAAGCTTGACCAATTCCTATGGCTACTGAGATGTGATATCCTGCAGAAACAGGAAGCCAGCTTTGAAGTTGGCCAGGTAAGCCACTATGGAAACAGATCACTTAGTAGATTTAACAATACACACATTAATACTGGCAATTTTCAAACCCATTTTGAGAGTTTATGGAGTTACCAAGGACCAAATTCCATTTACTGGTGGTCTTGTCACTGGAGGGTGGTGTTGGCAAACTGTTGGACACTGTCATACTGAGGTAGCCATCATGCTCCTCCCTGGGGGAGATTGATCCGATCCAGTATCATCAGGTCAAGAACAAAGCCAGGAAGGTCTACTTCTGAATCTGACGTAGGGACATTGTGCTCTGCTCCTGATTCAGTATTAAGTCCTGTTACAGCTGTGTAAAACACTGATACAGCTTAAGCTGGAGTGCTGCTTCCTGTTCTGGGCATCCATACTTCAGGAAGGATGTGATTGCATTAGAGGGAGTGCAGTAAAGATTCAGAAGAATGTTCCAGAGATTAAAAACTTCATATGCAAGGCATCTAGGCAAAATTGGGATACAAGGTGTAGAGCTAGATGAAAATGGCAGTTCCTATTATCTCTAGGCAAAGTTGGGGCTGCTTTCCTCAAGGAAGAGAATGTTAAGAGGAGATTTGATAGAAGTATTCAAATTGTGACAAATCTGAACATAATAGATTGGTGAAAAACAGAGGTCGCTGGAAAAGCTCAGAGGGTGAGGGTGAGGGTACAATGGCTAGCACTGCTGCCTCATAGCACCGGGAACTGGGTTCAATTCCAGCTTCAGGCGACTGTCTATGTGCATTTTTCACATTCTCCCCGTGTCTGCATGGGTTTCTTCCAGGTGCTCCAGTTCTCTCCCACAGTCCAAAGATGTGCAGGTTAGGTGGAGTGGCCATGTTCAATTGCCTGTAGTGTTCAGGAAGGTGTAAATTGGGGAGATGGGGCTGGGTGGGATGCTCTGAGGTTTGGTGTGGACTTGTTGGGCTAAAGGGCCTGTTTCCACACTGTAGAGATTCTATGAGGTCTGACAGTATCTGTGCAGAAAAAATCAGAGTTAATGTTATGAGGTAACATTATGGTTTCTTCGCAGATGCTGCCAGACCTGCTGAGACTTTCCAGAAACTTGTGTTTTCATTTCTGATTGACAGCATCCACAGTTCTTTTAGTTCTTATAGAGATTGGAGAAAATTGTTCATATTGGTAGAAGAACTGAGACCTAGAGAGCAGGACATGGATTTAAGGTAATTGGCAAAAGAAACAATGGGTACACGAGGAATAACCTTTTCATGCAGTGAGTACTCTGGATCTGGAATGCACAGCTTGAACATATGGATGAGGCAGGGCCAACTGAGGATTTTAAATGAGAATTGGATCTTCACCTGAGTCGGAAGTATGTGCAGGGCAACAGGGAAAAGACAGGGAATAGGAGGAGGTGAGAGGCTCCCTCAGCCTGCACAGTTATACAGGAGTAAATGCCTTCATTCTGTGCTGTAATAACCATTCTCTGATTCAATGGGTGTAAGGGTCCAAATTCATAGCGATTGAAATGAAACTGGAACTTTGACCCAGTTTTAGTTAGAAAGAATGATCTCCAGGTCAACCTTCACTATGAAAATCATCTGTTCAGCAAGTAAAAGTTAGCTGGCTGGAAAAGGAAAAAAAAAGTTGCTGAGCATAGTTTTGGAATGATTCCTGGGTCAATGTGTCCATATAAGGGGACAGAGTGAAGTATAACAGTAAAGTGGGCTTTCAGTCACTTTAAGCGGGGATTTTTTGTGTAGTTTACAGCCCATGTTCTCTCCTGAAATAACAGTTGGTCAATGTTGTCATTAGTTAATGTGTTACATTTGAAGCCTTAAAGTGTGAAAGTTTGTCATGTGACCCTCTCAGCATTGACTGACAGTTTTTAAAAGTATAAGCAATCATCTGAAATGGGTGCTAATGGGGAATGGGATATTCTGCTATAAGGGAGCTGGTGAGAAACCATGCTTCCACAAGGAGACTAGGAAGTCCTAAATGTATCCTCTCAGAAAGGTGTGGAGGTAGGCATCCAGAATATTCAATTCCAAGAGTCTCATCCAATTGATCTGGTAGCCACGTTAAAAGAATCATTACTGGTGGCTGAGGCTGGAGACAGCAACCAAGGCTCCAGCCTATCGCTCAGATACTCCACCTTTCTACAGCTTCCCCGGCCACTGGTCACACTGCCACCCCTCACTGCTTCCAAACACTTTTATTCATTTATCAAAGGAAATAGATCACCAAAACAAATAAAATACAATTTTGGCTTTCTTCCTTCTCTCTGTCTGATATGTTGGTCCTTAAACACAAGAGGTAGCAGAAATCCAGATCTCGAAGCGTCACCTGAAGCACAGAAGCTCCTGGAGAAGATTGTGTTCAAGGTCAGCAGACTGGGCGAAACAGAAGTCATTGAGATCATTCGGAATCCTGATCTGTTCCACAATTATGGCCACTCACAAATCCAGCTTCACCCTCATCCTGCATCTTGTCATGATTAGGAAGCTGTAGAAAGGTTTGACTGTAGACCTCAGCTTTTCATCTCACAGTTTCCTCTGCAACACAGGCAGAAATCTACCCAGCATCTCAGTGCTACAATAAAAGCTGAGATAGGGGCTTGCTGATCTCCAGACTCAGATTAGTGCTATTATGGCTCTGAATTTCAGTGCTCAAACAGATTTGTACAATCTAATAGTAATTCAGCAACCTGTACATTGGTAGATTAGTAGAATTGCTGAGTCTGCACTCACTGGGAGTGTAATAGGAGAGTGAGCAACAGTGACGTAAATTTACAGTTATTACTGTTGTTTCTCACCGCACAGCTTCAATTGCTGTCATCCCTGCTGAAAAGCCACAGACTGAAGCTGGACCCAAAATGCCCAGGCTGTTTAAGGCTTTATTGCAAGGCTGTACGCAGTCTCCTTCAGTGACAGCCTCTCAGCCATTGATATGTCTATGCACAGGAGCTCACAAACAGGCAAAAGTACATGCAAGATTTGAGGTGGAGGAATGCACAAGGGTGAATGATTTAGCATTTTCTTTTGTAATATTGCTTGAAATATTCTTGGATAAGGTTATTAAGAAAAGTGTTTTGTTAGTGGCTTTTACTGTAAATCACCAAAACGTCTTCACGAACCCATAACAGTCCTCCCAAAGTTGGTGTTAGACCAAGAGCAAGGCAAAAATATCTCACCTATAAGTTGATAATTGACTTTTAAAGCAATGACAGTGTTGAATTTTGAGGGCGGGAACATAATGCAGTGAAAGCATGTTCTTCTGTGAGAAGAAAACTTGTGCAGTCCAACTTTGTAGAACATACAACAAACCAGGCCGCTGAATTGTTTGACGACACACTGTCTATTGTAAAAGCTTCCAGCATCACCTTTCCAACATGAGATGTAGCATCGTCAATGCTCGAGGTGGCTGGAGATGTTACTTGCTCTATTTTGAAGACATCTGCCTTCCACAGCTGAAATTCCATCAGTGTTGTAGAGCTTCATTTTTACCCAGTGAGAATTATAGTACAAAGCACATTGATGACTCACATTGCTAAGTACAGAAAGTTATTGCATAAAATTTTACAGCACAGAAACAGGCCGAACAAACTTTGTTTCAGTTTCTGTGCTCCAAATAAGCCAAGATTAATAGATACCTAGGACCTGATCTTTCAACAGACTTGAAGCTCCATTAGGTTCCAAAACATACACCCCACCCACAGTCCCATAACACACCCATCAACTACCTCCACATCCCCCTCACCACTCAGTCCTGGATTTCCTGTGACTGTGACTACACTCCAACAGCATTTGCCACATGCAATGGTTTGTTCATCTAAGTCTCTGGTGAGGCGGCCACTTCCCATTGAATTGTCTGCTGTTCTGTTTATGAAGTTGACAAACAGCATGTTAGCAAGGTTTGCTGCGACTCTCAATCTGGTCAGGAATTCCCTTTGTAATGTTCCCATGTGGGTGAAAATCGAGCCTTTTGACAAAACTGCTCAGCTTGAATCTTTCTCTTGTCAGGCGCCCAGTTCCCAGGACACTATGTGCTGCATAAAAATAGTCTAGAGGACATCTTAGGTGTGAGTAAATCTGCTGTTGCTGTTGCTGTTCTTTCCAATCCATAGCATCTCCTGAAAAGAGATAATCAAAATTTTCCATATTTCACCATGTCTTCTCATATCAGCAAGCGTGATATTTTCCTGCCAGTACTCCTCAGTGTGTGATTTATGAAGTGTTACCGTTTCTGTTTGTAAATGTGTTAAGTCACTTCTGTTGGACAATATATTGCACTGGGGAATCAATGCTATGTACATGCTTTGCAGCTCATTTTCCTGTGAGGCTAGCTGATGCATTTTACATTGTTTCACTTTAAAGGATGAAAGTAGAAGTGTGAGATTGGAAGTGAGATGGTATAAACGTTAGATATACCAGCGATCATACATAACATTGAGTGTATTCAAGAGGTGACTAGACACAGTACTTGGGACGAATGGGATCAAAGGTTATGGGGAGGAAGCAGGATTAGGCTATTGAGTTGAATGTTCAGCCATGATCGTGAAAAATAGCAATGTAGGCTCGAAGGGCTGAATGGTCTCCTCCTGCTCCTATCTTCTACACTTCTATAACAAAAAGATTTAAGTGCTGTCCATATCTGCTGAAGTGTGGCTGAAATCCCCAAAATGTTGCCTGACTCGTATATTATGTTGTTGTAATGTGAAATTAAGTTTAGAGAAAATGATACATGTGTTAATTTTGTTAAATTATGTGTAAGGTTCCTTTTGAATTTGCATTGGATACACTGCCGTGTTAAAAAAACCCTGTTTTAAAACTGTTTTAAAACCTTTGAAGCAGTGTATGATTCATTCGTTGGAATGGCATTGAAAACAGAAGGGCCCTCAATGATGGTTTGATGCTTCATGGGTTTTGGTACTTCAACAAAGTCTGGCACTGAGAACAGCTTTTGTTTACTGGGTGGCAGAGTTGCTTCCTGTCCACATTCCCAGCTCTGTTTTCTTGTTTATCTTCACACTAATTTGGATCATTTGTTCTTATCAAGTACAAGCAGCCATCCATTGCCTAAGGCCTTCAGACAGTTTATTCCACTGAAACTATCTTTAAAAAATAACAAGGCATGGTGACCTAAACTGATCTCAACAACAAACATGATTGTGGAATAGTAAACAGCTGCTCTGTCCGGGCTCCATCATTCTTTGCTGTCTGGCAAATTGAATTGCAATTAGAACATAGCGGACTGACATTATTAAATGCAAATATTGTATCATGAGGAATGCAAATTTAATCCAACAGTGTCGATCGCTATGGCACTAGAATAAAGAAATAGTATACCTACCACCTACTGTAAAATTGTCAGTTTTAGTAACGTAATCAGAGTCTTCAAATAAAAGGCAAATATTTTAAAAATTTGAGGTCCTTCTCACAAAGGTGCCTAGTCAGCAAAATTCAGCTATTGTAAAACAAATTAACAAAGTTTTAGCATATTATGCAAGGCTCCTTGCCTGTGGATGTCACGTTTGCTATTTGTTGAGTATAGTATTTCCAAAATCTAGCCCATCTCACTGATTCTGTAAAATAACATCTTTGCATGCAAATTGGCAAGTTCTATAAGTAGATTTTTCACATAAATCTGAAAATATCCAGATTATTTGAGGAAAGAAATGCCACAAAAATAGTCTAAACAACTGCAATCATTAGGGGTCAATAATGGGCACACAATCACCTTGGTTTTTCTGCTACCCTGGTGAATGTTATTAAAGTAGGTCAGGGAGTGCAGGGGCATATGGTTGTAGACAGAAAATTTTCTTTTGTTACAAATGCAGAGAGGAATACACCAGTCTGAAAGATCAGACCATTTCCCCCGATTCAACTGACAGAATCTGTTGGGCTTTCACGTCAAGTCCAATACTCTTGTTGCTTTTCAGAACAACTAAAATGAGCTCAGTGAAAAGACACCACTAATTTAGTTAAATATTTTAAAGAATATAAATTTTTACCGTTCTTCCTTCAAGGTAGAGATGATCATGCCTATCATATCTAAGGTGTTTGTTAGGGTTCTGCTGGGTACAAGGGTGAAAGCTTATCTACTGCAAATAAAGCTGTACACTGTAAGCAATTACATTTTGAATGATTTGTTGCAGCAATATTACTTCTCTCACATTTTATCTTTGCATCTGACCACCTTGTGAACAAGGCAAAGCCATTTTTAAAAAAAAATTTGCCACACAAAAGGATCTAAATAAAACATAGCTCAATGTTTTGATATTTTAGTATGAAATGATTCAGGAAAGAGATTAAATAAAAGCTGTAGAAACATTGAAAAATCCAGCTTGCTACCTTGGTGAAGGATTTCGGAGGTTTGTATGGAAGGATGCATGTGTAGGCCATGAGTCCTAATCTCCTGACATTTTAAAATAAGCCAATCAACAATACAACTCAAATCAGGCTGTGATGGCACATAAAGGCCTTCTGTCTGGATGACTGCAACAGAAGAGTTAAGTCATGGTTGGAGAGGAGCTGTGTGGTGGGTAATGTGGTTGGTAGCAAGGGCAGGCAATAGCTATCAACATCACCCATCCAATGTCATATGCTTCAATCAGGCACTGAGTGACTTTGAAAGAGGTCACCAACTCCACTAGGGCCCCATAAGTAAACCTGGATAGATTTCTTTGTTGTGCTCTCCATGTGCTGAGCCTCCTGTCTGCTAGTGGGCTAATGCCGGTGCCTGTGTGATGAGACCCATAACTGGGCCTTAACTGCCCCTTTAAGTGCATAAATTGATGGCCGTTTATGTGCCTTTCCTCCACAGGCTTAATGGGGGAAGAAATGGGAAGGTCTCCACACTTACCTTCAAGCCTGATTAAATATCGATCTCCCTGTAAACCCGCCACCGGAGGGCACAAAATTCCACACACTGTATTCATTTTGTAGCTGTAGAAAGCTGCAATTCCAAAAAAATGCAGAGGTGAGAAAACTTTATTTGACCTAGTTGTCTGTTAATCATGGAATTTTGTTTCAGATCCCACATAAATAATTTTCCTTTTTTTTGCCTAACACCATAGCCTTCTAATTCTATTCTCAGTTGGGAATTGAACTAATTCTTAGAATTTTATCCAATAAATGGAAACTACTTTCAGAAATTTAGGCCATAAGGTTCAGGATCAAAGTAAACGATGTAAATTAAGGCATACGGGAGATGTGCCATTATTACACACGGCATAGAGTTAAAAAGCAAGAGACTGTGCTGGATCTATTTAAAATGTTTGTTAGGCCGCAGCTAGAGTATTATGTGCAATTCTGGAATTTACATTATAGGAGGGATGTGGCTGTACTGGAGAGAATGCAGAGGAGATTTACCAGGATTTTGCCAGCATGGATTACTTTCATTATGAAGATAGATTGGATAGATTGGTGTTATTTTCCTTGGAGCAGAGAATATTGAGGCAGTGAAATGATTGAGATGTATGAAAATACGAAGGGCATCGACAAGATCGAAAGGAAGAAGATTTCCCTGTTGGTGGAGGATTCAATGACTGGGGGCATAGATTTAAGGCAAAGGCAGAAGGTTTAGAGGATGTGAAGGTTTATTTTTCATTCAGAGAGTAATAGAAATCTAGAACTCACTGCCTTTAAGGGTGGTAGAAACAGAAGCCTATTAGCGTCTAGAAGTAATTTAGAGACACACTTGTGACACCAAGGCACACAAGGTAATGGGCAAAGTGCTGGAAATGGAATTAGAATAATTAGATCATTGTTTTTGACCAGCACAGACATGATAAAGGGCCTTTCTCAGTGCTGTAGACCTCTATAACTCCAAGAAATGCTCCCACTCACTTGTATCGAGTGACATGGTGCAGTCATTTTTCTTAGTTGCAGCAACACATCATGTTCAGTGGGTAAATTTCTTGTGCCGTAAGGTAGAGGAAAGGCACACTTTGATCTCTGCAGTTGGATTTCCATTACAAAGGACTTTCTTTTAAAGGAGTGGCTCATTTTATATGAGGCATTTTAAAGTCATAAGGATAATTAGAGTTTGCAATATATTAAAAAACGAACCAGCGAGAATAGATGAAATTCTGAGCCACTGTGAGGTATTTTCCCTGCTGCCTTTGTTAATGAATTGTCATTCTCAGCAATATGTTAAAATTTTCCATGTGAGTAAAGTCACTGCAGGTGTGAATGACACCAGCATTTGTGATTTGAAACAGAAGATACCACATTATTTGCAAACTTAAAATAATTCTTATGTTATTTGATATGGCTGATATCTGAGGGTCTTGTGCAGAAGCTTCAGGCTGGATTTTGTCCTGTCTGATTTGTTGTGAAGTTTGCCCTTTGCTACATTGAAGATTTTTTTAAAAGATAAGAAAGTCTACCTTTGAGCACTGGAGTGAAACATAATTCTCACATTCATATAACTACCAACAGGTTGCTCAAGGGAGAGAGAATAAATGGCTTTGTTGCATAGTACATTAGGTCTCTGTGAGATGTAACTGTACTACTGTTGTTCTGACTTTAATGAGTATCATTAGTCACTCTCAGGATAAAGATGATACATTGTGTATGACTAACAGAATCAGAAATTTCTAAACTCAACTGTTTAAGCACAGCAAGACTTTCTTGAGGTATAGAGCATCATGTTACCATTAAGAACTTTTGATGGGTAGACAAGTATAGAAATTCTTATTGTTCCCTTAAATTAACTGGCAAATAATAAGAGGATTATGCGTAATATATGTCAAAATATGTAAGATGCATTACACTTCAGTGTTTCGATTGTTTTTCAACTTAAATGAGTAAAGATTCTAATGACTGGCAGAAAATATGGAACATTTTGTCAGTGCAATATCTTTCACAGTTTAATGGATCATATCATAAAATGTTGATTTGGTTGGTTTTCATGCAAAAAGTTGTTGCCCAATCTTCATCAAAGCCATTGCAGCATCAAAAAATCACAGACTTGTTATAACACAGAGAAAAGCAATTTGGCCTGTAATGCCCTGTGCTGGCTCTCTGGAAGAGCAATTTACCAAGCACGACTCTCCTACCATCTCCTTACAGTGCTATAACATTTTTTTCTTTTCTGATAATCATTCAATTTCTCTTAAAAGCTCTAGTTGAACCAACCTTGATCATACTGTCAGGCCAAGCATTTCAGATCTAAACCATTCATTGCATAAAAAAGTAATGCTGACAAAAAGAGACATCCCATTGAAGACTTTTGTCTTCCACCCATCAAGGCTGCAAGAATACCAAATTTCAAAGGAAATAGCAACTTATCCTCCATAAGAAACATGTTATTGATTGGTTGGCAAGTGAATTCTGATGATTTAAGCCATTGTGATACAGATTGCATCAGAGAACAATTATCCAAAAGCATTTGATAGGCTCAAAAAAGGGTTGTTCAAGGCATTTCCATGGGGAATTCAGCAAGGAACAGTATCCTCTAACCTTATGTTTAACTGGAAAGGTGTAATGACTGGAAAATTCTTTACACCTGTACGTGACTATGGCAACCTCCTGTTAATGGGGAGCATCGCTTGTGTTGCTTCTATATTTTGGCACTGTGAGACACAAGCGATGCTCCCCATTAACAGAATGCCACCTTCTAGTCGAAAAGACATCTGTCTTCCACACCTGATTAACCATTTTAAATTTCTTGTTAGTCCCAATCTCAATTGTCTATGCATCACAACTAATGTTGGGCACATTGTTATGAATTTTGGGAGTAAAGGCTGGTTGACAACAATTAATATTGCACCTGTTTTGACCAGCTGAAGAGATATGCTGTTGATATGAGACTCAAGAATTACATGCCAGACATCACACCAGCACTGAAATTAATATATCACATTGTCTTCACTTATTGTGCACAGTTTTGAGTCTTAAACTTTCAAAATAATTGGAGATAAAGTGGTCAGAAATTAGTAGCCTTTAGCCCACTCATGAGTATACAGGTAATCATTATCCTGCTGGAAAGGTTTAATGCATCTTGCTTTGGCATTAAAACTTGTATAGAGAGCAACAGTTTGGACCCTATTTAGAATGTTGCCAAAAAGGGTAATCTTATAGTTTTTGGAGCTTTAGGAATTCCAATGCATATTTTAAATAGTGAAAGGTAGGCTTGTAGCAGGGAGCAAATTATCAAATAGCATGTCAATGGAAGGGAATTTTTTAGATTTTTCTACTTCAAAGGTGAATTTGAGCATGGAATGCAGTCAATTAAGGCATCTAAAGAAATTCTCACACAGAGTTGCAGATTCAGTTATGGCAAAGATGTCTCTACATATTGGGAATATGCAATGGGTAGGAGATTAGAATCATTCCATCAAAAACCCATTTTTCATGGAAACTGATAAAATGTTAGTGACAGCTGGACACAGAGGCAATTCATGGTAACACTCTCTCTTAGGGCATACATGGTGTTATGAAAGCTGAGCTTAACTGTAGGAGTTGCTATTTGATTCATATATTCAGTGAATAGAAATGGTGGTAAATCCAGATTACCATGGCATACAGACATCGTGCAAACGTCTATGGCTTTCTTCAGCAGCACATTTCTGAACAGGCCAGCAATATTGAATGAAGAAGTGCACATGCAAGTGCTACTGATACGTGGGCCTTGTATCATCTTCACAAAATTGACAACACACTTGGTAAAATAATTGTAGCACCCTTCTCAAGCATTTTTTCAAGTCATGTTGCGCAGGGCCAGTCACGGATGAGAGAACAATCTCCATGATATGTGAATGTGTGTGTTTGGCTGGACTGGGAAAATATTGGTGAATCCTAGCTCTAAGGTCTATGTATGAACGAAATTGCCTATCTTGAAAGCCTAATAATTAAAGTCACAATAGAATTATTCATGATTTGAAGACTCTAAGAAAGAGAGCAAGGAGAGACAATACACTAAATTAATTTTTTTAAATGAACAAATTAATGACGATTTCTAAATCCTGAGCAGTGGGCTCTCATTCACAAGGGAAGATTTTGAGTCAGCAATAGTTGGCCGGCAGAGTGCACCGGCAGTTCATATGTTCATCTCACCAAAATACAATTGGTGACCCACTAACCATGAATGAGCATCCCAATGGAAGCTTTCCGGAATATATTTAGCTGGAGATCATTTGCCACCAGCATTATTCTGCATCAGGGCACAATATTACATGAAGTGAAGTCTGGAACAGTAATGACTGAAATTACTTGAAGCCTGACCGTAAATCATTTAAAACGTCAGGAAATTGGGCAGTAGAAATAATGGTGTATGTTCTGATTACTCTTGTCCAAATTTGTGTGCCAATGGACATGGGGTAGAATTATAAAAATGTTTATCATCACCAAGCACCCAGCAACACATTTAATTCAGTATCGAGATGAGGGCATTACTAGCTGGGATGGCATTTATTGCATATCACTAAGTGTCCTTGAAGTGTTGGTAAGCTACCTTCTCAGAGTCATAGAGTCATACAGCATGGAAACAGTCTCCCCAGTTCAACTTGTCCACACTGACTAAATTTCCCAAGCTAGACTAGTCTCATCTGCCTGCAATAGACCAAGTTCCTCTAAACCTTAGATAACAAGGTGTAGAGCTGGATGAACACAGCAGGCCAAGCAGCATCAGAGGACCAGGAAGGCTGAAGTTTCGGTCCTAGGCCCTTCTTCAGAAATGGGGGAGGGGGAGGGTGTTCTGAAATAAATAGGGAGAGAGGGGGAGGCTGATAGAAGATGCAGAGAGGAGAAGATAGATGGAGAGGAGACAGGCAGGTCAAAGAAGCCGGGATGAAGCCAGTAAAGGTGAGTGTAGGTGGGGAGGTACGGGGGAGGTAGGTCAGTCCAGGGAGGATGGACAAGTCAAGGGGGCAGGATGAGGTTAGCAGGTAGGAGATTGGGGTGGGGCTTGAGGTGGGAGGAGGGGATAGATGGGTGGAAGGACAAGTTAGGGAGGCCGGGACGAGCTGGTCTGGTCTTGGTATGTGATGGGGGAGGGAAGATTTTGAAGCTTGTGGAATCCACATTGATACCATTGGGCTGCAGGGTTCCCAAGCGGAATATGAGTTGCTGTGCCTGCAACCTTCGGATAGCACTGTTGTGGCACTGCAGGAGGCCCAAGATGGACATAGCATCTACAGAATGGGAGGGGGAGTCGAAATGTTTCATGACTGGGAGGTGCAGTTGTTTAGTGCAAACCAAGCGTAGGTGTTCTGCAAAGCGGTCGCGCGGCTGCCAAGCCTCCGCATGGTTTCCCTGATGTAAGGGAGGTCACAACGGGAACAATGGATGCAGTATACCACATTAGCAGATGTGCAGGTGAACATCTGCTTGATGTGGAAAGTCTTCTTGGGGCCTGGGATGGGAGTGAGGGAGGAGGTGTGGAGGCAAGTGTAGCACTTCCTGCGGTTGCAGGGGAAGGTGCCGGCTGTGGTGGGGTTGGAGGGAAGTGTGGAGCGGACAAGGGAGTCACGGAGAGAGTGGTCCCTCCGGAAGGCAGATATGGGTGGGGAGGGAAAATGTCTTTGGGGTTGGGGTCGGATTGCAGATGGCGGAAGTGTCGGAGGATGATGCGTTTGATCCGGAGGTTGTTGGGGTGGTACACAAGGACAAGGGGGAATTCTCTTTGGGCAGTTATTGTGGGGAGTGGGTGTGAGATATGAGTTGTGGGAAATGCGGGAGACACAGTCAAGGGGATTTTCTACCACTGAGGGAGAGAAGTTGTGGTCATTGAAAAGCGAGGACATCTGAGATGTTCGAGAGTGGAATGCCTCATCCTGGGAGCAGATACGGCAGAGGCGAAGGAATCGGGAATAGGGGATGGCATTTTTGCAGGAAGGTGGGTGGGAGAAGATGTATTCTAGGTAGCTGTGGGAATTGGGGGCTTGAAATGGATGTCGGTTGCTGGAGATGGAGATAGACAGGTCCAGGAAGGAGAGAGAGGTATTAGAGATAGTCAAGGTGAACTTAAGGTTGGGGTGGAAGGTGTTGGTGAAGTGAATGAACTGTTGGAGCTCCTTGTGGGAGCATGAGGCGGTGCCGATACAGTCATCAATACAACAGAGGAAGAAGTGGGGTTTATGGGTCCATGCTGGTACCCATGGCTGCCCCCTTTGTCTGTAGGAAGTGGGAGGATTTGAAAGGGAAGTTGTTGAGGGTGAGGACGAGTTCAGCTAGGCCAATGAGGGTGTCGGTGGAAGGGGACTGGTCGAGCCTGCGGGACAGGAAGAAGCAGACAGCCTTTAGGCCAGCTGTATGGGAAATGCAGGTGTATAGGGACTGGACGTCCATGTTAAAGATCAGGTGTTGGGGACAGGGGAATTGGAAGTTCTGGAGGAGATGGAGGTCATGGATGGTGTCATGGATGTAGGTAGGGAGTTCCTGGACCAAGGGGGAGAAGATGGAGGCCAGATAGATGGAGATAAGTTCAGTGGGGCAGGAGCAGGTGAAGACAATAGGTCGACCAGGGCAGGCGGGTTTGTGGATTTTGGGAAGGAGATAGAAGCGGGTGGTGCAGGTTTTGGGAATGATGAGGTTGGAGGCTGTGGGTGGGAGGTCACCTGAAGTGACGAAATTGGTTTGGGAGATGATGGTTTAGAGGTCAGGGGTAGGCGGTTGGAGGAGGTGTTGGAGAGTTGGCGTCTGGCCTCAGCAATGTAGTGGTCAGTGTGCCACACTACAACTGCGTCTCCCTTATCCACTGGTTTTATGATGAGGTTGGGATTGGAGCGGAGGGAGTAGAGCAGGGGAGAGGTTGGAGTGGGTGAGAGGGTTGGAGAGGTTGAGGTGATTGATGTGACGATAGCACTTGGAGGTGAAGAGTTCGAGGGAGGGTAGGAGACCTTGGGGTGGTGTGTAGGAGGAAGTGGTGTGTTGGAGGCAGCAGACGGGGTCAGTAGAGGGAGGGTTGGGCTCACGGTAGATGCAGTTACAATTACAACATTTAAAAGACATCTTATTCATGTATCCGCCCAAATGTCTTTTAAATGTTGTAATTGTACCTGCATCTTACCACTTCCTCTGGCAGTACATTCCGCATACAAACCACTCTCTGTGTGCAAAATTTGCCCCCCGAGGTTCCTTTAAAATCTTTCCCCTCCTACCTTAAACTTACGTCATCTAGTTTTGAGCACCCCAACCTCAGGGGGAAGACATTTTCTATTCACCTTATCAATGTCCCTCTTGACTTTATAAATCTCTACAAGGCAATCCCTCAACATTGTACGCTCCAGTGAAATAAGTCCCAGATTATCCAGCCTCTCCTTTTCATTCAAACCCTCCAGTCCTGGTAAGATCCTTGTAAATCTTTTCTATATCCTTCCTATGACAGGGCAACCATAACTGTACCCTGTCGCCCACAAGAAGCCTCACCAATGTCCTGCATAACTGACATCCCAACTCCTGTACTCACTGATCTGAGAAATGAAAGCAAGTGTGCTAAACACCATCTTTACCATTCTGCCTACCTGTCTGAACTGTTGCAGCCCTTGGAGTTTATATCCATTCACAGCACTGTTAAGGTGATATGCCAAGGATTTTGACACTGACGGTGAAAGAATGATGATGCATCAGGATGGTATGTGGTTTGGAAGGGAACTTTCAAAGATGGTGACCTTGCTTTTCTAGGTGGTAGAGGTCACCCTCCTGGAAGGCATTGTCTTGATGAGCTACTGAAGTGTTTGTTGGCAGAACATTGGTGTTAGTGGGGCAGAGAGTAAATTAAATCCATTTTAGGGTTGTCACCTTTCCATTAACAAATACAGCAAGTTAAAATCAGCAACTTGTATTTTCATATTATCTTTAACTAAAGTCCAACGCAGCACTAGCGGCTTGGATTCGATTCCACCCTCGGGCGACCTTCTGTGTGGAGTTCGCACATTCTCCCCATGTCTGCGTGGATTTCCTTCGGGTACTCCAGTTACCTCCCGCAGTCCAAAGATGTGCAGGCTAGATGGAGTAGCCATGCTAAATTGCCCGTAGTGCTCAGGGATGTGTAGGTTAGGTGGATTATAGGGGTATGGGTCTGGGTGGGATGCTATGAGAGTCGGTGTGGACTTTTTGGGCCGAAGGGCCTGTTTCCACACTGTAGGGGGTCTAAGTCTAAGCCTAAGTCTATTATAAAACAAAGAATGGCACTGAGCATTTCAGAAGTGATTAAGGAAGATGGTCAGTGGCTTAGAAATATAAAAAATTGGAACATGACAAGGTCATTTAGCCTTTTGAGCCTGCTCCACCATTCAGTATGATCATGTCTGACCATTCTACTCAGTAACCTGTTTCTGCTTTCACTCTACACTGGTCCCTTTAGCACTAATAACTATATCTAACACCTTCTTGAAAACATTCAATGTTTGTCTTCAACGGCTTTCTATGGCAGAGAATTCCACAGACTCACTACTCTAATGACGAAGAAATCTTTCCTCATCTCAGTCCTAAATAGTTCCTGGCACCTCAATCTTTGGGAACATCGTCCCTGCAATTACTCTGCCTAATCCTGTTAGAATTTTTTTAGGTTGCTGCAAGATTCCCTCTCCAGCCTTCTAAATTCTAGAGAAACCAATTCAGTCTCTCTTCATGGTCAAAGACAATGTCTCATTAATGTTTATCATTGTGAATTGAACATGTTTCATTTGCTGTGGTGGTTTGAACTAAACACATTGTAACAGATGGCTTGATGCACCGTGTAGAACAGTCCTGAGCTAGTTTCCCACAGTACCAAATGATTGCAGCGCTCACTTCCAACAAGATTGCTCTATTGTCACCTGTAAACATCATTAACATGTAACGGGGTTTGACTTTATTAAAGAGCTGGCGTGGACTTGGTGGGAAAAGTGGTCTTCTCTGCCGTAATAAATCAAAAACTTAAGTGATGGTCAAACGCAAAGTTGAGAGGAGCATAAGGAATGTAGGATGTGGCATGAGTTAGCAAAAACCCTGTTGCTAATTGCTGCACTTTCCCTAAAATAAAGTGAGATTTAAAGAAACTAACAGAAGTATAATTATCCCAAGTCGAAAATGTGACCAACGATTTGTCTTTGAGATGCATTGATGATGTCATTGTGCATCCACTTAAAAACAAAAAGAATTTCCCAAATATGCCACCTTCACATTATACTGTGAAGTGAAAGCTCAGAGTGTTGTAACAAGCCTCATCTTGCTTCCTTTGCTGAGTCATAAAATGGTAAGTATTTTAGTAGATTCTAAATAGTGGCAATCAGGAAGAGGATATTTTGGAAGATTTGAAAAGGTTACAAGTTTTTTTACCTTATTTCATTTTCAGTACGTTTTATCTGCCAAAATCTTCACATATGTGATATATGTCTTATTTTCACTCCCTCTTTTAGTTTGGCAATGTTACATTTTAATTAGCAGTGTGAGCACGGGACCAGACATAAATATTTTGGTTTGATGATCACCAATGGAGACTAGAACAAGAGTCATGTATCGTAAAACATTGATTCCCTATTAGTTAACACCCTGGTATGACTAATTTTTGAAAAGTAGTCAGGGCTGATTTAAAATGCAAGATATTGTGGAGTTGGGGCTTGAGTCGGACTTTATTGGTTGGGAAGGATATAATCTAATGCTGTCAGACCTGAAGGAGATGCTGTTGCTCCTCTGGACCCAAAAGTGGTTGAGTGAAGGTACAATACTTGCTTCATGGACTCTGTCTCTAGCTCCTGTTACCAGTCATATTTCTCAAGGACCAGAAACCCAAGAATCTTTGACTGAAAGACAGCTAATGTGGAGCCTGCTAGCTCCTTGAAAACCTTTTTCTACCTGAAAGCAATTTGTTTGCTCATCATCTCACCTCTGTTAAAATTGAAAATGAGGGGTTATTGTGTGATTTAAAAATTTTAAAGGTATTACCATCACAGGCATCCTCATGAGTTAAGTACTGTACAGTTCCGCCTCGATCCAAACTCACCATTCTCCACTCCTGCAGACCTCAAATTAATGTTAAACTCTCCATAATATCCAAAGATCTTTTTAAGTGACAGAGAGCTCAGGTATGACCCTGTAGTGATGTAAGAACCTGGCACACTGGGATAAAATAAGGGCTCTCCCCTTGAGCACAGGAAACTTTCGTTATTCAGTGCTGTGTACATAAATCAAAATTTAAAAAATCAAAAATAAAAGCATAGTTCTGAGGAAGGGTCACCAGATCTAAAACTTTAACTCTGAATTTTCCTTCACAAATGCTGTCAGACCTGCTGAGCTTTTCTAGCAACTTTGTTTTTGTTCATAAAAACATATGCACTTGAAGGAAAGAACATTTGACAATGTTAGTACAAATTTTTCATGTTTTAGTATTAACAGTCATTTTCTTCTAAATCTGCTTTTCCTGCATCATCCAAAAATTGGTACAATTATGCTCACCAGCCATAATGTTATGGAATTTTACAATCAATTAGAGGGAGAGAAGAGTGGTTCCATGACTAGTATTATAAACTTAAATATTGGCAATTATGAGGGGCTGAAAGCAGAGCTAGCTGAAGTGAATTATCAAGTCAGGTTAAAGATAAGTCAATGGTGCTGGCAGACATTTAAGGGGATATTCTAGAATATACAAAATATTTTACAGTGGTCTTTGCCATGGTGGATACAACTTACATCACAGAAATATCTGTAAATCAGGAAATGGGAGGAATGGAGGAGATCAGGATAATCACAGTCACCAGGAAAATGGTACTGAGCAAAATGTGAGGTCTTCTAAAACCAGAGGGCATAGGTTGAAGGAGAGAGGGGAATTATTTAAAAAGGACCTGAGTGGCAACTTTTTCATGCAGAGGGCGGTACGTATATGGAATGAACTACCACAGGAAGTGGTGGAGGTGGGTACAATTACAACATTTTAAAAGTCATCTGGATGGACTTATGAATAGGAATAGTTTTGAGGAATATGGGCCAAATGTTGGCAAATGGGACTGGATCAGTTTAGGATGTCTGGGCAACGCGGATGAGTTGAACCAAAGGGTCTGTTTCCATGCTGTATAACTTTATAAGTCCCCATATAATGTATTTCATCCTACAGTCTTAAAAGAATTGACTTGTGAGGTAATCAATGCATTGTTTTTAATTTTTCAAAATTCCCTTGATTAAGGGAATATCTTTTAGAATGGGAAATAGTGAATGCACTTTCTTTATTCAAAACAGGAAGAGTACAGACATCAGAAAACTATAGGCCAGTTAATCTCACATCTGTCATGGGGAAGATACTAAAAGATGTTATCAAAGATGATAAAGTAGGACATTTAAAGAAGTTCACTGTAATCAGGCATAGCTGTCATGGGTTGGTGAAAGGAAATCATATTTGGCCAATGTAATGTGTGTTCTTTTTAGAATATGATGTAGATAAAGGAGAACTGATGGATGTACTGTATTTAAATTTGTACAAGGCACTTGATAAGGTATCACATTGGATGCTATTGTATTTAGAGTTGGAGATAACTCATTGGCATGGTTAGACAATTGGCTACTTAGTAGAAACAGTATAGACATAAACAGGTCATTTTATTGTTGGTAAGGTGAATGGGTGAAATATCAATGGGGCCTCGACATTGTAGAATTTATATATATTCAAACACTAACCTGACTTAGAACTATATCGCCATTCCTTCACTGGTGCTGGAGCAAAATCCTGGAATTCTCTTTCTAGCAGCATTGCAGGCGTCCCTTTACCTCATAGATTGCAGGGCCTTAAAAAGGCAGCTCAAGTTGACCTTGTCCAGAGCAAATCAACATGTGCAAAAAATGCTGTCCTATGTCATGAATGAATAAAAATAAATAACTTGGACAAAGGAACTGAAGATATGATTTTTAAATTTACTGATGACACGAAATAGGAAAGTAAGTTGTGAAGAGGATATAAAGATGCCACTTTAGGATAAGAATGAGTTAAGTGAGTGGGCACAGATCTGGCAAATGGAACATAATGTAGGAAAACATGAAATTATTATTTTAGAAGAAAGAAATTTTGAAAAAAAAAATCTAAGTGCAGAGTCTGTAGAACTCTGAACTGCACAGGGATCTGGGATCTCTGCATAAATCATATTACATTGGAGGTATAGCAAATTATGAGGAAAGCTAATTAAATGTTTTTGTTTATTGCAACAGGAATTGCATATAAAATCATGCAAGTTAAGTTTCAGTTAATAAGGCACTGGTGAGGGAACATATGAAACACTGTGTACATAATAGTCTCCTTACTTAAGGATGGGTGTATGTGTATTTGAAGACGTTTAGAGAAGGTTTACTATAGTAACACCTGGAAGAGGCATATTGTCTTATGAATAAATGTTAGACAGACTTGGCTTATATCAGTAAATTTAGAAGTTTAAAAAGGTGACTTGGGTGAAACATAAGATCTATACAGGTGCATGTAGAAAACATTTTCTTGTGGGAGTTTCTGGAACTAGTGGTCACTGTTTAAAAACAAAAGGTCAACCATTTAAGGTAGAGATGTGGAAAATCCTTTCTCACAGTTTATTGTGAGGTTTTGGAACTCTCTTGAAAAAGTTATTGAAGCATATTCATTAAATCTTTTCAAGGCACAGGTAGGTAGATTCTTGATAAACAGTGGGGTGAAAGGTAATCATGGATAAGTGGGAATGTGGAGTAATCAGGCAAGTCATGATTTTATTGAGTAGAGGAACCAGTTTCACTCCTGCTCCCAATTCATATATTCATAGAAATAACATTGCTGTCTAGTATTCCTGTATTCTGTATGAAAATGTTGTTATGATCCCAGCTGGTGTTATTACTAGACAAGTCAGATCTGGCTTGATCCACCATATTTTGTTTTGGCTTGGTCTTAGCACAGTCGCCATCACTGAACCATCAATATGCAATGTCAAAATTTTGTTTTTAATGATAAAATAGAAATTAATAAACAAAAAGAATACAGATAAAATAGAATAAACCAGATAATATACTTACAACACAACCTTATAGATTTTGAAATACTCAGTGAAATATAATTCCATTAATTCCAAAAACACTCCTTTATAGATCCTAGAATACCCCCGTACAGTACCCAAAAACACCTCCCATAGAGTACTCAATGCAGCAAATCCCTTTCTCCAACATCTTGACAGGTTTAATTTATCTTTAACTGCCAGCCTTGAAAATCTGATATTTCTTTGTATTACACACCTGAGTTTAAATATTTGCAGCTTCAAATAACATTTTCAGGGTCTTATTCAAACATTTCCAGTTTGAGATTATGAGTAACTTCTTACTCTAAGATAATATGGTGGTAACAAATTTAATTGTCTTTACCCTTCTCTAGAACAACTTTACACCTGAAAACTTCTTCAGAACTGTTCAAAACAAATCTGAAAAAAAGATCTCCCTAAGTTATGGCTATTTCTCTTGAGATTAAAAACAAGTCCTGAAATTTCTAACAGAAATGTTGAGGCACAATTTTTTCTTTGCGAGGTTATAAACATTTCTACAGTAAATAAGGGCCCAAAAATTCTGAAAAGTACCAGGGGAGGTGGTAGAAGTAAATATGATGGCAACTTTGAAAAGGTATTTCAACAGACACATGAACAGACAGAGTATAGAAGGATGACATTGTGCAGGCAGAGGGGGTTAGTTTAGATAGACATCACAGTCAGTGGAGACATGGTGGACTGAAGGGCCTGTTCTTGTGCTACATTGTCCTATGTTCTATAAAATAGAATAGAATAGCCTTTATTGCCATATATATTCAGAGAGTACAGTGAAAAGTTTATACGTTACCAATTACATGGCCGACTTAGATGCAAAAGTACCTTGGCACAGCTTCTTTAGTTACAAGATCTTAGATAATACAGAAATAAAAGTTCCGTGCTGGACTAGTTTAATACTAGAGATGAAAGGTTTGTCTTATGAGGAGGAATTGAATAGTTTAGGCTTGTACTCATTTGATTTTAGAAAGGTGATAGGAGATCCAATTAAGGTACATAAGCTATTAATAGGCATTGACAATGTAGATTTGGATAGGATGTCTTCCCCTGTGGGGCAATCTAAAATGAGAGGCCATAGTTTTCGACTGAAGGGAGCAGGTGTAAAACAGAGATGAGGAGGAATTTCATCTCTCAAAGGGGTGTGAATCTGTGAAATTTGCTACTCCACAGTATGGTGTACATTAGGACACTGAGTAAATTTAAAGAGGAGACAGACAGATCGTTAATTGGTAACAGGTGAAAGATTTATGCAGAGTGGAAAGGAAAATGAGGTTGAGACCGAGATGAGATCAGCCATGATTGTACGAAATGATGGGGAAGGCTCAAGGGGCTGAATCGCTTCCTCTTGCTTCTCTGTTCACAATAGAAATCCAAACGTAGAAAAAATGATGTTAACTAAAATCACACAGCCTACATCACAACACCTCAAAACATTTTTGTCATAATCTATGCTTGGGTTGCAGTAAATCCAATAACACAGTTCTATTGGAGGTAGTCTCCTAGTGAACCAGTGACAGGAATGGGTTTTAGATAAATGTGAAATAAATGGACAGTGCTAATTTTATGCACAATGAAAAAGTAATAGCTTTTTCATACTTTGAGTCCCAGCGTGATTTGATTTAATATATTTTTGTATTTGTAATCCAAATTTTGTTCCAATTATCACGTCAGTGTATTTTATTAGTGATAAGATTTCCTTTTTCCAAAATTGCTTTTGCCACCCCATGCTTGTTTATAACACTCTTTACTATTTGTGGGCGACTTAATTGTGTGCCTGAACATTTGAGTTAATACTTATGAAGTGTGTGTGAAAAGATTTTTCAGTCATTAAGCAAGACCATGAATTTTGCAACATCACCACTGGCAGAAACTCTTCCATGAAAGCTGCTTTCTTTAAAACTAAAATTTAGAATGCTATTTGGACAGAAAACGTCCAAATATTCTGGGGTAGAAGTTGATATGTAGCATATCAATTTTCTGATCTACTGTTTCCCATATTTCCTAACACGTATATAGTGAAATGACAATGAATGCTGTGGTCTTTGTTTGCATTAATTTCATCAATTACCATTAAATTTGGTGATTCAATCATTTGAAGCTGAGCAAACATTCTAATTACTATCTTGCAAATACAAACATTATCAACCATATCTTGCCTAAATCAACCAGTAGACTTTTGTCAGCAAATATATGTGTAATAAACGTACTGTACAAAACAAGCAAAATTTCAGCAGATGGCCAATAGAAAGAAGAAGAGTCTTCTCATTCTGTGAGAAACTATGAGTACCACAAATCCCAAATTTAACAGTCAAATTTACAGGTTTTTAATAAATGTTTGACAACAGAGCTTCTACAGCAAATTTACAAGTCAATGAGTAAATTCTAATGATACAGTGATATGACCTCAATTCCCACAATGAGACATTTTAAATACAAGGAATTAAATAACTTTTGCGGCAAGTATCTTAGTTGTACAAAAGGAATCGCTTGAGTGTTTATTATACTAATTTTCCTAGTGCAATGGAAGAATGAGTTTCTTATTATGAAGATGTGCAATATCGATATTAAGTTGCAAATTCATTCGCTCTTTTTAACTTTTGGACATCTTAAATGGATGACCTTAGCAAAAAGCTAATTTGCATCACTGTCTAGCTAAATGCAAATTCCATGCAATAGAGATGGAAAGGTCCCAACCGAAACAATGGATTTCCTAGACATCTTGAGAGCTTCCTTCATTTCTCAAGAACGAAGAATGATGTCTTCATAAGCTAATTGTCTATCCATTAGGAAATTAAATTGACAATGAAACGATGGCATAGGAGAAACTATGCAAGATATAAACTAGCCCTGGAATAAACTGGAATATACAATCAGCATGCAGTAAGTGACAAACATGTGACAGGCTTTCAAAGTGATGCTTAAATTGGTATCCAGCAGAGAATATACAGGCTGTTTCAGTGAGAATCAATTTCCATTTTTGAAGCAATATTTGATGTAAGTACTGAACCCCATTTTACTGAGCAAAACAATCTATATCCTTGCAGAAGACAGAAACTTTCCACAAAATGGATTTTCTGCAACAGTGATTTCAGAAGGAATAGAAATATACTGAAAAAGACTTCAGTGAGACATAAAACATTTGGATTCAATCAACAAATCTCAATTGATTATGTGTTTATCTGCATCGTACTTAGCCAAGTTTACAAGATAATCTGTAAAGTATTGAACTTTTGTATGCTTAGGGAGTCTGAATGTTTACATGCAGATATGAGAAATCAAATATATTTGTACATTTTTATCTGAATGACGTTTAGCAATAGAAATAATCTCTTCCATGCTTAACTCAAAAATACCTGCCTGGTTTAAGTCTTACAAGCTACACATGGGTCAAATGCAAATCAATCCAGCTTCCTTCTAAAATGGACATCTCTGTTACAACAAAATGGGGAATGGGAAATAAAAGAGGAGAACTATTCTAGCTAGAACTCACAATGTGAACTATTTATTTTCATAGTCTCTACTTTTCTGAATCCCGCATTAACGTTGGTCAGTTTCATTTCAGCGCATAGATTGGGCAACCTTAATCAGGTGGAAAGCCTGGAAATGTGAGATAACAAGGTGTCAGGCTGAATGCACACAGTAGGCCACTCAGCATCAGAGGAGCGGGAAGGCTGACATTTTGGGCCTAGAACCTTCTTCAGAAAAAAGCCTGGGAATATGTTTGTTATCATAGAAACATAGAATCACTAAAGTGTGGAAACAGCCCATTCAGTGCATAATGTCTGCATTGACCTTCCAAAGGGCATCCCATCCAGGCCCAGAGCCCCATGTAATCCCCATAACCCTACATTTCCCATGGCTCATCCACCTACCCTGCACATCCCTGAACACTATGGGGCAAGTTAGACTGACTAATTCACCTAACCTGCACCATCTTTGGACTGTGGGAAGAAACCAGGGCACCCGGTGGAAACTCACACAAACACTGTAAGGTGGGGCAAAAATCCCCATCAGTTTATGGACGTACCCTGGACTTAAACCCCTCCGAAGGCAGAAGTTGTGGGAATTATTGCAGGAGCTTGGAACAGGGCCTGTTGGGAAGCCGGTGAGTCACTGTTTTTGAATCGTTAAAAAGCTTACCTCGTGAATAGGCAGAGGTGCGCTGAGCAGGAGCCGACACGGGACTGGTGAGTGAGTGAGGTAATATATTTGTGTGGTTGCGTTACCCGAAACACTACTCGGGTAGTGTCTCCCACCCATCCTCCTCCTATAACCAAAAAAAAGGTTCTGTGTGCCTGATTGGTAAGGTAACAAGTTTATTTTTTATTCTTTATTTTTTAAGTCTTGGGAATTTAGAATAATGGGAACAGAGGTCAGGGCAGTTGAATGTTCCTCCTGCAGAATGTAGGAGGTAAGGGTCATCACTAGTGTCCCTGCTGACTACATCTGTGGGAAGTGCACCCAACTCCAGCTCCTTGAAAACCGCGTTAGGGAACTGGAGCTGGAGCTGGATGAACTTCGGATCATTCGGGAGGCAGAGGGGGTTATTGAGAGGAGTTACAGGGAGGTAGTCACTCCTCAAGTACAGGAAAAAGGCAGATGGGTTACAGTCAGTGGACGGAAAGGGAACCGGCAGGCAGTGCAGGGATCCCCTGTGGCCATTCCCCTCAACAATAAGTATACTGTTTTGGATACTGTTGTGGGGGACGACTTACTAGGGGAAAGCAGTGGGGCACAGGTCTCTGGCGCAGAGTCTGTCCCTGCTGCTCAGAAGGGAAGGGGGAAGAGGAGCAGAGCATTAGACACTGTGGACTCCATTGTTAGGGGGACAGATAGGAGGTTCTGCGGGGATGACAGAGACTCACGGTTGGCGTGTTGCCTCTCAGGTGCCAGGGTGCGTGATGTCTCTGATCGTGTTTTTGGGATCCTTAAGGGGGAGGGGGAGCAGCCCCAAGTCCTGGTCCACATTGGCACCAACGACATAGGTAGGAAGAGAGATGGGAATTTAAGGCAGAAATTCAGGGAACTAGGATGGAAGCTGAGAGCTAGGATGAACAGAGTTGTTGTCTCTGGTTTGTTGCCCATGCCACGTGCTAGTGAGGCAAGGAATAGGGAGAGAGAGGAGTTGAACACATGGCTACAGGGATGGTGCAGGAGGGCGGGTTTTGGATTCTTGGATAATTGGGGCTCTTTCTGGGGTAGGTGGGACCTCTACAAGCAAGATGGTCTTCACCTGAACCAGAGGGGTACCAATATCCTGGGGGGGGGGGGAAATTTGCTAAGGCTATTTGGGTGGGTTTAAACTAATTCAGCGGGGGATGGGCACCAAAATTGTAGTTCGACTATAGAAAAGGTTGAGAGTATAGTGGTCCGAAATAAAGTTTCAGGGAAGCAAGATGGCACCGGCAAGCAAGAAGTTGGTCTGAAGTGTGTCTACTTCAATGCCAGGAGCATCCGGAATAGGGTGGGTGAACTTGCAGCATGGGTTAGTACCTGGGACTTCGATGTTGTGGCCATTTCAGAGACATGGATAGAGCATGGACAGGAATGGTTGTTGCAGGTTCCGAGATTTAGATGTTTCAGTAAGAACAGAGAAGATGGTAAAAGGAGCAGAGGTATGGCATTGTTGGTCAAGGACAGTATTACAGTTGCAGAAAGGATGTTTGGGGACTCGTCAACTGAGGTAGTATGGGCTGAGATTAAAAACAGGAAAGGAGAGGTCACCCTGTTGGGAGTTTTCTATAGGCCTCCGAATAGTTCCAGAGATGTAGAGGAAAGGATAGCAAAGATGATTCTCGATAGGAGTGAGAGAGACAGGGTAGTTGTCATGGGGGACTTCAACTTTCCAAATATTGACTGGGAACACTATAGTTCGAGTACTATAGATGGGTCAGTTTTTTTCCAGTGTGTGCAGGAGGGCTTTCTGACACAGTGTGCAGATAGGCCAACAAGGGGCGAAGCCACATTAGATTTGGTACTGAGTAATGAGCCTGGCCAGGTGTTAGATTTGGAAGTAGGTGAGCACTTTGGTGATAGCGATCACAATTCTGTTATGTTTACTTTAGTGATGGAAAGGGATAGGTGTGTACCACTGGGCAAGAGTTATAGCTGGGGGAAAGGCAATTACGATGAGATTAGGCAAGATTTAGGGAGCATAGGCTGGGGAAGGAAACTGCAGGGGATGGGCACATTAGAAATGTGGAGCCTATTCAAGGAAAAGCTCCTGTGTGTTTGAGATAAGTATGTACCTGTCAGGCAGGGAGGAAGCTGTAGAGTGCGGGAGCCGTGGTTTATGAAGGAGGTGGAATCTCTGGTCAAGAGGAAGAAGAAGGCTTATGTTAGGATGAGATGTGAAGGCTCAGTTAGGGCACTTGAGGGCTACGAGGTAGCCAGGAAAGACCTAAAGAGAGAGCTCAGAAGAGCCAGGAGGAGGCATGAGAAGTTGTTGGCAGATAGGATCAGGGTAAACCCTAAGGCTTTCTATAGGTATTTAAGGAATAAAAGAATGACGAAAGTAAGATTAGGGCCAATCAAGGATAGTAGTGGGAAGTTGTGTGTGGAGTCAGAGGAGATAGGGGAGGCGCTAAATGAATATTTTTCAACAGTATTCACTCTAGAAAACGACAATGTTGTTGAGGAACATACTGAGATACAGGCTACTAGACTAGGTGGGATTGAGGTTCACAAGGAAGAGGTATTAGAAATCCTACAGAGGGTGAAGATAGATAAGTCCCCTGGGCCGGATGGGATTTATCCTCGGATCCTTTGGGAAGCCAGGGAGGAGATTGCCGAGCCGTTGGCATTGATCTTTAACTCGTCATTGTCTACAGGAATAGTGCCAGATGACTGGAAGATAGCAAATGTGGTTCCCCTGTTCAAGAAGGGGAGTAGAGACAACCCTGGTAATTATAGACCAGTGAGCCTTACCTCAGTTGTTGGTAAAGTGTTGGAAAAGGTTATAAGGGATAGGATTTATAATCATCTAGAAAAGAATAAATTGATTAGGGATAGTCAGCACGGTTTTGTGAAGGGAAGGTCGTGCCTCACAAACCTTATTGAGTTCTTTGAGAAGGTGACCAAACAGGTAGATGAGAGTAAACTGGTTGATGTGGTGTATATGGATTTCAGCAAGGCGTTCGATAAGGTTCCCCACAATAGGCTATTGTACAAAATGCGGAGGAATGGAATTGTGGGAGATATAGCAGTTTGGATCGGAAATTGGCTTGCTGAAAGAAGACAGAGGGTGGTAGTTGATGGGAAATGTTCATCCTGGAGACCAGTTACTAGTGGT
Organism: Stegostoma tigrinum; assembly: GCF_030684315.1. Classification (NCBI taxonomy): domain Eukaryota; kingdom Metazoa; phylum Chordata; class Chondrichthyes; order Orectolobiformes; family Stegostomatidae; genus Stegostoma; species Stegostoma tigrinum. The sequence goes on from NC_081356.1 coordinate 75,832,634, forward strand.
GTACCGCAAGGGTTGGTGATGGGTCCACTGCTGTTTGTTATTTTTATAAATGAACTGGATGAGGGCGTAGAACGATGTGTTAGTAAATTTGCAGACGACACTAAGGTCGGTGGAGTTGTGGATAGTGACGAAGGATGCTGTAGGTTGCAGAGAGACATAGATAAGTTGCAGAGCTGGGCTGAGAGGTGGCAAATGGAGTTTAATGCAGACAAGTGTGAGGTGATGCACTTTGGTAAGAGTAACCAGAAGGCAAAGTACAGGTCTAATGGTAAGATTGACAGGTTGACAGAGCTGTTAAGAAGGCATACAGTGTTTTAGCTTTTATTAATAGAGGGATCGAGTTCCGTAACCAAGAGGTTATGGTGAAGCTGTACAAAACTCTGGTGCGGCCGCACTTGGAGTATTGTGTACAGTTCTGGTCACCGCATTATAAGAAGGATGTGGAAGCTTTGGAAAGGGTGCAGAGGAGATTTACTAGGATGTTGCCTGGTATGGAGGGAAGGTCTTACGAGGAAAGGCTGAGGGACTTGCGGCTGTTTTCGTTAGAGAGAAGAAGGTTGAGAGGTGACTTAATCGAGGCATATAAAATAATCAGAGGGTTAGATAGGGTGGATAGGGAGAGCCTTTTCCCTAGGGTGGTGACGGCGAGCACGAGGGGGCATAGCTTTAAATTGAGGGGTGAAAGATATAGGACAGATGTCAGAGGTAGTTTCTTTACTCAGAGAGTAGTAAGGGAATGGAATGCTTTGCCTGCAATGGTAGTAGATTCGCCAACTTTAAGTACATTTAAGTCATCATTGGACAAGCATATGGACGTACATGGAATAGTGTAGGTTAGATGGGCTTCAGATCGGTATGACAGGTCAACACAACATTGAGGGCCGAAGGGCCTGTACTGTGCTGTTATGTTCTATGTTCTATGTTCAATTTGTACAAGCAGTCAACCAGCCTGAAATTTCTTTCTCCTCCCTCCTGTGCAAATAAACATAATGATCTGAGAGATGACAGATAGGATGAGGTGAAGCTGAAGATCCAGCTCATCATTGGACAAGCATTTGGACGTACATGGAATAGTGTAGGTTAGATGGGCTTGAGATCGGTATGGCAGGTCGGCACAACATCGAGGGCCGAAGGGCCTGTACTGTACTATAATGTTCTATGTTCTATGTTCTATGTTGGATTAAAGTCACTGGAGCTCCAGAAACCATGGACTGCAACTGAGCCAGGAAGAGGCTGGCTGGGACAGACTGGGAAATGTACTGGCACATGTCTGAGACAGAGGTTAGCTTGCAGAAACTAAAGGAAGACCCCTATTCATACCCAGCTAGAAACAATGCGAGCCAGTCTGCGGGAAATAAGCAACTTCAACAACTTCAGATCCTGTGGACCATACACAGGTTTAACCCGTTCAATTCCAATCAGTTCTCAGGCACAAAGTTACTGAACATTCCACACCATTGTGCTACATGCAAACCTGTTTTTACCTTGGATGTTCAAAAAAAGTCACACCACGATGCGAACTGAATGGATACCCATCCAATAGAAATGCTGGACATTCCAAACCAATCAAAAAACATTCACCTAATGAAAAGTTCACACCTGTTCCTGTGCTCAGGAAGTCCATTCATCCCTGAGCAAAAGCACAATAGCTCAACAGATTTGTGAGGTGGTAATGGGGCTGTATAACTGCAGGCCCTGGTCTGGGAGAGAGAGAGAACCAATCCCACAGCTACCAACAGAAGAGGGATCCCAGGCAGCTACTCTCTTGAGAACTGTCTGCACCGCTATCTCCCTGGCACCTACCGACACAGGGCTGTACCATACCAGTGGAATCAATGGCAACCGACTATGACCAGCAGATCTGATAACCTCCGAAGACCGCCAACATGGCTGACAAGGCTTCAGACGCATCCTGAGGTGAAAGCCGGCTCAAAAAAAAGCCACCAAAAAGTAAGAAAACCCAAGTTCCCAAACCAGACTGAACACTGTTCGAAGCCTTCGGTGAAGCACCAGCTATAACAAGTGGGAACAGCCAGCTGTATTGCGAAATCAAATTTATCTCCAGTGGTGAGACTATTTCCTCAAGACCCAAAGTATCCAACCTAGCTAGTAGGGAGGGGAAGATGGGCTGGTGACTGTGCAGGGAACCCCAAGGTCAGGAAGTCTGGTTAAAGTGTTTGTGTTTGAAACTACTGTTTAGTTTCCAATAGTAATTAGCCTGTGTTAAGTTAAGAACTAATAGCGTCAGTTTCACTGTTTTGAATTCGCCTTTTTTTAGCTGTTGTATTTTTATGTATGTTTGTTTTATTTCCCTGTTTATTACTTTTTCCTTTTATTTCTTGTGATATACTCACCTTTGGATTTAATAAACACAGAGAATCTTTGCCCTGAAACACCTATCTACTTCCTTCTTCACTTCACATTCCTAAATTAAGTCCAATGTCAGAACCAGGGATCTGGGGGTGATTTGAGCACCTAAAAATCAGCAGATTACTGATCACAAACCAGAATCCCTGCAAAACAGGGAGAATGTGCAAACTCCACTCAGACAATCTCGTCTTGTCACTGGAGGGAGAAAGTTTGATGATCGGGGAATGAGGTATAGGGTAGAGGGCAATGCTTGCAATGGATGGCACTTGTATGCACAGAGTTAAAATGACATATGTTTGATGAGGGCATTAAGAGGAGCTGGTCTGTGTCTGCAGGCACCAACAGCACATCATTATGGACTTCTTTCACTTCAACTTCGTTCTCCACCAAAAATGCAGGGTGATATCTACCTTTACCATGTATTGGACTGCAGTGAAATGTTGTGAAGGGCGTGGTAGCCGATTGCCCCTCCAAATTTGTCATGATAGCAAAATTTCATCAATGAAAAAATGAATATAGTTTGAGTCCTTTGCATCCAAACATCTGTGATTGATATTTTATAATTGTTAGCTGCAATTTGCAAGAGCTGCAGTATCTTGCAATTTCCCAGCCACATCAATGATCACATTGAGAGACTAAGCTCCTCTCAGAAGCCTGATTTCAAAAAGCAGCTAATATGTCAATAGCTGTCACGCGAGCCTGAACACTTAGAAGAACAGCTTTTCAGAGAAATTGAGGAATCTGATTCTTTGTGTAAGAACCTTTTCTTGGGTGATGTCACCTTCACTGTGTAGCCTTGTGCTTGTCCCTTCTGCTCCATGGAATTGCTGGAATTGCTACTTCTGTAATTGTAGTCAAGGTGCAGTCCTCAACAAGATCAATCAATTTAGGTGGCAAGAGCTGGTCCTTTAACAGGCTAAGATTGACAGGCACTGACTGGAGACTCCGAGATAACAAGGCATAGAGCTGGATGAACACAGCAGGCCGAGCAGCATCATAGGAGCAGGAAAGCTGATGCTTCAGGCCTAGATCCTTTTATTTTCTGCTGAAGTGTCTAGGCCCGAAGCACCAGCTTTTGTGCTCCTAAGGTACTGCTTGGCCTGCTGTGTTCATCCAGCGCTACACCTTGTTCTCCAGCATCTGCAGTTCCTATTATCACTGACCAGAGACTGATCACTTTCAGTCCTTGCCTTTGCTGTTCTTATCAGTCAGTTTCACTTAACTATGCGCGGTCACCTTTGTCCACATGACAAATGAAGACACAATGAGGAACCTTTATGCTCGGTGAGAAAGAACGCATTTAAGGTCAAAGTAACTTTTCACAAGGCTCATTTGTATTCCGATAATATCTAAGGGGGCAGCTTCAAAATTGACCTCGGACCTGACCACAGGGAAAACCATCATGGGACTTCGGATCCTGACTTGACATTGTTTTGGGGATTTAACTTTCAGCATGCACTAAAATCCACATCCTTTTATCTGGGAAAACTCCCCCTGTATCTCTCTCAATTGGAAGCTAGAGCTTTCCCTGTATTCTGTATCTGTAGGAAATCAATTGCCTCAAAGGTAATGATGCTTACTGTAGTATCTATGTTGCAACTGCGCTGGCTGAGATCAACTTGCATGTTTCCGGTCTGAATAGCACAGTCATGCACTGGCTAATGCATCTACCAACTGAGAAAAATAAAATATTTCTCTGGATTTTCTACAAACAATATACATTCTTTTCCTGAGGTAACACGGTGTGAAGCTGGATGAACACAGCAGGCCAAGCAGCATCAGAGGAGCAGGAAAGTTTGACGTTTCAGGTCCAGGCCATTCTTCATTCTTTTCATCCCATTTTATTCCCTTCTGCTCCACTCCTCAAGGTGATAGTTCTAACTATCACCCTTTGGTAAATTGCCTCAGGGTTTATTTCTGCTGTGTGAGTTTAGGCAATGAGCGGAACGAGACTATTTAATCTTGCGACTATCACAGTTTACCTTGCTCATCCAATCTGTCAACAATCTGTTGCGTTGTGAATGTTTCTCACTTGTGGATGGCTAGATGGCAATGAGATGCCAGAGTTGCTATGGATTACATATTAGTCCTGTCTTAGGTTTGTGGATTGGACAGTTGGTGAGAATCTTGGTTGTTGACCTGTACAGCTTGTTGTGGATTGTTGGCTTAAGCAGTAACCCTCTTCTCCTGTCTCCCTCACTATGCTCTCTCAGTGGCTGTTCTTCTTGTTTGAAAGATCTTGATGTCAATTTTGATGATGAGTCATCATTGTGGTTGTAATTGGATATCTGCATTCCATGTGTTAAAGTTGAACCATTTTACTTTGGCCTCCATGTAAATGGGCTCCCTAGTGTAGTTCTGATTAGAGTCCTGTTTGAGCAGTCTTGGGGCATGCATTCTAACAATGTGTCTGATCCTTCTAAACTGATGTGAAACTATCTCTTCAAAGGGTGGCTCATTTGATATCCACACATGGAAAGACACATTCGTTCTGACCAAGTACCATCAGTGTTCCCCAATGTTACAGAATATTGCTATTCCACAACACCATAATAGATCATTTTTGCAAGTAAACATTTGATACCTACTGGAAGTGTGCTCTTTCTATCGGCACAACAGTGATAAAATCCAACTCCTCTCTTTGGAATTTTAATCATTTTCATTCTGAAGTGCCACTGTTGTGGTATTTTGCTAGATAGCCACCTCTGCCAGCATACAGAACTGGCTAAAGATAGTTGAGGAAATTTGTGGCTCCTAACTTCACTTTATTTTTGCTTTGTCTTGGGCCCACCTAGTGATTAATGGTACAGTATACACCACTGTAAAGCATTTAAAGGAGACACTATTTGACAAGGTTTATTGCATGATAGTAATAAAAAACAACGATGTTTAGTCAGGCATAACTGAGGGAGTTTACACAGAGATACACCTGCTCCCTTGGAAAGCGGAGTAGAAAATCCTTGTCTCTGGCCAAATACTGTGTGACACCAGGAGAAAGGGTGGAGTGAATGTAACACGAACATTATCCTCATTTGGACTATTACCTCATATAATATTTGTCAACATATGAGTCTTGCATGAGTGGTTTGTGACACTCCGCAATGGCAAAAACACTACGCACAAATAGCTAAAAGGAACCTTTGGATGGTCATTGTGGTTTTGAATTAGCAATCCAAAGATCTGGACTAATAGTCCAGATCGTAAGAGCTTGGTTTAAAATGACAAAAATAACTGCTTAAATCAGTAAAGCAATAACGAAGTCAGTAGATTATTACACATATCCAATGAGCTCAGTAGCATGTTTTGTGAAATATGGCAATGAAATTCTTCCAAACATTGCAAATAGTTTATCAACAATACAATTAAACAATAGGAACCTGTGAAGTATCCTTGAGAGCTGCTGTAAGCATAACATGAGGAAGCTATTTCATTCATTTTGGCTCTTATTCTTTGTCATCGTTTCAAATGCATCCTCCTGTCTCCAGTTGTGGAAAACCTCATGTGGAAGGCAGATGTGAGATTGGGATGATGTCATGTACTGTGTTTGTTTTTGGAATAATGCCCTTTACATGTTGTAAACATGGCATTCTTTATGGTTTGGATGCATTCTATTTGTTGAAACATTACTTAAGAATGCAATTTTTCACATTGTAAGTCTTAGCAAAAGAGATAAATCAGTATGAAGGTTTATGAAATAATTGTCATTATTCAAAGACCGTTTTAACCTTGGTACTCCCATGCAGTGTAACCTCAGTAAGAATTATCTTGTAAGTCAGTAACCTTCAAAATTAACCTTATCAAGCAAATAGTCCTTCTGAGAGTTCCACAGTGTGGAAGTTGAGCATACTTATATAGAATTATATAGTATTCAATGGAACACAAGGATAGAAGTAAACCAGTAAGCTCCCTGAACCTATTCTGCCTTTAAGTGAAATCATGGCTGAGCAGTGATCTAATTTCATCAGCCTAGCTTACATGTTTGTAAGTTCCTTGACTAGCAGTTTTCTGTCATAGATGAAAATCATAGCATTGCTGTAGCGCAGTGGTTTTTCAATCTATTGTGTTTGTGCTACCCTCCTAAGAAACAATTCATATATTGCTCCCCAGTCCTCTCCCCACATACTTGCATATTTCTTCTTCCGATATTTGGAAAATGTAGTGTAAGTTACATAACAGGAGGAGGTTACTCCACCCTCAATCTCAGATTAAACATTGATAATTGAACAACTTTTTAATGCTTTTAATGGGAGAATGGTTTATACTTTCATTGCATTTTAAAAAACATGAATAAGTGTTACCTAACTTCTGTCTTGAATGACCAGGCTGTAATTTTATAGCTCCGTCCCTGTGATCCAGACCGTACCTCCTCTTCCACTTGATAGAATGTTTTTCACAGATACCCAAAACAGACCAGATTCAATGGGTTGAATTTTTACAACACCCGAATGACTGGGCAATGATCAGCCAGTTGGAAAAATACAGAGTGATCAGAAAAAACGTGATTCTCAATGTCGAAAACATCTGATTTTCTACCCAAGATTTGCTCAGCAAGAGAAGAACCTCACTAGTAACCAGCAGGACACCTATTTGCATGTATGACTATCTCATTCTTACTAATTTATGGACATTTGGCTTTTCTTCCACATGGTTCAGGGAAGTTAGATGGCAACAATTCCAGATTTGAAATTCAGAGCAGGTACCTGGCAGCTCCAGCTGGCTACTTGCTTTTCCAGGCCTTTACCTTGTCATCAATTTAAACAACTTCAGGGCAAGTTCCATCGGCAGTGACTGCCTGCACTTGTTGTCCATGGAAGGTCAGATTTGGAAGAATATCATTCTCATCATCTCATCTCCAACTCACTTGGAATAAAGTTACCCACTTCATTGCTCTTCTTTTGAGTGCACCAATAAATTGCATTATGATGCCGTTGCCAGGCCACTTGGCAAATAAGAACCAATTTCATAAATTAGGGCACGATGTTTCTGAGGGCTGCTTGCTTGGACTATTAGTGCCCATTCATTCTGTACCTGTTTAGTGCTCACAACAGCTCTGCCTTGACTTGACTTTTGTGTATTATGCATCATTCATAACATCCAGGCTTATTGCGGGTGTGAAACAAGTCAACCTGTCCTATTGGCCAGTAATGATCAGTCAAGGTGGCAAGCATATTGCTTTATAGTGCAGTGCTATGTCAGTGTGACATCTGCAGCATGTGCCGCCTGCTCAAGTGACAAACACATTGTACGTGCTTCAACCAGTTGGCTAAAGGATGTAGTCCCCAGTCAGGTTAAGGGGAATTGTTGTCAGTCAGGGAGCATTGGACATCGAGTCAAGGGTATCACCCAATATCAGTTCATGGGCTTGGACATGGTGAATTGGGCACTCAGGGCACCCCAGGTCATCTATTCCATAAAATTACAGCCCATGGATTGACCTACACAGTCAGTCTGCAGTCACTCTAGGCCAAATACAGATAAGTCAGTAAGACACTACACAGAGACTAGTCAGAGGCCTGACCATTTATCGGTTACGGATATTCTTCTCAGTCGATCAAGGCACTGGGCCACAATGAATCCTGAACAATGACAAGATATTATGCTAAGCTCAGCATTAGGGAAAGAATAACACTCCCTTAGACATGGTTCTAACATAATACGGTGCTGAGGATAGGTGGCCTGTGTAGTTTGATGTAGTTGCAGCCACAGTGAGAGTTGATCAGACACGTGGTATATAAATTCGTAACATGTTTACCAAGGAGATCTTCTGTTTTCAGTGAAGTGTCACCCATGTTACATCAGTGCTATTAGAAGATATTTGTTTTTGTGTAGATCAGCTGTGGATATCCTGGAAGGTAATGGCAGTGGTAAATACTTCTACTGCTGACGAATGCCAGGTAGCAGAAGAACAGTGCCTTAGAGGTATATGTAATGAGGACAGCAGTGGAAAACTGTGTGAGATAACCTGCATGAACTCGAGGAGAGAAGCCCTCCATGAAACTCCCCAAAATTGGTGCTCAGCTAAGTTTTGGTAAAATTCAGCCCACGTATTTGTCATGCATGATCTAAAGGTATTCTTTACTGATCTGACAACTGGAAATTTGGAGAAATATTCAGTGACCGAGATAAACCTGTCTCCATTTACAGTCAGTAGATCAGTGGTGGTTTTGGTCCAAGGGACTGATGGAATCCCATAATGTGGAGAGATTTTCTGTATTAGTGTGGTACATGGCTTGCATATCGTAAATAAACACTGATTCCTGATTTATAGATCATACCATTTGTCAGTGATCTCACCTATTTATGTCTTCTTGGCGTAATTGTGACAATATGTCCCAGCAAAAAACTTTGGGCACATGTATTGTGCTAATTTTCCTTTGAAGATAATGCCACTCAAGATATCAAGGTCATCTGTGGTCCATGCATAATGGGCTGAATGACTCATTCTGCAACATAACAATTCTGTGAACCTGTGATCTCTGAAAGGCTAAAAGCATCTGGGAGTGTCTGGTCCTCTCTAATCAAGGCAGGCCACCCATCGGTGATAACTTTCCGCTGTGCCTTCAGTTGTATCTCATTAGTTGTTTCTGATTAAATTTGCTCCTGATTACGCTGACCAAAATACAATGAGTTGATTTTTCATCACATTTTCCACTTTAATGTTCGTGCTGTTGACTTATAGATCACATTGATGACTATATCTTTTGGCTCAGCACAAATGTGGTGTATATGTCATTCCATACCAACCAGCTCATACATGAACACTTCATTTTTCAGAAAAGCTATTTCACAGAATTGCATCTTCTCTGAAGTGCAATTCAGCCTTGCTTCTGAAACTGACTATGGCATCAACCTTGTCCTTTAAAGAATTGTGCCTCTTTATTTAATAGTTTCCTCCAAGTTGGTTTCTCCGAAATGAAGGTCTCCCATGCATTGATATTTATGATGCATTTCTTGTGGGAAGCCCTCTGGGAGTCTTTAAAATGGTTCCTTTGTCCTCCTCTTCTTTGAGTGCCTTCCTCAAACTGGACAAAGGAGATTTGCTTCGATTTCCTAAGCATGTGGCCGGCCCAGCGGAGTTGGTTTCAGATGACCATATCCTTAATGCTAGTGCTGTTAATTGCTTCAAAAACACTGATGCTATTGCAACTGTCCTTCTAGCTGATGCAGAGGATCTATCTCAAACAACATTGATGGTATTTCTCAAGGACCGTGAGGTGGCATCTATATGAAGATCAGGTTTTGCAGCCATACAGCAGAGATGGACGGATGTGTGTCTTACACAGAAGGGTCTTGGTGTCAGTACTTGTGCCACAGTCATTGAAGAGTCTCATCCTTGGGTATCCAATGTAGTGCTTGCATTCAGAAGTGATGTTGAAACACTGCATTAATGTCAGCCTTAGACAAGAGGTATCTTTCCAGGAAGTAGAATTGTTCCATGTTTAGGAGGATTACTCCATTGATCATAGTGGAGAGATGGACTGGAACCTGCCCGAAGGTGGGTCAGTAAAAGATTTGAGTCTTCTGCATGTTGAAGTTGAGAGCAATTCTTCGGGAGGCTTTGCAAAGGTGTTAAGTGAGGTTTGAAGATTCTCTTCCAAGAGTGTGAAGATAACATTATCATCTCCACAGTGAAGTTCTATAAGCGAGGTCAATGTTGTTTACTTAACATAGAACATAGAACATAGAACATTACAGTACAGTACAGGCCCTTCGGCCCTTGATGTTGTGCCGACCTGTCATACCGATCTCAAGCCCAACTAACCTACACTATTCCATGTACATCCATATGCCTATCCAATGACGACTTAAATGTACCTAAAGTTGGCGAATGTACTACCGTTGCAGGCAAAGCGTTCCATTCCCTTACTACTCTCTGAGTAAAGAAACCACCTCTGACATCTGTCCTATATCTTTCACCCCTCAATTTAAAGCTATGGCCCCTCGTGTTCGCTCTCACCATCCTAGGAAAAAGGCTCTCCCTATCCACCCCATCTAACCCTCTGATTATTTTATATGTTTCAATTAAGTCACCTCTCAACCTTCTTCTCTCTAATGAAAACAGCCTCATGTCCCTCAGCCTTTCCTCGTAAGACCTTCTTACCTGAAGTTAGTAGGTAGGAGATGAGGGTGAGAGGAGGGGATAGGCGGGAGGGAGAAAGGACAGGCTAGGGAGGCGGGGACAAGCCTGGCCGGTCCCGGGATGCGGTAGGGGGAGGGGAGATTTTGAAGCTTGTGAAGTCCACATTGATACCATTGGGCTGCAGCGTTCCCAAGCGGAATATGAGTTGCTGTTCCTGCAACCCTCGGGCAGCATCGTTGTGGCAATGCAGGAGGCGCAGGATGGACATGTCGACCAAGGAATGGGAGGGGGAGTTGAAATGGTTAGCGACTGGGAGGTGCATTGAACCGAGCATGGGCGTTCTGCAAAGCGGTCCCCAAGCCTCCGCTTGGTTTCCCCAATGTAGAGGAGGCCACAATGGGAACAGCGGATGCAGTATACCACATTAGCAGATGTGCAGGTGAACATCTGCTTGATGTGGGAAGTCTTCTTGGGGGCTGGGATGGGGGTGACGGAGGTGGTGTAGGGGCAGGTGTAGTATTTCCTGCGGTTGCCGGGAAAAGTGCCGGGTGTGGTGGGGCTGGAGCGGAGTGTGGAGCATACAAGGAAGTCCTGGAAAGAGTGGTCCCTCCGGAAAGCAGACAAGGGTGTGGAGGGAAAAATGTCTTTGGTGGAGGAGTCGGATTGCAGATTGCCGTAGTGTTGGAGGGTGATGTGTTGGATCTGGATATTGATGGGGTGGTATGTGAGGACGAGGGGGATTCTGTTTTGGTTGTTATTGTGGGGAGGGGGTGTGAGGGATGAGTTGTGGGAAATGCAGGAGACACGGTCGAGGGTGTTCTCGACCACTGAGGAGGGGAAGTTGTGGTCCTTGAAAAATGAGGACATCCGAAATATATGGGAGTAGAATGCCTTATCCAGGGAGAAGATGCAGCAGAGGCGAAGGAATTGGGAACAGGGGATGGCATTTTTGCAGGAAGGTGGGTGGGAGGAGGTGTATTCTTGGTAGCTGTGGGAGTTGGTGGGCTTGAAATGGTTTCTCAGCAGTTGCCAGAGATGGAGACAGAGGTGTCCAGGAAAGAGAGAGAGGTATTAGAGATGGTCCAGGTGAACTTAAGGTTGTGGTGGAAGGTGTTGGTGAAGTGGATGAACTGTTTGAGCTCTTTGTGGGAACACGAGGCAGCATCGATATAGTCATCTGAGGAAAAGGTGGCGTTTAGGACCAGTGTTGGCATGGAAGAGATCTCCCCGCCCCCACCGCATTCCAGAACCAGCCCAGCCCATCCCCGCCTCTCCAACCTATCCCTCCTCCCACCATCCCCTCCTCCCACCCCAAGCCCAACCCCCATCTCCTACCTAACTTCATCCCTCCCCCTTGACCTGGCCATCCTTCCTGGACTGATCTATCTCCACCCTACCTCCCCACCTAAACTCACCTCTACTGGCTCCATCCCTGCCTCTTTGGCCTGTCAATCTCCTCTCCACCTATCTTCTCTTCTAACCACCTCCCCTCTCTGCCTATTTATTTCAGAACCCCTAGCCCCCCCCCCCCACCCCCTCCACCCATTTCTGAAGTAGGGTCTAGGCCTGAAATGTCAGCCTTCCTGCTCCTCTGATGCTGCTGTGTTCATCCAGCTCTACACCTTGTTATCTCGTGTTCTGTTTTAGCAGCTGTTTTCAGAAAACTTTGAGGAAAAGAAACAAGAGTTGGAAGTGGATCTGAATGCCGTAGACCTAAACTTTCCACTGCTCACACAAGAGATGTTGGCAATCTTTTCAACACTTCCGCAGTAAGTCTTAAGTAGGCCTTGGCCTCGCTGGGTGACATCATTCTTGAATTTAAACTGGTTGAGGTTGAAAGGTTTTTCATCCATCCTGTAGAGAACATTCACACCACTGAGAAGCTTGTGCTTGCCGGGGGAAGAATGGTGGTGATGAAGATGGAAAAAAGGGCAGGATAATGACACATCCTTGTCTTCATCTTAAAGGATTTTGTCATGTTACTGGCGGTGAGGACCTTTGCTGACATCTTGTCATGGAGGAGACAAGGGATGTTATTGCATTTCACTGGCCAAGCAGCCTTTGACACCGCCTTCCATAGCATTTCCCAATTGACTGAGTAAATGGTCAGGTTAATGAAGGCTATGTAGAATGGTTGGTGTTCTACCAGGCTTGGAACTCTTGGATTTGTCAAGCAGTGAAAATGATGTCCATAATTCCACACTAGCTTTCAGGAAGGATTTGCTCAGAGACTGGGAAAGGTGCCTAGCAAGGATTCGGGTGATGATTTCCCCAGTGATGGGGAGTCGGGAGATTCCTCATTAGTTCTCACCATTCACTTTATCCCCTTTCTTAAAGATGATGGCAACGGCTGTACCCCGAAGATCATTTGGGATTTCTTCTTTGTCCCAAATTTTTAGGAGCAGTTGATGGAGATGATGGGTAAGCTCCACTTTTCCAAGTTGAAAATCCCTGCTGAAATCCTATCTACTTCTGCAGTTTTGGCCTAATGGAGACTTCAACTTCTGCCATACTAGGTGGGAGGCCAAGGTCATCTTGGGGAGCTGGGAGGTGTCCTCAAACTCATCCTAAAGGTGATTAAATCATGGTTTAGGAGTTCTTTGAAATAATCTGTCCATCAAAGGCTGATATTCCCGCTGTCTCTCAGAGGGGTGCCATCCTTATTCTGCATCGGTTTGAGACTAAGGGAGTTGGTTATGTATATTGTCTTGGTGGCACTAAAAAAGCCCTGGCTGTTGTGCTTGTCAGCAAGGAGTTGTGGCTCTTTAGCTTTCTCAGTCCACCATTGATTCTGGATTTCCCTCATTCTTTCCTTGTAACTCCATTATTGCTGTATGTTAAATTCTCCCCTTTGCCTCATTGGTGATGTTGTTTCTCCAGGCACAGAGAGCTTTTCCTCAGCTTGTCGATGAGATTTTGAACATGCTCATTCTTGTAGAGCCAGTCTTGATGTTTCATGGTCTTGTAGCTGATAGTTTCCTCCTAGCACAAGTTGATGGCAATCTTCAGTTCCTTCCTGATTTCACCCACTCCATTTAAATTAACTCTTTAGAAAGTTTGGAGAAGCCATTTTGGACATTCACCAGTCTGTTTTACTCATGAAACTGCTGAACTTTGAGCTTTTATTTGAACTGTTTCTTTGTCTTCCACTGCTTCTGGTAGCATTTGATGGCCATGGAGGAGCAGATGACCCATTAGTCTGCCTAACAGTTGTCTGCACCAGTCATTGCTTTGGTAAAAAGGACATCCTTTAGGTCTCAGGATCAAATGGTGATGTAGTTGATCATATGCCTGTGCTTTGATCGCAGGTGCCTACGAGAATGCTTTTTTGGCAGAATTGTATGTCGGTGATAACCAGCTGACATGCCACAAGTACGATGAGCAGGAGAATTTCATTGGTGTTGCAATTCCCAACACCTTCCTTTCTGATGGTTCTTTTCCAGAGTTGGGTGTTCTTTCCGATTGAAGTCTTCAAGAAGGATAGTGTGATCTTCCTTTGAGATGTTAGTGAGCATTCTATCCAGGGTGAAGTGGAAGCCTTCTTTGGACACATCTGTGGCATCAAGGATTAGAGACTTGTACTCATGCTGCTTGCTGGTTCGTGACAAATTACAGAAAGGGAGTCATGAGACAATTGTTGACACTAACAGGAAGCTCCAAGGGCTAGTTGATTAGTTAAATCTTGATAACAAATCCAGTTCCATGCATCTTGGTTGATCATTAAGTTTTTGCCTCCAGAAGAAGGTCTTAAGAACCTCCTTCTTCTCTCAGCTCACCTCCTGGTCTTCAAGTGTCCTACAGGGCAATGATATTAATGTTGAAGTGTCTGTTATTTTGGGCAGTCCATCATTCTAGACAACTGTTTTGCACATTGCCCGTGAGGGTTCTTGCATTCCAGGTTCCAAGATTAAATTTCCCATTGTTTTTCAGACGACAGTAGATGAAATGCTGGATGTGGTTTTCCAGCCAGAGTGCTGATGAAACAGACGATTTTTGGGTATCTTAACTAATCCCTTCCCCAGGCTGGGTGAGCAGAGTGGATCATGAAGAGGGCTGCTCGGTTCTGAAGAAAGCTGCTGAAACATCCTTCTGTTCCTATTCCAAGAGCGAAGCGACTGAGTTAAACTCCAACCCATTCACACCAGCCCCCAGCTAGGGACCTGCAAATCTCACAAACATGACCTGTCACCTCTTGCCCATTGCTGTAGAGCTTCTGTTGTGTGCACATAGGGAGAGGAGGGGTGAATTCCTCTAGGTAGATGCTTTGTGAGGGACATCTTTTAATGAGCAGATGCTCTTGCACATCAGCAGACAGACTATCCTTGATGGGAGGTAGATCCAATTCTAAAGGCAAGAAAACCACAATGGCTGGGGGTCTCCTAACAGCTTCAGACTTCATCTGGTGTTACAGCCATTGCTACCACATGAATATCTTCCACCTGGTTTGTCATTGAGGGCTTATTTAGTACTGTGCTTTGTTTGGCTCCTCCCCTTTGAGTTTACCTTCATTCTGACATCACTCTTGGGATCAGTGGAAGCAGATGTTCAATCATGACCAAAATGCTTCATCATTAAACATGGCATTAAAACTTGGCAATCATCAAGAACAGCCTGTCCACCGTAGCAAGTTGATAATCCATGGAGAGTTATCAAAGAATGCAGCTTGACTCAGCAAATCCAAATGGCTCCATTGTTGGTTAAAAGCTCCCCTTTCAGTCGGAAACCAGCAGCACACAGAACTCTGAAATGTACATACACCAAGAGGCTGTGAGAGAAAAATTTGTTAAGAACTGAATTCTGGCCCAAAATTTGAATTCACAAGCAAAAACACTGACCCAAGTTTCAACTGGGCCGAGCTTATATCAGCTGTGTAAGGAACTGTAATATGGCCAAATAGTCATAGGGGCATTATGTAACAGAAGAGGCCACTCAGCCATTGAGGCCATGTCAGCAATGTATAAAGCAACCGAATCAACTTCATTACCCTGCTGTAACTCCATAGCCATGTAAGTTTATTTCCTTCTTCTGAACATCCAGTTTTCCTTTTGAAATCGTTCATGGTCTCCAATTCCATTTCCTAATGAATTCTTCTTTTTTCCCTTCGACTGCACTGTGGTTAGTTTATGAAATGATTTTCCTACCCAGTTGCGCACATGTTAAGGGATCACCAGCTACACTGCTGGAACCACAAAACAATTGCAAATTTCCACCTCTTGTGGCTCCTGATCAATTTAGGACTTGCCTTATGAGCCATTTTTGAATTTTCAGGGTATCTAATACTTGTTTAGCTGGCCTGCATACCTGGAAGACATCAGCTTTCAGTTGGACAGCCTATGCATTTCTGGAGAAATTCAGCATAAATTCAAATTGTAATCTGAATTGAGTAACACTAAGACTTCAATTTTTTCACACCATAAGCATATGAAGTTAGGGTCCATTTCCCTATCTTTGAAAATTCTGAAGGTTACATTACAGAGTTGTAATTTCCTGTTACGAGGTGGTAGCATCTGTCAGCATTATAATGTAGAAGACAGTATAGAAGATTAATTCTTGCAACTTGGTCTCTGCTTTTATACAAATATTGTAACTGGGCAATGCCTTGATGTATTTGAAAATGAGCATTGCTGTTAAAATGTAAAATCAGTTTCTTGAAAATAACAGCTATTTTCTTTATCTTTGAATAAAAAGTGTACAGGTAAGCATATTTTCCGCTTTATTTCATAGATTGGCAAAAATCTGAGTGACTGAATTCTTACTTTGTTTATTCATTCACAAGTAAAACGAAATTCAGGTACTTTTTAAAATTAAATTGTCCTGTTACTATCAGCAAGTTACAGGTACAATCAGTGCTTATTTTGTGAAAGGTTTGTTTTTATCACTTTTTGATCCACCACACCAATTCCCTGATAAAGTAGTGTCTCTTCACTCTTTGGCATATATATATATATTAATTTGTTTACTGAGCTGCTGATTTGTACTGAAACAGTGCAGGGATAAACTGGGCAATGTAGAACTCATTTTTAAAGTGCTAAATGGTAACCTAATGCTCAAAAATGGGGTCTGAGATTCTAGTGTGTGCCAATGAGCCCGAGATACTTATGGTAAAGCTTTCACATGCCGAATAATCTCAGACAGCAAGTAGAGCAGGCAGATTACAGTATTAATAAGTGTGCCTTATCATCACACAGTTGAATACAACAGGGCTTCCCACCAAGCAACAGTTAAATATAGCATGAATTCCTCACCATCAACAATCCCTGATGTCAAGAATGATTATTTTTGGCAATAGTTAGGTAACCTTCAAAGTCAGTGTTGACTGTGGGTTCACAGATGAGCTCTCTACTATCTTTGTATGTTCTCCCATGGTGAAGACATCTGTTAATAACAATAGTGGTTTATTGGTTCACGCCATGGCTCACTACTTCTGTTTTTCCCATCATCCTCTCACAGAGGCTGTTCTTGATGATTGGCAAGTCTTGTGCCATTTTTGATGATGAATCATCATTTCTGGAGAGGATTGAGCATCTGCTTCCAATGTTTTAATATTGAATATTAACTTGAGTACTTTTGTTGTCACTCCCCACTCCTGTGTGCTCAGGCTCCCTGGCATAATTCTGAGTTGGCCAACTGTTTGGGCAATTTTGAGAGGCATCCTGGCAATGTGTCCTATCCACGTCAGCTGAGATGAGATTGTCATGGCCTCTGTACTTAACATATCTGTGACTTGGAGGATGCTAATGTTTGATCCTCTATCCTCCCACTTGATTTGCAAGCTCTTTCTAAGCCATTGCTGATAATGGGTTGTTTCTGAGCCCTAATATGGGATTTACAAGTAATCCCAGAGAGTTATAAAGCGTGTTTCAGCACAAGCTTATTTAAAACCTTGGGCTGAAATTTACTGGGATCTGAGTATCATGGGCTTTGACAGGATTTGTGGCAGAATTGGATGAAAGCCCAAAGAGCCTGGCATGTGGGTGGCTTTTAGAGACCAGTTAATTAAAGTGCAGAATGTGCATGTCCCCACAAAACTAAAGGATAGGAATGGCAGGATTCAGGAACCATGGATGACAAGGGAAACTGTAAGCTTAGTCAAAAGGAAGGAGCAAGTACACAATAGGTCTAGGCAGCTACAAACTGACAGAGGTCTTGAGGAGCACAGCGAAATTAGGAAGGAATATAGATGCGGAATTAGGAAGACTTAAAGGGGCTGTGAAATGTCCTTAGCAAAAAGGGTTAAAGAGTATTCCAAGGTTTTGCAATATATTGGAAGAAAAAGGGTAGCAAGGGAGAGATTAGGCCCTCTCATGGACAAAGGAGGGAACTTATGTGTGGAGTCACAGTGGAGAGTGGAGAGATCCTTATTAAATACATTGTATTGGTATTCACTGAGGAGAAGGACATGATTGATGTTGAGGTCGGGGGTGTGTGTGAATACTATAGAGAATATCAATATATTGAAGAAGGAAGTTTGGGGTTTCCTGAATTGCAGTAAGGTAGAAAAGTCCCCAAGGCCAGGTGGAATTTATCCCAGGTTACTATGAGAGGCAAAGGAAAGAAAAGCTGTGGCATTAGCAGAGATCTTCACATCCTGTCTGACCACAGGTGAGATTCTGGAGGACTGGAGATTAACCAATTATGCTCCCTTGTTTATGAAAGGAAACAGGGATAATCCAAGAAATTATAGGCCAGTGAGCCTGACATCTGTGGTGGGGAAACGCTTGGAGAAGATACTGAGGACCAAGATATTTGCATATTTTGGAGAAATGGATTTTTTAGTGAGAGGCAGCATGGTTTTGTATGGGGAAGGCTGTGTCTCACCAATGTGAATGAGTTTTTTGAAAAGGTGACAGAGATAATTGATGAGGGAAGGGCTGTGGATGTAGTTTATATGGAGTTTGCTAAAGCATTTGATAAAATCCTTCGTGGCAGATTGTTACGGAAACTAAAATCACCTGGGATTCGGGGTGGGCTGGCTGGGCGGATACCAAAGTGGCTCGGTCACATAAGACAGAGACTATTGGTAGAAGGGTGCTTTTCAGAACTGATGCTGGTAACTAGTGGTATTCCACAGGGATTCATCTTAGGTCCTCTGTTGTTTGTAGTATATATATAAATGATCTGAAGGAAAATGTGGGTGGGCTGATTAGTAAGTTTGCAGATGACACGAAGACTGGGGGAGTTGTTGATAGCACCGGTGATTGTGAAAGTACACAACATGATATAGAGAGATTGGTGACTTGGGCACTGAAATGGCAATGGAGTTTAATCTAGACAAATCTGAGGTGATGCATTTTGGAGGATCATATTTTTGTGTGATTACATTGTAAATGGCAGAACCCTTGGGAACATTAGCATAGACGGATCTAGGCATGCAGGTCCACATTTCCTAAAAAGTGACACCACAGGTGGCCAAGGTGATTAAGAAATCATATGGTATGCTTGTCTTCATCGGCTGGGGAATGGAGCACAAGTATTGGAAAACCATATTGCATCCATGTAAAACCCTTGTTAGGCCACACTTGGAGTATTGTGTGCAGTTTTGGTCACTGTGATACTAGAAGGACATGGAAGGTTTGGAGAGAATGCAGAGAAAATTCATCAGGATGTTGCCTGGTCTCAAGGGCTTTGACTCCGAGGAAAGGTTAAAACAACTAGGATGTTTTCACTGGAAAGACAGCAGCTGATTGGAGACGTGATAGAGGTCTACAAAATTATGAGAGGCACATGTGGGTGGATAGTCAGAGGCTTTTTCCCAGGATTGAAGTTGCGATGGTGAGGGGGGACAGGTTTGTGGTGAGATGGGGAAAGTGTAAGGGAGATGTGCGAGAGAAATTTTTCACACAGACGCTGTTAGGAGCCTGGGATGCACTGCTAGAGGAAGTGGTGGAAGTTGGTAACATTTAAGAGTCATCTAAATGGTTACATGAACATGGAGGGAATAGAGGGATATGGACTGAATACGGGCAAAAGGTTTGTTTTTCAGGATTGTCAGGGAATGATGATCGGCACAGGCTTAGAGGGCTGAAAGGTCTGTTTCTGTATTGTAATAAAATGTGAGGCTGGATGAACACAGCAGGCCAAGCAGCATCTCAGGAGCACAAAAGCTGACGTTTCGGGCCTAGACCCTTCATCAGAGTATTGTCTTCTCTTTTGTTCTTTTGACTCATCTTAATTTCAGGTGTGACTCACTCCATCTTTTAGCTTTTGACAAGTGGCATGGTGAGTTTCTTGATAGCCAGCAGTGAGTTGCCAATTAAGGGAGGTTATAGCTTGTTAAGTACCTTATCAAATTCACATTGTGTGTCAAGGTAAAATGTTAAGATAGAAAGCTGAATATCAAACAAACTTGATGTCACAAAAACTGAAAACAGAAACCAGAGCAGGTACCGGGCAGATTCAGCTGCCACTTGTTCCAAAGGACAACCATGTTGTTTATAACCAAACTGCATCTCAGAGCATGATACAAGCATCACACGTACACCAAATCCATAGATTTTGGCACCTGGCATTTGTCAATCCCTCATGGCCACCATGGCATGTCTCCAAAACACTGGCAATGCTGCTTAGGAAACATACTGCCACATTGCAGGCTCACCAGCAGCTAGCATTGAATGGATGCAGCAGGGATATTTTGCATTCAGGGATAGGATCCAGCACATGGATTGGACCAGGCTTGCACATTCATTCAACCAAATGGACATGTCAGAAACTGGGTGGGCTCTGGGACTCAGTTCGTGCAATGAGGGTTTGCTGTTGGTCAGGTGGTCCCAGTACTGTAAGTTACAGATACAGGTCCACACACAGTACAGGGGTTTGGCCATTGTCAGTAATCCATTGGGAATGCTAATGATGTGAGGAGTGGTTCAGTCTGTGAAGCCAACCCCAGTAGTCAAGGAGCTGCAATGACAACGGTCAGGCCAAATATGGCCAGTCATGGCTGGGGCTTTAGGAGACAATATCAAATTCAATAATATTAGGGCCTGAACATCTCCTCCTGTGTCCTTTACCTGCCGCCACAGCTCTGCCCTCGTCATCATATAGGCTGCTTTCAGCACAGCCAAGCTAATTATACCTATTATGGTCTCTGTTACCAGCTCACTATTTTCCATCCTTTTGTGGGCCCAACTGCTGTTCTCTCTTTCTCTCTGGGCTCCATCTCCACCTATCCTTTACTTTTTTACTGCTGGCCCCCTTGCCTCTGCGACACAAGATTGTTGGTTCAAGCTCCAGTTCAAAAATTCAGCAACTTAGCACAGTAATGAGGAATGCTTCGTCAATTTGTATAGTTTTAGTCTCTCAGATGAGACATTGAGCCAAGACTGTGTCTATTTCCTCCAGTAAATGTTAAGAATCAAGTGCAACCCAGTAGTAAAAAAGCTCTCTCAATTTCACCTGGTTAACTAGTGTTCCCCAAACGCATACCCAATTTAAATGGTTGATGGTCATTCACTAACATTGTATGTTTGGAATCATGCTGTACTATGACAATAAATGATTACACACAAAGTGCATGGAGATATTTCTGATAGATTTGATGATGACAAATTTTAATGAATCAACAATTAGTTATTCAAATTTTACAGCCTTTTGTGTTAAAAACAAAATTATACCAATGCAAACTAACACTGCCAAAATATTAATATTTAAAACAAGATTGTCATGAATTGAACAGCAGATGAGGCTATTGGTGCACTAGGCGAGATGTGGCATTTCAAAATGAATATATTTACCTTGTTCGTTTGCGTGACATCATTAAGCTTTTTTGCACTCATGCATCCAGCATATTTTGGAATTGAATTTGTTTCATTGACATCAGCACAACATTCCCCGACAGCCTCCTGAGCAACTGTGTGGATGCCTTCTGACTTCATGTGAATACAGAAAGTTTATTTTTCCATGTCTGGCATTAATGCCTTCAGGGCACCCAACCCCATGTTTAGCCAGTGCTTGAAGCATCGCAACTCAAATTCATCTTTCAAAACACTTCCCCACTTACTGCAACGACAATGCAGCTCTCTTAAAGAGGTACAGCCTATCTTTAAGTTGCAAAAGCTAGTCACTATACCACTGTTCACACTGGTCATCAGTTATGTAAAGAAAACAATCAAGACCAGCAATTTAATGTGTTACCTGGAATTTAATTGTCAGATGTGGATTAATTATGTCTGAAAAATCCCCCCTGCTTGATTTTGACAGTTAGCCAGTTTAACCGACACAATTCCATAGTTCATGACCATATGTCGGGTGTGACTGCATTTCGTGAATGTCGGCTCGCTATTCGACATTGAAGGCCATCATTGCCAATCGTTTCTTCACCCAATATGCATAGGCTTTCTTTCGGCTTTGTCCAAAGGTAGACAATCAAAACAAGCAATGGTTGCAGCTCGTATGTCACTATTCATCTTGATGTCTTTCAGTTAGGTGGGAGGAATATCTACCAACCTGTCTCCTTCTAACTTCTATTCAGTGGACAGTGCTAGCAATAGTTTTTGTATAAATGTAGGAGTCATCAATAATGTTTGCTTATTCAATGCCTGTCAACATTCAGTGTCATTTACACTGTGATAAACGAAAGGCTTGGTTTAATATAATTATATCATCAAGATGACAGAGGACACTTCACAACCAGTTATTAGCTTTCTAAACATGGTCACTGTTGTTTTGTAGCCAAACGAGGAAGCAAATCTGCTCTCATTGTATTTTGTTAATCTATAATTGGTGGTCATGTTTGTGATGAATGTTTGCGAAAACGCTGAAAGAACTATTCTTGAATAGACTCAGATTTTACAGCATGGTGAAAGGATCTTCAGCATACTCATCGTGAAGCATTTATCTTCTCTAATCACATCTTCCAGTTATTAACTCACAGCTTTTCTTTGCTATGGTGTTTCAAGCGCTCATCTAAATACTTATTACATTTTCTGAGGATTCCTATGTCTACCAGTCTTTCAGGCAGTAAGGTCCAGTTACACACACCCTCTGAGTGAAAAATTATTACCTCAAAACCCCTCTAATCCACCTGTACCTTCTGGTTATTGATCCTCCCGTTAAGGAAAAAGTTTATCCCTATGTACCCTATCTATGCCCCTCATAAATTTATATATCCCAATCAAATCCCCCTTCAACCTTTTCTGCTCCAAGAAAAACCCCAAACCTTCTAATCTCTTTTCTTGCTCCAAGCCAGGCAATGTGCTGATGAACCTCCTCTGCACCTTCTCTTGTACATTTGTACCCTTTTTATAGTGTGGTGATTATCTCTGGCCTAAATCACATTATTGCTAACTTAAACAGGTCGAGTAGTTCTTAATTTAAAGCCTTATTTAGCACAAAACAGCAAAAGAAATAAAGAAAATAATTTCATTTGTGTGGGCCCATTCATGACCACATAGTGTTCCAAAACATTTTGCTCCAATGAAATACAGTTTGAAATGGTCACTGTTGTGATGTCGGGAAGATTGTAGCTTCCTGTTAGAAACATGTTGTTTGGTTTTTATCAGCCTTAAAACTAAGATGTAGAGTGGGAAAATTCAGTGAAATGAAGGATAAATAAGAAAAAATCTAGCCTTAGGTGAGGAATCATTTGTTTTATCGTTGTCTATTTAGTTCTAGCTCTAACTATACGTGGTACAAAGACAAAGTTGCTGGAAAAGCTCAGCAGGTCTGGTAGCCTCTGTGAAGGAAAGAATAGATTTAACGTTTCGCGTCCGGTGACCCTTCCTCGGAATTGGTACTGAACTGGAGAAAATGAGCTTGAGCTTAGAATGATGGTGATGTATTTTATTGTTTGGAACTATTCTTATTTCTGGTGCTGTTCATTTGTTATTTGAACATAAATGTCTTATTTCATTGTCCGCTACCTTAATATTGGATTGTGAGATAATTGTCGATATATTGTTAATAGATACTCATAAACTATTGTTAAATTATCAATGATACAGTGGAGGAATTGAGAAACTAACGGAGTACCATTAGTGGAAGTTATGGAGGGTAACATTGGTTAGTTGCAAATATAAACACAAATTTTAATGCACCTTATGATCGCAATCTCTTGAAACCAGCTTAGTGCTGTCTACTCAGTTGAATGACCTCTGCATCCAGCTAGTGCAAACCGTACTGTTCATTGGCTGGACACATTGGAAAAGAGCAAAACAAGCACCACTTATTGTACTGATCAGGGAAGAAGCGATCCTTCCTTTGCTGAAAGCATGTAAGTAGATAAGGCAGAGATAGGGAGTATTATACTCCAATATGGTTTTCTTGGTATTGAATAGTGGTTGATATAATTATCTGCTTGCTTCACAAATTTCTGCAAGTTTTCACTTCATGAGAGCTAACCCCAGCTTCACAAATGTGCATCTACACAGCAAGCAACATTTTGAAGCTCTAAGGAAACTCATTGTGCCTGAATACCAGGCTTGAATGAGTTCAGTTTCTTACCTGTGTAGCCCTAGCATCATGCATGTCTGTCATTTATATCAAATATTACACACATTAATTCTGAAATAAATTGATAAAATAATAGCATGATTCACATCATTACTAATGCACGAGTCAGTCATCAGATAAAGTGAATTAAGAAATATACCGTGAATTATGAACCATCGGATCTTACAATGTTTCACTGTCTCACAAACTGCATCTCATCTTCAGTCTCCCTCTTATGTTTAAGAATTTTAGGATTTATATGCTACTTGCTTATTAATGCTATGCAGAAAGTTAGTACTGAATGTATTTTTTTTACAATGTGATGATTGTTAATGCAATGCCAATCAACCTTTTCACGATCATAAAGAGAATAATTTAAGTTTTTCAATCCTTTTTGACATATCATAAATTGTTATTGGAGATATAAAGGATGTCAACTTTTGAACTTCTACATGTCTTTCTTACTTTTCTTTTTAGTCTTTTCTTTTATTTTGCATATAATTCTTATTCTTTTTTTATTTCTATTTCTGTACTTGATTTGACTCTAATTCATCCATTGTAATTCCCCCTACTTATTTATTGTTCCTTTCTCAATTCATATATCTTATTGATTTAGCATGTACAATTTTAGTCCTGAGGTATACCAAAATCCCTGAAGCTTTGTTGCTCTCAACATATTTTTATCATCACCAGTTAGATGGTAATAGTTTGCCTAAGAACAAGAACAAAGAAAATGACTGCCCAGGAACAGGCCCTTTGGCCCACCAAGCCTGTGCCAACCCAGATCCTCTATCTAAGCCCGCCACCTATTTCTCAAGGATGTGTACGCCTCTGCTCCCTGCCCATTCATGTATCTGTCTAAATACATCTTAAGCGACGTTATCGTGCCCTCTGTACCACCTCTGCTGCCAATGCATTCCAGGCACCCACCACCCTCTACATAAAGAACTTTCCACACATATCTTCCTTAAACTTCTCCCCTCTGACCTTGAAATCGTGACCCCTAGTAATTGAGGCCCCCACTCTGGGAAAAAACTTCTTGCTACCGACCTGTCTATACTTCTCATGATTTTTTAGACCTCAATCAGATCCCCCCTCAACCTCCGTCTTTCTAATGTAAATAATCCTAATCTACTCAACCCTTCTTCATAGCTAGTGCCGCCCATACCAGGCAGCATCCTGGTGAACCTCCTCTACACTTTCTCCAAAGCATCCACAACCTGTTTGTAATGTGGCGACCAGAACTGTATGCAGTGTTCCAAATGTGGTCGAACCAAATTCCTATACAACGCTAACATGACCTGCCAACTCTTGCACTCAATACCCCATCCGATGAATGAAAGCATGCCATATGCCGTCTTGACCACTCTATCAACCTGGTTGCCACCTTCAGGATACAATGGACCTGAACACCCAGGTCTTTCAGGTCTAGACCCGAAACATCAGCTTTCCTGCTCCTCTAATACCGCTTTGCCTGCTGTGTTCATCCAGCTCTAACACCTTGTTATCTCAACAGTAAATGAGTTTGTTTTAAACTCCTGTGCGTGTAAACAAGGAATTATGTAGCAGCATGCTTTTGGGAATTAGTTTTAAAACTGATGATTATTTTCAAAGCACTATATAACCCAAAAAAGTTTGCGACCTCACTCACTTCCACATTCACTCACACAAGCATACATTAGGAAAAAATATGTTAAGAGAATGTACCATGTTACAACTTAGAAGGGGAAGAACATTGTTTGTCTGGTATAATCTGAAAATCAAGATTGCAAGGCTGTGAGGGCAATTCTTCAGTCAAAGAGCCAATTAAGGAATTTCACCGGCTGAGGTGTAAAAGATTTTCAGAATCACTTTAAACTTATGAGTTTGATTTATGCTAATTTCTTCAATGGAGGAACTTTTAGTCTTGAGTGGGTTGCAGTCCAGGTGGACAGTCATCCATTATCCTGTCTGGAGAAAGCACAGGTTTGGGAATTTTGGGTTACTCCACACGTTACTGACTTTCTGTCTATGTCCTTTATTCTATTTTACATAGAAGTGAATGAAATAGTTGAACTTAATTTCCCTCTTGAAATATACAAGATGAGCAGGACCAGTATGTCATTTGCAAGTTTCACTGGTTTTTCCTTCTGGAAAATGTTCTTGTGGCAGCATGTCTTGCTTCTAAGATACAAAAGGCAATTTATTTTTACTGTGTGATCCCTCACATTTGTGATTTCTTTACCAAACGTGGTGTTCTTAAATTGATGAACCACATATTTGCGTGATTCCACTTGGATTCCTGTAATTTATTAAGACGACACCCTAATGGTTTAAAACCATTTATGTTTTGTCAAAACAAAATCAGTTCAGAAATATGTTCTCAGAGCATGATGTCGAGGTGCCGACACTGGACTAGGGCAGACAAAGTCAGAAGTCACACAACATCAGGTTATAGTTCCACAGGCTTATTTGAAATCACAAGCTTTCAGAGCGCTTTCCTTCGTCAGATAAAGCACTTCATCCAACAAAGGATCAGAACACGATTAAGTAAGATTAGATTAGATTGGAATGTGTATTTTGTCTTGTGAGGTAGTGGCCAGAATTTGTATTCCTGGGGTCAAGAGCACAGAGCCGGGACAATTCCCTGCTCTGCAAACCCAAAACAAGGAAAAATTGGCCTGGAAATTTTGAATTTTGCCCCAGGAAGCTAGGGTTTTAATCAAGTTGTGCGGGTAAGCTGGAAAGAGTTCAGAGGCTACGAAGAGTGGAAGCAGACTGGGCAAAACGCTGGTCGTCATGCTTCTGCACAGTTTTGAAAGTATTGTTACCACCAGCAGAGGAGCAGCCCCAGTATCCATTATTACTAACTCTCTCTCAGATTGTCACACCAAAATAATTATGTGTTTTTTCCATTTTTAGACTGTAGCCTTCACATTTCAGTTAAACTTTGTCAAACATGTATCAAAGCAATAATGAAGTTGTCTCGTTTGAAAGAGAATGGGGTTTTATTCCCTATCACTGCAAAGAAAATATTGGAATACAACATCAAACTCATGCATAAATACAGGTAATGGGCATCCAAAGAAAGCAGGGTTGGGAGGTGTGTCTAATGCAGAGTAGAAGATAAGGCAAATGGAGCTATAGATCTAAGGACCCCCTTGGGCTTCATGAATGTACATATCTATGTGCAATTGAGTCGGTTTCCTGTTTTTTTTGCAGTGACATAGTTTGCAGATTTGAGTTCACAGTAAATGATAACTTTTCAAAGTTGCTTTTCACAGGCATCAGTTTCTCCGATTGTGAAAGAGACAGAGAGAAAGTGAGAACTTCCAGGGATGCCTAACCTGAAGAAGTTACCCTCCTCCCTCCGGACCAACCTTAGGGGATCTCTCTCCCACTGCAACTCTCCTCTATCCATCTTCAATCTGCCTCCCCTTTCTCCCTATCTATTTCAGAACTCTCTTCCCCCACCCCCTTTTCTGATGAAGGGTCGAGGGCCGTAACGTCAGCTTTTGTGCTCCTAAGATGCTGCTTAATCTGCTGTGTTCAACCAGCTCCACACTTTGTTAGCTCGTTATTCCAGTATCTTTTTTGGTTTGATCCTTTTTTTTTGCTGAAACGCTGCGGTTGATATACTCTATCTTACCAAATTTTGCTATCTGTGTCATAAATTGCTGTAAATAACCAGCCATCTTTCAACATGTATCAACATGTATTATTGAAGTATGAGTAAAACAAGAGATGCAATTTTTTTAGTGCATCATTGAGCTTCATGACCACTTGATAAAAAATATTATTAATCACCATGGAGATTGGTAGAAGCTCAGGCTTGAACAGGTTCAATATAGGAGTCCATAATTTTTTGAAGACCTGTTCGACAATACAGAGATAGCGCTCAAAAAATGACACTAAGAGCAAACAGCCATGATCTAGAATGGTGGGACAAGCTCGATGGGTTGACTCACAAGCATTTGTATTTATAGTCCCAAATCAAGGTATTCATAACAACTTGGTACTATCAATTGAACTGTGAATGGATAGCCCACTATATTAATAAAGTGTTGTAAAATCAGCCAAACAGTGCTAATGCCAGCAAAAAAATCAGGGCTAACTAACACAGTTGCATTTTAATATATAATGACTCTCCTCATAAACCTAGGGATGTGGGAATTAAACCCAGTCCCTGTTAGTATGGAAGGCCACTTTTTCTACGATAGAGAGCCTCTTCATCTGTAAAAAGACTCCAGCCAGTGAGTCTGTTCCTTGGCTGGGTTATAAAATCAGTTCAACCATGGCACCTCATGTTGTGCACCATTTTCATTTATTTTGTACCATTTTTCTGTTCAATATCCACATTGAATACACTCTTATGAATATGCCTCTCCTTACATGAGACTGCACTTACTTTTCATACAATCAATCTTTAATGTCCAGCTGAGCCCACTGAACATGAAGTTATTGCCTCATTGTAAGCCTTATCCAAAGGAAATCACCTAAGAAAATGCAATGCTCCCTCAGTACTACATTTGTACATCAGTTAAATAACATATGAAATGTTGGAGTGGAATTTGGTTCATCATTTTTCTGATTCTGCGACAAGAATGTGACCAACTAAGGCAAGATAATACAGTCTCATTACTCGCAGACATGTCTTTTATTCTGAATATCATGAAATCAAAATATTACAACCTGACAGGAAAATAGTACCCTGATAGTTACACAAAGGCTTCCAAGAAAGTGGGCTGGGAGTACAGCTGCTGGCAATCCTGGAATTATGTATTTCTTAGAAGTTCTGCTGAATTTGAAGGCAGCAAATGATTAAAATGTTTTCTGCCCAGTTGCCTATCGTACTGTGGGACTATTGTGTTAGACAGCCTATGTTAACAGACTATAACCAAGGGGTGGAGCAGAGAGGAGGGAGGATGGGAGTAATCATACACCGGGGATATCAGTTGTGGGGGCAGAAAATACTCCTTTCTACACAGAACCTAAGGTCCTATTTGGTCAGTTGTGGTAACGGTTGAGTGCAGTCAATCGCGACAAAAAGAGCACTTGTAACAAAATGTAGTTTATGGCTTGATAACAAAAGGTATGAGTTAGGCTAGTTAGAGGTATGAAATAACTGCGCAGAGGCTGATATCCCGTCATCAAATCACCCTTCTATTTACCTGTGGACAGTACAACAGGCTGTGGTCAGCCAGCTCAGAGCCAGTCCCTGAACGGAGGAGATTTTGAATCCCCCTCAATCAGCCAGGGATCCTTGATTGGCCCAGGTTAACAACCCCAATCAAGGATCTCATGGTCAATAAGATCCGCCTGTATCCAAACCCTGCAATATAATAACCGAGACTGTCAGGAAACAATGATGATAGCATTTAACTCTTTTCAGATGATATAACATCATTGGATTGGACAGTGCTTAGTGCACTCTCCAACATCAGCCTTTTCAGAACAATGACCTCATACAACAACATTAAACTGATGGATTTTGCAATTCCATCCTCGCATCAGCTGCCATATTTCCCAAGCCTTGCAAGATGAAATTCAAAGGTATAAAATTTTTTAAAAAGACTAGAAATCTGAGGCATACGAGCCTGACTAAAATATTTGAGTTCGAGATCTCCACTGGATGACAGTTTGTTGCAAGCTGCCATGAAAACCACAAAACAAAACAGTGAAGCCCAGAATCTGATGGACATTGAGAGTCTTTTTCCGAGGATGATGATGTCAGCTTGTACAAGGAGGCATAGCTACACGTTGAGGGGTGATAGATTTAAGACAGATGTCAGAGGCAGGTTCTTTACTCAGAGTGGTGAGGGTGTGGGACTCCCGGCCTGCCAATGTATTTAACTCAGCCACATTAGGGGCATTTGAACAGTCCTTTGATAAGCAGATGGATGATGATGGGATAGTGTAGGGGGAGGGGCTTAGATTAGTTCACAGGTTGGTGCAACATCAAGGGCTGAAGGGCCTGTTCTGCTCTGTAATGTTCGATATTCGATATTCTATGTTCTATGATGAGGGTTTTTTACTTTTTGTTTAATTTTGAATTTGATCTCTGATTTTCATTCTGGAGTGGAGGGAAGCGTTAAATTTTGTTCTGTTGCTTTTGAATAATCGATGCAAACTATTTGGAAGCATAATCTTGCAAAAGCTGTCTCTTCACATGAAATCTTTGTATTTATGACTGTGACTGTAAGAGAAGGAGCACATTCTTACACCAAACCCCAAGGGACAAGTCAAAGTCTGTCTGCGTTGTATTAAAGGAAAATGTCTGAGGAGAATGTCATCATCAGATTTTGGAAGGTGGCTACAGAATGAGTTTCAGTTTTATAGCCTGTGATTTGTTCTATTTCTTCTGCGTTTTATCCAGGTGAAACATGCCTAGTCACCCATTATTCTCTGAGCAGTTCCAATCGACTTAATATAATCCTCCAGTCCTACTAATGACTCTCAAAATGAAAAATACAGGCAGGTAACATCAGCTGAGCACTGAAGGTCAAACAATAAATACGACAACGTGTTCTCCAGAACACTGTAAAATAATGTATCTAAAATGATTGTTAACACGTGACTAGGAGGAAAAAGAAGATATAATCCAATCACTGGACTCTGATAATATAAGCTGTTCATGATATAACCTGCATTTTTCAATTATACAATAGACTTATAGATTATTACTCAGTCTATATTTTTCTATATTTGATCCCATTAAATGCCACAAAACATTACCCACCATGAGATGAATCTTCAAGTAGTCACATTAGAAGATGCGTATGATGGTTAGCTGTTCTCTAACTAGATTGGATTAATAAACCGTGTCACACACAAAGAATAGTGGCTACCTGAGAGCCATTACCAGACAGTAGTGCAATTAAGGGCTCCTATTGAAGTTATAAATTGCAATGCCAAAGCTTGAGCTGTTTAGAAGTGTCATCTGAACCTGAAAATTAGAGTACTGTTCTGAAATCACTCCAGCTCTCTTTAACTTTATACCATCATCTCTTCACCTAATGAGGTTGCTTTGTTTTGCTTTTGTTCCATTTTTATTTTGAGAGCAGCTGTCAATGTTAATTCTGAGACCACGCTCTCTATGGTGTTGATGGAAGCTGTTAATATTCATACAAAATGTCTAATGGTTGGAACAATATTATAACATCTTCAAAAATAAATAATTTGCCATTGATTGCAAAGAAATTTAGAGCTTGAATTACACTGATTTAGTAAAATGTCATGGTTTTGTTTTAAAACGGTGACATCTATGATCATTATTAGTATAAACTCGGTCAGGTCAAAACACGCTTTAACACTTTATTTTCTTATAAGGAGCTTTCTCACTATATTTTAGAGTTAGCGGTCCTCTGTATTTGTAACTCTGTGTCTCACTTGCTTTAAATTTTTGTTCTTGTATCAACTCCATGCTAACACTTGTGAAAAATAGACCTGTGTTTAATTAATCCTTTCATCCTTCTTTCTCCACAAGTACCATTAAAGACACCATGGAGTAAGAAAATGTTAAAAATCCGTCTGGAACAGAGAAATGTTGCCTGTCAATATTTAGCATAAAACATGAATGAAACGTTTTCATATTACAGTCCCATTACATTGGAATAGGTTTTCAATCCACTTTAGAGAGGCTAATCTCAAGGTAAGTGTCAAAAGGGTGTGGAAAAATTGTAACTGCCTCAATAATTTGATGGGATGAAAATTTTTGCTGTTGTGAATGAGGATCAATCAGAACAGAGGACAAATCAGACTATAACAAGGTATGTTAGAGAGTTTTAGCGCAAGCAGAGCTGGGACCGAAATAAATGTGGATGCTGGTTCAGAAGAAGAGCTGGAGGTGGGTAATGATCTGAGGTGGAGGAAGAAATTGGCAATGAGGTGTGTGTGGAAGTCGACATTTGTGGTAATGCCACTTCTTATAAAGACATCTGGGTCGCTCCTTTATCACCCGGTAACAAAAATTTTCCCCATCACCAAGCACAAAGTCTTGCCCAGTAACAACACAAAGGGCTAAAACTTACCATATTTTGGTGTGTCATTTTTGTCAATTTCATGTTTTAAGTTTCTCACCATGAGGCTAAATGGGTTTCCTTATGCTGTCATCTAAAACTTCCTTTAACCCATCTGTGTGGCACCCTTCTTGACAAGTGCCAATGCATCATTGGCCAGATATCTGAGAAAAGGGTGGTATTTTTGGTGCTGGTGCCATTTTCAAAATGTGCATCTGGACAAACACTGGCATTCTGAAGCTGTGCCACACAGTCACACACACTCCAAGAAGGCCTGGCAGTTTGGGAGAAATTAGTGTTGCAATTTGGCGTTAGCTATCTCACTAGCCTGATGGATGTTCCTGCATAGAGGAGTGCTGGACTCCTTCCCTGGGACCACCAGAGGAGGCCACAGCACCAGACCCTGCCCCTACCCACATCAGTACTTTCTCCATCATCAGCTGGAATGCCCAGTGCCATTGAAAAATATCAAAGCCTTCTCAGCTCTGTCAAGGTAAACATCATCATCTTCCTACTGCCAGCTCACAGTTGCTGTAGAAGTGTCTAGGTCCGAGACGTCAGCCTTCCTGCTCCTTTGATGTTGCTTGGTCTGCTGTGTGCATCCAGCTCTACGCCTTGTTATCCCACATCCATGCTTGATTTTCTCCCCACATTTTATATCATGTTATTCCCCATTTACTGTTGTAATCCCCTTTGCATGTCAGCATTCTGCTCTGCACACCACCATTAAAGTTTCCCTGGGACCCTTCTGCAGAACCAGACTCTAGATATTCCCCTCCCCACTCGATGCTCAGTGGTCAGGACCCCTGGACTGACTGTAACCCAATACCTTGAACACCATAGCCAGTCAGCCCATAATGAAGAGCGATTAGACCCCTGACTGATGTGTGTGTACAATTCTCCAATTGTGCTTCCTTCGCTCGCTGCCCTTGAACAACAGGGCCGACCATCATCTACTTCCAGAACTTCAAGGGACGGGCCCTCTGACCAAGACTGCCCAAATGGATGGTTGATTATGCCCAAGTTTCTGGAATGATTTTGGAAGATGCTTTTGACTTACTGTGCTGGGACGTCCTATTAGGTACCTCCTGGACATCACTGAGGGCCAATCCCCTAAGGCTTTGAGACAAGACAATTTATTTTAAGCACATGCAGTTTGTTGCCACATATGATGCTGACACATGGTCTAAGTATGAGATTGCTGTTGCAATGCACAACATTGCACCAGTATATCAATGATAGTTTCTGGTGGGCTCCAAAATGCCCATTATAATGCAGAAGCGTGCTGTAAGTGGATTGGCATTGTGATATGACAGCACAGAGCAGCTGGCTCAAGTTGAATGTCAGTCTCTATGGATGTGGGGTACATGAAGCCTCTACCTTAGGATGGTACCCTAGATGTTGGTTCCAGATGTCCATGATGACGATCTGGAAGAGCAAGTGATGAGTTGGCATTTCCAGATTACCACTCTAATTTTCATCGTGGGAGTGCTTGGTGTCTAGCTTCTATGCGTTCCATAGTACATCAAGAAGTTGCATATTAATGAAGCAAGATTTAGATTGTAACAAGCAATTATTTCCATTAGTAGGCATCTCACCACTCCCTCTTGAGAGTTTAATTTCAATGTGCAGTATTCTGTTGGAAAATGCTGATAGTTGCTCATGACGTAGAGAGAATGATTTACCACCTCACACAATTGTCCCAGATTTCTCATCAGAGCCCATGTCTCTCAGGGTTTGTTAAGATTCCACTCAACATTTTTGCTCCTGTACCGAGTGCAAAGTTTCTCCCATGGTTTCAATCATGAGGGGAATGAGTTTACCTCCGATAGGGTATTTACCTGGTTTGACAATAATTATGTTATCTCTTGTAAGATTAAAACAAAAAACTGGGTGAATATTATGGCATTGAACAATCCAGCAGATAATTATTACAGTTCATTATTATGTACAAACATTATATTCTCAGGGCACTTCAATGTCTGGGTTAATATTAAACTACTGCTTTAAAAAGAGGAGCATGCTTTATGTCAAGTGCCATGATCCAATTGAGGCACGATGATGTACATGACTTTTATACATGACTTTAATACAGTGGTAACATCATCATCATGACTCTTAAGAGCACAGCAACCATGAGACATAACACAACACTAAACAACTCTACAAATACCAAGCACAAAGTACCCTTCCCTGTTTAGATCACCAAATTTCTTTCTCCGTGCTGAAATGTATCCCCACACCCAGGACAATTCTATATCTCCTTATCAAGGTCAACTTATTCCTCGCTTTACTAAGTATAATGTTTCTTCTCTTGTATCAAGAACAAATTGTGATTTCCTCAGCCAACATATGGTGTTTCTCCTCTCACTGAGCATCAAGTATCTACAAACCTCCCAGCACAAAGTGCTTCCCGCTGCATGCCCATGTTTTTGGAAGTGGAGAGCGTATGTGGTTAAATGAATAGCTCAGGGTCATATTGAGAAAACCAAGACATTGATGAGGTATAGCAGATAAATTAATGGCCAGGAATGGAGTTTGCGATGAGGACTGAATGCTAAAGCTATGGTTTTCCAAAGCTTAATAGGGAGAAATTTGTGCTGGTCCACTGCAGACTATCAAATACACGGTGTTACAAATTAGATATAAGGGTTGAGAGACATGGCGGCGAGATATAGCTGGCTGACATCCCATGTGAACCTTGGCATTGCGTTCTCAGATGTTGTTACCTCAAGACTGAGAAATCAGAACAGGCCAAATGTGCCATACAGGATTGCAGAAGTAATGCTGTGGCTTCAGGAAAAGAAGTCAAAGAATGTGATTACCTGGCTATAACTGGATCGCTAAGAATAGAACCAGGAGCAGACAGCTACATTTGCCTGAGAATGGTGGAGAGCCAAGAGGAAGATAATGCGGCAAGAAAGCTCTCATTCGTTCAAACACAAATCAAACTACTTTGAATAAGGAGATAGAAAAAGGGTGTTTCTGAAATTTACCAGTTATATGTTTCTCAAATCTACAAAAAGACATGGTGGTTGTCTTTCCCCTAGGACTGAGGATTTCAAGACTAGGGGGCATATTTTTTATGGTGAGAGGAGAGAGACTTAAAAAAAAGGGCTATTTTTTACGCAGAGCGTAGCTTGTGTGTAGAATGAACTTCCTGAGGAAGTGATGGATGAGGGCACAATTACAATGTTTACAAGACATTTGGATAAGTGCATGACTAGGAAAGATTTGGAGGGATATGCGCAGGAGAAGGCATGTGGGACTGGTTTAGCTTGGGATTATGAGCTAATAAAATGTGAGGCTGGACGAACACAGCAGGCCAAGCAGCATCTCAGGAGCACAAAAGCTGACGTTTCGGGCCTAGACCCTTCATCAGAGAGCGCTCGGGTCTAGGCCCAAAACGTCAGCTTTTGTGCTCCTGAGATGCTGCTTGGCCTGCTGTGTTCGTCCAGCCTCACATTTTATTAGCTTGGAATCTCCAGCATCTGCAGTTCCCATTATCTCTAGCTTGGGATTATGTTTGGCATGGACTGGCTGGACTGAAAGTTTTGTTTCTGTGCTGGATGTATGACTCTAAGTAAATTCTGTTGCTGACATTTTGTATTGATATTCCTATATGCAGAACACTTCAGCCAAGACCCATTCTAAAATAATTATATTTGATGATGATAGTGAGGACAGTAGTGACAAAATTTGAGGGCTATTGGTTTACTAGAAATGTGAGGAATGCTTAATGTAGAGCTTTCTTAGTTCAATTGCTCTCCGAAAGCTCTGGCACTTTTAAGTTGTGTTCCTGCTAATCATATTTCTTTTACTTCCTTTTCACCTACTGCTTTTGATAAACAAGTCAATAAAGTAGAAAAAAAACTCACATTTATATAGCATCTTACGTCATTCCAGGAGATCCAAAGTACTTTACAGCCAATGAGGCACTTTTGAAGTATAGGCACTGAAATAATGCTATGAAATATGGCTGTCAATTTCCACGCAGCAACTTCTACGAAGAGCAATACAATAATATTCAGATGATCTGTTTCATGATGTTGATTGAAGGATAATTATTGACCAAGGGCACCAAGGATGACAGCTTCCTCTTCTTTGAAATAGTACCATAGGATCTGAGAGGGCATCTGGCATTGGTTTAAAACTGTCACCTAAAAGAAAGGACCAGTGCTTGTGCAACAGTCCCACACTGGAGTGTCAGTTGTGTCATGGAATGGAAGTTGAACCCACAGTATTCTATGTTACTCATTAGAGAGTCGCCAATGAACCGTAACAGATAGGCAGGTAGCTGCTGGGATAGGCTGCAGTACCTTCGGAGTTCTGATGTACGCAGGTAACTGAAAACCTGGAAGAGTATATCGCAGGGCTTTTCCCAGATTTTCCAGGCTGCAACTGCATTCCTCAAGTATATGTGATTAACTGAATGAGATTTCCAATGGCATTAAGGCTATCAGTAAGTACATGTACTTGCATCTATTTGCTACCTCTTGGCAGAAGGCATGAGCATGAGATGACCTTCCCTACTGTCAAGTATCCAACTTGCAACTTAATTGCCTGGTTGGAATAAAGTTTGTACAAAATAAATAAATAATGGCTGTTATTTGTAACTTGGCATAGATCTGTAGGATGTGTTGCCTATTCCATTCAACATAGGACCTTTAACTTAAAACTATGATAAATTTCCTGTACAGCTCCAAGGGACATTCTGCCAATCCAGTATTGGATTTTGGAAAAACAGTGTGATAAATCTGACAGTGTAAATGTCAAAAGATGCAATGCTGAGATAAACACTGATACTTCGCCCTCCACAGTGACGGTAATGTTATCAACATACTTGTGGAACTTGACACCTTAGTTTTTGTCTATGTTGTCAAAGAGTACCAATAGGTTTAAGTTGCCTCAATTGGTTTGTTTCATTTCAACACTACAAAAAGTCTGTGCTGATATGCACACCTACTGTCAGAACTTCTGTTTTGAAACCATTTCGTGAGGCTCTGAGTGTGCACGATCTGATTAGCACTATTTTGAAGCAGTCTCTCCTGGTCCTCGAAAACTTGCCAACTGTGTGACTGTCTGTTCCCCAACTGTCAACCTGCTGCTTCTCTCCCTGACCCTCACACTGCCAGCTCTTCTCACTACTTTACCACTCCATCCCTCTTACTACCCTTCAAACGGAGACCTTTCTCTCTACAAAGGGTCAGGAGAGGAAGCAGAAGGAGGAGCGGATAGGAAAACAGTGAGTAAGAAGGTTGGAAGGCACATCGCCAATAGGAAAGTCAGGCAGGGAAGTGCAGAAGCAGAGTTGGATGTTGTGCGAGATAATGGTTCTGAAGGTGTTAATGTTCATGTAACATTGGCTCCACCTAATCTACTGATGCCACACAGTCTGTGGGTGGAGTTCTACACTAGTTTTTGGAGGGACGAGACATTTCTGTACCAGTTCTCTAGAATCTTAGTAATTATACCTCACCAAATGTACATATGTTTAATCGAATAATGTACTTACTGCTATTGTACAATAAACGCTCTTGTTATCTAACAGCAATATCTCTAATCTGTAGGTACTTTAAGGTGGTATATTCTCTACCACTAATCCTCAGATAGGCCCAAGACAAAGGTAAAGAAGGATTGGTGACAGCAAATTACTGAAAAACTCCTTCCCCTGTATAACAGGTACAGCTGGCAAATATTACAAGATACCAGGAGATTCACTTGGACAAAAGCCACTCAGTGAGCAAGAGAAAGGCAGTAAGGGGAAGGTAAGCAGAAAAAGCATATTTACATTATGTTTATATGCATTTTTATGGATATGGATATTCAGGAACACATATTATGTCTACTTACAGGGTACAATGTTTCCCTTGTAGATCGCCAGCATTTGAATCCAACTGTAACTACAGCTTTAGCATTGGTTGTAATGGGAACATTAAATTAATCTAAAGTTTCACTTTTCAGGAGAACAACTGGAATTTCAAATGCGAGTTAATTTTTAGAGGGTCATGGATAGGTTCAAGGAGACAGAAATTTTCACAGGACGGGAATGGTAAGTCAAGCCAATGCGAATGATTATCTGGCTATGCCAGGGCAGGTAAGAACCGGCGAAGGCAGGTGAACACCTCTGAACTGTAGGCGAGATGTTGAAAGAAAATAGCATTTCTTTGTTGCATTTCAAATTACTTTTTTCATATATATTATACTGAAGAGACTTGTAGTGTAAGATAGGCAATGTTTTACAAAAGGTAAATTTTTCCAGGCAAATTTTTAGAGCTTTCTAAAGTTATAATCATACTATACGTAAATACCTGCAGGATACCTGGATTTCAAAATAAATTTATTAAGATCCTGAACAAAAAGTGAAATACAAGACATGGGCTTATGTGGTTAGAGTGACATACAAAGAATTGATTAAAAAACAAGAAGCAAAGAATAGGCTTACGGGGCCATTTTTGACTTGGAGATTGTATCTCATCGAGTGCTGCAAGGAGCACTGTTGAAGCCACAGCTACTTAGATTTTGCATTAATGACTTAAAGAGACAGGAAGTAATACTCCTAAATTTGTCCATGAAACAATGTTAATTGGGAATGTAACTGTGAGGAGAACTCAAAGAGGTTAAATGAGGGGACAACAACATGAGAGATAGAATATCTTGTTGAGGACGTGTAAGATTATTCACTTTTCGATTAAGAATAGAAAAGGGTATGAAACTTGCTAATGTTGATGTTCAGAGACTTGGAAGTTTGTCATGCTAAAGAAGCGTCACTGAAGGTATATAGCGCTTAAACCCTTCATAGTTCCACACCAAAATACAGTAAATGAACAGCAATGAATTTGCTTTAACCAAGATAATAAAATGTGATGCTGGATGAACACAGCAGGCCCAGCAGCATCTCAGGAGCACAAAAGCTGACGTTTTGGGCCTAGACCCTTCATCAGAGAGGGGGATGGGGTGAGGGTTCTGGAATAAATAGGGAGAGAGGGGGAGGCGGACCGAAGATGGAGAGAAAAGAAGATAGGTGGAGAGGAGAGTATAGGTGGGGAGGGAGGGAGGGGATAGGTCAGTCCAGGGAAGATGGACAGGTCTAGGAGGTGGGATGAGGTTAGTAGGTAAGAGATGGAGGTGCGGCTGGGGTGGGAGGGATGGGTGAGAGGAAGAACAGGTTAGGGAGGCAGAGACAGGTTGGACTGGTTTTGGGATGCAGTGGGTGGAGGGGAGGAGCTGGACTGGTTGTGTGGTGCAGTGGGGGGAGGGGACGAACTGGGCTGGTTTTGGGATGCGGTGGGGGAAGGGGAGATTTTGAAGCTGGTGAAGTCCACATTGATACCATTGGGCTGCAGGGTTCCCAAGCAGAATATGAGTTTCTGCTCCTGCAACCTTCGGGTAGCATCATTGTGGCACTGCAGGAGGCCCATGATGGACATGTCATCTGAAGAATGGGAGGGGGAGTGGAAATGGTTTGCGACTGGGAGGTGCAGTTGTTTATTGCAAACCGAGTGGAGGTGTTCTGCAAAGCGGTCCCCAAGCCTCCGCTTGGTTTCCACAATGTAGAGGAAGCCACACCGGGTACAGTGGATGCAGTATACCACATTGGCAGATGTGCAGGTGAACCTCTGCTTAATATGGAAAGTCATCTTGGGGCCTGGGATAGGGGTGAGGGAGGAGGTGTGGGGGCAAGTGTAGCATTTCCTGCGGTTGCAGGGGAAGGTGCCGGGTGTGGTGGGGTTGGAGAGGAGCGTGGAGCGAACAAGGGAGTCACGGAGAGAGTGGTCTCTCCAGAAAGCAGACAGGGGTGGGGATGGAAAAATGTCTTGGGCGGTTGGGTCGGATTGTAGATGGCGGAAGTGTTGGAGGATGACGCGTTGTATCCGGAGGTTGGTGGGGTGGTGTGTGAGAACAAGGGGGATCCTCTTTGGGCGGTTGTGGCGGGGGCGGGGTGTGAGGGATGTTTTGCGGGAAATGCGGGAGACGCGGTCAAGGGCATTCTCGACCACTGTGGGGGGCAAGTTGCGGTCCTTGAAGAAATTGGACATCTGGGATGTGCGGGAGTGGAATGCCTCATCCTGGGAGCAGATGCGGCGGAGGCGGAGGAATTGGGAATAGGGGATGGAATTTCTGCAGGAGGGTGGGTTCGAAGAGGCGTATTCTCGGTAGCTGTGGGAGTCGGTGGGCTTGAAATGGACATCAGTTACAAGCTGGTTGCCTGAGATGGAGACTAAGAGGTCCAGGAAGGTGAGGGATGTGCTGGAGATGGCCCAGGTGAACTGAAGGTTGGGGTGGAAGGTGTTGGTGAAGTGGATGAACTGTTCGAGCTCCTCTGGGGAGCAAGAGGCGGCACCGATACAGTCATCAATGTAACGGAGGAAGAGGTGGGGTTTGGGGCCTGTGTAGGTGCGGAAGAGGGACTGCTCCACGTAACCTACAAAGAGGCAGGCATAGCTGCGGCCCATGCCGGTGCCCGCACCTCCATCTCCTCCCTACTAACCTCATCCCACCTCCTTGACCTGTCCGTCTTCCCTGGACTGACCTATCCCCTCCCTACCTCCCCACCTATACTCTCCTCTCACCTATCTTCTTTTCCCTCCATCTTCAGTCCGCCTCCCCCTCTCTCCCTATTTATTCCAGAACCCTCACCACATCCCCCTCTCTGATGAAGGGTCTAGGCCCGAAACGTCAGCTTTTGTGCTCCTGCGATGCTGCTGGGCCTGCTGTGTTCATCCAGCCTCACATTTTATTATCTTGGATTCTCCAGCATCTGCAGTTCCCATTATCATTGATTTAACCAAGACCAGTTTTGGTGACTGTCTTACATTCACAAAATTATGCCTTGCTACAAGTAGACTTATATCTAACTCCACCATTATGGGCAGGTCAGAACCATCCTGAATAGTTTAACTCAATAAATAGTTGTGCATGGCTTCATTATGTAAGGTCAGAGCTTCATTTTATCTAGAGGCAGCAAATTTATTAATTTTCACATAGACAAGCGGCAGCAACACAGCAAGAAACTATTGAATTTTTAGCAATTCTTAGCATACAAGACAATAAATTCCTCAATGATTCCCATCAATATATTTACACTTGGTGGGATTTTGTATATATCTATTCTGATAGGTCTTATTCACACCACTTATAGAATCATAGAGTCACATGGCATAGAAACAGATCCTTGATTAAAGCAATTTCCAACATGTGCCAAAAAAAAGGCTGTTAACTTCCTGAGAGTTGTTTCCATTCTGTTATATGTTTACCATTGTTAATGGCATTTCCACCACAATGGATAATGGATGGGGGTGCGTGGTGTGGGGTCAGTGGCTCATTCATTAGCAGGTTCGATTCCAACCATGGGTGACTCTCTGTGCTGTGGTGGTATGTTCTCCTTGTGTCCGAATGGATTTCTGCTGAGTGCTCTGGTTTTCTCCCACAGTCCAAAAGAGGTGTGGGTTAGGTGGATTGACCATGCTAAATTGCGTTGCAGGTCCATGGTGTTTAGCCATGGTAAATGCAGGCTTAGGGGGAACATGGTTGGGGCTGGGTCTGCGTTGGATGTTCTTTGGAGGGTCAATGCAGATTCAATGGGCTGAATGGCCTCTTTCCACACTGTAGGGATTCCATGACTCTATATAAGGCTACAGCAATGGAACATTTGCAAGAAAGTTCCAGATCAATATCTACTTATCTGCTTACTCCAGTGAAAATGTCAGAAATGCAATCACTGTGTGCGCCTTATATGTTTTCCTTTTGCTCTAGGTGTTGATGTGTAAATCCAGCCATATGCTTCCACAAAATGTTCCCTCAAAAGTGTGTGGTGACGGGTAGATGGATTGGTGCTGCCCCATGATACCTTCACTCGGAGATACACTTCCTGCATTGCTGCATCTTCAAGCTGACCATGAATCCTTTTGGCCATAAATACAGGAAACAGGTTGG
The DNA here is from genome assembly GCF_030684315.1 of Stegostoma tigrinum. Classification (NCBI taxonomy): domain Eukaryota; kingdom Metazoa; phylum Chordata; class Chondrichthyes; order Orectolobiformes; family Stegostomatidae; genus Stegostoma; species Stegostoma tigrinum. The sequence continues at coordinate 75,874,442 of NC_081356.1, forward strand.
AGAGATTGTCGCCCTTTTCAACGTTATTCTGCGAGACAGGCTGGATATTGGTATGCCTAATCAAGAGTCTCAGAACTCGATCTGTTTTCAATTAAAGCTGAGGGCCCAGGCCATCTTATCTTAAGCCAGTTTCATTTGAACAGCTGAACAATTTCCGGGCCTAAAGGCTAACTAATTTGACATTACCATATAACCTAGTGGCCATAATGGGCAAATAATTTGTTTGCACTGCTTTTTGAGTGTCTTTTTGATCCCATGAAAAACTTAAGATAAATCTGAAGCAGGTGGAATTTATTGAATTAGTCACGGTTGCAACATTGCAGTAAATTGATGGCCTGATTGATGTTGTGCTGTCAGGCAACAATCTTGTAATGTTTTTGCGCCTATTGCATTGCTGATTTCAATAGTCCCTGCAGACGTTCTTGAGAAGATTTTTTTAAAAATTCATAATAGCATCTGATTACAATTTTACTCATAGTTGATAATTTCCTAGAATCAGCCAGTGCTCCTCTCAGTAATTTAAATAGTTTTAAGCCAAGAAATTGTTTTTGCATAACCACTGGTATGTTTACTCATTTAATGGATTTGGGTAATTTATTTAGCAACTTTTTCATACTATTATTGTGTTTCCATTTCTTAAGTCTGTAAATATTTTAGAAATATCAGAAACCTGCTTCACCTAGGAGTTTTCTCGCAAGAGGATTGTGCAGAAGTGCCTATCCCATGTGGGAAGCATGCTTCCTGAGATATTGAATCAGGTTCCTCCGTACACCTGAGGGGTGCGTCCTCGAACTATACAAGAAACTGACTAAGATTATAAAGTAGATTGCCTTCGACATGCCAAATCTGTGCCTAACATCCTGTAGCAGTTACAATTCATTCAACCCATACTACAATCAACGCATAGACTGGCAATTCGATAGGATGAGATACAGTTTCTGGGCTTAACTCCTGTTTTCTATCAGAAACTTCGATATGCTTGGAGAGTCTGGTTGCTTACAGTGACAACCATACTGCAATCAGAAATTTCTTTGAGCAAAACATTCAAACGTTACAAAGTACGCTTTGTCACATGGACAGGTTTGGAAGAGCTCTGCAATACACCTTGCCTTGTTTCCAAGCTTGTGGCTGCCTGCCAAATGCCATATCATGCTACCAAGGAATGAGCCTGGGCCATCACTGAGGCAGCAAAAGTGGAGGAGGATGAGGATGATGGAGCAGGAGCTGCATCAGTCATTGTGTCCTCGACTGTTGGGGATTTCAGACAGCAACTGAGGCAAGTGTGCTTCACTTGAGTCCATTTCCTATATCCAAACTCATCTCTTGTCACCCTGTGCTGAGGTTTTTGGCTCCCAGCGTAGCAACAACTTGGTTTAACAATTTGCATCTTAGTTTTAAATGGTTCCATAGCTTTATCCCTTTTTAAAAAATTAATTCACGGGATGAGGGTGTCTCTGGCTAGGCAGCATTTATTCCCATCCCTAATTGCCTACAGGGTAGTTGAAAGTCAACCATAATGCTGTGGGCCTGGAGCCACGTGTAGTCCAGACTAGGTAAGGATGGCAGTTTCCTTCCATAAAGGACCTCAGCGAACTAAATGGGGTTTTCCAACAATCAGCAGTGGTTTCACACTCATCATTAACTCCAGATATTTATGGAATTCAAATTTCATCATCTGCTGTGGAGGGATTTGAACCTGGCTCCCCAGAACATTATCTGGGTCTCTGGATTAAAAGTCCAGCAATAATACCACATGGTCATCACCTCCCCGCTTACCCTTATTTCCACTTATCCCTGCTTACCTATGTGACTTTTTTTAAGCTTTACCATCCTCAAAGATCTTTGTTCTCCTTAAAACATAGATTCTTGAACATCTCCAATTTTAATTCTTCCACAATAGAAACCTTGCCTTCAGCTGCTTAGACATTCAGCTCTGCAATTCTCTCCTCAAACGCTATCTCTCCTTTCTCATTTAGGATGCTCCTTCAAGTAGTGATTGTAATGAGGTCAGCCAGGTGAGGCTCATAGAATATGACTTCCCTGATTGGGGCTGTTAATCTGGTCCAATCAGGGAGCCCTGGCTGACAGATGTAAACTGGAGTGTCAGAGGTTCTGTTCCCCCTGGGAGCTGGCTCTGAGAAAGCTGGTCCAGTATCAAGGAGAAGGCATGTGGAAATAAAGTGTGACTTTGTGATGAGATACTGGCCTCTGTGGAGTTATTTCACTTCAAATCCACTTCTTAGACCTAGTTTTTCATTTTTCTTTCCATTAGATTAATTTCCACATCAAAATTTATTGCAGAAAATAAAAAGAGTATGGCAGAAGAGATAGCATTTGGGCCCAAATAAAAGAATAGCTGGATGATTAAAAGCGAAGAGTAGGAATAAATGGGCTATTTGAACATTGGTGAGATGTGACAAGTGGTGTGCCACAGAAATCCACCAGGGAACACAAATGTTTGAAAATTACATTAAAGACATGTTCCCTGATGCCCATGGCTGCATTTGTGCATAATTCCAGCCTCTCTGTGTCATCAGTGTACAATTCTGATTATCTCGCCCACAAAGGCACTGCAGAGGTGCAGAAATAAAGCACAAAATTGAATGGCCAGCTCAGCAGAGGGAGTAAGGGCTGGGCAGGGAGAGAGAGTGCGCCAGGACATGGGAAAAGTAGTGAAGACAAAGGAGAGGGGAATGAGTTAGGATGTGGCAGTGGTAAGTGAGGACGTTGGGGAGTGCATCAGAATGTGGTAGGAGAGAGTGAGTCAGGATGTGGGAGATGCAAATGATGACCTGGGGAGTGAGTGCAAAAGTAGAATAGATATGTCTCATTTATTCAAGGCACTGGTCAGACCACATCTGGAATACTGTGCACAGTATTGATCAGCTTATTTAGGGAAGAATGTAAATACATTGGAATCAGTCTAGAAAAGGTTACCAAACTCACCTGGAATGAGTGGGCTGTTTTGTGAAGAAAGGTTAGGCTTTTATCTACTTAAGTGTAGAAGAGTAAGAAGTAGCATGACTGCAACATATAAAACCAGAGGGGACTTGATAGGACAGATGAGGAAACAATGTTTCCTTGAGTGCAAGAGTGCCAAACTGGGGTCACTGTTTAAAAATAAAGGATCACCCATTAAAAATAGTGATGAGATGAAATGTTTGCCCTCGGAGGGTCATTGGTACTCTCTTCCTGAAAGAATGATGGAAACAGAGTCCTTTAATATTTTTAAGGCACAGGTAGATCATTTCTTATCAAGTAAGTGGATGAAATGTTATCTGGGTTGGTGGTAATGTGGATTTAATGTTACAATCAAATTAACCATGGTGGAGCAGGCCCAAGGGGCTGATTGGCCAACTCTAGATCCTCATTGATGAGAGGTAGAATCGTGTTAATTGAGGGTGACTTAACAGCAATATGAAAAAATGAAATAGAAAGAGTTCATACAGGTTGGACAAATGAATGGCAAGAATTAATCATGGTGGTGTTGCTAATTTACAACCCAACTGATAGTGCAAGGCAACAAATAAATACATTTGTAGACAGTTTCATGAAATGATGAAGATATAAAAATGAGGTATGATTTATACTACATGAGAAAATGTTTTATATTAGTTGGCAAGTTGACTCTGGGGCCTGGGAAAGACATGATACATATTTGTAGAAGACAGATCCCTTGAAATGGATATATGTTGTTTTCAGCAAGCATGTTGTAAGCTCACTTGATCTTTAATTAGTTGTTGGTGAGTTTCCTAGTTCAGTTCGTTCAACAACTGCTCTCGAATCATGGAATCATGTCTTGCACTTAGTATAATGTTCTAGCCTTTGCAAAACTAAATTATTGTGCCTTTTATGAATTAAAAACAAAACAGGACGGATCAATAGATTCATTTTCTATGGCAACATTTTGCCCAATCAGAGTTGATATGCCAACTAATCCACAACCTTCCTTCATGCAGTGTAAATTCTTGCTCTCTGAAATTTGGTCTTCTGACACAAAATTCTTTGACAGGATGTCTATTTTCTTAATGGAATAATCTAATTATGTTCTACTAAGATGAAAAACAATCAAAATGAGATAATAATCAGAAAAAAATGACAACTACCCTTAAATAAACTGGCAGGTAGAGATACAATAAGTGGAAAAGGGAATGGGGTTTTAATAGTATGTTCAGGGCCCCCTTTTTACTAAGAAATCCTGATAAGAATTGAGTCATTGATACAATATACTACAGCTGCTAGATATCTGCCATAAAAACAGAAATTTCTCAATATATTTAGCAGAACTGGCAGCATCTGAGGAGACAGAAACAGAGATAATGTTTCATCAAGTTTAGAAAAAGTGAAACATGTAACAACATTTAATAAGTATAGAGGCAAGAGTTATACTGCCCATGATTGTCTGCGCATTTAAAACAGTGGTCAGTTGAAACATTATGTGCAATATACAACTGAATTTCCAGTTTAAACAGCAGTAAGTGATGCTCCCGTAAACAGAGCACAATAAAAAAACCTATTACTCATTTCCTTTCATTTATAGGACCTCAACTGCACATCTTCAATTAACCAAATGCCTCTACCAACATTTTCATCCCAAAAAAAAGTATCATATCTCACATGTTGGCATAGGACAATCCTATTTTAGCCAACTAAAGTTAACCAGAAGTCATGACTATATGCCAAATATAAATACATCAAGTGGAGTGCGAGGATGACTTGCCAGAACTTTCCTGGCAGTGACTGGGAAATAACTATGTTGTCTTCTACAGAAATAGATAAAAGCCCAATATATTTTGTTGTAACCTCTAATACTATCAAATTATAACACTAGCATTTTGGCTCCACTACTTGTCACAAAGATTGGAGATCTCCAAGCTAGTAAATCAAGATGAGAAAGACTTTGCTGATTAATAGCAGTTGGTGGACCACATTAGGATACTGTTTAGCATTATAGGCCATGCTAGCAAACTTGAGAAAGACAAAGTGCTACTCTCATCTCACGCCAAAATGGTCATTTTTAAAACCAGAGCAGTATTTTTAAATTTGTGCTGGATCCATTAAATCCCTTTAACATTAATTTCAAACCACATTGGCATGTTTGATGTGCTACTGGATGCAGAAAAAAACATTAGTGATTACACATTACATGAAGTAAAAATATTTGAATGCTTGTGGTCTGTTTATTTTGAAAACTTGTCGCATGCAACAAATGTAATGGACGAGATGAACACATTACTGATGAGTTTATTTCAGATTTGGAGACTAGGCTAGAATTTTATGATGCTGAAGTGAAATGGAATGGAGATGGGGTGACAAAGAAATGCCTGTCAAGTGGTGCAGTATGGCATTCTATCTATGGTTCTTCCCCTTGATATTCTGTAAGGTGTAGGAACATTCATGGATGACAAACAGACCCCAGTCATGGTTATTTGTTGGCACTAGCTGAGTCAGAAAGCTAAATGTACTGGAACACCTCATAATTGGCACGCATTGCTGATTACAGCAGAGTCAGGGCCTTGCATTGCCTGTTATTTTGCAAGAAACAATGTTATGCTTTGGTGGTCATTCTTCTTTGGTTGTTAGTGTCCAGTGTTGTACTTGGCAATCTGTGGAACATGGTTTACCTTGCAAGTACAGCTGGCTGCCCCTTCCATATATTAAAACACCATTGTCCAAGATCACTGTCAGTGAATTAATTGAAATGCTGTAGTAAGCTCAAAGACTTGTTCGGATATTGCTTGCCAGCACCCTGAGATGTACACGCATCTTGGACAGTACTAACACTACCTTTTAGCCCCCTCATTTTCTTACCTTGACTGACCATCCCCACACAGGACACCAAGCCCTTTCTGCATCACTGCTCTGTCTTGTCGACCTCACCCTCTGTCCTCCCCTGGATCTATCTTCCATGAGTTCTATGATTTTGCCTTGCATCACTGCTTTTATTTTGAAGGTGGAACTTTATTGGAGCTGCGTCACATTAATGAGTATTCATTTGAAGCAAATGATTGACAAATATGAAGCCATCACAGGCCAGTGTAACTTTCAACACACTGCAAACACAGCTCTGACTTTATCACTGCATCTCTACTCGTTGCCAGGAAATCGAAATTTCCCATCTTGCTTAATTAAACATGTCACGTTTCCTGGTCTTGTAGGCTCCATCAAATTCCATTGTAATAGTGCTTGCTAGAACCATTTAGTAAGACTGATAGAAATATAAACAGATTGAGTCTGTTTGCAGAATATATAATCTAACAGTAAGAAACAGGAAACAGTTAACTGGTTATCTGCATACTTCCAATTGTGACTGTTACCAAAGGTGCTACCAAGGAACAGTTTAAATTTCAAATAATCTGCATGTTTGTGACTTTGTGAATTTGATCCAGAATATAGATATTGATATAATTGTGGCGTCAATTAAAGTAACTAAATGGAGTACCAACAGTCTATTGAAGTTAATGAATGGAGTATTGATCATATTGACTATGTATTGAAGGTGTCCATCAATTACTTTTACAAAATAGGATACAGGGAATCCTGGATATTAGAGGTAGAAAGGGATTAAAAAAAAACTCTCTGGAAGGGTTCAGTAAACAGATGTGCAGATTCTCAGAAACAAACCAGAAGAGAGAAGGAAAGAAACAGAAGAAAAACTCAAACCAGACCAGAATTAGCATTGACATGAGTCTGAGCTGCTCTTCAGAATAAAGAGCATAGACGATTTATAAACTGTTACCTGACGTAAGTATTGTTTTGTTACTCAATAAATGTTCTGAGTTTGTTAAACTGAAACTAAAGTCAACTAGCTTTTTGTCTTATCAAGAGCCTCAAATAAATCTCCAATAATCTTTGGACCTGAATGTCTTCGGCCCTGGGTGGACTTTTCCATGGACCTGAGGGAATCTGCTATTGGATACAGAAGTCAGCCCAGCCAATGTTGAACATGTTCAGTCTTTCATATGTTAGAAGGACGTTAATCTCATGGTTTTGAATTAATATGGTGCGGGCTACATAAACTGCTCTCCATGCCATCGTGCTATTCCGATATGTACCGCAGATGCTACCACCTTAGGCTCTCCTTGGGTTTTGCCACTATGTCATGAGAGGAGTTCATCTGCACATAAACCAGGGTATGGCTGTTCTCATCTGCATCACAGATTCCTCCAATTTACATCTGCACAGCCTCAGAGAGCACTGATACATGGTCACACATCTGATTTGTCTAAGTTCCAAGTTTCAGACTATGACTCCTGAGGTCTTTACTCACCTACCAGCAGGCCATCAAAGTGGCATATCCCCTCTCAGGTGGACTCCTCATAGATGTCTTTGCATTATAAACCTCCACTTGCACATGAGTGTTGTGCCCTTCACTCAGGGCCAATGTTTCTGCAAGCAACAAGGTGCTGGTGGATGGGCATTCTTGGGTATCTTCACCCACTTAGGATACTCAGAGTGGTGCATTATTCTGAAGCTGCTGGTACCTATTTGAAACACAAAAGGAATTGATGACAGTTAGCCTTGGACGCCATGAAGGCTCTACAATTTCGAGGCCTTCCACTCACTAGCCCTTGGCATGTTATCAGATAAGCCTTTCTGAAGTGGAATCTGCCTTACCCAATCCCCAAAAACAACCACTCTCCACACCATCCCCACCACCATCTCCAACATGGCCCTATTCATTTGGCATACATTCCTTAGTTGCTGCTCTCACCATCTCCTACTTCTTCCTGTTTAGGATCTCTGTCTTCAATGACCCTAATGCTTCTCATCACTGGAATCAATCCTAGCTCGGTGTGGGTAGATTTTCCAGCCATTGTGCATCTATTCCTACTGCAAGAACAACAAGAAATCCTGCATTAAAATAGGTGGCTCTTCAACATGGATCAAGGTAACGTGTTGGCACTATCACCTGTCCTCAGAAGCATTATTCTTATATTCTGTGGAGTTTCTCTGAAGTCGAGTGAGTGCACTAGACACATCTTCTCCAAAGGTCAGGTGCAGCCTGAATCCTGTAATTCCTGCTGCCAATACTGTAAGTTGTGTGGGAGAAGGTCTAAGCTATTTCTAGGAGATCCTACTTGGTTTCCCTGCAGTACAAAAGGCTGTTGACATATTTATGGTACTGGAACCATGTTCAGAAATGTTCCCCTCCCAACAATGAAATCTTCATAATATTGATCATTGTCCTTGAAGTTATTGAATATGAAAGTTTTTGGAAGTCTGAGAGTGTCATATTGTTCATACAAGGCATTTGGCAGTCTGCATTGTGAACCTTGACTGGACTGGTGTAGTCTTAAAATTATGGCCAGACTGTACAGGAGAGATATTAGGAAAGGCTTCCACACACAGAGGGAGGTAAAGGTTTAGAACGCTTTGCCACAACCAGCAGTTAATCAGACTTCAGTGTTAATTTTAAATCTGGGGCAGATAAATTCTTGTTAAACAAATGTATTGAGGGATATGGTCCAATGACAGGTGTATGGAGTTAGGCCATGACCTCATTGAATGGTGGAACAGGCTTGAAGGGCTGAAAGACCACTCCTGTTCCTATGTTCCTTTGTTCTTATAACTCAGCTGCAAGCTACCCAATTGGATATTATGGAATTAATGTGCAGAAATTCTAGAATTCACTATGTGAGCTTGTTTCATGGTGAGTTAAATAGCAACTAGGCAAGCATCCAGAGATGTGAAGGACTAGTGAATTGTAGGTTCCTTAATATGATGGGTGGATCATAGAAATGTTACTGTCCATGTGTGAACACTATAACACCATAAATTTCTGCTATGTGGAAAGACAATTTTTATGTATGTTTTTAATGGTAAAAATGACCATGTTGAAACATACACTTCCATTTACATGGTGTGAATTTCCCTGACATTGTACAGTCAATATCTCTATGTCAGAAAGGTGGTAAAGTGGAGTTACTAGTACAGTGACTTAACTTCAAGGATGTTCAGCCCCTGATATGGGGCTGTTGTGATCTATGACGACACTATGCTTGGACCAACTGCAGCTGCACATGTCAAAGCACAGACACATTGAACAGGGAGTTGTGGGGCAGTGGAAAGGAGTCTGTGGTGATTTGTCTACCTCACAGGAACTCAATAATATTGGGCCATCTTTCAGAAGGGCATTCTGATATTATACAACACAAACAGAGATGACGCATGACGGTCAGCACTTACATTCCGAGTTACAGGAAACATTTCCAGCCATTTTGAATTCTGCCAGCCATGATGACAACCAATCTTCAGTCTTTAAACAAACTTGGCAACCAAATTGGAGCGTTTGTTTGGTTGGCTCTAGAATAGTTCTACTGCCAACCAATTAAGGACCAAGAATTGCCGACTCAAAATAAAGGGCAGGCCTCTTAGGGCTGCAAGGAGGAAGAATTTCTTCACTCAGAGAGTGATGAATCTTGGGAATTCTCTGACAAGGAGGCTGCAGATGCTCAGTCAGTGAATATGTTCAAGTTAGAAATTGGTAGATTTCTACATATTAGAAACATCAAGGGCATTGGGACAAATGCAGGAAAATAGTGTTGATATGGAAGATTAACAATAGATAATTGGTTGAGCAGGAGTGAGGAGAGAAAATGGCCTAAACGCTGCTCCTATTTTTTATTTGCTCTTAGACAAAAATCCCAGAGGCAAGAAACACTTCACAAAAATCACAATGTTTTTACATATGTTTTTAATGATGAAAATGACCCAAGATCAGATTTACTTTGTTAATATTAGGTTTATAGGATGTACATCATCCAGTTATGTCTATGTCAGTATATAGAGAAAGTATCATAAGTGTAAAACATCAAAATTTACTCTGAGCACCTGAGATACTTCCTGGGTAGGAAATTAAATAGGCACATTGACGCGAATTTTTAAACAAATAAGATTTATTTTTGATGCTGGCCTGGCCAATATATGTTTGAGGTTTACTAACTGAAGTAGTTTAAAAGATGCACTTTATCAACATTGTAACACTTTCCTATAAAGATACTGGTACTTTTAATAATGTCAGTGGAGCCACTCTTCTGAGGGAAAAATCATTACCTTTGAATGATTGAGTTGGTTTTCAGGTATCACTCAGCAGTCCTGCAATAGTGAATCGCATCAGTCCTGAATCGTATTTGCTCTTATCCATGTTAGAAGACAGTATGTACTGTTGAAATTCTGTTTCCTGAGCTTTATCATTCTCGAATACCTCAAGTTATGGATGCAGCCTGAAAGAGATGAGCTGGATCTTCAGCTTCACCTCATCCTATCTGTCATCTCTCAGATCATTATGTTTATTTGCACAGGAGGGAGGAGAAAGAAATTTCAGGCTGGTTGACTGCTTGTACAAATTGAACATAGAACATAGAACATAACAGCACAGTACAGGCCCTTCGGCCCTCAATGTTGTGTTGACCTGTCATACCGATCTGAAGCCCATCTAACCTACACTATTCCATGTACGTCCATATGCTTGTCCAATGATGACTTAAATGTACTTAAAGTTGGCGAATCTACTACCATTGCAGGCAAAGCATTCCATTCCCTTACTACTCTCTGAGTAAAGAAACTACCTCTGACATCTGTCCTATATCTTTCACCCCTCAATTTAAAGCTATGCCCCCTCGTGCTCGCCGTCACCACCCTAGGGAAAAGGCTCTCCCTATCCACCCTATCTAACCCTCTGATTATTTTATATGCCTCGATTAAGTCACCTCTCAACCTTCTTCTCTCTAACGAAAACAGCCGCAAGTCCCTCAGCCTTTCCTCGTAAGACCTTCCCTCCATACCAGGCAACATCCTAGTAAATCTCCTCTGCACCCTTTCCAAAGCTTCCACATCCTTCTTATAATGCGGTGACCGGAACTGTACGCAATATTCCAAGTGCGGCCACACCAGAGTTTTGTACAACTGCAGCATAATCTCTTTGTTCCAGACTCGATCCCTCTATTAATAAAAGCTAAAACACTGTATGCCTTCTTAACAGCCCTGTCAATCTGGGTGGCAACTTTCAAGGATCTGTGTACATGGACACCAAAATCTCTCTGCTCATCTACACTACCAAGAATCTTACCATTAGCCCAGTACTTTACCTTCCGGTTACTCCTACCAAAGTGCATCACCTCACACTTGTCTGCATTAAACTCAAATTGCCACCTCTCAGCCCATCTCTGCAGCTTATCTATGTCTCTCTGCAACCTACAGCATCCTTCGTCACTATCCACAACTCCACCGATCTTTGTGTTGTCTGCAATTGAGAAATTATTTTCTGTGCCTTTTCATTACAAATGGGGTTCTGACCATAAGTATCAAGTTTTCTGTTTACATTTTTCTGTGCTTTTCAGGCCATTTAAAATGTATCTTTGAAATTGAAAATTCTGAGGAAGATATTTTATATCTGACAATAGCACTGTTGTAAAATGATGCAAAGGAAATAATTTTTTCAAAGCACATCATACTCCACATGAAATGTCTACAGGACATAAGATTTTAAACGTGCTTTCAAGCATTCAAATTTGGAGCAGGAGAAGGTGGTTTAGCCCCTCGAGCCTCATTGAAATCATGGCTGATATGACTGTAGCCTCAAATCAATATTCCTGTAAATCTCAAAAAGAGACTTCAGTCATTCTCTGTGGAGGAACAATACATCTTTAGAGCAGGAAATGAGTGATTTATACAGAAATATTGAAGTCATAATTAAGAAGTTTGCAAACGACATAAAAAACTATCTGAAAAGTTGATAATGAATAAGATGGCTGACATTTGCAGGATTGGTAATCAATGGTTAAGTTTCTGCTTCCTGTGCCTTGCTCTGCATTTGCTGTCAGGTACTCAGTCCCCTGCCAATCTAGTTGAAACGCCTTCCCCATTAGCATTACCAAGTTTATCCCGGTCCTGTTCAGGTGCAGACTGTACAGCTCGCATGAGTCCCACTAGAACCAGTGCCAGTGCCCCAGAAATTTTATATCCACCCTCCTCCACAAACTTTCCTGCTATGTGTTCAATCACTCAATTTTCTTATCTCTCTGCTGACAGCCACCTGGGGCTTGGAGTAATCCTGAGATTACTGCTTTAGAAATTCTGTCTTACAATTTCTGGCTTGGCTCCTTGAAATCTGCTTTCAGGACATCATTTCCATTCTTAGCAAAGTCATTGATGTCAACAACCTCTGGCTGGACTCAGAAAAATGTCCCCTCGTCATTCCATAACATCCTTCACCCTGGCATAAGGGAGGCAACACACTGTTACGGAGTCACATTGTTGGCCCTGAAACACCTGTCTGTGGAATCACCTATCATTCTTCTTCCTTTTCCCAGTACAGGTGAGTCACCCATGGTATCACAGGCCTGCCTCTGGCTGCACTCTCCTGAGGAAGCATCAATCTCATCAGCATCCAAATTGGAATATTGCTTAATAAGTACAGAGTAATGCCTGTCTGCTTCCCTTAGACTGCCTGGCTATTATCGACTCCATTGCTGCCTGTACACTTCTCACCTGCAAAGTGACCACCTCCCTAAACATGCCAACTATATAGTCCTCTTTCACGCAGCTGAACCACAATGACTCGAGCTGCCAGTCAAATCCTAAAACCTGAAAGTCAATCTTGTGCAGCCAGTGCCACATTCTGTAGGTGTGGTCGTCTGTGACACGTGGTGTGTTCATCAGTTCATATGGTCCACGGATGTACACTCCACATGGCTGAGCTTATCTGTCATCCCATTACTTTAAAATCTATTACAATAGAATGGTATAAAAACTTACCAGTACTCACCAATCATCCTACTGTGCTGTACCGAAGTAAAAGCCAATGACAAATATATGAGGCCACAAAAGTAAGAGAATTGTTATTTTATCCAGGGATACAAAATGAAAAGAAAAGCTATGTGGTCATATTAAATACATATTAAACTTTAGTTAAGTTGCAATTGGAGTTTGTATATATAAGCCTGGGCATTTGTCATGAAAATACTATCAAAAAGATGCATTATAGATAAACAAGGATTACAAGAATCACAGAATTGTTAGGGCTCAGATGAAGACCATTCAGCCCTTCATGCCTGTAAACAAGCATCATTACCTAGTGCCAAAGTTGAGGGATTATCGTTACAATGGGAGACTTTTAGCAGCATTGTGAAGTTGAATTCTTCAAGGTCCTGTACAATTTGTCTTCACGAGAGTTTCAAAGGATGAGAAAGATCTGGCTCAAACATATACAATTTTAACAAGGTTGGGGCACACTAAATGTGCTTTTCCTGGATGAGGAGTGGAGAACCAGGGGACAAAGTCTCAGGATATAGGTGAATCATTCAAAACTAAGTTGAAGAAAGATTTCTTCACACAAAGGGTAGTGAAGCTGTGGAGTTCTCTAGGTTGTGGAGGCCTAGAGAAAGATGTACATTTTTAGATATTAAACTCATCCACAATTATTGGGAAAAAAGCAAGAATATGGCATTGAGATAGAGGGATACCCATGATCATACTGAATGGTGAAGAAAACATGATGAGCCAAATAGACTAATCTTGCTCCTACTTTCCTGTTCAAAAATGTTATTGACATAACTCTGTGGAAGATGGGGCTTAAACCCAGACCTTCTGGCCTAGAGATGGGGACATTGCTGCTGCACCACGAGACCCCTGTGAGTATTTTTCTGTATGTGTTTAAACAATCAGCTGGACAGTGATTTCCATGTCTATCTAATCAACCTTAATTACCACAAGAGTTGAGAGGTCTTATTTGGATAATATAGGACCATGTCAGGATCTTGTGGCACAGTAGTGGTATCCCTATCTTTGGGCCAGAAGACCCATCTGTCCTAGGATTGTGTCAGAACATTCCAGAACGTAAGAAATAGAGCTGGATGAATACAACAGGCCAAGCAACATCAGAGGAGCAGAAAAGCTGACGTTTCAGGCCTGGACCATTCTTCAGATATGGGGGAGGGAAAGGGGATTCAGAAATAAATAGGGAGAGAAGGGGAGGTGGATGGAAGATGGATAAAGGAGCAGTCAGGTGGAGAGGAGACAGACAGGTCAAAGAGGCAGGGATGGAGCCAGTAAAGATGCCAGTGCCACACTGATGCCACCTGAAGGTTGCAGGAACAGCACCTCATATTCGCTTAGGAGCCCTGCCCACGGTATCAATGTGGACTTCACAAGCTCAAAATCTCCCCACCCACTATCGCATCCCAAAATCAGTCCAGCTCGTTCCCACCTCCCTGACCTGACTGCCTTTCATCCCACCTGTCTGCTCCTCCTACCTCAACCCCCACCCCCACCTCCCACCTACCAGCCTCATCCCCGCCTCCGTGACGTGTCTGTCTTCCCTTGACTGACGTATCCTCTCCTTAACTCCCCACATATGCTCACCTTTACTGGCTCCATCACTGCCTCCTTGACCTGTCTGTCTCCTCTCCACCTGTCTGCTCCTTTACCCACCTTCCATCCTCCTCCCCCCAACTCTCTTTTTATTTCAGAATCCCCTTCCCCTCCACCATTTCTGAAGAAGGGTCCAGACCCAAAATGTCAGCTTTCCTGCTCCTCCAATGCTGCTTGGCCTGCTGTGTTCATCCAGCTCTACACCTTGTTATCTCAGATTCTCCAGCATTGGCAGTTTCTACTATCACAACAATCTAATATAGGTGTGATGTACGAATCAGCATGATATCTTTTGCTGTTCTGGATAATTAACCAATTTGATGGGATCTGGCTGTTTTCTTCAACACAATAAAAATCCTACAGATTCTGGAATACTGAAAGAAATGCAGAAAATGGTGGAAACATTAGTTAGTAAAACAGCATTTGTAAAGAGAGGAAATTGGTTTAATATTGAAATGATCAGGCAATCAGAGAAGTGCATGGTTAGTGTTTGTGTGGAGCACTGACTTGCCTTGGTGAAAATTAATTTGTTTTGTAAATGCATCATCTGATTTTCAGGCAAGTGCTGGTTCCATCTTTAAAAGGCTGCCAGACCTGCCATCTGTTCTCCATTGAAAGCTGTAAAAGGCAACAATCATCAAAGTAATCTCACTTCAAAGTAATTCCCTACTGTTTTAGTATAGGTTCTTGATACAAGCCGAGGCCAGGCTTCTGGGTTTCTTTTAAACAATGCCTATTAACAATGGATACTTGATGATAAGGCAGCAACGCACATTGCTCAGAATAACACTCATTCAATCTTCTAGTAAAGAATTATCACCTGGCTACTGAGGTCAAAGTTTCATCACTGCACCCTTCAGAAGCTCAGCTGCATATTAACCTGTGCTTCTGTACCTTCAACCAGAGAGCACACCACTGCTACATGTGGGAACCAGAGAAATGTCAATCATTGAGAGAGAAAGAGAGAGAAAGAACAACTGATATGAACAACAAGGAAGTGGTCAGGATGGCCCAAGTGTCAAATTGCAGGGTAAAAGCTAAGTAGCCCCATGCCTCCCTGCAGGTTCTCCTGAAAGCTGCATAGGATAGGCAGGGGCAAGAAGACATCTCCTTTTGTGAACAAGCAAAGGTGATGCTGATACCACCAGAGGTCAGCAGCTCTGGAGAATGCCCCAATCTTGGGTTCAGTGCTGCTCATAACTCAATCTGGATGAGTCCTACTTTGATCTGAAGCAGCTCAGCAGAGAGGCACTATTGTGTTTTGCAAAGCCAGAGGAACGGCTTCCGGCAGTGGCTGGAGAGTTGTCTCAGAGCACTTGGAATGCAGAAAATGACTCTTCAATCCCTCTTCCAATGACTCTAGCTCTTCCCGTGCTCAAAAAGGGAGAAGGGGCTGTCTTGTACCTTTACAGAAGTCCTTTGGAATTGCAGGGCTTACTCACCTTCAGGGTTAGGATTGGGGTTAGGATTAGGGTTAGGGTTAGGGTTATGTTCACCAAAGTTAACATTTTGTGTCTGGTGACCCTTCTTCAGAACAAGTAAGGGTCACCGGACCCGAAATGTTAACTCTGATTTTTCTTCACAGATGCTGCCTGACCTGCTGAGCTTTTCCAGCAACTTCTGTTTGTTTTCCTGAATTACAGCACCCACAGTTCTTTTGGTTTTTAATGGCCTTCAAAGTCATCCCAGACCAATCAGCACACTGCCTTCACCCTTGCAGTGCGTTAAGTGTGGCACTGTTGTGATTAGTCCCTACACCAACCACAGGGCGATTCGCAAATGCAGGTTAACTTTATCTTTATTGAGGCACAAGGATTCTTAACAGTGTTTTGGCTCCTATTTCATCCCCCTAAAAATCTGTTTATTTGAAGTGATGTTTTTTAAATGACACTTCATGGTCATTCACAGGGTGTTGGCATTGCAGGCTAGGCCAGCATTTACTGTCTCCCAAATTGCCCTGATAAGGGAATATTTAGGTACCATTCCTAACAAATGTAGTTCACCTGGTGTATGGATAGAGTATTTATAGAAAGAGAATATCAGTATTTTGACCCAACGACAGTGATGCACTGAGATATAGTTCCAAGTCAGAAAGAAGTTTGACTAGTGGTTCCTTGTACATCCATGTATCTGCTGCCCTTGTCCTTCTGGGTGTTAGAGGAGGAGTAGGACTCATGCATATCATCAGGAAGTTGAACCTCCTGCCCTTCTGCAGAAAACATCAGACAGTATTAATGTATAGACCCCTCCTACGACATGCTGCAGCACTCCATCGGATCTGTCCAGGCAACAGAAGTTCATCTTTAGGAGGCTAGTGACCTGCTCAATCATGGCTCAAGTCAAATCAGGCTAGACGTGTTAACATTTGTAGGCTGCAGTCTAGGAGTTCCTTATTGACATGAGCATCCGTGTCTTCAGTGGGTTCCCAATATCCCAGAAGACCAATTCCTAGGGGCAGAGGAGGGGCTGTTGATATACATATTTATCATGGCTGCTCTCAGGGAACTAAGCACACAATATTGGAAGGCAATTTTGGTGATCATCGACCAGTTGAACGTTAATGAAGCAAAACTCTTCCTGGTAAAGAAGACTAGATTTGGGCTGCCTTGATGATTGTATCCATATGATCAAAGACATAGGAATTCTGCATTGGTCCTGAAGTCAATGGACCTCTCCCGTTCTCCACCTGCTTGTTGGGAACAGTTTGGCAGTGCACAAACTCTCTGGTCCTGTCAAACAAGGAATTGGTGACCTCCTCAAAGTAGCAATGAACTGCTGCCTTAGAAACCCCAATATGTTTCTTCTGAATATCTTAAGCAACCGACTAAAAATGTTACTGTCTGCTCCACGGTCATTGGGTGTCTCTTGAGGGGTTACAGCTCATTGTGCAACATGGCACACAGTCAGTGAGGGCTTCCGTGCCATGTACAGTGTTCATTGATATTGTCACTCCCCTCTGCACATTTTTGCAGTGAGCCTGGAACACTCTGGGCTTTTGTTGGATACTTTTGCCCTGGTGGCGTACTGCCAGTTCACAATCTGCTACCTCCAGTTCTCTGAGCCAAACAACAGGTTCATATTCTGCTATTAAAGATCTCAAGATCCCCCAACTCTGACAATGTCCTCCTCCCCAGTCACCTTCGCCAATATAGAGTAATTTACAATACGGTTGATTTCCACAGGCAAACCGGAGGCCTCACCTCCCTGGCGCCACTTTTCAACAATCTAAGGCTTGGATAGCTCTCGATCACTGTATGCCACTTATTTCATTCAAAAACCTGTGCCAAAATAAGAATTATCTGCTGGATCAATGAACACGTGTACCTTGCTACCTTGGACGTTCCCTGCCATTATTAAAATGATGACTTAATGTCTCACCAGCTGAATTCAATTCCAGCACCTCCGCTCCCAATTTTACAGCCATCACTCACTTCATGACACATACTTGGGAACCCCATTAAATTCCACAATGTGGTTGCACTCCGAATATAAGTGATGAAAAGAATATATAGCACCTTAACTTTTCACTGTGCATTGTTGTTTAAATAATCTGTTTTTCTGTCACCAATTAAGAAACATCCTAGATGCTTAATGGCAAACAAAATGGCAGCACGGTGGCTCAGCGGTTAGCACTGCTGCCTCACAGCACCAGGGACCCGGGTTCGATTCCGCCCTCAGGTGACTATCTGTGTGGAGTTTGCACATTATCCCCATGTCTGCGTGGGTTTCCTCTGTGTGCTCAGGTTTCCTCCCACAGTCCAAAGATGTGCAGGCTAAGCGGTTTGGCCATGCTAAATTGCCCATAGTGTTTAGGGATGTGTAGGTTAGAGGGATGGGTCTGGGTGGGATGGTCCAAGGGTTAGTGTGGACTTGTTGGGTCAAAGAGCCTGTTTCCATTCTGTAGAGGTTCTAAGAGGGTGGTCAACTAAATCAATCAAATATTCACATGACCAGAAATCAATGATAGCAACTTTAACTCACTGCGCAAGAACATTGTGCAAAGCCAGTGGGGTCCTTTTTAATGCCCGTATAATGACAAAATCTGAATCAATTCAACTTGATGGCCTCAGCCAGAAGGAACAATGCGTTTTCCAGTCAGTGCTGCGAGGAAATGGGTTGAGGCCAGAAGACATCCAGAAAAGAAAGTTCATTAATTTTACTTTCATTATTGACCAGTATTGGCAGAATCTCTTAATCAGGAGCAAAGTTCATATGATTTCTGAAGATTGTCACAATGTTGTTCTGGTTTCAGGTATCTATGTGAAGTCCATTTAAAAGTATAACAGAATTAAGAAATATTGTTCCCTCTGTATAACTGGTTGGCAGACGAGCTGAAGTCTGTGCATATGTTCCTGAAAACTTTCTGAATTCTGAAGTTCATTAATTTTATTTCCCCTGGGCAGCTTTAGTTCTGTCAGACTAACTCTGTTAGGTGATCTAACACTTCCCTAAGTGTGATTTTGATAACTTGACACAAAATTATTTTGCTGAACTGATTCTGCTTGCATTATCACAAACTATGTATCAAGACAGTCCCATGTGTAGATGGATAAATTTTCCCCATTAGCTCCAAGCACATGCATAAGATGCCTCTAAATTCTAGATGGTGCTGATTGTCATCTGGGCTGCTGCGAAACACTGAGGGAATGACTTTAAAATTGAGTGATACCCTGTGAGTGCTAGGTACTCTGCTTTGGACCTTACTGTGATTAAGTTGGAGGCATGAGGCGAGGTCGATGTTGGTTAGAATGGGTGTGATAGTGGTGACTAAGTATAAAATGAGCCAGTCTAAACTGCTTAAAAGAAAGGTGATGTTGAGGTTGTTGGCTCACCGAGCTGGTTTGTTGTTCTGCAGACGTTTCATTACCGTGCTTGGTAATAAGCCGCTGCACCGAGGATGTTACCAAGCATGGTAAGGAAATGTCTGCGGAACAACAAACCAGCTCGGTGAGCCAACAACCTCAACACCCACAACCTGAGCTACAGATCTACTCCAAAGCCTCAGAAAGGTGATGTTTTCAACATTGCTGTGTAGAAGCTGTGGCTAGAATTTTACTGATAAAAACGAGATCCAGTCATCAGGACAAAATACATGACTGAAACTTGTATCAATGGGCAGCCAATCTATGGTGAGGATTTCACCAGGCACAGTCGATGAAGAGGACATTGCCATTATTGTTTTGATTACCCTGCCTTCCAACCAGCAGCTTGACTGACCAAGAGTGCCATTGATAGAAATATCTGCTGACAAAGCTGCAGCATCAAGGAGAGAGTGCCTCTATGTTGAGATGTCCTCTAAGGCTGGGAAATGATCTTTTACTGTGCTGCGTCAGA
This sequence comes from Stegostoma tigrinum, assembly GCF_030684315.1. Lineage (NCBI taxonomy): Eukaryota > Metazoa > Chordata > Chondrichthyes > Orectolobiformes > Stegostomatidae > Stegostoma > Stegostoma tigrinum. The sequence goes on from NC_081356.1 coordinate 75,894,149, forward strand.
CAGGAAGGATGACCCTTCCGATAATGTTACATCCATCAAAGTGGCCTTTACCACTGGTGGGCCACCTGCAATGGCTGCTTGTACCCCCTTTTCAGTTATTTGAAAAATCCTGTTGTGTTTTTGGTTGCACTAGAGCCCTACGCTCAAGATTTTTAGGTATCCAGTGTGGAGGCAGATCAAAGGAGCTCCTTATGGGTATGTTCCTGGGCCTGGCCAGGCTGGCTATTATCAGGTCCAGGCAGTGGGCTGTGAAGGGAGTCATCTCTATTCACTGCCTGCCCTACTTCCAAGGTTATGTTTGTGCTTGGGTGTCAGTGGGAGGAGAGTACAAGATTTCCATCATTGCTCTTGATGCTTTTATAGAGCGGTAGGCATGTGGAGGGTGCTGTGCTTCATTTCCCACATCAACTCCATTCTGATTTAGTTCCTTCCTGCTCTTCCCACCCCCTCCCTCACTTTAATGGTTTACATAATGGGCTCTGCATGTAAACTTCCAATTGGCTGCATGGGTGATTAACTGGTAGCAGGTAAACAAAATGTCATAATGTTTGGTGGGAAAGCTGTTTGGTTGTGTGCAAGAGCACTTCTGGATAAATAAAAAGCAAAGGCACCATATCTTCCTTAAATGTGTTCTTGAAGGTCATGGAAATTATAATTTGAGGAAGAATTTTCTAGCCCTTAGTTGAACTTAAGACAGTTACTTAGCAAAGGAATCACTTTGGAGACTTCAGCTGGAGCTGCTCATTACAAACTCATCAAGCTCAGTCACTTTGGGCTCGATGTACTCCTTAGAAATATTTAATGGTCCATGTACATTTTTTAGAGGCATGTTAACCTGTGGCTCTTTCTTTCATTCTTGTGGAGTGAAGCCTGGTGATGTGACCAAAGGAAAGGCACTGGTATCCTGTCAGTGAGGGTTTTGTAAGAAAACAAACTGCCCATCATTGAACCTTCTCAAGAAAGGGGTTCAAAGTGTCTGTGCCATTGTCAAGGGGTGATCTGACGAGCGTTTGATATAGCACTTTCTCACAGTACTTGGAACTATCCAAAGGCAGCAGGAAGACACTGGGCCTTTCTTCCAATACCTTCAGACATGATTTTTACAATTTCATCTCCCAGTCCATCTCCATGGGCCTGTAAACTGCTGAAATGGGTTTTTGGAAGTGCCAACAGAATATAGATTGTCAATGTGATGTAATTTTCAGATACTGTTGCGGTGATTCCCATCAAGCACCTGGAAGGAGTTTTGACTCCTTCAAAAGCTAGATAAGATTCATGTGAAATGAATCAGTATGCACGCGGATAGAGGGATGGGCAGTTCACCCACATTATTGCTGCGACATGGCTGATGCTCTGCAAGGTTATTAATGTGTATGCAAAGATAACTAAGATCAAACTCCTTGCCATAGATCTCTTCATTTGAATATAGGCCTTCAACACAATATTGCCAATCCTTTCCTACCCTGCTGCATACACCTGTCCTTCAAACATAAGAGGACATTTAGTCACATCCCTTGCTATTTACACTCATTTGTACTCACCACTTACCACAGCTGTCAACACTTGCACCAAACATAACCTGCTTTTGTTTTATTTAGACTTAGATTAATTTTCACATTTCTGTAAAATGTTTTGACAATTCACACTGCAAATAGTTTCTTTCATGCAGCAACTTGTACATATTCCCTGTTTCCATGCAGGGTACACACTATACTAAACTACCTTTTGCATTTTGTCAACCCATTCACAGGCCACATATTGTCCTATTCTCACTATTGACAGAAGGAGACCATTCAGCTCACGTTGCAGTATTGTATAAACTGGCAGACAGCAGTGGGGGTGTACTACAAAAAATGGGGAAGTCAGATTTCAAATCTGCACTCCTGAACCAATGTCAGCACTGCTGTTATTGGCAGCAGGAGGGTATGTAGATGTGGTGGGTTTGGAAACCATTTGTTCTGACATCACGGTTTCCATCCATCTTTCTATATCTCAAAGGCGCCCTGACAATGTGAGGCTGTGTTGTGCAATAATTTATTAGCTAATGTTCGTCTTTTTTATGACATCCTCATTCCTTGTCTGTCTCATGTTCTAACAATGTCTCTAGCCCAGTGGCTACAGAGTTTGGTATCCTGCTTCCTGAAGATGCATATTCATTCATTTGTACATTCACGTGTACCAGCTCAGAGTTTAGCTCTAGAAAGATGCAGATATTAAGTTAGAGGCATGTGTTTAGGATGATTAACTCACCACAAGTTTCCAGAAATGGGTAGAAGTGGAAATTACAACCTCAGAATCAGTAGTGTGGAAGCATGGATTCTGACACTGCTAAAAAAAAAGACGAGTGCAGATTTTAAAGATCCCTTAAAATTTTTTCTGCACATCAGCTATTGTTCAATGTGTTGGGCTAACTTACAGGATGCTCCTGGCACATGTCAGCGACTATATCAAGTCCTGTGACATTTTGGCTCACAAAACACCAGTTTATATGAGCCGTTGGTCACCTGATTATAAACAGCAGGGTAGCATTGCTTGCAGAACTCTGGCAGCGGTAATAGGAATAAAGATCACATTGGTAGATTCAGACACTGGGCTCCACATCTCTTTAACATTGGACTGGCTGGATTTCAGTCACCTTGCAGATGCCCTATTGTCTCCTGTTCAGATTAACCAGAGTGATGGGCCACAGCCTCAAAGTATCAATAGCCATCCAATGGAAATCAAACACAATACAGTCATCAGATTAAGAGCAGATCCAAGCACTCACCACCAATGGTCATTCTGTTGCCAGACAACCAGCTGGACAGATAGGATTAGCAGCCACAGAGAGAGTGCAATCTGAAGAAAGGTCTTATTAGATAAAGCTCCCAGAGATTGAGGACCACAAGCATTTCAAGAGCTTGCATATAGAGACTAGTGAGGAAGCACCTGGTAGGCTTAAGTTTCTGAGCAGCCCTGTAACAAGTGTGCAGACAATATTTTGTTCCAAGCAGACAACCTCTCACTTACTGTGCAGAGGGGAAATGAAGGAGGAGGGATTGCTGGCACAGCATAAAAGCATTGTGTGCATATCTGGGCTTGGGCGAAGCCTGTATTCTTCCTAGATTCCAGAGTGCGATGTTATAGTTTCTGGTTGTCCAAGAGGAATGTGATAAAATAGCTTACTTGGTAATGATGTTGGGCACATGGACAGTACTACAAGAGCTGCAGATTGATTGAATTTGCCACTATTGTGCAGTTTACAGGGAACAGAAACAAAGTTGAAGGCCATGATCGCCTTCACAGTTGTGTAGTTGTGGCTTCCTCGTCTTTTTTTGAAGACATCAGAAATCAGAGGTGGCTTCATTGTTCCCTTGAGAAGTGTAAAAACATATAACTCTGGCCTTAAAAACTTTGGCAGGATGGTAAGGATTTCTGCAAGCTCTCTTCCTAACCTGCTGTGGTTTTCGTTCAGCTCCATGTGACTCTTCTATCTGCTATTAATTGCTACTCTTCCTCTTCTTCCTGTTGCTGGAAAGGAATGACCAAAATGATTTCTATTTTCAGAAAGGAAATGGACCCCATTGATCTTACTGAAGATTGGTCAACCACTAAAAAAGCAAAAGAAAAGAATCAGCATTCCTGCACCCAAAAGCAAGGGAGAAATGCAAACATTTACAATGATTTCAGTTAAAGCAGGTGAGTTTCTATTTAAATACAAGTGAACGGACTTGCTTCTTGCCCTGTACACCCAGGATTAGTCCAGCTTTAAGAAACAATATCAGCAGTAGTGTTTCAGGTGGAAAAAGTGTTTGGGCCAAATTGTGTTTAAGGATTCTTGATATATTTCTGCTCTGAAGAAGGGTCACTGGGCTAGATATATTAACTCTATTTTCTCTCCACAGATGCTGCCAGATCTGCTGAGTTTATCCGCCATTTTCATTTTTATTTGAGCTCTAGCATTACATTTCTTCATTTTACATCAGCATCTGTGACCTGCACTTCCCAACATTGATATCTGATGTGACACACAGAGATGACCTACTTCAGGGAGTCCTTGAAACTTTTGTATGCACCTTCCCCCACGCGTTTTGTTCCATGAATCAGTGGTCAGCGCACCATTGATGTTTCTAGGACCCATTGTCCACTTCCTTGTCAATAGTGATGTCAAAAAGGTGGCTCTCTGTTCATAGGTAATTGTTTGACAGCCATCACATCAGTTTATTTGATGTTAATGCTTGCAGGTCCATATTTTTCATCAGCCACAGGCTTCAGTTTTCCTTGAAGTGATTTTTTTTAGATATGATTTTCAGAATTGTGCTGCCTGAGAGAAACGTGTTGTCATATTTTGCAGGTCTGACTGACAGTGGACCATGAAGGGAAGTTCCTGGTTGAGTATTCCCTATATCTCTTTGTTACAGTGAAGACACCTGAGGTTGAGAAGGTTGAGAAGATCTCCATCAGGCCAGACGTATTTGTAAACACCCTTTGTGCCATCTTCTGTTGCCTACTGCTGAAGAAGGTATAAATAAAATCTGGGACAGTAAACATTCCAGTTTCACACCATTGGGTATTCGGAGAGATGCTTGACTTGTCTGTACTGATTAGCATGAAGCTGTTTCACCTTGACCAGGAATCTAGGTGGGAATTTATATTTTTAAAGGATTTTCCAAGGTGCTACTGTGCTCACCATGTCAAATACCTCAGTTTACCAAAGTGATATGCAGGCCTTTGTTTTGCTCATAACACTTTTCTTGTATTTAAAAACAAGTATCATGTGTGTAGCCTCTTCTTCTGAAGAAGGGTCCTGACCCGAAACATCAGCTTTCCTGCTCCTCTGATGCTGCCTGGCCTCCTCCAGCTTCATACTGTGTTATCTTGGACTCTAGCCTCGGCAGTTCTTACTACCGGAGTAGGGTTGGGGGTGGGGGCAGAGGTGCCGTGGGAGGAGTCCTTCTGCAATAGTAGACGCAAGCCTATTCAGAATGAATCAGCTAGGATTTCCCCAGCAGTAGAAAGGAGGAGTATCCCATGGTATCAGAGATAATGGGAACTGCAGATGCTGGAGAATCCAAGATAATAAAGTATGAAGCTGGATGAACACAGCAAACCAAGCAGCATCTCAGGAACACAAAAGCTGACATTTCGGGCCTAGACTTCTCTGATGAAGGGCCTAGGCCCGAAACGTCAGCTTTTGTGCTCCTGAGATGCTGCTTGGCCTGCTGTGTTCATCCAGCTTCACACTTTGTTATCTAATATCCCATGGTATTTGGAATAGTTTGATTTTTCTCCTTTATTCTTGTCGAGGTGATGATAAAGGAATCATGAAGATCCGAAAGGATCTTGTACTATTCACAATAGGCTGTGAAAAACTGATGGAGCTTTGTATAGAGGATAGAGCTACCAGGATTCAAGACTTCAGATGGAATTCCATTGACTCTAGGATTAGCATGAAAGAAAGAAACCCCTGACCAGAGTTAGAAGTTGCAATTAAATTGAAAAGAAACTTTCTTTCTTGGCAATTGAATATGCTGATTAATTACGTGACAGTGTTGGTGATATTCATGGAATTCAATTAGTAACTTCGGTAACTTACTAAACAATCTGTGTTCAATTCAATTCATGCAGAAGTGGATTCATGTGACATTTACTGTTCAGGTCAGGGTCCCACTGATTAATTTACTTTTATGGGCAATTTGTAATAATCACACTTTATTTTGCTTTACTAGTTGTGTTGAAATCAAAATGAAATTTAAAAGTCCTCATGGCACAAAAACACTGATTCTGCCTGGCTCTGCTCATTGTACAAGGCAAAGGGGAGGCAGTGGCAAAGTGGAAATATCATGAGACTAACAATCAAGAGGCCCAGTTTAATATTTTGGAAACATGGCTTCAAATGTTACCGTGGTAGTGGTGAAATTTGGAATTAAAAGTTAATCTCATTGTGACTATAGAATCATTGCTGTCAAAACCCAACTGGTTTGCTGATGCACTTTACAGAATTAAATCTGCTTTGGATCATATGTAACTCCAGGTCCACACCAATATGGTTGACTTTTAAGTGCATTCTGAAGTAACCCAGCAAACCACTCAGTTCAAGGACAATTGGAGATGGGTAACAAATACTAGCCTTTCCATTGACACCCACATCTCACGTAGGAATAACTAAAAAATAGCCTGTTGATGAATGAATACAGGACCCCGAACCAGGCATCTAAACTTACCCACAGATTTTATTTTGTTGTAAAGAACTTGTTCAGCTATAAGGTGTACGGATAGCGTCATTTGAAATGTAAATACCTGTAAGTACATTCAATGTTGAATTTCTGGGCTCTGTTTGACTCTGCTCCTTATCTAAGGAGAATGCATGGCCCATCCTGCAGAAATAGGTCTCTCAGTGCTGCGACCACTTCCCAACATTGGTGTAAAATTTGGTGTGCTTAAGCTTTGGCTGCATTGCTGCAGACTGATCTATTTATTTCTTCTATTGGAGGATTGGCTCTTCATATGGCAGTAAAGATGGTTGCACATGAAGCATTTTTGTTACCTTCAAAGCCACTGTCTGCCAAACACAATCTGTTGCCCACATGTCTCAGATAAATGACAGAAACTATAAGGGAAGTGAAGCCTCTAAAGATTACAGGGTAGAGAGAATGGTAGCTATGTGCATGCCAGGGATCATTCCACAAATCCTGCAACACACATCAGATATAGATTTCCCATTTTAGTAATGCTCACACAATGTTCACAGACATTGGCATGAAGGTGAATGCCCAATGCTCTAAAAGCACTCTGAATTATTGTGAAGTCATGACCTAGGTGCTAGATATATTCCAAAATGTTGCCTTCTGTCCTATCTGTCTTAGAACTCACTGAGAAACTCTTAAATCCAGCAAAGCAGCAAAGCAATGAAATTCTTGTCTCTGCTGGAACCAGTTCAGAGTATACCACAGGAATGTTCATCAAAGATTCTGGTTTGGATTCAATTTGGAACCACCCATGTTGGTTATTCCTGTGTAGTCCAGTAAAGATGTCCAGAACTATCATAATATGCTACATACGTTATCAATTCAGTGAGGAATGTGCATGTAGAAAGATGATGATCAGAAACGTAGCTTTGACTTGTTCTGTGCCTATAATGTTATAAGATGCAGAGTCATGCTTTTCAGGGTCTCTAATTATCTGCTGTTTGAAAGCCTAAAAACTGGTCAACTCCATTATCAACAAATGGCAGTTCTGATGCTCAAGGAGACTCCTTGAATGTTGGTCACTCAGTTATAGGAAGGACATTATTAAGCTACAGAGGGTTCAGAAGAGATTTACCTGGATGTTGCCAGGAATGGAGGGTTTGAGTTATAAAGAAAGGCTGAATAGAGTGTGACTTTTTTCATTGGAGTTTAGGAATTTGAGTGATGACCTTATAGAGGCTTACAAAATCATGAGGGCTATAATTAGGGCTAATGGTAGGTGTTTTTTTTCCCTAGGATGGGAAACTTCAAGGTTAGGGGGCATACTTTTGATGTGAAAGGAGAGAGATTTAAAGAAAATATGAGGGGCAAATATTTTACAAAGATGGTGGTTCATGTGTGGAACGAACAACTTAAAGATGTGGATGTGGCACAGTTACAACATTTAAAAGACACTTAGATAAGAACATGAATAGGAAAGGCTTAGAATGAATGGGGCTAGGAGCAGGCAGGTGCGATTGGGTTAGTGTGGGATTATGTTTGACATAGACTGGATGGACCGAAGAGTCTTTTTCCATGCTGTATAATCTGTGACTCTACATAGTAGCACAGTGGCTCAGTGGTTAGCACTGCTGCCTCACGGTGCCAGGGACTTGAGTTCAATTCCACCTTCAGGTGACTGTCTGTGTGGAGTTTGTACATTCTCCCTGTATCTGCATGGCTTTCCTCTCATAGTCCAATGATGTGCACACTAAATTGTGCACAGTGTTCAGGGATATGTAAATTAGGTAGGCTATTGGGGGATGGATCTGGGTTGATTGCTCTGAGGGCCAGTGTGGACTTGTTGGGCCAAAGGGCCTGTTTCCACACCGTAGGGATTCTATGACTTCCCCCTAAAGATCTTACACATTTAAATCAGATCACCTCTTATTCTTCTCAACTCCAGTGGATGCGAACATAATCTGTTCAATCATTTCTCATAATCTTACATCCAACCCAAAAGTTAGACTAATAGATCCTCGAACTACTTCCAATGCATTTACAACCTTCTTTGAAGAAGGTGATCAATATGTAAATTGAGGTGAAGACCTCGTGGCATCATGATCAGATGCATGTGGAAAGGATGAGGTGAATTTTACCAATTGGCTAAGTATCAATTTCAGCAAGATTCAAGGAGGAGTTCTCCCCATGAACTCTAGCAGGTTTTCGCATCCTATTTCTCTGCAGCCGATCTCATTCGCTACGTACCGCACTTTATGAAGCCACACTCAAGTTATCTTCTGCTTGCCAGTGGCAGAAGTAAAAACAACAGCTGGACTCTCCAGGGCCTCTGGAATTCTCAATGCTGCGTCATATTTAAAATATAGTTGTGCACAGGGTCAAGTGCTGTCAGTGCAGGCCTGGTCTGCTGTTTCTCAATAATTGCTCTCAACATGGCTAACAGAGGCAAGTTTGTTGATGGGGTTCTGGAGGTGCTAGTGGATGAGGTGGTACAGAAGAGAGCAATCCTCTACCACCAGAGAGGACAAATGAACTAGACTTTGGCAGCCTGGCCCATTGTTGCCATCCCGTTAGTGCCATCTTGTCAATCTGGAGAAATGCCTGGCAGTAAAGGAAGACGATCAATGGCCTTCCACACAGTGTGAAGGCAAGTGCCACCATCTTCACTCCACTACTTCACACTAACTTCCAACTCTATTACTGTACCTACCAGAGTTCATGGTCTACCACTCATGCTATTGCATGCAGCAGCTTCCTTCACTCACTGCCACCCACCTCAACCCTCCAGGCTGCTAATCCCACATGACTTCTCACTGCTTACACACTCGGAGGCCTCACTACATTTCCCCTCAACTCTATCCAGCACTAACAGCTGTGCCAACCACTTTCATCCCATTTAATTCTTTCTTTTCTATCATTCCAGGAGGAAGTAACCCACAATATGGTGAACAGAGCCAAGACAGGAGGTCGGATGCCTGACATTCATCTCCTCACCCCCTACATTGGGAGTATTCTTGCCTTAACTGGTGAGGTGGACTGGACTGATCATGTGGTGATATGGAAACCTCCAGTGGTCCCAGCAGCCAAGTCAGAGTCATTATCCATTCCTGCGCTTCTATGACTGCCGCTGTGAATGTATTCTTAACATCGGAGAATGTCTACCACCATCTCAAAACTCATTCTGTGTTTTATCTCCTGTTGGTACCAATAGAATCTGCACAGTCTCCACCACCATGAGTATGGCCCTATAAGACAACTCTGAGGAAGAAGAGAGATTAAAAGGCATCCTGGAAGAGGAAGAAGACATAGCTGTCTCAGAGGATGAACCTCCTGCATCCTCCTCCAGCTCAAATACTGACACATTAGTGAATATTTTACCTGAATTAGAATAAGGAGCCATGATGGTAAGTGCATAGCGGAGGCAATGGCCTAGTGGTATTATTGCTGGATTGTTAATCCAGAGACCCAAGGAATGTACTGTTCGCATCCCGCCACAGCAGCTGGTGGAATTTGAATTCAATAAATATCAGGAATTAAGAGTTTAATGATGACCATGAATCCATAGCCAGTTGTCAGAAAAACCCATCTGGTTCACTAATGTCCTTCAGGGAAGGAAACTGCCATCCTTACCTGGTCCAGCTTATGTGTGACTCTAGACCCACAGCAATGTTATTGAATCATAACTGCCCTCTGAGCAATCAGGGATGGATAATAAATGCTGGCTGGCCAGCAATGCCTTCACCCCATGAATGAATAAAGAAAAAAGAACATACTGAAGCATTTACATCATCTGCAAATCACAAGTCAGGAGTGTGATGTAATACTCCCTGTTTGTTTGGATGGGTGCAGCCCTAACTACGCTCACAAAGTCAGAAAAAGTGGTCCACTTGTTTGGCACATGAGTGGTAATAGTCTACAAAAGACACCACTGCAACTCAGAGGGGGCTTTAACAGGACCTTTCAAACCTGCAACTCTTCTACCTACAACAATACAAGCAGCAGACACATGTGAATACCATCACCTGAAACTTCCCTTCAATCCACACAGCATCTTGACCTGGAATTGCACAGCCATTCCTCGATGTGGGATCAAAATTCTGGAGCTCTGTTCCTAACAGTGCTGTGGGTGTACATATTCCTATTGCTACTTTAGATTGCAGAAGTTCAGGAAGACAGCTCACTAACACATTCTCGAGGGCAGCTATGGACGGGCAATAAATACTGGTTGGACAAGCAATGTCCAGATCCTTTTACTTTAAAAAAAAACACTCAGGACCCTGGGATGTCCTGTTATCTCAGGAGGATGGCCTCTCCATTTAGGACTAAGATCAAAGGTATTTCTTCACTCAGAATGTTGTGAACCCTTGGAATTGTCTCCCTAAGAGGATTGCAAATGATCTGTCATTGAATATATGTAAGGTTGCAAGACAGAGCTTTGTTCCCTGAGGAAATCAAAGGATGAGGGGATTGGGAATGAAAGCAGAGTTGAATCTGAAGAACAGTTGTCTGGATGTCTGACAGTCAAGTAGTTGTTTTTGAAATGTACTTGGAAGTTGCTCGTGAGGAACTTGCAGAATTCCCATTTTGGCAGATTCCAAAGGAATCGAATGTGAAATTGAAGATTTTGATGAGCATTTTCTCTTTGGGAGCCTCCAAAGCCTCCATTTAACCAGAGAATTTGAAGAGTTCCACTGCAGTTAAGTGATGAGTTACTGAGGAAAAGTTAGAGGATCAAACAGTTAGATCAACTCCTCAGTAAGTGTTCAGCTGACTCCTTACCTCCTATACCCCACCAACTACACCACCAGAAGCTAACCTGAAAACACCTCTGTACCCTCCCCCCCTCCCCCCACCCCTGGGACCTGAGTCCTCTCACCTCAAGCCTCCTTGTCATCAATGAAGCTAAATGTTGTACAATCGTCAATGAACAAGCGTATTTCTGGCATTAAGGTGGAGGAAAGTTTGAAAATGAAGCCCCTGAAAGCAATTGGGCCTAGAATGTTGCTCTGAGCATCACTTACAGTGATATTAATGGACTCAAACAACAACAAGCAAATAGTTTTCGGCCAAATATGGTTGTAGCTAATGAAGAGATTTTCTTCTGAGTCCCATTGACATAGTTTTCCTCAGGCTCTTTAGCAACACACTCCCTCCAATGGAAACAATCCAGAATAGATCATTTTAGATAACAGGTCTTCAGTGATGCAGTGTAAATGTAGTTTAAGTCTCTAAACTTTGATATGGACTATACAGACATTTCTTGTGGAGTAGATCAAATTAGCTGGATGCCTGACACATACGATAATAAGTCACCAGGAAGAAGCCAAAAAGGGTTCCCTGATGCACAATTAGAGCTGAAGAAGGCTGTGAGGGCTCCTAGTTTTCCACTTACTCTCATGGTCCCTTTAAGTGTTAAAGATAAGGATGCTTTTGAAGCTGCCGGGTCAGGATAGCAGCGGAGTGGAGCGTTCCAACTGGAGCTTCTCATCTACCTCTGTTTATTTCCTGTTTCCTTCTCTCTTTTCCGATTTTTCCCCTTTTTGTGTCTTTCCATAATATAGACCTGACTGGAAGCATGGAGCAGAGTGGGCTGGAGACCCAAGCAATGTGGGGATGACTAGTGGGCTGGGGGTTTTGGTGAAGTGGGGATGGCCGGTGGGCTGGGGTCCTGAGTGATGTGGGGATGGTCAGTGGGCTCAGGGTGACTGTGGTTTGAACACAGATCACTGAAGTACATGTAAGAGTGAAGTGTTTGAAAGGCCTATTCTTGTTCCCATGTTCTTGTGAGATGGCGACACCCTTTATGTGCTTAATTGTTCACTGGCACTCATAATTAGATGTTAAGAATAATAATGTTAAGATCCCTAAATTTTGTTTGCATTTGTTTGTATGACCGAATGGTGTGAGATATTACGTAGTCTGCAGTAAATTTTGAGAACTCTCAGGACCACCGTGTTACTGTTTTGTAGCTTTTTCTATATATCATGCTTGCTACTTTGGAAACTGCAATCTAATCCCACACCCTGAAAATTGCTGCGTGAAGGGAACAGGGGATTGGAATCAAACTCATCTATTTTTCCCTTGCAGTACATGTTTGTCCCATGTCAGGGTGGAAAAATCCTGCCCTTAATCTCTCTAAGTTCCGTGTTATGGCCATTGCTGTCAGTCATGTCTTCTGTGACAAGTGGTTTCGTTAGGATGAGGTGAAGGACATTCTCTCACAAAGCATCCAGGTCTAGTTGTGCAAATTGTTCTGGCTAATATTGGTATTACCCAGTCATTATTGTTGGAATAAAGTGACAGCTCCCATCCAGAATATAATCTCTTCCTGTTTACTCTTAGTGCACCTCCCAAATGCAAGGAGAAGTGCCAATTCAGTAGCTGGGTGAAGGTAGCAGGAAGTTCTTTTTCATTGTTTGGGTTTTCTTATTTGAGTCAACGCTGAATTTTCACTGTGCACCTCATCAATCTACTCTTGCTCCCACCCCCAAAAACATGATCCCACCAATTCTAGCCCAAAGGCAGTGTATAAGTATGATACTGGAATTATGACTAAGTTGGGGAATATTTGGTTATCCCTGAGACATGTCTCCCAACTTCAGCACGAGATGAACAAAAGGAGAAATTAGAAGAATCACTAGGGTTTGTTACGCTTATACCGTGTCTGGATTTGATGTCTCGATCACAGCCAAGCGGTTTAACTTACATGTGAAGTAAAATCAACAAACAAACATGAAATAAATTCAGCGTATTCCTTCTTTTTTGTTTCATCAGAAAATGCAAAATCCGCTTTGATAAAGTAAAATTACAAACTTAAACTGAAATCATAAACCACAGAACCATAAGGTTTGTGTTTAGGTGCATAAATTGTAAAATTGAGGGCTCTGTGTGGCCCAGTGAATTATATCCAACTAGTGGTTGAATCCATGCTAAAACCAATGACGATATTTGAAACTATCCACTGGAGTCATAAAGGAAGTCATTTTGAACATTCTTAATCCACTTCATAGTGGGTGTAATTCCATGGTGAAAATATTGCTGAGAACTCAATACAAATTAGTACCATACTGGCAATTTTATTCAAACAGGCAATAAAAATCACTAGTGTTTGAAATAGGAATGTCAATTGCAGAGTAGAGCTTGTTTTATAAGATCAACGTGAGAGAGAAAAAGTGTCATATTTCAGGGATGTATGAAAAGCGAAATGAGAAATGCCATCAATCCCATAAACAGCAATTCTTTCTGGTATTATAAGCATGGAGAGAGAAAGCAGATTCAAATTGGGATGTGTAAAAAGCAATGTGATGATACTAAAGAATGATACAGTTAGGATGATAGGTACTGTTGCCTACAGCTGAGGAGATGAGTCCAGAAGAATTTTCAGGGCAGACATCTCTTCAAGGCAGAAGAGAAACTGGAGTCAAAAAGGGAAAAAATCCAGCTGCTACAATTAACACAAGTACTAACAACAGAGGTATGACTAATTAAGAAGTTCTGTTGATGGGGTACGAGCAGTTAGGGACTAATTTAAAAACTCAACCACAAAGGACAAGGAGAAGGAAAAGGTGGTTGGGTGACTCTATTAATTAATCCTGGCATTACCACAAAAACAAAAGATGCTCGTGAAACCAGGGATATGGAAATTTATTGGGTAGACATAAGAAATGATAAAGGCAAGACATCATTTGTTCCGAAGAGGGTCACTGGACCCAGAACGCTAACCCTGCCTTCGGCTATTTCTATTACTGTCACATCATTTGTGGGAATGATGTACTGGGTCTCTAACAGGAATCACTGGGAAGGATGCAGTAAAGAGGTAATAGAAGCTTTTGGAGGAGTGGTGTGACTTGTTGGTTGAACAGTTTGCTTTCACTCTGTAGGGATTCTATGATTCTAAGATTCGATGAAAAAAACTTCTCCTAAAATATTAAATGTAAAAGACAAGATAAAATAAAATATTGATTCCTTGAAGACAGAGACTGGGGAATAGAAAATTAAGAGGCAAAAAAGAAGTAGGAACTAATGCCATGATCAATCATTTGAGCATTCTCTGTTGACAAACACTGCAGTTGGTGATAGGGCTCTTAAAGTAATATGGGTGCGTTATGTGGTGCCTGAATCTGAGGGAAGAAAGTGATAGAGGATAATCACAGAGGCTGAGCTGCATGAGTCTTTGTCGAGGTTGGGAGATGCTGGTATTAAGAAGGAGGAGAAGGAAACAAGTGTGATCAGCTGTGATCTGCAGGAAGGAATTTCAATGATACCCTGCATGTACTATATGGATTGAGGCTTGGGTGATGTCACATAAGTCCCTGGTTGCTCTTGAAATGACACACTGATATAAAAATCCAAGTAAACTGTAACTTTGATGGCTACTGGGATGGTTCTAAGTGTAAGTCTTGCTCCAACACATGACACAGTTTGATGCTGATAATCCCAAACATTCTTAATCTATACCTACACAATGTTTCCAAGAGTTGGGTCAAGTTATTCTCTTCTGAATCATTGCCTTTCAGTGTTGAAATGTTGAAATCCAAGCCCATGCAACACTTAGAAGTTAGTGTTTCATTCACTGACATGTCAAGGGACAACGAGTGTGAAAAATGTAATGGTCGTGATTACTTGAATTTGAAATGTTCGGTCTTCATTAATGAATGACCTGCTGAAAAGGTGCATTTTAATAGGTGGTGAGTGGCAATACTTCATCAGTGGCTGCATCATTATTGCAATTGTCCCTTACAGGTCTTCAAATGCAAACAATTTTACTCAACGCTGAAGGAAAGAAGCAGTAACTTACTCTGATGACACTGCATGCAGTGGCAGTCATTTTAAATTGTTATTGTGCAGTTGACTTTGGATTGAAGATGGTGAGATTTCGATCTTGTTTTCATGTGAGTAGCTTACAGAGAATGCAGGATGATGACATTCATCCTTTACATTGACTTTTGTGTTGCAATCCCTGTGTCCCTGGTCACTTTTCTGCCTCTAATCCATTTCCATTCCATTATATAACCATTAGTAACCCCAATCTACCCACGGATCCCATGGGTTTGCAAATAGCCATGCCATTGTTGGACATACATTCTCTTCACTGTTGAGACCAGAGTGATTGTGCATTGTAAAACACCCCCTCCCAGAGTTGTTCATTCCCCTCCTTTGTTTTCTGAGACCCCATCCTATAATCTTGAATTGTCCCCTTGCACCGCAATCATTATGTCAGTGACAAAATCCAATTAACCCATTCCCAGAACTAAGTTTCCCACTTTCTTCAGGAATCCATGGACTGCCTCTTGATGAGTCCACTTGCCATTTAAACTCACACCCATGGCCCAGTTTTCCAACCTGCCTTGAGACAACCTCCTCGAATGAGCATAGCTCAACCTTTGAGCTATTGTTTCTATAACACCCTGACTTAGTTACACCTATTCATTGATCTGACTATGGCCCAATCACTGGGCAGCAAAGTCACAGACCTTTGGTACGACCTTAGTCTAATTTTAATCAGATGAGCCCCCTTGACTGATTGACTGAGGCAGTACCCCCAAGGTGACTGTAATCCCGATTAAACCTACTACTATTGGTGCCCTTAAACTTGCAGACATGGTTGTTTGGTTGAAGTACTTACAGTGTGATTGCTGTGTAAGCTTCTGGCATACGTTGCGGGTGTGATATTAACATAGCACAACACTGTACAGCAACATGTCCAACCTCTTGACTGTTCGGTGCTTTTTGCTCTCTCCCTTTGCAAGAATGTAAGGCAAGTCCCTGAGGTTGGCAGTCTCCAAGTAAGCACAGAATGAGTGAGCACTAAGTCATGCGCAAAGATCTATAAGACACATCCGGTGTGGATACAGGCAAAATATTTGGGTCCCTGTTTACAAAGCAACCTGGCAGGAGCATGCTGTCCCTCCTGTCAAGTCGTGAAGTGCTGAAAAGTAGTGTAAGAGTTGGACAATAGTAGCCATAGATATGAGGAGGTTTGTAGATGCTAACTTGCTTGGACAAAGTGAGGAGGAGGGTTGTGTCCATGGAGAAGGCAGGGATGTTGTGCTGAAGATGGCACCGGATAAAGGTCCATTGGCTGGAATAATAGTAAAACAGGACATTACTTGTGGACTATCTGAAGATCAGAGTAAACGGATTATCTGCTCCTGCTTCTGTGTCCTATGTTCTTACGAGAATACTGTGTTACAGAGGGATCTGGGAGTCCGTGTACATGAAGCACATACAGTTAACCTACAAATATAGCATGTAACTAGAAAGGCAAATGGATGTTGGCTTTCATTGCAAGGGGAATGAGAGATTAAAAGTAGCCACGTTTTGCTACAACTAGACTGAATTTTGGCAAGACTATGTACACAGGCAGCACGGTGGCTCAGTGGTGAGCACCGCAGCCTCACAGCACCGGGGACCTAGGTTTGATTCCAGCCTCAGGTGACTATCTGTGCAGAGGTTGCACATTCTCTCCATATCTGCGTGGGTTCCTCCCACAGTCCAAAGATGTGCAGGCTAAGTGGATCGGCCCTGCTAAGTTGCCCATACTGTTCGGAGTGTGTGGGCTATAGGGGAGTGGGTTGCTTCAAAGGGCAGTGTGGACTCGTTGGGCCTAAGGGCCTGTTTCCACACTGTAGGGAGTCTAATCTTGCCTACATACCATTTTGATCTTTTTACTAAAGGGAGGATATACTGACATGGAAAGCAGGTTAGCGCAGATTCATTAGGCTGGTTCCTAATAAACCATCTCCTGATGAAGAGGTTAATCTTATGAGAAAAGTTGAACGAATTATGCATTTACTCATGGAGCTTAGAAGAATAAGAGGTAATCTCTTTGAAATATATAAGATTATGAATGAATTTGTTCATGTAGGCACCAGCAAGATGTTCTACCTTACAGAAAAGTTTAGAACTGTAGGGCACAGTTTACATATAAGGGGTCTCCTGGTTAAGATGGAGGTAAAGAGAACAGTCTTCACCTAGACAGCCATTAGATTTCGAATTATCTTCTGCAGCAAGCAGAGAAAGATGGTCATTTAATGTAGTCAAGGCCGAGCTTAACAAATTTTCGATCTTCAAGGGAGCTAGTAGTGATAGTGGCAAGCACAAGAGGGTGTTACAGTCCCAATCAGATCAGCCATGATCTTATTGAAGGGTGGAGAAAGGAACCAAATGGTTAATCCTTCTCCTGATTCTTATGATCACATGATGGTGAAAGTTATTTTTGTATTCCAGGATGGTCTTTTGAAAGATCAAAGCAGAAGCTGGTGTTGCTTGATGTTCAGAGATAGTAAGAACTGCTGATGCTGGAGTCAGAGATAACACAGTGTGGAGCTGGAGGAACACAGCAGGCCAGGCAGCATTAGATGAGCAGGAAAGCTGATGTCACAGACCGGGACCCTTCTTCAGAAAGGTCCCCAGCTGAAACGTCAGCTTTCCTGCTCCTCTGATGCTGCCTGGCCTGCTGTGCTCTTCCAGCTCCACACTGTGTTATTACTTGATGTTATCCAGCTAAATCAGCTGATAATGAATGTCTCAACCAGAAATGTTCATCTGCTCCTCTTAGGCTTGTGAGACCAATGAGTAAGTTGGAGTGGGTGAATGGACAGCTTAGGAGAGTATAAGGATTTACAGGGGGCAAAGGTATTAATGAGGTAATCATTGATTGAGCAGATAAATTGTTGAACATGTATCATGATAAATAGGGGGAAAAAAATTTTAGGTGAGGGTTTGAATGTATCTCTGTAATTGATATGGTACTGTATTTTTTAAAACAAGTAACAGGTTTGAAAAGGGATCAGGGAATTGCTCAGTGAGAGATACAAAAATGTGAACAGTGATTGTCTTTTGTCTGATTTGGGCAATGAGCATAGAGTTTACAGGTGGCAGGAGTTTCCAGGGCAGCCTTGAATATTAGAAAGGTATAATATGGGGGTGGGGAGTGGTAAAAGATTATGGGTTTGGTGTGAACGCAAGGTGAATGGGGATCACAGCTAAAATTGTCATGGTTGTGAAACCAAACAATGCAAGAAAATGAGGTAATGCATATGCAGTTCAGTTTATGTCAGCAACATAAAAAAAGATAAACAACTGATGTACAAGTGTTTACACTTAATCTATGTAGTGCGTGTTAATTACTGCCAGCCACAGTCCTTTTCGTATAGTTGGAATGGCTCCTTTGCAGCGCTGCATTTATGAAGTGAGCTCGCAACAATTGATAGATAACACATCCTGCATCAATTTTGCCTGTGGATTCAACATCTTAAAGATTGATCAGAACTTATCTTACACTGAGGTTTGGCTAAACAGGTACTTAACAATAAATGCAAGAAAAATATTTGCAATCCTGTGCTTCAACTAGAAAGTGTGCTAGCAGGAAAAACAAATCAAAAATAGGGCTGCACCATTCTGCTGACTCTCCACCCCAGTTCCCTGTGATTAAGGCTCTCTGCTGGTTGTATGAGATTGTCAAATTATCCCTTTTACCTTTGTTTCACCAAACAGTAATGAATATTATTATGCCTTCATAATACTAGATTGTGAGAAATGTTTCTTTTGTACTTCTGATGTGCTGTTTTGGTGACAGGTCTGGAATGGCTTTCACTGTTAGAATTCTGTAAACACCTTTATTTCTTTCTCCAGCTGAGAAGTCTCACTGGGATATTATGTTATTTGGTAGTATCCTGTATTTGATCCTTTACGTCTGACTGTTCTGTTAACTAATCAATAGCACTGATCCTTAATTAGAAGCTAAACTAATGCAAATAATAATGAATAAGGAGAGTATTTAAATCATTAATACAGTTGTAAAACTAACTACTTATGTAACCTTCCTCTGGAATCATTGGAATCATTGGAAATTAAGTATTAGTGTTTTATGAAACACTGTTGTGGATATTGAAAGGATTGTTTCACAGAAACTTACAAACCCATGTTTCAAAGGATGGGTAATTTCAAGCTAAAAGCAGTGGAGGTTTCATCTCTATTGAAAATATGAGTGACTTTAGATAGTCAATTCTAAGAATATCCCAAAGCACATGTAGTGTTCACTAAATTTCTGTATTACCAGCTTGTTTCTGTTGTGTATTCGATGTACTTGAAAGATACTGGGCAAAATATGTGATGATGTCATTAGCACATGACAGCTAAGGTCAGCTGAATTATGTAGAGAAGGCAGATCAGTATTGAAGACCATAAGGAACAGGAGCAGAAATAAGGCCATTCAGCCCATCGAATCTACTCCAGCTTTCAATGAGATCATAACTGATCTGACCATTCTTACCTCCTCTTTCCTGCTTTTTCCCCTCACCCTTGTTTCTCTTACTTATTAAACAAATGGGATAGAGTCTTTGTGGCTTGGAAGGCAGGATTTTAGAATTTGATGTTTGTAAAATGATCGGGGGTTGGGGGTAGTAGGAGAGTGTGTGGTCCCTTTAAATGATGATCTGTTTTTTTCCAGGCTTGGAGATCAAAAAGTGAAATGCAGGTGCACGGAGAGTTCATGAAATTGAAACATTGTATCAAAAGGCTGTGTGGTTAACAACTGGGGCAGTAGTTTATATTGTTATTAAGGCAACCAGTTTCAAAATCAGCCAATTAATTTAAACCAAACTCATGGACACTAAAAATAACAATTAAATTTAAATCTGATGGTTTTGACAACCATTTGATGGTTTAGGACCAGTCGTATTGTAAGAAATTCATAGGTCATCAAGGATATAAAAGAAGAGGTTATTTGAAAAACAGTGCAAGAGCAGCTGCCATCTGTCAGAGTTAACCACCTAGTGTGTGAGAGCGAGAAAGAGACAGAGCAAAAGCGAGAGAGTGAGAGAGGGAAAAAGTATCACTGGCTATCACAAAATTCTCGAAGCTCTCAGAGTAGCCATCATTTACTGAAAGGTACAGTGGCACTCCTAGCTCATATTCTTGACACAAGAAGTTGATGGAGAGAGGTGTTCCTGACACAAGAATTCAACAGGGAAAGGCATTACTGACTGAAGATCAACAAAGAGGTGCAAGGAACATTTCAGAAGATGTATCCTGGCTATAATTTTGAGAGATAAAGATTTTTAAAAAATCTTTTATTATTATTTTGGTTTATATAAATGGGACTTTTATTTATTGGAACAGCATACCATTAGAATTTTATTTTGTTTGTGAATAGTTAGTAGTTAAGGGGGAATTGTTCAGTTTGTTAGTAGTTCTATTAATTTGTTCAGTGTTGGAGTTAGATAAATAAATTGTTACTTGTTGATTATAGAGTGACTGAAAGGATTTTAGTACATTTATTAACTGATTTTTAACAGTTTTGGGGTGGGGTAGTGGTGGTAAGAGGCACATTTTACCACTTTTCACATTTCCTCTAACAGATTGAGGCCAGGCCAGCTTCTCTGGGTGTTTCAGTTTTAGTTATTAGACAGGGTCAACCTCAACTTCATAACTGATTGGGGGCTGGTCTGGGATCTGCCTGGACCATGTATAGGATCTGAATGGATCTGAACAGATTTGGTCAGATTTGGGGTATGAAAGGACCCAGCGTATTTAAACAGATTTGAGGACTGGTATCCTAGATCTGTAAATAAAACTAAGGTGAGAAGTGGAAAATCTGTTTAATTTTTGTTACTTGTGGTTGTTTGAATTAGAAGTAGGGGAAATGGCTGTTAACATTGCTAAAGAGGTTCTGGGGTTTGAAAATGCTTCCTAAATTTGCCAAGAAAATTTAGAAAGGCAGGAAAGGGAGAAACTTTTACAATGATCAAACAGGCAAAATTTGGGTTTAACTGGGGATAAGAGGAAAGTTGAAATTGTACTGGAGTTAGCCAAGCATTCAGTTATACAGAGAAGCAGTCAAGTGCAGTGCAATTAGGAAAAAACTAAATTGCAAATGAGACAACCGGAGTTAGTGAAAAAAAGAGAGCGAGTTTGAATTATGGTTAAAAGAAGAACAAAAAGAAAGGAAACAAGAATTCCAAGCCGGGGGAGAAGAAATGGGAAAAAAATGAGGCAGAAATGATGAAGTTGGAACTTGAACTGAAAAGACTTCAAATGATAGAAATAAATGTACAAGGTAGGAGTGAGAGTGAAGTGGGAGTGTGTAGCTAACAGCCCGGTTGGGATACACAGTTGGTTGTGCTATAATGTGCGTTCTGGAAATGTGAATTGGCTATAACATGACTGATGAATAGGGGAACGCTAATTCTAAAACATGAACTTGTGTTTGCTATAATGTGATTCCATTGGTGTGCGGAAGGGTAAGCGTCAACATCACGTGAATGTTTTGTGATCTTTGTCCTAAGCATGTGCAATGTTAGCACTGAAAGAGCCTCTGTGCCAGCATGACATTATCATTTCACAGGCTATGTCATGAAGCATTTTCTGTGAGAGGTACAGTACTCCATGACTTTTTGGGGGGGGCGGGGTTTATTTGCAAATTCTGCCACGTTAGCCATAAAAATGCGAGGACAAAGTCACAAGAATGTCAGCAAGAAGTATCCTGGTGATAAAACTGCAGGTGGTGAATGTAAAAGAAAGGCCATAACACTGAAAGAGAAGCTAGATGTTACAAAGTGTTTTGAGCATAATGAGAACATGTGATATAGTTCACATAACAGGAATGAAGGAGTCTGCCTTACGCACCATTAGAGTCAATGCAAAACAGCTTAAAGCAAGTTGCATTGCTGGAACAAGTCTGAGTGCTAGCAAATCTGTGAGCACAGACAAAGGAACTTGAGGAAATGGAGCAGCTTCTATATGTAGACGATCAAATAAAAAACTGATCTAACAAAAAAGCAGGGTAGCAGTTCATGGAATAAGATATTATTTGGCACCCTTTGAATAGCTTCTTCAAGAAAGAAGGAAAGGGACAAAGCAACAAAAGCTGGATGTGTTTCTTTTTAAGCCAACCCTCAAAAAAAAGTTAGAAGACAATGAACCACAACCATCCACTTATGGATTAACAATTTTTCACCCTAACCCCGTAACTACAACTGCACCTAAAGGTGGTGATGATGATGATGATGACCCTCATCCCCTGCATTAACAACAGAGCACCCACAAAACCTCTTCTCCTATCAAGTCATCTTGACATTTTTTCAAGGTAAGGTGTTCAACCTACTCATTATTAGGCATGAATTAAATATTTATTCAAACTGCGCTATTCTTTGTATTAGGCTTTGAAGTGATTTTTTGAGCAATATTTTTGGTGGTCTGCCACTAACCTTGCTTTCTCTGTAGGCCCATTATTTCTATAACGTGATGTTGCAGAGAAATGCAACTATCACGTTATAGCAGAACTGACTGTACACAAATATGCCCAAACATCACCAAAATTCGATTAAGTTATAGAAGCTTTTTTCGTTTCCTTTGAGAAATTGGATCAACAGTTGAACTGGCCAGAGGTTATGTGGGTAATGTTAATTCAGACCAAGTTGTTAGGGGCAGCTAGTGAGGTGTTTGCAGAGCGGTCAGATCAAGCGTCAAGAGAATGAGGAAGTAAAACAAGCTATATTGAACGCTTACGAATTGGTACCAGAAGCGCATAGACAACGGCTCAGAAATATAAGGAAGGAACCAGGTCAGAGTTTGGAAGAATTAAACATAGCAACTTTGATAGATGGGCGAGACCATTAAAGATGGTAAAGATATAACAGTTAAAACAGTGAGAAGAGCCACAGAGATGGCGGACAAATACATATTAGTGCATAAATCAAGATCGAGCTTCCGACAGCAATTTCATTCCATGAGGTATATAAATTCGGGAAGAGGGAGATTCTTCAATGAAAAACAAAGTAGGTCACATCAGGGACAGTTCAGCACATGTGAAAAAAGAAATCCAAGGGGGTGGAGAAGAGGCAAAAGGCCTTGGGTATTTCCACTGTAAGAGAGTGGGATACACAAAGTCACAGTGCTGGTGGGTTTGAGAGGCACTCGGGGAGGGGGTTGGGAGGAGGAGGGAAGATGTGGTGAAAGACCCTAAACCAGTGGGATTAGTTGAGTTAGTGAAGGAAATCCCAACAGAAGTTGAGGAGCTACAGGAGAGTGCACAGCCTAGACATGAGCTGGAAAGTAGCACAGTGCCCAATATCTTAAAAGACGTCACCTCTGTGAGTAAGGCTTACTCAGGTAGAACAGGGGTAGAAAGTAACAAAATTAAAATATTTAAAGACACCGAAGCTGGTCGGTCTCTAATAGAAAGAGATGAAAGTATTTGCACTCCTTCTGAGAAGTTACCTAAGAGAGTGGCAATCTGTGGAATAAATAGAGAGTGACTTAATATTCCACTAAGTAAGATAAGGCTAGAAAGTGCAATCAAGATTCTTGTGTATTCCAACATTCAAGAATATTAGACCTCTATGGGCACAACATGCTCAAATTTGCCTGGAAATGGGAAACCTTCGCCAAACGACAGACCGCTACCCGTGAGCAACTCTACTTCCAGAAACCAGGTCTTACCGTGCTGTGAGAGATACAAACTTCCCATCAACAACCCACAGGCACATAGGACAGCAGAGCACAATGGCCGCAGGATGGTGAAGGTGATGATTAACAACACCCACAACCAACTCCACAGATATGACAAGGAAGTTATACGCTAAAAATTGCTATATCTAGATGCAACCAGCACATAATGGACAACAGACTAAAACAAGCCATTAACATCAGTCAACAGAAAGCCAAAACTAAAAGAAAGACACATCCTACAAGAAAAACTAGCCAAACTAACAAATCAAAATGGCAGCCAAAGATCAGGCACCTGGATAAGAAATCTATCTGGCAGAAAACTAACAGACACAGAGAAGGCTGTGCTAATACATGGACTCAATTACTACCACAGAGACACTGACAGAATTCCTTGCCATGCTAGAATCTACACTGAAGTCGAACGACATCAATGAGAAAACACAACAAACCATAAGACAAACAGTCGCTCTGCTGTTGACCAGAAGGAATGAATTCAGCACACTCAACCCGACAGAAAGGAAGGCCCTGGGAAAGACTGAAAACAAAACCAAAAATGGCATAATCCTACCAGTGGACAAACCTACCAGTGGACAAAGGGTGCATGACAGTAATTCTTAACAAATGACATTACATCACTAAAGCACAAACACGACTAGTGGACACAAACACATATCAAAAAGTGGAAACAGACCTGACTCCACAACTGGGAAACAAAGTCATCTACACACTAAAGAGGCTTAAACAGACTGAACAAATCAACTAAACAGGCTATTTAAAAATGAAACCTGAAGGCACAAACACCACCTCTAACTCCCCACCCCGATTCTACGGCCTCCCAACGGTACACAAACCAGAAGCATCCTTCAGACCCATAGTCTCTTTCCCAGGCACACCAACACACAGGTTAGCCAAGGGATTAGAACAAAGACTAAAGCACCTCATCAGCAACTCAATCCACTCAGCCCAGGAGATCCTCAAAGACAAAAGAATAGACAAGGACAAGGCCATGGTTTTTTTTTTGATGTTACTGCCCTAATCACATCGAACAACATGCCACTGGCAAGAGAGACGCTAGCCACACTGCTGAAAGAACTGGACCCGAATAACACCGTCTCCACAGAGAACATGCTGAAATTACTGGACCTATGCCTCACGAAGCACCTTACCTTTAACTGGCCAGATCTATGAGCAAACGATGAGACACCTATGGGGTCACCTAACGCTGGACTAATAACAGAAGCAGTGATGCAGACACTTGAAAGCATGGCCCTTCCACAGATCCAAACCAAACTATGGATCCTATACGTGGATACACTTCTGTTGTCATTAAATGAACTAAACTAGAAGAAATGCATCAACTTATATACCACATTTTTGCTGGCATCAAATTCACCAGAGAAGAAGAAAAGAACAAAGAGTCCCCATTCCTGGACATTATGGTAGAACACAGGGCCAATGGGGAATTTCTGATCAAAGTGTATGGAAAGGCTGCACACACAGATCAAGTCCTAAATTTCAACAGTAATGACCCCAACACCCAACAATGGAGTTCCATGAAAACACTATTCAAATGAGCCACAACACTCTGTAGCAATCCAGAACTGCGCCAAAGTGAAGGCAAATACCTTCAAGTATTTAGACAATGGATACCCGAACAGTACACCCTTACATACTTGTGACTGACCATACATCAAAAACATATCTGAACTGACCACAAGACTCCTATTGCCACTGGACATCAGAGTGGCACACAAACCTACATCAACCCTACGCCGACTGCTAGCTCGAACTAAAGACCCCTTACCCACTATGGACAGAACCAACATAATATACAAGATTCCATGCAAGGCCTGTGACAAATATTACATTGGACAGACAGGAAGAAAGCTGGCTACGCGAATATGTGAACGCCAACGAGCAACAAAAATACACAACCAATATTTACTTGTCTCCATACATGATAACGAGGAGGACCATCCATTTGATTGTCCCAGTGTCAGGGTCCTAGGACAAGCCAAGCAGAGGTGGGCACAGGAATTCCTGGAGGCCTGATTCTCCTGATGAATGCCATCAATAAACACATAAAATCAGACCCTATATACACACCACTGCAAAGAAAAACCAGAAATGATGTAATCAACTCCAATGGACCCCAGAGTTTAAATAGCAAGTTGGGAATATACAACAATGCTTCATCAGAGGCTGCACTGATGTTACCCAGTAGGGTAATGAAACATCTGCAGACTAATGAGCCAGATCAGCGAGTGAGCCAAACACAGTTCAATGAAGACTAGGGAAGTGACAGTGGGAATGACTGAGTTTCCATTCCAGGAATACGTTTTTTCTCGGAAACGACTTAGCATTGCCACAAGTGGGAGTGATGCCCATTGTAGTGGAGAAGCCAAAGGAAAACCAGGGAACTAAGGAGTTCGAAGAAAAATACTCTGGGATGTTTCCAGACTGTGTAATGACAAGATCACACAGCCATAAGTTAAAACAAGAAGGGAAAACCAAAGAGAAAGATGGAGTTGAGGCCTAGTTAGCTGACATTCTGTTTGAAGAGATAGTAAAAGAAAAACTTCAGCAAGTGGAGGATCAGGCAGAGGTGTTTAGTTCGAAAGATTAATGGAGGTCCAACAAAAAGACAAAACAATAAAAGATTTATACCATAAAGCTTACCTGGGAAAAAGAATCAATTTATTCCAGAATGTTTTTACCTGAAGGATAAAATCTTAAGGTGGAAATGAAGACCTTGGCTGCCTAATGCAGATGAGAAATGGGCAGAAGTTCAGCACATTATGGTTTTGATAGAATACTGGCAGGAACTATTGTGGGTAGCAGACAAATTACCTGTAGGAGGAAGATTCAGACAAAGATGCAGTATACTTCTATTGGACTGGATTACATAAAGATGTGGTTGAATTTTGCTGTTCCTGTCATATGTGTCAGATGGTAGGAAAGCCACAGGCCCAGACAAAACTAGCACCTTTGACGCCAATTACTGCTTTGAAGAGCCTTTCATGTGGGTAATGATTGATTTGTGTAGAGGCCCCCCTAAAACCAGAAGTGGGAACCAGGATTTGCTAACCATAATGACCATGTCTACCAGATTTCCAGAGGCAATTCCATTGTGGAATGTCAAGGCAAAGAAGGTTGTGGAGGAGTCGCTTATTTTGTTTTTCCATTATGGACTGCACAGGGGGATTTAGTCAGACCAAGGGCCCAACTTTACTGCCAAACTATTTAAAGAAGTCATGGATAGTTTGGGAAGAAAACACTTTTTTTAACAAAAAAGTACTTACCATCCTGAATCCCAGGGAGCTTTGGAAATGTGACAGCAAACTGTAAAGGCTATGCTGAGGGCTTATTGCCAGCATTACGCAAATGATTAGGATAAAGGAAACCCGTGTATATTGTTTGCTATTGGAGATGCTCCAAACAAAACAACTCAGTTTACTTAATTTGAAATGATATTTGGACGCTAACTAAGAGGGCCTTTAAAATTAATTAAGGAGAAGTTGATAGGTCCAAATTCAGAGATCTCACAGTTGGATTGTGTATCTGAGGTGGCAGAAAAATTAAACAGAGTAGGGGAATTAGTTAGACAACATTTGAACGTGGCATAGCACCTAATGAAGCAAGAAGCAGATAAGAAGAAATCTAAAATTAGTACATTTGCCCTTGGGAATAAAGTATTGGTGTCATTACCACTGGTAGGGGACCGCTTCATAGCAAGGTTTAGTGGTCCCTATCAGAATAAGCTCAAGTGGGTAAATTATCTGGCCAGATAGGAAAAAAAATTGGGCATGTCATGTGAACAAGCTGAAACCTTACAATGACAGTGAAAATGAATTGGAAGAGCATGTATTAGTTACTGCCACTCAGTGAGGAATCAAATCTAGATGATTTAGCTTTTAATGTACCTCAGAATAAATGAAATAATAAGGAAATCTTTTGAAGAATGGCATACGGTAGTGAGTTATCTGTCTCAGGAGCAGACAACTGAATTGGAAGACTTGTTGCAGCACTATGAGGACATATGTCAAAATATAATTGGGGGGACTAATATCACAGCACACGAGGTTAACGTAGGCAGTGCTGCTCTGGGGAAACAATACCCCCACAGGCTGAGTCCTCTCAAAGCAGCACAGGTACAGAAGTATGTGGAAGCGATGACCCAAGTAGAAATCAGCAAGCCGAATCAAAGTGAGGGGAGTTCGCCAATTGTGTTAGTTCCCAAGTCAGATGGTACTCAACAATTCTGTGTAGGTTATCGGAAGTTCAACGTTGTGACTAAATCAGACTCCTAGCCATTCCAAGACTAGAGGACTTTGAGGAAAAAGTTGGACAAGCCTTTTACATCACAAAGTTGGACTTACTTAGCAGTTACTGGCAAATACCTTTTGCCAGAGAGAGCAGACGTTTCTGCTTTTGTAATCCCAAATCAACTATATCAATGTAAAGTAATGCACCAGCCACATTTCAAAGAGTTATGAACAGAGTTGTGGCAGGATTGACTAATTGTGACATCTACGTAGATGGCTTAGTGATCTGTAGCCATTTGTGAACAGATCACATGGCACATTTGCAGAGTCTTCGAGGGAGTATGCAAGGCAAAGTTGGCAATAAGTTTTTGGTAAAGGCAGAAGCGACATTCTAAGGACACACTATTGGACATGGATGGATGACACCAAGGAACGTGAAGACAAAGGCCATCGAGGAATTTCCAAAACCATCCTCAAAGATGTTACGATTTTTGGGACTGAGCAGATTCTACACGAAGGTTGTACCAAACTTAAGCTTGGTGGCACTGCTGATGGATTTGTTAAAGAACATGGAATCTGGGTGGACAGAACAATGCCAGAAGGCTTTTGAGAATTTAAAAGCAGCGTTAACTACCACAACATTTTTAGCCACACCATATTGCTTGAAACCCTTCAAAGTCACGATTGAAGTAAGCGATGTAGGGGCTGGGGCTGTGTTGTTATGGAAGGGTGATTGTGGAACTGAAAGGCCAATTGGTTATTTTTCAAAGAAACTCCATATCCATCAGAGAAAGTACACAACCATTGAAAAAGACTTATTGACTTTGGCACTGGCCTTACAACATTTTAATGTTTCTGTTTAAAACAATGTGTCAGAGATGGTTGTGTTCATGGATCACAACCCATTAACATTTTTTGGCAAGACTTAAAGACAAGAACACCACAATATTTCATTGGAGTCTTATGTTACAAGCCTTTAGTTTACAGATATACATGTTGCGGGTTTATCGTGCTTTTGAAAGAAAAAAATGTGTATATGCAATTGAAATAGTAGTGTTCACGGTTATCCGTGTATGTAGAATTAGTATGAAGTGTGTAACTCCAGATTAATGACCTATGGATCTAGTGGTAATGGTGTAAAGGTTCAGAGAAAAAAAGAAAAGAAGCCACCTTTTCTTCATGCCTTTTTTTGTTTCTTAAGTAGGGAGGTGTTGCAAGGTTGAGTACAGTCCACATTACCATTACCAACAGCCACATCACCTTCCTCAGCACCTGCCTATGGAACCAGGTCATCCCCAATGGACTACAGTCCATATTCAAGCCTTCCCAATTTGGCCACAGCCGTGACCAAATCTACATCCAGAACATCGAGACCCTTCAGAAGCGTTTCTCCCCCTGAGTCCTGAAATACACACTCACAGCAATGCACCGACATCTCCAGGCACTGCAATCCAGCCTACCCCAGCTCAGAGCCTCCCTCTCCGAGACCTGCAAAGGACCTCTGCTGTTTTTAATCCTCTACAGGATTCATAAACTGAACACACAGTTCTACTCAGCTTTAATGGACACTAAAAACCGTAAGTACAACAAAATCACTGGTCCCTGCCACCCAAAATGGGATTCTTCCACCTCCCAAATCCCCAGCCTGACCCTGCACCTCCCCCACAATGTACCCATCGCCACTGGCCATGAGGCCACTGTTGGAGCAACCACGGATGATGTCACATCCTCCGCAGGCAGATACAACGCTTCCGGGGCAGCGAATGTCACCGCCTCCATTTCCGAGACCATCACCGCAGACACTGAGGACACACCTACTGTCACTGCTGCCGTCTCCTACCCCGTTCTGCCCACTGCCGACGCCGATGCAACTCCACCCATCCCCAGCACAACACTGCCCACCGTCACTGCAACTCCACCCACAGCTAACAGATCTCCGCCCACAGCCAACATCGCTCCGCCCACCGCCTCCACAGCCAGCAGCTCCAGAGGAGACAGTAGCACCCAGCCCTGCTGAGTCTTCACCATCCCCCCCGACCTCTCCCTCACTGAGGATGAATGGTCAGTCCTCAGTAAAGGGCTCACCTTTGTCCCCCTCCACCCATACATCAACAAATACAAATCATGCTTGGATGTTGAGCAGTTTTATGGCAGCCTCTACCTCCACGCTTACTTCTTTAACCGTGAGCCTAACCCTCCCTCTGCTGATCCCTTCTTCCTGTCCCATAAGCCCAACCAGTCCCCCTCCACTGACATCCTCAGCTGCTTAGCTGAACTCGTCCCCAACCCTAACAACTTCTCCTTCAATTCCTCCCACTTCCTACAGACAAAGGGGGTGGCCATGGGTACCCACATGGGCCCAAGCTATGCCTGCCTCTTTGTAGGATATGTGGACCAGTCCTTCATCCGTACCTACACTGACCCTATCTGCCATCTCTTCCTCCGTTATATCAATGACCGTATCAGCACTGCCTTGTGCTCCCACAAGGAGCTTGAACAGCTCATCCACTTCACTAACACATTCCACCCCAAACTTAAGTTCACCTAGACCATCTCTGATACCTCCATCTCCTTACTGGGCTTCTCTGTCTCCATCTCCGGCAACCACCTGGAAACCGATTTCCATTTCAAGCCCACCGACTCCCATAGCAACCTAGAGTACACCTCCTCTCACCCACCTTCCTGCCAGCCCCTATTCCCAATTCCGTCGCCTCTGCCACATCTGCTCCCGAAGTGAGGCATTCCACTCCCAGGCATCCCAGATGTACTCATTTTTCGAGGACCGCAACTTCCCTTCCACAGTAGTCGAAAATGCCCTCGGCCGCATCTCCTGCATTTCCCACAAGTCATCCCTCACACCCCCTCCCCTCAATAACAATAAAACAGAACTCCCCTCATCCTCACATACTACCCCACCAACCTCCGGACCCAACACACCATCCACCGACACTTCAGCCGTCTGCAATCTGACCCCACTACCAAGGACATTTTACCCCACCACCTCCATTACTTTTCCCTGCAACCACAGGAAGTGCTACACCTCCCCCCTCACCCCCATCCCAGGCCCCAAAAAAACCTGCTACATCAAACAGATGCTCCCTGTCCGTCTTCTCTTGACTGACCAACCCCTACCCTAACTCCCCACCTACACTCACCTTTACTGGCTCCATCCCTGCCTCCTTGGCCTGTCCGTCTCCTCTCCACCTACATGCTCCTTTACCCATCTTCCATCCGCCTGCCCCCCTCCCTATTTATTTCAGAATCCCCTTCCCCTCCAACATTTCTGAAGAAGTATCCAGGCCTGAAACATCAACTTTCCTGCTCCTCTGATGCTGCTTGGCCTGCTGTTGTCATCCAAATTTACACCTTGTACATCTCATTAAGAGAGCAGCAGGACTTAATGACAACAGATATAATGCCATTGCAGAGACTGATGAGATTATTGAACTATTAATGTATGGGAAGAGTTGTATATATATTGGGTAAAGTAGATAACACAATGTGTACATAACAATGCATTCCACTTTTGTATCAAAATGGAACTGGAGCTGTTTGGATAGAAATACGGCCATGTATAAATGCCCTTCTTGGTGCATCCCAGTCATATGACCTCCACCATGAGGCTCACACTCTGCAGACAACTAGCTTAAAGGGAGTACAATAAATAATCCATCTTGGAACCTGCTGTTTGCTGAGCACAGAATACAAACATACAGAGTACTCGGGATTGACGTCTTATTCTGCATCTGCGATTGTGGGAAGCATGCTCATATACACATGCTAATGTCTCTCAATGGTTCTCTGTGCCTACAGGGGAGTAGCATGCATAGAGGTATGGATGCTGCCCGACCCACTGTGGTCTCCAGCATATTTTCTCTTGGTGTACCCATAGTCTTTTTGTGCTGTTGTGGACTTCTATATTACCCATGAACTGAGCAGGTCATTATTTCAGCTGAGTCAGTCAAGAAATTTCTATTGAATGCCAAACAAAAGTTCATAAAGTCTAAATGTCAGCAATCAACCATTCCCTTTAGGGGAGGGATGTCTTTCAGCCATTAGTCGAAAGTCACTTGATCTCCAATCTAGGCATTATTAGGTTCTCTCAGAACTGTCTGACACACCTCACTACTGTCCTGGTTTCTTTAGCAGCAGCAGATCAGCTTTGCCTCCCTCAGTGTCTCTGTAGGACTCCACTCCTTCATCAGCTGAGCAGAAATCTGGCTGCTTCATCTATGACTTTCCCAGAGACATAGCCCATTGGAGTGCTCCTCCAGAGTGGTCCAGGCATTAAAAGTGCATCATCTGGGATTGGATACGGGACAGACCACCTGAAAAATCCACTGTCAGTCTAACAGTGAAGAAGTGGCCTTAATATTGTTCTAAAATACAAATAATAACTGTGGTACGCACCACTTCTACATTGTCAGTTATATTAAAATAAAACTGTAAAAAAGTGACTTTTATAAATGTTACTTGGGTTTAAGG
Source organism: Stegostoma tigrinum (assembly GCF_030684315.1). NCBI lineage: Eukaryota > Metazoa > Chordata > Chondrichthyes > Orectolobiformes > Stegostomatidae > Stegostoma > Stegostoma tigrinum. The sequence continues at coordinate 75,926,520 of NC_081356.1, forward strand.
TTGATTGGTTCAGATTGATAGCATTCTCAAAAAAATGCTTCGATTCTATAATGAATGACACCAACCCTGTTGAAATATCAGGCATCACTTCAAATGTAAGTAAGAGACCTATTGCTATTGCTACTGAGGTCCACTAGATATAAGTAAGTAGATAAATGGCATTCACTTGTAAATTGGCAAAGTGCAAATGAGCAATTTGGGAACAATATCAAGTTTATTTGACACAGGACTTTGCTGTGAAACACTTGCAAGACTTGCTGAGATTCTTCTGAAGAAGAGTCACACTGAATTCAAAACGTTAACTGTGTTTCTCTCTCCACAGATGCTGCCAGACTGGTTCCGTTTCTCACGCTTTCTCTGTTTGTTCCAGATTTCCTGCATCTATAGTATTTTGCCTTTATTGCAGAGATTAATGTTCTGTCAAATCCTGAATTTCCTGGAACTGACAGTGAGCCTATTTTAGTTTGTGCATGCATTTTGCTTAGTCAACAACCCCCAACTATCTGCATCTTTTAGCGTGTCAGCTTGCACTGCATTCTCAATGCAAACTGCAGAAGAAAAATCAATGAAATGAACCTTGAGACTAAACCAGCAATTTTATGAGGAAGCCTTTTGTGAATTGTGTATAAAATGTTGGCTCGGTGACATCCCAAGTATCATCTGCAGTTCTGGTATCCAGTTATAAGAGGGATGTAACAGCAGTGGAGAGGATGCAAAGGAGATTTACCAGGATGTTGCCTGGGCTGGAGATTTTCAGTTATGAAAAGAAGTTGCACAGACTGGAGTTGTTTTCCGTAGACATCAGCGATTGAGGAGGTCGTGTTTGAGATGCGTAAAATTATGATGGGCATTGATAGGGTAGTTAGGAAGAAATGTTCCACTTGGAGGAGGGATCAGTGATGAGGGGCATAAATTTAAGGTCAGGGAGAAGATTCAGAGATGTGAGGAAAAGTCTTTTCACCCAGATGATGGTAGGAATCTGGAACTCACTGCCTGTACGGGTGGTAGAGACAGAAACTCTCATAACATTTAGAAAGTATTTTGATGTGCATTTATGACGCCAAAGCATACAAAGCTATGGGAGAAGTGCCAGAAAATGGAATTTGAATAGTGAGATGTTTGTTTTTGAGCAGAGCAGACTCAGTGGGCTGAAAGGCCTTTTTCTGTGTCGTGGAACTGTGTAACTATATGAATCGGTTTCATTTTCAGAATAATTAGAGTTGACAATTTATTCCAAATTGTGATATTTTCAGTTATGTTTTATTGTTTCATTTCAAAAATACTGCAGTATTTAAACAGTGTTTAAATCCTCTTATTTCATTAAATGCTGTTTTAGATTTATTACAATAGGATAGCGCAAAATTACAGAAATGGATTGTGTATGCTATGCAGGCCAGAGTTTGATAAAGCGATGAGCAATTAACAGATTGTGATGAGCAGAAAGGTAAGTATTGAAAGCAGGGATTGGCCTTTTTAAAGAAATGTTTCTTTCTTGGTTAGATTATTACAAAATTTACAGAATAAGGTCCTAAATAAATTAATTGAATCATGTTGACTTCAAATATATTGAAAAATAAGTGAAGTATATTGAGTAAAGAACAATTTACAATGGGAGCAGTACACTGTGGAAAACAGCCTAATCAGGAAAATGCCAAGTGCTCACTGAGACTAAATTAAGAGAAGTTTCCTAAATCTGCCCTTTGTATTTCCCCAATGACACTGGTACATGAAAGATAATATGCTTCCTGTTGTCCAGATATCATATCTGATAAAAAAAATGACAGCAGGATAAAAGCTCATCATACAATAGAGCCAATTTTATGAATTTGTGATTGTAAAAAGAATCAGTGTGCCAAAACCTCAAGATTTAGTATAAGACTGTTGACTGTATATATTGGTTAAAAATCAATTTAACAAGTAAACCAGTGACAGTGAACTCTACTGCCCTAACCAAGGATTAATATCTAGGGCAATTTACAAGCTGAAACAGTCTGTGAGACCTAAGTACTATGATATTGGATCATGTGTGCTCTACTCTTACATACTGGACACTTTACTTTAGATGATGTAAAAATCTAAATATAAAAACATAAAGTCAATTATTTTGTTTACTGATTCAAACAATTACATTGTTATGTCCAGACCCTGGGTAAGATTCACCAATTTGTCGACATTCTAGATGCGTGCCTCAAATCACAAAGCTCTGAAGTGAGGAGAATCATTTGGCTTCCTTCCTTATTCGCTAACCCCGTTGGTTAGTCACAACATGATTAATTTAAAAACAGATCCTTTCAAGCAAGTGAACTCATGATTTAAAAGGGGCCAATTTAAGCAAGCTTTATGGAATGAACGAACCATATATTTATTAATTACTAAACGCTAACAGAATTAGTAATGCAACACACTTATACACAGATTAGGAATAAGAGGTGAGTCCAAAAAGATAAAAGTTTTGAAAAAGACATGCAGATCAGTCACTGAACAATTCACGGAGAGTGACATGGGCCAATGGAGGTTACCAGTAACATTGACTATTGTTGAACAGTTCTCAGTTGAATAGGATAATACTACCCAGACTGGGACGGGAAGGGACTGAGTACACATGTACAGAAAAACAAATAATCTGGATTAAAGGGGAGAAATGGTAAAAAGGCAGATTTATTAGCTCTTTGCTTGAATGTGCATAAGTATTTGGAACAAAATAAATGAATTAGCAGTAAAAATACAGATTAATGAGTATGAACTTGTTGCTATTTTGGACACATGACACAAGGAGATCAAAGTAAGGAACCATCGTTCAGGGATAAGTGACTTTTCAAAAGGGCAGGATGGGGGGAGAGTATAATGTGTTAGCATTGTTGGTATGCAATGGTAGCAAGAAACAATCATGGAACATAAATATAGAATCCATATGAGTGGAGGTAAGAAATAAAAAAGGGAAAAAACCCTCTGGTAGGAGAATACGGTCACTGACAGCAACAGTGTTGTGGGACACAGAATAAATCAGAAGATAACAAGGGCTTATAACAAAAGCAGGATGTTATTCATGGGGCTTTAATCTTCATGTTGACTGTGACAGTCAGATTGGCAGAGATAACAAAGGGGAAGAATTTATTGAATATAGTCAGGGCAGTTTGCTAGAATAGCGTATTGTGGATCCAATCAGGAATCAGGTCATTTTAGATCTGGTGACAAGAGGCAGGTGTAACAAATGATGTCAGACTAAGCAGTAACTATGACATGATAGAATTTAGAATTTAGTTTGAGAGGGAACAACTTGGGTCAGAACCAACTGTGCTAAACTTAAATAAGGGTAATTACAAAGGAATAAAACAGAAACTGGCTGGAGTGAACTGGGAAAGGAGTTTAGCTCCAGCAAAGGCAATTGAGGAACATTAGTAGATGTTTAAGAAAGTAGTTCACAGGTCACAGCAAAGATACATCACAGTGAAGAAGCAGTTTTGGAAGGGACAAGCCAACAATGGTTAACCAGGGAAGCTAAGGATAGCATCAAATTAAAATAAAATGTATTATGCCCAAAAATTTATGGTAAGCTAGAGGATTGGGTAAGTATTGAAAAACCAACAAAAGACAACTAAAATAAAAGAGGGAGGAATTAAACTTTGAGGATAAATTTGCAGGTAAAGCAGGACAGCAATAGCTTCTTTAAACATATAAAAGGAAGAAAGAAACCAAAATCAACATAGGCCTCATAGAGAACATGGTTGGGCAAATAATAATGGGGGACAAGGAAGGTGCAGAGGACATTGCATTATTGAAAAAATAAATACTTTGTATCAGTCTTCACAGTAAAATAAACTCAAAACGCTCAAAAGCTAATAAGTAATCAAGGGACAAAAGAAGGAGAGGAAACAAGTACAATAGCTATCAACAGAGAAGAAATATTTGGGAAAACTTATGGGGCTAAATAAGTCCCCTGGACATGCTGAAATGCATCCTAGGATGATAAACAAAGCGGCTACAGAGATAGTAGATGAACTAGTAGTGATCTTTCAAGAATCCTTAAATTCTGGAAAAGTCCTAGTGGATTAGAAACTTGCCAAAGTAACACATTTATTTAAAAAGGAAAGGAGACAAAAACACAGGTAATTATTGGCCAGTTAATTTGATGTCTGTTATTGGAAAAAATGTTAGAGTCTGTTGTAAAGAATTTAATAGCAGAACATTTAAAAATGCATCATATGATCAAGCAGAGTTAACCTAGGTTCATCAATGCAACAAATTTACTAGAATTTTTGGAGGAGGTAGCATGCAGAGTTGATAAAGAGAAAGCAATGGGTGCAATATTTTTGGATTTTCAAATGGCATCCGATAAGGTATTGCAAATTAGGCTACTTATTAAGATAAGAGCCCATTGTGTTGGCGGTGATATATTTGCATGGATGGAGGATTGGTAAACTAACAGAAGACAGCATGTTGGGATAATAGGACATTTTCTGGATGACCAACTGTGACTATTGGAATGTGATAAGGATCAGTATTTGTTTAACAATTGTTTAGAATGTATAATAGTGACTTGGCTTGGAAAGGAGAATGTACTCCAACCAAATTTATGGATGACACAAAAATAGCTGGATAGACAGTTGGTAAGGCTGACATGAAGATCTTAGAAGAGAATACAATCTTCTTTATGGTCATGTATACTCAAGTACAGAAGTATGGGAGTACAGTGAAACATTTTATAATGTCATTTCTTATGGTGCAATCTTAGGCACAAGTATCCAGGTACAATTCTTTAAATGCAAAGGAGGAATAAAAAAGAAAACTAGCTGCATTGCTTTACAGTTTTTAAAGAATAAGTCAGAAATGAGACAGGGTTAAAGGGTTGGCAATCCAGTTAGATAAGAAAATTGCAAATAAACCTTACATTGCAGTAGCTCAGCGCAGGGTTTTCCATTTGTGGTCTGACCGCCTGCACCAGACCCCAATCCAACAAACCTCCACGCTGTGCTCCAAGCCTCCAGGCAACTCCGCATCAGATTTCTGATGCTCCAAGGTAAGTTTTCTCCACACCAGCCTCTACCTGGGACTGCGTCTCTGGCATTGGCCTGCTCCAGACTGTTCCCCCATGCCAGCCGCTGCTCCGGGACAGCTCCCCTGTGCCAGCCACTGCTCTGGAACTGCTCCCCCGTGCCAGCCGCCGCTCCTGGATTTGCCCCGAGGTCTCCAACTCCTCTATTTGAGACGAAAAGAAAGAAGGGAGAAAGAGAAGGAAAGAAAAAGAACAGGCAGAGCAGAGGAGCTTTGGCTGGAACATCTTACTCTGCTGACATCTTGTCCTCCCTTTACAGAGGAATATGGGCATGTTCAGCAAGGGGGCAAAATCTTGGCAGATGGGACACCCTTTGGGAAAATCTGAGGCTATGCATTTTGCCAGTAAGGTAGGATCTTATTGTCCGGGTCTATGACAGTTCACTGTGCTGTATGAGCTGCTGCTCAAGATGAACATTGCCCAACATCTCTTTTAATTTTAGGAAATTACAGGGTCTACTTGGTCTAGTAGAGGGAAATCCATTTCTGGCTAACTTATATTGAATGAGAACTAGTTACATAATAGCAACATGTTACATTTATAAAATGGACATTTTTTTCACAAGGTAGGCCAACTGTTCAATTTCACTCCTTCAAGATCCAAAATTATTCAGCCCACGAGTTTCTATGACATTGTCGTGGTGGTTTGTGCTTACAACATTCTCAATATTCACCTTTTGTGCTTTTTCAGAGGCATATACAACATAGTACTGGGGTGAATTTCTGTTAGACCCCTGTAAATCTGTACTCAGGGTTCCTCATCACTTCACGCATCAGCACCCAACCCCCCCACCCATCCTTGCCCCCTCATCCATTTCCACATCTACATTGTAGCCATGAACTGGAAATGATTTTCAAGACTTTACAAAAATTCTTTGAAATACAATCTTTCTTTCTTTCCTTGTTTTTAATTACTCATTTTCTCCATAATGTGCAGAATTTCATTTCTTGTTTGTGGAAACTGAGAATTCCCAATGGATCCATGTTTAGAATTGTCTTAAACGTTTTTGCAGTGAAATTCTGTCATAAGCCAGTAGACCTGAAATAATGTCAGTCAAGAGTCAATTTAATAGTAACCCTTAAGGCAAGTTACAGAGGGAGTGTCGTCATTGGGTTTGCCTTTCAAAATGAAACAATGAAAAAGAATTAGGATTAACTCAAGGGCTGTCTAGTTCTTTTGATATAAAATACATCTTCTAGCTTGACTGTGAGAGGTAGTTGGATTTAACTTGTCAAATGATTCAATTACCAAGTCCCCCAGGTGATTGACTGTTCCAATTGATGAACTACCTCAACTATTGGACTCAATAACTCCTCCTCTTTGTCGATATCTCACTGTCAGTGTTCACTATGTATGCATTTTTTTACAAGCAATAAAATGGCCTGGCTTAACTCACAGTAAGAGCCAATAACTGGCCCTGCACAGGTATGTGAATTAGAGGCATGGAAGATGGTGGCTCCAAGATTAAGTTAAACACCAGCTGAAAGAAGCAAGTTACCAATGAGTGAGATTAATCAGGGCAGCTCATGTTGGCACGCGGTAAAGGATGTGGGCAGATGGTATCAGAAGCCTGCAGGCTGACATACGCACTACAAAGGAGTCCCATGAATGAATTATTTTTGGACTTACCTAAAATGGCCCTCCTAGCTTCAAATAGCTTCACCTGACTGGAGGGCTACAGCAGATTCCCTGCTGAGGAGCAGATTAATATTCTATCAAGATCCCATGAACATCAGTGGCTCTCTGGATCTGCATTTTGACTCTAAAAATTGCAAGATGCTTCTTGAACTTGCTCTCTCCCTTCCATTGCAATGTCATTCAAGGAGGCAGAACTTGTTGACTGATAGTCAGCTGCCATGTAGTTCATCAGTTCTGCCTTAGTTCACATAAATGTAAGGAACTAACGCTGGTTTCTCAGCAATAATCAGACAGCCGAAGTGCTATCATTTAATTATGGAATTATAGAATGGCTGCAACAAAAAAGAAGGCCACTCAGTTGCTGTTTTGGTATTGGCTTTCTGCAAAAGCAACTGAGCCGATCTCACTCCCCTGTCCTTTCCCTGTAACCTTCTGCATTTTCTCATATCCATTTCTCTTCTGAAGGGATGATTCAATATATCTCCACCAGACTTTCAGGAGGAGTATTCTAGATCCGAATCCCACACTATGTCAACAAAAATTTCCTCTTTCAGTTATTATATTCTGGTTCTTCTTCTGCCAATAGGAGCAATTTATCCTGATCTATTCGGCTGAGATCCTCATAATTTTGAGCACCTCTAACAACGTCTTAAACTTTTCTTCTCTAATGAGAACAGCTCCTTACTTCTTCAACCTATCCACATAAATGAGCATTTTCATTCTGGAACAATTCTCATGCATCTTTTTTGACACTTGCTTAATTTCTTTACATCCAGAACAGGGTGCAATGCTCTAGTCAAGACCAAATCAGGCTTAAATCAAGTGATCCGTCAACACCTTCTTGCTTTCATACTCCATACCCCTATATGCAAAATCCGGGATCCCATATGTTCTCTTACACTGTCTGACCCATTTAATAATTTGTTCCCACTTGTCCATTCTATTGCACCCCCTTTAGAATTGTTTCCCTTTTTAATATTGCCTCCCTCGTTTTTCCTCTGTTCCTCTGCATTAAATTTCATCTGCCACTTCACTGGCTTTCCTGATGTTTTTCATGATGTAACAGAGGTAGCTACGAGATATACAATGACTTTCAATTGATAAAGTAACACATATCAGGTCTGTCAGCAAAACAGAATCACATGGAATAAAGGTAGCAGTGGTAGTTTGCTGAATTAATGGAGAGAGTAGTGATGAACAGTTGTTTTCCACACTGCAGGAATATGTATAATAGGATCCACAGGGGTGAGTGTTAGGACCACTTCTCCATTCATCCCACCAGTCTGTCTAAGTTTTGCAAGTACTTCCAAGTATTTTGTGATTCATAAATTTTGGAATTCTGTTCTTAGTCTCCACCATTAGAAGATTAAGTAGTGCTCCTAACACCGGCCCCTAGGGAACCTCACTGTAAGACTCTATTCAGTCTGAAAAACAAATTTTCAATACTCCACAATGAATTCAGCCAAACTTACACCCTTATTTCCACTATCATTTGTATTTCTATGGTTCAACTTTGCTAACAAGTCGGTTATATAGTATTTGATCAAATGGATGTCACCACTGAGGTTAACTTGATTGGCCTGCACTTGCTGAGCTTACTCTGAAAACTTTTATTGAACAAGAACATAGCAATTTCTCAAGCTCCTGGCACCACCACTGTGTCGAAGGAGAGTTGGGAGATTGTGAATGGTGCCTCTGAAATATCCATCCTTACTTCCCTCAATATTCTTGGATGCATTTCATTTGGCCCTGAAGACATTTCATCTTTGAGCATGAACAACTTGTCCAATATTTTCTCTTCATCAATTTTTAGTTCATCAAATGCCTCCACATCTCCTCTGTCTCTATAGCTTGGGATGCTTCCTCTTCATCAGTAAAGACAGATGCATGGTACTATATTAGTATCTCAGCCATGTTTATGCATTTATAATCTCACCTTTCAATGCTAATTAGGTATAGACATCATTTTGCCAATCTATTATTATTTGTATACTCATAGAATATTTTTGGATTTTAGCTTATGTTAGCTGTCAATTGCTTCTCATACAGTCTCTTTACTTCTTCATTACCATCTGCTCAGAAACTTCCATCTTCAGCCATTTTCTAAATTGTATTATTCATTTAACATCTTCTACACAGCCACCATTTTCTGCTTTATTTTATTTGCCATCACTGTCTTTCTCCTGTGATCTCTAAACTTGATTGCCTTGCTATTCCATCATGGAGGTGTATTGTGATTGTACTCGAGCTATTTCCTCTTTGAAGATTGACAAATGTTCTGTTATTTTTGCTTTGAATTGATCCTGATCCATTCTGTGTGATATATACAGGGACTATCATAAATGGTAGTACTGTCTGCTCTTTTATGCTTATGATCCACATTGTGGTTTGAGTCAATACTAGGTCATGAGGTGGCAGGACGTCACACATTGAAGTAAAATTCAATGAGTGTTACTGTGTTTACTTTCAAGTATCCTAATACTTTGTTCATTCAAAGCAAAAATGAATGATTAATTACATTACACTATTTATAAAACAACAGCTGGTTACATTATAATATTAGTAATTGCAAGATAATGAAGTGCAAGAAGAACAGAGCTGTGAATGCTTGCAAAATATGATTTATTGTTAGATTTTTGGGTAAGGGCGCAAAAGAAAAAGTGATTTGGGAGTGATCATTGATTATTCACTGAAACTATCTAGCCAGTGTACAGTTGTTATCAAGAAATAAAATCAGGTGCTGAAATGCATCACAAGAGAATTGGATTTTATATCAGAACAGATTATTTTAACTCTACATAATTTACTGGTGAGATTGAAGAATTTAAAGGATGAAGAAAGACTGGGCAGAATTAAACTTGTTTTCTTTGGGACAAATAAGAAGGGAGCTAAAGCTGAAGGATAGTAATAAGCAAATTATTTTCTTGAAGGATCAGAAATCATGGTGCACAATTTAAAAATAAGGAAGACGCAGCTTAGGACTGAGAAGAAGAGAAATTATTTTACAGTGATTGTGGAGAACCCTTACAAATCTCTATCCAAACATTTGTGGAAGCCCAATCTTTAAGTACATTTACTGTAAAGTTTGATAAATCTTTCATTACTAATGGTGTAAAGAGTTATAGGGATAATATGGGTAAAAGGTATTGAAGTGTTCAGTCAGCCATGACTATATTAAATAGTGAAGCTGGCTTAATGGACTGAACGGTCAACTCCTGTTCCTATGTTTTAAAGAGTTTAGGAAAACATAACCACAAAACTGAAATAAAGAGGTAACTTGAACAATATTTTATCATACAAGCATATGGATACATGCAGTAAATGTGTAGTAACCCATTTTAAAGCTACAATTATATAAATTAACAGAATTTATTTAAAAGTGATGAACAGATTAAGAGGAAGAATGGGAAGTTGTTAGAGTAACTAAAATAAGTTTGGAAAATGTTGAAAAGTGTTTTCTTCTGCTTGTTGCCATATTCATGCTAACAGGGCAGTACCAGAAATAGAATTCATAACTGGGCACGTCGAAGAACCCAGGGAAGTTAGGAAGAGTCAACATAGTCTCATGTAATGGAGCTCATGTTTAATCAACCTGTCAGAGTTGTTTGAAGAAGTAACATGACGTGAATAAGTCTGTAGACTCCAGGGCTAGATGTTCACTCTACTTCCAGAAAGCTTTTGATAAGGTGTCACATCAAAATTTATTGTGGAAAATAAAAGTTCATGATCTAGAAGATAACATATAAGCATGGACAGTAGATTAGTTGGCTAATTGAAAACAGAGCACGCATAAATGGATTTTTGCCTGTTTGGCAGAATTCTTGAAAGAAACAAAGATAGATAAGAATATTTGAGGGGAAGAGGACATATGAAGTTTAGAGATGGATGCAGATAGGTTGAGTGAGTGGGCAAAAATCTAGCAGATACAGTATTTGTGGGAAAATGTTGAGTTGTTCAACTTGGAAGGAAGTAAAAAAAAGAATATCACTTAAATGGAGAATACCTCAGAATTCTGTAGTCACAGAGCAATCTGGGTGTTTAATACAAAATAACAAGGTGTGGAGCTAGATGAACACAGCAGGCCAAGCAGCTCCACACCTTGTTATCTTGGATTCTCCAACATCTGCAGTTCCTATTATCTAGGTGTCTAATGTGTTAATCACAAAAAGTTAGTACACAGCTACAGCATATACTATAGAAGGCTATCCACTATTATCAGAGATATTGAACATAAAAGTAAAATGTTATGCTTTAGTTTTATAGGGCATTGGTGGAGACACAACTTGAATTCTGTGAACAGTCTCAGCCTCCTTTTTTAAAGAAGAATGTAAATGTATTTGAGGCAGCTCAGAGGATGTTTAGTAGATTGATACCTTATATGAATCACAGAATCAGAAAATTGTTACAGTGCAGCAGGAGGCCTTTCAGCCCACTGTGCCCACATGGTTCTATTAACTTGTGTGAATCTCCAGCCTTTTCCCTTTATCTCTACAGCTCATTTCTAGTGAAATAATGATCCAATGCCCTCTTGAATGCCTCAGCTTAACTTGCCTCCCCCATGTTTCAAGGCGGCACATTCCTGACTCTAACTACTTATTGCATGGAAGTTTTCTTTTTCTGATATCACCCTGGCTTTCTTTGCACTTCACTTTAATCTCATGCCCTCCTTTTAGGACCGGATCAGCTTCTTCCTGTGTATTCTGCCCAAACCATTCAGTATTGTGAAAATTTCTATCAAACCTCCTCTAAGTCTTAAATAAAAACAAAAGAACTGTAGTTGCTGGAATTCAGAAACAGAAACAGAAATTGCTGTAAAAAATTCAACAGGTCTCGCTGCATCTGTGGAGAGAAATCAGAGTTAACGTTTAAGGTCTAGTGGTCTTTCGTCAATCAGAACCGATGGTCGCTAGGAAAAAGTATTTTTTAATGCAGAAAATAGGGTAGGGGAGGGGGCAAGGAATAAATAAAAGAGGAGAGAGACCCTAAAGAAAGTGACCAGTTGGACAGGCAAATCAGCTCAATCAGCCTTGAATAATAAAAAGCTACTAATGCGGACCGTTAGTGGCTAACAATGTGTTGTGTATATTAACAGACTATACGATAACAAGGCCTAGTATATGGGGGTTGAGGTAACTTGTGCTCATGTGTCTCCTCCCTCCTCAGTACCCAAGTGCCTGGACACCCATTCCAGATGAAGCAGCGCTTTACCTGCACTTCACACAATCTAGTGTACTGCAGTCACTGCTCACAATGTGGTCTCCTTTATACTGGGGAAATGAAGTGACTGCTTTGCAGAACACTTACGCTTTATCTGCAGACGAAACCCTGAAATTCCCATGGCCTGCCACTTCAACACACCACCCTGTTCCCTGGCCAACATCTGTGTCTCAGGCTTGCTGCAGTGTTCCAGTGAAGCTCAGTGCAAGTCAGGAGGGCAGCACCTCATTCTCCACTTGGGAACTCTACAGCCTTCCAGATTCAATATCGAGTTCTATAATTTTAGATCTTGAGGCACCTTCCCCCATGTCCTTACCCCAACACCTACATACCTCACTCTATCTTCTGTAGAAAATCAACTTCTTCCTAGCTAAGAAATAGTAGGAACTGCAGATGCTGGAGAATCTGAGTTAACAAGGTGTAGAGCTGGATGAACACAGCAGCCCAAGAAGCATCAGAGAAGTTTTTCTGAAGAAGGGTCTAGGCTGGAAACGTCAGCTTTCCTGTTCCTCTAATGCTGCTTCTTCTGCTGTGTTCATCCAGCTCTATACCTTGTTATCTCTCTTCTTCCTAGCTAACATGAGTTCTGAGGAAAGGTCATTGGACCCGAAACATTAACTCTGATTTCTTTCCACAGATGCTGCCAGACCCTCTGAGCTGTTCCAGCAATTTCTGTTTTTGGACCTCTGAGTCTTCTCCCTAAGGATAACAGCAACAACTTATTCAATCTAACCCAACTGAAGCATTTCATTCTGGAACAATTATAAAGCACTTCTGCGCTCTTTCCAATACAATCACATCTTTCTGTGATGCCCTGCTCACAACTGTATACAATACTCCAGCTAAAGTTTAACAAGAGTCTTGTTTTAGTTCAATGTCACCTCCTTGCTCTTGTACTCAATGTATCTATTCATAGAGCTGAGAATACTGTATGCTTTATTAACTGTTCTCTCTACCTGTTCTACCACCTTTGATGGTCCGTGCATACATGCAACCAGGTTACTTTGCTTCTGCAGTCCAGTTAGAATTGTCCACAAGGAACTCAGTTTCAGCTCTGTTCAAGTGTAACCCACCTGGTAGCATCTTTCCCAGAGTCAGATCCATTGTCCCAAGAAATGATAACTCTCCCTTCTGCACCAACTTTCCAGTTAAGTATTCATCCGCCTAATCCTTCAATTTCTGTCCTCATGCGAATGAGGTACTGGGAGTAATCTGGAGATTACTGTATCCTTGGCCCTGCTTATTAACTTTCTACCTACCTCCCTAAATTCCGATTGCAGGACCACATCCTCCTTTCTGCCTAAATCACTGGTACCAACGTGGACCACAATATCTGGCTGTTCATCCTCCCCATGAGGAATGACCTGTAGCTACTCAGTGACCTTGACACCAGGGAGGCAACATACTACCCTGGAGTCACATTGATGGCCTCAGAAATGCCTGTCCAGTTTTAATGAGTGGGTTTCTTATGAGGATGTTTCACAGGCTGGGCTTGTTTCTATCAGAGTTTAGAAGACAGAGGGATAACTTGATCAAACTGTATAAGACCCTGAGTGGTCTTGACAGGGTGAACTTGGAAAGCATATTCCATCTTTGCATGAGTCCAAAACGAGGAGCTGCTAAACATAAATTAGGGTTCCCCTTGATGGACAGAGATGAGGACAATATTTCGTTTTTCTCAGTGGGCTGTATGACTTTGAAACTCTATTTTAGGAGACTGTGGAAGTGGGGTAATTGAATATATTTCATTCAGAGGTGGGTAGATTCTTGTATGTTGAGGAATCAAATCTTATCAGGACCGGATGAGAATGTGGCATTCTAAAAACAGACGGGCATGCTATGATTTTATTGAATAGCAGAGTAAGCTCAAGGAACCAAATGTCCTCCTTAAGCTTCTATTTTTTGTGCTCATATGCAACTTATGAAAATTTTGGCAGATCCATGCTACCACCTGAAACACATGGGAGTTTTGTTTTCCATATTTAGATTAGACTGCAACGGTTCCACACTTGTTGGAGCTCCCTGATCCAACTTCCTGTATAAAATCCACATTGTGCATGATGGGCAATACTACATGGTAGGTGAGCAGGACGGTAAGATTACTATTTGGTTATCTGCGCAAACAGCTCACACAGTTTCACTGGAAAACATGCTATAAACCTTGTATCAGAGACAATGGGAACTGCAGATGCTGCAGAATCCAAGATAACAAAGTGTGGAGCTGGATGAACACAGCAGGCCAAGCAGCATCTCAGGAGCACAAAAGCTGACGTTTCGGGCCTAGACACTTCATCAGAGAGGGGGGATGGGGAGAGGGTTCTGGAATAAATAGGGAGAGAGAGGGAGGCGGACCGAAGATGGGGAGAAAAGAAGATAGGTGGAGAGGAGAGTATAGGTGGGGAGGTAGGGAGAGGATAGGTCAGTCCAGGAAAGATGGACAGGTCAAGGAGGTGGGATGAGGTTAGTAGGTAGGAGATGGAGGTGCGGCTTGGGGTGGGAGGAAGGGATGGGTGAGAGGAAGAACAGGTTAGGGAGGCAGAGACAGGCTGGGCTGGTTTTGGGATGCAGTGGGGGGAGGGGAAGAGCTGGGCTGGTTGTGTGATGCAGTGGGGGCAGGGGACGAACTGGGCTGGTTGTGGGATGCGGTGGGGGAAGGGGAGATTTTGAAGCTGGTGAAGTCCACATTGATACCATTGGGCTACTGGGTTCCCAAGCAGAATATGAGTTGCTATTCCTGCAAACTTCGGGTGGCATCATTGTGGCACTCCAGGAGGCCCATGATGGACATGTCATCTGAAGAATGGGAGGGGGAGTGGAAATGGTCCGCGACTGGGAGGTGCAGTTGTTTATTGCGAACCGAGTGGAGGTGTTCTGCAAAGCGGTCCCCAAGCCTCTGCCTGGTTTCCCCAATGTAGATGAAGCCACACCGGGTACAATGGATACAATATACCACATTGGCAGATGTGCAGGTGAACCTCTGCTTGATATGGAAAGTCATCTTGGGGCCTGGGATGGGGTGAGGGAGGAGGTGTGGGGGCAAGTGTAGCACTTCCTGTGGTTGCAGGGGAAGATGCTGGGTGTGGTGGGGTTGGAGGGCAGTGTGGAGTGAACAAGGGAGTCACGGAGAGAGTGGTCTCTCCGGAAGGCAGACAAGGGTGGGGATGGAAAAATGTCTTGGGTGGTGGGGTCGGATTGTAGATAGCGGAAGTGTTGGAGGATGATGCATTGTATCCGGAGTTTGGTAGGGTGGTATGTGAGAACGAGGGGGATCCTCTTTGGGCGGTTGTGGCGGGGGCGGGGTGTGAGGCAAGTGTAGTGGGAAATGCGGGAGACGCGGTCAAGGGCGTTCTTAACCACTGTGGGGGGAAAGTTGCGGTCCTTGAAGAACTTGGACATCTGGGATGTGCGGGAGTGGAATGCCTCATCCTGGGAGCAGATGCGGCAGAGGCGGAGGAATTGGGAATAGGGGATGGAATTTTTGCAGGAGGGTGGGCGGGAGAAGGTGTATACTAGGTAGCTGTGGGAGTCAGTGGGCTTGAAATGGACATCAGTAACTAGCTGGTTGCCTGAGATGAAGACTGAGAGGTCCAGGAAGGTGAGGGATGTGTTGGAGATGGCCCAGGTGAACTTGAGGTTGGGGTGGAAGGTGTTGGTGAAGTGGATGAACTGTTCGAGCTCCTCTGGGGAGCAAGAGGCGGCGCCGATACAGTCATCAATTGAACGGAGGAAGAGGTGGGGTTTTGGGCCTGTGTAGGTGCGGAAGACGGACTGTTCCATTCCCCTCTCTGATGAAGGGTCTAGGCCCGAAACGTCAGCTTTTGTGCTCCTGAGATGCTGCTTGGCCTGCTGTGTTCATCCAGCTCCACACTTTGTTATCTATTCTATAAGCCTCAGTGGTTCAATAAACAAGTCTCGAATTATAAATAAATGAAATGACCTCTCCATTGGCCAAATTGTTAAATGCACAATTCATTTTTGTACTGAGCTATTCAGACCAGAAATGTCCCCCAGTTGACAGTCTGCAGTTAGCTATTTGATCTTAACCAGGCTATAGCTGTGGCACTATAATTGAACCCTCTGTTGCTAACAACCTTACACAAAAAGAGATATAATAAAGAAAATTCTACAAGCAGAGTACTGCTAGATACTGGTGACACTAAATGATCTTTTATTGCTATGTAGCTTTGGATCAATTATCCAATAATGTCTGAGGAAGGTGCATGTGTATGGTTACTGACCACACACATGTTGGACCTGAACTGTGAAGAATCCACCTGTCTCACATACCAAAGGGTAGCTGATGCCCATGTCCCTGTATGTTATCATAAGTCTGTCTTATGAAAATGAGAGATAATTGGAAGGAAGAAATTTTTCTTCAAAAATTGTTTAATAGCACTCATTTACAGCCTGCCTAAAGTTTTTCAAAGTCATACAGTTGCTAGTTTGTGAACTTAGAAATAAATAGGTAAATAAAGAATTGGTTTGTGGGGTCTCTATGATAAAAAAGATTTTCTTAGTTGGAATATGGAAGGCAGATTCTTATTACAACAGCGTACCACTGCAGTAATACATTTTATGAAGAATGGAAACTCTCTTTACAGTAATGTGATATCAGTGAACTGAAGTAAAATAAGTGTAAGAAATTTTTCACAGTTAACATAATAACCGTTATAAGGCAATGTTTTAAAGATTAAACAAGGCTGGGCACAAGGATGATGCACTCAAAGTATGTTCCAAGATCAAGCCTTTTTACAATATGTTTGAAGTACAAAGAACTTAACATAAGCAGCTTTTTTTCAGTCAGCAGAGGCTAATCTTTTCCGCAGAGGGTTTCATGGATTCAGACTCCAGCAGCTTGAGCTGACATTTATTTGAAATGCTCACTTGTCTATTTTTGCCCCTTTTCACAAGATCTTTAGTTCTGGGATATACAAAAATCTAACCATCATCACATTCAGGTATCTTGAAAGAATCTAGGACGTCTTTGATCTCTTCCTTATCCATTTTTAATATAAAGTCGCTTTGGGGTCCCTGGTGAACACACAGAAGGAGGAACAGTGCTCAACTGCTTCATTGAAAAACCCTTTCTGCACAGCATTTTCATTGTCCAGCGTAGCATGTTCAGAGGATTAGCAATGTAATCATAAAGTATGACATTTGAGTTGGATTTTTCTTGATGGTATTGGAGGCATTATATTTCATCTTTTCTGGTCATTTGTTGGAGCTTTTGTTGACAGTGTATAACTTAAAATGTATCCATCACAGGACTTATATTTTACAGCCGGTTCCATTTTGCCTTTCAAAATCTTTGTAAGATAACAGGATAGTAAACTAATCATTTGTGGCTAATTTACTTCTTCAAGAGCTGTTCAGATAAATGGAAGTGTGGTCCAATTCTATAGAAAAACTTTGAAATTGAAAGAAACTGGAAAATGTGAGGAAGAATTACCTCCAGCAATATATTGCAATCACCTCATCCTGATTTAGTTTTACAACTGAAAACAATTTTCCACATAATTTGTTCATGAGACACACAAGCAATAGTATTCACAATCGTGTTAAAAGGCCAGTTTCTGCTAACAGAAAAGTAGTCAGCATAGTTTTCGTTCTGCGCTGCTGTTATAATTTGTGCTAAGTTAAAGAATGGCACAGTAGATTTTAACAAAGAAAAAGTCCGCACGCTTTCCAAATGAAGCCCACGTCAAGCATCAAACTGGATTATTTCTAAATGAAAGATGCAGGAACAGATTTGGGGCCTCTTGTCTTTCAAAAGGATGGTGTTGTATTTAGAAAATGCCCCTATCTTCCCACAGCTAGTTAGTTTACAACACAAGCACTTGTACTGGGTCAAGCCAGAAAGGTTCACAGTCTCATTGAGCTGCAGCAGTGCTACCCTCATACTAATTGGACCCAATCAAAACCAGGCTGTAAACAGACTCTGAATCATGAATGCTCGTTAAAATGTCAATGGTGTGTACTTTACGTCAGTATGAAGTCCTATCACACACTGAGGAGGTAGTACCTTATGCAAAGTGGTGAGAAAGAACAAAGCCTTTCCTAAGAGAATTAATTATGACAAATCTAAACCTGTACAATTCCTGCCTCAAGTTTTGAAAAATGCAGTAAAGATTTAATTCTCAAGTGTAAGTAGTCTACTTTTTTTTTCAAATGGATATTGCAAAGACAGAAAGAAAAAGCTTGGCAGCTATTTGCCAAAATTGTAAGTGGGCTGAGGTCACAGGGGAGCAGAGTAAAGTCTGACACAAAACATGTGCATTCATATTTTACATCTGTTGCAATCCCCATATGTACACATCATCGATCATTAGTACTTCAACTGAGACAAATCTCCAAAGCTTTGAGGATTTGAAAGGAAATATGTCCCTTTGAGATCGCCATAAACCCTCAGCTCTCTATAATTAGTGCAAAGAAGACTATAGCTCCTATTTATGGCTCTAGCATGTGTTACTGCCCATTTGTTTATGTGAAGCTGTCTGTGTGAAAGGGACTGGCAGTCATTAGTTCTAGAAATATTAATAATGGGGTTTGGAGAGGAGTTTAGTATTTCCAATAATTCAACTGGTAAATGTACTGTTAGAGTGGATGCACTTCAGGAGGGTTAAAAGGTTCAATCCTGAGACTGCGCAAAGTCATTTTTTTTCACAATTGGATAAGGTTACAACTGATTTACTTGCTACCTGCACATTCTAGAAATCCTATCAACCTGGATTCAGCTAGAACCACTTACATCGAATAAGGTGAATTCGCAAACAGGCCAACTTAAATTTTTCCTTTAAGTTGTAACATTGTGCATTATAATTAATGCAGCTGAAAGTGGGCTAATCACCAAAAAAAAAGCATTTTAAGAGCTTCTTGTTCTTCGTTTGTGAATGGCCTGATTTAAAATCACTGAAAAATTGCATAACAGAAGAGTACTGTGCCATTACTTTGGTCCACACTGGACATCCTTTCAGTAAATGCTTTTAGAAATGCAAGAACATAGGAGCAGGAGTAGCCCATTCAGTCCATTGAACCTGCTATTCTAGACCACTATTCTAGACCATGCCTGATTACCCCCTCAATGCCACATTCCTGTATTATCACCGTAATCTTTAATACCAATTAGACTCCAAAAATCTACCAACTTCTGGCTTGAAGATGCTTCAGCTTCCATAGTCCTTTATGCAAAAGAAGTCCAATGATTTGCCCCTTTCAGAATGAAGAAATTCCTCTGTATCTCAGTATTAAAAGGCCTTCCCTTATTCTGAAATTATGTCCCCTAGTTTGAAAGTCACCAAGCAAGGGCAATATCCTAGCCATATCCACCATGATGCTTGCTTACTGTTGCCTAATAGCACCGGAACCCAGGTTCAATTCCAGCCTTGAGTGACTGTGTGGAGCCTGCACATTCTCCCTGTGACTGTGTGGGTTTCTGCCGTGCATTCCAGTTTCATTTCCTAGTCCAGAGATGAACAGATTGGCCACACTAAATTGCCCTGTAGTGCCCAGGGATGTGCAGGCTTAGGTGGGTTAGCCATGGTAAAATTGGGGTTACAGCAACAGGGTGAAGGGGGTTGATCTTTAATGGGGTGAATGGCCTCTATCTGCATTGTAGGGATTCTACGATTCTATGCTGTAAGAATCTTACAACTTAC
Source organism: Stegostoma tigrinum (assembly GCF_030684315.1). NCBI lineage: Eukaryota > Metazoa > Chordata > Chondrichthyes > Orectolobiformes > Stegostomatidae > Stegostoma > Stegostoma tigrinum. The sequence continues at coordinate 75,946,083 of NC_081356.1, forward strand.
AATGAGATCACCTCTCTTTCTTTGAAACTCGAGGGAACGCAGACCCAGTTTCCTCGATCTTTCTATCAGCACCTGTATGAGGAATGCAAAAGAGCCTTCCCTAACTATTTCTGAAGAAGGGTCAAGACCCGAAATGTCAGCTTTCCTGCTCCTCTGATGTTGCTTGGCCTGCTGTGTTCCTCCAGGCCTACACCTTGTTATCTCAACAGTCACTTGCAATTGTGATTGGCTTTTGTGGATGGGAATTGATTCGGGTGAACAGAATCTGGAGTCACAGCAAAACTGAAAATCTTCAACAGAGATGTCTTGCCGAATAATGGACGAAAGTTTTATATTTCACAAACTTTTGCGGTGCAACTTTAATACATAAATGGGTGAAACTCTATTCTCAACTGTCTAAAATGGTTCTTTCAGTAGCATTCAATTAATTGGCTACAAACAAATTTGAGGAACCAGTCTGAATGCCTAAATAACCACTGAACCCCAGGCCCTGTGCATGCATAGACTGAGATGCAGACATCAAGTGGCTGTGACAGGCTTCAGGGTGAATCACTGTGTGCATTGCTGATGTCACCACTTCTATGTGCAGTAATAACTGTGCCAACTTACCTGCAGATTTCCCCACATTTATTTCGTCAGTTTTTAAAAGCAATGGCCAAGTCCCACACAACCTCCTTTTGCTCTCCCTATTGGCTCCTCATGCTGATTCAGTCTGGACCAGGGCACACGTCATGCCACCTATTTTGTTCCTTTGTGATACGTGATTTCTCTCCTTGCAAAAAATGTAAATAAGTCATCTTATGGCAAAGCCTCAGTAAATACTCACTGCTACATTGCTTTTTTGCTTTCTTTTTATTCTTTAGTTGTACATGAGCATATCTGACTCACCAATATTTATTGCTCATCTTCAGTTGTTCTTGAGAAGGTGGTGCTAAGCTGCCTTCTTGAATTGCTGCAGTCCATGTGCTGTAGGGAGACCTACAATACCTTTAGGGAGGGAATTACAGAATTTTGATCCAGAGACAGTGAAGGAATGTTGATAAATTTCCATATCAGGATGGTGAGTGCCTTGGAGGGGAATTGCAGATGGTGGTGTTCCTGTCTGGAATTAATCTCCAGGATTCCACCCATATAACTTGGCAAAAAAAAACCTTGGGGTCATTAAAATAATTGTCAGTTTTCCATTGCATTCGATAAACTTTCACTTCCATATAACAACAGCCATGATAAACATTTCTGTACCTACTGAATGGTGCCAAATTCAAAATTGACACTGATTTATTTCTCCAATATAAACATTTTTGAGTTTCAAAAGTCAATGTGCATTGTCCATGTGCACATCCTAAAAAAAACATTGGAGATGGTAGCCTAGAAATTGTGCAACTAATCTTAACCCACATGAAATTCCCACACATATTAGAATGGATATTCCGATTCACCAGTTTTATTCCCTCCAAATTATCTCGTAAATTCCAGCAAAGATGGGACATTTGGAAGATGCATCCATCCTGCACTGAAGAAGATCTGCCAATTTAAAAACAAATTGGGCATTTTGGAAGAGAACAGGTGGATATTTAAGGACCAGCATGGACATGATGGGCTGAAGGGTCTTTTCCTGAGCTGTAAAAACTCTAAGACTCTATGGTTCTGATTAATCAAAGGCTAATAACACAGCTCCCAACTCTAAGCTGTGAGTATGATTTACCAAATCAAGGATCTGACAGTTCACAAGCTTTTGTATTGCTGCCTTGACTGGAGAAAACTGAATTTTGTTTCCTGCTGTGTTTCAAAGAAAAGACTCTGCAAACTGTCTTTCTGTAGTTTCGGGCAGGGAGATATGTTATCTTCGTATGCCCTTCTCTCATGGTATCTTCATTATGTGAATCCCCATGGAAACCTATGTGTAGGCTTTTCTCAAGGAGGAAGAATAGGAGCGAGATGAAGAAGAAATGGCAAGATGCAGAATGAGTAATAAGACCACCAACCAGGGAGGATTTGTCCCCAGAGTGAACAAGCAATTTCCTGGTACTGAACCGGCCCATTTAAAAATGTTTGAACAATTAGCAGTCTGTTTGGTAACTGAAATCCATTGTAAACTGAGATCCATGAATCCTCTCAGACTCAAAACACACACACACAGAAGAAATTTCCTTTAGAACATATCACAGTCTGCTTTCATATGTTTTCACATGTTACTGGCTCAAGGATTATAAAGTGGCTTGTGCTGTGATTCTTGTTATAACACTGGGATGAAATGGCTATCTACAGTGAGTGCCTCGTAGCAGATGTCACATGAGTGTAGCAAACCACGAAGCTCATTTGTTCCAGCATTGCAATTAAATCAAACACCCCTATTTCAACTATAAAAAGAATTACATGTTCTATCATTTGCACTAAGAGTTTTCTCAGTTATTAGCTATGCGCAGAACTATTTTCCTGTATTAACAATTCATTATTCCAATCAGTCTTTATATATGCATTGTGCACATAATTTTCCAATCATTCTAGTTCCTTAATGGTATGTTTGAGCATTGTAATTGATTGCTCGTTTGACTGTTCATCTGCATGATGTTCCTTCTCTCGGTTGTCTCAATTGTGTGTTCTTGTTGCAGTAACTATTGTTCTGTTTGCATGACTGAGGTGTTGATCTGTGATTTAAGCAGTGTTAAGTTCAGTGTTAACTTCACTCTGAGGACCACAGGAGCTTGTCATAATGCTTAGAAGTGACTGAAATATGCATTCAGCATTTCTATAATTCAACCAGAAGTCATTGAACTCAACTGATATAACTCCCAGTGATCAGAGTAATTGTGAAGAAAAGTAATTATTTCCTCCAAGAGTAAAGAATGTTTACACCAAACTTTATTCATAGTACGTCTGGGATGTCATGCATCATTAGTGGCTCTCCAGACTGCTTTGCTTGATACATATTACCTGTACTTGCTCATGTGATCCTCAATCTTTTTTCTCATGTCTGGCTAGTAAAGTGCCTCTTTTGATTTCTTCAGACTCTACTTAATTCCTTGGTGGCCTTTGTGGATGTGTTTTAGTACACTTCCTCATTAAGCTTGAAAGATAGTGACTCCATTTCCTTTCTCCAATATTTTATCTTGGTCTATTAATTCATTGTATGTCAAATAAGTTCTTGAGACCAGTGGAGTATCTTTGATGACTAAATGATGTAGAAGCAAGCCGAGCATGTCTGTTCTGCCATTCAGTGAAACCATGGCTGATCTGATAATCCTCAACTCTATATTTCTGCTTTATCCCTATCACCCTTGATTCCCTCACTGATTAAATTATTTATCATCTCAACCTTGAAAATACTTAATAGTGTGGCCTTTACAGGCATCTACGATGAAGATTTCCACAGATTCTCTACCTTCTGAGAGAAGAAATTCCTCTTGATTTCTGTCTTAAATTACATAATAGTTTTAGTGCAAACGTTTTTTGTTTGGATTGATTGTATAAAAGGCAAGAGTGGGCAATGGACTGCTGGAAAATGAGGCTGATGAAGTAGTAATGGGAAACAAAGAAATAGCAGAAGAACTGATAATTAACTTTATGTCACTTTTACCATGGAAGACTCTAGCAGCCTACCAGAACTTCAAGAGAGTCAGGAGGGAGCAGTGAGTGTAGTGGCTATCATTAAGGAGAAGGTGAGGGGGAAGCTGAGAAGTCTGAAAGTGGATAAATCACTTGGGACAGACGGACCATACCCCAGATGTCTGAAGGAGGTAACTGAAGAGATTGTAGGGGCATTGTGGTGATCTTTCAGGAATGACTGGAGCCAGATGTGTGCCAGAAAAATATGCCTGTTTAAAAACAGAGGGAGGTAAAAGACAGGAAACTATAGGGCAATTAGTTTGGCCTCAGTCATTGGTAAGATTTTAGAGTCCATTATTAAGGATGAGATCGCAGGGTAGTTGGAAGTGTATGGCACAATGGAGCTGAGAGAGCACAACTCTGTCAAGGGAAGGTCATGCCTGACAAATCTGTTTGATTTCTTTGAGGAGGCAATGAGCAAGTCAGACAAAGGAGAGCCAGTGATCATGATCTAATTAGATTTCCAAAGGCTTTTGACACGAGGCTGCCAAATAAGGTAAGAGCCCATGCTGTTGGGGTAAGGTATTAACATGGTTAGAGAATTGGCTGACTGGTGGAAAGCAGAGAGTGGGGATAAAGGGGTCTTTTTCAGGATAGCAGCTGATGACTACTGGAATAGAGAGATAGCAAGAACTGCAGATGCTGGAGTCAGAGATAACAAAATGTGCAGCTGGAGGAACACATCAGGTCAGACAGCTTCAGAGGAGCAGGAAAGCTGATGCTTTGGATTAGGAACTTTCTTCAGATGGCTACTGGAATTCTGCAAGCATCAGTGTTGGGCCCACAACATTCACATTATAGGTTGACAATCTGGGACAAAGGGATTGATGACATTGTGGCTAAATTAGCAGATGACACAAAGGTAGCTGGAGAGGGATGTAGTGTTGAGCAAGCAGGAAGGCTACAGAAGACTTTGACAGGCTAGGAGATGAATAAGGAAGTGTCAGATGGAATATGATGTCGGGAAGTGCGACTTTGGTAGGAAGATTAGAAGCATAGACCATTTTCTAAATGGGGAGAGACTTCAGAAATCTGAAGCACAAAGGGACTTAGGAGTACTAGGCCAGGGCTGTCTTAAAGTTAACATTCAGGTTCAATTTACAAATGTAATGTTATCATTCATTTCAAGAGATCTAGAATGCAAGAAGAGAGATACACTGCTGAGGCGGTATAAGGCTACCTTTGAGATATTTTGAACAGTTTTGGGCTCTATATTTAAGGAAGGAGGTATTGATATTGGAGGGGCCCAGAGGAATTTTACAAGAATAATTCTGGGGATGAATGGCTTGTCATATGGGGAGCGGTTGAGGACGCTGTGTCTATCGTAAACAGAGAATGGATTAGGGGGATCTGATTGAAACATACAGAATTTTGAGAGGCCTGAACAGAATGCACATGGAGAAGATGTATCCACCATTAGGAGAGACTAGGCCATGACAACACTGTGTCTGAGTGAGGGTTGACCCTTCAGAACTGAGATCAGGAGGAATATCTTCAACTAGATGATGCTGAATCTGTAGAACTCACTGACACAGAAAGCTATGGAGGCCAAGTCATTGAGTACATTTAAGACAGAGATAAATAGGTTCTTGATGAGTAAGGGGATCAAGGATTACAGGAAGAAGGCATGAGAATAGGGTTGAGAAACTTCATAGCCATGATTGAATGATGGAGCAGACCTGATGGGCCATATGGCCTATTCCTGTTCCCAAACCGTATGATCTTAAATGTGCTAACCATTATTCTAAGATTATGCTCTCTGGTCCTAGACTCTCCCACAAAGGAAAATACCTTTCTGCATTTACCCCATTCATTCCTCGAAGAATCTTGTAGGTTTTGATAAGGTAGGTACAAGCCCATCCTACTTGACTGCAGCTGTTTAGAAAACGCCTTCATACTCAACATCAATCTAGTGAACATTCTGTGGGCTGCCTCTACTGCCTGTATACCTTTCCTTAAAAGAAGCCTAAAATTGTTCATGGTATTCTAGCTGCTGGCCTGGCTCATGCCTATATAGTCTCAGCAAGGCTTCCCTATATTTATATTCCATTCCCTTTGAAATTATGCATAACATTCCATTTGCCTCCCCTGCTACCTGCTGAACTTGGATGCCAGCTTTTTATCACTCATGGACAAGGATCCCCATGATCTCTCTGTGTTGTAGCATTCTGCAGTCTCTATTTAAATAGTACTCAGCTCTTCTAAAGTGTATAATCTACCATTTTTCCACATTATATTCCATCTGTAAATATTTGCTCACTCACTAAACTTAGCTATATATTTCTCTAGGCTTTGTGTCACCCTTACTACTTGCCTTCCAATCTATTTTTGTTTCATCTGCAAATTTGTTCATAGCACATACATTTCTATCATTCAGATCATTGAAATATATTGTAAATAACTGTTTCCCCATCACAATTCCCTGTGGCATTCCACTAGGTACAAATTTCCATCACGAAAATATTCCATTTATCTCCATACTCTGTCTTCCATCAGCCAGTCTTCTATTCATGCCAACACACTTTCCCCAACATCATGGGCTCTTATTAAGTAGTCTAGTGCATGGTACCTTATCAAACGCCTTTTGAAAATCTAAACATATTACTTCTACTGGTTCCCCTTGTTACCTTCCTTGATACTTCCTAAAAGAACTCTAATAAATTTTTCAGACATGATTTTTCCTTTTGACTAAGGGTATTGCATTGGCACTTTTCCATCTCAGAAATAGAATCAGAATGACAACAGTGTGGAAACAGACCATTCAGCCCAATAAATCCACACCATCTCTCTGAAGAGCATCCCACCCAAATCATTCCCCTACCCTTGTATTTCCCCATGTCTAACCTAAACATCTCTGGAAACTACATGACCAATCTGCCTAGACTGCACATCTTTGGACTTTGGGAAGAAACCCACACCTGGAGGAAACCCACACAGAAGCAGGTAGAATGCACAAACTCCACACAGATGGTTGTCCAAGGGTGGGATCAAACCAGGGTCCCTGTGAGGCAGCAGTGCTAACCACTGAGCCACCTTGCTGCCCAATCTTCCAGGATCTTTCCAAAATCTAAGGAATCTTGGAAAATCACTACCGGTGCATCCGTTATTTCTGTAGATATTTCCTTTAGTATTGGAAGTTAATAATAAGTTAACATAAGCTTAAGTAAAATTGCATTTGAAACCTAGGCTTTAATTTAGGATGATTCACCATTTGTTTAAAACATTGTTGAACAGTATTTAGGCATGTTTTGAATTAAGTTTTTGTCCATCTCAATTATCCAAAAATTAGCATCATACTCAACCAACAATAAAGTCCAACTAACAATTAGTTTAAAATGCACCCCCCATTCCAACTTTCTGTCTTCTATTCAGTAGGCAATTCTCAATCCTAGCTAATATACTCCTTCCAATCCTGCGGGCTTGCATCTTATTAAGTAGAATACCATGGGATCCAAGAGCATGTGCTTAATGATCTATCAAGTCATTTCATAAATTAAGTGACCTCCCTGCATTCCTTCAGAGAGCAAACAAAAAAAGGCCCTAGCCTGTTTGGTTTTTTATGGTTTTTAATGTAGATCCAACAAATTAAATGTATATTTGTGTTTTCACAATATTTTCAACCTACGGCAAACTTTCTACCCATTGAATAATCCTCTGGGATCTCCAATCTACACCTGTATGACTAGAACAGGCAAATTAGGCCATGTGTAATGATGACTCATATTGTTGGCTTTACTTTGTGACATTTTTCTTATGCTTAGAGTCAAAAGATGTCCAGAGCAAACTTTCATTTCCTTGATGATTTCAGTCCATACTTATGTTATTATTTATTGCATCAGATGAAGAATTGCACCATGGTGAATTGTTTTCTTTATTTGAACAATGTGCTTTCCTTTCATATTCAAAATCTCTGCTCATTTGATGACTTCTGGATTATGGAAGTTGGATGCAAATTGACTCATGTTGAATCTGGTAAATTTCACTTTGTTGTAGGATTGTCTACTTTGTGGAGCACACTGCTCTCAACAGCATCTCAGTAATGTACATTTGCATTCCTTACTGCTAGATTGTATGTCTGTAAGCTGACTAACATTCTTTGCAGATACTTTGACATTGATAGTAGCAGGTTGAGGAAAAATGTCTTCTGGTCAAATAGGTGTTGATGAAAATATTGACATGCAAAGACAATAGCCAGGCACTCTTTCTCAATATAAGCATAGTGTTGTTTGGTTTGCATAAATGCGTCAGATACAGATGTTGTCCTTGTTGCATAGGTAATGTTCAAAGTTCTGTTTTTCTCGCATTATGTTGCAAGGTGACAGCATCATTAATGTCAGAATACTCATCACTCATAATGCCAATACCAGTTGCTTCTCAACAGCAGTGAATTTGTGTAATCATTCACACTCCAACAACAAATTGGGCATAAAACTTTCCAAAGTAGTTCACAAATCCAATAAATGATTGTATTGCTTTTGCACCCATTTGTCACAACATCACTGTGACAGCTCCATCTTTTTAGGATCTGGGTAAAGACATCTTGTTATCAGTACGAGACCTGTGTGATCTTGTGCAGCTTCAGGTTCTCTGGCAAACTCTGTCTAGCAGTCACATTAGATTAGAAGAGCTTTTTCCACTGTGTCTCCACATGCATAAACCATTCTGGGAAACTCACTGACCATTTAACGTTATCTGTGTTGATCCTCTCCTGCAGCTATGGAAATGCCAAATGGCACATACAACCATCTGCGTCTCTTGAAAGGTGTCCAGAACGCAATAAGAATATTGTTGTTGTCATCCAGCTTTGCTTGCCAGTAGCCATTTTTGCGTCAAAGGTAGGAATTATATTTGCCTTGGAATATTGAGGAAATATTTTTTCAGTGCTTAGCATGGAGTAGTGGGACATGTTCAGAGCTTTATTTAGGTCATGTTGGCTAATACATACTCTCAATTTTCCAAGTTGTACTACTGCCATAGTAGGTGTTAGCACTTTTTTGATTGTTCCTTCTCTTCCAGCTGTTCTGAAATAACAACGTGTGGAGCTGGATGAACACAGCAGGCCAAGCAGCATCAGAGGAGCAGAAAGGCTGATGTTTTCAACTTTCCTGCCCCTCTGATGCTGCTCGGCCTGCTGTGTTCATCAAGCTCTACACCATGTTATCTCAGATTCTCCAGCATCAGCAGCTCCTACTACCCCTTTCCAGCTCTTCTGTCTTGTTTTTCATTCTGGACTTAATAGTAACCGGAACATCCCTGAGCAGAAGCTGAATTGATCTTATGTGGTTATCTACATCGAGATAATGTTCTCTAGGAAGACTTCCCAAACCTGTAAATATATTATCATCCTCCTTTTAGGATCTGTTATCTGCTCTGTGGTCTAATGTATTGTGACAAGTAATAAATCTCTTCTGGCACATTGACAGTTACCAATTCAGACTTTAGACTGTTCTGTTTGAGAAAAGTAGGTTTGCTACTGTCTACAGTCTGGAACTCCAGATCTTCAATCTTTTTTGCATTGAGCTCGGAGACTAAATTGTCCTCTTGGCATGATTGTGATGCCATTATATAGCCTTAACATTATTTTTGAGAGCTTCATTTTTGGATTGATATGTTGAGGTACTTCACACAGGTCTGTGAAGGTCACAATGCAACATTCACAGGCAGTTATCTGACACCAATTACCTCTCAACATGTTTGAGCTAACCTGTTGGATGGTTTTTTGTGATTCATCAAAATTGCCAGCTGATATCTCTCCAGTGGCCATGGATGTCTCATTCTAGCTGAATCCAAATATTTCAGTGCAAATTGATTCAGCTTCTTGCAATGAGAATATCACTTTCCTATACTGGACATGCTTTCTTTTCTCTTCTATGATATCCTCTTCAGTACTTGCCTCCTACTCTTTGTCTGTGATCTGCCTGTCCATTTAGTGTAGACTATCTATCAGCATAGTAAAAAGCCTGACCTGTTTTTCCATAAATATGTTCTAGGTGTTGGTTTGGAACATTAGCACTCCTAAACCTGAGATTAAGTTTCTTCTCTGACTAAGTCAATCTTATCTTTAATAAAATCATAAGTTACTTTCTCAAATTTGCAAGATTCTATGAACTGTGTTAAAGCAGTTACATATTGATCAATGGACAGTGCCACCCAATATGATGCAGGGCATTCTCACTGTAAAGATCGTGTGTTCATCATTCTCACCAATTCAGGCAGATTGGTGGGAATGGGGTCAAGCATGTTGTTCCCTGTTGCTGGTTCTCTCCTTCTTGCTAGCAGCAATGGCCTTAGGACTCAACCAGCTTGTTCAGGAACTGTGATAATAAAATGTGAGGCTGGATGAACACAGCAGGCCAAGCAGCATCTCAGGAGCACAAAAGCTGACGTTTCGGGCCTAGACCCTTCATCAGAGAGGGGGATGGGGGGAGGGAACTGGAATAAATAGGGAGAGAGGGGGAGGCGGACCGAAGATGGAGAGTAAAGAAGATAGGTGGAGAGAGTGTAGGTGGGGAGGTAGGGAGGGGATAGGTCAGTCCAGGGAAGACGGACAGGTCAAGGAGGTGGGATGAGGTTAGTAGGTAGCTGGGGGTGCGGCTTGGGGTGGGAGGAAGGGATGGGTGAGAGGAAGAACCTGTTAGGGAGGCAGAGACAGGTTGGACTGGTTTTGGGATGCAGTGGGTGGGGGGGAAGAGCTGGGCTGGTTGTGTGGTGCAGTGGGGTTTGAACTGGGCTGGTTTAGGGATGCAGTAGGGGAAGGGGAGACTCCCTTGTTCGCTCCACACTGCCCTCCAACCCCACCACACCCGGCACCTTCCCCTGCAACCGCAGGAAATGCTACACTTGTCCCCACACCTCCTCCCTCACCCCCATCCCAGGCCCCAAGATGACATTCCACATTAAGCAGAGGTTCACCTGCACATCTGCCAATGTGGTATACTGCATCCACTGTACCCGGTGCGGCTTCCTCTACATTGGGGAAACCAAGCGGAGGCTTGGGGACCGCTTTGCAGAACACCTCCGCTCAGTTCGCAACAAACAACTGCACCTCCCAGTCGCAAACCATTTCCACTCCCCCTCCCATTCTCTTGATGACATGTCCATCATGGGCCTCCTGCACTGCCACAATGATGCCACCCGAAGGTTGCAGGAACAGCAACTCATATTCCGCCTGGGAACCCTGCAGCCATATGGTATCAATGTGGACTTCACCAGTTTCAAAATCTCCCCTTCCCCTACCGCATCCCTAAACCAGCCCAGTTCATCCCCTCCCCCCACTGCACCACACAACCAGCCCAGCTCTTCCCCCCCACCTACTGCATCTCAAAACCAGTCCAACCTGTCTCTGCCTCCCTAACAGGTTCTTCCTCTCACCCATCCCTTCCTCCCACCCCAAGCCGCACCCCCAGCTACCTACTAACCTCATCCCACCTCCTTGACCTGTCCGTCTTCCCTGGGCTGACCTATCCCCTCCCTACCTCCCCACCTACACTCTCTCCACCTATCTTCTTTACTCTCCATCTTCGGTCCGCCTCCCCCTTTCTCCCTATTTATTCCAGTTCCCTCCCCCCATCCCCCTCTCTGATGAAGGGTCTAGGCCCGAAACGTCAGCTTTTGTGCTCCTGAGATGCTGCTTGGCCTGCTGTGTTCATCCAGCCTCACATTTTATTATCTTGGAATCTCCAGCATCTGCAGTTCCCATTATCTCTGTTCAGGAACTGTACTGTGAACACACTCTTTTCCTTATCATTCATGAGATGTGAGCATTGCCAGCAAGGCCACCATTTATTGCCCACCCAATGCCTCTTAGGATGGAAGTCGTGACCCACTTCATTGAACCTCTAGACTCTATGTGGTGTGAGTACAGCCACTGTTCTGCTGGGCTCAGTGATCTGGGATTCTGATCCATCAACAGTGATATATTTCCAAGTCAGGATAACATGTAACTTGGGTGGGGATGCATTATTCAGAGAAGAACCCAAATGAGGAATTTGTTAGCTGGGTTAACTTGGCCAAACCAATTTTACCATCCATGCCAGTTACTATTTTTTGTTTTATGTATACAACTATGAATGTTATGTAAAACTATTTATGTTTTGTGCTGAGAGAGTAACTGTTGTGGGATTTGCCTCCAGCAGAGTATATTACCTGATATAGCAATGCTTATGTCATTACTTGTAACCTAAGAAACTAGGAGTTGATAAAATGATATTGAAGATTCCAACAAGTGTTCATTCCAGCTCGCTAATGTATACAATATTACATTCACCCACAAATCAATGTCGAGGCTAACATAAAACTGCTCATTTACAGCAGAGCAGCATGCTTTCTGTAGTGTGTCATGATCCTTGTTAAGATGGAGTATGTGATTTTTACACTCTTTGATCACTTACTATCACACAATGATAATATCATGAGCATATCTCTTAAGATACTTAAAACTATTGGCATGCCGACCATGAAACACAACACAACACTGAATTTGCCTCAATTCTTTAAAATCATGGCCCCTAATTAGACACATAGACTACATAGACTATTTTTCTTTACTACTTCCAATATTTACCAGAATAGCTAAGTACAATTAAATGCATCCTCATTGTGCACCATCTATGTATAAATTGACAGCTTCCTACTGAGAACCATTTCCAAAGGGATCATCAGTTTGTTATAAATGTTCAGTACAATATTTGTGAAGTGATTCTTGGCATCAGTAGAATGTCCCTGGCAGGTGTATCCTAAAACTATGTGGGAAGTTAGGGAAGTCACTGTTGGGTCCCTTGTTGAGATATTTACATCATCAACAACCAGACGTGAGGCGCTGCAAGAGTGGAGGTTGGCTAACATGTTGCAACTATTTAAAAATGGTGGTAAAGAAAAGCCAGGGAACTATGGACTGGTGAGTCAGACATCAGTGGTGGGCAAATTGTTGGAAAGAATCCTGAGGGGTAGGAATTACATGTATTTGGAAGTGCAGGGGCTGATTAGGGATAGTCAACATGGCCTTGTGTGTGGGAAATCATGTCTCACTAACTTGATTGAGTTTTTTGAGGTAGTAACGAAGAGGATTGATAAGAACAAAACAGTGGGCATGATCAATATGAACATCAGTAAGGCATTCGACAAAGTTTGGCATGGTAGATTGATTAGCAAGGTTAGATCATATGGGATACGGAAGAATTAGCTGTTGGATTCAGAACTGGCTCAAAGGCAAAGACAGAGCGGTGATGAAGGGTTGCTTTTCAAACTGGCTTGTGACCACTGGTGTTCCACAAGGTTCGGTTTGGGTCCACTGCTTTTTGTCATTTATATAAATGATTTGGGTGTGAACAAATGAGGTATGGTTAGTGAGTTTGTAGATGATGCAAAAATTGGAGATGGAGTGGCCAGTGAAGAAGGTTACCTCAGAGCACAACGGGATCTTGATTAGATTGCCCATTGGGCTGGGGTGTGGCAGATGGAGTTTAATTTAGATAAACGCAAGGTACTACATTTTAGAAAGGCAAATCAAGACAGGACTTATACACATAATGGTAAAGTCATAGGAGTGTTGCTGAACAAGGAGACCTTGGGGGACAGATTCACAGTCTCTTTAAAGTTGAGCCCCAGGCTGACAGGGTAATGAAGGTGACATTTGGTATGGTTGCCTTCATTGGTCAGTGCATTGAGTATAGGAGTTGGGAGGTCACGTTGTGGCTTATAGGGCATTGGCTAGGCTACTTTTGGAATACTGCATACAATTCCAGTCTCTCTGTTAAACGAAGGATGTTATGAAACTTGAAAGATTTCAGAAAAGATTTACAAGGATTTTGCTGTGGTTGGTGTGTTTGGGCTATAGGGAGAGGCTGAATATGTCAGGGCTATTTTCCCTGGAGTGTCAGAGATGAGGGATGACCTTGTAAAGGTTTATAAAGTCATGAGGGGCATGGATATGGTAAATGGACAAGATCTTTCCAGGGGAGTCCAAATCTAGAGGGCATAGGTTTAAGGTGAGAGAGGAAAGATTTAAAAGGGATTTAAATGACAATTTCTTCATGCAGAGGGTGGTGCGTGTATGGAATGAGCTGCCAGAGGAAGTGGTGGAGTCTGGTACAATTACAACATTTAAAAGGTTTCTGGACGGACATATGAATTGGAAGGTCTTGGGATATGGGCCAAATTCTGGCAAATGGGTCTAGATCAGTTTAGAAAATTTGATCAGCATGGATGACTTGGACCAAAGGTTTCCATGCTGTATGACTCTATGACTATGTCAAAGCCCCTTGATAAGCATAATGAACTTTTGTCTCTGTGAAATGTTTATGCCATCAATAGGTTGAAGAAATGAGTACAGCCAAAGGAAAAAAAACTAAAAGAAATTAAAAGAATACTCCCCCACCCAACACAGCACAGTGAGGTTGAATCCTTCTCTTGTGTTCATTCAGCTACTTGTACCTTTTGAAAATCAGGGTTTTTTTCCCTTTTTTCCTTATTCACTATTCCTTCCTGGAAAATACTTGTCAAATTTAATCCTAGTTATGTTTGATTATCTTAAATTTAGAAATGGGCTTTCTTCAAAATGGTTCTGAAATTCTAAGTCAGACAAATACTTTCTCATATAAACAGGCTGTTATTATGGCTTTCTTAACATCAAGACATAGTCATCCACGATCTTGTGGCATACCAATTCCTTTTAAACAATTCAGAAGCACAAATCATACTCTTGAAAAATGAAATACTGCTCTAGCATGCCATTATTATGTGACAGGTATGGGTGCATTTAAAATAATTGGAAAGGATTTTGAATGTTGCTGTAAAGCCAATGTGGAATGAGCCTTTGTGATTAAACCTCATGAAAGTTTAGCGTATTATATCTGATGACTTTCGGGGGAAATATAAATTGACTTTCTATGTGAGCTTCACATTCTAGAACACCTTTATGAGGAGATTAAAATGATAGCATCAGTACACTCATCTCAGCAGTTAACATGACAGTTTCAATATATCTCACACAAATAATGTGTCTAGATTTCCACCACACTATGAGATTGCTTTCAGAATGTTTAACTCTCATAAAAGGGCTGTCAACATTTTATTTTTAATAATGAACTTACAGCTGGCCTATCCCTACACTGTACCAGTGATTGCACTGCAATGACAGCAACTTACATTCATACAGCACACTTCATGCATTAAGGCACGTTGTAGAAGTATTTTTATTTAAACTTGACACCAAGCCACATAAAGAGATATTAGAACAATTCACCAAAACCTTGCTAAAAAAAATTATAACAGGAGATAACCGTAGATGTTTTTAATCAATATGTAGATTGAATAAATCGGATTGGCAAGAGTGGCATGGATGATGAGATCATGTATTTGGGACATTTTCTGAGGCCAGCATGTACTGGAGAGAAGGCTATAGTAGATCTAATAATTTATAATGAGACTTAATCAAATAACGACCATATAGCAAGACATTCTTAGGTAGCAGTGATTATAACATGATTGAATTTATGTTCTGTTTGATGGAAATGTTTTAAAATTAAGTAAGGTCAATTACGAAGGCACAAAGGCAGTACTAACCAAAATGAACTGAGAAATTAGGTTAAGAAATAAGTCAGTAGAGATAGTTAAGACTATAAGACCAAAGGAAATAGGAACAGGAGTAGGCCATTCATGGCTGATCTGACATTCTTCACTTCTACTTTCTTGCCCTTTCCCTGTAACTCTTGATTTATCTGATCAAGAATCTATCTCAGGCTTAATTACACACAAGAACTCTGTTCCTACAACCTTCTGTGGCAAGGAACTCCAAAGGCTTGCAACACTCTCAGAGAAGTATTAAATTGGCGCATCTTTATTCGGAAAGTACGTCCTGTGGCCCTAAGCTCAAATGAGGAGCAACATTCTTTCAGCATTTATCCTGTCAAGCCCCTTCAGAATCCTGTGTGCTTCAGTGAGATCACTCTCACTCTCCAAAATTCCACCTCCCCTGAAATGAGGGCCAACACTCCATTAGCCTTCCTGATTACCTGCTGTGTCTGTGTGTTAGCTTTTTGAGAGTTTCATGCACAGGAATCCTCAACTCCTTTTTTGTGTTGCAGCTTTCCTCCATTCAAACAATATTCTGTTTTTTTGTTCTCCTTTCCAAAATTAAAAATTTCACATTTTCTGCATGATACTCCGTTTTCAACTTTTTGTCCACTCATTTAATCTATCAATATCTCTTTGTGAGCTATTTGTATCTCTCTCACAGTACACCTTTCCATGTATTTGTGTGCCATCTGCAAATATGACTACAGTACTTTCACTTTCTTCCTCCAAGTCACTAATATATAATGTAAATAGTTACAGTCTGAGCACTGTTCTATATGGAACCCCACTGGTCTCAGGAAGAGAACCCCTTATTGTTTCCTGTCCATTAGATCATTTGAGAAGATGTCTTAGATCATGTAGAAAAGTGAGAAAGAAAGATTCTAAGGGAAATAAATACCACTGTGGCTAACTAAGAAAGTTAAATATAGGATGAAATTAAAATAAAACATGTGATTCTACAAAAAGAAGCATGCTGGCCAGAAGGTTGGATTGAATATACAGAACAGGAAAGTATGACTGAAAGATTACTAAAGAAAGGGGAATTAAAATAAAACAGAAAGGTAGTTAGAAATATTAAATAAAAATCAGTTTTCTCAGCTAATTTAAAAGGAAAATAAAGTCGCAGAGTTATACAACATGAAAAATAAACCCTTTGGCCCAACTCATCCATGACAACCAGGTTTCCTAAACTGAACTTGTCGCATTTGCCTGCATTTGCCCCATAACACTCTATATCTTTCTTATCCACATACCTGTCCAAGTGTCTTTTAAATGTTGTAATTGTATCCACCTCTACTCTTCCTCTTCCAGCTCGTTCCATATACCCATCACCTTCTGTGTGAAAAGGTTGGTCCCTTTTAAATCTTCTCCCTCTCACCTTAAACCTATGCCCTCTAGTTTTGGACTCCTCCACTCTGGGGAAAAGACCTTGACTATTTACTTTATCTGTGCCCATGATTTTATAAACTTCTACAAGGCCATCCTTCGGTCTCCTTTGCTCCAGAGGAAAAAAGTTCCAGCCTATCAGACCTTCCCTTACAACTCAAACCTTCCAGTCTTGGCAACATCCTTATAAAGCTTTTTTGCAGCCCTTCCATTTAATAACATCCTTCTTGTAGGAGGGCAATCAGAATTGTACTCAGTACTTCAACTGTGGCCTTACCAATGTCTTCTACACCCATAATATGAAGTCCCAACTCTTGTACTCAATGTTCTGACCAGTGAAGGTAAGGGAGACGACACCTACTTTGCCACCCCGTCTACATGTGATGCCACTTTCGAGGACCTGTGTACCTGCACCCCTGTTCCTCAACACTCCTCACAGCCCTGCCATTAAACTGAATTGCATTTATCTGAATTAAATTCCATCTGTGATTTCTCAGCCCACTGGCCCAGTTGATCAAGAACACATTGTACTCTCAGCTAACATTCTTCACAATTCATGATAGCACCAATTTCGTTGTCATCTGCAAATTTGCTAACCATGTGTCCTATATGCTCATCCAAATTGTTTATATGAGAGTAAATAAAGTGAATTAGGTCCTCTTGAGATTGTATCTTGGGAGGTTGAAATGGAAAATAGGTATATGGTGGATGAATTGGTCAGTTTTTTTAAGTCTAATTTCACTGAAGAAGATACAGGTTAGGTGTTAGAAATAAGTATGAATCAGAAAGTGAAAAGAAGGGAAAAACTTAAAACAACCACAACCTTCAGGGAAAGGATGCTGAGAAAATTATTCAAGCTAGCAACTCACAAGTCTTTGGGTCTTAATGGACTTTCTCCTAGGGTGTTAAAAAGGTGGTTGCTGAGATACTAAATGCAATTTTTTTTTAATGTTTCCAAAATTTCCTAACTTATGAAAAGGTCCCATCAGATTGAAAATAATAAATCTGCCCCCTGTATTCACAAAAAAGGAGACAGAAATTAGGAAACTATAGGCTAGTTAGCCTAAAATCTATCATTGTGAAAACGCTAGAATCTATTATTTAGGAGGTTATTCCAAGGCATTTAGAAAATCTAAATGCAAAGCAGGCAGAGCCAGCATGGTTATGTGAAAGAGAACACATAACATCCCAAGTAACTATTTAACAAACCTCATACTTACCTCACACATCCCGAACTCTATCTATCATAGGCCACTTCACCCCAATCCCCAAAACATCCCGATCCCTGGTACCACTGCTGCCGGACTGGACCCATCCCAACCCACTTCTTCTGCTAGACCCAAACTTACTGACCAGTTCTGAACTGCCCTAAATACTACATCACTTACTTTGTCACCTTTCACTTTGTTGCCTCACCGACTTGGCACATACACCCTCCCCACGACATCCCATCCATCTAGCGCCTATTTAGTTGGCACCCCAACATCTTTGCCAGCTGGTAGGCCAGACCCTACCCATCTGGTATTCTACCTTCCCAGTACACTAACATCACACTTACCTTTTGTACTTATGGTTTGACAGCAGCTGGCAAACTGGGTGCCTGGACCTTTAACTTTCAGAATATGGTAGCTGACTGCTATGAACAACAGATGTGTCTTACCTTCCTCTGTCAGTTCAACAGTAGGGAAAAATTGTCGGTATGGAAGTGTGGCTTCACATTTCTGCAAATGACTAAGTGGAATCTCCTGACAAAAATGCAGAACTCCCTTATTTCAAGAGAAAAGAAGAGCCGGACGGACAACTTGCATCAGATTATCACTCACTGGAAAATCCGGCCCAAGATTTTTTCTTAGTTTACAATAACAGTCAATTATTTGGAAAAAAATGTACTTCCAGATATTTCAATGTAGAATTAAAACAAAAAGTTGCTTTCTCCTAGCTTGGACTGTTGCTGTCCTAAAGGTGCTGATTCCTTTTGGGAATATGGCAGCAACTTTCCCTGTTTGCCAAGTGTGGAGGTAGGCATGTAAGTGTTTATTAATACTCCACCCCTATAGCCAAGAAAACCTGCTGCATCCTGCACTGATTAGCTTGTTAAGACCAAGGCAAGCTCCTTGGTGAACTGCAGGCTAATACCTAGACTAATGCCTGGAATGAGCAGATTGTCTTTGGAGAAAAGGTTAGACAGGCTAATTCTGTATCGTCTAGAGTTTAGAAGGGTCAAAAGTGACTTAATTGAAACATATAAGATCCTGAGGGGATATAACTAGGTGGATATCAATATATTTCCACATCCATAAATATTAATATATATCGATACCTCCAATCCACCTAGATTTTGGGAAAAGGAGGCTTGCCTGGGATGTAGGTAACTGGGGATTTGAGACTCTTAAGTTGCCATTATTAATTGATCACAGAATGTAATTGCTGGTGAGTCAAGAAAGTTCCTAATGATCCCTACCATCCAGAGTGTAACTGGTGAGGCCAACTACCACTTCAGGGCCCAACAACTCAGTTATTTCCCCTTCTTGTTACTAGTCTCATCTCTTCAAGGCAAATATGCATCAAACCATTTTCTAGCCACACCAAGTAGCTATTTTTAACTGAAATCTACAGCAGTGAAAATCTTCAACCTTTCATGTTGCTATAATTTTTGATCCTTCTCTATTAACTTCTTTGTATTTTCTCCACAGTTCTCTAGACCCACATTCCCACCCCCAGCATTTAGATTCTTGAGTTTTTCTGCCACTTCCATTAAAGAAAGACCCTTCAATATTAATCTAATGACAACAGGAGGATTCCTGATTGAAATTACTCTGGGCTGTTTGGAACAAAATGATGTTCTACAGATGGGATGCCGGTGGAGGTGGAAGCCTCTCTTCCCAAAGGAACCTGGAATAGGAGACCAGATGGCACCACTGATTTATATTGGCATCTAACTAAATATAATGTTAGATACTTTATCAGAAGTAGCGAAAACACACTGATGTTTTCAGCTGTGGTACAGAATTCAATATACACTAAATGATACAAACTATTTTCGCAGATTCTGTCAAATATACAGACATCGACCATAGATAATACTATTCACAGGGTCAGGCAGAAAGAAATTAATGCATTTGTATGGCAACATTCATGATTACATTGCAAAGGTTTAGTCTTTGTTAATATCAGAAACCTTTGTCACCTTGGCAATACTCTTGCAAACCCTCAAAATATGAAATGTTGAAACAGTTCCCATTCGCATTTGCCACTTCTCTCATCAATTTCCAACTGCTACAGGATTCCAAGCTTCTCCATAAATAAAACCATTGTCATAATTTATTTTAAGCAAACCGTGTCCTCCTCAACCTGCACTTCCCACAGCTAATATACCCAACCTGCACATCCCTGAACACTATGGGTAATTTAGCCATTCAACAATCCACCTAACTTGAACATATTTGGACTGTGGAAAGAAACCGGTGCACCCAGCAGAAACCACATAGACACAGGGAGAATGTGCAAACTCCACACAGACCGTTGACCAAGGCCAGAATTGAACCAGGGTCTCTGGCACTGTAAGGTAGCATTGCTGACTACTGAGCCACCGTGCCAAATTTCTATAATAAAATGTATTGTGTGCTTTTTAAGTTTTAAAATAAAACGTCAAGGGAAAATTTTCATTTATCAAATCAAAAGAAGCCAAATTTCATGGTTCACCATCAATTTCCAGCCCCAGATCTGTTCAATTGATCAAAAGGCACCAGGTAGCCTTTGGTGGGAGGTCAAGTAATTGCCAAGATATGATAAGGGGTTATGATTGATTAGTTTGTTCGGAAAACATGTTGCTGAAATATGTACAATAATTTGAAAATAGGTTTACGTAAATAGCTGTATCACCACAGGAAGCATTGCAATATCATGTGCAAGTAGCTATCTTCTGTAGTACATGTAACAGAAACTAGAAAATGCTTCCAATAAAGTTTTATGTTTAACCACTGTGGGTGTCCATTTGCTGTGCTTGTTTTTTTTTGTCTAAAACCCCAAAAGAGTGTGAAAAGGTAGAGGATATGAACTTTACCAAATTGGATATATGTGGTGATTGAGATAACTGATTAATTACAGATTCTAGCTTATTTGTAAAAATTAATTTCAGCACAGTTTTAGGCCTTCAATGATGGCAAGCTGATTAGTCTTGCCATCCTAACAACAAAGTCTGGTGAACATTTGTTACACTCCCTCTATGGCATTAGTATCTTTCCTGAGATAAGGGGACCAAAACTGCACCCAGTACTCCATGTGTGGTCTAACCAAGCTCCTATACAACTGAAGTAAAATTTCACTACTCCTGTACTCAAATAAAGGCTAACATTCCATTAGCCTGGCCAAGCAACATCTCAGGAGCGCAAAAGCTGATGTTTCAGGCCTAGACCCTGAAGGGTCTAGGCCCGAAACGTCAGCTTTTGTGCGCCTGAGATGCTGCTTGGCCTGCTGTGTTCACCCAGCCCCACACTTCGTTATCTTGGATTCTCCAGCATCTGCAGTCCCCATTATCACTCACACATTCCGTTAGCCTTCCTAATAGGTGGCTGCAGCACTCATTGACAAGGTCACCCAAATCCCCTAGCATACCTGTACTTTCCAACTTTTCACCATTCGAGAAATACTCTGCACATCAGTTTTTTCGACCAAAATGAATGAACCTCACATTTTTCCACATTATACTCAGTCTGCCATTTTTTTGCCCCATCACTAAACCTGTTCAAATCTGCTAGAAAATCTATTACATCTCCTTCACAATACATATTCTTGTTTAATTTTGTATCATCTGCAAATTTGGAAACATTATACTTGGTGAACATGTCCAAATCATTAATATATATTGTGAACAGTTGGGATCCAATTAGTGATCCTCGTGGTACCTCCGATTAGTCTCAACCTGCCAAAGCAACTATGATCCATTTATTCTTAAACTCGATTTGCTGCCTGAGAACCAATGCTTCATCCAGGCCACTATATTATCTCTTATACCACGTACTTTAATATTGCGAACGAACCTCATGTTGTGATCCATATAAAAAGCTGTCTGAAAATACAAATATAATACCTCCGTGGACACATCTTTATCGATTTTATTAGTAAGATCCTCAAATAACTCCAAGACATTTGTCAAACATGACTTTCCTTTGACAAATCCATGCTGACAATGCCTAATCAGATCATTTTATGTCTATTTATCACAACCTTTATCTTAGATTCTAATATTTCTCCTATTACCGACACAAGGCTATGGTTCTGTAGTTCCCTATTTAACCCTTGCTCCTTTCTTAAAAAGCAGGGTGACATTTGCAAGTTTTGAATTTGCAGGAAATCATTCTAGAATTTCTGGAATTTTTGAAACCCTTTAATTATCCCCATAGCTATCTCCTTCAACCGTCTGAGATATAAACTGTCAGGTGGCGGAGAGCCACTAACTTTCAGACCCGTTAATTTTTCCAGTACAAGCTCCTCACTTATACTAACTTCCTTCAAATCCTCATTCTCCTGAGTCACTTAGCTGTATAGTTGTAGAAGATCTCTTGTATCTTTCTCAGTGAAAACAAACACAATGTAATAATTTAGATTCCTTGCCATTTCAATATTCCCCATGATAAATTATCTTGACTCTGTTGTAATGGACCCACATTCATCTGAGCCAAACCTTTCCTTTTTGTGTAACTGTAAAGGCTTTTGCAATCCATTTTTATGTTTTATTTGCTTGATTGCACTCAAATTCTATTCTTCGTTTCCTTATTATTTTCTTGGTCTTCCTTTTCCATACAGCAGGAATGTCCCAATCTTCACATTTAATTCTCTTTCTGGCTACTCTTTCCATTAAACTCAAGCAATCCTTAATTTAATTTGTCAGCCATGATTGACTGATTTTTCTTTGCGTTTTTGCACCTTGATGGAATATATAGTTGCTCTAAACCCTGCAATAGTTCTTTAAGGTTTGTCCAGTTTCTATGCACAATAATGCCTTTTTAATGCATTTTCCCAAACCAGCTGAGCCAACTTGTTCCTGAATCTTTCATAATTTCCCTTAATCTCACTTAATTCCCTTGCTGCAGATTGAACTCACTTACACTCAAACGTAATGGAAAATTCTGTCATACTGTGGTCAATCACCCCTAAAGGTTCTCTTACAACAAGATTGTTAGTTAGCTATTTTGCAATGCATGATACTAATTCCAAAATAGCCTATCCTGTGTCATTTCTTCAATGTGTTGCTCTAGAAAGCCATCACTAAGGCATTCCAGAAACTTCTCCTCCACAGTTTTAGGGCACATTGTTAACCAAATCTATATTTAGATTCAAGTCATTGATGAGAACTGTTACTCACTACATGTTTCTCTCATTTCCTGATTAACACAATGCTCACACTATCACCACTACTTGGTGGTCTGTAAATAATTTCAACAAGTGTCTGTTGCCTCTTGATTTTTTTTAGTTCTACCCAAATATACTCCATGTGTTATTTTTCCAATCTGACATTCTCCCATACTAATGTACTGATTCCAGCTCGTATTATCAGCACAATTCCACCTTCTTTTCCTTCTTATCTGTCCCTCCTAAATGTCAAATATCCTGGGATACCCAGTTCCCAGGCTTGGTAACCACACTACCATATTTCATTCATGGCAATCAGTTCATAATCATTTCTCTCTATTTCGCCTTTAGATCAATGATTTTGTTGCAAGTGTTGCTTGCATTCGGGCCGAATACCTTTAAGTTTGCCTTTTCGACATCGTTTTGTATTTGAGGTATATTCAGTGCTTGGCTTTGTTCCTCCTGCCTTCTAGTCTTTTTCACAGCTTTTCTACTTTATACTTGTAACCGGCTTAACTCCCTTCCAATCTGGGTTACCTCTCTGGATACCACCCTCCCGAAAAGCTAGTTTAAGCCCAGCTCAACAGCGTTAGCAAATCTCTCTCGAAGGCTGTCAGTTCCAGTCCTGTTAAAATGCATTTTATCCAGGGCCCAGAACTGGCTCCAATCTCTCAAAAATTTAATGTTCACCATCCTACCACTCTCCAGCCACATATTCGATCGACTAATCCTCATGTTGTAATGCTCAAGTGGCACCGGGATTACTACTCTGAAGTCCTGCTTTGTAATTTCCTTCACAACTCCTGAAATCTTATTTCAGGATCTCTTCCCTCTTCCCACCCATGTAGTTTGTACCAACGTGGACCATGACTTCTGCCTGATTCCTCTACACAAGAAAGTTGTCCTGCAATTGCTCCAAGACATCCCTGACCCTGACCCCAGGGAAGCAACACACATCTGAGAGTCACATTTAATGCAGCTGGAATGTCTGTCTGATTCTGACCATTATTGCCCTTCCATTCTTCTTTCTTCATCACCCCAAGGACCATGGTCTTTGTGATTCGGAGTAAAGCTGTGTGATTGGGAGGAAAAGGATGCATTTAGAGAAGTGACCAGCAGGAGCGAACAATGCTCTCCAGTGTTACTGTGAATTTAACATTCTGGCTGCACAATTGCTTTTTTTTAAAACTTAACTTTTTAGCAGAAACATCTAGTAGTTCCTTTAAAGACATTTAGTTAAGAAGCACATGAGCATTGTTGGCATACAAACAACTAACCTGGCATTGGCCCTCTGCCATATAGATACAACTCAAAGCATTAAACTCTTGTTATGGATCAGATCAAACTCCTCAACTTTTATTCGGAAGATAGTCTTGACCGTAATTTTTTTCTTACTTTAAAGATAAGTGTAAGATGATGTTTCTAGATGCAATTTGATTGCCAAACTACTCAACATTAAGCAAAACACACTTTATTCTCACACTACAGTTAAAATACAGACAAAATAAAGAGAATAGAAAAGAATTGGCTTAACTGTAATTCAACCAAAATGCTTAACCAAAGAATAGATACATTATCTACTATTAAGTAACTGTCCCAATATAGTAACATCCCAAAAACACACCCTGAGCAAAAAAAATCACTAAAATAGATTGTCTCACATGCAATTCTAACAGCAAAGAGAGAACCTCCAGCTTTTAGCTGTAAAAGGGAAAGGAAAGACAACTCCCACATCCAGCTTCAAGATCCTACCAGTTGCTACTCAAAAAATACAACTAAAAATCCGGGTTCTGTGGGAGCTTGACCCCACCCGTTCAGGCTGCTTCCATTGTTCCAACTCTTTAAAAAAATACCCAAGGCATCACAAGCTGTTTACTGTATTGCATGCAAATAGACACCTCTGTCTTAAAACCTCTCTCAAAAATAAAGGACAAAATACAACTCTTAAAGCCACAGTGCCATCACAATCTGTCATGAAATTTCTAGACAAAGCTGTCAGCGAGAAGCAGAAAAAAATACATTGATATCCAGAAACATAAGGTTGATGCAAAGACTAGTGAAAAGATTGTAAAGTGAAATGGCATGCAGTAAGTGATACAGCAAATATTAGGTGACTGTTCTAACAGCCGAGAGAGACTCCCCTTAAAAGTTTAGCTAAAAATGTATCATTTGTCATGTCACCAGCTACAAATAATCTGAGGAATAGCAATCGCTATCAAATTGTTACTCCATCTTCTACACTCTAATGCCATGACTGTGATGCTGTAGGTTCTGTGTTTCTAGCCGGGACATCAGTTGTTATATTGCTTTAAGATTGATTTTGCTTTGAGACCACCATGTACAGATAGTCCAACAGTCAGGGCATCATTACGTGACCAAAGGACACAGGCACTTTACATTGCAATACCCTAAGAATATGTCAAGAGATCACTCAGTGCTGCATGTTTTATTTCTAGCTGCAAATAATCTGCAAGAGATTTTCAACGAAATGGAATCTACGTACACCATTTGAACTTACATTTCGTTGCATCAACAATGACTGTGTAGTAGTGATTAATTCCCTCAGAGAAGGCAGAACAAAAAGGGTAGCAATTCAGCTTGAAGACCATGGGGAGAAACAGCAGACAAGGTTCAAAAGCACTTCAGAAGTCAAAAGCTGCAACACTACAAAAAGCAAAAGAAAGTAAGTACAGAAACCAAAAGAATAATAAGCTTCTTCACAAACTGTGAGTACAAATGAACTGGACAAAGTCAGGCAAGCAGTCAGCTGATTTGAAACTGCGCTTTTTAAGGCTTGTGCGGTCATTGTGAGCCATCATTGCGCTGAACAAAGAAAAGGCATGACCAAATTAAAACAAAGATAAATGAGTGGACTGCAAGAGGAAAGGGTAATAGAATAATTTTTAAAATGTGCTTTAAATTGAAATCCAGGAATGCACACTAAATACGTTGTTGAACACATGTAAGGAGTGTGCTAAGTATAAGTGATAAGGAAATGCTAAAAGCTGACAGCGCAGCAGAAAC
Organism: Stegostoma tigrinum; assembly: GCF_030684315.1. NCBI lineage: Eukaryota > Metazoa > Chordata > Chondrichthyes > Orectolobiformes > Stegostomatidae > Stegostoma > Stegostoma tigrinum. The sequence goes on from NC_081356.1 coordinate 75,972,024, forward strand.
ACTGCTGAAGGCTTTTACACGGTGCCCCCATAAAAATTAGATTACTGAAAATGCCTACATATCAGCAAAATCATAGAAAGGCAAGAAATAGCAGAAAGGATGGATATTAAATTCTCCCAGCATGAAGAGGAGGACCAGACTATCTAACTAGCTGCAGAACCAGGTAAGCATGAAACTACTGATAGCATTTGATAACAAAGAATTACACAATACTTCTAATTTATCGGAAGACGACCCAAAAGATATAGCAAGTGCTAAAAGATCAGCCTCATTGGGCTTGGTTCTGAAAAAGAGCTATATCAGATTCGAAACATTAATTCTGTTTCTCTCTACACAGGTGTTGTCAAGATTGCCAAACATTTACAGCATTTTCTGTTTTTGTTTCAATTTTACAGCATCTGATGTATTTTACTTTTATTTGAGTGCATGTAAGCATTAAGTTCAGCCAAAAATATTGGCATAGCAGGCAGGACACAAAATTGAAACAAATTGTGTATTGACTCTGGCCGATTGCACTTCTCACAAGTCTGTTCTACATTCCAAGACTTATGTAAGGCACAAGGAAGACTGGGCACTCTGCAACAAATCTTGCTCCAAAGATGCAGCCAGAAACTACAGCAGGACACAGCCAACTGAAGGCTGGTGCAGCAGCATGGCAATGTCACCAGGAAGTGTGCCATAGTCCTGTGTGAACGTAAAAGTCTACAGAGTTCACAGCAATTCAAAGAAAAGTCAAGACTCAGAGAGAAACAACCTCCAAGCAGAGAACTAAAAGTCTTTCTACACCATGAATGTAACAGGTCTGGTGAATGAATTTAGGCAACTGGAAGTTATTTCCACAATCATTGAAATTTACGCAAGGAAAATTGGCAAGTGCAAACCCAAAACCAAGATCGACATGACAGCTAGTCTATATATAAGCTACCAGCCTGGATTCTAAACAGCATGTACTTGTTGGAATTCAACAGTACAAATGACAACTGATGAATTAGCAGTGTAGAACGGGTCATCCACCCTTGCATTGGCACATTAATCACTGCAACAAAGCTATGGCAGTTTGGTATGTAAACTAGAAACAATTGACCTGGTAGACAAGAGTGGGACTAGCAGTGTCAGGATGACGAGAATATATGGATCTTGATATTGTAACTATCCACAGGATGACCAGGGTACCCTTGCTGGTAGAAGGAACCAAAAATACTGGCAATGAGTTAGTCAGAGATAGTAAGAACTGCCGATGCTGGTGTCAGAGGTAACACAGTATGAAGCTGGAGGAGCACAGCAGACCAGGCAGCATCAGAGGAGCGGGAAAGTTGATGTTTTGGGTCAGGGCCCTTCTTCAGAAATCGAGAAGAAGAAGGGCCCCAACCTGAAATGTCAACTTTCCTGCTCCTCTGATACCATCTGGTCTGCTGTGCTCCTCCAGCATTGAGTTAGCTCATGTTTTACAGTAAATGTACTTGGGAAGTTCTGGAAGCTAGATGATATTTCAGAGGCAATGTCGTATTGTACATCAAAAAATTCCGTCAATTGACACGCCCGGAAAGTGCATTGTTTACATACACAACAAGCATAGTTGAATGACATAGAACAGAGTGAAATCATTCAGCATCTGCAGTGCTGCATCCACTGGTGTAGTTCAATACATGCATACTATAGAAGGATGATAGTAATAGGAGATGTCTTGATCTAGGGAATCTAAACCACTCCTGAAAAAGAGCCTACATAATACTCTGATACTAGAAAATTTCACTTTCATATTTACAGGAGTAAATTATTCACCAAACTAGAAGCTTAACATGGATATTGATCATTCCACTTCATTGAGGAATCTCAGGAACTAACCACCCACAGAACACCATGTGGAAGATATGGAAGAGAGAACCATTCGATTTCTCAGAGATAATAGGAACTGCAGATGCTGGGGAATCTGCGATAACAAAGTGTAGAACTAGATGAACACAGCAGGCCAAGCAGTATCTTAGTAGCACAAAAGCTGATGTTTTGGGCCTGGACCCTTCATCAGAAAAGTCTAGGCCCGAAACGTCAGCTTTTCTGACTCTAAGATGCTGCTTAGCCTTCTGTGTTCATTCGATTTCTCATTCAGCCAAGGCCTCTTCCAGCAGCATATGGACAGAATTGCAGAATCTGTGCCTGGATGAATGTGCATTGTTTATAATATTGCAATACTCGTCAAATCCAAAGAAAACATTGTATGAATTTTCACTGAATGGTGATAGTAACTCACCACAAAGGTCTCATATTCAACAGCAAGAACTGCCAGGTGTAAGATTCATCTATTACATCTGTGGTTCACTGAAACCATAATAGAACACCAGGTAGACAGTGGGTAAAATTGAACAGGGAATACTGTATTGAGGGTAAAGTTGAACAGCGAATACCGTATTGTGGGTTCTCTCAGCTCCACAGTTGGTTTCAGATTGTATCTCCAGCTCCCAACTCCTCCAAATGTACACACCAAATATAGTAGAACCTAATCAGATGATGGTGTAACAGAACACCAGGACAACAATCAGAATTACCCATTAGATATCTGCAAACCAAGAAAAGCAAAGGGTAAAATTCATATCTTCAAAAGATTACACCATTACAGGGATAGGAAGAGTTGTCAAATAACCAAAATGATATATAGACTCTTAGATGACCATACTCATATCTCATGTTTAATAGCCCTTATTTCTGTACGCACACTAGGGAGTAACAGCACTGGTGATCCTCAAGGTCAAGACCACTAGACTGCGTCTGTGGCAGTTGGTGAGGGAATAAGCAAAGGGGAAAGACATTCTTAACCTCATCCCCACCAATCCGCCTGCCACAGATATATCCGTCCATCACAGTGTTTGTAAGAGTGGTTACTTTGCAGTCGTTGTGAAGAGGAAGATCTTTCTTCACATCGTGGATATACTCAATCATATTAAATAGCACTTTCACTCTGCTGAATGGGATACAATTTGATGAGATCCAGCAACTCAAGACTAGACATCCATGAGGCACGGTGGATCATCAATGACAGCAAAATTGTACTCCAGCACAATCTTCAACCTCATTGTGGACACAAAATGCCGTTGGGGTTTGGGGGGAGTAAGCGGTATTGGCACCAAAGTTGATAAAGTTCTTCCATTCAGAGTGAGAGCGAAATGAAGTCATCAATGTACCAGAAAAGAAGGAAGGGGCTTGAGTGTGACTGAAACAAAGAATACTCCACATAACTCACAAAAAGACAGGCATAGCTAGGACTTATGCATGTATCCATGGTAACACCTTTTATTTAGTAGAGGTGGGCGGAGTTGAATGAAAAGTTGTTCAATGTGAGAAGCAGTACAGCCAGACAGAGGGACTGCTGGTGGAGGGGAAGCGGATAGGCCTTTCTTCAAGGAAGCAACAGACAGGGCTCAGTTAATCCTGGTGTGGGCTGGGGATGTCATTAGTTGACGCCATTAAGGTGGCAGAGGCAATGAAAAGTTTTATAGATTTATGTGAGAAGTAATTGGAAATTATTGGAAATCAGTTCTGGGGAGGAATTGTGGGAAGATAGGCTGAAATCAGTCCACCAGGGCAGTCTTATGGGTGAATTTGGAGAGAAAGTAGTAGTTGGTTGTGGAGGTTTGGGAAACTACGAGATTGGAGGCTGTGGAGGTTCTGATCGTCATGCAAATGAGGTCAGTGACAATGCTGAAATGATGCTTGATCGTTGGTCACGAGCTCATCATATAGGTGGCTGTTTTGGAGAGTTGCTGTTGCATCCAGCTCGAGGTCAATTCACCAAACAATCCACTCTTGTTAGCAGGTTGAATGATAATCATATCAGTGGACTTCAGAGAATGTAGACAACAAGCTCAGAGGGAGAGCGATCAGAGCGAGTGAGGGACTTTTAATAATTGTTTTGTGAATGATGCAAGTGACCTTGTAGTGCATTTCAAATGTCAGCTTTGATGATAGAATTCCGTGATCTGGTGACGCTACAAATCACCACTCAGGCCAGGCTCATTTCTAACAAATCTAGCATGCATGAATTCCTGGTCTTAACAAGATATTGCATATCTGCTTTAATTCAAATTAGTTATGTAATATCTATTTATAGTTTTAGTTAGTGTCACAGCATTGACAGTAATAAATGAAGCAACCTAAATTTATGACCAGAGATTTTCCCAGTATCTGGAAGGTGTGTAGAGAACAAATAGACTTTTATTAATGTAGAACCTTTTACATCGTCAGCGCACCCCAATGCATTTCAAGCCAATGAATTTCTTTGAAGTACTACGTAGTGAAAAAGACCAATCAATTTCTGCCTTGTGAAGTTCCGCAAAGAGCTTGAAGTAAACCAACAGTTAATGTGTTTGGTGATGTTGTTGAGGGATAAATTTTAGGATTCCCTATTCTTCTTCAAAAAGGATCTTTTGCACCCTCTTGGACAGGTAAGTTGGATTTTGCTTTACTGTCCCATACAAAAGAAAAGCTTTGCTGACAATGCTGCAGTCATGGAGCTAATTTGAGATAATTGTCAAAATTTTCCAGTCCCCAACGTGACAAGATTGGTGGTCAAGAAGAAACTCAGGTGACACAAAAAAATGAAGTTATCTTTTCGAGATAAGTGTGGCTCTGACCCGTATAGGAAGTCTAGCAACAAGCTTTGTAAAGCCATCAGGGACACCAACAGATAATGCCAGACTAACCACACAAACAAATATCAACTGTGGCAAGGCTTACACAATATAATGGGCTACAAAGCGAAGTTGAGTAGAATGGCTGACAACAATGTTTCCCTCCCTGATGAGCTCAATGCATTCTGTGCTCACTTAGTACAAAAGGTCAGTGAAATGATGTTACCTTCCCCGACAGCCTCGTGTCCACCTGTACCCAAAGTCACCACTGCGGACGTCAGATCAGGCTTCTTCAGGGTGAACACATGGAAAGTCACTGGTCTGGATGGAGTCCCCAACTGTGTATTCAGATCCTGTGCAGACCAGCGGGTTGGGAGCATTTGCAGACATCTTTAACTTCTGCTTGCGTCGATGTGAGTTTCCCAAATGCTTCAAGAAGACAACTATCATCCTAGCACCAAAGAAAAATCAGGCAACTTGCCTTAATGATTACCACCCAGTGACTCTGACATTCATCATTATAACCAAGGTCATAACATCATTGGCCATCCAAGGTTCATATAACTTGCCTTCATTTTCACTCCTGATCTTATCAACTGCTGTCTGAAATACTCCCACATGTCTAATGTGGATTTACCCTTAAACAGCTGCCACCAATCAAACTTCTCCAGGTCCTGCCTAATATTGTTGAAGTTTACCTTGCCCCATTTTATTACATTCACCTGAGGACTGCTGTTATCCCTATCCATGAGTGTCTTAAAACTCACAGTATTATGGTCACTACTCCCAAGACGCTACTCCACTGAAACTTCACTCACCTGGCCGGGCTCATTTCTCAAAATCAGGTCCAGTATAACCCCGTTCCCTTTTTGGACTGCTTATATATTGTGTCAAGAAACCGTCCTAAACGGTCCTTACAAATTCTGCCCATTCAAGCCCCTAACATGTAGTGAGTCACAATTAATACAGGGGAAGTTAAAATCACCTGCCACAACAACCCTGCTGTTTTTACAACTTTACAAAATTTGTCTACATGTTCTCTCCTCTATCTCTCCTAGCATTGTGATTTCATCTTTCCTGGTCCTGAGTTCCACCTATATTGCTTCACTACATGAGCCCTCTAAAGCATCCTCCCTCAGTACCACTGTGAGATATTCCTTTACAGCAATGCAACTCCTCCATGCCTTTTACCTCCCTTTCTATCAAACCTAATCACCTAAAACTTGCTGCCAGTCCTGTCTCTCTTTCAGCCAATTCTCTGAATCACAATAATGCCATTGTTCCAAGTACTAACCAAAGCTCTAAAGCCATCTGTCTTGCCTATTATATTTCTCACACCGAAACACATGCATCTCAGACAACCTCCCTTGCTCATTTCAACAGTGTTTCCCTGCCTGTTCTTATTCTTAGTAACATCTGCCTTGGTTTCTAGCTCTCCTTCAATTTCCGCATTTGCTACCCTACTCCTCTGGTTCCCATCCCCCTGCTGCCTTAGTTTAAATCCTCCCCAACCACTGTGCCAACTATCCCCTCAAGGACATCAGTCCTGGTCCTGCCCAGATGTAACCTGTCCAGTTTGTACAGATCCCACCTCCCCCAGAACTGGTCCCAATGTCTCCCAAATCCAAAATCTTCCCCCTCACACTATATTTTCAGCCATGTGTTTCTACTCTGACTAGCTCGTGGCACTAGTAGTAATCCCAAGAAAACTATCTTCAAGGTCCTACATTTCAACTTTCTTCCTAGTTCTCTATATTCTGTTTTTAGGACCTCATCCCTTTCTTTACCTGTATCATTCGTAGCAACATGTGCAAGGGCCACTCGCTGTTCATCCTCCCCCCAAAGAATGTCCTGTAACTGCTCAAAGACATCCAGGACCCTAACACCAAGGAAGCAATACACCATCCCGGACTCTCATTTGCGGCCACAGAAACACCTATCTTTTTATTCCCCTTACAAGTGAATCCCCTACAATTACAGCATTTTGATGCCTCTTTCTCCCTCTCATGGCAACAGAGCCAACCATGGTGCCATGGTGCCAGGCTAGGTGGATTGACCATGCTAAATTGCCCGTAGTGTTCAGGGGTGTGAGGGTTATAGGGGGATGGATCTGGTTGGGATGTATCAAGGGGCAGTGTGGACTTGTGGGGCTGAAGGCCCTGTTACCACACTGTAGGGAATCTAATCTAATTTTCTTGCTGCTGTTATCGCCTGAGAGGCCATTCCACTCAACAGTTTCCAAAACAGTTATCTGTTTTGCAGGGGAATAGCCACAGGAGATTCCCATACTGCCTGCTTATCTCTCCTGCCCTGCCTGATGGTCACCCATTCCCTTCCTGCATGTGGAGACAGAGTGTGTGGTGTGACCACCTCTCTATATGAGGATCCACGACACTTTCCACCTCGTGAATGTTCCGCTGTGCCCCCAGGTGCTGCTCCATCTCGGAAACTGGAGCTTCTAGGAGCTGCAGCTGGAGACACTTCTTATACACATGCAGGTCCCAGACACTGGAAAATTGCCCGGCTTCCCACATCTAGCAAGACGAGCTGACTACAATTTGGAGCTCTCCTGCAAAGTCTTACCCCTTTCAAGTTAATTAATCCTTACAATGTTAGATATTTTTAATACTAATTTGAAGCTTCCGATGCTCTCGCACCAATAACAATTTCTCGAAACTTATGTTATTCATCAATGACTGTTTCCTGAAACAGTTTAGGCCCGAGCTCCATTACCTGCTGGAAATCTTGCTGATGACCTTCCTCTGTCTCCTGTGGACCTTGTCTCTCCCTTTTTTTTTGGTTAGAGGAGGATAGTGGGAGGAATGAGAAGGTTAAGGAAATTTGGCATGTTCACAATGACACTTACCAATCTTTTTAGATGTACCATATAAAGCATCCTATCCAATGAATCACAGTTTGGCATGGCAACTGCTCTGCCCAGGATTGCAAGAAATTAAAGAGAGTTGTGAGTGCACCCAGTCCGATGAAAACCAGCCTTCCCTCCATTGACTCTGTCTATACTTCCAGCTCCCTCGCAAAAGCAGCTAATATAATCAAAGATCCCTCCCATCCTGACTATACTCTCTCCAACTCGCTTCTATTGGCACTGAGGTTATTTGAGGAGGGGAGGCTGAGGGCACTGGAATGCCTTCAGATGATGCTACCTAGTTGCCTGGCAGCACAAACCCTAATGAAAAGGAATGTGTGAGACTGGCTGCACATCTGAGAAGAGCAAATAGTTGTGTTTTTTGTTGGCTTATCCAGTCTTTCCAATCTGTCCATCAGTACAGGACCAGATTAGATCCTCACCCATCATTTGGACAGCCTCTTCTTCAAAAGTTGAGATGACGTAGAGACAGAGTCAGACAGCATTGAAGCAGACCCTTCGGTCATGTTGACCAGGTTTCCCAAACTGAACTTGTCACATTTGCATGCATTTGGCCCAAATCCCTCTAAATCTCTCTTATCCATGCATCGGAACCCTCCACCATTCTGCGCCCTATCTTTGTTAATTGTGTTCCAAGCTGGGCAAGATCCCTATGAGAGGGAGGTTGCTCTATGAAAGTCATAGCAGTTACCCTCACAGAGTATAGGAAATAATTTATCTTCATTCTGCACAGGTTCCTGTGTCCTTTATCCCTGCTTGCACCTGTGACACCCTGCATTTGTGGATACAAGTTGCCCAGGCCTAATGGAAGTTTTCTTTCAGCTATCAGAAGGAAGCTTTATTTGTAGTCCATTGTAATTCATTTCAGGAAAACCAAACTACCATTCAGCACAAAACCTAGTCTAAATGGAGATCTTAATTAACCTTAGCTTTCCAATGGAATACTAAAGGTGACTTTTTCTGTATGTAGTTTTGAGCACAGACTCATAGATTTGTATAGCATGGAAATAGACCCTTCAGTCCAACTCATGTGCACCAACCAGACATCCCAATCTGACATAGTCCCATGTGTCAGTATTTGGCCCATATTCCTCTAACCCCTTCCTATTCAGATAGCCATCTTAATGCCTTTTAAACATTGTAATTGTACCCGCCTCCACCACTACCTGTAGCAGCTCATTTTGTACACACACCAACCTCTATGTGAAAAAGTTACTCCTCAGCTCGTTTATAAATCTTTCTCCTCTCATCTTAAACCCATGCTGTCCAGTTTAGGATTCCCCCACCCTAGGAAAATGACATTGTCTATTTACCCTATCCATGCCCCTCATGAATTTATGAACCTCTATAAGGTCACCCATCAGCCTGCGATGCACTAGGGGGAAAAAAACCCAGGCTATTTAGTCTCTCCTTTTGCTCAAACCCAGCAATATCCTTGTATATCCTTAGTACATCATCTCAAGTTTAACATCAGCCTTCCTACAATCATTCCAGCAGTTGTAAATAGTTGAAGTTTGAATAAGAAAGATTGTGAGCCTTGCTTTATCGGAATGATGCAAAGCCAATTATCTTGCAGTACTTTCCATTAGTAAATCTAAAACTGTTTGCACTTTTAGTATCGCAGCTGAAATCTAGTGCTGCACTGACTTTTGACCACTCATTTGAGCATATGCAATGAATTTATGTTACCTCAGTTAATCATTCAAACCGTTGAGTATACCTTTGAGAATTGAACTCTACAGCATACAATGGAAAAAGCATACATGAAAAGTACTATCTATGAAAAGTACCCAGTTGTATTCTGTAAATGCTACTACAATGAAAACTGAAGGTGAAGCATTTAAAAATATTTTAATAATTTTTTATAAAAGGTGTGAGGAGAGAATTGGAGCTGAATACAATTACACATTCAAACAGCTTATTGTTTTCTTGCTTTCTTGTACTGGTGCTGAATTTTTACTCATAGCAGAGCAAGTAGAAATGGTTACTAGATTGAGGAAAATCCAGAGAATGGTTTCCTTTGGGTCTTGATGAATTTAACAAGAGAACCTTTAGTAAAGTTTTTTCTCTGTTTCCTGTCCTCAGACATGATTTGAGAGACTCAGAACTGTCAGGCAAGTACTGAAGAGAAGTATCAGAGATAAATTGGCAGCTAGAACAATTAGAGATTGAAGGCCAATAGACTCACAGGCTGGGAGGTGCTGCTGAAAAATTGGAGGCCTCATAAGTTAGATTTGGGAAGATTAAGACTTTATTCAACAGTTGGCACAACCCTTAGAGTCATACAGCATTGAAACAGACCCTTCGGTCCAACCAATCCATTCTGACCATGTTCACAAACTAAACTAGTCCCCACCTGCATGCACTTGGCCCATATCCTTCCAAACCTTTCCTATTCATGAATTTAACCGAATGTTTTTTAAAGATTTGCATCCATGCAAACATGCATCCATCACTTTCTCTGGCAGGTCATTCCACACACAAACCACTCTGTGTAAAAGGGTTGCCCATCTTGTCCTTTTTAAATCTTGCTCCTCTCACTTTAAAAATACGCCCCCTCATTTTTAAATCGTCCACCCTAGGGAATATATATTTGTCATTCACCTTATCGAGTCCGTTATGATTTTAAAATCCTCTGTAAGGTCACACCTCAACCTCCTACTCTCCTGTGAAAGAGATCTAAGCCTTTCTACTCTATTTTATAAATCAGACTCTCTATACCTGACAACATCCTGGTAAAGCTTGTGATCAGAGATAATGGGAACTGCAGATGCTGGAGAATCCAAGATAACAAAGTGTGGGGCTGGATGGACGCAGCAGGCCAAGCAGCATCTTAGGAGCACAAAAGCTGACGTTTCGGGCCTAGACCCTTCATCAGAAAAGGGGGGATGGGGAGAGGATTCTGAAATAAATAGGGAGAGAGGGGGAGGTGGACTGAAGATGGATAGGGGAGAAGATAGGTGGAGGGGAGAGTATGGGTGGGGAGGTAAGGAGGGGATATGTCAGTCCGGGGAGGACTGACAGGTCAAGGGGGCGGGATGAGGTTAGTAGGTAGCCCACCAACTCCCACAGCTACCTGGAATACACCTCCTCCCAACCACCTTCCTGCAAAAATTCCATCCACTACTCTCAATTCCTTTGCCTCTGCCGCATCTGCTCCCAGGATAAGGCATTCCACTCTCGCACATCCCAGATGCCCTCGTTCTTCAAGGGCCGCAACTTCCCCCCCGCAGTGGTTGAGAATGCCCTTGACCGTGTCTCCCACATTTCCAGCACCTCACCCCTCACACCCCACCCTCACAATAACTGCCAAAAGAGAATCCCCCTAGTCCTCACATACCACCCCACCAACCTCCGGATACAACGCATCATCCTCCAACACTTCCGTCATCCACAATCCAACCCCACTACTAAAGACATTTTTCCAACCCCACCCTTGTCTGCCTTCTGGAGAGACCACTCTCTCCATGACTCCTTTGTCCGCTCCACACTCCCCTCCAACCCCACTACACCCGGCACTTTCCCCTGTAACTGCAGGAAGTGCTACACCTGCCCCCACACCTCCTCCCTCACCCCCATCCCAGGCCCCAAGATGACCTTCCACATCAAGTAGATGTTCACCTGCACATCCGCCAATGTGGTATACTGCATCCGCTGTACACAGTGTGGCTTCCTCCACATTGGGGAAACCGAGCGGAGGCTTGGGAACCACTTTGCAGAACACCTACGCTCGGTTCGCAGTAAACAACTGCACCTCCCAGTCGCGAACCATTTCAACTCCCCCTCCCATTTCTCAGATGACATGTCCATCCTGGGCCTCCTACAGTGCCACAATGATGCCACCCGTAGGTTGCAGGAACAGCAACTCATATTCCGCTTGGGAGCCCTGCAGCCCAATGGTATCATGTAGATTTCACCAGCTTCAAAATCTCCCCTCCCCTCACTGCATCCCAAATCCAGCCCAGCTCGTCCCCGCCTCCCTAACCAGTTCTTCTTCTCACCTATCCCCTCCTCCCACCTCAAGCCACACCTCAATTTCCTACCTACTAACCTCATCCCACCCCCTTGACCTGTCTGTCCTCCCCGAACTGACCTATCCCCTCCCTACCTCCCCACCCACACTCTCCTCTCCACCTATCCATCTTCAGTCCGCCTCCCCCCTCTCCCTATTTATTTCAGAATCCTCTCCCCATTCCCCCTTTTCTGATGAAGGGTCTATGCCTGAAACATCAGCTTTTGTGCTCCTGAGATGATGCTGGGCCTGCTGTGTTAATCCAGCCCCACACTTTGTTATACTGGTAAAGCTTTTCTGATTCCTCTCCAGTTTAATAATATTCTTCTTGTAGCAGGTTGACCGGAACTGCATGCAGTATTCCAGCAGATGTGGAGTGGTAGAGGGTTGGGACTGTGATGTTGGAGTAAGGTGCGAGGAAGGGAGAATAGAAGGGTCATGGGCTATCAAATCGTGAGGCCTTGATGAGGAAAGTTAGCTGTATCCAGCTGTGAAGTGGAAAGACACTTACACTCTCCTGTTTCTTTCATGGCTGACTTTTATTAAGTTTGAAATTGTGAATCAATATGAGGCTCTTGTATGACTGGTTTTACAGCCTTGGTTCTACGCATTATTTGTTCAGCTGCCAGAAGGCAAGGAGGCAATCCACAGACTCCTCCATAGATTCAATTATTTAATAATGAAAGCCAGCCTGCTTCTGAAGTTTGTTTGGTCGCATCCCTGGCCCACATTTCATCTGAGTTAAAACCAGAAATCAGCAGACTGCAGGTTGATTGCAGATGGAATACAAATTTTAACACTTCAAGCTTCTACCTGAGCCAAATTCATCCATCATTGAGAATTATAATTGCCCCAAAATTTTACTTACTCAAGTTGTGTCAGAGTGACTCCTTCAAACCCAGCAGTAATTTTAACTCAATATCAATGCAGAATCAGTAGGTTTGGTCTGAAAATAGTGGTATCAAAGAAATATTGGTCCTGACATGCCTAGGTCTGCATCATACCCTTGGAGATAAATTCTTCTGTGTTTCATTTAATTACTCATTGTAGTAACATTTCAGATAGATATTTATGTTGATTAAAAGGAAGTCTCCAGTTCTTTGAACAAAGAAATGGCATTGAATTTGGAATTTTGAGAATCTGTGGCTTGTTTGCCTGCCCCTTTGTAATTGAACAAATAATGCATGGAGCCACAGCTGCCAGAGCAGACATACAAATAAAAGATATGTAATTGCAATAAATATTTTTGCTTCAATAGCAAATCACTGTGTTGAAAAATAATCATTTTCTAATGTTTACTTTAATGCCTTCTACATTTACATTTCCTGCTATTCTTCCCATTAAGAGCACCAATTGTGTCCCAAAAGAATTATTTACCACGCAACTAGCTTTCGTAAGCAGATTATTTAAATATTTTTGTGAAGAATTGGTTAAATATGCACTGGTATTTTGTTGAAATAGTTCACATTGTTTGTATATTTTTGTTTCAGAACTACGATAAGAATTTTTCAAAATGCATAAGTAATTACCTAGCACTATTGCTCTGTAATAAGCGGCAGGTGACAATAAAAGAGCAATTGTTTGATGTTGCAATAGGAGATATTGTGTTGTTACTCAACAAAGAATTTGAGTACAATCTGTTTATTATTTACAGTGTGTCAGAGTTCTTGGATAAAAGAATATTACACAAAACTGCTTCTTAAGCATAAAATAGGTCAATTTCTTTTATGGTTTTCAGAAATGTCTGCTACAATGCAGACTTTTATTGTTGCCATTCTGATGCAGATTAAGAATACCTCCTTTCAGCATATTATCACTGTTTTTTGTTGATTGATCAGTGCCAGCTTAGCTTAAAAGAGCTTCAACATTTGATGTAAAAATCCTGGGAGAAAAGCACTCAGATGGAGACTGCTTTTGTCTGCTCACTGTGTTCCACTATTTCTCTATCTTTTCAACTGTTCCCAATGAAAAGCTGTTGAGGGTCAGGAGTCTAATTCATGGTGAGAAGGCAGTTAAAACAAAAGCAGTTGCAAGCTGAGGAAGATCTGATGTGAATTCGCGTCTGCCACAACCTATAGACATCTCTGATGTTGAATCTTAATCTATGCTCCCTCCTTCATTGTGGTGTATTATTTACATCATAGCAGCAACAATTTAGGCTCTGTAGAATCTAAAAATTTGCAGAAGTTGCCAAATTAGAGGACATTATTAATAGTGAGGAAGACCGATTACAGGAAAACATTGACAAACCTGCAGAATTGGCACAAAAATGGCAGATGAATCTTAATATAAGTTCATTTTAGTTGGCAAAATAGTGAAGATATCTGCTCCTCGGAGAATGTTTTGGATAGAATTACAATCGGTGACAATGTACCTTTTGGCTTGCCAAAGACATGTGACCTCAATCAGAGGCATATAGACTGGTGGCACTATAAGCACTTCAATAAAGGCACAATGCACCACAGATTGTTGTCTTGTGAACACAGAACATGGTGTCAGAAGTGGAGCTGAGATTGAAGAGCTGATTGAATGAAAAAAGTACAGCTACTGACAGGGAGACACAGGAATGTTCAGAGTGGTGAAAGCTGTGAAAAGCAACTGAAAGAACCCAAACGAAGAACAAAGAAATGAGCACAGCTGAGACATTACATAACAGACAATGGCTGCAATGTTTCCTTTCTTAGCTCGAGTCAAAGTGAAAGGTTATAAGAGACAGAACTGGCAATTTTTTCCACATGCAGTGTCAATGTTAAAAAATAACAACCAATTTCCTAAACAAGCCAGCACAGCTAAGGGTGGTTATGTTCTTATAAATGTTCGGGAGAGATTGTTTCTTTTAAATATTAGGGAGAGATTCCACCATAAATCTCTCTGACGAATAGAAGAACACATGGCAGGAGTTTTGTAAGCCTGGAAGGCATGCTTTGACCCCCAAGTGAATGTAACTTATGAACTGTATGTGGACAATTTTGGAGGGGGACAAAGTGAAAAAGTGCCCATTGATCATTATGTGACTGCATTAACACAGCTAACCCCATCTGGTAAATTCGTGCAACTAAAAGATGATATTTTAAACAGAGGATTGTAGAAAACATAACAGATCTTGCAATGAAAGCACATCCACTGAGACACTGAAACTTATTCTCAAGAAAGCAGCTGACATGTATGGAAGGGCTGGGTTCATAAACTAGCATAATCATAGTAGAACAGATAGATTTTGTATTATGTTGATAGATACTTGAGACCCAAAAAGCAGAATATTCATGGACAAAGGACTGGATTCAAATACTGTGGAGGACATCATACAAAGAGGACAGCATGAGAAGCATGGTGAATAGTGGTCTTCTGGCTGTAAGGAGAGGTCTTATTTGTGTATGGAAGTATGTCTATGAGGAAGTGTAACAAGCATACGCAGAAGGCCACAGAAGAAATCTCCTGAAGATCTACGAAAAAATCCACTGAAGATTCGGATGAATCACTCTAGCCATGCAAAAAGATCATTCAGTCAGCCCAATAGGTATAGTTTGCGACTACTGGAATCTTGACTGCAAAAGGAGAACATCCATTTACTGTTGCGCATCAGATAGCCATCTGTGTATCATAGAAACATGAAAAATAGGAGCAGGATGAGGCCACATGTCCCATCAAACCTGTTCCACCATTCTTCACTATCATGGCTGATCATCCAACTCAATAGCCTAATCCTGCTTTTTCCTAATACGCTTGAGCCCATTCACCCCAAGTGCTATATCTAGTCACCTCTTGAATACATTCAATATTTTGGCATCAACTACTTCCTGTGGTAATAAATTCAACAGGCTCACCACTCTTTCAGTGAAGAAAAGCCTCCTCATCTACCCCGAATCCTCATACTGTGACCCTGACATACCAACCTTTGCGAACATCCTCCCTGCATCTACCCTCTCTAGGCCTGTCAGAATTTTATGACCCTTTGAGATTCCCACCCCCACAATCCCCACCATTCATCTAAACTGTAGTGAAAACAATCCTAACCTAGTCAATCTCTCTTCACACGTCAGACCTGCCATCCCCAGAATCAGCCTGGTAGACCTTCCCTCCACACACTCGAGAGCAAGAGCATCTTTCCTCAAAAGGAGACTGGAACTGCACATAATATTCGAGGTGTAGCTGCACCAACACTCTGTATAACTACAATAACACACCCCTGCTCCTGTACTCAAAACCTTCTGCAATGAAGGACAACATACTATTTGCCTCCTTTACCACCTGCTGCACCTGCATGCTTACCTTCAGCAACTGGTGCACGAGGACAGCCAGGTCTCACTGCACACTCCCCTCTCCCAATTTACAGCCATTCAGGTAGTAATCTGCCACCTTGTTTTTGCTTCCAAAGTGAATAACCTCACATTTATCCAAATTATACTGCGTCTGCCATTGATTTGCCCACTCACTCAACCTGCTAAGTCATACTGAAGGATCTCTGCATCGTCATCACAGTTCACCCATGCATCCAACCTGGTATCATCTGCAAACTTGAAGATATTACATCTTTTTCCCTCATCAAAATAATTTATATACGTTGTGAATAGCTGGGGTCCCAGCACCAATCCCTATGGCCCCTCACTTGTTAATGCCTTCAATTTTAAAATGATCCATTAATTCCCACTCTTTGATTCCTCCCTCCCAACCAGTTTTCTATCCATCTCGATACACTTCCCCCAAACCCACACACTTTAATCTTGCACATTAATCTCTTATGTTGGACTTTGTCAAACGCTTTCTAAAAGCCCAAATATACAACATCAAGGGGCTCCCCTTGTCAACACTACCAGTTACGTCTTCATAGAATTACAACAGATTTGTCAAGCATGATTTCCCCTTCATAAATCCATGCTGATACTGTCTGATCCTGCGACTGCTTTCTAAATGCTCTGCTATAACATCCTTGAGAATGGATTTGAGAATTGTCCCCATTACTGATATTAGGCTCACCAGTCTATAATTCCCTGATTTTTTTTCTACCTCCCTTTTGAATATTGAGGTGACACTAGCCACCCTCCAATCTGCAAGGATTGTTCCAGAGTCTATAGAATCCTGGAAAATGGCCAACAGTGCGTTCATTATTTCCTTAAGTACTCTGGGACATGGGTTATCAGGTCCTGGGGATTTATCAGCCTTCAACCCCAACAATTTTCCCAGCACCATTTCTTTACAAATAATAATCTCTCTTAGTTCTTCCTTCTCACTAAATCTTGCATCCTCCAACAATTCTGGTATCTGATTTATGTCCTTTTCTGTGAAGACAGAACCAAAGTACGTATTCAGTTTTTTGGCCATTTCTTTGTCCCCTATTATACATTCCTCCGTCTGTCTGTCGGGGATTTACATTTGTCTTTACCATGTAACTGTAGAAATTCTTAGCATCAGTCTTTATGTTCATTGCTACCTCTTTCATATTTTATTTTCCCCTTCTTATCCAACCCCTTGGTACTTCTTAACTGAATTACAAACAGCTCCCAATCCTCACATTTATTATTTTTCTTTGCCAATCTGAATGCTTCTTCCTTGGATCAGACACTATCTCTTATTTCCTCTGTAAGCCATGGATTGGCCTCCTTACACATTTTGCCTTTGTGACAGACAGAAATATCAGTTGTTGCTGTTCCACATGTGTTCCTTGAATGTTTGCCATTGCCTATCTACTGTCATCCCTTTAACTAATTCTCCCCAATGTATCAATGTCAATTCATTCCTCATATCCTTGTAGTTTCCTTTATTTAAGTTCAGCACCCTTGTCTCCAATTCAACAACCTCCCCCTCCATCTTGATAAAAATTCTATCGTGTTATGGTCATTCTTCCCCAAGGGGGGTCTCACAGCTAGATTGGCAATTATTCCCTTCTCATTACACAGCGCCCAGTCTAAGATAGCCTGTTCTTGAGTTGGTTCCTCCACATATTGGTCAAGAAAATCATCCCATATGCATGACAACAAAGTGTGAAGCTGGATGAACACAGCAGGCCAAGCACCATCTCAGGCGCTCCTAAGATGCTGCTTGGCCTGCTGTGTTCATCCAGCTCCACACTTTGTTATCTTGGATTCTCCAGCATCTGCAGTTCCCATTATCACTCATCCCATATACATACCAGGAGTTCCTCTTCTACGGCATTGTGGCTAATTTGATTTTCCCAATCTATGTGCACATTAAAATCACCCATGATCACCGATATTCAATAGCACATGCATCTCTGATTTCCTGTTTAATGCCATTCTTAATGCCACCACAATTTGGGGGACACCTACTAATGGTTTTTGCCACTTGATGCTTCTCAATTCTATCCATGCAGACTCCACATTGTCAGAGCTAATATCCTTTCTCACTACGGTGTTAATGTCTTCTTTAACCAGAAATGGCACTCCACCACCTTTTCCTTTTTTGCCTGTCCTCCCCATGTACTGAATACCTTAAGACATTCAGCTCCCATCCCAGGTCACCCTGCAGCCATAACTCTATAATCCCAAATTTGCAATGTTATGACCTTCACAGGCTTCTGCAGCATGGCAGTCCAAAAATTCAGACTCAAAAGAAGGTTGAGATTATGTGATGACATCATACTCAAGAATAGGTAACAAATTACTGAGTTCACTGCAGTGATAAGAATGAAGATTTGGAGTTTCTGATCATAAAAGACAAACACGGGCTTCTCATCTCTCAAGCTTCAATTGGAAACCCTCAATGTGCTGAAACAGATCTGTAGCATATCGCAGCCCAATAAGCCACTGACTGCAGAACAGATCCAAGAGAAGCAAAACAATGTGCTTATAAGGTTAGAATGACTTCCTAAAGATTATCATGTGAAGTGATCAAGAAAGCGACAACTCCTAGAGAAGAGATTAGCAGCTTGGTAGCAGTGAAACTACATGGAAATCTCAGTTTGTACTGACACAAAAACATTTCATTGCCTCATGCCAACTATTGGAGGAATGTGCCACAATTTCAAAAGGGAAAGCTCTTTAATTTGCTCAATTCAAAGGTTATTTAATTGTTAGAAAGGCTGGATAAAAGAGTCAGCTTTCTATTTATATATTTTGGATGCACTTTACTGTATACAGATGGCTGTGCATGTCATCTCATTTGAAATCCAGAAGAACGTCAACACAGACAATTGAAATAGTTTGGACTGTTTATTGCATGGAAGATGTGGTGCTTTATGGAAGCAGAGACACGAGGGAAGAAGTAATTGCTGATCATCATCAAAATTTTGTACAACTTCTCGACCAATGAACCTAAAGCTGAACAGGAAAGAATTGCAAACGAAGAAGCCTGAGGTCCGAGAAATCAATAATTAACTAAGTGTGGAGCTGGATGAGCACAGCAGGACAAGCAACATCTTAGGAGCACAAAAGCTGATGTTTCGGGCCTAGACCCTTCATCAGAGAGGGGGATGGGGAAAGGATTCTGAAATAAATAGGGAGGGGGAGGGGCAGACCGAAGATGGATAGAGGAGAAGATAGGTGGAGAGGAGAGTATAGGTGGGGAAGTAGGGAGGGGATAGGTCAGTCTGAGGAGGACAGACAGCTCAAGGAGGTGGGATGAGGTTAGTAGGTAGGAAATGGAGGTGTGCAGTGGGAGAGAGATCCCCTGAGGTTGGTCCGGAGGGAGGAGGGTAACTTCTTCAGGTTAGGCATGCTAGGGAGGCTTCGCAGTGAGGTTAAAATTGTGATCAGAGATAATGGGAACTAACCTGGAAGTTTTTGATAAGCCCCTTAAATAGTTTGGATGGGGGTTCTTTCCTGCTTCAGAATTTGTATTTAATTGTATAAGACTAAGGGCAAACACTAGCTGGAGCATTGACCCTAAATTAGCAGTGCTAGCATCAGATAAACATTATGCACTTAGCGTCATCAGGATCTGCATATTCACCTTAATTCTACAGATGCTCCTTGCCTCATGTTAATGTAATCACCAAAATGTGCACAGTGCGATCAACATCAGAAGTGTGTATGCATACCATGGACACCATTTTGGGAGCAAAATTACAGCCAAAGAATATGAATGAAGTAAAGGAACAATGTCATAAATCTTTATTCATTAATCTTTAGAAGTTCTAACACAAATCAATAAAGCATTATGTATGCAAAGGAAGTACTGGACTTTCTTTCTAAAGGAATTGAGTTCAAAGGCAGAGATATTGGTTAAACTTACATAAAGTTTTGGGAAGGTAATAATTTATGTTCTGATCTCTCTATTAGACAAAGGAATAGGAACAATATAAATATAAAAAGGTCGTATTTGGAACCAAGAGCTTTTTGAGGATCTTTTGGCTCAAAGGTTAACATGAGGTATTAATTGGACGCTATGCCATTAAGAGGTGCCAGTTTGAGAATTTGGATTTAGTACACAATCTTTCAGCTAACAGGTGATTTGAATAATTTGAATGTGTCTTCAGGTACTGAAACCAATAAACCCAGGTTTGGGTCTTAAGAGCTAATCAGATCCATTTCTATGGCATTCAACCATGCCCACTGAAGGTGTGGAATTATAAATGGACATTGAAGAATGTCTCAAGAAATAAACAAGGAGTCATCCAATTTCTCTGATGTGGTATTGGAGATGTTTGTGAAGCAGAGAGAAGGAGGAGCGTTCTCCATCCACAATGGAGAAAGAGGACACAAATGTCACTGGTGCAGTTGTATGTGAGAAGAAAAAGCTAGTGAGGACACATCAGGAGCCCAATGCTTAGGACATGGATCCAGTGTTACAAGTGCAGTGGCTTGATGTGAATGGTCTCCTCTCACAAACAGATTTCATAATAGCTTCACCACCACTAAATATCATTACAATATTACACCTTCATCTACAATCTAATTATGCCCTGAGTACATATACACAACACAATGGTAAATGGTAGCCATCCTAGCCACTACTCACTGCCCTTTAATGATGTAGGGCAGGCATTTTCAAAGGCCAATATTAAATACACTTAAGTGCACTTGCCTAACAATCTAGATGTACTAATAGCTACTCTAACACACAATTTAACGTTAGTTGAGCTTGTAGTGTAGTTTACCTAAGGATGGAATATTCATGCACAGGGATTCAGACTCTGCAAAGGAATATGTTCAAGTCTTGCATCTTCTTTGAATTTCCCAGGTGATAAGGAGCCTATTATCTTCCTTCACGTTCTCTATGGTTATTTGTCACCAAACAACATCTTTTCAAACAAAGTCTTGTGACCTTTGTGGACAGAATTTTCCGTTCTTGCGCATTGTTTGGAATCATTTTATTGAGTAATCATCTTATGTTTATCAGATTTTCTCAAAAAGATTAACACATTCACTATGTATGAAATGTTGTCATTTAGACTGAGAAAGCCCCAAGATGATCTTTGGCCTAGGCAGATTTCATTGATCTTAATTACAATTGACTGCAATTGGCTGTAATATTGCTGGGCTAGGGAAAAGAAGACTCAGCTAGTACCTAATGCTGTCTAGAAACTGTACTGATGTATAGTTAGGTTCCTGTACACAACCTGTTCAGAGCTGTTATTACACACTTCTGGAGGAGGTGGGATTTGAATCTAGGTCTCCTGAGTCAGGCAGCAACACTACCAATGCACCACACAAGCCCCCTGGAGTTGGCTGTCCTATTACTTTCCTGTTAAAAGCCGAACAAGACTTTTTGTCTTGACTCACAGCGAAAGTAACCAATTAGATAAGATGCTGCAGGGCATGAGATGCCTGTTGAGCTGTCTCACCAAGAATCAAGAAAAAGGTGATTGGTCTTGGGTAGTAAAGTGGAATTGGTAATAACGAATCAACAAACTATTTCACATTCAGCCTGACTTTATTGTCCATTGAAGTGCAAGTCAGGCTGTTGATTTGTTATCACTCATGTTTTATGACTACTGAGAATCAATTTTACCTTTTAGTATCTTGTCAAAGGAGGAAATATTACTAGCAGGAGACAAAAAAATATATTTTGGTCATTTTTAATAATGGAACTATCCACTTCATTTTAAATGAATTCTGTATGAACCAACTTGGAATGAAAGAAAGCATTACATGCTATAGGTTCAATCTACTTCATATTAACCTGATCTTTATATTTCTATGCAAGATTACAAGAACTGGAAATAAAGTGAAAACATAAAGGGGAGACATTCTTTCTTCTGTATGTTCTTTATTTTCTAGTGTGACTAGGGAATGTGCATTCTTCAATTTACTGCCGTCATTTTTTTTAAAAATTGAGGCAATTATAAACAGACTCTTCATACATATTGATCACTACATTGTAGTCTGCAAATCTGTATTGGTGTTTGATACAACTGGTGCACTGGTTAGTGATTCCTTCTAGATTTGACAAGGAGATGACTGGTTCTCTTTGTTTTGTTAAACAAGCTGTAGTACATGACAAATAAAGCAAAAACTCTGTTTGGATTTGTATTGTCATTCTGTGCACTATTATACATTTGTGCATCATCATTGTGTGTGGATAAACTGACACAGCTCAGTGTGCAATTCAGAGAATATCTGAATACTGCGTGCACTGTCTAAATATCGGAAGCCATTCGCTTTGGTCCTTGCCACAAACTGTGGCATTAGTTTGGTTACTGATTCTATGTTCCTCCCTAACCACTGTCTGAGACTGGAACAACTGTTCATTACCTCAGGATCCCAGCTTACCCTCATTGAGCTTCCAATCTTGGCAGCATTAAGATCTATTTTTGCCTCCATAACATTGTCCATCATCCCCAATTCCTGAGGCTATATGCTGCTGAAAACATCATCTATCTCTTTGTTATTTCCAGTCTCAACTGTCCTAATTCTTCACATATGATGTTTCAATGACTGCACTCCATAATTTTAAACATACTTAAAACACTGTTGCCTACATCTTAAATCACAACAAGTGCTGATCACCCATCATCTCTGTGGTTGCTGATCTAAATTGGACAAACTCTGGAAAAAATATTTTTTATTAAAATCCCTCTATAGTCTCACCACTTGCTTTTTCTGTAACCTCCTCCAAATTCTGTAATCTGTGTTTTGCCGTTTGGGACTGCTTGTACATCCACAAATTTCCTTAGTTTCTCATTTGACAACTGTGTCTTCAGTTGTTTAAGGCCGACAATTTGCAATTCTCTCCAATCTCTTCACCCTCCCACTTCTCATTTTAGCCACCCTTCCCAAACTGAATTCTGTCAAACATTCAGTCACATTCCTGAATACCATCCTAAATGGCTTGATATCAAATATTTTCTGAAATGTTCCCTTGCTGAACTTTATGCTGTCTTAAACAGTCAAAGATCTGAAAAATTGCAAGTTGCCATTGTCTTCTAATTTCAGCAAAATACATACCTTCCAGTTGTCTTGAATACTCAATTACTGTTTTTGCATATAAAATACTTTCATGCCCTATAATCATTATCTGTTCTGTTACATTCTGCCTTTAAACATTGGTGATAGAGATGAAAAGAAATTTTTTAATGTACTTATACAAGTTATATCTGAACATTTAAGACTAAATTCACTCCCCCAAATGGAACAGACCCATTGGCAGGGCTTTTACAAGAGTTAAGGGAGGTGAAAGCCCTTGACATCAAGGCATTATTTGACCCAAATATGGTAACAAGCAGTTTTACAGAAGCGCTGGCAATGAAAATCAGGCATGGGAACTCCCTGCTGGTTGGTGTTTTACTAAGCACAAAGTGGTTGTACACATTGGAGGTCAGTCACCTCAGGCCCAGACATCAATGCAGGTGTTCAGCAGGGTAGTGTCCTAGGCCCCGTTATAACATCATCTGATGCCTATTATGTACCTAGCATTACTAGCTGTAGTTGGGTTGGTTGGACTACTGTTTTATGATGTGGACTGATGTGAACAGTAAAAGCTCAATTCCCACACTCTGAGGTTACCACGAAGGCCTCTCCTTTTGAATCTCTCCTCTAGCCCAAGGCGTGGTGACCCTCAGGTTAAAGAACCACCACTCATCTCTGTTGAATGCGAGAACAGCCCCATGATCTGATAGGACAACAGAGACTTTGCCTTAGAGATAGTAGGAACTGCAGATGCTGGAGAATCTGAGACAACAAGGTGGTGAGCTGGATGAACACAGCAGGTCAAGCAGCATGAGAGGAGCAGGAGAGCTGACGTTTCGGGCCTGGACCCTTCTTGATGTCTGAAGAAGGGTCCAGGCCCGAAACATCAGCTCTCCTGCTTCTGCTTCTATGGTGCTGCTTGGCCTGCTGTGTTCATCCAGCTTTATCCCTTGTTGTGTCAGCAATGTTGCCTTTTTGTTTTTAGGGTGCTGCAAACAATCATTTTTGCTCATATGAAGAGCTGCTCAATACTCTGCAGAGGAGAATGGACACAAAATGTAATTTATTGCACCATATTAATGATATATGATATATTATTACTTAAGCTTATTAACTATTATTAATAAATGGTAGAGTGTCTCCATAAGGAAATCATGCCAAACTCCAATTAATTTGTACATTTGTATTACTGCCCTAGTATATGGATATAACAGATCCCATGCCATTACTTCAAATAACATCAGGGCAGTTAATTCCTGTGGTCTTGCTTAAAATTATCATTTGTGAACAAAATTACAAGCACTTTTCACAGCAAGACAGCGGAAATCTAAAATCTGTCCCTCCAAAAGACATCAATTTCTGTAATTTTTAACACCTGAAATTTTCAAGATTGATAGCAAAATGCTTTTAACTTATTTTCATTCTATTCTTTCATGGGATGTGTGTATCACCAGCAATGGCAGCACTTATTACCCATTGCCCTTGAAAGTGCTGGTGAGTCACTTTTTGTAGAACTCAGTAGTCCATGGAAACAGTCAGTATGGATGAGGTTAGAGGTTTTCTGCATATTAGCCTGTGTAACACATACCACAAAGACTGGTATTCTTGTAAGACAGATGTCCTGAGCTTTATTTAAGACACTCACTATTTAAATAGCTATAATATCACACAGTCTGAGGTCAGTGTTACTGTAAATTATACAAACATAGCTGATTAACTGAACATATGACACTGACTCCTTTACACAGATAGATTGACTGAAGATGAGGTGGATATCTATGCACTGGAATGTTATCATAGAGTCATAAAGTCACAGATGTACAGCATGGAAATGGATCCTTCGATCCAACTCATCCATGCTGACCAGATATCCTAAACTGATCTAGTTCCATTTGCCAGCATTTGATCCATATCCCTCTGAACTCTTTCTATTCCTGAACCTATCCAGGTGCCTTTTAAATGTTGTAATTGAACCAAGCTCAGCCACCTCCTCTTGTAGCTCATTCCATTCATGCACCATCCTCTGCCTGAAAAAGTTAGCCCTTAGGTCTCTTTTAAATCTTTACGCTCACCTTAAACCAATGCCCTTTAGTTTTAGACTCCCCTACCCTGGGGAAAAGACCTTGGCTATTCACCCTATCTGTGCCTCTCATGATTTTATAAACTTCTATAAAGTCGCTCCTCCACATCCGACACTCCAGGGAAAATAGCCCCAGCCTATTCAGCCTCTCCGTATAGCAAAAATCCTCCAACACTGGCAACATCCTTGAAATAGTTCTGAAAAGATTTACAAGTTTCTTAACATCTTTCCAATAGCAAGAAGACCAAAATTAAACGCAGTATTCCAAAAGTGGCCGAGCCAATGTCCTGAACAGCCACAACATAACATCCCAACTCCTATAATCAATGCCGTGAACAATGGAGGCAAGCTTACCAAATGCCGCCTTCATTACCCAGTCTACCTTGTGACTGACTTAAAAGTAGAATACTTTCAAGTCTGGAGTCTGTCATAATTCAACAGTTGCAGTCATAGCTGTGGCCTCATTACTATAGCAATATGTGATGTTGTGAAACTTGAAAAGCTTCCAAAAAGATTTACAAGGATTTTAATCCAGCAACATTGAAGGGAAAGTGATATACTTCCAACTCAGGATGGTGAGTGGCTTGGAGGCAAACTTGCCAGTGTTGCCATATATCTGCAGCTGCTGTCCTTCGAGATATTAGATTTCACTGGTTTAGAAAGTGCTGTTATCTTTATTAGGTAACCATCCCAATCAAAATAAAGAAAGAAGGTAAGTGCAGTTGAGAATCAGCTATATTGCATTGAATTGTGAAAAGGATCAATGGACTGAGTGATCTATACTTATGTCTTTTTCCTAGAACTCCAAGCCTCTTTTCCCTCTTTTAACTATTGTCAAATGTTGAAGGTGAGTCACATATCTGTACAAAGTGCAAAATAGTTTAGTTTATTTCAATAAAAGTATGTGGCATTCTGAACTGCTTCACTCCTTACATGATAGGTTATATTTACAATGCACATGTACATTCCATGCCTAACATTCTCTAGTGCACACTGCTCATAGGACTTATATACTACACAACTACTTAGTGTGCTATGGCACAAGGCCCTTAGGCATTGGTCTTTCTTCATTGAACCTTTACGAGACTTGTCACAAGTTTCAGTGCGCTCCTCAGTGCGTAACCCTAAATCTTGGAATGTGTCAGCCTGCAACACTTGCTCATGCAGAACTGTTTGCACTGGATCAGCAAGTTTCAGGCAGATTAAAGAGCATATTTTATTGAGTTTACAATTCGTCAGTAACAGTTGATGTTTAGTTCAGTTTGCATCCCTAGAGTACAGAATCCTTTGTTATGAAGCTGCTCAAGATGAACACCAACAAAACTGTCTCTTTCTAGGTTGTTTTACAAAGGTACATTGCAGGAGGAAATAAGAAATTGCCACTTCCCCAACACAGTCACCTTGAGAGTGGTGTGTAGAGGGAGTGAGTGCAAAGATCTGAGGGGAGTTCCTTTTTTAAATCTGGTGCATAGTGAAACATGTACATTGCTAAGAAGCAGAAGGCTCTACCATTGAGTTTGTCAGCCACTCTGAAGCCCAACTAACTATCTCGGAACGGTTTAACAAGCAGATATTCTCTCCAGCAACAAAATGGATGAGAACATTCTGTTTCAACACCCTGAAGCCACAGATGGTATAGAGATGCTCTGGAATTTTATTCTGCAGCAGTAAAACCTGAGAAACAAGTTTGACAACATGACACATGGTGGATTGTATCATTTATCTGAAGACAGTGTGCAAAGCAGAAAAGGATTATTGAGTTTTTCTCACGCTAGCTCCTAATGTTTTTCAATACTTTTATTGTATAAGCTCTGGCCATTGTGAAGTATGAACAAATTGAAAAATAAAGGTCTTCTTAACATATTTATTGTGCCACCTTTTTAGTGTAAACCATGTTTGTAGGCAAACTGGATTACAGAGGGACTTCATTAGCTATCTCAAAGCTCCACCAAACACAGATTTGTGGATGGCTTTGCTGCAATTCAACACATTATGAATTTGACTGCAACTCTCCTTTCCAGTCTAACCTGTTTTGAGGTCCAAAAAATAATTTATCATCTTTCTAAACGGTATCCTTTGTGTTGTACCTTTTCTAATTTCTCCATATCACTTTAGCATGAATAATGTCAAACATTTTAATCTGGGACTGAACTTAATTGCATCCCCATTCACGTTAAATTTGACCATTCTGTCATCACTCTCCCATACTTCCTGTTCATGGTCTGGGACATTTATGAATACCAGGTTTAACATGACCATTGCATCTTGTGGCTTCCTTTACTTACTGAGTCATGAAGCAGGCCATGCATTGCATTATGAACTCTAACTGTAGACCACATTTTAATAGTTAATTGCAGACTCTGCAATGACTGGATTATTACTAAGTCTATAATTCACTCCTAGATTCTTTTAGCCTCTGCCTTAGCAAGTTTGTCATCATCCATTAAATAATTCCTCTACCATGCAATAAACTTCGTTGTCTAACAGCAGTGCCTTTTCTCTCGATACTCTACAGTAGTGTAGCTATCCTTTACAAAAATAGTTAGGCTCAAGACAAGCAAAGGCAAAGAAGGATTGTTGGCAGCAAACTACCTCAAACAATAGAGATAACAAGGTGTAGAGCTGGATGAACACAGCAGGCCAAGCAGCATCAGAGGAGCAGGAAAGCTGATGTTTCGGGCCGAGACCCTTCTTCTGAAGGACTCTTTTTCTCGGTTTGTAGAGAGAGAAATAGGGTTAATGTTTCAAGCCTGATGCATGGAAGTCCGAGCACAATCCATGGATTCTGTGAACAGTCAAAAAGACGAAAATACCTGACTGAGAAATGCAAGAAACTGAAAAGAAAGAAGTATTGGCTCCGCTGAGCGGCCGTCTTCCCTGATTGAAAATCAATAGTTTAAATAAAAGCTCAAAGAACTGCAGATGCTGTAAATCAGGAACAAATGACAGAAGTTGCTGGAAAAGCTCAGCAAGCCCCTTTTTTTGCAGGCAGGACATTGGGTGACTGCTTTGCAGAACACCTATCTGTGCTTATATGTAGAGGAGGCCACATAGTGAGCAGTGAATGCAGTAAACTGGATTGTGTAAGTGCAAATAAAGTACTGCTTCACTTGGATGATATGTTCGGGCCCTTGGATGCTAGGGAAGGAGGAAGTTAGCGGACAAGTGTTATACCTTCGGTGGTTGCAGGGGAAGCTGCCATGGGGCTGTAGGACCTCTCTGCTCTCCCACAACTACAATTGAGTTCCCCTTGTCCTTACCTACCATGCCACCAGCATCCACATCCAGGAGATCTGATGCCATTTCCGCCACCTCCAGTGAGAAGCCGGAGGACTGGGAAGCTTTTAAAGAGCAACAGAAGATAATTAAAAAGGCAGTACACAGAAAAAATGAGGTACAAAGGAAAACTGGCCAAAAATATAAAGGAGGATAGTAAAAGCTTTTTTAGATATATGAAAAGGAAAAAAAAAATGGTTAAGGCTAAAATTGGTTAAGACTGAAGTCAGAAACAGGTGAATTTATTGTGGGGAACAAGGAAATAGCAGAAGAGTTGAATACGTACTTTGCCTGTGTCTTCCCTAGTGAAGACAGATCCAATCTCCCAGATGTAATAGTGGCTGAAGGACCTAGGGTAATGGATGAACTGAAAGGAATTTATATTAGGCAGGAAATGGTGTTGGATAGACTATTAGGTCTGAAGACTGATAAGTCCCCGGGACCTGATGGTCTGCATCCCAGGGTACTTAAGGAGGTGGCTCTAGAAGACATGAATGCATTGGTAATCATTTTCCAATGTTCTATAGATTCAGGATCCGTTCCTGCGGATTGGAGGGTGGCTAATGTTGTTCCACTTTTCAAGAAATAAGGGAGAGAGAAAGCAGGAAATTACAGACCGGTTAGCCTGATTTCAGTGGTAGGAAAGAAGCTGGAGTCAATTATAAAAGATGAAATTATGACTCATTTGGATAGCAGTGACAGGATAGGTCAGTCAGCATGGATTTATGAAGGGGAAATCGTGCTGGACTAATCTTCTGGAATTTTTTGAGGATGTATCTATGAAGATGGAAATGGGAGAACCAGTGGATGTAGCATGCCTGGACTTTCAGAAAGCCTTTGATAAAGCCCCACATAGGAGATTGGTGAGCAAAATTAGGGCACATGGTATTGGGGGCAAAATACTGAGTTGGATTGGAAATTGGCTGGCTGACAGGAAGCAAAGAGTAGTGATAAACGGATCCCTTTCGGAATGGCAGGCGGTGACCAGTGGGGTACCACAAGGTTCGGTGCTGGGACCGCAGCTGTTTACAATATACATTAATGATATAGACGAAGGCATTAAAAGTAATATTAGCAAATTTGCTGATGAGGCAAAGCTGGGTGGCAGTGTGAAATGTGAGGAGGATATTATGAGAATACAGGGTGACTTGGACAGGCTAGGTGAGTGGACAGATACATGGCAGATGCAGTTTAATGTGGATAAATGTGTGGTTATACACTTTGGTGGCAAGAACAGGAAGGTAGATTACTATCCAAATGGAGTCAAGTTAGGTAAAGGGGAAGTACAAAGAGATTTAGGTGTTCTTGTACATCAGTCAATGAAAGCAAGCATGCAGGTACAACAGGCAGTGAAGAAAGCTAATGGTATGCTGGCCTTCATTGTAAGAGGAATTGAGTATAGGAGCAAAGAGGTCCTTCTGCAGCTGTACAGGGCCCTGGTGAGACCACACCTGGAGTATTGTGTGCAGTTTTGGTCTCCAAGTTTGAGGAAGGGCATTCCGGCTATTGAGGGAGTGCAGCGGAGGTTCACGAGGTCAATTCCCGGAATGGCGGGACTGTCATATTTTGAAAGGTTGGAGCGACTGGGCTTGTATACGCTTGAGTTTAGGAGGATGAGGGGATCTGATTGAGACGTATAAGATAGTTAAAGGATTGGACGCTCTGGAGGTAGGAGGCATGTTTCTGCTGATGGGTGAGTCCAGAGCCAGAGGACATAGTTTAAAAATAAGGGGGAGGCCATTTAGAACAGAGTTGAGGAAAAACTTCTTCACTCAGTGGTAGATATATGGAATGCTCTGCCCCAGAAAGCAGTGGAGGCCAACTCTCTGGATACTTTCAAGAAAGAAAAGGATAGAGCTCTTAAAGACAGTGGAATCAAGGGTTATGGGGATAAGGCAGGAACAGGATACTGATTGTGGATGGTCAGCCATGATCATAATGAATAGTGGTGCTGGCTCGATGGGCTGAATGGCCTACTCCTGCACCTATTGTCTATGCCACCAACAGACACATATTCCCCTCCCCTCCCTTGTCCGTCTTCCACAGGGACCAATTCCTCTGGGGCACCCTGGTCCACTCTTCCTTCACTCCCAGCAGACCTCCCTCTCACAGACCCATGTACCTTCCCAGTAACTGGTGAGGATGCAACACCTGCCCATTTACCACCTCCCTCCCCAGCATCCAAGGGCCCAAACATACCTTTCAGGTGAAGCAAAACTTGACCTGCACTCTTCCACAATCTAGTCTACTGCATTCACTGCTCACAATGTGATCTCCTCTACATTGGGAAAACAAAGCGTAGGCTGGATGACCACTTTGCGGAACATCTATATTCTACCTGCCAGAAAGACCCTGAGCTTCCAGTTACCTGCCACTTTAACACACCACTCTGTTTCCTGGCCAACATCTCTGTCTCAGGCTTGTTTCAGTGTTCCAGCGAAGCTCAGTGGAAGCCGGAAGAACAACACCTGATTTTCCACTTGGGGACCCTGCAGCCCTCTGGACTCAATATCAAATTCAATAATTTTAGAGCCTAAACTCTCCCATGTCCTAACTCCACACACCAGGCCTTGTTATCACATAATCTGCCATTTCAAACAATCTTTTGTTGGTCACTAACAGACCCTATTAACAGCTATTCACCTTCCTAGCCAGATTGTTATCAACTCCTTTGTCTGTGCAACTGCTCTTCTCTCTCTTTGGGCCCTATCCCTAACAATTGTTTACTTCTTACCCCCTCCCACCACTCTATCCCCTCCATATAAACTGACATTTTCCTAGCTACCATCTGTTCTAAGGAAGGGTCTCATACATAAAACATTAACTCTGTTTTTGATTCACGGAAACTGCCAGACCCGCCAAGCTTCTGCTTTTTGTCCGTAAGCTTAAATGCCCATCAAATGTTGTTATCAAGCAACTACCACATTCAGCACAAAAGGGGTCCTGTGCAAAACACTTTCAGGAGTTTAAGGGTCTTTCAAATAAGGTAACAGATTGACCACCACTATCAACAATAATGATATTTTCCAGAAATAACTTTCAAGAGATGAGAGGCAGGTAACAGATGGTGCAAGATCAAGAACAGAATGAAAGTCCACTTATCAAGATCAAAGAGAATGTGTTCTGAAACCTCTAATGCCCCCTGGAGTTCTGAAGTCAGAGACTTGTGGAGATGGATAATGGGAAATACCATTATATATGTTTTCCTTCTCTAAAGGACATTAATGAGTCAATAATGATTTGACGGTCATCATTTGACCCTTAATTTCAGATTCTTTTTGAATTCAAATTCCACCATCTGCTATGGTGGTATTTGAACCCAGGTCCCCAGAACATTAGCTGATTTGCCAGATTAGCAGTCTATCAATAATACCATGGGGCTAATGTCATTGGGTTGGAATCATTTATAGGCCAGATCAATTAAGGACAGCAGGTTTCCTTCCCCAAAGGAAAGAATATAAATAGTGCTAAGTGGGCACTCACTCTTTCTCTTTGATTATCCTGAAAATTTGTGCCTTGCTTTTCATTACTCCATCACATGGAAGTTGTAGCATTTCAAACAGCAACTCAGCCTCTACCAATTCCAGAAGAAGCGATGGAGGTCATCAATCAACATCTTTGTAAATGATCTAAATGCAAAATCCAGAAAGGCTGTTGAGCCCACTCTGAAATCACACAAATCATCAATCCACAGGGATAATGGGAACTGCAGATGCTGGAGAATCCGAGATAACAAAGTGTAGAGCTGGATGAACACAGCAGGCCAAGCAGCATCTTAGGAGAGCAATATCTGACATTTCAGGCCTAGACCCTTCATCAGAAAAGGGTGAAGGGTCTGATAAAGGGTCTAGGTCTGAAAAACCAGCTTTTGTTCTCCTAGGATGCTGCTAGGAGAACAGCATCTGGGTTCATCCAACTCCATACGCTGTTATCAATCCACAGGACCTATTTCCAATTGATATTTTTGATTTTTAAACATTTTGGCATTGTCTCTGCATGTGTGTATATACTTAAACAACCTAACAATCAATGAATTGGCAAGTGAAATAAAAATCTTTGTTGCCAACTAAAGCATGAAAGGACAGAGGGAAGTAATCTACTGCTTCTCACCTGATTGTAACAATGAGGTGTAATTTCTATTTCCAGGAGCTCATAACTTGATAGATAGAATCATCATAAAAGATGCCAGATTGGCATTACACTTAAAGAAAATATGTGTTTGGTCAGTATGATTATGAATGTAGGCAGTAAATTTAAAAATGCATTTCATTAGATTAGATTCCCTGCAGTGTGGAAACAGGCCCTTCGGCCCAACAAGTCACACTGTCCCTTGAAGCATCCCACCCAGACCCGTCCCCCTATAATCCACACACCCCTGAACACTTCGGGCAATTTAGCATGGTCAATCCCCCTAACTTGCCAATTGCACATCTTTGGACTGTGGGAGGAAACCAGAGCACCCGGAGGAAACCCACGCAGACACGGGGAGAATGTGCAAACTCCACACAGACAGTAGCCCGAGGCTGGAATTTA
This sequence comes from Stegostoma tigrinum, assembly GCF_030684315.1. Lineage (NCBI taxonomy): Eukaryota > Metazoa > Chordata > Chondrichthyes > Orectolobiformes > Stegostomatidae > Stegostoma > Stegostoma tigrinum. The sequence goes on from NC_081356.1 coordinate 76,004,737, forward strand.
ACCCGGGTCCCTGGTGCTGTGAGGCTGCAGTGCTAACCACTGAGCCACCGTGCCGCCCCAAATATTGTATCATGTTGAATTTTTATAGTAACTAAGTGGCAGTATAAGTCAGAATGTAATCTGGTCAAACAGCTCCTTTTTGACTTGATCAGCAGTAAGTAATTCTACAGTGATACCATCATAGCTGGCATTAGTACTAAATCTACAATTTCATAAGATAATCAGCATGACTTTTTTTTAATGCCTTACCAACCACCAAAACAATAATGCTCTTGACACTCTGATCAAATTATCACAATGACGTCAATCTCTATTTTTCATCCGAGTCTAAGGTTCTTACACCTGTCAGATATAGATATTTTTAAGCAATCTCTTTCGAGATGTTATTATATGCCTGTGGATAGATGAGACTTGTACCTGGTGTCCTCTGGTTCAGGGACAGTGGCCGTCCACCATGTGAGCCGTCAATATGTTCAAAAATACATTTCCTTCCCTAAAGGACGTTAGGCAACCAGTTGGGTCAACAATAGTTTCCTGGTCATTGTTTGACCCTTAATTTCGGATTCTTTATTGAACTCAACTTTCACCATCTGCAATGGTGAGACTTAAACCCACATCCCCAGAACATTAGCTGAGTTCCTAGATTAATAGTCTAGCGATAATACCATTGGGAATGGTATACATTTGGCAATGTTAACCTGCCAGAAACTGTTGACATAATTTTGCATTCAACATGTGTCTATGTTGTTATGTGTAATTATTTACATTCGAAGTGGTAACTTAGCCATCAGTCAACATGCAAGTAACCCAACAGCAATCAATCAACCTTAATGATGATCAACTGACATCAAATGAAATCTTATGGCTGCCAAACAACGTAAAACTTATGGCTATTTAGCATCATTGAATTGTCATTAAAGCATCTAAATATTCAGGTGTCATCAAGAGTGATGATGCAGCTTATTTATGAGGTAAATTTAAGCTGAAAAGAACATGACAAAATTTGATTAAGTTTCAGACATCAGTTGGTATCAAAAGAATCATGTCAAGGATTTTCTAAATCCCGGCTAATGCAGAACATTTTGCATGTATCGTGTGGATTGTTTAACTAGTCAGTCCACAAATCACTAGTGGGCCTATGGGCAAACATGTCTCTCTTTATGAAACTCCTTTCCTCTCCAAGAATGAAAACTGTCTCACTTCATCCATACCAATCAGACCCCTCACGGCAAGATACCTTGTTCAATCCTTTCTGCAACAAAGCAGTTCACTGGAATCTGAGCAAAGCCATTTCACATTCTTCTGTCTCAAAATTCTACAGGTTGCATTATGCCTAGATATAAGATACAAGAATAAGAACTAAGATATAAGAATATACTTTGAAGGCACAAGTAATCTGTATGGAGGGGGACTCATATTCAGTACCGGTGTATTTCTTTCAAAATTTTTATGATGAAATGAATATCAAGTTGGTTAGGGTCTCCATTGTTAAGAAACACAACTATCGAATCATTTGTAAAGTAATTTCTCCAATTCCTGCATGAGACTACACACATGCATACATAATTGTGTTTTTCACATGACTCTGTATACAACTTGGAATATCTTGCTCAATTCCACTCAACAAAAAAATGCATTGGAGAAAACATTATCCACATGCAGTTAATTAGAAAAACATATTTCGTTTTAGTTATTTGTTGCAAGTTGACTGATGGCAGTAAACAAGGGTCAAAAACAAACATAGTGGCAGCAAATGAGGTTTGAGAAACTATGAGTGAGCTGTGAGTGAGGCCTGAGGGCTGGAACAATGGTGGAGAGTGGGCTTGAGTTCAGAGCAGTTGTAAAAAATGAGGCTCGAGGACAAGAGAGCAACGTGGTGGAGAGTGAGATCTAAGGTCTACATAGGCAGAAGTGAATAAAGCCCAGGGGCAACAGCAACCATGGTGAGTGAGGCCTGTACGATGGAGACACAGCAGGAAGTATATTGAGGACTAGAATAGCAACAAGAGAGCAAAGGTCAAGAGCTGGGGCTCGGCAGCAAGTGAGGTTCAAGAACTAGATAGTAGCTGCAGACAGCAAGGCCAAAGGATTACAGCAGCAGTTATCAGCCAGAAGTGATACTGGGGAGAAGGAGATTCCAGATTAGAACTAACGCTGAGAGAACTGTGTGTCCGGGAGGGGGGTATGTGAGAGCCTGGGAGAAGGTGAGCCTGGGACTGAGGTAACCCTGGGGTTGGAAGGTGAGGCAGGTTGGAAGGTGAATGTGGGGATAAATTGCGTCTGGGGAGTAGGTGAGTCTCGGACGAAGGTGAGGCTGAGGCTGAGCTGAGGGTGAGGCTGACATCAGTCTGGGGGTGAAGGTGAGGCCAGGGAATTGAGGAGAATTCAGGTTAAGGGGGAGGTAAGATCAGCTGGGAAGAGCTGCAAAGGGAAAGGTGGGGGATGCTGCAAGATCGGCTAGGTAGCTAAGAAATGATTTTGTGTGTTAACAGTTGCTTTTGAGTGGAAATGATCACCGCTGTAATGCTAACAACTACTTCTGAACGCAAATGTTCACTTCCACAGATTAATGAAGGCTTTGACGAGGTCAGTTTATACCTACTGAACCCTGAAGATCACTTTTGATGACTGTTGATTGTTTCTAATGTCTAATAAATGGGATCACAATGAGCACTTTGCATGCAACTGATTACTTCTGATTGTTCATGATCAGTTCCACAAACTTACTGAAGCTATGATGGTTTTTGAATGTTTCTGAGCACTTTGATGACTCCTGAAGTAAACAAAAAGAATCAGGAAGCTATTGAAATGTGGCAATTTAGCAGTTTTGATCGCAAAATGGTGACAGTAATTGCCATAAAATCTCATTTGAAATTATACCTTTGATGCCAAATAATGTTACTGGATGTTTTGAATGTACTTGAATGGTGACGTTGAAATGTTCAGGCCACTCGTTACTTGCAGATTCATAGTTCTACCACTGTTGACAATTTTCCATGCCACAGGATTTGGCAAATAGGCTCTGACCAGGGCCTATCTATGATACTAAAATGAGATCCTTGGTGTGTTGTCATTGTCCACACATCCCTTGATGGTTTGGTGCCCAGATCTGAATGATGTGTCCAACCAAAATGACTCGCGATCAACTTGTGACTGCAGCCTTCTTTCACCTTTGCAGCTGATGGAAAGTAATCTCTTTTTCTCTGTTGATCATTGAGGAATTTTTAGACAGCACTTTATCTGACATTTCCTTGATGCCACAACTGGCTCTGCCAGGAAGGTGGGGGCTTTCAAAGACAGTATGCAAGGGATCATTGGAGCAGTCAAGCCTCTCTACCATTTCCACAACAGAATTCACAGAAAGTCCACTGTTGACAGAGTTTATTCAAATTTTGAAATCAGTAACAGCCACTATCTTCAGCATCAAGTCAGAAAATTGTGGGAAAATTGTGCACCATTTCTCTGGTCTGAATTTATGAACAATGGATTTATGTTAAATAACACCATAACTAATAGCTTTCTTTCTCTTATTTCAGGAGAACCAACAACATGGGGCTGAACTTCAGTTTCAGCACCCCCTTCTCCAAGATGTTAATCATTTGATCTCTGGGAATATCTGCAGAGGAGGTAGGTGCCTTTCATTTTCCCTTCTTTGAGACTGAAATGTGGATTTATTTGTGTCAACAAAGACAAAGCTATCTATTAGGTCAGTTCATAAACGATACTGAAATGTGTGTGGGGAACTCATAAGAAATGTTGCCCTGTTACTTGTCGCTCTCAGATATCTTTACAACAAGCTGTTGTTAGCACTTGTAATGGGGGTGGGAGAGTGGGCAGCAATCTAATATTCTCAGTTCTAAATGCAAAATGCTCAATTGTACATTTTTATTGACTACAATACTGCATGTCATTCAATTAAATTTTATTTGAATATAGCGAGATGATTGGCTAACTTTTATATTTGCTTATCAAAAGGAGTCATTCTGCAAAGCTGCCATTGACACAAAGCTTTGAAAGTAGGGATTCTGGCAATGTGCAAAACTGATTCCCAGACCAGAACATGCCATTAGTGAAGCTCGGACTTGTGAAAAATTTTGCAAAGTAACCAAAAATTGAATATAATTGATGTTGTTTTTATTTAATGTAAAGATAGCATTTTTGCAGCATTCATTGTGGGTACACACCAGTTGTTAGCTGTTTAGAATGGCATTAAAACATTCTGGCCCAGTTTACACTTCCCTTTAAGTGCAGCTGATGAACATTAATGAGCAGCCAGATCTCTTCTGTTTACTACAGTCATCCATTAAGCCAGAGCCCAATTCCTGTAACACTTCTAAGATGCTTATTACATCCCAACCTCAGCCATTCTGCTCGATGATCAAATGTTATTGTTGATAGATTCTCCTGTTGCTTCAAATGGATCTCATCTCAGCAAAGAGATAAATGGTTCACAGACTAGGTCGGTATAATTCCATGTGTGACATTAAACTAAATTTTAATTTTCAAACATATTTACAGAATGATGGATGAAGTTACTGTTGGTGGGATTGGTGAAGGATTGCCTTTTCAGCAATGCTTGCTTATCCTGTAGGGACCTAACTCTATTCTCAAAATATTGAAATTAATGACAAATAGTATTCAGTTTGGATCTATCCAGGACATTGTCTTTGCCCAGGTAGTGGGATCCAACCTACAGGCTCTGAGATTGTTTTTCAGACTGTCTATATATAGCAGTTTACGACGTCTTATAGTGCATGTTTGCAAACTCACCTGGTTTTAGATAACCTTTGGTATGTAGTTATACTTCATACAAACTGAGCTGAGCTTCAATCAGCATGCTGTAGATACCAGGCACGCAGCACTTTGCCAGAACCTTGGTGTCAGGAATTTTGAGATACCACTTGATTTTGCAGGTAGATCCTAAGTAATTTTGCTTTCAAGTCACTCATGTGTTGTGGGCATCATTGACTGGGCCAACATTTATTATCAATCTCTAGCTGCATTTGAGAATATTGTGGTGAACTGCTTTCTTGAACCGCTGCAGTCACTATGGTGTAGATACATCCACAATGTCTTTAAGTAGGGAGTCCCAGAATTTTGACACAGTGCTAGTGAAGGAACACCGATATATTTCCAAGTCAGGATGGCGAGTAGTCTGGAAAAGACTTTGTTGGTGGTGGTAATCCCAAGTATCTACTACACTTGTCTTTCAAGAAGGTAGTGGTCATGGATTTGAAAAGTGTTGTCTCAAGAGCTTTGGTGAATTTCTGCAGTACACCTTGCAAATAGTACACACCGCTGCTACAGAGAATCAGTGGTGGAGGACTGAATGTGGTTGTGATGTAAATCACATACAAGTGAGGAGTATTCAATTATACTCTTGACTTGTGCCTTGTAGATGATGTAGAGGCTTTGTAGAGTCAGGAGGAGCTTATTGCAGGATTCTTAGCCTCTGACCTGTTCATACAGCTAACCCAGTTCAACATTTAGTTAATGGTACTCCCTAGGGTGTCAATAGTGGGGGATTCAATGATGATGACACCATTGAATATCAAGCTTGGGGTGATGGCTAGATTCTCTTTATTTGGAAATAGTCATTGCCTGGCAGTTGTATGTTGTGCATGTTACTTGCCACTTGTTCGCACAAGCCTAGATATTGTCCAGATCTATGTGCATTTGAGCATGGACTACATGTTGATGATGAATGATGTAATGTTAATTGCTTTATTTGGTGCCAGTCGCTTGCCACATGGCATAGAAATGTAATCTGATAAATGTTGCCTGATAGAGTCTGTATTAAAACAAAGGTTAAGGCTATGTACTCTCAAAATTTCTTAAGTGTGCCTGCTGAATGCTGAGTGTGTTTTAGCCAGGAGATCAATGATTTCACCTAACATGGTCTTGCTGGAAAGGATATTGTCAAGGTAGCAGAACCTTTGAACTGAGTTGAGGGATGTATTGTTGATTGCGTAATGTAGTTTGGCCCTATAATCACAATGATGAAAACAAGAGTGCCACGCTAGCAGGATATCCGACAAAGGCCATTAGATAAGGCTTGAAAATTGGACAGGGTGGGGTGTGTAGGATTGTAACGTGCAATTAATCCTACATTTTTGTCATGATGCTGGCAGCACACAAATGTTATTCTGGCTGCTAATTTAAATGATAGCAGCTTGCATCATAAGGTTACATGTGCTGCCAAGTAGCTGCACTTTTCAGTAGGGGGTCCATGTTTGTTCAAGGCTGGCATCATTTAAAGTCAGACTGCAATAGCTGAAGTCAGCCCTCTCCTCTTAAAACATTCTGACTGCAACAAGCGCTGAAGCTGTTTGCAGAAGACAGTCTGAGCAGGAAAAATGAGCAACTAGAAAAATAAACATTTACATTTTATTGTGTCTTTTATGACCAACAGATGCTGCAAGATGCTTTATAGCCAATGAAGTACATTTGAATTGTAGTCGTGATTGCAATGTTTGAAGAACAACAGCTAATCTGCAGGCAGTAAACTTCCACAAGCAGCAATGTGATAATGACCAGTGATATTAATTGAGGTATAATTATTAGCAGGGACCCTGGCAATAACTGCCCTAGTCTTGCTCAAAATGCTGGCATGAGATCTTTTATCTGAAAAAGCAAACAAGGCTTCTGTCTAATAACTTATCTGAAAGACAGCACCTGTGAAAATGCACAATTCATTCATTACCGCACTTTGTATCAGTTTTGAATTTTGTGGCCTGGAGTGGATTTTGGACCTGGAACCTTCAATCTCAGAGGCAAGAATGTTACTCACTGAGGCATAATTAGCTAGAGCAGAAAATTTACTTCAAAATTTTCCTGCTGTAGCAGACACTGAAAAGGCAATAGGAACAGTATAGACCTGAGAACCTTTATGCAGAGCTGAAAGAATTTTATAGATCATACAAGGGGTCAATGCATCATCAAATGACATCTTTTCATGTCATGCATTGACTATTCAATCTAAAATGAAAGCAATCACATGACCCTGACAAGTTAGTGTATAAAATGAACAAATTTCTTTCTCCAACATACCCCTTTCCACAAATAAGCAAAAGTATTTTCAGTTACAAGTTATCCAATATACATGGTAAATTAAGAAAATTATTACTCATGAATAAAACTGTGTGCTAATTCTAGTCTAGCATATTCATCAGTTTTGGCGCATATACGACCTTGAAATTATGCCGGTATTCTAATGGTACGTGCGTATGTTGTCATTCGCTGTTCATTTAACATCACCCAGGAAATGCCATTCAAATGGCAAGCGTTGTTGGCATGGTAACATTCAGGATTCAATTAGTTGTTTCAGTGCTGTCACATCCTTATCAATATTTTCATGACTTCGAACTTAAACAAATGCCATTCACAAGTGATGTCTGTGGCGTGCTCAAAATATGCCTTCAAGAACATCAAAACTTTTCTGCTCATTGGTAAGATCTAGAGTTCAATGCAGCTTCCAACACTAATTCCACGTTACGGAAACAAAGTTGCTAATCTTGCTTGTTTGGTATTCTTATTTAATTCTGCAGATTTTTTTTTCAGTTTCAATGAAAAAAAGACTTTTCAATTCATTCACACATTGCCTTCATTTAAACAATACAAGCAAAGTTTGCAGACAGTCTGACTAACCTAACGTTCAAGTTTGCAGACCTTGCCGTTTGTTGTAGTAAGTGGCTCTCTTCCACAATTAACTGCTATAAAATAATGGCACTATGCTTCATGTAGTGCATTTAATGACCACTCAACTCAAAGTGAAAGAAATTGCAGAAAAGGCCACATGATAATGGCAAATCATGGTATGAAATACATAAATATATTTCTCCAAACTGAGGTGGCCTCACAAGTGAATTACTGGACTTATTTCTTATACACTAACCTAACTTCTGTCAAGTTTGACTCATTGTTAACACTCATAACCTAATTTCACTCCATAAGCCTCACATTCACATCTCACAGCTTTCACACACTGCCATCTATTCCACTATGAATGACTGATCATTAAAATCCATTACACCACATTATTTCCTCCCAGGAATATATCACCAGCAGGGAAGATGTTTGGCTTACATCCATTTAACCTTGTGGTAGAAACAGTAAGGATGATGACTAAAGCAACAGTGGGGCTGAAGCCCTATTCCATCTCAAATTGTACATTCCTCTCATTCCATAATTCTGCTGATAGGCAAGCCACATATGGTGTAAACTTCAATTTCTTGCTTACTACATCACAATTCCTCTCTTGGGGGGCAGAGGGTGATATAATAGTAATGTAAACTATATTATAATGTTCTAGGGATATGGCTTGAATACCACCATGATATATAGTGGAAATTGAAATCAATTTGAAAACTTGGAATAAAAAATAGGCCATGGCTGACATGCCAGAAAACTCAATGTTACTGCCAAAAAGCATGGGAGATTACTTCACACTGGGCAGAGTTTTATCGCCCATTGTTCCCAGCATGGAAGCACGTGGCCAATTACATGGTGGGCCAGATCATGATGCAACATCTGATAACCAATTTCTTAACTTCCATTACAGTACAAGCAGGAAACACTAATACTGAGAGCTACAATGGAAACCACAACAAATGTACTCACTTCTAAATGAGAGAGATAATGGGAACTGCAGATGCTGGAGAATTCCAAGATAAAATGTGAGGCTGGATGAACACAGCAGGCCAAGCAGCATCTCAGGAGCACAAAAGCTGACGTTTCGGGCCTAGACCCTTCATCAGAGAGGGGATGGGGAGAGGGAACTGGAATAAATAGGGAGAGAGGGAGAGGCGGACCGAAGATAGAGAGTAAAGAAGATAGGTGGAGAGAGTATAGGTGGGGAGGTAGGAAGGGGATAGGTCAGTCCAGGGAAGACGGACAGGTCAAGGAGGTGGGATGAGGTTAGTAGGTAGATGGGGGTGCGGCTTGGGGTGGGAGGAAGGGATGGGTGAGAGGAAGAACCGGTTAGGGAGGCAGAGACAGGTCGGACTGGTTTTGGGATGCAGTGGGTGGGGGGGAAGAGCTGGGCTGGTTGTGTGGTGCAGTGGGGGGAGGGGACGAACTGGGCTAGTTTAGGGATGCAGTAGGGGAAGGGGAGATTTTGAAACTGGTGAAGTCCACATTGATACCGTTAGGCTGCAGGGTTCCCAGGCGGAATATGAGTTGCTGTTCCTGCAGCCTTCGGGTGGCATCATTGTGGCACTGCAGGAGGCCCATGATGGACATGTCATCTGGAGAATGGGAGGGGGAGTGGAAATGGTTTGCGACTGGGAGGTGCAGTTGTTTGTTGCGAGCTGAGCGGAGGTGTTCTGCAAAGCGGTCTCCAAGCCTCCGCTTGGTTTCCCCAATGTAGAGGAAGCCACACCGGGTACAGTGGATGCAGTATACCTCATTGGCAGATGTGCAGGTGAACCTCTGCTTAATGTGGAATGTCATCTTGGGGCCTGGGATAGGGGTGAGGGAGGAGGTGTGGGGGCAAGTGTAGCAATTTCTGCGGTTGCAGGGGAAGGTGCCGGGTGTGGTGGGGTTGGAGGGCAGTGTGGAGCGAACAAGGGAGTCACGGAGAGAGTGGTCTCTCTGGAAAGCAGACAGGGGAGGGGATGGAAAAATGTCTTGGGTGGTGGGGTCGGATTGTAAATGGCGAAAGCGTCGGAGGATGATGCGTTGTATCCGGAGGTTGGTAGGGTGGTGTGTGAGAACGAGGGGGATCCTCTTAGGGCAGTTTGTGGCGGGGGCGGGGTGTGAGGGATGTGTAGCGGGAAATACGGGAGACGCGGTCAAGGGCGTTCTCGATCACTGTGGGAGGAAAGTTGCGGTCCTTGAAGAACTTAGACATCTGGGATGTGCGGGAGTGGAAAGTCTTATCGTGGGAGCAGATGCGGCGGAGGCGGAAGAATTGGGAATAGGGGATGGAATTTTTGCAGGAGGGTGGGTGGGAGGAGGTGTATTCTAGGTAGCTGTGGGAGTCGGTGGGCTTGAAATGGACATCAGTTACAAGTTGGTTGCCTGAGATGGAGACTGAGAGGTCCAGGAAGGTGAGGGATGTGCTGGAGATGGCCCAGGTGAACTGAAGGTTGGGGTGGAAGGTGTTGGTGAAGTGGATGAACTGTTCAAGCTCCTCTGGGGAGCAAGAGGCGGCGCCGATACAGTCATCAATGTACCGGAGGAAGAGGTGGCGTTTGGGGCCTGTGTAGGTGCGGAAGAGGGACTGTTCCACGTAACCTACAAAGAGGCAGGCATAGCTGGGGTCCATGCGGGTGCCCATGGCCACCCCCTTAGTCTGTAGGAAGTCAGAGGAGTCAAAAGAGAAGTTGTTGAGGGTGAGGACGAGTTCAGCTAGGCGGATGAGAGTGTCGGTGGAGGGGGACAGGTCGGGCCTGCGGGACAGGAAGAAGCGGAGGGCCTTGAGTGGAGACCGCTTTGCAGAACACCTCCGCTCAGTTCGCAACAAACAACTGCACCTCCCAGTCGCAAACCATTTCCACTTCCCCTCCCATTCTCTAGATGACATGTCCATCATGGGCCTCCTGCACTGCCACAATGATGCCACCCGAAGGCTGCAGGAACAGCAACTCATATTCCGCCTGGGAACCCTGCAGCCTAATGGTATCAATGTGGACTTCACCAGTTTCAAAATCTCCCCTTCCCCCACTGCATCCCTAAACCAGCCCAGTTCGTCCCCTCCCCCCACTGCACCACACAACCAGCCCAGCTCTTCCCCCCCACCCACTGCATCCCAAAACCAGCCCAGCCTGTCTCTGCCTCCCTAACCTGTTCCTCCTCTCACCCATCCCTTCCTCCCACCCCAAGCCGCACCCCCATCTACCTACTAACCTCATCCCACCTCCTTGACCTGTCCGTCTTCCCTGGGCTGACCTATCCCCTCCTTACCTCCCCACCTATACTCTCTCCACCTATCTTCTTTACTCTCCATCTTCGGTCCGCCTCTCCCTCTCTCCCTATTTATTCCAGTTCCCTCTCCCCATCCCCCTCTCTGATGAAGGGTCTTGGCCCGAAACATCAGCTTTTGTGCTCCTGAGATGCTGCTTGGCCTGCTGTGTTCATCCAGCCTCACATTTTATCTCACTTCTAAGTGATGTGGGTTATCGTGGGATATTTGGTAGAATTGGGTGAGCTGATCAGCAAGGCCCATCTTGATATCATTTCACCGCATCTTGCTTCCTTTTGCTCAAGTGGCTTGATGAGATTATCACTAGGGAGCAGTGGTTTCAGAATTGATTGTCAATTGACAGCCCAACTCCCCCCACATTGTGATTTTATCAAACTTGCCACATAAACTAGCCATGAGGAAAACTCAGTATGGAAACTAAAGTGGTTTCTTCAGGGTTCAAGTCGCTATTAGCACATAAAGACTTCCATGTCAACACCCGGCACAAATGTCTCAGGCATGCTCCATAAGTACCAGTCACATGCATCACATGTCCACGGACATTGGCATCTGATATGTGCCAGCATCTATGAACCCTCATGACATGTCCCTGATCCATTTACAGAGTTCTTTAGCGATCAAATGCTACACCTCGGGCTGCCCTGGCAGCTATTTTTGTAATGCTTCAGCAAAGACACTTTACACTCACTTGGCACCCTGCTCATGGATTGAATCAGGCTGAATTTCTGGGCTCTACATACATATCATAGTGCTCACTCAATCTGAGCCAAACCTGATGTTTACAGCATCCCTTCCTTGCACTACCTTGCCTTTTTGTATTTTGCCTCCGTAGCCAGAGCTATCTGACTTTTATTACCACAGTCTAGCCATGGTATTTATGACAAGACACAAAGACAGAAAGCTTGCCACAATTATCAGCTGGCCTTACTCTGGTCAAGCGGCATAGCTTTCACTCATTAGATTCCAGCACAGTAAGTCTAGGGCAACTCCAATTCCTGTGCAGGTCCTACTCAGGGTGGTTATAGTCTGTCCATCTGCTCATATAGGAGGCAATCTGAGTGACAGACAGCATGTTGCCCCTCTTGACTCTTATTGCCCAATAGTTCTGCTCTTGGAATAAGAAAAAGACACACAGTATGATAGATGTGAATGGGTGGCACACCAAATACTGTTGGTGCAGATGAGGAGGTTTCTCGAGTGATAGTGTTGGCAGCACAGAGGATGTGTAAGGCTGGTAGAATCACAGTTTAGAGTGATTGAGAGTGAGTGGGAAGATGTTGTCCACATTAATAAAAGTGGTAAAACTTGATGCTTGGTGAGAAGTAGGTACTATTGCAGAACTTCAGTGAGCGTGAGGTGCTCAGATCAAAATGGTGGACCTTAGAGTGGTGGAGTGGAGAAGGACATTGATTTTCTTCCTACAGTGCTGGACATTCCGTAAGACGGTTAACTGTGCTTCAAAATGGATGGCAACATCGGGCAGGCTGGCATGCTCTGGCAGCATGATGCCCACTGCTAGTCCTGGGGGAAAGGAATCCCATCTGTGCACCACCCCTAGCAGTAATAGATCAGAACTATGCCCATGAAGCAGGGTACTGATTTCTCCCTTATGCCGTGTCTGGAGCAAATGTCAAGACTATGCAGGGTGGCTCCAGACTGGTAGTGTGTGTTCAAAAGCTGAGCGGGCTTTTTAAATATGGCTCTGGTGCCAGGAATGCTGCTCAATTCCAGGATGTTCAATGAGTTTTGAATTGCTCCAGGAATGGCACAAGGTAAGATGGGCTGGAAATCAGACATGATGCTCACCATGAGAACTAAAGTACCAATTAATGTGCAAGTTTAGGAGGATATGCGAGCAAGCTCAGTTGCCCTTGCAGTGAGAATCACTCCACCAAATTCGGTATGACTCACACTCAACCAAAAAAAATCTAGGATTCTGTCCATAAAGTTTACATATTCGCTATATTTTGGGACTGTCTTTATTTAGGGTAAGGCAGAGGGATGAAGCTAATTATGTGATCTGTTCTGAATTCTGTTAAGAACATTCTTGAGTGGGCTAGGTTGCTAACAGTTAAATGGGGTGCAGACTGTCTTATTGAGAAGATGTCCATATCTGTTGACAATGGCCAGAGGATCTGTGCTGACTTTGTGGAGGCTTTCAGACTCTAACTTTCACAGGAATGCAATGGGAATGTTTGGTCCTCTAAATGGTTACACTTGAGACCATCCAATTTCAAGATAGATTGGAGTTGGGGTCTAATAAATAACTATTTAACATAAGCGCCTGGATGCAAGATGAATATGTTTCGCTTTCAGATGGAATAATTGGAAACTGTTGTGAGATTGGGTTGCAGATGATCGTAAGGTACGCCTAATCATACTTACATGGTCAGTCTGCAAGGATCTGAAGGAGGCGATCCAGAAGCAACAAACAGTTAAAAGGAAAAACACAGTAAATGAATGTATTGGCCATACTGGACCTCCATTTTGAAGTATACAAGACCAGGTGGACCAGTATGTCTCATTTGCCAATTTTTCTGGACTTTTGTCTGGGGTTCCTATAGGTCTTCACTTTCTTATTCATCAAACAGATTCTATGGACAGAACAAAGTGTGGATTCAGCATATATGTCACCAAACCCAGTCATAAAGTTCTTCAAACCTCTTTCTCCCTGATGAAGAATTTAAGCTGTTCTTTTTCTGATATGTTTTCTGAGCCCAGCTGACAGCAGCTTACAACAAATCCAGTTGTCATCAAAAATAGCACATGCCTACAGAACCTCTTCAACTCAAACTGTATGGGGCGGATCCAACAATGTCGTCTTCAAATGAGAAAAACAGCTGCATTGATTGTGTATGTGGTTAATCTCAGTTTATAGATCTAGTCTCTGTGTGATTCAGCCAGCTCATGCTGCAGTACTTGGCTGATCAATTTCTCCTGAACTTTAAAGACTGTGTCCTTTTATATGATTTCAAACAGGCTCAACCTTAGGAGATTTGAGTTCCAATCTAATTTCCTATCTTAGCTTCCTTAGAAACTGGATGGATCAGGTTCATTTCTCAGTTTCTCTTTTCTATTAATACCAGACTAAATAAGTACAATTTTTACAGGAGAGAGTCTATCAAAATGACAACAAGAGGTGAGAACAGCTTAGGGCTGGTTCCTGAAAAATTAAAGGCAGGATTCTATGAAGAATACGAGGGCTGAAAATGTAGGGCATGCAATGATTTAATTCGGCAGGATGGGAAATTTCCACTTCCCAATGATGCTGTTTGAGTTGCAGAGATATAGTCTATGATTTGTTTGTGCCATGTCAAGCATTATGCTGGCCTTTGGCTGGTCTATATTTGTAATACCTTTTACATGCCAAAAGTAGTCATTAATGCAAAACAGTTTTTAGTAAGGTTCTATCTTCAAGAAAATGTCAACAGTGAACAAGAATTTTAACAGCTAGTTCACAATTGCTTCAAGGTGATATGCTTTGTACCGCTGTATACAATGTCATAATGGTATATAAAATGGACTATTGATTTTAAATTTTGATCATCAGAATTCATACCTGGGATTTTCACAGACTGAAGTGGCTTTTAAAAAAAGACCAAAAAGCAATTAACATTGCCAAGGGCTATGACCACAGGTCACTTAGTTTCATCAATTAGATAACAGACAATTGAACTACCATTAAAATTTTAACCAAGGCAATGAAACAAACCAGTAAACTCCCAGGGGAGGCACAATAAGGCCCTTCTCTCATATTTGATTTGAACATTTATGGGAATGTTTACAAGTGGAAGATATCATCAAGCCTATAAAGTAAAAGCCTAAATATATAACTTCTGCTGATGGAATATACAAATTAGCATGTATTTCAAGAAGCGCTTTTTGCAGAGAAACAAGCTATGATGCAATATTCAACACATTCTGAGAACTCCCTCTTTTGCTGTCTCTCAAAAGGAAAAAGTACTCAGCAATTCGAATAACATTCAAACCTACAATGCCTGGCTTTCCAGTTAGTGATCTCTACTGAGCCAGGTGAAGAATAAAGATTTGCGAACACATTATTTTTTGAATTTTATTTTACTATTATTTTCTGTGTCTTTAGGCTATTGCGTTATTGATTCCTACAGCCATAGATTTAGGCAATGTCTGACTGGATATTACAAGTCATTGGTACTTTTCATTTGATATTGCATGATAAGCAGTCCCACAATTTTGGACCTTTAATTAAGTGAAGGCTCTAAGTTCAAAGTCAGAACAAACCCCCAAAACGCATAGGATAACCATAATATTCTGTTATTATCAAATGATAACTGCAACTGCTGATGGATTAAACTCCAACTAAAATAAAATATGCTAGATAACAAAGTATAGAGCAGGATGAACACAGCAGGCCAAGCAGCATCAGAGGAGCAGGAAGGCTGACGTTTTGAGCCTAGATCCTTCTTCAGAAAAAGGGTCTAGGCCAGAAACGTCAGCCTTCCTGCTCCTCTGATGCTGCTTGGCCTGCTGTGTTCATCCAGCTTGACACCTTGTTATCACAGATTCTCCTGCATCTGCAGTTCCTACTTTCACTAAATAAATATGGTCTCAGGTTAAAACCTTATGCCTCAAAAACATCATAAAATCTATAAACTCTATCTTGCTTTCTGGTCCTGGACACTATCCCTTTTACATTTTGTGTCTGTGTTTGTGTGTGTGTGTGTGTGTGTGTGTGTGTGAGAGAGACAGAGAGATTCTGTCCCAAGACCGTATGCTTGACATTACAACCTTATTATTTTATTCCTCAGGATTTCCTAGATAATAGGCATGATCTTTTTAACTCAAGATGGCCTTGTAATTGGCTCCTTATTGATATAGTAGGAATTAATTAGCTGCACTTTTATTGGAGAGAGGTATAGCCTTCTGTCTGGAAAATTGCAAAGAGTATCCAATTCAACTTTTCTCAATTGGTCATAATAGCAAGGTCAGCAGTTTTTCTTGTTTAACTCCACAGCGTAAGAAAGGGAAGGTGCGGAACAGAGAGGGCCTGGTTTCCCTGGTGTGCAGGCAGTGTAGGTGGTGGGAAAAATCTGTCAATGTGAGAAAATAAGGAGCCAAAGGGGCAACATCAATACTGTTCAAATTTGTGGCCCTAATGGAACGTAGAATGTGTAACATAGAACTGTGTACCACAGTACAGGCCCTTCAGCCAAGTATGTTGTGCCAAACTTTTGCCCTAAACCTAAGGTCTATTGAACCTCCACCCTTACTTTATACTATCAGCAAATGGAGCTTTGAGTTTAACCACAGCCTTTTTTTTTTCTCCTTAACTTTGTTCACAGCCAATGTTCTGTATAGTGCATTAAAGTGAAGCCCAGTTGAGTGTGCAAGTTCAAACATGTTCCACAGAATGGTGAGTATGACAGTGGACAACATGAATAATCCATAATCAGTGAATGCCAAAACTCTACATTGTTTGCTCCAAAATAAAGTAAATATCTGTCTCTGACCTGTGACTATCAACTTGTGCCAACAATGAAGCATGCCAAAACATTTTTCTCTTTGATTAAGTTAGTCTCAAAAAATAATGACGATGCACACATGAATAAAGTGAAAGCAATTTAGTCTGAAGTGTTGACAATCAAAATCTAACTTTGAAAAATACAAGCGCCTGCTCTGACCTTTCAAGTACTATGGCAATGGAACTGGGTAAGAAAGTTGTGATGTTTGATCACAAGATCCATTATCAGGGGGCCTGTAATAGACAGCACTGTCAGCTGACGGTAGTTTTCACCAATACAATACTTACTAATGCATTAAATCAAATGTACTTTGCATGCATGTTTTTGGCGCTTCAGAGCTTAATTCTAATTGTTTGGAAAGGAGCATAAGGAAAGGGGCAAAAGTAGGCCACAGTTATAACATTGGAAATGCCACACTTGATAAACTTTCAGTTGACCTGACTACTCTAGGAACAGTCAAGAAGTAGTATTGAGGAGGAAGTCTGTTATTTCAAAAGTTAAGTGGAATATATTTTCTATAGTTTAGGGATATAGTTTCCCAGCATCTTGCGTTGAGGTCATAAAACTGAAGAATTGTGACCAAACAAAACTTTAATTCAGTTTCTCTTTATAAAAATGCTGCCAAGCTTACTGACTTGTTTCAACATTAGCAGTATTTTGCTGTTAGTTCAGAATTTAGGCAATATTGCTTTGACTTTGCTTGTTACAATACAAATCTTAAAATTTTAAGTTTTGTTACTTTGTGTGATCTTTCTAGTCAGTCACTGGAAATTCAAGATTTTGTTTTGACAGTGATACTAATAAACAGACTGAGGTCATGAAATGTCTGACTGCCATTTAGGCTCAGACCAATACAATTATGGCAGTGGATATCAGTGCTCAAAGGGATTTGCAAGGTCTCCCCACAGTCCAGCAAATTTGTTTCCAGTAGATTACCAGGATTGCTGATAATCTGCGCCAAGGGAGAGAAAGTACACTTTCCACGGAGTAGTAGCTTGCTGCTATATCTCAGGACACCATTCTTGCAATTGCCTGTCAATGTGCCTTAGATCATAGTCACCCATGTTGTGATGCTGCATTCTGAAACCAGCCTCCTATGGCTAGAATTGTTGGAGGTCTTCATGCAGAACCATTTGCTGTCACTCTGACTGTAGTTCGACAATGTATCACCAGCCATGCTGCAACTATTTGTAGAACACTGCGCAAGGGCACTGAGTCAGCCAAAGTTACTTGCAATATGGTTAATAGATGTCCTTCAACTGCACTTTCCAAACCCATATACCACCTAGAAGGACAAGATACATGGGAACACTACAACCTGAACGTTGCCCTTCAAGGCATTCTCCATCCTGACTGGAAACCATATCACTAATCCTTCACTGTTACAGGAGCAAAACGTTGGAATTCTATCCCTTATAACACTTTGGGTCTACCTATGCCACATGACTGCAGCAGTTCCTGAAGGCAATTGAGTGCAAGTCGAGAAATAAATGTTGATATTGCTATTGATACATCCCATGAACTATATTTTAGAAAAAAATACAAGGGAGTACACAGATGGGATAGTTGCCTGTGACATTAATCAGAATAACAGGTCAGATTATCATGCAGAATTCCATTCTGGTCCTTCTATTTTATAGAAGAAGGGAGCTCCATGTTTTGAAGAGGAGATTCTGATCCAGCTTCATCAGAAAAGCAGAGCCATACTTCCATTCTTACAGCTTCTCTCTGTGTAGGACTGTTGGAGGACTGTTGGAGGAAGGAAAGCTGCACCCTCCTTCCACAGCAACCAGCAGCTGGATTCTGAAAGAACTACTGTTTTCTGAAGTTTACAGGAACTGACAGTGCTTGACCAGCTGCAGTCAAGATTAAGTATATCAGGTAAATGTGGTATCATGTACTGGGAGAGTGTGTGAAGAGTAAAGGAGGTAAAATTCCAGGTAACCAGGCTGCCAGCTGGATAGGGGCAGAGTGATGTGGGTATGATATCAGGTGGGTAGCAGTTATGTTGCTAGGTAAGGAGTGTTCCAGCTAGGAAGGATGGCAGATGGAGAGTGAGTCGAGGAGATTCAGATCTGGCAGCGAGGGGTGGTTCGATCTGGTCCATTCCAGGATGGCGTTGGGTGGATGGTAGGTGGTAGAGGGATTTGGAATAACAACTGTCTGGCCATCGGTAAATGCAAGCAAATGTACAACTAAATTGAATATATATTTTCATTATGTGCATTACATGCATTGTAATGAATTTTTACAACCTTGACTGAAAGAGCTCTGGGGTTAACAGTGCAATGCAATAGGATATTCCCTCACAACAAGAGTCTAATGAAACACAGAAATAGAACAATCTAGAAAGTCAAGATAATAAAATGTGAGGCTGGATGAACACAGCAGGCCCAGCAGGTTGAAGAACTTGGACATCTGGGATGTGCGGGAGTGGAATGCCTCATCCAGGGAGCAGAAGCGGCGGAGGCGAAGGAATTGGGAATAGGGGATGGAATTTTTGCAGGAGGGTGGGTGGGAGGAGGTGTATTCTAGGTAGTTGTGGGAGTCGGTGTGCTTGAAATGGACATCAGTGACAAGCTGGTTGCCTGAGATGGAGACTGAGAGGTCCAGGAAGGTGAGGGATGTGCTGGAGATGGCCCAGGTGAACTGAAGGTTGGGGTGGAAGGTGTTGGTGAAGTGGATGAACTGTTCGAGCTCCTCTGGGGAGCAAGAGGCGGCGCCAGTACAGTCATCAATGTAACGGAGGAATCCCCCTCACCCCTATCCCAGGCCCCAAGAAACCGCAGGAAATGCTACACTTGCCCCCACACCTACCCGCTCACCCCCATCCCAGGCCCCAAGATGACTTTCCATATCAAGCAGAGGCTCACCTGCACATCTGCCAATGTGGTATACTGTATCCATTGTACCCGGTGTGGCTTCCTCTACATTGGGGAAACCAAGCGGAGGCTTGGAGACCGCTTTGCAGAACACCTCCACTCGGTTCGCAATAAACAACTGCACCTCCCAGTCGCAAACCATTTCCACTCCCCCTCCCATTCTTTAGATGACATGTCTGTCATGGGCCTCCTGCAGTGCCACAATGATGCCACCCAAAGGTTGCAGGAACAGCAACTCATAATCCACTTGGGAACCCTGCAGCCCAATGGTATCAATGTGGACTTCACCAGCTTCAAAATCCCCCCTTCCCCCACCGCATCCCAAAACCAGCCCCGTTCGTCCCCTCCCCCAACTGCACCACACAACCAGCCCAGCTCTGCCCCCCCCACCCACTCCATCCCAAAACCAGTCCAGCCTGTCTCTGCCTCCCTAACCTGTTCTTCCTCTCACCCATCCCTTCCTCCCACCCCAAGCCGCACCTCCATCTCCTACCTACTAACCTCATCCCACCTCCTTGACCTGTCCGTCTTCCCTGGACTGATCTATCTCCTCCCCACCTCCCCACCTATACTCTCCTCTCCACCTATCTTCTTTTCTCTCCATCTTCGGTCTGCCTCCCCCTCACTCCCTATTTATTCCAGAACCCTCACCCCATCCCCCTCTCTGAAGGGTCTAGGCCCGAAACATCAGCCTTTGTGCTCCTGAGATGCTGCTGGGCCTGCTGTCATCCAGCCTCACATTTTATTATCTTGGATTCTCCAGCATCTGCAGTTCCCATTATCACTAATCCAGAAAGTCAGTCAGTTTGTAATATCAGTGAGTTAAGGACTCTGGAAACTGGGTTGCAGGAACTCATGTAGCAGCTTTGAAATTAAAGTAACAGGGAGTTTAGTTTGCAGTTTGTTTTAGGTGCCTTAGAGAAAGACATCAGATGAAGTGAAAAATCATTTAGTGCCGACATGAAAATTTCTTAGAAGGAGATCGGTTGTAACTGTACCATCCTGAGCTTGAGCAGGGATCTTTGAAGTGTAGGTAATGGTAACTTTTCAATGAGATTTAGATGTTTGTAAGGATATTGCTGTGATAGAGGTTAGTGCAAGTTTGATTCCTTTTCTGATTACTGTAATGAAATATTCCCAAACTTTATTTTGTCCAGCATAATGTAATTTATGTTATTCTTTATGTTGATTTGACATATTTGTTGTCACATGCATTAACACTGTTGTTTAGTGTCGCCACTCTCCAGTGTTATCTTAAAACACAGAAAATAAGCCAAAACACAAAATATAAAGCCAGAAAATTAAACAATAAAGTTTATCATATATTCTTATCTCAGAAACATTAGGTGGTATTTGGAGCAGTTCCCGCTTCTAGCTCAGCCGTGGTCCTGTATCCAGGCTTCTCCCCCCAAATGTTTCAAGTCCCAGCTGTAACCACACCTCACCTTGCAACCAACGCTTGGCTCAACCTGCAAGTCTTAACGGAGGGATTAAGACTGGGTCAAGCTCCTTGCTTGTTGGGAGGCCTTTGGCTGGGATGGAGCCACATCAGCCTCATCCTGGCATTGCTGTCACCGCCTGGCACCTCCCCTTCAACATTTACTTGACCTCGCTGCTCCCTGGAACTACTCCACCATCTTTGCCCACCATTGCACACAAGGACTGCTCTTGCCAATATCACGCCAAGGCTGCTGCAGCCGAGGCAAAAAGGCTACTCTGCTGCCACTATTTTGGACCGTTCTTTTATGCTAAAAGTACACTAGCACCTTCTTATAACTGTGCTCAAAAACAGCCCTTTGTGGTTAAAAACTGGGAATAATTAACAAGCTAGATTTCCTTTTGGAACTGGACTTGCATTTTTGGGTCTATCAACCAGGATCATAACGGTATGTAATATTGGATAGTCCATTAGATAAGATTGGTTTGGAATTGTTGTCTTGTTTTTCCTAAGCACAAGAAAACTGGCAGGTAAAGAGATGTGTGAAAGGTGGATCCAAGCTCTGTAACTTTACAGCATTCCTTGTGAACTATAGCAGGAATGTTTTTTCCAAGATCAGTTAGCTGACTATAAAATCCTTGTCACCTTTCTGACCCCCAACTCAATGAATTCCAGGCCTACCGCCCTATCACAATTGGCCTTATACTTACATTCACCAATTACCCCTATTCACCCACTTCCTGCAGCAGAACCACCTTCTCCTTCATTATATCCTCCTGCAGCAGACTTTCCTTTTGAAACTTTTGTGTTTTCTTTTGGATCAGGAATAGAGGAAAATTTAGTTATTATAGCTCAGCTTTATCGATTAAATTGCTGTTGTCCCTGATTTTAAACTCTGGGGCAATCTTTTGACAAATGGGCAGTGCTGTACACTGGATCCTAATCATTGTTCTAAAGATATATAGGGTCTTTGAATTTGTGGATTTTATTTAAATCCATTCTCTACCTCTCTATCTTAATATCATTCCAGGTGGGACATGTGGGGGGAGCTGACCACGAAGCAGGAAATCTGGAGAAAAATTAAATCATATCTTTAAAATTATTAATTGGTTCTGTGTAGTCCAGACTCAAGTGTATTGTTCAAATGAAAATTTATTTCTCATATGCCAATAGCATGATTTTTTTTTCAGTCGTACAATTGATTCATGCAGCCTGGTATCTTGCAGACTACCTTGACCTATCTCCATAGGTGTCAGGCCTTTGTTTATAAGCTGACTGCTATCCATTCATATTTACCCATCTTTATCTATTTATTGCATGTCCATGCCTCCCAGTATAATTCTATTAATTATATTGATGTAACGTGAGTTACGTAAATGATGTGAATAAAATGAGATTCCTTTGCAGCCAGCCTCCAGACCTTGACATCATAGCCAGTTTGATGTTTTAACTGCTGATCAATTTTTCTCAGTGTTTATTTTGCCTAGTATTTCCTGCCAGGAATAGCAAACGATCAAGGATCATCTCAGATAGTTAATTGTGGCTGATTTTCATTTGTTTTAATGAACATAAGATAATAGAAACAGTAGTCCATTCAGGCCCTTGAGACTGCTGTGCCATTCATTAAAGCCATGTCTGACTTGTGGCCTAACAGCATACGCCTACCTTGGGCCCACATCCGTTGACACCCTTGCTTCATTAAAAAAAATCTATCAGATTTAAATGTAACAATTCAATTAGCATAGACTGTCATTTGAGAAAGTTCTGAACCTACATGACTGTTTGCATGTCGAAGCTCTCGCCGACATCTCTCCTGAATGGCCTAGCCCTATTTCTTTGACTATCCCACGGTTCTAGACTCTTCAACCACTGGAAATTGTTTACCCTTATCCAACCTGTCTTTCCCTGTTAATATCATAAGGACCTTGATTAGATCACCCTTTAACCTTCTAAATTCTAGAGAATAAAGGCCTAATTTGCCTAATCTCTCCTCCAGGGCCAAAACATCCTTCCTAAGGTGTAGCTCCTAGACCTGCTCACGGTACTCTCGGTGGAGTATAACCAGCATTTTGTTTTACTGCAGCATAACATCTGCATCCCTGTATTCCAATGCTTTAGGTATGATGGCCAGAATTCCATTAGCCTTCCTGAATATTTTCTGCAGCTGTTCATACCATTTTACAGAAATACGTACCTGAATCCCCAAGCCTTTTAAACTTGTCAGGTATTCCAATTTATGTCTGATCATCTGCCAGTGTTCGCATTATTTGGTTAACTTTGCTGAGACACTTGGCAGACAGAAGATGCCAGCAATACCACACAACAAAAATTCTCTTCGTGTTTTGATTGTGTGGCTTGGGACATGGCAGGATCCATGCCACAATGATAAACCTATGAACTATAAAATAGAATGAATAAAACATTTAGAAATTGAGATAAGTAGCATGTTTTGTCAATTACTCTACGAGAAATTGAGGGTTATATTTTCATGATGAGCGCACCAATACGCCATCTTGTATGAAAATCTATATATAAATAATTCAAATGTCTGCCGCTCATGATTTTACTATTAACACAGAGTTCCCACTGATAGACACAATGCCAACTTACCCTTTTACCAAGAAAGCTCCCAGAAAGGGCACAAAAGGTCTGTAGAAGCCCTTAAGCTCCGAGCACTGAGCATACCTTCACTACATGCAGCTATAATTGGCTCTACTTAGTATTATCTTGGCCAATTTTCTGATACAGAATAAATTGTTAGCAAATACCATCTTTCTTCTTTTGGAATTAAATTATGAAATACCAGCGAGTGGGTGCGTTTGAAATAAAACCATCATTAATTTCATGTAGCCCTGGCAAACAGCACGCGATATTAAAGTCGCATTTGGATGTGTCCCTGAAGCAGAGTGAAAGTTAGTGCTGTAAATGCCATTTTACAGATCCAATCTCCTTTATGGATTTCCTTTTTGTCATAAACTTTTGGAAAGCTCTTTTTCTGTCAGCTTCTTGTCTATAGCAAAGAAATCAGGGAGACCTTAACCTGAGTGGTCTGGATGAAACTGAGCTGGTGAGCAACTAAACTGACATAGGTTACTAATTCATCCAGGAGATGATAGTTCCATTTTTAACTTGTTCAGGTGGGCAGACTGTAATGCCACCGGCTCTCTGTGGAGCCCCTTTCACTATAGGCTGATCTGCTCAAATGCAATTTGAAACCATGGCTTGACTGGGAAGCTGCAATGACTTTCAGTCAAACAATTGGGAAGAAAGAGGTTTGAGAGTACAAGACAGTTGGGGGATAAAATATTCTTCCTTTCTGGCACTAGATATAGTTGGATGTGTTCCATTACTTCCCACAAAGAGCATAGGTCTCCACACATTACAGTCCCATTCACAATCATGAAGATCCTGCAAATTTCTGTAGTTTCTCACAGATTTTCCAAAGGGGAAGGAGTGCATTTATTTTTCCCCCAAATGACAGCCACTGACTAATGGGGTACGCACAGGAATCATTGTTTGGACCCTAGCTATTTCCAATATATAGTAATAATTTAGATGCAGGAACTAAATGTGATTTGCAGATTTGAGAAAGCTGTGAAAATGTTTCAGCAAGACTTGGGTAAATTAAGTGATTGGGAAAATGCATGGCAGATGATGTACAATGTGAATAAATGTGAGGTAATCCATTTTAGTAGCAAAACCAGGAAGGCAGATTATTATCTGAATGGTGATAGATTGGGAAAGGAGAGTTGCAACAAGTTGCGGAAAGCAAACATACAGGTGCCACTGGTGACGAAAAAGTTTAATGGTATGTTGGTCTGCACAGTGAGACATCCTGCCGCACTTATACAGGGTATTGGTGAGATTACACCTGGAGTATTTGTGGGAATTTTTGGAACCTTTATCTGAGGAAAGATATTCAGGCTACAAAGTGAGTGAAACAAAGATTTACCACATTAATTCCTAGGATGCAGGATTAATGTATGAAGACAGACTGAATTAATTAGGACTAGATTCATAGCAGTTTAGAAGAATAAGGGGGATCTCACAACCAATAAAACTCTAACAGGACTAAACAAGGTTAAACCAGGAATGCTATTCCTGAGATAGCAAGGTGTGGAGCTGGATGAACACAGCAGTCCAAAGCAGCATCTTAGGAGCAGGAAAGCTGACTTTTCGGGCCTAGACCCTTCATCACTTTTTCTGATGAAATGTCTAGGCCCAAAACGTCAGCTTTCCTGCTCCTAAGATGCTGCTTGGCCTGCTGTGTTCATCCAGCTCCACACTTTGTTATCTTGGATTCTCCAGCATTTGCAGTTCCTATTATCTCTGATGCTATTCCCGATGACTGGGGCTTCCAATGTCAGAGGTTACAATTTAAGGATATGGGGTAGGCCTTTCAAGAGTAAGATGAGGATAAATTCGGTTACCCAGAAAGTAGCAAGCCTGTGGAAGTCTCTGCACCAGAAAGCATTTGAGGACAAAACATTGACCGTTTTCAAGAAGGAGTTAGATATAGTTCTTAATGCTAAAGGGGTCAAGGGGAGAAAGCGGCAACAGTCCAATGAAGCAGGCTCAAAGAGCTGAACGATCTATTCCTGCTCCTATTTTCTGTGTATCTAAATGCAGTCAGTAGGGTTCAAATGAGGCCAGGAAGTAAAATACCCCATGCATTGCAACTGAGGCAGTGAGAGAGATTCTGGATCATACAATTCTTTGCTCACCTGCTGGAAATTGGCTCAAAATTTAAAATCTGGGCTCATGTTGCCAATCAAGTGACATAAATGTTTCCCCACCATTCAGGGTTCTAAAACAAACAAGAAAGATAACCTCAAAAGCAACTTGTTTAAAAAAAGAACTAAAGTTAACCTTAAAGCCTGTTCTTTCTGCAATTGTGTTTTGCATGGAAGCCTTGTCTCCTGTAATGCCTGGTGTGAATGGAAAGAAGTGGATCTGAGCAAAGTTCCACGCATAATATTAGGAATCCTTCTTTCAGAAAGAGTGCACAGTTAATTGATAATCTGACTGAGAAATTTAAAATGATTAACAGATCTGATAGACAGTTTCATCTGGTGGACTACATTGAAATGGAGCAGTCTAATGACCTCCCACTTCTCGAAATGTGAATTGTGAAATTTGTGAATGTGTTCCCTTCTTCTGTCTATGTCAAACACACTTTCTCTGGTAAATATTCACTTGAGGATTTCTACAGCTCCATATATGATAAAATTAGTCTCAACGACAGAATTACATATAGGCCCTGAGCTATCTGTTCACTGTGCAGGCTTAATGTTGAAATAAGCTGGATCAGCTGGGAACCCAACCAGATCATTTCTCATTGTGTATGGCTCATACTCACGACAGGGTGAAAGACTGTTACTTTTACTGCTGAGAAAGTGCACTTTCCACCTCAAATTTAAAAATTGAGCAACTTGTGAAACTAACTGTTTAAAGCTGCTACTTTGCATTACCAACACAAGTGCTGTTCACCACAAACAAGATGCTGCCATCCAGCCAAAAAGATATTTTGCTGACTATACAAATGAATAATGTGTGGTATGAAATTCAGTGCAAGTGTAATGCCTAGTATGTAGGTGGATTGTATTAAAAAGTATGACACCACGGTTGTTCACAATAGGCAGAGTATTGGCTGTCCTCAATCAACACACGCCTGAAAAACTCAGAACATAATGTTAAACAATCTGGTTTTCATGATTCAATGCCACTTGCCGAACAATCCCAAACATGCCAAGAATTGCGCTAATAGCAAATTTAAGATTTAACGTAAGTCAGGCTCACAAGGTGATTTACTGCATCTTCTCAAAGTGAAATACATTCATCACGAGTACCTGCTCTTTCAAGAAAAAGGAAACTTGTCCGTGCGTTGTGCCTTTTTTGAATTAAACAAAATTTTGAATGGGAACAGTTTGCTGGTAAAATCTGCATGCTAATATTTCAACAAATCAAAGGTGACTTGTCAACCAATTCACATCCTTTTCCCAGACAGTATAAATTGTTGTTCTGGGGAGGAAGGAATGCTTCTCCTCTCTAGAAAGCAGTAAAATCCTCAGCGCTCCCCTTGTCAAGCATCAAAGCTCCAGCCAATGACCTTGAACTCGATACCTGGATGGATGACATTTTCACAAGTTGTCCCCGAGATGAGTCTCATTTTAACACGTGAAAACTATGCTAACTTCATGTGGAGTCCTTCCAAGGGATGGGAAAATGGAAACGGAAACGGAAATGGAAACACACTTGAGCCCTGTGTGCAGTCCTATCTTGTTTTGCTGATGGTTTTATTGGGTTTAATCATGTCAAAAATGCAGCACAAAACTAGGATCCAGTGAATCTGGGTATCAATCTACATTTCACCATTTCAGCAAACTTCTGTTGAAGTACATCAGTAGGGTCATGGGTTTCACAAACTACTAATATGAGAACTTGATTGGAAAAATAATTGAATGGGTATAAAGAAAAATCAGTTGCTCCATGCACTGTTCCACATCAATGAGAAAAATGATTCGCAGATTGATGGCCTTGACCTGCGATCTTGTTTTCTGATTGGTTGGTTTAGCCTTAGAGGCATAGAGTCATTGAGACCTACAACACAGAAACAGAACCTTCGGCCCATCAAAAACAACCACCAAACTATTTGAATCCCATCTTCCAGCACTTGGCCCAGAGCCTTGTCTGGTTGGCCTTAAATTAACAAGATAATAGGTTTGTACTATAACATAGTAATCATTTTGAGGATTTTAATAACAGCATCTATATTCATTTTACCATGTATTTAACTGAACAACTCAAAGATTCCAAAATCTTGTGGTGGATAGTGTTTTTCCAGCTATACCAATCCTTCCTAGGAAAAGACAAATTCTAGATGGCTTTACAGATGAATATCAAAAAATTACCAGAGCCATGTGTTAGTAACTATGGAATTAGGAAGGCAAAGCAGATAAATATGGCTAGAAAGATCCTGAAGGAATGCAGGATTTAGCTCATTTGGTGGGACTGGTTCTGTAGAAGAAGTATCTGTACAGGATGGACAGACTGCACATTAACAGATCCGGGAACAACCTTTGCAGAGGAGTTTGCTATTCCTGTTAGGGAAAGTTTGAAATAATTTGGCCAAAGAGAAGGGAACCAAGACATAGCATTAGAAAGGAGAAGTAACATGCATAAAGGATTGGGAGAAATAGAAATCACTAGAGTAAGAAACATTAACATATTAGGTGTGATCAGAATAAGGGAGAACGCAAGAAGGTCTACCTTAAAGTTTGCAGAAGTGTATGCATGAAACATGGTAAATTAAGTTGATCAGCTACAGGTCCACATCAGCACATAAGAAATGGAAATGGCAGAAGCATTAAGGAAATATTTTGCCTCTGTCTTTGTGGTGGAAGATAATTCAAACATCCCATTAATACTAAAGAATACGGGAGAAGAATTAAGAGCCATCACCATCACTTGAGAAGTATTACAGCAAACTTTCTTTTAACCAGCACCTTATGAGCTGGCACTCTTGATCAACCACAAACATTATATAGCTCAAATAACAGGCGTTTACTGTATTATCACAGTTTCCGTGACATCTGAGGAATTAGCTGAGGGTGCAATTGACAAAGTTCTCTGCTGGTATGTTTTATTTAAATGTTGCATTATTACTGAAGTGATCTATGCCGTAAATAAGGTGTAACAATGACGTGCATGCCCTCTGCATTACATTTCTATTATGTAGTGCATGTTTTTACATTGATTTTGTGGACCTCAGGTGCAGGTTAATATAAAGTTTGCCAGTTATGGCGGTAATGATAGATATGGCCCCTGGCCCTGATGGTTTGCATGATGGGAGCCTCAAAGAAGGAGCTACAGAGATACAATATGTTGCTCTAGTTAATTTCATGATAAAGTTAAGTAAATAGAAATGTTGTTAATAAAGTCCATTAAATGATTGCTATGTAACAGTAACAGGCTATTACCTTGTTAATCTAAGAACAAGGATATAAGGCTATGTGTCAAAGTGCTGGAAAACAGGATTAGGATAGATCAGAGGTTGTTTTAACCAGTGCAGACTCAATGGGCCAAAGGGCCTTTTTCTGAGCTGTGGCTCTTTATGACTGTGACTGTAAGATAAAACCACTTGATCAGAAAACAAGACCACAGTTTGAAGCCATCAATCCTCAAATCATTTTTCTAATTGACATGGAAATAGCTGTAATTTTCCAAAAACCCTTGGAGTTTGGAGAAGTACCAAAGGATTAGAATATTGCCAATGTGACATCACAACTCAAAAAGGGAGGATGGCAAAAGGTGGCCAACTATAGGCCAATTAGCCTGACATCTTTTGTTAGAAAATGTTGAAATCCATTATCTAGGAAGTAACAGCAACACATTTGGAAATCATATCAAATCAAGCAAAGTCAGTGTGCCTTCATGAAAGGGAAATTGAGTCTGATTTATTAGAGTTGCTTTGAGGATATTTCAACCAAAATGGATAGAGGGAAACCAATAGCTGTGTTGTATTCGAACTTCCAGAAGGTTTTCAATAGGCTACCTCACAACTGCTTATGTCTAAGGTAAGAGTTCAAGGTGTTTGCATGGATAAAGAATTGGTTCATGGGCAGCAAACAAGTGGTGATAAGGGTTCTTTTTCAGGCTGGCGACCTGTAACTTGTAGGGTTCCGCTCGAATCAGTGCTGGGACCGCAACTGTTTGCAATATATATGAATGACTTGGAGGAAGAAAGATCACGTGCTGTAGCTAAATTTGCAACAACTGAAAAATTGATAGAAAGGCAGGTTGTGAGTGGGATACAAGGAGATATTGATATGTTAAGTAAGTTGGCAAATGGAGTATAATGCAGGAAAATGTAAATTTGTTCATTTTGGAAGGGAGAAAAACAATGAACAGTATTTAAATAGGAAAAAAAAATGCAGAAAGCTTCAACTCAAAGGGCCTCGATGACACTTGTACATAAAGCGCAGAAAGCCAGCACAAAGGTGCAACAGATAACCAGGAAGGCTAATGGAATATTGGCCCTTATTTCCAGGGGGTTGGAGTATAAGAATAGGGAAGCCTTACTGCAACAATACAAGGTGCTCAGATCTGGAGCACTGTGAGCGGTTCCCCATTTAAGGAAAGATGTCAGTTCAATGAAAACAAGAGAAGGTTCAATAGGATGGTAAGGAAGGATTGTCTTATGAGAAAAGGCTAATCGGTTTGGGGCTCTATTCTTTGGAATTTCAAGCAACGAGGTGAGCCTATTGAAACATATAGGAATTTTAAGGAGCTTGACAGAGGTCAATGCTGAGAGGCTTCTTCCCCTCATGACAGTCTAGGACCAGGAGGCATAGTCTGGGAATGAACGGGGTCCCAACTTAAGAATGTGATAAGAAGGAATTTCTTCTCTCAGAGGGTTGAGAGTCTTTGGAATGACTTACCTCAGAAAGCTGTGAGGATGAATTCTTGCATTTCTTGAAGGCTGAGAAATTAGACAGATTATAGTTCAAGATGGGAATCAAGGATTACAAGGAAAGGATTTAAGGAATGTTGGATCAGCCATTATCCTATTGTATGGAACAGGTTTAATGGGGTGAACAGTCCACTCCTGTTCCTATTTCTTATGGAATTATAGCCTCAAATATGGTGCTGTGATGATAACAGAAAAATATTCAAAATATGGCAGGACTAGATACAGAATATTCCAGATATAAACTGTTCAAGATGGATAGGAAGACGAAAAGATAAAACTGTTGGCCATATGACTAAGGAGTTTGTTGTCATACTTGAAAGAGATAGAAGGTGGCCTTTTAATGGGTGGCACAGTAGCTCAGTGGTTAGCACTGTTGCCTCCCAGTGCCAGGGACCCAGGTTCAATTCCAGCCTGAGGTGGCTGTCAGTGTGGAGTTTGCACATCTTCCCCTGTCTTCATGGGTTTCCTCTGGGTGCTCCAGTTTCTTCCCACATTCCAAGGATGTGCACGGTAGGTGGAGTGGTTATGCTATAGCACCCAGGGATGTGTAGATTAGGTGGGTTAGACATGGGAAATGCAGGGGTAGGGGAGGGTCTGTTTGGGATGCTCTTCAGAGGAATAGTGTGGACTTGTCGGGCTGAATGGCCTATTTCCATACTGTGGGGATTCTATGAACAATAGTGCATTTTACCTAGTTGAGGTACCAAAGTGTGTGCCACTTCAACTTTCAGTTTTCACCAATTCCTGTGCGATTCTAAATAAAATTTGAAATTCTGGTAGCATGTGCAACAAATACTGAGTGGAGAAAACTGTTCATTCAAGAGATCTACTGTCAGTCTGCTCGACAGCAGGTGCAGGCAAACATCAAAAGAGCTTCCTACACAAAGAGAAAGGCTCTGCGTCACTGCCCTGATGTTCCAGATTAGTTCATCCTTTTCTCACCAGTCTCCCAGGTCATGATCAGCACCACCCTAAAACATCTGTCCCCACATCATTCCCCAGCCACTGCTATTCTCCTTTCTTTGGATAGTTCACCCTGATCATGTCAAATCCCCTTCAGCATTGAAGATGGTACAGTCAAAGCAGATAGCAGCCTGTTTCATTCAGTGGTGCCTGCCTGCATACTTTTCTCCAGGTTACCAGTGAAAGATGGGAGATATTCTTCCCATCTGGCCCAGAAGGAGGTGGTAGAGGAGATCAGATGCATTGATCCACATCTGAACTTAGGTGCAATGCAGGAAACAGGAGAATGATGACCTGTACCAATCCAGCATGACGAGTGCCAGGTTCGCATCTTAACAAAGATTCTTTCCTAGTTGGGCAGCCTTGTCAGCTGGTTGAATATGTGATCAGCCATGTTGTGACATAGCCAGTATAACACATAGAAGTTTGTCTGTTGGTTTTGCTTGGATGCACGGTACAATGATAGGCCAGGAGGTGTTATAGGAGTGCATACAAATGAGGGGTTAGATTTCACATTACTACGTCAGCACATTGTTATGCGCAGAGCAAACTGATGCACGGTGCCTAGGTGACAGACAAAGCACAGGGAGGAGTAGAAGGGTAGATCATCCAATCTCCAGGAGAGGAGGGTTTACAAGCTAGCTGTAAGGAGGAAAGGCCAGGTGTAAGGAGGAAGCAGCAACATGCTGTTGGTGACATATGGACACACCAGAGGCATTTGAGAAAATGTGATACACATGTACTGTGCTGATTCGTAACGTGCTACTGTTTGTTCTCCACCATAGTTTGCAGCCAAGGCAGGATCTGAAGACATCACCAGAATTAGATTCATGCTCCAGAGCTGGAACCTCAGATCCACTCCCTAGAAGACAACTGTCATGATCACTCGAAGCAACTGGACATCTTACAGGGCAGACTGCATCCCCCTCAACTGCTGAGATTGAGATATAGAAAAAGCGATCAGAAAAGGACATTAGGACAAAGTTTGTAATCTTGAACTACTTCTTGATGAATATTAAAGTACAAAGGTAGAGCATTTCAAGCTACAAAAGGAAGATGTAAAAGTAGGTCCAACAAAGTTCTTTGGCTAAGAGGGACCCATAATGAGGAGCGATTGAATAGACTATATTCATATCCTCTGAAGTGTAGAAGAATCAGAGGTGATCTCATTAAAATAGAAAATTTTTGAGGGACTAAAATTGAAAGGCTAAATTCAAGAAAGATGCTTCCCCTGGCTAGGAATTCGAGACGGCATCAAAATAAGGGGTCAGCCATTTTAGACTGAAAACAGCATCAAATTCTTCACTCATAGACTTGTCAACTTTTGGATGAAAAAGTCATGGATGCTCATTCAATGAGTCTATTCAATTTCAATAGATTTTATTTAATATTAAGGGGGAATATGGATTTTGGGAGTTCTGGGAAGATAGAATTCAGCCATGATCTTATGAATAGCAAAGCGATTTTAAAGATCAAAATGGCTGACTTCTGCTCCAATATCTTATATTCTTACATTGACAACCCACTCGGAAATGGACTTGAGCTGTAAAGCTTTAAATCTTGTTTTTCCATGATAGTGTAAATCAAACACTTGATCTAAATGCATCTGTTGAGCATTTTGTGTGATGAATGAACTTATCTTACTTTAGAACAGTTCCCACAAAGTAATTTGAGGGTTTAACTTCAGTAGAGTCAGTAAATTTCATGGTAGTTAGAAAATAAGAATTAACTGCATGTTGAAGTTTAAATACATGTTAGTATTTTAAAGTAGCACTGTAATTTAACTTTTCATTGGCAGAATGTTTGTGGGATATGCTCTGTTCACCCTTAGGGGCCAGCTGTGTGCCCAGTCTACCAACATTGAGAAAACATGCCAATGTCTTCTTCCACTTGTAGTGTTTATATTGCAGCCAGAAGCAAAGATTCTGATGAATAAAGTCTCTGTACATGTGTCTGAAAGTCTTCAGAAGAAATTATGCTGCCTCAGTTCCTTTACTGTGCCTTTGGCAAAGGCAGAATGCCAATAGAAGCAGGGTGGTTAGCGGGACATAAATTACTGAACTGCAATCAGTCCTTACAGATGTGAATTCTGTGGCACAGTTCAACACTTAAAGGACAGAGAATCGGTATTATTCTTAGAGATAAGTATGGTAGATGAAAACTAGGCTTATTTTAATTCTTTCGTGTGGACAGTTTAGGACCCAGTAAAATACTGCGGCAAAATCTACAAAGAAACTAATTATTGTCTACTAAACAAAAGAAAAAAATTGTTTCTATTCTCTTTTCATTTTACACATTTTGCACTTTTTAACCTGCAAGATGATATTGTAGTAATGTAAAACCAGGATACTGTAATTTCATTAACTAATTTGTTCCAAGATTAAATCTCCATTGGAATACTTTAATCATTTGTTTTGTGTTTAAAGCAGAATGAAATTGATTGTAGCCAGCTTATTTCAGAACAAAAAATTCATTTAGTCCTTGCCCTGAAATTAATGGATACAGAAAACTGTAGCTACTTTATCCGTGGATGATCAACATACACTCATCTCTGTGGATTAACACTGACCTTAGATTTAAACTATCATTTATTTGTTGAATCGTCTAGTTTAGACTTGTAACAATACATGTTTGGGACAGGTAGGGCTTGACCCCAGGCCTTTTTGACACAGGTGTAGGGACAATACCACTGCGCCATATTACTCCTTTCACATTTAGATGGAATTAAGCCAAAAACATTCAACTATTTAGTTACTAAGTGGAGGTTCCTGAAAGGAAATAAATACACTGTTTTTTAGTACAATTTACAAAAAACCTGGACTAAAAGGTCCTTACGTGATGCCTGACCCTCACTGGAATAAATCAGCAAATGGATTGATGTGTTATTTTCCAGGCTTCTAGAGGAAATGAATCAGGCGCATTTCTGTAGTTTTCAAGTGTTCCAAGTTTGATTATCTATGTCTGTTGACTGATGCCTGTTCACTGTGTATCAGTGATTCAGGCTGGGTGTGATCACTTCAGGCTGTGTTTTCATCCTTGTGGTAAGTAAGCCTCACTTTTCACACACGTCTGAGGTAAGCCACATCTCTTGGAATAAGTGGCCTGTCCTTTGAGGGGAAGTCGGAGAGACTGGCCATGTTTAGCTCGTGTTGGGAAGAGTGAGGTTTGACTTGATCAGAGTGTATAATGTCCTAACTGGTTCTGACAACGTAGACATGGAGAGGATATTTCTCCTGTGGATGATTCAAGAACTGAGGGATACTGTTTAAAAAGCTGGGACAGAGATGAGGAGATTTTTTTTTCTCTCAGAAGGCTGGGAATATATGCCTCAGAAGGTGGTCAAGGCAGGCTCATCGAATCATAGGGATGTACACTATGGTAATAGACACTTTGGTCCAACTCACCCATGCCAACCACATATCCTAAATTAATCTAGTCCCATTTTCCAGCATTTAGCCCATAACTCTCTACCCCTTCCTATTCGTAAACCCATCCAGATACCTTTTAAAATTTGTAATTGTACCAGCCTCCACCATTTCTTCTGGCAGTGGATCATAGAGTCATGCAGCACAGAAATAGATCCTTCAGTCCAACCAGTTCATGCTGAATATAATCCCAAACT
Organism: Stegostoma tigrinum; assembly: GCF_030684315.1. Taxonomy (NCBI): domain Eukaryota; kingdom Metazoa; phylum Chordata; class Chondrichthyes; order Orectolobiformes; family Stegostomatidae; genus Stegostoma; species Stegostoma tigrinum. The sequence continues at coordinate 76,039,539 of NC_081356.1, forward strand.
AGGCTAGTCCCACCTACCTGCTCCTGCCCCATCTGCCTCCAAACCTTTCCTATTCATGTACTTATCCAAATGTCTTATAACATTGTAATGTATCCAAATCCATCACTTCCTCAGGACATTCATTCAACACACGAACCACCCTCCGTGTAAAATCTTTGCCCCTCACATCTTTTTTAAATCAGTCACCTCTCACCCTAAAAATGTGCCCCCTAGTCTTGAAATCCCCCATCCTAGGGAAAAAACAACTGCCATTAAGTCTACATATACCCCTCATTATTTTTTAAACTTCAATCAAACCACTTCTCAACCTCCTACACTCCAATGAAAAATGTCCCAGCCTATACATTCGTTCTTTATAAGTCAAACCTTCCATACCTGGCAACACTCTGGTAAATCTCTTCTGAGCCCTCTCCAACTTACTCATACCCTTCCTATAACTGGGCAACCAGAAATAGACACAATATTCCAGAAGAATCCTTAATAATGTCTCGCACAACCTCAACAAGGCTTTTCAACTTCTATACTCAAAGGACTGAGCAATGAAGGCAAACATGCCAAATGCCTTTTTAACCCCCTTGCCTACATGTAATGCAAACTTCAAGGAATTATGTGCCTACACCCTCGGTCCCCCATTCTACAACACTACCCAAGGCCCTACCATTAACTGTATAAGCTCTACCCTTGTTGTACCAAAATGCAATACGTTGCATTTATCCAGATTGAACTCCATCGGCCATTTTTTAGCCCAATGACCCATTTGATCAAGGTCTGTTTGTTATTTTAGAAAACCTTCTTTACTGTCTACAATGCCACCAATTTTGGTGTCATCCAGCTTTCTAACCATGTTTCAAGATAGTAGGAACTGCAGATGCTGGAGAATCTGAGATAGCAAGGCGTAGAGCTGGATGAACAGCTTGGCCTGCTGTGTTCGTCCAGCCCTACACCTTGTTATCTCAACTTTCTAACTATGCTTTCTATATTCTCATCGAAATCATACATATGAATGACACACAAAAGAGAAAACAGAACCAATCCCTGTGGAACATCACTGGTGACAGGCCTCCAGTTCAAAAAGCTACCCTCCAGCATTACTCTCTATCTCCTGCTGTTAAGCCAAGTATGTATCCAATTGACAAGCTCACCCTGAATCTCATGAGACCTAAAGTGGAAGTTGATAGATTCTTGTCAAATAAGGAAATCAATGGCTATTTGTGGAAAATGGGAATGTAAACACAAACAGATCAGTCAAGATCTTATTGAATGGTGGAGCGGATTCTAGGGCCAAATGGCTTATTTCAGCACCTAACGTTCCACAAAGGAACCAGTCAGCAAAACAGAGTATGGACTGATGACCAAAACTAGCCACACCATCATAAAGCACTCCTGAAAGTTAGAAACCTAGGGAATAGATTAAGGAATCTCAGAATCAGGATCATGTGCCATTTAAAAAATATTCTCAAGACATCCTAAGGCAGTGAAAATCTAGGTCAGAGAGATAGTGAGGTTGAAATGAGGTTGGCTTCTCAAAGAGATTGTTTTTAATATGTGAAAAAGATGTGGGCATCACCGGCTAGGCCAACGTTTAATGCTTACCCCTAATCACCCTTGAGAAGATGATGGTCAGCTGTCTTCCTGAACTGTTGCAGTCCTTGAGACATAGGAATGCCCACAATGTTGTTAGGAAGTTTCAGAATTTTGACCCAGAGACAGTGAAGGAATTACAATATAATTCAAGTCAGGGTGGTGTGTGGTTTGGAGAGGCAATTGCAGGTGGCAGTTCCCATATATCTGTTGCCTTTGTCTTTCTGGATTGTAGAGTTTGAAGCCTTAGAAGTTACAGTCAAAGACGCCTTGGCGAGTTACTACCTGCATCTTGCAAATAAGGAAGCTTCTTCCTCTGTGTCAGTAGAGGAGAGAGAGAAATTTCAATGTGGTGAATGCAGTAGCAATCAAGCCATCTGCATTATCCTGGAAGGTATCAAACTTCTTGAGTGTTGTTAGAGTTGCATTCTTCCAAGCATGAGATCAAACCTTTTATAGCACTTACAAATAAAACCCAGCAACGCACTGTCAGAAAGGAAAAGAAATAAAACTTGTAAATGACACACACCAGTTTCATTTGTCTTATATATGTCAAAATGGATGTTCATTTTCAAGTATTGCTGTTTACTTTTTCTCCTCTGAACCTTTACTGACATGTGATGACAAATTGTATTTGCCCTACGTTGCCTCAAGATAATGACCATCTTCAACAAGAGAGAATCCATTCGTTTATTCTTGGCTTTCAATGGCATTATCATCGCAGAATTCCCCAGTATCAACATCCTGGGGATTACCATTAACCAAAAGCTGAACTGGACAGATCAAAAGCTGAGAATTCTACAGTGAGTAAATCACCTCCTCACTCCCAAAAGCTCTCCATGCTTAAAAATGGTCAAGTTAGAGACACTGTCTACTTGCCTAGTCAAATGTAGCTCCAACAATTTCAAGAGAGTCGACACCACCCGGAACAAAATAGCCCTTTAATGGCACTCCATCCATCATCTTCAACAACCATTGCCTTCACCATCAGTATGCAATAGCTGCAGTGTCTACTATCAGTAAGATGCACTACAGCTAGTCTCCTTCCACGGACCTTCCAAACACATGACTACCACTGCATGGAAGGACAAGAGCAGCACTTACATGGCAATACCATCATATGCAAATTCCCCTCTAAGCTACTCACCATTCTGACTTGGAAATATATCACCGTTCCTTCAGCGTCACCGTCAAAAGCCTGGAGCCCTCTTCCTAACAGCACAGAGGTTTACAACCCACCATGCACTGCCACAGTTCAAGAAGGCAGCTCACCATCAACCTCTCTAGGCTATTTAGGGATTGGAAATAATTAATATACTACTCAACAATACCCACATCCGAAGTAATAATGAAAATAACATATTTCTGAGTCATAAAATGCAAAAATTCCCACTTCTAATTGCTACCCCGTGATCCTTTAATGGAAAGCATGTATGTGTGATCATTGAATGACAAGAGTTTGGTTTACTCTTAGACTTGCTTTAATACTACTCTTAGACTGACGCATAATGAGTGTCGTCTGGGTGGGGGTACTAGAGCTGTTGGTGCTTGTGGCTTGGCGTATCGTTTACACAGCAGTTGTTGCTTTGATAATCTCAGACTCTTCCCTTCGAGATTATTTTGAAATGGGGAAGGAATTGCAAGCAGATCATCACATTGACAGGCCACGGTTTGAAAATTCCTGCCATATCTATCTTCCTATCATTTATTTGGGTTGTTAATCTTAATTCCAAGAGAGTATTGTGGTCTCAAACAAACCACATAATGAAAGGGGGCCACCCACATCCATCAGGTACAAACTTGTTGCTAATTGTCAACCCAAGATCAAGAGCTACCATCTCCATTTGCCAAATTGTCTGAAGAATGATTTAAATGCTATTTAATACATAAGACATCAGATGTAGGAGCAGAAGTATATCATTTGGGCAACTGAATCTATTCTATTATGGCTGATTTGATAATATTCAATTTTATTTCCTTATCTTGGAACCTTTGATCACCTGGGTGATTAACAAACTGTTTATCTCGGCCTTGAATACTATTAACAACCTGAGATCAGCCCTCTGTGGTAAAGAATTCTATCGATTCACTGCCCTCCGAGAGAAGTAAACTCTCCTCATATTTGCATTAAATGGGTGATCTGTTTCTCTGACATTATGCCTTCTGGTTCCACACTATCTCACAAGGAGAGGCCATCTTTCTGCATTTACCCTGTTAAGTCCTGTAAGAATCTTATAAACTTCTCTCATTCCTCTAGAATCCAATGGGTACAAGCACAACTGATTCAACCTCTATTCATAAGAAAATCTCTCCATACCCAGAATCAACTGAGATAGCCTTCTTTGGACTGCCTTCAATGCCAGCATATTTGAGTAGTGCTTTGTATTGCTTTTAATAATACTTCACTATTTTATGCTCCATTCAGATGAAATAAAGATAAACAGTGAATTTGTCTCCCTTATCACCTACTGAATTTGAATATTGGCTTTTTGTGATTCATGCTCAAGGACGCCAAAATCCAAGGGTGCTGCAACTTTCTGCTGTCTTTCTCCATTTAAATAATATTCAGCTTTTCCATTATTCCTGCCGAAGTGCTTAACCTCAAAACTTTCTGTTATATTCCATCTGCCTAGTTTTCAATGGCTCACTTAACCTCCTTATATCTATTACCTCTCTGTTGCCTTCCTACTTTATTTTAAGTCATTCATAAAGTTGGTGATAGTATATCGACTTCCTAGAATCATAGAGTCCCTATAGTGTGGAAACAGGCCATTCAGCCCATCAAGTCCGCACTAGGCCTCTGAACAACATCCCACCCAGGCCTGCCCTATCTCTGTAACCTTGCATTTTCTATGGCTTTCCTTCATCCAAGTCATAAATCAATATTTGAAATAATTGTGATCCCAGCATTGATCCTAATGGCACTTTACTTGTTATAGGTTGCCATCCTAAAAATACCACTTTTTCCAGAATTTAAGGGTTTTTTGAAGTTTACAACTTGAGGACCTATTTGTTTTATAGCTACTTCCCTGAAAATTGTAGGATGTAACCCGTCGAGCCCCCAGGAGACTTATTGGGCTTCTGCTCCAGTAGATTCGCTTGTTTTTTTTTCCTGTACCGATAGTTATTGCATTTACTTTTTCCTCTCCACACGACAACATCCCCGTCTAACCCCACTTTAGCTATTTGATTCTTTTTGCATTTTTGAAATCCTGTGAAGGCTTATGCACAAAGTGCTTATTCAAATCCTCTGCCCTTTCGTGGTTCCGCATTATTATTTCCCTAGCCTAGTAATCTAAGGGGTCTATATTCATCTTTGGTTCTCTCTTCCACGGGATGTCTTTTAATAAAGCTTTTTTTTAAGCATCATTTCTTAGTCTTAGTTTACATTCAATTTGATGCTATCCTTAACTTTCCCAATTAACCATGGCTTGTTTCTCCCCTACCTAGAATCCTTCGTTCTCGCTGAGATATGTCTTTGCTGAGAGTCATGAACTGTTTTCTTAAATGTTTGCAGTTGTTCCTCACTACTCTTTTCTGCTAATGTGTTTTCCCAGTCTACTCCAGCCAACTCTGCCCTCATCCCTAACCAATACAGGTTTTGCACTTTCAAACTGTTTCTATATTTTGCCAAGTTAAGGGCTTGGTTCCCCACGTGATCTTTTTACTCTGTGTTCATTGAGCAAACCTGCCTCATACGCATCATCAAATTGAGAATAGCTTGATCCCTGGTTAGATCCACAACAAATTGTTCAAGGAACTGTTCTGAATACATCATGATTACTTCCTCAGGGCTACCTTTCCTAATTCGATTTTTCCAATTCACATGAAGATTAGAGTCAACACAATTATTGTACACAGTGTGAAACTGGATGAACACAGCAGGCCAAGCAGCATCTCAGGAGCACAAAAGCTGATGTTTCAGGCCTAGATCCTTCCGCTTGGGAACCCTGCAGCTCATGGGGATTGGGCTACAGGGTTCCCAAAAGGAAGGGTCTAGGCCTGAAACGTTAGTTTTTGTGCTCCTGAGATGCTGCTTGACCTGCTTTGTTCATCCAGCTTCACACTTTGTTACCTTGGATTCTCCAGCATCTGCAGTTCCCATTATCTTTGATACAATTATTGTACAACTTGTTTACATGCTTTTATTATTTCTTGATATATTCTCTATCCCACAGAACAGCTACTGCTGGAGCCAATAGATTATTCTGCCTGTGTCTTCTTCCCTGTGTTATTTCTTACCTGCGTTCATACGGATTTTACATCATTTAATCCCGAGGACATTTCTTCCTATCAAACTTATTCCGTCACATACCATCAAAGCTATCTCACCCCCCTTTCCTTCTTGTTTATCCTTTCAAATATGTTACATCAGCCTGAATAGTTAGTTTCCAGTCTTGATCTCCTTGTAACCATTTCTCAGTAGAAGTTATATGATTATACCTAATTGGCAATTTTTGTGGTACTAATTAATTTAGTTGGCTCCAAATGTTATGTGCTAAGAAAGACCCTTAAATTTTTCCAAATTTTCTTCCTTTGACCCTATTTGTTTGTTTGGATGTTTTTAATCCTTGTATATGCTCTTTCTTCCTATCTCATTCTGGGTGTCATAATCAATGTGGTTGTCCTGCATTGCAGCCGTGTCCTTCAGCTTTCAATCATTATGTATTTCATACCACCTCCAGAAATGACACCTCCGCCACCTCCATTAGTTTAACGCCCTCTCTACAGCCCTAATTATTTAATTCACCAGGGTCTTCCAGTCAAGGGTCAGGAAACTCAAGATTCACTAGTTACACGATAATTGTTATTTGTCAGCTATGCTGGTAATTCATGACCCAAATGTCACATGGTGATTCATTTTTAAATACACTTAAAGAATTAAACTACTTAGCCTAATGATTCCCTGTGCTATATGGGAACAGAGTAGGCCATTTAACCTGTCAAGGCTGCCTCCCCTCCCCATTCCAGATCCTTGTGGCTATCTCCTCAGTGCCATTTTTGTGCACTGTCTCCACATTCTTTAATGTCACTACTCTTCAGAAACCTAATGATGATCTGGAACATGCACAGTGATTGAGTTTCCATGGCATTCTGGTGTGGAGAGCTCTAAATATGCTAGTCCAAAAGACTATCAGATATAGGAGCAGAGTTATTTCATTCGGCCCACTGTGTTAGCTCCACCTTTCAATCGTGGCTGATTTTTTTCTCCACCTCATTTTCCTGCCTTCTCCTCATAACCTTTGATCTCCTTATTAATCAAGAACTTATCTACCTCTGTCTAAAAAACACTCAATGGCTTGGCCTCCACAGCTTTCTGTGGCAATGTGTTACACAGATTAACAATCCTCTTGCTGAAGAAATTCCTCCTCGTCTCAGTTCCAAAGAGTCATCGCTTCACTCTGAGGCTGAGCCCTTGGGTCCCAGTCTCTCCTGTTAGTCTAAGTATCTTCTCCACGACCACTGTATCCAGGCCTCTCAGAATTCTGCAATTTTCAATCAGATCCCCACCCCATTCCATCCTGCTAAACTCTATAGAGTACAGACCCAGAGTCCTCAACTGTTCCTCATATGACAAGCCCTTCGCCTCCCTGGATCATTCATGTAAACCTCCTCTGGACACCCTCCAAGGTCAGCACATCCTTCCTTAGATATAGGTCTCAAAACTGCTCACAATATCCTAAATGCAGTCTGACCAGAACCTTATACTGCCTCAACAGCACAACCCTGCTCTCGTAAACTAGCCCTTCCAAAATGAATGCAAACATTGCATTTGCCTTCTTAACTGCCAGCTGAACCTGCACGTTAATCTTCAGAGAATCCTGAAATGGAATCCTGAGACCTTTGTGCTTCCGATTTCCAAGGCCTTTGGAATATAGTCGACGCCTGTGTTCTTCCTACTGAGGAGCATTACTTGACACTTTCTGGCAATGTATTCCATCTGCAATTTTTTTTCCCCAGCCTCCTATTCAGTGATACTGAAATATATCTGAGAAATATAGATTCTTTTAAATTCCAATCTATTTCTCAATTTCTCTGCTGTTACGTTTCTGTGGAGAAGTAACTTGAATGAGCCTTTTCAGTGAAATGGGCATGTGATGGAGTTCTCAGTGCAACTTTCATGAGGCTTGCACTCCTAGGTAAATATTGCTTTTTATTAACCTGTGCTTCGTTCACCACCTCTGTTCAATATATTGATCCAGAAAGTTTGCTGACCTATCAACCGCTCGTCGAACTACACAGATTTTTGGCGCTGACCTCAGCGTGGTGGTTTTCTGCTGATTCTAGAATACTAAACGTTCTGATTTCTTCAGGGGAAAGGAAAATATTTAATGCTTCATTTTATGGCACTGTTGCAAAATTCAACTTAACATTATTGAATCAAAAATCTCTGCTGCCAGATTCTCAGAAACACTTCAAGTGAGAGATAGGTTTTCTTGACCCAGCACACTCAGCTCATCTGTAAAGGCCAGAGAAAGATTTTGCACATTCTTGACCATCCTCAATCTTTGGATGAGCTTCTGGGCTGGAAATAAACTTGCAAACAAACTTAAAAATAGCCATTCTTGCAGAGATTTTTGATTCTTCTGATACTGCAGAAGCCACAGCACAGCACAATAGATTTCGCAAACAGCAAGTCCTCAGTTGGGCTCTAAAGTGCTTCTAAAAGCTATTTTGATAGAATAGTGGAATGTTTTACATTGAAATATACTAATGTAGATGAGTACCTGTGATTTTGTCACTGTTAAAATGCAAAATTAGCTTTAATAATCAGGAGGGACAGACAATGTTAAATTTGAGTCTTTGGCCAGGGAGTTCATAGAGTCATACTGTACAGAGAAGCGCCTTCAGCTGATTGGGCATGTATTACCAAAACTACACTAAATCAACAGCTCTATCACTTTCCACCGTTAAGCACATAACTTTGAATATCATGACATTTCAAGTGCTCACCCAGGTTACCTGCCAGAACTACCCTCCCACACAATGCATTCCAGACCTCACAGAACTCTGGGTGAAAACGTTTCTCTTCAAGTTTCCTATGAATATCTTGCCTTTCACCTAAAAAATGTTGCCCTTGTTAGTAACACTTCAACTAAGGGAACAGCTGTTCTCTATCCACCGTATCCATGACCCTCACAACTTGATAGATCTCTGTCAGCTTCAAAGAAAACAACCCAAATATATGCAACCTCTCTTCATAGTTAAAGGTGCTCCATCCCAAGCAGCGTCGTGATGCATCTTTTCTGCACCCCCTGTAGTGTAATCACATCTTTCTCATTGTGTGGTGACCAGAACTGCACACAGTATTCCAGCTGTGGTTTAACCAAAGTCCTGTACAGTTCCAACATAACCTTCCTGCTCTTAAAACCTATGCCTCGATTAATAAAGGTATGTCCCCTGTCAGCCTTTGTAACCACCCTATTAACCTGGCCTACTGCCTTCAAAGATAATGGGAACTGCAGATGCTGGAGAATCCGAAATAACAAAGTGTGGAGCTGGATGAACACAGCAGGCCAAGCAGCATCTTAGGAGCATAAAAGCTGACGTTTCGGGCCTAGCTTCTCTATTGCCTTCAATGATCTGTTGATAAGTACCCCAAGAATCCCTTGTTTCTCTGAACTTTCTGTGTAATGCCATTGTCTTGTTACTTCTTCCAAAGTGTACCCTCTCACATTTATCAGCGTTAAATTCCAGCTGCCACCGATCTTCCCATCTGGTCAGTCCGTCTGTATCTTCCTGCAACCTAAGACGTTCTTCCTCACTGTCAATTACCCAACCAATCCTCCCATCATTCACATGAAAGATAGTTAAAAAAATACATGTTCACACAAAAGAAACTCCACCACATAGTGTTATTAATTACACACTGCAATCGGTCAGAATCTTATTGAAAGAAAAATTTGTTTGACTCTCTGATCTCTTTAGTCTTACAAGTCAAACTCTCCTATGACATCATTAGCAGCTCCTGAAAATATCTGGAAATGTCAAATGCAGTTTTCTGTACAGTATTCTTTACTGTTTTGAATAAACCTACTGTCTGGTCTTTGTAGTCCAAGCCTCATTCATCTGTTTCATTAAATTAATATATACCTTTTTAAACGTATTTTGGTCTTCCTATTTTGTACTGAACAATACAGGTTGGTAATTCAAGAACTGAACAATCTGATAATGATAGACATTGCTGTGTATTTTTTTCAAATTCAATGTTTGATAAACGAAAAGAACAAACAGACTTTAAATTTTAAACTAGATTGTTTGAGCAACATCACATAGTGATTAAAAATGTAACATTTCATTTAAAAAAATGAACTTTAATCCAGTGACATTTTTATCAGAAGACCTGTGTAAACATATTTCTCATCTTTATTCATCACTGATTAAATGCTAGTGGAAAGGATGAGATAAAAGACTTATGAAATGCATTAGCACTTTTATTAGAACTGAGAGGAACTCCCATCCTTTCCTTTCTTGTGCAATATCAAACATCAGTAGATCTGTGGAAATTGTGGCAACGCTAATTTCCTGAAATGGATTTGACGCATAAAAGATTTTTTTAAAAAGGTTTAATTTCGCATAAAGCACAGAGATTTTTGGCTTTATAGTTTGACTGATATGGACTCTACAATCATTACTAGTTTGTTGCCATCACCACCACTATCAATAACACCATCCTCTTCTTTAACTTCCCTTCATAATTTGAAGATTCTGACTCATGCTGAGATACGTTTTCATGGGTACCGGGTAATCTATGGCACCTGACCCAAGTAACAATCATTCTTCAAAAATCATTACAGACAGTAATCACTAAGGGAACCTTCAGTTGTTACCCCCCCCCCCCCCAATCACATTTCCACTTGATGTTTACCAAAGTCTTGTCAAGAGAACTACTGTTCTGTTAAAGTAACCTGAAAAATACTAAGAGCAGGACTGATGATTCAAAAATCAATGTGGCATCTCATTTTAGTACTTAAGGGAGAAAGCAGATTAAACCAATCGTCCCACTGGTCTTTAATCATTCTTTGGATGAAATACACCAAAATATTTCAGAATCAGACATAAAGGTAAATTTTACTTAAAAACTGGAAGCTAATTTTAACTCACATTAACTCTGTGTTCATGCGATAACTATTGAGTCTGTGCCTGTTGTGAATTCTAGTTACAGTATATAAATGTTATCTAGATTTTAGGATACATATTGTTTCTGACTGAAGTAACTTTGCACACAGGCCACAGTTTTCATTTTCAACACAAATATACAGCCAACAATTTTTAACAACTGTATGGCCTAGAAATTCTACAAGCAAACAGTTTAAAATCCAAACTGGTAGACAGGAAATAATAGGAACTGCCGATGCTGGTGAATCTGAGATAACACAGTGTGAAGCTGGATGAACACAGCAGGCCAAGCAGCATCAGAGGAGCAGGAAAGTTTGACGTTTTGGGTCGAGACTCTTCGTCAAACGTTCCTGCTCCTCTGGTGCTGCTTGGCCTGCTGTGTTCGTCCAGCTTCACACTGTGTTATGGTAGACAGGAAACTTTTGTACAAAGTGCCTGCGGAATGCCACGAAAGGACAAGCAAAAGATATTCATTACCCACTGTTGAAGTAAGTGGTTAGACAATTTGCACAAACTAGGGGCCTTAATTAAAGAACTGCAGGTGCCATAAATCAGAAACAAAACTAAAAAAGATCCTGAGGAAGGGTCATTGAGCCCGATGGTTACTTCTGATTTCTCTCCACAGATGCTTCCCGACCTGCTGAAACTTTCCAGCAATTTCTCTTTTCGATGAGGAATTGAATACTTGCACAAGGGCCCATCTCTGAGATTGTTTTGTCCTAATGCAGTCAGAAGCATCACAGGCTACACACAGTGAAACCAAGCCTAGAAATTGCTCACAACAAAGAAGATAAATAACTCAGCTAAATTTACCAACCCGACTCCTATCAATTCACAACTGCCCTCCCCTAGATAACCACAGTTTCTGCCATTCTCCGTCATCTCCTCTCTCTTCCTTTATCATTCATGAGGAAGGAATGAAGTCAGATCTACCACTGAGTCATTCTGTCTGCACCTTCGTTCATGTGCACTTTTAGGTGGGAAACTCGAAACATAGTGAAAAAGATTAATGCTGAGCAGAAACTAAAATAACCATCCATGGTGGAAACACTCCAGTGCTTTTGAATCTTATCAGAAGTCAAGCGGGGATGATTCAGTAAGGTTAGAATAAATTCAAAGGATTGAACTTTGATCTTCAAAAATAGAAATTGAGATTTTAAAAGTTGTTCTGTGTAAACCTGACCCCAATCCATCATTTTCAGATTAAACTGATGTGAAACTGACATGATAACACACCCGCTCTCAGGAGAAGAGTTGGCTAAGTTAATGTTTTAATGACGCAGACAGTCTCTGATTTAATCTATTTTCCATGTTAATTCTGGCCGATCAGCTTTCCCAGGCCTGGGGGAACATGGCCGCTGCAGGGGATTGAGGACTGTTGTGGGACAGGGCAAGTGCTTCCCTTCTGATATCCAAGTTTCTCCGCCTGCTCCCCCTCCAAGTCAGAAACTATTCCCATACACCATCGCTTCCAGGTGAAGGATTGCACTCTCTCTTCTGGGGTCAGGACTCACATCCTCCACCTCACAAATCCTAAGGTCAGGAATTCAATTCCTCCCGCCCACACTCCTATAAGCAGCAGAATGAGACTTCCCTACAACTGAAGCTTCCTCTGATCACTCCCTATCCAACTAAATTTCAAGCCCGTTAACATCAGACTTGAGAAAATAAAAACTGCTGGAAGAGCTCAGAGTCTGGAAATCTGTGAACAGAAATCAGAGTTGATGTTTCTTCAGACTTGAGGAATCTGACAAGGCAAAATTATGCAAACTGTCAAATCCAACCTCTACAGCACGTGGGGAAACATTGTTGAGGAGGCAGCAACGGAACCACAGTGTCCTTCCCTTTCTTATGATCCTAACGCTTCCTAATATCTCTTAAACTACTGCAGCACATCAATCCTCACACCATCCTGCAGTGCAGATGCACCCATCCCTTTCGACTGATGCACTCACAAAGCTGTCTAGCATCCACCACTGCCAAGTCCCGCCTTTTGCATCATTGTCTTATTCCTTCATAGCCGCATGAAACAAATGCTCCCCACTGATCAGGTTAACACACACCTTTGCTCCCACTCATGCCTCAATTCTTTGTCTCTGCAGAAAAGAGCAGAACGCACCAGGGAGAGACAGAGAACCCATCTCAGAATGAACATTTCCAGAGGAGTAGCCATTGGAGATCAGCAGAGTCACAGTGTTTGTGGCCGTCAGAATGGGGGTATGGGATCTCTCAGTTAACAGGCAACAAAATTAGGCAGCTGATTAATAAATCATTAAATATCAGTCAGCTATATGGCATACAACATACACTCAGGTTGATTCGAGGTCAACAGCCACTGAAGTATAAGTGTGGACATGATAATAACTTCAAACATGCTTAACATTACAATGCTCAGTTGTTTCTGATATCTTTCATAGATCCCTCGCACATTGTCAGGAGATGGTCCCAGTTCACAGTGATGATACCACAACGAATTGTCTCTGAAGGTACTCCATCAAAGGCCAGAAACTCACTCTCCATTGGAACAGGCCAAAGAAATATGCTTGGATTTTCCACTGTTGGTTCATACTTCATAAGTGGGCAAGTGCAATCGGTGAAATCTAGGACAACAGTGAAGAGTCCATGTTGGATGGCACAGGGGTTTCCAAGCTGCACTCAGTTTTATGCAGATGCTGCACTTTAGGATCATCAACGATGAAAATATTTTTTAGGCAGCGAGGATAAACTGCTAGGCTTTGCAGATGAACTGGATATGATTGCAGAGAAGTTGACAGAGTCGGTCAGGGGAATGAATGGCTTGATGTCATAGACCTTTACAATCATGATTTCTTCCTTTGAAAATGCGGCCACCTGTACAAAGCATAAGCAGTGGAAATCCCTAATGCCTTGTATACTTTGAATGCCACTATAAGTTGTTGCTTCATCATCTCCTTGTTTGCAGCTGGGTGGTCTTCCGTACATTTCAAGTAAGGAGTTGCATTGGCCACAGGAGGAAACCTGCTGAAGGGGTCATGAAAACATGGACTTGTCTGAATGTGTTTCTACTTCATTGTTACCCTTTAATCAGGGCTTTATGTCAATGTCTCGAGACCAGTGAGCATGCCTATCTCACACAGGCGCATGGAAACTGTAGCAAAAACTGAAATCACTGGAAAAGCTCGACACATCTGGCAGCATCTGTGGAAAGAAATCAAAGCTAACGTTTCGGATCGAGTGACCCTTCCTCAGAACCGATGGCAGTTAGGAAAATGTTGGTTTATATGCAGAAGATAGGGTGGGGGGGAGGGAGAAAGGAGTAAACGATAGGTGGGGATAGAGCCCAAAGAAAGAGATGAACAGTGGGTCAGACAAAAGAGTGGATAACAATCTGGCTCGGACTCTGAATAGCTATTAAGGAGGGCTGTTATTGGCTAACAGTGGGTTGTGTATGATAACAAAACCTAGTGCGGAGGTGCTGGGGATAAGGACGTGGGAAAGCTCAAGCTTGGAGGTGTTTAGTTCAATATTGAGTTCAGAAGGCTGCAGGGTCCCCAAGTGAAAAGTGAGGTGCTATTCTTCTAACTTACGCTGAGCTTCGCTGGAATACTTTAGCAAGGAAGAGACAGAGATGTTTGCCAGGAGCAAGGTGGATTGTTAAAGTGACAGGCAATTGGAAGCTCAGTGTCTTTTTTTGCAGGCAGAACGTAAATGCTCTGTGGAGCAATCCCCCAGTCTATGCTTCATTTCCACAATGAAGAGGAGATCACAGTGCGAGCAGCAAATGCAGTAGAATTGTGTGAAATGCAGATAAAGTGCTGCTTCACCTGGAAGGCGTGCTTGGGTCCATGAGTGCTGACGAATGAGGAAGTAAATGTGCAGGTCTTACACCTGCTGTGGTTGCATGGGGAGGTGCTGTGGGGCTGTCAGGTGGTGTTAGAAGTGAAGGAAGAGCGAACCAGGGTATGCCAGAGGGAATGGTCCCTGCGGAACACTGACAACGGAGGGGAACCGAATATCTGTCTGGTGGTGGTAACTCACTGGAAGTGACAGAAATGGGAGCTAATGAGTCTCTGGATATGGATAACAGTGGGATGGTTGATAAGGGCCCTATCACTGTTGTAGGAAGGGAGGGAATGGTGGCCGAAGTCTGGGAGATGGATCAGACCTGATTGAGGACTATGTCAACAACGGAGCTGGGAATCCTCAGTTGAGAAAGTAGGTAGACTTTTCAGAGCCTCCCTTGTTGAAGTTGACATCATCAGAACAGATGCAACGGAGATGCAGGAAATGAGGGAATGGAATAGAGTGTTTGTGAGTTACCGTGGGAGTCCATTGGTTTATAGTGAATATCGGTGGCCAGCTTATCTCCAGAAATGGAAACAGAGATGTTGAGGAAGCGAAGGGAGGAATCAGAGATGAAGAAGGTGAACGTGAGGGTGGATTGCAAATTGTACGCAAAATGCGGAGACTTTCCCAATTCCAGACCAATCATTGATACACCAGAGAAAGAGCCATGGGTTGGTGCTGGAGCAGGACTGGAGCCAGGAATGTTCCACATACCTCATGAAGAGACAGGCATAACTGGGCCAACACAGGTACCCTGGCCACACCTCAGACCTGAAGAAAGTTAGAGGAGTTAAAAGAGAAGTTGTTCAAAGTGAGGATGAGCTTAGCCAGGTGGAGGAAAGTGGTGATGGGTGGGGATGGTTCAGGTCTTTGTTCCAGGAAGAAGCAGAGAGCCCTGATACCATTCTGGTGGGGGAATGGATGTGTAAAGGGATTACACACCCATGGTAAAGAGGAGGTGACTAGAGCCCAAAAATGGGAAATTGTAAAATTGACGTAAAGTAGCAGATGAATCACGGATGCAAGTGGGCAGGGACTGGACCAGGAGAGGAAAGACCAAGTCAAGGTAAGAAGAAATGAGTTCTGTGGGTCAGGAGCAGGTGGAAATAATGGGTCCTGCTTGTGGATTTTGGGAAAGAGGTAGAAGCGAGCTGTGGCGGATTGGGGGACTATCAGCTTTGAAACAGTAGGGGGAGCTATCACTAGATGGAATAAGTTTGGTTACCAGAGTTGAAACAATGGCCTGATATTCCTTTGTGACGTCGTGGACCAAGGGGAGATTGGAGGAGGTATCTGAGAGCTGGTGCTTAGCCTTTGCAACGTAGAGGTCAGTCTGCCTGACAACAACAGCACGACCCTTATCTCCAGACTTGATAACAAAGTCAGGGCTGGATCTGAGGGTACAGAGTGCAGTCAGATACCTGGACAATAAGTTGGAATGGGTAAGGAGGGTACAGGGAAGCAACATTTGGCAGAGTCTCAAACAAAAGAAAAGTAGTATTGATGCTGGGAATCTGAAACAAACAAAGGAAGTGCTGGACAAACTCAACAGGTTTGGCAGCATTTGTGGAGAGAGAAACAGATTGGTCTCAAAATGTTCAATGACTGTTTAAAAAAAAAATTTGGATTCCAAAGAAGATCCATTGTGTTCAAAATGTTAACCCTGCTTTTCTCCCCACAGAGGGCTGCTAAACCTGCTGACTTTCTCCAGCACTTCTTTTTATGTTTTTGGCTGGGCCCTCTTGGGCTCTAAACAGAAAACATTTTATTTTGGCTTTCAGGAAAGGGATCTGAACAGCCTGCCATGAAACACTGCTGATACCACTGGGATCGCATTTTGCAGAACTACCAGGTAAAGGGCCATTAAAGATTTCAATGTGCAAAGGTATACATGTGGATGTGTAATACTTTGTTCATTTGCTAAGTTTGAACCGCATTATATTACTATTTTGAGACAATCTCCGGTTTATCCTCTCGAATGCTGACTTGCAAGCATAATTTTCAATGATGAATGTGAAATGTGAAATGCTGCAGAATAATGGGTGACTGTGAAGGGGAGACTTTTTTTTGTTTAAGTTTGTTTCAGTGACATTTGGCAGAAAAGGCAGTGCATGATCAAGCATTAATGAGGTTGGACTGGTAGAATCTCAGTTTTCCTCAAAGTAATGAGGGTGTCCAAGCAATTACATCCCCTAACAATAACTATTGAGGGAAGGAGGGAGAGTGAAAATAATGTAGTATAGGTCAGTTGGCTTGACACGAGTAGAATCGCAAATACATAAAATCAGACATTAGAGATCTGTGATGAGGCACTTGGAAAATCATTCTTATCATCCAGCAGAGTTAACACACATTTAGCAAAGAGAAATAGTGTTTGATAAATCATCTGGAACTTTTTGAAGTTGTGATAACAAAACAGATGAACATCCCCATTGACTTGTGGGAGACCCCGTTATGTAGCCAACCCATTCGGTGAAGCTCGTTGAGAGGCTTCATCAGAAACCATGCAGAGGTAAAGCCAGAGAGAACACACAAACTTTCCAACGTTTCAATCGTCTAAGCACCGGCTGTATGCGGCAGATAGTGCAGATTGTACATTGGTTCTGAACTGACTGGCGAGTCCGACCGAACCACATTGAAAGCAAATCAAACTTGATCCCAAGCTGTAGAGATAGTGTTTAATGAATAGGTAGATGGGTGTCTGAGGTAGGGTGGCTTCAATAGTCATGTCTTTTCTTGAGAAGCTGGATCCTGCACAACGTGGAGAATACAGCTTTGTGGCCTTTCTATGCACTAAGAAATATTGCCTAACAGTGACATTGAAATGTGGCCTAAGTTTGTTCAAAGACCTGAAGAACCCCTATTAGAATATAATACAACACAAGATACTGCCAAAAGAAAATGAGAAAAGAAGGGATGGAGAAAATATAGTTAAAGAAGGCAAGAATCTAACACTGCAACAATGTTAACTTCATTTGTTTGACAGCTTGTCTCTTAATCAAAGAGTGGCAGACTCAACTGTTGAGCTCAGTTTAGATTATCAATAACAATTAATTGTATTTACAAAAGCTGAAACCTAGATAGCATATTTAATGCAATAAAGGCTTGTACATTTAGGAAGGGATTTCCAGGGCTTAGGGCACAGGTAGCTGAAGGCACTGCCCCCAGTGGTGGAAAGCATTAAATCGTGGCTGCTCACAAAGCACAAATAAGAGGAGCAAAGATATCTCAGAAGGTAACAGGAATGGAGGAAGTTAGAGGTAGAGTGAGGTTCAAGGTCATGAAGGAATTGGAAAAAAAAGAAAGAGAACTTCAAAATTGAGAAAATGCTTCATTGGAAGTAAATATTGGGTATTGAACATAAAACTGATGGGTGTACAAGTTAACAAAGTGTGAAGCTGGATGAACACAGCAGGCCAAGCAGCATCTCAGGAGCACAAAAGCTGGCGTTTCGGGCCTAGACCCTTCATCATCTCTGACGAAGAGTCTAGGCCTGAAACGTCAGCTTTTGTGCTCCTGAGATGCTGCTTGGCCTGCTGTGTTCATGCAGCTCCACACTTTGTTATCTTGGATTCTCCAGCATCTGCAGTCCCCATTATCCCGGGTGCACAAGTTTTAGTGCAATTAAGGATATGGGCAGCAGCTTTTAGGATGACCTCAAGTTTATGTGGGTAGAAAGTGGGAAATCATTAAGAGGTGCTGTGGATCAAAGATTGCTGTGTTGTCATAACATATAATATTTTTGCTGAGATCTCTGATCCTCGAAGGGTGACCAAAAGAATGGCTTAGTTAAAAATTCATCATTGTATGCCACAGTGGTGAAGAAGAAAACCGTATATATATAAAATATATGGATGTGAGTTTGCTCACTGAGCTGGAAGGTCAGTTTTCAGATGTTTCATCACCCTTTTTTAAAATTTGAAATAATATACTTTATTCATTGAATGTACAAAACAAAACATTTATACACCTACCCAGTCATGCAAGCCGCTCTGGGTTACCCAGGGGGTACGTACACCAACTAGAGGCAAAAACAAAACAAAGAGGAAAAAAAAAAGCAAAGAAAATACCTTGGCAGTCGTCTCACCGCACAGTTCCCGTTGGCCTCCTGGCCAGTTGGGGAAGCCGCCAGCTGGGCCCAGTTACCAGATAGGGCCCTTTTTACTATTCTGGATGAGGGGTTTCATACGGTGGTCTTTCCCCACCGCGCCTTGGCGGCGGCTGCCCCAAGCTTTAGCGCGTTCCTCAGCACGTAGTCCTGGACCTTGGAGTGCGCCTGTCTGCAACACTCGGTCGGGGTCAGTTCTTTCAGCTGGTAGACCAGCAAGTTGCGGGCAGACCAAAGGGCGTCTTTCACCGCATTGATGGTCCTCCAGGCGCAGTTGATGTTGGTCTCAGTGTGCGTCCCAGGAAACAGCCCAGACAGCACGGAGTCCCAAGTCACGGAGCTGCTCAGGACGAACCTCGACAAATACCACTGCATCCCCCTCCAGACCTCCTGCGCATAGGCACACTCCAGAAGGAGGTGATCGACAGTCTCGTCCCCCCCCCCGCAGCCACCTTGAGGGCAGCGTGCCGTAGCGCAGAGATTCCGGGCATGCATAAAGGATCTCACTGGCAGAGCCCCTCTCACCACCAGCCAAGCATTGTCCTTGTGCATGTTTGAAC
The DNA here is from genome assembly GCF_030684315.1 of Stegostoma tigrinum. Lineage (NCBI taxonomy): Eukaryota > Metazoa > Chordata > Chondrichthyes > Orectolobiformes > Stegostomatidae > Stegostoma > Stegostoma tigrinum. Next base: position 76,058,733 of record NC_081356.1, read on the forward strand.
GTTCTGGCGATGAGGCGTTCTGCCAAATGACTTTGGCAGTCTGCGTGGGGAACCACACGACGGGATCCACCCTCTCCTTTTCCCGAAGGGTCTCGAGGATACAACGTGCTGACCGCTGCCTGACGGCCTTGTGGTCAAAGGTGTTTCCTTTCAAAAATTTCTCCACGAAGGACAGGTGGTACGAAGCGGTCCAACTACTCGGAGCGTTCCGCGGCAACGAGGCCAGGCCCATCCTTCACAACACCGGGGACAGGTAGAACCTCAGCAAGTAGTGACACTTGGTGTTTGCGTACTGAGGATCTACACACAGCTTGATGGAGCCGCACACAAAGGTAGCCATCAGGGCGAGGCGGCGTTCGGTACGCCCTTTCCCCCATTTTCCAGGTCTTTGTACATGGTGTCCCTGCGGACCCGGTCCATCCTCGACCCCCAAATGAAGTGGAAGGTGGCCTGGATGACCGCAGAGGCGCAGGTCCAGGGAATAGGCCAGGCCTGCGCCACATACAACAGTACCGAAAGCCCCTCGCACCTGACAACCAGGTTCTTACCCACGATGGAGAGGGACCAGAGCGCGCACCTGCCCAGCTTCTGCTTCAGTTTGGTGATACGCTCCTCCCAAGTCTTAGTGCACGCCCCAGCTCCACTGAACCAAACACCCAGCACCTTCAGGTAGTCTGTCCTGATGGTGAAAGGGATGAAGGAGCGGTTGTTCCAGTTCCCGAAGAACATGGCCTCACTCTTACCCCTATTGACTTTGGCACCCGAGGCCAGTTCAAACTGGCCCCAGATGTCCAACAGCCTACTCACCGACTGACGATCGGTGCAGATGACGGTGACATCGTCCACGCACGCCTGAAGGCCTCTGCTGCCTGGGATAGTCACGCCCTTCAGGCGCACGTCCTTCCTGATGGATGCGGCGAAGGGCTCCACACAGCACACAAACAAGGCAGGAGAGAGCGGGCAGCCCTGCCTGACTCCAGATCTAATAGGAAAACTGTCCGATTCCCACCCGTTGCTCAAGACTGCGCTAACGGTGTTGGTGTAGAGCAGTCGGATCCACTTGCGGATGCCCTGCCCGAACCCCAATTTGGAGAGGGTGTCCCTCATGTAAGCATGAGAGACCCTGTCGAAGGCCTTCTCCTGGTCCAGGCTGACGAGGCAGGTGTCCACCCGCCTGTCCTGCATGTAGGCGATCGTATCCCTGATGAGCGCGAGGCTCTCAGCGATCTTCCGGCCCAGCACAGCACAGGTTTGGTCAGGGTGAATCACCGACTCCAGGGCAGACCTGACCCGGTTGGCTATGACCTTGGCCAGGATTTTGTAGTCCACGGTCAATAGTGAAATGGGACGCCAATTCTTAATTTCTTCCCTCTCCCCCTTCCTCTTGTAAATGAGGGTGATGATGCCCTTCCTCATGGACTTGCACATTTCCCCTGCCCGAAGTGCACTATCGTACACCTCCAGCAGGTCCTGGCTGACCAGGCCCCACAGAGCGGAATACAGCTCTACCAGTAAGCCGTCGCTCCCGGGAGTCTTATTCCTCTCAAAGAACTTGAGGGCTCTGGTCAGCAGGGATGTTGGTCGGTCCAGCCAATCCCTTGTGCCGTCGTCTAAGACGTCCATGATAGATGACAGGAACAACTCGGAGGCCGTGCTGTCCGTGGGCTTCGCGTCATACAGTCTGGCATAGAAGGATCTGCTGATCCTCAAAATGTCGGGCCGAGACAATGTCACCGAGCCGTCATCCTCCTTCAGCAGGCTAAGCACAGAGCTCTCTTTATGCACCTTCTGAAAGAAGAAACGCGAGCACGTCTTGTCCTGCTCCACGGAGCGGACCCTGGACCGAAAGATTATCCTGGAGGCCTCCGCGGCAAAGAGCGAGGCTTGCTGGCCCCTCACCTCGCGGCGGTCCTCCGTGACATCGACCCCCATCAACTGCAGAAGGAGCAGGTTCTGCACCCTTTTCTGAAGTCGCGACAGCTTTCCCCGCCTCTCTCTCACCTTCCTAACACCCTTGAAGACAAAGAACCCCTTGATGTTCTCCTTCACCGTCTCCCACCAGTCACCCGGAGACTCAAAGAGGGGTTTCACGGTTCTCCAATCAGCATACTCCCTCTTAAGCTCCTCGACGTTCTCTGGGGTCAACAGAGTCGTGTTGAGCTTCCATGTCCCCTTGCCGGCCTGCTGGTCGTCCTGTAAGTGACAGTCAGCCAGCAGGAGGCAGTGGTCAGAGAAGAACACCGGCTCGACGCCGGTGGACCTGACCGAGAACACCCGTGACACAAACAGGAAGTCTATCCTTGAGCGGATAAACCTGTCTGGCTGCGACCAGGTGTATCTCCACTGCGCTCCGTCTGCAGGGGTGCTGAAGACGTCGAGCAGCTTGGCTTCCTTCACCGTGCCCATCAGGAATCTGGACGTGACGTCCAGTTGACTCCCCCCACCCGCTGTCCCCACGCCGGATCTTCCATCTGCATCGATGATGCAGTTGAAGTCTCCGCCTAGGATGACCGGCCTGGACATAGCCAGCAGGGGTGGAAGCCGCTGCGGGACGGCCAACCGCTCATCCCGTACCTCTGGGGCGTACACGTTGATCAGCCTCAGCAGACCGTTCCTGTAGGTGACGTCAGCCACTAGGAGGCGCCCCCCCCCACCACCTCCTGAACTTGAGAGATGGTGAAGTCGTGCCCCCGCAGCAGAATAGCCAGGCCCGAGGAGCAACAGTCGTTACCCCCCCGACCAGATCGAAGGCCCTCAGGCCCAGGCGCCGGACCATTTCCCGTACCTGCTGAGGTGCGGTATCCCGCATTCCTGCAGAAACAGGAGGTCCGCCTTGACGGTGGTCAGGTCGGCCAACATGGACACACATCTTGCGGTAGACTTGACACTGCGCACATTAATGCTCGCAACTCGTTACCCCCATTGTGGGCAGTAACCGCAGTACCCTCCCCGAGTCCAAGGTCCAGCCCCTCCATCTGTCCCTTCATGCCCATTGCCCAGGCGAACTGCTGGATGCTCTCCGGGCTCAGGAAACCGTCTGCGCTGCCTTCCAGGTGGCATCCCCCCATCGGGAGTATGGAGGCAGGAGAGTTCGGCTCTGGGTCAGGCTGGGGACGCGCTGTTTCTTCCTTCACGCCTGGATGTTCTGGCGGGCCCTCCAGGGCCCCAGAGGTGCGTGGCTGGGTGTCAGAGGGAGCCTCAGGACACCTCCTGTCACCTGGAATCGGGGTGCTGCTTTCCTTCTCCCTTGAGATCTTTAGCTTCTGCTTTGGGCAGGCCTCCTCTGAATCTCCCTCGTCAGAGGAGCTCTTATAGCCCCCCGTAGCTGCCTCTTCCCGCCTGATGGTTGCGGTGCCTGGGCCCGCCGGGGCGCCTTCCTCCTCACTTTCCAGACCGTCGTCCACTCCCCTGGGTCACCTGTCGCCTCCTCCATCGACTCCGGGTTGTCGGTGGGGAGCGGAGCCTGCAGGTGCGCTTTGCTGGCCTCGGGTCCATCCTGCGGGGCTGGGCCCTCCTGCACGACCTGGCCCTCCTGCACATTAGGGGTGTCTTTGCAGGGCCCTGGTGCCTTCCTCTCCTCCGGGGGGGTCTTGCCCCACATTGCACCTGCCGGCGACCTGGGCGTAGGTGGTGCCCCGCCGCGGGCATGCCCTATAGAGGTGGCCTGCTTCACCGCAAAGGTTGCAACTTTTTTCTTTTGGGCAATCCTTTGCAAGGTGTCCCTCCTCCCTGCAGTTCCTGCAGATGGTGGCTTTGCAGTCAGCCGCCACGTGACCTGACCTACCACAGGCATGGCAGACTTTAGGTTGCCCCGCGTAGGCCAGGTAGCCCTTGCTCCCGCCGATCGCGAAGCTGGACGGTGGGTGTACGATGTTCCCGTCCAAGCCCATCCTCAGCGTCACCCTGAACAGCCTCTTACTTGTCCAGATCCCGAAGGGGTCCATGATGTTGGTTAGGTCCCCTTCGACCTTCACGTACCTTCCGAGGAAGGTCAGGACATCAACTGCTGGCACATGCGGATTGTACATGTGTACAGTCACCATACGGCTCCTCTGCGCTGGCATCACAAACAGCGGGACAGCTGTCAATACAGAGAGGGGGCCCTCATGTCCTTTCTCCTTGAAAACCTCTAGGAAGCGCTCGCAAAGCTTGGCACTCCTGAAGGTTGCATTGTAAAAACCTCCTCCGGGGATATCCTGCAGGCAGTAAATGTCTGCGGCAGCGAACCCACAACAGTCCAACAGGACCCTCTTCACGAAGAAGGTGCGGCCCACATTCTTCACGGAAACGCGGATGGTGTTCCGAACCCCCTGACCCGGGGCATGAGCACTCGCCGCAGCCATCGTTGTAGGTTGGCTGCTCCCCTGAACCAGCGTTAGGCCGAAGCCAGCATTAAGATCCACCGGTTGCAAGGGTGCACAGCCAACCCGACATCTTTCTTTCACCTCCAACACAGTCGTGCTCTCCTCTTCTCGGTCCACAAAAGAGTGGGTCTTTATTTTGTTCCAGATGTAAGCTGGTTCACTGAGCTGGAAGGTTCGTTCCCAGACAATCGGTCACCATTCTAGGTAACATCATCAGTGAGCCTCCGATGAAGCGCTAGTGTTATGTCCCGCTTTCTTTTTATCTGGTTAGGTTTCGTTGGTTTGGTGATGCTATTTCCTGTGTTGGTGATGCCATTTCCTGTTCTTTTTCTCAGAGGGTGGTAGATGGGCTCCAAATCAATGTGTTTGTTGATGGAGTTCTGGTTGGAATGCCATGCTTCTAGGAATTCTCGTGCGTGTCTCTGTTTGGCTTGTCCTAGGATGGATGTGTTGTCCCATTCGAAGTGGTGTCCTTCCTCATCTGTATGTAAGGATACTAGTGATAGTGGGTCATGTCGTTTTGTGGCTAGTTGATGTTCATGTATCCTGGTGGCTAGCTTTCTGCCAGTTTGTCCGATGTAGTGTTTGTCACAGTTCTTGCAAGGTATTTTGTAGATGACGTTCGTTTTGCTTGTTGTCTGTATAGGGTCTTTTAAGTTCATTAGCTGCTGTTTTAGTGTGTTGGTGGGTTTGTGGGCTACCCTGATGCTAAGAGGTCCGAGTAGTCTGGCAGTCATTTTGGAAATGTCTTTGATGTAGGGGAGAGTGGTTATGGTTTCTGGGCCCGTTTTGTCTGTTTGTTTGGGTTTGTTGCTGAGAAATCGGACTGTGTTCATTGGGTACCTGTTCTTTTTGAATACGCTGTATAGGTGATTTTCTTCTCTTCATAGTTCCTCTGTGCTGCAGTGTGTGGTGGCTCGTTGGAATAATGTTCTAATGCAGCTTCGTTTGTGGATGTTGGGATGGTTGCTTCTGTAGTTCAGTATTTGGTCCGTATGTGTTGTTTTCCTGTAGACGCTGGTTTGAAGTTCCCCATTGGCTGTTCGCTCTACTGTGACATCTAGGAATGGCAGTTTGTTGTTGTTTTCCTCCTCTTTTGTGAATTTTATGCCAGTAAGGGTATTATTGATGGTCTTGAAGGTTTCCTCTAATTTGTTTTGTTTCGTGATGACAAGGGTGTCATCCACGTAGCAGACCCAAAGTTTGGGTTGGATGATTGGCAGAGCTGTTTGTTTGAGTCTCTGCATTACTGCCTCTGCTAAGAACCCTGATATCGGAGATCCCATGGGTCTGTATGTTTTGTTATTGAACGTGAAGTGGGTGGTAAGACATAGGTCCACTAGCTTGATGATGTTGTCCTTGCTGATGAGGTTGGTGGTGTCTGGTGTATGTGTCTTACATAACACCAGCGCCTTGTCGGAGGCTCACTGTTGATGTTACCTAGAATGGTGACGAAACGTCTAGAAACTAACCTTCCAGCTCAGTGAGCAAACTTACATCAAGAACCTCAACCTGAGCTACAAATCTTCTCAAAGCTCGATATAAAATATATGTCAATATGATGTGAGAAAGTCATTCTGTTGCCCAGCACAAATCACAAATAGTCTTCATTAGATAAAAGAAAATAGTAGACATTTGGAATTAACACATGTCAAACTGCCTTCTGTATTCCTCAGAAGTATGTTTGCTGCTATCTCCAGGATGCTATTGATACTTCACAAATTCTCAATTACCATGGACAAATTACCAACATAATTAGAACTTAGCTCTACATTTCTGTTTTGGTATAGCACCTCTAATGGTAAATCTGAAACTAATTGTAAAATATGAACAATTCCGAGCAATGCTTGCTGCTGTAATCATTTTATTAGCTGACTTTAAATAACCTATCATTATTAAAAATAGACCATGGCAAATACATCGCTTTTGAATTTGTAGTTAATTTATATATTATGTCATCATAAAAAGACACAAATGCGCACACACATAGACACACAATCACAATTGTTGTTGTGGCATCATTTGATGTATTGTCCTTTAAGTTATATTGTTACAGGTGTAACAATAGTGGCAGCTAATTGAACTTGACTCTTCAACATTTTGCATAAGTGTATTTCTGTAAGCATAATAAAGTAGGCCTAATATAGTGCATTGCTCCTTGCTATTGTTTTCAATGGTAGAGATTAATTATAATGATTCTTTCAGATTTTTGTGATTTCTGAAATCCCAGTAATTACTGTGTTCCCATAACAGTCGCAGAATTGACTAACAGCCATCATCTCTTGTAAATTTAGTGATGACAGTAGTGGTAATCTATTATTTCATTTTACTCTCATCACAGCCCACTGAGTATTAGGCCATTGTATTATGGCCTAAATATCCTGAATGCATTCTTGCCTTTATAGATTTTAACAGTGAGTTCCTCGTAAGGGATCGACTAAATTCTCTTCTCTGGAAAGAGCCCTGATTTTATATTCTCCCCTAGCCTGCAACTATTCAGTCAGAGTTTTCAACTTCTGACTGAGGTGCAGTTTTCTAATTTTACCCTGAATCTGTTGAAAGTTTTCATTCACAAGACTTCATCCTGATCCAATAAGCATTGGCTGATTTTGCAGTAGAGGTCCAGGTTGAATGCTTATGTTATCATTTGACTTGAGATGAGCGGCCCCACACAGATATTTGGGGCCAATGATTTTGTTATCTGTGAAGAATGTTTCCCCTCACCACACCGCCTCCCCACACCCCATTTCACTTTTGCCTTGTAAATTGTTTTGCTTACTTTCAATTCAAACATCTAAGCATAAATACACCACATATAGAGTTACACTGAAAGGTAAAGGCCATATGATAAAAGCTCCAATGCTGTACGCCAATACCTGACTCATGCTTGCCTAATACACAGATTCAGCCTGATACAGTGGGATCAACAAATTCACTTTTTGATTCTTACTTTGCTCTTCTATTACTTTATGTTCTCCTCGGCAGACTTATTCAATCAGTAAAATAGGATTCTCAATAAATGTTAGAAATATTGCTGTATGATTCACGCTAAGAAGTTTGCTTTGTGTTGAATTTATCAGTTTACTTCCATCAGAGAGAGGCAACCTTGTTGAACCCTCTTAATAAATCACAGCACTACATAAAGCGGTCTTTGGGGAGTTATGCTCTATACCTCCTCTTAGTGTTCTCCCCGCTAATTTTTCTTCCAATTACGGTTTCTAACCAAGGCCAGAGACATGTAGTTTCTATAGTTACCAAATCAGAATCCTGCTCTACATTTTTAATTTTAACCGGAGTCTCAATTGCAGCTTGAGTGGCTAGCAACAATGCAGGTTGTCAATGCTTTCACATCCCTTTAGGTCAATCCATTTATGTAGCATGTTAATGAGTACAACAGTCTGCAGAAGAAACACAGAAAATAGGAGCATGGGTAGGCCATTTGTCCTTTTGAGCCTGCTCTGCCATTCAATATGATTATGGCCAATCATTCAACTCAGTATCTGTTCCTATTTTCTCCCTATACCTTATGATCCTTTTAGTCCTAAGAACAATATCTAATTCCTTCTTAAAAACACTCAATGTCTTGGCTTGAACCATTTTCTGTAGCAAAGAATTCCACAGGCTCACCACACTCTGGGTAAAGAAATTCCTCCTCCTCTCAGTCCTAAATGGACTACTTGTATTCTAAGTCTGTGACCCCTGATTCTGGACTTCCCAGTCATTCAGAACATTCTTCCTGCATTTAGTTTAGACATATTAAAACTTCATAGGTTTACATGAGATCCCTGTTATGGGCCAGACCAAATCTCCTTAAAATATAACAGCATCAGAGGAGCAGGGAAGTCGGCATTTCAGGTTTCAGAGTCCTGATGAAGGGTGTAAATCTGAAACGTCAACTTTCCTGTTCTTCTGATGCTGCCTGACCTGCTGAGTTCCTCCAGCTTCACACTGTATTGACTCTGACTTCAACATCTGCAGTTCTTGCTATCTCCTCAAAATATATCAAAGAGATCGCCTAGAGTCTAACTTTTACCCTATTTAAGGACAAGTGTAAGGTGCTGTGATTCAAATGGTCAAACTCTTACGCTTTGGGCAAAACACGCTTCATTCTTACATCACAGTTAAAATTCAAGGAAAAAAATGGTATAACTTTAACTCTATTAAGAGACTTAGTAAAATAATATGTTATTTAATTACCACTCATCAGCTGTTCCTATATAGCAGTATCCCATAAACAAACACTTATCAAAGGCAAATTCAGTAAAACAGATATCCCACCTTTGTTCTATCCTTCAGTCCAGTAGGAAAGGAACATCAACAAAATGAATCAGCAGCAGAAAGAGAATGCAAGCTTTATGCAGCATTAGAGAGAGGGCTATGTCCAGCAGCATCTACTCCAAAAAACCCAACTTCAACAGCTAAAAGTAAAATTAAAACCCTGGTTCTGTATGAGCCAGGCTCTACCCTCTCATACTTCTTGTCACGAAGTTAAAAAAAAACAAAGCTATTTACTCTGTTTTCCATGGAGCAGCCAACTCAGCACAATGTTGACAAAACCCTTCTTCAAGCGAAACAGGACGCAACAAATCCCTTTTAAAGGCACTTCCCCCTGCCTCATTCTTCTAAACTGCAGTGTATATAGTCCTAACCGATTCAACCTTTCTTTGTATGTTAGTGCTTTCATCCCAGGAATCAGTCTGGTAAACCTTTGGTGAACTTCCTCCATAACCAGAGCATCCTTCTTCAAGTAGGGACACCAATGCTACACACAATACTCTGAATGTCAACTCACCAGGAGCCTGAACAATTACAGCATGACATGCCTGCTCCTGTCCTTTCTCTAAAATGGCCAAAATACCACTTGTCTTCTTCACTGCCTGCTGCACCTGAATGCTTGCTTTCAGCAACTGGTGCATAAGGACATCCAGGTCTCATTGCACCATCACATTTCCCAAGCTACCCCCTTTCAGACAATAATTTGCCTACCTGTTTTTATTACAAAATTGGATAACCTTACATTCATCCACATCGTACTTCATGTGCCATGCATTTGTCCACGAACTCAAACTGTCCAAATCATACTGCAACATTTCTGCATCCTCCTCACATCTCACCCACACAGCCAGCTCTGTGTTGTTTGCAAACTTGGAGATATTACAGTTAGTTCCCTTATCTAAGTCTCATATCTAACTGTGAATAGCTGGGTTCAAGCACTGCTCATTGTGGTACCCCACTAGTCACTGCCTGCCATGCGGATAAAAACCAGTTTATTTATGCTCTTTCAATCCTGTCTGCCAACCATCTGTCTATCCATGTCAATACACTAACCCCAATTCCATGCAATTCAATTATACACACTAACCCCTTATGTGGGACCTTATTGAAAGACTTCTGAAAATTCGAGTAAACCACATCCACTGGCATCCATTTATCAACTCTGCTCGTTACATCCTCAAAACACTCCAACACATTTTTCAAGCATGACTTCCCCTTCATAAATCTATGCTGGATCTCTCCAGCCCTTGTCACTGTTTTCTAACTACTCTGCAATTAAATTTTCAATAATGGACTTCTTTTTCTTCTTTATTCATTCAGGGGTCAATGGCCTCGCTAGATAGGCCAGCATGTATTGCCCAACCCTAATTTCCTAGAGAGCAGTTACTAGTCAACTGTATTGCTGCGGGTCTGGAGTCACACGTAGGCCAGGCCAGGTCAGGATGGCAGTTTCCTTCTCTGAAGGAGATTAATGAGCCAGATGGGTTTGTAATGGTATAACTGTACCATTTCGCCCACAACCAATGTCAGGCTAAACTCATCGGTACAGTGGTTTGAGGGTGTGCCCCCTCGACTGTCCTGTCAACAGTGACAAGGCACAGATGACAAATGCTAGCCCAGCCAGTACTGCTCATGTCCCATGAACAAATTTTAAAAGCCCACAAAGAATGAAAAAGAGTGACTAGTTGAGTACTGTATGGAATGTTGGATAGCTTGTGGGAGGAGCCCAGAATACCCACAGAAACCCACACAGAATCGGCACCATGAGGCAGCAGTCCTAACCATTGTGCTGCCATGTCACCCATGCCTCTACCCTTCTCTAAGTGGGTGGTAAATCTGTGGAGTTCTTTAGCACAGACAGCCGGCAAGGCAGAGTCATCAACTGTATTCAGACAGATTTTTAATCCAGAGAGAATCGAGGATTATGAGGAATAGGCTGTATCAATCACTATTGAATTGAATGGTGGAGCAGACCCAATGGGCTGAATGATCTACTTCTGCTGCTGCTTCTTATGGTCCTATGGCTAGCAACTAATGTATGAAGGTTATCCTCCACAGATAGTGGCCCCTTCCTTCCTGCCATTTTAAGATGCCTATTATAAGAGTTTCCATGCTGAAAACTAACAAGAGCACATATCATACAAACCAATGTTTTGGGTCAGAATCTGTTAGATTCCCTCATCTTCAGTAATTGTTTTTGTTAAAAAAAGGACAGGTGTTGGCTGCTTCCTGCCTTTCTATTGTTTTACCTCTTCCTCATCCTCTTCTTCAGCCCCCTCATCCTCCAATTCTTTATCTTCAACTTCTTGGGGTATCCTGGTTGGTAAGGGTTCTGCCCTTATGACGGCGAGGTTATGGAAGATACATGATATACTATGGCCCTGGCAGATAGCCTTTACTGACCAGTAGCCACCTTCTGGTTTTTTGTATTGGCTCAAATACTGAAAGAACAAATAACTGTACATGATAAAGGCATTATGACTGCTGCCAGTTTAGCAATCATCTGCATGGCTGCTCAGCATGATCACACACCAGCTGCACATCACGAGAACACTTTGCAATGCCAGTACACGTCTTTACTGCCTGCATGCTAAATTTCTGCAGCTGATAGAACCCTGCAACACAGGGAAGCCAGATATCTTGGAAAAACCACAGGCACACACTTCCCTGCTGCCCTTTATTCAGGAAGAACACAGCATGTACGTCTCTACTGGCATAAATAGCATGTGCCAGTCAACTTTACACAGCAGTGGATGGCAAGCTGGATGGTGTTAGTGATGTTGCTTGATGAAGCAGGGAATGATTCCACTGATAGAAACGCATGACTGTGGTTACCTTCACAACACTACAAATGCATTCTTTGCCCTCATTTAGAAGTGCATCGCTGCATTCCTCAAGTTAATAGATAAAACAGACACACTTAATGTTAATTTGAGGTAAAAGGAAGGTTTCCTGAAGGCACTGGGTGGATAATAAAATTATGAAGATGTTTTATTATTAACACTTTTTTTGAGGATTTGTGTGAAAGGATTGTCTACATTAGTCCATTTGAAAAGATTTAAGAGGTAACCGAGCTGTGTCTTTTTTTCTAAAATCAGTCACTGAAAGGAAACTTAGAACTTTAAAAAAAAACTTCCTGAGAGTGACATGGCTTAAGCTAATTGCTGGAACTTGTCAACTAGAAATCATACACTTGAAACTATGGCTGTCAGGAGTTAAGTTTTGTTTGAAGATTGTTTGAAGTTCAGTTGCAAGAGAAAAGCAACCCAGCTCATCCTCTGCTTTTCTGAGCAAACTCTTGCAGCGTGATATTCAAAACACTGTTCCAACTGTTCTCCTGAAAAGCCCCTCCTGAGTTGTCAATGGCTCTTGAGCAAACTGCCTAGTGTCCCAGCAACAACTGGCTGTGTTTTGACATCTATCTCCGTGTGCCAGAATGCCAACTGAAAACCATTTTAGATTGGCCATACCTTTCTTATGTGAATATACTTGCCATCAAGAACTAACAATTACTGACCACAGTATTTTTCCAAATTTAGCCATTGCACAGTAAATTATTTAGTTTTCCATTTAATTTATGTGTATGTGCACGCGTATTTATATATGTGTGTTTATGTGTTTGTGTTTATGTGAGTGTGAGTCTGTTATTTAGAAGGATAAATATTTATATTTTACCATTTTAAACTTTGTGCTAACCAGCTTTACATCCCTGTTGAATAAATCCCATTTTTACGATAAATCAGTGATATTGTTTACAAAAGCAAATGGATCTTTCTATTCTAAACCTATTTTAGATAAAGTATATAACTAGCTATATTGGTAACTGGGTAAAGCTTTTAAATTCTTGTTGTGACTAGTTGAATTGTGGAACCAGAGAGAGACAGGGATAGAGACAGTGCGCTCTTCCACCTTTGGTCATAACAACAGTCTCAGCTGAGAACATTCCCAGACTGCCTGCGAGTAGCTTGTTTACCTTTGTGCTACTCTTACTAAATCTCCTCAAGTAGTTTTCATGCTGCAAGGCAAAGTGTTACGCTCATATTCATGACCGAGAGCAAACAGTCTGAATTGAATCCTTGCAGTCCAAAACAAAGTTCTGACCAAGTGGAGCACAACTCCTTGTAGCTTCATTCGCTTTAAACAGCAGTCTGAAATTTACACCAAATTCCACACAATATGGAGTCAAATCTGTTGACTGCTGCATTTTAGAAGTTCGTGGTTGATTTCTGAAACAAAATAGAAATGCACAAATGCATCATTTCATACTTATCCGGGCAACAAAATAATTTAATTGATGATTTTATTCCTGTTAAGTCATTCAAGTTTGAAGAAATTTAATGGAAAAGACCAATTTGCTTTTTGCCTCAATCATTCAGAAACTACAACAAAGACACTTATGAATTTAAAATCAAATATTTAATTGGCAGCAATCATAAAATCCAACAGAGATTCAGCTGTTATCAAATAAAAGCAGACCTTTACTATGCAAATTCATGGATGCTGATTAGAGCACAGGGATTGGAGTTCTGTCTGTAAAAACGAATAGACAAGAACAAATGTAATAACATTTGTTGGCTCATCTTTAAAAAAGATATGTGTATTGTTGCTGAAGTGTGATAAACAGCTCCTAACATATTAAGTTAACGGAGGTGTCAATATAATGGTAGCTGAATATTTTAACATAAAAATTATGAATTCATTTGTGACTTAGCAAGTTTAATCAATGTATAACTCAAGCTGAGAACATACAAAGTTCAATTCAGAGAAATTTCCCAAGTTACTTGACCTTCACTGCAATTCTGACATGGGTACAAGTGACATTAAATGACATGCAATCCTCAGATTTCTGTTTCTGATTCTCCTGTAGTGACAGTGAGGATTTTGATGAAGATAGCATCAGGCTGGGAACAAGGTATTCAGATGTGGTTAAATAGTAGTGGGGTTTCTGTTCTGTCTGTAGAATGTGGCCTCAGCAAAGAATCAATGCCTTAGAAAAGGATTGAGAGAAAAAATTACGATGAGAGGAAAAATACTTTATGAATTTTTCACAAAAAATGAAATTCAATTGTCAGTGTATCCACTCAGGCATTCACATCAGTTATGCATATTTGCTTTCCAACAACAAAGATGCTTGTAGGTCCCTCATTAAAAGTCTACAGCAAAAGAGGTCAGCAACCATCACAGCTGTTTTATGTGATGCAATATGTTCCAGTGAATCTCTTATGATGAGACAGCTCATTTGGATCTCTGGCCCAATGTTGTAGTGAGGTTTGCTCATTGAGATGCTATGCAGCAGGCAGTGGTATTTTTGCCATTCAAGGAGCAATAAAATACAAGAGCAATTGGATCATAGTGAACTATAAAAAACAAAGTGGAGGGGGGGTAACAAGGTAGGCAGCACTGCGCAAAACTCAATAGTTGATGGCCAAATTTTAACTGTTCAAGGGCGGGTAGGTTAGGTTAAAAAAAACCCTGAAAAGTGAAATAGCACTTGATGTAATCCTGAAATGATTTATAGACTGAAAGGCCCCTTTAGGTCCCATAATGTTTCTATGGCAATGACTCTATGACTTCCAAATTTAACTAAAGTTGGTTTACAGGTGAATGGAAAGCTCCCACGTGGCTGTGGGGTAAGAAATTCAAATACACAAAGAATAATTAACTCAATATTTAACCAAACATTCTGGCTATGACAATCAGTTCATCGGTTTTTGGAATTGTGTAAAGCCTTCAACAATCAATAAGGCAAGAACAGAACAGGGATTGTTATTTTAATGAAACTGACAGATTGAGCAGGTTTCTAACAATGAAACTAAATAGCTGTAGCCCCCTTAATCTTTCTATCAACTTTCTTTCCCTGGATAATGCCCAGTGTTCTTTTGGCCAATTCATTTGTCTCACTATTTTAGGGACATAAAGAACACACCACACCCTTTTCCTCAAATTTCAGTAGCACCAAGGCAAACATAATTTCCGTATAGGAAATTAGCATTTGACTAGGATCATCCCTTTCAGGACCAACATCAGCATCTTCCAGCTCTTTTACACTACAACATTTTACACTTACATTCTTATTCTCTTTCTTTTTTGCTTCCCCTTCACAGCTCTAATTTAGTTTTCTCATTTCCATTACCTGCTTTTGACTTCCTGGTCTATATCTAGCATTTTCATTCTTCCTCATGTTCAAGCTGCTTTTACAACATTTTAGATTTAATTGATTCTGGTGACTCCTGGCCTCCAAACCTGACTTGATTGTACAAGTCAAATATCAATTGGCCCCCAGAGAAGGTTGCTCTACACCGTACTTAGATATCATCCCCTACTTTTCAACAAAGGAATAGTGTAAGCAGAACTCACAATGAGGTCCCTAACTTACTTTGAAATGTGTAGAAATATCCTCTTACAGTCCTTACACTAAAACAGGCTTTTTCTTTTTTGATCCACAATCCAAATTGAAGAACAAGATAAGAAGAAAAGCTGTGGTCTTCACTCCTTAAAAACTTGTCAGTGTCAACCGCAATCTGTAACTTCACAACCCATATCTTGCTGGTTCTACCGTTACCACTGAACTGCATCATTGAAGAGTGCAGGAGCTTATGCCAGGAGTAGCAGCTGGCATATCTGAAATGAGGTGTTAATTGAAGAGACCAGTGCTGGGTGGGGATGGCTAAGCCAGGACCCTGAAAGGAACATGTCAAGTACACTTGCAGGGTCCTGGTTGTGTGATGGTCCCCTTTTTCTGATTATGTGACCTTGCATCAGTAAGATAGATCTGTGCTGAAAACTATTGCCCTGCCCTTACTGCCAAACCCCATTCTCCTTCTCAGCCACTTACACCCCACACTGTGCAATGCTGGTCCTGTCCTCTCTCACCCTTGGCCTTGGGTCACTCCTGACCCTCTGATCGGGTGGCACTGTCCATAATGGAGAGTTACCAGCTCTAGTTGTTCAGCAACTCTGTCCGGATGGGATTTCTCCCCCTGGGGACTGTGATCACAGGCAAAGCCCAACAGTCACCGCTGCTCCACCCACCCACTCAATCCCCCTCCCCCAGCCTTTAAATAGCCTGTAAGTGCTTAACATAGTTGGGCTTTCCCTGAGGAGTTAACAAGGGAATTCTATTTGCTCTACAACTGAAAAACCTGGCCCCAACATGGGGATTAAATTCTGATCCACGTTGCTGACTCCTCTGCATTATTTTCTTCATGCAATTTAACCAACTCATTGCATGTGAATAAAGCATCTGTATACAGTGAATAAAGAAATTTTGGTAAGGTTAACTAGAGAAGAGCAAGGGAATTTTTCTAGTGTCACGGCCAATATTTATCTCTCAAAAACATAACCAAACTGCAGATTGTTGCTATTTGTGGAGTGTTGCCATGAGTAATTTAGTTTCAATGTTTGCCGTTACTACATTTCAAAGTAATCAACTTTTTGATGTCCTCCCCAATGATTTCAAAGATGGCATCCTTAAAGGGAGACAAATATTTGAACTGGCTTGATTAACTGGCCATCAGTTTGATTCATGGGAAAGCACTCTCTCATCTCAGTTTGGAACTGAATGTACAAATATGCAAACTTCCATAAAAGGAACAGGACTAGAACTTTCAGTCCTATGAGTCTGCTCTAGACATCAAATAAGATCATGGCTAATTGGATTGTACCCTCAAAGCCACACTCCTGCCTACACCTGATAACATTTTCATTCCCTTAGGTAACAAAAATCTATCCAACTTTGTGTTATAAATATTCAGTGGGTTTACTTCTGTCAGCTTGTCGAGAGCTCCAAAGATTCGAAATCTTCTGAGAGAGAAAAAAAATCCTTTATCTGTGTCTAAAATGTGCAATCCCTGACATTTAGCTTTGAGACCAAGTCCTTGATTCTCCTATAAGAGGAAAGATCTTCTCCACGTCAACCTGCTGGCATGATGGTGGACCAGAACCCCAAAGCACTTGGACACCTTTAACTTTTAATTCTGAACTGCATTTTTAAAAAATGGCTACAGACAGAAAAAGACTGCAGATGTAAATACAGTGCTGTCTGACAATGTCCTATGTGAGACCCATAGAATGTCCCAACCACGGACTGTAAGGGAAACTGTAAGCAGAGTGAGGGAGATGTCAAAAGGGAACGGGATAAAAGGATTTCAACTATCTTCAAAGCCAATAATACCAGAATCAAAGGTTCAGTTAGCAATATTTCACTAATTACTCTTCCTGAATGACCCAGGGAAACCAATCTATTTTTTGGATTCTCTTCATTTTTCTATTGTGCAAATGCATTGTGCTACTATTCATTTTTGCAGTTAGCAATTAATAAACTCAATATTTTATTAGCTCAAGAAAGCCTGGTTTAATTGTCTACTTTTAAGACATGAATTCATTTGGCCTTAAATAAAGGCGTCCAAAAGGAGGGATCCTTTATAAGTTAATTTACTGCAATCAATTGAGGGGACAGCTGAATAAAGAATGGAAGCCGTTCATTCATTCTTACCTGAGGCCTTAACAACTTCCTCAATCTGTAATAGCATGGGGAGCCATTCTCACAGTCTCTTTAAAACACTATCAGGATCTGTGAGACCTTGAGTGTTTCAATCTTCTAAATTCCAGTGGAGTAGCCTTCTTAAGACAACCTGCCCATTCCAATATTTGTCTGGTAAACATTCTTTGAACTAGTTTCAATATATTTACACCCTTTTTTAAATTAGATTTTTGCTGAGGACCCCACTCCAGGATTTTTGCATATAATTAAAGCTCCTGAGTATTGAGGAATTTGATAATTGATAAAGGTGCACCTTTTTAAATGCAAAATCTAATAATCCAATTCTACCAGTTCAGATGGATGTAAAAAAATTCCAGTGCATTAATTTTTAAATATGGATTTCTGCTGGTGTCCTCAGTAACATTCATCCTTCTTCACGGGCCACAGATTAGCTGGTTATTGATTTTGTAAAACATTGCCATGCACAAATTGACAATAATTTCAGATGTAATCCATTGACCGTGAAACACTTTGGAATGGTCCCAGGATGTGAAGAAGGCTAAATAAGTGGAAATTATTTATTGTAATTTTATTCTATTTTATTTTGTATGCAAAATATTGCAGTAATGTATTAACATGCTAGGAGTTCATCGGAATGTCACATAGTTACCCAATACAATTAACTGGGCATCACGTTGCTAGGTTTCCTCACAATCATTTCATACACAAAGACAAAAACTATCCATACTGAAAATCTGAAATAAAAACAAAACTCTGATGAAATATCATCTGGAATTGAAACATTAACTCTGCTTCTCCCCATAGATGCTACTTGAGTACATCCAACATGTTTTGTTTTTATTTCCTATGCAAAATCCATTTATGATTTATGGCTGTATATATACATTTGTAAATTATATTTTGTCATTTGCTTTTATGCTAAGCATTCTTTATCTCTGTTTGTCCCATTTCAGACCTGTACTGATTAACCTTCTCTTAACTGGTTAATGCAGTCCAAAAGAAAATAGGTTACAAATTCCAAGCATCAACTTTTTACATGTCTACTTTTTAATGCTGGGTGGATGCAACAAATAACAGCATTTTTGGCTAAACTTAGCAGATTTCCTTCAGCCTGATATTTCCTTTCCTATATCCCTTCAGGATCCCCCTTGTTCTGGAAGTATTGCTGGGATAGTTTGTCTTCTGCTGCAATTTCTACCATAAATGGTTTCTTTTACTCCTTCCAGATTTAATTCCAACATTAGATCAATACTGTTTTTCTCTATGTCTCATAACTCACAATGATTGTAATGCTAATAGCTGCTCTGCTCTTCTTTCTGTTATTGCAGAGACTGAAATAACTGCTTTGTGTTGTTAACAGGTGCTGGCCTCATTACTGTTTCTGTTGCTTCATTGGATAACCCACCGTGTGGGAGTTAAAAATGTAGTTTATCAATCCTCCAGAAAGCAATACAAATTCTGATTAACAAGCCTGGTGTTAAGTATTCAAAAGAACTTAGTTAACCATCAAATAATTTTCAAGGGCAATTTCCAGGCTGCTAATCATTATTTTAAATACAGTGTCATTGAAATTGGGCAAAACATTGTTTTGAGTACAATAGTTAACTCAGTGCTGTCAAATTTCTCTCTTTGTTATTCTAGGTGGTTGAGGTGATATAAATAGGTTAATGATGTAACTGAAATGGGCACTCAATACTCGACAATGGCTTCAAGAGTACAAAATCAGAATTTTAACTTCAATTTTTTTCTGAAGTGCGAGATCATATGAGCAACGGGAATCACACAACAAGGGTAAACAAATTGATAAAAGTCACTCCTCAATTACAGTGCTTTGTTAAATACTACTGGACCAAAAATGAGCAAAAGACAGAAACTGAAATTGTAAATTGTATAGTGTACAAAGTAAATCTGATTTCAAGTTTTATCATAGAAGTTGCTTCCAATCTCACTGTGGGAGAATTTACATGGAAGTAGGAAAAAATGCAACTATTTTTCTACAATCTGTTACATCCTCATTTCTTACGCTCACCCATTCTTGTTGATATACGCTAGTGGCTGGAGATTTAGAGCTGTACCTCTTTTGAAATAGGCCTTTCATGTCTTTGAAGTTTAATTATAATTGCAATCTGCAATGAGGCAGTTGAGTCTGCGTTATTCTATGGATGCCTTTACAGGCACTTCTAGAATCTCTAATGAATGAGCCACTAAACAAGCTGGGGAAAGAGGAACTTACACTATCTTAAACTGCAGAAAACTTTCAGGGTATATCAGTTCACATGGCAAGATGATCCCAAATAGGAAGTTCTTTGTTACCAAGAAAAATGGGTATTATGCAGTTCAATTTAATATACTAAATATACTCACACAGCAGTTTTTCCATTGTTAATATTAAATTTGATAAAGCAAACATTATTTACCTACACAAGAACATTATTGTTTGTCCTTTCAAGTTTAATTTAATTGCTTATTTGCTCTCAAACAGTTGATAACACAATTTCAAAGCAAGTTTGTGTGACTAGATTCTGTATCTTTGAAGTAAGGAAAAGAGAAATAAGGATGGTTTGTTCTCTTAATCTTATCCAATGTGCTTACTGGACGTTGTACAGCTGCAGTCAAAGTGCTGTGAAAATACAGCATCAGTAACTATCCACGTAATCACATAGTCTGGGGTTACTTGAGAGTTAATTGTATTCATCAAGGTTTCTGCGCAGAGCTTAGCTTGATAAACAAATAGATTTGAATGTGTCAGAGAGCTCTTGATTTTCATGCTGTTCCTGTGCTTGCCAAAGATTGCCATACACTGTTCCAGAAATTCCATCAAATCATTAGCTTTTCATTTATTAATTTGGTCTCATCATACTCTTATGTCATATTATTACTGGAAAGGGAAACTATATTTCATGCAATTTATTACTAAAGTAAAGAGGATCACAGCTCATTTCCAAGGAGGACATATCCGTATCATCATAAATTTTACAGGTTAGTCTGAAAACAGCAAAGCAGATTGTCCACTTCTGAAAATATAAGTGATAAAATAGCAAGATTCAATATGTTAAGCAAATCTTTTTGAACTAGTACTGTTAAAGGTTATCAGCTTACTTTTCAACAGCTTATGAAATCTGAGCAACAGAGGCAAAATGTGGACCACACACACACACACACACACACACACACACACACACACACACACACACACAGACACACACACACACACACACAGACACACACACACACACACACACACACACACACAGGTCCTTTGGTCATCGTTGGTGCACATTGTAAGACGATGACAACACCAATGTCAGATATAATCTGGGATAACCTGGGTAGATTTGCCATTACAAATTCTTCTTCCTGGCATTAGTCTCGGCCGCTGATACAATGGGAAAAGAACGCCAACAGGATGTTTTCAGGAGAAGACATCTCAATGTTGGTGAACAGCCATCAGGCTTGTTACATATTACTCAATAGTTAATTACATTATTTCTACGTGACGTGAATATCGCTTGTGAAACATCAGGTTTAATAAAAGAACAAACTCTCAAAGTAGCTACTGAAACATTCCCACTCAGAATTGGTAACCAGCGAAGATCACAGAAACAGAACCTTTTCAGACATTTGTTATGTCCTCCTAGGAATAGTGCTTTATATATATTTTTGAATCAACCTGTTCAGAGATGTAGTTACACACCTCTGAAACAGGTGGGGCTTTAATCTGAGGCTCTTGATCAAGAGCTAGGAACATTATAACCATCCTAATGAGCAGAACATTATCTTTAAATGTCAACTAACCCTTTCAGATATTAACAGTCTGATAAAAAGAACATTGCATAACATTTTAAACTTGACATAAATGCAATACAGATCAATTTATTTCAATATAATACTTGAATTGATTCATCACAAGTTATATTTATAATGCACAGTATATTTACATGTCGTACTAAATATTCCTTGGTGCATACAGTCTGAGGACTTTTACACAAGTTCCAGTTCATCAGTATACTATAGTGTGAGGACTTCAGGCCCTGCTCATGCTAATGCTGAAAAATGTATTTCAGTTGGAACTACAATACAAACTGTCTCATATCACAGTGCCTTGTGCAAATTATGACAAATGTATACTATAAATAACATAAAAACTAAAGAAATACAAACAGGTAGACCATTCAGTTCCTCAAACTTGTTCTACCATCCAATGATTGTCCTTAAATCAACTCTCCTTCCTACCTCTCATAACCCTTCTTCATTAATTATGTGGCCATGTGCACTTGTCTGTTTTAAAAATCTTTATATCCTCTTAGTTACTCAAGGTAGCTGCCTTTTACATAAGCTATATGAAGTGCTGTTAACTGCTGAAACACAGCCATTTCACAAGTACTGTAATAAAAGACTAATTTCTATATTTTGATAAAGTTTTGTTGACAACCAAGCATGTGAGTGAGTTAATGTTATCCTTTCCCCACTGAACAAAGCAATTACTACTATTCTGCTGTGTGAAAAGCTTTGGATTTGAGCCTCTCCAGCAGGCTAAATAGCCTTTGTTGCAAATGATAAAAGCCTGTCAAAATAACTAGGATTGAACACCTGTACAGCACTTGGACACGAGAGCACAGCTAAATGTTGTCAATGACTTGCTTCAGCGTATGAAAAATCGTGCTGATTAGTTGAAACTTGCCATGACTTTACATCATTTGAAATATGGAAAAATATAAATTAAAACGTTTAGCAAGTAAGAATGAAGTAACTTAGGGTTTTAGTAATATTTTATGGCCGAGAACATTATGGACAGATTTCAAGAAAGTTGGAGGTGAGTTCTCAATGGGACTTGAAGTAGGAACAGGTCGAAGTCGAAAGTCTCCCACTCTCACACTATGTTTTTTATAACCTGAATGCTTATTTGACTTACATCTGATTTGATGCTGCCTGATGGATTTTGATAGAAACCTGCCTTGAAGCAGTTTATACCACTATTTATTTTTAAAGTAGACATGCCTAAGTTCAAAGTCCCTTATTCAAACAAGGTGGTCTGTAGTTACATATCCAGTGGTGCTGTTTGATATGGAAATTTACCCCCTTCATTGGATGAGTGGCTATGTTCATGCAATGTAATGTAGATGGCATCCATTTTACATTTGTTTAAAACACATTAGTCTTGATTTTTCAGAGATAGTAAGAGCTGCCGATGCTGAAGTTACAGATAACACAGTGTAGAGCTGGAGGAACACAACAGGCCAGGCAGCATCAGAGGAGCAGGAAAGCTGACATTTCGGGTTGGGACTCTTCTTCTGAAACCTGAAACGTCAGCTTTCCTGCTCCTCTGATGCTACCTGGTTTGCTGTGTTCCTCCAGCTCGACACTGTGTTATCTTTTAGACTGGATTTTCTGATGGCTGGGAAATGGTTTATGCAGTGTAGATTAGAGTATTGCACTGGAGCAATAAAAACCCCCTCCATATATAGCATATTCCAAAGGAACTGCCCAGGAAATTGAAGACTATGATCAGGACCTGGGGGCACTATTTCTAAAATTCAGGGTTTCCTCTTCATAACTGAGATGAGGGGAACTTATTTTCTAACAATTGTGAGGCATTTTGCCTCAGAAAATAATGGAGATGGTCCATTAAACATTTTTATGGAATAGGCAGAGTTTCAATTTAATCAAAGGTTACTTGGGGGGGGTGGTGAGATTGTAAAATTGGAACTGCAAACAAGTCAGCTGTGACTGTATTGGTTAGCAGAGCAGTCTTGAGAGGTTGAATGGCCTACTTCTGCTCTTATTTCAATATGTTCATTATTTCCAAATGACTTGAATCTTTTCAAAGCATACAATTGATCAGTGAATCTGGAAGTTCTGCTGCTATTAAATAAATAGAATATTAGATTATTTAAAGCCTAATCTATCTTCTGAGTATTTATTCAACTCTCCCAACCTCCCGCATAATCCCTCCCACCATTACTCCTTCCCCAGACCCCTTACTCTTCCCTGACACAACACCACATCTACCCCATCCTCCAATTTGCTAGACCCAACACTCCAACCTTCTCTCTGGGCCTGGCAATTGTCCTCCCACCACTTCAGAACCTGACACCTCTCCCACTACAGCCTGATTCACCCACCCCACACTGAGCCCAAAAATAAAGTAGAATCCTTGACTTGGAAGTGTAAATTTCCGAGAATACGATTTTCTTGCTGGACTAATGATCAAGGTGAAAAACAATGTCCCAATGAAAAGAAATTTTCAAACGCCCTCACTTTTTCAGCAATGTACAAAGGGCTGGGTCCGATTTTCTTTTGGCTTTCATTGGCAGGGGCATTGAGTTTAAGAGCCCTGAGGTTTTGCTGCAGCTCCATAAAACCCTGGTTAGACCACACTTGGAATATTGTGTTCAGTTCTGGTCGCCTCATTATAGGAAGGATGTGAAAGCTTTAGAGAGCATGTAAAGGAGATTTATCAGGATACTGTCTGGGCTGGAGGGCAGGTCTTATGAGGAAAGGTTGAGGGAACTAGGGATTTTCTCATTGGAACAAAGAAGGATGAGAAGTGACTTGATAGAAGTGTACAAGATGATGAGAGGAATAGACAGAGTGGGTTGGCAGAGACCTTTTTTTCCCAGGGTGGAAATGACTATCATGAGGGGGCATAATTTTAAGGTGATTGGATGAAGGTATAGTAGAGATGTCAGAGGTAGATTCTTTTCACAGAGAGTGGTGGCTGGGTGGAATACGCTGCTGGCGATGGTGGTGGAGTCAGATACATTAAGGACATGCAAGCAACTCTTGGATAGGCACATAGATGACAGTAAAATTTCGGGTATGCAGCGTAGTTTGATCTTAGAAGAGGACAATAGGGTGGCACAACATTGTGGGCCGAATAGCCTGTACTGTGCTGTACTGTTCTATGTTCTATGCTCTATGACTGGTTGGATGCATTGCATTGATAATTGATAATTGCTATTGTTATTAGCTGAAATGAGTTATAAAAATGATCAGCAAATATATAAACAACTATATACTGCTTGTGAATCACGCTATCATTGTGATAAGATATTGTTGATTCTAGTGGAATGTTTATTGCTTTGAGTTGAGAGGTTAAAAATATTATGCTTGGTAATATTGTGCAAATCTTTTATTAGCCATGAATCAAACCAAGTCTCCTTATCACATTAAGAATCTAGTATAAACATTTTGCTTACAATTAGAAAAATTGAAATCATTACATTTTTAGGTTAATCAACAATTTGAGCTTTTGAATTGGAAATATCAAGTGTAACACTTAATGATGTGGTGTTTGAACAATTCCTATATTGTAAACTTTCAATACTAACCACTGAGTAATTTAGCTTGTCATACAGAAAGCAGAAAAATTGAGAGGATGAGTCTCTCTAATGTTGGTATTTTACAGTCGTTATTATCTTACTACTTCCCAGGATGGTGATCGCAAATGGACAGGGCAAATGAAATCAGATTTTATTGGAGTCATGTAGCATTGTCCCAGAGAACCATAGGGCTGCTCTCTCATTACAGTGAAGTGATTGGTTATGGTTTAACCCTGAAGCATGGGTCACCATGCCTCAAACAATGGAGAAGGTGGAACTATCGTGGTGACCTCTGCTGATACAGGAATTGAACCTGTGCCATTGATGTCACACTGCATCACAAACCAGCTGTTCAGCCGACTGAACTAACCAAAGCCCATTTCAAATGCGGACATCTGTCTGAAGTCATAAAGCCTCGTGCTGAGAATCGTCTCTTTGTTCAGGCATTTTATTCTCAATGCAGCCCATCCCCAACTTCCACAATACCCCTTCCGAAGTGTTCCCTCACCATCCTCACAAATCTGACCCTTGTCCCTGCCAGGGCCTGCCAATACAGTCAACGAAAAACCCAAAACTCTTTTTATGGGGCTAGCATTTATTAATTGTTCCTGAACTGAGTAGCTTTCTATGCCATTGCAGAAGACAATTAAGAGAGTCAATCTGATTTCTGTGAATCTAGAGTCACACATATGTCAGAGCATTTAATATAATCTAATTGAACCAGCCTTGAGCTGAAAATTTTGTATGGCTACCATTCTGCAAATGAGATCAGTAATTAGACTAATAGCAGCAAGAAGAATTTATGGAAGTTGTACTACCTAAAACTTCATAGCCCCACCATTATAGCGCTAGTGTTTTATCTTTTTCCTTTTCTCATTTGGTTTTGATTCTTTTGCTGTCTGACTCTGCATTCTTCACTGCAAATTCTGCCTGAGTGATTTGCTTTTAGTCTGGCTTATGGGTTGTTCTCTCGACCCATTATTTAGATTACAGGGGGAATCTAATGGATCACATGGACTTTCGTGTAAGATGTGTGACCATTGGAGAATAAGGAGACACTGTATTTGTAAGTGCAGCTATTGGCATGACAATAAGTTTTGCACAAGCTGTAATATAGAATGTAGGAAGAAATGAGGTCAGGGAAGTGATAGAAACCACATTTTCAGGCTGTGAGAGTCTGGCATATGGAGGTATGGATGAGAACATCAAAATTTTGAAGCCACTTAACTCTTTACTTGCATTATGTTTTTCACAGGCAGGTTTACCAAAAATAATTGATTTATTCAAGAATCATAGTGATTTGTCTATTGGCAACACATCATTGGAACTGTCCTTGATGTCTAGTTTCTTTTTAAACATGAAGTGATTAGATCTGTCCTTCTTTGGTGCTTTTCACAGTTGTTTGCACACTTGCAGTTTGACAACATTTCTAAATGAGCCTCTTACAACATTGTATAAAATATTCATTCTAAATCTTTTATCATAGTATAATCATTCAAACATTTACTTTCTGAATGGAACTTCCTGATGGCAAAACGTGTCAATGTTTACATACACACCGGATTAGGGCATCGTGCAGCTGCCATTGCAGTGATTAGCTGAGGTGCTCAAGCTTGATTAAATTGTCCAATCAGTAGCACTCAGTCTGAAAAATAGGACAAAAAAGAGAAAAACATCAAAGTATCACCTGCTTAAAAAGAAATCAATAGGGAAAACTGAACCACTTGACAATATGCTATGAGACATGAGCCAAACTATAAAACTTCAAAAAGATTTCAGTGTTCGATCTTAATGAAGCTAATTAATGTGTGTGTGTATCTCTATCTTAATATGCTTTGATATTACAGCACATATAGTCTTTTTCATTATCTTGACAGAAGATCTTGAATACAAAGGCTTGGTACACTCACATTAAAGTTTCCTTTGGTAGCATTGATATATAACAAATGAGACATTAGTTTTCCTTCCAGAAACACTGACACCAAGAATAAAATGTCTCCAATAAATATGGAACTGGCTACCTCAGCATCCATATACTTAGGACTGCTAATGGCAAAAGCTGCTGTCAATCTTAATTGGTTGCTTTCAGTCCTCACTTCAACTGCAGAGTTCAGCAAAACACAATCCTGTAGAGATCTAGCTTCACTATTCAGAAATATCACAGAGTCAGAATTTAAAGCTGAAAGTCATTACTTGCAAGCAAATCATATAACAAGATCCTTTACTTTCCTGTTATTTTGTGATGTAGAATCAATCTCATGCTGCAAATTGGACAA
Source organism: Stegostoma tigrinum (assembly GCF_030684315.1). Taxonomy (NCBI): domain Eukaryota; kingdom Metazoa; phylum Chordata; class Chondrichthyes; order Orectolobiformes; family Stegostomatidae; genus Stegostoma; species Stegostoma tigrinum. The sequence goes on from NC_081356.1 coordinate 76,085,473, forward strand.
ATTTCACAACATAATTGCCTATCCTCTCATACTGCACCGTTTGTAAATTTGATGTCAATGAAAACAGACAGCTGAAGTGGCACAAAATCCAATTCACCTCTAACCCCTGTGCATATCAACCTTCATTAGCTGCTGGATAAACAATGCTGTGAATTTAAAATAGTTATTCTTGTTTCCAATACCACTGGACTATCACCTTCCTGTTTTGTAATTTCCTATTGCTTTATAACGCTCTCGATAAATCTTTGCTCCTGCAGTTCCAGCCTCCCGATCATCCCAATTTCTAGTTACCATTCCATTGGTGGCCATGCCTTCAGTTGCTTTGTTTTTAAGTTCCAGAATATGCAATCTAAACCTCTCCATTCTCTACATTATCCTGTTGTTTAAGATGAATCTTAAAAGTAATTTGTTAGTACTTTTACCTCCAAGTCAGAAGGTTACTGGTTCAAATCCCATTCCCAACACCTAAGCACATAAATCAAGGACTGAAACTCCAGTGAGAGAGTGCTGCATGATTGGATGTGTTATTTCTCAGTTGAGATGATAAACTGAGGCCTCATGCCCCTTCAAATGGGCATATCTGATCAAATGCCACTATCCTCTGGAACTGTGAGGAGTTATCCGTGGTTTTATGGCCAGCAATTATTCCTCCAACAAGAGTTTTAAAAATACTGATTTGAGAGCTAGCTGTAAACAAATTAACTGATACTTTTTCTACCTTTTATTTCAAAAGGACTTCATTGGCTGTAAAGTCTGCATGGCATCCAGTGACACTCTATAAATAAAGACATTCATTTCTTTAGTTCCTGGACCAAGATTGTATCACCTGCTTTAATATTACTTTTTGAAACTTGCAGTTCAGCTCGTAATTCAGTGAGGTGATCAAGTAAGAGGATGAAGCTAGAGCCTTTGCTAAAGGTTCATCATTTGGAATTAGAGAGGAAAAGGCCAGTGGGAAAAGCACAGTAAAGGGGTCAGATTGAGATAGATTAATTAAGAGATAACTGAAGAGGAAGAAAGATGGGGAGGGAATTTGGTAATGAGCAGTTGTTAAAGCTTACATTTCTGAACTTCTCAGGAAGAAAATTAATGCTTTGTTTAAAGCATTGATGTGATAATGGATCAAATTGTATTGCCAAAGTGGCAGAGAATGACCCAATACTACTCAACAGAGCAATTGAAGTTTTTGAGTAGATGGATAGTGAAACAGAATCCATGTTAATAAAACATAGTGTCTTTTGCAGCCAAAACTACTGCTAGGTGAAACCAATGTAGTTTATGTGTACAATATTTTCTCTTTTGGCTTAATGGGGTGGATTTTACAATGGTCAGCAAGTCATTATTGCAACATAGATAGAGTTGCATAAGAGAACATTGCAGAATTCCATAGGAAATTGAATTTTTCACCGGGCATTTTTTCTACCCTGGGACCCCTCCAAAAGTCTCTATTTAAATCAGAGCAATTGATATTTCTGAGGAAATTAAGAAAACTAGTTACTTCAGAAAATTTAACCCACTGAATACATATCTCACCCCTAAGTGAATGTAAAGCAGACTCCATGCTTAGCTCACACCCACAACTAAACCTTCCTTCTTACCATCCTGTGACTTGACCTTCCTGTCTCTCCTGACCAGGACCTGGCCATCCCCTTTTACCACCCCATCCCTCCACCAGACCTGGCCTACCTGGCCTGCCTTCACCACCCCCCACCTCACTGTTTGCCAGACCCTGACCTGGGAATGAAAACGATCCCCCATTGCAGGATCCTACAATCCAACAGACCCATTTACCTACCGCCAAGACTCAGCCTACCTTCTCCAATGCTAGACCAAAAATTCTCCACCTGGACCCAACCAACGTTCCATCTTCCCTTCCGTCCACCTCAAACCCTCCATCCAGCTCCTGCCAGGCCTGACCTAAACTCTGCTAGTTCTGTTCTACCAAAGAACCATCAGAATGGACGTGTGACTCTGCATTTTAGAAGAAGTCTTCAGCAGAATCTCCTCTCAGAAATACTGAAATCCCTCCTTTTGTTAAATAAAAGAAGAGCACAAGTGTCAATCTGCGCAACATGGCCACTTCCCAGAAAATCAAGTCCTGCATTGATTTGGTTCCAATTTTTCTGTGAAGATCTTCTTGAAATTGTCAGTGTTACAGGTGGTTTAATGGCTTCTTTTTCATGCAAGAGGATCATAAGATATAAGACAATACAACATAGAAGCAGAAGTAGGCCATTCAGTCCTTCGAGTTTGGTCCACCATTCAATAAAGTCATGGTTGATCTAATGATCTTCAACTTCACATTTTTGCCTTTTCCCTCATTTTCACCTCCTGATTAAAAATCTATCTCAGCCTTGAATATACTTAATGACTCAGCCTTAAGAGCCCTCTGTCATAAGTATTCCACAGATTTGCTACACTCTGAGAAATGAAATTCTGCTTTGTCCCTGTTTAAAGCTTGGAACTCGTCATTCTTAGATTATGTGTCCTGGTCCTGGGGTCTCCCGCAAGAAGAAACAACCTTTCTGCATCTTGCATGCTTCAATAAGGTTTCCTCTCATTCTTCTAAAGTTCAATGAGTACAGGCCCAATCTCCTCAACTTTTCCGCATTAGGCAGCCCCTCCATACCGGAAATCAGCCGAGGGAAGCTTCCATTGACTGCCTCTGACGTTAGTATATTTTTTCTTCAATGAATGTGATCTGACTAGTGCCTTGGGTAGATTTAGCAAAACTCTCCTACTTTTATGCTCTATTCTCATTGAAATAAAGCTTAACATTCCTCGTGTGTTTCCTATTACCCACTGAATCTGGATGCTAGCTATTTGTGATTCATAGATGAGAACTTCCAAATCCTTTTATCTTCCGCTTTTTGCAATCATTCTCCATTTAACTAGTAGTCAGCTCTTCTATTCTTTCTGCCAAAGTGCATAACCTCACATTTTCCCACATTGATATCCATCTGCCAAGTTTTTGCCTACTTGCTTAACCTGTCTCTTTGTTTAACCCTCATCACTTCCATTAATTACAGGTTGTCATCCTGAAAATGTCCCATTATTCCAACCTTCTTTATTTTCATTACTTAGCTAATCCTCTATCCATGCTAATATTCTAGTTTCTGCTCCAAGGACCCCTAATCGCTGAGATCTCTACCGTAAATTTGAAAAAACAAACAAGAAGTCCCCCAAAAAATCAATGATTATTGGTGAATAAAGATTTTGATATTTGTGCAAGGTTAATGTTTTCTGGTTTCTTATTGATTGTATCACCTCTGCAATTCTGTCAGCTAATCTAGGGATAGACAGTTTGCCTTTATTCCTCACTGTAAAAGATTAATGAGTTGAATCTTCTGAATTAACAGATTGCATGGCAGAAAATGTGAGTGGTATGGTATTTTGTGCACAACTGCACATATGTAAATGTCATATTTATATTATATATTATAATATGTATACTGTTAATAAAATGTCCCACAATTAATACTCCTCTCAAAAGACAATTAACCAATTCACCAGCAGTGCAAGAATAATTAGTGCAATATTTTAAAAATTATCTCTTGGTCAACTGTGTGTTTAACAATTTGACATTTGTGGTAGCTGAACTCACTTGTGGTTGTGGTAATTACACTAGTGACTCTTTAATCACCTTCATACCGAACTCAGATGATTTTTGATGACTGGCTTATATCGGTAGAAATGTCCTAGACAATTGTTTCACTTGAAGTCTGAGAAAACAAGTACTGAATTAAAGCTGTACACAGATTGCTAAATTATACAAATGTGCTATATTCGATTGGTAAATGTACAATCTGTGTAGTAGATTGCTGTTTAACAATTAAGAAGATATGGAAAATAAACACGTAGGGAGGCGATGGCCTAGTGGTATTGTCATGAGACAATTAATCCACAGACTCAGGTCTAGGGGCCTGGATTTGAATCCTGCTGTTGCAGATAGTGAAATTTGCATTCATTGTTTTAAAATCTGGAATTAAGATCTAATGGTGACTATGAAAGTGTTGTCAATTATTAGGTAAAAACCAACCCTAGTGGGCAACACAGTGGCTCAGCAGTCAGCTCTGCTTTCCACATGTCCAGGGACCCAGATTTGATTTCACCCTCGGGCCACTGCTTGTGTGGGTTTCTGCCGGGTGCTCCAGTTTCCTCCCACAGTCTAAAGATGTGCAAGTTAAGTGGATTGGCCAGGCTAAATTGCCCATAACACCAGGGATATACAGGCTAGGCAGATTAGCCATGGGAAATGTAGGGTAACATGGTTGGGATGGGGATGGATGGGTCTGTGTGAGATGTCGGTGTGGACTTGATAGGATGAATGGCCTGCTTACACAATATAATGATTCTATAATTCTATGATAATGCCTTTCGAGAAGGGAACTACTGTCCTTAACTGGTCTAGCCTGTACATGACTTTGGACCCATCACAATGCGATTGACTTTTAACTGTCCTCTGTCAGTGATGTCAACATCCTATGGTATCCATTTGGTACAATCTGTTCTCACTGGATGTTTTTGAAGAGTGGTTGGTCAAACAGTTCACATTCCACCAAAATAACTACAAGTAAATGCCTCACTTCCCCTGGCAGAATTAGAAGAATTTAAGCACTACAATTTATGAAAAGACACTTAGCTTGCTAGCAGCACAAAACTAATTAATAATCTGATTTATTTTCATTGTCTCTTGGACACTAATGAATTAGCACACCAGCTAATGATTATGAACTAATCATTAAAGCAACAGCAGTTGTTACTTCTTTAACAACTTTAATGTTCGTAAGTGAAAAAAAGCTCATAAGTGAAGAAAAATAATGTGATTTGAAATCAACAATGTGGTTTAAATAAAAACATTAAGCTTCACAGATTAGGGAGAGGGCACAGGAAATGTCATTGGCCTTGAGTACAATACTACAGGTTGTGAGAAAAATTGTAGCTCAGGGAATAGAATGGACAGAAGCAAAATTAGCTGAGTGACAGGGAATGTGACAGAGGTCAATGAATACTTTTGAGGTTGTAGGAAAGTTTGTAGTGGAGTTGCCCAGGGATAGGTATTTGGACACTTTCCTTTCTTCATACATATTATTGATCTAAATCTTGGTGCACAAGGGATAATTTTAAAGTCTGTAGATGATGTAAAACTTGGAAATATTATAAAAGGGGGACAGTGCAGAGCTCCAAAAAAAAAGACAAATTGGTGGAGTGGGCAGATAGGTGACAAATAAATTTCAATGCAGATAAGTGTGAGGTGAGGTGAGGTTAGGAAGAACATGGACAGACAATGTAAAATAGGAGATGAAGAGTCATTGATACAACATGCAGTACCCTAGGTACAAGAACATACTGAATCTGTACAAGACACTTGTTAGATCCCAGCTGGAGTATTGTCTATGGTTCTGGTGTCACATGACAGGAAGGATGTGAACATGTTGGAAAGAGCTCAGAATTGACTGACAAGATTCATTCCTGGGATGGCAAACTTCAGTTATGGGGATAAATCAGGTTGGGGCAGTTCTCTTTAAAGAGTAAAAGCTAAGAGAAGATCTGATGGAAGTCTTCAAAATCATGAGAGGTCTATATGGAGCATAAGGGAAGAAACTCTTCTGGCTCAGAAACAAATCAAAAATAAGAGGGCACAATTCATATATGAAAATAAATGTTTTTATAACAAGAGGTTTGAATGCATATCCTGCAACTGTCGTGGAGTAGGAGTTGATTGATGCATTCATGAGGACACAAGATAATCATTTGAATAGAAATAATGTACAAGATTACAGGGAATAAGCCAAAGAATGAAAGTATGTCATATTGCTCATTGGCAAGTTGGTACAGACATGATGGCCCGAATAGCCTCCCTCAGTGTTGTAACAATTCTGTGAAGATCATAAAATATGAAAATGCAATATTTTTAACTTAGGAACAGGAATATACACCTTAATGAACACTCTGTTATTAGATAAGATCATGACAGATCCAACTGTGACTTTTTTTTACTGTTTACCTGCTATGCTCTTTGACCTCCTCAACAGTCAATAATTTACCTAACTCAGCTTTAAAAATATTCAATGATTTTACCACCATTGGTCTCTTGGCAAGAGAACTCCAAAAATTAATAAGCTTCCGAGAAAAAAAAATTCTCTCCATCTTTATCTTGACTGGAGACAATTTATTTTTTTTAAAAGTGTTCCCTTTTTCTAATATCCCCCAAAAAGGAAGTAAGCTTTCAGAATTGACCCTATTAAACCCTTTAAGATTTATATGTTTCAATCATATCACTTCTCATTCTTCTACATTCCAATGGATATTGGTCCTACCTCACAAAACGACGCCGTCATCCCAAGAATCAGTGAATGACCCTCCTGTGCAGTGGTTCCATGCAGTTGTATTTTCCTTAAATACTGATTTCAAATTGTGCACAGCACTCCAGATAAGGTCTCGTCAATGCCCAATATTACCTTCCTCTTTCTACAAACAACAGTACTCCATTTACCCTCTTCATCACTTTATTTATCTGCAAACTGATCTTTCAGGACAACTAGATTCTTCAAAGAAACAAACAAAGAAACAAAGAAACCTACAGCACAGGAACAGGCCCTTCGGCCCTCCAAGCCTGCGCCGATCAAGAAAATCCTCTGTCTAACCTGTCATCTATTTTCTAAGGGTCTGTGTCCATTTGCTCCCTGCCCATCCATGTACTTGTCCAAATATATCTTAAAAGACGCTAACGTGTCTGCATCTACCACCTCCGCTGGCAACGCGCTCCAGGCGCCCACCACCTTCTGTGTAAAGAACTTTCCACCCATATCTCCCTTAAACTTTCCTCCTCTCAGTTTGAACTCATGACCCCTAGTAATTGAGTCCCCCACTCTGGGACAAAGCTTTTTGCTATCCACCCTGTCTATAGCCCTCATGATTTTGTAGACCTCAATCAGGTCCCCCCTCAATCTCCGTCTTTCTAATGAAAATAATCCTAATCTATTCAACCTCTCTTCATAGCTAGCACCCTCCATACCAGGCAACATCCTGGTGAACCTCCTCTGCACCGTCTCCAAAGTATCCACATCCTTTTGGTAATGTGGCGACCAGAACTATACACAGTACTCCAAATGTGGCCAAACCAAAGTCCTATACAATTGCTACGGAATTGTGGTTGCTATTTCCAAAGTAGTCCCCTAACTGTAATATCAACCACCTGGCTGTGTTCATTCCCCAGCACCAGGTCCAGTATGGCCCTTTCCCGAGTTGGACTACGTACATACTGCTCTAGAAAACCCTCCTGGACACACCTTACAAATTCTGTTCCATCTTGACCCTAACACTGAGTGAATTCCAGTCAATGTTGGGAAAATTAAAATCTCCCATCACCATCACCAAATTTCTCCTACACCTTTCCATTATCTGTTTACATATTTGTACCTCTATCTCACGCTCACTGTTGGGAGGCCTGTAGTACAGCCCCAGCGTTGTTACTGCATCCTTCCTATTTCTGAGTTCAAAGTTACGGAGTTCTGCAATCTCACTCTATTTTTTATAGTATGCTGCTTTTCTATTCCAAATGTCAAAGTAAACTAGCTCACATTTTCACACAATATACTTCATCTGCTACAATTTTGCCCGTTCCTTTAACTTATGCATGTCCTTTGCAGGCCTCACAATTTATTCCCTTGACTTTCATTGTATCAATAGCCATTTATTCAGTTCATTCATCCAAGTTATTGTTATAGGTTGTAAAAAATGATTAATTGAGAATACATTTTGCAAATCCAACAATGAGCCAATTTTTGAGTGAGGCATCCTTACTTTCCGTTTTCCATTAGCCAACTAATCCTCTACCCATGTAAATATGTTATCATCTACACAATGAGCTCTTCTTTTGTGTAACAACAGCTGTTAATTCTTCAACAGCTTTAATGTTCATCATGAAGTAACTGCTGGGGACCTGGATTTCTGTAAAGCCACGTACACAACACCTATAGGTTTACAAGATAATAAAGTGTGATGCTGGATGAACACAGCAGGCCAAGCAGCAGGAGCACAAAAGCTGGTGTTTCGGGCCTAGACCCTGCATTTTTAATGAAAGATTCCACCATATCCCTCTAACAGAGGTTAAGTCAACTGGCAGGAAGTTTCCTACATTTTGAATAGTTCAAATGCATTTGCTATTTTCCAATCATCTGGGATCTTCTGCATACAGGGCATTTTGGAAATTTAAAACCAATGCATCTACTATGTCAGCAGTTTCTTCTTTTACGGTCTTTGAACGAGGCCCATCAGAATCTGGGGAATTCTCAGTCTTTAGTCCTAATAATACTTGCACGAACCATTCTTTGGTGTTTATAGTTGTGTATGTTATTACCTCCATTTCAGCTCTTCATTTACAATTATACCTGGGATGGTATTTGCATCTTCTGGAGTGAAGCCAGGCATAAAATATCTGTTCAATTCATTCACCATTTCCTTAATTCACATTATTAATTTTACAGATTCTTTCTCTAGAGAACCAATGATCAATTTAGTTACTTTATTTTCCTTTCTCTATGCACGTAGGAAATTTTAATATCTGTTTTTGTAATTCTGCCTATTTTTCTCTCCCACTCTCATTTCCCCCAATTTTAAAGTTTTTTTTGCTGTTTTATATTTTGTCCATATTCTGCCCTGCCACTAATCTTTGCAGAATTGTATGTCTTCTTTCTATTTAATACTATCTCTAAGTTCCTGAGTTTGGCATAAATCATGCAGCCATTTCCTAAAGTCAGTCTTTCTCACTGGATAGTACCTTTTGCTGAGTGTTATGAACTATCTCCTTAAATGTCTTCCACTGTATATCTCTCCTGACCTAACTTTTAACTTAATTTCCCATATCAATATAGACAGTTCTGTCTTTACAGTTTTTAATTGTCTTTATTTACATTCAAAATGCTCGTCTTAGATTCACACTTCTCTTCCTCAAACTGAATACAAGTATGCTATGCTCACAATTACCCACAGAATCTTTCCTATGTAGTCATCGATTAATCCTGACTCATTGTTCATGACCAGGTGAAGAGTATCCAGTTTTATGCTTGGTTGGGTGATGTAATGTTTTAGGAAACAGTTCTAAAAACACTTACCTCTGAGGCTACCTTTGTCAATTTAGTTTGTTCAATCTACATGGAGATCAAAGTCAATAATATTTACCACTTTTCCTTTCTCAAAAATAGTATAGAGACTATTACCTTTGAGGATTTACGTTTTAGTTCGGTCCCTATGGGGACCATGGAAATTGAATCCTGCCCTCTCATCATATACTCAAGTCCAGAGCAGGTGCCCTAAACCCTACCACTAGGCAGACAATATCTCTTCTGGCTTATCACTCTAGCTGCAGTGAATTATGCTTCAGCCCCTGACTTGCAACTATTGCTTTCCCATTAACTCCTCCTACTTTACATCCTTCCTGTCCTATGGTACCACAGCCAGTTTGTTCATCTTTACGGCATCTGCTTTCATCCATGTCGTCTTCAAAAGGTGTTAGACATTCAAAAAGGCTGAGGCCCTCTACTTGTGGGCTTTGCCATATCTGCAATTGCACCTACCTGTCCCTGAACATTGACCAAATCAAAAAATCTCTACTCTCAGAAGTAAGACTGCATCCTGGAGCAAAGTGTCCAGGAAACTTTCCCAATCCTTGATTTTCTTTTATCAGCATCCAAAGTTCAGATTCATTAACTCTGAGGCAAAGTTTCTTGAGCTCTAGACACTTCCTGAATCACACTGATGTCTACAAATGCCCTCAGAATCCAACTACAATACCTGCCACCTATCTTACTAGTGATTCAATATAGCGATTAACTATTTTTACTAATGAATATTAAATAACAATTCCTTTAATTCTGCTTTTTTTTAAATTTAGGTTTTTGTTGTCAATACTTTTTTCCAACTTGTTTGCTGTGAATCCTTAATTACCCTTAAACTGTGTGAGATGTTGAATGCTCCAAATTCTCGTCATTTTGGCTTTTACAAGAATATGTGATGTAATAAAAGTGCACATAAAACTCTAATAATCAAGTTAAACGAACTAACTAATTTTAAAGAATTGAATGATCCACACAGAAAGCAATTTCTGCAAGAAACATTTCACTTAAAGCAATCTTGCAATTGTTTAGTTGAAGTTGTATGCAAGTAAAGAGGGAAATTTAAAAACTTGGACATTCACTTGGATATTGGAGTTTTAGAATTAGAGACATATAAACATACAAACATACATATTAGGAGCAGGAGTAGGCTATTCAGTCCCTTTAGCATGCTCTGCCTTTCAACTTCATCATAGCCAATCTGATAGTAGTCTCAACTTCATATTCTCCCAACCCTTGAGGTGGGATTGAGGTTCACACAGAAGAGGTATTAGAAATCCTTTAGAACGTGAAGATAGATAAGTTCCCTGGGCCGGATGGGATTTATCCTCAGATCCTCTGGGAAGCCAGGGAGGAGATTGCTGAGCCTTTGGCATTGATCTTTAACTCGTCATTGTCTACAGGAATAGTGCTAGATAACGGGAGGATAGCAAATGTGGTTCCCCTGTTCAAGAAGGGGAGTAGAGACAACCTTGGTAATTATAGACCAGTGAGCCTTACCTCAGTTGTTGGTAAAGTGTTGGAAAAGGTTATAAGGGATAGGATTCATAATCAACTAGAAAAGAATAAATTGATTAGGGATAGTCAGCACGATTTTGTGAAGGGAAGGTCGTGCCTCACAAATTTTATTGAGTTCTTTGAGAAGGTGACCAAACAGGTAGATGAGAGTAAACTGGTTGATGTGGTGTATATGGATTTCAACAAGGCGTTCGATAAGGTTCCCCACAATAGGCTATTGTACAAAATGCGGAGGAATGGAATTGTGGGAGGGATAGCAGTTTGGATCGGAAATTGTCTTGCTGAAAGAAGACAGAGGGTGGTAGTTGATGGGAAATATTCATCCTGGAGACCAGTTACTAGTGGTGTACCGCAAGGGTCAGTGTTGGGTCCACTGCTGTTTGTCATTTTTATAAATGACCTGGATGAGGGTGCAGAAGGATGGGTTAGTAAATTTGCAGACGACACTAAGGTCGGTGGAGTTGTGGATAGTGACGAAGGATGCTGTAGGTTGCAGAGAGACATAGATAAGCTGCAGAGCTGGTTTGAGAGGTGTCAAATGGAGTTTAATGCAGATAAGTGTGAGGTGATGCACTTTGGTAGGAGTAACTGGAAGGCAAAGTACTGTGCTAATGGTAAGATTCTTAGCAGTGTAGATGAGCAGAGAGATCTCAGTGTCCATGTACACAGATCCTTGAAAGTTGCCACCCAGGTTGACAGGGCTGTTAAGAAGGCGTACAGTGTTTTAGCTTTTATTAATAGAGGGATCGAGTTCCGGAACCAAGTGGTTATGGTGAAGCTGTACAAAACTCTGGTGCGGCTGCACTTGGAGTATTGTGTACAGTTCTGGTCACCGCAGTATAAGAAGGATGTGGAAGCTTTGGAAAGGGTGCAGAGGAGATTTACTAGGGTGTTGCCTGGTATGGAGGCAAGGTCTTACGAGGAAAGGCTGAGGGACTTGAGGCTGTTTTCATTCGAGAGAAGAAGGTTGAGGGGTGACTTAATTAAAACGTATAAAATAATCAGAGGGTTAGATTGGGTGGATAGGGAGAGCATTTTTCCTAGGATGGTGACGGCGAGCACGAGGGGTCATAGCTTTAAATTGAGGGGTGAAAGATATAGGACAGATGTCAGAGGTAGTTTCTTTACTCAGAGAGTAGTAAGGTAATGGAACACTTTGCCTGCAACGGTAGTAGATTCGCCAACTTTAGGTACATTTAAGTCGTCATTGGACAAGCATATGGACGTACATGGAATAGTGTAGGTTAGATGGGCTTGAGATCGGTATGACAGGTCGGCACAACATCGAGGGCTGAAGGGCCTGTACTGTGCTGTAATGTTCTATGTTCTATAACTATTGGCTCCTTTGTTAAACAAGATCTATCAACTTCCACTTAAAGATATTCAATGATCCCTCCTGCATCACTCTGAGGGAAGCAACCTAGAGAGACTCTAACGACTTCAGAACAATCATGCTCAAAGAGATTCTTCCTCACTTTGGTTTTAAATGGGAGGGTCCCAATTTTTAGCTTGTGTCCCAACACTCAAACAAGCAGCAACAACGTGAATAACATAACATATCAGTGTAATGAACGTTAAAGATCTTCCATTCCAATGTGGTTCTTCTGCCTTATCTCAGTTGGACGTTTGCAACATTATTTCAATTTCCATTTTCTACTAACTTGGTATATACAACCAAAGCTTAAACTTAAATCATGGACCTTCAAAACTGTATCCCAAAGCCTTGTCATGATCAGAGCTTAGACCGTGTTCCTCAAGTTTCTCAGGTGTTCGAGGTAGGATACCCCAAATTGTTCAGCTGTCCTGTGATGAGAGATGAATTGGTTCCTATTTTTCATTCATCAATACCTTTGGTTGGTTCTAACTCGGTTTATTAAGAAGATCTCATTTTCCCTGAGTACCTCTCCCTGACCAAATTAATTTATGTTTTAAAAGGAGGCAATTTAACCAGTTTTTTTTTGAGGTAACAAAAGAGTAAGTTTATTAGCTACTAAACATGACAGGGACAAAAAAAAACATGCAACACACAGACAAACTGTTTGAAAATGAGAAAAGTGTCCAAATAAAGACAAAATTTAAGAGATATACAGATCAGTGTCCACAGGTCATTGGTGAGTAGTCGATAATAGATCAGTATATATTCAACAGGCAAAATGAAGAGTGGAAATAAATACAATAAGTATCAGTGGAGAAAAAGATTTGAGAGAAAATAATAGGGCTAAAGACAGAGATGTCACCTGATCTGCTGGATGCATCCTAGGTTTTAAAGGAAGTAACTACAGAGACAGTGGGTGCACAGGTAATTATCTTTCAGGAACCCTTTAATTCTGGAAAAGTTCCAGTGAATCACAAAACTGACAATGTAACAACTTTAATTAAAAAGAGAAGAGCAAAAACAAGTAGCTATCAACCAATTAGCTTAACATTTGTTATTGGGAAAATGTTGCAGTCTATTATAAAGGATGTAATAAGTAAGTAAAGCTGCCACAGTCCCACGAGATAGTGCTCACATCAGGTAGAAATGGCTGCTGGTGGGTTAACCCAAGGGTCATCACACCTTTGGCTAGGGCAAATGCTGAGAAAGAGAGTCATTCGCAATGATCTCAGTCAGAGCAGGGATAGCAGGTCATTTAGAAATGCATAATATCATCAAACAGAGACAGCGTGGCTTCATGAAGGGGAAATCATGTCTGACAGATTTACCAGAAATCTTTGAGGAGGTGACAAGCAGAATAGATACAGAGAAAACATTGGATGTAATAGATTTCAATTTTCAGAAGGTTAGGGTTAGCATTTGATGAAGTGCCACACATTAGACTTCTTAATTAGACAAAAATACATACTGTTAAATGTAGTGTACACACAGATAGAGGATTGCCTAATGAATTGAAGACAGAGAGTTGGGATAAATAGGGCATTTTCAGGATGCCAACCTATACTCATAAAAGGCCGCATAGATCAGTGCTGGAGCCACAGTTATTTACAATACATATTAATGTCTTGGATGAGGAAAGTGAATGTATTTGAGCCAAGTTTGCAGATGGCACAAAAATACAGGAATGCAATTTATGAGAATACCACAAAAAGTACTGTACACCGGTTAAAAGAGTCGGCAAAAATTTGGCAGATGGAAAATGTGAGGTTGTGTACTTTGACAAGAAGAATAGAGGTGCTGAACATTATTTCAATGGCCAAAGACTGCAAAGAACTACAGAGCATGGGGATTTGGGAGTGCTCATCTATGAATCACAAAATGCCAACATGCAAGTTCAGTGGGTAATGGGGAAGGCAAATGGAATGCTGACCTTTATTTTAAAGGGAATGGAGGGTAAAATTAGGGAGACAGAAGTTGCTAAAACTATACGAAACACTAGTCAGGGCATAGCTAGAATACTGTGAACACTTTTGGCTCCCTTCTCTATGGAAAAGTATACTGGCGTTGGAAGCAGTCCAGAGAAGGTCTATTGGGCTGATTTGAGTTATGGAAGGACTGTCTAATGAAGAGGAATGTGTAGGTTGAACACATTGGAATTTTAAAAAGAGTGAAAGGTGACCTTATAGAAACACACAGGATTCTTAGATAACTTGACAGGGTAGATAAAGAAAGGTTGTTTCCCCTTGTGGGAGAATTGAGGCATAATCTGACCATAAGCGTTGCACGTTTAAAACAGGGATGAGGAGGAACTTCTTCACCTAGAGAACTGTAAATGTATGAAATTCTTAACTGCAGAGAACCATCGAGGCTGCATCATTAAGTATGTTCCAGGCTAAGATTGACAGATTTTTTCATCATAGGGGAATCAAGGATTTTGAGGAATCGGCAGGAAAGTGGAGTTAACAATTATCATATCATCCACGATCTCATTAAATGGCAGAGCAGACTCGATGAGCTGAATGGCCCATCTCTGTTTCTAAGTCATGTGGTTGTTGGTTCATATGAATGCTGATAGTTGAGAAGTTGATTTCAGAATTCATAACTTTGCAGCTGAGTTGAAATCCTTTCCTCGGGTTTATTTTTGACAGTGGTTAGCTGGCATTATATGGAATAAGGCAGGTGCTTCCTTTTGACTTGTTTGCTGGCTAGCGGGTTTCTGGCCAAGAACCCTTTCCTGAAATGCAGTGGTGACTAATGGGTTGTTGTTTGACTGGCGTTCACCGCACATAGTGTTGAAACTCGGGCTAGTATACACAATTCCTTCAAAGCACTGGCACACTTGGCATCCCAGTTCACTTGAAAATCACCTCCATCTCTGAATGAGATATCCAGTCTCTTCCTCCAATTGACAGGGGAAGTGAAAATATAACGAGGTGCTTTAATCGAATGCAAGAACAGATGTTCTTTAACCATGCAGCAGAAGATGACTATCAAAAGGGACTCTGAGACCATGAGTTCCCTTGCCTCCTGCCTGGCAGGAGAGTGGTGTGCACCAACCCTTGTCTGGTGAAGGTGTGCCCACCTTTCAGTCTATGCCTGTATCACTACCCCCAAAAATTACCAAGATCAGGATAATTTTTTATTTCCCTCACAAAATAAATTTATTGGACACTCTTTTTAATAACTTCACTGGAAACTGGGTACTCAAGATATGTCCCTAATGTCAGTTATACTAACTTAGATTATTCCAATTCGACAGTCTCCCCATGACTCAGCAAGCTTTCAAATAATTATTCCAGAAGGTTACGTGCATAGACATTCCAGTATTGACATCCAATGGGTCACAATCAGTTAGCCTTGTACTCTTTTTTCTTATCTATTGCGGCCACATATGTCTGCATTTTAATTGTTTGACAATATAAAACAAGGTTTTCAAGAGAATTTATTTATTGACAAACTAAAGTGAAGCCTCTGATCAATAGTATCAGTACAATCAAAATGAACAAGCATAAAAGAGAAAATGATGTTAGCATATTAGCCTCATTTTAAAGGGTTTTTGGACCAGAACTCATCCTTATTAGCCAAGACTTTCTGTCCTGAAGTTGTTAGTTACACACAATAGATCAGAAATAGCTGTTGACGAAGAGGGCCAAGCAAAGCAATTTAAAAACAATGGACCAAAAAAACACAAATTTGAATGTGAATCATATTTATCATAGTATATCATAAAACAGAGTTAATCTAACCAAATTTATAAATGATGTAAGGAAATTAAATGGACAAGCAGAAATCTTAATTATCCAGCAGACAAGTAACATTGCTTTTTATTTTCTATTTGACTCAGATGGGTTGTGGATTAACTGTGTCTGATACAGATTTATCGCAAGTATTACTATCATTACAAAAACGGAGGTCATTATGTCATATGGTTTCTAAAAGTTCAAAGTAATCACGCTTTTGACACAATTAATGGAGTTTATCTCTGAGTGTACCTTAGAGATCTTGCCACATACTGAAGTCATTGTTGGTTGGTATTTGTTTGCAGGGCAGCAGTGAATATAGTGTCCTGGATACAAATGGACACATACAGCTCCCAAATTGCACTGGAACAATACAAGTAATGCTGATCATTGAACATTAGCTTATATAGCAAAATCCAGAATTGGTGTTGACTTATGCCTGATTTACATCCCTCACCATTTTAAATTGGGCTTGCTGTAAAAATGTACCTTTATGTATAAAAATGTGAATTCTTTGGATAAAGTTCTGTCAATTAATTACAAAATATTTGGATTCTACCATTGTGACAGAAAAATATCTGTCTGCAGGGCTATTACAGCTCTAGGCGCCACAGACATACATCATTAAACTAAGAGACAGTTCTAGCCCATTGAAAGTCTGTTCTGACACTTCCTCCTTTCAGAATCACAGAATTGGCATCAACGAATCACAGAAGTGTTACAGTACAGAAGGAAACCATTCAACCCATCAACCTACACCAGCTTGTTAAATAAGCATCATTACTTATTTTGATTTTGATTTGATTTACTGTTGTCACTTGTACCTAAGTACAGTGAAAACTTTTGTTTTTCAACCAGCACAGGCAGATCAAAGCAAACAAGGACGAACAGGTCATTGGGTTCCTAGATAGAGTGAAGCATTCAAGGTTACAGCTGCACAGGAGGTGGACAGAAGCAAGTTAAACATTAGATTTGAAATTAGAAAGGTCTATTCACCAGTCTAATAACAGCAGGGCAGAAGCTGTTCTTGAACCTATTGGTGTGTGTGTTCAAGCTTCTGCATCTTCTGCCTGATAGAAGTGGTTGGAAGAGCACATTACTGGGATAGGAGGGATCTTTGATGATGTTGGCAGCCTTACCACTGCAATAAGAAGTGTAAATAGAGTCCATGGATGGGAGGTTGGTTTCCATGATAGTCCGGGCAGTGCACACAACTTTCTGTAGTTTCTTACAGTCCTGAGCAGAGCAGTTGCCATATCAAGCCATTATGCACCTGGATGGAATATGGTATATCTATAGAACTTGGTGAACATACTTATTAACATGTCAAATTTCCTAAGCCTCTTGGTGAAGAAGAAGCATTGTTGTGTCTTTTTGACTGTTGCATCTACATGGGAGGCACAGGACAGTTTGTCAGTTATTGTCACTCCTAGGAACTTGACACTTTTGATACTCTCCACCTCAGCTCCATTAATGTAGACAGGGGTGTGTCCTCCTCCCTTCTTCCTGAAGTCAATGACCAGTTCTTTTGCTTCACTAACTTGAGAGAGATATTTTTATCATTGCACCACGACACCAAGCCTTCTATCTCCTTCCTGTATTCTGATTCGTTGTTGTTTGATATCTATCTTACCATGATGGTGTTGTCAGCAAAGGTAGATGGCGTTCATTCAGAATTTGGCTATACAGTCGTGGGTGTATAGGGAGTACAGTAGAGGGCTGAGAATACATCCTTTTGGGGCGCCAGTGTTGAGAAATATTATGAAGGTGCCATTGCCTATCGTCACTGATTGTGGTCTGTGAGTTGGGAAACTAAGGATCCACTTGCAGCGAGCAGAGCTGAGACCAAGGTCTCAGGGTTTTAAGATTAGTCTGGTAGAGATTATGGCCTTCTCTCCATACCCTTGCACATGTTTACCCCATCAATCATCCAATGCCTTGTGAATACCTCAATTGAACCTGCCTCCATCAAGCTTCCGGACATTGTATTCCGTAACCTAACTACATACTGAGTAAAAAAGGTTTTCCTCACTTCACTCTTGCTTCTTTTGTAAATCACTATTAATCTATGCCCCTGGTTCTTTTCACTTCTACAAAATGGAACAATTTCTCACCATCTACTCTATCCATCCAGCTCATGATTCAGAAAACCTCTATTAGATCTCCTTTCTGCCTTCTTCTCTCCATGGAGAACAGTTCCAACATCTCCAATCTATATTCAGAGTTAAAGTTCCTCATTGCTGGAACCATTCTTGTAAACCAAAGTGCAGTCTCTCCAATGCATGCACATCCTTCCTATAATGTGATGCCCGGAAAAGTAAACAATGTCCAACTGTCCAACTTTAACAAGTGTCTTGTGTAAGTTAACATCATCTCCTTCCTCTTGTACTCAATGTTCCTTTTAATAAAGGCAAGGATACTGCATGCTTTACTTACTGCTCTCTCCACCTTCAATGCTCTGTGCACAAATGTGTTCAGGTCACTGTGCTCCTGTAAATTTATACCCCCTATTTTGTATTGTCTTTCAGAGTTCTTCCAACCAAAAATCAATCACCTCACACTTTCTGCATTGAAACAAACTCATCTGTCATTTATCTACCCACTCCATCAACCTATCTAAGTCCTTTTGGAATCCCACACTGGCCTCCGGACAGTTTACAATTTTTCCAGTATTGTTTCTTTTGCAAACTTTGAAATTTCCTCCTGCATGTCTAGATCTACAGCATTAATGTATATCAGGAAAATACCGGACCCAGGTAACTCCACCAGAAACCTTGCTCCAGTCCAAACAAACATCTATTAACCATTGCTAAGATAATAAAATGTGAGGCTGGATGAACACAGCAGGCCCAGCAGCATCTCAGGAGCACAAAAGCTGACATTTCGGACCTAGACCCTTCATCATCATCTCTCTGATGAAGGGTCTAGGCCCGAAACGTCAGCTTTTGTGCTCCTGAGATGCTGCTGGGCCTGCTGTGTTCATCCAGCCTCACATTTTATTATCTTGGATTCTCTAGCATCTGCAGTTCCCATTATCACTGATACAATATTAACCATTGCTCTCTGTTTTCTATCAGTCAGTTAATTTTGTGCCCGTCTTGTTACTGACTCCTTTCCCACAATATATAACATTCATCACAAGTCTGTTGTGAGGCAATGTATCAAACACTTTCTGAAAACCTGTTTACACCACATCAACAGCCTTACCCTCACTGACCTTCTCTGTTACCTCAACAGTGTGGAAGGAGGCCACTCATTGTTTTATGTATGCATCTGCTTTCCGAATGGCCATTGGAACTAGGTGGCATTCTTTAGTCTTTTCCATGTAACACATTCTTTCTATTCAAATTATCTTTCATTCCTGATTTGAACTGACCTCCACCACACTCTCAACGGTACATTCCCAGGCAAATGGGAACAGTTTCTCTCCATCTGCTCTGACACCTAATGATTTTTAAATTTTGTAAGAAATCTTCCCTTAGCCTTCAAGAATCCAAAGAAAAGAATTCAAACTTGTCCATTCTATCTCTATAAATGACATTTCACATCCCAGGAATGATTCTTGGGAGTCTCATCTGCTGCTGTCCACTGCATTCACATCCTTCCCATTGAATGGTGCCCAGAACTATAAAAAATACTCCAACTAAAGTCTAATTAGTGTCTTATACAGGTTCAGAATAACCTCCTTGCTCTAGTATTCTCTGCCCCTGTTAATAAAGCTTAGCATAACTGTAGGCTTTATAATTTGCTCTCTCTACTTGTCTTGCAACCTTTATTGAGTTATGCATGTGCACATATTGTGTCTTTGTTCCAGTTTACCCTTTTGGAGTAGCACCCTTTATTATATACTGTCTGCCCATGTTCTGTCTGACAAAAGGTATCATCTAACACTTTACTGTATTGAAATCTATCTGCTCCTTTCCGCCCACACCGCTAAAGTGTCAATATCTTTTTGAAGTTCTACATTGTTCTCCCAGGTTACAATGCTTCCAAACTTTGTATTGTGCATAATTTTTTTTTTCATTTTCTTTCTACCAAAGGTATTATCTAATGTTTTTCTGCATTGAACTTTAACAGCTGCTATCCACCCACACAACGAATGTCCTTTTGAGGTTTGCAGCTGCCCTCACAATTTACAATGCTTCAAAGTTTTGTCTAATCCACAAACTTTAAAATTATTTGCTGTGCCACAAAATCTAGATCATTAATATAAATCAAGAAAAGTGAAGGTCCCAATGCCTATTTGTAGAGAACTGGTCTACAAATATTCCCCCAGCCTGAAAAATAATCATTAGTGATTACTCCTTGTTTCAAATCACCCACATAATTTTACATCCACCTTGCCACTTTTTCTTTTATTTCCTTAGCTCTAATTTTTCTCACAAGTCTTTTGTGCGGCACTGTTTCAAACACCCTCTGGATAGCTATGTACACCACATCAATAATATGACCCCTAACAACACTTACTGTGATCTCTTCAAAAAGCATGATTAAGTTATACATGATTTTCCCTTAAGAAAGCCTTACTAGGTCTCCCTAATAAATCAACAGCTGTCCATGTGACCATTAATTCTATCCCAAATTATACTTTTTAGAAGCTGTTCTACCACCAACTAAATCAATAGGTCTATAATTGCTGGGCTGTTATCTTTACACACTTCTTTAAGACAGGATATGATGTTTGCATTTCTGGCACCATCCCAGAATCTAAGGAAGACTGAAAACAATGGCCATTACCTGTGAAATTTACACTCTCACTGCTATCAAATTATTTGATGCATTTCATCTGGTCGTGGTGTCTTGTCGATTTTAAATGCCAGCACCTTATCCAATACCACTTCTTTAAAATTAACTTTGAATCCTTTTGTTAACTGAATTCACACGACTTGTCACCATGACTAAGTAACATCTGCTTCCTTGGTAAAGATAGATGAAAAGATTTTATTTAAAATCTCAGTGATGCACCCGCTTCTGTGTGTAAATCCCTTTTTTCAATCTCACATGATTCTATTCCTGCTCTTTATCATTCTATTATTATTCACGTATCTATTAAAGGTTGTGGGATTCCCTTTTATGTTAGCTGGCAAAGTCTTCTCACATTCCCTTGTTGCTTCTCTGATTTGCTTTTTCACTTCCTTGTGACTGAAGGACTGATGTGGGAGTAGACAATAGCAGGCCATAGGGACTAGCACTGGTGAAAGTGGGGATGTATGACAGGGTCAGCTTTTTGGAACAGAGGTGAAGAGCTTTCTTTTCTCAGAGAGCTGTGCAACTTTGAAACTCTTTTGCAGAATGCGGTGGAGGCAAGGCCATTAACTATTTTTAAGTAGAAGTAGATGCTTGGAGGAATAAAAGGTTGTCAGAGTTGGATGGGAATTTGGAATTTGAAATACAACCAGATCAGTTGTGATCTTATTGAAAGACAGAGCAAGCTTGAAGATGGAATGGCCTACTTCTGCTTCTTTGAATGGGACTATTCAGAGTAGATACAGGAAGAATGCCCATGATGATGGGTGAGTCCAGAACTAGGAGTCGCAGGCTAAAGATACTGCGGAAAACATTTAGAACTGAAAACAGGAGAATTTCCTTCACCTAGAGAGTGGTGAGCCTGTAGAATTTGCTAACACAGAAAGCGTAAGAGGCCAAAACATCAGATAATTTCAAGAAGGAATTGGATATGGCACTTGGGGCTAAAGGGATCGTAGAGGGAAAAGTGGGGACAGCAACTGAGCTGGTTGATCAGCCATAATCAAAATAAATGGTGAAGAAGTATCGAAGGGCTGAATGGCCTACTCCTATTCCAATTTTCTGTGTTTCCATATCATATGTTCAAGTGTCTGTTAGAACTTCTGGTGGATAGTTTGTACAGGGTGAGTCTTGTGCCCCTAAATTCTTTAATTTAAGAGTAATCTTCAATCTAATTTTACATCTGCCCAAACCTCCCCTTTTAGAAAGATTCACTTCCAGAATTCATTAACTTCTATCTTTGCTATTTGCAACTTTATTTTTAATTACTGGACTGAAAACAATTCAAGTGCATCATACAAACTGTTGAGGAGGAAACTTGGAAGTTAGATGCAATTACATTGACTGAATTCAAAGCTGCATTAAATGTATTGCACTTCATTTGGTTTTCCCATAAATGAGCAGCACCCCCACCACACAACACCTAACCTTGTTCCAACTTGACCCCAATACATCCATCTTCAAATTCTACATCTCATTTGAAGAATCTTAACTATTACATTTTTATACCGATCTGAAGCTAATATCTTATTGCACTTAAGCACTGATTCATAGCTGTTATCTTTGTAGGATTCTGCATGGAATTGCTAATCTAATGACCTAATGGGGGGAAAAAAATTGACTCTGCATTCTACTTTTCATGACCTAAGGGCATCTCAAAGCTCTTTGCTACTTTTGTATAGTTGCCCCTTTAAAGTAGGACACAGAGCAGAAAATTTTCAAACAGGGTGATCGTACAAACAACAATGTAACAACTAGTTATTTCCTATTTTATTTGTTGCCTGAGGGATTAATATTGGCCAGTAGACAGACAGAATTCCCCTTCTCTTCTTAAAGAACATGCTCTGTGAACATTTTGGTTCACCTGAAAGGGTGGGCCTGTTTAATGTCTCATCCAAAAAACAAAACATTCCACAGTGTAGCATCCTTTAATATTGCTTGTGTTCGCCTGGATCTTGTACAAGCCTTCACAATCTCTGACCCGCTTGCAAGATTTGTCCATTGAGCCACTGATGACAGGTAAATTAACACATTGATTGAATTGAAGAAGTGCAAACAGACAGCTCTACCTTTGTTCATAAAAAGATGCTGGATGGCAGAAAATTACTAAATGAGAAGCACTCCTGGCATTCTTTCAGATCAGCCATTTTTAATCAAATCTGGTTAAGGAACCTGCAGCAACACGTTCCCACCTCAATGCAGCATGTCTTAACTTCCCTGATAGCTCTTAGAAGACTACATTTGATAGGCTTAGCACAGCATCTTTCAGTGTGTCTGATCCTTTGTAAATTAAGAGAATGTCACTCTCTCTCTCTCTCTCCAAGTTTTATTTTTTAAATTATAGTTTATATTTTGCAAAAGCTTTTCTTTAAACAATATCCTGTGAAACATTGAAGTTAACTTCCAGTTCTTTCAGTAATTTTTACCAATTTTTATTACAAATTCACAAACTCATTTAAATCTGTTACCAAATGAAGAGATCTAAAAGCACATCAATAAAGAAATTGACAACAATATGAAGCAATTATTGTTTTAATGTCAAATTATTAAATAGGCCAACAGAACTAGTTTTGTGTATGTTTGATATCAACGTGTAACCAGGACAAATCTTAAACCATAGAGAAATTGTTATTTTAATAAAAGAACAAAAAGACATGGTACTGTTTATTTGTAGAAAACAAATGGAGAGAGAGAGAGATCTTAAGTTCAAGAATGCCTTAATTGATGTTTCACTTTGTCATGACTATCATGAGTAACTCCAACATTGATTAATCCTGCTGAAGTTAGTATGTGGTTCGCCAGAATGCATGATTCAATGAAAAAAACATGTTCACTTGAATGTAACACTAGAGTCATTCTGGAGATAGCAGCAATTTGAGATATTGAGAAAATTGAAGAACTAACAATACAATTATTACTTTTTCAAAGTGACAAAATTGTTATATTTAGAAGGATTGGGAATGAGGAAGTTATTGATGAAAAGTTCGTTAAGTCATTATTTCCATCTTACGTTTGTGTTTGTTTGTGTGTCTCTAAGCCAAACTGGTACACTGTAGTATATTTGTTAGCTCCAATTGCAAAGATGCTACTTATCTGCTGAGTTTCTCCATCTATTTCTGTTTTGTTCTTTTCAGATCTCCAGCATCCGCAGTTCTTTATTTTATTTTGATGCTACTTATCATTTGTTTTGTTTCAGCTGTACATCTTACCTTGTTGAGATATTAAAATTAGCAGACATGGATCACTCTGGTTAAAATTAAATGAAAAGTTAACTGTGCGAACATAGGTCATTGTGAAGGGTTAATTGGACATGACAAAGAGCAACTGGAGCAAAGTGCAAAAGTATATGACCAAATGCAAAAACAGCCTATTTTGAATGAGGGAAACTGCCTGGCCTTGAGGATCAGTGAAATCTATCCATTTATGTGGTCTGCATGGGGCCACCTGGATTTGTTTTTCATCTATTTTTGATGGCTGGTAAAGTACTGAAGTATGATTCAACATTTAACTTAGATTCAAAAAGCCTCAGGGAATTACCCACTCATTGCACTTCCTACCATTGCACTGGGGTTCACATGGCTGGTGTCAAAGAATCGGTGATAAAGCCCTGAGTTCCTCTGTTGTCAAAGTCCCCGAAAGATAGAAGGTAGAGTGAGACTCACTTGTTTATCTCAATCAAATAACCTAATTAAATAACAAATGATATCATAATATACAGGTTTCAGTAGTATAAATTAATAATGATTAATTCATATTTTAACTCAATAAATTAGCTACATAATGAAGTGTACATGTCTTTGTATCATCATTCTGATCAGACATTAAAGAACCCATTAGTTACTTTCAGTCTAACAATACAGTGAATCTCTCCCTGATGTCAATTCCTTGGTAGCAAAGGCACCCCCAATGGATCTAACTGCCCTGGTAGTTAGAGAGCCACTTGTAGATTATTATCATCCCATCCCGCCTGACCGAGGCTTACTAGTATAAACCTACTATTGAAGTCATTTTCCTTCCTCTGGAAGCCTCAGAAATCGCTTCCACTAGCAGTGAAGGTTACCAATCCTCTGGCCCTTCCATTGGACCAGCAGCTTTGGGATGCAGTCCACTTGCCTTAACTGGATAGTCGCCTGTTAATTGACTGCAGCTAGCAGGATACTTACTCATGCTTGAATCACTTGCCAGCCTGGGGTTGACTCCCACTTTCAGCAGCGTAAAAAAATTACCCCTTTTTTGAAACTCCAATCTGAATTTAAATAACCATGTATCTTCATGTATGTTCCATTTACAAGACCCTATCTCCTATTTTTGCACTTTTGTCACTTTATCATGTCTGCTTTTTACCATTCTAATTTAATCCATGTGACCACCTATGACAGAACATCGTTCCATTTTTGTACCATCTAGTTAATTATGACTTCACACTAAAAATCAGGTTTCTTCATCCTTAGGTCAAACTAAAAAGGAAAAGCTGGCAAAGTTTTGATCCATTGACTGCAATCATTCATCTCCAGAGACAAGTAATCATCACCAACCCAAAATATTTACAATCCTCGCACAGGGCATATTCCAAAATGGTGTGGATCACAGGAGAAGATTTTTGTTTGTTGTGCAACAATCGAAGTTGGCACTGAAGAAGTATGCAAAACTTTGCTTCCATCTGTTAGAAGACAGTTGGTGATTCAGTTTCATCACTGAACAACTTAAGACTTGATAAAAAAAATTTAATGAAAGCTTAATGAAGCAAAACCTGATGCTATGGGATTTCCAGATTAGAGTCATCCAACAACATTGATTTATGAATTAGAGTTTGAATCTGCTATGTCTGTGTGAGCTTTGGTAATGCCACCTCATTATTTGCAATTACTGGTGAGCTTGTATTATATTACACCAATTAAAATAGTAACATACATACTGTCATAAAGTTTTACACAAGGAGAGTACTGTATTACATTTGCACATGAAACTACTGACACATCTTGGGAAGAAAAGGACATATTATGCAAATCGAATTACATGCATTATGTAGGAACTATCTAAGATTTGATTTACGTTTTTACCACTTTATTTTTTTCTTTGATATAATAACATTTTATACTTTATTAAATCTGGATGATTCCTCCAAATAAATTGCTCCAAGCAAGGATTTATAATGTACTGTGTGGACTGAGATACACAGACTGGAATAGAGGCTTGGGTAATGCCAATAAATTAATAATAATAATAAACCTGCAATACAAATACAAATACAATACCAGGCAAATCCTCAACTGGTGTCAGTATCATTGGTGAGAAAGAAACAAAAAAAAAATCATTTAATATCATCTCTCAAGTTGCTGTACTATCCAGAATGTGTGTTTTTGTTGATGTTGGGCCATTCGACTTAGCTATGATGTACCTCACCTATACTCACTTTGTGCGCATGAAGAATGGAACCAGGAGACATCCTGGAACTCAATTGCTAAAGGGAATAAGTAGAAGGGAGAAAGTCAGTTTTCCTGTTTTTAGCAGGAAACAATTGCTATTCAATTGATTTCTATTTAGAAATGCCATTGTGGGCTTCTCTGATATATGTCTTGTATATCTGCATGATACATACCTACTTCCCAAAGAATTTGAAGGCAAGATGTAACTTTTGGGATTTCTTGCTGGTGATATCATTCTGAATGAAGATTCTAGTACAGTTATTTTCTGGACCATGGATTTCAGGCCTCCCACATATAGGGGAGGAAATATGGATTCCGTTAATACTATATCATCAAACAGCTTTATCTAGACTACATTAAAATCCATAATGATTTTTAACTTTCCAGAATGATTTTTACCCAATACACACAACAAATGCATGCGTATCACATGTTTTGGGGCAAATGATGACATAGTCATAATGTTAAGATTAGTAATTTAGAGATGGCTGATGGTGGAAATTGGATCAATTGATAAATAAAAATTTGCAAACTAGAGTCAGTGATGGTGATCATGGGGCCAGCAACAATTCTTGTAAAAGCCCAACTGATTCTCTAATGTCCCTGAGGGAAGGAAGTTTGCCACCTTTATGGAATCTGTCCTACATGTGACTCCAGATCCACAGCAACATGATCCGCTCTGAACTGCCCTCTGAAATAGTTTAGCTAACTGCTCAAATCAGGAGAGACACTCAGTAGAGATGGGAAACAACTGATGATCTTGCCAGTGACATCCACAAACCATTAAAAAATGATAAAAATGCAACTTATTGAATTTACTGGCCTTACTTATCAGACTCGTTCATGCTAGAATATAAACTTCTAATGTTCGTGTATGGGTTTCAAATAATTATAATGAAAGTCTGGGATGGTATTGCCAAAATCGCAACTTTTTTTCAGCCAGAAACATATTTTCAAAGCAGACAACTGCTTCAAATCTCAGACAAAACAATGCATAATTGGAGTGCTCAAAATATCCTGAGGGAGACCAAGATAAAATCCAAATCCTACTATCTATTTTTGGAAAATACAGCTGCAAACTGAAGCACAGGTTAGGACAATAACTCTTATTTTTAACGATATTTCTTCTAATAATTACTGCCATGCTGTGACTGCTACTCTTGTACATAGTTTACATGAACTTTGGATGTTTTTCACTGTATCACTCTATCCACAGAGTTGGATCAAGGAATACCGTCTTCTATATGCAAGCTAGCTGTTGGCACTGAGCTAGAAAGCACAGTAAGATAATGGCAAATAGACCAATTAAATGAGTACATAAAATAATGACAGACCAAATTCAATGTGAAGATGTGGGAGGCCATTCACCTTGCATTGAAATAAAGAAATCAGGATGAAGTGCCTGGAAGCTGTGGAATGGAAAATAATTTAGGTACCCGAATATAAAGACTACTAAAAGCAAACACATATGCAAAAAGAAATTAAGAAGCCCAACAACATATTTCTCTTCATTTTAAGCAGATTAAAATACAGAAAGGAGAAACTGATGTTTCAGTTCTACAGAACCTTTGTCAGACCCGTCTGAAATATCATGCTCAATTTTGGGTACTGCACCTCAGGAAGGGTGTTTTGGTCTTGGTGAGGCAAATGGATGACATCAATGTAGTGATGCAATGGTGTTTGTACTTAAATGATCACAAAGCCCAAGTTTGTATTCCATTGTGTTTCAAAGGTTAAGATATGATCTAATTCATATAAAATGATTACGGGATACAACGTAGGGCTGCATCTGGCTAAGCCAGCATGGCATTGGGTTTTAACAAGGAATTCTTGCTGCAAGGCCCATTAATTCTAGTTTGGGAAGATGTCGGAGAAGGGGAAGATTGTACCAGGATCTCTGTAAGGGACGTGGATGTGCTGGTTGAGCGTGTCGTGCAAAACAGAAGGGTCCTCTTCTGATGGACTGACTCGGGGGAAGGCCTTTCCACTGGACCCTGGCAACCTGGCCCAATGTCACCACCCAGGTCAGTGTCTTCTCGATGTTATGGAAGAACAGCAGGCAATCAATGCCATAAGCAGCTTAAAGACTTTCCCATCTCTTCCAGGATAAATGCCACACTCTTCTTCCTGCCACCTCACACCTCACTGTATGTTCCTGCACCTCCCAACAGGATCATTACTCTACCGGGGAAGACAGCATACAATTTGACAGAAATAGCCCAGATGGTGGAGAGGTGTCTGACTTTAGAGTACCCAGCTCCTGAGAGAGAATCTGTTCCTCGCAGGATAAGGCCAGGACACCTTGTGCAGGAATGCTGAGACATCCATGGCCCACCAATTGAGTAAATACCACTCTTCATTCCCCTGCAACTCTCACATTAAGCTGGCAGTCAGTTTCATTCATTGAAGACAACTTCAAACCACTGATCACAATGAGTGTTTTTTCTCTCCTGCCTTGCATGTAAAGTTGTGATGACTACCACCAGCACAGACTTCCCTTGAGTTATCTCCTCTACCTCTCACTTTAGTACCAAATATTGAAAGTATTAAGGCCTCCAGAGGAGCATCAACATGGCTGCCTCCTGTACCCAACAACCTCTGTCCAACTCCGACAACTGAGATATTAACATTTTGGTGGGTCTTGGTTAGCCTTATAAGTTTTGGGTACACAATCTGTGAGCCCCTCACTGCAACAGCTCTGCAGCTAGCCAGGGAAGAAACTCTCTATGACATTGGTACTTGGAAGGTAGCCTCAGAACTCCCTATGACAGTCAGGGACTTATAGAATTTAATACCATATAATAAATTCTAAAGAGTGTATGGGAACAGAGGACTTGGTGTTGCATATACATACATAATTGGAGGTGGCTGGGCGTGTTGTGAGTTGCCGGCAAAACTTATGGGATCCTTGGCTTTATAAATAGGGGTAGAAGATCACAACAAGATCGTTGTCCAGTTCTTGAGGAAACTTGCATGGGTTCTTGTGATTGTGCAGGAGATTAGTCAGAATGGTTCCAGTAATAAGGAATTTTAATTACAAGGTCAAATTAGTGGTACTATTGTTATTCTCTTGAGAGAAAAGGGAGAATTAGACCATTTTTAAATTGAGATTCACAGGATTATAACAGGTTTAGATAAAGTGCACAAGGGAAATACTAAGCCCATCAACTGATGGCATATGGACTTAAAAGACAGAAGTTTAAAATTTTGCATACGAGATGCAGGAATGATGTGAAGGATTTTAATGCAGGAAATAGTACTGGCCAGGAACTTGTTGCCTCTCATCTAGCCTCACTGAGAGCATGCCAAGAATCAAGACTCACAATTCTGGAGTTATCACACAAGTTAAAGGTTCTATTTAAGTACACGAACATTCCCCACCTATCTGTCTTTTTAAAACAGATTGACAAAAACGTAAGGGCCAGGTTTCTGTTCTTAACAAGAATTATTATTGGTGACAAATAAACAGATTATTGCAAAAATAAATAATTATTAACCATCAACACAAAATTCTACCAGTTAAAACTCTAACCCCTTGTACACACTTACAAAGAGGCCAAAAAGGAATCCAAGGGTGTCATAGGCAGCGGGAAAAATTGGGAAGGCAATTCAATTTGTCCTTGTCCATAGGAATCGCTGAGATGATCCTTCTGGCTGAACAGGACTTGCTGCTCCTCAATCGTCCCCTCTAGGTATTTTCACTTGTTTGTGGGAGGAACAGGGTGGCAGGTTCACACTTAGAAAGCCTCTGAGTTATTGGCACAAAGCCAAAGTTTACAACACCAGATGAGTTAAATGAATTGGCTTTCTTTAAGCTTAAGGCGTTCTTTTTCTGCAGAGAAAAGGTTAACTCTTTACCTTTAAGACATTTGATGAGTTCTGACCAAATATCCACAGCCACAAACTGTTCAACTACCTGGGAGCCTGTTGGCAGGCAGAAAGCCTATGTCATCAACAAATGGTCATCCCTGCACAGACCAATTAGCTATGCGTTGCTAGCCAAATCTTATTTCATACAGCACCCTGCAAACTCATCTGTAGTAACCTCCTGTAGTAACTTTTTGAAAAGTGCAATATTCCTTGCACAGTCCTTTCCTTTTTCAGTCGACAATTAAAACTTCTGGAGAAATAAAAAGGTATAGTCTTTACATTTCAATGGTGCTGCAGAGCAGTGAAATGAGATTGGTCCACAGAAAGCCTGGTTGGGCTCTAATAGTCCAATGCCACCTTCTGTGCTGTAAGGACATTAGTGCAGGAATCCTGTAATTTTTTTTAGACAGAGGAGACCAAAAGCCAGTTTCTTGATGACAGGATGAAACCACAGTATTATCAGGGGATTCACAGGAGATCAAGCTTCTTGATGGCAAATACCAAAGCCTTTCCTTAATACACTTGCATGTCAACACGCTGTTCAAAAGATAGTGGCTAAACGATGCATTGACCCTTGCAGAACACAAGAGATCATTCAGCCTTTTCCGCTGCTATTCTATTGTGGTTCCACAATGTTCAGCACCACTTCTGTCTCCTCAGAAAAACAACACTTCATGTTCAACTGCAGGACAAACAATTGCTGGACAATATTCAGAATTGACATGGTAAGTGACAAGTAACATTCACACCACATAAATGGCGAACAAAAGCCATCTCCAATGACAGAGAAGCAAAGCAAACCCCACCACCACCCCCAACATTACCATCACTGAATCGCCACTATCAACAACCTGGGGGCTACCATTATAGAACATAGAACATTACAGCACAGTACAGGCCCTTTGGCCCTCGATGGTGTGTCGATCTGTCATACCGATCTCAAGCCCATCTAACCTACACTATTCCATGTACATCCATATGCTTGTCCAATGATGACTTAAATGTACTTAAAGTTGGCGACTCTACTACCGTTGCAGGCAAAGCATTCCATTCCTTTACTACTCTCTGAGTAAAGAAACTACCTCTGACATCTGTCCTATATCTTTCACCCCTCAATTTGAAGCTATGCCTCCTCGTGCTCGCTGTCACCATCCTAGGAAAAAGGCCCTCCCTGTCCACCCTATCTAACCCTCTGATTATTTTATATGTTTCAATTAAGTCACCTCTCAACCTTCTTCTCTCTAATGAAAACAGCCTCAAGTCCCTCAGCCTTTCCTCGTAAGACCTTCCCTCCATACCAGGTATCATCTTAGTAAATCTCCTCTGCACCCTTTCCAAAGCTTCCACATCCTTCTAAAAATGCAGTAACCAGAACTGTACACAATACTCCAAGTGCGGCCACACCAGAGTTTTGTACAGCTGCAGCATAACCTCTTGGTTCCAGAACTCGATCCCTCTATTAATAAAAGCTAAAACACTGTATACCTTCTTAACAGCCCTGTCAACCTGGGTGGCAACTTTCAAGTATCTGTGTACATGGACACCGAGATCTCTCTGCTCATCTACACTACCAAGAATCTTACCATTAGCCCAGTACTTTGCCTTCTGGTCAATCCTACCAAAGTGCATCACCTCACACTTGTCTGCATTAAACTCCATTTGTCACCTCTCAAACCAGCTCTGCAGCTTATCTATGTCTCTCTGCAACCTACATCATCCTTCGTCACTATCCACAACTCCATCGACCTTAGTGTTGTCTGCAAATTTACTAACTCATCCTTCTACGCCCTCATCCAGGTCATTTATAAAAATGACAAACAACAGTGGACCCAACACCGACCCTTGCAGTACACCACTAGTAACTGGTCTCCAGGATGAACATTTCCCATCAACTACCACCCTCTGCCTTCTTTCAGCAAGCCAATTTCCGATCCAAACTGCTATAGCTCCCATAATTCCATTCCTCCGCATTTTGTACAATAGCCTACTACGGGGAACCTTATTGAACGCCTTGCTGAAATCCATATACACTACATCAACCGGTTTACTCTCATCTACCTGTTTGGTTACCTTCTCAAAGAACTCAATAAGGTTTGTGAGGCACGACCTACCCTTCACAAAACCGCGCTGCCTATCCCTAATCAATTTATTCTTTTCTAGATGATGATAAATCCTATCCCTTATAACCTTTTCCAACACTTTACCAACAACTGAGGTAGGGCTCACTGGTCTATAATTACCAGCGTTGTCTCTATTCCCCTTCTTGAACAGGGGAACCACATTTGCTATCCTCCAGTATTCTGGCACTATTCCTGTAGACAATGATGAGTTAAAGATCAATACCAAAGGCTCGGCAATCTCCTCCCTGGCTTCCCAGAGGATCCGAGGATAAATCCCATCCGGCCCAGGGAACTTATCTATCTTCACACTCTGTAGGATTTCTAATACCTCTTCCTTGTGAACCTCAATCCCACTACTATCCTTGATTGGCCCTAATCTTACTTTCGTCATTCTTTTATTCCTTAAATACCTATAGAAAGCCTTAGGGTTTACCCTGATCCTATCCGCCAACAACTTCTCATGTCTCCTCCTGGCTCTTCTGAGCTCTCTCTTTTGGTCTTTCCTGGCTACCTCGATGCCCTCAAGTGCCCTAACTGAGCCTTCACATCTCATCCAAACATAAGCCTTCTTCTTCCTCTTGACCAGAGATTCCACTTCCATCGTAAACCACGGCTACCGTGCTCTACCGCTTCCTCCCTGCCTGACAGGTAAATACTTATCTAGGACACACAGGAGATTTTCCTTGAATAAGCTCCACATTTCTACTGTGCCCATCCCCTGCAATTTCCTTCCCCATCCTATGGTCCCTAAATCTTGCCTAATCTCATCGTAATTGCCTTTCCCCCAGCTATAACTCTTGCCCAGTGGTATACACCTATCCCTTTCCATCACTAAAGTAAACAT
The DNA here is from genome assembly GCF_030684315.1 of Stegostoma tigrinum. NCBI lineage: Eukaryota > Metazoa > Chordata > Chondrichthyes > Orectolobiformes > Stegostomatidae > Stegostoma > Stegostoma tigrinum. The sequence continues at coordinate 76,118,228 of NC_081356.1, forward strand.
AACAGAATTGTGATCGCTATCACCAAAGTGCTCACCTACTTCCAAATCTAACACTTGGCCGGGCACATTACCCAGTACCAAATCTAATGTGGCTTCGCCCCTTGTTGGCCTATCTGCACACTGTGTCAGAAAGCCCTCCTGCACACACTGGACATAAGCTGACTTATCTATGGTACTCGAACTATCGTGTTCCTAGTCAATATTTGGAAAGTTGAAGTCCCCCATGACAACTACCCTGTCTTTCTCACTCCTATCGAGAATCATCTTTGCTATCCTTTCTTCTACATATCTGGAACTATTCGGAGGCCTCTGGAAAACTCCCAACAGGGTGACCTCTCCTTTCCTCTTTCTAACCTCAGCCCATCCTACCTCAGTTGACGAGTCCCCAAACATCCTTTCTGCAACTGTAATACTGTCCTCGACCAACAATGCCACACCTCCCCCACTTTTACCATCTTCTCTGTTCTTACTGAAACATCTATATCCCAGAACCTGAAACAACCATTCTTGTCCCTGCACTATCCATGTCTCTGAAATGGCCACAACATCGAAGTCCCAGATACTAACCCATGCTGCAAGTTCACCCACCTTATTCCGGACGCTCCTGGCGTTGAAGTAGACACACTTCAAACCAACTTCTTGCTTGCCAGTGCCATCTTGTATCCCTGAAACTTTATTTCGGACCTCCCTACTCTCAACCTTTTCTATACTCGAATTACAATTTTGGCTCCCATCCCCCTGCCTTAGCAAATTTCCCCCCCAGGATATCGGTACCCCTCTGGTTCAGGTGAAGACCATCCTGCTTGTAGAGGTCCCACCTACCCCAGAAAGAGCCCCAATTATCCGAGAATCCAAAACCCTCCCTCCTGCACCATCCCTCTAGCCACGTGTTCAACTCCAGTCTCTCCCTATTCCTTGCCTCACTCGCACGTGGCACGGGCAACAAACCAGAGACAACAACTCTGTTCATCCTCGCTCTTAGCTTCCATTCTAGCTCCCTGAATTTCTGCTTAAATCCCCATCTCTCTTCCTACCTATGTCATTGCTGCCAATGTGGACCACGACTTGGGGCTGCTCCCCGTCCCTCTTAAGGATCGCAAAAACACGATTAGAGACATCACACACCCTGGCACCTGGGAGGCAACACACCAACCGTGAGCCTCTCTCATCCCCACAGAACCTCCTATCTGTCCCCCTAACTATGGAGTCCCCAATGACTACTGCTCTGCTTCTCTTCCCCTTCCCTTCTGAGCAGCAGGGACAGACTCTGTGCCAGAGACCCATGCCCCACCGCTTTCCCCTGGTAAGTCGTCCCCCGCAACAGTATCCAAAACAGTATACTTATTGTTGAGGGGAATGGCCACAGGGGATCCCTGCACTGCCTGCTGGTTCCCTTTCTGTCCCCTGACCGTAAACCACCTGCCTTTTTCTTGCACCTGAGGAGTGACTACCTCCCTGTAACTCCTCTCAATAACCTCCTCTGCCTCCCGAATGATCCGAAGTTCATCCAGCTCCAGCTCCAGTTCCCTAACGCGGTTTTCAAGGAGCTGGAGTTGGGTGCACTTCCCGCAGATGTAGTCAACAGGGACACTAGTGGTGACCCTTACCTCCTACATTCTGCAGGAGGAACATTCAACTGCCCTGACTCCGTTCCCATTGTTCTAAGTTCCCAAAGAGGCAGTTAAAAAATAAATAATAAAAATAAACTTGTTACCTTACCATTCAGGCACACAGAACCTTTTTTTTGGTTAGAGGAGGAGGATGGGTGGGAGACACTACCCGAGTAGTGTTTCGGTTAACGCAACCACACAAATATATTACCTCACTCACTCACCAGTCCCGTGTCCGCTCCTGCTCAGTGCACCTCCGCCTATTCACGAGGTAAGCTTTTTATAGGTTCAAAAACAGTGACTCTCCGGCTTCCCGACAGGCTTCTGCTCCAAGCTCCCGCTCGCGCTGCTGCTGCAACCAGAAATGGAAGGCACCGATTCTCAAGGTAAGCTTTTTAAAGATTCAGTAGGAACTGAACTGGACTCGCCATATAAACACAGTGATTACCTGAGTAAATCAGAGACAAAGAAACCTGCAACAAGTAACTCATCTCCAGACTCCCCAAAGCCTGTCAACCACCTACAAGGCACAAGTCAGGAGTGTGATGGAATATCCCCACTTGCCTGGATGGATGCAGCTCCAAAATTCTCAGGAAGCCTGACACCCTCCAGGACAAAGCAGTCTGCCATATCCACAAGCATCCACTTCCTCCAACACCAAAGCTCAGTTGCAATAGTGTGTACCATCTACAAAATGCACTGCAGAAATTCACCAGTACTCCTTAGACAGCAAATTCCAAACCCACAACTAGTTCCATTTGGAAGGACAATGGCAGCAGTTACATGGGAACATCAGTAACTGTAAGTTCCTCTCCAAGTCACTCACCATCCTAACTTGGCAATATATCACTATTCAGACGTTGTTACTGGGTCAAAATCTTGGAATTCCCTCATTAACCACATTGCTGGTGTTCCTACAACACAGCGAATGCGGTGGCTCAAGAAAGCAGCTAACCATCACTTTATCAAGGGCAACAAGGGAAGTCACATTTTACTGTGCTCCTTGACTATATAAAACTAGTTGGCTTGCTGCTGTGTGATTGCACATGGCCAGACATGCTGCTCCCCGAAGTGGTACATTTGCAGTCAAGCTCCCAATAACCTCAATGCTAGGAGAAGATTGCAGCCTGTGACCCATGATCAGATGATTGACACCAGCCATGGTCTCTGTTATTGAAGTACACCTGCCAGAAAGTGAAAAATGATGGAAATTGAATGAGGACAGTCCAGCTATGATGCCACTATGGTTAAATACTGTGGATACAATTGGGCATAACTTTCTGCATTTGCAAAACAGATGGCAACACTTGCACATATTTGCATGCCCTGCTGAACCAGGAGTGCATTGGTCATGATTTTCTGTCCAATTAAATGAATAGATGAATAATTGCGTTTGATATACCTGTACTTCCCTAACATGCCTTGCTGGCATACAGGACTACTTCCTGTGAAAACTTGGAAACTTTGGGCACTCATTTCATCGGCACTCATGTGCAGAATGTCTACTGGAAAAGGGATGCAATGATCTAGTGGTATTCTCACTGGACTGTTAATCCAAAGGCCCAGGAAATGTTCCAGGGATCCAGGTTTGATTCCCACCACAGCACATGATAGAATTTTAATCAAAATAAATCTGGAATTAAGCGCCTCATTGATGTCCAAGAATCCATTGTCAATTAGTTCGCTTATGTCCTTCAGGGAAGGAAATGTTCCATCCTTACCTGGTCTGCCTTACATGTGACTCCAGGCCCACAGAATTGTGATTGACTCTTAACCACCCTCTGGGATGGGCAATAAATTCTGGCCTAGACAGCAATGGCCTCATCCCATGATGAATTTAAAACAAAAGGCTCCAAAGCACTTGAGACATTGGCTTCAAGAAAGACCAGGGAGAATATTAGAACACAAACTCTCTAAATCTGTTGACGAGGAAGATCAAAACAAAATTCTTTTTATAATTCACTTTTTCTAATTTTGCAATATGCAGCCACCTTAATCTTTTATATGTTACATGAAGTTTGTGGCCTCAAAAGTCCTTAGAAGCCACTGTGCATGTAAAGGCTGTGTGAACTATTCACTAGGATTCTGTTAAAGTTGTTTAATAATCTCACGGTACTGAACAACAGAACACTGTGACCTCTTACCTTATTGTACTGTGTGTTACTGGCCTTTTGCTTTTGTGCTCTGGCTGACAGTAGTGTCTGGAAATTGGAAATTCTGAGTTGTTACACCTAATGTTTCAAGTATCGATTCTAGCTTTGGACTGAAATTACTGTCTGTATTCTTCACAGAGCTGTTTGCAGGCAGGGAATCCTATCCATAATGATGCCTTCGCGTATATTCAAAGTCATGGAAGCATGACAAGCTGAAATTAATCTTGGCGACTAACACAAAATGAGCATCAGTGGAAAAAGAAATCAAGGGGTGATGAAAGTAGGCCTCCCTCACCCCTCCCCCATTCCATTTAACATGGTTATCCAACTCCCAGAACAACCAGCTGCCACTCCGCCAACATCACCCCACCATATCTCAATCAACGCGGACTGCTTTTCATATCCAGGGAACTTCCTCTCGATGAAGGCTGACAGACATCAATAAATACATCATTATCTTCAATTTGCGAATCCAGCCATTGACCAACTGAGAAAAAACATTTTTGAGTCAAAATCTTAAATCTATAATGGTGCACGTGCTGTCGAGGTTAACAGTTTAAAGAAGGTGCCTTGATGTCATGGAGAAGTACCATCATTAGTGTCTTTGCAAGGTCCTTCAAATCTGGTAGGAACAAAAGTGGTTCAAGAGCAACATCTTCCCTAGACAGCCCAGAGCTCCACACTGTATTATCTCTGACTCCAGCATCGGCAGTTCTGACTGAGACAACTTGCCCAGCATCAAGCACTTAATCATTTTAAATTGAACTCTGCTGGTCAGTATATAATTTATATGCCTGACACCAGACTTTTAAAGAAACCTGGAATTCCTGGGAGAACAACAGATATGCTTATTTGCAAACGAAGTCATTGTTCTGTGAGAGGAAACATTTTCTCACAGTGAATAGTTAGGTCATGGAAAACGCTGCCTGAGAATGTGCAGAGGCAGGTTTCATAGACACATTAGAAAAGGCATTAGGTGATTATTTAAATTGAAACAATACAGAAATAAGGGTTATGGGGAAAGGGCAGAAGGTTGCTTCCAGGTCTGATGCTCATTCAGAGAGCAGGTGCAGACTTAATGGTCTGTGTTGGACTGTAACGGTTCAAGAAGGCAGCTCGCCACCACCTTCTCAAGGGCAACTAGGGACAGGCAATAAATGCTGGCCAGCCAGCGATGCTCACGTCCCACAAGTGAATAAACAAAAATAACAAGTCAGTGATATTGTGATCATATTCATTATCTGGAGGTTTCCAAGCAAATCACAGATGAAAAAGTGTGTTCTGCTACAATAGTCTTTTTTTTACGTTTACAATCAGGCTTTTCCTTTAAATTACAGATTATGCTTTTCATTAGTCACAGGACTACACGCTCACAAAAAGCAAAGAAAGAACCTTTATTTATGTCGTATTCTTCATGGTCTTAGCACTTACAAAATGCCCTACAATGGAAACACAGCAGTCAATTTGCTGGCAGCAAGATCCCACAAACAGCAATGAAATAAATGATGTTATAAGCTGTGTTAGTGATGTTGGATAGGGCATAACTGTTAACCATATTGCCAGGAGCACAGCCTTACTTTCTAAATTGTTCCAAAGGATCTTTTCGGACTCCTTGAGACATCTCAGCTGAAAGACAACGCAACGGACTAAGTATTACTCCTCGGTACTATTCAAAAGTGTTAAACTGTGTTGGGTACATTCTCAAGACTCTGGAACTAGGCTCACAATCAAATACAGGATAACAAAGTGTGGAGCTGGATGAACACAGCAGGCCAAGCAGCATCTCAGGAGCACAAAAGCTGATGTTTCGGGCCTAGACAATCAAATACCATCTGTTTGGGAGAAGACAGCATCAAGACAATGTCGAAGTTAATACTTAAACAAATTCAAATAGTTATTGCTTTCAATATCAAAGATTGTCAATTTCACATTTTGATTTCACTAAGCAATGTGCTGAGAAAATTTCTGAAAAGAAACAACAAATAATGAAAGAAAATGATTAGAAGTTAGTTTTCAACCTTTACCTGTTTTCTTTATTACTTTCGTAAAAATTAATTTTCAGTACCTTTTCCTTTTTATAGAGTAGTATTTTAGAATTTAGTGTTGATCTTGCTCTTTGTACACCTTCTCTGCTGCTGCAGCATTGCATTCTTAATCCTGTTATATGACCCAAGTGCACTTTGTATGGCATAATCTGCCTGCACTGCACACAAAACAAAACTTTTCACTGTATCTAGGTGTACATGACAATAATAAATCAAATCAAGTATTTGGCCTATTCTTTCATTTTCATCTGACTTACGTTTGTAACATTAGCTTTGGACTTCTGTCAGTTAGATGTCACTGACAACCAAAATCTCTCTCTAAATGTCTTCATGCAGAGACCATTTAAAAAATGTGTACAATGGTCTGGAATCACATTTTCCCATAGTGTAGTGATATGTTTGAAGTTGGGGAGCCAGGAAAATAAGGAGGAACAAAAATGACTCAACTCCCCAGTACATTCCATGATCTCAAAGCTTCTTTAGGAACAAGTTTGTAATCGAATTAGCTGCCCGCTTCACGGAGGTTTGTTGGGACAGCAATTAAGGTTGATTTTATAGCTTGGCTGGTATTCGCCAACATCCCTGCCACATGTGGAAATTTCCAGCTCATTGATGGTGGCTGCTTTTCAGTAGGTTGGTGGGCATTAGAACCACAAGCTCTGTGCCCTACTGACGGAGCTGTGAAAGGTTGCAGTCAGATCCAAACCTAATCCAGTGCAGCGTTTCCCCACATCTCCCCATTTCTACTGAATTTCCATGGTTGAAACCCTGCAGATTGGTTTGTGCCCATCGCGCTGCACGACAAAGACCTGCACAAAATCTAAAAGGGCATTGACTTTGACAGCGGTTACAACATTTTACTACTGATTTAATCTGACCTCACTGAAGCATTCGATAACATTGAACATGACACCCTTCACCCACACACCTCCCCTGCCATCCAAATATACAAGATTGTCTCTGTATGCCTCCATTTCTATGAATTAAGCACCTGAACAAAATTATAACCCTCAACACCGGCACCTTTGTGGTTTCAGAAGTTTCTATCTTTGAAATACTATAAGATCATAAGACATAGGAGCAGAAGTTAGGCTAATCAGTCTATTGAGTCTGCTTCCCATTCAGTCATGGCTGATAAGATTCTCAACCCCATTCTCCCGCTTTTTCCCCATAACCCGTGATCACCTTGATAATCAATAAGCTATCCATCTCAGTCTTATACTCAATGACCTGGCCTCCACAGCCTTCCGAGGCAGTGAAGTCCATAGATTCATCACTCTCTGGCTGAGGAATTTTCTCCTTATCTCCATTCTACAAGGTCTTCCCTTTATTCTAAGGCTGTGCCCTCGCGTCCGAGACTCTCCTCCCAATGGAAGCATCTTCCCAACATCAACTCTGTCCAGGCTATTCAATATTCTGTAAATTTCAATTAGATCCCCCCCTCATCTTTCTAAACTCCATCAAGTGTAGACCCGGAATCCTCAAGCATTCTTCATTTGTTAAGCTTTTCATTCCTGGGACCATCCTCGTGATACGCCTCTGAACCCACTCCAGGACCAGTACATTTTTCAGAGATATGGGGCCCAAAATTGCACACAATACACCAAATGTGGCCTGACCAGAGCCTCATAGAGCCTCAGAAATACATCACTGCTTTTTTATTCAAGTCTTCTCAAAATAAATACCAAAGTTATATTTGCCTTCCTCATAGTGACTCAACCTGCAAGTTTACCTTGAAAGAATCCTGGACTAGAATTCCCAAGTCTTTTTGCACTTCAGATTTCAGAACTTTCTCCCCATTTAGAAAATAGTTCATACCTCAATTTTTCTTACCAAAGTGCATGACCTCACATGTTCCCATGTTGTTCTCTGTCTACCACCCCTTTGCTCGCTCTCCTAACCTGTCCAAATCCTTCTGCAGTCTCCCCATCTCCTCAATACTACCTGCCCCTCTCCCTAACTATGTATCATCTGCAAACTTAGCCAGAATGCTCATAGTTCCTTCATCTAGAACATTAATGTATAAAGTGAAAAGTTGTGGTCCCAACAGTGACCCTTATGGAACACCACTTATCACCAGCTGCCATCCTGAGAAAGAACCTTTTATCCCCACTCTCTGTTTTCTGCCAGACAGCCAGTCTTCTATCCATGCTAGCACCTTGCCTCTAGCACTGTGGGGCCTTATCTTATTTAGCAGCCTCCTGTGTGGCACCTTCACAAAGGCCCTCTGGAAAGCCAGGTAGGTAACATTCATTGGCTCTCCTTGGTCTAACCTGCTTGTTACCTCCTCAAAGAGTTGTAGCAGATTTGTCAGACATGATATCCCCTTGATGAAACCAGGCTGATTTGCCATATTTTACCACGCACTTCCTTCACAATGGACCCTAAAATCTTATCCAGGACTGAGGTTTGGCTAATTGGCCTGTAATGTTCAATCTTTTGCCTTACTCCCCTTTTAAACAGGGGTATCACATCAGTGATTTTCCAGTGCTCTGAGACCCTCCCTGACTCTAGTGATTCCTGAAAGATCACCACCTACCCCTCCACTATCTCTTCAGCTATCTCCTTAAGAACACTGAGGTGTAGTCCATCTGGTCCTGGTAATTTATCCACCTTCAGGCCATTCAGTTTTTCTAGCACCTTCTCCTTGGTGATGGCCACCATACTCAGCTCTGACCCTTGACTCTCTCGAATATTAATCTGTCTCATGTGCAATCCATCCCCACAATGACTTCATTTCCTTGTCCCTGGAGTGTTCTGCTCTGCTTTCTTCTATGGTGTGCTACCTAGTCCTGTAAATGAGAGGAAAGAATATCCACATATGTGTAGCACTGTGTTCAGGTGATGTTCCTTCTATAATTGAAAAGTTAGGGTTATGAGTAACAAGTGAAAGGTGGACCTACAGCATTGGTGGGTGTGTGACGGTAAGGTGGAGTATTTAGATGTTAATTACAAGTCCAGAGCCATGCTGGGTGTATTATTTGTTACGTTGCACTAAGTAGCATCAGAGATTAGAGGAACAGTGGGTATGAGATGTCATGCGAAGATGCATTCACAACATATAAGAAATTACTGCACATCTTTTGGCAGTGCTGCAAGGTTCTCAGGTGTGGATGCAAGGAATTTATTTCATCAACTGCTCCACTCCCTTCCTTAAGTAATTCTTATTGATTTACTGGTCTCATATGGAATCACATCATCTCTCATACTGCCAACTCCTTCACCCTGGTTCTAAGCCTGCATCCATTACTCATGAACTCTCTCACTGCAACGCATCAAATTTGTCATCATTTAGGCTTCGCCGATATTATTCAGAGCAGCTTCCCTTTAACAGGGTCAGCTTCCCTTAAACAGGGTCAGCCTGCCTTTAGGAAGAGCAAGCTGCTGCACCACATGGTTTTTTTCTTACCTCCTAATTTGGCCCCTAGCTGAATGCAGAGGTGACAGGTAGCTTGAAGAAGGAAGCAGCACGGGATTCACTCAGGTGCATTCTCATTCAGACGAACTGTGGCACAAAGTGCCCAACCTATTCAGAATAGGCCTCGATAGGTCATAGATTATGGTCCTCACATCAAAAACTGGTGCACAAGCAATTTCTAACCCAATGGCTTAAATGTCTTTTTAAACGTCTCACAACCTTGTGTGAACAGTAAATATGAGAACGCCATTAACGCCTCTCAGAATCCTAAATAATGGCTATTGAGATTGGCTGACTGCTAATTCTCCAGTCTCCTTGTCTTTCTCGTGGGTTATAGCACAAATGCAATTGTTTCGCCTCGATCCCTGCAAGGCCAATTGTATACTTTATATTAGACTTAAAAAGATCAATCAACCCTGTTTCATTTATGAACACAAAATTATTGATTTGTTTTAAAAAGTTCATTTATGATGCAAAACTGCTTAATACACTCAGTTTACAATATGAAAATTAAAATGCTTGCATTTCTAAATAATCCAAAGCAAACAGCATTCACTCATACTCTTGGTAATGAGGAAAATAAAAGCTGCCTACTGAGATTAACACTGAAAGGAAAATGGCCAACAGTTCTTTGTTCTTGAAGGCATGTTCAGTTTTCTTGCCACCTTTCAGATGTACAAAGACACATATTACTGTACACAACCAGATGTTTCTGGGATCTTTGCCAATGTGGCTCACTCAGGAAGCAGTAAAGAGGATTCTTCCACATGCTTTGCAGTGGGATAATCAGTGCTCACACTGAACCAATGCTCCAGATTCCAACTTAGACTCACAAAAAGAGGTTTCTTTCAGTAATAGGAAAGCAAGGATGCGAAGTTCTTTACCTTTGCCGATCTGGCCATCAGCTGAAATATCCAAACAATCTCCAAAGTAGAAGCTGTAATCTGACAGTCACAAGCCTAGGCAAATACTCTACAGTAAACAAGCAATTATCACAAGATGTGTGACTTTCAAGAAATACCGTGTTAGCAATTTTCCAATGTCCTTTCATTGACCTTTAAATGAAAAGAAATTACAAAGTATCCACACTTCTTCAAACACAAATCTGCAAAAAGATTAAATGTGAAGTCAATGTTACACTAAATAAGTCATGTTCACTGAAAAAGCTCCGCAGGTTTGGCAACATCTGTGAAGGAGAAAACAGAGTTAGAGTTTCGGGTCTGGTGATCCCTCCTCAGAACTTTTGTTCCTGATTTTCAGCATCCGCAGTTCTTTTTGGTTTTTTTTCAAGTCACGTTCACTGTTAGGAGAAGATGTGCTTGTGCCAAGATGTCATGGCATTCAGATCCTTAATGATCCCTAGGCAGATATGTCATGCACAAGCTAAAATTCCTTCATCTAGATGATCTATTCTGCTGAACACAGACTAAATCTATGTGTCAGTACAAGATCCCAATTTGGCCACCTCAGAGGCTCTTTATCACTTAAATAATCTGTGAAAAGACATGAATTAAAGCATTCAGCCTATTCTGCCATTGTTGGCTTCCTGAAAGTCTATCTAGAGCCTGGTCTTTCACTAACACATTTTACATTTGTCTTTTACAAACGTTTATCGACTTCACTCTTAAAAAATCATGGAGTTTGCTTTCACCTTTGTTTTCAGTAGTATATTTTGTTAGTTTGTTGGAAAACCCTCAAGGGTTTTATTTCATTTTGTATACAGTCATGCAATTTTCTTTTTGTTGACTTCAATTTTAAAACTTCCTTACGTCTAAAATCTTTATCTATTTACACATGCCTGGTGCTATTTGTGACATTAGTATGGCAACACAAGTAAAAATTGCATTCAAATTTCCAACTGTACCTGATTAATTATCTTTTTAAATGCTAAGAGGAATTTAAAATATATTTCCCCGAAATGTATCTACAGATTAGGTATATTTCCGGAATTACACTTAAGATGTTTACCTAAACCTTATTCCAGCACTTCAATTTTCATTTTTTTAAAAATTTGGTGCATTAATACACTTAGTACACATTTGTAGATTTTACTGGTTGTGAAGTCTGTTACAGCAAAATCTTGCTTAATTGCTGAACTCCATGGCAGTGCCTTATTTGTCTGGCCTTTATAAATATTTATGACAGTAATTATAGAAAAATATTCTCAAAATGCCAAACAAATTTATTCGAGCAAAAAGTAATAATTATTGAGAGGTGTGAAGAAAAATCTTATTAAATCATAAACATTGTTTGCAATACTGCAAGCATAAAAAAATCTTTCAAAGCTATTGTCTCTTCACAGATTAGGTCCACAATGTTTTTTTTCTGTTTCTTCTGTGCCTGGATCACCTCTGAGGAAAGGCATGTTTTATGATACTCTAGGAGTCCCTTACCTGGTATGGCCACATACTGGAGACAAAACAGTTCAGAAAAATCACATTTATGTTGCCCTTGTGTGACAGATTCATGCCCACATATCTTAAAAGCAAACTGGGGAACTGAGTGGCTGGCTGATTAAAAAAAATTAAAACCATGTCTAGCTGTATCTACGTCTTATGGGGGTGAAGCGTCTCAGCTGCAGAGGATGAATATTTCATCGGGGAGTCTGGTGGCAACTGATAAACAACAGAAGAAACCTGGTGAATGGACTAGCTTTGGTAAATCCTTTCCTGGCAGTGTAGAAGAAACTGTGGGACAGGAAGCTGCAGGGTACAGAATGAATTATGTTTCGCTAGAGCTCCTGCTTACATTTAACCTCCCCATATGTCATTTCTTTTATCTTAAGTCATTTTGTTTCATATTTCTTGGCAGGTCATTGGCCTGCATCAAACGCTCAGAGAAAAATGCTTGAGATTCTAAAAGCATCCTTTTTTTAAGGATCAGTTCAAACTACAACAACAAATAAAAGACATTCTTAGACCCAGTTAGGCCTCGTCTCAACAGGATGAACATGCACAATTTTTAAAATATTACATTACAAGACATTTAATGAAACAAGTCACTTTTTTTTAAAATGGGGCTAAGAACTAATGAACAAAACTGTAATTATGAGGAGGAGTAGAAAAGGCCATGAATTTGAGCAATAACCGTTAATTTATAGAGAAACAAAGTGTCTTTTTTTATTAGTAGCTGGTCTTGCTTAACTGATCACTTATATATTTTAGAAGAGATGACAAATGTGATAATGAGGTTTTAGTGCTCAGTGATAATGTCCTTATCTCTGGCCCAGAAGGTCTGGGTTCATACCCCACCTGCCACAGAGGCATATCACAATTTGTCTGAATAGTCGATTAAAAATCATTTTAAATTCAAAGATCAATAAAACAGAATGCTAAAACTTTAACAAAGCCTCTAGGATGCTGAGATTGTGACATGCAAATATCCCTGCATTCTTTGGAAGGATGTGCACAAACCTCATGTTTGCTTCTTATCTCCATGACTGTGGCTTATGGTACTTTAAAAAATGCATTGTTCAGTGGTTATAGAAGGGACCCATGTTTGTGCGCTGATAACGCCAATGAAAACTAAACTGTGCTTCTCAGAAACAGATTGCACCTCTGAAAGAAGAGAAGTGATGATGAAAAAAGTGACAAAGACTTTCTGATCGAGATGAAATCAGAGGAATGGATCAACAGGCAAAAAGGAGCAGGTTCCCTGATGCTCAGATGTAGTGATTGAGATCTTAGAGTTGGTGGAGGAAAGGGGGAGAAAGGTCATATTTCCAGAGAGGAGCAGAAGATCCCCCCAGACAGACAATATCAAGACAATACAAATGTTATAAATGTCAATGCAATGAATTTGGCTCTGAAGACCTAGCTATAGTGCTGGAAAAGGTTTATCAACCTCACTCGAGTGGTTAGCATTAGTAAAAGTGTCTTCAAATACATTAACTTAACCTCTGTACCATTACTCTCACACATTGCTCAATGGCCAAAGGCCCGTCATTCACCCATTAACAATGAGTAACGGTTGGCCTTCTTCATCCTCCATGTTGCACTTCATCCTCACATCTTGTTGCTTCCAGATACAGCTGGCTACACGGCCATTGTCGACACATCACCAAAACACTCTTGCAGGTTAAATTTGTCACACTACAGCAGACAGCAACAATAAACTCATTTAGAATAGGCACAGCAGAATGATACTCTACCTTGGAGGAAATGTTTCTCAACACTTTTGGAACTGCTGTCACTGAAGCGTACCAACCAATGTCTCAAAAGCCATCCAGGATAAGAGTGTGTTCCTGCCTTTTACATGTTCTGAAATCTTATTTCACCTGCTTCCTACAATCTGATATGATGTAAGAGCTGCAGATGATATAATCATGCACCACTTGCTTTCCACTCCAAATCATATTCCCTCATCCCCCACATCTCCCCTTGTCCAGTTCTGTTTGCTGATACCCAAGACATGCCGATGGCCAACTAGGGCCAGAGTAGGCCTCTAAGGAGGAACTAATTTCATTTGCTCCTAAAATAATGACCAGTGGATCATATAATGGCATAGGGAATAACTTAGTGATTAATGCAGAGAATTAGGTCTCCAGGCAATAGTGATTTGCAGAAGAAAGGATATCATGGATGGGGCTGCCGAGATTGCAAGGTCGCAGATGAGTTCTGTTGCAGAACACCCAGATGAGGAAGTTGAGTGCACTACTTAGAGGATCTTGAGGGGAAGAGCAAGCAATCCTAGCCAAAGACCAATTTCACCTGTCTGAAACACCTTCTAAGTGTGTAGTGGGAGATTCAGCGCATCAGCCACACAAAGACCCAAGAGCCTATGGCCAGTGACAGGAATGATGGACAATCGTATACATTAGTGAGTGATTGCTGATGGTGATTCCCTTACTGTTTAAAAATCTATTTGTCACAACCTTGAATATAATTTATGACACAAACTTGACAGCCCTCTGTGATAAACAATTCCGAAAAGTCACTATCCTCTGAGAGAAGAAATTTTTCCTCACCTCTGTCTAAAATGTGTGACCCCCCTTATTCTGAGATTATGCCCTCTGGTCTTAGAGTCTCTCATAAGGGGCAATAACGTCTCTGCATCTAATCTGTTAAGCCCCTTAAAAATCTTGTATGTTTCAAAAAGGGCACGTCTCATTCTTTGAAATTCACTGAATACAAGCTGAACTTACTCAACTCCCCTCATAAGACAGTCTTTGTCTGTCCCCTGGTGTAATATTGTCAGGGACATTCAGCAAAGTGTGCAGTGATATCCCACTAAGAGCAATGAGATAATGTTCACTTAGAAGGATAAATAATATAATTTACCTTTGGTGGAGGGACAAACCAGATGAAAATAGGTTGATTATTGTATCTCTTGCCTGGATTTCCTTTCTGCTTGTTTTATGCCCTCACTCCTTCCATCCTCTTATGTTGGCCTAGAATGGGCACAAAAACAATGGTGCCTCGATGATACCTGCCCAGAGCCTCCTTTCATGGGCCTGAACCTATTTTTAGGATCAAGCCTCAACTAAAATTAACCAGAAAGCTACTCAATAGGTACTTTGCTGTAGCCTGTAAGATTTCAAAAGATCAAATGTAAATGTAATTTACAATAAATACCAAGCAAACTTCACTTTTCTTCTTCCAGTATTGCCACAGAAATTTACACGCATCTGAAATGACACTAAGATTTCAGTTTAACTTCTCATCCAACAGTGACTTCCTTTGAATAGGAGCGTTTCTTCAGGAAGAAATTAATCTGAAATCTGTCGAGTAGGGCTCGAACCAACAGCCTTCTGAAATAAAGGTGAGGTAACAATTGCTGAGCCAAGGCTGATACAAATACGACACTTGCTATCACTTTCAAACAAACTGATCATTTGCTCAACTCACTCATTGAGCTACTTTGATTTAAGGCCTGTGGTAAAATAATTGATCATAACCGAAATGGGATACAGCAATCACTTCTAATCAATATACAATGATCAATATACAATGATTCTGCTAGAAGATGTCTCAAGATGATTTTATGTGGAAGTGCATATAAGTTGGGTACTCCATAAATAAGAGTTGTGCATGAAAAATTCCACTTAGGTTAACTGTAAAGACAGTTTGTACCTATCGAATGGATTGGCATTGTGAATGAGCAGCTTCATCGAGTGAGAAGTGAAAAGAGAAAATGTTAAAACAACCTAATAATGAATCAGATGCCAATTAAAAGCTCAAAATATTGTATCAGTGATAATAGGAACTGCAGATGCTGGAGAATCCAAGATAATAAAGTGTGACGCTGGATGAACACAGCAGGCCAAGCAGCATCTCAGGAGCACAAAAGCTGACATTTCGGGCCTAGACCCTTCATCAGAGGAGGGGCATGGGGTGAGGGTTCTGGAATAAATAGGGAGAGAGGGGGAGGCGGACCGAAGATGGAGAGAAAAGAAGATAGGTGGAGAGGAGAGTATAGGTGGGGAGGTAGGGAGGGTATAGGTCAGTCCAGGGAAGACGGACAGGTCAAGGAGGTGGGATGAGGTTAGTAGGTAGGAAATGGAGGTGCAGCTTGGGGTGGGAGGAAGGGATGGGTGAGAGGAAGAACAGGTCAGGGAGGCAGAGACAGGCTGGGCTGGTTTTGGGATGCAGTGGGGGGAGGGGAAGAGCTGTGCTGGTTGTGTGGTGCAGTGGGGGGAGGGGATGAACAATGGCAACATTTAAAATACATTTGGGTAGGTACATGGATGGGAAGGATTTAGAGGGATATGGACCAAATGTTGGCAATTGAAATTAACTGAGTGGGCACAATGGTCAGTAATGACCATTTTGGGCTGAAGGGCCTGTTTCCATGCAGTATTATTCTATGACTCTATGACTATAACAGGCCAAGCAGCATCTCCTCCGAGAAAAACAGAAATGCTGCTTCACATGGATGATCTTCCATCTAAATTCAAGTTAAATTAGGTATGCTGCTCTTATGTGTGACTGTAATGAAATGTATCCAATGTACACCTCAAATGGTGCCACCTGGGGCCACAGTGAGCCTTTTCAGGATGAAAATATTTAGTGGTTAATTTAGAATTTGTATTAGTTTTGTACATTGCTTTGCTACTATTTACCACTTAGAAATGTCATGGCTTTTACACCATGTGTATTCTTTTTGAGAAGGCACTGTTACAGCCCTTTCAGCAGAAGGCATTAAGTAATGTGATGCATGTGTGCACAGGGACTCGTTGACTCGATGACATTTTGTACCAAATTCAGCACAGATACATGGGGAAATGATGTGAGCTTTGACTGACAAATTGAAAACACGTTTTATTGATTAAATGAATGCATTCTGAGAAATCGAGTCATTGAGTGATGAGCTGATTAAGATGGATCTTCTTCATTGAACGTTTATAATAGAAATAAATTTACAAGGCTTTTGGATTATTGACAACAATGAACAATATCAAAAAAGGAAAATAACTACATTTGCATTTCAAAAGAAATTATTTTTGTAGGATATTGATCCAAGAAGAATATTGGTCACTGTTATAGCGTATGAATGTCAGGCAGTGCTAGTCACTACAACAGCTCTGAGAAGCAAATTCAACAACTATTATAACACGATGTGAAGTTGGATGAACACAGCAGGCGAAGCAGCATCAGAGGAGCAGGAAAGTTTGACGTTTCGGGTCAAGACCCTTCTTCAGAAAAAAATTATTATCTTTATTGTGCCTTTCACACAATAAAACACACCAAGAACTTTACACTGAATCACACAATAAAATTATAGAACAGTTGTAGCACAGAAGGAGACTATTCAGCCCAATGAATCTGCGCTGGCCTTCTGATGGAGCAATTTTTTTCACCTCATCCCATTCCCTACAAACTGTTCCTTCTCTAATAATGATCCATTTCCCTTCAAAAAGTCTCAGTTGAACCTGCCTCTACCATACTGTCAATCAATGCTACCTGAACCTAACTACTCATTGCATAAACAAGTTATTTCTTTGTCAATGGAGACAGTTTTTCCCTTTCTAATCTGTCCAGACTCCTCATGATTTTGAAGACCTCTGTCGAATTTCCTCTCAACCTTCTCTTCTCTAAGAACAGCACAATTTTTCAAATATTTCCTCAGAGCTGAAGTTTCTTATCACTGGATTTGTTTTACTGAATTCTTTTGCAAACCCTTAAATGATTTCACATCCTTTCTAATGTGTCGTTCTCAGAACTGGATGAAATGAACTGGATTTTACTGTCATGATCTCCAAGCACCCAGCTGAAAAGTCAGTGGAGAGTCAGCCAGTTGAAATGACCACTGCCCCTCAGAAATTTAAATGTTTTAATCTGGGAAATTTTAACTTCAGGGTACCAATTGGATGACCAGCAATGTACAGACCCCACAGCACCGGACAGACAGAAATGATAGGCATTGTTGGGATTACAGTCAGCCTTGATGAAGAGGATTTAAGTCAAATCTCAGCTATCTACCAGGGCCAGGCTAACAGATCCTGAGGAGAGTGGCTCAGGGTGGGTATGAGAGGATGGATTGAGGGTAAAGCGAGAAAAATATCCTTGGAGCAATGGTATTGACTGTGGACACAGGGGACTTTTGAATGAAGTCTATCCTCCTTGTTTGACATCAGTTCTTGCAGCAAAATCTGTCAGGCCTCTCAGATGGCATGGGCCTTCCTTTACCAGGGTTAACATTGGTTTAATGTTGTGTTAGAAAGAAGAGAGCTCCAGTCGTGTAACATGAATTCAATATTGCTCTGGAGTACGTAGTGAAGTCTCTGGGTTAGATGAATGAATGAATGATTTATTGTCGCCTATACCTAAAGAGATACAATGAAAAGTATTCTGTTGCCACAATCTTACACCATTTTGAATTACACAAGAATAGAAAGGAAGTAGTTAACTAGGATTTGAACCCATGGCTTTTAGCTGTAATTGTGTTATACTTAACCTATTTTGTTTTCTTGTTGTTTTTATTTCATGCTTCCAACATTTGCACATTTTTATTTTGTCTAGCAACTATCCTTAATCACTATATATCAGTAGTGTTAGGAGTATATCCTGACTAACTCCCATAAGCCGATCCATTCCAACTTTTCCCTACTTGACCTGATTAGCCTTTATCACCCAATTACCCACCGACCAGAGCAGACTAGTCTTCATCACCCAGTTAACCCAATGATCTGAACCAACTGTGCCTGACTCACCGAACCATTCATCCACCATCCAATTGACTCACACCTTATTCTACCCACCTGCTATCTGCTACCTTACCTGTTTGCCATGCTGTTATCTTACCACTCCATCTTTCCAATCCCTTATCTACCATCCTGCCCACCTACTACCCTGCTCACCTGCCACCCTACCACCATACACACCTACCACTCCACTTCCCCAACCTCCTTACTTGCCTCATCCAGCTACCGACTCTACCATCAATCATCATTGAAAAATACCCCATTCACTTGCATCTATCCTTCACCCATTCATAACATTCACACTGGGCATTTAAACTAACTTTACAGAAGATACTTTAAGTGGGGGACATTACTGCTGCATTGATGCTCATTGATGCCTGCTATTAGAAGTCTGCACTGAAGAAGTTCACCGCATCCTGGATTGGATATTTAGTCAGAAAGGACATATCCAGGTAAGTGGGCAGTTTTCAGTCTGATCAATGCAGCCACAGCAGTTCTGACGCTGATCAAAACGTTTGGATCAATTTTCTGTTTTTATCAACTACCTCACAGAATCACTGAATTACTATGGTGTGGAAGGAAGCCATCCAGTCAACCATGCTTTCATTGAATCTATTATCTACATAGAACATAGAACATAGAACATTACAGCACAGTACAGGCCCTTCGGCCCTCGATGTTGTGCCGATCTGTCATACCGATCTCAAGCCCATCTAACCTACATTGTTCCATATACATCCATATGCTTATCCAATGATGACTTAAATGTACCTAAAGTTGGCGAATCTACTACCGTTGCAGGCAAAGCATTCCATTCCTTTACTACTCTCTGAGTAAAGAAACTACCTCTGACATCTGTCCTATATCTTTCACCCCTCAATTTAAAGCTATGCCCCCTCGTGCTCGCAGTCACCATCCTAGGAAAAATGCTCTCCCTATCCACCCTATCTAACCCTCTGATTATTTTATATGTTTCAATTAAGTCACCTCTCAACCTTCTTCTCTCTAATGAAAACAGCCTCAAGTCCCTCAGCCTTTCCTCGTAAGACCTTCCCTCTGTACCAGGCAACATCCTCGTAAATCTCCTCTGCACCCTTTCCAAGGCTTCCACATCCTTCTTATAATGCGGTGACCAGAACTGTACACGATACTCCAAGTGCGGCTGCACCAGAGTTTTGTCCAGCTTCACCGTAACCTCTTGGTTCCGGAACTCGATCCCTCTATTAATAAAAACTAAAACACTGTATGCCTTCTTAACAGCCCTGTCAACCTGGGTGGCACCTTTCAAGGATCTGTGTACGTGTACACCGAGATCTCTCTGCTCATTTACACTACTAAGAATCTTACCATTAGCCCTGTACTTTGCCTTCTGGTCACTCCTACCAAAGTGCATCACCTCACACTTGTCTGCATTAAACTCCATTTGTCACCTCTCAGCCCAGCTCTGCAGCTTATCTATGTCTCTCTGTAACCTACATCATCCTTCGTCACTATCCACAACTCCACCGACCTTAGTGTTGTCTGCAAAATTATTAACCCATCCTTCTATGCCCTCATCCAGGTCATTTATAAAAATGACAAACAGCAGCGGACCCAACACCTAACCTTGCGGTACACCACTAGTAACTGGTCTCCAGGATGAACATTTCCCATCAACTACCACCCTCTGTCTTCTTTCAGCAAGCCAATTTCCGATCCAAACTGCTATATCTCCCACAATTCCATTTCTCCGCATTTTGTACAATAGCCTATTGTGGGGAACCTTATCGAAAGCCTTGCTGAAATCCATATACACCACATCAATCGGTTTACTTTCATCTACCTGTTTGGTCACCTTCTCAAAGAACTCAATAAAGTTTGTGAGGCACGACCTTCC
Organism: Stegostoma tigrinum; assembly: GCF_030684315.1. Taxonomy (NCBI): domain Eukaryota; kingdom Metazoa; phylum Chordata; class Chondrichthyes; order Orectolobiformes; family Stegostomatidae; genus Stegostoma; species Stegostoma tigrinum. The sequence goes on from NC_081356.1 coordinate 76,138,472, forward strand.
CTTCACAAAACCGTGCTGACTATCTCTAATCAATTTATTCTTTTCTGGATGATTATAAATCCTATCCCTTATAACCTTTTCCACCACTTTACCAACAACTGAGGTAAGGCTCACTGGTCTATAATTACCAGGGTTGTCTCTACTCCCCTTCTTGAACAGGGGAACCACAGGGGAATCTAGTTCAATCTTCTGCCATTTCCCCATATCCTTGCACACTATCACTGTCCAAATAAGCATCAAATGCCCTCTTGAATGCCTCAACTAAAGCAGCCTCCACAGTATTCATTTGTTTTAAATTCTATGCACATATTTAATTATTCTTGCCTCTTCTCCATTTTATTTTTCTGAGCACTATAACTATGCATCAAGATGAACTTTACCAGCTGATATAAATGTTTTCCTTTTCCTTGAATAATGCTAATGCGACAGTTTTTGCATGCAGTTTCATCAGCTACTCATGCTACAAGTTCTCACCAGCCACTATCTAATCGTGGGAATATCCATTGTTGATACCTTTCAAGCCAAATAACCACAGAAATCATTTTCTGCAGTTAGTTGCATAGCAATATCCGCAGTGATCTTCAAATGCAAAATGTGCCATTAGGCATATCTGATTAAAGCACTTAGCTTCCTTCTATTCATTTCCATTCCATGTTGTTGTTTCTTCGTGGATTTAGTTTTATTGAGCATGTCATTTTTATGAAAATCCAAATCTAATAATCAAAATAGGGCTTCCTCTATAAGGAGAAAAAGCATAGCTATATATTTATACTAAGTGTTGCTTTGAGGTGAATATTGCTATAGTCATATTGACCTTGTGTCGGCCAATTGCCAGAATATAATTGCTGAGCGTGATAGGTGCAATACACACATCATAGCAAAGTACACCAGAAATATTAGATGTTAAGTGGATGATCATATTTGTTTACAGACAGTTTGCCTCCTTCACTTCCTGCATTTACTTGTGGATTGGCTCTTTGTCTAAAATTTGGAATATTCAAACTGGTCTGATGTTTCAGGATTCCAAACTAATGCTAACAGCTGGCCATGATTATTGCAATGCATTATGATGACCAATTTCTCACAAGCCTTTATGCTTTCTCCTGACTCCTGAAAACCAGTCCTAACGAATACTTATTCCAAATCATCTGATTCAAAAATCATTATGATGAAGGCATGGAGGAAACTAACATTTCAAACTGTTTATCTTTTATCCAAGAAAAATTCTTTGTCTAAATTATTGTATATTTTACATCATTGTATATTAACTGTTGTTTCATATTTCAGTCACATGTAGTAGCTTGGGTCAGTCAGTAGCATCCATGCCTTCAAATCAGTAAGTTGTCCCAACACTCAATTCTTTTTTCTTGGTTTTTGCAAAGTTGGTGTAATTCTGTTAGTACAGGATTTCAGTGGTGGATGCTGGCACACTGATAATGTTTAAAAGACACTTAGATAAATACATGAATAGAAAAGGTTTGGAAGGATATGGATCAGGAACAGGCAGGTGGGACTAGTATAGTTTGGGATTATGGTCGGCATGGACTGGTTGGACGAAAGGGTCTTTTTCCATGTTGTGTGACTCTATGACATGCTATGTTCCAATGCAGTTGGCTTGTGAGAGATCAGCCCAACATGATGCATGTGTGCAAATATAAGCTAGAGATCCTTTTCTAAATTTTACATTACAGTTTGAAAATTGCACCTGACATAATTGTATAGAAAAGAGGGATAGTTTTACCGTTTGCTGTATTTACACTCGATCTTGATTATATGTCATCCCTAGAAAATGTCTGCAGTTGAATCAGATTCATTTACAACCTTAACCTTTCATTTCCTACTAAGTTGAGCTTCCAACCACATATTCTCTCCATTGCTAAGATTTTAGCTCATCCAATACTTAATTAGTCTCTCAATCTGCATAATGCCCTGCACATCCACGTCACCACTGAGGCACACTGAGCTTCATCAGTGTTTCGCGTTTAAAATTCAAACTTGTTGAGGCAGATCTTCCAAGTAGCGGCAAACACAATTGGATTGCCACTCTATTTCTTTACTTTTCCGCTCTGTGCTTCTGGCCTGGACCTGAAACATGGAGTATACCAGACCCTTGAACTGCCATATTCCAGGATTTAATGGCCCCCAAAAGCACTTTGGCAAGCTTGGAAATTGTATGAAATGAAAGAATAGGTTGTCAAGTAAGTGGGTGACAGGATAGAATGGAAGCTGCAGGAGGAGTGCGGCATTATGGAAGATGGGTGAAGAAGTAGCACAGCAGGTTGGATGGGTGAAATGATGGGGTTGGAAGGACAATGAAGCAGTAGCATTGCTGATAAGTTGGAATGGACTTGGATTGGGCCAGGGTGGGTCAGGGATTTGGGTTGGGTTGGGCCGTGACAGGGGAACATGTTGGGTCAATAGAGGCAGCACTTGGATGGATCAGGAGGTTTCTACTTGGGGGTTAATATTGATGATGCTGCTTGGCAGACTGTCAGGTCAGTTGGGTCTGTTTGGTCATGAAAGAGTTGGGTCAGGGAAGTCAGTTTGTCGGGTAACCAGTTTGCGGAGTATTGGTAGTGGGAAGTCAGGTCAAGTGAAGTTTAGTAGATTCAGAGGGTGATCAAGACAGTGTTGGGCCTGGAGGCTCGCTTATATCAGTGGAGGGGAAATCAGGGGTTTGTGGACTGTCAGGGATGTCAGTGTAGGTGTTGCTTGGGGGGTGTCAGCAGTGGGTCAGTGGTAATTCAGAGGCTCGATTTCATAATCATCTGAGAGTTAGGGCAGGTTTTAATCTTGACGTTTTTCTTGGTAAATATCTAGACAAGTTAGTTCCAGTTCTCGGAAGTCTCAGATTCTAACACAGAACTGGAGACATTGTCAGAGGATCCCAGATCGGGCACGCCTGATTGCCCAGCAGAAGTTTAAAATGACCAGGGTGATTTCCAGGTAGTCAATATGTCATGACTTTCTAAGGGTTGCTGTGCCATACCTTTATGCGTACATTGTTGCAATCAGGAGACCTGAACCATTGCTTTTTCCTTTGTTGTGCCTTCAAATTTCTGAATCCAGTTCAGTGTGATTCTCCATATCAACCCATCTGCTTGATCAAGCAGCTAATCAGCCTCCTAAGAAGACATTTTTTTATAATTTAATGCCCCTTTTATATCTGCTTGTGACTTTGTGTAGTTTGCAGCTATTTTGCCCCATTAAAATGACAATATAAATTCAGTTTGTCAGCATAGCTTCATCAAGGTGCATTTCTATTCAAAACATGATTAAATGTTTACAAGTTATTTTATGATGCAAATTATCACAACTATAAACTTAATTCATAATGCAAATTTCATAATCAGAAGCAACATTTATTTAATACCTTTAACATAAAATAAAATCCAAGGGCACCTCACAGAAATATTATCAAGCAAAATTTAACACCAAAGACAATAAATGGTATTTTGTTGTTGGCAGGATGTAACAAATGTAAACCCACAGGGGTCTATGCTAGGAACTCAACTTTTTACAATTTTTATCAATGAGTTAGATGAGGGCAGTGAGGTTTGGGTGATTCAATCTGCATGTGGCACAAAAGTTGGTAAAAACATGAGTTGTGAAGAGCAGATGAGGAGATTGCAGAAGCCTAGAGACAGGTTGAGTGGGTATCTGGACAAAACTCAGGCAGATGGAGGGTAACAAAGTGCCATAGAATTGGTACAATGCAGGAGGATGCCACTCCATCCATCAGTTCTGCACCAGCTCCGCAATGCATATTATGACAGTGTCATTAATGTGCCTTTTCACCATTCTGCTTCCATTGAAATAATCAATTAATGCACTTTTTGATACTGCATTGACTATCTCCACCACACTTCAGTAACTTAAGCAAGTTAAAAGTATAATGTGGGAAGATATGAAATTGTTCATGTAGGCAGAGAAGCATAGAAAAGGAGAGTATTACTTTAATAGAAATAGAATGGAGTATTCCAAGGTATTCTCATGCATGGCCCACAGAATGTTAGCATTCAGATACAGCAAAGAATTAAGATGGTTAATGGAATGCTGTCACCCACTAAGAGAGAAATTGATAATTACAGGAAGGATATTATGCTTCAGGACTTACTGCCATCACATTTCAAACACTTTGTACAATTTTTGTCTCTTTATTTAAGGAAGGATGCAAAATACATTACAGGCAGTTTAGAAGAAATGTATAAGATGGATATCTGGAATAAGCAGGTTGTCATTTGAGAAAAATTTGCACAGATTGGATTTGTTTCCACTAGAGTTTATAAGTGTACAGGGTGACTTAATTATAAGGCCATAATGAGCAGGAGCAGAAGGCCATTCAGTCCATCAAGTCTGTTCTGCCATTCAGTTAGATCATGGCTGATCAGATAACCCTCAACTTCACCTCTTTATCTTTTCCCTGTAACTCTGATTCCCTTAATCAGACCACAAGATTGAATTAAATAAGTTCATGAATGGTCTTGCCAATTTGTATATAAAAAGAATGAATCTTCTTGTGGGCCAAGCAGCATCTCAGGACCTTGGCCTGCTGTGTTCATCCAGCCTCACATTTTATTATCTTGGAATTCTCCAGCATCTGCAGTTCCCATTATCTCTGAATCTTCTTGTGGGTTAGTTTACAACTGAAACTCAGTAATGTTTTTTAAACTCTTTTATGAAGCAATAAGGAGAAATTGTTTACTCTCAAAATGTTATGTGATTATGGAACTTACTCCTTCAGTAGGTGGTGAAGGAGCTGCTATTATTTTGGTTTTAAGTTGGAAGCAGACAGATTCTTGAGGCAAATAAATCAACTATTACCAGAGATAGACAAGAATGAGGAATTTGAAATATTAACAGATTGGCAACAATTTTGTGGAATGACAGAACAGACTCATCGAGCTGCTTCTGCTCTGGGTTCATATGTTTGGAGAAAAACTAAGAGAGGTGGCCAAAATTATTCAGCAAAGAGGCAGGTTTTGAGGAGTGACTTAAAGCAGGAGAGACAGATTGAGAGGTTCAATGAAGAAATTCCAGGGTTAATGGTCTAGGCAGATGAAGACACATTCACCACTGTGGAAGGAATTGTAAATCAGGATGCATGAGAATTGGAGATTACTGTAGGAAGGGCAAGGGATGAGGATCCAGAGCAGGGGCTGACTGGGGAGTCAGGGAAGAGTTCAGTTTTGGAGGAGCTTGCAGAGATGGAATTTGAATACAATGATGAAAATTTTAAAATTCAGGGCCAGGAACCTGCTCGATTTGGAACCAATGTAGAGATGATGGATGAATAGGAGTTTTATTATAACCATAACTTCAATACCAGACTTTTAAAAAAACTTCACGTTCTGTTCATTTCATAGGTAAAGTTTCTCTAGCAATTACTGCAGTTTCACTTAACTTTAGTGAAGAGACAACGATATTCTGAGTAGCCGTAGAATCAATCCACCTTCACAGAGGCACTTTTGTGCAGGTGTTCCCATTCCATCTTAAATTGCAGACCATGTTAATCCAGAAAAATAATATATATGACCAATGACCAGGAACTCCTTCCCCTATACATGTAAGAGCTGTACCTTGTTATATTATGGCATTTATTTAATACAAGACCATGCAGAGATGCTGTGTGATCCAAGTAGTTACAAAGTCAGGGAGCACTAAGAGAGCGAGTAAAGACCCTGTGATACAGCCTGGTCTAATACATGAGATGGCTGCCTGATTCAAGATCAGATAGCCTGTAACTTTATGTCAGTTACAGAACATCATGACGTATCATGTTCCAGTCTAAAGATACAGGCTTTGCTTTAAGCCACATCTGGATAGTGAAGTCACTTTAGTCAGACCTCATCACCTCAGGTGACCTCCCACCCACAGCCTCCAAACTCATCGTTCTCCAACCCTGCACCGCCCGTTTCTATCTCCTTCCCAAAATCCACAAACCTGGCTGCCCTGGTTGACCCATTGTCTCCGCCTGCTGCTGCCCCACAAAACTTATCTCCACTTATCTCAACTCCATTTTCTTTCCCTTCGTCCAGTAACTCCCCACCTACATCCGTGACACCACCCATGCTCTCTACCTCCTCCGAAGCTTCCGATTCCCTGGTCTCCAACATCTCATCTTTACCATGGAAGTCCAGTCCCTGTACACTTGCATTCCCCATGCAGATGGCCTAAAGGCCCTCAGTTTCTTTCTGTCCTGCAGGCCCGACCAGTCCCCCTCCACTAACAACCTTATCCACTTATCTGAACACGTCTTCACCCTTAACAACTTCTCCTTCAATTCCTCCCACTTCCTACAGACAAAGGGGGTGGCCATGAGTACCTGCATGGGCCCAAGCTATACCTGCCTCTTTGTAGGATACGTGGAACAATCCCTCTTCCAAAGCCACACTATTCCTATCCGCCACTTCATCCTCCGTTACATTGATGACTGTATCAGCGCCACCTACTGCTCCCACAAGGAGCTCAAACATTTCATCCATTTCACTAACACCTTCCACCCCAACCTTAAGTTCACCTGGACCATCTCTGATACCTCTCTCTCCTTCCTGGACTTCTCTAGTTCCATCTCTGGCAAACACCTGGAAACCGATATCCATTTCAAGCCTACCGACTCCCACAGCTACCTAGAGTACACCTCCTCTCACCTATCTTCCCGCAAGAATGTCATCCCCTATTCCCAATTCCTTAGCCTCAACTGCATCTGCTCCCAAGATGAGACATTCCACTCCCGGATGTCCCAATGCCCTCATTTTTCAAGGACTACAACTTCCCCTCCACAGTGGTCAAAAATGACCTTGACTGATCTCTCGCATTTCTTGCAATTCATCCCTTACACCCCCTCCCCACAATAATAACCAAAACAGAATCCCCCTCATCCTCATGTACCACGCCGCCAACCTCTGGATCCAATGCACCATCCTCCAACACTTCCGCCATCAGCAATCTGCCCTCACTACCAAAGATATTTTTCCCTCCCCACCTTTATCTGCTTTCTGAGAGGACCACTCTTTCCGTGACTCCCTTGTCTGCTCCACACTCCCCACCAGCCCCACCACTTCCAGAACTTTTCGCTGCAACTGCAGGAAGTGCTACACCTGCCCCTACACCTACCCACCTCACCCCCACCCTAGGCCCTGAGAAGACCTTCCACATCAAGCAGATGTTCACCTGCACATCTGCTAATTTGATATACTGCATCCGCTGTTCCAGATGTAGCCTCCTCTACATCGGGAAAACCAAGCGGAGACTTGGGGACCATTTTGTTGAATGCCTATGCTTGGTTTGCACCAAACAACTGCACGTCCCAGTTGTGAACCATTTCAACTCCCCCTCCCACTCCTTGGACAACATGTCCACCCTTGGCCTCCTGCAGTGCCACAACGATGCCAACCGAAGGCAGCCGGAACAGCATCTCACATTTCGCTTGCGAACCCTGCAGCCCAATGGTATCAATGTGGACTTCACAAGCTTCAAAATCTCCTCTCCTTCGGCCACATCCCAAAACCAGCCCAGCTCGTCCCTGCATCCCTAACCTGTACTTCCTCCCACCTTTCCTGTCATCCCACCTCAAGCCCCAACCCCATCTCCTCCCTACTAGCCTCAGCCCACCTCTTTGACCTGTCCGTCCTCCCTGGACCTACCTATCCTCTCCCTAACTCCCCACCTACACTCACCTTTACTGGCTCCAACCCCGCCTCCTTGACCTGTCTGTCTCCTCTCCACCTATATTCTCCTTTATCCCCTTTCTCCCTATTTATTTCAGAATGCCCTTCCCTCCCTCATTTCTGAAGAAGGGTCTAGGCCCGAAACGTCAGCTTTCCGGCTCCTCAGATGCTGTTTGGCCTGCTGTGTTCATCCAGCTCTACACCTTGTTGCCTTAGTCAGTGTGCTCTCTGGATGAATTGTCCACTATTATCAGTAGGCATAGTATGGGTGGAAATTTCCCAGACCCTGAATGACATGGGCAGTGGCAGGACAGGTGGGAAAATATGGCAAGATCAGAACATTGACCCCCTTGATGCTGAAAAAACAATGACCAATTTTGCACCCAAGATTTGAGTGACAACTCAAGAAACTACTTAGTAAGCAAAGAGAGGCAATTTGCGTGGATTTGCATTTGAGTATTGCCTATTCTCACCTTATTATGTGCAGTTTGATATTACCTCACACAATGGTTAAAAACTTGATTACAACAATTCCCAACATAAAATTCTGTGCAGGTAACTGGTGGCTCCTGCTTGCCATTTGCTCCTCTGGATCTCCATGTTTGTGAGCAGTCCACATCACAGCGCACAATCTCTGGCCAGTGGCCTCACACAACCCCATCTATGGACCTTAGCATCAGACATGCACCAGCCTCACGGCAGATATCATCACGGTGCATCTCTGACTCACTTATCTATTTCAAATCTTGATTTTGTAGCAGACCAATGCCTTACATTGTAGTACCACTGCCAGGTCACATTGCACACAGGAACATGTAGCTATCTTGTGAATCAGACCAGGTACAGCTAAGGGCTCTTCATTTGCTTTCTTAGTGCTCTCTCATGCATATTCTTAGATATTTATAGAACACCTGCCTTTCCTTGTCTTGTCTGCCTTACCATTTGGCAAATTGCAACCTCATTCAGAACTTACGGGCTCACAATACTTCTGTTTTAACTTGCCTTTTAGAACAGACACAAAGCCAGGCAGATTGTTATGGTAATAATCAGCGATTAGTCAAATGAGTGGACATGTTGTTATCGTCAGGAGAATTGTCACTCATCAGTCAGGGATGACCTATCAAATCAGTCAGGGGGTGGACAATAGTCAGTTCTAGGGCACTGTTTACTGACAGCCAAGGGCCATCAAGTGCCATGGTAAGTTCTAGTCCTTTTAATTAGTGCAATATAATGTGAGAGGGACACTACATAATAAGATGAGAAATAGAGAATTGTGTGAGATAACTCTCTTGAGCTCTCAAAGCGAAACCCTTTGTTAAATTCCCCGAAATTGACAACTTTTGATTAAACTCAACTGTATTTGTGTGAGTCAATGATATTGTAGCTTTGTGAATAGTTAGTATTGTAAATAAACTTCAAGATATTTGACTCAACATAACTTGTTACATGGGCTAACAGGTATAAAATCACAAATATCACCAAGTATAACAAATATGCATCCAACATTTAACAGACAGACAAACAACACATAGTCATTTTATACTTGCTTAACGACTATTGTATTTGCATGGAATAAATTGAGAGACAGAAAAATTGGTCAAAAGGCCTCCTTTAGCTGTATTGTTTTTGTTACGGAACACACTTCACAATCGGACTGCATATCATTGCACATTTAAAATCATATAGATCACAGTATAATGAAGAAAATGTACAAAGAATAACTTTTCCCAGTTTCCTTTTTGGGTCAAATTTTAAAATCTGCTGCTGTTATGATAATGGATAATACTACCTGCGATTTGTCACTATTCAGAGCAAAAGGCAGTAATATTACCTGGCTCCATTCAAAGTGTCAATGGCTTTGAAATGCTCAATATCTGAGGAAGCTGGTAGACCCGAATGGAGGAATAACCATCAAAAAGTACATAAGATAACAAAGTGTGAGGCTGGATGAACACAGCAGGCCAAGCAGCATCTCAGGAGCACAAAAGCTGACGTTTCGGGCCTAGACCCTTCATCAGAGAGGGGGATGGGGAGATGGTTCTGGAATAAATAGGGAGAGAGGGGGAGGCGGACCGAAGATGGATAGAGGAGAAGAAAGGTGGAGAGGAGAGTATAGGTGGGGAGGTAGGGAGGGGATAGGTCAGTCCAGGGAAGACGGACAGGTCAAGGAGGTGGGATGAGCTCGTCCCCTCCCCCCATTGCATCCCAAAACCAGCCCAGCCTGTCTCTGTTTCCCTAACCTGTTCTCCCTCTCACCCAACCCTTCCTCCCACCTCAAGCCGCACCTCCATTTCCTACCTACCACCTCATCCCGCCTCCTTGACCTGTCCATCTTCCCTGAACTGACCTATCCCCTCCCTACCTCCCCACCTATACTCTCCTCTCCACCTATCTCCTTTACTCTCCATCTTCGGTCCGCCTCCCCCTCTCTCCCTATTTATTCCAGTTCCCTCTCCCCATCCCCTCTCTGATGAAGGGTCTAGGCCCGAAACGTCAGCTTTTGTGCTCCTGAGATACTGCTTGGCCTGCTGTGTTTATCCAGTTCCACACTTTGTTATCTTGGATTCTCCAGCATCTGTAGTTCCCATTATCACATCAAAAAATATGTTTAATTCTTGAATTAACCAATTACATTGTTGTCATTCAAGCCATGTGATAGCTGTTATAACAGACAACCAAAGAGTAAGAGATGCTCTGATCAAAAGCAATCACAACTTTTAAGTTTATTTTTGAAAGATATGAGCATGGAGACATATATTTGGAAAACAAATTCTGCATTAAAAAAAAGCTATATAACGTGTGTTTACACTGTAAATCAGAAGCATGTGGTCTCAAAAAATATTATATTTCTCATTTTAAAATCAGAGCCATCTATAAAGAGAATTTTAAAGAACATGGTAAAAAGTGTTCTTCGAAAGTCAATATAGTATTAACAAACTTATATTTCCTCAGGCAGAACTTGAATAATCTCAACATGCTATGCAATGCATTCAACTTATTCAAATAGTCATTGTACTTAATGAATATGTGATTTATGACTTGCTGAAACGAGTGTTTTAATTGATGTATTTATTGCGAAAAACATGAAGAACCAAAATTTCAATTATAAATGAATTGCTTCCTGTCTATCCAGGAAGTATGGGAGTCTGACATTACACTTATTTGCCAGATTCATGCTCTATATGAGGAAGTGGTATTCCTCTGTTAAAGGTTCTTTGGTCAGATTTATATTTCAGTAGTGGCATGTCGAATTAATTATTTTTTCTTTCAAAACTCAGCAGGATTTTACATTTTGTAACTTAAAAGCAATCACATTACCGCAGCTTCATGTCTCAGAAATTTAAATGCAATACTTAACGATCTTTGATCTCTTTCCAAAAGCTTTTGATTTTAGGCCATAATTTCTTCTGAAATACTATATAGCGACAAAAGTTCAATTCATGGTTCTGTGCTTGATATCAGGTTGAATGTAGGTTCTCTTGCACACAGACTATGAAAGCCTTAGAGGTCAATTTAGAATTATAAGCACTTGAAAGCGTACTTATGATGACTGATGAAACAAGCAGAAAGCCAATATGTAAGTATTCATGACTGAAAAGCATAATCACTTAGGTAGGACAAAATTTCCTGAGCTTTTAACTAGTTACCTATAGCTGCAGATAAGTCAATTTATAACATTGACTCCATTCTGGTGGAATGACTAAGTCAAATGAAAAATTGAGATTAGCAGTACTGTTTTCGCATGAGCAGTTTAATTTCGTAAAGGTCAAATAGTGAGGAAATTTTAAGTAGGAATCTTTTGTTGTCACAATCATTGGGAGTTGACACAATATCTCAATAGTGGGAGTAGACCATATAGCCTGTTGAGCCTGCTCCAATATTTAGTCTGATCATTGTTGATCTGGTTCTTCAACTCCACTTTCCTTCCCATATCCCATTTCTTTGTCATGTGCTTTGAAGCCACCCTATGAGTCTCGTACCATTACTGGTTGGTCAAGGAAAAGGTAAAATCAAAAATAACGTTTCCTCTAAGTTGCACGGCTGCGTTTACAGATGCTCCAATGATCGGCGATCTCATGCAGATACTGATTGTAGCATTATGGTCCAGTCCCAAAAGTCACTGCTGCCCATAGGTCTGTGTAGAGGCAAATAAAATTAAAGGGAACTCTGGTTAAGAATTGTCTTCAGGCTTAGACTTCAAAGTAACACTTTTTAATACCTTGTCATATTAAATGTTGATTTTCATTGCCATCTTAGGTACACTGGGCTCTGATTTAAAGTTACATTCAGTAAGGACTAATCTGTCTTCTTTGTGTGTCCATGTACATGTGCCCTCAATATATCAGCTCTAGTATAGTGTCATTTTCTCCCAGGGTATTCTAACTCCAACCACTGTGTGGTATTTATAACCAGTACTGTACACTTCTGTGACATGATCAGAAATATTCTATGTTTCTAATCAGGATGTCGCTTCTGGATCTTAACAGCTTTACATGATGCACACACCCTTTTGTTCAGAATGATTAAAAATCTATCAGAGCTTTAAAGCATTCAACATTGGGATTTCATAATTCTCTTGTGCCGAGCATTTGAAATCTTATAATGATTGAGATGAAGAAATCACCCCTCATCTCAGTCCCCAATGTTTAGCCTTTAATTTTTTTTATTTAACCAGCCTGTTCAGAGATGACGAAGAGTAATATTTATTTAATATATAAGGCTGTGCCATTTGTCTTCATTTGAGGCGGGTGGGACTTGCACTGGGGTAAGGTAGGGACACTGCACCACAAGAGGGCTGTGTTTGGCCTTTTTGTCCTGAGGCTCTGACCATGTGCTCAATGTCCCAGCATCTACTCTATTAAACCTCCTTCAGAATGTAAACATTTCAATGAGATTGCCTATCATTCTTCTAAACTGCAAAAGAATAGAAACCTTGTTTGCTTAGCTAATTATCATAGGATAGCCCCCTCATCCGAGGAACTAATTTAGTGAACCTCCCTTCTACTGCCTCCAATGCAAACATGCCTTTTCCTAAATGCGGAGGCCAAAATGGTATTGTCTTAACAGAAGTGGTCTCATCAAATCCCTGTACGCTTGTAACAGGGCTTTTTTTTTTACCCTATTCCAATCACTTTGCAATAAGGCTGTGCCATTTGTCTTCTAAATTGCTTGCTGTAACAGCTTGCTAACTTTTTGCTTACTTTGCATGAGCAAACTCAAGTCTCTTTAAATATCAATATTTCCAAGTTGCACACGTTTTAAAAAAATATTCTGTTTTTCTATTTTTTTCCAATGGAAGTTAAAAAAAACTTCCCTACATTATAATCCATTTGACATCTAATTGCCCACTCATTTATCCTGTCTAGAATGCTTTGCAGCCCGTTTCCTCCCACAGCTCTGAGAGTAATAATGTTTTAATGTCAGCCTATTGTAGTTCACTGATGGTTTATTTGATCATCACACTGACAAAAGCATAACTAAATTATTAAATTCAGTAAAATCCCTGGATTAATTACTGCTGCATGTTTTGTTAACCAGAACAGCAGTAAGTGCTACAACTGTTCTCAGAGTTTCTGCACATGACCGCTATATAGTCATTCAGTCAAAGAGATGTACAGCACAGATGTACAGCCCTTCAGTTCAACTCATCAACCAGTAGTCCCAATCTTTCCTAATCCCATTTGCCAGTATTCAGCCCATATTCCTCTAAATCTTTCCTATTCGCATACCCATCCAGATGTCTTATAAATGTCATAATTGTACCTGCCTCCACTACTTCCTCTGGCAGCTTGCACTATACACACAGTATCCTCTGCTTGAAAAAGTTACCCCTCGGGCCCATTTTAAATCTTTCATCGCTCATCTTAAACCTACGTCATCTAGTTTTGGGCTCACCCACCCGAGGAAATAGATCTTGACTATTCATCCTGTCCATGCTCATCATGGTTTTTAAACTTCTGTAAGGTCACCCCTCAGCCTTGGACACTGCAGGGAAAATGGCTGCAAACTATTCAGCCTCACAGAGTCATACAACATACAACAGGCTGTTCAGTCCATCAAGTCTGTGCTGGTTTATCTACATTTTCCACTTTCCAGCCCCTGGCCCATAGCCTTCAATATTGTGAAGCTTCCAGTGCTCTTCCACACACTTTTTAAAGGTTATGAGCTTTTCTGCCTCTGCTACCCTGCCAGGCAGTGCACTCCAGATTCCACCACCGTCTGGGTGAAAACATTTTTCCTCAAATCCTCTGGAAACCTTCTGCCTTTCACCTTAAAATTTTAGCCCTTGCCATTGACTCTTCAACAAAGGGAAGAAGCTGCTTCCTGAGCTGCCTTCCCATGTCCCTCATAACCATACACGCAAATAGGTGATAAGGTGATGAACGGGGAAACCATTGAGGTCATTAGACTAATATTTCTTCTGAATACAGGAATTTAATGGAAGTAAAACATATTTAAACTATATGCTAGTCCTTTATTGAATAATCAAAGTTAAATCTTCACATGTTATGAGAAAACTTCCACTTTTGGGTCAGATAAATAATTTGTCGCAGCACCACTGATGGGAGGTGCACAGGGTGTAGAGTGAGTGGAATCAGCAGATTTTTTTTTAAACTGGCTACATATAGAGCTGTACTCATTTTCACCCAAGTTGCTACATCCCCTCAGCTATGGCTGTGATTATCCCCCTCTGTGATGATAAAACAGAACACCATCATTCATTTACAGTGTTTTTTTTTCTACAGACTAGGTACCCAACAACCAGAAGTCAGAGTTATGGTGTTTCTGCACAGTATCTTGGGGGCCAGTATAGTTTATGAATGCCAGAAGTAATGCATACTTAAATTCTCCTACATTTTGCCGTAACTGATCAGATTCTTTACTGGTTAAGCAGATACTTCATCAGCAGACATTCAGATTCTCCCGCCTTGAATAAGAAAGCATTCACTGTGGAAGTCATCAGAGTCCTCCTGCGGTCCCCACTAACACAGATGTGAGTCTTTAGATTAATCCATTCGCTCTGTGATATCAAGAAATATCTGATTGCATTGGATGCAGTAAAGTATAGCTGTGACAAACTCCCTCTAGACTTCTACAGCTGGCTGCATCCTTATCCAAACTGATCTAATACAACTTCAACAGTACCATCTGTCTGACAACATGAAAAAGTTCCCTAGCATAACCTGTACACAAAAATAAGGACAAATTTAACTCAGGCAGTTAGCACAACATCAGTCAATACTGTGTCTTTTTATTTTACTGTACTTTTGATTATGGGCTTAGATGAGAAAACTATTTAAAATAAAGATTGTTGCATGTTTTGAAAGTATGTGTCCTAGCACCCATCATAAGCATTGTTTACACAGTTTTGTTTGTTTAGAAGTGTAGTTTGCTGATGAGCTGGATCCAAGGGATATGCACAAATGGAAATTCAGTCAGCAGCAAGTTGCTGATTGGTCTATAGACTAGTAAATTTGTTGATGACAACACCCTTTTGCCTTGTCAACATCATGTGACTGGTTGCCAGGTAGCTGAACAGATTGGAGCTGCAAACAACATAGTGATAAGTCAACGTATCACCATTATTGCAGTAAAAACTGTTTTAAACCTAAAGAAAAACACTTTTTTACTTTCACAGGTGCTGTAACCTGTGACTTTTAATTAGTATGTTAGAGAGCTTTTCTAATGTGAACTAATCACTGTGCCTCCTGCAAACCAGTCACAGTATCTGTAAAAGGAAGACCATGAAATAGCATTCTGACCAGCACAACAACCATCTTAACAGATTGGTCAGTAAATTTTGTTATTGTTACATTGGCCCAACAGGGGCTGTTTAGCCTGTTAAAGTCTTTTTCAGAGAAGAGTCCAAAGGGAGACTGACAAAAGCACAAAATCTCAGTCATTCACTGGTTATAATTGTAGGTGTAGATACAACATGGCCTTAGTTCAAACATGAACAAAAGAGTTGTATTGCTGTGGTGAGGTGCAAGTCACTGCTGTTGCTCTCAAGGCAGCATTTAGCCAAGTATTTCATCCAGAAAGCCTGGAAGAAATGAAAATCAGCAGCGTCACAACTCCCTCAGTATGGGTCCCAGACCTAATCATATACAGCTACTTCATCAATGACCTTTATTCTATCATTAGGCTACACATGGGGATGTTTGCCAAGGAGCTCACAGTGTTCAGTATCATTCCTGACTGCGCAGCTGCTGAATAGTCTATGCCAACATGCAGTCAGGCTGGGGTGGATATATGCCACACAAATGTAGGCAATAATAACCTGAAGCAAGAGGGTATCTAACCATCTCCCCTTGACATTTATCATTATTATTGCTGAATCCTCCTGTTAACCAAATTCTGGATGTTACTATTGACCAGAAACTAAACTGAATCATCCGTATAAATAGAATAGTTACATGAGTAGGACAGATGCTGGAAATTCTGAGGTGAGTAATTTACCTCCTTACTTTCCTAAGCCGACCTACAAGATGCAATCAGGAGTGTAATGGAATACTCCCAGTTTTTCTGATTGTGTGCAACTCCAGCAGAATTTAAGACGCTTAATAGCTTCAAAAGCAAAGCAGCCATTTGGTTACTACATCTCATTAAATACTTCCCCCACCACCAGCACAATGGCTATAGTGTCTGCCATCTACAAGATGCACCACAGAACTTGTCAAGGGTATTTTTCCAAACCTGCAGTTATCTAGAAGGACATGGGCAAATGATACATGGGACAAACAACTAAATTCACCTCCAAATAACATGTCACCCTGTCCTGGAACTGTATCACCATTCATGCACAGTTGATAAGTCAAAATCCTGAATGTCCTCCCTAATAGCATTGTGAGTGTATCTCCACAACATGGAATGCAAAGTTTGCAAAAGGTGGTTCACCATCACATGCTCAGAACAACCTTGGGGGTGGGAGGGAGGGTTGATGGGTGATAAATGGGGTGGCACAGTGACGCAGTGGTTAACACTGCTGCCTCACAGCACCAGGTACCCGGCTTCAATTCCAGCCTTGAGAGACTGTCTCTGTGTGCACATTCTCCCCGTGTCTGCGTGGGTTTCCTCCAGGTGCTCTGGTTTCATCCCACAGTCGAAAACATGCACAGGCCAGGTGGATTGGCCATACTAAATTGCTCATAGTGCTCAGGGATGTGTAGATTCAGTGGGATGCTCTGAGGGTCGGTATGGACTTGTTGGGCCGAAGGGCTTGTTTCCACACTGTTGGGAATCTATGATTCTGTGATGATTCTGTGATTCTAAGAAATGCAGGTCTTGACACAATGGTCGCATTCCTAACAAATAGAAAAAACTGGCTTGATTTCTGTCCTTGCATAATATCTACATTTGCTCTTTCCAGCTTAAGTCACTGTTTAATGATCACCAGCAGCAACTCAGCCAGTTAGCACAGAATCTTACAGGATTCAGTGCAAACATGAGTGATGGTTAGATTTGTCACAGTATCAGATTAAAGTCTAACAAGACCTATCTTGATAACTGGAGCATCTCATTACAACTTTAAGGCTTTTGCTAAATGACAAAGTAAATTTCTCTTCAGGCAGTTGTGAATTGCCAATTAAGGGACATCGGACCCAAAATACCAACTCTGATTTTTCTTCACAGATGCTGCCAGACCTGCTGAACTTTTCCAGCAACTTCTGTTTTTATAAGGGTAACTATAATTTGTTAAATGTCTTATTGACAGCTTAATTTGCCTCATTAATATTCAGGTTCCCATCTCAACAGACATCCCTCCAAGATCTATATCAAGAAGTCTGAACATTAAAATTAGAGAGGGAATCCTGTCATTCCCACTGGTGGAGCAAAAGTAGAACATTTGAACTGTTGAGGTGCTCCACCATTCAATAGGACCATGAATGAGCTACTGGTCTTGCAAATTACACCTGATAACCCTTATTCCTCCACCTAACAAGAATTTTTATCCACTTCAGTGTTAAAGGCTCAAATGAACTGCCTCTACCACCATATGGTTCCAAAACTGCAAAACGATCTTCGAGAAAACATTTCTTCTCATTCTGTCCTCTAATTTTCATACAGTGTCCCTTAGTTCAGGACTGGCTTACTGGTGGAAACATCTTTCCATATTCACCTTGTTAAGACTCTTCAGGTTATTATACACTTTAATCAAGCACTGCTCATATCTCTTGGTTCCAGTGGAAACCAGTCTATCAAACCGACCCTTATTAGAAAACCCACCGACTCAAGGTATCAGCCTTGTTAACTTTGTCTGCTCTGCCTCCAATGAATTTATATCCCTTTTTGCTCCTTCTGTCTTCCTTATATCCTTTCAGGGTGATCTGTTTATGAACTCCAGGGTTCTTTTAGCCAAAGCCTATAACTTGATCCAAAAATGATTCGATGTAGAATTCTCCCTCCCCGGATCCCATCTCCATGGCAATGTGAGTCACATGGGCCTGGTATCTGATTAGGATGCTAGTTCGCTATCCTTCCATGTAACCTCAGTGCATCTTGGAATTATAGTTTAAGGTATAGGCACTTACAAGCCCTGAAATTACGAACATGTTTGTGTAAGTTGGAAACTAATTGTCTATACCCCATCTGCATAATTAGGGTCATCATTGTGAATATTGTGCAAGGTGTGCAACCCTTTTCCCAATATAATAACTTTGGCAATCTTCACCTTTAACAACTGCTACTTGAGCTTGTGAGAGACAAAATTGAAAAAATAGCACATGATGCCCTTAACTCTTTCATTTTATCTTAAATTAATAGAGACATCCTGAAACATAGCAATATTAAAAACTTCTTATTTGGAACAAAACATAAAGCCAGTATTTTGATGACATTGATTAAGACATAAATATTGATAAATTGTGCTTTGGCATTTTCTACATCCATCTGAGAAGGTAGTGTTGGCCTTTGTTCGGTATTTTGTGTGAAATGTAGCACCTCTGACAATGCACATCCGAAATACCTATATTATATACTAGAGCCGTTGAAGTGTTGGTTCAGTCTCTGAAGCAAGGTTGGAGTAAGGCTTCATCATATAGACAGTACAATCCCAGGTTCATGTCCCTGCTTGTGATACATTTATTTATCTCAGCTTGGGTAGTGAAATATTAAACAAAACTGAATAACATGGACCGAGAAGATAAATAATCGGCTTAATTCTTATGTTATTTGGCCAAGGGCAAGTTATGTGGAATTTTCTAGAGGGATTTTTGCCTCAAAGCCTAGCAAGATTTCTGACTCTACATTACCAAATTCACTTCATTAACTCTTTACAGATCCCACTACCCCCCACAGCATTACTCACGTCCAATTCTATCCTGATCTTACCATGGGCCATTCCAGGAGCAATTTGTCACTCACCGGGCATTTGCTGAAATTACAGCGTCTTGGCACTTGTGCCATGTTCAAGAGGCCTCTGTGCACCCGGCCGAGCATTGACATTCCAAAGCTTGCTGCTCAGTCAAGGACAACATGTAAATATATTGGAGAAGGAGAAAATGGCATCACAATTCTGACCGGGACGTGGAGGTCCTGGTCATTGGTGGGAGTGGGTTCCTGACTGAAAAAGCAAGGGGTCCAAGTCACTAGAGCCCAGCAGCCTGGTCCTACATCACCACAGATCCCCAGAACATTTAACAGAAATTACTGAGAAACTCAGCAGGTCTGGCAGCATCTATCTAAAAAATGCAATGTTAAAATGTTGAGCCTGGTGACTCTTGATCAGAACTCCCCAGAACGTGACTTGGGTCTTGGAATTAATAGTCTAGTGATAATACCTTAAGGCCATCATGTCCATTATGATGACAATGATTATTTTTCATAAATACTATGCAGTTGCAAAGTTCTTTAGATTACACTGTGGCTGTGAAAGGCTCTATATGACTGCAAGCTCTCTCTCTATCTCCCATAGTTACACAATTGACCATGAGCTGAGAACTCTTCTGCTAAATGAAGGGTCTAGGCCTGAAACGTCATCTTTTGTGCTCCCAAGATGATGTTTGGCCTGCTGTGTTCATCCAGCTCCACACCTTATTATCTCGGATTCTCCAGCATCTGCAGTTCCCATTATCACTGGTGACAATTCTCATGATGGGTTTGACAGTGCCTTACAAAACATAGGCAACATCACAGGGGAATGCATCCTCATAATCCCCATTCACCTTCTGTCAGCAGCTTGCCAGATTTAACTCTGGCCGCCCCACAGTGGTAATATACTGGAAGTGACCACAATATAGTAAAAGTTGAATATAAAGCCTCACACTCAAGAGGTCTGATTGACCAACAGCTCTTGTAGTCCCAGCTATGCCAATAAGCAAGTGGTGGCCACTTGCCAGACCACAGGCAGTCCCAAGAAGAGGCAAGATATCTCCCTGCCTAAAGATAAGTCCAGGGATTTTAGTCAGAAAGAAATCAAAAACGCTAGCTGGGTGGGGAGCAGAACACCCAGCTAGCTCGGATGCCAAGATGGGAGGCACCAAACGGGGTCATAATATTTTGGGGACTGGCAGTACCTTTGTTTGGTACAGGGGAATAGAATGTTGATATCCCCTTTGTTTCCTGCCTTTCAATCCCTGTTCTCAAAGATGAAAGTTACCTACCACACATCTGCCCTCCTTTTCTATACCTATTATTGTGATGGAGGTAAAATGAGTTCCTGAAGTGACCATTAAGTAGTAACGTAAGGGTCTCAATAAGCTTAAGGGCAGGAGATTCAGCTGACATCTTACCCACTATTGTAAGATGTGGGGCAGCAAGGGTGGTGTGCAGGAATGTGTTGATTGCTCATACAATTTATTTTATGTGATCTCCCCACCATCAAATATATCGACAGTAATTCATAAAATTCAACCAACTGAGTCTTTTACTCTCATTGAATCTGGTGGGAACAGGCTCAGTTTGATAAACTCTCCCACAAAAGCACACAAATGGTAAAAGTAATATGTGCTTTATGCAAATTAGCTGAGTTGCTAAAAGTCACATCCTGAAAGTAAATGGATATGATTTCATAAGTTTTCACTGGGATATAAGCTATACAACTCCTCTCATAATACATGTACATGTCATGACAAATAAAAGGATATTAAAGAAATATTGAGGACTGGATTCTGTCTGGAAGTAGCAGAAAATCATATTTTGGAACAATTTCATTTAAGATCTATTACTGTTGCTTTCATATTTGATACCCAGTAAAGTTCTTTGCTTTGATTAGAAACTACAGCCATCAAGCATACAATAAAACCATTGTTGAACACACACTGGCCCATTCTTGAGAGAATGCAGTCAAAATATCAGCATCAAATGAGATCTGAAGCTGTTATTGCTATGTTTTAGAAATAGTCCAGGAAATGTTCCCATGTTCACTGTCAAATTTTGTTTCCAATTATTTAAAAGAAATGAATTTCTACTAACTGGAAGTAGTTATGAACTGAATGCTTTCACATTTCAAAACTAGTTAGATTTAATGAAGCGTACTTGAAGATGAGAGTATCCAAACAAAATCCAAAACTATAACCTTCTTTTCATAAAATAACTGATTCAAATTCTGCCCAAATGGTGCAGATCCAAATTGAAATTAAATTGCTGGTATTTATACTTGATTGCCTTTGAATCAGAGGAATATGTCAAGCCGTATCATATTACCAGTCCGTTCAGGGTAAAATTTGGTGAGAAAACAGCCCTTCTACTATTTACAGCGGGACGAAACTTAACCATTTTCTGTCTAAGTTGCCAGAAACAGCTTTTGCATTGGTCTCCAAAGTTATTCAAAATAGGGGGATGGATTTTACCAGACCTCTGGAGATGGACTCCAAAAATGACAATGAAAGACAGCAGGATGGAAGACCCATACACAAGGGGTATGACAGTGGTCAGGACCTCTGACAGTAGTGTGCGATCTGTTGACAGGAAGTGGGCAGCCTCCTACTTTAACTCATTAACTAGTCTCTCAGTGAGGACTGAGAACCAGTGAGAGCCACTTCTCACTAAACCCCCATCTTCTGGCATCTGGAAGGCCGACTCCTGTGTGCTAAGGCCACCACACACTGTCAATTCTGCGAGAGCATATGCTTCTTCAATGCAAATTGGCTTTAACGCGATTGAAGAATTTAGACTGCTATTAGTAGAATGAGAACTTTCGTTGCTCTTATCGGCTATAACATGATCCCGGTCCCATTAGTTTAAATGACATTGCTAATGCACAATGTTCTTATAACATGAGATCGCCTTTGAACGGGACTACACATTATATAATATACATTCTATATTATACACATATACACATTATATGTCCATTTTGATAGCCTTCCAGTAGGTTCACGTGTGTGTGTTTGTGTGCATTTGTTCATGCATGTATGTTTACGTGCATGCGTGCATGTGAGCATGTATATGTGCATGTATGTGTATGTGTGTGTGTGTGTACATGTGTGTTTGTGTTTATGTGCGTTTGTGTGTGTGTACGTGTGTGATTGTACACATGTGTTTGCGCGTATGTGTGTGTTTGTGTGTCTGCTTGTATGTGTGTGTACAGGTGTGTTTGTGTTTGAGTGTGTATGTGTGGGGGGTGTGTGTGTGTGTACATGTGTGTTTGTGTTTATGTGTGTTTGTGTGTGTACGTACGTGTGTGTTTGTGTGTGCGTATGTGTGTGTTTGTGTGTGTGTGCTTGTACATGTGTGTGCAGGTGTGTTTGTGTGTGTGTGGTTGTGCGTGTGCTTGTATGTGTGTGTGTGTACATGTGTGTTTGTGTTTGAGTGTGTGTGTTTGTGTGTGTGTACGTGTGTGTTTGTACATGTGTGTTTGTGTGTGTGCACACATGTAAATGTATGTGAGTGTGCAGTCTGTCGCTAAGTGTGTGTGGTCTATGCGTTGGGCAAGTTCTCTATTTTTAGCTATTCCATGGCCTATTTACAGGCCTTCAGGATTTGAGTGAAGATTTGCATCTCAGGTGCTGGTTGTAGATGTTGGTGTGTTCGTTGTGCTGGGAGGTTTGATAGCAGACATTTCGCTCCCCTTACAAGGTGACACCCTCAGTGCTGTAGAACCTCCTGTAAAGTGCCATTGTCCTATGCTGGTCCTAATTTATACGGTCTGGTTTTTACTGCTTCATGAAGGTGTCAGTTCCAGCTGTGCATTGTAAAGATCAGGCCTAATTCAATGTGTTTGTTGATGGAGTCCGCGGATGAATGTCAAGCATCCAAGAATTCCCTGGCTGTCCTCTATTTGGCTTGTCCAATGACAGTACCATTGTCCCAGTTGAAAGTGTGGTTTTTCTCATCTGTGTGTATTGAAACCAAGGACATCTGGTTGTGTTGTTGAGTTGTTGGCTGGTGTTCATACATGCAGGTTGCTAGTTGTCAGCCTGTTTGCCCCAAGTATGGTTTTGTACAGTTACCGCATAGCATCTTGTAAACCACATTCGTCCCGTCGATGGTATCTATTGGGTCTTTAACCCTGGTCAGTTGCTGTTTTAGTGTAGTTGATGGTTTGTGTGTGGTCATGATTCCTAGTGTTCTGAGTAGTCTGGCTGCCAGTTCTTTTATATATGGCATGGTGGGTTATTGTTTTAGGTTGTGTTGTCTGTTGGTTAGATATCTGTGGATGAAGTTGCGGGCGTATCCATTCCTGGTAAAGACCATGTCCTCTTAAACTATCGCAGAAATCAACCCAATTCACGCAAGACGAGCTGTGTTTGGACCCTGTTCAAAAGGGCCGTAACACACTGCAGCCCTGATCTGCAGAAGGAAGAAGAAGAACATCTCTACAAGGTCTTTGCCAGGAATGGATACCCCCGCAGCTACATCCACAGATATCTAACCAACAGACAACACAACCAGGACACACCAAAACCTAAAACAATAACCCACCATGCCATATATAAAAGAACTGGCAGCCAGACTACTCAGACCACTAGGAATCATGACCACACACAAACCATCAACTACACTAAAACAGCAGCTGACCAGGGTTAAAGACCCAATAGATACCATCGACAGGGCGAATGTGGTTTACAAGATACTATGCGGTAACTGTACAAAACCATACTTGGGACAAACAGGCTGACAACTAGCAACCTGCATGTATGAACACCAGCCAGCAACTCAACAACACAACCAGATGTTCTTGGTTTCAATACACACAGATGAGAAAAACCACACTTTCAACTGGGACAATGGTACTGTCATTGGACAAGCCAAATAGAGGACAGCCAGGGAATTCTTGGATGCTTGACATTCATCCGCGGACTCCATCAACAAACACATTGAATTAGGCCTGATATGCCAACCTTTACAACACACAGCAGGAACCAGCACCTACAGGAAGCAGCAAAAACCAGACCGTATAAATTAGGACCAGCATAGGACAACAGCACTTCGCAGGAGGCTCCACAGCACTGAGGGTGTCACCTTGTAAAGGGAACAAAATGTCTGCTATCAAACCTCCCAGCTCGGCGAACACACTAATACCTAATAAGTACAGGCCCTTTGCTGGCAATGATTGCCTGCATCTCGAGCGCTGCCCCTGTGGCTGGGGTTTACCTGCTTTGTCCTTACATGATAAATAAGAAAAAAGTGACTTGGCCTTTTCGGGTGTCTCAGCATGGAGAGTGCCTCTTCTGCTTCCTGCTATCTCAAAAGCAGCTCCTTCTCTTGGTGGCATTGAGGAGGCAGCTGAAGGTCGACTCATTCTGGCCAGCAGCTCTAGCAGGCTGACTGCTGGCCTCAGTATGACAGCAGTCTGACTTTGGCCTCTTAATTGAATGCTGCTGGCAAAATTCTGCCCACGATCCCACCTTCCACCTGTGCAGGGTCACGTCCCACTTTCAGTCTTGACAAAGGGCCAACTTAGCCTTGCCATGGTTTCAGTAATTCATGTGCATTTTAAGTTGTAAACTGCAACAGCACCTCTTTCAAACTGTCCTGGATGTACTGTAGCCTCTGACATTAAAGCATGAGGTTCATTCTCCTTTATGTTTTACTCTTAATGTGTTCACATAAAATTTGTATATGCTGTCTAACACCATTATTAACCTGTTTATTTAAATAATATCATCACTGTAATGCCCAAAGGACATTTACGTAAAAATGTTAATCGGTTTGCTATCCAAAAGAATATTAAATTCCATCTGGTTATGTTGTGCTCTTTCACAGAGTAGCCACATTAAATACCTTTGTCAGAATATACCGTTTATTGGAGCCATCACAATAACATAACTGCATAATACAAATAAGTGCACTTGTGAAAAAATGTACTGATCAACTTCAGATGGATATTATATTAAATTTCAACTTTGTCAGTGGGTGACAAATGTGATATGTTATGAACTGATATAGGCAGTGACACAAAGCTGAGATTGGATATACATTTTAGAAAGCTTGTGAGACAGAGCCCACTGGTAAGTTTTTATCAAACTGATTAGTTTTTGGGCAAAGATGAAGGGAACTGCAGATGCAGGAGAATCCAAGATAACAAGGTGTGGGGCTGGATGAACACAGCAGGCCAAGCAACATCTTAGGAGCACAAAAGTTGAAGTTTCGGGCCTAGACCCTTCATCAGAATTCTGATGGTAGTGGAGGCAGGTACAATTACAGCACTTAAAACAGTATATGGATGGGTGTATGAATGGGAAAGGTTTCGAGGGATATAGACCAAATGCTGGCAAATGGGAATATATCAGTTTAGGGTATCTGGTTGGCATGGACAAGTTGGACCAAAGGGTCTGTTTCCTTGCTGTATAGCTCCGTGACTATGACTTTATAAGGTAGCAATGAAAGAATGGGAACAAGCAAGCACAAACACACATATACACACAGACAAAAATGTACAATCACTCAATCACGCACACACAAACACAGATATAAATACATGCACACACACAAACATGTACAGAATTTGAATGAACAGGAAGTATTTAACTGGCATTCATGAGACAGTTCAATGTTTGAAGTAAAAAAAAAGAAAAAGTGTTATGATCAATACATAATTTCGAGATCCTTGATGAGTTACCTGCTATAGAATAGGGCATTTATAAATCTTTACATACTTAATTTGACAGAATCTACATATTTCTGCACAACTAACTGCAATATGCATTTAATTTTTTTTTGCCTTTCAACTCTCCAAGTCATTAGTCAGTGTCATCTGAAGTACTTGGCTGCTTTAAGATTAAAATTATTCTGGATCCATAATTCTGTCCATAATTGTAAATTGTACGTAGTTATACTAGAAATGCCAGAGTGCAGACATTATTTGCTTTATATATTTCACAATAGAGTCGCCACAAAGAGCAATTTCTAAGCAGGACCATGTCTAGTCATTTGCTAAAGGGCAGAATTACTACACTGAATAGTGATTGATCTTCTGGAATGGTTTTTCTTTTGCCTTTTGATAACTACTAAGTCTTCTTTAGATGAAATGTTTATTCAAGTTACTGCCTTAGGGTCGAAGTGTATCAGAATCCAGCCATACTTAACCATTTGCTGCGTTAAACTATTGTTCACACTAGAGAGGGGATTCTGGAATGGTTTTGTCCAGTAGAGGACTCTGATTTTTTTTTGTTTGCCTTCTTTAACTTTCAGTTCACATCTGCCCTTGGAGATCTCATCATTCATATGGACGATCAGCATATAAGGCACTTCTATTTCAGTATCCTAAACATATGTGAAAATGTATAATGTGTCCACTTTTGAAAATCTTTAGTACATTATGCATTGTTTGTTTTACAGGTTGTTTGTGAGAGGGAAAATGATTTGAAGGCATTACTGTGAAATAAACAAAGAGATGTTAGTGTCATGAGAATTTTATTTAATGACTACAAGCATTAGGTGAAACAGGTAGCAAATAAAAATAACTGTCATTGGCATTTAATGGGCCCTGCCACTGTTAGTTGTGCTACAGGATGGCTATCTCTCTGTTTCTATTGCCCACCAATGGTCCTTTCCCATTGCAAATTCCTATTAACCTTCTCTGTCATTGGGAAGTATCCAGACAAACTGGAAACATTGGCCCAAAGGTTCTGATGTACGAATTATCAGAGAACTAATGTCCCACACAGAATGTATTTCGGGACTCCATAGAAGTCTTGAAGCATTGGAAATTGCCCAAGAATTTTAAACCTCCAATGGATAATTCTCCTGCTCCCTGGAATCCTCTGCAAAAGCCTTTGACTCTCAAGTTAGAATCAGAGGCTTTGGATATTTCCAGCATACTTACTGGATAATTACCCTGGTGTTGGAAGAAAATAAATCCTAGTCTAACTCCTAAATAACTACAGAACTGACCTCACAAACATTCACATTACACTGACCCCTACCCCCTTCACCTTGAACTCCCATTCAACATGCCCAACTCCTCCCTCAGCACTTTCTGACAACTCCCTGACCAGCTAACTATCATCCTGAGCTGAGCTGATCAGTCCCACTCACAGCCTTCTGACCCAAGATTAGTGGTTGAAGGTGGGGGATTGGTTTGAGAGCATGGTTGCTGAAGCATATCATATCCTACCCTTATTAATTGCAACATTGAGTAGAAGAGGAGGGAGGTAATGTTGAACTTGTAAAGTACACTAGTTTGACTGAGCTAGAATATTGAAAGCAGAAAATAACTTTGGGTGCTGCACTTTAGAAAGAACCTGACAGCATTAGAGAGAGTGGAGGAAAGATTCTTCAGATTGTTCCCAGAAATAGAGACACCGGTGATGAAGATAACTTGGAGAGATTGAAATGGCGTAACTATTCCCTTGTCCTACTCTTGTCTGACTCAGTGCACCTCTAATATTAGTGCCACTGCCTTCTTTTCACTTCACACACAAGATAGCTGCTGATGCATCTAACAGTTTTATGTTTTCTAAAATCAGAATCCCTGTAGTGTGGAAGCAGGGCATTCAGCCCATCAAGTCCACTCTGGCCTTCCAACAAGCATGCCACCCACCCTATCCCTATATTTCACATGGCTAATCCACATAACCTACACATCCATAGACAACCTGGGCAATATGGCAAGATCAATCCATCAAACCTGAGCATCTATAGACCGTGGGAGAAGACCAAAGCACCGGGTGGAAACCCATGCAGGCACAGGGAGAATGTGCAAACTTCACACTGACAGTTGCCTAAGCCCTAGTACCTGGCACCATAAGGTAGCAGTGCTAACCACTGAGCCACCACACTGCCTCTGTATCAACTATTCACTATTAACATAATACCTCTGATAAAGCTTGACGTCAGCTTCTATATATATGTTGATAATCTTCAGTATTCCTCAGTGTTGCTTTTAGATTATGGGCTCACCTTACTCTGCTTTACTTATCTCGTCTCTTGTATAGAATGTTGGTTTTTAAAGGTTCATATTTGGGGGTGGCATTATACTTAAACCGAACGGATGGTACCATAAGGACTAGGCTTGGGAAAGACCACACATCTTAGGATTTCAAGGAAGGTAGACCTGTTATCCTAAATTTCTTCATTGTCTTAGTAACAATGTGAAACATTTAATTTTTCCTGAGCCTGATTGCTATCATATAATAAATTTAAAATTGATTAATTCAAGGTCTCATTTCATTAAGACTTACTACCGGGTTTCCTCAACCATCGTAAACCAACTCAGTCAAGGAAAGGGATGGTGGCAACTCCAACCATAAGCTGGTAATGTTTGGCTTAATACATTTCAAGATGTACAACATCTTCTGGCACACAGCCTCCACTTCATTTCCATAGTACTTTTCACACCATCTTCTCCATTGATGCTAGCCTCTCATGTCTGCCTGCTCCCTCTACTCAATTGCCTTCAGTGCTGGGGATTCCTCGGTTGGAGAAGAAGGTGGACATTTCGGAGGCTCCTTGTTGAAATTGGCCTCATCTGAACATATGCGACGGAGACGGACGAACTGAGAGAATGGGATGGAGTCTTTACAGGAAGTGGGGTGTAAGGATGTGCAGTCCAGGTAGCTGTGAGAGTCAGTGGGTTTGTAATGGATATTAGGTGCCAGTCTATCCCTAGAAATGGAAACAGAAATGTTGAGGAAGGGAAAGGAGGAGTCAGAGATAGACCAGGTGAAAGTGAGGGCAGGGCGGAAATTAGAGGCCAAATTGATTAACTTGCCAGCTCCGGACAAGAGAGCAAAGCAGCACCGATGATATCATCGATATCTTGGAGAAAGAGCTATGGGTGGGGGCAGGAATAGGACTGGAACATGGAATGTTCCACGTACCCCACAAAGATACAGGCATAACTGGGGTCCATGTGGGTACCGGAGTTAATGGGAACTACAGATGCTGGAAAATCCAAGAAAACAAAATGTGAAGCTGGATGAACACAGCAGGCCAAACAGCATCTCAGGAGCACAAAAGCTGACGTTTCAGGCCTAGACCCTTCATCAGAGAAGGGGCCGAAGAGAGGGTTCTGAAATAAATAGGGAGAGAGGGGGAGGTGGACCGAAGATGGATAGAGGAGAAGATAGGTGGAGAGGAAATATAGGTGTGGAGGTGGCGTGGGGATAGGTCAGACCGGGGAGGGCGGGCAGGTCAAGGAGGCGGGATGAGGTTAGTAGGTAGGAAATGGAGGTGCGGCTTGAGGTGGGAGGAGGGGATAGGTGAGAGGAAGAATAGGTTAGGGAGGCGGGGACGAGCTGGGCTGGTTTTGTGATGCAGTGGGGGGAGGGGACGAGCTGAGCTGGTTTTGGGATGCGGTGGGGGAAGGGGAGATTTTGAAGCTTGTGAAGTCCACATTGATACCATTGGCCTGCAGGGTTCCCAAGCGAAGTATGAGTTACTGTTCCCGCAACCTTCGGGTAGCATCATTGTGGCCCTGCAGGAGGCCTATGATGACCATGTCGTCTAAGGAATGGGAGGGGGAGTTAAAATGGTTCACGACTGGGAGGTGCAGCTGTTTATTGCGAACCGAGAAGGGGTGTTCTGCAAAGCGGTCCCCAAGCCTCCGCTTGGTTTCCCCAATGTAGAGGAAGTCACACCAGGTACAGTGGATGCAGAATACCACATTAGCAGATGTGCAGGTGACCATCCGTTTAATATGGAAAGTCATCGTGGGGACTGGGATGGGGGCGAGGGAGGAGGTGTGGGGGCAAGTGTAGCATTTCCTGTGGTTGCAGGGGAAGGTGCCAGGTGTGGTGGGGTTGGAGGGGTGTGTGGAGTGGACAAGGGAGTCATGGAGAGAGTGGTCTCTCCGGAAGGCAGACAAGGATGGGGAGGGAAAAATGTCTTTGGTGGTGGGGTCGGATTGTAGATGGCGGAAGTGTCGGAGGATGATGCGTTGTATCCAGAGGTTGGTGGGGTGGTATGTGAGGACGAGGGGATCCTCTTAGGGCGGTTATTGCGGGGGCAGGGTGTGGGGGATGTGTTGCGGGAAATGTGGGAGATGTGGTCAAGGGCGTTCTCGGCCACCGCGGGGGGGATGTTGCGGTCCTTGAAGAATGTGGACATCTGGGATGTGTGGGAGTGGAATGCCTCATCCTGGGAGCAGATGCGACGGAGGCGAAGGAATTGGGAATAGGGGATGGATGGCCACCCCTCTGACCTGAAGAAAATGAGAGGGGTTGAAAGAAAAGTGGCTGAGGGTGAGGACGAGCTTGGCCAAGTGGAGGAGGATGATGGTGGGATGGGGACAATTCATGTCTTTGTTCCAGGAAGAAGTGGAGAACCTTAAGGCCGTTGTGGTGGGGAATGGGCGTGTGAAGGGATTGCACGTTCATAGTAAAGAGGAGGTGGCTGGGACCTACAAACTGGAAGTTTTGAGAATGCTGTAAAGTGTCAGAGGAGTCATGGATGTATGTGGGCAAGGATTGGGCCGGGGAGAGAAGACTGAGCTTGGGGCTAGGAAGACATGTGTCCAGTGGAGGAAGCGTATGCTGAAACAATGGGTCTGCCCGCATAGCCCTGCTGTGGATTTTAGGGAGAAGATAGAAGCCAGCTGTGTAGGGCTATTGGACTACCAGCTTAGAGGCAGTGAGCGAGGGTGGGCAGGTGGGGAGAGATCGCCAGATGAAATGAAGTTAGAGACTGCAGTTAATACAATGGCCTGATGTGTCATGGTGGGGTCATGATCTACGGGAAGATATGAGGAGGTATCTGAGAGCTGGCGCTCAGCCTCTGCAATGTAGAGGTCAGTACGCCAGACTACAGCAGCACCATGCTTATTGGCAGGCTTAATAACAAAGTCAGTCATTCACCTATTCACACAAAACAGCTATTCCCCCTCCTAGCCAGACCATTATCAATTCCTTTGTCTATCCAACTGCTCTTCTCTCTCTTTGGGCTCTTTCCTATCATTTACTCCCTATCCCGCCCCCATCCCTATTTTCTCCCTGTAAACTGACATTTTCCTAGCTACCCCATCAATTCTGAAGAAGGGTCACCAGACTCAAAATGTTACCTCAGATTTTTTTCTTCATAGTTGCTGCCAGACCTGCTGAGCTTTTCCAGCAACTTCTGTTTTTGTACCCCCTTAATTCATACTTTGATTCTTTTTCGGGGTATCTCATTTCCCCTCCCCTGTTCTAGTTATTTGATAACCACCTCATTCCTTTCCTACTTATTCTATCATCCTAGCTGGTCATGAGGAGACCTTTAAATATGCACATGTAGAATGGGAAGACACAGATTCAAGGTGACTTTGGAGCTATCCTTACATTGTCCATACCAAAAAAGTTGATCAATACAAATAATGCAAGTTCAGATGGGGCAATGGAGTAAAAAATTCTGGTATCATTGAAGAACCAGCTGAGTGCTGCCGCATTGAAATTTTATGGTCTCTCTCGATGACCTAATTTAAGATAGCAGGGTGGCCTTTTCAAGCATAATTAAAAATAATTAACTGATAATTGCAAATTGTTAGCTGTCTTATACATTTTAATAAATGGTTTTTAACTTCAATGGTCCAATAATTTTTCCCTCCTCAGAACCTCACATTTTGTTTTAGAAAATGTGTTGTGTTTATTTCAAAATGTTTATTGGTCAATTAGCTCACACAGTATGGTTAAACAATACCAGCGACAAATTTTGGATTTGGCACTTATCCAGGTTTTGGGCTTAACATTGAATTCAACAATTCCAGAACAAAAGCCTCTGTCATTTTGCCTTGTTCTCCTTACTTGGTTTGTTCTTTTCCCTCTCAGGTTGGTGAGGGAGATAGGATGAGGTGAATGACATTTTGTCATGTATATTGATGCTACACTATGAACTGGGCTCAAGACAGATTGTTTGAGGAAATAACAAAGACACGATCTATCTGCTGTAGATAGATTACAGCGTTGGACTTGGGTCTGTTGGATCCAATTGTAACTGGCCTTGGGACTGTGTCAAGTGAAGCGTGTGGTTGGGAGAGTCAAGGGTGTTGGTTAGATAGTCCGGAGCACTTGGGAATGCAAAATTGCTCTGGGGTGGGTGTTGTTGGGTCAGGAGATGATAGGAGGATGGGAGGAGTCCCATCAGATTTGGGCTCGGCTGTGGAATGGCAGCGTCATGTCAGGGGCTGCGGTGACATGTTGGGACTATCAGGTCTGGATGCATCATGCGGGCCTTTAGAGAAACGGGGCATTAGGAGTCAGTGTACGTGTAGTTGTTTGGGCGCAATGGTGAGTCAGGGGTCAGTTAAATAGTTACCCAGGAGTTAAAGAAGATTCTTAATTTTCTAACATTCCCAAGTTAATTATAAAGTTTAAATGAATTGGATATCTTTGAAATCTCCAAATTTAGGGGCTTATTTTGAAGGGTTCCAAATGCAGAGGAATTGCCAAACAGAAAATGTAATTTCCCAGGCAGTTCCTCCTGCAGTGCCACAAGGATGCCATCCGAAGGTTGCAGGAACAGCAACTCATATTCCACTTGGGAACCCTGCAGCCCAATGGTATCAATGTGGAGTTCACCAGCTTCAAAATCTCCCCTTCCCCCACTGCATCCCAAAACCAGCCCAGCCTGTCTCTGCCTCCCTAACCTGTTCTTCCTCTCACCCATCCCTTCCTCCCACCCCAAGCCACACCTCCATTTCCTACCTACTAATCTCATCCCACCTCCTTGGCCTGTCCGTCTTCTCTGGACTGACCTATCCCCTCCCTACCTCCCCACCTATACTCTCCTCTCCACCTATCTTCTTTTCTCTCCATCTTCAGTCCGCCTCCCCCTCTCTCCCTATTTATTCCAGTTCCCTCTTCCCATCCCCCTCTCTGATGAAGGGTCTAGGCCCGAAACATCAGCTTTTGTGCTCCTGAGATGCTGCTTGGCCTGCTGTGTTCATCCAGCTCTACATTTTGTTAACTTCCCTCAGAGTGATCTCGGTTTTGGTCTTGCTGAATTGCCCCCACTCTTAACACCCATCTCTGCTGCAGAAAAGATTACCCGGCTGTTGGAATATCTGGATCTTTAATTCCATTTCTCTCTTTCTCCAGATGCTGGCAGACCTGCTGAGCATTTCCATCATTTTCTGTTTACATTCAATCACTAGTGTTGATATATACATACAAACCTACATATATGTATAAAATATACAGCTGTTATTATCTTCATTTTTTCTTGTAATAATTTAACTTGCTGGCATGCTGAGATAAGGTTAGTGGCCGGTTTGATCCCTGAGTGTTTGTGTCTGAGCTTGAAGTTGATGGTTTAATCCTGGGCTCTGGACAGGCATCTCAATCTAAAGAGGGAGGTGTCGGATACAGGATCTGCTGCAGGAAGTGGTCTGATCCTGAAGGGAAGAACCTGACAACCAGACCCCGACAAGGCAGGGCCTATACATGGAGGGAGGAGTTTAAACACAGACTCCAATCTCACATACATTTTTAATCCTGAGTGGAATTTCTGATCCCGATCCAATTAATCTCAAATGGTGGGTAATGATTTCCTGATCTGTGGGTGAGGAGTCGTAGGAGAGCAGGATATAGCAAGGAGCATTCTTAGCTCACGAGTAATACACCTCTCTTCAAGCCTGTCCTCTTCTCTCCACAGCTGACATCTTTCCTGAGGCAAGCAGCTCCCTCTGTAGGAACGGTGAGATTTGAAATGTGCCTTTAGATCCAGTGGCATATGATGAAGGCTCAAGAGTGTAGAATAATGTGTCAGAGTCAGAGATACCTGTCCGCAGTCTCCATTCGGAGATAGGGCTTCAGAAGTCACCTGAATGTGTACAGGATTTGGGCCATCAGCAGCAGGTATGTGGACACCAGGCAGAATTTGCTGAGCTCACACACTTCAAGCAGAAGGGTCCATCATGGTGATGAACTCTAGCTTGACTCAGGGATATGGTTGCCTGACTTCCAACCATGACAGAATGGCCAATCTCGCTCAGAGATATGCAGTATCGCTCAGAGTGGATGCAAAAGAAATGTAACTCCCTGTGAACAGTACAAGGTTCCCTCAGTAGCCTGGAGAAGTCAGGGCAAAGTATTAGCGCTGACAGCTGTGCATTCTCTTTCCAGAATGGTTCCTATGGTGGCAGGACAGTTGTTGAAATTGATGACTCAAGCAATTTTGCACTTGGCACTTTCCCAGCTTTTGGGCTCAAGATTGAATTCAGTAATTTCAGAACAAAAGCCACTGCCATTTTGCCTTGTTCTCCTTACTTGGTTTGTTCTTTTCTCTCTCAGGTTGGTGAGAGGGCCCCAGCAACCAGCCGCAACTAACCCACTCAAAGGTCAACATATTAGTGAGGGGAGTGAAGTGTTGAGAGAATTTCAGCACCCTTATCTTCTAAATTGTCCCTCTGCCAGCATTTTCATCCTCCTTACTTATCCCCATTGCGGCTATCTTTATAGACATGTGGATGTAGCAGTCTGAAGACTGTCTGAAATGCATTCCTATATAACGAAGCCAGCCCCAATACTCTTCAACTTGATTACACACAAAAGATGAACAGCCTGCCTTCACGTCCTGTTAAGCAACATAAGGGGCACTTGAATCTGCAGGTTGTCAGTATACAGTCCTGCTTCTTACTGACATTGGCCTAACATGGAGTTTTGAACAACTCATTGACAGCGTCTTACATGTACGTAATGTCCAGGTTGTGTAGAACTTCCCAAGATACATTTGTGCTTTATGTTGAGGCCAAGGATTTAGATGGCCATGCTGATGGCGCTGGCTAGCAGCACATTCTCTCTTTTTGGGATGAGCATTTCCAAGAAGAAGTGTTGCTTCCATATTAGAGATTTCTTATGTAAAAGCTGTTCACCCACGACTGGCCGATATATGCAGTGATATTTCAAAAGCCTGGGTATATTTACCCTGGATTAACAGGACTCTGGAGGAGAAACATGCTGCCAACATTCTGGCCATCAGCATGTCAGATCCATGGGCCTGGACAGGGACCTCTTCCTCCTGCTCGTCATTATTCTCCTTCTCTGATGTTACAGCAATTGGCTTATTTTCTGCTCCTTTTCTTTGCAGGCCCTTCCATAGTCATACATCTTTCAATGCACCACTACTGCTTTGGAGGGTCTAACTGGAGAATACTGTGGAACCTCTTGGGAATGGTCAATGTGTCTGTGGATTCAGGCTGTTAGTAGGCTGCCCTAATGCATTGTGGGCAGCATATGACTGCTGCCCGGTGCCTTTCATGCGACATATGTGGCAGCATCAAGGGATAACTTTGAAAGCATCTTCACTCACCACTTTAAGGTTTATTCCTTATCCACCAGAAGCCAACCACCGACTCCGTATCAGTGTTTTAAAAAGCTGAGACAGTTGTGAATTGTTGGCAACTCCCAGGATCCTCCTCAGGCATGCAAGAGAACTTTGGTGCATTCAAGCCTGGATATTCGAGACATGGAAAGGTTTCTGTTTATGAAGGCTGTTCACTGATGACTTGATGTCCTTACGGCAACTTGCATGCAGTCAATAGCCCATGTACTTGACACAGGCCTGCTAATTCCTCAACCCTGTGACCCTCAGCATTTGCAATGCCACATCCATTCAGAATTTAATGTGTTCACGGACACAAGCAAAGAGGCTGTCTATAACTGCCTTGACATATATCTACAGAAGATTATGACATTTTGCAGAGGCCTGAAGTTGATACCTGGAAGGAACCAACCATGAATAACATGAGTTTTGGAAAATTATGGTGCAGGATCTTGTTGGCATATGGTGTGTATACGTCGTTGACCAATTTCCAGGCTACCCTGAACTGCCCTTTGTATTGAGCAATAACTTTTGCAGTCAGTGGACACATAAACCAGGTTAAAATCTAATTGTCCTCCTTTTGACTCTTGACCTTGTTTCCTCCCTCTGAGTCCATGTTGCCCTTGCTGTCTGCCTTTATATTGTGAACATGTGAAGGTGTCACCAACACTTTGCAGCTTATTTGCTCGATGCACCCTATGATCACACGATGGAAAACTTCAGCAATATGACCCCCCTCTTTTCCAGAAATATTCAAGTTCTATGCTGGCAAGTGATTTTATTGATACTTCCAATTCATGCTTTAATTTTTTAAAAAATAGGATTGTGGTATCGGAGTTAATAGTGTCTTGGATCCATTAGAAACTTGGATTCTTTGAAGATAGTTTTATTTATATTTTTTAAGTAAACATTTCTCATATAAATGGGGGAAGATGGAAAAAGACACACTTTGGAATGAAGGAATAAAGAGAGCTATGGAAAATAGACGAGAGATAGGAAGCGAAGCTCTGGTAGCTGGAAGTTGTTGGAATAATAGGAAAACAGAAAAACTTTTGGGAATAATGCTTAGGGAAAAAGGCATTATTGAATTGGGACAAAACAAAATGACAAATAGGAATGGAATGATGTTCAATATCGCCATTCTCCCTTCTTGATTCCTTTTAAATTTGGCAATGAATTAAGGGTTCACTTTCAAAACATATGCTTTGAGGTAAATTCCCTTGCTCAGAGAAAGTGTAGTAAACTGTAAACAGTCAAATTCACTTGCATTTAGGAAGTTGCCTATGCCAATTCAACAAAAAAGAAATTGATGCGAAAGTGAAGTGAAAGCTGCAAAAAATGCCATACAGCCTATTCATGTTTGTGCACTGACTAAATTTTTTAATTGGACATTTTTGAAATGTTCAATCATGGTAGTAACTGATAACGGAATATTTCTTAGACTAGATAAATGGCAATGACATTGTCAAGTGCAAACACCTGGAAGAGAATTGTTGCCCGTGACTATATCTATCATTTGACACTTGATGCTAAGGCAAGTCATTAGTGAGGAGAATTTATGGAAGCTTGAATTTCTTTGTCTCTTAGCTCTTTTGCAAAACATAATTTTCATCTCTGAAGTTATTTTTCATTAAGTTCCATTTTACTGCAGCTTATTTTTGTCTATTCATCAAGTCTCTGTGACAATCCATTTATTTGATTTTCTGCAGTCTGTAATTCTTCCTCTTATTTTGTCTTTCCTTCAGTTGTCTGGAGTGACAAGTTGCCCAGTAAAGCCTGAACCAATTTTGTCCTTTTTACAGCAGCAAAATGTCTGTCATGCCCTTTACTGAATCAATTGGCTGCTCATGTAATGAAACTCTAAATTCAGGAAAGTTTTATAACAATAAGTGATGTGATGTTTTGAAAAGCTTCAATGTGATGAATCCAGGCTGTAAACATATTTTAATTGCTTTATTCATGTTGAGCAAATTTGCAATGTTGCCAAATAGCTACTATGTTTGGAGTAATTGCTTTGAGGTAAAAATGAAAAAAATACACAGTCCCAAAAAAACTACAAGGCAAAATTATGAAAACAGTTTAACAGCAGAAAGTTATTACTCGCAGTGGTGTAGATTGATGTAAACCTGTAAGTATAGCTGAACTTTTCTCAGAACTGGCTTCACTTCAGTTGTCAAAATGTCACGGATAACTATTCACTGCAGGATATTTGATCTTGACAGCACAATTTTCACCTGTTTATTTTCAATAGGGAAATTTGTTCTATTTCAACCCATCAAGAATGTTGATGCAAACTGATTGGTGAAATTGTTAATTGTACCCTTTATTTGGTTTTTGTTACGGATGAAACAAGATTACATTATTTTGCAAAGTGCCAAACATGAATTCAGCAGCAAATAGACCATCCCATTCTACAGAAAATCAGATTGAGGCTTTCTATCCATGGCTTCCTCAGAGCTTCATGGACTGTTGCAATGGATAATGCAGATGTGGAATTTGTATGTACGCAAACCTTTGCAATATGCTCGGTCAATTCCCCACACCTATCTCCATTCAAGAGAATCCTTTTCAATATTTATGTTATTAATTATTGCCAGTATTATACTACATTTTCCATAAGAAATCGACTAAGCTTGCACATTTTCTAACTTGCTCCTCTAATTAGGTGAGCATATAACAATAATTACAGGGCAAAATGAAGTCATGGCTACCCATTTGGAAAAGGATGGTCTCTCTGTCTTCCTACCTTGGTTTTCATCACATGAAGGTAATCAAACTTGACAGGGTGTATCTTGGGATTATGTGTACGCTCTGCTTTGGAAAAGATTCAAATAATGTTTCTTTCTGACAAGGTTAAATTTTGTGGCGTTCAAAGTTGCTAGGTCTATCTTAATAACTGTATTCAAATTCTGTTAGAACTTGAAAATTATCTAAATTATCATTGACCTTAAAAGCAATTGGAACTGTGCTATATTTTCATTCGGACACTTGAGATGGTAATCTCAAATTATATTTTACATAATTCATAGGGTCACAAGCAAACACATGTGTTGAAATATATTTCACATTTTTCATCATGGCACCTTCGTCTACATTTCAGTGAGTTAGTACATTACTCAATGGCAGTAATGCTCTTAAATGCAAAAAAGAAGCAAAGGCAATATGAGTAAAAATTTTTTTCACATGGTGAGCAGTTAAGGCGTGGAATAGTAATATTATAGAGACAGGTTCCATTGAGCCACTCAAAAGACTATTTAATGATTATTTCAATATAAACAACATGCAGGGTTCTGGGGAAAAGGCCAGAAGTTGGCATTAAGTTATATTATCCATTCAAAGAGCTAGTACAGATGTGATGGATCAAATCACTTCCTTCTGTATCGTCAAACTTCTTGGATTCTGGGTTTCTGTGAAAAATCAAAAGGACATTTGGAAAATATATTATTCATGCAAGGATTTAGCAGATATTTATGCTGAATGAAAGGCAAATCGAAATTGTTAATTCGAACGGTTTCTAAGCCAGAAAGTGAAGCATATTCCATTGAGACCATACTTCTCTTCAATGTTTACTCTCTTCAATATGCTTCCCTAACTTCTGATGTTTTCTGTCATTTTAGATGTTGAAACATACCAAGAGCATGGAATATAGTTAGAACGAATATTAAATTTTGCTGCCACACATATGTTAGAAGTAAAAGAATTAGTAATTTGCAGAAAATACATGTATATTTTTAATGTATAATTATGTCTTTGAACCTATAGAAGCTACCAACTATTGTTTTTTAAATATTTTTTTTTTAACTTTCTTACTTTTCTGGGAGAAAATTGTTGAGTGCGTATCTATAAACTCTCTATGACTTCTCATAACTCAAGGGCATTCTTCCTTTCTGAATTTGAACACAAAGTGACTATGGGTGATCATATCATGCTTTAACCTCACAGTCAATCCCACTCATTCCATAACCAGATTTGCCTAAAAAAAAGGACCAGTTGCTTTAAGCTGTTACTCTTACACAATAAGCTGTTACTCTTACTTTATAATTCATGAAATAGACAGCTTGTGCTTCCTTTGAAGAAGTGAAAGAACCCAGTGGAAAAGTATAGAGAACTAAAGGGCTTGTAAATAAAAGGGACACCTCTGTTTAATCCTAATATATCAGACCATTTTCTCAAGTGTGTCTTTTCCCTCCATAAATGCTTTTTATATGTGTCTGTCTCAATGTGTGTGTTTGGAGATTTCAGAAGAGGGGCAGAAAGTTTCAACTGATAGAGTTATACATTACAAGTTCATAGTTGCTTATCTGTGGTCGGAGTTTCATTATTATAATTAGTAGCAGTCCTGTTAAGTGCAGAAATCTCGTCCATGTTTTCTGTTCACCCGAGTCTATCACACAGGTAAACTGGGGATTTTGCGTACTTTGACAAAATGTTCAATTTTGTAATAACTCCAGAAACTCTGGGGTTTAATTTCCAATGTAATACCCCCAATCAGATAGAACAAAGCTTTGTAGGCTCTTGTTAGGACTGCTTTGAAACAGAGATAATGAGAATTTAGGTGTAGTAATAGTAGATAATAAAGGTGAACGGAATGTCAGTTTCTGAACTGCAAATAAATGGCATTGAAATTTAATAAGGATTTCTGGCATATGGTAGAGTTGTCCCTGATAGTCTTAAGTGAACTTTCAAACCGTAGGTTGATTGAATTGGTTTGTAAACTGGAAAATCATTATCTGACAGAGTTAGTAAGATAGAAATAACTAAGGTATGAGCACAGCACTAGGGTCTAATAGACGTATAAGAGAAACAAAGAACTATGGGCAATAACACATTTGAGTCAGCTAATATCAAATCACTGTTAAAACAGCTTGAGTAAGAGAAGAAAATAAAGAAATCAGAGATTGCAGAAAAAGACTAAGAAAATTGAAAACAATAGAAATGAGGAGCTAGAATTTTAAACAGAAGGCAAAGACAAGGAACTTAAAACTAAGTTGTTGAATTCCTTTCATTCATTAATGGGATGAGCACATTGCTGGTTCGGCAGCATTTATTGTCCATCCTTAATTGCCCAGAGGGTAGTTCAGAGTCAACCACATTGCTGGGGGTCTGGTGTCACATGTAGGCCAGACCAGGTAAGGATGGCAGATTCCTT
Source organism: Stegostoma tigrinum (assembly GCF_030684315.1). Lineage (NCBI taxonomy): Eukaryota > Metazoa > Chordata > Chondrichthyes > Orectolobiformes > Stegostomatidae > Stegostoma > Stegostoma tigrinum. The sequence goes on from NC_081356.1 coordinate 76,178,909, forward strand.
AGTGAGCCAGGTTGGATTTCTTTTCCCCTCCCTCCCCAGACAATCAGCATTGGATTCATAGCCATCATTAGTTTCTCATTCCAGGTATTTAATTGAATTCAAATTCTACCATTTGTTATAGCAGGATTTGAACCCAGGACACCAGAATGTTATCCAAGTCTCTGGATTATTAGTCCAGTAATAGTACCACAAGGCCATTGCCTCTCCTGAAATAGGAGATGACAGATACTGATGGAGACTCTTAGGTGGAGAATCAGAGAGAACGTTTGAAGTCTAGAAAGGAAATGTTTAATTTTGTCCAATCATTACCAAATTGAATGGAGATAGTTTTCATGTAATTTAATAAAGTGAGACAAATTAATGGGGCAAAAGAGGACTGAGTGCCACTCAAATTCAGCAAGTTGAGAGGAAAAGCGGAAGAAATTTATGTATTACTGTCAGGGGAGGTTTCTGGGGATTACATAAAAAAAACTATATTGGTTGCAAATGTGTTAATGCCAGAGGCCTATAGAAAAAGTGCCTGGAAATTATGGAAACAGCCTTGGCAAACCGACTGAATTAGAAAGAGTTAAGCACGGTAATTTTTACAGGTGCATACAAACATTAGAAGCTGATATCACACATGAAACTCTAAGAGAGATAATTCTCTTACAGGAATTTAAAAACCCACCACATTCCACAGTGAAATGTTAAGGGCCAAAGGGTTGCAGCTCATAAATTGAGGTTGGTATAGATAATGGGAAAGTGAAAAGAAGGCAGGCAATCAAGGGGAGGACTGGATAGCTGGAAAAGTCCCAAGATATCCTCCTCAGGTCAAAAAGGAAAATATTGGGAGTGGAGATGAAAATCAAAAAGTAAGCTGTTTCCATTGTAACAAGTAGGAACACGTTCATTCTGAATGTTGGAAGTTAAGAGGGACACTAACAGGGATCACTGGAATTCATAATAATGTGTCTGAAAAGAGAACTCCAAATAAAAATACTACTGATTAAATTTTACCTGTAACTACAACTGAGATGAGAGAAATGAACGGTTTTTCTTTTCTAAAGGTAACTAAACTTTTCCTCTAATGAGGCAGCCAAGCCCACATACTGAGAGGTTACTCAAACTGTTTTGCTGGAGAGGGATTTAGTTTTCCCTCCAGGGAATCAATTGAAAACCAAAGAGTGGAATAGGGGGAGAATAAGTCCCAGATTGCACAACATCCAATTCGAGAGTGACTTGTCTGCAATAGTGGTGGTCGAGACAGTTAAGAAATTGTGAGAATTGTTGAGAATTTGCCAACTGACATGACTTACTCCTGGAGAATTATATAGTAGGAATGTTGGTTACATCTTTGTCTATAATCACCTAAAGTCCACTTGAAGCTAAAGAGATAGAACAGTTGTAAAAGCAGGGTCCGGGTGCACTGACCAAAGAAGCAGTTAAATGAAGGTCAAAGTAATGCTGCAAACAGATGCTAATATAGATGAAACCTTATTTTAAAATGAGAATAATTTAAAAGAAATGTACGCATGGCTTTGTTAACTTGTGTTTAGGAAACAGCACCAGAGTTAAATAAGTTAACATGACCTTTCTCACTGACACTGATGCTGATCATGCTCTGGAGTGCTGTTATATCAAACAGAGTTCCAATGAGGATCTGGAGAGTTCTTCACAAACCTGCAATTGAAAATGAAAGTGTGTTTCATCAAATTGTAGTACTGAGGTAAGGAGATATTGTGAGGAGCATGAGAAACTCCAAAGGCAGGACATGTTTTTTTTTCATTCTTTCATGGGAGGTGAACATCACTAGCTGGGCCAGTATTTATTGCCGATCCTTAGTTACCCTTAAAGTGATTGTGAGGAGCTACCTTCTTGAGCCACTACAGACCCGTAATGCTTTTTGAATCATAGAATCTCTACAGTGTGGAAGCAGGCCAATCAGATCATCAAGTCCACAACGTCCCTTTGAAGAGCACCCCCATCCAGACCCACTCCCTACCTTATCCCTGTAATCCTGCATTTCCAATGGCTAATCCACCCAGCCGACACATCCTTGTACGCTATGTGGAATTTAGTTTGGCGAATCCACTTACCCTGCACATCTTTGGAGATCTTTTAGGGAGTGTCTTCCAGGATATTCAACCAGTGGTACTAAAAGAATGGCACTAAATTTCCAAATCAGGATGGTGAGTGCATGACAGAAAATGTAAAATAAACAGATAATTTACATGGCTAAGTCTACATAAAGACATAATGCAGTTTTAAGAATTATGTCAAATATAACAGGCAGTAGGAAACCTCAAAAAGTAATTGAACCAATGTCTTTGATAGGTATACTCATTTCTGAAAATCCATACAGCCCAGCGTCTGTAGATTGTGTAGGATCATTACCAAAAATGGACGTCAGTGTATCCTTACAATTATAGTTTCAACAACTCAATTTCTGTGAGTTATTCCTTTGAAGGCAATTACAACTAGGATAATAGTGGAAAAGTTAACTCAACTTTCATTCATTATGGACAACCAATTGAAGAACAATCTGATCCATGTTCAAACTTTATGTCTAAAGTCTCCTAGAAGATCATAGGTAGATTGGCTACAAAACAATTGAAGTCAATCAGATATTATCTACAAGCAGGGGAAGCATTGGAGAGATACTGTTTGAATCTCAAATCCATGCTTAACCAATTAACCATAGGATTTGGGCAAAAAATTAGATTTCTTGCTCTGTGCTACCAAGGGTCCCAAAGTGATTCTACTGAATTTAATACACGGAAATAGGCTTATGTATAAGAGATTAGAGGGCCATTACAATTGAATAGAGATATGTTCATACACCAAAAGATGAATGCTTATAGAGAGACTCACCGAAGCACATAGGTTAGCACAAGTTAGTGCCTGAAGGTTTCACATGTGAAAATGAAAGGATGGAAAGATAAACATTCAGCAATTAGAGATGAAGTATTGGTATTGATGCCTTTGCAAGGTGGACCTTTGAATGAACCACAGAATCCCTACAGTGTGGAGACAGGACCTTCGGCCCAACAAGTCCACATCGAACTTCAGAGCATCCCATCCAGACCCATCCCCCAATCTCCCACCTAATCTACACAACCTTATGGGCAATTTAGCATGGCCAATTCATCTAACCTGCACAACTTCAGGCTGTGGGAGGAATCAGATCACCTGGAGGGAACCCATACCGACTTGGGGAGAATGTGTAAACTCCACATAGCCACCCAAAGGTGGAATCAGACCTGGGTCCCTGGCACTGTGAGGCAGCAGTGCTAACCATTGAGCCACTATGCAAACAGGAAGAAGAGTACGTTAATTCACCAAAATATGTTGAAAATACTCCAAAAAGGAAATAAATAACTCGATAAAGGATTTAGCAGATTGCAAAGAAGAAAGTGCCTGTTTCAGCTGAACAGCCGTCCTTCAAGAAAGAAATCAATGGCGTTAAAAGTCATCCAGATATTAGCGTGGAACGGGACGTATTGGTGTTGAAGGAAAGGCTGCCTCAGAAAAAGGAATCCACGAGAAAAAAAGTTCTCCAAGTTAAGGGGACTCACAGACCTGTCACAAAAAGCTTGGGTAGTGCACTACAAATAAGCTCTGCTTTTCCCTGAGGCATCACAAAAGTTAGTATGCAAAGTTCCCCAATTTACCTGACTTTCTGACTCAGTTTGATAAAAAGCACAGACCAGGTTTCAGTAATGTATGAGAATCATGGTTTACTACTAGTAGTTATACCTCCAGCTACAGTGAAACTGTTGCAAATCATTGTCATATAATATGACTAATTAAGACTCTATTGTCCTAATAAGTGCCCTTTTACACACACATAGACAGGCAAACAGACAGGGTTGAATAAGTAATGGACAGTAGGAAAGTCAGTTCATTAGTCTTTATTTTGAGTTACTGATATTTAGATAATCCTTAACAGCCTGTCCTCCTGGTTAGTACATTATTTCAGTCATCATTCTCCATTTGCTCCCATTGGTTGGTAAGAGATACCAGGTGGATGCTTTATTTATAGAAATTCAGTGACTTATCTATTAAAAGTCACAGTTTACAACAAATGTTTCAGGAAAGAAACTGGTTTTCTTCAGGTTGCTGTAATTTTTCACTGTAGTGAACAGAGAGACTAATGCAAGCTGGGGAAGCACTCTCTTTCTCTTTCTCTACCCAGCTCTAAGCTAACAAAGTGTGGGGCTGGCTGAACACAGCAGACCAAGCAGCATCTTAGGAGAACAAAAGCTGACGTTTTGGGCCTAGGCCCTTCATCAGAAAGCATCAGCTTTTGTGCTCCTAAGATTCTGCTTGGCCTGCTGTGTCCATCCAGCTCCACACTTTGTTATCTCGGATATTCCAGCATCTGCAGTTCCCACTATCCCAGCTCGAAGCTGTTCAGTTACCTGAAAACCAATCATGCAGTTGTTGAAAGGCACAAATGTGTCTACCATTGATAACTGGCCACTTGCCCATAGACCAATCAGCATATTGTTGCCAGCAAAAGCTGCATCAGTACATACCTTCAGCTCCAAATCATCGGCAACTCAAATTCCATTTATTGTTTGTATTGGGAGTCAGGTTACTTACTTTCAAAACTGCAACCACCCTTTCAAATATCATCAGTCTTCTACCCTGAAAATCTGAAGAGAATGCTTTCTAGAATAGTAAAACTGCCAGACTTCCTGAAGTTGTGAAATTGAGACTTGGAGGTGGATAGGGCAATGATAAATGTAAATATATTCATAAATGTATGAATATTGATAATGGGGATAAAGCTTGTGTGAAGAGGTTGACCAAGGCTGTAAGGGTCTCAGAAAGTAAATGCTGAAGTGTGCATTGACCTATTCATGATGGTGTCAAATAGACTCATGGTGGGAAATACCATTTGACCTTTGAAGAGAAACAGAAGCATCAAAATTTCCCTTATAGTCTTTGTTGCAATTGTTGCAACCTTTCCAGCTCTTATACAATGAGTGCAATCACACATCAATTCGGAAAATATGGCAGCATGGGAAAGATCAGATACTTGACAATGAAAGAAAAGAATTAGATTTTCCACCCCAGCATTTTTCTCCTCAATGAGAATTCTGCCAGTAAGAAGAGATGGGATTGACATACATTAACACCTTATTATCATCTGAACTCACCTCATTTATATGAAAATTGTTACTTTCCCAGACATCAGAGAGAGATGTTACAAATGACAATGCTTTATATAAAAATCTGAATCGATATTGGATGGATGCTCTTGACAGCGTTTTCTCCAGGCTTCCATCTCAGTCAGCCTTCCCAATAATCTCACAGCCTACTCTATGGGCTACAACAAGCTGAACTCTTCCATTTATGGAGATTAGCATCAGACAAGCACCAACCTTAGCACATCATCATGAACAAAAAAGAATTCACTAATAACATGATTTACCATTTCAATGCTGCTCTTTGGAGCTCACTGACACCTTACATAGAACATAGAACAGTACAGCACAGTACACGCCCTTTGGCCCACAATGTTGTGCCGAACTTTTACCCCAAACTTAACGTCTATCTAACCTACATCACTACCTTATACTGTCATTCATATGCTTATCTAATAGCCGCTTAAATACCCCTAATGAGGCCAACTCCACTACCCTCTCCAGCAATGCATTCCACACTCCTACCACTCTCTGAGTAAAGAAGCTATTTCTGACGCCTCCCCTATATCTACCTCCACTCACATTAAAACAATGCCCCCTCGTAATAGCTACCTCCAACCTAGGAAAACGCCTCTGGCTATCCACTCTATCTATACCTCTGATCATTTTGTACACCTCTATTAAGTCACCTCTCATCCTTCATCATTCTAAGGAGAAAAGCCCTAACTGAGTCAATCTTTTCTCATAAGACCTTTCCTCCATTCTGGGCAATATCCTGGTAAATCTCCTTTGCACGTTATCCGACGCTTCCACATGTTTCCTGTAATGAGGCAACCAGAACCGGACACAATACTCCAGATGTGGCTGAACCAGGCTTTTGTATAGCTGGAGCATAACTTCACGGCTTTTGAACTCAATCCCTATATTAATGAAGGCTAACACACCATACTCCTTCTTAACAATTCTATCCACCTGGGTAGCAGCTTTCAGGGAACAGTGGACATGAAACCCAAGATCCCTCTGCTCCTCCGTATTGCCAAGAATCTTTCTGTTAACCCTGTATTCTGCTTTCAAATTCGTCCTTCCAAAATGAATCACCTCACACTTTTCAGGGTTAAACTCCATCTGCCACTTCTCAGCCCAGCTCTACATCCTGTCAATTTCCCTTTGTAACCAAGAACAGCCCTTTGCACTATCCACAACTCGACCCACCTTCGTATTATCCGCAAATTTACTAATCCACCCTTCCACTCCTTCATCCAAATCATTTACAAAAATCACAAATAGAAGAGGATGCAATACAGATCCTCGTGGTACACCACTCATAACTGAGCACCATGTTGAATATTTTTCAACATTACCATCATTGGTCTTCTAAGGGTCAGCCAATTCTGAATTCAATCTGCCATATTTCCCCGTATCCCATGCCTCCTTACTTTCTGCAGGAGCCTACACGGAGAACCTTATCAAACACCTTACTTAAATCCATGTATGCCACATCCACTGCTCTACCTTCATACACGTGTTTGGTCACCTCTTCAAAGAATTCAATAAGGTTTACGAGACATGAACTACCCCTCACAAATCCATGCTGACTATCACGAATCAAACTGTGCCTTTCCAAGTGATTATAAATCCTATCTGTCAGAGCTCTTTCCAATAATTTGCCTTTCCAATACTTACTTTCAAATACTGCTACCAAGTCACTTTGCACACCAGGTCAGGCAACCATCACAAGCATCAGAAAAGACTGCATCTTATGGCCCTCACTTTTTAAACTTTAAGTGGCACTTTAATCTTCTAGAATTATTATATTTTCTAAAGTACGTGCTCGGAGATTTTATTAAACACCCTGGAGCTAATGGGGCTTGATCCAGGTTTCTGGCTTAGAGATAGGGATGCTACCACTGTACTACAAGACACTCATTTTCAAGCATATATCTTGCTCTGTTAATACTCACTCACTTTGCGGCTACTTGAATGTTCACAGCATCTCTAACTATCCTTGCTTTACCTTTTTGCACATTGCTGTTTCGTTCACAACATACAAGCTCATAGCTGCCTTGTTTTGCCTTTTAGCACAGATACAAAGCCTGTCATGGTTACCACCAATGAAGTCGGACATGTTGTTGTACAGCACTATGCTATGTCAAAGTCAAACATAGAACATATGCCAGCACCATGCACACCAAACACTCTGCATGTGCTCAAACCAAATGGTGATATCTCAAATGTTAAGAGGAGTTGTCCTCGGTCAAATCTAGGGGATACTGTCACCAGGCAGGGCTTGTCACTACAGACAGTCAAGGACATTTATGAACTTAGTCCATTTGCATTCCCTATTATCTTCCAAATTACATTTATGAGGAAATTTCAGCCCAATGTCAATGATGTCAATGTTACTTATAAAGTTGCCATGCACCCAGCGAATAACAGGGGGCTGCTCTTTTGTTAGACAGAGATGATTGGTGGTGAGTTTAACCTGAGGGTCACCACACTGCAGATGCAAAATTCAGAAGCCAGGACCTCCATGGTAGGTTTGGCTACTACAGGAATTAAACCTGTGTTTGTGGTGTCAGCTTGCATCGCAAAACAGCTTTACAGCCAATTGAGCTAACTGATGCCCACTGGCAGTTGATAATATGTGGCAAATCGCATCTTTTGTAAGACAAGAGCCTCTCATTTAACTACCAAGTGGTTTTCCCCTAACATACTCAACCAGGCAGGCCCTAAAGACCTCAATTCAGGGGCAGGACATTTTCAAGGTAATGGATCCTGCACCATGATGAGCAGTGGTGAAGGCCCAGGATATAACACATTCTCACCCAATGTGGCTGAACCCTTAGCAAGATGAATCATCAAGGGAGCCATTGTAAACAATTGATTTGTGACTACAGTGTTCAATGATTGTAGATTACCTTTGTTACGTATTGTAGCTTTAAAACTCAAAATACGTCAGTGTGGAATTGGTACAGTTGCTCTCCTGAGAATGTAAGGATTCAATTAATTAAAATCATGAATTATTCAACATTAACCTTTGTGTCCATAGCCTGTCTCAAAGGAAATTTCATTTTGTTGAAGGTTATATATCCATTCAATGTAATTATTGCAATGTAACACTTTAGTAAAAATGTATTAGTGATTGGTAAATATATTGCACGCGATACTGATTTATTGTTTGAATCAACAATCAAAAATATTTGAACTTGGAGGTACATGTAAATTAAAAAGAAATGCCAACAATGCTGCAAAATCTGGGTGGTGAGCTAACTGCCAAGTAAAAAGCCCATGCGTCTCATTCATTCTGCAGTAAGACAATGGAATTTATGTAAACCATAAGAATGAGACAGATGAATGCTTTATGTAACCATGAAGAAGGCTGTTCCTTTCCCTATTTTGCCTGTAGTGATAGCTCTTGATAGCTTTTATCTTGCTCAGTGGTTTCATATTGTTAAGTCATTGCAGGGGAGGTTATTAGCTGATGTTGGTTCAGTACTCTTAGTTTTGAAGCCAGTTTGAATGTGTAATGCATTTATTAATCATTTGTAGGGTAAAATAGGCTGTCCTAATGTCATCTTAGCTCATGTGATTGATGTTAATGCTTCTAAAATATGAAGAGAAAGGGCAGTTCAAGGTGAGAATTGGTGGAACAGTTTGATTAAAAATGTGTTCATAGTGTTTGCAGTTTTATTTTAATGGCTTTTTTTAATCATAAAATTTCTCCTAAATCTTTAAGTTGTTTCTTAAACAAATATATTGTCAGCATAAGTGCTAAGCACATGGTTTTGTCACTGGAGCTACATCAGTACAGTCATTTATGTATAGGACAAGGCCAAGAGGAATTGAGATGCTTTGTTCCCATGGAGATTTGGTACGAAAAATACAACTGCCAACAGTTGAAAGGCCTCAAAAGGCATTTGTCACTTAGAACTTTAAGGTTCTGAGAGCTGGGTATTTCAGCATTCATGTCTCTTTTAGCCTGGGGGAGGGGAGACAGTACATTGATGCCAATGAAAAGCTGAATTCAGTATTCATTTTATTTTTAAGATGAAGTAGCGGACATACCAAACAGTATAACACTAATCCTGGGAAAGGTTAGTAATAGTACAGTGAGAACTGGCAGAGGAGAGTTCCCTCTCTGTTGTGCTATTTTCTTACATGTGACAGTAACCTTTTCTGCAAATCCTTTCAGCATGTATAATAGATTAAAATAGTATAGAAAACTAAAAACGAGCAGGCGATGCCACCTTCTACAATAAAACTAATTTTGTTTTTTCCTAGCCTGTATAAAATTATATTTCTTAAAACAGTCTCCACAGCAAGGCTGTTATTAAATATTTTGCAACATAGGCAGTAAGGATTTTACAGTAATTTTGTCTTATCAAGGTCAAATTTATTTATTTGATTTAAATGTTGGATTCTAAAAGCTGGAGTGTATTCAAGGAAAATATTAAACGACAGGAACATGGATGCCTTGCTGCAATTATACAGGGCCTTAGACCATAAAACCAGAAGATAAAGGGGCAGAATTAGACTATTCAGCCCACTGATTCTGTGCTATCATTCAATCATGGTTGATACATATCTCAACTCCATTCTCCTGCCTTCTCCCCAAAACCCTTGATCACCTTACTAATCAAGAATCTGTCGATCACTGTCTTAAATACATGCAATGATTTGGCCTCTCCAACTATCTGTGACAATGAGCTCCACTGATTAGCCATCTACTGACTGAAGAAATTCCTGCTCATCTCAGCTCAAGGAGCCCTCCCTTTACCCTGAGACTGTACCCTCAGGTCCCAGGAGTGGAAACATTTCACCCCACCTGCTCTATCCAGGCCTCTCAGTATTCTGTACAATAGACAATAGACAATAGACAATAGGTGCTGGAGTAGGCCATTTGGCCCTTCGAGCCAGCACCACTATTCATTATGATCATGGCTGATCATCCACAATCAGTATCCTGTTCCTGCTCTTATCCCCATAACCCTTGATTCCACTATCTTTAAGAGCTCTATCCATCTCTTTCTTGAAAGTATCCAGAGACTTGGCCTCCACTGCCTTCTGGGGCAGAGCATTCCATATATCCACCACTCTCTGGGTGAAGCTTTTCCTCAACTCTGTTCTAAATGGCCTACCCCTTATTTTTAAACTATGTCCTCTGGTTCTGGACTCACCCATCAGTGGAAACATGCTTCCTGCATCCAGAGTGTCCAATCCCTTAATAATCTTTTACATCTCAATCAGATCCCCTCTCATCCTTCTAAACTCAAGTGTATACAAGACCAGTCGCTCCAATCTTTCAACATATGATAGTTCCGCCATTCCGGGAATTGATCTCGTGAACCTGTACGCTTCAATCAGATCCCCTTCTCATCCACAGAGTCCTCAGACACTCCTCAGATGACAAGCGCTTCATCTCTGGAATCATTCTAATTAAAATCATTCTGAACTCCCTGCAATGCCACACCTCCTTCCTTCCTTGGATAAGGGGCTCAAAACTGTTCACAATATTCCAGATGCGGTCTGATCAAAGCCTAATGCAGTCTCAGCAGTATATATCTACTTTTATATTCTAGCCTTCTCGAAATGAACGCTAACATTGCACTTGCCTCCCTAACAGCCATCTGAAACTGCATGTTAATCTTAAAATAGCCCTGAACTAAGACTCCTTTTTGCGTCAAATTTCTGAAACCATTTCCCATTTAGAAAATGGCCTATGCTTCTATTCTTCCGACTGAAGTGCATAAACTCACATTTTCCTCACATTTTATTCAATCCATTACTTCTTTACCCACTCTTGTAGCCTAAATCCTTGTGCAGCTTTCTTAACACTATTTGTCCCTCCATCTATCTTTGTGCCATCTGCAAACTTGACAACAATGCCTTCAGTTCCTTCATCCAAATTGTTAATGTATAATGTAAATAGTTGTGGTCCTAACACGGACTCCTGCAGAACTCCACCAGTCACTGATTGCCATCCTAAAAACAACCCCCTTATCCCGACTTTTTGCCTTCTGCCAGTCGTCAAATCTAACATCTAATCGAGCATCTCATCTCTAAATTTCATGGGCTCTTATCCTATTTTGAAATTTCTTGTAGATCCCTTTGTAAGTACTATCCTTCCAGAACCTCTCAAGGACATGTAAAAATCCTTGAATGTACAAATTACATTTTATGCGTGATGTGTGGTCCGAATCTACCTCTCATCAAAATAAACCAAAATAAAAAGAAATGTACAACTGTGATGTTATGAAACACACTATAATAAAGTAAATCTGCTCAAATGATCGACTGTATTCAAAAATATGAATAAAATATGTTCCCTATAACTGAGGATTGAACAAATTGCACAATTATTCTTTGCAGCAGATATTTCTTGCTGAATAACAAACCTCTTTTTGTAAGAACGTAGGTCTCTTTTGAACTACCTCATTATGGCACACTCATTCAAAAATATTGAAGAATTACTGTCAAGTATCTTGAAATATTTGTGCATTCAGTCTGAAGACAGTCTATATGTGGGTGAACAGATGGAACATAATACTTAGCCATCATTTCCACAAAAATATTTTTCTTTGTAATCTATTGCCACAGAAATCTTTCTCTTAGCCCTTGTAATTCTAAGCTCAAAGATAAAAATAAAGTTGTATATGAACAATGTGTTTGCCAGAATAGTGTTTACTGGGGTATCAGTTTAACAAAAAAATTCTTCATTTTTTCTTAGAAAAAAAATTATATCTCCTTGTATTTCTGTCTATTAGCTGAACATAGCAATGATTAAGTCTTCCTCTGAGCTAGTGTTTGAGCATTTGAGAAATTGTTTTGGCAGACAACGTATTAGGCTGGGTCATAACGAAAATCTAAATAATGGAAGGCTAGTGAAGAAGTCATTTGGTACGCTTGCCTTTATTGGTCACTGCATTGAGCATGGTAATCGGGAGGTCATGTTGTGGGTATACAGGACATTGGTCCGGCCATTTCTGGAATATTGTGTTCAGTCCTGGTCTTTCTGCTTTCGGAAAGATGTTGTGAAACTTGAAAGAGTTCAAACAGGTATACAAGTACGTTGCCAAGGGCTGGAGGGTTTGATCTACAGGGAGAGGCTGAAAAGGCTGGGGCTATTTTCCCTGCAGTGTCAGAGGCTGAGGGGTGATCTTATAGAGGTTTATAAAATCATGAGGGGCATTGTTACGGTGAATAGTCAAGGTCTTTTCTCCAGGGTAGGGGAGTCCAAAACTAGAGGGCATAGGTTTAAGGTGAGAGGAGTAAGATTTAAAAGGGACCTCAGGAGCAACCTTTTCACAGGCTGGTGGTTGTTTGGAATGAGCTGCCAGAGGAGGTGATGGAAGCTGGCACAACTACAACATTTAAATGATATCTGGAAGGGTACATGAATAGGAAGGGTTTAGATGGATATGGGCTAAATGCTTGCAAATGGTATTAGATCAGTTTAAGATATCTGGTCAGCATGGATGAGTTGGACTCAAGGGTCTGTTTCTATTCTGTACAGCTCTACAACTCTATTACTCTGTGGCTCACCAACTTCCTGCAATATTACAATAAGGTTTCATTTTGTCCTCACCTTCAAAGATAGAATGAAAAAGGAAAATGCTTGTTTCAACTTCATAGCATCAACCTAGCTGGGGTAGATTACTTATGCAGAGTCATAGAGTCACAGAGTCATACAGCTCGGAAACTTCAGTCCAACCAGTCCATGCAGAACATAATCCCAAACTAAACTAGTCCCTCCTGCCTGCTCCTGGCCCATATCCCCGCAAACCTTCCCTATTCATGTATTTGTCCGAATGTCTTAAACGTTGTTAGGACAACAAGGGGCAAAGCCACATTAGATTTGGTACTGGGTAATGAGCCCGGCCAGGTGTTAGATTTGGAAGGAGGTGAGCACTTTGATGATAGTGATCACAATTCTGTTATGTTTACTTTAGTGATGGAAAGGGATAGGTGTATACCACTGGGCAAGAGTTATAGCTGGGGGAAAGGCAATTACGATGAGATTAGGCAAGATTTAGGGAGCATAGGATGGGGAAGGACACTGCAGGGGATGGGCACATTAGAAATGTGGAGCCTATTCAAGGAAAAGCTCCTGTGTGTCCGAGGTAAGTATGTACCTGTCAGGCAGGGAGGACGGTGTAGAGCGCGGTAGCCGTGGCTTACGAAGGAAGTGGAATCGCTGGTCAAGAGGAAGAAGAAGGCTAATGTTAGGATGAGATGTGAAGGCTCATTTAGGGCGCTTGAGGGCTACGAGGTAGCCAGGAAAGACCTAAAGAGAGAGCTCAGAAGAGCCAGGAGGAGACATGAGAAGTTATTGGTGGATAGGATCAGGGTAAACCCTAAGGCTTTCTATAGGTATTTAAGGAATAAAAGAATGACGAAAGTAAGATTAGGGCCAATCAAGGATAGTAGTGGGAAGTTGTGTGTGGAGTCAGAGGAGATAAGGGAAGCGCTAAAAGAATATTTTTCGACAGTATTCACTCTAGAAAACGACAATGTTGTTGAAGAGAATACTGAGATACAGGCTAATAGTCTAGGTGGGATTGAGGTTCACAAGGAAGAAGTATTAGAAATCCTACAGAGTGTGAAGATAGATAAGTCCCCTGGGCTGGATGTGATTTATCCTCAGATCCTCTGGGAAGCCAGGGAGGAGATTGCCGAGCCTTTGGCATTGATCTTTAACTCGTCATTGTCTACAGGAATAGTGCCAGAATACTGGAGGATAGCAAATGTGGTTCCCCTGTTCAAGAAGGGGAATAGAGACAACCCTGGTAATTATAGACCAGTGAGCCTTACCTCAGTTGTTGGTAAAGTGTTGGAAAAGGTTATAAGGGATAGGATTTATAATCATCTAGAAAAGAATAAATTGATTAGGGATAGTCAGCACGGTTTTGTGAAGGGAAGGTCGTGCCTCACAAACCTTATTGAATTCTTTGAGAAGGTGACCAAACAGGTAGATGAGAGTAAACCAGTTGATGTGATGTATATGGGTTTCAGCAAGGCATTTGATAAGGTTCCCCACAATAGGCTATTGTACAAAATGCGGAGGAATGGGATTGTGGGAGATACAGCAGTTTGGATCGGAAATTGTCTTGCTGAAAGAAGACAGAGGGTGGTAGTTGATGGGAAATGCTCATCCTGGAGACCAGTTACTAGTGGTGTACCGCAAGGGTCGGTGTTGGGTCCACTGCTGTTTGTCATTTTTATAAATGACCTGGATGAGGGTGTAGAAGGATGGGTTAGTAAATTTGCAGACGACACCAAGGTTGGTGGAGTTGTGGATAGTGACGAAGGATGCTGTAGGTTGCAGAGAGACATACATAAGCTGCAGAGTTGGGCTGAGAGGTGGCAAATGGAGTTTAATGCAGACAAGTGTGAGGTGATGCACTTTGGTAGGAGTAACCGGAATGCAAAGCCCTGAGCTAATGGTAAGATTCTTGGTAGTGTAGATGAGCAGAGGGATCTCGATGTCCATGTACACAGATCCTTGAAAGTTGCCACCCAGGTTGACAGGGCTGTTAAGAAGGCATACAATGTTTTAGCTTTTATTAATAGAGGGATCGAGTTCCGGAACCAAGAGGTTATGCTGAAGCTGTACAAAAGTCTGGTGCGGCCACACTTGGAGTATTGCGTACAGTTCTGGTCACCGCATTATAAGAAGGATGTGGAAGCTTTGGAAAGGGTGCATAGGAGATTTATTAGGATGTTGCCTGGTATGGAGGGAAGGTCTTACGAGGAAAGGCTGAGGGACTTGAGGCTGTTTTCATTCGAGAGAAGAAGGTTGAGAGGTGACTTAATTGAGACATATAAAATAATCAGACAGTTGGATAGGGTGGATAAGGAGAGCCTTTTTCCTAGGATGGTGACAGCGAGCACGAGGGGGCATAGCTTTAAATTGAGGGGTGAAAGATGTAGGACAGATGTCAGAGGTAGTTTCTTTACTCAGAGAGTAGTAAAGCAATGGAATGCTTTGCCTGCAACGGTAGTAGATACACCCATTTTAAGTACATTTAAGTCATCATTGGACAAGCATATAGACGTACATGGAACAGTGTAGGTTAGATGGGCTTGAGATCGGTATGACAGGTCAGCACAACATCGAGGGCCGAAGGGCCTGTACTGTGCTGTAATGTTCTATGTTCTATGTTGTAATTGTACTCACATTCGCCACCTCCTCATGTGTGAACCACCTTCTGTGTAAAACCTTTGCCCTCATATCTTCTTTTAAATTGTTTTCCTCTCACCCTAAAAATGTGTCTCCTAGTCTGGAAATTCCCTATCTTAGGGAAAAGACAACTACCATTAACTCTGTCTATTTCCCTCATTATTAAGGGTGCCTCTCAAACTCCTACGCTCCAGTGAAAAATGTCCCAGCCTATCCAGCCTTTCTTTATAACTCAAGCCATTCATGCCCGGCAACATCCTGGTAAATGTAAGATAACAAAGTGTGGAGCTGGATGAACACAGCAGGCCAAGCAGCATCTCAGGAGGCTGATAATGGCATCCCATTATCTCTTGTCCTGGTAAATCTGTTCTGAACCTTCTCCAGCTTAATTATATCCTTCCTATAACTGAGCGACCAGAACCGGGCACAAATATTCCTGAACAGGCCTCACCGGTATCCTGTACAACCTCAATATGACTTCCCACTCCTGTGCTCAAAGCACTGAACAATGAAGGCAAGCATGCCAAACACCTTTTAACCAACCTTTCTATATGTGAAATAAACTTCAAAGAATATACTACACCCCTAGGTCCCTCTGTCCAAGGCCCTACCATTAATTGTACAAGCGCCCCCCCATGTTTGTTGTACCAAAATGCAATACCTTGCATTTATCTAGATTGAACTCCGTCTGCCATTTTTAAGCCTATTGACCCATTTGATCAAGACCCCTTTGTAATCTTAGAAAACCTTTTTCACTGTTCATTATGATACCAACTTTTGTGACTTCTGCAAATTTACTAATCAAGCCTTCTATATTCTCATCCCCAACTGCCCAATTCTTGTCAGTGAATTTAGTGTCTCTATACTAATTCTGTTGAAACCAGACACCTTTTTACCACACGTTATGTTATTTGAGTGGAGATTTTTGCATAAACACATATCATTATTTTGTTACCTTAGACTGTATGACAAAAATGACATGCATTTTAATTGAAAGGCCAAGTACATGTTGTTCTGCTGCGATAGGCTTTATTGGCAAGCTTATTATTCCAGATGAGATACTTTCATTCATGCACTAATTACAGCATAGTTGTGAGCATGAAAATCCCCACCAGTGATTACTGAGACATGACCATTTCCTATACACATCATTGGAATATACGGAGCTCAGTATGGACTAATGCCAATTTAGTACTCATGCTGATTCTCCCATTCTTCAGTGTTTTAGTCAGCAGGTTTTAGTACGTTATTATCCTGTACTAAAATATGCATTATGCTGTGTTATAAATCATAACAGATATTAAACATGTTAGCTAACATACCTGAAAAAGATGAGATAAAAAGTGGAAGGGAGTCTTGGAAAATAGTCAAACCTCTTCATGCTCTGATTACCAGATTCAGTTCCAGTAATAGCTACTGTGCTAGCTGCGCCAAGGTTATGCTTTGTAAAGTACTGGCATTGACATTCAAACACTTAGAGAACAAAGTTAAATTTGTTGCCTAATGAGGTGGCACAACTGAATTAATATCAATACATAGTACTGTTAGCTAGCGATGGTTCACTGACAACTTGAAGGCAGCTCATCATCCCACAGAAATGACAGGAAGACAATGCAATTGTTGAGGTAGTCCAAATTGTTGCTACAGCAACAACATTGTTTTGGTAAAAGGCCATGCCAATCTACCATGATTGCTATAATAAAAAAATCTTTTTGAAATGTTTAAGTTACATCTATGAGCAAAATTGTTGAAGTAGTTCATGGCTGCTCACTCAAATCGTGAAGTGGGCATCACAAGGTGATATCTTCTGAAATAGCTTGAAAAAAAAGCAGAGTAACAGCCATTTGGCATTACTGTTAGCCATATATTGAGGTCATTCGTCTTCTGCATTGCCTGGCAGTCACAAGTTGGCTCAGAAACAACATACCAGTGCGCCTTCTTAAACAAAGTGAACACTTAGTAGCAAGGCATACAGAAAACTATCATAGACATACAGAACACAAAGACAAATAGGCAGAAGAGCAAATTAAGTAAACCACAAGCCACTGTGAGCATACTGTATTAATTTTAATGCATCTTGAAACCTATCATTATGCTATAAGGAAAGCATCAGTTGGCCAAAACACAAGCTGATTCCTTAGATGTGTCTAGTTGGTTTCGAAAAGAAAACAGAAAGTCCAAAAGAAACACAACAGATCTGGTAATAAAATGTGAGGCTGGATGAACACAGCAGGCCAAGCAGCATCTCAGGAGCACAAAAGCTGATGTTTCGGGCTCTGATGAAGGGTCTAGGCCCGAAACGTCAGCTTTTGTGCTCCTGAGATGCTGCTTGGCCTGCTGTGTTCATCCAGCCTCACATTTTATTATCTTGGAATTCTCCAGCATCTGCAGTTCCCATTATCTCTGATACAACAGATCTGGTAGCATCTGTAGAGGAAAGAACAATTAAGCCTTCAGATCCAACTTTGTCAGAACATTCTGACGAAGGATCACTGGACTTGAAACATTAACTCAGATTTCTCTCTACAGATGTTGCCAGACCTGCTGAGTTTCTACAGCACTTTCTGTCTGTGTTTCACATTTTCAGCATCTGCAGTTCTTTATTGATCATCTCCACAGATTACGAGCCAAATGGCCTCAGTTACAGATTTCCTGGGGCAACTAAGAATTCCCATTAACTGTTTTTCTATAAGGCCCAGGTAACTGTCCCCTATATGGTTTAGAATCATTACCTGCAGTTTTCCAGCTCGATAACAGAATGAGAGCCTTTTTAATTTTTCTTTTATCTTGCCTAGAGGTGCAAAGGTCAGTTGCTGTGTCTTTCCAGTTGGTAGAACTGAATTAATTCTGTATAAATGAAGATGAATTCTCAAATAAACAATGGATTTATTGGTCATCCATCAACCCAACTTTAGCAATTTATACTCAGCATGTTCATTGGAATAGCAGCTAAAGAAATATGATTGATTAGTGGTCAGTTTAAGACAAGCATGTGGAAGAAGATAAATTTTTTGTTGAACTTTAATTTACTGAACCTGTTCACAGTTGGGCAGTTTTGTAGGGCCTTGGGAATTTGGAAATTTCAGCAGTGGCCTTTTAACCGAGTTGATGCATATATTTCTGACTTCCAGGTTTCTCAAGCAATTAGTGAGTAGATGTCATGATGAACTGCAGCAATCTAATTCAGCTGAAGTATTTAAAGGGACCACATGAGGATTAGAATTGAAGCATGATAAAGGTCTTCAGACAAACCTAGAAACCGATTGACTGATGACACAATGACACTGCTAAAGACACTGCTATCCAAGAACGATGGAAACAGCAAAACAAAGAATCTGTAATTACACAGGACATTGAATTGAGCATTTTTATATTCATCGATTCACTCTGTTGTATGTATCCTTTTCATATCTATGTGCCAAAAAATGTGTTTATTATGCCTCTGTTCTGCCATAGAGTATTAGCAATGACTCAGCTGGTAGCATTCTACCCTCTGAAGTGTTGAATTCTAGGTTCAGGAGACATTCAAAGGCATACGTTCAAGACCCAGGCATTCTCGTACTGTGATAATGGGAACTGCAGATGCTGGAGAATCCAAGATAATAAAATGTGAGGCTGGATGAACACAGCAGGCCAAGCAGCATCTCTGGAGCACAAAAGCTGACGTTTCGGGCCTAGACCCTTCATCAGAGAGGGGTGAGGGTGCTGGAATAAATAGAGAGAGAGGGGGAGGTGGACCGAAGATGGAGAGAAAAGAAGATAGGTGGAGAGAGTATAGGTGGGGAGGCGGGGAGGGGATAGGTCAGTCCAGGGAAGACAGACAGGTCAAGGAGGTGGGATGAGGTTAGTAGGTAGATGGGGGTGCGGCTTGGGGTGGGAGGAAGGGATGGTTGAGAGGAAGAACAGGTTAGGGAGGCAGAGACAGGTTGGACTGGTTTTGGGATGCAGTGGGTGGAGGGTAAGAGCTGGGCTGGTTGTGTGGTGCAGTGGGGGGAGGGGACGAACTGGGCTGGTTTAGGGATGCAGTTGGGGAAGGGGAGATTTTGAAACTGGTGAAGTCCACATTGATACCATTAGGCTGCAGGGTTCCCAGGCAGAATATGAGTTGCTGTTCCTGCAACCTTCGGGTGGCATCATTGTGGCACTGCAGGAGGCCCATGATGGACATGTCATCTAAAGAATGGGAGGAGGAGTGGAAATGGTTTGCGACTGGGAGGTGCAGTTGTTTGTTGCGAACTGAGCGGAGGTGTTCTGCAAAGCGGTCTCCAAGCCTCTGCTTGGTTTCCCCAATGTAGAGGAAGCCACACCGGGTACAGTGGATGCAGTATACCACATTGGCAGATGTGCAGGTGAACCTCTGCTTAATGTGGAATGTCATCTTGGGGCCTGGGATAGAGGTGAGGGAGGAGGTGTGGGGGCAAGTGTAGCATTTCCTGCGGTTGCAGGGGAAGGTGCCGGGTGTGGTGGGGTTGGAGGGCAGTGTGGACCGAACAAGGGAGTCACGGAGAAAGTGGTCTCTCCGGAAAGCAGACAAGGGTGGGGATGGAAAAATGTCTTGGGTGGTGTGGTTGGATTGTAGATGGCGGAAGTGTCGGAGGATGATGCGTTGTGTCCGGAGGTTGGTGGGGTGGTGTGTGAGAACGAGGGGGATCCTCTTAGAGCGGTTGTGGCGGGGGCGGGGTGTGAGGGATGTGTTGCGGGAAATACGGGAGACGCGGTCAAGGGCGTTCTCAATCACTGTGGGGGGAAAATTGCGGTCCTTAAAGAACTTGGACATCTGGGATGTGCGGGAGTGGAATGTCTTATCGTGGGAGCAGATGCGGCGGAGGCGGAGGAATTGGGAATAGGCGATGGAATTTTTGCAGGAGGGTGGGTGGGAAGAGGTGTATTCTAGGTAGCTGTGGGAGTCGGTGGGCTTGAAATGGACATCAGTTACAAGCTGGTTGCCTGAGATGGAGACTGAGAGGTCCAGGAAGGTGAGGGATGTGCTGGAGATGGTCCAGATGAACTGAAGGTTGGGGTGGAAGGTGTTGGTGAAGTGGATGAACTGTTCGAGCTCCTCTGGGGAGCAAGAGGCGGCGCCGATACAGTCATCAATGTACCGGAGGAAGATGTGGGGTTTAGGGCCTGTGTAGGTGCGGAAGAGGGGCTGTTCCACGTAACCTACAAAGAGGCAGGCATAGCTGGGGCCCAAGCGGGTGCCCATGGCCACCCTCTTAGTCTGTAGGAAGTGGGAGGAGTCAAAAGAGAAGAAGTTTCGTCCAGGAACTCCCCACCTACGTCCGTGACACCACCCACGCCCTCCACCTCCTCCAGGACTTCCAATTCCCTGGCCCCCAACACCTCATATTCACCATGGACGTCCAGTCCCTATACACCTGCATTCCGCATGCAGATGGCCTCAAGGCCCTCCGCTTCTTCCTGTCCCGCAGGCCCGACCAGTCCCCCTCCACCGACACCCTCATCCGCCTAGCCGAACTCGTCCTCACCCTCAACAACTTCTCTTTTGACTCCTCCCACTTCCTACAGACTAAGGCGGTGGCCATGGGCACCCGCATGGGCCCCAGCTATGCCTGCCTCTTTGTAGGTTACGTGGAACAGCCCCTCTTCCGCACCTACACAGGCCCCAAACTCCACCTCTTCCTCCGGTACATTGATGACTGTATCGGCGCCGCCTCTTGCTCCCCAGAGGAGCTCGAACAGTTCATCCACTTCACCAACACCTTCCACCCCAACCTTCAGTTCACCTGGACCATCTCCAGCACATCCCTCACCTTCCTGGACCTCTCAGTCTCCATCTCAGGCAACCAGCTTGTAACTGATGTCCATTTCAAGCCCACTGACTCCCACAGCTACCTAGAATACACCTCCTCCCACCCACCCTCCTGCAAAAATTCCATCCCCTATTCCCAATTCCTCCGCCTCCGCCGCATCTGCTCCCACGATAAGACATTCCACTCCCGCACATCCCAGATGTCCAAGTTCTTCAAGGACCGCAATTTTCCCCCCACAGTGATCGAGAACGCCCATGACCGCGTCTCCCGTATTTCCCGCAACACATCCCTCACACCCCGCCCCCGCCACAACCGCCCAAAGAGGATCGCCCTCATTCTCACACACCACCCCACCAACCTCCGGATACAACGCATCATCCTCCGACACTTCCGCCATCTACAATCCGACCCCACCACCCAAGACATTTTTCCATCCCCACCCCTGTCTGCTTTCCGGAGAGACCATTATCTCCGTGACTCCCTTGTTCGGTCCACACTGCCCTCCAACCCCACCACACCCGGCACCTTCCCCTGCAACTGCAGGAAATGCTACACTTGCCCCCACACCTCCTCCCTCACCCCTATCCCAGGCCCCAAGATGACATTCCACATTAAGCAGAGGTTCACCTGCACATCTGCCAATGTGGTATACTGCATCCACTGTACCCAGTGTGGCTTCCTCTACATTGGGGAAACCAAGCGGAGGCTTGGAGACCGCTTTGCAGAACACCTTCGCTCAGTTCGCAACAAACAACTGCACCTCCCAGTCGCAAACCATTTCCACTCCCCCTCCCATTCTTTAGATGACATGTCCATCATGGGCCTCCTGCACTGCCACAATGATGCCCCCCGAAGGTTGCAGGAACAGCAACTCATATTCCGCCTGGGAACCCTGCAGCCTAATGGTATCAATGTGGACCTCACCAGTTTCAAAATGTCCCCTTCCCCTACTGCATCCCTAAACCAGCCCAGTTCATCCCCTCCCCCCACTGCACCACACAACCAGCCCAGCTCTTCCCCTCCACCCACTGCATCCCAAAACCAGTCCAACCTGTCTCTGCCTCCCTCACCTGTTCTTCCTCTCAACCATCCCTTCCTCCCACCCCAAGCCGCACCCCCATCTACCTACTAACCTCATCCCACCTTCTTGACCTGTCCGTCTTCCCTGGACTGACCTATCCCCTCCCCACCTCCCCACCTATACTCTCTCCACCTATCTTCTTTACTCTCCATCTTCGATCCGCCTCCCCCTCTCTCCCTATTTATTCCAGTTCCCTCACCCCGTCCCCCTCTCTGATGAAGGGTCCAGGCCCGAAACGTCAGCTTTTGTGCTCCTGAGATGCTGCTTGGCCTGCTGTGTTCATCCAGCCTCACATTTTATTATCTTAGCCGTGGGAAATGCAAGGTTACGGAGATAGGGTAGATCTAAGTGCGGTGATCTTCAGAGGGCTGGTGAGGACTCAATGGGTCAAATGGCCTGCTCCTACACAGTAAGGATTCTATGATTCAAAGTTGATAAATTCTTATGAAGTGAAAATGATTCATATTGAAAAGACACTCGCTGAACAAATTCTGTGAGCAAAATCTTTTCACTTAAATGAGAAAACAGTTATGAACAGTATTTTAGCATTACTTGCCTGTCAATTGCTCAGCTCCTTCAACTCCTGCTCTTTTCTCAACTCTTCTGCTCAGTGAATCCCAGGAAGCCAGAGAAACGACTGCACTCAAAGTTAAAGTCAAAAATTCGGGTTTGAAGAAGCAGTTTCCAAATGTAAATAACTGCTGTTCCTGTCTGACAGGAGTTTCCTATGCACTGTGGACCGCTGACGAATGTAAGTATGAAAAATGTTACAGTTGGAAGTCAGCAGGTACCTTGCAGGATTCCCAACAAGCTGACAGCTTACAGATGCACACAACTTGATGGATTAAAATTTTCCTCCTTTGTGCTTGCAAATTTACTGCTGTCCAAAATAATAAGTGAG
Organism: Stegostoma tigrinum; assembly: GCF_030684315.1. NCBI lineage: Eukaryota > Metazoa > Chordata > Chondrichthyes > Orectolobiformes > Stegostomatidae > Stegostoma > Stegostoma tigrinum. The sequence goes on from NC_081356.1 coordinate 76,201,980, forward strand.
TCTTTAAGGCATTTATCTGTTCATTGTCTTAAGGATTGAATAATGACATTAAGTTCAGAATTGAATATGGTCTGTAGGGATAACACTTATTAGAATTAATTCCCCAGTATAAGGCTGATTATTTCCTGACAATAAATATCTGTTCAATATAGGTTTTACTGTCACATCATTAACTGCAAAATGTTTCTTCATTAGTGCAATGTGGGAAATATTAGAACAATATATCACCAAGTCAGGAACCTTTACAACATACAACAGAATGGTGGTTGAACACTTGCCTGGTAAATATCAGGCTACACTAGAAAACTGGCACAGCAGTGGGGTTTTAAATTGGCCTTGTTACTTTAGAAAAATAAACGTGAGTAGGATGGTATTCTGCATTGTTTCGTTGACATCTTTATTTTATATGTGTTGGCAGTATTGCAAGAATTTATTAATACGTCTAATATTAAAAATATTTACAGTTATTTTAATATCCTGGGGAAGCAGAGTGAACTGAGTCCTCTTTCGAAAGCTGTTTCTTTCACTTTCTGCGATCCTCAATTGCACTTATAACTTCTCATCTTGATGCATCAAAAAAGGAATCAATGATTATGGGGAAAAGGCAGGGAAGTGGAGTTGAGGATAACCAGATCTGCCATGAGCTCATTGAAGAGTGGAGAGGATTTGATGGGCTGAATGGCCTTTATCCACTCCTCTGACTTATGCCACTCCATTTAGATTGGAGTGCCAGTAGCTGGAGAGTAGACTACTCTGTCATTTTAAATCCTCCATTCACACAAGTAATATTTGATGGAAGTAAAATAATGTTAAGCTATGGAACTTGACTTTACCCACACGTGGAAGAGCCAATGAATCAGGACAAAATCATGTGTGGATTACTGGCCCTCAAGTACATCACTCTAAAGATGTGCGAAAATTGCAACCATTGTAGTTGTGGCAAGGGGTAACTTTTAAACGGTGAAGAAAACTTCATTCATGCAGAGAGTTCCAATATTCTTTGGATATTGGTCCACATAATACTCAGCATCATGGTTTTCTGCCTCCCATTCTACTTATTGCTTTTCTTCAAGTGCTTGTATTTGTAATGTGTAGAGTCATAACAAGCCGTCACAATATGAGATACTTGCTCACCTGTTGATTGATATATTGATGTGGTGAATGAGTCCCTTTAAGACATATTCTTTGTTGTCTGAATAAAAAGTTCATTGCAGAAGCAAGTGGTTTTCCACTTTGTTCCTTTGCTATAAGCCTTGCAGTAGGTTACAATTCATGGCAGCAAAAGGTATACTTAAACGCCCACAACTTAATCAGTCACTTGCTGTTATTTATGGAAGAAATTTTTTTTAAAAGTGGTATTCTAAAGATGAAAACAGTGTTGGCGGCCTGACAAATACATTTTCAGCCACCGCCCTGGTTGAGAATACATGGATTCCAAAGGCTGTTTAATAGAAACTAATGACATGGTAATTCAGAATATCAATAACTTTTACAAACAATGAAAGAAGCTTTTCACTGTGACCTACATGCCTTGTAAATTTATTAGGACAGTAATATCTTGTAACATCATCCACATTCCCTCTCTTTCCTTATCTTGTATGACTCCTGTTCATCGCAATTAACATGGCATAGAAAGGACTCCTATTGAGGAGAAAAATTCCCTAAAATTTTTAAAGTTTCCTAAGCTTCAATGTGCAAATAAAACTTTTTGATGTACAGATTTTCCCCTTGATTCTGCTATGTTTATTTTCTCTTGCTCAGTTACCTGTTGGTGCTGAAGTGAAGTCAAATGCTCAGAAAATGTGATTTTTACACACTTTATGAAAGAGGGGCATTGACGTAATCAGAATACTGATCATCCTGTTTGATTCTGGATCGGAAAATATTTTTGACAGTGGCAGCAATCATATTCCAGCAGAGCATGAAATAGGAACCTCATGTGCAAATGTAAACAAGACTAACATAAAGAGGCCAGTTCTCTGTGTGACAAAAATCAATGATAAGTTGTAAATCTAATTCCTGCATTTCACAGAGCTTGTTTGATGACTCACCAAACATAATGATGTGAGATAGGGTCCTCATATCCAGTTTGCTTTCCTTATATGAGAGGGCATGAGTTGTCACATTTTCTCATTTATAAACTGCTCACAGAGGGTCATTTAGGTGTTTTACTTGCTTCTATATGTATTGATGCTCAACATGCATTCCATGAGGGAGAGTTTTAGTGAGGCAGAAGATCAGGCAGCATCAAGAAATGTGGAGGCTGAACCCAGATAATACAAAACAAAAGGAAATCCTTGCTGGCAAGACTATCAGCCTCATAGATGCCTGATATGTGAAAGGAGTTTGTGCTGGTTAGGTGATATATCAGCATAACCTGTGTCTCATGAACAAATAAATAGATTCTATTCTCAAGGTCTCAAAATACAGAAATTGAGTCCTTGCATTGAACTTGAGGTACATGTAAAAATAGAACCATTAGAATTTGAATTAGGGCTTATGGTCACACGTACACAAGTACAGGAATAGAGGAGTCCAGTGAAAAGTTTACAATGTGATTATTCACGGTGCCAAAGTAGGTATAAGGTATCTAGGTACAAATCTTAGATAAAAAGTAGAAAAAGAAATAAGTTAAAAGTTCAACATTACTGTTCTTCTCAGTATAAAATAATAAATAAGAAATTAATTTCGAAGTTCCAAATTATGGTGTTTCTTTAGCTACAGGCCTCCATGCTGGGCTTTCCTCACAAGTGCTCGATCTTTCTCCTGTGCTGGACTCAATCAAGAGTGGTAGCAGTGACAACTTGGTTTAGTTCTGGATCATATTGTAGGATCAATCCCTTGATATTCTTCATAACTTCTATCTCTTTCACGTTGGGTCATTTTGAGGCTGGTAAATTCTTATTTATTATTTTATACTGAGAAGAACAGTAATGTTGAACTTTTAACTTTTTTTTCTACTTTTTATCTAAGATTTGTACCTAGATACCTTATACCCACTTTGGCACAGTGAATAATCACATTGTAAACTTTTCACTGTACTCCTATACTTGTATGGGTTGTAAATTTGTAAATTGCAACTGTGTAAATCAAACAATAGTCTGAATAAGTTTCAAATTCAGTGTAAGAACATTTTTAAGTTGTATTTTTGTCTGAGCTTGGCCTTTGAGGAAAGAACTTGTTGGCTATTCACCTAGCTGTTCTCAAAATAATCACATCCTCCTCTGAAAGTTCAAGGGTACATAGGCCAGGAATTTACATGGAGGTGACGGCCTTGTCCACTGGCCAGAACTTTGGAGGCAAATCCCTGCCCTATTAATCATGAAATTTTCATCTGAATCATGATCTCGCAGAGGGCCTGAACTCAATTTTAACTTGACAAGTGCAGTGAAAATTAGACAGTTGGTCTGTTAACAATAAGGCTTTATTGACTATCTTTGAAATTTAGCTTCAGATGAGATGATAAGTTATGTATTTGAGAGTGTATTTATGCCAAAAGAACACTGACGTTTTAAATGTTCTTGTACTTGGAAGTCTCTGTGCTCACGTGAAGTAGCTTGCAATTTTTTTGTGAAGTAGAAAGGGGCCGTCCAAGTTCATAAAAAAATGTTCATTTAGATGCCACAAGGAAAGAAGCATCATTTGAATGTGGATGCCTTTCCTTGAGCGAGACTCTCCTGAAGTCCCCATCCCACCATCCAACAAAGAGGCCTGCATCTAGCCACAGAATGACCAATCCATATCTGATGACCATCCACTGAATTTTCTTCCTGTCCTTTCACACATGTCCCCCATACTACCAGTACTTTCCTAAGTTAAAACCAATTCTATAGAATACAACCTTGGTCCAAACAGAATGAAAATAAGAATCTTGTGGGAGGCACCTTTATGTTCTGATGGAGAGACTATCAGCTATATGAATTGGATAAAATGAGATGAAAGGTTTACCTTGTCTATATGAATTTGAATTTTGTTGAGATAAGTAAATGTGTGGCCAATAGATTTTATGAGCTATGAAAATACTTCTTATAGTTATCAAACTTGGAAATTTGAGCTTGTAAAGCTTAAGGAGGTAGTGGAATTCTCTATCCTTGTTTCACGTGGCAATAGAAAAAAAATTAAACTAATGTCTAAGTCTGATATCCAGACCAAAGCTTCTGCTGTAAGTAACAGTGTAGATATTTTGTAGGCTGCCAGACTACTACCTCAGAGAACAGAATTTGATATGCTCCAGGGTCTGATCAGGAACTCCACAGCCTAATAATAAGGATATTCTTCCAGCAATAGAGAAGCCTACAGGTGACTCCAGGTACTCTGGGAAATTAGGCTTGTGCAATAAACGCTGGCCTAGCCAGCCACACACATCACCTGTAAATGAATAAATGAAAATTTAGGCAGTCCTCAGAGAAGTGTAAAAAGAAAGGGGAAAAAATGGGGAGATTTCAACTTCTCCAATATTAATTGGGATAGACAAAGTGTGAAAGGCTTTAGATGAGACAGAATTCTTAAAATATTTTGAGGACAGCTTTCTAAAGCTGTATGCAGAAAGTCCTACAAGAGAGGTAATGGTGCTGCACCTAATTTTAGGGAGCAAAGCTGAGCAATAGAAGTGTCAGTGGGGGAACATCTCCATGATAATGATAATTCCTTTTCTGTTATTTTCCATTGAGCAGGGAAAGTTGTTGGGGTTTGGGGAGGGATCTGACTGAGATGCACAAAGTTCTGAGGAACAAATACAGGGTAGAAACTATTCTCTTTAGCAGAGGGGTCAATAGCTAGGGAACACAGTTTTATGATAAGAAGCTGTGGGGGGCCCTTTACACCCAGAGGGTTAGAGGAATCTGGAGCTCAATGCCTGAAAGGGTACTAGAGGCGAGAACCCTGAAAATATTTGGGAACTGTTTTATCATTTGAAAAGCAGTCATATGCAAGACTATGAAGCAAATATTGGAAAATAGAATGAGAATAAATGGATGTTTGATGACCTTTGTGAACAGAATTGGACCAAAAGGCCTCTTTTGTGTTCTAAAAGCTATCCAGTTCAGTTCATTAATATTCAGCTTTCTAAACAAGATAGACACTGAGAAACCTCGATATGGAAGAAGTCAGTGGTTACCTGGCAACTACAACTTGCTGTTAGCTGCAAGGAGCTTCCATTTTCCTCAGCAAAAACACCATCTGGGGTCACGATCCACAGGCACCAGCCACATGCACCCCTCCTCCATGACATTGGCAGCTCTTCTAGACCATTGTGGCACCTCACTGATCAACTAGCAAACCACTCAGGAAGCACAGACTTACAGTGTAGGGCAGGCTGGCAATGAGGGCTGAAAGGCTAGGGCACAGAGATAGGATCTAGCTCACGTAATTGGACAAGATTGCATCTCAGGACTGCTTGCTTGCTGTCTTAGTGTTTGCTCATGCATGCTGGCACTATCTATGCTTTGCATGCCATGCCAATTAGTATTTTGGCACTTACAGAGCCAGAGGCTATCAGCTACTGTATTGATGTGCTGTTTTTTTTGTGCAGGTGCATTGACAGACTGCTTGTCAGTAGGAGACTGTCCAGATTGATGAGAGGAGGTGTCTTAGTGTATGGCACAACAGGACATTAATCTAACACCCTACGGCATGCTCCAGCTGCCTCTGCGGAAAACATACTGTAAATTTCTTCAACCAAATGACCATGATGGAAACTGGGTGGGAGTTAGACCTCAGTCTAATCAGGGTATGACGGTGAATGCAATCAGTCAGGGAGATTTGGTACATTCAGCAGCACTGTCTGGGTGTAGTCCAGGGGTGTGGCCATTGTCAGTCATCAGCTTGGGATGCTCACCATCATTGGATTAATCTGATTGTAGCCCAGGGAATGGGCACCAGTCCTTCCTGTAGTGCCAGCAGCATCAGTCAGGAGAATCACATATTTTCAGTCAGGAATTACAAAGGCAGCAGTCAGTGTCTGGTTAGCCATGCCCAGGGTTTAAAGTCAGTCAGATACCTTGATTGCCAGTCCCAGCTGTCCATCTGTCAATTGTTGGGAATGATGCAAGGAGGCCTGTAGTTGGGGGGTGCTCTGCCAAAAGGAATAGGGAAGTCCATGCTAGGTTGGAAAAGCAGAGAAGGTGAAACAGTAACGATGGCCAAGGGAATTGGGTTTGTGATGGTTATGATGGACTGCACCAAAGGGCATAGTAGACAAAGGGAGGGGGTGGTTTATTAACAGCAACCACCACCATGACCTCCACAGGGAAGCAGAGAGGAGCTAACTGCATTTTTTCCATTCTGTGTCACTGCTCTTAATTAGATTTTGGACATCCAAACATTGCCAGAACATCCATCAACAATGGGTTGTCTTTCTGATTGCTCAATGTCATTTTTTATTGCTCCTCAAGAATCTACCCTTGTCCCTTTCTCTTCTGAACCCAAGTGCTGTCTCTTGGCAATATTATGTGAAAATGTAGATTGTCTCTGACACGCAACCCACTTCACCCCCGTTGTTTGCAGCAACTCCACTGTATTTCCAAAGGTCATAGCAACACGGTGGCTCAGTGGTTAGCACTGCTGCCTCACAGCACCAGGGGCCCGAGCTCAATTCCACCCTCGGGCGACTGTTGGTATGGAGTTTACACATTCTCCCCGGATCTGCGTGGGTTTCCTCTGGGTGCTCTGGTTTCCTCCCAGAGCCCAAAGATGTGCAGGTTAGGTGGACTGGCCATGCTAAATTGCCCATAGTGTTCAGGGATATGTAAGTTAGTTGGATTATCCATGGGAAAGGCAGGGTTACAGGGATAGGGTAAGAGGATGAGTGTTTGTGGGATGCTCTTTGCAGAGTCAGTGGGGACTTGTTGGGCCGAATGACCTGTTTACACACTGTAGGGATTCTACAGATCCAGAAAAAGTTGTGGAGAAACCAAAGGCAATGACCTGGATTTTATTAGATAATAACCTGGAGAGCAATTACACAAAAGGAAGTCACTATTATCACAATCTTGTTTCTTTACTGCTATGTTCTCATATTAACTTGCTCCTTTGAACAGAAGAAGAGGACAAATTCAAGAAATCTTTTGTTTTAAGTATGGAAAAATTATTCCTTGATGTGACCTGGTGTTTTAAGCAAGAGCCTGATTGGTGTTAAGGCATGTGGAGGGACGCATAATCGGGGCAGAAGGGAATTAATGTTGGTTCTTCTGTAAGGTACTTGCACCAACTGTACACCACCAAAGGTGGAGAGAAAGCAATTTGCTTGTAAATTATACACATCTCACAACTGAGTTCTTTTGACATATAAGGACAGGAAGTAATTACTTTCACAAACTAGTGAACATTTATATACAATTTACTCTATTTACAGAGACATGGTTCAGAAGGAATCCCTCAGAATCATTTTCCCTTATTTCTCAGATCCATACGATCCAACATCACTGAAATTTCATCCTAGCTACAGCTGTTAATCTCTTACGGTACATCTCCACACCCCCACCCCCCCAACAGAGTCTTTCATTTTACTCCTTAATGATTTACATTTTTCATCCTGCTGCCACTTTGCCCCACTAGCCCTGCCTCTGAAGTCATTGTTACGCTCTCTGAGTCGGTAGGAAAGATGCTGCAGCTGTTTGATTAATTTGCCAGACCGCTTTCTCATTTCTCTCGAAGATACAGAAACACAGGCACCCCGTGAAAGAGCATGTGAACAGCCCACTGAGGTTGTCGGGGTATCTTTGGCTAAAGATTAAAGACGTTAAAGACGTTACTTCAGTCAATCATATAGAAAGTACTATTATATGTTCAAATTGCCTTTCAGGTTGGAACAGGCTAATGGCAAGTATTAGAGAATATATTACAAAGGTGGGGGGAAGAAAACTAAACCCTGCTCGCAGAACAAACATAATCAATGTTGCATCCGATGTGTTTGAGATACTGAAACGTGCTAAGGTTTCAATGGCTAGAAACAAACTTCGACTGCCAAACTGGAGTAAGTAGAAGGATCACAGGAGCATTGTTCTGATAACTACTATTGGGTGAGCTGATTTCACTGGAACTCATTCATCGTCCATTGTGAACAGATCCAGGCTAGTAACTAAGGGGGAGAATTCTGGGAATTCTGCCAACACATGGGTGATATTCTCGGCTTCACTCTTCACTTTATTGTGTATAAAGTACTGCACTTTTTAGTTTTGCTAAGCAGCCTTATTCTGCTAGGTTCATGTATTCCCACTTGAGTGCAATTAATACTTTCCTACCCAAACAAAATTGGTAAGAAATCCAACAGTTTTATAAGGCTGTCATTGTATTCATTTTTGCTGTTGCTGGTGTAAAGGGAAGCAGATGTAGTTGACTCTGTTCTTTATCAATGCAGCTGTGTCTTCCTGGTTTAATCTCCACATGGATTTGAATAAAGGTGGCAGCCACACAAGAAAAATAATACCTCCGATTTAAAAAAAAATCATTCATAGGATGTGGACGCTGCAGGCTGGGCCAACATTTATTACCCACCACTAGCTGCCCTTGAAAATGTGGTTTGAGCAGCTTTCTTGAACTGGTGGAGTCCATTTGTTGTAGGTCGACCATAAAGCCATTCAGAGGGAATTCCAGGATTTTGATCTGGTGAAGGAATAGTGATATAGTTCTAAGTCAGGATGGTGAGTGGCTTTGGAGGGGCCCTCTCAGGTGATGGTGTACCCATGTATTTGCTGCCCCTGTCCTTGTATATGTTAGTGGTTACGGTTATCTATTTATTAATTGAGACAGAGGAGAGATAAGTGGAGAAAAGAGAATTGTATTATTAATATGTACACAGAACTGCCTACTCAAGCAGTAGATCTACAAGAGGAGAAAGGTTTTGATATCTGGTATGGCAATGAAATAGATTGGGTAAATGAGTTAAATAGGGTTGTACATGTTCAGATATTGATTAGAAAATAAATGTAAATATTTAAGTACAAAGGAAAAAGTCAGTACAAAAAATTTGATTTTCCAAACAAGAAGACAAAGCTACTGATCAATTTATAGACCTCATTTTCACTCATACTGCTTCTATAAATTAGTATATTCATTGAACTGAAATGCACCTTGGTTGTATTAAGTTAGAGGTTGCATAAATATTAAACGGGCACACAAAATAGAAATGTATTAACATGGGAATTGATATACAGATCATGACAGAGTACAAACAAAAAAGTTAATCAATGGTTTAGATAGAGATTAGAAAAGAATAAAATTACATACTCGGTATGTAGCACACATAGAATTCAAAACCAAAACAGATAACTGGGACTGCAAGTAGAACTAAGTAAGTACGATCCTTTAACCATTAATGTTATCTATTACTAAGCTATGACTGAAGGATGATTTAGATTGAGACCTGAAATTTGAAGGGTAAGTGATGTTTAGGAAGGATCAGAAGTTATGTAAATGTTAATCAAAATGCAATTAGAACAATAGAGAGAGATAATCTAAGGTCAGGAAATCAGGATTTAAAACATAGGAATATAAGATCTAAGAGCAGGAGTAGGAAATTCAGCCCCTTTGAGTCTGACATTCAATTAGATCATGCCTTATCTCAATTGACATCAATTCCACTTTTCTGTCCATTCTCCATACTCCTTCAACCCATTACTAACTAAAAATCTATTTTCTCCTTAAATTTATTCAATGCTCCAGCATCCGCTGCACTCTGAGATAATGAATTCCACAGATTCACATCCCTGCAGGAGGTGTTTGTGTGGAGGGGAGAAGTAAAAAGAGCAGGAACTCACACCTGGGAATAGTAAAGGCGGCCTAACAGTTACCTCATGGTAGTTGGAGCATAAAAGAAGAAAAAAATGGGAACTTATCAGATAGATATGACAATAATCATGGGGGATTTTAATCTACCTAGACTAAAAAAAAAGAATGAACATTTCATTGAATGTTTGCAAGATATGATTGGATTTTACAATTTGAGGGAGAAGAGATGGTCTGAGACTAGTATTTTAAACTTAAATAAGTGCAATTATGAGATCAAAAAAGCAGACTAAAGTGAATTAGTAAATTAAAGTAAGCAATAGGTCATTAAAATTGTGGCAGACACCTATGAAGATATTTCAGTATACACAGAATAAACACATTCCAATGAGAAAGAAAAATTCTAAGGGGAGGATCAAGTATATGTGGTTAACTATAAAAGTTAAAGATAGCATCAAGTTTAAAGAAAAACAACAGATGGGTTTCAGATCAGATGTTTGGACAAAACATAGAATATAGCAAAGGACGTCCAAAAAAATAAGCAGGAGAGAAAAAAGTAGAGTAAGAGAGCAATCTTGCTAGAAATCTTAAAACATCAGGAGTCTCAACGGATATTTTTTAAAGGTAACAGTTGACAATATGAGAATTAGTCCTAAAAAAAGTGATTCTGTGAAATTAGTAATAAAAAAATGAAATGGCAGATCAATAGAACATATATTTTACACTTGTCTTCACTAAATGAGAGAGGGTGTAATTTTCTTCTTACAATTGCCTAGCAAGTGGTACTGAGCATTTTATTAGAGCTACAATATGACAAGTCCACACGTCCTGATGTGCTCTTATCCTAGAGTCTCAGAAGAAAGAGCAAATGAGCCATTTTATACATTGGTTTTAATTTTCAAAATAACAAGATATGCAAAAGTTTTGTTAGGTTGAGAAAAGAAAACAAATGTAAATCTTTTTATTCAAAAAGTCAAGCAGAAAAGTACTGGCCAGTCAGCTTAACATCTGTCACTGGGAAGGTGATAGAAGATGTTACTAAAAATGTGATAGCAGGACACTTTGATAAGTTCACGTTAACACGCAGGCTCAGTGTGCTTCTGTGAAATAGAAATCATGTTTAACCAATTCCTCTGAATTCTTTGAGGATGTAATGTTCTGTAGATGTCCTACACTTAAGTATCCAGAGACATTTGTTAAGCTGCTTACTGAAAATTTATTTTGGAAAAGTCCATAGTACAGGGAACATTATAATGTCATGGATGGAAGGTGTCACCAGCAACAAGGAAGCAGAAAGTATACAAAAAAACGGATCATTTTCTGGTTTGTAACATGTGGTGTGCAAGAGGGGTGCTGGGTCTTCAATTTTTTATGGTTTATGTAAGTAACTTGGATGACGGGATAAATGGTATTGTTGCAAAATTTGTTGACAATGCAAAGACAGGTCAGAAAATAAGATGCCAAGAGAACATAAAGAAGCTATAAAGGGATAGAAATAGGTTAACTGCATGTTTAACGATTTAACAAATGGAGTATAATGTAGGGAAATGTGAAATTATCCATTTTGGCAAGAATAATTAAGGTAAAGCATATTATCCAAATGGTGAAAGATTGCAAAGTTCTAAGGTGCAGAGACATCTGGATATCCTAGTGTATTAACTACAGAAGCTTTGTACAAACAGAAAATGCTGGAGAAACTCAGCAGTTCTGGCAGTATCTGTGGAGAAAGTAACAGAGTTAATGTTTCAAGTTTGGTATGAATCCTGTTCTGAACACGTGGGGTTTTGAAGGTTCTGAAGATGTCATATTGGACTTGAAACATTAACTCTGTTTTTCTCTCTCTGGAGATGCTGTCAGATGTTTTGAATTTCTCCATCATTTTCTGTGTGGTTTCAAATTTCCAGTTTCTGCAGTATTTTGTTTTTATTACAAAAGTTTAGTCCACGGGTACGGGAAGTATATAGTAAAGCTAACAGAGTTCTATTGTTTACTGAGAGGGGGATTGAATACAAAAGTAGAGGTGTTATGCTACAGTCGTACACTATTTTGGTGAAATCACATCTGGAGTATTGGTATCTTTATTTAGGGAAGCATCTAATATGTTGGAAGCAGTTCAGAGAAGGTTTATTAAATTAATACCCACATTGGTTCAAAAGAGTATGAGGTGATTTTGATTGAAACATTTAAGATGAGGGGACATGATGGCTGTTGTGCAAAGGATGTTTCCTATTGTGGGAGAATCTATAACTAGGTGTCACTGTTTAAAAGTAAGGGATCATGTATATAAGAGTGAGATAAGGAAAATTTATTATTTTGCTTACAGGTGTTGTTCGTCTTTCAGATAGCTATTACTCAAAATCTGGTAGAAGACGAATCATTTGAATACAGATTTAAGTAGATTAGTCAGCAAGGAGGCGAAAGGTTATGTGGGGATCATAGAAATGCAAAATAATGAAATCAGCCATGATCTTATTAAATGGGATAGTAGGAGCAGGCTAGAGGGGCCAAGCAGCTTACTCCCTCTCCTAATTCATTTTTTTGTACTTGAAGAAATTTTGTAATATGCCTGCTCATTATGTGGGCAAGCAGAATTCTTGATTTTCTTTATCCATGGCAGCCTGCCTATGAAGTTATAATTGTGTGTCACAGGACTTTGTGGCAGCCCCTTAGAGGTAATATCTTAAATGAATTCTGTTTCCAAAAGGTTGCAATGCAGTGTGAGGAGTGAAATGCTATACTTTACCTCTCAAGTTACCGGAATTGAGATCAATCAGTCCCAGATGAAAATTTGTGTTATCGTGTTGATTTGCAAACAAGTGATTTTGATGCCTGGTACCTTCTGGCCTCCCTCTGGAGTTCTTGGCAGCTGATAAGGGAGTTCTTTCTACTCCTCCTCTTCCTTCTCTTCCCTTGTGAAGTGCATTGTACAATTTTAATAATGTACAGATGTGGAATTGGAATTCTATACACATATGAACATTCATGTAAATATGGCAAAAAGTATTTGCATTTATGTAGTGCTGACTTCAGGGTGCTGAAAATAAATACAGTACCTTTTTAATGAGTTGCGTTTCAGTTTTGGTACAATGAAAATACTTCCATATCTATGGTTCAGAGATTCATAGACTCAACCCCCAATTCCATGCACCTGAGCACATAATCTGGGCCAATGCATCAGCTAAATGTCAAGTGTTGTATATTTGTTAAACCCAGATTTGTTAAACCCACTGTATTTGTTAAATACAGATTCTGGCCATCTTCTCAGGTGGATATAGAAAATCCAAAGCCATTTTTTGAAGAAAAACAATGGTATTTTGTTAGTATCTATCAATTGAAAACGCTTCAACTCTGAATCTCTTTCTGTTCATGGGGCATGCTGACTGCAAACTGACCACCAGATTTCCCCACAATACAATGCTTGAAGTGTTTAGTTGATTTTGAAGCTCTTTAGCACAATTTAAGACCATGTAAGATATGATCTCGCTTTGGTAAACTTGATCAGAGAACATTTTTTTTAAACAAAGGCACCCACTATTGCAACATCATAAACTGCTACTTAAGTTTAATATTACAAAATAAATTTTATTGGATTCTAGCACAACTTGTGTTGAGTTTTCTTTACAGTTTTCAGAATTAGTTCCCATGGCTGATTTGTTGTTGGGTAATCAGACCGCTGAATGGCAAGCATATTGCCTGACAATGTTGATGTTACTAATGGAAGCAGGTGGGTTTCAAAGGTTATAAGGCTGGCTAACATTCTAACTCCCCAACATTGGCTATTTTGACAAATGCACATTCACAGTTCTGGAAGCCAGCCAACTAGCACACAACTCAGTACCTTATTAAAAAAAAATGTTAAAGATATGTATCTGAGATCAATTAGGATTTTCCTGTGGGGATGGAAGATGGTACAGGTCTATCTGCTTCCTCCAAAAGCATGTGTGGAATTACCTGTCTCTGTCCATTGGGAGCAACTTCAGTAGAATGGGTGGAGACAATGAAACATGGGCATTAACTACCCTCTACAAGCTAGGGCTCCCTTTGTTGAAGCATTATGCCAGTTACTTAACTTATACTGTAGATGACTGTTCTTCCTTTGAAACTAGAGGCCTCTGATTGATCGTCTGGCTTCAGTAGTTTGTCCATGTCCTTAACTGTAGAAGGAAACCATCTCATGCTTCTGGTCCAAATTTACAATGATTGTTTCATTCTGGAGGCACGCTGGGAAGGGTACAGGGCCCACAAACCTTCTGCTTCTGTTTCCTACCTCTGAGACAGAAGTTCAGCTCACCTGTCAGGTGCTGCTTTTGTCTGGCTCACAGTAAATAGGTGCCTGTGCCCTCATAAACATCAGCAACGGTCAGTTGTGAAGGGCTGTGACAAGCATTTGTAATTTCAGCACCAATATTCATTTTAAAATCTGATAAGACGTTATATTTATTTTGAATTGCATTCCCAAAAAAACAAAATGTGACTTCTCATCACGATGTGTGATGTGCATAATAGCTACTACCTTTATTTGCATGTGATGACATCTGAAATCCCATGAATTTGGCAAACCAGTGTAGAAAGGTACTAATCCAGACATGATTGGATTCAAAGGACAACAGCTGATCCCGAGTGAATACCTCAGGAAGTTGTGACTTACTGTGATTAATTATCATTAACTTGCTTTAATTCCACAATGTCTGTAAGGTTCGCCTACTTTTCCACATAATGACCTTAATCCATTCACAATATCCAACACAAAATTATGTACTTCAGCAGTTGGTCAAGAAGCATGATGGAGGCCTATATGCCTGATTTCCTCATCTGTATAAATTCAATGCATCAAACATTTATCACAAGTTGAGTGTAAAAAGTAAATGAATATTTTTAAAAATTCAGAACCATTGCCAGTGTGATTGAAAGCTTTTGGCTGTCAGTTCCACATATGTAAGTACCACCTCCACTTCAGTCACACTTAGAATTATTCTATGAAGAAATCCCCTGTTGTCTTCTATGTTTTCCTGTGAAATGTCATTTCTTCCTTTATTGTCTGCCTGAAATAATTGGTGGAGTTGAAAATATCTTCCTACTTGATACACACATTAAAATCAATGAATTTCCCTGCCATGAGTCGTGCTTTCTGTAAGAGTAGGAGTATTTTCTTCAGCTAAGATATTCATTTTGAAGACTACAAGTGAGGTTGAAAACACTCTGGGAACCCCCAAGATCAGCGATGTCAACAGAAGTTCTCTTGTTCTGTTTTTGACAAGGATAGAAGGCCCCAATCAGATAGCTCAAAATGAGGGAGGATGAGGAATCAACATCAGAAGGCTACACCTGAAAACTGCTGGGAAATGTATCCAGCAAGCAGGTAGGTAGAAAGTGTAGAAATCAGAAAGATGCAGAGAAACTGCAATTAGAAGGGGAGCGAAGTTAATAATCTGTGTATTGTAAGGGGGAGCTTTAATGTTTCCCGTTTCAATGGGAAAGACATTGGCGAGTATTTACAGTGTAACTGCGCAATTACTCATTCTATTTCCATCACTTTTCCATCTACTGCCAGTGGTTTTGGTAGTGAATAAATGTTTCCCTATACCATGATAGTTTTGTATTATCTAATATGCTACATTTACTTGAAAATATCAGGTGGGTTTGGTTACAGCCAAACTAATGTATACAGTTCAGAATAATCTCCAGACACTGACTATGCCTGGAATGCTATTGAGCAGAAAACCTGTAGTGACATGAAAGTGTCTGTGCATTTGGGTCATTTGCACTTTCAGCATTTAAAAAGATATCATTCCAAAGATGATAAAACAATATTCCATTTTTTACTGAAGATATCTCTCATATGCTACAAATATAAATGCATAAATATTGAGTAACAACAAAATTAGTGTCAAAGTGACAAGGATCGTTCAATTTACAAGCACAGATTATTAAGAGTCGTTACATCAGTTCAATGGTTGGGAAAGTCTTCCAGATCTTGTTTTGGTGTCACTTAAAGCTGTTAGGTTGGGCCTGCGGCAGATGGTGAGGAAACAAACAAGAGGGAAAAACATACTCGACCTCATCCTTACTAATTTACCAGCTGCAGTTGCATCTGTTCGTGACAGTATCGGTAAGAGTGACCATCACACAGTCCATATGGAGACACTGTCCCGCCTTCACACTGAGTACAACCTTCACTGTGTTGTGTGGCACTATCACCGCGCTAAATGGGACAGACGTCACACAGATCTAGCAACTCAAGACGTGGCATCCATGAGGTGCTGTGGGCATCAACGGATCAGAACTGTACTCCAGTACAATCTGTAACCTCATGGCCTGGCATATCCCCCACTGAACCATTACCATCAAGCCAAGGGATCAACCCTGGTTCAATGGAGAGTGCTGGAGGGCATGCTAGGAGCAGCACCAGGCATACCTGCAGATGAGGTGTCAACCAGGTGAAGCCACCAAACAGGATTACATGCACACCAAACAGCATAAGCTCCTGCCACATCCAGCCATGAATAGTGGTGGACAATTAAACAACTCACTGGAGGAGGAGGACCCACAAATATCCCCATCCTCAATGATGGAAGAGACCAGCACATCAGTGCAAAAGATAAGGCTGAAGCTTTTACAGCAATCTTCAGCCAGAAGTGCTGAGTGGATGATCCATCTCAGCCTCCTCCAGTGGTCCCTAGCATCACAGGTACCAGTTTTCAGCCAATTTGATTCACGCTATGTGATATCAAAAAACAGTTGGACACGCCGGATAGTGGAAAGGCTACAGATCCTGACAACATTCCGGCAATAGTACTGAAGACTTGTGCTCCAGAACTTGCCACTCCCCTAGCCAAGCTGTTCCAGTACTGTTACAACACTGGTGTCTACCCAACAATGTGGAAAATTGCCCAAGTATGCCCTGTACACAAAAAGCAGGACAAATCCAACCCAGCCAGTTACTGCCCCATCAGTCACCTCTCAATCATCGGCAAAGTAATGGAAGGTGTCATCAACAGCATTTATCAAGCAGCACCTGCTCAGAAATAACCTGCTCAATGATAACAAGGTGTGGAGCTGAATGAACACAGCAGGCCAAGCACAGCATAGAAGCAGGAAAGCTGACATTTCAGTCCTAGACCAGAAGGGTCTAAGCCCAAAACATCATCTTTCCTGCTCCTCTGATGCTGCTTGGCCTGCTGTGTTCATCCAGCTCTACACGTTGTTATCTCAGATTCTCCAGCGTCTGCAGTTCCTATTATCTCTGCTCAGTGATGCCCAGTTTGAGTTCTGCCAGAGTCACTCAGCTCCTGATCTCATTACAGCCTTGGTTCAAACATGGACAAAGGAGCTGAATTCCAGAGGTGACGTCAGAGTGGCAACCCTTGACATCAAGGCTGCATTTGACTAAGTTTGGCATCAAGGGGCCCTGGCAAAACTGGAATCAATGGGCATCGGGGGCAAATGGTCCAGTAATTGGAGTCATACCTGACACATACAAAAATTGGCATGGTTGTTGGAGGTCAATCACCTCTGATCCAGGACATCTCTGCGGGAGTTCCTCAGGGTGGTATCCTTGGCCCAACCATCTTCAGCTTCTTCTTCACTGACCTTCCCTCCATCATAAGATCAGAAGTGGGGATATTCACCAATGATTGCACAATGTTCAGCACCATTTGAGACTCCTCAGAAACTGAAGCAGTCCATATTCAAGATGTCACCTGCCCCAATTGACACAAGTATTCCGGAAATGTTTGCCTAAAAAAGACAGCCCGTTGTCAGCAATAATTTCTTCAGGTGTATCAAACTGACTGAATATGCCACTCAATGTTTCCGCCATGGGGAAGTTTGAACTTTCCTGACAATTTGAGATTTGGAGAAATATTCAATGACTAAGATAAAGTTGTTTCCATTTACAATTAGATCAATGACAATTTTGAACTGATGGAATCTCATGTGCATTCTGAAGTTCTCGAAATTGCTGTGACAGATGCCTTTGGCATGCCTCACACCACCTCACTAACCTTTTGCTGTCATCATTGATCACCGATGAATAGATCGTGTCACATGCTAACTATTTTGTTCTCTCTATACCCATATTTCCTTGATGTAGTTGTAACAATGCGCCATAGCACATAGCTTCAGACACAAGCTCTTCTCCTCCTTTCTACTCTTTTCCTGAAAGCAGCCTGCGTTTCCTCCAGTGTTTGGATGTAGGTACATTTTTTCTTAGCTCACTGTGGGCCTGACTCCTTACAAATTCGAAACAGCTCCCAGATAGAAAGGGTATAAAAGAGTTGCCTGTCTGCATGAACCTGGCCAACTTGGAGATACTTACAGCTTGCAAAGAAATCATATTTTCTTCAGTTTTCTGTCCTGTGAAACTTCAGGGTTGCTGTTGTATTTTGTTTACTGCAGCTCACTTTGGCTTCAAGCTTGGGAGGTTCGTTTCTCCTTTTTTTACTATTAAAAAAGTCCCAGCTGTTCACTATGTAATAGTACGCTGGTAGCAGCTGAATATAACACAAATGATGTATGCGAATTCAGCTAAATTAATTCATACAGAACACTATAATCTCCATACACAGCCTATGCCTTAAATGCCATAATGCAGCATACCTGTGGCCTGTCTTGTGATAATAATGAGGTTTGCAGCTCATTCGCATGTTCAGTTCTTAAAAGGACATCACTTCAAGGTTGAGAAAAAAGATACCCCAGGCTGTAGCAGCAGGATGCATGTTAAATGCTATTTGGGGGTGTCCTGACCTATATCACGACGATAGCATTTTTGAAGACCCACGTGGAAGATCACAGCTCCCCTTTTCCAACTTCCCCATGCAGTTCCCTTCTGCCACGTACACTTGAAACTCCCATCCAACATCTTAGCTAAGTGTTAGCCAGAGGAGTTAAAATTATTAAAGTCTCCTGCTACATCTCATGATAGTATCTTCTCAGTTTGGTTTCAGGGAAATATAAACTTGTCTTGAGTTAGAATTGATCCATTAGGGTAATATTTTGCACCTCATATGGACCCACATCCCTCAGGCACTGGATATTACATTCAGTTTGGCGATAAACCAACAATAAATTTTTAGTCGTACTGCACGACAGGTATGAATAGGGTTACCAACTCTGTTCAGCCATATTCCTGTAGATTTCATCAAATGACCTCTCACTTTCATCTCCCTCAGCCCCTACACTCTGGTCTTTGATGGTTAACATGGCCACAATCAAGCATGCTCTATTTTCCGTCATCAATTGGAAACTAAATGGACTCTTTATTCCTAGATTGAATGATTATTTACTCTCTAAACAAATGCCTTTTACCTCTATATTAATGCTTTCATAAATAGAAAATGAAAAAGTTTAAATTATTATTTTTAAAGCAAAATTGATTATTGCTATGATTTTCCCCTGGATTTGTCACAACAGAGATCTTTAATTCCTGCAGACAAGAGGACAATCTTGGAGGACTGGCAACTTTAGATTTTGGGTTGGCTTCATCCCTACACATCTGTAAATATAGGATTTCTCAATCCAAGACTCAGCCTGTACAGATTTTATAACTGACCCAGTAAAGATTAATTTAAACGTCAAAATCGAGAGATTTCAATTTCCCAAGTAGGGCATGAAAGGGAAAGCCAGCACACTGACCTGTTTGAACATTTGCTCAAGGAATCCAAATGCTTTAAACACACAGTTAGATAAAAGCAAAATAGTGAGTTTTCTGGAAATCTGAAATTAAAATCAATAATGTTGGAAATACTCAGCAGTACTTGTGGACAGAGAAACATAGTTTACGCTATTTCTGTTAGCTGTTGACTCAAAGTGTTAACTTTATTCCACAGCTGCTACTAGAACTGCTGAATATTTCCAGCACTTTCTGACTGTTTTTCTCACAGCTATAAATTCAGTCATACTTTGTGCAGTGGGTGCTTAGTTTGCCCCTTCATCAACATCAATCAGTTAAAATAACAAAGGCAGCAAAAACCAATGCAGAATAAAATACTCCACTGAAGGTTTCAGCTGCTTCATTGTTGAATTAAATCCAGATGAATGGATGAAATAATTGCTACCTGGTCAATTTAATTTCCCAAGTGGAAAACTGCTGCTTCTTTATCTGAAATCTTATTTACAAGTCATTTAACAGGTCGTAACAAGTTTCAGTGGATCTGAGAGAAAAGGTGTGACTTACTCATTTAGTTGCCCCCTTTATTTGGTTGTGAATATTCCCCTCCTGTTGGTGGTAAGGAAGCTGACGAGACAGGCAAGTAATTGAGCAAGCTGACAGAAGAGAAATACTTGCCCCCTTCTCGCCACCTCAACAGTTCAGTGCTGTGTGACAGAATCCATTAGGCCCATTGTCTTTCCATTAACTAAGGTCCTTAAAGTGGTCAATTAATGGTCACTTAAGGGGCTGAACTCATCACTGGCCATTTGTCAGTTTTCCCAGAAGGCAAGAAAAGTGCCTGGCTTCCTGACAGGGATTACCAGAGCAACCTTGCTGTTGGGCTATCCAATCTGGAACAACTGGAGGCTGGGATGGGAAGACAAGATGAGGCCATTAAAATCCAACCCTCACCTCTCATCTGAACCTTTTGCTTCCCCTTTCTCTATGACACCTACTCCACAACACCACAAAATCCCAGTCAATTTCTTGTCATCTCAGCTTCACATGGCTTCACAGCATGCCGATGATACCGCCACAAGTTAGCGCTCCCAAACTTAATTTATTGCAGTCACATGTACCTAAGTACAGTGAAAAGCTTTGTTTTGCAAGCAGTACAGACAGATCATAGCAAACAAGGACGTACAGATCAAACCGTGCTTAGATAGAGCAAGGCACACAAGGTTACAGCTACACATGAGGTACACAAAGTAAGATCAATATAGCAAGATCAATGTGATTTGAAACTAGAGATGCCCATTAGCAGCCTAATAACAGGGGAGGGTTCTTTTTGTGAACCTGTTGTTGCTTGCGTTCAAACTTCAGTATCTTCTGCCTGATGGAAGAGTTTGTAGGAGAGTATGACCAGGGTGGGAGGGGTCTTTGATGATGTTGGCAGCCTTTCCATGGCAATTACAAGTGTTAGTGGAGTCCAAGGATGGGAGGTTGGCTTCCATGATGATCTGGGCTGTGCACATAACTTTCTGTAACTTCTTATGGTCCTGGCCAGAACAGTTGCCATTACAGGCCATTATGCGCCTGGATAGAATACTTTCAATGGAGTATTTGTAAAAATTGGTGAGGATCCTTATGGACAAGCTGAATTTCCCAAGCCTCCTGAGGAAGAGGGGTTATTGTTGTGCCTTCTTGGCCATCACATCTACTTTGGAGGATTAGCACAGATCGTTGGTTATCATTACTCCTAGCAACTTGACACTCTCTATCCTCTTCACCTCAGCTCTAGTGAGGTAGATGGGAGCATGTCCTCCTCCTGTCTTCCTGAAGTCAATGATCAGTTCTTTTGCTTTGCCGACATTGAGAGAGAGAGGCTGTTATCATTGCACCACGACACCAAGCCTTCTATCACCTTCCTGTATTTTGATTCATTGATGTTTGATATATGTCCTACCATGGTGGTGTTGTCAGCAACTGTGTAGGTGGCTTTCATTCAGAATTTGGCCGCACAGCTGTGGGTGTACAGGGAGTACATTTGGGGGCTGAGAATGCATCCTTGTGGGGTGTCAATGTTAAGGATTATCGAGGAGGAAGTGCTGTTGTCTATCTTCACTGATTGCAGTCTGTGGGTCAGGAAGCT
Organism: Stegostoma tigrinum; assembly: GCF_030684315.1. Taxonomy (NCBI): domain Eukaryota; kingdom Metazoa; phylum Chordata; class Chondrichthyes; order Orectolobiformes; family Stegostomatidae; genus Stegostoma; species Stegostoma tigrinum. The sequence continues at coordinate 76,223,444 of NC_081356.1, forward strand.
GAGGACCCTGCAGAGGGCAGAGCTAAGATCTAAGGTCAGAGTTTTGAGATCAGTCTGGAAGGGATTATGGCGTTGAAGGCGGAACTGTAATCAATGAGTAGGAGCCCGACATAGGTGTCCTTTTTATCCAGATGTTCGAGGGATGAGTGTATGTGCCTTTATAATTATTGCAGAAAACACTAAACTTCAGCTGTTGTTTCTGTTTAGCCGCCAGCCTTAGTTCAGAGGTAGAACGTTTTTCTGTGAATCAGAATGATGTGAATTTAAGGCTGATTCTAGAAGCCTCAGTAAAATAATTAGGGCATACCGCACTCATGTGAGAGTTGTCTTGGTGATACAAAGTTAAACTGAAGTGACCCCATCATGCTTCTTGCAGTAGAGTAGACATATTCTTCTAGTGTTGGATCCTCAACCAATCTCAGTAAAAGTTTATCAGATAATAAAATGTGAGGCTGGATGAACACAGCAGGCCAAGCAGCATCTCAGGAGCACAAAAGCTGACGTTTCGGGCCTAGACCCTTCATCAGAGGCCCTTCATCACCTAGACCCTTCATCAAAGTTTATCAGGTCCTGTTTTGCAACACTAATTATGATGTCTGATGCTTTACCCAAAATTACAGCCCTTAATTAGATTAGAAATTTAACCAGGAATGGCATCAATATGAGAGCACAACAAAATGGAGCAAAAAATGACTAAACAGATTATCAAGCCTTGATTTTTAAATTGCTTCCTGCTGTTTATTTTTCTCCACAGGTTTTACCCTAAGCAGCCCTTGCTAGCTCTGTCTTCATACCTACACAATTAACTACGGTTAATGGTAGCCGTGATGTGGAGGTGCCGGTGTTGGCCTGGGGTGGACAAAGTCAGAAGTCACATGACTCATCACCTGATGAAGGAGCAGCACCCTGAAAGCTTGCAGCTTTGAATGAATCTGTTGGATTATAATCTGGTAGTGTATGACTTCTGACTCTTCTTAAGATTAGTTTTTCTTTGTAATTTGAGTAAGTCATTTTTGAACTTAAAATTGAATTTATTAATATTGTTCACTAATTCAAGGTGCTCTGTTTATTTTGAGATTATTAGTTAACCTTGCTTCATTGTATAATGATGGATCTGAAACAGTTTTATTCTTAATTGGTTCCATTGCATATTTTTCTGGGAAACTGGAGCTTAAAAGCCCACCTCCAGACTTCCCATTTTGATTAGTCTATATGAGTATTAATGTGATGTTTATGGTGGTGGAGATGGCTCTGAATTTGGCAAAGTGGGACTAATTGACTCCAGAGGTATGGGAGTTGTTGGGGAGAGAATGATTGCCAAGTTGGGCAGTTTAGATTTTAGAAGACCCACCTCAGTTTATGGGGATTTGGTCCACATCGTTTTAGATTTTAGGCTCTCTCATTTTCATGCCTTCGCCTTCATGGTCCCTCATTTCTTGCATGGAAACTGAATATCCACAGACCCAGTATCTAGCATTGGCAAATTTCAAGAAACAAAGGGAGATGACAAAATAAACAACAAATCATGTACAGACTTAATTTTGAAAAAGCTTCTTTCATGAAAGCCTCAGAGCTTTTAAATGCCATTATGTAGTTAACCTCTTTCTAGTAACAATCAAGCACTGAACTCAGAACCCTCTCCTGAGCTAATACAGCTTTTGGAACTCAACCAAACGTTCATAATAAATAATCCTTCAAGAAATTAGACAAGAAACTCGATTGAAACTGCTCAAGCAGATGCTCCTCCAATTGTATTGTCAATCATAACAATCCAACAGAAACACATTTAACTCTCACTGGCAGCTGCAATTTTTTTTGTATGTTTAAATGAAGGGACAGATAAAACAAACACCTGAAGGTCATGACTTATATCCAAACTTCAACAGACCTTACATCCAGTCCATAAAATTGTGACTTCCATATTATAAGTAAAGGCCCTTACAATTACCAAAATGGTGTCGATTTGAACTCTGGACTAAGCAAAAATGCTGAGATTAGGAACCCCCCCCCACAACACACACACACACACCTTATGGATCACATTGCAGCTACCGTTGTCTTCTGCCAAAAAATGGGATCTGTTAGAAGTTGGGGCTGGATTTTGCATCCATTCTTACCCACCACATTTAAAGATCAACAATTTTCTAACACTTTGAAATATTGACTCCTTCCCTCTGTAATAGTGATTAAGTCTAAATCATGTTTTTCCATTTGTCCTCTTCATTCTTCTTACTGCAGATGCACAATGCATTCGGGAAATGACTTCAGTTTTATTTAACTACCAGCACCTTCATAACTCGTATACTCCAGCACACTATGACCATTAAAACTTCTGTCCTTTCCTGTTCCATTTATTTTCTATTTACCCATATTCAAATACTGTTCTATTGCCTCAACCTCTGCCTTCAGATTTTTTACCCCCCCCCCTTTTACAGAAACCTTTGTTGGTTTAGACTCATTTTCTTCTATTGTGAACACATTTTCTGGTGTGTTGTTATGTTTATATGCTTCAGGTCTTCCAGTCATACTCTAGTTATCATTATCCACATTGCTACCTTGTGTTATAGCTTTGGTTCCCATGTTGCTGGAATAATTGCCATATTGAGTGTACAGAATAATAATTACCATTTGGAAATGTACCAAAGGACATCTGGTATTCCCCAAACCAGTAAGCATACCTGAGCAAGCAGATATAGCCTTAAGATAAAAATGCAACCCCAGCAAGGCAAAGGGAAATAAAGCTTTTTCCTATGCTTGGTATTTTTGTCTCTGTCATGTTTTGAATGCCACATATTCTAACAGAAATGGTCACATAACTTCAAATTTTGCGGTTTTTCAAATTAAATCCAATTCATCATAATCAGTAAGATGTCATTGTTTTATGTTCAAATACAGCCCATGCATTAGATTTAAATCAGGTTGGTAGCCTTAGAGCAAATTAACTCTTTTCTGTGATAGAGATAATGGGAACTGCAGATGCTGGAGAATTCCAAGATAATAAAATGTGAGGCTGGATGAACACAGCAGGCCAAACAGCATCTCAGGAGCACAAAAGCTGACGTTTCGGGCCTAGACCCTTCATCAGAGAGGGGGATGGGGAGAGGGAACTGGAATAAATAGGGAGAGAGGGGGAGGCGGACCGAAGATGGAGAGAAAAGAAGATAGGTGGAGAGAGTATAGGTGGGGATGTAGGGAGGGGATAGGTCAGTCCAGGAAAGGCGGACAGGTCAAGGAGGTGGGATGAGGTTAGTAGGTCGATGGGGGTGCGGCTTGGGGTGGGAGGAAGGGATGGGTGAGAGGAAGAACCGGTTAGGGAGGCAGAGACAGGTTGGACTGGTTTTGGGATGCAGTGGGTGGGGGGGAAGAGCTGGGCTGGTTGTGTGGTGCAGTGGGGGGAGGGGACGAACTGGGCTGGTTTAGGGATGCAGTAGGGGAAGGGGAGATTTTGAAACTGGTGAAGTCCACATTGATACCATTAGGCTGCAGGGTTCCCAGGCGGAATATGAGTTGCTGTTCCTGCAACCTTTGGGTGGCATCATTGTGGCAGTGCAGGAGGCCCATGATGGACATGTCATCTAGAGAATGGGAGGGGGAAGTGGAAATGGTTTGCGACTGGGAGATGCAGTTGTTTGTTGCGAACTGAGCGGAGGTGTTCTGCAAAGCGGTCTCCAAGCCTCCGCTTGGTTTCCCCAATGTAGAGGAAGCCGCACCGGGTACAGTGGATGCAGTATACCACACTGGCAGATGTGCAGGTGAACCTCTGCTTAATGTGGAATGTCATCTTGGGGCCTGGGATAGGGGTGAGGGAGGAGGTGCTTTGTTCATTAGGCTTCCTTATTTCATTCAGAGTAATTGTTCATGCCATGTCAAAATCAAAACTGCAAAATTAATAAAATTAGAAGTATGTAGCATCCTTTGAATCAAAATTGATGTCTTTGCAGAGTCAGTAAACATACCTGTAACTTGTAGTTGAATGGATAATGACTTGGATGTTGGGACCAACTTACATTAACTGATTGGTCAGAGGGTAAGTTGTGAAGAGGACATAAGACAGCTACAAAATGAACAAATATGTTAAGTGACTGAGCAAAGACAAATGGAGAGTAATATGGGAAAAATGAAATCATCAATGTTGGCAGGAAGACTAAAAAAAATTATCTAATTGGTGAGAGATTTATAGAGCTCTGAGATGCAAAGGAATCTGAATGTCCTACTGAATGATTCATAAAGGCTAGAGTGCAGGTACAGCAAGTAATTTGAACAGCTAATAGAATGATATTGTTTATTGTGAGCTAAATTGAATTCAAAAGTAAGGAGGTTATGCTTCCATTGTACAGAGCTTTAGTGAGATTACTCCGAGATTATTGTGTACAGTATTAGACTCCTTATTTAAGGAAGGATTGTAAATGTGCTGGAAGCTGTTCAGGGGTTTACTGGACTAATATCTGGAATGGGTGGGTTGTCTTATGGGGACAGGCTAGGTTTGTATCCTCTTGGGCTTAGAAGAATAAAAATTGACTTGAGTGAAACATTTCGAGCTGAATTTTCTCAGTCTCCATATGGCATGGCCAATGATGAGTCAGTTGAGAAAATATGGTGAGATTGGAAAAAAATAGATTCTTTATGTTAGGAAGAAAACAAAGAGCAATTTCACACCAAGGTATGAACAGTGAGAGGAGAATCTTGCCAGTGAGCAGCAAGAGGCCTAATTAAATGTATTTACACATTATTAGTACCTAACCTCATCTTGTTTATATGTAATTTCCAATGGCCCTGCACAGCAGAGAGAAATTAGATGGTCACAATCCATGACATTAAAGTCAGAGTGGATACCTGGTGGCCCCAAGCTCACAGTTTGTTCTTCCAGCCTCCATTTTGGACAACAGATTCCAGCATCTCAGGATTAGCTTCATATGCAACAACTGTCTGCATCCATCACATATATGGAGGTTCACTTCAGACAAGCGTCGGCCACCCTACGTCATCACAGCACATTTTGGACTAACTTGGAATACAGTTGACCTTTTCAGTGTTGCACTTGGTAGCTCACCAATGCTTTACATTTCGATGCTGCTGCCAAGCCACTTTACAAACAGTGCCAGGCAGCTATCTCATAGATTATTTCAAGGGTGCATTTCAAGGTTGTCCACTTGGCCTCTTTGAACTCATTCACTTCACACCTACTTTGGATGCTTACAACTCTGCCTTGCCTCTTGCATTTAGCCATGTCATTCTGAAAATAAAGACCTACTGTACCTCTGCCTCACCTTCTTGTTTGTTGCCAGGACATGAAGACATGAAGCCAGAGAGTTTGTCGTGCTTGACAGCAGTGATTAGTCAGGGGGTGGGGAGGTGGTGGTTGGAGGGGTTGGGCGCGGTGTTCGAATGTTGCCGTACAGCATCACATTACATCGATGAAACACCTACACCTTGTGTCAGCATCCTATGTGGGAAATACTATGTGGCTACTTCAAGCAGGTGGCCATGCCACCCAGGCTCAGGGGAATATTGGTCAGCTAAGTCAAAGTGAGATGACATTCCATCAGTGTGCGTGCACAGAATGGGAAAATAGGTCGGGAAAGTTAATGATGATATTCAACAGCTGCATGACCTTGAATGAGTCCTATGAACATTCCTGAATGTGCAGTAGACAGCACAATTAAACAAAACCTGTACTAGCAGCTCTGCACTAGTAAGCAGTATTGTCTTCTATAGCTGTTTTTCTGTATGAGCTGTTTGTTACATTCTATAAGAGACAGAGTTTCTTTCTGAGAGTCGGACTTCGCCTTGGACCGGGATTGTGAATGATGCCAGGAACAAACCTAAGCCTCCAGGCCCACTGTTGATTGAGGAGTCCCCAACAGGCAGAAGGGCATGAGACTTATTGTTTTCTTTGCCTTTCTTTTCCATTTTTTTATTCATTATTATCATTATTATTATTTCATAAACACTCACATTTAAGCAAATTGCTGTTGCCAAGTCTCCTCCTAATTCTATTTAACTGAATCCAAAAGAACCAGTTGGGTTCACCCTGTAGTCCAAGACAGTGTGTCAGGACAGAAAGTCAAAGGCAGCATTTGCTATGACTTTAGATGCTTGAACACAGTCATTCAGTACGTGGGACACGCAGGGCCAAGGTTTTCTATCGTTACAATCCGCAGTCAGTCCTTTACGTCTAGCGCAACTAGTCTGGACATTACCGTTATATTGAACTATACAGATATCGGTCAAGGATATGAGCTTCAATCAGTGCTGGCTTTCCAAGTGAGTTGGAGGTTAAAATGGGGGCAAGTTACATCCTTGTTGTTCACTCACTAAAAGTCAAGCGGGTTAACAAGGACCATTGCTGTTAGCGAGCATCAATGATCATAACCACTCTTGTTTTGATGGGAGGAACAGTGCAGCATGATAGTAAGCATGGCAAAGCTGTAGTGCCAGGTTTTTGGGGTTAATGTTGGAAAATATAGACATAAACGGAAGTCTTGGAGGAGAATGTGTGAAATCTCAGAACAGATGGGGGTCAACAGAGAATGCAAGGAAGAAAGGAAAATGAAGACTTGAAGATTTAGGGCCCTTAGATTACCAGGCTGAGCCTGTGACTCAGTCTGCAGAAGGCATTCTATGTTGCCTTCCATTCTGATCTAAATCACAGATGTACGGTAGAAATGGTATATGGTTGTGACCATGCCCAGAGTGGGCTGTGTAACTGTTTAGTTTTGAACTCTACTTATGAGTGATGTGAGGCCCTCAAGGGGAAATGGCATTCATCAAGGGGTATTTATAAAGTACAGCTTGAAGACATCTGTAGTCATAGAATCCTGCCATGTAAACCCCATGTGTGGTGGACAACTAGGAGAGATAAAAATCCTGCTAAATAACATTGTTCACCATATCAATGGTTATTATAGACAAGTCATATCTGTTAACTAAAACTATTCATGAGCCATCTTAGAAGTGTTACCTATAGGCTCAATTCACAAAGACAATCCAAATTCTCACAGGCTACGCAAGAGTATGGAGCTGATTTCTTTCTTCTTACAATGAACAGTAGGCATTCTCCAGCATGTTGTTATGTGTAATACTGCCTTTCTGGGTGATGTGGGAGTGGGGAAAGCTTTCTGTAATTCTACCACACTTGCACTGTCCGACTGTATTTGATGGCATGTCTTGTGCTACATGCATTGGAATAAGTTATCCATCTTAAAAATCTGGACCAGTTATCCTAGAAGCTGCCATGATATCTATAACTGTAAGAAATCTCATGTTCTTGTTTCATTGTAAGCATTGAATGGCACAGGGAGATGTCAGGAGACAAGAGCTACACTCTACAAGTATGGCCGATGATTTTATTATGCAACCAGTCTAAGGCTGAATGTAGATAAAATATAGCCCATTCTTCCATCAGGCCATCATGGAGCAGATGATAAGGCTCTTTGAAGATGAGATTTCAAGGCTAGGATTGTTCTTCTCTTAGATTGATCTCTGATACTATCTAGATAGTGTGCTGCATAATTTAACATGCTGTACTACCAGCGTTGCATAGCAGAGATGTGCTGGACATTGAAGAGCCTGGGAATGTGGGAGCAGTCTTGCAGGAGGAAAATGAGATATTGTGCAGGAGAAACATCACCCTCAACATGATAGAGCAGTGCAGTATCAGATGCAACAAGCCAGACAAGACTTAATTAACAGTTAGTTCCAATAGGAGAGAGTTGGGTCCAATGATCATTTATTGACTGTAAATACATTACTGCTCAAATATAAGCAACACCTGTTTGTTCCCAGAAGCAAATGCAGCTTTTTGTTTTGCTTATTTTTTTCTTAATTTTCATTGAACAATGGGAAAAGTAAACATTTTCAACTGTTTGTCGACTTTCCAACATAGGATGCTCCCACATTGAACAGTTGGCAGTAGGGAAAGAGTAGCACGCCCTTAAACAGGGTTCTAAGATGGCATGGTGTTAGGAATGAGTAACTAGTGCAGCTTGACCTCTGTAGTTGCAGCTACTATGACAGCCTGTCAGACCCGTGGTAAAGTAGCTATACATTTTTGAATGTGAACTTTATTTTCAATGAAGTGTCACCATGCCACCTTTGTGCCATCAGAAGCTATTCTTTTTCATTTCAGCCCCACTACACGTACTGTGGAGGGCCATTCATAGCTGGCCATAACTGACCTCGTGCACAACTGATCTTTAAAAGTAGCACAAGTAACGGAAATCCCAGAAGGCCCCAGCAGCGATGAGCACTTCTGCTGCTGGTAAACACAGCAATGCAAATATTGAACAACAGAGGCATGGTGCATACGTACTGAGATGAGCAGAGTCAAATTGTGTAAGATACCTCATCAAGGTTCATGAGCAATTCCAAATTTGACACTTAGCCAATTTTTATCAAATTCAGCAAATAAGATCCTGAAGGGTCTTGAGGGGTGAATGTGAAGAGAATGCTTCTTCTTGTGGGAGAGCATAGACGAAGTGTCACTGTTTACAAATAAGCAGTCACCCATTTAAGACAGCAATGAAGATTTATTTTTCTTACAGAGAGGTTGAGATCTTTGGAACTCTCTTAAAAAGTCCTGGGAGTGTTGTCTTTGAATAATTTTAAGGCAAAGGTCAATAGATTCTTGATAAACATGGGGATGAAAGATTATCAACTGTAGGCAGGAATACGGAGTGATCAGATCAACCATATTGTATTGAACGGTCGGGCAAGCTTGAGGGGTCAAGGCAGATACATTTACTCGTAAATTGTATGTCTGTATATGCAAACATGTGAAAGCAATTTTATTAAAGTTTCCTTTAAAAATCTGTCAAATTCCAAACATTTCAGATTTAATTGTCATGAGTTTCTTTATGTGAAAATTCTTTATTTTTCTTTTGCTTTTTGGACATGTTGATAGTATCATTACAGAAAAAGCAACACGGGTCTATCTTTTCCTGAGAGCTTGTGTCACAGCAGCAAAGTTTATTTAGTTATTTTAGAATAAAAACATCAGATTCCTTTTATGTTTCCGATCCGTAATATTTATTTGACCAATTGTTTTTTTTAATGGTGCTATATCGACTAATTTCCTGTGCTATTGGCTAAGTTTTTATTGGTTAAAACCCAGCACCATTTGTCCATTTCCTTCAGGATCTGACAGTAGCAGAATGTAGGCTTAGGGCATCAATTTTCATGATGCTATCCTCTTCCAAATTGCTTTTTTGTATTGATTTTAATTTAAGTTTTACTTAGTACTTAATTTGTGTTGAGATCACACAAAGAAAATGAAGCAGGGTAGATTTAGAAACTAAAGTCTTAAAGTGACACACACATCCACTTTCGTTCAAATACACATTAGGGGCTAGTTTGGCTCAGATGGCTGGTTTGTGATACCAACAGCATGGGTTCAATTCCTGCACCAGCACAAAAGATTGGCCTACTCACTCTTTCCCCTCCCTGAAGTTGAGCCTCCAGTTAAACCACAATTAGTTGTTTCTCTCTAATGGGAGAGTAACCATATGATCTGGTAAGACTATAATCACCTTATTTTACAACATTGTCACAAGAAGTCTTATTTTAGGTGAAATTAACCTTTTAACTTACATCTCTGAGCACCTCAGGCACACTTTTACATTAAAGTTGCTATGTAAGTGAAATTTGCTTTAGCATTCCGTAGCAGTAAGTCATTAACAGATTAAACAGTGAGGTTTACACTTTCCTCTCGTTGCTAAGTCCCCCCAGAGTTCATCTCAGTCTGTGGGGACACTTTGAAATTAAGTCAGTCTGCTCACAAACTTGGTGTCACATTGATCCTGCGATCAGCTTCCAACCCCATATCTGTGCTTTTAATAAGGCTGCAGATTTTCAACTCCATGGGATTGCTCGGCTTCATTCTGTCTCGGTTCAACTGCTGCGAGAGCCTCAGCCATGCCTTCATTAATTCTAAACTGAACCGTAAGACCACAAAATAGAGGAACAGAATTAGGTTGCTCAGCCCACTGAGCCTGCCCCACCATTCGATCATGGCTGATATATTTCTCAATCCCATTCTCCTGCCTTCTCCCTTTTGATTCCCTTACTAATTAAGAAACTTTGGGGCGGTATGGGGGCTCAGTGGTTAGCACTGCAGCCTCACAGTGCCAGGGACCCGGGTTCGATTCTAGCCTCAGGCGACTGTCTGTGTGGAGTTTGCACATTCTCCCCTTGTCTGCGTGGGTTTCCTCCGGGTGTTCTGTTTTCCTCCCACAGCCCAAAGATGTGCAGGTTAGGTGGATCGGCCATGCTAAATTGTCCATAAGTGTTCAGGGGTGTGTGGATTATGGGGGGATGTGTCTGCGTGGGATGCTTCAAGGGGCGGTGTGGACTTGTTGGGCTGAAGGGCCTGTTTCCACACTGTAGGGAATCTAATCTAATCTAATTTATCTACCTCTACCTGAAATACACTCAATGACTCAGCCTTCACAGCCTTCCATGGCAATGAATTCCATATATTAACCACCTTCTGGTTGAAAAATTTCTTCCTCATATCAGTTCATGGAATCCCTCCCTCCCTACAACATGGAAACAGGCCATTCAGCCCAACAAGTCCACACCAACCCTCAGAACATTCCACCTAACCTACACACCCCTTCACACCACAGGCAATTTAGCATGGCCAATCCACTTAGCCTGCAAATCTTTGGATTGTCGGAGGAAACCATCACAGACATGGGGAGAATGTACAAATTCCACACAGACAGTTGTCCAAGGCTGGAATTGAACCCAGCTTCCTGGCCCCGTGAGGTAGCAGTGTTAACCACTGAGCCACTGTGCCCTCAGTTCTAGAGGATCGTCCCTTAACTCTGAGGCTGTGCCCTCAGGTCCTAATCTCTCCTACTCATGGAAATATCTTCTCTCTGTCTACTCTATCCAGGCACGTCAGCATTCTGTAAGTTTCAATAAGATATCCTTCTCAGCTGCTCCTTCTAAATTTCAGTGAGTACAGAGCCAGAGTTCTCAACCACCTCTCACATATCATGCTCTTCATCACCAGAATCTTTCCTGTAAACCTCCCTGGTCGCCTCCAAGATCAACACATCCTTCCTTAGATACGGAATGCAAAACTGCTCACAATATCCCAAATGTACTCTGACCGGACCCTTCTAAAGCCTCAGCAATATATTCCTGCTCTTGTATTCTATCTCTTTCAAAATGAATACTACTGCTCCATTAGCCTTCCTAACTGCCAAATGAACATACAAGTTAACCTTAAGACAATCTTGAGCCAAGAATCCTAAGTCCCTCTATGCTTCAGATTTTGGAAGCGTTTTACCAATTAACAAATTGTCTACGCCTCTACTCTTCCAAATTGCATAACCTCACACTTTTCCACAATGTACTCCATATATCAGAGATAATGGGAACTGCAGATGCTGGAGATTCCAAGATAATAAAATGTGAGGCTGGATGAACACAGCAGGCCAAGCAGCATCTCAGGAGCACAAAAGCTGACGTTTCGGGCCTAGACCCTTCATCAGAGAGGGGGATGGGGGGAGGGAACTGGAATAAATAGGGAGAGAGGGGGAGGCGGACCGAAGATGGAGAGTAAAGAAGATAGGTGGAGAGGGTGTAGGTGGGGAGGTAGGGAGGGGATAGGTCAGTCCAGGGAAGACGGACAGGTCAAGGAGGTGGGATGAGGTTAGTAGGTAGCTGGGGGTGCGGCTTGGGGTGGGAGGAAGGGATGGGTGAGAGGAAGAACCGGTTCGGGAGGCAGAGACAGGTTGGACTGGTTTTGGGATGCAGTGGGTGGGGGGGAAGAGCTGGGCTGGTTGTGTGGTGCAGTGGGGGGAGGGGATGAACTGGGCTGGTTGAGGGATGCAGTGGGGGAAGGGGAGATTTTGAAACTGGTGAAGTCCACATTGATACCATATGGCTGCAGGGTTCCCAGGCGGAATATGAGTTGCTGTTCCTGCAACCTTCGGGTGGCATCATTGTGGCAGTGCAGGAGGCCCATGATGGACATGTCATCAAGAGAATGGGAGGGGGAGTGGAAATGGTTTGCGACTGGGAGGTGCAGTTGTTTGTTGCGAACTGAGCGGAGGTGTTCTGCAAAGCGGTCCCCAAGCCTCCGCTTGGTTTCCCCAATGTAGAGAAAGCCGCACCGGGTACAGTGGATGCAGTATACCACATTGGCAGATGTGCAGGTGAACCTCTGCTTAATGTGGAATGTCATCTTGGGGCCTGGGATGGGGGTGAGGGAGGAGGTGTGGGGACAAGTGTAGCATTTCCTGCGGTTGCAGGGGAAGGTGCCGGGTGTGGTGGGGTTGGAGGGCAGTGTGGAGCGAACAAGGGAGTCACGGAGAGAGTGGTCTCTCCGGAAAGCAGACAGGGGTGGGGATGGAAAAATGTCTTGGGTGGTGGGGTCGGATTGTAAATGGCGGAAGTGTCGGAGGATAATGCGTTGTATCCGGAGGTTGGTAGGGTGGTGTGTGAGAACGAGGGGGATCCTCTTGGGGCGGTTGTGGCGGGGGCGGGGTGTGAGGGATGTGTCGCGGGAAATGCGGGAGACGCGGTCAAGGGCGTTCTCAATCACCGTGGGGGGGAAGTTGCGGTCCTTAAAGAACTTGGACATCTGGGATGTGCGGGAGTGGAATGTCTTATCGTGGGAGCAGATGCGGCGGAGGCGGAGGAATTGGGAATAGGGGATGGAATTTTTGCAGGAGGGTGGGTGGGAGGAGGTGTATTCTAGGTAGCTGTGGGAGTCGGTGGGCTTGTAATGGACATCAGTTACAAGCTGATTGCCTGAGATGGAGACTGAGAGGTCCAGGAAGGTGAGGGATGTGCTGGAGATGGCCCAGGTGAACTGAAGGTTGGGGTGGAAGGTGTTGGTGAAGTGGATCTTCCGCACCTACACAGGCCCCAAACCCCACCTCTTCCTCCGGTACATTGATGACTGTATCGGCGCCGCCTCTTGCTCCCCAGAGGAGCTCGAACAGTTCATCCACTTCACCAACACCTTCCACCCCAACCTTCAGTTCACCTGGGCCATCTCCAGCACATCCCTCACCTTCCTGGACCTCTCAGTCTCCATCTCAGGCAATCAGCTTGTAACTGATGTCCATTACAAGCCCACCGACTCCCACAGCTACCTAGAATACACCTCCTCCCACCCACCCTCCTGCAAAAATTCCATCCCCTATTCCCAATTCCTCCGCCTCCGCCGCATCTGCTCCCACGATAAGACATTCCACTCCCGCACATCCCAGATGTCCAAGTTCTTTAAGGACCGCAACTTCCCCCCCACGGTGATTGAGAACGCCCTTGACCGCGTCTCCCGCATTTCCCGCGACACATCCCTCACACCCCGCCCCCGCCACAACCGCCCCAAGAGGATCCCCCTCGTTCTCACACACCACCCTACCAACCTCCGGATACAACGCATTATCCTCCGACACTTCCGCCATTTACAATCCGACCCCACCACCCAAGACATTTTTCCATCCCCACCCCTGTCTGCTTTCCGGAGAGACCACTCTCTCCGTGACTCCCTTGTTCGCTCCACACTGCCCTCCAACCCCACCACACCCGGCACCTTCCCCTGCAACCGCAGGAAATGCTACACTTGTCCCCACACCTCCTCCCTCACCCCCATCCCAGGCCCCAAGATGACATTCCACATTAAGCAGAGGTTCACCTGCACATCTGCCAATGTGGTATACTGCATCCACTGTACCCGGTGCGGCTTTCTCTACATTGGGGAAATCAAGCGGAGGCTTGGGGACCGCTTTGCAGAACACCTCCGCTCAGTTCGCAACAAACAACTGCACCTCCCAGTCGCAAACCATTTCCACTCCCCCTCCCATTCTCTTGATGACATGTCCATCATGGGCCTCCTGCACTGCCACAATGATGCCACCCGAAGGTTGCAGGAACAGCAACTCATATTCCGCCTGGGAACCCTGCAGCCATATGGTATCAATGTGGACTTCACCAGTTTCAAAATCTCCCCTTCCCCCACTGCATCCCTCAACCAGCCCAGTTCATCCCCTCCCCCCACTGCACCACACAACCAGCCCAGCTCTTCCCCCCCACCCACTGCATCCCAAAACCAGTCCAACCTGTCTCTGCCTCCCGAACCGGTTCTTCCTCTCACCCATCCCTTCCTCCCACCCCAAGCCGCACCCCCAGCTACCTACTAACCTCATCCCACCTCCTTGACCTGTCCGTCTTCCCTGGACTGACCTATCCCCTCCCTACCTCCCCACCTACACCCTCTCCACCTATCTTCTTTACTCTCCATCTTCGGTCCGCCTCCCCCTCTCTCCCTATTTATTCCAGTTCCCTCCCCCCATCCCCCTCTCTGATGAAGGGTCTAGGCCCGAAACGTCAGCTTTTGTGCTCCTGAGATGCTGCTTGGCCTGCTGTGTTCATCCAGCCTCACATTTTATTATCTTGGTACTCCATATACCACTTCTTTGCCCACTCTCGTATCTTGTTGAAGTCCTTCTGCAACCTCCCCACTTCCTCATCACTACTTCCATGTATCTTTTTGTCACTTGCAACCTTAGCAACAATTCCCTCAGTTCATTTGTCCAGTTTGTTAATATGTACTGTGAATAGTTGTAGTCCTAATACTGACAGCTGCAGATGTCCACTGCTCACTAACTGCCATCCTAAAAAGTACCCCTTTATCCACACTGTCTATCTTCTGCTACCCTCTATCCCTGCTAGTACCATGTCCCCAAAAATGTCATCACTTATCTTATTTAATAGCTTCCTATTAAAGAAAGCTTTGATAAGAGGCTGCCTCTTATCAAAGGCCTCTAGAAATCCAAATAGATCATATCCACTAGCTTTCCCTTGTCTAACTTGTTCATTACCTCCTCAAAGAATGCCAACACATTTATTAGGCATTATCTCCCCTTGACAAAGCTATGCTGACCCAGCCCTCAGATTCAACACACTCCTTCTGATTGCTTACATTCTACCCTTTGTAAACTTGAAGTCATCCAATGCATATGTCTCAACACACAGCAAATCCTATTTACCTATCACCCCTATGCTTGTTGACTTACATCGATCCCCTGCCAAGCAACATCTTTAGTTTATAATTATTATCCATGTCTTCAAATCCCAACATGGCCTTGTGCCTTCTTAAATCTGTAGCCCCTCCAACCATATAACCTTCTAAGATATCTTCTATTTTTGGTCTCATGTCTATTCCTAATCATAAATGTTCCACCATTGGCGGTCATATCTTCAGCTACCAAGTGCTAACACCTGGATTTCGTCGCTTCACTTCCCCAGCTTCTACCTCATTTTCTTTATTTAGGATACATCTGTCCTTCTGCCCTAATGTAGCTTGGTGTCGCACTTTATTTGAAAATGCTCCTGGGAAGCATTATGTTTCATTATGCTAAAGGCACTGTATAATTTTAACTCAGTCAAAATCACTGCAGAGCTTACATAAAGAACAGCTCAAATGTGAAATTTGCTATAGTGGAATTGTTGATAGAAATAGTGTTGATGCATTTAAAGGGAAGTGAGAGAGGTACCCCATGATGGAGAAAGGAAAGGAAAATGCTGATAGGGTGGGATAAAATACAGTGGGAGGGAAGATTGTGTGGAACATAAACACTCACCTTAAAACTGTTGGCCTCCTTCTTGCCAAAAACAGTATGAAATTTAGGGGGCTCTCTCATGTGAAAAAACAGGAAATTTATCCCTTAAGAAACATTCAAACTCAGCTGCTAAATCTGATATGTACATTCAGTCAATGAGTCTTTGTGTTGTGAGGGGAAGATCAGGGTTTACATTACAGGATCAACTATATTGTAGAATTTCTGAAGAAGGGCCTAGGCCCGAAACGTCAGCCTTCCTGTTCCTCTGATGCTGCTTGGCCTGCTATGTTCATCCAGCTCTACGCCTTGTTATTTCACATATATAGTGTTGAGTGGCTGATCCCTAGACTCCTCAAATTCATAGAGTCATTTAGGGAACCGAATGAGGCTATTTGGCTCATTGAATTCATGTCAGCCCCTCACAGAAATGTTTGTGTTCCTGCCCCAGTTCACCAAAAAAGGTTTATTTCCTTCAAACACCTATCTGATATGCTTTGCTAATAATTATTTCTTCTTCTGTCACCTTCTGGGCACTGTATTCTGAGGCATTAATTCTACATTTTGTTTAAATCAGTCACTTAATGGGAAGTGAGTGTTGCTGGCTGGGCCTGTATATATTAACCATTCCTAGTTGCCTTTGCGAAAATAGTGGTGAGCTGGTTTTTTGAACTGCTGCAGCCCAATCAGAGCGGGTAAACCCACCAACTCTTTTGGAAGCGAGTTCCAGGATTTTGATCCAGTAACACCCAAGGGACGCAAAATTTTCCTTCCTCATAATTACTGTGCTTCACTTTACCATAATCTTAAATCTGTGTCTCCTAATTCTTATGTCATCAGATAATGAGAACTTTTTTTTATCATTTCCTTTTAAATCTTATCTAAGTTTATCAGATTTATAGGTACAACTTTCAAACTTCAACAATACTCTCAACAGAAAGGGAGTGCAGTGCATGCCATACGCCTACCTGAATGCAGGCAAAATTATGCTCAAAACCTCAGCCAACACACAGAGGTAATGGGAACTGCAGATGCTGGAGAATTCCAAGATAATAAAATGTGAGGCTGGATGAACACAGCAGGCCAAGCAGCATCTCAGGAGCACAAAAGCTGACGTTTCGGGCCTAGGCCCTTCATCAGAGAGGGGGATGGGGAGAGGGAACTGGAATAAATAGGGAGAGAGGGGGAGGCGGACCGAAGATGGAGAGTAAAGAAGATAGGTGGAGAGAGTGTAGGTGGGGAGGTAGGGAGGGGATGGGTCAGTCCAGGGAAGACGGACAGGTCAAGGAGGTGGGATGAGGTTAGTAGGTAGCTGGGGGTGCGGCTTGGGGTGGGAGGAAGGGATGGGTGAGAGGAAGAACCGGTTAGGTAGGCAGAGACAGGTTGGACTGGTATTGGGATGCAGTGGGTGGGGGGGAAGAGCTGGGCTGGTTGTGTGGTGCAGTGGGGGGAGGGGACGAACTGGGCTGGTTTGGGGATGCAGTAGGGGAAGGGGAGATTATGAAACTGGTGAAGTCCACATTGATACCATATGGCTGCAGGGTTCCCAGGCGGAATATGAGTTGCTGTTCCTGCAACCTTCGGGTGGCATCATTGTGGCACTGCAGGAGGCCCATGATGGACATGTCATCTAGAGAATGGGAGGGGGAAGTGGAAATGGTTTGCGACTGGGAGGTGCAGTTGTTTGTTGCGAACTGAGCGGAGGTGTTCTGCAAAGCGGTCCCCAAGCCTCCGCTTGGTTTCCCCAACGTAGAGGAAGCCGCACCGGGTACAGTGGATGCAGTATACCACATTGGCAGATGTGCAGGTGAACCTCTGCTTGATGTGGAATGTCATCTTGGGGCCTGGGATGGGGGTGAGGGAGGAGGTGTGGGGACAGGTGTAGCATTTCCTGCAGTTGCAGGGGAAGGTGCCGGGTGTGGTGGGGTTGGAGGGCAGTGTGGAGCGAACAAGGGAGTCACGGAGAGAGTGGTCTCTCCGGAAAGCTGACAGGGGAGGGGATGGAAAAATGTCATGGGTGGTGGGGTCGGATTGTAAATGGCGGAAGTGTCGGAGGATAATGCGTTGTATCCGGAGGTTGGTAGGGTGGTGTGTGAGAACGAGGGGGATCCTCTTGGGGCAGTTGTGGCGGGGGCGGGGTGTGAGGGATGTGTTGCGGGAAATACGGGAGACGCGGTCAAGGGCGTTCTCGATCACTGTGGGGGGAAAGTTGCGGTCCTTAAAGAACTTGGACATCTGGGATGTGCGGGAGTGGAATGTCTTATCGTGGGAGCAGATGCGGCGGAGGCGGAGGAATTGGGAATAGGGGATGGAATTTTTGCAGGAGGGTGGGTGGGAGGAGGTGTATTCTAGGTAGCTGTGGGAGTCGGTGGGCTTGAAATGGACATCAGTTACAAGCTGGTTGCCTGAGATGGAGACTGAGAGGTCCAGGAAGGTGAGGGATGTGCTGGATATGGCCCAGGTGAACTGAAGGTTGGGGTGGAAGGTGTTGGTGAAGTGGATGAACTGTTCGAGCTCCTCTGGGGAGCAAGAGGCGGCGCCGATACAGTCATCAATGTACCGGAGGAAGAGGTGGGGTTTGGGGCCTGTGTAGGTGCGGAAGAGGGACTGTTCCACGTAACCTACAAAGAGGCAGGCATAGCTGGGGCCCATGCGGGTGCCCATGGCCACCCCCTTAGTCTGTAGGAAGTGGGAGGAGTCAAAAGAGAAGTTGTTGAGTGTGAGGACGAGTTCAGCTAGGCGGATGAGAGTGTCGGTGGAGGGGGACTGGTCGGGCCTGCGGGATAGGAAGAAGCGGAGGGCCTTGAGGCCATCTCCATGCGGAATGCAGGTGTACAGGGACTGGACGTCCATGGTGAATATGAGGTGTTGGGGGCCAGGGAATTGGAAGTCCTGGAGGAGGTGGAGGGCGTGGGTGGTGTCACGGACGTAGGTGGGGAGTTCCTGGACCAAAGGGGAGAAAATGGAGTCCAGATAGGTGGAGATGAGTAGCTTTCTAGATTTAGCTTTGTTATTGGATGTGACATTCACCTACTCCACCAGCACACTGTCACTGCAGTATGTATTTGAAATGCACTTTAGAAATTTTTTAAACTAACTATGACAGCACCCAATTGTTTGCTTTCTCTACCACTCCGAACAAAAGCTTGTGTATCTTTTTAAGATAACATTCCTTCCTTTTCCCTACCCAAATTCCCTTGTAATTTACATGTCACCCCGCTTGGACCTATATCACTTTTTTTTTTAAAATCACAACTGCAGTCAAAATTCTGAAATTTCCTACTTAACATCAGCTCAGGATTACAGCAGTTCAAAGGAAACTGCAGCATCATCTTCCCAGGTTTACTTGGAAAGGCTAATGTTTGCCAACTTGATAATATCTTCCATGTTATAAATACAAATAAATATATTCAAAAGAAAAAAATGAAAGTATTAGAAATACTCAGCAGGCCTTGCAGTTTGCATGGGGACAAAAACAGATACTGGCCTGTCCCCTCCCTGCCTCCCCACCTACACTCACCTCCACAGGCTCCATCCCCAACCCTTTGGCTTGTCTGTCTCCTCTCCGCTTGTCTTCTCCTCTGTCCATCTTCGATCTGCCTCCCCCCCTCCCAATTTGTTGAAGAGCCCTATCCCCGTCCCCTTTTCTGGTGGGGGGTCTGGGCCCGAGGCATCGGCTTTTGTGCTCCTGGGATGCTGCTTGGCCTGCTGTGTTCATCCAGCTCCATACTTTGTTATCTTGGATTCTCCAACATCTGCAGTTCCCATTATCTGTCATCTTCAATGACACCTGCATTACCATCCCACTTCCACTGCCTTGCTGCTGTCTACACCGGACTCAACTAATGCTGAGATTGCCACTCTAAAGGAACCAGGTTCTGCTGCTCGGCAATTCTCCTCCGCCATCAGCTTTACATCAATGTCAGAGTCGTATCTCTCGCTACTGAGCTCACCTCGTCGATATCACCCTTCCACCACCACTTCACTGCATCCAGCACTGGATCCAACTAACTATGAAGTCACTTATCCTCAGGCGCCAAATTCCGCTGTTGAGCCTACCTTGCCAACGTAGTCTCCGCCGATGTAGCAACCACTGATTCTGATGCCAGGTCCCGTGGTCAGCCAGAAACGTTCAGTAAGGACTTACTGAATTCTGTTGTGGGCTCACTCGCTGCCACCATGAGGTCCATGCTGGGCCCACTCAAGTCAGCGCTGGGCTCACTCACTGCCACCATGACGCTGCGCTGAGATATTTCGCTGCTGCTGATGCATTCAGGACAAGAGGTAAGCAAAGGAAAACCGAAGAAAGAAGACAAGAAAAATGAAAAAAAAAGCAGAGTGCATGAGTCACTGCTCAGGAGGCCGACTCCACCACCATCTTGACAATGAGTTCTGCATACTGAGGTTGACCAGACAGAGCCCTGGGATGACAGTGCTGATAAATGAGGGGTAATCTGATAGAAACCTAAAAAGTTCTCACAGGACTGGACAGGGTAAACACAGGAAGGATTTTCCCAATAACTGGGGAGTCCAGAACCTGGGATTACAGTTAAAGAATACAGTGTAGGCTTTTCAGGGCTGAGATGAGCAAAACTCTCTCCACTCAGAGACGACTGAACTTGTGAAATTCTCTGCCACAGAAATCTGTTAAGGTCAAAACATTGAATATTTTCAAGAAGGATAAAGAAATCAAAGGGTACAGGGTGAAAGCGGAAAAAAGGGTACTAAGTAAAATGATCAGCCACAATCATAATTAAAGATGAGGGGAGGTGATGGCTTAGAGGTGTTAATCACTGAATAATGTTCTGGGGACCTGGATTCGAATTCCACCTCAGCAGATGGTCCAATTTGAATTCAATAAATATCTGGAATTAAGAATCTAATGATGACTATGAATCCATTGTTGATTGTCAGTTCACCAATGTCCTTTTGGGAAGGAAACTGCCATCCTTACCAGGTCTGGCCTACATGTGACTCCATACCCACAGCAATGTGGTTGACTCTAAACTGCCATTTCAGCAATTAGGGATGGGCAATAAACGCTGCCCTCATCCCATGAAAGAATAAAGAAAAGAAAAGGTGAAGCAGGTTGGAAGGGCCAAATGGCCTACCTCTGTTATTTCTGTTTCTATTGAACTTACTGCCCAACACAGCAGGAGAGGTGAGAACCTTCAGGACATTGTAAGTGCTACTTAAATGAGAACTGCAAGCGCGTTCGAGGCCAAGTGTTGGAAAATAGATGGATGAGCAGTATGAAAACAATAGGCTGAAGGCTCTCTTTCTGTGCTGTCAAAATTCTATGTCTCTTGTCTGTCTGAATAGGCAAATACATTTGGGCATTCTCGGTGATTTGGAGTAACTACTGAGCTCAGTTAGCAAAAACTGCAAGTGGGTATGCCTCTAGAAATGAGTGACGATGGTGAGGGCGAGCACGAGGGGGCATAGCTTTAAATTGAGAGGTGAAAGATATAGGACAGATGTCAGAGGTAGTTTTTTTTACTCAGAGAGTAGTAAGGGAATGGAATGCTTTGCCTGCAACGGTAGTAGATTCGTCAACTTTAGGGACATATAAGTCATCATTGGATAAGCATATGGACGTACATGGAATAGTGTAGGTTAGATGGGCTTGAGATTGGTATGACAGGTCGGCACAACATCGAGGGCCGAAGGGCCTGTACTGTGCTGTAATGTTCTAGTTCTAGTTCTAGTTCTAAACATCAGAATCCGAGATCATTCTGCTACTGAGGCTGAAAACAGGCCCCCAAGCCTGTGTAGGTGGGTTTGGTGGGATGTTAGAGTGGAATCTTCCAGCAGTAACCAGTTAAGGAGCTGCTCCTAAGGACTACTACCCAATTGAGGACAGCTCACCTCTGGTGCCAACCTAATTACAAGGCTAGTAGCTCTGGTGCACCAATGCGAGGGATGGCTATGGTTGACATTACAACAGAATCATATTGAGGTCCCTGGAAAACCAAGCAAGATTTTCTTTATTGACCTGGGACCAACAGATAGATCTCAATGATCAAAGGGATAATCTCTCTAGAAATAGTTCGAAAGACTGGACAGCCATTGCTGTTAGTGGGAGCTTCCCTATGCCACAGAGAAACCATGAAGGAAAATCACCCTGGGTGGCCTCTCATGGGCTTATCCAGCACTCTCTCTCAGTTCAACCAAATGTTAATAAAATGCAAGCAGGAGCAGGCTTCTTGGCAAACGGATAATTGGATTACCACCATTCCTGCCATGAGGAATATCTTGTGATGGTGAGAAGTTGTTTTCCTAACAACACTTCCTGCTGCCATTTTACGGACCTCTTATCTCTCAGCCTGTTTTCAGAGGGCTGGTTAAAACCAACCCAATGTTTCAGATCAATGGCCCTTGTCCAAAATGGGAGCGGAAGTATAGAACTTCTTAAAGGTAGATATTTCTGAAAAAGACAGTGAATTAAACACTAAGAGCAAGTTACAGTGGGTTTTGCAAATGTAAAACGAACAAAAACATACTGATAATGCAGAACAGGTCCAACAGCTTCTGTGGACAGAGTCTAAAAAGAATCACTTTTGTGAGATCAATGTCAAGGTTGATGGTTGGAGGCACAGGCAGGTGATGATACAAGGTGTATTTAATTGGATACCACTATCTTATAGGATGCTCTGCTCTAAGTGCTGAAAGATCTATGGGTTTGGTCACTTGAAGAACTATGGCAAGTCGGTGACCCCGAGTAGACATCATGTCGAATTGAAAAGCAGCCATCGATGATGGGTGAATATAAAGATAGGGAATGCTTATGTAACATTAATCACGTGTTGAAACAAAGGAATGAGCGACAATAACATGACAAAGAAAAACACCACATGAGGAGCCACTGCACATCAAATAAGTGCAATGAGATTATTCAAAATACTATGTCTTAATGTTGAGGCTTACCATTACATAGCTGTCATAAGGATAAAAAAACAATTCCATAAATTATTAAAATTACAATGTGACATCATTCTTTTTCAACTGGCAGATGTTCATTGGGACAGCTGGGATTTGATCACATGATAAAGTCCTCAATTGCAATTGGCCAAAAATCCTTTGGGAGTTTGTCATGTTATATTAAGCTTCTGAGTATATATCTTTTTTTTTCACCTTGTTGAACATAAACATGTTTTTTGTCCTTTGAGTAATACTTTTGAAAT
The DNA here is from genome assembly GCF_030684315.1 of Stegostoma tigrinum. NCBI lineage: Eukaryota > Metazoa > Chordata > Chondrichthyes > Orectolobiformes > Stegostomatidae > Stegostoma > Stegostoma tigrinum. Next base: position 76,246,209 of record NC_081356.1, read on the forward strand.
CCTAGTAATGGTTTTCATACACAAATAACACCAGTGGCATAATACAAAATGTTCAAGAATTATTATGTCTAACTGAGCGACTTGTATTATCAACTGCCTCAATTTGACTTGTTATTTAAGACCCCTCTAGCAGTTAGAACATTAACCGATTGGTAACTGTTCAGTAAAGGGTATTTGTATTGGTTAGAGATGTATTATCAAATCAATATATCCTCCAAATATTTCAAAGCCAGATCAATACAGGGTGCTATCTCTGTGGAGTCTCCCCATATCTGCGCAGGTTTTCGCTGGGCACTCCAGCTACCTCATACAGTCCAAAGTTGGGCAGGTTAGGTGGATTGGCCATGTTAAATTAGCCCATGGTGTCCAGGGAAGTGCAGCTTAGGTGGATTAGCCATAATAAATACTATATTAAAGGAATAGGTAATAAAAACCGAAAGAACTGAGGATGCTGTAAATCAGGAACAAAAACAACGTTGCTGGAAAAGCTCAGCAGGCTTGGCAGCATCTGTGAAGAAAAGATCAGAGTTAACGTTTTGGGTCCAGTGACCCTTCCTCACAACTGATTCCTCAGAACCTCCTCACAGATGCTGCCAGACCTGCTGAGCTTTTCCAGCAACGTTGTTTTTGTTGTTGTTGTTGTTGTAGAGGAATAGGTGTCCTTGCGGGGTTTGTTAATCTGAGGAGACATATACAGAAGCAAGTTGGGGAAGGCAGAATAAGGGTTTTGTACTTCAATGTACTGTGCAACTCAACTTTTATGTCATGATTAGTTGATTGAGTTATTAGTTTGTTGTATCAGGAGTGAAACACTGCACTGATGTTGCTCATTTCCCTGACAACTTCCAGCCATGCCTGCTCACTCTCTAAGACTGTCTTTATCCTTCATCCACAGGGATCTGAATCTCCTTTCATGCCCTTACAGCCCAAAGCATGATGGAGGCATTTACAAAGTGTGGTGCTTCCTTTCCATGTTGAAACTCATTCTGTACAGCTCTCCGATACTTCACGAAGCCTTCAATTCTGAGTCGTAGAAATTCAGGTTGTCATCACCTTTATCTGCTCGATGTGATCAGGGCATCTGGACGTAAGGTACAAATTCTGCAAGTGAATTTAAAGGTCTTTAACAAACACATTGCTTCCAATGTACTTCATGTCTCACCTGCTATAAGCAGTTCTGCCGGTTAAAATGCAGTGCTATGCTAATAGTAGTTCAGTTGACCAGAGGCCTCCATACAATGGAAAGAGTGTGTCAGTCAATTTTCTACAATTGCCTAAGGTAAACAATGTTGTAAGAAAAACTAAACCTGGAGACCTGACTCTTTACATACAATACTGAAACAGATAACTCCAGAAGCGTTACTGAAGTAAAAGACTGCAGATATTGAAAACCTGAAATAAACATGGAAAATGTAGGATATACTTAGCAGATCAAAAAGCAGCTGAGGAGAGGGAACCATCATATCTGCTGGTTACAGGTCATTGGCTATCACTATTATAGTGATCCGATACAGTGAATTTGTGGTGAATCCAGGACCAGGGAGTATTGAACTGCAGAAAGACAAGTTTCCTTGCAATGTAAAGTTGAAGTTATCAAGTGTACATCTGTTCAACTTGTATATATCCACCATGCTTCTTATTGGGCAAGGACATAGTAGTGGTAGTCATTTTGAAAATAAATATACCTGACTAATTGTCAGGATTTCAATAAATCAGAACATTAGTCACCACAGTAGAAATGTGGCTCTTGTGCAAAAAAAATGTTCAATAGCTAAACAATAAAACACTTTGGCTGTTTGAAGCCAAAACTGTTTTCTTGGATCTGTTTACTCACTGAGGTGTGATATTGCAAGTACAAAAAAATCCAGCTCTATTTCAGAATGACCTTTCCCCAATGCAATGGTTGAAAGTCATGACTATGTGACTGTGAAGAAAACATCTTCTCTATCTTATATGGTTATGATTATTTTAATTACAGGATGGTATTATTAATCTCGCTCAGTAAGAATATATAACAGATCTGAATAAGTTTCATGAAGTGGATTGTTATTATTTAATTTGAGGGACAACAAACTCAGACTGAAGTGTAAAATTCATCGACAACACAATACAGCTGAGTAATACTTTTGAACTAATTGGTGTCGATGCCTTTCATTCTGATATAAATTTATTGTTGAAGTCATTCCAATGGGCTTGGCTTAATTCAACTAATCCTGAAAAGTGCACTCAGAATGGGATGTGCTGTCTAGCAATGGACAGTAAATAGAAAGAATTGTCTGAGTGTGTGGAGAGCATGAGAAATTCCCATTGGGTCCAGTCTCAGCACACTTCATTAATAAACATGGTTTAAGATTCCAGAGGGAGAAAGAGGTTAGCTATGTGGAACATAGCATTTCTACTGCAGTGCTAACATTAGCTATTACCTATCATGCAGGATTTTTTTCCCTGTAGAATTCCCTTTCAGGCAGAGTAGCAGTTCCCTTTCTCTTTCAACTTTGCCATAAAGGTTTCCAGCAGGGAGCAGCTGGTGTCTCCTTTTGGCTGCCTTCCTCATACTCCATGGCTTTCATTGGTAAATCAATAGCTGCTTATTTCATTCCCTGAACTGAAGTTTTCTTATGCAAGGACTGACACGGTCTCAACTACTTTGACCTGTTTTAGGGAGCTGCTGCCATTCAGACAAGCTACTTTACAAATAGCGGAAATTAGTAGGGGGGCCGATGTCATGCTGCTTGTCACATCTTGTTTTCAGGCTGTTGAAATCACGTTCAGCATATTCTTCTTCAGTATTTTGACTCCTTTTGAAGGTAAATAATGTATTTGATGGAGTCCCTCAGGCGATAAACGTGGAACTAAACATCAACGTCGAGAAATAATGAAAATGATTAGTCTTTCAAATTTCCATGAAGTATGCGTTTGTTTCACGTTTAACCATTAGCGTAAATAATGTGCGATACCATTCATGCTACAATGCTTTGTTAGATAGTCCCTAACAACTCAGTGCATTTCTGGGGTATTCAGACATCAGCATCTCTATTCAGTGAGTTTTTTTTTTCACTGAATTTTGTGGTTTGCTTTTGTAGTCAGGAAATGTTTAATAATATAATGATAATAAAAAAGGTCAAAATAGGAACGAACAAAGTTCTGTTTCTTCTATAGCCACTTATTAAGGTCACACCACAATTATATGTGAACAAACTGTTTGACAAATGTTTACCATGGACCATACGTGTGGGTAACTAGAATTGGATTCTCTGTGGCATTGAGCCTGAATGTTATTTTTTTGGATACACCTATTCAGCTGTTTAATGAACAGAGTAAAACCTTTGTGTCCACTTGCTGTTTTGAAACATTGGTTAACCGATCAGATAGAACCAGCTGTACCAAGGCCAGACAAGCACTTAGCGTCAAGGCAAGTGATTGTATGGAACCACCATTACTGTAACTTGAAACAACCCCATTGAAATTCATTGATGTTCGACAGCTATGAAAAGTCATCTCAAAATGCATTACAGAATAGTACATAATGAGTGGAGTCGAATCAGGAGGATAAAATGACTGAGTCAATTGTGAAGGTATTTTCACATCCAAATGTGAAAAGAAGGTGTCATGCCAGAGGTGCAAACGGCCTGCGTTCCAAGGGAACAAAAAGGTAACTGAAGAGCTGGCCACTTTGAATCAGATAGATATAACATAGACTACATAGCTCCAAAGGGCACTGCCAGGACAAAGGCTGGAAATCATTAGAATGGGGAGATGCCTGGCCAACACGGAAGGTGAAATTAAATATGAATATTAAATTCTGTGGAACTCGAGGAGCTTATTGTGTTTATGGATAAAGATACAACGTAGTCCTCAGCTCCCTCGATGACTTATAGTTCATGGCCAGCATAGGAATGCTCCAGACTGAGCTGATAAAACATAAATTTAGAATTTCACCAGTGAAGATGTTAGGTAGTGATGAAAGAAACTGATGTTGATGAGATGAAAGAAAGTTACATTTGTGATAGGTTGTCAGTCAAAGAAAAATACTGAACTTGTGGTTCCGCAATACACTAAAGGGATTGAATGCTTCTCGGCTATCTATATAAGGAGAAAGAATTGATGTTAGAAGCAAGGAAGCATTTCATAGAGTCCCTACAGTATGGAAACAGGCCATTTGGCCCATCAAGTCCACACCGAACCCTTGAATAGCACCCCACCCAGATCTACCCTATCCCTGCATTTCCCATGCCTAATCCACCTAGCCTGCACACTACAGTCAATTCAGCATGACTAATCCTCCTAACCTGCACATCTTTGGACTGTGGGAGGAAACCTATACAGACACGGCGAGAACGTGCAAACACCCCACAGCCAGTCGTCCGAGACTGGAATTGAACCAGGGTCCAAAGAGGCAGCAGTGCTACCCAGCAAACAGCCATGCAACCCAATTTATAGCAGTTCAAAGAGGAGATTTGACTTTGCTAAAACAGACTGGAGTTTAAACACATGTCAAGTTGACAGAGACAGGAGTAGCATACAAATACATGAGGAGTGGGAAAAGGAGTGGGAAATGTTTACTCTGACTGCAACTGCAGACTGATCAAAGCCTGATTTCTTACCTGTCCTTATAATAAAAACAACTGACAGTGAGATACATAAAATAGCAGTGCACATACTCAGAGTGACGTTTTAATCGTAATTTAATGTTTGAGTATGGCAGTCGGGCGGGTGGAAGTGGGGCATTTAATCAGGGGAGGTAGTGTAGACTGAGGATCCCATCACCTTCTGTTTCTTGCTCACCTACCCCAATAAGTCCAGGGTGGCAATGATTGTGGCAGACTTCCTGTCCTAATGCCAAAACGGGCAATTATTGCCCATATTAACCTCAACCAGTGTCAAATCGGGGAACTTGCTTGTGAACTTCTGCGTTGGGGGGTAATCTCTTGTTGTCTTTGAGCGCCCGATCAATAGACTTGACACAGGGGAAGGTGGAGTCTGGAGGAATGAGGTGGGGAAGAAGGAAAGCCCCTGGGTCCCATCCCCGACCTTTCTTCCAAGTTCCTTTCACTCCCCACTTCAGCTCAGGGACATAGGATTTCCACAACCTGGATCATTGGTCTGGGGAAGGCTGCTTCTGGCCATGTCTTTGGTAGTTAATGCAACAAAGTGGCTCTGTGGGCTCACCGCTGCTTTTACAGCCAAATGGCAAGAGCTGGATTAATCCCACCCTTGGTGTCTTTACCAGTATGCATCTCTATCATTTTAATCCAGGTACAAGCTGCAATTGCACCTCGTCTATTTACCTTTGTACATTCGGAACAAACAGTTTGCTTACTCCCAGGAGGAAAATTGGTAGGAAAAAATGGCATGAAAGGTTGAGCTATACATTATTTAAACATATGTAATTACTGCATTGGTGAAGAGACAAATTAGTCTCTCTTCCCAAAGGTAATCAATTGAAGTGTAACAATATGCACCCCTGCACTATTCGCTGTGCCCTACAAAGACCCTCCTCAATCTCCAGGCAGTACAGAAAGAATTTTTCATGTGGATCTTTGTTGCCTACATGTATCAGAAGATCCATGTGATTCCTGCACAGATAATTATTTCATCTGTGTGTAACTGGCTGAAATGGTGCAAAATATTGTGGACTTTTAATGTTAGTGAGTTGTGAGTAACTATTTTACACTGAAATATCATGACCTGTTTTATTACTTCTGTCCCTTTGTCCCTATCAGCCCCTGTGCATGAAATTGTCTATGCCCTCAGTCAGAAAGATTCATTTCTGCCAATTGCATTTGTTGTTGTTGATGGGTAGATTGAGAAGTGGAGTTAAAAAAGGGAAGAGTTGCGCACAGGCATCTTATTCATCACATCCATTCCAAATGGGAATTTTTCTCCCATTACATTTTCTCCATCCCTGTCCTAGCACTTTGAGACCATTATAGTTTTATTTTCAAGCCCAAACTAATGGTGTTTAGTCAGATGGTATTGTAATGCTGCATAATGAAACCATTTATGTTTACGCCCATACTAATTAAGTTGAATATTGTGAAAAAGAACAAACGTTATTGAAACCTTTCATTTTGTACTCAGAATATTTGCAAGAATACCAACATAATGGGGTTCAGTCTTTTATAATGCATGAAAAGAGAGAGTTAATTGGTTGACAAGTGGGCTCTGATTGGTACACACATTGTTGAGTAGAAATCCATTCCATTCACTATGTATCCTACCCTGTCCAATGTTTACATCTGATTCTGTCTCAATCCAGCCACTCTACACGCCAGAAACAACTCACCAGATATCCACCAAAAGACAAGCACCCCTCTCACCCTGCATTATTTACAAGGATGAGAAGCAAAAACAAAAATTGCTGGAAAAATTGAACTGTGCTTTCTCTCCACAGATGCTGCCAGACCTGTTGAGATTTTCCAAGAACTTCTGCTTTTGTTTCTGAATTCCAACATCCACAGTTCTTGCGGTTTTGTTCTTAGAAGGATGAGCGCTAGTATTTTGAAGCTGCCCTGATCAGTCAAGAATTTGAACATATTGGAAAAGGGGAAGATGACACCACAATTCTCCAACAGAGGAGACCAAAATCCTGGTCAGCAGTGGAAGGGTGGGAGTTGCAAAATAGGAATGTGCCTTCCCTGTGAACTGGCAGAAGAAGTCATGCAACCAGAGCCTGGTTGGAGGTTTTCTATCTGGATCCATGTCATCACGCTGCTGCTGAGGATCAGTTAGCAGTACCCTGTGAAGGTCAATAACCTAGCTATCACAGGTTTCTCTCTGTTACTGCATCCAACCACCAACAAGGCTCACTCTCTGCCATTCTCTCTAATGTTTCCTACATCTTTCCTCACTTGGCCTCATTCACCTACTGAGCCTTTCAAAAATGCTAACGCTTCATGTTTCCATATAGCGGTCCTCATATCGATGGGCATTGCAGACCTCACAGGTACAGAGACCAGCCCACCTACTCCAACTGCAGCCAGCGCTATTTCCTTTCCCATTTATTTCCCAAGTCCCACAGAAGGTGCTTTTCAGCATGTAGTTTCCAACCTCTCCCCCAATGTGTCAGTAGTACCCTAAACAACCCAGTCCCTTTCCTGGTACCTTTCCCGTGAGCCCCGCATGCTTCACACCTTCACAAGTTCCCACCCAACCCACATGAACACGAACCTGCATCTGTCCAGCTTTTCCCTCTAGCCCCTGGCATATGAGGTGACCATGCCAGCTGTGGTCTGTTCACCCCTTGAAGCCGGGGTGCTCCTGACTGTAGATGAACACACTTCCCGCATGACCCCTTCCCCTTCCATGCTTTACCATATTCACCCCCCTCCACTTACAATTATCATTGCCCCTCCTTCACAATTGTCAATACCGTGCACCTCCCCAGACCCACTCCACCAACACAACCTGCAACACCAATACCAAAACAAAGGTTCCGGACTTTGCTTCCCATAATAGACGGACCTGGAGTCCTGTCCATGGCTAACATTTCCCTGCTGCTGCATGGCCACATGGATGCACAGCTCCTGGGAAACTCAGGTGTTGTGTACAGAGCACAAGTCACTAACATCAGCAAAAAAAATACACGAAATGTTGACCATGATCATGACACCTCCCCCAACCCAGCGCAACTCCGATTGGTGCCTGTATATCTCCCTAACTGGGTTGTTTGTACTCTCCCCTACACTGACTGCTACAGAGCTGCAGGACTAGCCATGACCCACTCCCTGAAATGCAGAGGCCCAGACACCCTGGCTGAGAATATCCCGACTGTGACCAGGGCCATAGACTGATATCAGAGACTGCCTTTCACTTACTGTGCCAGGACCCTGTCACTGACGGCTTCTTCCATGGACCTCAGTGATAACGACTCCCCTGAGACTTTGAGACATGGCTGCCTGCTTACAGTATATGCACTGCATTTGCTGACTAAGCTGCTGCCACGCAATACAGGTATGAGATAGGCACTGCGGTAGAATAAGATATCTCATCCCTTGCCTGAGGACAGTTGACCAGCAAGGCAAGCTGTCAGATTGTTTAACTGCACTAATTGCCAAAGAAAGGCATTGGAACTCATGTATGTTGGAAGCATGCAACCAGGCACCAGATGAGTGAGTGCTCAGAGTCCTGAAATGTAGCCTGGTGTAATCCGTGAGCTGGGCATCTGTTATGTATACAAGGTGTTCTTGCAGCAGCCTCTCAATGTTAGTTGCTGGTGTACCCTGCAATGTAAGTCAGCCCTTCTTAAATGTCTTTCAAATGAGTTGAAGATGAGTGGCTGAGACGGGATGGGAAATGTTAAATGCCAATGCACTTGGATGAAGAGTGTGGTGATTGTAACAAGGTCAGCCAGCTGGACCTCATAGACTATGTGTTCCCTGATTGGGGCTGTTAATCTGATCCAATCAGGGAGTCCTGGCTGACACCAACTTCCATGTTGAGAATTCGTGACAGCAAACTTGTTCAGCAGGTTTGGTAAAATGGAAAGCTGAATATTAATGAGGCAAGGTACAGTGTTAATAAGGTGTGTAACAGGCTACAGTCCCTCTTAATTGGCACTGTCTCGCAAGAAACTCACCTTGCCATTCAGTAAAAGCATAAAAGATATAATGAAATGTTTCCAAAGTCAAGATGAGCTTCACCAGAATTCTCATGCGATTTTACCCCAAATGTCAGCATTGCTCAAGTCACTCTGACCACTACAAGATTCAACCGTTGTTTCTGATGTGCGGTCAATCTCAATACTTTTCAAACTGGACATTTACATAAACTGTTATTCTCCTACATATACAACATTCTCCTTACCAAGTCTCAGCCAGCTAAGTTAAATGAGATTAAAATCAAATTGTTAGCATCAATTGACTTGATGTTCAGCTGTTTGGGTAATCCTCACTAACAAACGCATAATTTTATATCATAGTCATTTATCTGTCCGAATGTTTTGTAATTGCTTAAGTTATTAATTGCAGTTAAGTATCTGCTGGTGATCAGTCAAAAGTGGTCAATAGCAGGTCAATTTTTAAACAAAAAAGTCAATGGCATCAGTACACTCTGTATGAGGCCATGTAAAGCTCAATCACTTTAAGTACATGAAGATCATTAGTAAACTGATTTCTCATTCATGAAACTGGCCTTGTACTGGTCAGCATTGATTGATTATAGCTGTCTACAATTTTAATCACTGATAATAATTCATAAAAATGCAGATCAGGATAAATTTAAACCACCTTCATTATCTGTATTGTTAGGTTATACTATTTTATGTTCTATTTTATATTGTTTTCAGTTTTGTTCTTTCTTTCCACCTTAACTGTTGATATTTTTCAAAGGCTACCATCACTTTCACTGCAAGTTGCACTTATTTTCTGAAAAAAAACAAAATGAAGATGTGACCTTTTCTTGAGCATCTGACAATGCCACTCTTTACCCAGATTTTAGAAGGGCATCCATTGCCTGAATCAACTTGACTATTGATTTCTGAGATAATGGGAACTGCAGATGCTGGAGAATACAAGATAACAAGGTGTGAAGCTGGATGAACACAGCAGGCCAAGCAGCATCTCAGGAGCACAAAAGCTGTCCAAGATAATAAAATGTGAGGCTGGATGAACACAGCAGGCCAAGCAGCATCTCAGGAGCACAAAAGCTGACGTTTCGGGCCTAGACCCTTCATCAGAGAGGGGGATGGGGAGAGGATCCTGAAATAAATAGGGAGAGAGGGAGAGGCAGACCGAAGAGAGATGGAGAGGAGAGTATAGGTGGGGAGGTGGGCAGGGAATAGCTCAGTCCAGGGAGGATGGACAGGTCAAGGAGGCGGGATGAGGTTGGTAGGTGGGAAATGGAGGTGTGGCATGAGGTGGGAGGAGGGAATAGGTGAGAGGAAGAACAGGTTGGGGAGGCGGGGATGAGCTGGGCTGGTTTTGTGATGCAGTGGGGGGAGGGGACAAGCAGAGCTGTTTTTGGGATGCAGTGGGGCAAGGGGAGATTTTGAAACTGGTGAAGTCCACATTGATACCATATGGCTGCAGGGTTCCCAGGCGGAATATGAATTGCTGTTCCTGCAACCTTCAGGTGGCATCATTGTGGCACTGCAGGAGGCCCATGATGGATATGTCGTCTAAGGAATGGGAGGGGGAGTTAAAATGGTTTGCGACTGGGAGGTGCAGTTGTTTGTTGCGAACTGAGCGGAGGTGTTCTGCAAAGCGGTCCCCAAGCCTCCGCTTGGTTTCCCCAATGTAGAGGGAGCCACACCGGGTACAGTGGATACAGTATAACACATTGGCAGATGTGCAGATGAACATCTGCTTAATGTGGAAAGTCATCTTGGGGCCTGGGATAGGGGTGAGGGAGGAGGTGTGGGGACAAGTGTAGCATTTCCTGCGGTTGCAGGGGAAGGTGCCGGGTGTGGTGGGGTTGGAGGGGAGTGTGGAGCGGACAAGGGAGTCACGGAGAGAGTGGTCTTTCCGGAAAGCAGACAGGGGTGGGGATGGAAAATGGAGATGGACCATTGATTTCTATCTTCTTTCCTGTCGTTAAGTACCTGACATCTGTGTAATGCCTCTCCTCAAGGAGATAACCTAAGGCCCTGGACTTAATGATATGGGATCCACAAAGTCCACCATTCTATGGTGAACACTGAATCAAGTAAATACATTACAGCATCAGGCACCTTCGTAAATCTTTCTAATTCAATCTTTGATCTTTTACAAAGTGCACTTGGCTGCACTTTTGATCCAGCAACGGAAATTTTAAAAAATTGAGGAGGGGGTTACCATCATATAACTAAGTTGTCAGGGATCTGCACCCAACCAATTAAACCTTGATCAACTTTGCATTTTGTTTTTAAAGAACACCATAATCAAAGTAACTTTGAACACAGACGTCACTGAATTTAGAGGTAGTCCAAAAGCAGTGATGGCCCTCATTGTGCAAAAAAACAGCCCATGATAAAGCTAAGAGACCTGAGGAAGAATGAGCAGGTCAACACTCTGCAGCAAGAGATGTAAGACATGCGATAATTGATCAGTGAATCTGTTGACACCCTCACACTCTATCCCAAAAATGAGACCTTCTGCATTAATAGTTCTTGCTACAACGTTCATCACTCTGAGAACTCTGAATTGAAGGACATTCACAATATTCAGCCACCTTCAATTTGACATATGGACAACCTAGATTCAGGAGTTGCTATGAAATGATACTTGAGATGAAAATTGCTCAAGTGTGCTAAAGGCGTTAATTTCTAAAACATTATTGCTTTCTAATAATTTCTCACCAAAGCAAAAAAACCATAGTACCTTTATTACAGGAAGGCTTACTAACTATTTGTACAGGGTATCCCCCTTAAAGGCCTTAGCAAGACTGTCGCAATAGTATCACACTTCAAGTGATATCTCATATTCATAATCAGGTATACTACTTATAATTTTCCAAAGCTGTTTACGTTCAGGAATTTTGTTTTTTGGTTGTTTTGGAATATTGCAAATGCCTCTCCATTATGCAAGAGTAAGATATTTAATTATCATTGAGGTTATAGCGGAAATTACTTAATGGAGGGTGCCTAGTGCAGATTCACCAAGATGACAACAGGGTTGAAATTTATTTATGGTTGACTACTTGATATACTTATACAGTCAGAGTCATAGAGCTCTACAACATGGAAACAGGATCTTCAGTACAACTTGTCCATGACGACCAGATATCCTAAGTTCTTACTCTATCCTCGGGCGACTGTCCATGTGGAGCTTACACATTCTCCCTGTGTCTGTGTGAGTTTCCTCCATGCGCTGGGGTTTCCTCTCACAGTCCAAAGATGTGCAGGCTAGGTGGAATGGCCATGCTAAATTTCCCAGACTGTCCAGAGATGTGTAGATTAGGTGGGTTATCGGGGGATGGGCCTGGGTGGGATGCTCTGTGGGTCAGTGTGGACTTGTTGGGCTGAAGGCCAGTTTCCACACTGTAGGGATCCTATGCATTCATCTCAAAGTTAAACTGTTGAGGAGAGTTTCCAACATCTTATTTCCTTCATCACAAAGGCTGACTACTTTCATGTCCACACTGTTGCCCATATCCACCTCTGTTCCCTGAAACCTCACACTTGTGCCTTTGATATCTCTAGAATATTCCAAAGCTCCTTCCTACTTTTCATCTGCTGTAAATATGAGACCATCCACATTTCTCCTGCCTCTACTCATATTATATCACATTTATCCATCATCCCTGTGTTCACTGATTTGGTTTGGGTTCTAGTGCACCTAACACCTTGATTTGAATTTTTTTTGGTTTATCATCTTTGTTTTTTAAACCTTCCAGGTCATCTTCTGTCTCTGTAATCTCCCCTGCAAAGTTTCCAAGATCACTCTATTTCTCCAATTCTGGGCTCGAGCGTTTCTGATTTTCCACACATGAAAGTTATAGCTTGTGTCTTTGGCTGTCTAAACTCCAAGTCCTGGGAGTCTCTCACTAAATCAAAATCTGATTTTTCTCTGTCTTGATCTCCTTTATATCACTCTTTAAAATGTGCATTTTTTCAACTGTCTTAATATTTTCCTAAGCTGCTTAGTGTTGAAATTAGTTTCATAATGCTCCTATGAATGGTTGTGGGATCCTTTCTGGCAGTAAAGTTGCTAAGTAAATGTGAATTGCTCGTTCAAATGGAAAGATTGCAATAGATTAAGTATAGAAGAATTACTTTTGACAACAAATGTTGCCTTCCAGTTCCAATTCTTGCAGAAATGCCAACATTGTTTTCTTCCCAAAATGTTATTCTTCAATCCTACTCTTCTTGCTGCTCTGACGCATTATTGCCAATCTCCCTAATATTAATTTCTCAAAGTTTCTCATACTTCACTGCCATTCCTTTCTCAGATGTATGCATTTTCCCTCAGTCTTGCTGTCACAGCTTCCTTACTGTGCTCGGTGTTCTGATTTTTCTCGTTTAATTATTCCTTTTTACCCTGATCGCCAATTGTGACAAAGAGCCTCTGAATTTCTCAATTAAAATTTGTTGTCCTAGTGGTTGTAAAGTGTCTTCTTAGTGTCACTTCTTTGTCGATGAATTTAAGATTTAATGCATTTATATGACGGGACATTAAAAATCACAAGTACAACAAGACTCAAACAGGTAAACTTATTAATAAGCATAAATGCAAAACAAAATTATTCCAACTTTGTGTAGACAGCCAGGTTTCCTGGTTTCACAAGGCCTCATTTTGGAGAAGGGAAATTTCTATGGAGCCTGCAAAAGTGGGAAATCTGGCCCTGTGGTGAATGAATTTCATTGGAGTCGAAAGTTGATATTCTAACAGCAGGTTAAGATGCAAAGATTTGGTAAATTATGTGTTTGTGGTGGAAGATCCTTGTTCAGAGTTCATACTAATAATAAAAATTGCTAGAAAAGCTAGTCAGGTTGGGCAGCATCTGTGAAGAGAAATCAGAGTTAAAGTTTCAGGTCCGTTGACTCTTCCTCAGGAGGTGCAGATGCAACGGAGGCAGAGGAATTGGGAGTAACATTCTTGTAGGAGGGTGAGTGAGATGAGGTAAAGTCAAGGTAACTGCAGGAGCTGGTGGGTTTGAAATAGGTTTCGGTGCTGAGGCAGTTACTGGAAATGGTAATGGAGATGTCCAGGAAGGGGAGGGAGGTGTCTGAAAATGGTTCAGATGAATTTGAGGTTGGGGTGAAAAAGGTGTAAGTAAAGTTGATGAACTGTTCAAGCTCCTCATGGGAGCATGAAGCAGTGCCAATATAGTAACTGGTACAACAGAGGAAGTGGTGGGGGATAGTGCCAGTGTAACAGTGGAAGAGGGACTGTTCCACATATCCTATGAAAAGGCAGACATAGCTTGGGCCCATGTGGGTGCCGATGGGCACCCCTGCCTTAGTCTGCAGGAAATGGGAGGAGTTAAAGGAGAGGTTGAGGGTAAGGACGAGTTCCATTAGGCATTAGGTGTCAGTGGATGGAGACTGGTTGGGCCTGAGGGAGAAGAAGCAGAGGGCTTTTAGGCCCTCCTCATGGAGGATAATGGTGTAGTGAGACTGGATGCCCATTGTGAAGATGAGGTGTTGGGGGCCAGGGAATTGGAAGTCTTGGAGGACGTGGAGGGTGTGGGTGGTGTCCCGGATGTGGTTGGGGAATTCCTGGACTGGGGTAGAAAACAGAATCAAGGTAAGTGGAGATAAGTTCAATGGGGCTGGAGCAGGTGGACAATGGGTCGGCTGGGACAGTCAAGTTTGTGGATTTTGGGAAGGAGATAGAAGCGGGCGGTGCGGGGTTGGGGAATGATGAGGATGGAGGCTGTGAGTGGGAGGTCACCTGAGGTGATGAGGTTGTTGATGGTCTGCGAGATGATGGTTTGGTAATTAGGGGTGGGGTCATAATCGAGGGGAGGGTAGGAGGTGGCGTTGGAGAGTTGCTTAAATAATGTAGAGGTCTGTATGTCATACTACCACTGTAGACCCTGGCCCACCACCCCATCAGCCAGTTTAAAGGTGAGTTTGGGGTTGGAGTGGACCCAACACCTTTCCCTACAACTGCAGGAGGTACTACACCACCCCCTTCACCTCCATCCAGTGCCACAAACAATCTTTCCAAATCAGATGGGGGTTCACCAATACGTTCTCCAACATGGTCTACTGTATCCGTTGCTCCCCATGTGGTGTCCTCTCTCTCGCTGAGACCAAGTGAAGACTCAGTGATCAAATCATGGAGTATCTGTGCTCTCTACGCTACAATCGATGGCATATCCCATTTGCCAATCTGCCCTCCTGCTCTCCGGGTGACATACCCATCCTGGGCCTCCTCCATGTCATAATGATGTCACATGCAAACTGAAGGAACAACACCTCATATTCCACCTCAAAAGCCTACAGCCTGATGGCATCAACATAGAATTCACCAGTTTCAAAATCTCCCCACCCCCAGCTTTATCCCGTGTCCAACCCTTCCTCTCAACCCTAATTCCTTGACCTGAAACAACCCGTCCATCTTCTTTCTCACCTATCTGCCCTACTCTTCCCACTGACCAATCCCCACCACTCCTTTCCTGCATCTATCACCTATCACCATCCCACCTACCATTCCCAGCCCTATCCCTCTACTTATTTCCAAGATCCTTTCCTCCTCCACAGTCCTGAAAAAGGGTGTAAACCCAAAACGTCAACTTTCCTGCTCCTCTGATGCTGCCTGACCTGCTGTGCTCCTCCAGTTCTACACTGATCCTTGAGACCATGTCTGGAGTATCGTGTACAGTATTGGCTTCTTTACTTAAGGAAGGGAATAAAGAGGTTGGAAACATTTCAGAAAATGTTTACTTTGACTAACAGCTGGAGTTGAGTAGGTTTACGTGTGAGGAAAGTTTGGACAGATTAGGCTTATAACTGTTCGAGTTTTGAAGAGTAAAAAGCAACTAGATTGAAGCCTAGGTCTCATCAGGTTGGATGTGGAAAGGATGTTTCCTTTTGTGGGAGATTCTTGAACCAGGGGGCCACTGTTTAAAAATCACGTGTCATCCATTTAAAGCAAAGATGAAGAGGAGCTTCCTTTTTTCAAATATAGGGTTGGAAATTTCTTCCCTGAGAGCATTGGAAACCATCTTTTGAGTTTGTTTATGGTAGATTGGTAGATAATTTCTTGGTTAAGTGAGGTGGTGAAAGGTTGACAGGATAGGTGGGAATGTGGAGGAATCAGAAAAACCATGATCTAACTGAATGGCAGGATATGCTGAAGGGGCCAAGTGGTCTACTTCTTATTGATATGCTTACATGTTCGTAAGAATGTATAGCCAACAACAGTAAAGTTGAAGTTCGAATGCAATTTAAATGACTCATTGCTGGATTGGAATAACCACAATAATACACAGACTAAGCAGAGTGAAGGTGGAGACTCGTCTGAACATTCAACAATCATTGCACAGAAATGTAACACACATCCTTCAACAAGAAACATTATGACCCTCTCTCTTCTGGAAGTCTCCAATTGAGCCAACCAAAAGACCTGTTGATAACTTTAGTTCTCATCCTCTGAAAGTCCCCAAAATATATGATTAAATACAAATGACTTCATGAAAAAAAAAACTACGAGCCAACAGACAAGTGGTAAACATGTGTATAAGTTGTCTATGGCCCATTGATACCCCATTCATTCAGTCTTAAGTTTTCTCTGACAGTCACTGTGCCTCAGTGCAATTCTGATATCAGTAGACAAGGTAGCCTGCTTGCTATGTTGTCCATTACCTTGAAGAGCCTATGGTAGGTGTCCTCAGACATCTAAATCCTTGTGGACTTCAACCTATTCAACGTCACCTGCACTGGTACAGGGGCATCCTCCTCAGACTTGCCAGCTGAAGTGGTTATCAATTGTAGAGTGGTGGGGATTGTAACTTGTGGCTTCCTGATGGAAGGCACAAGGCAGCTGGCAAACGTTTCTCCACCATCTCAGTGGTAAAATTCCTCCCTGACTTCACACCCTGCCCCACCCCCGAGACCTGATATCCCACTGACAAAGCCAAAACCCCAGCACCACTACCTCTACCTACAATCCCTTACCACCTCACTTACCCTAAACACAGAGCTTCCTTCTTCTGCAGCTGGGAAAGCTCCAAGTCCAAATGTACTGCTGATGAACTGAAAAAGTAAATGGTCGACTTTTAATTTGATGATGAGCAGAAAAAGAGATTGCAACCCAGATCCCAAACAGTCAAGCGCCAGGTCCTTGACATTGACTGTCTAAATTCAACCTTCCCTTATGCTGTGAGCACTAAAACAAAGACAGGTTGAAAAAAAAGATAGACACTCATGCAGGCATTAAAACAATAGGCTGTTGTATCATAATTCATTGTGAGAGATAGCAAGTACTGCAGATGCTGGAGTCAGAGATAACACAATATGGGCCTGGAGGAACACAGTAGGCCAGGCAGCATCTGTGGAGCAGGAAAGTTGACATTTCGGGTCAGGACCCTTCTTCAAGAATGGAGGATGGGGAGGGTAGCTCAGAAATAAATAGGGAGGAGGGGTGGGGATGGGGAAGGTAAGTTGGATTGTGATAGGTGAGTGCACGTCGGGAGTGGTAGGGATTGGTCAGTGAGGAGGGAGGGACGATTAGGTGGGAGAGAAGACGGGCAGGTCAATGTCATGCCAAGAGGTGGGATGAGAGGGCGGATTGGACATGTGACGGGGCCGGGGATGGGGATATTTTAAACCCGGTGAAATCCATGTTTAGATCATCAGGCTGTGGGCTCCTGAGGTAGAATATATGAGGTGCTACTCCTCCAGTCTCTGGGCGATGTCATTGTGACACTGGAGGAGACCCAGGTTGGACCGATCACCCAGGGATTCGAAGGGTGGGTTAAAAAAGTTCGCAGCTGGAAAATGTTGTCATTTGTTATGCACAGAGTGTAGATGCTCGGCAAAACTGTCTCCGAGTCTCTGCTTGGTCTCACCGATGTAGAGGAGGTCTCATTGGGAGCAGTGGATACGGTAAACAAAGTTGACAGATGTGCAGGTGAACCCCTGTCTGATGTGAAAGGCTTGTTTTGTGCCTTGAATGGAGGTGACGGGGGAGGTGTGGGGCAGGTGTAGCACTTCCTGCGGTTGCAGGGAAAAGTGCCAGGGGTGGTGGGGCTATTGGGGAGTGTGGAGCGGACGAGGCATTCACAGAGAGAGCAGTCCCTATGAAAGGCAGATTAGGGGTGGGGTGGGAAATATCTCTTTGTGTGTGAGGTTGGATTGTAGATGGAGGGAGTGGCGGAGAATGGGATATGTTGGATATGAAGGTTGGTGGGGTGGCATGTGAGGACGAGAAGGATTCTGTCTTTATTTTTGTTGGAGGGAGGAGTGATGAGAGCAGAACTGTGGGAAATGGAAGAGATGTGGTTGTGAGCATTTTCCATCACTGGAGGTGAGAGGCTATGGTCTTTGAAATGAAGACACCTCGGATGTTTGGGAGCGGAACATCCCACCTCGGGAGCAGACTTGGCCGATGCTGAGGAATTGGGAGTCGGGGATTGCATTCTTGCAGGAGGGTGGGTGAGAGGAGGTGTAGTCTGGGTACTGTGGGAGTCAGTAGGCTTGAAATAGACAGTTTCCAGGCGCTCACCAGAGATGGAGACAGAGAGGTCCGGGAGGGGGGAGAAGGAGGTATCAGAGATGGTCCAGGTAAACTTAAGGTTGGGGTGAAAGGTGTTAGTGAAGTTGTTGAACTGTTCAAGCTCTTTATGGGAGCATGACAGAGCGCCATACAGTGATCGATTTAACAGAGGAAGAGGTGGGGTATGGGGCCAATGTAACAGCTGAAAAAGACTGTTCCACATATCTTACAAAGACGCAGGCATTGCTTCGGCCCATGTGAGTGACCATGGCCACTCCCTTCATCTGTAGGAATTGGGAGGAGTTAAAGGAGAAGTTGTTCAGGGCGGGGACAATTTCTGTTAAGCAGATGAGGGTGGTGGGGGGCTGGGTCGGCCTGCGGGAGTGGAAGAAATGGAGTGCTTTTAGGCCATCTGCATGGGGGAAGCAAGTGTATTGGGATTGGTTGTCCATAATGAAGATGAGGTTTTGGGGGCATGGGGAATTGGAAGTCTTGGAGGAGGTGGAGGGTTTGAGTGGTGGCCTGAACATTGGTGGGGAGTTCTTGGATTGGAGGGAGAAAAACAGAGTCAAGGATAAGCGGAATCAAGTTTGATGAGGCAGGAGCTGGCAGAGACAATGGGTCAGCCAGGACAGTCAGGTTTGTGGACATTGGGAAGGAGATAATGTTTCGGTGTTTGATCCTGTGGGTCTGCTCACAATTAACACTAACTGTACGTAATTGGTTAAGCCTGGGCGTTGACAGAAAAAATAACAAAAGCTGCAGAAAATGCTACAAGTCAAATCTGAAGCATGGACTAGGCATTTTAAAGCACTGCGAAAAATGTTATTACATGTGTAGAGGCTTGTGTAATATCTACATAGCTCTGACATATGAAATATATATGATGATCAGGAAAGGTTCCTGCTCCTAATTCATAATTTGTTGGACTGATTCTGATTGTAGGAGAGTCCAAAAGAACAGTTAGGTGTTCAGGTCTCCAATCAGACTTTCAATCCAACTTTTCTGAAAGCAATGATGCTAAATAATTACATCTAAAAGCAATTCTCCACTTTTATTTTGCATGCAGCATACTGGAAAAAGTCAGCCAAGTTTTTTTAGCCCATAGGATGTATGTTTTGCTGGCAAGGTAACATTTATTGTCCATCCCTAAATGCTAGTTTAGCCACATTCCTATGGGGTCAGGAAGCACATTATGCCAGGCAAGAAGGAGCTTAGTGAACAAGATGTGTTTTCTCCACCATTAGACCAGCTTAAAATTCCCAATTCTTTTATTGATTTCAAATGTTCATTATCTGCTATGGTCAGATTTGAACCTACTTCACCAGAACATTCAGGTGTCCTCAATTGCTAGTCCAGTGACATGACCACAATGCCACCACTGAAAGACTGTTTTCTTTCTGATATGCTATGATCATGTTGACCAGTTACAATCAGAATGACTTTATTCAACCAATGAAATCATAATGCCGGATTGTAACAGGTTTGAAGATTCTCAAATTGCGGAACATTGCGATAGATAATGTGACAGCCGTTGAGGTTTATAATTAGTTGATGTCAAAATTGAACTTGATATTTAATGACACTTCAACCATTAGAAAAGATTTAGTGACCATAATCCGGAACAAAATTAATTTGCACATGACAAAACATGGGGGCTAATTAATTATAACAGATATGTTATAGGTAAATCACGGCTGACAAATTTGATCGAATTCTTCGATGAAATAACAGCGGGTTGATTAAGGTAATGCAGTTGAGTGTGTGCACTTTAAAACATTTTTTGATAAATTGCGCCTGATAGATTTGTTCATAAAATTGAAGATAATAGGATTAAAGCGGCCATGACAGCATTAATAAAAAGTTAGCTAAGGGACAGGAAGCAGAGCAATGCTAGATGATTGCTTTCCAGATGGTGTCCCCTGGGGGTCAGTATTTGAACCACTAATCTTTTCAATTTATATTAATGAGCTGGACACAGTTGTAACAGGCTTGGTTTCAAAATTTGCAGATGACACAATATCTGGAAATGTAATAAACTTTGAAAAAGTATAGTAGCCGTTCTCAGGAGATTAAAGACGGACTGTTAAAGTGGGTAGACATGTGAGGCTGGAACTTTGGGAGCCCACTGTAGTGACCAGTTGGTGGGTGGACAGAGGGAATAGTGTGGGAGGTCATATGGCAGGCTCCCATGTGTTTCCAGCAGTGGGGAAAGCTAAGCGATTAAGTCAATGGTTAGAAAAGTAACAAAATGAGAAACATGTGAAAGTAGGAAGTATATTGATATGTTCAATTGCCTGCTTGTATATAATTTAAATGCTATTTGACTTATTTAATCCTGCCGCTTTGACTTAGCAATACTCATGTGTTGCTTGTGCCTTCAGCCAAAGGTCACTCAGAAAAAGGTTGCTACTTATGGGTGGCTTAACTGACTTGTGAGACGGCTTCAGGTGACTGAGTCACAAAGTACTGTGCTGGTCTTGGGAGGTGTTTTGGTGTAAAACCATGGTGTGCTGGCACTCAGCATCGTAGCATCACAGAATCGTTTCAGCACACCGTTCAACACACCGTGTCTGCACTGGCTCACAACAGGACAGGTTCACCCAGTCCCACTCTCCCAACTTCTCCATTTAGCCTTGAACATTCTTTTTTTTGGACAACAATCGAATTGCTTCAGGAATGCCTCAACTGAACCTGTCTTCATCACAACTACTTTAAATCTGTGTTCCCTGGTCCACCCAATCAGAACAGATATTCCCACATTATTTTCTCCAGAGCACTTACGATTTTGAACACCTTTATCAAATCACTCTTTAACCTTTTCTTCTCCTAAGGAAAATAATCCCAGCCTCTCCCATTTGTCAATGTAGTTGAAGTTCCTCATCCTGGTAGCATGACTTTCTTTTGTACTCACTCTAATATCTTCACATCTTTCTTAATGTGCCCAGAACTGCATACAAAATTCAAGTTGAGGAAAGGTGAGTGTTTCCTGCAGGTTTAACTTCTTAATGTTTTTAATCTATAAGCCAACTAATAAATCCGGGGATGCTAAAGGCATAAAGGCTCTCGCAACAAGCCTTACTATCTCCAATGACTTATACATATATTCAGCAGTATCCCTCGATCATGCAACCTATTTAGAAATAGACCCATTATTTTATTTCAACTTTTCAGTTCTTCCAACCAAATTGAATTGCTTCACTTTCTCCAAAATTAATTTCACCAGTTATGTCCCCACCCATTCCACCAATCTGTTGACATCTTTTTGAGTACTTGCACCATTCTTTTCACAGCTTCCAAGTTTTGTATCATTTTGCAAATTTTGAAATTGTGCCCAGGTCACCAACTTCTGAGTTATTAACATGCATCAGGAAGAGAAAGGACCTTAACACCAATCAACAGGGATCCCCCACCATCGCATAATCTCTCTCTTCCCCAAAGATCTTCCCCACCCCTACCGTCTGTTTTCTGGCATTAAGCCATGTTGATACTTTGGGGAGGTGATGCCACAGTGCTATTTTCATAGATTGGTTAAAAAAAAGAGATTTCAGTAATAATGTGTAGACACAAGTTTGAACACCACCAGGTCATTCAGTGGAATTTGAATTTTAAAAATCTGGAATTAAAAGACTAACGATGACCATGAAATCATTGTCAGAAATACCCAAGCCATTCACTATTGTCCTTTAAGGAACAAAATCTGCCAATGGTGATATCAGATTCACAGCAATGTGGTTGATTCTTAAATACTTTCTGAAATTGTCTACATCGAAACATCTGAAAATCCTCAAGAAAGAAACAAAACTGAGTGGGCCACCTGGCATCGAACAACACACTGGAAGCTCAGCCTTGTCAAGCCTTGCAAAGCCATTTAATAACTTCTGTAGACTCATGCCGAAACTGGGAGAACTGTCCCACAGGCTAGACAAGCAATGGCTTGATATAACCGTACTCTCAGAATCATACCATACAGATAATATCCAAGACAGCACCACCATAATCTTTGGTTACATCCTGTCCCACAGGCAGGATAAGCGATCCAGTAGCAAACAGTTGGGTGATGCTTGCCTAGCAGCCCTCAAAGTTTACCCCAGACACCATGAAGCCTGATAGAATCAAGTCAAACATGGGCAAGGAAACTTCCTGCTTACCATGGTTAGCCCTGCCCCTCATCACATAGCAGATCAGTATTCTTCCATGTTGAACACCATTTGGAGGAAGCATGGAGAGTAGCAAGACCAATTACTCTCGAATATCAGTAAAATGCTGGAAGAGGTCACAGACAGTGCTATCAAACAACACATGCTCAGCAATAACTTGCACACTGACACCCTGTTTGAGATCCAACAGGAACTTTCAACTCCTGCCTTGCTACAACCTTGATTCAAAGGTGGACAAAAGAGCTGAATTCTAGAGGTGAGGTACAATTGTCAGCTCTCAACATTAATGCAACATTGACCAAACATGGCATCAATTTCCACAGAGAGATCTGAGTGTTCAGGTCCATTGTACCCTGAAGGTGGCAACGCAGGTCGATAGAGTGTTCAAGAAGGCATACGGCATGCTTTCATTCGTCAGACAGGCTATTGAGTACAAGAGTTAGCAGATCATGTTGCAATTGTATAGGATTTTGGTTTGACCACATCTGAAATACTGCGTACAATTCTGGTCACCACATTACCAAATGGATATCGATGCTTTGGAGATGGTACAGAGGAGGTTCACCAGGATGTTGCCTGGTATGGAGGGCACTAACTATGAAGAGTGGTTGAGTAGATTAGGATTATTTACATTAGAAAGACAGAGGTTGAGGGGGTACCTGATTGAGGTCTACAAAATCATGAGAAGTATATAGACAGGGTAGGCAGCAAGAAGCTTTTTCCCCCAGAGTGGGGGAGTCAATTATTAGGGGTCATGATTTCAAGGTGAGAGGGATAAAGTTTAAGGGAGATATGTGTGGAAAGTTCTCTATACAGAGGGTAGTGGGTGCCTGGAACGCATTGCCAGCGGAGGTGGTAGAGGTGGGCACGATAGCGTCATTTAAGACGTATCTAGACAGGTACATGAATTGGCAGGGAGCAGAGTGATGCAGATCCTTAGAGAATAGGTGACAGGTTTAGATAGAGAATCTAGATCGGTGCAGGCTTGGAGGGTAATTGGAGGTAATTTTCTTTGTACTTTGTTCTTCGTTCTAAGGAACCCAAACAAAATTAAATCAAAGGGAATCATGGAGAACACTCTCTGTTGATCATATGAGGCACAAGTGAAGCTAGTTGTTGTTAGAGGTCAGTCATCTCAGCCCAGGCCACCACTGCAGGAGTTCCTTATTGTAACCTCTGAGGCCCAACCATTTTCAGCTGCTTCATCAATGATTTTCCCTTCAACACAAGGTCAGAACTGAGGTTGTTTGCTGACATTGCACAACATTTCAGCACCATTTGCAATCACACAGATTCCAGAACAATCTATGCCCTATTGCAGCAAACCTGGATAATATCCAAGCTTAGGTTGGCAATGAGCAAGTAATATTCACACCACACAAGTGCCAAGCAATGTCCATCTCCAAAAACAGAGAACCCAACCATTGCCCCGTGACATTCAATGGCATTACCATTGCTGAAGCTCACTCTATCAATGTTCTAAAAGTGACCATTGACCAGAAACTGGGCTGGATAGCCACATAAATTCACTGGCTACAACAGCAGGTTACAGGCTAGGAATCCGCAGAAAGTAACCTATCTCTTGACTCCTAAAACCCTGTTCAACACCTACAAGGTACAAGTGTGCTGGAGTAGCCAGAAAATCATTTGCCAACCAATCAGCACTCTCCTCTCATTTATAAATGTTGGATTTCTCTTTGAATTTGGATTAGTGTGAATTCTCCTGATAAAAGCTTCAATGAAATATGTTATTTTTTGTCATTTGATGTGAATATGGCCATGTTCATCATTGGGGTAAATTAGTTGAGTTCCAGTGTATAAACTGATGATTGCTACAACTAATTTGCATCAGAAAGATCCTGCTGATGGCTTGGGATTTACTGCCCATGTGTTTTCTCTGTCACTAGTATTCAATTTCTTGTGAAGAGGGACCCACCTTTGTTTTAGCTGAGACAGGTACAGTGCTCTTGGGTAAACTTCATTTAGGACTCAAAGTCAAAGTCTTCAGAATGCCCTTGTAAGGCTTTTTTTTGATTTCTCTCGCTGTTCATTCTTAGACTTGAGCTCTCTGTGGAAGGTTTGCTTTGATAGGTGAGTGTTAAGTATTTTGGCTACATATCCAGTTATAAATTACAACTTAGTTAGAACTGCCTCAATAATCATGGGTTGCTTGACTTTCCAGCTTGTAACAAGCACGTCAGTGTGTGAGGTATTTTGTCCTCATATCTGATCTTCAGACAGTCTCAAAACCAGCTTAAAATGAAAGAATCTGAGTATCTTGGCGTAATAATAGTACACAGTCCCAATGTTGCAGACTATTGCTCAATTAACTTTCAGTTTAGTAGACAGATGTGCCCAAATAGATGTTCAAAGTCTGCCAATAGCTACAATTATTATGGCAGTTTTTGCATTCGTCCCATCATTAGTGTGCTGCCAAGATTAGAAAACACTTCAGATGTTGACTTGTTCTGCGAATGAACCGAAACCTTGGGTTTGAGATAGGACTTTCCTGGAACAGGATGTATATTACTTCGGTATTTCTTGTGCGGTCATACAGCCTATGTTGTCGCTTGCATTGAAGAGCAAGTTCATGCCAGATGCTACCTATAAGGGTGGTGGAAATAAATCCAATAGAAACTTCAAAAGAAAATTGGATGCCTACTTCAAAAAATATTTTCATTACTTTGGGGAAAGATTAAGGGAGTGGGCCGAATCAGATAACTGCTTTCAAAAAGCTGACATAAACACAAATGGGGATAATGGGAAAGGCAGATGCTGGAGAATCCAAGACAATAAAATGTGAGGCTGGATGAACACAGCAGGCCCAGCAGCATCTCAGGAGCACAAAAGCTGACGTTTCGGGCCTAGACCCTTCATCAGAGAGGATGCTCTCTGATGAAGGGTCTCGGCCTGAAACGTCAGCTTTTGTGCTCCTGAGATGCTACTTGGCCTGCTGTGTTCATCCAGCTTCACACTTTATCATCACAAACACAAATGGCCTCCTTCTATACCATATGATCCTCGTTTTAAAGTTATTGAATTTAGACAATGTTTCTTCATACAAGTAGACTGATTGGGAAGTATTCTTAGTCTCTTCGAGTGGCAGTTCCAAGAGAGTAACAGATTATCGCTATGATTCTCAGTGACAGCTTCTATCCTGTGTGTATAATAACAGTAGAGAGTGAAGGTACTCCCATCTGCTTTAGTGAGCCTTTAAAGGCCAAGCTATTAAGAATTGTTTTAAATCAATTTAGTATGTCAGAAATTTCACACGTCAAGTTGTGGAAGTGCAGAATATGTTGAATGCTAAAAGTCAAAGTTGTCAGCAATTCCTTATGAAACGTTTTGTACATACAGAATTGGAAAGGAAGGACTCATTGTCACTCCTTCAGTTTAACAATAGCAAATTGGATTGCCACAGGATTAAATAAAAAGGAAAATTATTTCTTTGCCCAGAAGATTATAATGTAATATTAATTCTACTATAACTGGAAAGGGATATAAATTATTAATTGGTGGATATAGCCTTTTATCTGACAAATGACAATGGTTTCAATAGATTGTGAATTGACCAGTACATTTGTAAATATTTTTAATTGCGAATTTTGTTTTGGATCCAATATATACATTGCATCTAATGTGCTATTTTGAACATTTCATTGTTCGTGGACTAAACTATCACTTTAGGTTTGAGAAAATTTCACAAAGAGATGGAGGAATTGAAATTGCTGGTACTGGGAGGCCAGTACCAGAATACATATTACACAGTATAGAGTCTGAATTCTGCATAATGCCTGTGCACACCACAACCACAATATCATTCCCTCTCTAGTGTTCAACTATTCTGTATTTGATCAAGGGAGTTTTGTTTACAAGTAACGTTCATTGTGTTTGATTTATTAAGCCTGGGTATGGACACAGGGAAAAGTAAGCAAACTGTAGAAGGAGTTGGAAGACAGAGTTGAAGCATGCACAACACAATGTCCAGCTGGTGCTGGATGCAAGTCATCCTTAAGGCAGAAGCCTTTTATAAGACTGTGCAGGTTATCAAAGAAGAGGGCTTCATCAGTTTGTCACTCAGAGGTACCACTACATGTGGTAAAGCTCTAGGCCACTGTAAGAATCAGTCAATTGAGACTACAGGCGTCTCAGGTGTCACTTCTTATTAATACTGATGCAAGAGTATCTACAATGCGTAAAAAAAAGCTGTACCACTGGTATTTCAAACAACTTATGCACACTTCAGGCTATGATGATTCAATTATTTCAGTTTTGGGATGGATCAAAGTTCCAATACACTACAAAACATTAACTCTGACAGGTTCATATTCTATGTAACCAAATGCAGAAGTCTTATGGCTTTCTAATAGACCTGGCTTCAAACCTGAAGACCCCAACGGAGTACACATAAAAGTGATCAGTAAGCAGATTCCTTCCCTGCTTACCAAATTTAGGAAAATCAAAGGGGTAAGGTATGCCCCTCACATGATACATTAATTCCACCAGTTTCACAAAACTTGAAGCAGTTCGTTGCAGCACTTGTCAACATGTCACAGATACTGAAACAACCAGAAGCAGATGGCATCATTGAGGGATTCAACTCATCACTGTGGATATTGATTTAGTTATTGCAGAATGCAAAAATGGTAAATGGAGCCGATCCATGAATATTTAGATACTTAATAAAATTATCATTAATCTTGCAGAGAAAAGACAATACAGTACAGTTTTTATTACTCATTAAGGTGTTTCAGTAACGCAGAATGCCCAGTGAACTAAATTCATACCAAACACATTCCAGAAGGTCTCTTCTTCAATTTTACCACACGTTGAGGAATTGCTCAATCCATTTGATGATGTTGACCATGGGATCGACAAAGTTGCACACAATCGATGGTAATCAGCAATGTTTACTGGACTTACACAACTTAATTTTACACCCAACAAGGTTAAATGAACATTTGCAATATTTATAATTGACTTTTTAGAGCTCAGACTGACAATAGTGGGAGCAAAGCCAACAATCTCATAGCCATTCAAGCATTTCCAGTTCTCTTAGACATTTAAGAGTCGACAGTTTTTTTTCCCTCGGTAATAACAACTTTTATTACAAATTTGTTCCAAAGTACACAGATTGTGGAAAACTGTTGAAAAGTTACTGCACAACGATGTACAGCTGCAATGGACACTCATACAACAAACTGTACTTGAAACATTAAAGGAGATCACATTTCTGCCAGTTCCCAAGTGTTTCAACATGTAGAAATTTATGTCACAACAGGTGTCAGGAAATGCAGTTGGAACTGCATTCTCACTATTCACTGAATAAATCGAATGACCAATTGCTTGAGCATGACACCCATTGTAGGAAACTGACACAAATGCTTTATGGAGAGTGGAAGTACTAGCTTACATCTAGGCTGGTGAACATCGCATATGTATCTCTTTGTTCAATCTCAGCATCAGTCAGCAAGTGCTGACTATATTGTTCACCAAAACAGGATGTGGTCATCAATCTCTGAATTTACAGATGGTCAGATCATCTTCATCAGTACAGCTTTGAAGTTGGAAGCCACACATCACCAAGTTATAGTCCAACACGTTTATTTGAAATCACAGATAACAAAGTGTGGAGCTGGATGGACACAGCAGGCCAAGCAGATCTTAAGAGCACAAAAGCTGACGTTTCGAGCCCAGACCCTTCATCAGAAGAGGGGGATGGGGAGAGGATTCTGAAATAAATCGGGAGAGAGGGGGAGGCGGTCCGTATTTGTTTCAGAATCCTCTCCCCATCCCCCTTTTCTGATGAAGGATCTAGGCCTGAAACGTCAGCTTTTGTACTCCTAAGATCAGCTTGGCCTGCTGTGTTCATCCAGCCCCACGCTTTGTTGTCTCGGATTCTCCAGCATCTGCAGTTCCCATTATCTTTGATCACTATTTGAAATCACAAGCTTTTGGAGTTTAACCCCTTTGTCAGATAAAGTCACCTGATGAAGGAGCTATATTCTGGAAGCTTGTGATTTCAAATAAACCTATTGGACTATAAGTTGGTGTTGTGATTTCTGACTTTGTCCACCTCAGTCCAACATCAGCACCTCTACATCAGTAGGGTTTGAGATTGAGTACCCTGCTGATTAATGCAAATGAGTATTTCACATGTTCAACCATATTTCAGCAGATGCAGTATAACAGGCAATTCAATGACTTGGAACATTGAAGACTAAGTGATGGCGATTTTGCAGTCAACAGCAAATTCTGTTACACACAAGAAGTTAAAGGCAGATTCAACAGCAAAGTACTGCAGAATTGAAAGCCAAAACTAAGTAGCCTCATGAAATAGAGAAAGAATTGACCTTAGAGTACAGAGTAGGTGATGAATTTGCATTGTTTACTGAGAATTACACTGTGCACAGAACTTGAGTGCTTATCCTGAGGGTACAACTCAACATAAATTGGATCTTGCCCATACAGGGTTTATCAAGATGTAACAATAATCACATGAAGCAGTCTCGAGATCAGCAATAGTTCATCAAAAGAAGGATTCATTAGAAATTGTGTAGCTTCTTTATTAAGGGAAAAATCAAAACTGTTTCCTACACTTTTACAACTGACACATGGTCAACAAAACTATTGTAAAAGCTACAATTAGATGATATTTTTAGAGAAATGCAACTAACCCTTAGGAATTTGTTTTATGATCTACACAGACAATAGTCAGAAATCTCAACAACAAGTTCCATAGCCAGCACTTCAGTCATTGAGATTCCAGATAAGCTGTTTACAAAAGGAAGTTTGTTGGAGAATATTAACCCAGAAAATTAATCACC
Source organism: Stegostoma tigrinum (assembly GCF_030684315.1). Classification (NCBI taxonomy): domain Eukaryota; kingdom Metazoa; phylum Chordata; class Chondrichthyes; order Orectolobiformes; family Stegostomatidae; genus Stegostoma; species Stegostoma tigrinum. The sequence continues at coordinate 76,275,279 of NC_081356.1, forward strand.
ATTTGATTCTAGTCAGTTCACAGAGGTCCTATCAAACTATGACATTCACCATAAAGTGGCATGGCAATAGAGCTTAGCTATGGGAGTAGCTAGTTCTAGAGCACTGGTCTTCAGTACTATTGCCAGAATGTTAGCAGGGTCTAACCCTCGCAGTATCCATTGTCTCCAACCATTTCTTGATAGTATGTAGAGAGAATTGAAATGGCTGAGGACTGGTATCTGTAATGTTGGGGACCACTGGAGAAAGCTGAGGTGGACCATCCACTGATGATTGCGGCAAATGTTTCAACCTTGTCTATTACTTTTGATTTGATTTATTGTGGTCACATGTACCTAAATACAGTGAACCATTTTTTTGAGCAGTACTAGCAGATTATAGCAAACAAGGACATACGGATCATAGGGTGCTTAAACGGAGAGAGGCTGACAAGGCTAGGGCTGCACAAAGCAAGATCAATATTAGCAACATCAATATTATTTGAAGTTAGAGAAGTCCATTCAGCAGTCTACTAATAACAGAGAAGAAGCTGTTCCTGATCCTGTTGGTGCAGGCATTCAAGCTTCTGTATGGAAGAGAGCATTACTGGGGAGGGAGGAGTCTTTGATGATGTTGCTTTTCCATGACAATGAGAAGTGTAATAGAGTCCATGGATGGGAGGTTGCCTTCCATGATGGCCTGGGTCATATACACAACTTTCTGTAGCTTCTTACAGCCATGGGCAGACCAGTTGCTGTTCCAGGCCATCATGCACCCGGATAGAATGTTTTCTGTGGTACATTTATGAACGTTAGTGAGGGCCCTTATTGACATGCTGAATTTCCTAAGCCGCCTGAAGAAGAAGAGGCATTGTTGTGCCTTCTTGACCGTTGCACCTATGTGGGACTTCCTGGACAGATTGTCGGTTACTGTCACTCCTAGGAGCTTGACATTCTCGACCCTCTCTACCTCAGCTCAGTTGATGTAGATAGGGGTGTGTCCTCCTCTTGTCTTCCTGAAGTCAAAGATCAGTTACTTTGTTTTACTGGCATTGATGGAGAGGTTGTTATCATTACGCTATGACACCAAATGCTCTCTCTCCTGTGTTCTGACTCATCATTGTTTAATATCTGGCCTACCGCATCCATCAGCAAACTGGCAAATGATGGCATTCATTTGAAGTTTGGCTACACAGTTGTGGATGTACAGAAAGTACAGTTGGGGACTGAAAATGCATCCCTGTGGGGCACCAGTGTTGAGGATTATCACGAAGAAGTGCTGTTGTCTATCTTCACTGATTGCAGTCTGAGAGTTAGGAAGCTGAGGATCCAGTTGTAGAGGACATAGTTTTGAGATTAGTCTGGAAGGGATTACGCTGTTGAAGGCAAAGCTGTAGTCAATGAGCAGTGGCCCGATGTAGGTGTCCTTGTTTTCCAGATGTTCCAGGGATCAGTGTAAGGCGAGGGAAATGGTATTGACTGTGGACCTGTTTCGCTGGTGGGCAAATTGTAAGGGATTGAGGCAGGCTGGGAAGCTAGAGCTGATGTGGGTCATGACCAGCCTCTTGGAATACTTCATGGTTATGGAGGTCAGACCCACTGGATGGTAGTCACTAAGATACACTTCATGTGTTTTGTTTGGTGCTGGGATGATGGTGGTCTTCTTGAAGAAGGTGGGGACTTCAGTAGCAAAGAGAAGTTGAAGATATCAGTAAATATCTCCACCAGACGGTCTGCACAGCCTCTAAGTGGAAGGCCCAGGACTCCAACTGGACCCATCATTTTCGTCGGATTTACTCTCAGGAAGACCAATCTGACGTCTGGCGTGGAACAGAGGGAACAGGAGCATCATGGGCTGTAGGGGCAGGTGACATCACGCCACGGGCATTCTGCTCAAACTGAGCAGTGAAAGCATTCAGTACATCAGGGAGTGATGTGTTTTTGTCCACTATTTTGTTCTGCTGCACTTTGCATCTGCTATGCCATGTAACGTAGCCACAGATAGTCGGTGTCTGTATGATTGGTATGGGCCTCTAACTTGTTCTGGTACTGCCTCTTGGCATCTCTGATGGCTTTGCAGAGATTATATCTGGATATCCTGTATATATTTGGGATCTCCAACTTGAATGCTGCACACTTGGTCTTCAATAGGCATGATGTGGAAGAGTTGGTGCTGAACTAGGATGGACAAATTCAGAAAATCGCATGAATGTATTGGCCAACAGGTTTATATGAAATTGAAAGCTTTCAGAGCACTGCTCCTTCACTGGTTGAAAGAGCAATGCTCCAAAAGCTTGTGATTTCAAATAAACTTGTTGGACTCTAACTTGGTGTCATGTGACTTCTGACTTGGTCTTCAATAGGCAGTGGATTTCCTGGTTCATCTAAGGCTTCTGAATGGGGAACACACAACTTGACTTCTGAGGCACACAGCCCCCTACATACTTGCTAATGAAGACTATGATGGTGGTGGCATACACAGTTAGATTGTCCATTGAATTCTTGAATCTGGTCCAATCCACCAATTCCAAGCAGTCCTAGAGAAGCTCTTCCACTGCCTCAGACCAGCACTGTACTACTTTCTATGAAGGATCCTCCTGTTTCAACTGATGCTTGGCTCTTCCATCATTGACGATGGGAATATTTGTGAAGCCTCCTCCTCCAGTGAGTTGTTCAGCTGTCCACCACCGTTCATGACTAGATGTGGCAGGATTGCAGAGTTTAGATCTGACCAGATGGTGGTACTGTGTAAAGCATGATGTATAATGCACACAGCAAGTGTAACTTCATGGCCCAGCATATCCCCGAGTCAACCATTACCATCAAGCCAGGCGATCAACTCTGGTTCAATGGAGAGTGCAGGAGGGCGTGCCAGGATCAGTAGCAGGCATACCTGAAGACGAGGTGTCAATCTGGTGAAGCCACCAAACAGGACAACTTACATGCCAAACAGCAAAAGCAGAAAGTGTTAGAGCTGAGCGATCCCACAGCCAAAAGATCAGACCTAAACTCTGCAGTCCTGCCACATCCAGTCATGAACGGTGGTGGACAATTAAACAACTCACTGGAGGAGGAGGACCCACAAATATCCCCATCCTCAATGATGGAAGAGACCAGCACATCAGTGCAAAAGATAAGGCTGAAGCTTTTGCAGCAATCTTCAGCCAGAAGTGCTGAGTGGTGCATCCACCTCAGCCTCCTCCAGTGGTCCCTAACATCACAGATACCAGTTTTCAGCCAATTTGATTCATGCTACGTGATATCAAGAAACAGTTGGACACGCCGGATATTGGAAAGGCTACAGATCCTGAAAACATTCCGGCAATAGTACTGAAGACTTGTGCTCCAGAACTTGCCACTCCCCTAGCCAAGCTGTTCCAGTACTGTTACAACACTGGTGTCTACCCAACAACGTAGAAAATTGCCCAAGTATGTCCTGTACACAAAAAGCAGTACAAATCCAACCCAGCCAGTTACTGCCCTATCAGTCTCCTCTCAATCATCAGCAAAGTGATGGAAGGTGTCATCAACAGCATTTATCAAGCAGCACCTGCTCAGAAATAACCTGCTCAGTGACGCCCAGTTTGGGTTCCACCAGGGACACTCAGCTTCTGATCTCATTACAGCTTTGGTTCAAACATTGACAAAAGAGTGAAATTCCAGAGGTGACATCAGAGTGATAGCCCTTGATATCAAGGTGGCATTCAACTGAGTGTGGCATCAAGGAGCCCTGGCAACACTGGCACCAATAGGCATCAGGTGTCAATCTCTCCGGTGGGTGAAGTCATACCTGACACATAGGAACTCGGTTGTAGTTGTGGGGGGTCAATCATCTCAGCTCCAGGATATCTCTGCAGGAGTTCCTCATGATTGTGTACTAGACCCAACCATCGTCAGCTGCTTCATCAATAACCTTCCTTCCATCATAAGGTCAGAAGTGGGGATGTTCGTTGATGGTTGTACAATGTTCAGCACCTTTCGCAACTCCTCAACACTGAGGCAGTGTGTGTTCAAATGTAACAAGATCTGGACAATATCCAGGTTTGGGCTGACAAGTGGCAAGTGACATTCACGCCACACAAATGCCAGGCAATGACCATCACCAATAAGAGGCAAACTAACCACTGCCCCTTGATATTCAATGACATTACCATCACTGAATTCTCCATTATCAACATCCTGGAGGGATACCATTGACCAGAAAATCAACTGGACTTGCCACATTCACAGAGTGGCTACAAGAGCAGGTCAGAGGCTAGCAATACTGTGACAAGCAACTCACCTCCTGACTCCTCAAAGCCTGTCCACCATCTACAAGGCACAAGTCAGGAGTGTGATGGAATACTCCCACTTGCCTGGATGATGCAGCCCCAACAACACTCAAGAAGCTTGGCAACATTCAGGAAAAAGCAGCCGCTTGATTGGCACTACATCCACAAGCATTCACTCCATTTACCACCAATGCTCAGTAGCAGCAATGTGTACTATCTACAAGATGCACTGCAGAAATTTACCAAAGACCCTCAGACAGCACTTTCCAAACCCATGACTGCTTCTGTCTAGAAGGACAAGGGCAGCAGACATATGAGAACACTACCACCTCCAAGATCCCACCCCCCCCCCCAAGTCACTCACCATCCTGACTTGAAAATATATCGCCATTCCTTCACTGTCACTGGGTCAAAATCCCAGAATTCCCTCCTAATAGCATTGTGGGTCAACCCACAGCATGAGGATTGCAGCAGTTCAGGAAGACAGCTCACCACCACTTCTCAAGGATAACTAGAGATGAGCAATAAATGCTGGCCAGCCAGTGACACCCACATCCCACAAATGATCAAAAAAAAAGTCCTGTTTGGTAGCTTCACAAAGTTGACACATCATCCTCAGGTATGCTTGGTGCTGCTCCTGGTATGCCCTCCTGCACTTTCCAATCAACCAGGGTTGATCCCCTGGCTTGATGGTAATGGTTGACTGAGGGATATGCCAGGCCACAGGGTTACAGTTTATGCTAGTGTACAATTCTGCTGTTGTTGATGGCCCACACTGCCTCATGGATGCCCAGTCCTGAATTGCTATATCTGTGCGAAGTCTGACCAATTTAGCACAGTAATAGTGCCATGTAGCACAATGAAGGTTATTAGATGTATGATAGAAGTATGTAAAATTATGAGAGACATGGACAGGATGGGCAGTTGGAGTATTTTTCCTAGGTAGAAATTCAAATACTAAGGGGCATGGGTTTAAAGTGAGAGAGGGAACATTTAAATGAGATGTGCAAGACAAGTTTTTTTCCTCAGAGAGTGATAGATGCCCAGAACTCACTGCCAAAGGAGGTGGTAGAAGCAGATACGATTGCAATGTTGAAGAGACATTTGGATAGATTCATGCCGGGGCAGGGAATAGAGGGATATAGACCACGTGCAGATGGGATTAGTTTAGAAAGGCATCATGCATCAGTGCAGAAAAAAGACCTGTTCCTGTACTGTACTGTTCAATGTTCTATGATCCAAAATCTGCAATCAACTGGTAGCCCATTCCACCAAAATGCCTGCATTCTTTTAAGGTTCTACACTACCTCCTTCCATTTCACAGTTCTTCCAGGTTTTATATAATTCACAGCTGTTGATGTATTGCCCTGTACACCAAGATATTACATCAGGAAGAGCAGTGGTCTCAATACTGGTGCCTGCAGTCCTTCACTATAACCCATCCTCCATTCTGAAAAAAAACATTAATTAGTAACTACTCACTCTTTCCTGCCACTCACTCAATTACGCAGCTTACTGTGGGTAAAATTGCCTTGGTCGATAGCAGACTTACAGATTTAATACAGCGCAAAAAAGGCCCATCAGGTCCGCACCAACGAAACTACCACTAAAAGAGCACAAATCCTGATTTCCCGCACTTTTTCTACATCCTTGAATGTTATGAAATTTGAAATTTTAAAGGTTGCAAGATTTCCAGCCTTCACTGACTTCCCAGGCAGTGTATTCCAGATTCCCACCACCCACAGACATACACATGCATGGGAAAAAGTTCTTTCCCAGACATCCAACACTAATCAACCTACTGCCCTGATTTTCTTTTGCATTGACTTCACTGCTGCAGGGGGTATTTTAACACTTAGCTGATTTATTATTAGCCATCATAGATGGCTTGCAGTCAGCCTGTTATGCTGTTTCCAAGTAGCAATTTCACTGTGACTACACACAGTTTATAACTGCTACATTTGTCTACATAATAACTTTGTTCATGAAACAGCATATCAAAGCAATTTATTGCTTATGAACTTCTGAGATATTTGAAAAATGTGATTCCGCTCAGTTCAAAAGCAATATTTTTTCTTCATGCGAACAAGTGGATCTTTTCCTTCAAAACAAAACTGTCCCAACTTGACTTTTATTTTTTGGTGAATATCCTTCCCAGGTAATTCTTCAGCACTGAGCCTGCCAGAAGTCCAACATCATCATTCACATTTGAAGTCTTATTGTGACTTAGTTGAATTGATCTATAATAATCAGAAAGGACTAAGATTTGTAATTTTTTTAGTTAATGCCGAGTAAATTGATCTTCACCAGAGTGCTAATACGGATGCAACAATTGATCTCAGTTTGCTGGATCAAGGAAGGAAAAACCATGACTCCCCCATTTGTTTATTTTGTGAAGAGTGACATATTTAGTTTAAAGATCTATAGCATGAGCCATCAGACAGTTCTTAGCTTCATTACTAGCAGAATTACAGGGGAAAAAAGGAAAATACATTCATTGAAAACTACACACAAAATTTGCAGATGATACAAAACTTGAAACTTTGTAAACAGTGAGGAAGATGATGCAGAATTTCAACAGAATGGAGATGAGTTGGTGAAATCAGCAAGACAATGGCAGATGAAATTTAATGCAAAAAGATGTCAGTGCTAAGTTTCGGAAGAGTACAGAAAATAATAGAAAATAGAAAACGATGTAAAGTGTACAATTCTAAAGTGGGTGCAGCACCAGACGAAACTGGACAAGTCATTGAAGGTAGCAGGAGTGCGGGTTGAGACAGCAGTTAATAAAACACGCAGCACCCTTGGGTTTATTAATAGGGCATTGAATCACAGAATCTCAGAAGTATTCCACTGCGGAAGATCATTCAGCCCATCTCACACCTGCACTGGCTCTGTTACCTAGTTCCAATTTCCTGCCTTTCCTGTATCCTTGCAGTTTATTTCTATCCAAATGACCTTTCAACGCCTTCTTGAATATCTAAATTGAACCTGCCTACACATTTCCAGGCTGTTCATTCCATACGCTAACTACTTCCTGTTTAAAATATATTTCTGTCACATCACCCTGGCTTTATTTACACAACATTTTAAATCTATGCCCTCCCAATCTTGTTCCCTTTACCAGCAGAAAGAGTTTCACCTTATCTATCCTGCTCAGCCTGCTCATAATTTTGAAAACTTCAATCAGATTTCCTCTCAGCCTTCTTCTCGCTAGGGAGAACAGTCTCAACTTATTCAAACTATCCTTATTGCTGACATTTCCCATTCCTGGAACTGTTCTAGTAACTTACTTCTGTCCGCTGCATTTGTATTTCTCCTATAATGTGACATTCACAGCTGTACACAATATGCCAGCTGAGATCCAACAAGTGCCTTACAAATTCAACATCACCTCCTTGCTCTCATACGCTGTACTACTGTCACTAAGCCAAGAACACCGTATGCTTTATTTACTCCTCACTCCATTTGTAGTTCCACTTCAATAATCTGTGCATGTATACACCCAGGTCCTTTTGCTCCTGCACTCCTTTTTTTATATGCCTTTCAGTGTCCTTCCAACCGAAGTGCATCACCTCGTACTTCTTTGCATTAAATCTCATCTGACCCTTTGAGTAGAGAGAGAGGTGGCAGAGTCCTACAGCACAGAGACAGAGCCTTCAGCCCAAAGTGGTCCATGCTGACCAAAATATCCATCCATGTTAATCCTACTTCCTCTGCACTTGGCCCATATCCTTCTAAACCTTTCTTATCCATGTATTTAACCAAATGCCTTTTAACTATTGATAATGTACCCACCTCAACCACATCCACTGGCAGCTCATTCCATATGCATACCCCACTCTGTGTAGAAAAGTTGCTCCTCAGGTTCCCATGCACTCTTCCCCGTCTTACCTTAAACTGATGCCCTCTAGTCCTCAATTCCCCAGCCCTGAGAAAAAGACTGACTGCATTCACCCTATCGATTCCTGTCATGAACATATGAACAGTCTCCCCTCAGTCTCCTATGCTGTAAAGAAAAATATCCTAGCTTGTCCAACCTCTCCCTTTCACTCAGTCCCTTGAGTCCTGGCAACATCCTTGTAAATTTCTTTTGCACTCTTTCTACTTTAATACTATCCCTCTTATAGTAAGGTCAGCAAAAATGAACACAATACTCCAAGAGCAGACTCACCAACATCCTATACAACTGCAACATATCTTCCCAACTTCTGTACTCATTGCCCTGACTGATGAAGGCCAGTGCGCCAAATGCCTTCTTCACTGCCCTGTCTACCTGTGACTCTACTTTCAGAGAACCGTGCACCTGAACTCCAAGGTCCCTCTCTTCCAATAGACTCCTTAAGGCCCTACCATTCACCAAGAAACTCCTACCTTGATTTGACTTTCCAAAATGTAACATCTCACACTTATCTGTATCAAACTCCATTTACCATTTTTTAGCTCACTTCCTCAACTGCTCAAGATCCCGCTACAATTTCTGATAACCTTCCTCACTGTCCACGATACTGCCTATTTTAGTGTCATCCACAAACTTACTAATCATTGCCCTGCACATTCTCATCCAAGTCATTGATATATAGATAATAAACAGCAATGGACCCAACACCAACCATTGAGGCGCACCACTAATCATAGGCCTCCAGTCTGACAAGCATCCTTCTACCTATTCTGAGGAAGGGTCACTGGACCCGAAACTTAATAACTCTTTTTTCCTTCACAGATGCTGCCAGACCCACTGAGCTTTTCCAGCAACTTTGTTTTTGTTCCTGTTCTTCTTTCACTATTACTGACTGCTTCTTAGCATCAACCCAATTGTGTACACAATTTGCCAACTCTCCCTGGATTCCACATGATCTAACCTTTCAGAGTAGCCTACCATGTAAAACATTATCAAAGGCCTTACTGAAATCCATATAGATTACATCTACCACACTGCCCTCATCAACTTTCCTGATGACTTCAAAGAACTCTAACAAATTTGTGAGGCATAGTCTCCCATGAACAAATCCATGCTGACTATTCCTAACCAAACCCTGTCTTTCCAAATGTACATATATCTAGCCCCTCAGAATCTTCAAGTAACTTACCTACCACAGATGTTAAGCTTACTGATCTATAGCTCCCAGGTTTATCTTTGCACCCCTTCTTGAATAAGGGCACAACATTCACTACCCTCCAGACTTCCCAGACCTCACCCGTGGCTAATGATGAAGCAAATATATCAGCCAGGGCTCCCGCAATTTCTTCTGTAGATTCTTGAATGGTTCTTGGATGGTTCTTGGATTTATCTGGTTGGAGATGTATCCACCTTCATACATTCCAATTCTTCCAACACTTCTTCCACTGTGATATGGGTTGTCCCCAAGATATTGCCATGAACTTACCAAGTTCCCTAGTCTTCATATCTTTCTTCTTAGTAAACACAGAAATATTCATTGAGGACCCTCGCCCATCTCCTGCGGTTCCACACGTACATGCCCACTTTGGTCCTTGAGGGGTCCTACTCTCTCTCTAGTTATTCTTTTTCCTTTAATATACTTAAAGAATCTCTTTAGATTCACCCTAATATTCTCAGCATAACCTACCTCGTGCTCCCCTTTACACCCTCCTGATTTCAGTAAGGTCCTGTGTCCCCTATATACCTCCAGGGATTCCCTTGATCCCATCTGCCTGTACACAAGCCATCCCTCCTTCTTTGTCCTGGTCAAAGCCTCAATTTCTCTTCTCATTCAGGGCTCCCTATTCCTGCCAAGCTTGCCCTTCACCCTCACAGGAACATACAGACCTTGACCTCTCAAATCAATAAAAGAAGCAGCAGTGAGATCAGTAGTACCTTTATGCCAAAGTTATCAAGATCTAAAATGAGAGTGTGGAAGAAGCAGGTTCAATTGAGGCATTCAAGATGCAGTTGAATAAATATCTAAGGAAAAATTTGCCGAATTATAGGGAGAATACAAGGAAAAGGGAACAGGCATGAGGTGGTTTGTTAATTCAAAGAGTTGACATGGGCAACATGGGCAGGATAGCCCTCCTTTAATGCTTTACCAACTCTCTGACATAAATAGCAATGAAACAAGTAACAAGCTAATCTGTTTTGGTGATAATATTGCATGAGCATGGCTCACTGGGCAAGATTGCTTGTTTGTTTTTTTTAAATTAATTCCCTGGGATATTTAAGATCAATCAGAGAAACAAACCCTGACAAATATTTCATCCAAATGACAGTGTGTCTATCTATGCAGTTCTCCCTCAACTGATGGACTCAGAGCCAGATTCAGGATTCTTGTTATACTCCTGGCCTATCTGTATCTCCTGCCCATCCATTCCACCTCAAAATATTGGTAATTTAGCCAGATGTCATTAAAACAACAAAGATCTTCATATGCAGTGAAAGTAGGCTCATATATTACTATTAATCATATCATGACTTTTCATTGAAAAGATATGCTTCATTCTTTAAAAAGATCTTTCTGTACATAATGCAGATACTAAAGCAGTTATGTACAGTCTTTGCTTAAATTAAACTGTCATGTGACAGTAGAACCATATTTTTGGGCATTGTGGATCAATGGTCATCTGCACCTGAGTGCAGGGAAGGTTCACTTCAGGTTATGAGCTGAATCTCTCAGCAAAGGGCATAAATCTACAACTTCTGACTCAAAAGACAAGAATGCCACCAATTCAGGCAAGCTAACACAGGGTGACAGTTGATATGTAAATTATGCTTCTCAGTCACTGACAGATGAAGATATTGCATTTCAGCAGACAGCAGCAAAGTGATTTCTCTTTAATATTGAATAAATGACTCCAGGCAATTTGATATCCAGTATACTTTACTGACCAGCACAGACATGAGTGTTCGTTAAATATAGAATCAATGTATTGATGGCAAAAATCATATTTGGCTTTCAAAAATAAACTGTTAAAATAGACCATACCTTTTGAGTTAAGGAATAATATTATACATTATTCACCCCCACATATTAAAAGTTTTCTCTCACGGTTTGATTTATTTAGTGGCTGTGCACCTGTAAGCTTGTTTCATCCAGTTGTTGAACAAATAACACTTTTGTCTTCACACAATTTTTTTTCCCTTCACACTAGATTAAATAATTTGGTCTTTGTGGTTATGTGCAGCCACAGTGGACATTTACATTTATCTATAATCTCAAGACATTTTTACAGTGCTTCTGTGTTGGAAAATTAGTCACTGTCAGTAAGAAATGCCCTTCTGGGGATGGTGTAATTGGATCAGTTACCTCTACCATGGAAGGCTGCTTGGTGATCTAATTGAGCTATGATAGAAGTAAAAAAAAACTCCACACGTCAAAGAACATTGTGGGGAAAATCTTATTGCATTGTTACATGTCTTTATCTCGTGAAGATCATGCACAGCCTTTGCTAAGATATGGTTACACAACTTATTGGCTAGCCTCTGATGCATCACCTAAGTGACTATACTGCAGATGTCAGTCTAGACAGTGAAAGTCTGCAAGCTTTTTGACCATCACCTCCAAAGCTGACCCCACTTTCACATGATATACATACATAGGCACTTTCTAGCAGTTATTAGATAGCGGCCAGTTTTGGAATCCTAGCTGTTTTATTTTCACTTTCCAGACCAGTGGTGTCAAGACAAATGCAGAGCAAGAATAATAGACTTTTTTTTTCTGGCAATCCCAAATTTATTATAGTCAATGCAATTTCGTTAGAGAAAAATCAGTCAAACAAATTGTGGCTTTAAATTTTAAATGATGTGATCTGATGCATGTGGTTTTAAAGCATTAACAGGAGAGGGATGGTTCAAGGAAGATTAAGTTTAGAAATTTGAACACAAATATCAAGGTTCCAGGTTAGACTAATGATGGGGGTAAAATCAGGCAGATTGTGGAAGTTGAAGATAGAAGATAGGATCTTTTATGAGCCTGAACAACATGTGGACTGGTGAGATTTGTGACAGATTTACGTGAGAAGATCAGTGAGGCTGGTACCAACTTCAGGAGCAACTCACAGCATCTTATATGCTTTTGCCAAGTGATGAAACAAATTTCTCTCTAGGTAGCATGTATTGCCAATTAAGAGGGGGTTATTGCTTGTTAAATACCCTAATAATGGCACAACCTTCCTCGTTGACACTCATCTTCCTATTCTACCAAATGTGCTAAACAAACTAGATATCAAGAATTCTCAACATGGAAGTAAGAGGGGGTACATGGTAACTTCAGCCGGCCACTGGCTATAAAGAGCTTCCACATTATTTTCACTCTCAGGGCATGATCAATGGTGAGCAGCCACACACTCCCCCTGTTCACAGATATTGGCATCCAACATTTGCCAAATTCTCACGATTTATATAACACCTCTCCGATCCATTTGCAACACTTAAGAAGGACAGACCTGCACTGCAGGCCACACCAGTAGCTAGCATTGACAGGCTTCTGAGAGGACACTTTGCAAGCAAGGACAGGGACGTAGCTCACAGATTGGAGCGGGCTGAATGTCTGGGCTCTCTCAGCACTTGCCTGCATGCTCGCAGCATTCATGCCATGCCATTCTTGGCAACATGTTGGTACTTCAGCCAGAGCCTAAATGCTATCACTACTGCCATATTGATGTGCTCTTCTGCACAGACAAGATATTTGCTCGTAGAAATCTGTCCGGGGAGGTTTTATGGGAGGAGTGTGGGGAGGAATGGGCAGATATTGCTGCCGGCACATTAAGTTGTCAATCTGTCACATACCCACATAGCAAGCACATTGCATGTCTATTCAGCCAAATAACCATGATAGAAAGTGGATGGAGGCTAGTTGTCAGTTTAATCAAGGAGGGGTCCATTGTCAGTCAGCAGTTTCAGTACCAGTCACGGGTACAGTCTGTGCACACTCCAGAGGTTCAGCTATGGTTACGCATCCAGTTGGGCCAAGCATGGTCAAAGGGGCAGCCTGATCACAGCCCAAGGAATGGGTAATAGTCAGTCCTATAGGGGGTCATTGCAAACATTCAGGGTAATTCTGTATCCTCAGTCAGGAGCTGTGAACACAATGGTCAAGGGTCTGATCAGTCATGTCTAGATCAAAGTCAGTCAGAGGTCTGTGGTGAACACAGCCCCGGGGTCTGGGCATTGATTTAGAACAGTACAGCACAGAGGAGATTACTAGGGATTGCTGTAGAGGTAGCTGGGGGATCACTGCCAAAGGGGTGAGAAAATCATGGCTGAGGGTGGACAGCAGAGGCACATACAGAAGTGAGGACCTAGGCGGTGACAGCATAGAAATCAATGGGGATAATGTGGAACAGTATCAGAGGAACAGGTAAGCTGAGGGAGGGAAGGGGCTATTGGCAGTGACCACCACCATGGAAACCATAGGACGAGCACGGTGGAACAGGGTGGATCAGTAAAATGTAATGTCAGTGCTCAGAGGATAGGGAGGAAAGCTGGCAGCAAATGTGATGGATCTCCACATGGGATGGGTGGAAATGAGCTGTCAGGATAGATTGTGTTAAAAGGGAACATGCATTTTCTGGGAATTAGCTAGCACAGCCAGTACTGACAGTGTCTGCTGCGAGCTGTGTTCCCGGCTCTCACTTCAATTCTCCTGATATGAAATCCAACTGGAAAATGTCTGGGAGAATGCCTTGGAGTCAGTGTCACTTAGAAAGTCTGGGATCCATGTCTGCTGGGCACTAGGACATTGAGGGAGCAAATAACTGAAGCATGTGTTTGCAAATGCCAGCTACATTTCATGTGTAAACATTTCATGGCCCATTTGCAATACCTGCAGAGTGAAAGTGCTTAGGGTTCTCATTAACACAGATGTTAGCAGCAAAAAGGTGAATGCTGACCAACGTGCCCCATCATTTGTGAAATGTTCAAGGATGTTTAGGGAAGAGTGGATCATCATCTGCAATGCGAGTTCCTTCCAGACAATCCTGTAGCTAGCTTTGGATTTATTTTTAAACTAAATTGTTTACTATTTTCTGCCTAGGGAAAAGTTATTGAAAATTTATAATGCTGCTATCTTAAATTTTATATAGTTTACCTTTATGTTTAATTAGGCTGTGTTTGTAAATGTTACTTCCAGATTACTTCCTGTTGCTTCTCAAAAGCCTCCCTTGCATTGCCATTAGGAGATCCCAGGGCTCAGCTAGCCTATTATATTGTTAGGCTTGCCTGTTTGCTAATGCTAGTCACCTGCCTGCCCATGCTGTACCATCCTACTTAGTCCTTCCTCTGGCTATTCGCTCATCTGGCCTCCAGAACAATGACGGTCACCACAATCATTCTTGCACGTTGAATTCACATCCCAAGTTCAATTACTTTCTTGAAGGATGTCCATGACTTTTCACTGCTTTGTTAGCAACATGCTGACTGGAAGTTATTTTCTCTTTCATTTTAATTATTGTTACTCTCTACTGTGGCTGTATTGTGTTGGCAGTCATAACCTGTTAGCCTACGGATAGTCCTGAAAATGTCTGCAAGTGCTTTCACTACAGAACAGCACACATCAGACTATACAGCCCCCCACTTCTTGTGGCCCCAGTCTGAACGGATTCTGAAAGAGAGTAAGTGAATACCCACTCTACTGATGTCAAAGATCACATGGGAAAAAGACCATGAAAGAATTTAAATGAGGTCATACATATTACTGTAATGTTGCACACAGTTGGTAAGTATGCAACAGAATAGTTTCTGTTCACATGCAAAAGACTCTGTGACCCCCTACTTGCTGGAACCTGAGGGTGAATAACCCCTACTCCAAACCAAACAACAGACACCTACCTTACATCCCATACATATTCTTGCCATCCATAGCTTTTCACACAACCAGGAGAAAGAGAAGCAGAAGATAAAATAGGAGAGAGCAAGAAGCATATTCTTTATTCATTCATGGGATGAGGGCATTGCTGGGCAGGTAGCATTTATTGCCCATCCCTAATTGCCCAGAGGGCAGTTAAGAGTCAACTACATTCCTGTGGGTCTGGAATCACATCTAGGTCAGACCAGGTAAGGATGACAGTTTCCTTCCCTAAAGGGCATTGGTGAACCAGATGAGTTGGATTCAGAGTATGAGTTGGGCTCAGAAGTAAGAAAGGGATGATCACCTTGATGCGATTATACTCTCAGTCCTCCAGCAGTCAGCAGGAAATCGAGGAGTAAATATGTCGAGATCTCAGATACATGTAAGAATAACAGGGTTGTAAACGTGGAGGATTTTAACTTTCCAAACATTGACTGGGACTGCCATAGTGTTAAGGGGTTGGATGGTGAGAAATTTGTTAAATGTGTTCGAGAAAATTTTTTTCATCAATATGTAGATGCAACTACAAGAGAAGAAACAAAACCTGGCCTTCTCTTGGGAAATAAGGCAACTGAATGAAGTGTTAGTGGGGAGCACTTTGGGATCAATAATCATAATTCAATTCATTTTTATATAGTTATGGAAAAGGATAGGCCTTGTATAAAGTATAAATTGTAGTAAGGCAAGTGCTGATGGTATGAGGCAGGAACTTTCAAAAGTTAATTGGAATAAAATATTCACAGGTAAACGGATGACTGGCAAATGGTAGACTTTAAAAAGTAGATGCAAGAGTTCAGAGGCATTACGTTCCTGGTAGAGTGATGGGTAAGGCTGGTAAGAGTAGAAAACAATGGATGAATAAAGATATTGAGGCTGTGGTGAAGAATAAGAAGGAGGTATATGTTAGGTTCAGTCAACTGTGATCAAGTAAATCTCTTGAAGAGTATGATGGGTATAGTGGCATTTTTAACAGCAGAATCAGGAGGGCAAAAAGGGAATATATGGGTTGTCCTTGGCAGATAAGTTTAAGGATAATCCAAAGAGATTCTAAAAGTACATTAAGCGCAAAAGAACAAACTAGAGAGTGAACAGCCCCCTTAAAGATCAGCATGTTGGCTATGTGTAAAACGTGAGATGGGGGAGATAGTCAATGAATATTTCACATCAGTTTTTACTGTGGAGAAAGACATTGAGCTTGGGGAACTTGGGAAAATAAATATTGATGCTTTGCAAACAGTCCACATTTCAGAAGAGGAGGTACTGGAGGTCTTAAAAAGCAAAAGGTGAATAAATCTTTGGGTCCTAGTCAGGTTTGTTCTAGGACATTGTGGCAAGTTAGGGAAGAAATTACGGGGCCCCTGGAAAAAATATTTGTATCATCTGCAGCTACAGGTGAGGAGTTGGAGGAATGAAGGGTGACTAATCATAGAATCATAGAATCCTTACGGTGTGAAAGCAGGCCATTTGGCTCTTTGAGTCTAAATTGATCCTCTGAAGAGCATCCTACCCAGATCCAGCCCATTACCCTATCCTTGTGTACCTGCATTTCCCATGGCCAATATATCTAACAGATCCCTGAGCACAATGGGCAATTTAACATTAGCTAATCCACCTACCCTGCATATCTTTGGACTTTAGACTGTGGGAAGAAACTGGAGGACCCAGAGGAAACCTGCAGACAGAGAGATTGTGCAAACTCCAAACAGATAATCACCAGAGAGTGGAATCGAATTCAGGCTCTTGGCTCTGAGGCAGCAATGCTAACTATTGAGCCTTTGTTTAAGAAAGTCTGTAAGGAGAAGCCTGGAACTATAGACCAGTGAGTTTGACATCAGTGGTAGGTAAGTTGTTGGAAAGGATTCTGAGAGAAAGGATTTACGTGCAAATGGAGAGGCAACGGCTGATTAGGGATAGTCAGCATGGCTTTGTGCATGGGAAATTACACCTCACAAACTTGACTGACTTTTATGAGGATGTAGCCAAAAAGAATGATGTGTGCCAAATGTTACCTATATGGACTTTAGTAAGGCCTTTGACAAGGTTCCAATAGTAGGCTGATTAGTAAAGTTAGAACACATGGAATTCAGGGACACCTAGTCAGTTGGATATAAAATTGGTTTGATAGTGGGAGACAGAGAGTGCTGGAGGAGGACAGTGTTTTGGACTGGAGAAATTTGACCAGCAGTGTTCTGCAGGGATGAGTGTAGGCTCTGCTATTGTTTGTCATTCATAAACACAACTTGGATGAGAATTTGTGATAATGGGAACTGCAGATGCTGGAGAATCCAAGCTAATAAAGTGTGAAGCTGGATGAACACAGCAGGCCAAGCAGCATCTCAGGAGCACAAAGATGAAGGGGCTGGGCCCGAAACATCAGCTTTTGTGCTCCTGAGATGCTGCTTGGCCTGCTGTGTTCATCCAGCTTCACGCTTTATTATGTTGGATGAGAATTTACAAGGTATGATTAGGAAGTTTGCAGATGACACAAAAATTAATCATGTTGACAATGAAGAAGGTTACCTAAGATTACAATGTTATCTTGTTCAATTGGGCCAATGGGCTGAGGAGTGGCAGGTGGAATTTAATTTGGATAAATGCAAGGCATTTCATATTGGTAGGATGAACATGGGCACAAATTCTACCGTTAATGGTAGGGCCCTGGATAGTGTTGCTGAACAGAAAGACTTGGGGATTCTGGTACATAATTCTTTGAAAATTGCATCACAGGTAGACAGCGTGGTTAAGAGGGTCAGAGATGATGGGAACTGCAGATGCTGGAGATTCCAAGATAATAAAATGTGAGGCTGGACGAACACAGCAGGCCAAGCAGCATCTCAGGAGCACAAAAGCTGACGTTTCGGGCCTAGACCCTTCATCAGAGAGGGGGATGGGGGGAGGGAACTGGAATAAATAGGGAGAGAGGGGGAGGCGGACCGAAGATGGAGAGTAAAGAAGATAGGTGGAGAGAGTGTAGGTGGGGAGGTAGGGAGGGGATAGGTCAGTCCAGGGAAGACAGACAGGTCAAGGAGGTGGGATGAGGTTAGTAGGTAGCGGGGGGTGCGGCTTGGGGTGGGAGGAAGGGATGGGTGAGAGGAAGAACCGGTTAGGGAGGCAGAGACAGGTTGGACTGGTTTTGGGATGCAATGGGTGGGGGGGAAGAGCTGGGCTGGTTGTGTGGTGCAGTGGGGGGAGGGGACGAACTGGGCTGGTTGAGGGATGCAGTCGGGGAAGGGGAGATTTTGAAGCTGGTGAAGTCCACATTGATACCATATGGCTGCAGGGTTCCCAGGCGGAATATGAGTTGCTGTTCCTGCAACCTTCGGGTGGCATCATTGTGGCACTGCAGGAGGCCCATGATGGACATGTCATCAAGAGAATGGGAGGGGGAGTGGAAATGGTTTGCGACTGGGAGGTGCAGTTGTTTTTTGCGAACTGAGCGGAGGTGTTCTGCAAAGCGGTCCCCAAGCCTCCGCTTGGTTTCCCCAATGTAGAGGAAGCCGCACCGGGTACAGTGGATGCAGTATACCACATTGGCAGATGTGCAGGTGAACCTCTGCTTGATGTGGAATGTCATCTTGGGGCCTGGGATGGGAGTGAGGGAGGAGGTGTGGGGACAAGTGTAGCATTTCCTGCGGTTGCAGGGGAAGGTGCCGGGTGTGGTGGGGTTGGAGGGCAGTGTGGAGCGAACAAGGGAGTCACGGAGAGAGTGGTCTCTCCGGAAAGCAGACAGGGGAGGGGATGGAAAAATGTCTTGGGTGGTGGGGTCGGATTGTAGATGGCGGAAGTGTCGGAGGATGATGCGTTGTATCCAGAGGTTGGTGGGGTGGTGTGTGAGAACGAGGGGGATCCTCTTTGGGCGGTTGTGGCGGGGGCGGGGTGTGAGGGATGTGTTGCGGGAAATGCGGGAGACGCGGTCAAGGGCCTTCTCGATCACTGTGGGGGGAATGTTGCGGTTCTTGAAGAACTTGGACATCTGGGATGTGCGGGAGTGGAATGCCTCATCGTGGGAGCAGATGCGGCGGAGGCGGAGGAATTGGGAATAGGGGATGGAATTTTTGCAGGAGGGTGGGTGGGAGGGGGTGTATTCTAGGTAGCTGTGGGAGTCGGTGGGCTTGAAATGGACATCAGTAACAAGCTGGTTGCCTGAGATGGAGACTGAGAGATCCAGGAAAGTGAGGGATGTGCTGGAGATGGCCCAGGTGAACTGAAGGTTGGGTGGAAGGTGTTGGTGAAGTGGATGAACTGTTCGAGCTCCTCTGGGGAGCAAGAGGCGGCGCCGATACAGTCATCAATGTACCGGAGGAAGAGGTGGGGTTTGGGGCCTGTGTAGGTGGCCATGGGCACCCGCATGGGCCCCAGCTATGCCTGCCTCTTTGTAGGTTACGTGGAACAGTCCCTCTTCCGCACCTACACAGGCCCCAAACCCCACCTCTTCCTCCGGTACATTGATGACTGTATCGGCGCCGCCTCTTGCTCCCCAGAGGAGCTCGAACAGTTCATCCACTTCACCAACACCTTCCACCCCAACCTTCAGTTCACCTGGGCCATCTCCAGCACATCCCTCACCTTCCTGGACCTCTCAGTCTCCATCTCAGGCAACCAGCTTGTAACTGATGTCCATTTCAAGCCCACCGACTCCCACAGCTACCTAGAATACACCTCCTCCCACCCACCCTCCTGCAAAAATTCCATCCCCTATTCCCAATTCCTCCGCCTCCGCCGCATCTGCTCCCACGACAAGACATTCCACTCCCGCACATGCCAGATGTCCAAGTTCTTTAAGGACCGCAACTTTCCCCCCACGGTGATCGAGAATGCCCTTGACCGCGTCTCCCGCATTTCCCGCAACACATCCCTCACACCCCGCCCCCGCCACAACCGCCCCAAGAGGATCCCCCTCGTTCTCACACACCACCCTACCAACCTCCGGATACAACGCATTATCCTCCGACACTTCCGCCATTTACAATCCGACCCCACCACCCAAGACATTTTTCCATCCCCTCCCCTGTCTGCTTTCCGGAGAGACCACTCTCTCCGTGACTCCCTTGTTCGCTCCACACTGCCCTCCAACCCCACCACACCCGGCACCTTCCCCTGCAACCGCAGGAAATGCTACACTTGTCCCCACACCTCCTCCCTCACCCCCATCCCAGGCCCCAAGATGACATTCCACATCAAGCAGAGGTTCACCTGCACATCTGCCAATGTGGTATACTGCATCCACTGTACCCGGTGCGGCTTCCTCTACATTGGGGAAACCAAGCGGAGGCTTGGGGACCGCTTTGCAGAACACCTCCGCTCAGTTCGCAAAAAACAACTGCACCTCCCAGTCGCAAACCATTTCCACTCCCCCTCCCATTCTCTTGATGACATGTCCATCATGGGCCTCCTGCAGTGCCACAATGATGCCACCCGAAGGTTGCAGGAACAGCAACTCATATTCCGCCTGGGAACCCTGCAGCCATATGGTATCAATGTGGACTTCACCAGCTTCAAAATCTCCCCTTCCCCGACTGCATCCCTCAACCAGCCCAGTTCGTCCCCTCCCCCCACTGCACCACACAACCAGCCCAGCTCTTCCCCCCCACCCATTGCATCCCAAAACCAGTCCAACCTGTCTCTGCCTCCCTATCCGGTTCTTCCTCTCACCCATCCCTTCCTCCCACCCCAAGCCGCACCCCCCGCTACCTACTAACCTCATCCCACCTCCTTGACCTGTCCGTCTTCCCTGGACTGACCTATCCCCTCCCTACCTCCCCACCTACACTCTCTCCACCTATCTTCTTTACTCTCCATCTTCAGTCCGCCTCCCCCTCTCTCCCTATTTATTCCAGTTCCCTCCCCCCATCCCCCTCTCTGATGAAGGGTCTAGGCCCGAAACGTCAGCTTTTGTGCTCCTGAGATGCTGCTTGGCCTGCTGTGTTCGTCCAGCCTCACATTTTATTATCGTGGTTAAGAGGGTGTTTTGCATGTTCGCTTTCATTGCTCAGATATATGAGTATTGGAGTTGGGACGTCATGCTGAGGTTGTACAGGACATTGCTGAGATCTCTTCTGGAATACTGTGTACAGTTCTAGTCACCCTGCTATAGGAAAAATAACATTAAATTGGAGAGGACCTAGAAAAGATTTGCCAGGATATTGCCTGGACTGGAGGGTTTGAGTTATAAGGATAGGCTGGATTGGCTGGAGCATAGGAGGTTGAGGGGTGACCTTAGAAAGGTTTCGAAAATCATGAGAAGCATGAATAGTGTGAATACCAAAGGTCTTTCTCTAGGTTAGGGTAGTTCAAAAACTCGGGGGCTTATTTTTAAGGAGAGAGGAGAAAGATTTAAAAAGTGACCCGATGGCCAACATTTTCAGAGAGAGTGGTTGGTATGTGGAATGAACTGCCAGAGGAAGTGGTAGATGTTGGCAGAGTTGCAACATTTAAAAGACATTTGGATAGATACATGAATAGGGAAGGTTTAGAGGGATATCGGCCAAATGTAGGCGAGTGGGACTAGTTTAGTTTGGAAAACTTGACTGTCATGGACATGATGGACCGAAGGATCTGTTTCCGCACTGTATGGCCCTATGACTCCATAACTAAAAGAACAAAGTATTGGGTAAAAAGGAATCAGATAAGCCAACTTACCATAATGTAAAACGCATAGATTAGGGTCTCAATTAAAATGCCAGAGGAATACAAATGAATTATACATTCATCTGCTATTATCAGTAACAGTAATTTCAAGGCTATAGTCTCCAACCTTCTGTCTGCATTTGGTTTACTAAATGTCTCTGGCTGTATTTTCTATCCTGACATTAATCATGTGAGTCAGTTGAGAGAGTATCTGCAGGCAGTGTAACAATGATGTCAGAGATTAATGTTAATCTCTCAGTGGTTTTTAAACATGATGTTTATAACACTAACATTGTTTTGATCTAGCAACTCCAGAATATACAAGAATTAAGAATGGTTGCTGCTTATTACCAGATGCTCTTAAAATAACTGATATTTTCAAGATACAATATTGAAGATCACAATTAAAAAGCAAGAGTTGAAATTGATTTGTTGCCAGTAAAGATCAATTGATCCTATATATGGTGCCATTAATTCTATGTCATTATTATCTCTGATGTTTTTCTTTCAGTAAGTGCATCATATATTTTTTGGACAAAGATTTTAAAAACTTTTGTCCTAGCTTTTAATATTTTGATCTGTTTCTTTACCTATTTTGCCAATTTTCAGTTTTCTCATTCTCCTTCCACCATGCTTTCAAGGAAATAGCTTTACAGATTAATTAATCTTTCTGACACTCCCATTCTTCCAATTTTTAATTTATGGACTAAACAGAGGTGAAATTCAAATTCAGACGGGTGTAATATGCATTGGAATTAATTGCACCATGCATCAAATGGGCAACTGGTTGGATCATCTGTGAAATACCACAACTAATTTTCCTTTTCATTAACTCATCCTAACTGATTGGAGGTGAACATTGCACATGGTTACTAAGATGTAATTCCTTAATTAACAGAATTTAATTCAACATTCTGGCCTTAACAGCCAGCACAAGATTTTTCTCAAGCCGTGCAGATCTTGCCAAAGTCTAATCAGACAAGAGCCCAATGGGGTTGTGTTTCTTCAGTGAAACTGACAGGCCGGGATGCTGTCAAACAGTGAAACTGAATAGCTACAGCCCAGCCCGATTGGAGGAGAATGCTCATGCACTTCTGAGAGTGGACTCTTATCTCTTGCCACATCATTTCCAACTTCTGTGAAGTCAGTTCACTTTTTTCAAAAATTTCAGTCAGCTTGAATTTCCCTGCTGTGAAACTTCGCTGGAGAAGTGAAGCAGCTGATTCAGCTCTAACTTGGAGTCTTGAGCAGAAGCAACAACACCGATAGGCCCAAGATTAGCAAGAAGAAAACCAGCAGCTCTCACTTTCTTCTCCTCACCCACATGCCCTTTCACTTCATGCAGAGATTCAGCTTCAAGAAGGTAAGATTCCCAACAACAAGAAATGTTCAGCTCGCTCAGCAGGAGTGAGCGCCAGTACTTGGGAGAATTGTCGTGATAATTTGTTACTGTCATACAGTCTCCTGTAACAAGAATTCCTTACCAGTGCATCAGTGTCATGCAGCAAACAGCAACAGTATCACTGGTGTTAGGGAGAAACTATTTCCTATCCACCAATCAACTCCCTTACTCCTGTGTCTTTCCTGGACTCCATCAGACCATAGGAGCAGAATTAGGCCATTAACCCATCAAGTCTGCTCCACCATTCAATCATGGCTGATATGTTCCTCCAACCCATTCTCCTGCCTTCTCCCCCAAACCCTAGATCCTCTTAACAATCAAGAACCTATCTGTCTCTGTCTTATTACAAGAATGACCTGGCCTCCACAGACTCTGAGACAATGAATCCCACAAATTAACTGTAACCTGGCTGAAAAAGCTCTGCCTCATCTCAGTTCTAAAGGACTATCGATTCACACTGACGCTGGTCCCTTGAGTCCTGGCATCTGCTACTGATGGAAACATATTCTCGATGACCACTTGATCCGTGCCTCTCAGTATTCCGTAAATTTCAACCAGATGCCTCCCCCACCCTGCCCCATCCTTGTAAACTTCATCAAGTGCAGAACCAGAATCCTCAACTGCTCCTCATATGACAAGACCTTCAGGCCCAGGATCATCTTGTAAACCTCCTGTGGACCCCATCCAATGCTAACACATCCTTCATTAGACACGGGCCCAAAACTGTTCACAATATTCCAAACGCAGTCTGACCAGACCCTGACGCAGCCTCAGCAGTTCATTTCTGCTCTTGTGTTTTAGTGCTCTTGAATGAATGTCAACATCGCATTTGCATTCCTAAAATGCCAACTGAACCTATTTGCTAACCTTCACAGAAGCCTGAACCAGAACTCTTGAGCCCCTTTGTGCATAAGATTTCCAAAGACTTTCCCCATTTAGAAAATTGTCTATGCCTCTAGTCTTCCTAGAAAAGTGCATAACCTCACACTTTCCCACATTGCATTCCATCTGCCATTTCTTTGCCAACTCTCTCAGACTGTCCATGTTCTTCTGCAGCCTCCATGCTTACTCAACACAACCTGCCCCTCTGCCTATCTTTGAGTCATCAGCAACCTTAGCAACAATGTCCTCAATTGCTTCATCCAGATTGTTAGTGTATAACATGAATAGTTGTTGTCGCAACACTGACCCCTCTGGAATTCCAGTAGTCACTGGCTGCCATCCTGAAAAAGACCTTTTAATCCTTACTTTCTGCCTCCTGTTAGTAAGGCAATCCACTAGCCATGCCAATACTTAGCCTCTAACTCTGTGGGCTCCTCTCTTATTTAGCAGCCTCCAATGTGGCATCTTGTCAATGGCATTTTAGAAATCCAAATAAATCTCATCCACTGACTCTCCTTTGTCTAACTTTCTCATTACCTCTTCAAAAGATTTTAACAGATTTGTCAGACATGACCTTCCCTTGAAGCCATGCTGATTCTGCTCTGTTTTACCATGTGATCTACAATCTTTCCTTTCCTCTTTGTGGTAGGCTTAGAGTCCGCATCAATATATCTGGGAACAGAAGTGGGTGATAGGATTATAAGGCCTGCAAGTGAGATAGCAAAAAAGATGAGCTTGTGCATTGGGATTGTGCATTGTTCAAATGGGGATGTGAGCTGTCTGGAAAAAGCGGTGTAAAGAAGTTGGAATATTCTGAAGAGTTTTGCACAGGAGAATGCTGGGAGAAACAGAATGTGGGGTTTGTAATCTGAAATTGCTCTGTCACTCACTTTTCCCAGACTGCTGACATCTTTGACCATTTTCGTCTCCCTTCTCTCCATCCCTGGAACAAGAAAGGGTTTTCCATGTCCTTTCTTCCACTCTACCAGCTCTATTCAACAGATCAGTCTCTAATACTTGTGCCACTCCAACACTATTCCTCCACCAAATACATCTTCCCCTACCCTGCCAGTATTCCAAACGGACCATTCTCTCACTAACACTCTGGTCCACTTCTCAATGACACTTTCACCTTTCCCAAGTCATCGTTCCATGTAATTACCTTTCAATGTCATCTTACCTCTGTTCTCCAGACCAATCCAATGTCACACACACTTTTTCCAGACAAAAGATTGATTTCTGTATGCTTGTTTCAATTTAATGAACTGTATTGGCTGCTTACAAACTGGCCTCCTCTACACATGGGAGATCAACTATAGATATATAGTGTCAGCTTTGCAGAATATTTCCACTCAGTCAGTAAGCATGACCAATGCTCCCAGAGGCATATGTTTTAAGCAGCAAATTCACTCAATTCATTTTTGTGATGAAGGGTCTATCCTAATGAAGGAAGATTGAACAGGTTAGGTCTATAGGTTTGGAAGAATGAGAAGTGATTGTTGAGAAAACAAAATTATTGGGGAACTTGACGGGGTGAATTCTGAGAGTATTTTTCCCCTGGAGAGGAGGCTAAACACAGATTAGGAATAAGTGGTGTCAGGATTCAGACAGAGATTAGAATAAGAGAACAAAGTGTGGGGTTGGATGAACACAGCAGGCCAAGCAGCATCTCAGGAGCACAAAAGCTGACATTTTGGACCTAGGTCCTTCCTCAGAGAGGGTCTGATGAAGGGTCTAGGCCTGAAACGTCAGCTTTTGTGCTCCTGAGATGCTGCTTGGCCTGCTGTGTTCATCCAGCTTCACACTTTGTTATCTTGGATTCTCCAGCATCTGGAGTTCCCATTATCTCTGAGAGATTAGAATAACATTTTTTTTCCT
This sequence comes from Stegostoma tigrinum, assembly GCF_030684315.1. Lineage (NCBI taxonomy): Eukaryota > Metazoa > Chordata > Chondrichthyes > Orectolobiformes > Stegostomatidae > Stegostoma > Stegostoma tigrinum. The sequence goes on from NC_081356.1 coordinate 76,301,117, forward strand.
CTCAGTGGATCGTAAATCTGAGGAATTCTCATTCCCAGAAAATGTATTAAAAACGATGCTGATAGATTTTTGGTAGACAGGGGAATGAAGGATTACAGGGGAAGACAAGGAAGTCGAGTTGAGACCACAATCATGGCAATCATGATCATATTGAATGGTGGAACAAGAAAGAAGGGCCAATTGTCCTTCTCCAGCTCTTAGATGATGAATTTCATTGCTGCAAAGTCTCCAACGGCTCCCATGCTGACATTTCTATCCTTAGCCTGCTGCAATGTTTCAATTTGAACAACACTGCATCCTTCGATTGAACACTTCACAAGCTTCTGGGTGCATCATTGAGTTCAGCAAGTTCAGAGTAGGTGGTGATGAGGGGCAAGGATTGGGATCACAGAATCACAAAATCCCTGCAGAAAGAAAACAGGCCATTCGGCCCAACAAGTCCACAACAACTCTCCTAGGAACATCCTACCTGTCTCCCTACCCTTTCCCTAAAACCCTGTATTTCCCCATGTCTGACACACCTAACCTATACAACCCTGAACACTATGGACAATTTAGCCTGGCCAATCCACGCAATCTGCACATTTTTGGACTGTGAGGGCATTAGGTAAAGGAAGTATTGCAACCTGAGATAGGATCTACATTGGGCCATGGGAGCTAATTAGGATGGGCTGGTCATGACTTGGCATGGAGTAGCACATGGAAAGTAAATAGATGGGTGAGTTGGTCCAAGCTACAGGGCCTAATATTTTACTACACAGTTCTGACAACACCCCAGAGAAAGAAATTGCCCTTTTAACTAACTCACCTCCTTCCTCAGCAGCCATTGTAGCCGTCCTGGTCTCTGCATGGGGTAGCACACCAGACTCCATCATGAACCAGCCACCCCCCTGGATTAAAGATCACAACGTTTGAGGCACTTATCCAAAGGTAGGCACAGCAAATCACAACCTTCTGACTCCATGCAACCAACCCAGGAACAAACATCCAGGCCTCGCTTTCAAGATCAGCACGTGTCTGTGGGCCAAGTAGAAATGTACATGCCAAGTTTCAACTGTTCAACAATGTGAGCTCTGGATTACAGAACTTGAGCATCAGTTGACATCCCTGTGTGAGTATGAGAGATACATGGATAGCACATTTATAGATAAGGACACTGCATCTTTACAGCATGAAAAGAGAGAAGGAAGGGGTGACTGCCTGACAGCTAAAAAGAAACAGGTAGAACATAGAACATTACAGCGCAGTGCTGGCCCTTTGGCCCTTGATGTTGTGCTGACCTGTGAAACCAATCTGAAGCCCATCTAACCAACATAAATCCATTATCATCCAATGTTTATCCAATGACCATTTAAATGCCCTTAAAGTTGAGGAGTCAACTACTGTTGCAGGCAGGGCATTCCATGCCCTTACTACTCTCTGAGCAAAGAACCTACCTCTGACAGCTGTCCTATAGCTTTAAATCGAAAGGCAATAGATATGTGCCCTCATGCTAGCCATCATTATCCGAGGAAAAAGACTCTCACTGCCCACCCTATCTAATCCTCTGATCATCTTGCGTGTCTCTATTAAGTCACCTCTTAACCTTCTTCTTTCTAAATGAAAACAGCTTCAAGTCCCTCAGCCTTTCCTCATAAAACCTTCCCTCTATATCAGGCAATATCCTGCTAAATCTCCTCTGCACCCTTTCCAATACTTCTTCATCCTTCCTATAATGCAACAACCAGAACTATACACAATATTCCAAGTGCGGCCGCACCAGAGTTTTGTACAACTGCAATGTGACTTCATGGCTCCGAAACTCAATCCCTCTACCAATAAAACTTAACACATCGTACGCATTCTTAACAACCCTATCAACCTAGGTGACAGCTTTCAGGGATCTATGCACATGGGCACTGAGATCTCTCTGCTCATCCACATTGCCAAGAATCTTACCATTAGCCCAGCACTCTGTATTCCCGCTACACCTTCCAAAGTGAATAACATCCCCCTTTTCCACATTAGGCTCCATTTGCCACCTTTCAGCCCAGCGCTGCAGCTTATCTATATCCCTCTGTAACCAGTAACATCCTTCCGCACTGTCCACAACTCCACCCACTTTAGTGTCATCAGTACAAGAGTCCAGGTATATCCCAGTCTCCGGACAGGGCCAAGTCCATGACCATCAGAGGCGACTCAATTGCACAGGGGCACACAGCTAAGGCCGGGAGAGCCGTGGTGATAGGTGTTGTGTTGGTGGTTATGGGAACAGATAGACATCCATGGCCATAGAAACATCTATCTGGGTTGTGTGTTGCCTCGCTGGTGTCAGGGTCAACAATGTCACTGAGGCCTGCAGAGTTGAAGTGGACGGCTGAACAACCAGCATGTTGGAACCAATGACACATGCAATTAAGGGGAATGTGGTTATGTGGTCAGAATATAAGGGGCTAGGTGGAAAATTAACAAACAGGGCTTCAGAGTAGTGATCAGCAGATCATCCCCAGAGCCACAGACAAGTAAATATAGAAGTTTGAGAAAATAAACAGTTGGAAAGTTAATGCAGGAGGAAGGGCTTTAGATTCTTGTGATATTGGGACTTGCTCTGTAAGATGAGATGTATACAGGGCATGTGGTTTGCATCTGAACAGAATAGGATTGGCCTTCTCTCTGGTTGTTTTGCTAATGCTTAAACTAACTCAGCAGGGCTGTGGAATACAATCAAAGAAGAATACCAAAGTACCCAAGTTACGGGGAGTGACAAATATCACTAGAATTGAGGATAGTAACTTAATCAGTGGGATCAGAGTAAGGGAGAAAGTAATGTTGCTTAAATCAGGGTCACTGTCATTGATTAAAGAGAGCACTGCAGCGCTGGGGAACAGAAAGATCCAGAGGGTTCAAGGCTAGATTCAGTTTTGGTGGAGCTAAGGAACATAAAGGTGAAATTATATTGCTTGCTGCAGTCTACAAGCCACCAGTAACAAAAGGATCTGGCAGAACAAATTTGTAAAGAAATTACAGAGAGTGGCAAAAATTAGAGAGTGGTTATAATGGGGATCTCTAATTTTCCAAACATAGACTGGAATAATAACAGTGTAAAGGGCAGACTGATGCAAGGTTTGCTAGAGTGCATTCAGGAGGATTTTGGTTATCTGTATGGTTTCAATCAATGAGAAAGCTAGGACTTGTTTCTTGAGAAGGAGAAACATTTGGAGAACACTCATCACTGTATTATAAAAGTTTAGGTTGACTATGGGAAAGGATCATGAATAATCCGGAGTATTTCTTGCATTTTTCATTCATGGCATAAAAGTGAGAATGAGTCAGAATTTATTGCCCATCATTAAATGTGCTATACAAGGTGTTGATGAGCTACATCTTGAACCAATGCAGTCCATGGGGTTCAGTGACACCTGCAGTTCTGCGAGGAAAGGGGTTCCAGAATTTTGAGTCAACAAGAATCAGCAAAATATTCATGCTTCTATGCATCTGCTACCCTTGTTGTTCTGGCAATAGAGGACTTGGGTTTGAAAGATGCTGTTGAAGGAGATTTGGTGAGTTATTACTAAGATTCTTATAGATGGTACACAGTTAACACACGGTGTCATTCATGAAGAAAGTGAACGTTGAAGTTGGTGAATGAAGTGCCAATGAAGAGAAGCACTTTATAGGGGAGAGGAAGACGTATTTCGTGGTGGAATTATGCCTGAATGGCATAAGGTTTAAAGACTGATCTGTTGAATATGGAGCTGGTAAAGTGGAAGCAAGGGCATGGGGAGCCCTTTCATGCTCCAGGAATGGAGAGGAGGGAGGTTAAAGTTGTCAAGGACCTGAGTGGGCTGGGAAAGGTGAGTGACAGAGTACTTCCAACATTCTGTTTCTCCACAGCATTCTCCTGTGCAAAACTCTTCAGAATATTCCAACTTCTTTATACTGCTCTTTCCAGACAACTCACATCCCCATTTGTAGAGTCAATGCACAACTTCAGCCTTTTTTGCTATCTCACATGCAGGCCTTATAGTCCTATCACCCACTTGTGACCTGCTGTTGTAGTCACAGTAATTATATAGCTTCAGTTTCTGGTCGATGGCAATCCAAAGAGATGGTAGTAAGTGATTCAGCATGGCAATGCCACTGAATATCAAACAGCAATGGTTGGATTAATTCTAGATGGATATGGTCATTGCCTGGGACCTGTGTGGCAAAAATATTACTTGCCACATATCTAGCCTAAATGCTGTCCAAGTTTCACTGCATATTGGTATGGACTGCCTCAGCAACTGAAAAGTCATGAATGGTGCTGAAAATGGCTGCAATCATCAGCAAATATCCCCACTTCTGATGTTATAATGGAGGAAAGTGCATTCATGAAGCACCTGAAGGTGGTGGACATAGGATGCTACATTAATGAATTCCTGCAGAGACGCCTTGCAGCTAGAATGACCAAACTCCAGCAACCACAACCAACTTCCTTTGTGCGAGGTCTGATTCTAACCAGAGGAAATTTTCCCACAATCACCATTGACTCTAGTTTCGCTAGAGCTTCTTGATGCCACATTGCTAGAATGCTGTGTTGATATCAAAGGCAGTTAATCACACATTACCCTTGGAGTTCAGAGATAGTAGGGACTGATGATGCTGGAGAATCTGAGATAACAAGGTGTAGAGCTGGATGAACACAGCAGGCCAAGCAGCGGGGAAGTGGGAAGGCTGACGTTTCAGGCCTAGATCCTTCTTCAGAAACCTTTGGAGTTCAGCTCCTTTGTCCAATTTTGGCAGAGAATTAACTTTGAAAGTGCACAAATATATCTATGTAAAATAAATTGGAGTCAAAGGTTGGCAGGAAATGTAGTTACTTCGTAGAGCTTTCTGACAACCAATGGATCAAGCACAGCCAATGTATATTCACCCAAAATGAAAAAGTATTGCAAACAGTCCAAAGCTCCTTGGATGATGAGCCCCACATCCACAAACATCCACTCCCTCCAACACCAACACTCAGTAGCAACAGTGTGCGCTATCTACAAGATGCGCTGTAGAAATTCACCAACCATCCTCAGACAGCACCATGCAAATACATGACAACTTCCATTATGAAGGACAAGGGCAGCAGATACGTGGGAACACACCACCTTCAAGTTCCCTTCCAAGTCACTCACCATCCTGACTCAAATCCATCACAATTCCTTCGGTATTGTTGGGTCTATATCATGGAATTCCTTCCTCAAGCATTCTGGGCCTGCCTACATCAGAGGGACTGAAGTGGCTCAAGAATGTGACTCGTCACCACCTTCACGAGTGCGATCAGGGATCGGCAAAAAGTGCTGGCCAAGCCAGTGATACCTACATTCCATGTGTGATTTAAAAAAGAAAGCGATAGAAGTTTTGATGAAGAAAACGTGTGCTTAAGACATTTAGAAAATACAATTGAAAAACTGAGCTGAATCAAGTCCAGAGAGATGATGAAAAAGCAAATTACAGTAGGAAAGAGGGCTTACGTATAATAACTGGCAGCTAACACAGAAAGAAATTTGGAAGTCTTCTAAAGGCTTATTAAAAGGGTGGATAAAAAGGAAATGGGCCAATTTCCAATCAGAAAGGGGATTTACAGATGGAGGTAGAGGGCATGGCTATGGTCTTAAACAAATACTTTGCATTTATAGTCGCCAAGGAAATAGATGCTATCCAGTTCATGATGAATTGAAATACTTAAAAAATATTCTCTTTTGCGGAAGAATCAAGAATCACACTGCACAGATTTAAAGTAATTCATGATTAAGTGTTGCAAGAAAAATTTTAATGAGTATTCAGGATCTGGAATGCACTGGCTGAGAATTTGTGGAGGCTGATTCAATCAAGGCATCCAAAAGACAGTAACTTGAATCTTCGCAAATGAGGAATGTGCAGGGCTACAGAGAGCAGACAGGAGAATGGCGCTAAGTGAGATGTTCATTTGGAGAAACAGTACAGACATGATGAGCCAAAAGGTTACCCTCTGTGCTGTGACAATTCTATGATTTTTGTTCTTGTTTCAATCTGTGGTAGTACCAACTCTCAAAGAAAACTGTTTTCATTGAAAGTGGATGTTATCAGCATTAAGTAATTAGACAATTTGAAAATTGGGAGTGAAGTCAGTCAGAATTGGAAAGAAAGCCTGAACCATTCGCTTCCACGACCACCCTCGTCTGTCTGGCCATGCCTGTCCTCCTTTAACTCCCCCACTTTCTTCAGGTCAAAAGAAGTGGCCGTGCATACCCACTTAGGCCACAATTATCCCTGTCTCTTTGTGGGGTACAGGAACACTCCTCGATCTTGTCCTACTCTGAGAGCAGCACCTAATTTTTTACTTGGGGTCCTGCAGCCTTCAGGATTCAGATCAAGTTCAATAAATGTTGGAACCTGAACACCTCCTTCCATGTCCTTTACCATCCCCATACCCAGGCCACTCATGACATGAGCTGCGTTCAACACAGCCAACCTATTTTCACCTACCTGTAGTCCCCATTATTAGCTTGTCTCCTTCCCCAATTTTCTATCATCCATGCTTTTGTCCACTGAACGGTCTTTCTTTCTCTCTCTCTCTCTGGGCTCCATCTCCTACTATCCACTTATTCCTATGATGTGCCCTCCCCCAACCCTGTCTGCAGCCCTTATACCACCTTTTTCTAGCTACCATCAGTTCTGGAGAAGGGTTATTAAACTCAAAACATTAATTCTGCTTTCTCTCCACGGATACTGCCAGATCTGCTGAGTCTCATTTCCTCTCTATTTACATTCTTTGACACAATCCACCAGATTACCTCAGCATCTTTCCATTACCATCCAGTTGTGTTGGACTATTCTCACTTGATTCCATTTTTATTTATCTAATCGTTGCCAGAGCATTGCTTGCAATGTTTTGTTTTCCAGCTCCTGCGTCAGTGCCCCTTGTGTGCCTCAAAGCCTAAACTTGGATCGTTCCCATTTATCAACTAATGGCTACCCCTAGATGATATCATTTGAAGGCATTACATTAGTTTTAAAAGACGGATTTATCAGCTGCACTCACAACGTAGGGCAAAACGTCGCGCAGGCACAATGCAGCACCATTCTATGCTCTCATGACAAATCACAATATTATCATCAAACCAACAGACAGAGGAGCCTTTGTCACGCAGAATAGAACAGGCTACTGCAAGGAAGTGTACCGACAGCTGAACAACTGGGAACACTTCAGACAACTACCTGCTGATCCAACCAAAGAATACACCTGTCAACTGAACAGACCGGTCAAGACCTTTGATCCAATGCTTTGGAGTACCCTACACATTCTCATCCCATGTACTTTCTGCATAGGGGACTTCTGTTGCCTTCCATAGACACACAAAGCCAAAGTATCTGGCAATCAGGCAATGGGACCCTGTGTGAAAACTTCTCTGACTATGCTGAGGACATTTTAAAACCCCTTGTACAGTGAACCCCCATCTTCTGTCGCGACACTGTAGATTTCTTACAGAAACTCAGCACCCACAGACCGGTTGAACCAGGAATATTCCTCGTCACAATGGACATTACGGCTCTCTGCACCGGCAACCTCCTGTGACGATGGCATCGGTACTCAGGACCAAAAGCTGCTAATTTTCAGACACCATCCTACAACTCATCCACTTCATCCTCAACCACAACGTCTTCATCTTCGACAACCAGTTCTTTTTCCAGAGACATGGAATAGCCATGGGGACCAGATTTGCTCCTCAATATGCCAACATTTTCATGCACCAGTTCAAGCAAGACTTTTTTGCTGCACAGAACCTCCAAGCAATGCTATACACCACGTACACTGATGACATTTTCTTCCTTTGGACTCATGGCGAGGAATCACTGAAACGATTACATAGTGATATCAATAGTTTTCATCTCAGCATCAGACTTAACATGGCCTACTCTTCAGAATCAATCAGTTTTATGAACTTCATCAAGGACAGATACCTCAGTATCTCGCTCTACTGTAGCCCATGGACAACCTCACGATGCTGCACTTCTCTAACTTCCACCCAAAGCATGTTAAAACAGCCATCCCCTACGGACAAGCTCTACGCATACACAGGGTCTGTTTGGATGAGGAGGACACCCTCATATGAACGGGAGAAGGTGTTTAACGCATCAATTGCTAGTTTCAATGTGCCACAACAAAAAAGTGTAATGAACTCCCCCACGGCATATGTCCTATTGGGTGCCCTTCATTCTCTAGTACTTCCTGGGAGAAACTACGGAGTGGAGAAACTACGTCACTTTCTTTGCAGCCCTCAACATTATCGTTGACAATGAGCAAGTCGCCAAACTATTCCCAACACCTCCAATTCTCACCTTCAACCAACCGCCTAACCTTAAACAAACCTTTGTTCGCAGCATCATCCTGACTTGGAAATATATTATCATTCCTTCAATGTCACCGCGTCAAAATCCTGGAATTCTGTCTCTAATAGCAAAGTGTGTCAAACCACAGCAGGTTGACTGCAGCAGTTCACAAAAGCAGCTCACCACCACCTTCTCAAGGTCACTTAGGGATCGGCAATAAATGCTGGCCAGCCAGCGATGCCCACTTCATATGAAATGAATTAATTAAAACCTCAAATACCCAGCACTTAAAGCAACACCTACCCTTCCATGAAGTAGAATCTACAGATTGATCAGTTTAATGCACACAGTCACCTGAAAATCTATTGAACTGAAGTGAAAACATCATCCTCGATTCTACGAAATTGCTTAAAAAGTAGATCCTCCTCCCCACCGCTACTGCTGATCCATTGACTATATCTCCTTGAAATTATTCATCAATTTTTCTATTACACAATTGTTGGTAAGATTAACTTTCTATCTCTCTCTGTTCAGTTTGTGACAAGAACTGGATTGCTATGCAAACTGGACGATATACATCTCTAATACAGAAATGGCTTTCAATGTACTGAGTTATAATGGACAGCTGGTCCATTATTACAAGTTTTGTGCCTGGCTCTGTAAAAGCGAAAATCCACCCTGATGATTTTGATATCAAATATAATGTGTCGGCTGTATAGGAAATCTTAAATAAAATGTTTGCTTTAATCTCTCACCACAATATTCATAACTGACCAATGCTGCTTTTGAAACAAAGTTTCATGAATTATACATTTGAAATCTAAAAAAAACTGTACTTTTAAATGCAAGTAAATAGTTAATCTAAACTGAATATCACCACAGTGCGAAATATCTTACTTCACTGTGTTCTCACTTTAGGCTCAGGAAAATTGAAATTGCATTCTCTCATTGTGAATTTTTCTCTATTATATGCCAACTGTTATTTCAACTTTTTCACAAAGAAAGGAAGACCATTGAACATTAGTAGCCCATTAAATCATTGCAGCAACATTCAGCAATATTCGTTCTTGGTTGCAATCCATTGCATAGGTAAGACCTGATTTCTCATTGACAGCAATTCTCCTGGAGTCAAGTTAACAATTGAATTACCATGATAATAGTTCAATATACTCTGGTGTGTACCATTTCAGCCTTACATTACTTGGTCAGAATCCTGTGAACCTTTTCTCCATCCAAGATCGCTTCCATTTGTGTTTTCCTCTCACATGAAAAGTGTTCCAAATCCATGTGATCATTCCCCATTCTCCTATTCAGTTCCAGGTTTTCCAACAAACTGATACTACAGTATGAGTAGAATTCTTTATTTCATACAGATATCTCAGTAGAACGTTCTGTCTGACAGGAAAAAAGTGTTGGCCTGGTTGATATCGTGATGTGGTTACAATAAGCATTCTTTCTATAATCACTTCTGTCAATGTCTCAATGTTTACTAGCAAAATATTAAGGAATGTGAGGAGTCTACTGTTATGATATGTTAATGATCTGCCTTACTGACACTATTCTAGGGTTGTAGGAACCACAATTGTTTTTTTCAAAAGGCATTTTGTGAATAGATGTTCTTGATCAGTTCTATGCATACCATTGTTACAATATTTTAAGAGTAGGTAGTGGGAAAAAATGGACATAGAGAGCCATAAGTTGACATAGGAGCTTTAAGACGCCATGAGCTGGCATTGGAAATGAATGGGAGAAAATGATGGTATGAGCATAAGAGGGCCAAAAGTCAACCCTCCTAAAAAAACTCACCTCTGTACTCAGTTGCCTATGGCCTGCATTGGCTGCATCAGATACCTCAGCTCACCTCACTCAATCTTAAACCTGCCCTACCAACTGAGGCAGGTTCAACTCATCAGGAAATTTCCCAAATGGCATTGGGCCAGTCATGTAAAACTGTAAAACTAAGCCATGTTTTCTGCAAACCTTTTGACCAGGGTACTCTTTTAACCATTTCAAATAACTACTGAACTTCTAACAAAACGCTTCCCAAATAATTACTGCAAAAATGTCTGTTATACTTAGAAATCAGTGACAGCTCAGATAATTAATTTGTTTATTAGGATGTTTCAGATTTGATGAATTGAAGCAGCATGCAAAATAAATACAGTAAATGTTGTACTCTCCTTTAGAGAGTTCCCTCAAATCATGGCCTAGATCATTAACTTTAAAGTCTGAAATACTGACTGATGACTGAATCCAAATAGTCCTTTTCTCCTTCCCAATTCCCTATTGCAGAGAGTATTTCAGCAAAAGGTGAAGGAGATGGTGATGAAGTGCCCTCTTGAACTGTTGTAGTCCACCTGGTGCACATAAACCCACAGTGTGATGAGGCAGAAAGAAAGAAAGGAGTTTTGAACCACCAACAGTGAAGAAACAACATTATAGCTCCAAGCCAGGATGGTGAGCAGTTTGGAGAAACTTAGAGGTGGTGATGCTCCTGAGTGTAACAGTGGGCACAGGTTTCGAAGGTACTGTCAATAGAGTTTTTGTAACTGCAATGTGTGTTGGCAGTGAAGGATGTGATTAGTCAAGGTGATGGATGGACTGCCAAGAAAGTTGGTCTTTATCCTGGATGGTTGGGTCTTCATGTGTGTTGCCAAAGGTGCACTCATCCAGACAAGATGGGAGCATTCCATCACACTCCTGGCTTACGCTTTGTAGGTGGTGTAAAGGCTTTGGTAGTCAAGAGGTGAGTTACTCACCGCAGAAATCATATTGCCTGACCTACTCACTGTCTGTCATATATCTTGATGGTGCCAGTATGATGAGATAGATAAAGTCAGATAAAATAAATTAAACCTTTGTTTTTAAAAAAACACCAGCTTAGAAATCTGTGTTTTGATGGGTAGAATTTCTGCCCAAAGCCTTTCAATGACCTCATCTCAAATCCTAGGAATGAGATTGTTAGCAGATTAGGAAAATGGATCACTGCACTAGTAATGATGTATCAGAGGCTACCATTCAACAGAATGTTAAAGTGGCACTCTATTTGTAGTGATTGTAACAAGGTCAGCAAGGTGGACCTTATAGAATATGAGCTCCCTGATTGGAGTGCAAATCAGGGAGCCTTGGCTGACAGGTATAAACAGGAGTGTCAAGGGTTCTACTCACTCTAGGAGCCAGCTCTGACCTAACTGGATCTGTTTCCATGTACTGTGCATGTGTAAGTACAAAGTGACTTGGTAATGGAATCTCAGCTGCCGTGGAGTTATTTCATTGCTGCCGTGGGAGGGGAAGCTACAGCCCTGTTCAGACCACTGACAGAACCATGGCTTGTCATTTCTTTTGCACACTTATGCTGGCTGGACTCAAATCAAACACGAAGTGAACAGTTGACATTCAAAGTTGTCACTGTGGAACTGATAAGTGGCCATAAATGGCATACCTGGTCTCTGCAGGCATCAGCATCCTGAACTGAAAGGAGATGCATCTGACGGGGGTCCTGGGGTATTTGGCACTACTCCCAAGTAATGCTCAGAACGGACACCTTGAGATTGGGAGTGGGGTGGTGGCGTAGGTGGTGATTGTGGTGAGAAGGACGTATTAGTGCTCAACAGAGTGAATTGGGGAAATATGAGAAGTAAAAATAAATTGTGAGCTGGCTCTTCCTAGGGTGTAGTTTCAGTTACAGTTGGCCTCTGGCCCAGTGTCCAGAAGGATATTATTCACATTGTTAGTCTTGACAGTAATCAGCAGGCCATTTGATCAAAGGTCACAACAAAGCTCGTTCTTGTCCTCACCTGGCATTCACACGTGAGTATTTGTGGTTGAAATGATGTATAGCATACAGAAGCAAGATCATACAGCACTATTTTCCTCCTTAGTGCAGTGCATCCGAGGCCAATTCTGAAAGTCCCTGTACCACCCCTACTGAGCAACCCCAAAGCAAACTCATTTTGTTTATCATTTTATTTCCATTTGATCATTTACTTTTCCCGAAGAGAGTACTTGGATGTATAGTTTTCCTTTATTGAAAGAGTGCTTAGATATGCAATACTCCTAAGGGCGGTCTCATTGTAATTTTATTTGTTTTTAACAGGGTAATTTAATTCACTAAAAAGAAAGAGCATCCCCTCTAGTAGGATTACTTTCATTAACTGCCTAGATTGAGAATTGAACCTGAGTCTTGAACTAGGGTCTCAAATTTGTTAATGGGCTACAAGACTATTTTTAGATTCTAGTTGTTTACTGTCGAGAAGATAATAAAAATGTGACTGATATGTGTAACTTGATTGAGCACAGAGAGCCTGCTACAGGCAGTACCTGAGTGAATTTGAAACCTTAGATAATGAATAAAACCTGGAAAATGGGCATGTAATGTAAAACATTCGACAGATTTGAAACCAACAGCATAACAAAGTGTGGGGATTGTTAAGTATGATTAATAACACAGAGTAGACTGGTATCACTGACAGGCTTCCATTTATTAGCTACACTTTAACCATAACAAGACCCTGTTTATACAGTTGCTCAGGCTAGGTTCAGTTTACAAGGCTCTGTTATTATCCAACCAAATAGTTACTGTTGTACAGAGATCATCAATGCAATTTACTAGATTTTGTGTGTTCCTAAAACCTAGCATAATTTGGCCTCTGAATGGGTAGGAAGTTAAAGAAGCCTAGATTTTTTGAAAAAAAACATCTGGCAAACTAATTTTATCTTACAGGGAGTGAACTTACCATTAGAAACAAGTCGCACATCAGAGAAGGTGTATTTTCTGGGAGTTCTATCACCTTAGCTTATCCAGAAATGTGGGAACAAATGATGTAGAGGTGCTGATGTTGGATTGGGGTGGACAAAGCCAGACGACACCAGGTTATAGTGCAACAGATTTAATTGAAATCACGCAAGCTTTTGGAGCTCAGCCCCTTCATTAAGTGCAGTAAGCGAGCAGAGCACAGTCCCAGAGTTTATAAGCAGAGTGATCAAGGGCTGAGAGATCTTACAACTGGTGAGAGTGAAGTGTCATATGATAAGTCACTGCAGGTAACCAAGAGTGTTAGACAGTCTAAAGTGTGAACAGCTGAAAAAACACTGAAGGAATGACCTGTAAATCCGATTTGAGTGAGGCAGAGAGATAAGTACAAAAAATTAAAAATAAGATGCAGCTGGAGACCAACTAAATGAGCACAACCGCATAGCAAATTTAAAACTGTATAAGCTAATTAAGGTAGAGAGATCATAATTTATCAAGGTGATGCTGATCAAAACAAGACAGTGAGGAAGATTTTACAGCTACAGAACAGTGTGGTGGGTTACATGTAATGCGACATGAACCCAAGATCACGGTTGAAGCCACCTTCATGGGTATGGAACTTGGCCATCAATCTCTGCTTGGTGTTTCTTGAAGGCCACATTGGAGGACACTTACCCAAAGATCGGAGGCTGAATGCCCTTAACTGAAGTGCTCCCTGACTGGGAGGGGGCATCCCTGTCTGGCGATTGTTGAGAGGTGTCCATTCATCCATTGCCATAATGTCTGCATGGTCTCGCCGACATACCGTGCCTCAGGACATCCTTGCCTGCAGCGTATGAGATGGACAACATTGGCCAAGTCACATGAGTATCTGCCGTACATGTGGTGGATGGTGAACCCACATACAATGGTAGTTTTCATGGTCGAAGATCTGACACGTCTTGTTCAGGTTGCCAGGGAAGAGCTTTGTGGTGTTGTTGTCCTGAAAGCTGGGTAATTTGCCATGAATGATGGTCTGTTTAAGGTTTGGCAGCTGTTTGAAAGTGAGAAGTGGAGGTTTGGAAAGACCTTGGCAAGATGGTCATCTTAATGTCATGTTGAAAGCTGCAAAGAACATGATGTAGTCTCTCTGTTCCAAAGAAGTACTGGACGATGAAGGGTACTCTCAGTTGTAGCTGTGTCCATCTTCTGAGGGAATCATTGTGGCTTTTCACTGTGGTCTGTCGGATCTGGCATTTGGTGGGTTGAGCATTGTATCCTGTTCTTATGAGGGTATACTTCAAAATCTTTAGGTGCCCATCACATTCTTCCTCATCTGATTAAATCCAATGCATGGACAGGGCTTGTCCATTCGGGATGGCTTCCTTAATACGTTTAGGGTGGAAGCTAGAGATGTGCTGCATCATGAGGTTATCTGTGGGCTTCTGGTAGAGTGAGGTACAGAAGTGTCTGTCCTTGACGGAGATGCTCGTGCCCAAGAGTGATGCTGATTCTGAACACTGGTCCATGGTAAGTCTGATGCTGGGATGAAAATTATTGATATGGCAAGGAATCACTCAGACAACTACAAAGCAATGAGTCCAAAAGAAGGAAATGTCGCCAACGTATCTGGTGTATAGCATTGGTCGAAGGTCCTGCACAGCAAAGAGTGTCTTGCTTGAATTTGTGCATAAAAATGTTGGTGCACTGGGGAGCAAATCTGATCTCCATATGCCTGGATGAAGGACTGGTTGTCGTTGTAGTGGAGTTTGAAGTGGATGAGTTGTGGGACGGCATTTGGAAATTAATAGTTGTTGGTATTGAGTCCAGAGGCTATTGTAGTAATGCCGTCACCATGGCGATTGCTGGTGTAGAGGGTGTCAAAATGCCTATTGTGATGAGGAATGTTCCTGGTTAGACTGGTCTGTCTGTGCTGAGTTTCTGTAAGGGGTCTGTGGTGCAACAGAAGCTGGGTTTTCTAGTACAATGGGTTTTCAGATGCCCTGGGCATGGCCAGAGAGGTTTTCTCATAGGGTCCCGTTGCCTGATACTTCCGCACGTCCAGTTGTGCTGGCTTTGTGCATCTTTGGAAGGCAGTAGATGTCTCCAACATGTGGAGAACTACGTAGGATGAAAGTGCAAAGGATACCCTGAAGGTCTGGATCAAAAAGGTCTTGATCAGCCTGTTGAGCTGACAGGTATTTCCTGTGGTCGGCTCAGCAGGTAGTTTTCGGTGGTGTTCCTGGTTGTTCAGTTATCAGACTGCTTCTTTGCAGGAGTCCATTGAGTGACGATGGCTCCTCCTTTGTCTGCTGTTTTGATGACAATGTTGCAATTGGTCTTGAGTGGTGCATTGTGCTTGGGTGACATTCCGCACTCTCTTTTCATTCTTGGACACATGCAACCCCATCAAGGACAGACATCTCAGTCCCTCGCTATTGGCATGCCCACAGATAAGGTCATGATGCTGCACTGCTCCAGTTTTAACTCTAAACATATCAAAGAAGCCATCCCTAATGGATAAACCCTGTGCATACACAGGATCTACTCAGATCAGGAGGGTGCAGTAGACATCTAAAGATTTTAAAGGATGCCCTCATAAGAACTGGATACAATGCTCAACTCATCAACCACCAATTCCACAGTGCCACAGCAGCCTTCAACATGTCATCGATGTCAATAAGTAACTCACCAAGATCACCCCTATACTTCCACTTCTCGCCTTCAAACAACTGCCAAACGTTAAACAGGCCATTACCTGCAGCAAACTACCCAGCCTTCAGTACAACAACCACAACACCACATAACCCTGCCATGGCAACCTCTCAAGACATGTCAGATCATCCACATGGACATTACTATCACTAGTGGGAACATCACCCACCACGTATATGGCAGATACTCAAGCAACTTGTCCAACGTTGTCTGTCTCAATAACTGCAGGCAAGGATGCCCTGAGGTATATTGGTGAGACCATGCAGACCCTATGGCAATGGATGAATGGACACCTCACAACAATCGCCAGACAGGGATGTCCCCTCCCAGCCAGGGAGAACTTCAGCAGTTAAGGTCATTCAGCCTCTGATCTTTGGGTAAGTGTCCTCCAATGTGGCCTTCGAGAAACACCAAGCAGAGATCGATGGCCAAACTCCATACCCATGAAGGTGGCTTCAATTGTGATCTTGGGCTCATGTTGTGCTGCATGTAACCCCACCACACTGTTCTGTAGCTGTAAAATCTTCCTCTGTTCTGTTTTGACAGCATCACCTTGATAAATTGTTATGATCTCTCTACCTTAATTAGTTTGCAAGTTTTAAATTTGTTATGCAGTTGTGGTTATTTAGTTTGTCTCCAGCAGCACTTTATTTTTAATTTTTGTACTTATCTCTCTGTCTCACTCAAATCGGATTTACAGGTCATTCCTTCAGTGTTTATTCAGCTGTTCACACTTTAGACTGTCTAACACTCTTGGTTACCTGCAGTGACTTATCATATGACACCTCACTCACACCAGCGGTAGGATTTTTCTCTCTGCCCTTGATCTCTCTGCTTATAAACTCTGGGTCTGAGTAGTCTGCTCTTTTACCGCACCTAATGAAGGGCCTGAGCTCCAGTGGCTTATGTGATTTCAATTAAATCTGTTGCACTGTAACCTGGTGTCATCTGACTTTTGACTTTGTGAGAGGAAAGGCATTTTAGTTCTAAAATGGACTTTCCACTTCAAGCCTGTGAGTATATGGCAACAAAATGATAGAGAGAGCACACTATGAATGCTTTTGTTGTAAACTTTAGGCATCTGCAATATTTTGCTTCCTTTTCACATCAAAAACACATAACATAGGTGATACTCAGTAGCAAAATGAGCATAGATGGCAAAAGGCACACAATGTGACACATACATTTTAGTTATACAGAATAGAGAGATATCATATGATCAGGACTTAAGACAGAACAAAACAAGGAAAGAGAAAATCTTTTATTTAGTCTGTGGTACATTATGCACATATCTTCTAATTTTTCATCTCTTTCAGTTTTGTAAATACTGCCTCAGAGAAGAACACTGCCAGAAAGGAGGAACAGGACATCCAAGAATCTTCAAAAGGGATGGGAGGACCCAGGTCCTGAAGTCCTGCCTCTTTCTAATAGATCCTTTTTTGCTCCTAGTTGAAATGGGATTCGGCATGATTCACAAATAAGGGAAATCTGAAATCTGCAGTGTCATTTACACCCCATTTTTTTCCTACAGTAAGGACCTTAATGTGGGAGTTGGAATTTATTGAGTAAAGCCCATGGGACTATCAAGTTGAAAAGTGATATTAGGAACTGCAGATGCTGGAAAATCTGAGATAACAAGGTTTAGAGCTGGATGAACACAACAGGCCAAGAAGCATCAGAGGAGCAGGAAGACTGATGTTTTGGGCCTAGACCGTTCTTCAGAAATGGGAGAGGGAAAGGAGCTTCTGAAATAAATAGGGAGAGAGGGGGAGGCAGATAGAAGATGGATAAAGGAGAAGATAGGTGGAGAGGAGAATGACAGTTCAAAAAGGTGGCGATGGAGCAAGTAGAGGTGAGTGCAGGTGGGGAGTTAGGGAGGAGATAGGTCAGTCCATGGAGGACAGGCAGGTCAAGCAGGTGGGGTGAGTAAGTAGGAGATGGGGCAGGGGCTTGAGGTGAGAGGAGGAGATAGGTGGGAGGAAGGACAGGTTAGGGAGGTGGGGACGAGTTGGGCTGGGCTTGGGATACAGTGGGGGGAGGGGAGATTTTGAAGCTTGTGAAGTCCACTGATACCATTGGGCTGCAGTGTTCTCGAGTGGAATGTGAGGTGCTGTTCCTGCAACAGGGTGGTACGTGAGGATGAGGGGTTTCTGTTTTCGTTATTGCGGCGACTGGGGAATGAGGGATGATTTGCAAGAAATACAGGAGACACGGTTGAGGGAGTTCTCGACCACTGCGGGGGTATGGGGTGTTGGGGGGAGTGGAGTTGCGGCCCTTGAAAAACTGAGGACAACTGAGATGTACGGGAGTGGAATGCTTCTTCCAGGGAGCAGATACAGCAGAGGCAAAGGAATTGGAAATAGGGGGATGTCATTTTTCAGGAAGGTGGGTGGGAGTAGGTGTATTCTAGGTAGCTGTGGGAGTCGGTGGGCTTGAAATGGATTGCAGCTTCCAGGTGGCTGACAGAGGGAAATAGAGAGGTCCAGGAAGGAGAGACAGGTAGCAGAGATGGTCCAGGTGAACTTAAGTTTGGGGTGAAATGTGTTGAAGTGGATGAACTGTTTTGAGCTCTTTGTGGGAGCACAAGGCAGCACTGATACAGTCATTAATGTAACAGAGGACACCCTCATCCGCTTAGCTGAACTCGTTTTCACCCTCAACTTCTCTTTCAATTCCTCCCACTTCCAACAGACAAAGGGGGTGGCCATGGGTATCCACATGGGCCCAAGCTATGCCTGCCTCTTCGTAAGTCATGTGGAACAATCCCTCTTCTGTAGCTACACTGGCCCTCAACCGCACCTCCTCCTCCATTGGTAGAATGAAGGAGAACATTGTGTTCCCCTTGACCTCCTAGCTTTTGTGATAATTTAGAGAGTACGAAATGAGATATGGAAATAAGTGAGTCATCTGCTTGTATTGTATGGCTCAGAATGCATTGTTTTCCTTCAAAATAGCATTATCTCTTCCACATTGGATTAACCTAATAATAGATTCAATCATATTATATTGTTGGTTTTATCCATCTTCATTTGTAACCTAACCAGTAGCATGAAGTCATGCAAATCAAAATCAATAGACAATGCAATGTTTAATGTCACACAAGGATCCAGGTCAGACAAGCAATGTCGATAACAGTCAAAAACCAATTTGTAAAAATGAACACATTATACAAATGCTAATCAAATAGATTGGAAAATCTGCAGGCAATAGAACCCTTCTGAGAGAAAACAGCTGAGTTGAGTATTGGGTTAGGAAAGGGGATATCTCCTATTATGCACACTATACAGTGTCTTTTTCTTCGGCGAAATGAAGAGGGTATTGTACAGTTGCTCCAAGTTTTCCATAAATTAGATGCACAATTTATAACAATGTGTTGGCCTGATTTACAATAACAGTAACACTAGTGTTTTGAGCTATTTATGCTGAAAAAGCACTACGAACATAACTGGGCTGTGAAATATTTATTTTAGAGAAAATATGAAAAGTTCAAAAACAACCAAACAAAGTTAATAAATTTATTTTGGATTCCTGCATTTAATCCAAATTTGTTTTTCCTGGCTTCCATTTACCCCAAAATTTCTAAATGATTCTGATCATTTTTAGCAAGAGACAGCACTCTCTTTCAGTGGGTTCCTCCACAGTGGGGTTGGAGCCAGTGAGTTGAGATGAGTCTGATCTTTCTCTGATCATGACATTAAACATTGGATTTCCTATCAATATTGATGTGTATGCCACTATTGCTTCTGATTTGGTTAAAAAGCACTTTGGCTAAAAACAATAGGTATAAGAAAGCAAAGCAGCCAAAATGTAAGACTAATCATTTTGAACTACAATTTGGCTCAAGATCCACACACAAAGAATTCCAGGAAATCAGTTTTTTTCGGGATTTAGTATCCTCCCATTGATGCTTAACCGCCAAAGGGTTGAAAGTTCACTGAAGGAGGAGCGCAGTGAGATTAAAATTGCTACACCATTTTCTCAGGCACAAGGCATATGTATTTTGCAATCAGGAATAGTAGGAACTGCAGATGCTGAAGAATCTGAGATGACAAGGTGTAGAACTGGATGAACACAGCAGGCCAAGCAGCATCAGAGGAGCACGAAAGCTGGCGTTTCGGGTCTAGACCTTTCTTCAGAAATGAGGGAGGGGAAGGGGATTCTGAAATAAATAGGGACAGAGGGGAAGTCAGATAGAAGATGGATAGAGGAGAAGATAGATGGAAAGGAGACAGACAAGTCAAAGAGGTGGGGATGGAGCCAGTCAGGTGAATGTAGGTGGGGAGGTAGGGAGGGATAGGTCAGTCTAGGGAGGACGGACAGGTCAAGGGGGCAGGATGAGGCTGGTAGGTAGATAGGGGTGGGGCTTGAGGTGGGAGGAAGGGATAGGTGGAAGGACGGGCCAGGGAGGCGGGGACAAGCTGGACTGGTTTTGGGATGTGGTCTGGGAAGCGAGATTTTAAAGCTTGTGAAGTTCACATTGAAACCATTGGGCTGCAAGAGTTCCCAAGCGAAAAATGATGTGATATTCCTGCAGGCTTCGGGGGACATCACTGTGGCACTGCAGGAGGCCCAGGTTGGACATGTTGTCCAAGGAGTGGGAGGTGTCTCGCTCCCAATCCATATAGTGGCTGAACTAAATTCAAAAAAGACAAAAATAAACTTATTGACTTTGTTCACTCTCAAACAGACATATATTTCAAAGCGAGTTATAACTAAACACCAATTCAATCTACTTATTTGAATTATGTAAATTGTGAAAAGAAAGAAATCATACTAAATTAGGACAAATTTCATTTTATAATTCCATACACTGCTTCTTGATTTCCTAAGTGGCTACAGGACACCACCACACTCCACAGACATCAAAACTTTCCCTGGGAATGCAACGCCAAGGAGGAAGCACACTGAAGCAATACCTGCTGACTAGGTATAGAACATTGCCTCTGCCATGAACTGCCCCTGAGGCCGCAACAAGACTACTTAACATGGATGGCCACTTTGTGCCATGAATGTCAATTATATTTACTTAACTTGTCTATTGTGGCTATTGCCACACTGCCTGGGCTTTCGAGTTGCTAATCCAGGTAACTCATAATACTCCAAGCTATGAACCATACAATTGAGAGATCGAAGCCTCAACCTATAGTGACTGGTAGGCCACAGCTGTACCCACTAGTCGTCCCTTCATCTGGTTATCCCTCCAGAATCATTGTTAAAAAAGCTGTCTTTTTATAAAGAATTTCATCTTACCCCCACTTGTCTCTCATTATCTCCTATGTTCAAATTGGTACATCCACCACAGATGACTGATCTGAGTGTTAGAATGGCCTTCTAGCAGCATCGGTGGCCAATCACCACCCACCTTAGATAACAAGCCGAGTGAAGTTTTGGCAATTACAGCGAATCTGCTGAAACATGCGGTGAGAGGTCATAATCCAGAGCTAGTTCATATGCCTAGCTCCTAATCCCAGCTAAGAATGGCTGTTGAAGGGCTCTGTTAGGACATTTGTTGCCAATGAGTAGAACAGGTGCAGGCTTGCCACACACAGGATTCTTCAGTGACTCGTAGTTATGAACATTATCTTTCAAAGGTTCTGGTGGAGCCAAGGGTAGAGAGTGTTCCCCTTAGTCTACAACAACCCAGAATCAACTGAAGGATAATGTCTGATGTTGACCCTTTACCCAAGTGAACTGTTCGTGGAGAGGCAACCAGAACATACCGGTATGTTGGAGGCTTAAAGACCAAATTGCAGTAACCCTCAGATCAGGCTCCTGATCATTTTTCAACTATTTTTTTAACATTTCCTTATTGCAAACCTGTCTTTTTGCAATTTTATGCACACAGATCTGGCAACTAATTAGTTTTCTTTTTGTATAATTAGCTGGTTAAATTTTGTACTCTTTGCATTGAACCCCTGCAAGGAAAACATAGCTCCTTCGCAAAGAAATATTTGCCACATTCCTGTGCCCCTTTTCTAATGATGTAGGCTGTTAAAGTTATTTATTAATGACAAACACATTTTTGTGAACTTCCGCACAAAAATGGTAGTTGTCCTGGAACCTAAGTGTCCTTCAAAGTTTAAATAGAATATTTGCTTTAAGATGAGTTAAAGAAATACAACCAAACTCTAAGTTGTTATCAGAGGACAATCCAGTCTTTATGGACTTGCAATGAAACTTTGTGAAGATCACAGTCTGCAGCCTCTCAAAAAGCATCATTATTGTAAAGGTTACTCAGCTTGTCAAATGCACAGACAGTTTGCAATCCAAATCCATCATTTTGGTTGCAAAATGGAGTTCTTTACAAAACATAGACCTTTAATTCCCAAAAATAACTTCAATGTTTAACTTTAGTCTATGCCAACAAAAGCCAGCTTCTTGCCTGCTGAAGAAAAGTTTCATTTTTATGACTGACAATAGTAAAATATATATATATAATAAAGCCCTCTTTATGTCAGAATGTATGCAAGAGATCATGTTTTTCTTCAGTTGCACACCTTTTTTGTTCACAATAACGAATAAGGTTTACACATGTAACAGAAAAAAAATTACAGCTGTAAATAAAGACAAACAATCTTAGAAGCAATTGAATGGCGTATTTTCCCCTCAGCCACCAGCAAATGTGTGAACAATATGTTACTAGTTTAGTTGTCTGCCTTGATAAGATGCTCATCATAACACACTCGAGTAGCCAATAAATACAAAGGCATTATTTATAGGTGCTCCAATCATAAATATTTACATAATAAACATTGCCTTGCTTCTGGTTCATTCAATTTTCACTCCATGGGCTTGGGTGGTAATGATTCATACTGGGACTTGATGCCAAAAATACAAGCAACTCTGCAGTTCTGTGTCTGTGTGATTTCTCCTTGAAATTCATACTTGTTTAGGATTAGATGTTTTACTTTTAGCTCAAAATTGTGCATGGAGAAGCTATCATCTTCAATTCCATCAAAATCTATCAACTCTTGCCACTACTTCTACCCCTCTCCACAAACACTGAGACTGAACCAGACAGATGTAACCCAAACCTATTTACAGATCCTAAGGCATCTCAATCACAACAGCTTCCTACTAATGCCAATCTAACATTGGCAGAGTTAAATGTTTTTATTAGTTCAAGATATAAATGCTCATTTTACTTTCATGGCTTACCATCTCCTGCTTTCCACAAGTTGGTCAAAGCTTTGCTGCAGATTTGTATCTGCTCAAATATCACCTCCATTCTCCTTGACTTAAATTGGTTTCTACTCCTTTGTAGCCATCAGATACACTAGTTGCGTATACGTTCATAGGGTTGAAAGTTTTTATACCGCATATAGTTAAGGTTTGTGAGTTCTTTTTACTTAGATTAGTTTATAGATTTATACTGTGGTTAGAAATCATGGAATGAATCTTCACCATGGAAGTAAGGAACAGAAGTTGGCTTAATTTCAGTTCAGAAACCCACTTTTAGTGGGAAGTGATTAATGCCGTGCTTTTCACTCATTTTTGAGGTTGGGGAAGGGATAGGGTGAAAGAAAGCCCATGGTTCATGTGCAAATACGTTTCTTGTCCACTTAAAGGTAAGGGAACTGACACAGAGCTAGTTATTTGAAGCTTGGTAATGGCTTGCTCTCAAAAGTATCTAAAAAAAATTTGAGTAGATTCAGCAAGCATCTCACATTGCTACAATGCAGTGACTAGGCAAAGTGACATTTTCTACTAACAGGATACAGTTATTAGTCCAAAAGGGTGTCCTGGCTACCACATAATCAAACAATGCCATGTATACATTTCAATCTAGTATGATGCCAGGCACATAGATGATGCATCTCGATGATTAGCTGGTCAATTCAAGTAGCATAGTCCTCTGGCTGTTGATACTAGGCAGAGTGCAGACTGTTCTCAACCAATCAGCACTCACAAAACTCAAAGCAAAATGTCCACTGTAGATATGATTTTACAACGGAGTAACAATTGCTGAACAATCCTGAGTCATTACACTATCAACCAGATTAAATAATAGTGAAGCTTCAGATGTGGTTAGCTTGTACTTCCTACAAATAACATATGTTCATATACAAGGGCCCATTCTTTGCAAATGAAAAGAAAATATATTCAAGTCTTAGATAACAGTGTGGAGCTGGAGAAACACGGCAGGCCAGGCAGCATCAGAGGAGCAGGAAAGCTGGCAATCCAAGTTGGGGCCTTTCTTCAGAAATGGGGCATGGACAAGGGAGCTCAGAAATAAAGGAGGGGGGGGTAAGGCTGGGCAAGGTAGGTGGGATAGTGATAGGTGAATGCAGGTAAGCAGGCGTGCCTTGGGAGCCCACAACCCAATGGCCTCAGTGTGGACTTTACAAGTTTCAAAATCCCACACCTGGCCTCATCTCATGACCTGCCCTTCCTCTCATCCCTGCATCCTTGACCTGTACCTCTTCTTTCCCACCTATCCTCTCCTCCCACTTCACTGACCAACCCCTACAACTGCCTCCCTGCATTCACCGATCACCATCACACCTACGTTGCCCAGCCCCACCCCTCCTCTATTTCTGAACTCCATTCCTCCTCCGCCATTTCTGAAGTAGGGTGCCAACCCAAAATACCAGCTTTCCTGCTCCTCTGATGCTGCCTGGCCTGCTGTGTTCCTCCAGCTCCTCATTGCTGGAGTCAGATATAACACATCGGCAGTTCTTACTATCTCTACATTCAAGGCTTGATGGCTTTTTTGAATTACCTGGGAGCTTGGGGATCCTGTAGTTCTCTACTGATTTCTCCATGACAATGTCTCAACCAGTCAGCAGCCTTTACTCTTGCAGTCTAAATTGGTGTGTTTGTTTGAAATTTGCATTCCTGCATTTATACTGCTAAGTGTTCAATGAAAACCTTCAGCAACATGTCGCTCCTTTCAATGATGTTCATGTTCTGTGCTACCAAGTGGCTATCATTGAACAGTTCATCAAGGCTTGCAAGCACAGAATGCAGTCAACCTACTTTGTACTGTTAAGCCAAAACATTTTTCACTTAAATTGGGGAGGATAGAATCGGTATCGCTATAACTTCATATAACAGCATTAAATTCACCTTCGCATTCAAGAGGATGGAATTCTGTTATTCCCCCCAAAGAGTTGTCTTATAGTCAAAAAAATGAACGTTTTACTAAATACTTTTTTAAAAATACAAGTAAAACTAATTTTTTTAGGAAAGATTACTAAGAACTCAATGAAATCATGCCTCCAGCTATGTAAAATATTCCAAGGATTTTACAGGAGCATTTGATGTGGAAATGGCCAATACCTTGAGTCAAGAGTCTTCGCAAGGACAGAATTAAAGATATAAAGGGGGCTAGGGAGGGAATTCCACTGTACTTTATCCAATGCAATTAAAATATGGCTGATGAACCTCAAGGGTACTCAAGCAGCAAGTTTTGACAAATGCAGAGACCTTGAAATGGAAAAGGGTTGCAGGAGGTTATAGAGATGCTGAAAGTTGTGTTCAGAGAAGGGTTTAAAAACTAATATGCAAAGTTTAGCACTGAGGCTTTGGCAGACCAAGAACCAACATAGATCAGAGAACAAAGGGTAAAGAACAGCTGGTGCATAAACACTCACACTGTACCTTGTGAAAGGCTTTCAGGAGAAAAGGAGAAGGAAGGAAAGTCTATTAAAAAAGTGAAAACCTGGCCTAAGAGTACATTATTTTTGTTCAAAGTAGTGATTTTCACAGCATCTCAAATTAATCCTTAATCCTATTAACATGTCTCAGTCACACCATTTGTAAGTGATATTCATTCCATCAAAAACCTGCCCTGCTTAAATTTTCTCCCTTCATTATCTACGTTTGAAAAAACATTTCCATTTATCTTTGAATTCTTGTGTTCAAGATGTTTTGTCTGATATGTATTAATTTATTTCAGTACAATTGAATTTAAGTGCACATTTAAGAAAAAACACTGACAGCTATAACTTTACTTGCAATGTTGTGCGAATATTTATTCGCAAAACAATGTTTTAGATCCTGCACAAATTCAGAGAAATTTGTTGAAGAGCAAAAGCTTTCTGACCTACTGGAACATTCACTTTTTAAAAACCTGCAATAATAGCCATTAAAGAACATAAGATAGTTCTCTACAACCTCAGTAAATTTCAGGAGTGTCTGTGTTACCTTTCGTACGAAAGCTGTTAATCAGATTTACTTTAGACAAAACAAAGTGTGGACCTGGAGGAATACAGAAGGGTCCCGACCCGAAATGTCAGCTTTCTTGTTCCGCTGATGCTGCCTGGCCTGCTGTGTTCCTCCAGTTTGACACTTTGTTATCTCTGACTCCAGCATCTGCAGTTCTTGCAATCTCAAATCTAATTTACTTTGTTATTTCACTAAAATATCTAAGAAAAGCATATAAAAATAAAACTTTCTTAATGTGGAAAATAAGCAACCTCACCGCATGAAGTAAAACATTTAGAGCGACTATCACTCTTTATAAACTTGGTTAATTAAAATTTAAACATCCATGATCATGTAAAATTTTGCTTTATTTGCTTCTGTCACCGTGTTAGTTTTAAAGTATGGCTTAGGATGTTAAAACCCAAATGTCTCTTGCAAATTTTTGCCTAGTTGTTCAATAGCAAACAAAAAACCTGAACATTTCAAAATAATTTGTCTAATAAATTCAAACCATTGGAAAGCAGGTATAACTATTGTCAAAATAAATTATAATGGCAAGCTGAAGTAACTTATTCAGTGGCCAAACGAACATGTGTATCTCAAAAGCGCCTGATACAACAAATTATTATTTTGAAGTGCCATGTGGTGCAATTTGAAGCCATATAGATCTGCATAGTCCAGGGATAATTTCTGAGCGCAAAATTTGCTTTTCACCAGTATGCATTGAGTTAGTCTTGACTCTGGTCTTGAGAAGGATGAGCAAAAGAGAAGGTGGTGAGAGAAAAGAGAAGATCAGTGTACGACAATCAATGTTGGAGTTCTTGGACCAGGAAGGGGGTTTTAAAAAAAATCAGAGTTTCTGCTCTTGGTTGTGAGATAGGAGACTCAACTGGATTGTGTTTAAGCTAAGTTTCAATACCTCCAAAATTCAACTGAAACGTGGCAGGTTCATTCTTATGTTTCAGTGAGTTTTGGCACTAACCAAGTTTCCAAGAATGAGCAGACTAGGCAAGTTTCAATCCTTTGCTCACAACAATAGCTCAGACACAATAATGACCAGTGACAAAGGTATCAAAGTGTTAATGTTGACATCCCAGCAAGGAGTTAATTTGAATAGGAGAACAAGAGAATACATTTGACAAAATTAGCACACAATCAAGACATTAATGTACAGCCAATTGAGTGAGATATTGGAATCCAAACATTACGTTATGTGTGTGTTTGTACTACATTCCCATCTTGACAAAGAGACGTGGACTGAATAAAATCGCTGTTCCAGCTGTAGTATTGCTAACTCTACAAATGTGAAATTGAAAGCTTGTCTCAGCTTGAGGTCATAAAACTGATTGTTCTGAAAGCAACAAAATCCGCCATCCTTAATTAATCCAGCCTACATGTGACTCCAGATGCACTGTAATGTTGTTGACTCTTAATGTCCTTTCCGAGGCCAGGCAAACCCCTTAGTTCACGGGTAATTATGAATAGGCAATAAATGCCCACATCCACACAAAAGAAATTCAGAATGAGCTTAACATTGCTGAAGGCAATATAGTCTGAAGGATTCCAGTGGATAATCAAACAGAGTTTGCTCCTTCAGGAAAGGCAAAGTCACCATCATCCCAGAGGGCATTAGAGCTCCCTTCTCATTACAGAGAGATGGCTACTAGTAAGTTTAACCTCACACGCAAGGAGGGGAAAGTTGAAAATGTGGGAACATTATGGTAACCTTAGTTGGTGGAGAAATTGAACCTATGCTGTTGGCGCTACTTTGCATTGCTAACCGAGCTTCTGCATCAGCCAACTATATCTTTTCCAGGGCCTAGAGTCTGACTCTCAGCGTCAGAGAATTGTTTCAGTGATGGAGGAGGCCATTCTTCACAATTGGTCTGTGCTGGCTCTTCAAACGTGCATCTCACCCAGCATTACTCTCCAGCCTTCTTCCTGTAACTCTGCACATTCTTAATTTCAACGAATCATCTAATTCACTTCAACATAACTCTGTTAAGCATGCCGCTACCGTTCTCTCAGGAAGTATATACCAAACCCGAACCATTTGTTGAGTGAAAAGGATATCTCCTAATGTATGTTTGACTCCTTTGATTATTTTAAATCTGTTATTTTTCTCTGGTAACTAAGTATTTTTAGACAGGGTCCAGATGTAGACTTTCTAGTTAGAGTTTTATGTCTACCAGCTCCAGACCATAAAACCCAACAACATTCTCCCCCTTGGTCCAGGAACTCCCTACCTACGTCCGTGACACCAGCCACGCCCTCCACCTCCTCCAGAACTTCCAATTCCTCAGTCCCCAACATCTCATTTTCATCATGGATGTCCAGTCCCTATACACCTGCATTCCTCATGCAGATGGCCTAAAGGCTCTCCGCTTCTTCCTGTCCCACAGGCCCGACCAGTCGCCCTCCCCCAACAACCTCATCCACCTGGCCAAACTCGTCCTCACCCTCAACAACTTCTCTTTCGATTCCTCCCATTTCCAACAAACAAAGGGGGTGGCCATGGGTATCCACATGGACCCAAGCTATGCCTGCCTCTTTGTGGGTTACATGGAAAAACCCCTTTTCCACAACTACACTGGCTCTAAACCCCACCTCTTCCGCCGTTACATTGATGACAATATCGGCGCCGCCCTGTGCTCCCAAGAGGAGCTCGAACAGTTCATCCACTTCAACACCTTCCACCCCAACCTCAAGTTCACCTGGACCATCTCCAACACACCCGTCACCTTCCTGGACCTCTCTGTCTCCATCTCAGGCACCCACCTGGAAACCGATGTCCATTTCGAGCCCACCAACTCCCACTGCTACCTAGAATATACCTCCACCCACCCACCTTCCTGCAAAAATTCCATCCCCAATTCCAAACTCCTTCACCTCCACTGCATCTGCTCCCAGGATGAGGCATTCCACTCCCGTGCATCCCAGATGTCCTCGTTCTTCAAGGACTGCAACGTACCCCCCACCCCCCGCCACCCCGCAATGGTCGAGAATGCCCTCGACCAAGTTTCCCACATTTCCCACAACACATCCTTCACACCCCAGCAATAACCGCCAAAAGAGAATCCCCGTCGTCCTCACATACCACCCCACCAACCTCCGGATACAACGCATCATCCTCCGACACTTCCGCCATCCACAATCCAACCGCAACACCCAAGACATTTTTCCATCCCCACCCTTGTCTGCTTTCCGGAGAGACCACTCTCTCTGTGACTCCCTTGTCCGCTCCACACTGCCCTCCAACCCCACCACATCTGGCACCTTCCCTGCAACCGCAGGAAGTGCTATACTTTCCCCCACACCTCTTCCCTCACCGCCATCCCAGGCCCCAAGATGACTTTCCACATCAAGCAGGTGTTCACCTGCACATCTGCCAATGTAGTATACTGCATCCGCTGTACACAGTGTGGCTTCCTCTACATTGGGGAAACCAAGCGGAGGCTTGGGGACCGCTTTGCAGAACACCTACACTCGGTTCACAATAAACAAATGCTCCTCCCAGTCGTGAACCATTTTAACTCCCCCTCCCATTCCTCAGACGACATGTCCATCATGGGCCTCCTGCAGTGCCACAATGATGCCACCCGAAGGTTGCAGGAACAGCAACTCATATTCCACTTGGGAACCCTGCAGCCCAATGGTATCAATGTGGATTTCACCAGCCTCAAAATCTCCCCTTCCCCCACCGTATCCCAAAACCAGCCCAGCTTGTCCCCGCCTCCCTAACCTGTTCTTCCTCTCACCTACCCCCTCCTTCCACCTCAAGCCACACCTCCATTTCCTACCTACTAATGTCATCCCACCCTGTTGACCTGTCAATCCTCCTGGGACTGACCTATTCCCTCCCTACCTCCCCACCTATACTCTCCTCTCCACCTTCGGTCCGCCTCCCCCTCTCTCCCTATTTATTTCAGAACCCTATCCCCATCCCCCTTTTCTGATGAGGGGTCTAGGCCCGAAACGTCAGCTTTTGTGCTCCTGAGATGCTGCTTGGCCTGCTGTGTTCATCCAGCTCCACACTTTGTTATCTAACATTCTGGATGGCTCATTTTATAAACATTTCAATGCAGTTAACTAATTAGTTCATCTGTTCACTGTTATATGTTACTTTTAACTACAAGATGTTGAGGATCCTGTTAATAGAATTAGATACCAGCATCTATGCTCTGCCCTTTCATGAGTGGGTACATTTTCTCCCTATTTATTCTGTTCAAACCTCTCACGATTCTGATTATTTCAATCAGATCTCTTATCACCCATCTCTTCTCCAGGAAGATGGGTTTG
Organism: Stegostoma tigrinum; assembly: GCF_030684315.1. Lineage (NCBI taxonomy): Eukaryota > Metazoa > Chordata > Chondrichthyes > Orectolobiformes > Stegostomatidae > Stegostoma > Stegostoma tigrinum. The sequence goes on from NC_081356.1 coordinate 76,331,334, forward strand.
CCCAAATGATTTCATAACTACAATGCCTCATTCTTGCAAACATCTTCTGCACTACCTTCAATGCTTCACATCCTTCCCAAATGTGAGGTACCCAGAACTAGATACAATACTGCTTCTGAGGCTGAATTAGTGTCTTATAAGTTCATCATATCATCTTTGCTGTTCTATTCCAAGGCATTATTAATAAAGCCCAGGATATACCATATGTTTCATTAACTGTACTCTCAACCATGAACAACTTATGCGCATATATCTGGGTCCCATAAATTTTACAATGTCTTTAGAGTGTAATCCTTTATTTTATATTGTCTCTCTGTTTTCTTCTCAATGTTGAAGCTTGGTTACAGGACATCAGGTGCACAGTATGCAGGTTCTTCACCTCAAGAAAGGTATAATTGCCAAAAAGAAAGTGCAATGAAGATTCACTAGACTTGTTCCCAGGATGGAATAAGCTATGTCAAGACAAGCTATATAAAACCTCCTCAAATTAACAATTTTAAGTTCCTCCTCATACCCCATGGCCTCAGTAGCATCTTCTCCCTTAAAAATGACTGACTCAGCCAGTTGAATTTACAGTGAACGAGAGTCAACAAACTGTCTTTATTTTTACCTTCAGCCAACCAGCTAATTGTTGGTAAGACCCGAACATCAAGATTGACTAAGTCTTGTTCCAGCCAGTTGACTACCAATTGACAAGGCAAAAAGGCAAAAATCTACCCAATAATTATTCCCCTTGATTTCACTTTCAAAAAGATTGCATTTGAGCTGACTTGTACTTCCTGCTCTTTCTTTAGTTTTGTTAAGGAGTCCCAATCCAAAGGTTACATGTTCGAACACCCATAGTTTAAAATGGGTCTTATCCACTATATTCTTTAATGTGCTAAATGTGAGAACACATTGCTTTAAACTCAAGGTAGCCAAAAGTTATTCATGATCAAATGCAGGCTACAGAACTCAAGATGCCATGAAAGAAGTTTTTGTAGAGTCTTCCCCACACCGCCCCCCGCCCCCCCCCATTGAGGTATTGTTCATTCATTAATTGCTAAGCGAAATACATGAGATTTAAAAAGGGACTTTTAGCTTCAACTTTTACAAAGATAGTGATTTGTGTAATCACTTTGAGTTATTTGAAATATATCACAATGAAAAAGATCAAGTCAGCATTTAAGAGCTTCACAATCTGGTCAGTTGAAAGCAGTTAATTATCTGAGCACCATATGGACAAAAAGAAATAGGAACAGAATTAGGCCACTTGTCTCCTCCAGCCTGCTGCTCCAACACTCAAAAGGATCATCAATGATCTGACACTCCTCATATTCAATTTCCTGCCTTTTATCTATAACCTCTAATTCCCCTATCTGTCTCTGACTTATCCACTTGCAAGAATCCTACTCCCACAGCTCTCTGTGGCAAGCAGTTCCAAACTCTCAGAGAAGAAATTCCTCCTCAACTCAATCTTAAATTGATGCCCCCTTATATAATATCTTCCCTTAAATAAGGAGACCAAATCTGCTCACAGTTCTCCAGACTTGGTTGTTTTATCACCTTGCACAGTAGCAGTAAGACTTCTTACTCTTACACTCCAACTCCCTTGAAATAAGGGCCAACATCTCATTAGCCTTGCTGACTACCCACAGCACCTGTGAGCTAGCTTTGCATTTTGTTCATGACTACTCCAAAATCCCTTTGTGTTGCCTTTCTCAATTTAAATGATACTGTTTCTTTGTTCTGCTTTCCAAAATGAACAACTTTACATTTTCCTACATTATAGTCTAATTGCCAAAATTTTGCCTGCTTCCTGAACCAAACTGTTTGCATCCCTCTCACAACTTACCTTTCCGTATGCTTTTGTATCAGCTGAAAATCTGGCTACTTCCTCTCTGTAAGTCATTCGTGTATTTTGTAATCAATTGCAGTCTTAGCACTGGTCACAGGTAGCCAATCTGAAAAAGAACTCATAATCCCTGCGCATTGGTTCCTGCCCATTAGCCAATTCTCAATCCATACCAATAAAATACCTCCAACACCATGAACTCATCTTATGACTACACTTTTTTGTGAGGCACCTTATTGAATGCCTTCTGAAAGACCAAATATAACACATCTACTGATTCCCCCTCTTTCCATTTTGGTCACGGCTTCCTTGAAAAACTGTAGTAACTAGTTAGACATCATTTCCCTTTTGTGAAACCATGCTGAATCTTTTTGATTAGATTCTGATCTTCTAAATATTCTGCTATTACTTCGTTAATCATTGATTTCAATGTTTTTTCCAACAAAAGATGTTAGGCTAATTAACCTAAAGTTACCTGCTTTTGGCCTACCTTCCTTTTTGAATACAGTGGTTACATTGGTAGCTTTCCAAACACTGATACTTCTCCAGAATCCAAAGGCTTTTTGGTAAATTACAACCAATGTGTCCATTATGTCTGTAGCTGCTAAATTAAGGATGAAAGGATGCAACTCACCAGGGCCAGTGGACTTATCTGTCTTTACCCCCACTAGTTTGTCTAATACTACTTTTCTCGTGATAGTGCTTAATTTCTCTCCCATTTTCTTTAGTATTAATGGGTTGTTTAGAGGATCTTCCACTGTAAAGATTGATGCAAAGTAACTGTTTGCCTCCTCCACCATTTCTCTGTTCCCCAAAATTATTTTCCCATATTTATTTTCTAAGGGACCTATGTGAGTTTAAAAACCCTATGAAATGAATAACTTATATTTATAACTTTCTCTTAAACACTTTCAAGTGGAGGCACATTTTTCTGTGGCCCTCTACTCCCCTCAATATTTTCCCTTCCACTCCTAAAGGGAAAAGATTCAAATTGAGGCACCATCTATAAAGTTCTGTTTACATGCATCTTGCAGCCTCACTCAATGACTGCAGAAGCATATGTTCAACAAAAATATGAAGTAAGCTAAACTGGAGGGGGCTATTTGACTGATTTCTCCCTCTCTAACCCAAGAAAACTAAAAACTTTGTTGCATATGAATTGACAACCTGAATGAGAACATCTGGTTCAGTACAAACCTGCTGTGGAAGTTGTGGACTGTAACTTTAAGGACTTAGTGTCTTCACTATATCCACTAACACCATTTTAGGCAGCTTCATCAGAAAATCTTGTTATTCAATATTCCCTGGCCTCCACACTGTCATAAGCTTTCTCCTTAATTCTTCCTGCTTCATCCCATCTTCCATTGGATTAAAAACTCCTGCATTTCTATTTTCCTTCAGTTCTGATGAATTGACATAAAAAAGTTAACTCTGTTTCACTGCTATTTGACAGATTGAGTTTATCCAGCATTTTTACTTTCATACTTAGATTTAGTTTCTTTAAAGTTTCAATGTTTTATAGGTTGATGTACAAATACAGATACTTCCGGGGAAGAAAGGGGGAATTTGGAATGGCGTGTCTGTGGCAGTGTGTCATCTTCTATTTGCATCAGCATTCACTCCCATAAATTTTAAAACTATATCTCTTCTTTACATTTTGAAACTTTTATTTGAGCAATATCAGATAGTGCCTTTAAGACCCGCTGGTTCAGAAATACTTGTGGGAGCTTGAGCAATGTAAGTTCTGACTAGTCAAACCAAAAATGCTGTAAATTTGGCAAACCAAAAATTGTAAGTGGAACATGACGGTGCACTCATCTAAGGTCCACACCAGAGCTGCTCAAAGAAGTAACACAATCAATAGAAATTGATACAAAGCTGAATGTAGATCCAATGTGCTGGACTGGAAGTGGAGATCTATAACATTTGCCATCTGGAGGCTCCCTATAAAAATACTACAACTGAAGTTTTGTCTTCTACATGCATGGAAATTAAACAGTACACACAGCATCTCTGATATTCTGTTGATACTACATGAACCATAATAACCAAACTGTACTGAAGATCCCAGGCTCAATTCCTAGACTGGGGTTTGTGCATCAAGCAGCATAAGCAACAAATGATGGGCAATGCTAGCTAATTCTAACAGATCAGATCTAAGCTCTGCAGTCCTACCACACCTAGTTATGAATATTGCCTGACAATTGATAACTTATTGGAGGAGGTGGTTTCACAAGTATCCCCATCCTCAATAGTGGGGGAGTCCAGAACATCAGTGCTAAAGATAACGCTGAACTATTTGCAACGATCTTCAGCCAGAAGTGCCGGGTAGATAATCCAACTCAGTCTCCTCCAGAGATTTGTAGAATCATAGATGCCAATCTTCAATTTGAATTACTGGACATGATATCAAGGAACAGTTGGAGACACTAGATACAGAGGCTATGGGCCCTGACAATGTTCTGGCAATAACGCTGCAGACTTGTACTCCAGAACTTGCAATGCTTCTAGTCAAATTGTTCTATTACAGTTATGACTCTGGTATCTCTGTGAAACATGGCCCATGTATTTCCTGCACACAAAAAGAAAGACAAATCCAACTTGGCCGACTACTGCTGCATTTGTGCATTCTCAATTATCAGTAGTAAAGTGATGGAAGTTGTCATTAATAGCGCTATCAAGCTGTACTTGCTCCGCAATAACCTACTCACTGATGTTCCACCAGGGTAACTCAGCTCCTGACCTCATTACAGCCTTGATTCAAATATGGTCAAAAAGGAGACGTCAACTTTGTCCTTCTCCAATGCCAGACCTATTGAATTTCTCCTGCATTCTGTGTTTGTTTCAGATTTCCAGAATCCACAATATTTTACTTTTATGTAAACAGTTCTTCCAAATATAAATGTATTTCAGACGCAGAAAGTAAACATGAGGAAAGGATACACTACACAGACGGACCATCCAAATCTCAACTGGTTGCAGTTTCCTGTCCAATTTGCAGGTGAATATTTTAGCTCAGATCAGCATTAGCAATCACTTATGTAGCCAATGTGATTCTATCAAACACAAGAGATGTTAAACAGTGTCATCTTTACCTTGAAGGATAAATAGTGGATGTCAACAAGAGGGACACCTTTCATCTGTCAGGCTCATTGTCCAGTATGACTGGGCAGGGAAGGCTGGCAGCGCCAATGTGAGCTGCATCACGCTGCATCAATGCGGTGGAAGAAAATGTAAATGACCTCATAAAGGATAGCTACGGTAAGCATCATAACATTTTTCTCTCTCTCATTACTATCTTCTCACAGCTTGTGTGGGTCTTTGCTGCTTTCATTGCTGTTGCTTCTCGTTTTAGAATGAGTAAGCTCACCTTAATGCTCATGGAAACTATTGTAGCCCTCCACAATAGACTCTGAAGAACCACTTAATAGCCAACAGTAGTTTGAACTAAATGTACTAGATCTGACAGAAATGGCTAACCAGAGGCTTACCTTAATAAAAGTTACAGGAGCTAGAAACGCCCAATGTGTAAACTATTTATTGGCTATTTTCACATAATTTGCAGGGTAAGTTATAACATACAACCAGAGAATCACAGCAAAATCAAAACAGAGAAAGGCCATTCAGCCTATTGTGTCTGCACCAGCTGAATAAAATAGCTACCTATTCTAATCCCATTTACCAGATATGATTCACAGCCTTCAGGTTATAATGCTTCAGGTCCAGATCCAGGTTTCTTTAAAATGCATTGAGTGTTTTTACCACCAACTCAACAATGAATTCCAGACAATCAACACCTTGTGGGCAAAAAGGATGTTTCTCATAATAATAAAATGTGAGGCTGGATGAACACAGCAGGCCAAGCAGCATCTCAGGAGCACAAAAGCTGACGTTTCGGGCCTAGACCCTTCATCAGAGAGGGGGATGGGGGGAGGGAACTGGAATAAATAGGGAGAGAGGGGGAGGCGGACCGAAGATGGAGAGTAAAGAAGATAGGTGGAGAGGGTGTAGGTGGGGAGGTAGGGAGGGGATAGGTCAGTCCAGGGAAGACGGACAGGTCAAGGAGGTGGGATGAGGTTAGTAGGTAGCTGGGGGTGCGGCTTGGGGTGGGAGGAAGGGATGGGTGAGAGGAAGAACCGGTTAGGGAGGCAGAGACAGGTTGGACTGGTTTTGGGATGCAGTGGGTGGGGGGGAAGAGCTGGGCTGGTTGTGTGGTGCAGTGGGGGGAGGGGATGCACTGGGCTGGTTTAGGGATGCAGTAGGGGAAGGGGAGATTTTGAAACTGGTGAAGTCCACATTGATACCATATGGCTGCAGGGTTCCCAGGCGGAATATGAGTTGCTATTCCGCCTGGGAACCCTGCAGCCATATGGTATCAATGTGGACTTCACCAGTTTCAAAATCTCCCCTTCCCCTACTGCATCCCTAAACCAGCCCAGTGCATCCCCTCCCCCCACTGCACCACACAACCAGCCCAGCTCTTCCCCCCCACCCACTGCATCCCAAAACCAGTCCAACCTGTCTCTGCCTCCCTAACCGGTTCTTCCTCTCACCCATCCCTTCCTCCCACCCCAAGCCGCACCCCCAGCTACCTACTAACCTCATCCCACCTCCTTGACCTGTCCGTCTTCCCTGGACTGACCTATCCCCTCCCTACCTCCCCACCTACACCCTCTCCACCTATCTTCTTTACTCTCCATCTTCGGTCCGCCTCCCCCTCTCTCCCTATTTATTCCAGTTCCCTCCCCCCATCCCCCTCTCTGATGAAGGGTCTAGGCCCGAAACGTCAGCTTTTGTGCTCCTGAGATGCTGCTTGGCCTGCTGTGTTCATCCAGCCTCACATTTTATTATCTTGGAATCTCCAGCATCTGCAGTTCCCATTATCAAGGATGTTTCTCATGTCTCTTTTAATCTTTCAAATAATCATCTTAAACTCTGCCCCTCGGAGGAATTTGACCTCTCCCCAAGGGAAACAAGCCTTCCCTGTCCACTTTATCCAAGTCCTCATTATTTTATTCACCTCAGAAATGTCACCCCTCTGCCCCCTCTATTTGAAGGAAAATGCCTCTAACCAATCCAATCTTTCCTAATGGCTGAAATTTTCTAGCCCAAGATTTTTGTAAATTTCCTCTGCTCTCTCTCTCAGCAATTAAATCTTTCTTATAACATCCTGATCAAAATGACAGTGATATTCCAGGCATCAATTTTAGCAAACAGCTCTTCTTCAGGTGTAAGATTCATTATCACATTCACTGGCATGTAATGTCACACTCACAAATTCAGGTTGGACTACCCATTTTGGGTCTTGAAGATGTGCAAACTATACCCGAGTTTTTCGCATCCTCATGAATAAGCACAGAAAGCAAACCAAATGTGGATGTCGTCAGAGTCATTCTGACACTGCTCTCTCCTTAATCCATGCAGGCTTGCTTGCAGCATTTCATACCGGCACAAAGTACCTGTTGATTTGATTTGATCCCCCATTTAACTGTTATGAGAACCAGCAGTAGTCTTTCAACTTTATGTCATACAAGGCCTCAGACAGTGATGTCAGTAGGCCAGCTTATAAATGGGAACAAGACAGACCATTTATATCCCATGCAATTACATTCTTAGGCATTTAGCCTGCATGAAATTATAAAATTTGAAGTGAAGTTCCAAGTAATTGTGTTGCTGTCTTTCACAAAGAGGAATCAAGCTTACTACTTATATATTAAACTTTTTTAAAAACTGTCATAGTTGAAAGCTAGCTATTAGCTAGCATCATAAATCCAAGGTAGAAATTGAATTGTGCATGTATACAATAATTATAATTGACAGTCCTTCACAATTGTACAAATTGCACCCGACAGGCCATTGAATTACTTTCCACAGGACCATGGCACTCTTTTCAATTATTGTCAATACTTTGAAGAAGAGTATGAAAGAGCATATTGTTTGCTTAAAGCTGTATTAAACAAATACAAAACTTCACCCTGTTAGGGTGCAAAATGCTATTATACCATCAAAGTACAATGTAGCATTGAAGGAAAGAGAGTATAAGTAGGCAGAGTTGAGAACTTGAAGTCTTTTTATTCCGCACAATCATTATTAGGATTTTGTCTTCTGGCCAATGCAAAATAGATCATAAGACAATGCTTAAAAACAAATAATTATGCAATCTTGGACACAAGCATAACTGAATAAACATTACAGTAAAGTTTAAAATAATACATAAAAATGGCATATTCAAAACATATTCAGCATTGAGCAATAAACAGGGATAGTAAATAAAAATTAAACATGGTAGATTCTAACATTTTCAAAAATTGGTGCCTGGGCTTGTCTGCGGTTCGGCAGTTTTATTATTAAAGAGCAGACAAAACGGGCTTTGATATTTTGTCACCTATGTAAGAAATACTAGTTCCAGAATAATGGATTAATTTTCAAATATGTTGGTTGATAGGAAAGGGGAGTGATGGATGAGGGTCAATAAGTCAAGCGTCTGAGTAGTTACACAAGACCAGGTGCAGGGTTGGATGTTAAGAAGGAACAATAGTAAAATTAGAAGGTTCACCAAAGCTAAATTACACAGGCAGCAAATTTAAGAGCTTGGGTGTCAGAGATTCACTTGCTGAGACTCAGAGCACTAATCACCACAGTGAATGTGCTAGTATTCTGAAAAGTCTTACCTGAAATGGTATTCATTTTACTTTTGACAGCTAGGAATCACTCTTTGACCTCTCTGTTTTGTCAGGACACTGCTTGTTTACGTTCTGTCTGTGCAATCTGAAGCTCTTTCTTGGCTTAAAAGTAAAATTGCATTCTGTTGAACAGCTACGTCAAGTTTTCCTTGCTTTGTCCAAATACGACTATATATAGTTTTAGATGGCTGAATTCACCATTTATATTGAATACAGTTAACTGCAGTTCAAAAAAAATCCTTTCATGGTGTTAATATGCTGGCCAGGATTTTAGTAAATCCCACTGGAAATCCTTTGAGTCCAGCTTCATTTAATAAATTTGGGTGGGTCTCACCTGCATCAAGGAGTCCAACGTGGAGGAAGATGGTTACTGCAGACGTTGGCATCTGCATTTGGGGTTGACTGCTTCTTAGGAAGCTCAAAGTGAATGTTCTGCTACTTTCAATTGAGATTGTTGGAGATGGGGTATGAGAATGAGTGGATTTAACTTCTGTCAATGGCAATTAAGCTGAATGAGTGCAGATGTTAATCCCTCCCCCCATCATGAGGAAAGGGAGCCAAGCTTCAGAAAATCACTATATTTTAAAGCAAATAATTCTAATAAGGTTATGTAGAAACACAACAAAGGAACACAGCTTTTAAAAAATCATAAGAATGACAAGTAAAACATTTACAGAAAGGAAAGTGTAAAGTAACATTAATCTAGAGTATCTACTTTTATTATCTACACCACAATCAATAAGTGTCTTCTTCAATTCATTGAACACTGCAGCACTCACTTTAAATAAGTTGTATGTCATATGTAAGGAAATCTGCACATTGTCTCTACTAATTTATCCATTCACTAAAGTGTTGATTTATGCCTTTGCTTTGGAAGTGTATCAGTAAACACATTCAAATTGTTCTCTTTTTCTCACTTCCTCCTTTTTTATGGCTTAACTCAATAGTATCATTCTAATCATTCACAGCATAATTATATTGTGCAATGTAGTAACGGAGAAGTGTACACTTACCCACCTTTGTGTGAGTTTCATTGTTTGTTTTGTTGAACATGCTTTGTGTGGGTGTGGTCAAGTTAAATGGTACCCAGTAATAAAGGGAAAAAGACCCTTAAGGCTTTCCTTTTGATCTTAACTGCTACTGACCCAAATCTTTCTATTGATCGTTTAATTCAGCAGCCCAAAAGGTATAAAACATTTGAGGAGGGAAAAAGAAGAGGTTTAGTTAATTTAACAAGCCTGCATTAAGAACTTTGTCGTCAGTAATTTTCTATGCCTATACATGGCACTGTTTCTATAGATACATTTGGTATCAACTTACTTTAATAGTCAGTGCTCAGAAGATCAAGAGATCGGAAAACTATTCTATCTATTCTAGCTTATTCATATAGATAAAAAAAGGCACACTTACTTAGGTGGGTAGTAAAGACTCATAACAGTATTTAAAGAGAGCAAAGAATTCCATTAATGTACAGAGCAAGCACTCTTCCTCAACCAATACAACCAAAATCAGATTAGAACTTGTTTTATTCATTCTCAACATGAAGGTATTGCTGGCTCAGCCAGCATTTATTGCCCATCCCTAATTGCTCAGAGGGCAGTTAAGAATCAACCACATCGCTGTGGCTCTTGAGTCACATGTAGGCCAGACCAGGTAAAGAGAGCATCTCCCATCAATACAGAAAAACACAGTGTTTAAGTTACAATACTCCAGAGCCTTTATTAATTACAGAAATCATACAGAAATAATGAAGACAAAGTCCATTCTTGTTCAATTCACATTCCATTGGTTGCCAAAGTTGAGGAAAAGACAGGAACCAGATGTTCCACCACTGCAAAAAGTCAATATTGAAACTACAGAATCCTGGGCCTTTAGAATCACTGGCCGAACCACCATGCCATCAAAGATGCCACAGAAGCCATTTCAAGAACCCACTTCATCGTTGAAACCAATGCTAAATTGAACTGGCATCTAATGGTTACCTGTGAAGCATCGCCTTGTGCAAAGTGTTCTCATACTTGTTTCCATAAAAACAATTGATGCACCTCCATAAAGAAGAAAAGACTTGCATTTAAAAAGTCGTTCTCAGGATATCACAAACCAGCTTTACAGCTGGAGATATTTCTGAAATACTGCCATTGATATAATGTCGAAAACAAAGCCAATTTGTGCATAGCGAGTTTCCAATTATGTAAAAACTTTTTTTTATTTTCTTGTATTTTTAATTATGGACTGAAATGGGAAAAGAATTGTTTAAAAACAAAGGATTATGGAAAAGGTTATTGCATTTTTAAAATCAACAAATCTGTCTTATATTGCAAGTGCTGTTTATACAGCTGTTGGTTCAAGCAATGGGAGAAGGTGCGGGCTGGTGGGTGCAGGCAAGGTGTGAGGTGAAAGGCAGACGGTTTAGAGGAGATTTGAGACAGAAAAATCATCAAGAGGGTGGTGGGAATCTGGAATGCTTGACTTGGAAGGGCAGGGAGAGGCAGGAAACCTCACAGCCTTCAAAAAGTATATGGATCAACACTTGAAATGTCATAACATTCTAGGCTATAGGCCAAGTGCTAGGAAGTGAGATTAGCATAGTTAACGTAGGCAGACTCGCTGGGCTGAAGGATCTCTTTGATGCTGTATAATTCCATGAATCGAGTTGTAGATAGCTGGAGCCAAAGGACGTGTACAAATGGAGATTTGGTCAGTAACAAGTTGCTGATTGGTAACCATTACCAATGATGAAGACTTCCTGTTTGCTAACAATTTTGTGATTGGTTCCCAAGTAGCTGAACAGCTTGTGGGTGTAAAACTTTGGGCAGAAGCCTTCAGGCCTCAGACAAGGCAGGAGCTGTCTTTTCTCTCTGCAGTAAAAAGCACATCAAGCCTGAAGAAAGCCAGTTTATTTTAACTCAACAGGTGTTGTAAGCTGTGGCTTGTAATCAATAAGTCAGAGAATTCATGAGTGTGAATCGGTCATCCTGTGTCACCTGCAAACAATTGAAAGTATCTGGAGAAGAGAGATCAAAGAACAGCAGGATCTGACAACCAAAAGGAAGATCACAGTGAGCCTTAGAGTCAGGACCAATGAACTGCCTTCCCAGGCTTTCCATTACACATGACACCCTTTTTCTTGTGTCTATCTATACAAAGTCATAGAGGTATCCAGCACTGAAACAGACCCTTTGATCCAACTTGTTCATGTCGATCAGATATCCTGAATAAATGTCCCATTTGCCGGCATTGTGCATCCGTCTACAAGCATGTCCACAGCCATTTTAAGAGACACATTAATTTTAATCAGTAAAGTTATATGTCAACAGTTTAAATTTATTTACTTGTAGGTAGCTTCTGTTTATGTGTAAAAAAATAGTAATTCTTATTAAGTACAGGTATCAGATCTAAAGGAGAAATAAATTGGGGAATTTTGCATATCGTAGAATCAAGTAGTTCAGAAAACGCCCTTCAGACTATCAAGCTTGTTCTACCAAAAGTGCACTGCAACCTGCTCTACTTCCAATTTCTCACACAGGGGCCATACCTTTCCATGTTTTGACACTTTAAGTGCTTATCCAAGTACTTTTTATATGTTGTGAGGTTTCCCAAATTAACTAATCTCCCAAGCAGTGCATGCCATATCCTCGCAACACTCTGGGTGGAAATGCTTCTCTCAAGTCCCCTCTACATCTCCTGCCTTCCAATTTAAGTTTGTGTCCCCTTAAAACTTGCAAACTTTTATATCTCCTGTAAGTTTTTGTGAAGGCTTCTTTTGTTAATTCATAGGATGTTGTATCGCTGGCTGGGCCAGCATGTATTGCCTGTCCCTAGTTGCCCTTGAGAAGGTGAAGGCAAGCTGCCTTCTTGAATCACTACAGTCCATGTGCTGTAGATAGACTGACGTTGCCGCTAAAGAAGGAATTCCAAGATTTTGATCCAGCAACAGTGAAGGAATGACAATATATTTCTGAACCATGATGATAAGTGGATTGAATCAAGTTGGCCGAAGACTGGCCTCTGTGATGCTGGGGTTCTCTGGAGGAGACCGAGACAGATCATCCACTGGGTATTTCTGGCTGAAAATTGCTGCGAATGCTTCAGCCTTATCTTTTGCACTGGTGCACTAGACTCTCCCATAATTGAAGATGGGGATTTTAGGGGACCTTCCTCCTCCAGTCAGTTGTTTAAACATCCACTTCCATTCTAGATGTGGATGACTGGATATGGCAGTTGAGATTTGATCTGTTGTTTGTGGGAGCACTCATCTGTGTCTATCACTTGATGCTTATATTGTTTGTAACGCAAGTGGTCCTGTTTAGTAGCTTCAACAGACTGACACCTCATTTTTATGTATGCCTGGGGCTGCTCCTGGCTGCTCCTTGGGCGACATGGTGGCTCAGTGGTTAGCACTGCAGCCTCACAGCGCCAGGGACCCAGGTCGATTCCAGTCTCGGATAACTGTCTGTGTGGAGTTTGCACCTTCTCCCTGTGTCTGCGTGGGTTTCCTCCAGGTGCTCCAGTTTCCTCCCACAGTCCAAAGATGTGCAGACTAGGTGGATTGGCCATGCTAAATTACCCATAGTGTTCAGGGATGTGTGGGTTATAGGGGGGTGGGTCTGGGTGGGATGCTTCAAAGGGCAGTGTGGATTTGTTGGGCCAAAGGGCCTGTTTCCACACTGTAGGGAATCTGATCTAAGCTAAAAAGAAATACTCTCCTGCACTCTCCATTGAACCAGGGTTGATCCCCAGCTTGATGGTGATGGCAGAGTGGGGTACATACCAGGCCATGTGATTGCAAATTGTGGTCAGTTCTGCTGCTGCTAGATGGCACACACTGTCTCATGGACGCCCAGTCTTGAATTGTTAGATCACTCAGTATGATGGGAGGATATCCTTATGAGGACTTACCATATAGCAAGCAGTTGCGCCGATAATGTCATGGACAAGTGAATTTATGCTAGGCAGGTTAGTGAGGATAAGGTCAAGCACAGAGGCATAAAAACCACAGAAAATAGAAGCAGGAGTAGCCCTTTGTGTCTGCTCAGCCATTCATTGGGAGTATCTGATTTGGTACCCTGTACGCCTTTCTCCCCATCTCTTCAAATCAAGAATTATATACAATTCAAGTTAACTCCTATAGATGAAATTTGTTTTTACCTCTTGTCCTATGCAAGAAGTTGGAATGCCAACTTAGTGCATTATCTGCTGATGAAACATATTCCTTCTAAAATACACTTAAGTGCCAGTATAGATTATGTACTCAAACCTCAAGAGTATGGCTTCAAACAAAGATTTTGTGATTTCTGTGACACCAGTGTCACTATTGAGCCAAAGCTGACATGCATAAAATGCAACATCAAATTGTATTTATGTGGTGCCATTAACACAACCCGAGGCACTTTACAAAAGTGTTATAAAGAAACATTTGACACTGTGCCACAACATAAAATATTAATTTGGTTGGCCGAGATCTTGATCAGAAAGGGTAGGAACTTCTTAATTGGAGGAATGAAAGGCCAAGAGGTTTCTTGAGGGAAAGCCAGAGCTTAGGCTTTTTTTTGATAGATAGATGTATGACAGCCAACGGTGTAATGATTGAAATCAGGAGAGTGAAAGAGTCCAAAACTGGATAAGCAATATTTCAGAGTGTTGTGATTTGGAGAAATTGGAAATATAGATCAGGAATGAGGCTGTAGAGGAATTTGGAAAAGGTATATATGTTAAATTCAGGGCATGCTTAACTAGTGGCGAATTTACATAAGCAAGCACAGGGGTGAATATGAATGGGACTTGCTGCAAATACAGTCAACGTGGATGAGTTGGACCAAAAATGGTCAGTGTTCATTCTGTATGACTCTACGGACACCAATATTGCAAGTGATATGACTGATGACTCAGATATGTACTCAAAAGATCAAGGCTGGATTCAATATTAACCAAGGTTATGAACAGTATGTTTCAGTCTCAGACAGTTGTCAAGAAGAGGAACAGATGAAATGGTAGCTAGACAATAGAAATGGAGCAGGAATTTAACACAATGGAGATAATGGGAACTGCAGATGCTGGAGAATTCCAAGATAATAAAATGTGAGGCTGGATGAACACAGCAGGCCAAGCAGCATGCTCCTGAGGTGCTGCTTGGCCTGCTGTGTTCATCCAGCCTCACATTTTATTATCATTTAACACAATGGATATTGGTTTGCCCAATCGTGAATTGAAGAAAATGACATCTGCTCACCTTGAACACTCTTTAAGAAACAATTTGAAGGTTATTTTAGATTGGAATTTGTCAGCAATATCATAACGAACAAAAGAGTAAATAAAAACTTAGTTTATTCATTGGAGAGTAACACCTAGACATTAGCTTTCTTTATTTACATTGATAAACATAGCTCCTTTAGTCAAGGGACAAAATCATTGACTGACATTTTCAGTGGCCATTAGCAGATATGTGACACCTCAGATGTGTGATGGCACTGGATAAATGGAAATGTTTATTTCTTATTGAAGCCTTCACACACAATTTCTAACAGAGACCATGTGTGTTGAACAACTGCCAGATTGCTGCTACTGAACTTTTGGGCCAAATTCTCATCTTTTATTCAGATCCTGCAAACTACCAAAGGTGAAATCTGCTGGCGTGAAGCTATCTAAATTTCCCTGGCAGACACTCAACGACTGTTTTTTTTTGATAACAAGATGTAGAGCTGGATAAACGCAGCAGGCAAAGTAGCATCAGAGGAGCAGGAAGGCTGACGTTTCTTCAAGAAGGGTCTAGGCCCGAAACATCAGCCTTCCTGCTCCTCTGATGCTGCTTGGCCTGCTATGTTCATCCAGCTCTACACCTTGTAATCTCAGATTCTCCAGCATCTGCAGTTCCTACTATCTCTGAAACTATTCCTTTTATGTCATTATAGAACATTTCCAATTTGGATACAACTTCTAATGCATCCACACCCTTAACTGTTTCAAAATTAATAGACCTTTTATCACGCATTCTTTCTTTCCTCGTGTAACCACCCTGCTTAAAATTATTGCTCAAAATCACCTTTTTTATCAACAAGTTCAATTAAATAAAGCTATTTATTTTTGAACAATTTCCCAGTTGCTGGGGACCTCTTTACCAGTCATGTCACTACCTGACGAGTATGAGCTCAAGTATAGGAATGCTTCAGCCATTTAAGCTGCTAATGGATGTAGGACTGTGAGTAGAAATGTATTAAAGATTCTTCTGCTATTATTGAAAAATTGATTTCTACATGGCACTATTCATTTTATTAGAGGGTGGGAAGCTGTAATTCATGTGAGTGCATTTCATGGAGGCAGTTGGGCATTTAAATCAGCAGCTGCCTCCATTCAAGACTGCCTTTGGTAGCCCCGGAATGTGAAACTTTACAAGATTCCATCTTTTAAGGTGAGTACTTGAAGGCTTTCTTTGTCTTATTCATTCATGGGCTTTGCAGATTGCTGGCTCGGCCAACAATTGCTTGTTCATCTCTGATCGCCTTGGAGACGGGGGGGGGGGGGGTGAGCTTTTAAACTGCAGCAGGCATTTGGGGACAGGGACACGCATAGTGCTGCTGTTAGAAAAGGGGTGCTGAGATTTAGATACAAAAAACAAGATGCTCCAGCAAGTTGTGCATCATATGTTAGAAGCTTTATTGAATTATGTGAATGAACTGACCAGTAGAAATGACCTGACCTATGCAATTGACCTATAAATTGAGGAAAAACTTGTGGCAAGAACTTCACTGAAAGCCTTTTGAGACCACCCTTGCTTACTTTATAACACGGCCCAAATTAGGTCAACAAAGCACAGACTCTAATGCCAATCATATGTTTAACTTTCTCAGGTCACACCTGCCTCAATAAGCTCTGTTTACCCTTCCAGCCACACTGAGATGGCCCAGTGGCCTTCCGTTTAGGTCAAAGCAGCATGCCCTATTAATTTTCTAGCAGGGTTGGAGGGGGGTGTCATATTCAGTTCAAGATGAGATGGCCTGAATTGAATATGAGCCCCCAGGGTTTACAGTGAGGTCTGTCCAGGTCAGTGTCAGTATTAAATTACCTGCCCAACACATGCTCTGCAGCTTGATTTATAGCTGAATGCAGGGGCTCACATCATATGTTAGCACAAGCAACAGGAATCTATAAAGGGAAAAGGAAGCGAAACTTGTTATAAATTGTGTCCGGAAGAATTGCTCTCTTCAAATCGCATTTGAGCAGTTGTTGAATATTCTGAATGTAAGAATGATTCAAAAGGAATTTGATTTTTCCTTCAATTTTGCCTGGGTTTGAGAGACTTGAAAATGAATAAGGTTTACTGACTTATATCAGCGTTATGGATCACTAGGCACAACAAGAAAATAAAGAACTGTGATCACTTCAACCAATCAGTTTGCTCTTCATGAAGTGCTAATTGGAATTGAAATTTACAATTGCCTTAATGGACAGTACTGAATAAATCTAGAATTGTCTGTTAAATTGTCAGATGATTAGTTAATCACATTTCGTACAGTTTCTTGCTAATGAATGCAAGACATTCAGATTGGAAAACTAGTAAATGAACTGACATTTAAAACTGAAAAGATAAAGCATGTTCGAAGTTGCACAGCCAATGAAAGTCTGAGGGAGAAAAATAGGTCAGGGTTTCAGAAAATGGTATTGATCTATTTGATCTGGGGTTATGCTTTTTTCAGATACGTTTATAAATCTTGCTTTGCATTTCTAACATTTTGTTTCATTTTAGATTTAAGGAATTGTACTTTTTTCTTTATCGTTAAACAGTTTTTTAAAATTGCGTTTTCTCTTTGCTCACAGCATGTTCAGTCAAGGCAAATTACATCTTAGAATAGAATCCCTGTAGTGCAGAAGGAGACCATTCAGCCAATCAAGTCCACACTGACCCTCCGAAGATCATCCCACACAAAACCCCCTATCCACCCTATCCCTTTAACCCTGCATTTGCCATGTCTAGAGAGATAGTAGGAACTGCCGATGTTGGAGAATCTGAGATAACACAGCATGGATCTGGATGAACACAGCAGGCTAAGCAGCATTAGGGGAGCAGGAAAGTAAACGTTTCAGGTCCAGGCCATTCTTCAGAAATGGGGGAGGGGAAGGGGATTCTGAAATAAATAGGGAGAGAGGGGGAGGCGGAAAGAACACGGTTAAAGGCGAAGATAGGTGGAGAGGAGACAGACAGGTCAAAGAGGCGGGTTGGAGCCAGAAAAGGTGAGTGTAGGTGGGGAGTTAGGGAGTGGAAATGTCGGTCCAGGGAGGACGGACAGGTCAAGGAGATGAGATCAAGCTAGTACGTAGGAGATGGGGGTGGGGCTTGAGGTGGGTGGAGTAGATAGGTGGGAAGAAGGACAGGTTAAGGAGGTGGGGATGGTTTGAGATGCGGTAGGGGAAGAGGAGATTTTGAAGCTTGTGAAGATCGCATTGATGCCATTGGGCTGCAGAGTTACCAAGCAAAGTATGAGGTGCTGTTCTTGCAACCTTCGGGTGGCATCGTTGTGGCACTGTAGGAGGCTCTGAATGGAAATGTCGTCCAAGGAGTGGGAGGGGGAGTTGAAATCATTCACAACTGGGATGTGCAGTTGTTTGGTGCGAACTGAGCGTAGGTGTTCTGCAAAGCGGTCCCCAGGCCTCAGCTTGGTTTCCCTGATGTAGGGGAGGCCACAACGGGTACAGCGGATACAGTATGCCATATTAGCAGATGTGCAGGTGAACATCTGTTTGATGTAGAAGGTCTTCTTTGGGCCTGGGATGGGGGTGAGAGGGGAGGTGTAGGGGCAGGTGTAGCACTTCCTGCGGTTGCAGGAAAAAATGCCAGGGGTGGTGGGGTGTGTGGAGCAGACAAAGGAGCCACCAAGAGGATGGTCCCTCAGGGAAGCAGATAAGGGGAGGGAAAAATGTGTTTGTTGGTGGGGCCAGATTGCAGATGGCGGAAGTGTGGGAGGATGATGCTTTGGATCCGGAGGTTGGTGGGGTGGTATGTGAGAACGAGAGGTTTCTGTTTTGGTTGTTATTGCAGGGAGGGGGTGTGAAGGATAAGTTGTGGAAGTACGAGAGACACAGTCGATGACTGTTTCAACTGCTGTGGAGGGGAAGTTGAGCTCCTTGAAAAACAAGGACATCTGTGATGTCCAGGCGTGGAATGCCTCATCTCAGGAGGAGATGTGGCGGAGGCGAAGGAATTAGGAATAGGGGATAATGAAATGTGAGGCTGGATGAACACAGCAGGCCCAGCAGCATCTCAGGAGCACAAAAGCTGACGTTGCGGGGATGGCATTTTTGCAGGAAGGTGGGTGGGAGGAGGTGTAGTTGAGGTAGCTGTGCGAGTCGGTAGACTTGAAATGGAAATTGGTTTCCAAGTAGTTGCGGAGATGGAAACAGAGAGACCCAGGAAGGAGAGAGAGGTATCGGAGATGGTCCAGGTGAGCTTAAGGTTGGGGTAGAAGGTGTTATTGAAGTGGATGAGCTTCTCATGGCAGCATGAAGTGGCGCTGATACAGTCATCGATGTAATGGAGGATGAAGTGGGAGATCGGGCCAGTGTAGCTTTGGAAGAGGGATTGTTCCACATATCTTACAAAGAGGCAGGCATAGCTTGGGCCCATGCAGGTACCCATGGCCACACCCTTTGTCTGGAGGAAATGGGAGGAATTGAAGGAGAAGTTGTTAAGGGTGGGGACAGGTTCAGCTAAGCAGATGAGGATGTCAGTGG
This sequence comes from Stegostoma tigrinum, assembly GCF_030684315.1. NCBI lineage: Eukaryota > Metazoa > Chordata > Chondrichthyes > Orectolobiformes > Stegostomatidae > Stegostoma > Stegostoma tigrinum. The sequence continues at coordinate 76,350,573 of NC_081356.1, forward strand.
AAGGGGACTGTTCAGGCCTGCGGGACAGGAAGAAGCGGAGCACCTTTGAGCCATCTGTATGGGGAATGCAAGTATATAGGGACTGGATGTCCATGGTAAGGATGAGGTGTTGGGGGCCAGGGAATCAAAAGTTTAGGAGGAGGTGGAGCGCGTGGGTGATGTCACAGATGTAGATGGGGAGTTCCTGGACCAAGAGGGAGAAAATGGAGTCCAGATATGTGGATAACAAAGTGTGGAGCTGGATGAGCACAGCAGGCCAAGCAACATCTTAGGAGCACAAAAGCTGATGTTTTGGGCCTAGACCCTCTCTGACGAAGGGTCTAGGCCCAAAATGCCAGCTTTTGTGCTCCTAAGATGCTGCTTGGCCTGCTGTGTTCATCCAGCTCCAGTCTTTGTTATCTCGGATTCTCCAGCATCTGCAGTTCCCATTATCTCCGGATATGTGGAGATGAGTTCGGTGGGACAGGAGCAGGCGGATACAATGAGTCAACCAGGACTGTCAGGTTTGTGGATTTTGGGAAAGAGATAGAAACGGGCTGTGCGGGGTTAAGGAAACAATGAGGTTGGAGACTGTGAGTCAGAGGTCACCTGAAGTGATGACGTTGTCGATGGTTTGTGAGATGATGTTTTGATGGTCGGGGTGGGGTCATGATCAAGGGGGTGGTAGGAAGAGATGTTGGAGAGTTGGCGCCTGGACTCGGCGATGTAGAGGTCAGTGCATCATTCTACCACTGGGCCTCCCTTGTCCGCAGGTTTTTTGGTGAGGTTGGGATTGGAGCAGAGGGCTGCACATTCTGCGGGGAAGAGGTTGGAATGGGTGAGAGGATGAGGCGATTGATGTCTCGATGACAGTTGGAGATGAAGAGGTCGAGAGAGGATAGGAGGTCTTGGGGTGGTGTCCAGGGGGAGGGGGTGTTTTGCAGGTGGGAGAAGCGGTCAGCAGAGGGAGGGTTAGGCTCACAATTAAAGAAGTAAGCGTGGAGGCGGAGGCAGCAATAAAACTGTTCAATGTCCAGGCGTGAGTGGCATTCGTTGATGTTCTGGTGGAGGGGTACAAAGGTGAGCCCTTTACTGAGGACTGACCGTTTGTCCTCAGTGAGGGGAAGATCGGGGGGGATGGTGAAGACCAGGCAGTCCTGGATACTACTGTGTCCTCTGGAGCTGCTGGCTGTGTCGGTGATGGGCCAACGTGGAACAATCCCTCTTCCGAAGCTACACTGGCCCTAAACCCCACCTCTTCCTCCTTTTCATCGATGACTGTATCAGCGCTGCCTCGTTTTCCCACAAGGAGCTTGAACAGCTCATCCACTTCACTAACACCTTCTATCCCAACCTTAAGTTCACCTGGACCATCTCTAATACCTCTCTCTCCTTTCTGGACCTCTCTGTTTCCATCTCCGCAACCACCTGGAAACCGATATCCATTTCAAGCCCACCGACTCCCACAGCTACATCGACTACACCTCCTCTCACCCACCTTCCTGCAAAAAGGACATCCTCAATTCCATATACCTTTGCCTCCGCCACATCTGCTCCCGAGATGAGGCATTGCACACCCAGACATCCCAGATGTCCTTGTTTATCGAGGATCGCAACTTCCCCTCCACAGTGGTCAAAAACATCCTCGGCCATGTCTCTCACATTTCCCACAACTCATCCCTCACACCCCCTCCCCGCAATAACAACCAAAGCAGAATCCCCTTCATCATCACCTACCACCCCACCAACCTTCGGATCCAATGCATCATCCTCCGACACTTCCGCCATCTGCAATCTGACCCCACTACCAAAGACATTTTTCCCTCCCCGCCTTTATCCGCTTTCTGGAGGGATTCCTCTCTCTGTGACTCCCTTGTCCGCTCCTCACTCCCCTCCAACCCCACCACACCCGGCACCTTCCCCTACAACCGCAGGAAGTGCTCCACCTGCCCCCACACCTCCTCCCTCATCCCCATCCCAGGCCCCAAGAAGACCTTCTACATCAAACAGATGTTCGTCTGCACACCTGCTAATGTAGTATCCTGTATCTGCTGTTCCAGATGTGGCCTCCTGTACATCAGGGAAACCAAGTGGAGGCTGGGGACCGCTTTGTGGAGTACCCACGCTCAGTTCACAATCAATGACTACACCTCCCAGTCGCGAACCATTTGAACTCCCCCTTCCAATCTTCAGGCGACATGTCCATCCTAAGACTCCTGCAGTGCCACAGCGATGTCACCCAAAGCTTGCAGGAACAGCATCTCATATTTAGCTTGGTAACTCTGCAGCCCAATGGTATCAATGTGATCTTCACAAGCTTCAAAATCTCTCCACCCTCTACCGCATCCCAAAACCAGCCCAGCTCATCCTGCTTCCCTAACCCATCCTCCCACCTGAAGCCCCACCCCCATCTCCTACGTACTAGCCTCATCCTGTCTCCTTGACCTGTCCATCCTCCCTGGACTGACCTATCCCCTCTCTAACTCTCCACCTACGCTCACCTTTACTGGCTCCATCCCGGCCTCTTTGGCCTGCCTGTCTCCTCTCCACCTATTTTCTCCTTTATCCATCTTCTATCCACCTCTCCCTCTCTCCCTATTTATTTCAGAATCCCTTTCCCCTCCCCCATTTCTGAAGAAGGGTCTAGGCCAAAACATCAGCTTTCCTATTTCCCATGGTTTGCCTGCTTATCCATGGATACTCTATCATGGCCAATCCACCCAATCTTCACATCTTTGGACTGTGGGAGGAAACCAGAGGACCCATTGGAAACTCATGCACACACAGGTAGACTGTGCAAACCCGACACAGACAGTCATCCGAGGCTAGAATCAAACCTGGGTACCTGGCGCTGTGAGGCAGCAGTGATAATCACTAAGCCTCCACACTAGCCTCTGACAGCTCCTGGCCCCTGACTGCCCTGGCTCTTGGCGCAAATGTGACAAAGGACCCTCTTGACTTGGCAGACCACAGCACCTCCCGCTCCCAAGCATGGCATGGCATCCTCTCAGCCTTGGCATGGTGGTCCTCTGGCAGCACGTGATTGCTTCTCGACCTGGCATGGCCTCAGTGTGGACGCCAGTTTTGAGGGGATCCCAGAGAGATCTCCCAGCCTCATGAGCCTCAGGGTGAAGCCAGGAGTGGTCTGGAGCCAAGGTCCAGTGCATACTGAAGGCTGGGTGCCAGTGTGCATATGGGTTGGAAGGCTGTTGTCCTGACCTTTTATTTCTGCAATGCTGGACTTTTTATTTCTCTCTTTTCTAGAATCTTGTAACTGAAGAAGCTGTACCTACCTACTGTTGCTACTAAGATGGGGCTGTAAGTGGTTACTTAAAAACTTGAATTGCACTCATTTGAGTATGTGACAATAAAGCTACTTCTAATTCTAATTCTTTGTATCTTTATAGAAGGCATCAGGGCATATACTTTTCAGATGAGATAGCAGCACTTTATGAATGTATTGCTTCTCACATGCAGGGATAAGTGTCAAACTGCTTTACAATGTTGAGGAAACAGTAAATACCAATCATGGAGACTTGGAGCAAGAAAAGCTTAATATGGAAAGAAGGCTTGGTCAAAGGGAAGGATTTTGTGGACAATTATGACAGCAAAGGAAGTGTTAAGGCAAAGAGAACTAACTAAATTAATAGGGAAGGCACTGCCAAATATAGAGCTACCAGGGCATAGAACAAAGGGAACACTGAAATGAAAAAGAATGTAACATGGAGGGCACAGAGAAAGGAGGAGATCATTCAGTTGGTGAGGAACAAAGCCATGAAAAAATTTAAATGCAAGCTGTGAATTTGGGAATCTGTTTGCAGGTTCTCACTGAGCCAGCTCAGCTTCAAGAAGATGGTTGTGACAAAATGACAAGACTAAGTTGCAGTGAAGATGCAGACTTTTAGAGCCTGGGAATTATGTGATGAATAATCAATCTCCTAACTGCCCAAGAAAGACTTTTCATCATCTACAAGTCAGAAATGCAATGGAATACTTCTCCACTTTTCTGGATGAGTCTTTTCTTACTCGCAGTCCCTCTGGATTGAGGGTGAGTTTCTCACATTCCAGGAGAATTCAGAAAGGATTTATAAGGATATTAGCAGGGTTGGCGGGCTTGAACTATGGGCAGAGGCTGAATAGGCTAAGGCTAGTTTCCCTGGAGCAGGGGACACTGAGGGGTGACCATATAGAGGTTTTTAAAATCATGGTGGACATGGATGGGCTTGAATAGCCAAAGTCCTTTCCCCAGGGTGGAGGAGTCCAAAACTAGACCAGGGAAGATGGACAGGTCAAGGAGGCGGGATGAGGTAGTAGGTAGCAAATGGTGTGGCTTCCTCTACATTAGAGATTTACAGTGAGAGGGGAAGGATTTAAAAGGGACCTATGGGGCAACTCTTTCATGCAGAGGGTGGTGCACGTAATGAGCTGCCAGAGAAAGTGGTGGAGGCTGGTACAATAACAACATTTAAAAGGCATCTGAATGGAGTTATGAAAAGGAAGGGTTTAGAGTGATATGGGCCAAATGCTGGAAAATGGGACTTATTTTAGGATTATTTTAAATAATACTAGTTATTTTAGGATATCTGGTTTGCATGGCTGAGTTGGACCAAAGGGTCTGTTTCCATGCTGCACAACTCTATGACTCTATGACTCGGTTGTGGGCTCTGAGGTGACTAAATAGTCCAATGCTGAGTCTGCAACGTGTGTTAACAGAAGGGGCAAGTATTTCCTGCAGCAGGTGGATGAATACTCCGGTTGAATTCAGCTCCAATAATACTATAAACAAACCACCATCCAAGATAAAGCAGCTTATTTGAACAGCACCTGTCCAACACAATAAATATTCACTCCCACTACTACCAGTTAACAGGTCCACGACAGAAATTCTAAATCACAGAAGTGATATGGTGCAAGTCATTCAGCCTTCTATATGCACATTGGCTTGTTAAATGAGCACTATTATCTAATGCCAATCTCCCGCTTTTCCCCAATATTGATCTCATTATTTTTAACTAAATCATCATCCATTGCCTCTTAACTGCCTTAACTGAACCTAACCTCATGGCACTTCTGTGCTTGGATTCCATACTCTAACTGGTTGAGTTGAATGATAAAGATTTTTCTCCCATCACCCTTGCCTCTTTTGCTGATCTCTTTAAAACCATGGTCGCTTATCCTTGTCCCTTTATTCAACAAGAGTCCTTTCATTAAAGTTGACAAAACCTGTGACATCTACAATCCAGAAGGACAAGGGCAGTAGGCACATGGGAGCACTGCCACCTCCACGTTTAACAGTGACCTAACTCAAAATGCCGGATTGGGCAACGACAGCTTGTGGTTGGAGTAATTCACTGCCAGCATTGAGTATAAAGGTCTATCTAATTATAGGTGATAGAGGATAGAGGTGGTCTTGATATAAAAGAGAATTGCCTCTTTTCAAGAGATAATGGGAACTGCAGATGCTGGAGAATCCAAGATAACAAAGTGTGAAGCTGGATGAACACAACAGGCCAAGCAGCATCTGAGGAGCACAAAAGCTGACGTTTTGGGCCTTGACCCTTCATCAGAGAGGGGGATGGGGAGAGGATTCTGGAATAAATAGGGAGAGAGGGGGAGGTGGACCAAAGATGGAGAGGAAAGAAGATAGGTGGAGAGGAGAGTATAGGTAGGGAGATAGGGAGGGGATAGGTCAGTCCAGGGAAGACGGACAGCTCAAGGAGGCGGGATGAGGTAGTAGGTAGTAAATGGTGTGGCTTCCTCTACATTGGGGAAACCAAGCGGAGGCTTGGGGACCGCGTTGCAGAACACCTCTGCTCGGTTCGCAATAAACAACTGCACCTTCCAGTCGCGGACCATTTTAACCCCCCCTCCCATTCCTCAGATGACATGTCCATCATGGGCCTCCTGCAGTGCCACAATGATGCTACCCGAAGGTTGCAGGAACAGCAGCTCATATTCCGCTTGGGAACCCTGCAGCCCAATGGTATCAATGTGGACTTCACAAGCTTCAAAATCTCCCCTTCCCCCACTGCATCCCAAAACCAGCCCAGTTCGACCACTGCCCCCACTGCATCACACAACCAGTCCAGCTCGTCCCCTCCCGCCACTGCATCCCAAAACCAGCCCAGCCTGTCTCTGCCTCCCTAACCTGTTCTTCCTCTCACCCATCCCTTCCTCCCACCTCAAGCCGCACCTCCATTTCCTATCTACTACATCATCCCGCCTCCTTGGCCAGTCTATTTTCCCTGGACTGACTTATACCCTCCCTACCTCCCCAACAATACTCTCCCCTCACCTATCTTATTTTCTCTCCATCTTCGGTCTGCCTCCCCCTCTCTCCCTATTTATTCCAGAACCCTCTCCCCAACCCCCTCTCTGATGAAGGGTCTACACCCGAAACGTCAGCTTTTGTGGTCCTGAGATGCTGCTTGGCCTGCTGTGTTCATCCAGCTCCACACTTTGGTATCTTGCCTCTTTTCAAGGTATAGTTTATTGCATGCCAGCATTACAAAGAACTGACAATAACTTGTTAGGCATAATTACAACTATCGCCAGCCAGAAAGGATGTGTCTGTCTCCATCGGGACCTTGGTGCTGAACTGTTACCAAAGACTGTGTAACATCAGATTGAGTGGAGCCTGATGTAACTTCAACAGAAATTATTTCAGCACCATGACCTGATGCAGAAGGAACCATGTCTGTAATTTGATACGGAGCCCACTTCCAGTTTGCTGACTCATACTGTAGTGATTTACAAGCTGCTGGTAGGGAGAGCTTTATAGCTCCCACAACATCATCAGGTGTGATGGCCTCTCCTGGCCTGCAGAAGACTGATCTATCCCCTCCCCACCTCCCCATCTATACTCTCCTCTCCACCTATCTTGTCCTCTGTCCATCTTCGGTCCGCCTCCCCCTCTATCCCTATTTATTTCAGAACCCTCTCCCCAACCCCCTCTCTGATGAAGGGTCTGAGCCTGAAATGTCAGCTTTTGTGCTCCTGAGATGTTGCTTGGCCTGCTGTGTTCATCCAGCTTCACACTTTGTTACCTTGGATTCTCCAGCATCTGTAGTTCCCATTATCTCTGATCCAATGCTGATTGTTGGGTGTAGCCCACTGTGAAGGTAAGTTGGGATCTTTTACCCCAGCTGGGAACGGGAGGGAAAAGTCTTGAGGGACTGGAGTACCAGGAGCCCACTGACATGTCTTCAAACATCTACCTGTCCCTGCTTCATTTGTGCCAGCACAGACTGATATCCATATTCAGCCTACATTTATATGGCTAGTACTAGCTAAAGCCCAGATATGACCTGCTGACAATGATAGTCTGAAATTGAAACATTTAAATAGATTTAATCTAATTATGGATCTTGAAGATATTAAGCAATGGGTTTGCGACTACACATTTCCTTTGGTAGTTTGTTCCATTGTAGAAATGTCCTTGGCAAAAAAAGGTTTGTTAATGCACTGACTTGGAAAAAACTGATCAGAGTGGGAGCAAGACGTGGCCCCCCCATGCCATGACATTGAGGAGGTCTGAGCAGACCTACTGCCAGACCTCCCCAGCTCGCTCATGAACGCGATGGGTGTGCAGGACCCATAAGACTCATCCACCTTGCTTTTATATTTGTGTGGGGCTCTTTTCTGTTTTGCCATTGCCAGAGAGCACCAAGTATTCATCATCATCATAGAATCCCTACCGCGTGGAAACAGGCCGTTCAACCCAACAAATCCAGACCGACCCCCAGAGCACCCCACCCAGATCCATCCGCCTGTAACCCACCTAATCTACACATCCCTGAACATTACAGGCAATTTAGCACTACCAATCCATATAACCTTCAAATCTTTAGACTGTGGGAGGAAACCAGAGCACCTGGGGAAACCCATGCAGACACGGGGAGAATGTACAAATTCCACACAGATTGTCATCTAAGGATGGAAATGAACCCAAGACCCTGGCTCTGTGAGGCAGCAGTGCTAACCACTAAGCCACCATGCCGCCCCCAAATGCTGGCATTTGTTTCTATCAATTTCCACCGGTTCACTCCATTTTTTGCAGATCATAGTCAGCCCATTTTTCTCCATCTTTTGCTATCTTGATTTCTATTCCAAATCTTTGATTGAGGACGTGACACTGGTGTATTTCAAACACTGATTTGCAAAGAGTTTGCAGCCAACCATTGGATCATTCCAAGTAATTTGTTTAAAACCTTGTTCTTAAGATTTAGGCATCACTGCCGAGCCAGCATTTATCTCCCAGCCCTAGTTGCACTTGATAAGGTAGTGGTGAGCTGTCTTCTTGGACCACAGGAGTCAGTGCACTATGAGTAGACACATAATGTAATTAGGGAAGAATTCCAGGACTTTAATCAGTGACAATGAAAGAATGGTGATATATTTCCATTCAGGTTTATGGGAGACTTGCAGATGGTGATTTACCCATGTATCTGTTGCCCTGGTATTGTGCAATCATCAGCAAACATCCCCACTTCTGACCCTATGGTGGAGGGAAGGTCAATAATGAAACAGCTGAAGGTGGCTGGGCCTGAAGATATTCCCCTGAAGAACTCCTACAGAGATATCCTGTAAAGAAAATGACTGAGATCCAACAACCACAACCATCATTTTTTGAGCCAACCAGCAGAGAAAGTTATCACCTGAATCCCATTGCTGGGACTCCGTGTTGCCACACTTGGTCAAATGCAGCTTTCATGTCAAGGGTAATCTCTGCCACCTCCCCTCGGAATTCAACTCTTTTGCAAACACTTGAACAAGTGTCAGGAGGCCGTGTCAGAACCCAAACTGATCATCAGTGAGTAGGTTCAAAGCAATTGCTGTTTGATACCATTTTTGATGACACCTTCCATCACTTTACTGATGATTGAGAGCAGACTGAACAATGCTAAACATTGTGCAATCATCAGCAGACTGCCCCACTTCTCACCTTGTAGAGTCATGCATCATGAAAACAGGCCATTTGGTCCCACTCATCCACACCGATCAGACATCCCAATCTGACCTAGTCCCATTTACCAGGATTTGGCCCATATCCTCTGAACCCTTCCCATTCATGTACCCATCTAACTGCCTTTTTAATTTTGTAATTGTACCAGCCTCTACCCGATTTGTCTGGCAACTGATTCCATTTACATACCATCAGCGTGAAAAACATAATCTTCAGGCCCTTAGTCTGGTAGGTAATTATGTGCTCTGGATGGGATCCTGAGCACCAGGCATGTCCTTGAATGTTTTGGGGTGTCTTGGAGTTAGTGCGTTCGGGCTTCCTCGATGTCGGGTCACGGTAGGGTCAGGTCTTGTTGCCACCCTGATCAGGCCTTCTTAATCAGGGCTCACAGGTCAGAGAATCTTCAAACCTGAAAGTAGATTTAAGAGATCCCTGTTTGTAATTCTGATAAACTTAGAATTGAGGTTTCAAAGAGTGGTATATTTATAAGATATGTAAGAATAAGGTCTGCTGCGGACAGCTTGCAAAGAGTCGCCATGGTCTGGTGCCATCTTGCCTCAAGTCTGAGTGGCCCTTGCGGAACCCGAACTGGGTGTCACTGAGCAGGTTCAGACTCATAGCACTGTTGATGTCACCTTACATCACTTTACTGGTGATCAAGAGTGGGCTGATATGGCAGTAATTGGCTGGACTGGATTTGACACGCTCTGTGTGTACAGGACACTCCTGGGTAAATTTCTACATTACTGAGTAGGCTCCAGTATTGTAGCTGGACTTGAACAGCTTGGCTAACGGTGTGGAAAGTTTTGAACATTATTGCCAGAATTGGAATTAGAATCCCTACAGTGTGGAAACAGGCCCTTCAGCCCAACAAGTCCACACTGACCTGTGGAGCATCCCACCCAGACCCATCCTCCGATAACCCACCTAATCTACACCTCACTGAACACTATGGGCAATTTAGCATGGCCAATCCACCGAATCTGCACATCTTTGGACTATGAGAGGAAACTGGACCACCCAAAGGAAACCCACACAAGACATGGGGAAAATGTGCAAGCTCCACACAGGCAGTGGCCCGAGGCTGGAATTGAACCTGGGTCCCTGGCGCTGTGAGGCAGCAGTGCTAACCACTGTGCCACTGTGCCACCCTTAATGCTGTCAGGGCCCATAGCCTTTGCAGTATCCTCTTTCCTGATATCATGTGGAGTGAATTGAATTGGCTGGAGAGCTTTGGATGTAACCTTCTGCATGTGAAATCCTGATGGAAGGCTGTTTCCCAGATGAAACCCCAAGCACAGTTGTACCCAGTTCTTCAGTTATAGAGTCATAGAGTCATACAGCACCCTTCGGCCCAACCAGTCCATGCCAACCATAGTCCCAAACTGAACTAGGCCCACCTGCCTGTGCTTGGCATATATCCCTCCAAACATTTATTATTCATGGACCTATCGAAGTGTCTTTTAAACATTATAACTGTACTCACATCTACTAGTTCCTCTGGAAGGTCATTCCACACATATACCACTCTCTGTGTAAAATATTTGCCCCTCATGTTTTTATTTGAAGTCTTTCTTTTCTCACCTTAAAAATATGACCAAAATCTTGAAATACCCCACCATAAGGAAAAAAAAACTGCCATTCACCATAGTTATACAACCCTCTCATGATTTTATAAACTTCTATAAGGTCAACCCCCAACCTCCTAAGCTTCAATGAAAGATGTCCCAAGTCCATCCAGTCTCTCCCCAAACTCAAACCTTACATTCTTGGCAACATCCTGGTAAATCTCTTCTGAACCCTCTCCAGTTTAACAATATCGTTCCTATAACACAGTGGCCACAATTGGACACAATATTGCAGAAGAGGTCCCACCAACATTCAGTACAACCTCAACATAAAATCACAACTCCTATACTCAAAGGTCTGAGCAATGAGGGCAAGCACACTAAATGCCTTCTAAACCATCTTATCTATATGTGATGCAAACTTCAAAGAATTGTGTAATTGAACCTCTAGGTCTCTCTGTTCTACAAAATTACCCAATGCCTAACTTTTATTTGTATATGTCCTGCCCTTGCTTGTTTGACCAAAGCCCAATACTTTGCATTTTTCCAAATTAAAGTTCATCTGTCGCTCATTACCCCATTGACCTAATTGATCAAGATCTGTTCGTAACCTTAGATAACCTTCTTCACTGTCCACAATATCACCAATTTTGTTTTCATCACAAACTTACGGGTTGATAATTTTAAAATCCAAGGCAGTATTTCATCTGGACAAAGAATCTTATTTGGATTTATTTCTGGCAGTAATTTGAATTCAGCCTTTTTACTGATGAGAGTCAGTACATCTGGATACGTTCTAGAATTTGATCACAAAAAAAAGCTTTCTGTTGGCCGATTATTTTGTGGGTAATGCATATGACACATCATTTTCTGGCATTGAATGTCATCTCCCATTGTTCCTCCCATTTTTGCAATTCCATAAGAACATGTTGCAGTGAATTGTTTCGATCTTGAGCTCTCCCTAATGAATAAAACACATAGTTAAGAAAAGACAGTCACATCTTTTTGTTGATTTAAATCTCTTTTTTGAATATACCAAAGATAAGTAGCCATTACAGAGACTCCAGAATGATATGTAGGAACTAATTACAGCAGGTGCTGGAATCTGTATGGAAAACAATGGATGCTGGAGAAAGCAGCAAAACTTCTTCCAGGGATGCCTAACCTGAAGACGTTACCCTCCTCCTTCCGGACCAACCTCGGGGAATCTCTCCCTACCTCCCCACCTATACTCTCCCCTCCACCTATCTTCTTTTCTCTCCATCTTCGGTCCGCCTCCCCCTCTCTCCCTATTTATTCCAGAACCCTCACCCCATCCCCCTCTCTGATGAAGGGTCTAGGCCCGAAATGTCAGCTTTTGTGCCCTGAGATGCTACTTGGCCTGCTGTGTTCCTCCAGCTTCACACTTTATTATCTTGGATTCTCCAGCATCTGCAGTTCCCATTATCTCTGATACAATTTTAACCTCACTGCGAAGCTTCTTCCAGGGATGCCTAACCTGAAGAAGTTACCCGCCTCCCTCCGGACCAACCTCAGGGAATCCCTCTCCCACTGCAACTCTCTTGTAATCTCTTCCTCTCCCTACCTCCCCACCTATACTTTCCTCTCCACCTATCTTCTTTTCTCTCCATCTTTGGTCCTCCTCCCCCTCTCTCCCTATTTATTCCAGTTCCCTCTCCCCATCCCCCTCTCTGATGAAGGGTCTAGGCCCGAAACATCAGCTTTTGTGCTCCTGAGATGCTGCTTGGGCTGTTGTGTTCATCCAGCTTCACACTTTATTATCTAAAGTTAGAAATGTTAGCTTGCGCTCTCTCTCTCTCTCCATGGATACTGTCTGTTCTGCAGAATGGTATGTTACCTCCCTAGTGTCAAGGTCAAGGATGTTTCAGAGAGGCTGAAGGGCATTCTGAAAGGGCAGGGTAAACAGCCAGTGGTCATGGTACTTATTGGCACCAACAACATAGATTTACTAAAGGGACGATGTCCTACAATACGAGTAGAGGGTGTTAAGTCTTAAGTTCAAAAGTAAGACCTCAAAAGGTAGTAATCTCAGGATGATGATCAATACCATGTGTTAATGATCACAGAAATAATAGAATATCTCAGATGAGTGACTGACAAAATGGTGTAGGAGGTTCCTGAGATCCCTGGGACATTGAGACTGATTCTGGAGCAGATGTGATCAGTAAAAAACAGGCCTTTGGGCCAGGACCAATGTCCTTGCGATGTCCTGTTTCCTACTACTGTTGGGGAAGGTATAAACTAGGATGACAGATGAATGAGAAACATCAGACCAGTTTCCATCCCATGAGTCTATTCTTCATTAGCAGCAGAGTGACACAAGGTTGTCTTGATAAGGCTATCAAACAACACGTACTGGGCATTAACCTCCTGGTGAATGCTCAGTTTGCCTTCTGCTGAGACCACATAGCCCCAGACCCTTTCTCAACTATATTTGCAAATACGGATAAGTTGCTGAACTTCAGATGTGAGGTGAAATGCCACGGCACGTCATCTTTTATCTCGTTAGCAAGTTATGGTTAATGGTAACAGTTAGTTTTAGAGCCCAAGAAGTACAGTATTTTATGTTTGCAATGTTTAAGAATCACAGAATCCTTACAGTGTGGAAGCAGGCTATTTGGCCCGTCAAGTCCACACTGACCTTCCAAAGAGTATCCGACCAAGACCCACTCACCCCTGCCCTATCCCTGTGACCCTGCATTTCCCATGGCCAATCCACCTAGCCTGCACATCCCTGGGTACAATGGGCAATTTAGCATAACCAACCCACCTAACCTGTACATCTTCGGATCATGGAAGGAAACTGGGGCATCTTCAAGAAACCTGCACAGACACAAAGAGAATGTGCAAATGTCACACCTCACCCAAAGGTGGAATCAAACCTGGACACCTGGCACTGTGAGAACTAAATTCCAGTGAGATCAGCAGGTATCAGCACTAGATTATCTATATGTGTTATATAAGATCCTGCAAGCCTACCTGTTACTGATCCACAGGCTCTTAGTTAACATATGCCATCAAGTTCCACAGTACCTGCAGCACAGGGACTGCATTGTCATTGATAACTAAAGCCAATTCTTTTCTCAACCTTGAGAGATAGTAGGAACTGCTGATGCTGGAGAATCTGATATAACAAGGTGTAGAGCTGGAGGAACAAGGCAGTCTAAGCAGCATCAGAGGAGCTTTTTGTCTTCTCTTCCCAGAAAAGGGATCATTTGTCAATCTAATGATAATAAAATGTGAGGCTGGATGAACACAGCAGGCCAAGCAGCATCTCAGGAGCACAAAAGCTGATGTTTCGGGCCTAGACCCTTCATCAGAGGGTGATACATCTGATGAAGGGTCTAGGCCCGAAACATCAGCTTTTGTGCTCCTGAGATGCTGCTTGGCCTGCTGTGTTCATCCAGCCTCACATTTTATTATCTTGGAATTCTCCAGCATCTGCAGTTCCCATTATCTCTCATTTGTCAATCTGTTGGTCACACATGCATCATGCAGCTGACTTATGGTTATCATTGATTCGGGGAAGTTCAATAAGCAAAGCTGGACCTATGCCATAAATTGATACAAGTATTTATGTTGCACCTAGAATGATATAATCGTCATTAGATTTATTCTACGGTTAATAAGACACTAATAATTACAGGAATTGAGGAGCAAATTTACGGAAGGTCATAACAGCAGAGCATGAAGTCTTTGCATTAATGATTGTTCTTCCAATATAAATTGACCTTTCTAAGACAAGGTTCAACAATGCACTTATCATAACACTTGTTCTTATAACATATGAAGAAATGTGTTTGTAATTTGAAAGTAAATGTCTGAACACTAAACTGTTTTGAATAACAGAACTATTTTCATGCCACTTCAGTTTGCTCCCTTCAGTTGAAAGTTTTACATTCTGAAACACATTTCACAACCTCCTTTCTAGTTTATCATTTTCAGTTTATAAATTGACAAAGCATAATACTGGGGCTATAATTAATTTGAAGGCTTACAAAATAAAATGAGCACATTTCTAAATTTATTCTAAACTGAAAATTTACATCTAGTGAGTGTAAAGAACTCTCTTCTTTAATTGGAAAAGTCTGTTTGAGCAAGACAAAGGGATATTGGAGACCTGCATTTTATTTAATTGTTGACGTACCACTTCGGTAGTAAGCAACAATAAAATAGACAGTTGAGAATCTTGCAATTAAGTGAATTGAATTCAAATATATGCAGCACGTAATTTGTCATTTTCAATGTATCATTTATAATTAGAGAGACTGAATAGCTAAATCAGGACAATGCTCTGAATCATTTCTGGATTCTTTAATTTTGTATCTTCCATGTTATTACTTTGCTTTCTTTTCTCCTTCATTTTCCTTTATTTTCTTCAGTGCTCCTCACATAAAAGCTACAATGCCACAGATACACTTAATTTGCATTATATTTGCATTAAAATTGTAAATGGAAGTCATCTTCTTGCTTCTGTTACTAAAATTAAGAACTGCACCCTCATACCTCCCATTCCTCCTGATTAAAGCTAGGGCTTACTCTCAGCATGCCAACAATGCGGCTCACTCTCTGGATTTAAATTGTGGCCGACCTGAAAAGTCTTAGAATTCACCTTCTGGGCTGGATAATGATCCTGGCCACCAAAGTTATGGAACAATCTGGCGAGGAACCAGGGAATTCCTTTAAAAACTAGAAAAGATGAGATCTTGGTGTACTTACAGGCCAAATAAAGCCACAAAATTCCATGGTTTTACCTAAAACAATGAACAAAGTTAGAACAGCAATACAATCTGTGATATATTGATGCATTTTATATTCTAACAACTTCTTAAAATTAATCTGTGGTCAAACACTCCACAGATTACATGAAATAGCAAATGTAGCCAAAACTGATCCCACAGACTCCTCAGCAACCCACCCTAGCTCTTAGACTTTAGTGATACTGTGAGTCTTCAAACCACTTTAAAATTTTACAATTAAATTTCTTCTTTTTCAAAGACCTAGACTTGGAGCATTCTCATAAGCCTTCCTGTAATGGATTGCCTCAGCAAGTGCTCACAAGCCTTTACTTCACCCACCTTGTGCTCCCTTGGATTTTTGAAACTGCAGAACAGCACCTGCTTGTAAGAATAACTCAAGGTTTTTTTAAAATTTCATTCATGGGATATTGCCGGCACTGGCTAGCCAGAATTTTTGTTGCTTGTTCCCAGTTGCTCTCTGGGAAGTCTGCCTTCTTGAACCACTGCAGTCCATATGCTGTGCATTGACCGATAATGCCAATAGGGAAGGAATTCCAGAATTTTGATCCAACAACAGCAAAGGAGCCGTGGTATATTTCCAAATTAGGATGGTAAGTGGCTTGGTGGGGAACTTGCAGATAATAGTGTTCCCATACATCTGTTGTCCTTGTCCTTCTAGATGGAAATGGTCATGCATTTGGAAGTGCTTCCTGAGAATCTTTGGTGAATTTCTGCAGTGCATCCTGTAGATAGTATATACTGCTGCTACTGAACGTCAGTGATGAATGGAGAGGATGTTTGTGGGTGTGGTGTCAATCAAGTAAGTTACTTTGCCCTGGATGGTGTAAAGCTTCTTGAGCGTTATTGGAGCGACACTGATCTAAGTAGTTGGAGAGTATTCCATCACATTCCTGACATGCCTTGTAGATGATGGACAGGCTTTGGGGAATCTTGAGGTGAATTACTCGCTGCAATATTCTTAGCCTCTGACTTTCTCCTGTAGCCATTGTGTTTATTTGGTGAGTCCAGTTAAGTTTCTGGTCAATGATCATCCCCACGATGTTGGTAGTTGGGTATTCAATGATGATATCACTGTTGAATGTCAAGGGATAGAAGTTAGACCCTCTGTTATTAGAGGTGATCATTGCCTGGCATTTGTGCGGCGCAAATGTTACTTACCACTTCTCGTCCCAAATCTGGATATTGTCTAGATCCTGTTACATTTCAACACGCACTGCTACAGTATCTAAGGAGTCGGGAATGGGGCTGAACATTATGCAATCATTGGCGAACATCCCCATTTCTGACCTTATGATGGAGGGAAGGTCATCAATAAAGCAGCTAAAGATGATTGGGCCTGGAACACTACCCTGAGGAACTTCTGCAAAGGTGACCCGGAGCTGAGATGATCTCCAACAACTGCAACCATCTTCCTATATACCAAGCATGGCTGCAATCAGCACAGACATTATCCTAGCTTCACCAAGATGGTACTGTACCTGTATTTCAACAAGCTTTAACTCTTCTCAGCTCCATGAAGCAAGTATCGCTTGTGGTCTTCATTCACCTTTGTTATCAATGAACTTTTCATGGTACACATCTTCTTCTAAGATTCTACAGCTCACACAGCTTTTTTTGAACTCTAACCCTAACACTCAGCTGCATCCCTTGGCTTCCCAGACAGCTCCAGAATCCTAATGGTTCAGAACCTGCTACAGCAGCCTCTTTTGGGGATGAAGCCTCTTGTCCCTGGTCCTAAGTACCTGACTGACTAACATCTCAAAATGTAGTAATTTTCTTTTCTGGCTGCCCCCATCCAATAGACTAAAATTGACTAATTGATCACCCTTGAACTGTTTGGAATAACCTACTGAAAGCTTCACAACAAGTCTACCCTTGTTCCTAGGCAGTACTGAAACAGTGAAATGTAGCAATCCTTTGGAATAAAAGCAGAAAGTGCTGGAGAAACTCAGCAGGTCTAGCAGCATCTGTGGAGAGAAAGCAGAGTCAACATTTCCAGCTCAGTAACCCTTCTTGAGAATTTGGAATCTTTTGTTCTCTGAAAGTTATAGTGCTCATAAAACGCTAGATTACATAATGAAAAATGGATAGAACAAATAAAAAATGGACTTAATCTCACATGCCAGAATAGATAAACTGGTGTCACTAACTGGGGCCTGAGCATCAGAGACTCAGTCTTCAATCTCGGCAGATGGTGAATTTGAATTCAGTAAAATAACTGGAATTAAGAATCTAATGATGGCCATGAATCCATTGTCGATTGTTGGAAAAACCCATCTGGTTCACTAATGTCCCTTAAGGAAGGCAACTGCCATCTTTACCTGGTCTGGTCTACAAGTGACTCCAGACGCACAGCAATGTGAGTGACTTTGGGCAATTAGGGATGGCAATTAATGCTGCCTAAATTAATGATGCCCTCATTATCCCATAAATGAATAAAGGAAGATGCCCATATCATTTTTAATTAGCTGTACAGCGCTAATATCAGGAACAAGCAATTTTCTTATCAACTTGCACTTCTTTCTGAAAGTATTGTTCAGATACAATGCCTTAAGCAGTCACAGCTTCGAATATCTCCCTCAAATGAGCATTAAAAATACAGTAAAATTTGGCAGACTATTCAACCACAAAAACCATTAGAACCAAATCCTGTTGTATCATAACTTCATATCAACACAGCATAATCTGCTTATTTTGCTGGACTGGAGCAGGGATTCTGTCCAATTTTCCTGCATTGAAGTCCTTAAGCCAATTGTAGGACAAGATCAGCTAAAGGCTACAATGCAACATCAGATTTGAACCTTTCTTTGGGTACAATTTAACCTCTTCCCCCAGGAGGAGTTTGGAGGCACGGGCATTTAAACAGGCAGGAGGGTGTTAGGTGGGGACCCCTCTTTTGGTCTGTGCCCTTATTGAGTCCAAAATAGGAAGTTTTAGGGATGGACTTCCTGCGCCATCATATATTGAGGTCCTTATGTGAGCAATTAATTCCTACTCAAGGCCCTCAAAACTCCACCCATCGGCAATGAACCAACAGTGGAAAAAGCATTCAGGAAAGCCAGAAAAGTAAAGTTGGTCAGGTTTGTTTGGAAGATCCAAGGAGGCATTGCTCATTCAGACTCACAGAAGCAGCTCGAGGAAACAGCATGGCAAGGGAGAGAGGGTTGCTAAATGCCATGCCAGTTTTTATTGCCAAGCTCCCAGCACTCTTGACCCACAATCCACCTTCAATTGCCTTTGCTCTGAGGTTCTTCAGTAATCCTAGGTCTTTGCGAACTGTTTCCAGTAATTGTTCTTGCTTCTCCAATTGTTGCATGTGATATGATGCCTGCTTCTGATTTGTAGACAGCTCCAGAGGCAGCACTTCCACCCCAAGGGGGTTCTTAATCCCAGGAAAGACTTGCTATTGACCACTTAAGTAACTGATGACCTGAAAAGAAATGATGCTGAAATCTTGCCAGCTCTCAAGCCAGCAAGCGGGACCCCATTGCCTGCATTAAAAACTATCCTTTGTCTACATTATTCACATGCACATTGGTCAAGTATTCAACTGACTCAAATCTCCTTTTATTTGCATATAGTGTACCATTAGTGCGCACTGCAGAGATTCTTGATATTTCAATAGGGATGGTGCAGCTGAATCTTGCCGAATTCAGTTCCAGGACACTGAAAATCATGCAATGTGCTGAAGAATAGGGGAACTTTCAGGGACAGCCGTTTTAGAAATCATAGAGGATGATATGGGCAGTGTATATGATCTCACTTTCTCACAAAGCTCAAATGATAGCATCGTGACAAAGCTGAAGGAAGCCCGAGGAAAAAGATTCAGACAGTGCCGTTTCCAGTCAAAGTTGAAATGGAGCTGTATTCAAACAGAAGCACAAAGAACTTTCAGCAAAACAGTCACGTCATTATGTTGCTCAAGTAAATGATAGATTTGCCATTATATAATGCTGTATAAAGCACTGGGTCTGAAAGTGTTAATGTTGGAAACTGCATTAAGCACCATCTGGCCTGATGATGTCAGGCTGGTTGGGTGGGGATAAGGTAGGATCATGTGAAATACAGACCTATATCTATAGGTTTCCTCATCATCTTAATAACAATACTAAACAAATTAGTGTAACATGCATGTAATGGTTACTGTGTAATAAACACAATTTTGTTTAGACTGCAACTTCTTCTTATTAAGATTCAATAATGGTCAATCCTCTTCCACTGCAAACTAATAAAGCCCTAAATCAAAGGAAAGTAAATGGCGCTAGCAACATCTTACCTCCCAAATACCACACACACTTGCATACAAACAGAAATTAGAAACAAAGGATAATCCAGAGAATTGAAGAACTCATTTGTAAACTCAAACACAGTAACATTTTATACACTTTTCACTGTACACCTGAGCCCCTGTACTTGAGGATACATGACAGTAAAATGTGATTCTGATTCAAGTCGATGCAGTGTGGAGCTGGAGGAACACAGCAGGTCAGGCAACATGAAAGTAGGAGAATTGACATTTCCGGCCTAGACCTTTGCCAGGACTGGGGAGGGGGAAGGGAACTTGGAAACATATAGAGGGAAGAGGGCTAGGGCTGGGGTAAGGTAGGTGGGATGGCGAAATGTGCTTGCAGGTAGGGCTGGTGAGGATTGGCCAGTTGGAAGAGTGGGGCAGATAGGTGGGGAAGGAGATGGACAGGCAGTGTCAGGTCAAGTTTGCGGGGTTGAGAGCGAGGGTTGGACATGGGATGAGATGGGTGGGTGAGGAAATTTTGAAACTGGTGAATTCAATGTTCAGACCATCAGGCTGTAGGCTCCCAACGCAGGATATGAGGTGCTGCTCCTCCAGTTTGCGGGTGGTGTCATTGCGAGACTGCAGGAGGCCCAGGGTGGATATGTCACCTAGGGTGTGGGAGGGGAGTTAAAATGGTTGACAACCAGAAGGTGTTGTTAATTAAAGCGTATGGAGCGCAGGTGCTCTGCAAATCAGTCGCCGAGTCCACATTTGGTCTCACTGATGTAGAGGAGGCCACATTTGGAGGAACGGATACAGTAGACCAGGTTGGAGATGTGCAGGTGAACCCCTATCAGATTTGGAAAGTTTATTTTGGATCTCAAATGGAGGTGGGGGGGCCAGGTATAGGGGCATGTGTAGCACCTCCTGTGGTTGCAAGAAAAGGTGCCGGGGTGGTGAGGTTAGTGAGGAGTGTGGCGCAGATGAAGGAGTCGTGGAGTGAGCGGCACCTATGAAACACAGATAGGGGTGGAGAGGGAAATATCTGTTTGGGTGTGGGGTCAGATCGTATGTGGCGGAAATGGCAGAGGATGATGCGCTGGATACAGAGGTTGGTTGGGTGGTAGGTGAGGCCCTGAGGGATTCTGTCTTCATTTTTGTTGGGGGAATGGGGTTTGAGGGCAGAAGTGTGGGAAATGCAAGAGATGCAGTTGAACGGAGGGGAGAAGTTGCAGTCCTTGAAATAGGAGGACATCTGGGGTGTTCAGGAGTGGAACACTCCAACTTGGGAGCAAACGCGGCAGAGGCAGAGGAATTGGGAGTAGGGGATCACATTCTTGCAGGAGGGTGTAGTCTAGGTAGCTGTGGGAGTCGATGGGTTTGAAATAGATGTCAGTGCTGAGACAGTTACCGGAGATAGAGATAGAGAGGTCCAGGAAGGGGAGGGAGGTTTGGAGGTCATAGAGGTTCAGGAAAGGGAGGGAGGTATCAGGGGACAGAGAGGTCGAGGAAGAGGAAGGAGGTATCTTGGTGCCCAGTGAACAAGAGGTGGGGGAGCCCAAAACTAATGGGCATATGTTTAAGGTGAGAGGGGAAATTTTTAAAAAGAACCTGAGGGCTAATTTCTTCATGCAGAGGGTGCTGCGTGTATGGAATGAGCTGCCAGAGAAGGGCTGGGGGCTGGTACAATTCAAAAGGCATCCGGTTGAGTATATGAGTAGCAAGGACTTAGAGGGATTTGAGCCAAAAGCTGGCAAATCGGACTAGGTCAGATTGGGGTGTCTAGTCAGCACGAATCAGTTGGACCGAAGGGTCTGTTTTCATGCTGTATTACTCAACTGTGGTTTTTTCCTCTGGCAGAAACCGAAACAGAGACCTATAAATTTTGTGGTGCAGATGCTATGGCAGCATGTGGTGTATTGCTGTACAGTTGGGTCTCTGTTCTCCAGAAAAATATCATGCGAATCAGTGTCTTTAAAATTTTAAGAAGGTTTGACAGGATAGACATACAGCAAGTTAAAATACAAGAGCCTCTAACGTAAATTAGTCACTTAAAACACAGTAAGGAATGTCAGTGTACTTCCTTCATTCAGAAGATGGCAAGAATAGGGAATTTAGTACCACAGAGAATAGTTGAGACAATGGGATAGATACATTAGGCCTCAGGTCTTCAGGCAAATGCCGTCTAAGGCAGACTTCTGGATGCACAACAATGCAGAGTCGCCGAGCAGAGGCTGATTGCCAAGTTCGGTAACCATGAGGATGGCCTCAACAAGGATCCTGGGTTCATATCACACAACAGGAGACCCCACCACATACTACACTCACACACACACACACACACACACACACACACACACACACACTTTTCTTCACACACACACTCTCTCTCCTTCACAGACACACGCACACACACCACACACACACACATACCACACACACCACACACACACACACACACTCACTCACACTCACACACACACTCTCTCTCTCTCCCCCACATACGTACACTTTTTCTCTCCCTCACACACACACATTTTCTCTCTCCCTCACACACACCCACACACTTTCTTCCTCATCCGCTCTGCCCCCCCGCACACACACACACACACACACACACACACACACACACACACACACACACACACAATCTCTTTTCTTCACACACACACTCTCTCTCCTTCACACACACACACACACACACACACACACGAACACACACGAACAGACACACACAAACAGACACACAAACACACACACACACAAACAGACCCACAGACACACACACACACACACACACACACACACACACACACACACACACACACACACACTCTCTCTCTCTCATACATACACACACGCACATACAGACACACACACATGAATCTATGGGGTGAATTTGTATTTGTAGATACGTTTTATTTTGTTCAAAATGCACATTTTATACACAGTCAGTCAATGTGGTGTTTTATAAATTTCTGCTTTAGAAATAAAACCAGTCTGACTCCAAACTAAAACACAAACAGATTCTAAACAAGACCTCACAGTTAACATGCAGTGTCCTGAAATGTCATCCTTTCTTTACACGATAAAACCTTTAGTTCTCTCAGGACCATGACTTGAAAGGAATTCAAGATTTACGTATACATATTGATCAATTAAAACTTTCTAACTGATTAAAGATTTATCAGCATCCTAGGTTTGTTTAGTACGTCCTCATCAATGGTATGAACCTTTGATCTTTTACTTATAAATTCTGAGACTGGCACTACCTCTCTCACTAACACCTGAGGAAGGACTGAGGCTTCAAAAGCTTGTGTTTTCAAATAAACCTGTTGAACTATAACCTAGTATCATGTAATTCCTGACTTTGGCCACCCCAGTTCAACACTGGCACCTCCACATAATGAATACATGAGGAAGGGTAGAATAGTAGAGTATACTGGGACGATTAGATGAAGTCGTGGGGAAAGATTGGTATTTCAAGCTTAAACGTTAGCATAGATAATTGAACTGAACAGCCTGTTTCTTTGTAAAAAGTTCAATGTAGTTTCTCACTGAGCATATGCAGAAAAAAGCATGGATTACAGTCATCAGAACTCTTTTTTGTTCATCTGAGGAAACCGAGCTCCTCGTCATTTGCCTTCTCACAGATACCTTGTAAGTTGTCTGCACTACATTCCACTCTGATGCTTCACCTCCATCTTGGAGGGCAAGATGGTCGGAAGTTCCCAAAGTTAATACAGTGCTTATCTGTATAATGATGCATATATTAACCAAATAAATCATTGCCTTACCTCAACCCTGTTAAACACGCAGACATTATAACAAACTCCAGCTATCAACATGCTCAAGATCTGGTAATTCTCACTCACCTAAAAAGCTTTTTACACAAAAAACATTTAAAATTTAAGCCCTCTGATTTGGAATCCAGTTCTATTTTATGAGAGTTTTCAGACGAGCAATAACTGTGCAGTCTTTATTCCTCTCAGATACTCCTCCCCCTCTCCTGTTAGCTTGTGTTAATAATGTAATACTAGACGATCACTGGTCTGTTAAAAATCAGCTCTGTAAACAGCATTAAGCTATTTCAATCAGTTACTTATTGTCATGTAAACTTCCATTTGCTAATGGAGTGACATTTCCCTCAGCAGTGGCTTCAGGTTTACATCAAGTAGTTGATCAGTGCTTTAAAATGACTACTGCTTAGTGTTGTCCTGCTCTTACCCTAAGGGTCAGACTATGGACATGAACAACCAGCCTATGTTGTTAGCTTCCACGGTCCATTGATGCATCAGTTAGAAAACCTGAACTAATTCAATGGCCTTGGCTAAAACTCTGTTTAAACAGATTGCTTTCGGTCATCAAGATTTGACTGGTCTGCTGAAGCCCAAAGCTGAGGTTTTACTTATGGTAAATAGATGTTTGCACAGTTTGTTGGGCCTCAATGAGCCATTAAGAGAAGCTTGTGGCTAATCTTAGGAAATGTTTCCACTTGATTCTCAAGTTCATTCATGGAGAACTTCATCACATATTAAGTATCCTTTGTTTGTTAGAATGAAATGAGTTCCATACTGTGTGCCTCTTTATACTGTAGGACATCTGGTCTGCTTACATCGAGTGGTGGATTGAGCAGCAGCAGGAAACTAAATGGCTAGTTATAACCTCGACACTGTCCTCATTCAACCAACTGCTGTAACTTCAGCTGAATTCGCCACAAATTTCCCTTTCATGTATTCCAAAAACAAAATCCCTGCCTGTAAATTAAATATTTGTATTTTCAGTGCCAAAATCATGAAAATGGCTTACAATACCGGAAAAAAAAACAAAGAAAAGAAAGAAAGCAAGTGAGATAAAGAAAGACTCTGATTTTTCTTAAAGTTTGCTGTGTCATCAAAATAGCACATTTTTGTTAATGAACACTGACAATATTGGTTCCTTACTTGCAGGTTCCATTGAAGGTAATTCAGGCAAAAATTCCGTCCCATGATCTTTTAAAATCTCCAGTTGTGAATCAGGTTATCTCTAATTTCGGATATGTTCTACTGCGGCCTTCTGGAAAATAGTAAACTCAAGCTTGTTCTGGCCACCATGGTGAGTTTGGAGACCAGGGTCAATTTAATAAGACAGTAGGATGGGAATGGAGACCACACTGGCTTCCCATCACCATCAGATTGAGGACAAAAAAAAACTGCAGATGCTGGAAATCCAGGGTAGACAAACTGGAGGCTGGACAAACACAGCAAGCCAGGCAGCATCTGAAGGAAAAGAGAAGACAGAGTTTTGGGTATTACCCTTCTTCAAGGCTTGATGTTGGGTTAGGGAGAGCTGCAGATAAAGGTGGAGGGTTACGATAGCAGAACGGTGGTGATAGGTGGACAGTGGTGGTCAGTACAACCTGGTTGGCCGATGGGAGGGACGAAAGCAGTTGGTAGTTGGAAGGGAAGATCAGGAGGTGGAATGGAAGGGAGGAGGCGGGGCTGGAAAGGAAGCCAGGGGATGGATGGGAAGGTTATTTGAAATTAAATAACTCAATCTTGTGACCTCCAGGCTGTAAGATGCCCAGGTGGAAGATAAGATGATGCTCCTCAAATTTGCGTTCCAAGTCACTGGAAGAGGCCGAGGACAGGCATGTTGGAGGAGGAGTTGAGGGTGAAGTTGAAATGGGCAGTGACTGGGAGGTTAGACTGACTGTTACAGGCCAGGCGAAGACAATCAGCAAAATGGTTACCTAGTCTAAGTTTAGTCTCACCAACGTAGAGAAGACCACATCGGGAGCACGGGAATCTGTAGCCTAGGCTGGAGGACAGGTGAAACTCTGTCTCACTTGGAAGAACTGGTGCTGGAAGAACATAGCCATCCACTGCACCTCCTGCATTCCCAGCTCCACAGCTCCAAACACCACTCCCCCTGCCAAACATAATAAAGATAGTGTACCCTTTGACCTCTCTTTCCACCACCTGCCTCTGCATCCAATGTAACATCCTCAAACACTTCCGCCAACTCTAATTATACCGCAACACCCAGAACATCTCGCACTCCCCACCCGTCTCTGCCTTCTACAAGGACCATTCCCTTCGCCACTCCTTACTTTGCACCATACCCCCACCAACTACTCCAACCCGCCTGCTATCTTACCATGGAATCGTAAAAGATGCAACACGCACACACCATCTCCCTTACCTCCACCCAGGGCCCGAAACAGTCCTTCCAGGGTGAGATAGAGCTTCACCTCATTTCCTCCAACCCAGTCTACTGCATCAGGTGTTCCTGATGTGGTCTTCTCTACGTCGGTGAAACCAAATGAAGACTAAGTAACCATTTCGCCAAATGTCTTCACCAGGCCCGTAATGGCCAGCCTAACCTCCCGGTCACCGCCCATTTCATCTCCCCGCCCCACTCCCTCTCCAACATGTTTGCCCTCAGCCTCCTCCAATGTTGCAGCAACTTGGAACGCAGGTTTGAGGAACAACATTTTACCGTCCGCCTGGGCATCCTACAACCTGGAAATCTCAAAATTGAATTCTTTAATTTCAAACAACCTCCCCAAACGCCCCCCCCCGGCTCCCTTTCCAGCCCCACCTCCTCCTTCCACTCCATCTCCTGACCTTCCTTTCCAACTACCAACTGCATTGGTCACTCTCATCGGCCAACCAGGTTGTACCTACTACCGTATCCAGCTATCACCACCATTCGGCTACATCCCCCCATTCTTTATCAACATCTAGGGCCAACACCACATCCAGTCTTGAAGCATGGTAATACCCGAAACTTTGGCCACTCCTTTCCTCCAGATACTCCCTGGCTTCCTGTGTACTTGCTGCCTCCTGTTTGACTATCTTGATTG
The DNA here is from genome assembly GCF_030684315.1 of Stegostoma tigrinum. Lineage (NCBI taxonomy): Eukaryota > Metazoa > Chordata > Chondrichthyes > Orectolobiformes > Stegostomatidae > Stegostoma > Stegostoma tigrinum. The sequence goes on from NC_081356.1 coordinate 76,376,944, forward strand.
AGCCTGTGGCTGGAAGACCCCTGAACAACCTACCCACTCCACTGCCAATTGATGCCCTAGGTGGGCTATGCAAATTCACTTTAGTGACCCACATCACCCCCACTGGCATTAACCCAGCAGCAGCCAGGAAGATCGCCATACTAAGATCACAACAATCTTGTCAGACTTTGTTCTACTGTTTCCAAATAGAGGGCTCTCATTCAAAAGCACTGAATGCCTGATGAAGGGGCCTAAGCATCATTGAATGAAGAGGCTGGGTGTAGGGATTGGAGTGAGGCCAGTAAGGTGGACCTCCTAGAATGTGAGTTCCCTGACAGGGGCTGTCCTGTCTGATAGATATAAACAGGAGCATCAGGGCTTCTGTTCACCCTGAAAGCTGGCTGTGAGGTAACTGGATCAGTGTCATGTACTAGGCACGTGTAAATAAAGTGTGACTTTGTGACAGGATACTGGCCTTCATGGAGTTACGTCGGTGGGAGCTCTAAGGACCAAAATCTAACTATCATTCTCTCTGAAATAAAACAAATTTCCCTTTCATATCTCTGTCTCTCACTCTGGGCTCCATCTCTACCTATCTGTTCACTTCACAGCGTTACTAGGAGCACCTTCAACACCAAGTCTGGCTCCAACATAAATGCCATTTTTCTTCGCCCAGCTACCAGCAGTTCTGATGAAGAGTCATTGGACTTGAAACATTAACTCTGCTTTCTCCCAGGGTTTCTCTTGCAATTTCTGGTTTGGTTTCATCATTCACCTTTGGCCTGGGATCCAGCTGTTGTAGTAGGGAAAGTGTATATAGAAATGAACAGTTACGTAAGTGAAGGACACCAGCAAGAAGATGGCTGAATTGGAATGTGTCTATGACAATCAAATCACTTAATTTTGAAATCAGCTAGCTACAGCAGCCAGACTAGGAAGAAAGATAACTACCCTAAAACACACACAAAGGGGCATCATGGACAAAAACAAAGTTGCTGGAAAAGCTCAGCAGCTGTGGCAGCATCTGTGAAGGAAAAAACAGAGTTAACATTTCAGGTCCGGTGGCCCTTCCTCATAACTGGTGGTGGCTGGGAAAACATCAGTTTATGTGCAGAAAGCAGGAGGTAAGTGGGGCAGGGAGTTAACGATAAGATAGAGCCCAAAGCAAGAGAAAGACAGTTGGACAGACAAAGGAGTTGCTAATGATCAGGCTGGGAGGGTGAATAGTTGTTACTGGGGACTGTTAGTGACTAACAACAGGGGGTGTGTAATGGCAGGCTGTGTGGTAACAAGGCCTGGTGGCTGGGTAGGGGGATGGGATTTGGGAGAGCTTAGGCCCAAAAATTATTGAACTCAATATTGAGTCCAGAGGGCTGTAGGGTCCCCAAGAGGAAAATGAGGTGTAGTTCCTCTAGCATCAGGCTTCGCTAGAACACTGCAGCAAGCCAGACTTTGACCAGGTAGCAGGGTGGTGTGTTGAAGGTGGTGTTTGTGAGCAGAACGTAGATGTTCTGCAAAGCGGTCACCAAGCCTACACTTCGTTTCCCCAATGTAGAGGAGACCGCATTGTGAGCAGCGAATGCAGTAGACTAGATTCTGGGAAGTGCAGGTGAAGTGTTGCTTCAGTGCTTTCAGTTTTTACAAAGGGACATCATGATTGGAATATCTGCAAATGTTAGGACACATCATAATCTAGTGAAGGACTATTATAATACATAGTTCGGGGGAAATGCCTCTACAACACGAAGAGAAGATGAAATCCATTGATATTGTTAAAAGGATCATAACGTGGAGATAAAATGATTGCTCTGGTTGGGTGGGGTGAGTGCTGTCTGGAATACAAGGTCAATAATCACACAACACCAGGTTATAGTCCAACAGGTTCACTTGAAGATACAAACTTTAGAGTCTCACTCCTCCATCAGGTGTCAGTGAGAGAGGTGGCATCAGACACAGAATTTACGGGCAAAAGATCAAAGTGTCATAGAACTGATGCGAATGTATTGAACAAAACTATGATGGCTGTTAAATCTTCAATCAGTTGAAAAGGATTAATATGCAAATCCCTGAAATTCTTTCAAAACGCCGCCGTGAGATAACTAAACGTTTTGTAAGTATATCACATGTGACATCTTAGACCAGACAATGCATCACAGGGCCAGTCTCAGTTTTTGAAAAGGGCTTATTTTTATCTATGCAGTTCTCCTGTTTAGACCCTAGTCAGGGGCCCAAACAAGCCTGTGTGAAGAATGGTGTACATCTATTGATAGGATTACAATAAAGTGTGGAGCTGGATGAACACAGCAGGCCAAGCAGCATCTGAGGAGCATAAAAGCTCCAAGCAGCAACTTTCCAGACTTTGTTGTCTCAGATTCTCCAACATCTGCAGTTCCCATTATCTACTGATAGCATTACCCATCCTTTACTAACATGACCAAACCAGTGGAGTGAGAACTCCCAACAAATAGATTCTCATGCCCACATTCAAGAGAAATGTTCATGCTGTTATTTTACCTCAGGATCCAGAATAATACCTGTGCCCCTTGTAACAATTAGCTTCCCTTATCATGCACTGACCAAAATAAATCATATTTAGAAATCCCTGTCTTGGGTGTGAATTTCTCTCAGTGTTCTTCTAGTTAATTGCTGCAATTTGGATGTAAGAATTGTGAAAATTCCAGAAAAACATCTTTTTAACTGCAATGGTACTATTTTTCCAGAGTCTGTACAGTTCTTCAGCTCAATTTACATAAATGGGTAGGGAAACCTCTAGCAATGTTGACTCTCTTACATTGATCTCAATTGGTAGAAAAGACCTGTCAAGCACCAAAGGGATATTGAGGGAAACAAGACTGTATATTGTGAAGGCACTGTCATAATTCCTCAGCCCTCCTTAGACTTAGGATTAACATTAAAAGACTGGAGAATTGGAAAAGCTATGTCCTTTGTGTTAAAAAAAATAGAAATATAATACTGGTGACAACAAGACAATCAGTTTAACCTCAGTGATGGGGCAATTTTTAGAAGCCAAATGTGGGACAAAATGAATGTCGCTTAGGTAAATGTGGTTTAATTTGGCACAATTTCAACATATGCAGACAATGCTTCCAAAACATCTAACTATTATGAAATTGTGACGAGGAGAGTGTAGAACTTCAAAAGGACAAAGACAAGTTGGCAGTCCAGCAGATTAAATTAAATGGGAAAAATGAAGATATTCATTTTGGTAAGGCGAGGCAACATAACTAAAAGATTATGCAGGGAATGGGTAAAATGTGCATATATCATTGAAGATGGCAGGACGGATTGAGAGCATGGTTTGTAAAGCATGCCACATCCTATGCTTTATCAACAGGGGAAGAGAGTCAAAAACTACAGACATTATACGAAACTTACATAAAAAATTAGTTTCACCTGAAGAGTACTGCATCCAGTTCTGGGAAACCAAACTTTGGGAACAACGTGAAGGCATTAGAGAGAGTACAGTAAAGATTCACAAAGTGACACAAAATAGGCGGGAAGGCAAGTGGCTAGCATGATGCAAAGAGTCTTTAGAGAGATGTGGACAACACAATAAACCCCAGGAACAGGCCTTTCAGCCTACCAAGCTTGTGCCAATTCCTAGTCTTTATTTAGACCAGCCATTTATTTTCCAAACACAGTTTCTAGCCCTCTGTTCACTTCACGTTCATGTATTGATGAACATACACCTTAAACACTGCTAATGTGCCAATGTCCAACACCTCCACTGGCAGTGCCTTCCAGGCACTCACCACCCTTTTTATGAAAAATTTTCCTTGTAATTTCTCCCCCAAACTTTCCCCCTCTCACCTTGAGTCTGTGTTCTCTTTTTTACCCTGGGAAAAAACCTTTGACTGTCCACCCTATCATTGCCTCTCTCAATCTTGTAGACATCTAGCAGGTCACCACTCGACCTTTCCCTTTCCAGGGAAAACAATCCAAGTTTATCCAACCTCTCCTCAAAACTAAAATCCTCCAGATGAGGCATCATCCTGGTAAACCTTCTTTGCACCCTGTCCAAAGCATGAACATACTTATGATAGTGTGCTGACCAGAACTGCATGCAAGTGAGTGTACATAAATCTTGGCAGTTGGAATATAATATGGAAAAATATAAGACAACAATGGCAGCAAGAATAGAGGAGCTGAATATTATTTAAATGAGGAAAGTTACAGAAAGCTACAGAAGAAAGAGTCTATCCAAGTTCAGCAGGTATTAGAGAAGGCAATAGCATGTTGGTTTAATTTCAAAGACAGTGGGCTGTAGAAGGTACTATTCACACCACAACTGAATATTGTGAAGAGTTTTGCTATCCTTAACTATGGAAAGATATACTGGCTTTGGAGGCAATGCGGAGAATGCTCACTAGGCTGATACTAGGTATGGAGGGACTATGCTATGTGAAGAAGATAAGTAGATCGGGCTATACTCATTGGAATTTAAAAGAATAAGAAATAATCCTATTGAAACACATGAGATTCGTACGGGACTTGACAAGGCACTTGTAGAAATGTTGTTTGTTGTTGCGGGAGAGTCTTGGGCCTGGTACAAATTTTGAGAATAAGGAGTCACAAAGTTAAAACAGAGACGAGGCAGAGTTTCTTCTCTCAGAGGGGCGCAAATCTGTGGAATTTTTTATTTTAGACGGCTGTTGAGGCTGAGTCATTGAGTATATTCAAGGCTAAGTTAAATTTTTAATCAGTAAGGGAATCAAGCATTGTAGGAAAAGCCTGGAAAGCAATGTTGAGGATTATCAGATCAACAACAGCCTCACTGAATGGGAGGCCAGACCCAATGGGCTGAGCAGTCTACTTCTGCCTATGTCTTGGGTCTCAATGGTCCCAGGAATGAGGAATTTCAGCTACATAGATAGATTGGAAAAGGTAAGACAGTTTTCCTTTGAAAGAAAATTGAGGGGACACTTGGTGGAAGTGTACAAAATCATGAAGTGTTTGACAGAGCAGATGGAGAACATTTTTTTCCAGTGGTGAAAATGTTAAGAGACAGAGAGGATAGATTTAAAAACCAAAAGAACTGTGGGTGCTGTACATCAGGAACAAGAACAGAAGTTGCTGGAAAAGCTTCAGCAGGCCTGGCAGCACCTGCAAAGAGAAAATCAGAGTTAACGTTTCGGGTCTGATGACCCTTCCTCAGAAACCTCGAGGATAGATTTAAGGTCATTAACAAAAGAAACAACTGTGACATGAGAAAAAAAGAAATATTTTCATGCAGCAAGCACCCAGGATTTGGAACACATTGCATCTGGAGGGAATTGGATTAATATTGGAAAAGAAAAAATGCAGTTGTGCAGCAGTACAGCACCATTTAAATTCAGAGAACTAGCGCAGCGGCTGCTTTCTATTCTGAAACTATTCTATGATTCTACGACATGCCTACTTCCCATTTTTCGTTATCTCCTCTTCTTCTAAAGTTGATACCAGGTATGCTTCATTGGAATAAATACTTGTACATTATTTCTCCATGGTAATAGTTAGTAGATTTGACCATCACAACTAATTAGGCTGTTCCTGATAATGTCCCTGGATAGCAATGAGAAAGACAGCTTGACGTTTTTTGGAAAAAAACGCTGTGACAACCCATTTACAGATGCTAAGGATGAAAAAGGCAGACAGGGTATAGAAATGGAACCAGACGTTTTGCTGTGCTCTACAAGAGAAAATTCGCCTTGGCTTGTCGCAAACCTATGCCGTAACTCGAGAAACAGTAGGTAATGTCAATTTTAGAGACATATATAAATTCTACAGAGTCTACATTGATTATAAACTATGGTTATGGCAGGAGACAATGTAAACCGCTGCAGAAATTACAGGTGAATGCATTTACAAGTACCCTTTGAACAATCAGTGCAACCTTTACAACAGATCACTGATAATGAGTTAATGGGCGCAATAAGAGTCTATTATGGAAACAGCAGGGGGTCATAAGAGATTTACTTTAACAATCATTCTAAGCAGACTTTGTATGTTTATGAGAAATAAACAAATTAATACTGAATCACAAACATGGAAAATTTGAGAGCAATATGCAAATGAAATACCAGTTTATCTTATATTTCAAACACTTAAACCTCTAATCCAATAATAGATTAGGTAGAAGAGTGTTGAAGGACTGTGCCTATTAAATAGGAGCTGTAGAAAAGTACAGCACAGCTACAGGCCCTTTGGCCCACCATGAGCTATAAATCCATTATTTTCCTAAATCTGTGGGTTGGGCCCAGGCTTTATTTTATATTGTACACAACTAATTTCTCCCCATTTATCAACAGATTTGACTGGATGGCATTAAACAATATAAGTTCCTGCTTTGTTCTGTTAGTAGTGCTCAAAATTCTAAGATCATCCTGGATATCAAAACTTTATTTAGAATCAGAAAGGTTTACAGCACAGAAGTAGATTATTTTCCCATTGTGTCAATGCCCATTCTCTATTACCAAGCAGTGCTGTGCTCTTCTCTCACCTACCCCTTCCACCCTCAACGAGAACTGGTTTGAGCTGTTCTTCCGGACTTAATTATCACTGTGTTTGAGATTCTCATGCCACATTTCAAGCTCTGAGCCTCCCTGCCTCACTCCCCCAATACTTTACCCGACCAGTGCCAAATCCCCATCCCCCTCTCTGATGAAGGGTCTAGGCCCGAAACGTCAGCTTTTGTGCTCCTGAGATGCTGCTTGGCCTGCTGTGTTCATCCAGCCTCACATTTTATTATCTTGGAATCTCCAGCATCTGCAGTTCCCATTATCTCCAATTCCCTCCACATGGCTTCTGATTCCAAAACTGTTTGCCCCACACCTTTAGCTTGAACTGACTGGTGCTGGTCACTGCTTCTATATTTCCCACCCACTTCAGGCTTATTGAAGCCTTCAAGTTTCCAGTTAATGACCATTTATGGGCTTCTCTCTATCTGCCACCATCATACAGTCAGCAGAGGACTTTGTCAACTGTGGATAATAGAAAGGGAGACCTCTGAGGACCCAAGATAATGTTTGATGAAGATTTTCTGATGCGCTACATTTGGAATTTCAATAATGGCTCTTTTACTCTCACTAACCCTTCATTAAGTGACATGTAGTTTGTGTTGGCATATGATGTATTTGAACTCAGTGAAGCAGAATAAGAGGAATTCATGAATATCATCAATTATTTTCAACCCTCGATTAAATTTAAAGCCACAGCTCATGGAAAGTTTAAATTACCTACACATCATTGTGCCTGAATTGATGGAAGACTACAGATGTAAGCTCCAAGGATAGCATTGTGGCTCACTGGTTAGTAAAGCTGCCTCATATTGCTTGGGACCTGGGTTCAATTCCAGCCTTGGGTTACTGTCTATGTGGAGTTTGCCGGTTTTCCCCATGTTTGTGTGGATTTCCTTCCATAGCCCAAACATGTGCTTGGTATTAGCATGGTAAATGTGCGTTATGAGACAGGGTTAGAGGGTGGTCTGATCGGGATGTTTATTGGAGATTTGCTAGATACTGAAGGGCCTATTTCCATGCTGAGGGATTCTATGAACTTTTCAATTGGCCCATCAGACTCGATCCTTGGTGGCCTTGCCAAGCTACATGCTCTTCCAGTCATAGGCTGCTTTTCTGCATGACATCCTGCACCATGAACCTACCAGGTCACATCCTGGGTGAGGGGGAAAGCCAACCTGTGACTGGAGCAGCAGCTCCTTTTAAGATTTCTCAGTTTCACGCATGGGCCCAACTTTTATCTGATTAGTCACACCCGCAATTCATCTATTCTGGCCAGTTTGGCCACTTGGGGCACAATAGCTCCTGCCAACACTGCTGCCACCCCCCTGCCCCACTGTACCTGTGTTGTAATTGCTGATATTTCCAATGACGGCAACATGATCTGCAAAAACAACAACACACCCAGCAGCAAAATGGAATCCCTCGTTCATGCTACTCCGACAATCTGCTAACCTCTCAAACCTGACTCCTCAGTCCCCTTCTTAGTTTCTTTATGGGCCCTGCTCCCTCGCTGACCAAAAGCCCAGCCTTAACTGTAAGTGGCACCCACGAATTATCCTTCTCAGGTCTCTGTTATAGTTCCAGTCGTTTTGCATTCTGATCCCACTGGGAAAACCCAACTGCTGGACAATCAGACTAGTTGGCAGCTCTTGAGAATGGGACTTCCTGTCATTGGGGAGTTAAAGTTTCACTCGCACCTTGTTAACACTGCCTCAAGTGTATTAGTACAAAGCTAACAGGGTCAGACGGACTTATTTACCAGGGTGTAAGCAATACATCAAGCTAAATTTCACCCACCTGTTTTTCTCTCTCCATAGATGCTGCCTGAGCTGCAGATTATTTCTGCATTTTTCTAATTTTATTTCAGCAATATTTTAAGGCCTGTTTCCATTTAGGACTATTCAGCCTAGCAACATCTGTGTGTGGCCTTGGTCTTCCGTGAGCTGGTACCTGTTCACCTCTTGCAGATCTGTTCTGCCTGGTGTCACATTATGTGCAGTGCCGTTCTCTATTATAAGCTCAAAACATGGCACCTGAATTGATGGTTGCTAGTCAAGTGACAGAATATTTTCATCAGCAGTTGTTTGCTACTTCATGGCCAGGCCAGCCTGTATTTCCTGGGATTCTGGAAATAAAATCAAATGTTACGCATGCATTTTTATTGTCATGAAGGAAGCTTGCTGCGGCTGTAATTACTATACATTACTGAAAATAAAAAGAAAACATTTCATCAGCCACACATTGCCTGCAGACCAGCATCACCGCAAATAGAATAAAAAGAGAAGGAAACATCGAAGATCATCATGCATTTTCACTGGCATAGATACTACAAATATAATTGTACTACTGGGGGCCAAGTGCTCAACTTTGTAATTGAAGTATGCAAGATATTAAAAGACATTGACAAAGTAAGCACAAAATATCTGTTTCCCCCTTGTTTGGCAATTTCTACTGAGAGGTCTTAGTTTTAAGATAAGGAGGAACAGATTTAAAACAGAAATGACAAGGAATCACTGATCTCCAATAGTTGTGAATCTGTGGAATTCACTGTCCCCACTATGGTGGGTGCCTGCACACTGAATAAACCAAAGAACTGAATAGAGCTTTTTAATTAATAATAGGTTAAAGGGCTGTGGAGAGTGGCAGTTGATGCCAAGTTGAGATTGGCATGATTGTGTTGAATGACAGAACAGGCTCAAGAGGTTGAATTGCTCACCCTTGCTCCTGGTTCCGACGTTCTTCTGAGTGACTCTGGCAGAACCCAAACTGGGCATCAGTGAACAAGTATAATGGGAACTGCAGATGCTGGAGAATCTGAGATAACAATCTGATGAAGGGTCTAGGCCCGAAACGTCAGCTTTTGTGCTCCTGAGATGCTGCTTGGCCTGCTGTGTTCATCCAGCTCCACGCTTTGTCATCCCGGCAAATTATTGGTTGGTTGATTGTGTCCTGCTCTTGCATGATGTGGTTTTATAGTCCTTGCCACCTTAATTCACACACTTTATTCTGTGAGAAACAGTGTAGTGTGTCCATGAGTGTTGTGTAATACGTTTGATTGATGTGACTGCCATGGTAGAATAACTGGCACTATGTGCATGCTGTTTGATATCAGTGTGAGGCTTTAAACAGTGTTATGAGTGTGAGAGCAGTGGAAGCAATGAATATTAAATATGAGTCCAGATGCACAGAGACTCTCGGTATTTGAGCAATGGGGTCTGATGAAATGAGCAAAGTCTGAGGCGAGTGGTAGACAAGGGCAGCTGCATATGTAGTCGCTATCCTAAAACATTCAGGTGTGAGCTCATTGAACTTTTTGTTGAACTGAGTTTAACTTGTAGTGTTTAGACACTTGGTATTAACTTCCATGATTGTCTACTTTGCATCTATTTGACCATGTCAAGGATAACTTCCTAAACCTCTGTATTACAGAGCATCTCTCCTACTTTGTAGCTCTTCCATCAAGTTCTGCGCTGCAGCATCCAAAGTGTTAGAACCCACCCTCTCCCATGTAGTATGTTTTTTTTGATCTGTGCTTGGTCACATTCACTTCCTACTTAAATGCCGTCATCTGCACCAATTGCAATGTATCTCCCCTTTGAGAGGTGCAGGAAATCTTTAAGCATCATTAAGCTTTAATTGGTTCTAGCAAATTATGATTTGGGCTTGTTATTCATGCAGGTAATCGATGAATAGATGGATTAGCGCTGACTGTTCACAATCATTCAAATGAACAAGCACAGCTTGCTGACTGTATGTCAATGAATTAAGTGGGTCAAACATACATTGTGATCTCAGTGCCTGAAATTAGGACCTGTTCAATTTAACCCCCAGTGTCTGGCATAAATTGAGCTGTACAATCCAGAAGACTCCATGCCAAAGTTCAAATACGTGCATGTATGACATATTTCAAATAGGTCAGCCACTGGAGCTCTAGAGTTTGTTGTTCCTGCATCAAGGAAGGGGAATGGCAAATAGAAATAATAAGTGCTTCAAAAGAAAAGTCATGCTGAATTTAAAACAAATCACCCTGTTTCTGTCTTCACAGATGCTGCCAGACTTGCTGAGTTTCTCCAACATTTTCTGTCTTTATTTCAAATATTAGGAGAACATGGATGGGGTACAAAAAAACAAAGTGTGAAGCTGATGAACACAGCAGGCCAAGCAGCATCTCAGGAGCACAAAAGCTGACGTTTCGGGCCTAGACTTCATCAGAGAGTCTCTGATGAAGTCTAGGCCCAAAACATCAGCTTTTGTGCTCCTGAGATGCTGCTTGGCCTGCTGTGTTCATCCAGCTTCACATTTTGTTATCTTGGATTCTCCAGCATCTGCAGTTCCCATTATCTCAGGGTACAAGGAAACACTGGTGGGCAAGACTAAAGAGAATCCCAAGAAGTTCCGCAAGAACATCAAGAGGAAGAAAATAATGAGGGAAAGATAAGGGCATAAAAGGAAGAAAGAGATAATCTGTGAGCGAAGCTGAACAGCATTGGTGGAATGTTAAATGAATACTTTATATCCATCTTTACTTGGCAGTAGGAGAATGAAAATACAGAATCCAAGAAGATGGGCTGTCAATTTCTTAAGCATATTGATAAAAGAAGCATGGAACTATTGGTGGTTTCAAAAGTGGACCAATCATGGAAACCCCACAATAAAGATACAGGCCGCTTGGCACTGACCATCCAAAGAGCAGCCCACTCTGTCTCCAGAACCCCACATTACCGATGTCCAATCCACCTAACCCGCACAGCTTTGGACTTTGGGAGGAAACCAGAACACCCCATGGAAAACCACACAGACAGAACTACAAGTGATCACCCAAGACCAGAATCGAACCCTGGAGCCTGGCGCTGTGAGGCAGCAATACCAAACACTCTGCCATCCAAATCCCTAGGTCCAGATGAGTTGTATCCCAGAATACTGTGGGAGATAAGGGAGAAAATTACAAGGTTCCTGAACCAAATTCTCAAATTGTCTCTGGTCACAGGGGAGGGGCCAGATGACTGGATGACAGCTAATGTCATTCTACTTTACAGGAAAGGAGGTAAAGATAAAACAGGGAATTACAGACTAGTGAGTCGCACATCAGTAGTAAGGAAGGCTGTAGTGAAAATAATGAAGCAACAATGTTAATCTCCATTTAGAGAAGCAAGATTTTGTCACAAGGAGGAAATGCCTAAGTAATCTGGTGGAATTTTTCAATGAGGTGAACAGATATTTGGATGAGATTAAGGAAGTTGATGTAGTTTATATCATTCCATTGAGGTATTTGACAAGATCTTATAAGGGAAACTGATAAAGTAAAAGCTCACGGGATACTGGGCAATTCGAATCCAAAATTGGCTTTGTGACAGGAGACAGAGAGTGATGGTGGTTGAAGGCTGTTTGTGTGACTGGAACTCAGTGTGCAGTAGCATTCCACAGGGATCAGTATTATTTGTGATATTCATAAATGTTGTAGATAAGAATGTGGGGTAAGGGATGATACATAAGTTTACAAATGACACAATACTGGGCAAAGTGTTTCACAGTGATGAAAACGGGTCTTAGTTTATTAAGGATATGAATGATTGGTCAGGTGGGCAGATCAGTGGCAAATGGGATTTTTAACACTGAAAAATATGTGGTGATGCACTTTGGATCTAGGAACAAAAAAAGGGAGTACTCAGAAAGCTGTAGGGACACTAGAGAGCTCAGAGGAGCAGAGGGTGCTTGTCCATAGATTCCTGAAAGTGACAGGACAGGTTAATAGGGTAGTTAAAAGGGTATATGGGCTCCTGCCCTTATCAGTCATGGCATAGATAATAAGAGCAGAGAGGTCATGATGGAGCTGTAAGAATTTTGCTTTAGCCAGTATGGGCTTAGTGTGCAGTTCTGGTCATTACACTATGGGAAGAATGTAATTGCAGTAGAGGGGTTGCAAAGGAGATTCACCAGGATGTTTCCTGGGATGGAGCTATGAAGAAAAACTCAATAAGCTCAGATTGTTTTCTGTAGAGCAGGGAAGGTTGAGGGGCACCCTGATAGAAGTGTATCAGATTAGAAGGGGCATGGACAGGGTGGGCAGAAAGCAGCTGTTCTCCTTGGTCAAAGGATCAAAACAAGGAGCACGATTCTCAAGTGAAAGACGGGCAGTTTGGCGGGGATTTGAGGAAAACCGTTTTCACCCAGAAAATGATGGTTATCTGGAATGCACTGTTTGCAAGGACAGGAAAATTCAGGGCCTTTAAAAAGTACTTGGATGAATGATTGGGACCAGTTTGGGAAAGTGGGAGTAGCATAGGGAATAGTATATTTTTATCAGTGCAGACTCCATGGGCCGAAGTGCCTCTGTACTTTACTGTATGAATCTATGATTCACAGTATTTTGACTTTATTTGAGGGGAAATGTCAAGATGGGTCCCTAATCCCAATTATTATCCAGGGATCCCCTCTAGCAATCTCTTACCTCAAACTGCATGTGAAGACAATAATTTCCTTGACTATAATCCCCTCAGTGGAGAAATAACCTGAAAATACACTCTATCTCAGTGTGCACAATGCAGTAAGTTATTAGAAGTGTGCTGGTATCAATGGGACTGTACTGAGTTAGTACCTTCAGAAAAGGAGAAAGGTGGTTTTTAGAAAAAAATTCAAAGTGCTTTCTTTATGTCAATTGCTATAATGTTTTGGACAGACCTGACAACTCACTGTTGAGATCGTTATTTATGGCCAGCATGGTCAACACGGAGTTGCAAGCCGATTTACATTCTATTAAATGCTGACACTTGACAAATCTGTTTGGTAACAGACACGCATTCTGAGTCAACATTTAAATACAAACTTCCAAAAAAATTCAAACAGAATTGATACGTCATTAATTTTAGACTGTTCAAAGGTTTAAAATTTTAAATATATGCCTCCAGATTTATTGCCAACTTTCTGATTTTCCTCTTGCTCTCCATGGGCTGCATTACTGGCGATGAATCTTGAATACAAACCAAGCTTTTTGAATTATCTCCTTGACCCATGACACCATGCATGGAACAGTCAATTTGAAAAAAGGGAAGCAGAATAATTTAGGAAGTAAAAAAATCTATGGCATAGCCTAAGGATTTTTAATACTTCAACATAGCTTCTCCTAAAAGATGATTGGCTTTCATAAAGAATCTGCGGCCTGCCTCATTAAATGTTAATTTGTAATAATGTGGGAGGTTGTGTTTGTACAATAGAATGAATTTAGTAGTCTTGTGCTCCCAGTATGTAATCTCACTTAACAGGATTGAGGATTGAAGAATCAGTACTAGGTATTGTGGCCCTGTCTGTAACCTCCACTCCTGTAAAATGAGACACACTACTGAGGATACAGAATTGCTGCATTTACCCTTCTTTTTCAAGAACATGTTTTTCAAACAGTTCCTATTTATCAAAGGCATCTTTCAAGTTTGTCAAAGTTTGAAGGCAGATTATGTCTGAAATGCTTTATTGTCTTCTAAAATGTGTTTTTCTTTCTCATAATGACTAAATACAATTATCACTTCAATGTAGCCTCCTTTAACAAAATACCCTGTAGGTTCTCCCATTAACATTTTATAGGTGATAATGCTGTGTCAACTGATGTTACATTTTCCATGAATAAACTTGCAAATTTAATCAAATTGCAGAAATAGAGTCATTACGTACATTGCATTAACAGTGATTCATCACTATACACAGTAAATGTCTTCTCTTAGTCATTACTGCAGCCTTTATAGCACCATAGCATTTACAGCTCAAGATGGCATTTTACGTCATTTGCAATCTTGATAACGGTGTAATTTATTCAAATGACAAGAGGCTCAGGAAACTGAAGTGACAGGTCTGTCGCCTGATTTTAAATAGGCAAGGCTACTGGAATGAATCCTGATAGAATATGTGGAAAACACAATTCACTTTTCTAAAATTATCATTGTCATATAGTTTCTGCTTCGTTTATAGCATGATAAGAAATATGCAGAATAGAAAGGAAATTACAATCCGCTATGAATACATTAAGTTGAAATTCGGGAGCAGTTCAATGAAGTAATCTGGCTCCAAATGTCAAAGGTAAAGTTTGCTTCAGTAATTACTTTTCTACGTTATCTTCCCCATACTGGCACCATTTGCACATATTTCAATTTTTAAAAATTATTGGCCAATTTCTCACATTGTTCACGGTATCAAATGATAAGCTGTTATAGTGACCAGAGTTTTGTGTAAAGTTATGCACAATTCATTGGTCTGCTGCAAAGTGGAACCAGATTTATGCCCCAGAACAAAATGATGGCTTCTAATTATTAGAAGAGGAATATTTATAATAATTCAAAAAGTTAAATAAATATGTTGCACATTCTTTGATCATTTTGACCAGTTTATGTATTAAATACACTTTGCCTAAGTACACTTGTTGGCAAAGCATACAGAGGGACACAGAATTCAGTCTGCCTTTCAAGTTGATTTTATTAACAAAATATTCCTTATTAAAATCACCATGAGAGCATTTCCCAAATTCCCACAATATTTACTCTCGTTTTAGCTCTATCCATCTGAGAAAGGCTATTACCCACAATAGTCAATTGAAGGTTTTTTCTAAAAGCCACCTTTCTCCTTTTCTGAAAGTACTAACTCAGTACAGTCTCATTGATACCAGCACACTTCTAATAACTTATTGCCATGTGCACACTGAGATAGAGTGTATTTTCATGTTATTTCTCCACTGGAGGGATTATAGTCAAGGAAATTATTGTCTTCACGTGCAGTTCGAAGTAAGAGATTGCTAGTGGGGATCTCTGGATAAGTGTTTGAACTGGACCAATGGAATCTCCTTCTTCTTCAACTGAGTGCTAGCCCACTTCCACAAAGTTGAGTCTTGCAGGTCTGGGCTGATCTTCTCCTGGCAGGGTTTTCTGCCACGTGTTTGGCTATGATTCTTCACTGACCGGCTAGCTTCCAAATGTGAATCTTTTACCACCCCTCGTCCCAGACCTTTCAGAATATTATGTGGCCTTTGCCCAATGGGGCCATGAATGGAGTCTAAATTATCAAATAGAGTCATGCCAATGTTGCTATGCCAGGGAGGTATAAAGTGCACGTTCTGAGGCACAGACAGGAAGTCAAGGTGCCAGAAAGTCTGATCAATACTTCTCCAATACATAACACTTGGGCTGGTTGCAAATGATTCCCTCTGAACCTTTGTGACCTTTTTGACCTTGGTTTCCAATGCTGTCTTGTGGTCAATAGCTGCTGGTTGCTGTTTAATTTAGTTTGACCAATTTTCTGTCAGGCATGGTTTCTCTAGCTATGGGTCAATTTAGAATGTCTAATTTTGGACCCATAGTCACTTGACCACAAATAACATAAAATGTGAAGATAATTAGCACAGGGTGAAATATTAATTTATTGTATCTGCATGATTAAGAAGGTGAATTGAGTGGGAGCTGCTATCAGAGAGAACAAGTCTCATTGTAGGAACACTTAGTCCACAAATAGACTGAGAGGCCCAAGACCAGCAGGGGCATGCCACAACTGCTCCTATGGGAATAGGAATATCTAACCAATCAATCAACCCAGCAAACTCCACCATTGCTGTGCTGCACTGCTCTTCCACTACGTAGAGTCCAAGTTCACTCTTAATCTGCACAGGCCTTTATCTCTCTGAGATGACTACTTCCTCCTCAACTTTTATGCAGACACGAGTGGCACCCAGTGACGTCTGTTAAGAAGATGCTAGCAATAGAGATTCTCAACAGCACCTCCACCTCTGAGGAGTAACCACTGAACACTCAGAGGTTGCACCAGCAAAGCTGTTATCTGCACTCTCCTCCAGTACAGAGACTTTCACCAAGATGGATTCTCCATCTGGATTCAATTTGACAGCACGTCATTAACGTGCTTCTGTAGTTTGTCAAGGAAGAAATAACTCATGTCTTCGGCATTCAGAGGATAGCTGGAGACCAGTCCCATACAGAATGTAACCGTATATTTCAACCACGAATGGCTTTATTGAAAAGTACAGACAGGCAGAGAAACAAATTTGCCAGAGGCAATCAGTAACTGGATTGAAGGTTGAAACAGGAGGCCATAAATGCCATCAGTACCATGCTTATTCTGTCATGTATGTGTCTTTATTCTCCATGTGCAGATTGGTGACAGCCATGGATAGCCAGTTCCACCACACTGCAGGATATGAACACAGATCCGCACTCTATCGCAGTAGTTATAGGTGCTCAGCATCACCAAGCAAGAACAGAGAGAGACGAGGGAACTTGAATTCACTCCACATGCCCATCCCATTGACAGGGAGACAGAATGCTACCAACAACACTCAAAAGCAGGAGCAGCCACACACAGGATCCCAGAAACGTCTTCACCGCCTGCCCACCCTCTCTATCTCCCACATTGTCTGTGATCCCAAAACCTTCAACAGTTCAACCAGACATCATTGACCCTGTTTCTGGGCAGTCCTGGGCCCTATTGGCCCAAAGACATTAGGGCAGAACTGCCCAAGTCTTCCAAGTCAACATGGCCAGCCACAGATATCCTCCCCTCTGAAGTCGGGACGGCATGGAGACTCAGTGGGAAGAACTGAGAGCAGAAAACTTACTGAGCACACATCATGGGTAAAACATCATTATAAACAACCTTTCACTTTTGTAAATACGTGCTTAATTACAGTGAGATGTCTACTTGAGTATAATTTTCAACGTTGGACCTGGTTGTGAGAGACGAACAGCCTTTTCAGGCTACAAGGGTGAAAGAAGTTGTGATAATCGAGTATTGCTCATCTCTCACAAGCAACTGACTCCTTGACTGCAGTCAGCCTCTGAGGTCAGGGAAATTTAAACCATGATTTTGATATCTGCTGCCAAGTCTGGGTTTATTCATTCTTGTGATATGGGCATAGCTGGCTAGACCAGCATCTATTGCCAATCCCTGATTGCCTCTTGAACTGAGTGGCTTGATATGGCCATTTCGGACAACAACATAGGTTTTCAACAAGGGCCCATATAAAAATTAGCATAAAACATTAAAATGCATGGGATTGGAGGCAGTGTATTGATGTGAATGGAGAGCCAATGAGAAGACAGGAAGCAAAGACTAAGAATAAACAGCTCTTTTCCCAAGTGACAGCTAATGGCCAATGGGGTAACGCGGGGATTAATACTTGTGGGATCCCAGCTATCAGAATATATTTTAATGACTTAGACGAGGGAACAGAATTTATTATCCCTTAAGCTTTTGAACAGCGCACAGCTCTTTGGAGGGTGAGCTGTGAGGAGGACACAGAAGTGCTTCAGTGTGATTTGGACAGTTGGGTACGTGGGCAATGCATGGCAGATCACATAAAATGTGGATGGGTCTGAGGTTATCCACTGTCGTAACAAAGCAGGAAGGCAGATTATAATCTGAATGCAGTAGATTGGGTAAGATACAACAAGACCTGGAAATCCTTGTACACCAGTTGCCGAAAGCAAACACGCGGGTGCAGCAGGTGGTGAAGAAGGTAAGTGTTACATTGGCCTTCATAGTGAGGTGAATCAAGTACTGGAGCAAGGTTATCTTGCTGCAATTGTACAAGAACTTGGTGAGGCCAGACTTGGAATATTGTGCACAGTCTTGGTATCTTTATCTGAGGAAGGATGGCCTGGCTATGGAAGGAATGTAACAAAGATTTACCTGACTTATTCCTGGAATGACAGAATTGGTGTATGAAAACAGGTTGGATCAGTTAAGGCTGCATTCACTGGAGTTAATCACTAGAGTTCAGAAGAATGAAGGAGGATCTTATGGAATTCTGTAAAATTGTAGAGCGGGGGAGAGAATCATCATCACTGATGATTCCACACATCTCTGGAAGGAATGTTTCATTCTATCAGCTTATCACATTGGCGCCTTGCTGTTCAATGCTCAGGGATGTTCAATGGACAGCTCATACAGCCCATTCTCTATTACTGCACATTGATCTGCCAAGAAAAGCTGCACAAAGCACAGCCCTCTTGCAGGTTGAAACTGTCCAAAAGGATGCTCAATCATCTCAAGGTAACTTTTCTGTTCACAGGCACTTGAAACAATGAGTCGATGATAACAGGATCAGAAGGAGTTTCTTTCAGATTCGTCTCAAGCTTTTGGCTATGTTACAAGGCTTACTTCACCACTCTCAGGTTGCTCTTAAGGCTTCCATATTGACATCATATCAAAGTGACATGCAATGCTAATGTGCTGTCTCAATGCTGCTTTTTCCCTAGTGGTCAGTAGGACACGTAATAGATACTTAAAAGTGGGTTCGCAAGAAAATATCAAGCATGCAATTTGGATAACAAAGCATTGATTCACCAACATGAAAGGTTAAAGATCGTAAAAATATAAAGTCCACATTGTTCTTTGGGCAAAGAAGGATCAGCTTGCCAAATTACCAACAGAATCTTAGACATAATCCACACCCACCTCATTCATCTAGAAAGTGGGATTTAGTGGGATTATCTCCAACATGATAAAAAGCAGAGCAAGCCACAGAAGCTGGCAGCCAGAACATTTATTTATTGCCTGAGCCAGCATTTTTTTGTCCATCCGAATTGTCCTTGAGAAACTGGTGCTGAGTTGCCTTGTTGAACCACTATAATCCATTTCATGTTTCTGCACCTACAGCGCTGTTAAGGGCAGTGTTCCAGGATTTTGAACCGACTACACTAATGGAATAATTATATAGTTCTAAATCAGGATGGTGAGGGCATTGGTGAGAAATTTCGGCCAGAGGTGTTCCCATGTATCTACTGCCTTTGCCCTCCTAGATGATGGTGAATGCAGCCTTAACTGATCCAACCCGTTTTCATACACCAATTCTGTCATTCCAGGAATAAGCATTGAACAGCAAGGCGCCAATGTGATAAGCTGATAGGGTTTGGAATGAGAAGTCTTAGTGAATTTCTTCAGTGCATCTTGTAGTTGGAAACACTGCTTGTTACTGAATACCAACGATGGAGGGAGTGTTTGTGGTGCATGTCAAGTGGACTACTTTGTCCTGGATGGTGTCAAGCTTCATGGGTGTTGTTGGAGCTGTACCCATCCGGGCAAGTGGGAAGTCACTTGCATCACACTCCTGGCTTGTAGCTTGAAAATGGTGGACAGAGTTTGCCGAGTCAGGAGGTGAGCTACTCTTTGCAGGATTCCTAACGTCTGACCCTGCTCTTTAGCCACAGTATTTACATGGCTAGTCTGCGTTCTGCTCAAAAGTGTATGTGGGGTGCTGAAGCGGTTTATTCGGCGATGGTAATGCCATTGAATATCAAGGACCCTAAGTCAGCAACGTAAAGCAAAGAGATACTGGCAGCCATCAGGACAGACAAAGTGAGCAAGTGTGAAGAAAGCAAGCTAAGACCTGTGCAATGGTGATGCATGAGGTGTGTGTATGTCCTTATGTGCAAAGCAACCTGGTACTTGCATTCAAATTATAGGTGCTCCTGAATTCCAAAGTTAAGTGTTGAAGGGCTGACGTGGTGTGTGATTTGTACTGAGAACAGGCAAGAGCACATGAGGCTGGTGGTTTCAACTGTCGAGGAGGATGGTATTCATAGAGCATGTCAGGGCAATGTTGTAAAGAATCATTTCTGTGATGACTAAGACAAGCCTTTGAGGAATTTGCGCCATCTAACTTGTCAAAGAAGGAGAGCAGATTTGAGAGTGTTGCAGAAACAAGGCTAGCTTATGAATATGTAAACGCATGGAAATAGATACTTGTTGCTCTTTTAAGATTTAAGGACAAACGTCTCAGCTTTTTGTTTTATCAACATCGAGTTTAATTTTCTTCATGCTGTCTGTATTTTCCCACTCTTCACTGGTGTTCATGTAACACCAGTGAGTTGAAAATTCCTCCAACTTTTAAAATTGCACCAAAGTAGTTTGAGGATTTTGAGTTCGGCTCAACATATTCCAGAAACAGCTCAGTAAAGCTGAAGCAGTCAGATGGTTGTAAAAACCCATCTGTTTCACTGATGTCTTTTTGAGAAAACATGCTATTATTATGACCTCAGGATGGTTAATAACGATTTGACAAAATTCTATATATCACAAGTGAAAAGGTTAATTGAAAAATTGTCAAAATAATAATGTGGGCTGATGTAAAGTACCTAAAAACATCATGGGGTGTTCTTATTCTTGAGAAACATTCAGTAATCCCATTTTTCCAGTCAATGTCCCGGTGAGGGTAGAATCGGGCTTATTGTGATATTTTCCAAGTCAAACTACCCTCCAATAGTAATTCTACCTTCTTCCATAGAATGAATAACTACTGATGAAATATACTGGAGAGCCAAATATGAGTTGTTGCCTTCATAAAAGATCACATCAGGGAGAGAATTGAAAATAAAAACAATTTTTTCAAATAAATGATACATTGCACCATATACCATCAGCAGTACAATATCACAACTGGTCTGTAAAGTGTACCATTATCCCTGCCTGAGTGTGCAAATATATCAAAAATGGTTTATACATCTCATAACTATGACAATAAAATGCCGTTAAAACTATGGTTCATAATAAGCTGCAGCCCTGATCTAGGAACTTTTCAAATCATCAAAAAATTAATAAAGGTACAAAAACATTTTGAAGTGTTATAATTGTATAATGAATAAAACTGTACAATTGTCCAGCTGTTTCTTCATTTTTCCACAAATGTGCATTTTTAGTGCAGTACTTTGCTCACATTGGTTGAGAACAGAGTTTTGATGCGGAAGGTTAAAATAGAGAATGTGCTTTAATGCATTTTCCATCCTTTCACTCAAACATCAACCTGAAAAGCAACAAAGATTTACATGTGGCCCTTTTTGCATGAGAAAGCACTCCACAGTGCTCCAGAGCACAAAAAAATGATACTGAACCAAAGCCGTAGATCTTCAGGTGGATGTTCAATAGCTGGTCAAAGAGATGGATTTTGGATAAAACTTCATAGGAAGAGAGAAAGTTGGTGAAGGAGACATGCTTCAGGAGGGAATTCTAGAGCTAAAGGCTTATTTGTACAAAGTGGCCTAGAGAAACACTGAACTTTGGGAGAGTTGTAAATCTTCAGAAGATTACAGCATTAAAGGATGAATTAAACAATGGTCACCTTTATACACAAGGATGAAACATTTAAAGTTACTGGATTTGGAGACAGAGGGTGTTATAGTTCAGTAAGCATGCTGAGAAAGGTGATTAGGATTTGGTGCAGTCTGAAATAATGAAGCAGAAGGCAGGGATTTGCCACTCCCCAGAAGTACTGGGAATGGTGTGGGGAGGGAAAGTGATCAGGCAGTTTGGCAAGATAGCTGGTCCCTCCCTGCCATCTCAGAAATCAAGCTGTGTATGGAAAGGTTTCCAACCTGTTACTAATTCTGGCTTTTAAACGATCAACTCTCAGCCACCAAAGGGTCAGTGTCTGCCACTAACCCAATGAACTCAGCATCAAAGAGCCCCTACAGTGTGGAAGAAGGCCATTCAGGCCATTGAGTCCACACTGACTCTCAAAGAGCATCCCACCCAGAACTAGTCCACCTGCCCTATCCATGGAGCCCTTCGTTTACCTTGGCCAATCCACCTAACCTGGACTGTGGTAGTAAACCCTGGGGCACCTGAAGGAAAACAGACACTGAGAATGTAAAAACTTGACACAGGCAGACTCCTGAAACTGGAATCAAACCCAGTTCCCTGATTCTGTGAGGCAACAATGCTGGCCACAGAGCCACCGTGTCATCTCTCCCACATCCCGAAACTCCAGTCTTTTTCCCCACTAAATTGGAACATTAGCAGCTTTCCCAACTCGGAAAACAGGAAACTTCCAGTTGGCTTGTGTGTGGCAGTGAACCAATTTGTCCCAATCGGATGGACAGATGAGACGCAGCCAGTTCTCACTGAAAGCCAACTCCATTCTTCTGCTTTTGATTACCGTTTCTCCCTCCCATCTCCTTCCCCCCTCCACTTTGCTTCCCACTCCGCTGTCAATTACCTTTCTCCTGCTCAGTTCTCAGTTGTTCAGCCAGGACTCTGGCTCTTGAACTTGGTGGTATGGTCTCCCACACTTAACGACTCCCAAGCCCAAGGTCAGAAAAATGGCAACTCCCAACTACAGCGTAAGCAAGCTGAAGTGTAGAATGCTGGCATGTGGAACATCATAATATTAAATTTGGAGGTGACACAAGCATATGAGGATTTCAGTCGAGATGAGCTGAGGTAAAGAATCCCTACAGTGTGTACTCAAGCTATTCAGGCCATCAAATCCACATCAACTCCCTAAAAAGCACCCCACCCAGACCCAACCACCACCTCTCCACCCCCAAACTTATTCTCTTTAACCATGTATTTCCAATGGCCAATCCACCTGACCTGCACAACTTTGGACTGCGGGACGAAACCAGGGCACTCGGAGGAGACCCACTGAGACACAGGGAAGATGTGCAAACTTCACACTGACAGTCGCCTGAGAGTGGCATCAAACCCAGGTCCCTGGCACTGCGAGGCAGCAATGTTAACCACTGATCCACCATGCTGCAGTGAGAGGTGTACACACAAACAATGCCAGATACCAGGACTGCTAAAGCATTCTGGTTCGGTCCAAAACAGTGCCAGGGATGAAGATGTTGTCAGTGACATGAGCATGGAGGGTAGGAAGGGGTCAAAGACTGTCGTAAGAATAATAGTGGAATGCATGGATGAATTCTTACATTGTATAACTGATTGTATCTGGTGCTACTTGCAATTGGAGAAAATTACCTTTTATCTAGGATTGGATGTCCAACATGTAATGTGACCAAAAAAGGATTTAGGGGAGTAGCAAGGAAGTTGTGAAGGCTTAGAGCTTGATATTGTTGTTACATACATGGAAGCTGATCCCGTATCTGTGAATGATGGTGTCAAGGAACAGTGTATACATGAGAAAGAGGAGGGAGCCATAGATAAATCCTTGAGGGCATAGGGAAAAGAATTGATGGAAATATACTAACTATATCTGTTTGCAAGATTTGAACTTAGGGAAGAACAGCCAGTAAGGACAATGGCAGAGAGGCAATGGAGAAGGACCATGTCAATTGCTGCAGGTCGTTTGAGAAGGACAAAAATGGGTAATGTGTTCTAATCCAGCATAAAGTTAGTCATGTTTAAGTCAGGCTGTTTCAATGTCGTGATGGGAAGCTGGAGGTGAGGTGCTAGTTTGCAAGGATAGAGATGTTCAGGGGAGTAATTTTTTTTAAGTAGGGGTCAATGACAAAGGCTTTGAAATTGGGGGCACAGAACTTAAGAATTGGAAACCATTTACAAGGTAACTTCACAAAAGGGCCTAGAAAGATCAGTAGCTTGGGGAAAAGGCACCAAGGAAATGATTGATTAAATTATTTATTAAATCAATATTTGATTTTATGTACAAGGAGGGAAGCAATCTCTAAGGTTGCTTAGAGATTATTATCAAGTTAGAGACAAACAAGTTATTGAATTCTTCACCCTCATTAGAGGTGAAGATGAAGGGAATATGGATCCGATGATTTTGGTGATAGCTGGCAGTGGAGAAATGAAGCTTTGGATTTTAATTGCACCCTGATTGATCCTCGAGCAATTGATGTCTTTAGTAGAGCAGGGTGATTCTCATTGCCAATTGATGTGATGATGTTTCATGAAAAAAGAAGGTATTTCCTTACAGAATACATGTTCTGCAAGCAAAAAATCAGTGTCAGAGTTTGAATGAGGCTAAATTATATTTAAAGAGCTGCTTTAAAATGAATAACTGATAAAAAGTATCTTTTTCACCTGGAATGCTAAGACTCCTTCCACTTCACTGTAAATACATCATAACTGCTGCAGTAACCCTACTGTCATTAATTAAATACCATCATTTATGCGTTTTTAAAAAACATTGGCTTTAAATGAGCCATGCGGCCATTTAACCAACATGTTATCTCTTTCAGATTGGAGTCAAAGATTACCCCTTCCCTTTTCCTCCTTCAGTTGCAATCAACATCCCTCCAAACTGATGATCAACATAAACTATACACAAGCTTAATCCAATTCACACTTCGCCTCTTCTCACCTTGTCTGTTGATGGGCTTGACTTTTTATTGGATTTCTTGGCAATAAAAAAGTCATTAGGTCATGCAGGATATAAAGTAGATTCTCTCATGAACTGACCTGATAAATCAGGAGTGACAAAGGATTAGTAATTTATGGTCAGTATTATAAATGGGACATAGATGACAACCTTCAGCTCTTTATCATGTAATGTGTTGGTATCTCACATAGTTAAGCAATAAATTGTTAAAATAGTGCATTAAGATCAACTTGAAATGCACACTATATTAATGGGCAGATTGGCAAGTGGCTCCTGTGGAAGCTTTGTGAAAAATGTGTTTTTCTTCACACTACTGTAAGTTTTTCATTATAATATCATCCTAGCGAAAACAGAATGATTACTATGTGATACCAGTGCAGGTTTATAATGTACCATCGTTATTGATCCAATTAATTCAGTAACTCCACTCCTGTACAACACAGAACTTGGAAGTAATATACAAATGATCAAAAATATATTTGCCTCCAGTCATGAGTGAAGCTCTGTAGCATTTCCATTCAGCACATGTGATAAGTTAACAATATCAGCTGATGTGGTCCTTTCATATAACAGTGAATAGACTTCATTCATGATTCCACCAGAACTAATTTATACTCAACTTTTGCTAGTACAACAGACAAACAACCACTTGCACTTATTTGGTACTTTTACCAACAGCAACTCATGTTCTTATAGTGTCTTAACAAAGCAAAACTTTGTGATGCACTTTAGAGATGCATTAGAGAGTGAAAGATGACATAAAGCCACTTGAAAGGATATGAGTTGTAGGTGACCAAAAACTTGGTCAAAGAGATAAGATTTAAGAAGCAGATTAAAGGAGGAAAGAGAGGTAAACAAGTTAGGTTAATGGAGGAAATTCACTCATGAAATGTTACAAAGAGGCTTCAATGATACATGATGAAGCAAAATCTGAAACACAACCACATAAGGCTCAATTGGGAGGGTTGGCCAACGATATGGTCAAAGGCTAAATGCATAGGAGCATTTGTACAAAGAGAAAGGTAGAGAGGTGGATAAGTTTGAGGACATACTGTCAGAATCTAGGCTCTAGACAGCTGACAGCATGACTGCCAAAGGCATAAGAATTAATATTGGGGATTAAAATTGGAGGAGGGCTGGATTCTCAAAATTTGATGTGCTTGAACAGGTTACAGAGACGTAGAAGGTAAAGTCATGAAGAGATATGAGAAGAAGAAAGAAAGATTTAACTTGACTAGAAGCCCATTTCGGTCAGCTTGCACTGGGGTGATGAAAAATGAAATGAAATTCAGGACCAGGTCAGCTTTGGAACAGCATGTGGGGCTGCTGATGGAGAGAAGATTATGAGATGTATGCAGCCGAATGTACCACTACGTGTGGATTTCAGGATGCTGTGGCAGTGTTGCCTGTCCTGTAAACACCTGTAATCCTGGTTGGATTTGAAACATGTCTGTGATTTGTCAACAGTTAGGATATTGAAATACCAGAGTTTTGCCAATGAAATTAAATGCTGCTGGAGATATCTACATTGTTCTCTGACATGCATTGACATTGCATCTTGCTCGTACATTCTTCTTCTGCAATAAGGACTAGACACAAATTGTGATCATGGCTAATTCTTTTCTTCTGCACCCATACGACATGTTTCATACACCATCCAAACAGCCAGACTCCAAGGGGGGAGGAATCTACAAATAAATCCAGAAAATGAACAATGTTAATAAAAAAACCTGACGCTGAGTGCCATATACTAGATTGGGTATAAGATTGGTCAATGGAAGACAGAAAGTTAGAATAGGGAGCATTTCCAGAATGGCAACTGCAATTAGTCAAATGCCACTGGAATCAATACTGGGACTGTAATTATTTACAATATCTTAATGACTTCATTAATTGCACTAAATGTACTAAAATCAAATCGGAAGATGAAAATAGATGGAAAACAAATAGTGAGGTTAAGACAATGTCTTTAGATGGATATAGGGAGATTAAGTCATTAGGCATAAATTAGCAGATAGAATATAATGCGGGGAAAATGTGAGGTAATGGATTTTGGCAGGAATAGTAGAAGAGCTGAATATTATTGAATGGAGAAAGACCATTGAAAACTGCAACACAGAGGGATTTGATTGCTATCAATGAATCTGAAAACGCTAGCATCCAATGTTCAGCAGGTAATAAGGAGGCATTGGAATGTTGGCCTTTATTTTAAAGAGAACAGAGTATAAAAACAGTGAAATCTTGTTAAAACTACTCAAGATACCAGTTACATCACACCTAGAATACTTTAAACTGTTTTGGTTCTCATATCTAAGGAAACATTAACTGTTAGTCCAGAGAAGATTGACAATGATGTACCAAGGTATAGAGGGATTTCCTAGGGAGGAGTTTCAAAGAAAGAGAGGTGAGCTTAGTAAAATGCATAAGATTCTTCGGGAGCTCGATAGGGTAGATATTATAATGGTTATTTACCCTCGTGGGAGAATCTAAGACCAGAGGACATAGTCTCAGAATAAGAAGTCATACAATTAGGACAGATGTAAGGAGGAATTTTTTCCCTCAGAGGGTTATGAATCTGTGAAAGTTTTTTACCATAGGAATCGTATGGTGGCTCTGTGGTTAACTCTGCTGCCTCACAGTTCCAGGAACCCAGATGTGATACCAGCCTTGGCTGACTGTCATATATAGAGTTTGCATGTTTTTCCCTGTGCCTGCGTGGGTTTCTTCTGGATGCCCTGGTTTTCTTCTACAGTCCAAAGGTGTGCAGGTTAGGTGGATTGGTCATGCTAAACAGCTCTATAGTGTCCTGAGATGTGCAGGCTAGGTGGATTGGCCATGGTAAAATGCAGGGGTATGGTGGGATGCTCTTTGGAGGGATGGTGCATACTTGATGGGCTACATGGCCTCTCTCTGTATTGTAGGGATTCTATGAAATTGAGGTTGGGTCATTAAGTATATTTAAGCCACAGGTACAGAGATTTTTAATCAGTAAGGGAATCAAGGATTATAGGAAAAGGCAGGAAAGTGGAATTGAAAATTATTAGATCAACCATGATCTCATTGAATGGTGGAGCAGATTCAATCAGTCGTGCTGTGGGATATGGCAAGGTTTGTGGCAGAATCTGAAATCCAGCAAGGCTTACCACGATATGGGGACAATCTCTTTCCATCTTTTATGCTTTTCACAAAGAATACTTCATACAAGAAAGTGGCTAATTCCCATTAAGGAAAATTATCTATGATTTCTTGTTCAACACATTATTGAAGGCCTAACTTGATTCATTAATATTCAACTTCCTGTTTTACCAAACATACCAAGCAAGCTAGACATGAAGAAAACTCAACATGATCACCAGTGCAGGCAGTTGATGGAAAGCTAGGCTAACTCCATGTTGTGTACGAACAAACTGCAGCTCAGGGTATAATCCGTGGGCACCAGCCATGCACACACTCTTTGTTAACCTCTCATGCCCATCATGGCACCTCACTGATTTGCTTGCAGGCCCCTGAGGAAGTGCAGACTTGCTTTGCAAAGTGCACAGGCAACTAGCATTGAAAGACTGTAGCAGGAACACTTTCCACACACAGGTTGTCAGCTCAAAGATTGGGCCAGGCTGCATCTTGAGGCTGGTCACTTATTCTATTAGCATTGGCTAACTTACTTGCAGCAGTCAGCCATTGTTTTGTCATGCCATGCCATGACAATGGCTCATTGGCACCGCAGTACTGTCAGACAAGCTCTTTCTCAGAAGGGCTCTGTGGGTGGAGTGGGGTCCGAGTGTCTTACTGCATGTAACACCGCGCTGTCAATCTAACACATGAACCATGTGCCAGCTGCCAGTAAGCATACTGCATGGTTTTTCAACTAACTGGCCATGTCGGGAATTGGTGGTAACTAGTCTCCAATCTAGTCAAGATTGGAGCAAGAACAGAAGTTGCTGGAAAACCTCAGACAGTCTAGTAGCATGTGAAGAAAAGTCAGAGTTAATGTTGTGGGTCCGGTGATACTTCCTCAGAAACACAACAGTCAAGATAGGGAGCTGCTGTCAGTCAGGGGGCTCCATTTTAATCAATTATGGCCACATGATGCACACAGTTCAAGGGCTTCACCACAGACACAAATCATTTGATTTTGATTTGATTTGATTTGATTTATTGTATTCATGTGTATCTAAGTACAGTGAAAGCTGTGTGTTGCAAACAGTTTGGGAAATCATAGCAAACAGGGACATAGTGATCACAAAGGGTGCTTAGGCAGAGTGAGGCATTCAAGGCTATAGCTGCACAGGAGGTGCACAAAACAAGGCCAGCATTAGGTTAGAGAGGCCCATTCAGCAGTCTAATAACAGCAGGGATGAAGCTGTTCTTGAACCTGTTGGTACGTGTATTTAACCTTCTATCCATTCTATCTGACAGAAGCCGTTGTAGGAGAGCATTACCAAAGTTTGAAGGGACTTTGATGATGTTGGAAGCCTTTCCATGGCAATGAGAAGTGTAAATGGAGCCCGTGGATGGGAGGTTTGGCTTCTGTGATGGTCTGGGCTGTGCACACAACTTTCTGTAGTTTCTTACGGGCCTGGGCAGAGCAGTTGCTATACCATGACATTATACACCCGGACAGTATGCTTTCAATGGTGCATCTATAAGAGTTAGTGAGGCATCTAATGGGCATGCCAAATTCCCCAAGCCACCTGAGGAAGAAGAAGTGTTGCTGTGCCTTGTTGACCATCACATCTATGTGGGAAGTCCAAGATAGGTTCTCAGTTATTGTCATTCCTGGGAACTTGACGGTCTCTATCTCAGCTCTGTTGATGTTGATGGGGTGTGTCCACCTCCTTTCTTCCTGAAGTTAACTGATCAAAAGATCAGTTCTTTTGTTTTGCCAACATTGAGACTGAGGTTGTTACCAATGCACCACAGCACCAAGCCCTCTGTCTCTTTTTCCCATTCTGACTCATCATTGTTTGATATCTGTCTACCACAGTGGTATCATCAGCAAACTGGTAGATGGCATTCGTTCGGAAGTTGGTTACACAATATTGAATGTGCAGGGAGTACGGTAGGGGGTTGAGAAGGCATCCTTGGCGGGGGCGGGGTTCAATGTCGATGGTTATTGTGGAGAAGGTGCAGGTGTCTGTCTTCGCTGACTGCAGTCTTTAGGTTAAGAAGCTGAGGATCTAGTTGCAGAGGTCAGAACTCAATGGAGCTCAAAGTCAGTTAAGTCACAAAGTTAGTCGAGCTATCCCAGTACTGCCCAAGGAGTGTGAAATGGTCAATCCTGTAAAGCCAGCACATGCTGTCAGGGTAATTGCGTGTGGTCAGTCAGAAATCTGCAAACACATTGCAATGGGTGCTGATCAGACATGCATAGGGCTAGCTTAGAGTCAGCCTAGGGGTACGGATGTTGGGGTAGGAAGTTAATAGGAAAGGCATATGTGAAAGTGGAGACAAGATGGTAGTGGGGAAGGATGGAATTCAAGATAAATGAGGGATATGCAGAACAGCATTGGAGAGCACATTTGGGTACAAGAACCTTGTTAACTGGCAGAGATAGAGTCAAAGGAACCAGAATTATCTCCCTTTCACTTATTAATTCACATCCATTCTAAACCTCTTTCTTTCTTTCAGCACCATTAATAACTTCTTTGTCTTTTAACAGAAGTAGGCATAGCTGGAGAAATTCAGTAGGTCTGGTAGCATCTGTTCAGAGAAAAAAAGGAGTCAAAATTTCAGGTCCAGTGACACTTCTTCAGAACTGATTGTAGCTCAGGAATGGTGGTATATATGCTGAAGACTGGGGGTGGGAAGGTTATGGAGGGGTAGGGTAAGGATAGCTGGAGACAGAACCCAAAGAGAAAGAGAGCAGTAGTTGGCAAACAAAGGAATGGATAATGGTGAGCCAGGGAGAAAGAAAAGCTGTGAAAAAGGGCACATTAATGGGTTAAAATGGGTTGGCTGTGATGAAAGCAGCTCATATGTTGACAAGACCTGGAGTGTGGGGGTGGATAAAAGGACATGGAAGAAGGGGCTCAGTCTTTTGATTTTTGTATCATCTTTTCGAACATCTGCCCCCTTCTCTTCCTCTGCCTCTGTCAAAAGGATAAAAAAATCCAACACTTTTCAGTTCTGAAGAAGTAAAACCAGACTCAAAACACAGATTGTCCCAGATCTTCTGAGTTTCATCAGCATTCTCCCTGTTTGATTTGGTTAAACTACAATGATGGTAAAGCTTTTAGAAATAATCCAGACAAAATTAGCAGTCACTTACAGCAGGATAGATTAATAAAGGAAAGATTATGCATTGCATTAAATGAACATGATTGAAGTTTCAGAGAGGTTTGATGAGGATAATTATGCTAGAGGTCAACAAAATAGATTGGCCAGCAAAGTTGGAAACCTTGAAATAAAGAAAATGACAGTAGCAGCACGGATAATAAGTTAACTGGGTGACTGGAAACAAAGGTATTGATGAACAATTTTGGTTGGGGGGGCAAGAATTTGATACTGGGTAGTGCTCCTTAAGACCACTGATTTCCCAAAGACATGTTGACTTAGGCTTGAGTGTTCAGATAACACTATGCAGTTTATGGTTTACTGAACTAGGCCTCCACTCTCTTGGAATCTGCTCATCCTACTTTTCTCTGCTCAGAGACAAAATGAAGAATTCATCTCTCCTTGCATATAATGTTATGATTGGTATTATCACTTCAAGAGTGATGTCCCTCTAAGAAGCTCAATTTGCAGATGAGCCAAGTACCTGGATGTCATCCATCAAAGAGACAATGACCACGGACCCAGAATCCTTTGTTCACTACATGCTTTCAACAAGCTTGAAATGCAGGCATCTTTGTGATAGGTGTGATAGCCCATACTTAGCAACAGCTTCGTGCTTTTTGTGACCTAGTTACTATATCAACACCGTTAGATTTACCAAGTACCTGCAAGTGTTGTCCAGCTATAATTGTATTTTCTGCACCTGCTACCAGTGAGCCAATGTGGTAATCAGTTCTTTTTTTACCATCAGGTCTTTTGGAATGTTTCTGTATGTGTTGAGTACTAGCTGTAAAAGTTCAGTCTCTGAAAAATCCCATCCATTGCTCTCATTACTGCAAGTACGAACAAATTAATCAATTGTTTCCCATGGTTGTTGCTTGTAGGACGTCAATTCTAAGAAATAGACTCTAAAATGGATTCTTCCAATACTTTCCTTATTTTTGCAGGATCCTTTAGGCTCTGTTCAGATAATGTAGAAGAATTGTTTCTGTGACAACTGCTATCAGTTTTTTTATAGATTGCCTGTACAGGTTTTCAACTGCTTGTCCTATTCTTTGTTTAAAAGGTTTGAACTCTAATAGAATGTCTGTGATATTCCAGGTAATGATGCAGATTTGATATCTATCCTTCAACTATGTATTTTTACATTTTATGAACATTATTTATATTCACAGGTGTTTTACTAATCCTATTATTTTAAGAATACGCTGTAAATGCCTTCAGCAGTATTTTGTTTTTTATTTAACCTTTTCATGGGATGTGGCATCATTGACTGGGCCAGCATTTATTGCCCATTCCTAAATGCTCATGTTTTAGTGAAGAGTTAAACCCATTACTGAGGACCTGGAATCAGATGTAGGCCAGACCCCAGAGGACACAGATTTTCTTTCCTAAAGGACATTCATGCTGCAGATAGTTTTTTTTTTCCACAGTTGACAGTGATTACTTGGTCACCATTTTGCTAGCTTCTAATCACAGTCTTTTTATAACATCAAATTCAAATTTCACCATCTGCAAAGGTAGGATTCAAACCCATGTCTCCTGTCCTACGTTACTGGTCAAGTAATAGTATAGCTCTCCCTGCTCATGCTGTGCTGTCTGCTGTTTGTTTTCTCCTTGCACTTCATATTTTACTTTATGTATTTCTTCTGTGTCTTCAGCACTATGTATATGGTTCCATTTCAATTTATGGCTTGGAACTTGCTTTAAGACTAGTTATGATGACTCTGTGCTATTCCTGATTGCCGTCCATTCTTTCTTTGTTTACTTGAATTTAAGCACACTTCTTTTTTATTCAGGATGGACGATGGCAATGATGCAGCTGGTAGATAATGAGGAGAAACAGCAGATGGTGTTTGAAAGCTCCGTAGAAATGAAAAGTTCTCTCTGTACAGAATAAAGTAAGTGCAGGAAACAGAAGCAAAGAAAGCTTTCTTCACAAACTGAGAGTACCTTTGAGCTGGACAAATCTGGCAGGCAGCCAATTAATTCAAACTGAAAGAACAAGGTGCAGAGCTGGATGAACCCAGCAGGCCAAGCAGCATCAGAGGAGCAGGAAGGCTGACGTTTCGGGCCTAGACCCTTCTTCGGAAATGGGGAAGGGGAGGGTCCAGCTTTCCTGCTCCTCCGATGCTGCTTGGCCTGCTGCGTTCATCCAGCCCTACACCTTGTTATCTCAGATTCTCCAGCGTCTGCAGTTCCTACTATCTCTAATTCAAACTGAAGATTGACATGGGAACCAGAGCAAATAACCAGCAGTCTGAATGCTGAAGGACATATACCTGGATTGTTGGATCTCAAAGGTACAGCCAAAACCTGTTAAATAAACTGCATACAATGGGCCACCTTTCCTTGCTTTAGCTTGTTAACAATTACGTGCAATGATGATAATTCAGTCTGAAAACTACAAATATTTCATCCAGCAGTCATGAGTGAGCCAGCAGTGGTAACACTGCCAGCATGTATGGTGGTCGACATTGCAACTATCCAATAGATCACCAAAGTAGCCACAGCAGCAGAAAAAGCCAAGAGTATTCACACAATACAAGAATGGATTCGACAACAATTGTACCCAGACAAGCCTGACAACATAAGAGACACCACGTTATGTCTCAAGAGAAGACGCAATTCCGTTCATGCACCCTCCTATAAAGTGCAACTTTGTACATTGAAGAAAGGCTTAAGTCACACTGAAGGCAAGGGTATTGGCCATCATTTACATCACCATGTAAACTGTCACAGTTTAATTTTTTGTGTATGGTAAAGAAAATGACTAGTTCTGAGACATCTATAATAAATGCCCACACAAGATTCAAACTCTAAAGAAATTAATCCAACTTTACAGGAGCAAAATTCATCTGCAAGTTGGATACCAATGTGGATATTGGTCAGTACACATCGCTAAGGAATCTCAAGAAGTCAATATCTTCAGAACATCATTTGGTAGATATTGCTTTCGCGAGCTACCTTTCGATCTCTCTCAGTCAAGATTTGTTCCAGAAACATATGGGCAGAATGACAGAAAGTGTGCTTGGATGCGTATGTGTTGCTTATATATTGATAATGGGCGAAAACAAAGCAGTGTATGACTACAGCCTTCACTCACAGACAGTACACTGCAAAGGACTTGGGTTCAACAGCAAGAAGTGTCAGGTAAATGTAAGGTAGGCCTGACGTGGAAAAAACCAAAGATATAAGACACATGCCTACCCAACAAGACAAAAAAAATCCACAGTATTGCCTTGGATTCTTCAATTTCTTGGCACCATGCATTCTGATCTCCCAAAGAACGATGCGCAGTAAGTATGGCAGAAAGACTATCAGTGTATCTTTGAGCCTCTCAAAACTATTTTGGCAGTAGAAAACTGCTCTGTAGTGTGACAGCACCAGGAAGACACTAGTCCTGAAAGTTATGTTTCAAAGAAAGAGTTGGAAGTATGCATCACTCAGGATAGCTCACCAATTGTGGTTGGATTCGAAAGACCATCTTAAACATAACCTGATGGCTCCAAAAATGTGAGCAACACTTGCTTTGGTATTTGGGATCAGAAGATTCTTCACCTACCCGTGCAGTAAAAAGTCAGAAGCCAGTGGAAATGATTTTGCATATACCTGGATTTAGTCTCAGACTTCTGTACTTGCAAATTTTACAATTATTATCTCTATACACAAATTGCGCAATTGCTATTTCATATGGCTCATTTTGTGATGACCAAATTTTTATCATTTTGAGTGATGTTCCTTACTTCAACATGCAAATGAGCCAGGTTCCCTGATGTCATCATCACCGGAAGGCAAAGTACTGGGCTAATGGTAAGATTCTTGGTAGTGTAGATGAGCAGAGAGATCTCGGTGTCCATGTACACAGATCCTTGAAAGTTGCCACCCAGGTTGACAGGGCTGTTAAAAAGGTATACAGTGTTTTAGCTTTTATTAATAGAGGGATCGAGTTCTGGAACCAAGAGGTTATGCTGCAGCTGTACAAAACTCTGGTGCGGCCGCACTTGGAGTATTGTGTACAGTTCTGGTCACTGCATTATAAGAAGGATGGGGAAGCTTTGGAAAGGGTGCAGAGGAGATTTACTAGGATGTTGCCTGGTATGGAGGGAAGGTCTTACAAGGAACGGCTGAGGGACTTGAGGCTGCTTTCATTAGAGAGAAGGTTGAGAGGTGGCTTAATTGAAACATATAAAATAATCAGAGGGTTAGATAGGGTGGATAGGGAGAGCCTTTTTCCTAGGATGGTGATGGCGAGCACAGGGGGGGCATAGTTTTAAATTGAGGGGTGAAAGATATAGGACAGATGTCAGAGGTAGTGTCTTTACTCAGAGAGTAGTAAGGGAATGGAATGCTTTGCCTGCAACGGTAGTAGATTCGCCAACTTTAGGTACATTTAAGTCGTCATTAGATAAGCATATGGATGTACATGGAATAGTGTAGGTTAGATGGGCTTGAGATCGGTATGACAGGTCGGCACAACATCGAGGGCCGAAGGGCCTGTACTGTGCTGTAATGTTCTATGTTCTATGTTCTATCATATGACCAGAGGCCATGTTCACGACGTATTGTAGAACTCGAGAGAGAAAGATGTGTCTAGAGATTATTCCATACTATCTGCACCAGTTTAGCTGTGAATAAACCCAAAGATCTTCAGTTAAACAGTATCCATATGCATCATTTACATTACATACAGATAGCACAAGCCTTCACTACAATTACCTCCCAAATGTGGGGGTGGACAATATACTGAGAGTTATTCACTACAAGACTATTGTATAATGTCAAACAGTCAGTATACCTTTAAGAGACATGCTGGATATCATCGCTGCCACATAGTATGTGGCCAGAGGGTAGAAAGGTTTCATACAACATCTTAACTGGGATCACTTGAAGCAAGATACCTTATTGAAAATATGCTCCTCTGTTGTAATATAAGATAATGTTTGTTTATCATAGCTAGATGTAACAAATATTTGCTGATTTCTTCCATACCATAATATCCGTGTCCAGTTTATGATATTATGAAGGGTTGCATCAGCATTGCCGCTTCATGTAAAGTGCTCTGCTGAGGACAAAAAATACGTAAATCGTCTGTTTTCATCTGAAACAATGCTGAATTGTGAAAATTGAGGGTAACAGGAAACCTTGATGCCCAAACTTCTCTTGAAAGAGTAGCACAGTTCTGTGACCACCTCCATATTTAACCTTTGTCAACTCAGGCATCGTTTCTGGGTGAGGTGAAGGCGCCTGGAGATTTTCTGGGCAACACAAGGTGAAGATGGTGCTCAGTGGAGAAGTCTTTTCTCTATCTGTGAAGAGCGTCCCCTCTCTTCTCCATTCCTCTGTCGTGTGGTATTCCTAGAGATACTGCAATGACAACTCCCGCAACTCGTCCTCTTGATATAAGCACTTGACAAAATCTTCTACCCTCCTTGTATGGATACATCAACTGACCTTAACATCTCCAAAAACAATCACTATACTCACAGAAACTTTATTATAATAGAAGTAAGTCAAAAATGCCTCATCTCTAGGTGGCCCTTTAAATAATACGAGAGCTGGAACATCTGATTGGCATGATGCTACAACTGTAAATGACACTTATGGAACAGAAGTAGAAGGCTGTGCTCACACTCCTTTTGGTATGTGTAACACATGGACCATGCCATGTGCCATTTTCTTTACTTTGGCCTTTCTGTAGCATGCACTCGCAAGATATTGGACAATCTGATTTTGTGGCTTTAAAAGTTTTGATTTGGCATTGAGCAAGCCATTTCCTTGATAAAATATGAATGCGAGCATGCAATAAAGCCACGAGCACATACTCAGGGGCTCGATCCGTGACTAAGAAAATATTCTTTCAACAGACTGTGTGCTGCAGCAGATAATCAGCAGGGTCAGGGCTGTTGAGACAGGCTGGAAAATAGATGTGCTAGAGTTGGCCTTTAACTCATTGATCTTCACTGTGTGACCCCCATTTTGCAAAGGAGAATGAAACCAACCTTTGATTTCATCCTGCAAATTGTTTTTCAACCAATTGATTGTCTCAGACCAGGTTCATTGCAACATTTCACAGTCTCAGCCAGCTGTAATGAGAACAACTCCTGTGTCATAAAACTTTGTTGTAGCAGCTGATGTGAACAACTGAGAGGAAGCGTGGCATTTTTCTGAGAGGTCATTTTTGACTTTCAGCCAGTTTTTAACATATCATCTATTCCTAAAGAACAGAGATATAAGAGTAGGTCATTACCAGAAAAATTCAGTGTAGCCAACACTTTAATGAAAATAAAATAGTTCAGTTAACTATAATTTTATCTCTTTATGATTTTGTAGTTATGATAATATGAAATGGGCAAATTCAGGTTGACATCAATAATACAGTCCGCTCATGAGAAGAGGGGCAGATTCTTCTGCTACGGTGCAGACATTTAGTGATGGATGACAATATCATTCTTGGTTCATGAATGGGTCAGCTTTCCTTGTGTGATTAACATGGTTGTCAGATCATTAGCTACGCATGTGTGAAGAGCGCAGCAAATTGTGTGGTGGAGGTGGGAAGGGAGTAGGTGACCCTGCCATTACCTTACAGGATCCAAGCCTGGGGACCATATTTAAAGCACACTCAGCAGGCATTCATTCCCTGTGAGCCAGGAGCATACACCGGCTCTCTGAGTGGATGCCAAGATTGAAGTCATACACTTGGAGGGTTTCCCACCCAACATGTCTCAGAAAAATCAGTGAATGGCCCCAGAGTTCAACAAGGCTTCACTTTTTAGTTCCTGGAGAGGCAGGAGGCCCCATTACACCGAGATGGCAGCAAGACACCCTCCCATCTGCCATCTGACCAAGGTGGCCTGGGTGGAGATTGCAGCACAAGTTAGTAACTGTGAATCCACTCCAGAACTTGGGTGCAGTGCCACAGGAGGATGAATGATCTACTGCACTCTATAAGGGTGATGGGCACTGTGTAGTCTCTAATACATGTATGCAGTCACTGCAATATGATACTCATCAGGGAATCAACCAATACAAATATGCTAAAGTAGAGGGGTGTCAGCCAAGAGGCTAGGTTGTAGACCACACTATCATACGGGGCATGGAGAATAAACTGTGGAACCACTTCAAATTGTGAGTAATGTGCCGGTTACAGGGCAGGGTGAGTCTTTAGTTTAACACTCATGGGCACCACTGGTTAGCATTTATTAACTGTTCCTCATTGTCTTTGAGAAGGTGGCGGTGAGTTGTGTCCTTGAAGCGCTGCAGTCCAGGTGATGTAGGCAGACCCATAATGCCTTGTAGGCGGTAGACATGCTTTTAGGAGGCAGGAGATAAGTTACTGCTACAAGACTCTAGCATCTGAGCTGCTCTCATAGCCATTGTATGTGTATGGTTAGTCCAGTTCAGTTTCAGGTCAAATGGTAATCCCCCAATTTTAATCGTGGGGAGATACAGTGATGGCAGCCCTTTGATATTCATCAGTGTTATGATTAGATTCTCTCTTGTTGGAGACTGTCATTGCCACACATTTGCGTACTGCAAATGTCACTTGCCAGATGTCAACCCAAGCCTGGGTATACTTCAGATCTAGTTGCATTTGAACATGGACTGCTTCAGTATCTAAGAAGTTGTGAACGGCACTGAATACTGTGTAATCAAGAGTGAACATCCCTATTTCTGACCTTATGATGGAAGGAAGGCCATTGATGAGAAAGGGGATCCTAAGAAACTGCAGTCTCTTGTGGCATTACCTCTGGGCTAGGGGGGCTGGATTCATGGTCCACATACTGAGCAGGTTGATTAGAAAATACTTACACTGAAGGATTGCTGCAGAAATATTCTGGAGCTGAGATGATTGATTAACAACATAACCATCTTCTTTTCTTCTGAATCCAATCAGTAAAGAGTATTCCTCGTGATTCCCATTGATTCCATCTTTGCTGGAGGCCTTTGATGTCACACACAGACTCAATCATTAGTAGGGCTCAGGTGCTATCACAGAAAAGCATAATTTTAAAGTAGTCATGCTCCACTGGGGATGTCCTGTAATCATTCTATTTGTCTATCTGCAGGAGCAGAGAGAAACATGGTGGCTCAATAGTTAACATTGCTGCCTCACAGCACAGGGACCCAGGTTTGAGACCACCCTCGGCTGTCTGTCTCTGCAGAATTTGCATGCTCTCCCTATGTCTGTGTGGTTTTCCTCCAGGTGCTCTAGACCACCCCCACAGTCCAAAGATGTACAAGTTAAGTGGATTGGCCGAGCTAAATTGTCCATAGTATTCAGGGATGTGCAGGCGAGACAGATTAACCATGGGAAATGTAAGATGACAGGAAGAGAATGGGGGAGTTGGGGGCAAGGAGAGGGGATGGGTGGGGTGGGATGGCCTTTGGAGGATCGGTGTGGACTCAATGGGCAGAATGGCTTGCTTCCCTGCTGTAGAGATTCTATGATAACAGGATGGAGAGAGAAAAGCCTGGTTAACTAGTTACCACAGAAACGGTTTATCATTCACTGTGAGCAGGTAGTTAAAGTTGCTAAGGAGGCCCAGGAAAGACCCTATCCTATTGAAGGGACAGGAGTGACAAAGTCACCCAGAGAGAATGCCTTCAGTCTGGATGCTGCTCAAACAGCATCCAGGACTAAAGCTTGTAATGAAGGAAAGGAATAGTATATAACTGAGTTTTATATTCTAAATGCAAGTTCTGCTAGCAAAAGGGAAAGCTAGCAGCTTTCCCCCAGCTCTAACTCCAGATCTACATCAAGCATCATCTTGGAGGATAATGACTCACTCCTCAGAGAAAGCATCTTCATGGCATACCCCTGCATCCTCCGCTAGTGCACAGAATTTCACCTCAGTTGCTATGTGTTCCAGATTAGACTCGGGCTCAGAATCTGCTAAATACATCTCAGACATGTAGCTACAGCTAATGGAGGCTGTGAGAACTCAGAGGAATGCTGAAGAACCGATCTCTGCTAACTTCTATGCAGGTGACAAGCCTCTGGGTTTTGCCAAAAGAGACTTGTTGAATGTGCAGTGACTAGCAGGGGAATATCAGGCCAAGGTATCAGACTTGGGCAAAGGCTGAAGGAGTCTACCCAAGTTCCAATTTATTGCCATGGCACTCGCATGTGAGTGATTGGCTGTTACCATCGAAAGGGAGCAGCTACTTAAGACCTATTTCCAGGGAGAAACTCAATGGCTGGCAAATATACATTGAAACCTGCTCAAGATTTTTCTCACCGTGCATGAGCAAAATAATGGCTACACAAGAGGGGAAGGGTCGTATTGACCAACCTCCAAAGACCCTTCTCCTCAAGGAGTCAGGGAAGTGCCATTGCACACCAACATGGAGGGGAAGGGTCACCTTGGAGGGTAAATCCCAGGGTACTTCATGGTTATTGTGCATGCTCCTCAGTGCCCATCACTTCTAACGGCCAAGCTGAGGAGACTGCACTTGTGCAGAAACCTTCAGTGGGTTTGAGCGGGTTAGGCATTGGAACACTAGGAGATGGCTACCAAAGTCATTTCAGACAAATAGCAGACAGCAGGCTGGGTCTGCCTCAGCAGTGGATATTGTGGTTACATCAAGGGGTATTGATGAAGAAAAGGAAATGTATGGATTTAACAGGGTACATTGGTGTACAATCACTGTATTTTTTAAAATTAATTCATGGGATATCATAGGCTTAGCCATCCCTCATTACTCCTTGATCTGAGTGGCTTGGAGGACCCATTTCAGAGGGCAGCTAAGCATCAATCACTTTGCTATGGATCGAGAGTCAAGTGTGGGCCAGAATCAGGAAAGGATGACAGACTGAGATAATGGGAACTGCAGATGGTGGAGAATCCAAGATAATAAAATGTGAGGCTGGATGAACACAGCAGGCCCAGCAGCATCTCAGGAGCACAAAAGCTGACGTTTCGGGCCTAGACCCTTCATCAGAGAGGGGGACGGGGTGAGGGTTCTGGAATAAATAGGGAGAGAGGGGGAGGTGGACCAAAGATGGAGAGAAAAGAAGATAGGTGGAGAGAGTATAGGTGGGGAGGTAGGGAGGGGATAGGTCAGTCCAGGGAAGACGGACAGGTCAAGGAGGTGGGATGAGGTTAGTAGGTAGATGGGGGTGCGGCTTGGGGTGGGAGGAAGGGATGGGTGAGAGGAAGAACAGGTTAGGGAGGCAGAGACAGGTTGGACTGGCTTTGGGATGCAGTGGGTGGAGGGGAAGAGCTGGGCTGGTTGTGTGGTACAGTGGGGGGAGGGGATGAACTGGGGTGGTTCAGGGATGCCGTTGGGGAAGGGGAGATTTTGAAACTGGTGAAGTCCATGTTGATACCATTAGGCTGCAGGGTTCCCAGGCGGAATATGAGTTGCTGTTCCTGCAACCTTCGGGTGGCATCATTGTGGCACTGCAGGAGGCCCGTGATGGACATGTCATCTAAAGAATGGGAGGAGGTGTGGAAATGGTTTGCGACTGGGAGGTGCAGTTGTTTATTGCAAACCGAGTGGAGGTGTTCTGCAAAGCGGTCCCCAAGCCTCCGCTTGGTTTCCCCAATGTAGAGGAAGCCACACTAGGTACAGTGGATGCAGTATACCACACTGGCAGATGTGCAGGTGAACCTCTGCTTAATATGGAAAGTTATCTTGGGGCCTGGGATAGGGGTGAGGGAGGAGGTGTGGGGGCAAATGTAGCACGAGGGTTCTCACACACCACCCCACTAACCTCCGGATACAACGCATCATCCTCCAACACTTCCGCCATCTACAATCCGACCCCACCACCCAAAACATTTTTCCATATCCACCCCCTGTCTGCTTTC
Source organism: Stegostoma tigrinum (assembly GCF_030684315.1). Classification (NCBI taxonomy): domain Eukaryota; kingdom Metazoa; phylum Chordata; class Chondrichthyes; order Orectolobiformes; family Stegostomatidae; genus Stegostoma; species Stegostoma tigrinum. The sequence goes on from NC_081356.1 coordinate 76,418,595, forward strand.
CGGAGAGACCACTCTCTCCGTGACTCCCTTGTTCGCTCCACACTGCCCTCCAACACCACCACACCCGGCACCTTCCCCTGCAACTGCAGGAAATGCTACACTTGCCCCCACACCTCCTCCCTCACCCCTATCCCAGGCCCCAAGATGACATTCCACATTAAGCAGAGGTTCACCTGCACATCTGCCAATGTGGTATACTGCATCCACTGTACCCGGTGTGGCTTCCTCTACATTGGGGAAACCAAGCGGAGGCTTGGAGACCGCTTTGCAGAACACCTCCGCTCAGTTCGCAACAAACAACTGCACCTCCCAGTCGCAAACCATTTCCACTCCCCCTCCCATTCTTTAGATGACATGTCCATCATGGGCCTCCTGCAGTGCCACAATGATGCCACCCGAAGGTTGCAGGAACAGCAACTCATATTCCGCTTGGGAACCCTGCAGCCCAATGGTATCAATGTGGACTTTACCAGCTTCAAAATCTCCCCTTCCCCAACGGCATCCCTAAACCAGCCCAGTTCGTCCCCTCCTCCCACTGCACCACACAACCAGCCCAGCTCTTCCCCTCCACCCACTGCATCCCAAAACCAGTCCAACCTGTCTCTGCCTCCCTAACCTGTTCTTCCTCTCACCCATCCCTTCCTCCCACCCCAAGCCGCACCCCCATCTACCTACTAACCTCATCCCACCTCCTTGACATGTCCGTCTTCCCTGGACTGACCTATCCCCTCCCTACCTCCCCACCTATACTCTCTCCACCTATCTTCTTTTCTCTCCATCTTCAGTCCACCTCCCCCTCTCTCCCTATTTATTCCAGAACCCTCACCCCATCCCCCTCTCTGATGATGGGTCTAGGCCCGAAACGTCAGCTTTTGTGCTCCAAGGATGACAGACATTTCCTTTAAGGCATTAGTGAACCAGAGAGGGTTCATGTCAATCAAAAGTGGTTAACTAGTGGCCACTGGACTATCTTATAATTCCAGATTTTTTTTAAATCCAAATTTCATCATTTACGATAGTAGGATTTAAATTAATGTTACTCGAGCATTAGCCTTGAGTTCAGGATTACTAATTCAATAAAATACCCCTCTGTGCAGCTTCTCTTTAAATCCCCGATAAATCTTACTTGTAAATATAATTTGAATTGCATTTACTCTCAGATGTTGACTTCTCCTAATGTTCCTGGTTGCTGCATTGGTGGTGGTCATTTAAGGGCTTTCACTTTGTTTCCTCTCAGTCTCAATGGATGTGCTCCAACGGGTGCATCATTTCTGGTGCTACATCAGCAGTCGTTTCTCAGAATATCCTATCTGTAGTATCGAATGTTGGGCATAGGTGTTCCAAGTGAGAATTGGGAATTCTTGTCAAACCTATCAGATAGTGTTCACTCCTTGTGAGGCTGATGCCTCTTGCTACGCTGTCCATAACTGTCTCAAAATTACTCATTATTCACTCAAACACTTACCTTCATCACCCACCATGAGGAAGCTGAATCTGGAGTACCATAGATATATTTTCCTTTCATTCATACAGCTGTGTGCATGGAGACTGGAGCATTGACCGAGAAGATGCAGGCTGTCTCATGCACACTGCCTCATTCAGTATTGAGCTTTTCTCTATCACACTCAAGACACATTTGAGAGACTATTGCCTTAGTCTCAGAAATGTTCTACCCACTCCTCATTTGTCAACCATTAGTGCCCCATCCCATCCAGTCAGAAACTAAATTGTCCATCCATAAACATCTATCCTCCATCTTGGAGCCTTGAGGTTCGAACGGTTGCCCCCTAATCTAGGACCTTCCTATTATGACTATTGCCAAAACATTGCCACTATGCATCCTGACAGACGTGTAACTCTGCAAGTGACATTCCATGGAACAGTCCACAAGAAATCTTCATGCAGCCTGTGATGGATCACCAATTCCGTGCATTGGAGAAATTACACTGCAACTCCAATATTCAAGTTTTTGTTGGCTTTCCAAAATGCTCCATCCAGTAGTGTTGTCCAGTACTAGCAGGTCTACCCAAATACATTGTTCTCAGGCTAGCAACAACTCAGGAGCTCCAGATGCACCGGCTGTGGTGAAACAGACTAATCTTGACTCCATTGATCTGCAAGGGTATGATTTTGAAGGGAGACAAAATTAATATACCAGGATGATTACATGGGATGATGAGCAATTACCCAACCCACATAAACAAGTATTTTTCTTAACCTACATATTGCCACTCAAAACTACAAAGATGAAGATAATCTCAATGTTACACTTTGGCCAGAATTTGTGTGTGAACAATTGCAACCGTGAAAGCTGAAGACAAGCAACTGCAGGAATGACAAAACATCATAATCCAGGAATGTAACAATAAAACCAAGAACTGTGGATGTTGGAGGTCTGAGAAAATTAGAGACAGAAATTTCTTGAGAAATTCAGCAGGTCGAGTAGAACTGTTGTGAAGAAGGGCCAGTGGACTCTCCACAGATGCTACCAGATCTGCTGATTATCCAGGGCCAGACAGTATTAAAGATGTACCTTAGAAGATTCATTTGCTTTGGTGTACAGAAGGATTGGGTTCATCACAAGCAACTTTCAAGGGCAAACAAATGCTAATAAAAAAGCATTAAACTTAACTATTATGTCCATGTTACACCAGGGATACATGGATATGGAACACACAAGATGGCTAGTATGTGAATCTGTGTACTGGCGAGGGATCTATTGGGGTATTCAATAACTTATGGACTCATGTGAGACACGCCAAATATTCCAACTCCAGCAGTAAAGGGAGCCTTTATATCCACATGATGGTCCATCCTCCCCTTAGAAAAAAGCAGCAACAGATTTATTCACAGTGCATAAGAAAGATTATATCTTTGTGATGATTCACTTCCCTTAATTTCCCATTGATCAATGATTTAGCAACACAAGCACAACAGTCATTAACATGAAGAGGGATGTTTTAAGTTTATATGGGTCAGTTGGTGAATGGAAACCGACCCCAATACACTAAACTGTTTCACAAGACATGTGCACTAACTAGGGACTGACACATATCACATGGTCACACTGCAATCCATGTTCGAATAATCTAGCTGAACAAATGGAATGCACCATCAGGTCAATGATCATTACATGCTGAGAAACAAAACAGGATATGCACATTGGATCACTGCATTTTTATTCAACACAAACAGCAAAGCAACCACCATCTGCAGAATGACTGCTCAGAGGGCGAATGTGAACGACCTTGCCCAGCAGCCAATTGTCTAAGTGCTAGACAATATAGGACTTTCTTCTTAAAAAAAAGTAGGGGAGAATGAAAGAGATGCACAATTAAATGAAACAAAATGAGCTGAGCAAATAGAGAACTACATGAGCTGAGCATGGACAGAGAGTGCAAGTTAGACCTATGCAATACTTGGATATTAGCAAACACTTCCAGAATATGCACCCAGCCCAGATCATACAAAAACGTTACTGCTAACGGTGCTACATTGCAAAGGAACAAAAGTCATCTTAGGCCGAAGTGTGACGCGCCAACCATACATGTAGACTGAAAGGAAGAAAACTCAATGATGATGATGTTGAGTGAACAGCAACCAGCTTCAAGATAACCCAGTTGTCAAGCAAGTGCAACAGAGAACAATGCACATTTGTCCAGAGGACTATACTGACACCAGATCACAAGCAGTTCTCAAATCTTGAAAGCTTTCTACTGAAGCTTGAAGTATTAGTCATTATAAACTTAACTGTTTGTGTGGTTATGATCAGAGATAATCGGAACTGCAGATGCTGGAGAATCCAAGATAACAAAGTGTGGGGCTGGATGAACACAGCAGGCCAAGCAGCGTCTTAGGAGCACAAAAGCTGATGTCTCGGGCCTAGACCTTTCATCAGAGAGGGGGATGGGGAGAGGGTTCTGAAATAAATAGGGAAAGAGGGGGAGGCGGACTGAAGATAGAGGAGAAGGTAGGTGCAGAGGAGAGTATGGGTGGGGAGCTAGGGAGGGGATAGGTCAGTCTGGGGAGGACGGACAGGTCAAGGAGGCGGGATGAGATTAGTAGGTAGGAAATGGAGGTGCGGCTTGAGGTGGGAGGAAGGGATAGGTGAGAGGAAGAACAGGTTGGGCAGGCTGGGATGAGCTGGGCTGGTTTTGGAATGCAGCAGGGGGGAGGTGTAGTTATTGAAATGACAATGCCTGCCTATGCACAACCGTGTATGTCTAATGCGCTAAGGTTTTATCTTTGGAAAAAGAAGGAGCTTGTATCATGCCTCATGGTCCAGTATGTCAGTACATCCTTAATAGACATGCTCATAACGTCATCATTGCAACAGTGAACATGACCTGAGGATAAAAAGGCCTTATACTCCATTTTGCTTTGAATCATGATACTATACTGAAAGTTTTTCTGATGAAGGGCCTAGGCCCGAAATGTCAGCTTTTGTGCTCCGGAGATGCTGCTTGGCGTGCTGTGTTCATCCAGCTCCACACTTTGTTATCTCACATGTTTCTCTGTTAGGGTAATCTAATATTATCCCAGACATTTATCTCACTGAAGAAAGTAATGTTTGCTCATAATAGTTATAGAGTCAAAGAGACAGACAGTAGTGCTGCATGGAGCCCATTGTTAAAATAAATATCTATTGGATTATTTAGTATCACTAGATCCACGTCTAGTTTCTTATGATACGGGAAATAATATAAACATTGCTAGAATTGGAGGCAAACTCACATAAGAACATAGTCACCTAAATGCTTGACAGGTTTTACAGGTGATTCTGGCACCTTTGAAGGTCTTCTCATTTTGAAATATGGTGACGAAAATCCTGTTACACTTTCCTAAAAAATGGGTTTTTCAAGTGAGACTCAACGCCATGTCTGAGTTTACAAAGGCAATATTACAAGCCAGTTACAATATAGATTCAGCATAAATCGTAACCCTCAAAAAACCCTACTGACCTCAAATCAGTTTCACACAGTGGGCGCCACTTTAACCAAAATCTAAAACTAGCAGTAGTCTCACAAGAATGCTGAAGGTAGCATGCACTGTCACTTTGGGTGTTCAGAGTTCTGTAGAAATTGTTCAGTTACAACTGATTTTCTTGTAATCTCTGAAGTCACTCAGTCATGAAATACTTCTGTGTCTGACTCACCAGGATACAACATAAAATTTACGTGAAGGTTTTCTTTCATACTTTGAAATGTGTTGTAATAGCTATTACGTTAACCGGAATAAAAGAATACAACCTTTAGTAAGTTCAAAAATGATTTAGGAATTGTTATGAGGGAATAAAACTAACAATAAGAAATGGAAACTGAAAACTCCTGTAAAACCTTAAAGCACTAGTTATATGAGTATGGAAATTCTGCAAATTTTGGCAAATGCTTCCATAGGAAAGGAAAACCTAGGTCTGAATTTTAACAAATTTTGGATGCAGAGATTGAAGGAGAAACAAAGGGACATGCAGGTTATAATGAGCAGTTACAAGCAATCTAATTCCATTTAATTAAATGGAGCCTTTGTTTAACTCAAATGATTAAAATAGATTTCAGTTCAACCACAGCAGCACAATCTGATGATCGCTATTAGTGCTGCCATTAACATTGATGTCGGTATTAGACTACCCAGTTTACACTATTAAGCAGCAATAAATCAATGTATAATTATCCATTTACATACATTTTTGGCAAGTTTACATTGTCAACTGTCAACACAATTTTAATATTAGAGAACGAAATAGAACGATCTACACAACATGGTATTACAAGCTGAAGGAATCATTCAACCTAACCTTGCTCATAATGAATCAGAGTTAAAAAGATAATGGCACCACAATCCTATAAAAACCACCACCACTTTCACAAGAAGAGATACTCAGCCATTATCTATTGCTGAATGTTGGATCTTACTATGTATAAATTGGCTGGTGACATTCACCAAATTACAACAGTTACTGTGCTTAAATAATGTTTCATGGTTCCAAAATGCTTTGGGATCCTTATAATCATGAATATGGCATGTAACTGCAAGATCTCTTTAATATCCAGGAAAAGGAACAATATTTTTCTTTGTTTGTTAACTTGAGCAAAACATTAGCTATGCATAGATTGTTCAAAGTTGAAATAGACTATACGTCTACTGACAGCATTGCTCTGAAAGTCTCTCCAATCAGAAATGACTTCAGGAAAATTATCAAAAATCTATATCAAGCTAAAAAGAAATGGAGGAAGAGAGATGAGAGGAGAGATGAAAGAGGAAGTTTAAGATAAAGAGAGGCTTCTTGCAACATGAAAATGTGGTGAGTATTGTTTCAGGGGAAATTTATTTTTGGATCACTGCAGACAGACTTGAGAATTTATGTTTTAATCACTGCAACTCAAAAGGACAAAGGATGGCTTGATGCAGGTCTTCATGTTGTGAAACATTATAACAAAGACTGAAAGTTTGCTTTCTTTTGAACAGTGAGATGGTTAAAGAACCGACAATTAGAAGTTGCAAAAATAAAGACAGTGGGGTAAGATATAGTCATCAGACAAATGATTGTTAGAACACACAAATCTGTTGAAACACATTCACAAGTAATTTAAATAGTTTTAAATACTCCTCTAGCCAAGTGAAACATCAAAGAATTTGGAGAGGGTACAAAAGAGTAGTTAGATAAATTGGAGCACATGGAATTAAAATGTAGACTCCTCAAATGGTTTGTTATGCTGTAATATTTTAACCTTAATTTCACCATTAAACATGACAAAAATTGAATAAACATTACATATTTGTCATAATGATTGCTTAACACTTCAGCAACTAAATAGCCATGTGAATAAAATTGATGGAAAGTTTGGAATCTAGTTGTTGAATACAGATTACTTCAGCATGTATTGTAAATGCAAGTTAAGAAAATCTCAACAGATTCGTATTATTGTAAAATACTGTTATAAAGTGGCACAATAACACAAAGTATGATACATGGCGCACAAGTCAGAAATGCTTCATTTATTGAATTATATTGAACAGTAATATATATCTTCTTCTGCTTTTTTTAATTTAATGCCCCAATTGAATTGATTAGATTCCCTGCAGTGTGGAAAAAGGCCCTTCAGCCCAACAAGTCCACACCACCCCTTGGAGCATCCCACCCAGACCCATCCCCCTATAACCCACACACCCCTGAACACTACAGGCAATTTAGCATGGCCAATCCACCTAACCTGCACATCTTTGGACTGTGGGAGGAGACCGGAGCACCCGGAGGAAACCCACGCAGACACGGGGAGAATGTGCAAACTCTGCACAGACAGTTGCCTGAGCCTGGAATTGAACCTGGGTCCCTGGCACTGTGAGGCTGCAGTGCTAACCACTGAGCCACTGTGCTGCCCCAAATGGATGTCAATCTTTATCCAGAATCCATAACATGAATGGAATAGGTCAATTTAGCAAATCCAATCTATTCCACCTTTCAATAAGATCTTGAATCATCTTATTGTGACTTTAAATCCACTTTCCTGTCTGCTCCTCGCCACTCTTGGGACTCCTTTGTAAACCAAATACCTGTTTAACTCATTATTGAATAAATTCAATGACCCAGGCTCCATTGCCCCCTTGGGTAGAGAAATCAAAAAATAATGTCCTCCTGAGAGAAGCAATTCTTCTTTATCTTTGTCTTACATGGAAAACCCCTTATACTGTGCTCCTTCATTCTGCATAACCAGGACGGAAAATATCCTTTCAGCTACCACCCTGTAAAGCTCCCTCACAATCCTATGTGTTTCAAGAAGATCACTTCTCATTCTTCTAAACTCCAATGAATACAGTTATAACTGTTCAATCTTTCCTCATAAAAAAAACAGCATTAAATTATTCAATCTTCTCTGAAATCCCTCAACTGCATATAAATCCCTTCTTAAGTAAAGAAAACAAAACATTACTCTCATTTCACCGATGACCTGTACGATGGTAACAAGATTTCCCTACTTTATTTCACATTGTCATCGTGATAAAGGCCAACAGTCCTTCTGCAGCCCCTTGCCATTTAAATACTATCTTGTGCTCCAATGCTTCTCAACAAAATTAAAACTCTCACATTTCCCTATCTTGCACTGCCTTAAACAACTTTTTCCCCTCACCTTCCCTATGTATATTCTTGCACAAATTCTTTCGCACCCCTGATTGAAGTAGTGCTTTATGGCCTTGAGATCAAGAAGGCAGGATGGGAAATCAGGAGAAGACACAAACATGTCAGAAGAGCAATCTGCAAATTGTTTTAAACCTATACTGAGAGAAAAAGGGGGCCTGAAGAGTTTGTTAAGGCTGTAAAATAACCTGTAGCATTAGAAATTGTTGAAGTTGTTAGAACTTATACTCCAGGACAACTGTATGTGCTCATTCCAACATAACCGGGAGAGGGCCAACAGAGAGTAAATCTAGCAGGAACATTGCAGAGGGCAGTGATGCAATTAAAAACCAATTAAATGCTCAAAACCAGGTGTTGGTGTTAGTTATTTGATGGTGGGATACTTGCATTGCTGGCTCGGCCAATATTTATTGCTCATTCGTAATTGCCTTGAGAGCTGTTAAGAGTTAACTGCATAGCATTGGGTATGGAGCCAAATGCAGGCCACATCAGGTAAGGATGGCAGAATTCTTTCCCTAAAGGACATGAGTGAATCAGCTGGGCCTTCACAACAATTGACAGCAGTCACCTGGTTGCCATTAGGCTAGTTTCAAGTCCAGATTTTTCTATTGAATTCAAACTTCACCATCTGTGATGAGGAGGTGTGATCCCATCTTGCCAGAACATTTGCTTGGTATTCTGGATTACTAGTCCAGTGACATTAATACTACACCACCGCCTTGCCCTGTGTGGTACACAGCCACAGGCAGAAAGTAGTGTCATAAAAGATTTTGAAAAGGACCATTTTTGTTCATTGGATAGAGTGATTTATTTGGCTGCCCAAAGATGTGCTTTGAGATCTATCTTTTGAAATGCCTCCAATGCTGGTATATCCTTTCCTGAATACAGTAACTGAAACTAGCCACACTACTCTAGATGTGGCCTCACCAACATCCTATACAGTTGTATCGAGAGGCTTCATAGTTTTTAAAATCTAATCTCCTAAAAATGAAAACCAAAGTTCTATTTGCCTTAATATTTGCCGCCCCTGCGTATTAAATTTGTCTGTTTCATGCATAACAACACTCATAAACCTCTGTGCTGTACTAATGTGGAAGCTTTCTCTTTTTAAATAATAGTCTGCCTTTGGATTCTTTATTCCAAAGCGTCAGCATTCACACTGTCCCATATTAAACTTCATCTGAGATTTTTGCCCGCATATCTTATTGTTTCCTCTGAGGCCATTCATAAAGCTTGTCTCAATACTTGTCGCCAGGTCTAAAATAGTTTGTTCATTTCTTTGGGTCCAGAATGTACTCTTCTAAGAAATTGAACCAAATATAAATCTAAGAACTAATTCTCGAGAATACCATTGAAATTTGATTCACCCATTCTATATGAAGGTTAAAATCAGTCAGTCATTAGTTCCTTTCTTACAAGCCCCACTCCTTCTTGACTTTTAACATGTGTTCAGTGTATTTGTTTTCTTTGCCATTTCTAACTTCCACCCAAAATGATGCAATATCATGATATTCCGAAAATCATTTCTCACTGCTGCACTGGTTTCATCTTTTATCGAAAGAGCTGCCTTACCTTTCTCCCATTTCCTCATTCTCCTGAAGAAGCTGTAGAACTCAGCATCTATCTTGTGAACTATACTATCCCCTAATAATACCACATTCCTTGTTAGCTTCACCTCTCTTGAATGACCTCAGGTAGGAGGAAGCTATGGTCAAGGCTCAATTAACCTCCATAGAGTCTCCACTGTCTTCTAGAACATTGATGGCTTTCCCAGTGTTACCTTGTATATCCTCATTCCTGCCTCACTCATGGTCACACCTTCATATCCTTGGCCACAGATAAATTAGATTTAGTCCAAGAGCTGTAACTTTCTCCTAAAAGACAGCATTCAGGTTTTCTTTCCCCCTAATACCTCGCAGTATCCAAAGCTAATCACTTCTGAGGTAGCATTCCTTGACACTTCTCGCAGATGTGTTTGCTGTGAATCACAACGGAGTCCACCAAGTCCCACTTGCTACAACTGCAATATACTGCCATCTTTATTTCATTTTGTTTAGTGTTTTAACTTTAGAAATACTCCACGGTAATTTATAATTATATTGTGTTTAACTAGCTAAGTTATAAATTTAATACAATACTAGCATCTCCCTAGTACTAATACAAACTGCCGCCCAAGGTTAGAAAAAAACTCATAAAAATCACTAATCCATTAATTCCTCATCTACTTACCTAACTAATGCCTCTGCATTTGCTGCCCCTGGACCCTTCTCTCAGACTCCTTGTTCTCTTCAAGAATTGTACAACAGCTCTTGCCCACAGTGCAGAATTTCTGCTCTCAGTATAACTGATTCCCCACTGTGAAAACAGAATTAAAACATTTCTTCAAATTCCCTCCAATTTCCTTTGTTTTCATTCTTAATTCTACAGTATTATCATTTAATAAACCAACAGTTGCTTCGGCTACTCATTTCTTTTATACACATATTTAAAGCTCTTTCTTTGTGTCTTTATTTTCCTTGTGATTTTACTCTCATATGTTAATTGTGCTAGCTCCTAAAATTTCGTCATCTCTGCTGGTTTCAATCTTTTTTTCGTAAATCTTCTGACCTATGAGAAACCCTAACAAGTACTGAATTCTTTTTCTTTCAATCTGATCCTTTTTTTAACCTTGCTGGTTGGCCATGGAAAATTCTTCCTTCTGGAGTTTTTTTAATCTCAATTTAATATTGTATCATCTCGTCTCGCCAGGAATCCCTTGAAATGAAAATTGTTTAACAAGAGCTCTTTAGCCACGTATTTACATAGTTTGTGACTTCTATATTTTTCCAACATTACCAAAATGCTTTGCTGTATTTTTCCCAATACAACGCCTTCTAATGCAACCCATACCATACTTCTGAGGTAAGAAATAGAAAAAGAATTGCTTTCATTCTTTTGGCATTATGTTTTCAATTTCCTGTTTTCACAGCAATCAGTCGGCTATGCGTAGGAAGGTAAAACTAACATGTTAAAAATTACTACAGCTAAGTTATGGAATAAAAGAATGAATAAAAGGACATTTTTTTCCCAAGATGGTTATCGTGAGACTGGCCACTGCCATGAAGACAAGTAAAAGCAATCATACTGAATACAATGAAACTGGTTCTTAAAATAGTAACTAAGAAACATACAACTGCTAAATATAGTACCACCTGGCTCTTATTTCAAATATGTGGTTTGCATTTCTACAAGGAAAAATGAAATGTTATATTTTAATGAATGTGTAAAAGGTGGCTTGTGCAATTTCAGTTTTCTTCATTTTGACCTCTAGACCGTGCTGAACTGCCTGACCTCATGGTGGAGATTGCCTTCAAAGCCTGTAGCTTCCAATAAGCAAATTAAAATCAGGTTTTCCTTTATGATCATTCTAGAAAGGGCAAATATATGACCATTGGGTGAGAACAGGATTGGGTTGAACTCTGATCCCTCCTCCTACAGTTGAAGAAACTGCCAAAAAATATTGTTATCTAGGGTTACATATAAAACATTGCCATTCATCCAGGATTCCAGAGCTCTAACAGCACCACAGAAGTTCTCAGTCGGAGTCAGGAAAAGAGATAAACAAAATAATTGGGCTGTGGACAGTCAACAATGTTTTCTGCATTTTGTACTTTGCCTTATTGACACTTGATCCATAGATTCTCTCACAATAGGGGGCGTTATGAATGGGCACAGCAGTATATTTGTTGAAAAATAAGTGTTTTAATTTTAAACTATCATAAAAGTCACAATTACTTTCAGATTCTGCAGACGATGAGTAGATAGACATTAAAATAGAACCGCTCTGCAAGAACTATATGCTGTCATGGCTAAGGGGTAGCCTAAATCACGTTTAGAGAAAAAAAAAGTTAATTATGTTCAATACTCAAGAAGATAATTAAGGAAAATATGTAAATAAATCCTCAATGCCTTTTGACCAGAAAAGGACTTGAAATCCAGCACAGAGTTCCATATGAGACATTTGCCTGCATACAGCTCACAAAGTTATTCAGAATGAGGTCACAAAATATAAATAAATCCAGGTTTTACTAGGTAAGAGCTTTAATTTAAAGGTCAAACTGAAATCACTTTTAAAAATTTAGATGAATCCTTAATGCGCAATAGTGTTGAAAATCCCATTTTCATTCAACTGTAAAATCAGCTTTCTGCATTTTACATACTAATCTGATTTCTGCAGTTATAGAAATGGGACCCCGCAGCAAAATGTCTACCAGAAGCTTGAATAGATTCAGTTGGAGATGTGGGAATTCCATAATAAAAACACTATTGACTTACTGTATTAATAACAAACTAAATTACTTACTTATCCAGAGGAATTGAAATTCTATCCTAGCCAGAACAATATTATTTCCAATTTTAAGTGAAATAATCTGTGTATTTTAAAACCTTGGAACCAAAATTGTGCAGTCATACTGATGAACTCTTTTAGAATTTGGCCACAAATTCCATGGTGACGCAAACGTGTTGGGTCACAACTTTGAATAGGTACTCCCATCGGATACAGTGAGTGTTAGACTTTCTTACATCACTTGAAGGGCCATATCAAAGGAAGTGAAGCTGACAGAGGGACTCATAACAATTGAATTGATAATCTCAGCCTGCTGTTAGCCCTGCTCAACAATATAAACCAATACGTCAAGGTTCAGGAGTGTATGGCGCAGTGGCTTGGTGGTTAGCACTGCATACCTTACAGTGCCAGAGACCAGGGTTCAATTCTACCCTTGGGCAGCTGTTTATGTGGAATTTCCACATTCTCCCCATGTGTGGGTGCTCTGGTTTCCTCCCACAGTCCAAAGATGTGCAGTCTAGGTGGTTTAGCCATGCTAAATTGTCCATGGTGTAGATTAGGTGGGTTATTGGGGGATGGGTCTGGGTGGGATGCTCTGCGGTTGGTGTGGTCTTGTTGGACTGAAGGGCCTGTTTCCACACTGTAGGGATTCTCTGATACCAGCCAACATCTGATTACAAGTGAGCCCTAATGAGTATTGGGGTACTGATCGGGGTGGGGAGTGTTGGTGAAGACTAATTTGAATTGAATGGCAGCCTAAGCATCTGAAATTAAACTGAGGAGAGATTTCAAAAGGTTTCAGGTACACAATTCTTTGAAGGTGCGTCTCATGCAGTCAGGCTGGTTAAGAAGGCATATAGAACACTTGCCTTTATTGTTCAGAACTTTGAGTATAGGAGTTGGGATAGCATGTTGAGGTTGTATAGGACATTGGGAGGCCTACTCTGGAGTACTATGCTCAGCTCTGGCTGCCCTGTTATGTGAAGGATATTATAAGCTGGAGAAGGTTCAGAAAAGACTAATCAGGATCTTGCCGTGAATGGAGGGCTTGATTTGGAAGGGAGGCTGGGAGGCTGGTGGGCTAGGAGGCTGGGATTTTCTTCAGTGGAGTGTAGGATGTGGAGGGATGACCTTATCGAGGTTTAGAAAATCATGAAGGTGCTAATAAGGTGATTGGCAGGTGTCTTTTCCCTAGGGTGGAGGATTTCAAGACGAGGTGGTGCATTTTTAAGGTGAGTGGAGAAAGGCTTTTAAAAGATATGAGGGACAATTCTTTTTACACAGAGAGTGGTCCATGCACGGAGTGAATTTCGAGAGAAAGTGGTGGGTTCATGTACAGTTACAATGTTGAAAGGATATTCTGATAAGTATATGAACAGGAAGTATTCTGAGGGATGTGGGCCAAGCTCAGGGAGGTGGGTCTAGATTAGTTTGGGATTATGGTTGGTACAGTCTGGTTGGAGCAAAAGATCTGTTTCAATTCTATATGACTCTATGTAAAAGAAGTGGCTAATTAAGAGAGATGTAGAAGCTGACTCACTTCACTGGTCACACCATGCAGCCTCTTCAAGTGGGAGACACCTCAGATTTATCCCATGCCATCTCTCTCTATCAGAATACTAATGCATGCTGAAATAGTGTTGTACAGGTTCAAGGTACTCTCCTGCATATTAACTAACTTCATTCTTCACCCTGGACAGGAAATGCTAATAGGATGCCTCCCTTGAAGAAGTTGATCAAATATATTTCCATACGTATAACTCACTGAAGGCAGGGTAAAACAGAATTGATTACACTAGCAAACAAAAGGCTGTAGCAAAGGAGTCCAAACACTATATGACTCACCGAATGATATTTCAGAAGAGGGAAAGGTTCACTGAAGAAGAAACGAGGACCTTCTGGACCAAATGTTTAGAAAATCATGGAGACCTTTGAGAGAAAATCAGGCCGATATCTCTAAGTTCATCACAGTCAATTCATTAATTGTGACGTACAGTCACAATTATGTTGGCAAGGCATGAAACCAATTTGTGATATTAAGGCCATACAAACAGCAAAGTCAACATCATTTTGGGTGCACCATATACAGGTTATGGGAGGAATGAACATTGGGGGAAATTCTCCTGCTGTCCTTCAAAAGTGCGCGGGATCCTTTTTGTCCATCTAAATAGTGAATGATAACCTGGATCAGGTCATGAAGCCTCCGCTTTCTGGCTCTATGAGAACGCAATCACTTAAGTAGACTTTTTAAAAAAATTAATTGTCCATGGGACACGTGTGTCACTAGCTAGGCCCGTACTCATTGCCAAGAGGGCACTTCAGAATCAATCACATTGTTATGGTTCTGAAGCAACATGTCAGGCAGACCAGGTCAGGATAGCAGCTTTTCCTCCCTAGAAGTCATTAGTGATCCAAGTCGGGTTTTTTCTATAACAATCAACAATGTCTTCATGCTTTTCATTCCAGACTTTTATTGAATTCAAGTTTCATCAGCTGCCCTGATAAGATTCAAACCTATAGCCTGAACACATTAGCCTGGCACTCTGGATTAATAGTTCAATGACATTATCACTTTATCACCATCTTCCAAACGGCACACACTCTAACACTATGTAGCAGTATATAATTTCAAATTTCAAGAAATCTTTCATTTCATCATTAGCAGAATCTATTAGGGCTATGAAGAATATGCAGACCTGGATATGCAATATTTCACCACATTGCACAAGTACCTGATAGGCATATTGCAAACAGTAACAGATTTGGTTGATTTAAGCTACCATTACCATGAGTCTAATTCAAGATTACTTTCTGGTTTCAGATAAAACTTTTGTTTTTTGTCCTGTAAAATCAAAGAAATAAACAATACTTAGCTGATAATTGTTGAAAACCAAATATGTTGCAGAAACCATAGTATAGAAACACTTTTCATTTATTTGTGTACTTAGCCTAATGAACTTGAATTTTCAATGAAGCCGTTCAAGGGCCAGTGTATAATGTTTACAGAGCTGCCCTATGAGCTCTGATGACTCACAGAATTGATGTAACTGAGCTCTCACCTAATCTTTTATGGGACAATACATTGATAGCTGAGCTGCCAATCACAATGAGTGAAGGATTGTCATTTAATTGGTCCTGTTCCTTCCTTCACATGGCATGTGACACACACTTTTACAGTGTCCTCCCATGGATGCTCAGCAATTGTTGCCTCCCTTTCTGCCTCTCATCTGGGAGTATCTGATGGTCAGCCAGTTTCTGGGTCACTTTTGGCCTTCCTCAAATGCTGTATTGTTTACTTTTAAAGCTTCTTTCAATCCTCCACTGTAGACATGATTTAAAAGTGCCAACAACATCTTACATAAACTGATGATGACCTCAATTGAACAATAACATTCAGACAGGTGGCACAGTGACTCACTGGTTAGCACTGCTGCCTCACAGTGCCAGGGGCCTGTATTCGATTCTACCCTCGGGCAACTATCTGTGTGGAGCTTGTACATTCTCTTTGTATCTGCGTGGGTTTCCTCCCACAGTCCAAAGATGTGCAGGCTAGGTGGATTGGCCATTCTAAATTGCCCGTAGTGTTCAGCGATGTGTAGATTTAGGTGCGTTATATGGGGAGCAGTCTGGGTGGGGTGTTCTGAGGGTTGGTGTGGACTTGTTGAGCTAATGGGCCAGTTTCCATGCTGTAGGAATTCTATGATTAACCATCCAGCTTACTTGAAAAATGAAAAGCACACATTACAGTAAAGATTTGTGGAAGGAGTTAATTTAAAAGCCTCCAAAATTGTACTATTTCTTTTATATGCTGAAGCGTAGCAGGGCCAGATAGAGCTGAACTGATAAGAAGAAAGTATTGATGAAGATGGATCACTATCATTTGATTGCACATGCAATCATCAGCCCAAATATTGAACAGTCTCTAAGTTTTTTCACCCAACTGTAGTAACCATATTTGGTGATATTTCATCAAGTGCTACACCTCCCACTTCACCTCCATTGAAGGAACCTCCAGTGTCACAACAACACCACCCAGGAACTCGAGGAGCAGCATCATATTCAGCCTTGGGAGCCTACAACCCAATGGTCTCAATGTGGACTTTACCAGTTTCAAAATCTCCCCACCCCTGGCCTGATCCAATGACAAACCCTCCCTCTCACCCCCCTTGCTTGATCTGATACAACCTGTTCATCTTCTCTCCCACCTATCAGCTCTTCCCACCTTACCAACCAATCCCCACCATTCCCTACCTGCACTCACCTACCACCATCCTACCTAGCTTCCAGCCAACTGAGCTAACCAACCTTTGATGTGTTGTAGACATTTTCTGATCAACCTGTTCAAAGGTGCTATTAAAC
The DNA here is from genome assembly GCF_030684315.1 of Stegostoma tigrinum. Taxonomy (NCBI): domain Eukaryota; kingdom Metazoa; phylum Chordata; class Chondrichthyes; order Orectolobiformes; family Stegostomatidae; genus Stegostoma; species Stegostoma tigrinum. Next base: position 76,435,415 of record NC_081356.1, read on the forward strand.
ACCTTCGAAGCAGGTGGGACTTGAACCCAGGTCTTCTTCTCCAGTGTTAGGGGCACAAAAGCTGTTTGAAATGGTCATAATTTTCTAACCAACCTGTTCAGAGGTGTTATTACACAGCTTTGGAGCAAGTGAGATTTGAACCCATGCTGATCCCAGGCAGAGACACTACTACTTGTGCCACAAAACCCTCAAACCCGAGATTGAACCAGAAACTGTCAGAGCTAACTTTCTCCCCATTGGGCTATGTCAGGAGTAAAATTTAATCAACCAATTCAGCGATATCATCACACACTTCTAGAACAGGTAACACTTGAACTCAGGCTCAAAGGTAAGGACTGCACCACAAGAATCCTTTGAAATGTGCGTACGGATGTCAATAAAATCTAGATCACCTATAGAGTTAGATCTAAATTTGCCCTTAATTGCCTAATTGGCTGTCTGCACCTTTGGCTCTGGCAATCCAGAACCATGCATTTGAAATTCTGTTGGATGTAAATTCAATGAAGACTTGCTATGACATATTCTACTATGTCTAATTTGAAATTTGAGATGCCTTTCAACAAACATGTCAGCTTGTCAAAATGCTTGTTCTGGGTCATTGACTTCCTCCAGGAAAGCCCTGGCTTTGTACTCTACTGCAGACTGTTCCACGTAATTAACCTTTTAATGTCAGCTGTTCTTTGGCCTTTCACTTTTCTATGCATGTGTACTGCTTCAGCACATTTTCTGGAAGTGTCCCATTGGTCTGTGATGCAGGTATTTAGTTTTAGTGGCTGGTACACTTGGCGCACTGTGAGGTTTCTTGGCTCCACAATGTTGGAAAGGACTTTTAGTGTCTGGTCTCATTTAGAACATGTGTCTCTTTTGTGGTTCTTGAATGGATTGAATTGAGTGGATTCATTCATATCAAATTTAAACCTCTAGCCATGGCATTAGTTTTTATTGCTTCCAGACCCCTGCCTCACTCATTATTCAAATGGTTTTGTCCAGATTTTGGTATTCTTTTGACTTTCGAAAATCTGGCAAAGACCCGTTAGTGACAATTCAGTATCTTCTGAATTCAGACATTATGATACCATCATCACATATTCCCACTAGTCTGTACAGAGCGTTAATAATTTATTTATTGTTTCACTTGTAATCTGTATTCTCCTATTAAATCTTTCTCTTTCAAGATTTTCATCAATCTTGAAATAGAAATAATTATCAAAACCTTGCAACATCCATTTAAACATATCTGTTTCTTTTTCACCCCTTGATGAACAATAACATCATCGCAATTGCATACAAAGTACAGTCACTTGTTCAGCTTCTGACTTAGTATCAAATTTAAAGTTGATTCCTCCAGGAATCCAGATCTGTATTCTCGTTGGCTTACCTCTGAAGTTAAATCTTCGTAGCAATATTATTTCTGATGTTAAATTTTAAAATAACTCGGTATTTTATTGTCTTTAAGGACTTGAAATTTCCACTAATGGTCATTATCCGCGCTCTGCCGCTGTTTGGAGTGTTTGTTCACACAGTACAGCTTTAAATGGAGGATTCCTGTGCTTCTGCAGCTGTGAGTAAGAATTTCTGCTGATCATGTTCATAAAATGGTAAATTTCCCCTCTTTTCTTCGGCAGGTGTAATGGAAGATTTCAAGACTTTTGTGAAGTTTCAACAAAAAATTCCAAGTTGGACCAAAATTGTACACTTCTATGACTTTAAACGTCTGGGTTCACAATTTCCCCAACAAAAGCAGAAATTGCTGAAAATTCTCAGGAAGCCTGGCAGCATCTGTGGAGAGAAATCAGAGTTAATGTTTCAGGTCCAGTGACCCTTCCTCAGAGGGTCTGAGAAAGAATCACTTAACTCAAAACATTAACTCTGATTTCTCTCCACAGATGCTGCCAGACCTCTTGAGAATTTCCAGCAATTTCTGTTTTTGTTCCTGATTTACAGCACCCACAGTTCTTTCGGTTTTTATTTTTCAATTTCCCCAACTCTCTGCCCCTGGATTATATGCATTTCTTTCCGCCCTTTGTTAGTTCCTTTTTTTTAAGCAATGCCTCAAGGTATCTGTGAGTCACAGCAGCAAATTTTGGCCACAACCTTTTTTTTTAAACTCTAGGCCTTTCAGCTTAAATGACTGCATGGTATCAAGTTTCCCATTGAAACAGAGAGTTTCGTCTTGACTCGCAATACCTCTGATGTCTGTTCATTCATCGACTGAACTCAGGCACAGCATCCCTTCCACAGATCACCACCCTACAGCTCTGCGCTGAAGCTGTGGATTTCTTCTGTTCTGTTGTGTCTCTTATCAAATATGAAACTCTTTCTCTATTGCCTTTTGAAAAATTCTTTGTTGTTGATTGTTATGCAAAATATTTTTGGGAGTGGGGAGGGCGCTGTGTTCGGCTGCCCTTAACAACCAGTAATATCTGTTCTCCTTGAATCTTTCGCATTACCAGTAGATTTACTTCATTGGAGCTGGTGCTGCTAAATTAAACCTTCAGATCCCATGCTGATCACCATGTGAGTAAGCTGTCGTCTGCTTCTTTTAAATGAGTGAGGTCATCAGTGGATTATGTGATCTAGTGAAAGAGTCGACAAGACTGTGTTACACCTGTTGGAAGATAAAGTGACAACAATCAAAGGAACTCACACACCCCCCCACCCCCGGCTCCCGCATCTGTTCCAGAGCCTTAGGTCTTTCCTTGAATGAAAACAAAGTTGCTGGAAACGCCCAGCAAGTCTGGCAGTATCTGTGAAGGAAAAAACAGGGTTAGAGGTCCAGTGACCCTTCCTCAGAACCCTTCCTTACTGGACCCCAAACGTTAACTCTGTTTTCTCTTTCACAGATGCTACCAGACCTGCTGGGCTTTTCCAGCAACTTTGTTTTCGTTCCTGATTTACAGTATCCGCAGTTCTTTCAATTTTTATTAGGTCTTTCCTTGGGTTGGTGAATTATTACAGAAAATTCATACATAACCTGGCTTCGTTCTTGCATCATTCTTGGGAATGCTCACATAGCCAAGATGTAGCCTTTAGAGAAATGAAAAAGCAGCTATGTCATCTAAGGTGATTGGCCCACTACAATCCGAAGCAAGATGTAGTGCTGACATGCGATGCCTCCCTGTATGGCATCAGGGTAGTGCTGGCTCACTGGTGGCCCAAAGGAGAGGAACGGCCAATAACGTATGCCACCCAGACTTTGGCTGATGCCACACACAGACATGCCTAGATAGAGAAGGAAGGTTTGACAGTCATTTTGGCCCGAGGAAGTTCCACGAATACCTTTATGGATGCAAATTTGTCATAGTAATGGGCCACAAACCTTTGCTAGGGCTACTAAAGAAGACAAGCCTGTGGCACTCATCACTCCTGGTTGAATTCAGTAGTGGGCACTTAATTTCAGTATGTACAATTACAAAGTGGAACACCATCCAGAAGGCCAAGTGGCTAATGTAGCTGCCTTGGGCTAGGTCCCACTGGCAAATACACTACAGGCTGAAGAGTCCATTCTGGTTTTAAACTTTCTGGTCATCCTTCCACCACTGCTGACAATATCTGACTGTGGACACAAAAAGATCCCATCCTGGCAAAACTAAATCAGCTGGTGGTGATGGGGGAAACCAGAGAGCTATTGCAACCAGGATTGAAACCTTTCTGGACCCAATGAGACTAGATCATTGCAGGGGACAGCATATTATTATGGAGAGCCAGGGTGATGGTCCCGAGTAAAGGTTTCTGCCAGAAACTGGCTGAACTCACGGGGTCATCCACAGGTTTCCAAGATGAAGATGTTGGTGAGAAATTATGTCTGGTAGTCAGGATTGGATTTCGACATAGCTGCATTGGTGGGGCATTGCTCAGAGTGCCAACAAGGACAATAATTACCAACCCATGGGAATGGCTTCGTAAACCCTTGACTCAATTACATGCTGACTATGACGGTCCTTTCATGGGCTTAATATCCCTGGTCATTGTGGATGCCCATTCAAACTGGTTCGATGTGCAAAGAGTTCATTTGGCAATCTCAGGGGTAATGATCGAAAAGCTGCAAGCATCATTTGCAATACACAGACTCTCTGAGAATAAGGTCCCACTGCTGAATTCGACCAGAAGCTCATGGACAATGGAGTGTCATTTACCTTCAGAGAATTTAAGTATTTCCTAAAGTCAACTGGCATTTGGCATGTATGGATAGCTCCATACCATCATGATCTAATGGTCTGTCGGAAGGAGCAATCTAAACTTTGGAGGCAAGTTTAAAGATATAGCCTACAGTTTCACTTGATGCCAAACTGTCCCAGCTCCTGAAAGCAAAAATGGCTGGAAAATCTCAGGTCAGTCTGCATCCACGCAGAGAGAGAGCAAGCTAACGTTTTGAGTCTAGATGACTCTTCATCGGAGCTGACGTGAAGTGTGGAGGCGACGGCATTTATGCAATAGTGGGTACAGGGCAGGGTGGTGGTAGAGTGCTGGGGAGAAAGGGTGTTGATAGTTCAGATTAAGTGATTGGAAAGTGAGAATGGCAGAACAATGGAGTGAGGGAATGGGAGAGAAGACATGATGACAGGGAATACAACCAGTAAAACTAAAAGAAAGGGAAGGAATGGGACTAGATTCACATTCTAAAGGTGCTGAGCTCAATATTAAATCCAGAAGGCTATAAAGTGCCTAGTCTGAAGATGAGGTGTTGTTTATCCAGTTTGTGCTCTGATTTGCTGGAGCATTGCAGCATGCCAAAGGCAGACAATTGGGTATGAGAGCAGGACACTGTGTTAAAATACCGGTTACAGAGCAGTTTGTGGTATGCTTGAGTGTGGAAAACATAGAACATTACAGTACAGTAGGCCCTTTGACCCTCATTGTTGCGCTGGCCTGTGAAACCAATCTGAAGCCCATCTAACCTACACTATTCCATTATCATCCATATGTTTATCCAATGTCCATTTAAATGCCCTTAAAGTTGGCGAGTCTATTACTGTTGGAGGCAGGGCATTCCATGCCCTTACTGCTCTCTGCGTAAAGAACCTACCTCTGATATCTGTCCTATATCTATCACCCCTCAATTTAAAGCTATGTCCCCTTGTGCTAGCCATCACCATCTGAGGAAAACGGCTGTCACTCTCCACCCTATCTAATCTTCTGGTCATCTTGTATGTCTCTATTAAGTCACCTCTTAACCTTCTTCTCTCTAATGTGGAGTGGAGATATTTTGCAAAGCAGTCACCCAGTCTGCATTTGGGTTCTCCAATGTTGAGTAGGCCACATTAAGTGCAGTGAATGCAATAGACCAGATTGGAGGAGGTACAGGTGAAATGTTGCTTCTCCTGGAAAGACTGTTTAGGCCCTTGGATGGTGAGCAATGCAGATGAAGGGGCAGGTGTTGCACCTTCTGCAGTTACATGCAAAGGTGCTGTGGGAAGGGGGAGTGGTGTTGGTGATCAAGGAATAGACTAGGGTGTCCTAGAGGGAGTGGTCCCCATGAAACGCAGACAGGGGGAGTGAGGGGAAGATGTGTTTGGCTGTGGCATTCTGCTAGAGTTATCTGAAATGGTAGAGGATAATACTTTGAATACCGAGGCTGGTGGGATGAAAATCGAGGACAAGGTGGGCCCAGTCATGCGGTTGTGAGTGATAGGAAGGGGAAAGGGTGAAAGCACATGTGTTAGATGCAGTTGAGGGGCCTGTCAATTGTAATTGGCAGGAAACTGTGGTCATAGAAGAAGGAAACCATGTCAGCAGTGTTGTTTTGGAAGGTGGCTTCATCTGAACAGACATGACATAGACAAAGGAGCTAGGAGAATGGGATGGAATCCTTCCAGGATGTGGGTGTGAACAGCTGTAGTGAACAGAGTAATTGGAGTCAGTGGCTGGATGGCAGTGGACAGTTTATTCGCTGAAATGGAGATGGAGAGGTCAAGGTTTTCAGTACAGATTTGAGCATCTGCAGTAATTTGCTCCTGTATCTGCTCTTACCCTGTCCCAGTTCCTGTCTGATTCTAGGACCATCCCTCACACAACTCCAGCAAAGTTGCTGATGGGGAGAAGACTCCGGACCAGGTTAGACCTGATATTCCCGGACCTGGGGAGAAAGGGTGAAATGGCATCAGGAAGGGCAATGCCATTCACATGCCTCCACTAAGCAAGAGCGATGGTTTACTTCAGGGCATAAAATTTTTTGTCAATATCACAGAAGTGGCCCTGCATGGGTATGAACTGAGGTCAACAAGAGGTCAGGTCCTGTGACATACAATGTTTGAGTAGGTGAGGCAATCTTAAACAAAGATGTGGATCACATGAAAGGTGCTATCTCGCAAATGGGGTGGGAGCAAATTGTACCAAGCCCCTCAGAATAGCTGGAAAGGCTGTTAGAAACCATGGGTTCTCCCCCTTCATCCATTGTTAAAGAAACTTCGGAGTCTGAAGTAGATACAGCCTCGATACCGTTGCCGCCTGAAGAAGGGGAGGTAACCCTCCTGAGGCAGTCCGGCACAAAACACAGACTACGTGCTTCATGTGTCCAAACCACAGCCAGAGGAAATGGACCTGGGGCAAAAACATCACAGGACAAGCTACAAGAGAAAGACCAGACCTACATCTCCAGACCTCGAGGGGGAGGGATGTAGTGATTGGAATCAGGGCCAGGTGGATCTCTTGATTGGCTCAGGTTAACAACCCCAATCAGAGTGCCCTGGCTGACAGATAAAAATAGGAAACTCAGAGAGAACCCTCATTCTAGGGACTGGCTCTGTGCTGGCTGGTAAGAGTGCATGTATGCCACACATGAAATAAAGGTGACCTGGTGAAGGGATGACTGCCTCCATGCAGCTATTTCAACATGCCCCCTGGCCTGGCTGTTATAAAACTGCTGGATAGCCTGTGACCCAGTTCCCAGATAGAGGAGGCACAGAGCCCCTGACTGAGTACACCCTGACCAGAGATCTGGCCAAACCCTTGCATTAGTTGGAGGGCTGCCCCTGACTTACTGTACTGAGACTGCCTGACTAAAAGTCCCTCCCCTGACTTTGGTGAGGATTACTCCCTAAGACAGTGGCATGGTTGCTGCTTTCTGTATGAGCAGTGTGTTTTCCATGTTTTGCTGCTGGCATGTGGCACTGGTGTGAGATTGATGTAGCACACTGCCATTAGGCAAGAGGTGTGCACTGTTAACTGAGGACAGCTGACCAATAAAGTAAGCTGCCTGAGTGTCTGGCTGCATTAAAAGGCATGGATGCTGCAAGCAGGTAAGTGGATGCTCAGTGACTGAGCACTGGGGGATCAAGCGAGCAGTGCTGAGAGAAGCAGCCTGTTCCAATCCTTGAGCAGGGTGCCTGTTTGTCACTGTAAATTAACCCTGCAGTGGCTGTTCAATGCTATTTGCTGATGTGCAAATACAGCTAAAGTGTTCTATAAATGGGTGGCACAGAGGCTATGCTGATCATGAGGTGTTAGCAAATGTCAGATGACCATGTCAATGGATGAAGGGAGCATGTGACTGATGTCTGTGGATAGTGTGGTGAGATGCTTTTTGATGATAAGCAAGAGGAAGGCTTTTCAGAGCCAGTTTTGAGCTGAGGTTTTCAGGTTCCAGACTCATGGCAACTGTCTGTGTGGAGTTTGTACATCCTCTCTGTCTGTGATAATGAAATGTGAGAGTAGATGAACATAGCAGGCCCAGCAGCATCTCAGGAGCACAAAAGCTGACGTTTCGGGCCTAGACCCTTCATCAGAGAGGGGGATGGGGAGAGGGAACTGGAATAAATAGGGAGAGAGGGGGAGGCGGACCGAAGATGAAGAGAAAAGAAGATAGGTGGAGAGAGTATAGGTGGGGAGGTAGGGAGGGGATAGGTCAGTCCAGGGAAGACGGATGGGTCAAGGAGGTAGGTGGGAGGTGGTCAGTGGTGCGGGAGTGGAATTCCATCCCCAATTCCTCCGCCTCCACTGCATCTGCTCCCACGATGAGGCATTCCACTCCCACACATCCCAGATGTCCAAGTTCTTCAAGGACCGCAACTTTCCCCCCACAATGGTCGAGAACGCCCTTGACCGCATTTCCCGCAACACATCCCTCACACTCTGCCCCCGCCACAACCGCCCAAAGAGGATCCCCCTCGTTCTCACACACCACCCCACCAACCTCCCGATACAATGCATCATCCTCCGACGCTTCCGCCATCTACAATCCGACCCCACCACCCAAGACATTTTTCCATCCCCACCCTTGTCTGCTTTCCGGAGAGACCACTCTCTCCGTGACTCCCTTGTTCGCTCCACACTGCCCTCCAACCCCACCACACCCGGCACCTTCCCCTGCATCTGCAGGAAATGCTACACTTGCCCCCACACCTCCTCCCTCACCCCTATCCCAGGCCCCAAGATGACTTTCCACATTAAGCAGAGGTTAACCTGCACATCTGCCAGTGTGGTACACTGCATCCACTGTACCCGGTGTGGCTTCCTCTACATTAGGGAAACCAAGCGGAGGCTTGGGGACCACTTTGCAGAACACCTCCACTCGGTTCGCAATAAACAACTGCACCTCCCAGTCGCAAACCATTTCCACTCCCGCTCCCATTCTTTAGATGACATGTCCATCATGGGCCTTCTGCAGTACCACAATGATGCCACCCGAAGGTTGCAGGAACAGCAACTCATATTCCGCTTGGGAACCCTGCAGCCCAATGGTATCAATGTGGACTTCACCAGCTTCAAAATCTCCCGTTCCCCCACCGCATCCCAAAACCAGCCCAGTTCGTCCCCTCCCCCCACTGCACCACACAACCAGCCCAGCTCTTCCCCTCCACCCACTGCATCCCAAAACCAGTCCAACCTGTCTCTGCCTCCCCAACCTGTTCTTCCTCTCACCCATCCCTTCCTCCCACCCCAAGCCGCACCTCCATCTCCTACCTACTAACCTCATTTACACCTTTGACTTCCATGTCAAGAATTCACAACACCTAGGAGACAGTAAGGAACGCAGGTGCTGGAAGCCAGACTCAAAAATTGTGGAACTGGAAAAGGATAGCAGGTCAGACAGCATCCAAGGAGCAGGAAAGCCAATGTTTCAGGCTGCAACCCTTTGTCAGGACTCGGGGCGGGGGAGAGGAGCCCAGAAATAAATAGTGAGGGGCTTGGAGCTGGGGAAAGGGTAGATGATATGGGGATAAGTAGATGCAGATGGGGGTTTATTGTGGTTGGTCAGTGGGAAGGTTGGACCAGATAGGTGAGTAGGAAGATGGACAGGTTGGGCGTGGATGGATTTTGGTGATGGTGAAATCAATATTGAGGCCACTGGGCTGTAAGTTCCCAAGGTGAAAATGAGGTGTTGTTCCTCCAGTTTGTTTGACCTCACTCTGACAATGGAGGAGGCCAAGAATGGACATGTCACCAGGGGAGTGGGAGGGGAAGTTAAAGTGGACAGCAACCAGATGGTTAGGTTGGTCAGTGTGTGCAAAACGCAGGTGCTCCATGAATCAATCCCCAGGTCTGCATTTGGTCTCCCTGATATAGAGGAGACCACACCAGGAGCAACAGATACAGTAGATGAAGTGTAGGTGAATCTCTGCCAGATCTGGAAGGATTGTTTGGGGCCTTGGATGGCAATGAGAGGAGAGGTGTAGGGGCGGGTATAGCACCTCCTGAGGTTGCAGGGAAAGGTACTGGGTGTGGTGGATGGGTTGGCAGGAAGCAGGGAGGTGATGAGGGAGTTGCAGAGTGAATAGTCCCTGCTTAATGCGGACGGGATGGGGAGGGAGATACCTTTTTAGTAGTGGGGTATGATTGTAGCTAACGGAAATGTCAGAAGATGATGCTTTGTATTCATAGGTTGGTGGCGTGGCATGTCAGGTCTAAGGGGAATCGATTCTTATTGTGGTTGTGCGGAGAGGATTTGAGGACAGAAGTGTGGGAAATGGGGGTGATGCAGTTGAAGGCATCCTTAATAACAAACAAGGGGAAACTATGGCCCCTAAAGTATGAGGATAACAGGGAAGCCCTAGAGTGCAATGCATCAACCAGGGAACAGACGCTGTGGAGGGGGGACAATTGAGTATGCGATGGACTTTTTACATGAGGGAGAGAGAGGGGAGACGCAGTCGAAATAATTGTGGGTTTGAAATGGATGTCAGTGGTGTCAATTAACAGAGAAGGGGCCCAGGATGGGGAGGGAGGTGTCAGAAATGGTCCAGGTGAATCTGCGGGCATGGTGGAAGGTGTTGGTAAAGTTGGTAAACTGTTTGAGCTCCTCCGGGAGCATGAGGCAACCCCAATGCAATCCATTACTGTAGCAGAGGAAGACGTAAGGGATGGTGCCGGTCTAGCTGTTGTAGAAGAGCTGTTCCACAAATCCTTCAGTGGCTCAGGCATAGCTCAGGCCAGTGGCATGAGGTGCCAATGGCCATCCCTTTGCTTTGTAGGAAGTGGGAGGAATCAAAGAAAATATTGTTGAGGGTAAGGAACAAGCGCATGGGAGTGTTGGTGGAGGGGAGCTGGGTGGGTTCACTAAAAACTTTTAGGCTATTCTCGTGGAGGATACAAGCGTATAAGGGACTGAACAACCATGGCAAAGATGAGGTGTTAGGAATTGAAAGTTTTGGAAAAGATGGAAGGCATGGGGTGTGTCACGAATGTAGGTGAGGAGTTCCTGGACCAAAGGGGAAAGAACAGAGTTGAGATAGGAGGACATGAGTTTGATGAGCCAGGTCACATCAAAATAGCATCCACACTTCAAGTGCATTAGAAGCAACCATTCATAACTGCCACTGCTAAGTGACCAGGAGCACCAGGTAAAATTTTTCCCAACAGAATTTTGGTGCCTTTGATTAGTATTGCTTTATTTGGTTTCCTGTGTTGGCACAGATGACGTTCTAGTTGTAGGATATTATCTTTGATATTTTAACTATTAAAGACTACTATTTAACCTTAAAAAAATTTTTAATCCTCGTGGACCTTGAGTCCAATCCATCAGAGTCTGCAAGGAAATCCCAAGAAAATTGGATGGAAATGAAGTGAAATCTAAGAAATCACCATTTTAGTAAAAGAGACAACCTTCTTCATCAATGTCACTTCTCTAAGCATGTTACAGGGTCAATCTCTACTTTGAAATCTATCTTTAATTTAAACAATGAGCTACAGGAAAGCTAAGTCCTTAAAATGAAATTGATTCCAAGATATTGATATGCACCTTTGTTACAACATATTGTTTTTTAAACAATTCGTTCATTAATAACCCTGGTTGATAGGTTTAGTATACAACACACTGCTTGCCAGTAATTGCTTATCACCATTTCTAAATTGAGAACTCTTGGCCAATTTGGGAAGCTGTTACACGCAAAGCTGATCCTAATCATTCTTCCGCAGAATGGGAGATCCCTTCCTGCTGCCAATCCCATGCTTCCTTTTCCAGGATGGCTGATTTCAGCTGATAGCTCTCAACTTTCCTCTTATAATGCACGGAATGTGCGTAAAATCCTGTGGAATCATTGGCTATGTGAAGAACCCTCCCCATGTCACCCATCCTGTGCGAACTTCCTTTGTATATTCCAGCATGTGGTCAACTGGGGGTACCTTTCATCAGTAAATCAGTGGGTAACTATCAGGTATAGTCAACTGCTGCACAGTTGAGCTGGGTTCAACACAAGGTATTTAGGACAGAAAATTAAGGTATGGCTTTTCCTGTGTAATTTATCAGAAACAGATTGTTTCTCTTTATGTAAAACGTGTTTGTGTGTGTGTGTGTGAGATACTAAATGAGGGACAGTGAAATTTTCCTGTACGCAACAGGTTGGCAAATTGGAAACAATTATTTTAGGGGAACCTGACTTTAAAAATTTGATGGAATAGTAATGATTTCAAATCAATTATATTGTGGCAGTGAAGCTGCATATTCAGTGGTTAAAAGAAAACAGAGTTAAGGATACCTCATCATTATAAACTGTTCCTGAACATAAATATATGATGTGTTTCCTTCAAATATGCAATTCAATTTATTGTACGTACTAAAATAACTGTAGAATTTTCAATCGGATATATTTTGGAAGAAATCCTATATAATTATTTTTGACTCATTACACTGTGCAATCATAAAGAAGGAACAGTAGCTTAAGATTTCTTATGAGGAGTTCCTTATATTTTACTTTAGTGTGTTTTTATCATTTATTCAGTTTTCCACTGCTCACATATTCATGTTCTATACAGTCTAATGCCACATCGGACAGCAAATCGAAACAGAGGGAATTAAATATGATCTGGAAAAGGCAGACTTTTTCAATATGTCCCATTCTAAAGTTTCACAAGGGCTTGTGTTCAGTTTGGGTCAGATGAGCAGAATGTAGACTCTTAGGATTTAAACTAGACCGAATTCTAAGTCACCAGTGAGCCCTGGGAGATACTAAATTAACAGCCTACTTTATGGAGTGATGAATTTGCTTTAAGCCAGTAGAAGATTTGCATGTTGGTTACTCATGAAAGTTTCAATTCACAACCTAAATTTGCACTTGAGTCAGAGATTGTAGCTTTTTCAAATATGTGTTTATAAAGAATCCCACATCATTTATGTCATATGAGATGCACCAACTGTAAACTGGCGCAGGTCGTTTGCAACTTTCTTCCCCTCATTCAAAATGATGTTCGCTCAATTTTCATTAATATTAGGCAACAGTGCATTAACTCAGTGTTAGAAATAGGATTAAAGCTTTTGTTTATCAGTGTTCTGCAGATACTTGAACACTGCACTCTGCCAATAGTATCTGAGGGAGCCATAAGATGTGCGGGGTGGACCTGCTGTGCAAACAATAGTAGATTTTTGTAATTTACCCTATCCGAGTGGAATGATAATTTCTATCCTCAAATCCTGGCAATTAGGCAGCCATACTCTACATGGCTAATAGATACAGGTACAGGTAGATTTTAGTGAACATGTTTAAGTTATCATTGCACAGAGTTCTCTTCTTATAATGAGCTGAGTCGATTTCTCATTCTGAATAAGCGCATTGTGTCAATGTGCTCTTCAATTAAGCCCTGAAATAAGCAATATAGCTGCTAAGATATTAAATGGTTAGTGTTTTTTGTTTAATAAGTACCTGGCAAGGCAAGGTCATTTGATGGGAGCAGTTGACAAGGTAAGAGGAATACAACTCAAAAAGAAATTGATTGACAAATTCATCAAATTGATCCACAGTTTGTGATTAGCGCCTAGAATGTGATGCCAACTAGGATTCGGGGAAGAAATCTCAAAAATCATTTAAAGGACTATTGAATGAAAGGCTGATGACAGGGAAAGGGGCAAAACATTTCTCAAAAGGTTAGTTAAGGCAATTTGAATGACTCTCCTTGACTGTTTAACTTGTGAATATTGATTATTCCTTTGTGCTTAGTACATTTTGATCTTTCACAATAATAATGTTTCATGAATGTGCTGTCATAATATTTGAAACAAGAACGGAACAATTAACTTTACACATTGAATCTATTACTTGATTGATTAGTTAATGCCACTTGACTCATTTCTCCCTGAATTTGGTATAAATGTGTAACTGCAAAATTTTGTAGACTAAGCCAAGAAAAAACAGCCATTAAAATAATCTTTAACAAATCTATTAGAATTTGCTGAATCGATTTGATGTTATGCTGTAAACAATTTGGTGGGTATATACGCAGCAGGAGCTCTGTATTGAAGGTGATAGTATTGATGGGTTTTCTTTTGCTGAGTGGTTTCGCTGAGGAAACTACTGTTTGTAAACAGAAAGCACAGATTTGAGATCTTCATTTTATTGCACCACTTAGTTGCAGTTACAGCACAATCATTTTTTGATTATTAGTGCTGGTGACTAACAGCACTCTGCCATCAAATCAATTGGGCCTACGAGATAATGCAGGAAGAATTGCTGGAGATAATGGTGCACAGTGGTCCAGTGACTAGTGCTGTTGCCTCATGGCAACAGCAACCTATGTTCAATTCCAGCCTCAGGCCATTGTCCATGTGGAGTTTGCACATTCTCCCCACGTCTGTGGGGGTTTCCTTTGATTTCCTCCCATAGTCTAAAAGGGGTGCAGGTTGGTGGATTGGCCAAGCTAAAGTGCCCTTTAGTGTCCCAGGATATGTAGGCTAGGAGAATCAGCCATGGGGAAATATAGGGTAGGGGAGAGATTCTGGGTGGGATGCTCTTCAGCATGTCAGAGTGGACTTGGCATGCTGAATGACCTGTTTTTACATTGTAAGTGTAGTTCACAAAAGTGTAAGTTCACAAAATATATTTCTTTTGTGAGGAAGTCCTATTTTTTCAAGTCCCTTTTACATTAAAGCATCAAAAAATGAGCCACAGATATGTAGGTCACAAAATTCAGCTCCTCAACATCAATATGGAGTCCCATTTTGGATACAAAATGGTGTACATATTGCATGTAATGTTTAATGTGTGGCCTACGGCAATTTTAATGAGAGCATTAGCACAAGTATTAGGAATGTACAGTATGCAAAGTGCAAAGATCGTTACTCCAGTCAGCGTTTAGCACTGATAACAAAGTGTGGAGCTGGATGAACACAGCAGGCCAAGCAGCATCAGAGGAGCACAAAACATGATGTTTTGGGCCTAGACCCTTCATCAGCTTTGAAGGGTCTAGGCCCGAAATGTCAGCTGTTGTGCTCCTAAGATGCTTCTTGGCCTGCTGTGTTCATCCAGCTCCACACTTTGTTATCTTGGATTCTCCAGCATCTGCAGCTCCCATTATCTCTGAGCATTTAATACTGAATTGAATCCAGCATTGTTTTTGACCTCAATCCTCTATGTAACATTCTCTCTTCGGCATGCCTTGAGTAGAAGAAGGCGGATCCCACCGTGGTGCATTTAAAAGAATTCATTGTTTTCAGGTTAGGTGTTGAGTAACTTCTAATGGCTCTGCCTCAGTTTGTAGACTTGCTTTAAGTTTTCAACTGTTATTTAAAATTGATGAAATTGTCAGGAAATAGTTTTGTATATTTTGAAGGCTTTGGTCCTAGCTTCAAATGTACACCTCCGCCCATTTGTTCCCATCCTCACTGTTGTTGTTACCATCTGCTTTGGCATGTAATGTGTCAAGCAGATTGAAGAGCTTTCAGCAGAAGCTAGGTCTTATCCACATGTGGCAAAAGCTGAAATGGCATAATTTCAATGTGACCTTTCACTGCAGCACTCCAATAGATGAGTGGACTCATTGGACTCAACAATGTTTACTCTGTTTCACACAGATGCTGCTGGACCTGTTGAGTTGCTCTGGTATTTTCTGTTTTTATTTCTCAGTGGATGGTTTCTGCTAGCACTGAAACGGGAGCTGAGATTTCAGCTGTCACATAATCTATCACAACAAAGTCAGCAGTGTTCACATAGACTGACCGTCACCTCCATGCTCTGCACAAAGCCCTGTGCCACGTTGGTGTCAGTGTCCTCAACCTTCCTTGATAGTGACAACAGACTATCCAGCAAACATGCCAATGCACAAAGCATTTCACGTAATGAACATCAGTCAGAGTTGTACAGCATGGATACAGACCCTTGGGACCAACTTGTACACACTGACCAGATATCCTAAATTAACCTAATCCTATTTGCCAGAATTTAGCCTATATCCATCTAAATCCTTCCTATTTATGTACCCATCCAGATGCCTTTAAATAGAGTAATTGTACCAGCCTCCACCACTTCCTCTGGCTGCTCATTCCCAACATGCACCACCCTCCACATAAAAAGCTCCCATTCGGTCCCTTTTAAATCATTCCCCTCTCACTGTAAACCTATGCCCTCTAGTTTTAGACTCCCCTACCCTGGGGCAAAGGCATTGGCTATTTACCCTACCCAGGCCCCTCATGCTTTTATAAACCTTTATAAGGTCACCCCCTAGCCTCCTGCGCTCCAGGGAAAATTGCCCCAGCTTATTCAGCCTCACCTTATTGCTCAAACCTTACAACCTCAGCAACATCCTTGTAAATCTTTTGTGAACTCTTTTAAGTTTGTCAACAACTTTCTGATAGCAGGAAGAACTGAATACAGTATTCCAAATGTCCTGTACAGTCATAACATGAAGTCCCAACTCCTGCCTTTTATGTACTGTCTTTTCTAAATCCTCTGCAGCTGAACCTATGTTTAACCTCACCCTTGGGGAGCTGACATCTGCATGACATTTTTTCCCCTGCCCTGGTTACAGGCCATTCATGCCAATGCTATGCCATCCACTAAAGCACCCATTATGCCCATATCTGAGTTGCACTGACTAACCTCTGAGATTAACTGAGTATTTCAACATCATCAGTCTCTTCTGTCTCCTGCAGTTCATCCTGATGCAACTCTGCCTGGCCAGCTGCCAGGTCCTGGATGAGCAGAAGGAATAAGGCACATGAACTGAATGCAGTAAGAGGAGGGAAGAAGGCAAGAAATGCATTCCTCTGCTGTTTGCAACTGTGAATCAGACAAAGGTTGAGAGATGAAGGATTTTGAGGAGTGGGAAGAAGGCTTAACTTAGAACAAGCTATCATCTTCAATCCTTTCAGCTCAGCTATGGTTAATCCGATGATAGCAGACATTATCTTCTCACTTAGGGTAAGGATATGTAGCCGTGCCTGACCCCTCCCTCAACTAGCCGCAGCTGACTTCAATTTCACAATACATGAGGCGGCACAGCGGCTCAGTGGTTAGCTTTGCTGCCAGTACCACAGACCCATGATCAATTTCACCCTCGGGTGACTGTCTGTGTGGAATTTGCACATTCTCCCCATGTCTGCGTGGGTTTCCTCTGGGTGCTTCAGTTTCATCCCACATTCCAAATATGTGCAGGTAAGATGGATTGGCCATACTAAATTGTCCATAGTGCCCAGTCCGAAGATGCACAGCCTAGTGCATTGGCCATGGTAATTGTAGGGTTATTGGGATAGCGTAGTGCAATGGGTCCGGGTGGGATGCATTTCAGGGGGTCAGCATGGACTTTAAGGGCCAAATGGCTTACTAACACACTGTAGGGATTCTGTCTCTGTGAAAGAGGCAATTGTGTCAGTAAGAGTCATGCAATGTCTTCACATGATGCATCTGTCATGAATGAAAAGTTGATTTCACTGGAGAAATCATTATTATTACAAATATCCAATCCATGTCTATCCACTCACTGTTTTGTGGGCTAGGATATAAATATTTTCCAAACCCATTCCTGCTGGAATTAATTGATAAAACAATAAGACCTAATCCAGAACTGTCCACATGGGCACAAAAACCATCCAGTTCGAATGCCTCTTCCAATTCATGGTAACCTCAGCTAGAGCAGAAACTGAGCCCATGCTATTTACATTGCTCTGCATCACAAACCAACCATCCAGCCAACTGAGCTAACTGCCAGACTTTATGGCATCAAGAACCTATGAAACTATATCTCTCAAAAATGTCAATTTATTTTTCAGTGGAAAAAGAAGAAAGGGAACAACATTTGCAACAGAAAAAGACACCCTTATGTATTTGAAAAAAATTCCTCTATAAACTTTTGGTTTACTTAGAGTACAAACTAGTTTTTCTAAAGCAGAGGCACAAAAAACATTGAACACTTTTGTGGTTAATTGTGACATATGCTTTTCATTAAAGTATAAAGCATTGAAAGCTTTTAATGCCTTTAACAATTCAAATTTAGAAATAATTAAAGCCACCAGTCAATGGTTAATTAAGAATTCAGACACTTTTGTACCGCCAAAGAATTTGGGTTCAGTCATTAACAATTTTAGCATATTTCTGAATGAAATCAATAACTAAAAGAAGGGCATACCAATGCCTTTTGGCTGCAAGTACAGTAACAATGCAACAGATGTGACCATTAGAATAGGGATTGACTGGGAACATTTTTGTTGCATTTCCTCTTCTGTTTGTCTCAACTGGACAAAGATAAATGCATTGACTGCAGCTTGCAGGAAGAATACTGAATACAGCCTGAAAGACAATAGATTCATAAGATCCAGAACATATCGGCAGTTACGGTTGCTATTGTCTTGATGTGAAAGGGGACTTTGCAAGTTTGTACGCAATGTTTGTGAAAAATCCGTGTGAGGGGAGTAAGCAGGGCAGAAGAGGAAAGGCTCAATTAAGCTCAATGCTAGCATTTGGTGGGTAAGGTGGGTGGAAGCATTTAAGCCGCACAGTATTTAGGAGAAATTGTGAATTGTCTCATTATTAAAGGTAGTGACTCAAGCCTAAGTTGTAGATCTAGGCAAGTTTCGTTTTCACTCTTTCTTTGTAACCATTTTTGTTGTATATCATTAACATAAAGGTTAAATTAGCATGTTTGCACAGGAAGATATAAATCAACCTTGGTCTGTTGGTGGTCAGCAAAAGGGTGATTAAATGGGGCTGAAGAAATTAGATTGTGGCTGTGGGCATCCCATTCATGTCCCTTAAAAAAACAATTAAACACTACTTCCCACCTTCCCACCTTTTCTGAAGAAGGGTCCAGACCTGAAACGTCAGCCTTCCTGCGCCTCTGATGCTGCCTGGCCTGCTGTGTTCATCCAGCTCTACACCTTGTTATATCTTTCCCACTTTCACGGGCAGTTTGGCCATTCAGGAGGGCGTGGTGCCATGTGAGGAGCTTGCTGAGTAAATCTTGGTGACCTTGCAATGGATCCTCACCTGTCTGGGTGGTCCTCCATTTTGTACAAACTGTGGCTCACAGAGTAACAGTAACACCCCCGTGTGAATGGTCGCCCCATGGAAACAGCACCGTCTACACTCACTGAACTCCACACCTTACTTGTTTGACTGGGCTTAGCACTTTCGATGCCACTGATAGAGGTGCACAGCTGTCATTGTGGAGCTGGCAGGGTGGCAGTTTTGAGGCTCTTATGCTCCTGGCCCTCTGATTGGGAAAACAGATGATACGGGTGTATTTTACTTTAAATTTAATGGCAGCTACTTAATTGACTGATACTTCCAAAGTCTAGCCTCAGGCTCCTGCCCCACCCATAAAGCGAATGCCCCCAACAAATGACTTCCAGTCAATCTGCTGCCTCCGCAGAATTCCAGCCTTCAAGAAACTGATCATAGAAGGCAATATACAATTATTATCTACAACATAGTGATTTATTAGTTTATAAAAACCATTATTTAAAAACTAAAGAATTATTCAAAAACAAACACCCAATATAATGTGTTGAACAAATGTATGTTTGACAACATTTCTGATTAATTCTACTGACTGGAGTGAAATTGTTTCTCAACTGACCACATTTAAAGAGAAAATGCTGAAACTCAAGCATTTGGGTCAATATTAAATGTTACCATTGAGTGAGGTAAGGGAAAAACTTCAGCTGAAGCAAGGTCTTGGTACAAAATAGGTGAAGGGATGTGACCATTCTCCCAGACATATTTGTAAAATGCCTCAGCAAATTTGCCAAATAGCCTTAAGAACAAAACAGATGAGCTCGTCATGCATCTTTGTATGGTTCACCAACGGGGTCTTGGGGATTGAAAGTGGCACTAAAACCAAGATCAAAATGTCCAACCGATAGTTTCTCAAACTGCAAGAAACAAACTGGTGGGATTTTTTTTGAGCCCCATCTAACAATTAAGGGCTTCTGGTTATACTGTTCCAAACCTGGGTAAATGATGCATAGCATGCACAGCGATTCACTTCAATGGCATTCCCAAAAACTGGTGTTAGAACTTCAATTTAAAAATGTAAAGTATTGTGCCTGATTTAAGTGGCTGGCTGCATACCTGAAAGTGGCAATCTTCCACTCTTCCAAGTGAAACCAGTTTGGGTAGGTCTCCATTCGAAATTAATTCTTGACCATGCTAATTTCACAATATTAAACCAGGTACAGCTAAGGTAAGGCATTGCCCCAAAATGTCCTTGGTTTTTGGGATTGGTATTTCTGCAAAATAAGCTCCCATTGCTTCAAACTGGAATTGAAGATGTGAAGTTTGAAGATCACAGTTTTGTTCAATTCATTTTTTCAGACCTTTTTTCAATGACAGTTTTTTGACTGTCTTCTCAAAATAATGATTCAAGCTTATACTTTACTCTCCCTAATATACAGGTGCTGAGGTCAGAAACAATGCCATTTGCTGTAGGTAAACTTGAGGTCAGCCAGGTCAGTGCAGCATAGATTCAAATGTAGGCTGCTGGGCTGTTTGTTTTAGGTTGCAATGACTTGATCTGTAAAATGATTGAAGAAGCGCACTTTAATTCTTCAACATAACAAAAGAAGTCAGGTTCAGATTCACATGTGGTGTGATCTGTTATAAATCATTTAATTTGATTCTACTACTTCTCCCATGGAATAGTTCAAGTCAGTAATATGTTGATGTGTCATAAAATATTGAAGAGACCTTGCCATCACTGCTTTCCTACATAAATCTGCTATTTTGCAAGCCATACTTGTCTGGTTATCTATCAAAATGCTAAGTAATTCAAGACACTTTTAGACAGGGCTTAGAATCTGATTTAAAGATTTTAAAATCCAATCTGTAACTGAATCCGAGTTCTATCTTATTTGAAGACTGTATTTTGATAAAACTGGCCTTTCTACTGTTCACACTGTAACTTTGACCAGATTTGGGAGTTTGTTTACAGTTTCATTAAAAAGAAGCTGCTATTAGAATAGAATGGGAGTTTGAGATCATAGCGAAAGTAGAATATTGGTGAGGACTCATTAGGGCAGAAGCTGAAGCGTGGAGCTATCGGAGATCTGGGAACACCAGCCAAGTAGCAAGAAGAAACACTATGGGGAAAAGGAACTTGCTTGACGGAGCAAAGCAGAATGAACACCTGAGGAGAATTGATAGCACCTTTGGGAACATATAGCTGCCAGGAGCACCTTAGGAGGAGAGAGCAGAATAGCAGGGTGGAGCACCTACAGCGCTTTGGAGAGTGCCTCAAAGAGCAGGGTGTCTTTTAAAAATTGTTTAATTAGTAACAGATATAGTATAGTAATGAGGAAAGAGTGACAAGAAAATTCCTTGTTTTACAACTTGCCATTGAAAACTATGCAATTTTGTAGCTCAAGTAAATGCAATGCTGAGCAACGCTGGTGCTGAAGATTTTAATTACATATACACAAAATACCATGATCAGGCATATCTCTAGGCTTTAATTCACACTGTAACAGAAAGTTCCACTTTGTAGGAAGGAAATTGCATTCTTTCAGGAAATGCTGATGGAAAATTTATAAAACTCTCCTTTGGCCTACTCTGTGTGATGGGTTCAATGTCATTTGGTACCACAGTGCATATGTTGTTGTAACACTTCTACAATTAACATAAACATTAAAGAAATTCAATTCAATTCAATTCAATTAATTGTCAATGAAGGCAAAGGAGTTTAGAAAACCTGCTGATGAAAGCAATGGTATAAGTATAAGTATCTCAAGTTTCCTTCGCTGCAGAAATTTGCATAAAATTTTGTTTTCCTGTTCAGGTTCAGCACATTTACAATTACTCTGTGTTACGTGTAGCTAAAGCCTTGGAAAACAAATCCTCAGTCACATCATCCTCTGAGAATCTCAGAGCAGGCCAGGTGTTACTCTTAACTTTTACACCCTCCTTCACCATTTAATTGAAGATGTCTGTCTCTGCTCCCCTTGGAATTTGTTCAGTGACAAGCTCAACCATGCAGTCTGAGATTGAAGCCCTGTGTACCTGCTGAGGAACTTTAATCAGTGTTACAATTGTCCTCAATTCTTATGCCATTCAGTAATCTAACACTTTACATGATATATCGAGCAAAAATCCCCATTGTTGAAGGTGAAATTCTGTGTCAAGGGTTCAGGAGAGGAAGTTTGACCAATTATATAATGACTTCTGCTAGAAATGTGTTTGTCAGCTTAGGACAGAATTGAAATCAGCTATAATGCTTTCTTGCTCACAGCACAGACAAAGCTTACACATAAATCTTTGGCCATGTTACTGGAGGAGCACCATGGAAAAGTGCCTGAATAAGCTGGCGGTGCCTCCAGCAGAAGGGCCGAGAGATGAAAATTCAGTTAAAACAAATATATGTAGATCCCTATCCTTTTGGATACAACCAGAAATGATTTTAATTAAATGGCAAAGATACTGCCTTTCAGTTACAAGATAGGCAAAATCAAAGAAACACAGACTTAAAAAGTTTTAGCAGCAAAGAACATGATGACAAACCAAAACTTGCTCACAGAGTCAGTGGTTCAACTGAAAATCTCACCAACAGGCAGAAACTGGAATTGAAGGTGATTGCAATTTACAGATGTTCCAATCATTTCAAATCATCATTGTTATACAGAGGTGATCTAATAATTTCACACCATGATTATTTATCAAGTGATCTTATGATTTCACATGGTGATCCTCTGACAGAGGTGATCTATAGAACATAGAACATAGAACATTACAGTGCAGAACAGGCCCTTCGGCCCTCGATGTTGCACCGACCTGTGAACTAATCTAAGCCCATCCCCCTACACTATCCCATCATCATTCATATGCTTATCCAGGGACTGTTTAAATGCCCCTAATGTGGCTGCGTTAACTACATTGGCAGGCAGGGCATTCCATGCCGTTACCACTCTCTGAGTAAAGAGCCTGCCTCTGACATCTGTCTTAAATCCATCACCCCTCAATTTGTAGTTAAGCCCCCTCGTACAAGCTGACATCATCATCCTCGGAAAAAGACTCTCACTGTCCACTTTATCTAATCCACTGATCATCTTGTATGTCTCTATTAAATCCCCTCTTAGCCTCCTTCTCTCCAATGAGAACAGACCCTAGTCCCTCAGCCTTTCTTCATAAGACCTTCGATCCAGACCAGGCAACATCCTGGTAAATCTCCTCTGCACCTTTTCCAATGCTTCCACATCCTTCCTGTAATGTGGCGACCAGAACAATATTCCAGGTGAGGCTGCACTAGCATTTTGCACAGTTGCAGCATGACAACACGGCTCCGGAATGCAATCCCTCTACCAACGAAACCTAACACACTGTAAGCTTTCTTAACAGCAGGATCAACCTGGGTGGCAACTTTCAGGGATCTATGTACATGGACACCAAGATCCCTCTGCACATCCACACTACCAAGAATCTTTCCATTGACCCACTTTTCTACCTTCCTATTATTCTTCGCAAAGTGAATCACCTCACATTTATCCGCATTAAACTCCATTTGCCACCTTTCAGCCCAATTCTGCAGTTTATCCAAGCCTCCCTGCAACCTGCAACATTCTTCCACACTGTCCACCACTCCACTGACTTTAGCGCCATCTGCAAACTTACTAACCCATCCACTAACGCCTGCATCCAAGTCATTTATAAAAATGACAAACAGCATTGGTCCCAAAACAGATCCTGAGGCACACCACTAGTAACCGGACTCCAGGCTGAATATTTTCCATCAACCACCACTCGTTGCCTTCTTATGGAAAGCCAGTTTCTAATCCAAATGGCTAAATCTCCCTCAATCCCATGTCTCCATATTTTCTCCAATAGCCAACCATGTGGAACCTTATCAAAGGCTTTACTGAAGTCCATGTACACCACGTCAACTGCCCTACCCTCATCCACATGCTTGGTCAGCTTCTCAAAAAGCTCAATGAGGTTTGTGAGACACGACCTCCCCTTGACGAATCCATGCTGACTATCTCCAATCAAATTGTTGCTAGCTAGATGATTATAAATGCTATCTCTTATAGTCCTTTCCAAAACTTTTCCTACAACAGACGTAAGGCTCACTCGTCTATAATTACCTGGGGCATCTCTACTACCTTTCTTGAAATGGGGCACAACATTTGCAATCCTCCAGTCCTCTGGTACTAAACCTGTAGACAATAAGGTCTCAAAGATCAAGGCCAAAGGTTCCACCATCTCCTCCCTAGCTTCCCAGAGAATCCTCAGAAAAATCCCATTCGGCCCTGAGGATTTATCTACTTTCACACCTTCTAGAATTGATAACACCTCCTCCTTACTAACCTCAATCCTTTCAATTCTAGTAGCCCGTAACTCAGTCTTCTCCTCTACAATATTCTCCTTTTCCTGAGTGAAAACAGATGAGAAATATTCGTTTAGCACCTCTCCAATCTCCACAGGGTCCACACACAACTTCCCACTTCTGCCTTTGACTGGCCCTATTCCTACCCTAGTCATCCTCTTATTCCACACGTACCTATAGAAAGCTTTAGGGTGCTCCTTTATTCTACCTGCTAATGTCTGCTCATGTCCCCTCCTTGTTCTTCTTAACTCTCTCTTTAAATCCTTCCTAACTAATCTGTAACTCTCCATCGCCTCATCTGAACCATCTCGTCTCATTGTCACACAGGCCTCCCTCTTCTGCTTAGCAGGAGATACAATTTCTTGAGCAAACCACGGTTCCCTTACTTTATCGCTTCCTGCCTACCTGACAGGGACGTACCTATCAAGGGCACGCAATATCTGTTCCTTAAACCAGCTCCACATTTCAATTGCCCCCATCCCCTGCATTTTGCTAACCCATTCTATGCCTCCTAAGTCCTGCCTAATCACATTATAATTGCCCTTCCCCCATGTATAACTCTTGCCCTGTGGCATGTTCCTATCCCTTTCCATTGCCAAACTAAAAGTAACCGAATTATGGTCACTCTCTCCAAAGTGCTCGTCTACCACTAAATCAAACGCCTGGCCTGGTTCATTACCACGTACCAGATCCAGTGTGGTTTCCCCTCTTGTCGGCCCCTTGACATACTGTGTCAGGAAACCGTCCTGCACACGTTGGACAAAAACTGATCCATCCGACGTACTAGAGTTATAGCATTTCCAGTCAATGTTAGGGAAGTTAAAGTCTCCCATAATGACCACCCTGTTCCTTTCACTCCTGCCCAGAATCGTTTTGCCAATCCTCTCCTTCACGTCCTTGGAACTTTGCAGAAGCCTATAAAAGCTCCTCAGTAGACGAGCCCTCATCAAAAGTTCTTTTGGCCACTGTTATACTTGACTAACTTTTACCACCTTCCCTGATCTTAATGAAAGATCTAAACCCTGGAACCTGCAACATCCATTCCTGACCCTGCTTTATTCATGTCCCCGAAATGGCCACAACATCGAAGTCCCAGGTACCTATCTATGCTGCCTGTTCACCTACCTTATTCCAGATTCTCCTGGCGTTGAAGTAGACACACTTCAAACCAGCTTGCTGTCTGCCAGCACACTCCTGTGACAGTGAGATCCTTTCCATGTCCTTCCTACTCTCATCCTCCTGTGTACTGGAACTACACCACAGTTTCCCATCCCCCTGCTGAGCTAGTTTAAATCTACCCGAATAGCACTAGCAAATTTCCCAACCAGGATATTAGTGCCCCTCTGGTTCAAGTGGGGACCGTCTTGTTTGTAGAGGTCCCACCTTCCCCAGAATGAGCCCCAATTGCCCATGTACTCGAAGGCCTCCCTCCTGCACCATCCCTACAGCCACGTGTTCAGCTGAAATCTCTCCCTGTTCTTTGCCTCACTATCTTGTGGCACAGGTAACAAACCAGAAATAACCACTCTGTTTGTTCTAGCTATTGATTACGTGCGGTTATTGTCACGTGATCTAGTGATTTCAGACTAGTTTTCATTTGGAGATGATCTAGCAATTTCAGACTGATTGGCACATGGAGATAATCCAGTGATTTCATACTGTCATATGGAAGTGATCTGGTGATTTCACACTGCTTTTGCCATATGAAGACGATCCACTGATCTCACACTTCCCATTCCAAACATGCTGAAGCCATGTGTTGCATCCTAAATGCTCCTTGAGAGGGGTCAACAAACTCAGCGCAAATTGAAGATCACATTTGGGACCTCCGTAAGCAATAGATTCAGCACCATACTGGGTGATACGTCTATCTGGTGAACTTTTCGAGAGGCCTTTTAACATCACCAACTAAGAACCAAAGGTATACAACATTTCCGTTTCTGAAAGCAGAAATCACATCAGCTTCCATTGAGTTTTTGAGTACCCTTAATGTGGGTACAATGTGGGGTGACTCAGGTACCAAACATGCATGCGCTGAGTAGCAAATTATGCACAGCGCTGTTTGCCACTTTCTCATTCTGGCCACAGAGCCTTTCAGCCTGTCAATGAGGAGAAGCTATACGGTTTGTCAATAATTATCTTTCGGCCAGATTAAGTGAGCACCAGGCTTCTACGCAAACAATTAATTTCTCCCACCAACTGGACTTGCTGTATCAGGAAGGTACAGCGAGTTACCAAAGAATTCTGCTGCCTTTGACATGGAACCTCAGACCACTTACATTACAGGTCGCCATCAGTTGTGCTGTTGCCATAGGAGACAACCCTGTAATATAAAGGTGGCGTAAGTGATCTGGCAGTTCTATCTGCACTTGAACTTTGTGAGAGTGTTGTTCTTTCCCTTGTACATAAAATGACCTGTAAATTATGTTTTCATCTCAACCACTGTAAGAACAGGGCCACAAAAATTGGAGAGAAATGGAACTGTATCCCAGCAACAATCAGCAACATCAGGAGAGGAAAAGAGAATAAGGAAATAATATTATTCATTAGTTGGGTTTCAAAATTTTTTGCTCTGAAGATTTATATTTTTGAGGTTACTTCCCTTATTTCCCTTGAGTGCTGCGATACCATTTGTCCTCAGAGGCACAGTATATACTTGGAAAGAGTGGCAAATCAGATGTCATTCAGGGCCAGCCTGCTATCTTCAAAAGAATAAAAACCAGCTTTGAAACTCAGTCTCTGAAGTGGCTCAGAATATTGTCAGTGAAACGTCAGACAAAACAAACGCAGATGGTGGCGTGCTAAAGGAAAAAAGGATTCTATTAGAAGGTTTGCTGTTAAAATCTCTTCAATCTGAGATTTCTAAGGAGTCAACCCCCAGAATTACTTTGACTGAAGCCCCATTTTCACCACGGCTGCTGATTTCTATCTGATGTGAATTTCCTGCTCATTGACAACAGAACTGCTGATGTCAAAAGCACAAAGTTATTACTGTGAAAAATAGTGACAAATGAAAATTATGAAACATTTTCAATGCAGCTGGTAAATGTTACTCATGTAAGGAATAGCTCTTTGGGTGAATACAGGGAACTGTTAGTGTAATATGATGTTATTCTCAGTTAAAAATTGCATAAATAAATAGTCTACATCTTTCTTATTCAGGTACATGTACATGAGAAAGGAATATATTGGCTATTATTCTATTATTACTTTTATTATTGTTACTTTAGAAACACTTATAGCTAAATCAATCATTGCACATCAACCATGTATCAGGAAAGGGCAAAGCTAGAACACTCAGGACTGACCTGGCAAAATAAAAGGAAGAGCAGAACTTGAAAAACTTGACTAAGGCAATGGTGGGGCAACCATAGGCCTTAAGACATAGGGCAGAAGATAGTCATTTAGCCTTTGATTATTCAATGAGATTATGACTGATCTGATAATCCCGCAACTCCACTATCCTGTCATATACCCATAACCCTTAATTCTTTGATAACAAGGTGTAGAGCTGGATGAACACAGCAGGCCAAGCAGCATCAGAGGAGCATGAAAGCTGATGTTTCAGGCCTCGACCCTTTTTCAGAAAAAAGCGTCAGCCTTCCTGCTCCTCTGATGCTACACCTTGTTATCTCAGATTCTCGAGCATCTGTAGTTCCTACTAACCCTTAATTCTTTTCCTGATTTAAAAAATGTCTGCCTCAGTCTTGAATATAATTGATGACCCAGCTTTGACAGACCTCTGCAGTAAAAAATTCCAGAGATTCATTATCATCTAAGAGGTGAAATTCTTAATTTCCATCCTAACTGGGTGACACCTTTTATGCACTCTGGTCCCAAATTCTCCCACAAGACGAATCTACCTCTCTGCATGTATCTTATCAAGTCCATGGTCAATTTTATACATTTCAATAAGGTCACTTATCATTTTCCTAAACTTTGAGTACAGACCCACTCTACTCAACTGCTTCGCATGAAACAATCGCTCTATACCCAGGGTCAACCTTGTGAACATTTTCTGGACTGCCTCCAATGTCTGTATTCACCCAGTATTCCATAGATAAGGGGACCAAAGCTGTTCACTGTTTTCTAGATGTGGTCTTGTATAATTTTAGCAAGACTTCCTAATTTTTATACTCCATTCCATTATATTTGAAATAAAAGGCAATATTACATTCGTTTTCCGTAGCACTTGTTGATCTTGGATACTAGCTATTTGTGATTTATGCTCAAGGACTCCAAGCACAGTGTCTCACTGCTGCTTCACAGTGCCAAGGGCCTAGGTTCAGTTCCACCCATGGGTGACTGTCTGTGTGGAGTTTGCACATTCTCCCCATGCCTGTGAGTGTTTCCTCCCACAGTACAAAGATGTACAGGTTAGATGGATTGGCCATGCTAAGTTGCCCATATTGTCCAGGGATGTGCAAGTTAGATGGATTAGCCATAGAGAATACAGGGATGGGGTGGGTCTGAGTGGAATGCTCTTTGGAGGGGTCTCACCGGGCTGAATGGCCTGCTTCCACTCTGTAATAATTCTATGAAATTCCTCTTTCTTGCAGATTTCCCCTATTTTAATAATATTCAGCTCCTGTATTCTTGCTGCCAAAATGTAGGAAATCACCTTTTATTTCATCTGAAAAGTAAATGTCCATTGGTTTAAGCTGTCTCTATTCTTCTTTGTGTCATCCTCACCATTTGCCTTCCCATCTTTATTTTATATCTTCTGCAAACTTGGCTATAGTACATTCATTTTATTAATCTAAGTCATTAATATATATTGCAACTAATTTTGGTCCCATTACTGATCTAGTTACAGGCTACTCACCTTATCCTAACTCGCTGCCTTCTACAAGTTAGCCAATCCTCAATCCAGGTAATACACAACTCTAAACACCATAGGTACTCATCTCATTAATGAGACAAATGTGTGATAGCGTATCATACACCTTTTGGAAGTATATCTATTTTACTTGTTACATTCTCAAGGAATTCTGTTAAATTTATCAGGCATAATTTCCCCTACATGAAGCCAAGCTGATTCTGCCTAATCATATTTTGTATTTAGAGGCACTCTGCTATTAAATCCAATTATAATAAACTCTAAAATTTTCTGAACAACAGACATCAAGCTAACTGACCTACAGTTAACTATATTTTGTCTCCTTCCCTTGTTAGATAAAAATGTTATTTTGGCAGTTTTCTAAGCTGTCTGCATTTTTCCAGGAATTTAACAATTCATGGAAGATTATTACCTGTACATCCAATATCTCTGTAATTATTTCTTTTAATATCCTAGGATGCATCCCCCAAGGGTCCTTTTTGATCCATAACCTCATGAGTTTTCTTTGCACTTCTTTTCCAGTTATAGTCATTGTATTTATTTCCTCTTCCTCTTTGGTCCCTTGATTATTTACTATCCTTGGAATGGTATTAGTCTCTGTTAAAACTGATTCAAATCCTCTTCCATTTCTCAGATTACGCATTATTATTCCCTCAGCCCAATTTTCTAAAGGGACTATGCTCTCTTTCACCTCTTTCTTCCTTTTTTACCTGCTTAAAGAAGGTCCTGCTCCCCATACTGAGTTTACTTGAAATTTTCCCCTTAGATTTTATTTTCTCCCTCTCTTTTATGTTTTGGTCATCTTTTCTTGGTTTTAGAACTTTCCTAATCCTCAGCCTTAACAGTAATCTCATCAGTGGAACATATATAGATCATAAATTTGTAAAATAGTACTTAGAATCTTGCTACAAACCTTTCATCCAATATTAGAGATGCAAAGTTTATGTTAATTCTCAAATAATACCAGTATTGATATAAATAGTAGATTGCTTCAAGTGCAATAATTGCTGACTTACTAATAAAAATAAAGGAAGGCATGGCTCTAACCCAGAAGAGAATTGGGTTAAATTTAGTTTGATTTATTGTTGTGTTCTGGAATGACATAGAGTGAAAATTTTTGTTTTGCATACTCTGCAGGCAGATTATACTCTACAAAGTGCATCAGGCTAGCAGAACAGAGTGCAGAATACAATGTCAGAGCTGCAGAAAAGGTGCAGAGAGAAAGAGATCAAAGTTAACATTTGAATAGTCCGTTGAAAAGTGCGATAACAGCAGGGAAGAAGCTGTTCTTGAATCTAATCGTACGTGCATTCAAACTTCTATATTTTCAGCTCGATGGAAGTGGGTTTGAGAGTATAACTGGGGTGGGAGGGGTCTTTGGCTATGTTGGTTGCTTTCCCAAGGCAGTGGGGCATATTGATGAAGTCAATGGGTGGAAGGGCTATGTTCAGAACTCTCTGTAGTTTCTTGCAGTCTTGGGAATGGCAGTTGCCATACCACGCGTTGATACATCCAGATAGGATACTTTGTACAGTGCATCTCTAAAAATTGGTAAGAGTCTTTATGGACATGTCAAACTTCCTTAGCCTCCTGAGGAAGTTGAGACATTATTGTGCTTTCATGACTTTCACATTGACGTGTGTGGACCAGGCCAGATTGTTGGTGATCATCACTCCTGGGAAATTGAAACTCTCGACCATCTCGACCTCAGCACCATAGATGCAAATGGGCCGTGCCCTCCACTCTGCTTCCTAAAGTCAATGACCAACTCTTTCCTTATGCTGATGTTAATAAAGAGATTGCTGTCTTTACACAATGCCACTAAGCACTAATGAGGGATTATCATGACCACAATCACTGGTCATTGACAAAATAGTGATGTAATAAATTGCAGAATATAGCCTACCAATAAATGACAGGATAAGGATAAAAAGGAATGACAGAATAGGAATGTAAATAATAACAGTATAGCAACATAAGAACTGACAGGATAGTGATAAAAGTAATGATAGGATAGAAAGTTTGGCAATAGTCAGGTTGTTGACAGGCTTAGATATAGAAAATGATAGGATAGCAACCACCAGTGATTGGCAATATGATAAAACCATAAATGATAGGACAGTAAATTGAAACATGGAAAAACAGCATAGTGATTACCAGTTAAAAATAATGCAAAGTGCATTTCAACTGAGAGCAACATTTGATCACCAAGCTATCATTGTTTGGTATTTGTTCATTCACATCCTTATCTCTAAATATTTCCTGGTATCAACAACCAATGTGGCTCCATCTAACTCAAAACATAATGGCATACAGCCAGCTATACTACGGTTCTCACGAGAGAGCTGGAGCATAATTACCTTAATGTATATATATATTAAAAGTATATATTATATGGTGTAAGTATAGGGAAATCAGCTTTTAATGCCAGTGAAAAGCAATGGAGTTGCCAGCAGTGAAGAAAGCAGGAGTTATTTCATTGTTCTGAACTGAATGCTGTACTAAGCTTCACAGTCTTCACTGATTTAGCCAATAGAGTCATTGTTGATGCCCTGTTAGAAAGCTGAAAGATTAGACATTGGCCTTCCTTTGTGTTAAGAATCTTAACATTCATGGGATTAAATGAACAGTAAATGCACATTTATAATCCCACTCATTATAAATTTGTACCATCATAAAACTGACGGATCAGGGATTTACAACTATTAAGAATTCAATTTAAATTATCAGAAATGTGACCCAAGCAGAGATAGGATAAACAAGATCAACAGTTATGATATTTTAGTGATTACAATAGCAAAATCTTGAACAAGTAATAGAGATGAGACATTGCAATTATTTTAACAATATAAATTTAGCAGTTTTGTAGTCAACTTCAGTTGTGCTTACAATAACTGTGTGAAACCTACACTTGACTGGGTTTTGACAAGCTGTACCAGAACAGTCATTTTTATCTCTGGTCCTACAACTCTGGGCTCATCATTTTTAATTGATTCACCATTGATGGCCTCGATGGTATGTTTCCAAAGCAAAATATCTGCCTTGATCCATTTATACACACACAGTTGCACCCATGATGTCACTCCAGCACAACCTTCATTTTCAAACCAGTTATAAAATCTGGGAAAACACAGTAACAAATTTAATCAGTTTGTAAATTTCTTTTGTAAGATAATCCCTGTTTTCAATGAAAAAATAAGCTGATATAATTGTCAGACAACATCGTACCACACCTGTATAGGCTATTTACCAGTTATCAGAAACACCAGTTTGCCAAGAAATTTCCAGAAAGATTATATGTGTTGCTGTGTTTTCCTGGGTCTTCCAATCAGTTTAAAATATAATGTAAGAAATTTTTCATCTAGTTACTTAATTCCTGCTTGGAATATTTGTTGGTGCAACAGACAGGATCATTTCTGCCTCATTTGTTCAGATGTAACTTGTACATTCCCAGCCTGCAATGCTCTACCAAGAGCTAGCATGCCCTTATACTCAGTCTTGATAGGCACATGTGCCTTCAGCTGCTTGGGCCATCAGCTTTTGAATTCTCTCCCTATACCTGACCCACCTCTATGTCTCCTTTAAATGCTCCTTATAACCTGTCTCTTTGTTTAAGCTCTTTGGTCATCTTGTATAATATTTCCTGATGTGGGTCTGTGTCAAACTTTGAGTGATGATACTCCCGTGAAAAATCTTGGGATGTTTTACTATTTTAAAGGTACAGCATAAACGCAAGTTGTTATTAATGGCTGCCAGATGACAGAAATCCTTATGAATTCTGCAGACAGGTTCCTTTTGTTGTATTCAGGTGAAGTGCTTAATGGTGTGAAACTGTTAACTATAATTGGGATTTCCAAGATCATTTAATACTTGCATGTTGCTTGTCTGCAGCTGTTCATGTTTATATGGTGAGTTAAGTGTAATTTTAAATATTATTACTTGGTTGGTAAGTGCTAAATACAATGTAATCCTATGAGAATCCGGCATTGTGGGAGGTATCAAATGATTTATTTATATGTATGTCTACTTTCTATTAAACTTTAAAACAGAGCATCTATGTAAGTATTAAAAGTTCTAAATAACCAACAGCTTTAATGTTTATAGCCAACTATCACAGATGCAATGAAATATCATTAACATGAGAAAAGTATGTTTTGTAATTACCCTGTATATTCAGTTTTTGAATTTGCAGTTTTTTTTAATGTGCATTAAATTATGATGTTTCTACTAAGAGCTAATGATGTAGTAAACTTGACATGAATCAATTGAAGTCAAATACAGAAGCTTGACTGTAAAAATAAATGCAATTCAGTCAAAATTGCCGTTTTAAAGCTAGAAAAATAATACTTATTACATTTTATCAACACAAAAAATGTTTGGCAAAACTCCAGGGACGAATGTCTAAGAGTATGTTGAGCTCATCCACAGTGCTGCACACTGCAATTAACCTCAGTGCTCTTGGCTTAGGACAGAAGCAATCAGCTTAGGTTCTTGCTTCTAATTGTTGTAGAGCACTGTCTGCTTGGAAGAGGAAATGCTGCAGATGTCAGACAGGATGGGATCAGGGTTGGATGTGATGCCTCACAGTGAAATAAAATGCTGTCTAAGTTCATAAAAGAAGAATGGATTGGAGCAGCAAGTATCCTTGGAGGCATACCCCATCCTGGAGTTAACTTTGAGACAAAGGGTGAGTAAGGGAAGGGCAAGAAGGAAGTTGGCACTTTTTATTTGTTTACATATATTTAGAATCACAAGTAAGACCAAAGCACATCATTGCCTAATGTAACAAAGACAGAAAGACAAACGATGATTTGTAGAATTATACTCACAGAATCTTATCTTACCTACTAATGTCCAACCCAGGGTACATCCTGTCTCATTCAGTAGGGCAAAAGAAGTGGCAACAGAATAGTATATAGTCAGAGGGAGTTGCCCTGTGAGTCCTCAACATTGACTCTGGATATTATGGTATCTAGCTAATCAAATATGGGACAAGGAAACATCCTGCCGATTACCACACCCCACTCCATCTCAGCTAATAAATTAGTGTTCCCCTGTGTTGAACACCACAAGGAAGAAGTGCTGAAGATGGCAAGAGTGCAGAATGTGGATTTCAATGTCCACATTAAGGATAGTTCAACAACATCAATACAGATTGAACTGGTCAAGTTCTGAAGGACATAACTGCTAGACCGGGTCTGCCGCAGGTGGTATGGCAGCTAACAAGAGGGACAAACATACTTGACCTCATCCTCACCAATCTGCTTGCTGCAGATACATCAGTCCATGATAATATCAGTAAGAATGACCCTCTCACAATCCTGGTGGAGGCAAAGACCTACATTTAATATTGGATGTGGAGAAAATGTTTGCACTAGTAGGAGAGACTAGGACCCAGGGACACAGCCTCAAAATGAAGGGATTATCAGCTTTGTCTAGGAAGAATTTTTATGGAGAAGAGTGGTGTGAGAAAAAAACATATTTAGGGAAGGAATTCCAAAACTTAGGATCGAGGCAACTCAAGTGGTGGAGCAATTAAAATCAGGGACTGTAAGAATTGGAGAAGACCAAGTACACCAGACAGTAGTAGGGCCTGGAATGGTAATAGAGATAGCGAAAAATGAAATCGCGGAAGGATTTGGGAAGAAGGATGAGAATTTTAAAATCCAGCACTTGGTCAGACCAGCATCCAATGCAAGCCAGCAAGCTTAGGGATCATGAACAAGACTTGGTACAAATCAGGATTTGCTTGACAGAAATTTGGATATAGAAGGTGGAAAGCAGGAGACTTGGGCAGGAAAGTATTGGAATAGGCTGCAGTTATCAGTGCAGCACAATTCTAAACCGACTGATATACTTCTCACTGAAGTATCAGCTTGTACCAAAGGTTATCAGCCTTGACGGCCTGAAAACTGTTTGAAGAAGGAGTAAGTGGCTCAGAATGAGGATGATGTGCAATACTTAAAACAATGTTATTCTTTGAATTTGTTTATATGTAGCAATAGCTTAGATGTTATTTTTACCTGTATCAGATAAATGTGCAGTGCTTTTATCTCATTGTTTAACTTCAGCTCTTTTCTAATACTCTTGCATTACTAACCTCATCTAGAGCATTGCATCATAGTGAAATAGCTGTAGCAGCAGCTTGGCGACACAATGTCACTGTTACATGCAAATCAACCGAACAGTGTAAACATGGTTCTCACATTTCTGAATCTAGAGGCCCTCAAATGACTGATTTTAATCACTTGGAAGGGCTTCTTTGTGTCCCTCTTATATCCATGCTTTGTGCTTCATATCTTTTACAGAGCTGATGAAATACTTCCTTAGAAGTGTACCCTCCCTAACATTCCACACTCTTCTCTTGCAAATGCAGCAAAATGAGGCTGAATTGTCACCAATTGTTAGCCACTGTTGTTGAACAGTAACTGACTGTTGACGAGAAATCCAAATAGATTCACTTTGCCTTCGTCAAGATGTATGAAAAATCTCCCAGACATTCCCCACTGAAAATAACGTGGCAGTAGCAAGTGATTCGAGACAATATTGTTTTTCAAGTCATGTTGTTGATGCTCCCGGACCCATACAGAGACAAATACTTCTCACATTTATCTTCAGTGCCTTTATTGTACTTGTTTCCTGTTACAAATCGGCCAGTGATGGCTCATCTCTGAGAACTTATCAAACGGTTGGAACAGAGAAAGAGAGCTCTGCAGTACCAGGCAGGTCACTAAATACTGAACAATGAATTTAAGTTTTCTCTTAAACAAATCTGCTGATTATCCTAATTTACCCAAGCATTAGATGCAATGCTGGCATGTACTGTTAACTCTGTGTAACCCTCAGCTCATATTTCTGAGATCTGAGTACATTAAACATAACAAGTGTTAGTGATCAAAAGTAAAATAGTTTATGGAACGAGCTGAAATGACTTCTTAATTGTCAAAAATTAGGTGTGATTTGTAACATACAGGATAGGGTGGAGAGGAATCTGGTGAAATGTTGAAAATTGGGATTCAAGTGCAAAATTTAGAGAGTTTAAAGAAAACTTCAGCAAGTGTTTATACTATACTATACTGTGATTATACTATAAGCCACAAGTGTGAAGTTAAGTGTCGTACAACCATCTTTCAAACTCGAAAAGCTTCCCCACATATCTTCTTTTTCCTTCAAGTTTCTTCTCATCTCCTGTCCTGAATTCCATCCCCTATTCCCAATTCCTCCGCCTCCACCGCATCTGCTCCCACGATGAGGCATTCCACTCCCGCACATCCCAGAATCCAAGTTCTTCAAGGACCGCAACTTCCCCCCCACAGTGATCGAGAACGCCCTTGACCGCGTCTCCCACAACACATCCCTCACACCCTGCCCCCGCCACAACCACCCAAAGAGGATCCCCCTCGTTCTCACACACCACCCCACCAACCTCCCGATACAACGCATCATCCTCCGACACTTCCGTCATCTACAATCCGACCCCACCACCCAAGACATTTTTCCATACCCACCCTTGTCTGCTTTCCGGAGAGACCACTCTCTCCATGACTCCCTTGTTCGCTTCACACTGCCCTCCAACCCCACCACACCTGGCACCTTCCCCTGCAACCGCAGGAAATGCTACACTTGCCCCCACACCTCCTCCCTCACCCCTATCCCAGGTCCCAAGATGACCTTCCATATTAAGCAGAGGTTCACCTGCACATCTGCCAATGTGGTATACTGAATCCATTGTACCCGGTGTGGCTTCCTCTACATTGGGGAAACCAAGCGGAGGCTTGGGGACCGCTTTGCAGAACACCTCCGCTCGATTCGCAATAAACAACTGCACCTCCCAGTCGCAAACCATTTCCACTCCCCCTCCCATTCTTTAGATGACATGTCCATCATGGGCCTCCTGCAGTGCCACAATGATGCCACCCGAAGGTTGCAGGAACAGCAACTCATATTCCGCTTGGGAACCCTGCAGCCCAATGGTATCAATGTGGACTTCACCAGCTTCAAAATCTCCCCTTCCCCCACCGCTTCCCAAAACCAGCCCAGTTCGTCCCCTGCCCCCACTGCACCACACAACCAGCCCAGCTCCTCCCCTCCACCCACTGCATCCCAAAACCAGTCCAACCTGTCTCTGCCTCCCTAACCTGTACTTCCTCTCACCCATCCCTTCCTCCCACCCCAAGCCGCACCTCCATCTCCTACCTACTAACCTCATCCCACCTCTTGACCTGTCCGTCTTCCCTGGACTGACCTATCCCCTCCCTACCTCCCCACCTATACTCTCCTCTCCACCTATCTTCTTTTCTCTCCATCTTCGGTCCACCTCCCCCTCTCTCCCTATTTATTCCAGAAACCTCACCCCATCCCCCTCTCTGATGAAGGATCTAGGCCCAAAATGTCAGCTTTTGTGCTCCTGGGATGCTGCTGGGCCTGCTGTGTTCATCCAGCCTCACATTTTAGAATCAAACTCGAGTTGCGATAGGTGAGTCATGTCTGAACAATCTGGTTGAAGTACGGAGTACTCCAGTATAGTGAATAGTGGAACAAAAACAGAAGTTGCTGGAAAAGCCCACCAAGTCTGGCAGTATCTGTGAAGAAAAATCAGAGTTAACATTTCAGTTCAGGTGAAGCTTCCTCAGAACAGGATGGTGAATAATTGATGTTTTAGCACATTTTTAATTTGCAGATTTTGTGGAATACAAATAAGCAAATGCATGACCCAGGACATTTACCTGGGGTTCTGTGTTACTAGTCTCATGCTATTACCATTACATCACCCCCTTCCTGTAGATATTTTAAATCAACCTGTTTGGAGATATCATGGCACGCATCTGGAGCAGGTGGGACTTGAATCCAAGCCTCCTAGCTCAGAGTTAGTAACACTACAACTGCACCACATTATCACGGTTATTCTAAGAGGCTATCTCGTGCTGTTGTATTGATATGATCTTTCACACAGACAATTACCAGTTCCACTTTGCATCTGAAGAACAGCAAGAGACGAAAGTGAGTGTTCTGTGGATGTTGTTTAATTTGACTTCCTGAAAGCATTTGATATGTTTCGATGTAAGAGGTTGTTAACAAAATTCGAATTTAGCACAGAATTGGAGAATACGGCGCTTGTAATTGGCTGAGAAATAGCGAGTAGGGGAAAGGGATTATGGGAGTGTAACCTGATCGGTTGGTGTGTTCCATAGACATCTACTGTGCCTTAACCTTTCATTGTACGTGATTGGGTGAAGGAATGGGGAGTTTTATTTGTGGGTAGGGAAGTATACATTGTGTGGATGACAACAAGAAGTTGCAAAGGGACCTAAGATGCAGTGGATGAAGCTGTGACTAATAAAGTTTAATGAGGTGAAGCATTAAGTTATTTATTCTGGGTCTGGAAAGCCACATTAGAATATTTTCTTAACGGTGAATGACTAAGAGCTGTTTGAGACTGAAAGGGTTTACATGTAAATGGACACAAAGTGTTAACATTGTTAGTAGGTGGGGACAAAAATTAAACCAAAAGTAATCATCCTCATTCTGTCCCATTAACAGTATTTTTAATAAATTATTTACAAGATGTGCATGTTGCTGACTAGGATTGGCCCTCTTTGATTTCCCTTAGGAAAGTGGTGATGAGTTGCCTTCACAAATTTCTGCAGCACATGTGGTCTAGCCAAGAAAGCTTGGATGAAGGTTCAAGTCCCACTTGCTTCAGAGATGTGTAATAACATCTCCAAACAGGTCGATTAGAAAATTTCTAGGTATAGTGATAGTGTTGTTAGGGAAATTTTTCTGGATTTTAGTCCTATGGCAATGAAGAACACTGACCTAGTTCCAAGTCAGGATGATGTGTGTGGCTTGGAGGGGAACTTGCATCTCCTGTCCTTGTCTTTGTAGCCCGTAGAGGCCCCAGGTTTGGAAAATACTATTGAAAAAGGCTTGATGAGGTGCTGCAGTGCATCTTATAGATGTTACACATTGCTGCCACTGTGCAGTGCTGGTGGAGGGAATGAATGTTGAAAGTGTTGGACAGGTGTCTGTCAAATGGACTACTTTGTTCTGAATGGTGTCAATGTTTTGGAACATTGAAGCATCCAGGCTGTTGGGGAATAATCTATTACACTCCGAGCTTATTGTAAAAAGCAATAGCAGTGAGATACCTGCCTGTGCTTTAAAGGCATTTAACTAATAGATTCAGCCTTTCCGAACTTCTTTTACCTGTCAGGAATCCCTATGCCAGGAAATTCCAGCCAATGCAAGTTAAGTAGAAAATCTTTTTAAAATGAAACAGAGAAACTTTTAAAAAGAAAATTTTAAAAGCCACCTCCTGATAACAAATTGATAACACCACTGTTACCCTGCTTACTATAAACAATAACAGGCTTGAAGTGGTGTGATTTTAAATTTGACGTTTTTAGCAATTTTTTTCTCCACTATTCCCAAACCCACTCATTCCTATGTTTTCTCCCTATTTAACAATTGTACACATCTTTGGTTGAAGCCCATCTCTGTTCAGGTTCAACTCAAGAAAAACCCAAATGGCACGGTGGTTCAGTGGTTAGCACTGCAGCCTCACAGCTCCAGGGACCCGGGTTCGATTCCAACCTTGGACGACTGCCTGTGTGGAGTTTGCACATTCTTCTCGTGTCTGCATGCGTTTCCTCCGGGTGCTCTGGTTTCCTCCCACAGTCCAAAGATGTGCAGGCTAGGTGGATTGGCCATGCTAAATTGCCCGTAGTGTTCAGGGGTGTGTGGGTTATAGGGGGACTGGTCTGGGTGGCATTCTTCAAAGGGCAGTGTGGACTTATTGGGCCGAAGGGCCTGTTTCCACACTGTAGGTCATCATCTAAAAAAAATATTTTGGCCTTAAGTGGAAAGGGTTCATCAGAATTGTATATGGATTAAAGGGCTGAATTATGCAGAAAGGACATATAAAGTTGGTTTGTAATCCCTTGAGTATAGACAATTGAAACATGATTTAATTAAGGTATTTGAAATGTTTAATCAGTGAGGTAGATATGGAGAAACTCTGGTGGAACTTCACTCTGGTGAGGGAATCCAAAACAATCACAGAATTCCTACAGTATGAAGCAGGACAGTTGAGTCCACGCCAACCCTCCAAAGACCATCCCACACAATCCTTACATTTCCCATTGCTAACCCATCTAGGCTGCATATCACAATGGGCAATTTAGCATGACCAATACACCCAAACTTCACATCTTTGGACTGTAGGTGGAAGCCAGAGCACCCAGAGGAAACCCATACACATACAGGGAGAACATACAAGTTCCACACAGACAGTCACCCGAGGGTGGAACTGAACTCGGGTCCCTGGCACTGTGTGGCAGCACTGCTGGTCACTGTGCCATCTAAAACAAGGGGCTATATTTTGGATAATAGAGTTTTGTCATATAGAATTAAAATCAGGAAGAATTTTTGGAAATAGTTGTATTGCACAAATCTGGAATTTTCTGAAATCCTCAATTGCCGTTCAGTAGCAATTTGTCAAATGAGGGCATCAAAGAATATAGAGAAGGAACAAATAAATGGAGATGAGTCACAGATTGGATATGGTAGAACTGAATGATAGATCATGTTTAAGGGGCTGACTGAAGAACACCTGAAGGTATGTTCTTAACCCTTATTATCTCATTTCAGAATTAACACAGCA
Organism: Stegostoma tigrinum; assembly: GCF_030684315.1. NCBI lineage: Eukaryota > Metazoa > Chordata > Chondrichthyes > Orectolobiformes > Stegostomatidae > Stegostoma > Stegostoma tigrinum. Next base: position 76,475,866 of record NC_081356.1, read on the forward strand.
GTAATTCCTAAACACATCAACATTTTTGCAGCATTAGTAAACACATAACTGCTCCAATATTGACAGTTCTGCTAAAGGGTCACTGAACTCAAAACATTAACTCTGTTTTCTCTGCACAGATGCTGCCAGACATGCTGAGTTTCTCCAGCATCTTCTGTTTTTGTTTCAGACTTCCAGCATTCACAGTTCTTTGTTTTATTTTTGTGAATATCACCCCTAACATCGATAAGCTGTTTATCAATTATTAGAAGATTCTTCCGAACTTTTCCTTATCTCAGATCAAAATTAAGAACTCACAAGATTTGTTTTAATGTTGGGAACCATATATTTTCTATATCTAAATATGGACACAATTTAAATTGGTGTGAGAGAGAGGATGAATATATAATTGAAGTCTAGGATATGCATTAAATACCTCCAATGGTGAAACTAATATAGATATTTTAATAGTAGCAGTGGGGGATGAGCATTTAGAAATCCATTTGTGGAACTGAATACAATGGAATTTTTTGCTGAACTAATATCCAGAATGTTAGCCAATTCATCATCCCTTACCTGCAACAATAATTAAATTGATGTCAGAATTCTATGGTTGATCGATGAGAACCTAGAGCAGGAATTGAAGCATTCTGTAATGTTGTTTGCTCAGCGCGTGTTAACTCGAAAGAGATTATGGCAACTCTTTCTGCATCTGTTTACAACATATGACAGAAAGAAAAAATATTGCACCTATTAATGCCTTTCGCAACCTTAGAACATTCCAAGTTATTTTTATAGCCAATTATTACTTTTGATGTGAAATCACTCTCGTTATGTGAAAGTCCAGCAGCCAATTTGCAAGGAACAAATAGCAACTAAATAAATGACCAGATCATTTGTTTTTATTAAGCTCGTTGAAATTTAGTGTTGGTTAGAATCGTTGGAGAATTCCTGTGCACTTCCTCAAATAGTCCCGGATCTTTTACACTTGTCCATGGGTTTAATGTTTCATCTCGAGTACAGACGCTGCAGAATGCTCAGTTCATGACTGGAGTTGGAATAATGTGAATAGTTTTGGGTCCCTTATATAAAGAAAAATAAGCTGGCATTGGTGGCAGTCACTAGGCTAATGCCAGGTATTGAGGGACTGTCTTATGTGAAGAGGTTGAGTAGGTTAGGCCTATACTCATTTAGAACTGAGAAGAATGAGAGATGACTGCATTGAAATATATGTGATTCTTTGGGGATATGGCAGGGAGATACAGAAATGTAATTTCGCTTCATCAGAGACCCTAGAGCCTGACAGTCTAATCTCAGAAGTCACTCACTCATGCAGGATTTCTTTTCTTCGAGAGTAGTGAATTTGTGGAACTCTTTACAGCAGAGAACTTGGAAGTTGTGTTTTTTTAAAATTCAGCCATGGGACATGGGCATCATTGGCTAGCCAACTTTATCACCCATCCCCAGCTGGCTGTGAGAAGTTGGTGGTGAGCTGCCTTCTTGAACCATTGTAGCCCCTATGCTGTAAGATGACCCAAAATGCCATTAGGGAGGGAATTCCAGGATTTTGACCCAGTGACAGGGAAGGATCGGTGACAAACTACCCAGTCAGGATGGTGAGTGGTTTGGTGGGGGAAACTTGCAGGTCATGGTGTTGCCAGGTGTCTGCTGCCCTTGACCTTCTGAATGGAAGTTATTGCGGGTTTGGAAGGTGTCATCTAAGGATCTTTGGTGAATTTCTGTAATGTACCTTATAGATAGCACACACTGCTGAGACTGAATGTTGATGGTGGAGGGAATGGATGCTTGTGGTTGTCCATCCTAAATTACCCTTGTACTGAGTGACTTGCTAAGCCATTACAGAAGGAAGTTAGAAGTTTATTACATTGATATTAAGCTGGAATCTCATGTAGTCTAGGCTGGACGAACAGAGATAACCAGGTGGGTTTTTACAAAATTAGTTATAGTTTCATTTTGAGACTAGCTTGATAGTCTAGGTTTATTAATTAAACTTAAGCTATATCAACAAGTTTATGGGCAGCAGGTTCAGGCCTTGTCAGTGACTGCCACATTCCATGATTTTTTTTTAAACACAGTAGGTACTAAGGAATGAATGAACAAGAAATCCCAAATCTCACTGCGATATTTCATATTAGAGTACAGAAGACCTATATTGTCTGTGTTGCCTTTCCAAAGGTGCAATTCACCTTTTCTCTGCAGCCTTGCTATTATTTCCTCTTCGGGTAATGATCTAACTCCCTATTGAAAGCTTCAACTGGCCTGGTCTCATCCACACTGCATTCTAGATGCAATCCACTTACAGTATGCAAAGGTTTTCCTCGTGTCACAATTGCTTCTTTTGCCAAGTACCTTCCCTCTGGTTTTCAAACCATCCATTAGTGGAAAAGTTTCTCCATGTCTACTCTGTCCCATCATAACCTTAAATACCTTTATCACATCTCCACTCAGCCTAGTCTTCACTCGAAAGAACTTCTCCAATCTTTCCGCCTATCTAAAATTTCTCATCTCTGGAACTATTCCTGTGCATCTTTTCTGCACTTTCCTAAATTCCCATGTCCAGAGTGATCACAACGTTCCAGGTGAGGCCAGATTTGTGTGTAGTTAGTATAGGTTTAATATAATTTCCTTTCAAATTTTATTCTGCACGCCCGTTATACTTAAGATACTGTACACTTTATTAACTGCTATCTCAAATTGTCCAGCCAACTTCAATTATTTATGCACAAAACACCACATTTAAGCCAAAGATCATCTATTTCTTGTGAAACATAATAATAGTGGAAACAAAATGTTTACCTAATATTTTTTCAGTTATCCTAGCAAAGCTGTAATATACAATTAATCCAGCTTTATAATTGTGTTTATTTACCACTTCTTATCTCCAGCATTGGTGACCATTTGAATTACTGAAAGAATATGAAGGCTTGGCCATACCAATTATCTGGCACTTATTAAATCTTTTTTCATGGGAAGACCAACACCTGTTGCCCAGCCTTGAAATAAATAGCATTTGAGAGCTGGCATGATTTACACTAAACTGCCATGAGGCTATGCAGGCAAATAAAGGTAATGTGGTGGTGCCGGTTTTGGACTGAGCTGGACCAAGTCAGAAATGGCACGACACCAGGTTATAGTCCAACAGGTTTATTTGAAATAACAAGCTTTTGGAGCTCTGCTCCTTTATCAGGTGAAGGGACATAGGTTGTCACTGGGAGTATGAGGATCCATGGGGTGTGTATGGGGCTGTGAGTTGGCATGGATGTGTCCAGGAGTTGAGGGCTAGAGAACCCATTTGCTCTTATTACAACTGAGATCAATTCCCAGAGGACTGACCTGGGTATTTTAAACTAACTAACTCGACAAATAAAAGTCTCTGTGGCTGCCTCCACATTGTTTCTAAAGGCTGTGGACCTAACTCATCACCCATTGCATTTCCCCTCATGGGCCCCTCCCAGCAAAATCCTGGCATTAAGAATGTTTCCCTCAAGGTAGGTGCAACGAGCCAAGAAATTCCAGGCTCCACACACCTTCTGCAAAATTCTAGTTCATGAGTTACCAGCCACAGGAGACAAATAGAGAAAAGTTGGGTTAAATATGATTTTAAAAAAAACTGTTTCTACCTTCTCCCAGGACCCCAAACATAATCAAAAACCATATTCTAACCTACGCCATTAGTTTTTATTATTTGTTTGCAAGATATGGTAATCACTGGCTAAATTAGCATTTATTGTCCATTCCTAATTACCCAGGGGAAGTTAAGATTCAACCACATTGTTATGGATCTGAAGTCACATGTGGGCCAGGCCAGACCAGGTAAGGATGACAGATTTCATTCCCTAAAAGGGCATTAGTGAACCATCTGGGGTTTCAACTATTGACACTATTGACATGGTCACCATTATGCTGGCTTTTTTTGCCCCCAGATTATTATTGAACCCAAACTTCACCATCTGACATGATGGGATTCCAACCCATATTTCCAGAACATTTACCTGCTGTTCAGGATGGCTCGCCCAGTGACGTTACCAAGATGGCACTATCTCCTCTTTATATCAGTCTGACGTGTTTTCAAATCTGAACTTGCACAGATCTAATCACACTCCATGTGGATGCCACAGAGACATCATATTCCTATCAATTCAGCTTAATTGTGATTAGTTTTGGAAATATTACACTTTTTCCTGATGCAAAGGCACTTAAAAACAAGGGAAAGAGTATGTTTGTATGTGTGTATGCACATATGTGTGTAGAGGCAAGTATGTGTTTCCATATCTGTCTGTATATAACAGATATATGCTTGTGTGTATGTATGGCAGGTATATGTTGGTGAGTCTGGTGCATCTGCTCCCACGATGAGGCATTCCACTCCCGCAGATCCCAGATGTCCAAGTTCTTCAAGGACCGCAACTTCCCCCCCACAGTGGTCGAGAACGCCCTTGACCGCGTCTCCCGCATTTCCTGCAACACATCCCTCACACCCCATCCCTGCCACAGCCGCCCCAAGAGGATCTCCCTCATTCTCAAACGCCGCCCCATCAACCTCCTGATACAACATGTCATCCTCCGACACTTCCGCCATCTACAATCCGACCCCACCACCCAAGCCATTTTTCCATACCCACCCTTGTCTGCCTTCCGGAGAGACCACTCTCTCCGTGACTCCCTTGTTCGTTCCACACTGCCCTCCAACCCCACCAGACCCGGCACCTTCACCTGCAACCGCAGGAAGTGCTACACTTGCCCCCACACCTCCTTCCTCACCCCAAGATGACTTTCCACATTAAGCAGATGCTCATCTGCACATCTGCCAGTGTTATACTGTATCTATTGTACCCGGTGTGGCTTCCTCTACATTGGGGAAACCAAGCCGAGGCTTGGGGGCCGCTTTGCAGAACACCTCCGCTCGGTTCGCAATAAACAACTGCACCTCCCAGTCGCAAACCATTTCCACTCCCCCTCCAATTCTTTAGATGACATGTCCATCAAGGGCCTCCTGCAGTGCCACAATGATGCCACCCGAAGGTTGCAGGAACAGCAACTCATATTCTGCTTGGGAACCCTGCAGCCCAATGGTATCAATGTGGACTTCACCAGCTTCAAAATCTCCCCTTCCCCCACCGCATCCCAAAACCAGCCCAGTTCGTCCCCTCCCCCCACTGCATCACACAACCAGCCCAGCCTGTCTCTGCCTCCCTAACCTGTTCTTCCTCTCACCCATCCCTTCCTCCCACCTCAAGCCACACCTCCATTACCTACCTACTAACCTCATCCCACCTCCTTGACCTGTCCGCCTTCCCTGGACTGACCTATCCCCTCCCTACCTCCCCACCTATACTCTCCTCTCCACCTATCTTCTTTTTTCTCCATCTTCGGTCCGCCTCCCCCTCTCTCCCTATTTATTCCAGAATCCTCAACTCATTCCCCTCTCTGATGAAGGGTCTAGGCCCGAAACGTCAGCTTTTGTGCTCCTGAGATGCTGCTTGGCCTGCTGTGTTCATCCAGCTTCACACTTTGTTATTTAATATGTTGGTGTGTATGTGTGTGGCAGGTGTAGGTTTCTGTATGTGTGTGTAGAGGCAAGTATATGTTTATGTATGTGTTTATGGCAGGCATATGTTGATGTGTGTGTGTGAGTGTGTGTGTGTGTGTGTGTGTGTGTGTGTGTGTGTGTGTGTGTGTGTGTGTATTTGTGTATGGCAATGTATGTTTCTGCCTATGTATATAGCAGGTGTAAATTTGTGAGTGTGTGTGTATGCGTGTGCGCGTCAGGTGTGACAGGAAATGGAGGTGGGAGTATTTGGGAAACTGTCTACTCAAAAGGTTAACAAAAGACATTTGTGGCTCAGGATAGCATTAACAGTTACAAGCAAAGGACAATTAAGGAGATTATTTCACTTCGGTGGAAAACTATAATTTTCTTTCCACATTACCAAGTGTGGGTGAAGGCCATTTCAGAATCCTTTCACTCACCTCTTTTGTGATACTCTAATTATTACAGTTCCTCAACTTAAAAGAACTACACCTCATCTTTCTACATACATCAAACAAGCAATTCCTCCTGCCATTAAATCAAATTATTAAGTGGAAACAAGGAAGAAATTGCTACCTATAGAAATGTGGATATATTTGCCAATATCGATTGATTGTGTTTTAAATGGGCCGTACTTGTTAAGTATTTGAATGGTATACAACTTGGTATGAGAAAATAAATAGCTGTGCAAGTTTACAAGCAATGCAAACAGTATTTGTGTCACTGAAACCTAAGTATGATATTTGAGGTCCTCGAGTGCCTGAATAACCTAAAGAGTGAGGCGTGACCATTATTCATTTGCCCAATTTATCTGCTTGTTAACATCATGAGGAATTATGGGAGAATAGCTTGATAAGTTGCTCTCCTACCTAGTCTTTCACTGTGAAACTTTCAACGCCCCCTTTTTAAATTTTCTAACATGTAGAAAGTTCTGTGTTCCTTTGACAAGCTTGTAATTTTTGACATCTTATGCAGTTAAAACCAGACATATGTACTGGTACATGTCTAATACATTTGTACCATAATATTTGATAATAGAACCTAAAATTCCATAATTTGTACCAAGGGAAGAGAATTTCTTGTATCTTACAAAGAGATTTTATACATTTTTTTGTGCCTAACAGAGCTCTCAGTGATGGGTAAAATATAAGAATTAATATTCCAGCTAAGACATTCAGCACCATGTTTCCGTGCATTCAAAGGGCATCTGTTTGATTTTTTTCTTCATTAATTGACAGAAAATCAAGCAACTACAAATCGAGTGCATTGGCTTCAATACTCAAATCTTGATTGATATCTCGTTTTCACTAACCTCTGCACTGGAGCACTAAATCATCAACTTACCCCAGTGTATATTATATCAGCAGTTGTTGGATAACAGTTACATAAATGTGTTTCTAGGTAAGGAGTGTTAGTGCTGTCTCACAGTGTCATCATGAAGCACTTTTAGATCAGCCAAAACAGGACTAGGCATAAGGTTTCCTTTAATCTGTTTAATAACACAATAGATTCTATCTAGTAATCAAGAGGTTCTTCATCCTCAAAGCTGTTCAGAAGGCGAGAGAGAGAGAGAGAGAGAGAGAGAGAGAGACAGATGGGAAAATTGTCAGAAAATCTGCAGAACCTGTTCCTGCTGCAGGGTGGTTGATGTCGAAAAAGATCTTCAAGAATTGAAGAGCCAGCAAGCCTCACTCTTTGCCTCGGGTGACTTCAAGACAATCTTCTGGACCGGGATTCTCTCCATGGATCACAATGAGGCATGGTTGTGTTTTTGCCTTCCCGAAGGTGCACAGGGAGAGCTCTGCAGTCAGCTGCCTGAAAGGAGGAATGTGGCTTGGCAGAGTCATTGGAGGACTCTGACATTTTGAGGATCAGGAAATCTTCTTACGTCAGATTGTATGATGTGAAGACAACAGACAGCACAGCCTCCCAGTTGTTCCAGTCCTCTATCACAGAGATATTGAACAACAGTATGTGTGAGAGATAATAGGAACTGCAGATGCTGGAGAATCTGTGATAACAAGGTGTAGAGCTGGATGAACACAGCAGGCCAAGCAGCATCAGAGGAGCAGGAAAGCTGACATTTTGGGACTAGACCCTTCTTCGTGCTACCACCTCTGAGCAAGCCAAAAGCGGCCCTCGAGTCATTTGAGAAAAGTAAAACTCCAGAATCCACAGTTTATCAGCTGATTTGTAATTAAGGGACATTGGCGAGATGACTTTTGAACTATTGGAAGGAAACATCAGCTTTCCTGCTCCTCTGATGCTGCCTGGCCTGCTGTGTTCCTCCAGCTCCACACTGTGTTCTCTTATTTTTGAACTATTGCATTCAGCTCAGTTCTCCCTGCAACAGAAAGGTTATTAAACTTGAAAGGGTTCAGAAAAGCTTTACAAAGATATTTCTGGGGTTGGAGCTGTAGGGAGAGGCTAAATAAGCTGGGACTATTTTCCATGGAGCATTGGAGGCAGAGGGATGGCCTTATAGTGGTTTATAAAATCATGTGGGGCCTGGACAGGGTGAAAAGCCTAGGTATTTTCCTCAAGGTAGGGGAGTCTGAAACTAGACAGCACAGGTTTAAGGTGAGTGGGAAAGATTTAAAACAGGCCTAAGGGGCAATATTTTCATGCAGTGCGTGGTGCGTGAATGGAATGAGATGCCAGAGGAAGTTGTGGGATAAGTACAATTACAACATTTAAAAGGCATCTGAATGGCTATATGAATAGGAAGGGTTTAGAGGGATATCACCCAAACGCTGGCAAATGGGACTAAATTCATTTTGAATATCTGGCTGACATAGACAAATTGGACCATATATCTGTTTCCATGCTGCACAATGCTATGACTCGAGAACTCTATAACTCTGAAGGGTTTGATCAGTCAGGAGGATATGTGAGAGTATGCTGTCAGTGAATCCATGAGGAAGGACATCTACAAGAAAAACAGGCAGTTGTAAGAAATGCAAGAATGCCATCCCCTATTCCCAATTCCTTCTCCACCGCATCTGCTCCCAAGATGAGGCATTCCACTCACGAACATCCCAGATGTCCCCATTTTTCAAGGACCGCAAATTCCCCCCCACAGTGGTCGAAAACGCCCTTGACCACATCTGTTGCATTTCCCGCACCTCAGTCCTCACACCCCCTCCCCACAATAATGACAAAGACAGAATTCCCCTCGTCCTCACATATCACCCCATCAATCTCTGGATTCAATGCATCATTCTTTGCCACTTACGCTATCTGCAATCTGACCCCACTACCAAGGATATTTTCCCTCCGCACCCTTACCTGCTTTCCGGAGAGACCACTCTCTCCAGGACTCCCTTGTCCACTCCACACTCCCCTCCAGCCGCACCACCCCCAGCACCTTTCCCTGCAACCACAGAAAGTGCTACTCCTGCCCCTACGCCACCCCCCATCCCAGGCCCCAAGAAAACCTTTCACATTGAACAGATGTCCAACTGTACATTCGCTAATGTGGCATATTGTATCCACTGCTCCCGATGAGGCCTCCTGTACATCGGAGAAACATCGGGAGGTTCGGAGACCGCGTTGTGGAGCACCTACACTCGGTTCGTGACAAATGACAACACCTCCCAGTCGCGAACCACTTCAACTCCCCCTCATACTCCTTGGACGACATGTCCATCCTGGGCCTCCTCCAGTGCCACAATGATGCCACCTGAAAACTAGAGGAAGAGCGCCTCATATTCCACTTGGGAACCCTACAACCTAATGGCCTCAATGTGCCTTTTCAAGCTTCAAAATCCCAACCGCATCCCAAGACCAGTCCCCCCTCTTGTCCCCGCCTCCTTGATCTGTCCGTCTTTTCTGCCACCTATCCGGTCCTCCCACCTCACTGAACAACCCTCACCCCCACTCCCTACCTACACTCATCTCACCTTGATCCCCATCTCCTTGACCTGTCTATCTTCCCTCCCAGCTACCCACCCCTCTCTCCCCACTGAACAACGCCCATCCCAATTCCCTACCTACACGCACCTTTACCAGCTTCACCCACGCCTCCTTGACCTGTGCATCTTCTCTCCACCTACCTGCTCCATTATCCACCTTCTACCATCACCTCCCCCCTCTTTATTTATTTCAGAGACCCTTTCCCCTCCCCCATTTCTGAAGAAGGGTCTCGACCTGAAACGTCAGGTTTCTGCTCCTCTGATGCTGCTTGGCCTGCTGTGTTCATCCAGCTCTACACCTTGGTATCTCAGACTTCAGCATCTGCAGTTCCCATATCTCTATAAGAAATTAGGAATTTGCGACTAATCTCCCTGCTGAATGGACTACAAAATTCTGTTCAAGGTCATCATCAGCTGTATTAGGTCTACTGTGTGGTTCAGTGATTCATCCTGAACAGACCTGCAGTGGACTATGCAGGAAAATCTCTAGCAGACTTGCACTACTTGAGGTTGTGATTGTCTACAGACGAGTGGATGAGTGCTTCATCAGCCTGGACCAGGAGAAGGCCTCTGCATGTTTTCTTCAAAATGGGCTTTATGCAGAAAATCCACAAATGGATCCAGCTATTCTACACACATACCAATAGTACAGTCTCAATCAATGGGTGGGAACCAGAATGTTTCATCAAATCTGAAGTCAGACAGGGTTGCCCTCTTTCTCCTGTCTTGATCGTATGTTGATAAAGTATTTTGCCCAGTCCTTTAGGAAGGATGCGGGCTTGGGAGGGTCACTATACAGGGCAGCAGAGGTCTATATTTCAAGGCCTCCCTGTGCATGGATAACTTCACTGTTTTCTGCTTGAATCCACTGCCTGTGCACAGATGCCTGAGCATCTGTGGCCATTCAAACTGGCCTCAGGAGCTAAGGTAAATCACAACAAGAGTAATGCCATGTCCTTTGGGAACTGGGCCAACTGATCCTTTGCCCCTTTCATTGTCAGATCAAATCACTTGAAGCTACTGGGCGTATGGTACAGCAGGGCCAGATGGTGAATGTATCACCAAAGTGAGGCAGAAACTGAATATCTGGGAGCTCTGGTCCCTCTCCATTTCAAAGAAAAACCTGGTCATTGGCTATGAGGAGTGTTACTGAAGTTGGCGCTGGTTCAGCCCATTCCAAGGCCTGCACCACAACAGTCACCTCAACTGTCATCTAATTCATCCCGAGATCAAAGCTGGATCATGTCCTCAAGGACAGCATGTACAAATCTCTGTGACAAAGAACCGAGCCAATGTCACCCTCGACCTGGTGGCCCACCTTTTGTGTACAGCCACTTCAAGCTGCACATACACCATCAATGCACAAACTCCAAGTGTCACCATATGCTGAAGTTCCATCTGTTCCCAGTGTTGCAAAGTATGGGTCTGGCCAGGTTGCCACACAACACTACTATAGCACTTGTCCCACATGGAAGGTGTGTACCAAAAAAAAAGCACCTTTGACAACAACTCTATCAGACAGTGGTCAGCATGTCGATTCCTCAAAGCCCTCCTGTTAGATGTTTCTCTGAGCAGACCGTCAAAGTCATTTGGCAAAATGCCTTGTGGCTGGAACCTTTCCACAAACACCAAAACACAGTTTGGCTGGTCTTGAGAAAAGCACTACCCATCAAATCTTTCAAGCACCTACAGACTCTGGGCACTACCACATGCTGCCCTCAAGATGGCTGTGGTGGTGAAGAGTCATTTGCAGATCTCCTTCTGCAAAGAAGATCTGAAGAGAGATGCAATGGCTTTTACTTAGGTTTGTCTGATATCCAGGAATCTCTGTACTATGGCCTATCCCCGGGGCTGGGGGAGACACTGAGACAAACATCATCTGTGCTTGGAGGACTTTCACACTGAAGGAAGATGCTCTTTGTCCAAAAATTGTTGGTCTACCAGCATAAAAAAATTTGATCTTGACCAAGTGCTACAGACTAGCACATTCCAAGGTCCAGGATTATGTTACTGAGGGATTCAGTAAAGATTGGGACAATCACTGTCAAGGCATAAAGAGGAAAGGCCACAATCTGCCATGGTTTCCTGAGCGTCTGTTAACTTATGAGAGCCCTCATAGCTTGTATTAAATGTAAAAAGTTTCTTATCATATTTAGTAAATGTTCCAATTTTGTATTTGCATGGAGGCTGAAATGGGAATATAATATTATTGTGTTTTCTGAAATAACTGAATTAAAATGTTTTGTAATGCATTTACAGATAATTTATGAATAAAGTGCATTCTAAAAAAGATGGAATTCAATGACAAATAACAATTACCAATCACTTGTAGTAAGCACATTTTATAAAGACTCTGGATATAGAAAAGATATGTCTCTTTCCTAATTTTATCTCTTCATCTTTCCAAAAAGCCAATTCTTCGTCATTTAGCTAAAGAATTATTTTTCAACCCAGATCCAGGTACTTGACATTTAATTATGACTGTGAGAGTGTAGGCACCTCAACCAAGCCATGGTTTTATTTCAGTTCCAACATACATATCTCTGGAAAGGATAGCAACCATTACCGAAAGAAAAGCTGTTTCTTTCCAATTCCAACCTCCTTCTTTGCTGCCTTTACTTAAGACCAACTTAAGACCAAGTACTGGATTTGACTTGCCTGATTAGTTTCACAGCGTGTAACTCATGCAGTTATGAAGGGTTAGAAAATTAGAACATTTATTGGACTAAGCAGGTTGAACATTTTAGAAACAAATAAAATTTCTTTCTCGCAGATGCTTCTGATACTTGATTCAGGACTGTAAGAAACTCTGAAACTTTATTCGGTAGCTATTGTTTTTTGTTATTCAGAATATACCATGCTATTTCACCACATGAGGTCTCATGCTGTAAGTCAAAACCCGATCAAACTGAACTGTAGAATGCTGGTCAAATCAAGCTGGTTTCCATGATTCTAGGTTTCTTTATTACAATGATACAGGCTGGTTTGACTTCATACTTTAAAAAGAATCTGTTAAACAGATCACCAACTTGAAAGACACACCAAAACCAAAAGTACAGAATAAAGAAGTGCCACATGTTTGATGGTGCAAACACTTACAATCTCCTGCTTTAATTTGCAGAGGTTCGTGGGTAGATCCTTTGGTGGTCTGAAGCTTCAAACGATAAATCATTATCATCATTACCACCAGAAATGGGAAATTGGAGATTATGCAGTTTGGGCTGGTGATGTCATCATTTTAAAGCTTTTAATGGTTGACCCAGTGGTCTTTGAAGATCAGTGGTTCAGATGGAATGATTTCTCCCATCTTAGGCTTTGTCAATCATATCCAACTCAACCGTGGGAATCGCAACAAATTCCAGTGAGCAGTGGAAAGTTTGACCAATTTTACAAGAATGGCGTATCAGCAAAGCTCCATTGAGGATATCTCTCAGTTTGACTAGTCATTTTTAACTTTATCACTGTCAGTCCTGGAACTGATGGAGTGTCATTTGCAAATTTATTTGAAAACTGTCAAATATTAACCAAAGGTTTTACCATTTTCACAGGGTCATGATGCTCTGCAATCTTATGCAACAGTGAACAAAGGACCATTATTTCACCAATGATCCTTTGTCTATGTCAGGCCATAAATACTTGCAAACACTTCTTTTAATCTGACATAAAAAGACGCCTAAAAGCACAACTAGACGTGTTTGTTAAATAAAGGCTAAAAAGGGGGTTTAGAATTGTTAGTAGAATAATTCATTCAAAGCTTTTATAGAATTTGCTAATTTGTGATATTATTTCAATTTAATAAAAAAACTGCATTCTAAAATGGTTTTAGTTGCTATTAAAAAGGCTACAAATTGTCTCTCATCCTACCTTTAAGAGTGCGTCTTGCCTGGATACGATAGTGCATATCAGCCCAAACAGTAAATGTTTACCTTGGAAAGGACTGGAATGTTATAACTGAGCCTAATCTTGTCACTCAAGATCGATACACATGCATACTTTTTAGTTAGGATCACTGAGCAGTAATCAGACAGAAATCCTGGTCAACATTTCTCGATTCTAGAGGTAATATGCAGCTCTTTAGTTGCTACGTCCACTGAGATCAGCTAACTGAAACCAGGCATAGGACCTGGAGCCTTCCTGTTCTTACTTAATTCCACAATGGGCAATACACTAATCAACTGGCCATCAAAGTTGCTGAGTCCAGGAGGTGCAAGTTTGCTTTTGGTTCCTATAATCTTCAACATACATGATTCATGTTTTACTTTGCATGTGAAGATTTAAATCCTCCGAGGCTCAAGCATCATGTCTGTGAGCAAAGCCTTTAGCTTTACTCCACCTGAATAGCCACTCATAATTTTTTCTTTGTTCTTTTAAGGGAAGTGGGTGTTGCTGGCATGGTCAGTAATTTTTGCCCATCCTTAATTGCCCTGGAACTGAGTGGTTAAACTATTTCAACGGTTAGTTAAAAGTCAACCATATTGCTGTAGACCAAGCCAGGTTAGAACACCAGATTTCCTTCCTTAAAGACATTCACAAAGCAAATTTGCTTTTTATGACCATTGATGATGGTTTCAAAGTCATTGTTACTGAGTTTAGGTCTTAATTCCAGCTTTTATTGTTTGAATTTAAACTCCACCAGCTGACATGATGGGATTTGAGCTCACACCCTCAGACCTGGAGACGCTGAAGAGCCACATAACCATTTCAGTACCATTTCTACTGCTCCCTCCATCTCAACCCCACAACACCACCAGTGTGACATAACAGTTGCAGCAGTAAAACTGAAACTTTCAAAAATAAATACTTGCCATCCCATCAATAGTCTCCTGGATTCGATGGCCCTTCGTCCTACATTGTTTATACCAACCAACAAACACCAAGCTACACTGACCCCATTTAACTGCATTTAGGAATGCTGATTGCTTTACTGGTGTCTAATTTTGTGAATGGTGATACCCTCTGGTATCAAGTCATTATTCCTGTACTAGCCTTAACATAAGGATGCAATTTTGATATTCCTTGGAAATCGTTAAACAGCTGGCCTTAATTTTCTTTTCTACTGAAGTTTATCTCTCTCAGATACTGCGCCATACTGACATTGGACTCTACCATCCTTCCTGAAACTTGCCACACATCCTTAGAGAGCAATTGCAGCATCTAGATTCGGTTCTGCTGTATTACCAACATTTATCTTCCTCTTGTTTGTTCCTGATAGATGCAAGGGGGCTCTCAAAGTATGACTTGCAAAAAACAGAAACTTTCTGATCTTTAATTATTATCAGTTAATCAGCAGAAACTACTGCACATCTCCAGCTTCTTCCAATGACCTTTCAGTCTTGAAAATTGTGTGCGTTGTCACTGCATCGAAGCATCTTGTTTCTGTCATTTACATCCAACTGAATTTGACAACAATCTGAGAATTCTGATGACATATCCCCAAAAAAATTTCCCACAGGTCTCAAAAAACATGTATGCATTGTAAGATATGGTACACACAAAGTGCTTAATGCTAAGGGGCATACCCCCAGATTAGTGACCGTGCTTTCAGGATAAATACAAATGTACTGTCTGAAACATCCATACATTAATCACAGCTTGTAGCCATTACACTTATCTTTACTGACCTTGCAGGGTCATTAAACTTCATTCTAGTCATCAAGAGGTTGCTACTCATTTTGCCACTTCTTTCATATGGAACTAGAAACTCTGAGCACTCAGACCCAACATTGCATCTCCAACTTCCACCCTGTATTAATTTTCAGTTAAGAGGATATTCTTGACTTGTTCATGTTGGAACAAAGCCTTTATTTTACAATGCACTAATTTGAGTTTACAAAACTGCTTCATATGCTGAAGCTCCACCCCCATAAAGGCTTCCTTATTCACATATTTTCTGAACATCTTAGGCACAGTGTTCATTGCTTGGGCACTGGATTTTGATCCAGTCACTAATAAGCTGACCTTGTGGTGGGCCATTTCCAGGGTCAGTGGCAGAAACATTTACCACGCATTAAGTCCTCCTTTCTCTACGATACTTCTGGCAGCAGATCATGAAAATTGGAATGTTAGAGCCCAATAACTAACCAATTGAGCCATCAGTGCAGGATCCCAAAAAAAATGTCCCATTGTTAAAGGCTGGATTTTGGCTGCATTCCTCAAAGGGCTGAAGCGCTAGGGAAATACAAAGCATTCTTTTATATATATTGCAGAGTTTTTCAAATTAAATGGTTTTTTTCCTAAATTTAAGCAGCGTTGAAAGCAGCTATTGTAAAATGTTGTGATTTGTATTTGTCAGGGGAGAAACATCAATCAAATGTAAGAGTAATATGCATTTAGGATAAAAGAGACACATTAGATTTAATGTTTCAAAACATTTTTTCAAGGAATCTGCTGCGCACTCACATTTAGTACCATGCTTGAAAGTCTGATTTGTGCATTTATAACACAATTTGTGGATTTACCATTTCATGGTGCAATATAAAAGAAGTAGAACCAGCTTCTGGCAACAAAAGACCAGTTCAAGTTTTCCTCAAGCTGCCAAAATCAGGGCAGTCCCAATGGCAAACATAAATAGCGCTGGTTACTGATAGAAACATAGGAACAAGATCAGTTTATTCAGCCCCTTGAATATGCTCAACAGCTGAACTCAATCAGTTAAATATACATATAAATATGAACTAGATATATGCCTCAACTCCATTGCTCCATAGTACCATTGCCCAGAAATAATCAAGTTATAAATCTTGGATATTTAAATTGACTCTGTGGCCACAGGCTTGGTGGACAGAGCACTCCACATTATTATTGCACTTTGTGTGAAAATGTGTTTGTTGATACTGCATTTTACTGGCCCAATGCTATTTTAATTGTGGATCCTTGTTCTGGATTCTTGACCAAAGGAAATAGCTGATCCACATCTGCTTATTGAGGGATTGAGAGCCAGAGGGCAACAATTTCGGGTGATTGGCAAAAGAAGTAACTGCGGCATAAGGGGAATAAAATTTTCCATGGTGCATTCATTGATTTTTTAAAGCTGGTAATCTGCAGGTAAATCTTTCATTCCAATACGATATTTCTAGCAAGGTGTAGATCAAACTGTAGATACAGATCTGGGGCACTGGTTTCAGTCTTTTTGATAACATATTCATTTCAGTTCAGACGGCTATACTTTATTGCTGTTATCATGAACTGTCGCCAACTGTTATCAGGTGATCACTGCAGTCATCTTCAGTCACATGTATCTTTTTTAAAGCCATTTTAGTCCATGAAAGTATTAAAAATCAGATGACAGAAGTTGAAAATTCATTGTGTATTTTTAGCACTACCATAACACTTTCCCCATGAAAAGTTCTCTAAGATTCCTTTATTTTGTACATTGTAAAATCTATACACTGCTTATTATTTTAAACAAAAATAATCATTGGCAGAATTTTATGGATTTCACATTAAACTATAAATTATTTAGTCAGACTTCATCATTTGAATTCTATTTGCTGAACCATCAGTGACACAATAACAATACAATCCTTACTAAAGACTGTACAATTTTCTAAGAATGACATATTTTCAAAATCTCCAACCATTGCCATTGTTAAATGATATTAATGTTAACACTGCATAAAGTGTTATGATTATACTTTGATTTCTTGACTAACCTGATCTGACATCACTTATAATCTGACCTTCATAATGCAATATGTTCAAGCTCATTTATGCACTCAAATGGATGGCAGTGCAAGCAATACCTACCTCACCAGTGAGTTAATGCCAGATCTATTTTGAACAAATGCAATCATACTGGGGAAGCAGGGATGACAGTGCTAATCAAATCCCCCTTTTTTCTCCCTTATTACCTCATCTGACGGTAAGCTTTCCATCTGGATTGGGAGTTTCCCTGCTTCAATTTTATCTTGGCAAAATAGTCAATCACTAGTGAGTGGATTGATTCTTTTACCATAACTAGGACATTCCAAATTTCTCATTATTCTGAAGACATTAATTGGGTTCAATTCATATCATTTTGTCCAAATTAATTCCTGATGTTTATTGCGTTAGCCTAACTAGCACTAGGAACACTGCAATTACAGCAACATATTTAGGGTGGGAGACTAATTAGCTGGGTTTTCCATATCTGATTGGCCAAGCAAGATATTTCTCAGAGATAATGGGAACTGCAGATGCTGGAGAATCCAAGATAACAAAGTGTGGAGCTGAATGAACACAGCAGGCCAAGCGGCATCTTAGGAGCACAAAAGCTCCTTTTGTGCTCCTAAGGTGCTGCTCGGCCTGCTGTGTTCATCCAGCTCCACACTTTGTTATCCAAGATGTTTCTCATCCTCCATGGTCACACATTAATGCTACTTTTCCACAGTCATTTTTACAGTTCACCTTCTTGGGGGCCATTGTGTTAGAACCATTCTCATTATTATATTATTAAATTCTGTTTATTAACAACTAATTAGGCATACTCTTGAGTGCAGCTCCTAATGAACTGACACAGCATTTGAACTCAAAGAACCTGATTTAACAGAGTAAGAATGATGGGCACTAATTTGCAGTTACTCAGATTTTAGTGAAAACTCAGCTATGTTTGAACACTTAGTTGTGGAAACTGTAGAGATCCACCCAAGATTGACTATACCACTAAACTAAAACAGAGCACGTGCAGATGCTGGAAATCTGAATCAAAACCAGAAATTGCTGGAGAAACTCATCATTCTGGCAGCATCTGTGGGGCAAAAACAGAGTTAACGCCTTGTGTCCAGTGACGACTGGACATTAACTCTGCTTTCTCTGCATAATTGCTGCCAGACCTGCTGAGTTTCTCCAGCAACTTCTGTTCTTGTTGACTATACCATCACAGACCTCAGAAATGAAAGAGAGAATATTGGAGGGAATGTAGCTATAATAACAGCACCGTGTGATAAAATCACAGATTTAGTACAGTGAAATCAGATCAGCTGAAGTGATCAAAATTAAATAAAGGCTGAGTCCACAAAATCTTAGTCCATCACCAGTTTTAAGCCAGTATTTGTTCCACATAATTCGCAGATATGTCAATCTAGAAAACTGCTCAATAGCTTCAAAGTACTAGCTCACCTTCCACTAAAAGCTAACAATTTAACAAGTCTGATAATGAATCATGAAAGAAATATTTGCAATTATAGCCTTTTTCACAACCATCTGATGTCTTAAACTTCTTTATAGCCAATGAAGCACTGTTGCAGTACAGAGGCCAACATAGCAGCCAATTTGCACAAAGCAGCCTCCCCACAAGCTGCAATGTGTCAATGGATGGATAGTATGTTTTTGTGACGTTGAGTGAAGGACTAAATGGGAAATTAGAGACAAGCCTCCAACTCTTTCTAAGGTAGTATCACATGATATCTTACGCCCATCCCAGAGAGCACACAGGGGCTGTGTTCTTATCCAAGAGGCATCACCTTGAAAAGTTGTACACTGAACTGTCAGCCTTGATTTTTGACTTAAACCTTGGTATGGAACATGAACCCGGAATCGTATGATTCATTAAAAAGCGTGTTACCAATGAAACTAGAGTTGACAATACAGAAGTAAATACTTTATATTGGCTTTAAAACTTAAAGTATAGGTTTATTCAACAGTATTTCATATGCTGAAGGTAAATAAATGGAAGGACATGAAAATTTGAAACAGAAAGACAAATGCTGAAGATATAAAACCAGCAACTTTTTTTAATGAGTACATTGGCATGCTTGAATAGAAAGTTATAGATTTTAACTTTCTAGCTCAGTCTTATGCAGTCCTGTTTTACAACATGGGTGAAATTATTAAGTTGTGAAAAGTAAAATCAAAGTGCGTCATTCAGATTTTCAATCAACTTAAGAAAATATATAATGAATGCAATAGTCACTCATGACATACAAGCTTTTCTGGGTATTCTATCTTAACGTAATGAAGAGACTTGTACACTGTGAGCGTCTCTCAAATGATTTCATCTGACCTCCTTGGTTATGGTAGGAGCACTCACTGCAGCAGGTTCAGGGATGGGGTGTGGTGGTGGTGGTTTGGGAAGGCAGACATATTGCAATCCCCAAAAAGTCTTCAATGGCAAAACAGGCAAGGAAGACAGTGTTACATCAAGTGCAAAGACTGTAGGGGCCAATTGGGACCTGTTGTAGTTTAATACGTCTCTGGAATCTGATCAGCAGTTGACAAGGTCTCCCTGTTAAAAAAAAGCAATGCACAGGCTACTAAAGGGCCCATTTCCCAAGTCCTATGGTGTTGGAGGATTGGCAATGGCTGTAAACCAAGGAATCCCTCATTAATAATCTGCACACAGTCATTCTGCATAAAGGTTATTGTGCGTATTGGGACAAACGTGTTTCTGGGTAGCAGCAAGTGTTTCATAAAGCTGTGTCATGCTTTCAGTCCCAGCCTTTCATTCATGAAGCAAAACAAATCCACTAAGCCCAATTCTGCCCTGTGTGTCCAAAGATTTTTAGCTCAAAAATGAGCCTGTTCAGTTAGGTGTAGATGCTCAGTAGGAACCGTGATATCGTCCTCTAATTCAAGAGTGACTGCAAATGTCCAAAATCAAACAGAGAATTGCAGGTGCTGGAGATTTGAATCAAAGCCAGAAGTTGCTGGAGAAACTCAGCAGGTCTCAGAAACTCAGGCTGCAACTTGGAAAGAGAAAACAAAGTTATTGTTTCCAGTCCAGTGACCCTTGGGCAAAACTCAAGGTATCCAACCATCTTGTCCAGTTAACCAACCTGTTCTGTCTCCTCTTATAACATTCCTTTTTCTGGATCCAAGGTTAATGTTTAAGCCACACTCCATTTTAACTTGCTTAAATATCTAGGCTAGCATCTGTCTGCAGTACCAAAAGTTCTACCTCTTCTCTGATTTTTTTTACCATCGTTATATTCCCTGACTCTCAGACATCCATTCCCCCTTCCTTCTGACTGCGCCATTCAGTTTTATTTTCCCTTCAGTGTCAACCTTGCACTAAGCGTGGAACTAACCGATTTCCTCCTTGGGAATTTGCCTACAGTTTAGAATCATACAGTGCAGAAGGAGGACGTTCGACATGCACTGAACCTAGAAAAGAGCATCCCATCCGGAACCGATAGCGCACATCCCTGTAGCTCCACATTTACCATGACTAATCCACCCAAACTGCACATCCCTGGATACTACGGGACATTTTTACCCTGCCAAACCCGCTTAATCTGCACATCTTTGGACAGTGGGAGGACCCGGCGGAAACCCTGGCAAACACGGGGAGAAAGTGCAAACACTGTGAAGCAGCAATGTTAACCACTGAGTCATTATTGCCACCCTTACAATGGAAAAAAATCATTAACAGCAACAGTCGGGGTTATTGAGGTTCTGATTTGTGGAGGGGTTTTGTTTTGGCAGCAAATACTGATATACATCGTATGCATTCTGGGTTAAGTAACGACCCACGTGCATAATTGAATGATATCTTACATGTAAATACGTATTATTTATTGTACACGTGGAATGAATGTTTCATTCATGCTCAAAGCACAAAAGGGTCGTGGTTGAGACATTGAAAGTATGGATTTTTGTGGTGGAAGAAAGCCGCTATTGCGTTGTTTGGTATGTGCAGGTTTATTTGAATTTTTAAACTGGCCCCAAATTAAATATCGCCTGACAACAAGGATCCAGCTCCAATTAGACCACCACGGATACTGCCGGACGTGTCTGTTATTTTCCCCAGGTCAATTTCTTATTACATACTTGGAATAGGTAAGACTTGAACCTAGACCTCCTGATTTTAAAGTAGGGACACTTACCACTGCGCTATCTTATTGTACTTTATTCGCAGTAGTTCTGCAGCCATTAATTTGGCCCAGTTACCCCGGAAAACCGGGTGAGGGACCTGCAGCAATTTCAAAGGTAGTTCGCCAGAATAATTGGTTTGCAGCGACCGGAAGAAGGCGAAAACTGTGGTGTAGTTAAAATGAAACAATCCTTTCCTCTCTATAAATGTGCTTTATTGAACAAAATAATGTAACTTCGGATCTGGAATTCGAGTTTTTTTTGCGCGCTTCTCTACTTCTTCAGACTTCGTCGTCTTTCCATCTTTCTCTATTTGTACGTTTTTTTATGAAGCAGTTCGCAGGTCATTTCATATCGGTGGTCTTTCAATCACTTATTGCCTCTGCTAATTATCCCCAACCCCCTCTCCTATTTCAACCCTTTTTGAAATGCTTGTTGATGCCTGATAAAGCGTCTACATCCAAACTGCCAATTAAAACAAAAAAAACAGGCAGAAACAAGTTAGTGACATGATTTCTATTTACAGTTTGTTGTTTTTCTCCCTGCAGCGTTTTGTTTTTATGTCGAATTTCCAGCATTTGAACGGGATTTTTAAAAAGTTCTTTTTTGCAGATTTTTATTTAGAGGAGTAGCTGGATGCAAGTAAAATGTTTTAATTCGGAAAATTCAAAAAAAAAGCTCAGGTAGCGCAAAATATGCAAATCAAATGGAAAGAGGGGCAAGAGTGGAACTTAGAATAGAAAGGTTTCTTCTGTCGCTGTGAGCGAGAGTTTGTTTTTGAGTCGACCAAAATGTAACGTTTTGTTCTGCTATTTAAGAAGAGACATGTACCTTGTATTGTTTACAAACATTAATAGGTGACATCTCCGCCAACCTAACTGTTTCAAAATGGGTTGCCTCAAAGTAAGCCTAGGCAGGGAGTCATTTTCCAAAGTGTCAATGGACTTTCAAGGGATCTGTTTAATCACTTCCCGGGAAGTGAGCATTTCATTCTCCAAACGCCTCCATAAATGTTTCAGAGGATCTAGAACCCGGTCTGGGCTGCGACTGGCGGACTGGTTGCCGTGTGCGAACGTCCCGATCCGGTCCATAGGAAGGAATCCAGTCCTGGATTTGAGTGCCGTCTCCTTCCAAATCGGATAGCCAGTGACAGCTGGAGTTGGAAGGCAAGGATGAGGGGGAAGGAGTGGGGCAGCCGCTCAGCACACAGCCTGCCTGCCCTCCACAGCTCCAATTAAGATGATTCGGAGCGTGTGTGTCCAAGCCCGTGTTCGCCTGCTGTGACAGGATACCGGACGAGGAACTGGAGACTTATAACCTTCCCCAACAGCCCGGAGAAGAGAGCGGCTGCGACTTGACCTAAGTCCGCCCGCTTTGGTAATCGGGTCGAAATTGACGAAGCTTTCCCGAGTGGATTTCCGGGGGGGGTTTGGAGGGGGATCTGTTATTTTTGTTTTGGAGCAGCAGAAGTTCCCCATGCTGTCGGTCTGGTTGGGGCGAACAACCGTGATACTGTTCCCCCCTTGTCAAGACAAGGCATCTGCATCCTCAGAGCGCCTGACAGGCACTGTGTGTGTGGATCACATTGGCCAGAGCCAGCCTTAAATGGATTACTAATGAGGCAGCAGTGCCGCTGGTTCGACTCCCCAAACCTAGAAGGTAGAGTGCTGTACTGTTCCTTCCAGAGATACTAGCCTCTTTTTGTTTCTGTATGTTGCGAGCACCGGTTCTTTGTTATTTTGTGTGTGCCTTACCATGAGATTTGTTCAACTAATTGTTCCCCTCTCACCAGTGATCATACCCACGGGGAGCCGCGTGTATATTGTCGCTGGGGCTGATAGCTCTGTTGAGATTCTGATCCTCAGCCCCTGACAGTAGGCTCCAGAGAATTGGTGCTAACTGTCTACTGGTGTTAAATATCGCCTTTGGATTTATGTTTGTTCTTGTTAAATGCTGAGTCCAGTCTTAATATTATTTCCTCCTAGAATAAATCAATTTTCTATCTGGTACTTAACGATCGTGCACAAAGCACTATGCTTTTTTTTTAAAAAAGCAAAATCTAATGGTTGGCTACTTGTCAATTGCTAAACTTGCCTTCAAAATTCTCGCGACCTCGTTTTGTTTCTTTTGAACAGTGATTATTAAAAGACAGTATTTTTGAACGCCGGAGCGTACGAATATATTTTCCTATTTGCCAAGACTTGATAATACTAGTTAGGAGCCCGATTGTGTTTACAAAAGGGCTTGGACAGGCGGAGTAGGTGAGGATCCAGGATTTCGAAGCAAGCGTCCAGATTTGTACAGTGTGTGGACCGCTGGCTTCGCTCCGTTCTCTGGGAGTGGACGCGGGGATGTAGCATTGCTACATTATATGTATGAAGGGGAGAGGAACTTCTTTGAGTATTTAAAAACAAACGAGAGCGTAAGTTTGCAAATTCTCCACGTGTTGTATTTTTTTTGGTCTGGTCTGACAGTAGCTTAGTTGGAGATATTAAATGCCCGGAAACAGGAGGGTCCCTTGTGTGAGCGGACGGGGAAAGAGAGCGAGTGAAAGTTTGGTCGTTCAGTTGCTATTGCAATGTGTGCGACTAGCTGTGCACGTCAAGTGTCGGGCAGTCTTTCTCTGAGCTGGGGGTGGATCTGAAGCGCGGAGCATGGGGTCAGGCCAGGGGTTAGTGCCCAACAGCTGCTTTTGCATCCAAAATACTGTGTGGAATAACATCACAGGTACCGAGCAAATTTTAATGGGGAGGGGCTGCGGAGGGGACGTTCCTTTTGGCTTCCACTGTCTGTTGTGAAGTGTTGGCGGGGGCGGCGGGGTGGGGAGGAGGTAAACAAACCTGTTTCAAGAAATACTTGATCCGCATGTTGATAAAATAATCTGAAGCGTGCGGCGGGTAGGATACCTTGACTGCAGTGGAAGTTATCTCCAGAGACAGCCTTCGCACAGCCAGCGTCAGAATTAAGCTGACCTGAGTTGGTGCATATTCTGATATTTGAGTATCATTATGTGCAGGGGAAGGTTAAGTGAATCTGGTAGTCAACAATGACCAACCACAAAACAAAATCAGAGTGGAAGAATGTGCCCTGTCAAAATTGGGTCTGTGTACGTGTGGATTCTACAGTCTTGAGTTCTGGCTCAGCTAGGGATCTTCATCTATTAATCATGGAAGCTACTTTATTTATTCAGTTTCCATAGTTTCAAAGCCTCAGATAGTGTTTTGGTGTCTTGGGAATGGCTCGAAATACAGTTGGGCCACATGTTCACAGCCTTTCTGGCAGCAATCTGGACCTTTTTCATTGTTTTTAAATTAAAGAAGCTTCAGTGTTTCAGGGGCCTTTTTCCTTTTATCTTTGCCTCTGTGTTGAACTTTGGGTGAGGAGACTTGACTCTCGTTTGCTAAACTGCTGCTGGTTCGTTTAGGCAGCAGAAACATTTTATTTATCAAATGACACATGTAGAGTAAAATGATGGGCTCTCCAATCAGCATTGAGTATTTGAAGAAGCCAGTCATGATTTCATGATTATTCATCAGCAGATGCTGTGTTTTCTCATTACAACCTTATGCCGGAAACAGATATTCCATATGGATGTGTCTGGCACTTAGAAGTGTTAACCCAGCTTTTTGAGCAAACTGCTCAGTGGCTTTCCCATAGGCCACGACTGAGTGACAGACTGGCTCATTTTGTTAAGCAGAGCCTCGTCCATGTCTGAGGATGTTGGTGTTTGTATACATGAGGGTGTGTTTATGTATAAGTTCCACACCCTTATGTTCTTGTCTCAATGCTGGTGCAGGAATCATGACTGCCCTTTCAGAAAAGGGTTGTGTGATCGTGGGAGGTGCGATCAGCATTCTATTCCCCTACCCATGTTGTGCCAAAGGGATGGGGCTTGCTGGTCCTTCCAGTTTTCCCTCTTTGGCCCTCTTTTTGTTCAGTGCTCCATCTGGTGGCCTGACCAAGAATTGGCGCTAACGCTGAGGCCGGCTGAGTTCAAATCTCAGTCGAGACGACGATACAAGGTGGGACTCTTTGATACTGCGATTCGTGCATTGTACCATTTTGAGCTATCACGTTACTATGGAGAGGAATGTGTTAACCAAGCCCAGTATTGTTCTAATATATTCGGTTGCAGTGGTGTAATAAAATGCATCCTTGCAATCCTTTCATTGAGATGTGCTTGAAGAGAAAAAAAATTGTGATGTTGTGATCCGATATGAGTGAAACGTTACGGGATCAAAGGCTGGCCATGCTCACGGGGGTTGCGTACATAAACCTGACTGTCGAATGCTCCTGATTCTGCACTGAAAGTGCTCGGGCTGCTGTTGAATATAGCAGGGCAGACAAGAATGTTGCTATTGTATCATCAAAAAGTAAGTTGAGCTTCTCTGTAGCTGTTGTGTTACTTTTGTTGAACGATTTCTTCGCTCGCAATCATAGAGCTATTTCGTAAGCTCTAATTACCGGATGCATCTTTATTTTACTCTGCACTTGACTGTAGTTCGGTTCTGTTGTGTTCCTTGCAGCAACAGTATTCGGTCGTAAATATATCTGCAAATGTCAGGTTGTTTGTGATTTCTTTGGTTTGATCAAAATATATATCTATAGAGTTTTAAAATGCAAATATTTCTTGGGTATGTCGGCGTTCTTAAGGAAGAACTTTAGGTCTAATATTTTGCAATCTTCTGACAAGCAGCATACTTTCACGGCCCTTTATTGGATTGGTCTCCGTACACCCCACATTATCGTCTTTAGTGGATTGTGTATTTCTTTATCATTGATTATACAAATCTTGTTGATTTTGTTTGCTTGTTGAGTAATATTTGCAAGAGTACTGCTGACTGCCTATACTGCACCCCGAGAGTGAGAACTGGGTAAAGAGCCATCTGTAAACATTTTAATAAGGCTGCAAAAACTGTTTGAGCCTAGTGATTAAAGGTTGGCGACACCATCTCTGAGGGTATGTGTGAGAATGAATGGCTGATGTCAATATATGTTCTGTTTGACAGCTTTTTTTCTTTTGATGCTTTATTTACAAGTAACATTGACATTGCAGCATATGGTCTAATATTAGAACAGTTTATTTGACAAGTGGCATTGTGGAATCATAGAATCCCTGCAGTGTGGAAGCAGAACATTCAGCCTATCAAGCGCACACCAACCATCCAAAGAACATGACATCCAGACCCACCAATCTATCCCTTATAACCCTGCATTTCCCAACACTAATCCACCCAGCCTGCACATCCCTGGACAATTTCGCATGGCCAATCCACCTAACCTACACATCTTTGGACTGAGGGAGGAAACCCACGCATGCATAGGGAGAACGTGCAAACTCCACACAGATAGTTGCCCAAGTCTGGAATCAAACCCAGGTCCCTGGCGCTATGAGGCAGCAATGCTAACCACTGAACCACCATGTGGTTAATGTACCTTTTTTTTATTGTGTACCTTGTTTTGAATAAATCAACTTTTGGCTTCTCTTCCAAGCAATACTAGGAAGACAAGATTTAGTCAAAGCTTCTATGACTCTGCCTGTACTTTGTTCATTTGGTAAATGCTGATTTTTGGCTCCGGATAACTTTTAATCAAATGCAAGCATGTTAAGTCAGATTTACCAAACATGAACAGGCAGAATCCTTAGCAGCAGAGCAAAGCTTTTTAACATCCCTACTGAGTGAGAATTTTAATCACATAATGAACTAGAACCAATTCATTGGCAAGATGAAAGAATTCACCCCATCTGTGTGTAAGATGCTGCAAAGTCATGGTGCAAGAAATCTTAAAACACATATTTGAAAATGCTATACACTTGAATTGGTATTGCAAATGCTGTAACTAACAAACCCATCTATCACAGTGGGAAAAAATACAGATCTCACATGATTAGAGGAAAAATAATTTTCCAACAAATTATAAAATCAGTCTTGTAGACTTGCAGAAGTAAAAAATCTAAATGCGGTCATCCAAGACAACAGCAAATAATGAATGTCATTATCAGTTTTTGCAGCATTTTTATTGTGTTGTCAATTTTTAAACGTATCTGCCAAATAAATCAACCCACTAATAACATTGAATTACAAATGCTTGCTTTGGATTTTCTTGAAGCATGCCGAAACACACATTGTCCCAGCCACACAATATGGAAGTAGCAATCAAGTGTTCAAGAAAAGAGGCATAAACCTTGACTTTTAACAAGTTATGGCTTTCATGACCAGATAAAACACGCAACAGCTGAGATGATATTTCACTTCAAACAGTGCAAAGCACATATAGCTTTCTGAATAAATTCAGGTGTACAGTCTTTGAAGATGTAAAAGTTAGTTGCCTAATTGAAACTCAATTATTAGCCCTAGGCTGAGGAGATTTAGTGTAGTGGCTGCAATTGGGTTCAATTTCTGAGCAGGGAAGAAAATAATTGTGAAAGAGTTCATTGTACATGATCATGGAGTGAGACTGGATAAGAGTTCAGTTGTAAGGACTTCCATGGCCAAATACCATAACCAATTCTTGATGTCAGGGTTGAATTTGAATAATGGTTACAGAGCAACTTGATTTGTAATAGTGCAAGTATCCAATCAATGTCCTTTGGCATTTGGGAAAGTGAGATAGAATATATAAGGGCAGCAAGCACATTCTTGTGGTGCATTGATAATGAGGCAAAAGGCCTTGTTTCAAGTCCTACCTGCTCCAAAGGCATGTCATAACCTGGACAGGTTGTTCAAAAAGTGAATCTGTAAGGGCAGCAAGGAATTCTTTTCAATAGTTTTCTCTGTCTGTTACGGGCACTTAATCAGTGCAGTTCTGAATGAAAATTACAAACCTTGCAAAAATCTGTGGTATAAAAGCTGGGAAAAATCCTTTGTTAATTATAAAGACAATGGCTTGTAGTTTTCAACAAAAAAATCAGATCCACGGCTTGCTGTGAAAAATACTTGTCAAGGATATGTTTCAGGTTACTAGTGAATAAGGAAATTTCTCAATGGGTGCCATTCACACTAAAGATGTCAATTACACTTGTAACTGTTAATCAAAAGTATAGACCTTGAGAATTGGAGCCATAAAGGAAAAGAAGGCTGCCTGAATTCTGCTAGCTTAGTGGACATACTACCCTCTAATGTCTGAATGTATGCATTGCATCTTGTTGTGGGAACACTTGGCAGCAAAGGGTAGTGTGATAAAAGGTTGTAGATGTTGATTCTATCCAAACTCCTTAAATCAATAAAATCAATTACATTACAAGAATAATGAGGATTCATTGCGCATGAGCTGCAGAACGGCTGTCCTGTTAACCTACATAAATCACTCAATTCAGGCAAGTAATTTAATGGTGCGCTGGGATGTTTCATTGTGAAATGTGTTGTATAAAAGTCATTTCAGTGTTGTGAATGAACACTTGCTACGTTGACAGATTGACACGAACTTCTGATTCCAATCACAAAAATTACTTGTCGCAATTTCTTTTAAATATTATCAATTACCAAAATGCAAGTACCCTGAAAATGGTTACAGTATTGGACTAATACTGTGATTAATGTTTTCATCCTTGCTCAAACCTAACTATTTTGTTTCCTTATCATGGTGGTGGGCGCTATTTGGGTGGTTTTTGTTCACCTTTTATGGCTACAATAATTTTCTCAATTGACTGTAGATATCGATAGCAGGCAATGATCATTGTGGCAGTAGGGGCAACCCTATCACAGCTGATACCAAGCAGGCTCTCACTCAGTGGCCTTCACAGTAAAACAACTGGATGACAATCATGTGTGGAACCTTGGTTACTCACATCTGCAACTCACACCCATATCACCACTACAGCCAGCAGACTGTCAATTTGAACATGCCAGTCACCACACTGACGAGATAAGAAAATTAACTGCATGATAGTTTCTGAATATGGGGCAATCCTGATCTCTCTGACACAGTGGAATAGCAGCAGAAAATCTATCCATGAAGCCACGTGGGAAGTTTATTTGAAAAAAAAATCCCTCCTTTTGTGCTACCACCAAAGACTAACTACAGCCCCTTTGGGATTCTGATACAGCATTGATAAGAGCTGGCAAATAAATATGGGGTGGGGTTGCAACCACAGTAGTGTTGCTGAGTGACAGCAGCCCAGGTTGATTCTAAGGGGCTTGGAAAAACATTCCTGCTCTTCTTGCTTTCTCAGAAACAAAACAAAGCCAATTTTTCCAGACCTCTGTAGCAGGTATCCTTTAGAATCATCATGTGCATGGCACACATTCCAGTTCCAATCTAAAATGGAAGTCATTGCGCTTGAACCCAGCATATCAGAAAGGATTTGTCATCTGAAACAAACAGATGCTTTAGCAGCTCAACATGTTAGTACCAGGCAAAGCAAATTGAAATTGACCCCATATTGTTTTAAGGCCAGAGCTTGCAGGCAACTGAAAAAAGGTGTTACCTTTGACAGACTGAGAAGGTCCAGCATTGAAAACATATAGGACTTGTAGTGAGTCTTGCAGGACACGTTTCTATTGACACAAGCATGTTTTTTTTAAGTCCGCATATAATCCGTCAAATTCAACAAAGCTTTAGCTTGCTACCAATTTGCAACATCTGCAAAACTATAAATAAGAAGTTTGATTACTTTACTCAAGCACTTGAACAGTGCTCTTACACCTGCAGCGCTAGCCTCTTTAAAATAGAGTAGTTAACGGCAATCAAAAAATCTAGCACTCAATGTCAGTTTGTAATATTGCAGGCAAATATCCTAGTTTTGCAGTCAAATCATTCTGATTGAATCATTGTAAAAGACTTAGCTTCAGAGTTCACGCAGAGAGAACTGTGTCAGGTCCATACTGACGGGTTAAAAGTAAATTCATTCAGACAATTGGCACATTCTGTGAAGTGTGGCACTTATAGAGTTAAGAGATTGTTGTCATTACAAAGGCTGGTATTGCTGTCTTGTCATAAACCTGTCAATTATTGAATGACAGAAGTCACTGAAAAGGAACGCAGAGTTTGTAATTAATTCTATCTGCACACTTATCTGTGGTTTCTGAGGTGGTGCTTCACCCCTCCAGTATAGTAGTTCACACTGGGTCTGGATATTAAATGCTGATCTGAATTTTGATTTGGTATCAAATTGAAATGGACTTGCTCAGAATTCAAACATTAGAAAATTTACATTAAGATAATTTTGCCCCTTAATCCATTGAAAGCATTCCCTCATACATACACAATTTTCCTAATTGATCACATCAATGATACCCATACTAATAGCACTAAAACATCAAATGCTTACTGCATATTTTCTTATGTCAGAAACTTCTGATCTTGAGTGTTAGCAAGTCTTTTTTTCAAGGAAACTTGTCTTACAAATGATCATTTAATGATCAGTGGTTATGTGGCATCTGTGGGGTTGTGGAGAAGAAATCTTTATCCACTAGTTCATTGTGGCTGATTTTGCTTTGGTGATTTTCTCCAGAAAAGTTTTTTCTCACTAACCATGTGCACTGACTGTGTTTTTATTGGGTAGATGTCAGGAAGGAAGCAGCAAGGAATCTAAAAATCGGAGTCAACAGCCTGATTATGACCTGAATTTTAAATGAAACTAACGTTCATTTCTAGTAATCATTTGGGATTTGAAGCTATGTTGAGAGCTACTTCAAAGAAACATGCAATTGCCCCAGCTGAACAGCCCAGGCTAAACAAAGGTTTCATGAATTGGTGAAGAATAGAAATGGTTCAAATATTGGTTATATAAGGATATATGAAACATGAAATGATTGTATTCAAGTTGATAAGATTTGATGGAAATAAACAATAAGGCAGTGAGCATCTGTGGAGAGTGATGCTACCTGATATTCTATTTTCCAATTTTTTTTCAATTCAGATTTACACCATGCACACTGTTCTTATGTTTTTTAAGGCCTGCATTGTGTGTAAAACTTTATTTATATCTTTCTGCAGATGTAACCTTTTGTCGATTTAGACAGATTTATGTTTGTGCATTTGTTGTAGTGAAATTGTGTTCCTTGTAAATGCTTTTGATTTTTCTATAATGGACAAATGGAGCAAACCTTCCCCTTCTGTAACTAGGGAAATGCTTGTACACTAGGTCTGTACTCACAAACTGCACTAGATGCCCAAAGTTGATGCAGTGTCTCACATTTTTTCCCTAATGTGTGGATGTTAATTCCTAGCAGACACTTTTTAAAAAAAAAATTAATTAATTTGATGCCTTGTGGAGGTGTCTATTACTTGTTGTGGACATCATTGCAGGGCTGGTATTTAAGGTGCATCTTGTTGATTGTCAACAATGAAACTACAGTGTAGAGCGGCGGAGGGAATAAATGCTGAAAAGTGGTGATGGGGTACCAAGCCAATGGGCTGCTTTGGCCTGGATGGTTTCAATCATTGAGTGTTGTTGGAGGGGCACTCATCAACACACGGAAGGTATTCCATTACACTCCAGACTTCTGCCTTGTTGACAGTGGACAGGTTTTGAGCAGGCAGGAGGTAGGTTACTCACAATTGAATTCCCATCCCCCGACCTGCTGTTGTAGCCACAGAATTTAAGATTGTTCTAATTTAGTTTTTGGTCAGTGGTGATCCTAGAAAGTTGTAAGTGACGGTTTCAGTGATGACAATGCCATTGAATGCCAAAGGAAGTAATTAGATTGTTTCTAATTTGGTCATTATCTGCCTCTTGTGTGGTATAAAAGTAATTTGTGACTTAGTGCAAGCCTGAATATTTTCTAGTACCTGCTTATGTAAGAAGGTGCAGCTTGATTATCATGAGTTTTCTGCACCATGTGTGCTCAACTGTTTCTTGGTATAGAGTTCATTTTGAATGGGTTTCTGTGATTGTAGTGATCTCGGGAGTAGGCTGAGTTGGAATCATATACTTGATTGAAAATAGTTGCAAATTTTCTAGTCCTTTTATATACATACTGGTTTCTGCCATGATTGAGGATGTGAAGTTTGTGGAAACATCTTCCATCAATTGTTTAACTGCCCACCAGCAATAATGGTAGAATGTGAAAGGAATATAGAGTTTTGAGGTGATCTGTTATCGAGTCATACAGCCTGGAAACAGACCCTTTAGTCCAACTCATCCACACCAACCAGACATCCCAATCTGACGTAGTCCCATTTGCCTGCATTTTGCCGTTATCTTTCTAAACCCTTCCTATTCATGGGCCAATCCAGATGCCTTTTTAAATGTTGTAATAGTACCCACCTCCACTTGCTCTGGTGGCTCGTTTCGTACGCACATCACATGGAAAAAGTTACCCCTCAGATCCTTTTTTAAATCTTTCCCCTTTTGTGTTGACTGATCCCCTTATTTAAGGAGGGATGTAAAAGCGTTGGAAACAGTTCAGGGAAGATTTACTTGATCAATATCTGGAGTGAGCATGTTTGCCTTATGAGGATGGATTGGACAGGCTCAACTTGTATCCACTGGAGTTTAGAAGAGTCAGAGGCAACATGATTGTGGTGGAACTAGATCAGTCGCTATGTTACTGAAAGTATGAGCAGGCTCCAAGAGGCAATGGATTACTCCTTGTAATTTGTATGATTATCACTGGCAAGTCCCTCAAGACATTTCCAGTGTCCTATACAATTGTGACAAATTCTACGTGCACTTACAAAGTAATCATTTTGTAACAAAAGCTAATTTTTTTTACTTTCTTAGTGGCTTGTTAACTTGAAGGCGAGAGACCCCTCTGAATGCAACCACTTCCCTTTCTCTCAGCGTACTCTCTGCATTATACTTCTCCTACCAAAGTGTTACTTCACGTGCTGCTTTATTCTGCCGTTTTTTTTGTTGTAACAAGCACCCCCAGCCCTCAATCCCTGATACTGAGCCAGTCTCGGTGATCGACTTGGAATCCCCACTGCACATTCTACACTCCAGTACCCCACCCCAACCACTGACAGCACTCGATGAAATGCTGTAAGATTTGGGCATTGTGGACCCTGGGGATTGGAAAGGGTTGCAGTCATGACGCTGCCACGTCCTGTGTTGAGCTGCTTAACCCCACTGTCACTATCTATACTTCAGCTCTGCGAATCTCCCGCGGGGTAAGGGGGGTTGGTTATAGTGCTGTTCACAGCGCGTCTGCAAATGAAAACGGGCGATTATAAAGTATCGAATCCCGCCTTCCAGGGAGAGAAGTCCAGTCGTTGTTTTCTCAAGGCGCCCGAGTGCTGAGCAGAATTTGACTAGGAAATGTTTCTCAGGGGCCTTTTCATATGGTAATTTCCGAGGGGAAGATGCTGCTGGTTTCTAAACACCCAGCCTGTTTCATCTGGTCCAAGTTGTCAGTCTGGGTGCGGGGTGGCAGTGTTTGCAATGGGAGGGTCTCCCTGGGAAGACAGCACTTGTTCGGGATGGTTTAAAAACGTGCTTGGTTTGCAGCACTGAGCGCTACCGCTTCCTTTGTTTGCTCGGGAGGCTTTCTTTGAACGTGAATAGCACCAAAGTCCCAAAGCTGCCAAGATTGAAAGCAGCGCTGGAAGGTCGCAGTTCGCCACCAAGAACAAAACTAAATGCTGTGACTGATTCACTCACTCCTTGAGACGGCAGCGGATTAAGTCGTAGCTCTGTGCCTTTGGGATCTGCTTGCTATCAGTAATAAGCTCGAGAGTGCACCTCCTCAACCCTGTTTACACAATTTTGTTTGCGCAGTAAGGAAATCAAATAAATATTCGTGTTTCGTAAAAATCTTGCTTCCGCTCTTTCATCAGTGCGGTGTAAACTGTAGAACAATGAGCAAACTGCTGGCTGCAAACTGCGGCTTCACTGCACCCGCTTGACTCCATCCCTATTCACTGTCCGCAAAAACAAAACCTTTTGCAGAATTGCCTCATTAAAAATCAGGGCCTGGGATGGTGTCAACAGTTAAATCGACGAGGTGACCTTGACTGGGTCTGTTTTTGCAAATACTCTGCCTATTTGAATTGCTTTCATCTGGTGAAACTACAGCAGGAAGGGGGATGAGAGGGAATAAATTCTGTGGATTTTTGAAACAAACTATCTGAGTGTGTAGATCGTCGATTTTTTTCTCTTTAATCATCCACTTTCTCCCTCCATGTTTCCTAATTCATTGTGAATGCATTGCCAATTCTGAAAACTTACTGGAGGACGACTGGAATTTGTGAAATTGATTTGAAATTGGGCAAGTGTCAGGGACGGGGACAGAGAAGTACGGCTCTGTGATAAATCCATCTGAAGTCTCGGCTATTCTGTCGCCGTGAATCCTAGGTTAGGACATTTGCAATAATTCCGTGTAGCAAATGTTCCCACCAGTGGACTCTGAAGCCACGGTGACATTGGATATGCGTCGGTACAAGGCTAACAAACCGTTCACGCTCCCAACCATTCTACCACTTCGTATATTATCTGTAGTTTCATGTTCAGTGTTAAACGCATTGAATCGATAGCAAATACAAATCTAAAACAAACTAAGCTCATCTGCTCTTGGGGAATGCAGCCTGCAAGTGGAACTACTTTTTTTTTCTGGATCAAACGAGATTGACTTCTTGCTTACACAAAACTTAATAGTGATAAAACTGTCTGAGTTACTTATGACAACGGTAGATTTTGAGGTTTGAATGCCTTCAGTTCGTACATCTTTTGAAAGCATCAAATCATCGTTATAGCTTAATTGGAATTCCTGTTAAATCATTAAAGACAACACATATGAGAATGTCGTAGCAATACCTTCTACTGCTACACATTCACGTTTCCAGTATTGGAAAGAGTATCTGGTTATGAAGTTTTTATTTTTGTCAGTTATAACAAAACGAAGCAATCCTCCAAAAGGTATTGAAGGAGAGCTTTAAAAAACCATCGTTCTTGATTTTTCTTTGAGTCCCGATCACTCGTCTGTAACGGGCTGAATCGATTAACGTAGATCCAGCTGTCCCTATCGATTTATGACAGGAACAGCGCTAAACATCTGCAAGGCTGTAGTCCCGTCAAGCCCAATAACTCCTTATATATCTTTGCAGAGCTCCACCTGACTCTGTCATGAATAATGAGTATTTCAGTCTGGCAGCTAAGTGCATTCTGCAAGTGTATCACATGGCGTGGAAGAAAAAGACAGGAAAAGATAAAGCAACGTTGCTGATAATTATATACGAAAGTGTATTTATGGAACCCCTCTCCATCAATGAGGTGCCCAACTGAGTAATGTGGAGGCTTTCTTTGCAAATTGTTAGGTATTCGTGACTTAGATATTCATTCATGTGTAAGTTGGACTTGGACTTCCTTAGAGCTCTGTACTTAAGAATAGTTACTGGGTAGCGACAGAAACATACATAATTATTGCTTCTCTGATTTTTAAAAAAAAACTCGCATTAAATGTTAGTTTTTTTTATTTTCAATTTCTCTCTGGGGTGATGAGATTGAAGGAGAAGAATTGAAATTATAGTTACTGGAGCTCCTGTTCAAAACATCAGTTGCTATCATGTTAGACGTTGTCCTTTTTTCATCATTCTTACATGTGATTTAATAACCCAGAACTCTGAAAAGTACTTTGCAGCCAACAAATACTTATTGTAATACAGCCAGAGTGTAGAAAAAATGCAGCACAAAGGTTGCAAGTGGTGACTGAGGCAAGGAATGAGTTTTTTTTAAAGAATGATAGTTCAGCAAGAGGGCTGTAGTCCAGTACATTACTGCACTGGGCAGCCTGCTTTGACAAAAAAAAGAGGTCAAATTATTTAAAAGCTGCCTGAGCAGGTAGCCAGGTCTGGACTTTAACATTTTGTCTGAAAGATAACACCTCTGACAGTTCAGCTCCCCTTTTTATCTCACTAGTGCCAAACTAGATTCTGTGCCCACATTTTGAGTGGCTTCTGAAATGACAGCCCACTGATCCAATTTGTGAAGTAGTTGAATGTACTATAGTGGGATTTCCCCAAAGGCTCAAGAGTTGAAAGTCCCCAGCAGTGAGATCTTTACTGAGGTGAGGGGGGTGGGAAGGATGCTCGTAGTCTGATGTTGTGCATGGCTCATTGCGTGACGTGTGCAAAATCCCTTAAAACCCAAAGTTGCTAAGTCACTCATGTTCATTTTCATCAGACTGATTTTTGAAATGAGATTAGATTAGATTAGATTCCCTACAGTGTGGAAACAGGCCCTACGGCCCAACAAGTCCACACCGCCCATTGCAGCATCCCACCCAGACCAATCCCCCTATAACCCACACACCCCTGAACACTATGAGCAATTTAGCATGGCCGATCCACCTAGCCCGCACATCTTTGGACTGTGGGAGGAAACCGGAGCACCCGGAGGAAACCCACGCAGACACGGGGAGAATGTGCAAACTCCACACAAGCAGTCGCCCGAGGGTGGAATCAAACCCGGGTCCCTGGCGCTGTGAGGCTGCAGTGCTAACCGCTGAGCCACCGTGCTGTATTGCTCAGTATTGATTTTGTAAAGCTATTTTGTAAACTCTGGAATTTGGCTGACAAGACAGGGAAAATGTGCTTGTGTTTCCAAGAAAACTATGACAGTTGCTTACCGTTTCTGTGTTTGCTGACCATTATTGAAGGCTCTAAGTGTGTTTCATGTAGCCTCTGAGGGAGGTCTTATGGTGCCAGTGATTATGCCTCTGCCTCTGAACCAGTAGTTCTGAATTTGAGTCCCATTCAAGGACTTGATGGCGGCTAACAGCTTGAGTATAATCTTGTAAATCCTCACCACAGGTGCCAAGATCAGGAGAGATTCATTGTCAGCCATGTCACAGAAGTTGGAACCCCTACCATCACCTTGTCATAGCTTCATGCTGCAACTTGCATGTAAAACTGCATGTCTGCTACTAGTTCAATTGCTGGGACCTTGCACATGGAGTTGGTCAACACAGTTGACTGGTCAGCCAATGTGGATCAGAATAGTATCAGAGATAATGGGAACTGCAGATGCTGGAGATTCCAAGATAATAAAATGTGAGGCTGGATGAACACAGCAGGCCAAGCAGCATCTCAGGAGCACAAAAGCTGATGTTTCGGGCCTAGACCCTTCATCAGAGAGCCTCTCTGATGAAGGGTCTAGGCCCGAAACGTCAGCTTTTGTGCTCCTGAGATGCTGCTTGGCCTGCTGTGTTCATCCAGCCTCACATTTTATTATCTTGGATCAGAATAGTGTTCAGTTAGATGTTTGTCCCAGCTTCGGTGGATTCAGGACTTGCCTCCTTGCCCTGTTTATGGGGGTCACCTCAGCACGGTGGGTTGGACCTACTTTTAGATCTAGAACACAGTATGAATTAGTAAACAAACAGTAAGCATTCACAAAACTTTTCTGCAACAGCTTTTGAGAGTGTAGTTAACTTTGGTCGCTTGTTTCATTACATGAGTAGTTTTGTACCTATAAACCAGATCAATTACAATGATTGCCCTTGTGCAGTGAGAGAAAATGTTATTTTTTAAAATTATATTAACAGCAGCAATACATTGGCACACTCATGCTCGTTCTGTCTCTGGTCTTCAATGAAATTGTGAGGAACTTTGGGTGCAGTCCATTAAGTTGCATAATGTCGTCATTTTGAGTCACGGGTTTGCATGCTCTGAAGCCAGGGACGTGAGGGATATTTGTGCCTTCGGGACTGGAAATACAAGAGAGAATTTGCGACCATGATAGACTCATAGCTTTGACCAGTCTATGAGCCTATTAACAAGTGCTGATATTTCCTAACATTGCTATTGGAAGCCAGACTGTCATTCTGATATTGGCTTGAGGGACATATTTCTAATCAGAAAACTGTGTAAAGGACTGCTGTCGTTTTATACTGCTTTGCATTGAACACTTGTTAAAAGATTGCTATTAACAAGTAGGTACCTGAGATCAATGACAAGAGAGAAGCCAGGCAATAAGCTTCCTTTTTCCAATTAGTTACTCTGGTGGTCAGAGTAAGATTGGGTTGACATTTTCCTGTAAGTTTTGAGTGGACTGCTATAATGGTTGATAACTATTATTTAATTTTGAAATACTATTTACTAGATTCACTGGTTAATTTATTTTAACAGCTGGCATTTGCTCGAATATTTTCTCACTAGTGTTATTGGCTTGTTATGGTGAACTGAATTTTGTGTGATCACGCAGTCTGATGTGGAGCAGGTCATAGAGAAACAGCTGAATCATGCTGAGCACCCTTGGCTTATTTGATGGCACCATCTGGCTTATCAGTTTCAGCCTGGATTATCTCCCTCTGATATTCCCATTTAATGTCACAGTTTATGTGAATAGACACTGCAATATAATGATACACCTCAATTGTTATTATACATAGAGCCTCTCAAATTGTTCTATATGTAATATACACATTTGAAACAGGCACATTCACTTATTGAAAATATGTAGATTTTTATGTCATATTTTAGAAATCAGAGTTGCAGAATTGTTGTAGTGTGTAAGGAGACCATTCAGCTCATCATATGGGGCAACATGGTGGCTCATTGGTTAGCACAGCCTCACAGGGCCAGGGACCCAGGTTCATTTCCACCCTCAAGTGACTGACTGTCTGTGGAATTTGCACATTCTTCCTGTGTCTGCATAGGTTTCCTTGGGGTGCTCTGGTTTCCTCTCACAGTCCAAAGAGGTGGATTAGCCATGGGAAGTGCAGGGATAGGGTAGGGAGATGGGTCTGTGTGGGATGCTGTTCAGAGGGTTTGTGTGGACTTGAAGAGCTGAATGACCTGCTTCCACACTTCAGGGATTCTATGATTTCTATCATTATCTGTACTGGGTCTCCAATGAGCATTATGACATGGCACCACCTTCCCTATCCCGTACATTATTTCTAGTCAGATACAATACCAGGTAGGGCAATCTAGATCCTAACTTGCTTTGTGAAAAAGTTGAAGACTTACATCCAAAGCTTTTAATTAAAGAGAATGACTATAAGTGTTAACTTAATTCTTTATTGGAAAACTGATCTCAAATATCAAGTTGGTCAAACTATTAATTTCTGGAATTAGAACAATTGATCTGTTAGGACATGTTCAAGATTGCTTTTTAGTTTGTTCTGTTTTTATATTCAAACCTTCTTTTTCAATACAGGGTGCTTTGGCAGAATGGTGACTTCATCTAGGCAAAGGAGTTTTCCTCTTCCTGTCTGTATCATCCATCTCCGACTGTTAACCAGTTCTGTTCTATCATTGTATTTATAACAATCACTTTTTGGGACAAGTCAGCCTGTGTGTCCTGCACCTGCTGTTGTGGCCAACAGTTGCCAATGCTTGTCCAGAAGATAGGGAACAAATTGGAGTGACGGGCCTCCCTGCCGTTTGACCCAACACCATCTGTTTGAAGGAAGGAGAATTTCATTGCCAACTATAACAAACTACATATTGTTGTCTTCCTTTTCTGGAAAATGTGTCTTAAAGTCCTAAAGTCCAATCAATCCTATTTATTATCTCTTGAGTAAATTCACTTGCACTTTTAATTCACAGCAAGTTAATCTACAGCAACCAGAAGCTGATCCTCTCAACTAAGTAAAACAGTCTGACAGAACAGTACAAAACTAGAAACAAAGGTATTGGGGTCTAGGCCCAAAACGTCAGCTTTTGTGCTCCTGAGATGCTGCTT
Organism: Stegostoma tigrinum; assembly: GCF_030684315.1. Classification (NCBI taxonomy): domain Eukaryota; kingdom Metazoa; phylum Chordata; class Chondrichthyes; order Orectolobiformes; family Stegostomatidae; genus Stegostoma; species Stegostoma tigrinum. Next base: position 76,515,668 of record NC_081356.1, read on the forward strand.
GGCCTGCTGTGTTCATCCAGCTCCACACTTTGTTATCTTGGATTCTCCAGCACCTGCAGTTCCCATTATCACTAACACAAAGGTATTTCTAGTTCTTTATCTCTAATGGGTCAAGCAGCATCTGTGGAGGAAGAAACAACATTCAGTTTAAGAACATTTACTCAGTGGTTTTAGATATAAAATTTTGATAGACTTACTGGTGCTTCTCTGTTGATCTGGCCTCACCCCCGCGTATACCTATGTTTTTCTGGATTTTCTTTGAACAAAGCATTTACATTTCGGTTCTTGCTTTCAAATTTCCAGCATCTAGAATATTTTGCAAAATTACTGCAGATTATCAAAGTACCTGAATTATAGCAGTTGACTATTTTTGTCAAAGTAGAAGAGAGTAACATTTAGGTTTGTAAGGGATGTATTTGAAGGGTTGTTTGTATGTGCCTGCTTATGGAAATTTTTCACAGTGCACTGTTTAAAGCGGAACAGTCTTAGCTTCTGTCACTGAACAAATGACACAAGATGCCCTCAAATTTTCCAAATACTTCATATTTTCCTCACAGAATCCCTACATTGTGGAAGCAGGCCATTTGGCCCAACAAGTCCACACCAACCTCTGAAGAGCATCCTACCTAGATCCGACCCCCTTACCCTCTGCCTGGAACCCTGCATTTCCTATGGCTAATCCACCTGACCTGCACATCCTTGAACAATCTGGGCCAGTTAGCATGGTCAATCCATCTGAACACCTTTGGACTGTGGGAGGAAATGAGAGCACTGGGGGAAACCCACACATAAACAGAGAGAATGTGCAAAAACCTTATTTTACGAATTTAAGCAGACTGCGATAGCACAAGTGACGTGTTCCAAAAATCTCTTCATGATTGCAATACAAATGATTCATATTTAATGTTATGATAAAATACCTAATATGTTAGAAACTAACAAATAGTAGATTGAAATGGATCATTGTTTAGTTATTGTTGAACAGTTTCTCATGAATGAGAATGGAAAAAATTATCTGGAACTGTACCAGATTGGCCATCCATTCTATATGATACCTGATATGTAATTTCATTAATATCAATGGAATTGAACATCAACTATTGTCTAAAGGCCAACTGAATCAATACTGTTTCATCTCATTTTCTAAGGCAAATTCCTATTCCAGCCTTTTCAAGTAAAACTAATTTTTTGGATACTGGCTGTCTACTTGTTTAATTTTTGCAATGGATGTAAATTAAGTACGTATCTCTAAAAGCTGATCTTTAAACAATTAATTATCTGATGCTGAAATTGCTGCATTGACAGTTCTCGACAAAAAAATAAATCACTATGCAATTAATTGTGAGAAAGCCACTCAGGCGAACATCTGAATGGATCAGAAATTTTACACAATGAAAAGGACCAGAAAATTAATTGATGTGCTTTAATTCTATGTGTGGATCAGCTTTATATTCCTACGGAATAACTGCAATGTATTTTCACAATGCACTTTAACACTGCCGCTTCATGGAGATCGTGGCACTAATACCATGTGAGTAAAGGAAAGATCAGATCAGAAATCCTGTGTTCCATGGGTGGTATTATTCCACTCCTCAGTGCAGTAGAAACGAGGTCATTTGCAATTATGTTAATAAATTGCAGACAGTCCAGAAATGCCATGTTTCGGTAATGAGGACATAATGTCAGCACTGTTTCCTACAGACCGCTGAAGCTTTTATTGTTGATACAGTGATGTGTGTTGGTATATCCCTGGTTCAGTCTGAACAGGAATACTTTAGAAGTAAGCATATATTGTGGATTAGGACAATGTGCCTGGCTTTGTACGGCATTATAGTAAAAACAGTGTTGCTTCGAAGTTATCTTACAGTTCTGCATTTTACCCCACAGCTAGCAAAAACTGCTTATTTGGTTATTGTGCCTTTGCAGAGTACATGTACTGCAATGCATCAGAACACACATGTTTAAAGTCTCCTTCTGATAGATTCACTCAATGGCATAAATGCAACCAAGCTTCAAAAATCGCACCCTTGAAGATCTGGTAAAGTGTGGCTGCCAGTTTTTGTGAGAAGCTTGTCTTGCTGATTTTCGCTAACTTGCTGTAGCAGAGCCCAATTCTGGCTCACCGTTTGAAAGAAAACGCAGAACAATCAAACCAAATCAAATTGGGGCACAATCAGAAAATACCTTATGACTAGTAATTCTTCTGATAGCATTGATCCTTACTTAAGAATATAAATCTGTGAAAAGAGCCTGTTAAATGACAGAAGCAAAGTTGATATATTGAAAACATTTAAGTGTTTTCTACAGATTCCTGAATTTGGATTTTTGCTCTGTCTTAGAGGATTAATAAAACTTTGAACTCATTGGAATCTTGCTCTTAATGTCCAGCAAAGTTGGGAATTCTTATATTCTTCTAATTGCTTAGCAAATTGCCTTTTGCTCCACTTAAAGGACATCTCCGAGAATGCTGCTTGGCAATTCTTGCTTAGAAACACAGAATGGAATAGCATCAAAATAGATGTGCGATGTTGTCATGATGAAAGAATGTTGAACTACCCCCGTCAATCAAACGATCACTAAATTTAATTTGTTGAAAGCAATGCTTCTTGTATTTTCCCTATCTTATGGAGCAAACATTTAGAAAATATAAGACACAGGGAAGCTGTTATTTCTATTTTTATGGCTGTCATAGTGTTAGTTGTTTAAATGCAGAATCAAAGGAAATAAAGAGCTATATTTATGTTGTATTTTTGATGACCAGTGGATTACGTAGGATGTGTGGCACTGATCAGACATACAGCCCAGCTGTTCATGCTAGTGTTTATCTTCCACTTGAGCCTTCTCATTGTGATCCTCTACTCTCTTTTCTCTCCTATGCTTGTCAGGTTTCTCTTTATCTGTGCACGGCGCACATCAGCTATAAGACCATAAGGTATCAGAGGGGAATTAGGTCTTTCGGCCCATTGAGACTGCTGCACCGTTCAATCGTGGCTGATATGTTTCTTAAGCCCACTCGTCTGCCTTCTCCCAATAACTCTTGATCCTCTTACTAATCAAGAACTGGGCTGTATTTGTTTTAAATACACTCAATGACTTGGCCTCCACTGCCTCTGTAGCAAGGAGTTCCACAGATTCACCACCCTCTGTCTGAAGAAGTTCCTCCTCATCTCAGTTCTAAACCGTTGTCCCTTCACTCTGCCCATGGGTGCTAACCACACCCTTTAGTAGTGAGGTCCACATTCTCGCCACTCTTGAGGTAAATGTGTTTATGTCCTTTATTATCACTTACCCAAAAAATTTGGGTTTTTTAAATCCTAAATTTAGTATATATGGGTTTGTTTTTGTGTTTGGAGTTAACAATTAGTTTTTTAGAGAGAAAAAAATGACAATATCCATTATTCCTAGCAAGAGAACTGCCCAAAATTCCTAGAAAATGACGTGGAGGGTTTGGGGGAGAACAGTCGCAGATTAGGTCCAGTCACGAATCAGAGCAAGTTTGCTACTGCCATCCCACGGGAGTGAGAGAAACAAATTTGAGACAACATTTCTGTAATCACACATACTACACTTCTCTTGCTCCCCCAGTCATAGGATGTTTCTTACTCTCATGTGAAAATGCAAGTGAGAACCAGACTGTCATTGAAGGGGCAGCCAAGAATAAAAATTTCCGCAGTGAGTGTATCACTGTATTGCTGGTTGGTTAGGCATGGGGTGCAGGATGCTGCAAGAATGCAGAGAGAAGGAGGCTGAAAGTATATTAGGGGAAAAGGGGGAGACTGCAAGTGGTTGGGGAGGAAGAAGGAGCCTGCAAGTATGTGGGGATGGGGGAAGGGGGTGGCTACAAAGGAGAGAAAACTGTTTTCCACTAATCGAGAAATAAATATTCAATTTACTGGGAGCCAGGAAAGCTTAAGGCAAAGAATTTCATGAAAATGGACGTAGAATCTCTGGCTTAAGGCTGCATAAGTTCAGGAACTCCTAAAATGTATTAGGTGGAATTACAGTGAACATTGTGTCAAATCCTAAATTTAAATCTGAGACTAAGATCTAAGATATAATAAAAAGCCTAGTAATAGACATGTTTAAATGTTTCAGCTTTGTACATATATGTTGGAAACATATTAGCTGTGACCTTGCTACTTTGGCGAAGTTACATTTGGAGTGATCACATCTGTGTGTGGAAGTGTTTGATAATTATCTTGAAAAAAGCTTTTGTTGCTAACCTATGCCAGTTGTCTTGGGCCAAATAAGTACAGAGCTGTCTCAAACATTAATGCTTTGTTTGGGTAGCTGTGGCTTTACAGTTAATGTAGGGTTTATAATTGTGGTTATTTGTTTATAATACTGAATTCTGCTCTCTATGTGTTCAGATACCCCATATGTCAACTTGAATAGAAAAGGTATTATTAGCTGAACCATAATATGAGTTAATAGAATAAAAAATTGCCCACAGTAAACCAAAAGGTAGACACTGGAGAATTGATCAAAGAATTTTCTTATTGATTTCTTGTAGATTTCAGAATAAACATCGCTATGATGCTGGGGATAACTTCCTTGCTCTCTTTCAAAATAATGTAATCAGATCTTTTATGACATTTAGGAAGGGAAGAAAACAAGTGAAAGAAGGTGGGGTAGCATAATGAGTAAAACAGTTGAATTCACTCGTGAGGCGCAATATTGGTTTCGAAAATCATGATGTGGAACTATTTGGGTGGCAATTGAAACACCAAGGGGCAATAAAGAGTTGTTGGGGTTTGTCTATACGCCCCCAAACAGTATTGGAAATGTAAGAGAAGCCATTAAACAAGAAATTAAAGATGCACACAGTAAGATTGCTTTAATTTATGTATAGATTGGACAAACCGAACTCACAATGGTATTGTGGTAGAAGATTTTCTGGAATGATAGTGTTTTTTAAATCAAAACCTTGAAGAAGCAACCAGGGAGCAGGTGATTCCAGATTGGATACAGTGCAAAGAGACAGGATTAATTAACAGTTTGTTGTGTGGGGTCCCTTGGGAAAGAGCAACCATTATATGACAGAATTCTTCATTAAGTGAAGTAGTTGAATCCAAAACCAGGGTCCTGAATTTAAATAAAGGAAACTATTGAGGGATAAGGCATAAATTAACACAAAATGGTAGATTGGGGAACAATACTGAAGGGGTTGACAGTGAATAGTCAATGGTTCATATTTAAAGAAAATGTGTATGAATTACAGTGTTCATTCCTGTCTGGTACAAAATAAGAAGAAATATAGTTTCTGAAAGAAATTTGTGATAGTGTTAGATCCAAAGTGGATGCATATAAAATTGTCAAACTAGCAGCAACCCTGACGATTTGGAGCATTTTAGACTCTTCATGAAAAATGGGAAAAAAATTTGTGATCAAAAGTCGGGGAAATAAAGTACAAGAGTAAAATTGTAGGGAATGTAGAAACTGACCATAATAGCTTCTATAAATATCTGAAAAGAAAATGATAAGGACAAAGGAATAGTCAGATGCTAGGATAAAATAGTGGAAAACAAAGAAGTGACAGAAGAATTGAACATCTACATTGGTTCTATCTTGACCAAATGGGTGCACACAATATCCCAAAAATGTTAGGATACCAAAGATCCAATGAGGAGACAGAATTCAAGGAAATTGGTATTAGCAAAACCAAATGGCGCTGTGAAAATTAATTGAATTAAAGGTTGGCAAATTATCAGGGCCTGACAATCTACATCACACAGTACTAAAGCAACTGGCTGTTGGAAATGTTGGATACATTAGTGGTCACCTACCAAAAGTTCTAGAGATTCTGGAGTGGTTTCTACAGGGTGGAACATGGTAAATAATAACACAGTATTTAGAAAGGGAGAGAGTGGGGGGAGAAAAGAAGGAATTTTAGACCAGTCAGCCTAATATGAGTGTTGAAGAAAATGCTGGAGTCTGTTATAAAAGATGCAATCACCAAACGTTTGGAAAACATTAATAGGATTGGATAAAACTAGTACGGGCGTGTGAAAGGCTGCTCATGCTTAACTAAACTGCTGGAGTTTTTTTTCTTGAGATGCAACAAATAGAATAGACAAGGGAGAACCAGAAGATGTGGTGTATTTGTATTTTCAGAAGGCTTTTGATAACATCCCTCATAAACTGTTAGTGGGCCAAATTAAAGTACATTGAATGGAGATAATGTATAGCGTATATTGAGAACTGGTTGACAGACAGGAAATAGAGTGACAATAAATGGGCCATTTTTGGGGTGGCAGGCAGTGATCAGGTTGGTACCACAGCTGAGGCCCAAGCACTGTTGGCTGTTCACAAAAATATAGATGTCATGGATGAGGAAGCCAAATAGAACATTTCCATGTTTGCTGGTGGCATGAAGCTGGGTGGGATTGTGAGTTTTGAAGAGGATGCAAGATTATTTTAGACCAGTTGAGTGAGTGGGCTAACACACAGCAGATGCAGTTTCATGTGGCTAAATGTGAAATTATACACTTCAGTATGAAAAGCAGGAAGGAGGTATATTATTTAGAAGTTAATATATTAGATATACAAAGGGATCTGGGTGTCCTTCTCTACCAATCAATGAAAGTAGACAGGCAGGAGCAGCAAGCAATTAGGAAGGCAAATAATTTGTTAGCCTTGATTACAAGAGGATTTGCATTCAGAAGTAGGCATGTCTTACTACAGTTGTACAGGGTCTTCGTAAGACCCCACCTGGAGTATTGTGTGCAGTTTTGGTCTACCTACCTAATGAATAATACACTTGCCATAGAGAAAGTGTAGTGGAGGTTTACTAGGTTGATACCAGGGATAGCAGTAATGCCAAAAGAGGAGAGATTGGTTTGATTGTGTTATATTCAATATGGCTTAGAAGGATGAGGGGATCTAATTGAAACATACAAAATTCTAACAGGACTGAATAGCCTAAATGCAAGGAGGGTGTTTTTCCCTGGTTGAGGAGTCTAGAATCAGGGGTTACATTTCCAGGATGCAAGGTCGGCCATTTAGGACTGAGATGAGGTAATGTTCTTAATTCAAATGGTAGTGAAGCTGTGGAATTCTCCTCCATCAAAGGCTGTGGAGGTGATGGAGGATCAGCCATGGTCCTATTGAATGGCAGAGCAGGCTGAAGGGCTTACCACTGCTCCCTGTTCCTGTTTCTGAGGAGTGGGCAGGGCCTCTGGAAAGGCACTGTCTCCACACTGCCATGCTCCCTCATTACTGAATGTCAGCCTTGTTGTTTGTGCTCAAGTCTGGAATCTGACTTGAACTGTCTGACTCAGAGGCAAGAAATCTGCCAACACTATGCCTGAGACCTCAGTCTATGCCTAATTTCCATGTTCCTGTCCATTCTCCATGTCTTTTTGATAGTTTTATTTCCCCTTTTCAAATTCAGACGTAGTTTCCTTTTGAAGTGGTCACAATGACAAACGGTTCTAGGTCCATTTGTTCTCTGTAGGGTGAAAAGAATCCAAACTTATCCATTCATTTTCCTCATTCAGAGCCCCTGTCACCTTTCTACTAATCAGTGTCTTCATTCCAATAAACAAATTCCAATTTTTAATTGTTCTTTTTCAGACGGCAAATTTATTAGTCCAGGTGTATTTTTGGTGGATTTAGCTGTAAACTTGCCACAACACTAACACCCTTCCTATGTTCGTGTTCAGAATAGCGCAAAATCACTGATAATGGCGCCAACGTGTTTTTTTCCCCCCACAGTCCTACTTGTTAAAAGAATACTATTTTTTTAAGGCTGTTGACTTGCATCATTGGTTTTAAAAGAAGTAGCTGCAAAAACGGTGATTGTGTTGGTTGTAATTTTCCAAAATTCTGAATGAAGTAGAATACCATAAATGAAACAACTTGGTTCAAGAAAGGAGGTAGGTAGAGGACAGGTAACTGTAGGACAGTTAGCCTTACATCTGCCATCTATAAGAATGCTAGAATCTATTATTAAGGAAGCAGTAGTATACAATAAGGATCTGGTTGCATCCACATGGTTTCTTAAGGGTCGCTTTTCACAAATTTATTGGAGCTCTTTCAAGGATGCAAAAGCACCAAGAGTAAAGGGAAGCCAGTAATGGCATGTATTTAGATTTCCAAAAGGTGCCAATGAAAGGTTATTGCACAAAATAAGATCTTGTGGTGTTGAAGTACTAAATTGGCATGGGAACAGAATTGAGTAGCAGGAAACAGACTTAGAATAAATGGATCATTTTCAGGTTGGCCAATTGTAACTAGTGGGTTGCCACAACGAGCAGTGTTGGCGTCTCAACTATTTGCATTTTTTAAAATAGCTTTGAAGAAAATGAACATACTGTAGCCGGTTTTGCTGACTATTCCAAGATGATTAGGACAGCATGTTATGAGAATGATACAAATAGTTTAAGTAAGCAAGCAAAAAATTTGGCAGAGTGGGCAGAACAATATAGGAAACATGAAGTTGTCTATATTGGCAAGTCAGATAGAAAAATAGAATGTTATTTAAATGGAGAGAGAGAGTGCAACAAATTGTGGTACTGTGGTAGAGTGATCTGCATGTCCATGCAGATGAATCTGAAAAAAGTTGGCATGCAGATTCCAAAATGAATTGGGAAGGTGAATAGACCGTTGGTTTTCATTGCAAAGGGATGGCTTAAGAATAAGCAAGCCTTGTTAACAATTGTATGGGAAAACCACACGTAGAGTTCTTTGTACAGTTCTGCTCTCTTTACTTAAGGAGGGATATATTTGTATTGGAAGCAGTTCATTGAAAATTCATTAAGCTGGCTCCTGGGATGAAGGGGTTATCTTTTGAGCAAAAGTTAATCAAGTTGGGAATTTACTCATTGGAGTTTTGAAGGATGAGAGGTGATTTTAGTAAAATAAGTAAGATTCTGTGGTGACCTGACAAGTATATGTGCTGAGAGAATGTTTTTCCTCATGGGGAACCTGGAATGACAGATCACAGTTTAAAAATAAGGGGTCTTCCATTTAACATGGAACTGAGAGTTTCTTCTCTGAGGGCTGTCAATCTTTGGAATTTTTACCCTTATATAGCACGAGAGGGATGTTTTTGAACATGAGCCAAGCAGATTTTGTTTCCTTGTATGTGAGTTGGGTGTTATGGGGGCCAGCAGACAAATGAAGTGGCCACATTCAGGTTAGACATGTCTTATCGAATGGCAGTGCAGGCTAATAGAGCCAAGTGCTCTCAATGCTCTAGTTTCTTCAGATCTTGACTCATTCCAGGCTATTCAGTCCTCTGAAACTGAATTGCAATTGTTCTTCACTGGGATCTTCCTACCCATATCTGTGCTTCAAGAGCATTTTTACCTCCTCTGTCAATTTTTAACTCATGCTGCAGGTGAAGGCCCCTGGAGCAGCTAAAATGGTTTCTGTATGAATGCAGTGCTGAGTTCAACTGGCTGTGCTGAGCCTCCTATGTGAATCACACCCTCTCCTCTTCCTCTCAGGAAGATTTCCAGCTTGTTTAGAATGCTTTGCCTACGTTTTGACCCCACTCTAAAACTCGCAATAAAAACTTGTTGGGATGTAAATAGATAAAAGAGCTCTTATTCATATCTTTGTAGTTTCAGCACTGGAGCGTTGTCCTGGATTCTTGAGCTTTGTCTGGGTTGTAACCCCATTTTTAATGTGGGCAAAGCAGTAAAGCATGCTGTAAAAATAGGTAGAGTATTCCATTCTTCTGGCCAAGGAGGATTTTAAAGTAAGTTTCCTTACCTGAAGCCGCCCTTTGCAAAATTCATGAATTGTAGCCTTGTAGGAGTATATAAAAAAGTGTTTAAAAACCAATTATGACACTAGTGTATGTGTTCATCGCCTGATGGCTTGTTGTATGGACTAGTATGCGGTAAGGGTAATAACTGAGAACAGAATCTAAATATCTCCACACTTCAGGTAATGAAAGGGAAAGGCATTTCTTTCTCTCTCTTTTCCTCTCTTTCACTCACTCTCTTTCGCTCGCTGGCTTTCTCTTTTTTTCTCTTGCGTGTGCCAGTCAGCTACTGCTATAAGGACTCTGGATAAAAATTTCAATCAAGCTGTAAAGCCAAGAATCTCAATTAACTAGGCAACGACCATGTCAAACGCTATCAGTGACATCCACTGCAATATATGTCACAGACTGACCCATAAATCTTTTATTTCTTTTCTATCGTTTTGTACTCCGCTTTTAGTTCTAATCTGTGTGTTGTGTTGCTATTTCTTCTTAAATTTGGTAATTGGTAAATTCACTCCATTTTTGTTAATGCCATAAAGCCTGGTCAAAATTGGTTTGAAGTCATAAATCATATTTTGTGCCTGGAATAATGATATCCATAAGGGAAATTTTTCAAAATTTAATTTGTTGTGCCCAGTTGAAGAGGTTAATGTATCCTTTCTGGAACCTCAACAAATTTGAGAACCTCCTCGAGGCATTAGTTATGACAAAATCAAAATATCATTTGAAGCAATCATGGATGTGCTTGAATTGGAGAATAGGCAGTTTTTAAGAAATAAGAATGTGAAGCAAATCATATCATAGAATCCCTACAGTGTGGGGTCAGGCCGTTTGGCCCAATAAGTCCACACCAACTCTTAGAGCATCCCACCCTGACCCATTTCCCTAATCCACTCATCCCTGACCCCTACAGGCAATTTAGCATGACTAATCCACCTAGCCTACTCAAGTTTTGAACTGTGGGAGGAAACCAGAGTAATCCAACACAGACCCAGGGAGAATGCACAACCTCCACGCAGACAGTTGCCTGAGTGTGAAATTGAACCCAGGTCCTTGGTGCTGTGAGGCAGCAGTGCTAACCACTGAGCCACCGTTTAGATGAAGATGATATGGTAACATGGGAAGCTTGATACTATGGCCAGAGTTTTGCCAGTCTTTTGGCAATCATCTGGTCTATTCTCCTATTTTTAATCTCACTAGCCCATGGCATCAGTAGTAGTCCAGACATTACTACCCTCAAGGATCTACTTTTTAACATCCTGCCTAATTCTCGATATTCTATATGCAGAACCTCATCCTTTTCCCTACCTATGTCGTTGGTACCAATGTATGCAATGACCTGCTGCTGGTCACTTTTCCCTTTCAGAATATTCTGCATCCACTCCTTGATCCTGGCACCAGGGAGGCAATGCACCATTCTGATGTCTCGCTGACAGCCGCAGAAATGTCTGTCGGTGCCCCAGACCCGAGAGTCCCCTATTCCAATCAATCACTTGGAACCTGACATACCCCTCATTACAGTATAGCCAGTCATGGTACCAGAAATCTGGCTGTCAGACCTAAACTCCCCTGAGAAGCCACCCCTCCTCCTTCTGGTATCCAAAACAACATAACTGTTTGAGATGGGGATTGCCACAGGAGACTCCTGCAGTACTTGGCTTCCATTTCTAGCAGACGAACATTGACCTGACTGTATCTGCTGTGTTTCCACCTTCCTGAAACTGCCATCCATCACACCCCATTGCTCTTGTAGACTCCTTATTGCCTCTAACGGCCTTTCGAATCAGTCCATACCTTCTGATAGGATCGGCGACCAAATAGACTTCCTGAAAACATATTCTCCAGGAACATTCAAAATCTTCCTGATCTCAGGATTCACATTTTTGGACCATTTGAATCTCTTAAAAATAAGAAAGGGATGATCATCTTGTGATTGTATTAAAGATCCCTCAGTAATCAGCAGGAAATTGAGAATCAAACATGTAAGATCTCAGATATATTGTAAGAAAAATAACACTGTAATGGTGGGGGATTTTAACTTTTTGAACATAAACTTGGCCTGTCATAGTGTTACGGACTTAGATGCTGAGGGATGGGAGTTACATGCACTTGGAAAGGCAAAGACTGATTAGGGATAGCCAACATGGCTTTGAGCATGCAGAAACATGCCTCACTAACTTAAGTTTTTCGTGGAGGTGACAAAGATTGAAGGTAGACATTGTCCACATGGACTTCAGCAAAGCATTCAATCAAGTTCTACATGGTAGATTGGTTAGTAAGTTTAGATCACGTGGGATCCAGAAGAGCTAGCCAATTGGTTACTAAATTATCTTGAAGATCGGAGACAGAGAGTCGTGGTAGAAGGTTGTTTTCTGGACTGGAGGCCTGTGACCAGTGGTGTGCCACAAGGATCAGTGCTGGGTCTACTGCTTTTCTACATTTATAGTAATCATTGATGTGAATATAGGAGCTATGGTTAGTAAATTTGCAGATGACACTGAAATAGATGGTGTAGTGGACTATGAGGAAGATTATCTCAGGATACAATGGGATCTTGATCAGATGGGCTGGGAAGTGGCAGATGGAGTCTAAATTAGATAAACGTGAAGTGTTACATTTTGGTAAGACAAACCAGGGCAGGACTTATACAGTTAATGGTAGGGCCCTGGGGAGTATTGCCGAACAAAGAGACCTAGTAGTGCAGGTGCATAACTACTCAAAAGTGGAGTCACAAGTAGACAGGGTGCTGAAGAAACAATTTGGCACGCTTGCCTTCATTGATCAGAACATTGAGTAAAGGAGTTGGAATGTCATTGGGGCTGTACAGGACATTGAGGCCACTTTCGGACTGCTTACAATTCTGGTTGCCTATCTATAGGAAGGATGTTGTTAAGTATGAGAGGGTGCAGAAAAAATTTGCAAGGATGTTGCAGGGACTAGAGGGTTTGAGCTGTAGGCATAGGCAGGGGCTATTTTCCCTGGACCATCAGAGACTGAGGGGTGACTTTATAGAGGTTTATAAAACCATGAGGGGCATGGATAGGGTAAGCAGCCAAGGTCTTTCCCTGGGCTGGGTGAGTCCAAAACTAGAGATCATAGGTTTAGGTAAGCAGAGAAAGATGTAAAAAGGACCTGAGGGATAACTTTTTCACGCGGAGGATGGTGCATGGAACGAGATGCCAGCAGAAGTGGTAGACGCTGGTACAATTACAACATTTAAATGGCATCTCGATGAATCTACTAATAGGAAGGGACAAACGCTGTCAAATGGGGCTTGGTCAGATTGGGTTGTCTGGTTGGTGCAGAAGAGTTGGACTGAAGCCTCTGTTTCAGTGCTATAATAATTTGGAAGGATAGAATTGATCAAAAAGTTAAAGTTCTAAATTAGACTGAGACCAATTTTTGAAGGTATTGGATAAGACCTTTTAAAATCTGATTAAGGGAGGCCATTCACAGGCAAAGGCATATTTAAGAATGAGAAACAGAGTGCAGGAGCATTTTAGGAATGACCAAAATCTTCCTATTGTCTTACTGTTTGGCCAACCACAGGAATAGTGATGGACTGACTGAGTTCTTCGTGGCAACTGAGTTACTTAAGTGGTCAATTAACGGCAATTTCCTGCCACTTCCCAGCTTCCTCCAGAGATGAAGGAGGGGTTGCTCCTTTATTTTAGGAACTCCATGGAGGAGCTCTGCCAGTACTGAAACCAACTTTCCCATCACCATTGCCATTACATGGCCATCTAGTCCTCGACATTTTACAACTCTACTCAGCCCTCTTTGAGTAAGTGCTGCCATTGAAGAATGTTCTTCTTGTATCTGTAGCCTCACTAGTGCCAGAGCAAACAGTGCTGCTAGCACTCTGTTTGGCCTTTTCCCCCAGCTGGCAAGACTTCTGCCTTCCCAATAATACTCTTACTGGCCGTCTGTCTGCCTTAGCCCGTTTATGAATGCCGCAAACTGAGTAGAACAGGTGTCTTGTGAAATCTCACAGGACCATTTGCAGTAAAGCTTGCAAACAAAATTGATTGGCTGACTGAGCCTCTGTGGTAGGGCAGGGATATTGGACATCAGTCTAACAGACCATGCTGTAACAGGCAGTTTGCTATTTAGGGTGTAGTTATTAAAAGTGTTGTGTAGGTCAGAAGAGGGTTGGTTCAATTTAAACATTCATTTGTGCTTCAAAGTTGTGCTAACCCCTGGAGCAATGTTGGCGCAGTGGATAATGCTGATGTGTGTGACAGGTTTACAGTATTGTATTGTAATGCTTTTAGCCTCCAGATACAACATTAGACCTTGTCAGATTTCTTTCAGTTCCAACTAGCTTATCATTTATAGCAAAAGATCTCACTGCAGCTTCCTATTATCTGTATGTTAGGATAACAATAACTCCCTAGCCCTAATAGTGTCATTCAAAAGTGCCAGAGATCAAACTACAAATGATTGCTTTTAATTCCTTAAAAACCCACTTTGTAAAAACATTTTTATAATTGCCAAAGATGCCAAAGTGCAGCTCTCATCTGTTTCAACTTAATTTGTTTCAAATTCATTGAACTTTCTGAAACGATTGAGATAAGAGCAAAATATATCGAAAGCATGGCGCTGCCAAAAGATGGTAACAAAGGAGGCATTATCTGTTATTTCTGCCTCTAAAAAGTGAGGATTAACCCTTGCGTGATTGTTCTATATTTCTTTTTGCTTTTGAATGGCTTCTGTGGTGACAGATTGGTACACTGCTTTGTTATATTGCAGAGAAAGGTGTTAATCTGCTTGCCTATGTAGAAGCACCTCAGATTGGCTTATTGAATGCAATACTTATGTAAAAGCCCAACATTCTAGATGCTGTGCTGTATCACTGCCAGCAGATCTAAGTATTAAATGATGAGTGATGCAGTGGAAGCACTATTAAGTTATTCTGCCTGGTACTTGCAGCAGCTTGAAGTGGGACAGATTATAAATACTAAACTGTCTGGAATACAGGTTGAGAATTATGTCGTTGAGCCTTCATTTGTTAAATGAGAACTGAACCAAACCACAGGTAGGTCCCTGTTTCTGCATTTAGCTTATGCTGTGCTCTATCTGGAGCCCTGCCAGTTGTCTTCTCTGTCTCCGGGTCAGAGACTCTTCTCTTGATCATTATTCAGCAGCTCCTGCTGAATGGTGTGTGTGTGTGTGTGTGTGTGTGTGTGTGTGTGTGTGTGGCTATTGGATAAGACAATATTGAGTTTGGTAGTTGATGCATCTATAGTTCAATTATCATAATTTGTAATGCAGGGAAGGCAGCATCTGGAGAAACTTCTGCGGCGCATTGCATATAAATTTAAGGTCGGGGCAGTGGAAGAGGAGTCACCATCTGAGAGGACTGTTAAAACTGAAATTACACTGTAAAACGAAGATTTAAACTACAACATATGACAGTGGAATTTTAATGAGAATAATTCATCAGCTGTGGAATACACACAGCCTCTGTTGTCTAATTTCTTCTGTGGCGTCTCCTACTGAGCACTGTTGCAGCCCTTTCCTTCCATTGACCTCCTCCAGGCTTACATGAATGCTCTGAACTTTAAAATTCTGCAGATTATTTAGTCCTTGTCCTCACCCCACATTTTTTCAAGCCAACAGTCGTTCATACAATCTTTGTCCTGAAAGCTGAGCTTTAGCATTTTTATTTTGGTAATTTAAAGTTGAAATTGCAATGAAGGAGAAAGACCAGCAACAACCTTACCCAGCCTTCTATTTCCCTTTTAAATGCAATGAGTTTTACTTGTTGGGAAGGTTTGAAAGAAAATACATCCTGTGGATATGGAATACGAGAGTAATTACTTGGCTAAACAGATATTTGGAAAGAGGTTGTTTTAAACTGGACAGAGTGAGAGCGAGATTGGTTTTGAAAGTCGCAGTAGTACTAATAATCCACCTTAGCTTCTGAAATGGTTTATGATGAAAGTTCTGTTGATGCTTTAATTTGAAGAGAGATAGTTCCTGATGCACGTCGTTTCTCCCTTCACTTGTAAGGTTTCTTCTATCAGCTTATATAATATTACCGTTGCATGAGTCCATAGTGATAACTTGTAATTAGCTAACACCTTTTTAGTGTCGTAAATATCCCAAGATGTTTCACTCCAGAAAAACAAATACAGAGCAATAGTAAGCAGCAGAGGATAGATGGCAAAAAGTGCAATCAGAAAGAAATGGTAAGGCAGGCCTACTAGATTTAGAGAGAACACAGCAGTACAGCTGATACAAATGAATTAAAATTTTCACTTACGGATTGGAATAGAAGAGTTTTGCAAACAGAAGTTGGTGCAAAGTGAGATGCAGGCTGCAAAGTTTTGGAAAAGTCAGATCTGTAGTCAGTGAAGGTAGGCAAGGATTTGTGCTGCTCATGTGCTGAGTGTAGCAGCGAAGTAAACATTTGTTTTGATGAACAAGATATACGGTTTGAAGGTCAGCTGCAAAAAAGAGAACATGGCAAGTTTTTTAAAGCATCTGTTCTGACCTGACCGAGCAACTGGAAAGAAAGATGGCACTAAACAATAATATAGGATTTCGCTGCGGGGTCGATTTTGTGATGACCTCAGCCTTCCCAATAATCATTTATATGGTGTTCTGGCTCTCTCACAACTTGGTCAAATAATGTGACAACGGGATTTATTTCCTCATGTAATTGTAATTTCTACAGGGTTTTTACCATGAGAGCCATGTTTTAACATTTTTTGAGTAGTTATAATTCAAGGGAAGAACCAGTGACCCCCATCTTTCCTTGCACTTTCCTTTTGAAAACAGCACAAGTTGATAGCCTTAGAAAGCCACTAATTATACAAACAAAGCAAAAGTTCTGATGAAATTGGAAATAAAATATACTAACGTTACTAAGTTTTTTTGAGCAGAATTCATTTGCAGATAATGTTATGTTCCCTAAAATGACAGAATTATCATTTATGTGCAAACATTTCCTCAATTTGAATACATGAAATTTTGTCACAGAAGGCAGTAACTCAGCCCATTGAAGCTAACCTAATCCCATTTCTCTCCCCCGTTCTCTTGTACTTTCTACCTCTTCATACCAGACATTCCTTTAAACCTGATGCAGTTCCAGTAGTAGTTTGTGTTCCATGATTTCGAGCCCATCATTAACAGATAGCCCTTGTCACATAGCAGCCATGTTTTGGATTTGCCATGTAGGCTCAAATTCAGCTGGCAACAGGACTGAGACAGAGTAAAGGCATTATGGCTACTGCCAGGATATCAGATTGACTTGAACAATATGCTGCTTATAGCCACACCAGTTGGTTGTTTCAGAAGCAAAATTTTTTTTGATTCTCATATGTGGCAGAGTTCATACACAGTGTTGTTGGTGGGTATGCTGTTAATTTATATAAATGACTTAGATGAATGGATGGAAGGTACGCTTGTTAAATTAGCTTATGTTACAAAGATATGTCGGAAGGTAAGTTGAATACGCCTATCAGGAGACTCCAAAGAATTATAGATTCTGAGTGAGCAGAGATATGGCAAATGGTATTTAAAGTGGGGGAAAAAACCTGTAGTGAGAGATGCAGAGTTAATGTTTTGAGTCTCGTGACCCTTCATCAGAACTCCATTAAACCCTTCATCAGTTCTGACGAAGGGTCACTCGACTCAAAATGTTAACTGTGCATCTCTGTGCATATGCTGACAGATGTGCTGAGTTTCTCGGTACTTTGTGCTGTAACTGAAATGTTGCCACTGTTTCAGCAGTTGAGAAAGAATTACGGAAACTGTAAAGAATTACACCACTGTTACTTCTGCAGCCTTTGACCACACAGTAATCCTGCCCAGAGGTTTTAGTTATAGCTATAGTAGGTATTAAACTGAGAATCTCATTACTGAAGGTACACGTCTCTCACTTTATTCCTCATGGAGGTTTAGATAAAAAACTTGCTCACTGAGCTTTCTCAGTGGGCATCTCCTTCTCAGCTCATCTGCACTCCTTCCTTAGCCCTGTTGCAGCAGCTGACCTTGCTCTCCCTGGCTTCTGTTCATTCTCCGTGCTGTATTCCAAGTGGATGCCCATTATTTCATCACTGTCTGAAAACAACTTGTTAATCCTGAATGACCAGAGACAACACTTTACTTGCAACTTAGAAACAATGAGAGATGGTACCAAACACTTAAAGTGTAGCAGTATCAAGGGGACAAAAAAAATCAATTTGCCTCTAGTCTGTAAATCCTTGATTTCTTTCAGTAGTGTAGGTGTGAAGAGCTTTCTGCTGCTGAACATGGATTCAGCAATGTGAGGATAAGAGAGGTCATTGGTTGGAGTGTTGAGCACCAATGTGGCACTACTGGATTCAGATTACTATTGCACAACATCTGGTGCACATTTGTGGTGTGCACACTGCTCACTCCCTTCAATATCTGGCACCTGGCACTATTCACTTTATGACTATATGCAAACGCTATGAATGATAATTTAAAGCTCAAAGGTCATTCACCAAAACAAACTAAGTGTCAATAAGATAATAAAATGTGAGGCTGGATGAACACAGCAGGCCAAGCAGCATCTCAGGAGCACAAAAGCTCCAAGATAATAAAATGTGAGGCTGGATGAACACAGCAGGCCAAGCAGCATCTCAGGAGCACAAAAGCTGACGTTTCGGGCCTAGACCCTTCATCAGAGAGGGGGATGGGGAGAGGGAACTGGAATAAATAGGGAGAGAGGGGGAGGCGGACCGAAGATGGAGAGAAAAGAAGATAGGGGAGAGGAGAGTATAGGTGGGGAGGTAGGGAGGGGATAGGTCAGTCCAGGGAAGACGGACAGGTCAAGGAGGTGGGATGAGGTTAGTAGGTAGCTGGGGGTGCGGCTTGGGGTGGGAGGAAGGGATGGGTGAGAGGAAGAACCGGTTAGGGAGGCAGAGACAGGTTGGACTGGTTTTGGGATGCAGTGGGTTTCTTATAGCCTACTATGTATCAAGTGGTACAGTCGTGTATAGAAGTAATTTTTGTTTCCTTGTGTGTAGCTATTATATTGAATAAACCTAGTGACAGTAATTCATCCCCTTTTGAATCCTCACAGAAACCATCTGCGAAAGGTAAATGTAGAAACCTCAAATAGCCTTATTCCTTTATCCTATTTATAGGTCATTTATAGAACGAATTGTATTCTGACCTGTCATGAAAAGCTATCAGATTTTGACCAAAACTGTCGAATTTTATTAGGGAGCTGAAGAGGGGCCATCTCTTCACTGTCTCATAAACTTCTTATTTTTAATTAGTAAACTGACTCAAGGCACATCACAGGAACACCACCAAATAAAATTTGACACAGCCACAAAAGGAAATTTTTTGTCAAATTACCAAAAGGCTTGGCCGTGAAGCTAAATTTGAATGTGTCTTGAAGGAGGAAAGGAAAATAATGAAGCGGAGAAGTTACGGAAGAGAAATGTTTAAGATTTCAATAACAGAAAGCTTTCTCTCCAGTGGTGTAGCACATAAAATCAGGGATCTTCATGAGGCCAGAGGACAGATGTGCGTGGTGTAGGGTTGGAAGACATTACTCTGTGTCTATTACTGGTCAACTAGCAGCAATTTAATATTCAGGAATTTTCAAAACAGGGCTGTGCTGTTGACAATGACTGGTTGTCTTTTATTTAGTTGTTTGAAGCAGAACGTCCTGGGTTCAGTAAAACAAAGAAATGCAGATGCTGGAGATGTGAAACAAACAAAGTAAAAATTGCTGGAGAAACTCTGGTCTGACATCATCTGGAGAAAAAAATAGTTAATGCTTCGAGTTTTGTACCCCTTTGCGGGCTCAAGCTCCCACAGAGAGCCATAAATTTGTGAAAGTATCAAGCAATAAAGAACACATTGTACCTTATAGTTCCAATGCATTAAGTAGTGAGAGAGAGCATCTTTGGAACAAACTGAGATATACTGTCCATCTTATGAGTGGAATATATATTTTTAAAAATCCAAGGACCTATCCTAAAACAAAGGAGTGTTCTTCTGGCATCCAAGCTAATACTTACATCAAAAATCTTTCCTCATCAACAAGTTGAAGAGCACATGGAATTTTAGCCCATCATTATTATAATTTTGTAGCATTAAGTTTATATGTTTGGCAAGAAAATGAACTATTGAAACTCAGTTAGTACGTGAGTGTGTAGTAGGTGCGGAGGAATTTGTAGAAAAATCTATTTGTACGCTTACCTGCATAAGATATTGGAGCCAGCTGGTGATGATATGCAGCCATCACTTTCCCAGTATTCCTGCTATCAGCTTCTACAAAGGTCATTTCCAACCTTCAGATGTCTGCACCAAGCAAAATTCTACAGTTAACAAGGTTTTAATTTAGCAATGCAATTGCATGCAAATGCCAGTTACAGGCATCTATTATTTTGTCCTGTTTATTTCTTTACAAAGCCATGCTGTCCTCCTTTGCTTCCTGTATGGGCACAGTCGGAAGAATAAAACAACAATAAACAGAAGTTGAACCATTTCTGAGTGGGTACAAGCATTCATTTGGAAAAAGAGTGTAGGATATGCAGACAGAGTCTACACAATCTTTTTCAAGACCAAGAAACATTAGATTTGGGCATGAGAAGAGGAGTTGAGGCAGATCTGTGCCAAGTGAGGAGTTTCTTGGGACGTAGAGTTTAGAACATGTAATAGGGTGGCACAGAGGCTCCATGGTTAGCACTGCTGCCTCAGTGCCAGAGTCTTGACTTTGATTCCACCCTCTGGCAACTTGTCTGTCTGGAGTTTGCATGATCTCCCTGTGTCTGCGTGAGTTTCCTCCTTATGCTCTGGTTTCCTCTCGTAGTCCAAAGATATGCAGTTTAGGTGGATTGACCATGTTCAACAACTCATAGTGTCCAGGGGTGTGCAAGATAGGTGGATTAACCATGGGAAATACAGGGTTGATGGAATAAGGTAGGGGTGTGGGTCTGGGTGGGAAGTTCTTCGCAGGGTTGGAGTGGACTCAATGGGCTGAATGGCCTGCTTCCACACTGTAGTGATTCACAGTCCAAGTCAGATTTGTGCAAGTTAACATGTGACTGCCAATTTTTTTTACAACACTTGCTTAATGAACTTGGGAAGGCCTTGTTCACATTATTAACCACTGACTGCACTGGACTGAGGTCAGCTATGGTTGTCATTTGCAGAAAGTATCAAATCTGTTCTCTTTACAATCGTCCTTTCAATTGCAGGAGGTCATATGACAGCAATTGAGCTGTACTTGCATATATTGGCTTAAGATAATAGAGCTGCCACTACATCAGACGTCAGTGCATCGTTAGCACCTTTTAGTATCAAACCGTGGAGGTTGCAATCCCTGTCAGAGAAGCATTTGGACAGGCTCTTGTGCTGATTCAAGAGTCATCCCAATGCAGATGGGTAGGTATTATGTGCAGACATCATCCTGGACTGTACAGTTCTCAACCATTGTTCACAGCCTGAATGCATAATAAGTTAAGCTTTGAATATGTTGCAGTGTCGGCTTTGGATATAACATTGTACAGTCCCAGAAGAATGTGAATTAAACTGTATTTCTGAATTGTTGATTAAAAGTCAGCACAAAAGAGCATTTGAACAGATTTCTTGAGCCAATTAATGTCAGCAAGACAGTGACACTAAGTTTGTAGCCTCTGGTCCATTTATCTCCTTCCTTTTTGTTTCTGCTCTTCCTGTTTGATTTATTTTCCAGTTATGTGAATGGTTTGGTAAAATATCTGCTGAGTGATTCTGAGAGCAACATGGAATTTGTGGACACGCAATTTTCCAATTTCTGTCCTTCTCAGTAGCAATGGTTGACCTGGACACCGAGCAATTTTGGAATGGAGGTTATCATCTTTCCCGCTCACTTTTCTCTTTTCATCTTGGTTTCCCTCATTCTTTCTCTCTTGCTACCTACTGGCCTCTGAACAGTGGGTGCACATGTAAGATGCAATATAATACTACGTTTGATCCTGATGTTTCGTAATCATAGTTTCAGTTCAATAGTGGATGCAAAATTGACAGCTACTTTTCCCCTTTTTTGACAGGCTTAAGTGAAAGTAAGAGGTGAGCTAGCTGTGCTACTATGAAGCCTGAGGCCTTGCTGCTATATTTTTCGCTACTACATTTTGCTGGGGCTGGTTTCCCTGAAGACTCTGAGCCAATCAGTATTGCACATGGCAACTGTAAGTTTTCAAGTAAAATTTTGTTATAAGCTAACTTTAGCTGTAGATATGAAAGATCAATGGGAAATGATGCATTTGCCTGGAACTAGTTAAAAACACAGAAAAATATGAAATGTAATTTCCTCCCAAGCAAGAATTTTTAGCTTGCAATGGAATTAGTTTCCCTGCTGACTTGTAACAAGGATTACAGGAATGAGTGCATGTGAAATCTGCTGTGATATTACTTCACTGCCTTGGGGTACAAGAATTGATGAACTAAATGTAGGAATTGTAATTCACAAGATCATTGGGTTAGTGTGGTTACATTTTTTTTCTGTCTTTAACAGATACAAAACAATATCCGGTATTTTTGGGCCACAAACCTGGACGAAACAACACACTAAGACATAGGCTGGACATTCAGCTGATTGTGAAAATGAATCGAACACTCTACATTGCTGCTAGGTACGTTTTATTTCACTAACTTGTCAAACCATGAATCCAATTTACTGATTAGTTCGAAGAAAATTGCTCTAACTGCTTATATAAGGGAATTACTTGAAGTAAAACGATTGCGTTGCATTGTTAGGCAGTGGGATTTTACTGGGAGAGTGCTTGCAGCGAGAGAAGGTAGTTTTGTGTCCTTTTGAAGGTTACAGGGTGAGCCTCTGATCTCAGAGTCATTCTAGTGCTTTTTATATCCATACACACAGATGCATATGCAGAAGTGTAGGTCAACTGAGCCTATTTTCCCATTCAGGTAGCTTGTGGTTGATACATGTCTCAACTCCATTCAGGTTTGTATTTGACAGAAGGTCGGCTGGACACTGGATTGTGAATGATATCAAAGTTAAGTTTTGCTGCCAGCTTTAAATTGTTGCTTGTTGTTCCTACATTTGCAATTCTGGACAATGGAGGTATATTTTGACCTCCTGTGGTGTTAAAGAGGTGATGGAAAATTTGCAGCCTATTTTATATCACTCTAATGAAGTCAGTACAGCTAACAAATGAAAGATGTTAAACAAGCGATTATTCCACTGACATCAATTTCCTGCTGTTGCTTTAAATCAAAACCAACTTTGTGAGGTTGTGTTCATATTTCATTGATATTTTAATATATCTATGAACATTCTGCTTTCGTTACATATTTTAACTTAAGTATATTGTGACAAACTATTTTTAATTTGCTGTGTGGCTGCAACCTAAAACTAAAATAACTGTATTTTCGTGCCAGTGATTTCACGCAATTTTTGCTTCCCCAGTTCGCAAATCAGATGATAGTGTGAAGCATGTCACCATGCCATTCCCTCACACTCCTCCCAAGAAATGTTCTGTCATTTTTGTGGTGCTTGCATGGATATCTGTGCAGTCGAGTTAAACCAGAGGGGAAGTCATACAGCAGAGGATCATTGTGTGTGTCGACGCGAGTGTGCAACTTATGGGGAGCACTGCTGCCCAGATATAAATTCAAGCCTGTGAAGATTCTGTCCATTTAAATACGGATGCAATGCTGTTTTTACACTTGCACTAATGTGGGGGGATCACATGCGGAAAGTAGAAGGTCATGTTTGCACAAGGGGCATTCATTTACTGCTGAGTTAAAATTGTGAAGCTAAATTCAATTTGGGAGCTGGACACTGCAAAAGAGAAGTTATTTGAATTGTGGGATCTGCCATTACTGTGTTAGCGTTGGATGGCAAAAAGGTATATCAAGAAGAAAATAAGGAAAAATAAGATGAGTAATTTATTTTATGTCAATTGATGGTAATGAGATTTAGGCACTGATCTGCCACTGTTCTAAAAGATGTTCCTTTTCATATTAAATTTAATGTGTTTGGCTGTTCAATGCTTATTTACAAATCTACTCAAGAACCTTATTTACAGAACTTTAGAAGTAACTGCTTTAAAGCAAAGATGATCTGTTGAGCATTTTCTGCCATGAATACAAAAAAGGAAGTTAGCATTCTTGGAGAAAGGAACCTGCTTTTTTTTTCATAGTAATAGTATGATCAGCATGTAGATGTTGTTTGACATAATTCAAAATGTTGATCTGTTTAAAAAGCATGTTTTGCAAACAAGCATTTATTAAGATGGTGCATTTTACACATGCCATAGGTTTGGTTGTCTGATAATACCAGTAGTAGGCGACTACTGTCAGAACACAAATGTTCAGAAATCAAATTAATCTCCAGTGCACTGTGCATCTGAAATATTAAGACACAGGTCAATCATCTTCAAGTATCATTTTTTAAACACCCAGATGATCCCATAGTTGTCTTTTAATGTTGTGTGCATTTTATCTACAAAGGGTTAGATGAAAAATGTGCTTATTGGAATAATTGTTTAAGAACAGCTATGTTATTCTAAATGGAAATCATAAACCAGAGACATGAGCCGCACTGCCCATTTCCTGCAAACCCACCCCCAACCCCTGGAATTTGCTGAAGTACCAGGCCCCTTTGTATCAATGAGGCGATTCTTCATGGATGGAAGGAGCAGGAACATTTGACAATTTCCTCTTCTGTTTTCTGCTGTCTCTCCCTGTTCCAACCACTGATCCAGTTCAGAATGCTGAAGACAATTTTAACAACTTTACTGTCAGCAGAACTAAGACTTTTGGATCTTGTGCGTGCACATTGTATAAACCAGAACTTTTTATTGTTTTTTGTGAAAAACAATACTGTGGTCCCTTGGAAATAGTTGCACTTTATCTATTTTCCATTGCTTAGTTCCATATAAAGATGGTAGCACTACAGTTGAGATTATACGATTAATTGCTGTGCTATATAAATACCAATTTGAATAATTGGCTGTACTGATCAGATCTTTTAAAATACAGAAGTGTCTGGTTGCAGTGACAGTAACATATTAGAATGCCCATGACCAAATGCATTTCTAAATTACAACCGTTGGACTACAGTAAGAGTTTGTGCAGAGATCCATTTAATGGCATCCAAATGGAAAGTAAAGCAATTATTTTAGCTGCTCTGGATAACTATTTTTCCCCTCCTAGGCAATATTTATGCCTGTTCTGCTATCATAGAGGGAATGTGTGCGGTAGAATTTAAAAATAGCATTGCACCTGGCATGCTAATGGGCCTCCTTGTTGGAGGATTGGTGGGTAGTTGTAAAGAAAGTGCCGTTCTCAGCAATCTATAAGCAATTTGACATTTCACAAAAGACGCTTAGCAAAGACAATAGACTATTTGTCTGTCTATGGTTTTGAATGAGTAGATGAAATGTATTAGACTCTTAAGCATGAGTTTAACATTGTCAACGTTGCAGTTTTATTTGAACATTTTCACCAAAGAAATGTGCCAATTTGAGCATGTCCTTGTCAAGTATAAGCAGTGTTTTGTTTATTGCTTAAAGTCAGATGATATCATCTCTAGGAAGGTTTCAAGTTAAGGGTATATGCAAGGGTGAATTTTAAAAATGCACAGCCAGGGGTTTTAGATTTACTGTTCATCTTCCTTTCAGCTTTGGTGTCCAATGTCCACCTCTCCATATACAGTTACATGAAGGAGATCTAGTTGTACTTGTCAGTGTTGTATAATGGAAAGACTGGTGTGCTGTAGGTGTGAGAAGTTGCATCTCTGGCAATTCTGCATTGATGTGCAGCCATATACTGGCTGTCCTTTTTCTTGTGATCTTAGCAGCAAAGGCTACGTTCAAACTTCAGTGCTGAATGCCAAAACCTTCAGGTACTCTCTAACGTGTGTAGAGTTTCTAATTTACCTAATGAGCAAATATAGATCTCTTGATGGTAACTTGAAAGAAGAGTGGAATACATTTTAATCCAACATAAATGAGAGAGACACAGTGCATCCAATAAATCATTAAGGGTGCAAGGATCTTAATTATTTTACCTGTAAAATGTAAAACTGCACACTTTAGGACTTTTAATTTGATGTGTTAAATGTCATAACTACTAAATTATTATAACAGTGTTTTCATTTTTTTCTCTATTAAAAGTTTATATCAATATTTCTGAAAGTATTGACACTTTATGAACTTTCAATACACTGTGCCTTTTACTGTCTAGACCACATGCTCATTCTCACTACTGAGCCTGAATGGTGAACATTGGTAGCCACTTTGACCATGGGGAAAGATTTGGGTGGGCAGACGTCACAGCTGAAACTGATCCTTTCCTCACCTGACATTCATATATGTAGGCTTCTGACTGGAATCGCTGCCCTGTGAGCAGGGCCGGGAATGTCACTCAGGATCAGGGATCAAATCTGGGCCCACTTCTGTTCAGCATGGTGCAGTTATTCATTGGATAAACTGAGCTTTTGGGAAACCAGTTTGCTACCTTTTTTATGAATAATCTATTGACAAAGTCTTTTTGAATGTATTTATAATAGTTGTATTATTACGTGGTGAGGCATTTCAAATTGAATGATTTGCTACTCTTGGCTTGCTGTCTGTTGAATACGATAAGATTCTGCAGACTATGGTTAAAGCCTGAAATGAACATGTAGATTCTTCTATTTATAGAGACCATATTTACACTGTTGAAATGGATACATCCTTCACTGAGCAGATTAATTTTAACAAAGTAAGTAGCTTGTGTTTTCTTTGTTTCTGTGACTATGCTGTCTCAGTTTAAACATGAAGCCCCATATGCAGAATCCAGATAAGGCTCGAGTACTATGAATTGAACTAGGGGCAGTAAAGCAAAGGTTAGGTGGAGCAACTAAAGTTTTCAGTATTAGCAAATTTTAGGTAGATCCTATCTGTTAAGACCAAGATCAGATGAATGCACCAGGTCTATTCGAGTTCCATTCCCCCACTGGTCACAGCTTTTTTTTTAATGTAACCAGTGGTGATACAGCTAGCGATGGCAGATTTTAGACTGCATCTGATTTAGCTTTTAGAAACAATTGAGTCAGCTTCCTTCAGTCAACAAAGAATAACAAGTTTATTCCAAATATAATTTAAACAAACATACAAAGATCATTGACCAAACAAAATTGTTTAAACTGTGCCAAGTTAGATATAACTTACATATTCCAACATTACAAAAAGCGAGACAAATACAGCAGCAGATGAGCTATAGACAAACACCCCACATCAAATAACCAATGCAATCTGGACAAATCCCATGGATTCTTCAGCAGTCCCCCTAAGATGTTAGTGACACTCTGGTTCATCAGTTGTCATTGAAACGCCACAAGATTTTTTCTGTTGATTTAGCCTTGCAAACAAGGTGTTCTGTCATGGACTGTCCCATAAATTGCTTGCATTCGGTGGTTCACTTTCATTTCCTGGGACTATGCTATGCTTGGATTCTTGCGTTCCAGCTCTTAGACTTAGGGACAACTCCAGATTTTCATAAACCATGAACACCACCACGCTGACTCCTCACTTCCTGCATACCGTCTCCATGTTCCATCTGTGCCAAATCATGCCAGCTAATTCCTGTCACCAAGACCCTGTAGCCCCAAAGCCAATTTAATGTCAACCCATGCCTCTGCATTCACCACACTTTGCTCTTGTACTGTTTCTGCCAATTCATCTTCTCTCTCCCGTACACAGAACTCATGTTGAGATGATGCAAAATAAATTTCTTAAGTTTTGATTACTTCAGAAAACATTATGATTAAAAAGAAACACTTTTGCTAATTTTTAACTTCCCTCAACAACTTGATCCCTTATTTTTAAAATTAAAGACAAGCATTTTTAATCATTGCTTCACTCTAAAAAAACCTTAAGCATTCAATCCAGCTGTGAACTGACTGGCACCCCATTGTGAAAATAGGCTGAGATCTGTCATACAGTGCTAATGATATCCATCAGGCTTATGATACTCGACAGAATGTAATAGCAAGCACTGACTTGTTCTTCGTTTCTTGCAGCAAGTTTCCTTTTATCAAATTTGTAAAGTCTACATTTAAATACCAACAGCTTGATCACCCCAATTGCTGAATGGTTTCCATGACTGTTTAACAGAGAAATACATTTATCCTCTTCTTTATGTACATTCATGCCCACTTTTCACAATCCCAAAGGACACATGACCTTTCCCAAAGTTGTCTCTGAACCATTCAAAAGGATATGTTACAACTTCAAATGGGTTTTCTTCACAGAGCTCCAGGAGCATTAGACCTTCTCCAGAAAGATCTAAAACCCACAAGTTACGTTTTGGATATTGAAGTTTCAAAAAATGCATTTGAGGGCAGCTGCATGTTCACCTGCTTCCATGAGCAGTGAATGTACAAAGTACAACCCATTCCTGTCTCCTTAACAACCCCCGACCCACCCAGGCCCATAGGTGGGACTCCCAGCATGAGGTCTACAGCACCATTTTGGCTAAGCCAGGAATGCCCTACTTCATTCCAAAAATTCACGTCCTGGTTACTTGCAGCAATACCAAAGGACTTCTGTTCATCATGATTCAAGAAAAACATGTCAGGTGGTACTGAACAAAATGGATGTTTTCATGGTGTTTTATGTTCAGTGTTACCCTTGTAACACAGCAGCTTATAAACTGAATTGATGCAATGTTTTCTGTGGTGGTAACTGATAAGATGTGTGAGATGCCCACCTTCTAACAAGCTGGTTCTTTTCATCACAGAAGTTAACATGGCGATCTAAACAAGCTGACATAGACATATGCAGAATGAAGGGAAAACATAAGGTAAGCAGGTATTATTTCCCTAATGGATGCCTCTTCAGCGTAAGACTTGCTGTGTCAGTTATCATATGTTACAATCTCTGACCTTTGGTTTTGTCATTAATGTGATTCATTGGCTTTATCAGTTATCTCCTAATGAGTTCCCCAGCTGATGGCTTGATTTGTTACTGTGGTGAATCCTTAGAGGCAGAAAATATCATTTTGTTGGCTCTGCTATGAGGCCGTTTTTAGTGGCACAGCTTCCAATAGTATTTGTGTAATGAAACATTTGTACTGTAAAATTATTATAACATAGCAATGCTTTTTTTGGTTGACTTAGGATGAATGTCACAATTTCATTAAATTGCTTCTGAAAAGAAACGACGACACCTTATTCGTCTGTGGGACAAATGCTTTCAACCCATCGTGCAGAAACTATAAGGTATGTTTCTCGAAATGCTTTCTAAGTGGGGTAATTCAGCACTTTCAGTATTATGCTAGGAGACAACATCAGATGATCATAGTCATAATATTGTTCATTTTTTGAATTTCATATTTATAATCAGTTGCTTATTCCCATTTTTTTCAAACAAGGCTACGTACTAAGTATAAAAGTTTTGATCAACTGACTTGGAGCTCTAACCTGGAGCCAAATGAAGCTAAAGATTTGCACTCTTTTATTTTGTGTTTAAAAGGGGAAACAGGCTGGCTGTAATTTTCAGCAGTGTTGCATACAATTGCTTGTGTTTTTAAAATAGATCTCTCCAGACAACCAGTTGAAAGATACATTATTCAAGTTGTTTCATCCAGATTATGGGTCTTCAGATGACAAGATGAACAAATGTTTAAAACCAAGTCATTAATTCAAACTCATGTAAGACTTGTATAAAGTGAGAGTGTTGTCAAAGACAATATTCATAGCAACATAAATAGATGAAAGAGGTGTCAAAGTGAAGGAGATGGCTTCACACTTGTATTTCCAGTTCAGATTTACAATAGAGCAATGTGGTCAACTGGTTACTTACTGTCTGTAATATTTGTTTAGTTTGGGATTAGGTCGGCATGGACTGGTTGGATGGTGGTGCCTGGTTATGTGCTGTATGAATCTATGATGGCTGTTATCTTGAACCAGCTTACTTCTAAAATAAGTCTCTCTTCTTATTACCACCACCTATCCATAAGTAGATTGCAATTTTATTTTAACTCCCTTTGTTTAACAGTTGGGTGTACATCTTTCATATCCTCCTTTTGTGCGTTCTGATTTTGTGAAGACTGAAATAGCACCATAGTGAAAGTTAAAAACAGCACAAATAGGATTTGTTTCACGGCCTCATGCAATTGGGGATTTAGGATAGAGGAAGACAACAGGACTGCAGTGATTCCAAAAGGCACTCACCCATCACCTCCCAATGGCAAATAGGATAAGCAACAAATGCCGGCCTTGCCAATAAAGCTGAAATGTCAAGCTCAATTTTTAAAACATCCTCTAAACCCTCCTTATGTATTTATCCAGGCTTTTAATCAAAATATAACAGCTGATCAGGATATTTAGGAGGGCATTTTTGGTATGTGTATTTATAAATGGAGATCTGTGTGGAGGACCTGGACAGTCCTGTACTTAAAAGCAGTTGTCAACCACGGTTTGTTGTTTGTTCTGCCAGACATGATATCAGATGCTTAACTAGACCATAACATAAATGTTAACACTGTCAGGGCTTTAAATGAGTTTACACTTGCCCATAAGAATGATCTAAGGACAAAAGGAACAACTTGGCATAAAACCGTTTTTTAAAAACCCAGAATGTCTGTCTGAGATTGAGCTGAGGCTTAAAAGAAAGGAAGAATTTGCAGGTTATATTTGACTGCACCAGTTAGAAATTGGATTTTGCATTTAGTGGCCTTAAATATTATTTATCAGTTTGCTTCTTCAAAAACTGGAGATACTGTAATTTTTACCAAATTTTAATTCTTGTATTTCCCTGAGTTGATTGTCTAAAGGACAGTATAAATGAAATCAGAAGGATCACCGAGTCAAACAGAACGTATGCAGACTCTTCAATTCAACCAAACCATGCCAAACATAATCCAAAAATAAACTAGTTCCACCTGCCTGCTCTTGGCCCATATTTCTCCAAACGTCTCCTATTCATGTACTTATCCAAATGTCTTTTAAACGTTGTAATTGTATCCACACACACCACTTCCTGAGGAAGTTCATTCCTCAGGACCAGCAGACCACCCTCTGCATAAAAACAAATTTGCTTTTCATGTTTTTTTAAATCTCTCTCCATTCTCCTTAAATGTGTGCCCTCTAGTCTTGAAATCCCCCTTTCTTATTGCCATTTAGCAGTATTGAAACTGGAGAGAGAACATATCTTGAACAGTTGACTTTTTCTTGTGGGTTCAGTGCTTCTGTGTTCACTCAAAAAACTGTATTTTTTAACTTTGTATGATGAATGTGTAAATAAAAATGAGTCCAGACACAGTTTTGGAATTTTTTTGAAGGATCGTTTTCAGAATTAATCATAGTGATGAGATGAACCTGAGACATAAGCATATGAAAGTAGCTATACTTGATGCTGTGCGGATAACACAGATATGAACAAAAGATTTTTCTGGAAAAAAGAATGGAACAAACAGTAATTTCATTATTAATGGAAGGACTATTGAAGCAGAATGACCAGCTTTCCTCTAAAGTCAACAGGGTCCCATCCTTGTGTTCAGTTCATTTATGATGAGTAATGGGACTCCCTAACTTGGTAATGACTGATCAATGATCCTGATAAAGACAGTGGGTAATGTTAAGCGGCGTGTTTACTTATCCCAATGTAACATGAGATTCCTGATTATATTAATAATTGAAGCTGGTTTACGATGAGATTACTTGAGTAATTCTACACTTGAATCACAAACTAAGTCAGTGCAGGTACAGCAGAATTTGCACAGTATTTTCGCTCATGTTAACAACTACAAAAAAGATAGGAAGTTCTGTAAGAATTTGTGTTGTATGCAACAGCCGTCGCAGCACAATTCCAGCTTTGTGTTTGGAAATCAGAAGTACAATTTCAGAATTTGCAAATTACCAAATTGGAAGCAATCATTAATACAGAGAAGGACAAAATGCAAGAAGACATCAACAAACCTGCAGAACAGTTATATTATTGGCAAATTAACTTTAATTATGATAAAAATGAGGTTTTACAGTTCTGGCAGGAAGATTGAGGAGGCCAGATATGCCTTTAGAAAACAAAATCAAATGTCTTAATAAGTTAGAGAGCCAAGGAATCCTGATTTGCAGATGTATAAATCATTAAAAATTCCACTGTTGTTTATTAGGATCATCAAAAACAAAATCAGACATAGGACAGGGGATCACTTCTGGTAGGAAACAGTTTTAAAAGCAACAAGGTTACATGAAATTTGTTCAGAAAATTGGTTAGGTTACACCATTCCCGTCTTCAAAGTGTACAAGAAGAATATAGAAGCACTGCAGAGAATGCTAAAAATATCTACAAAAATTTATGTCAAAACTGGGAAGTTATACTTGTCAGGAAAGAAACAGGAAGACCAAGAGCTGGCCTAAGTGTTTTATGATAATGGAAGGGTAGAGTAGAGAAAATGTTTTCAGTAGCAATGGAGACCAGAATTAGATGCCATTAATATGGGTAAGTAACTAATAAATCCAATAGGAAACGGAAGATAAAATTCTGTATGGAGTTGTTAGAACAATGTTTTTCGATTAGGTTTTTCTGAAACCCAAGAGTTCCATCAACATCCCCCAAAGTTCCATGGCGTTTTTGAGGTCATTTGTGAATAGAACCAAATCTTTCACAATTGCAACAATATTGTTCTTCTGTTAAATGCCGAACAATTATTCGAATTGTTTGTGCTTACATTCATTCATGCAATAGTGTACTACTTTGTTTTAATTTTTGTATATATTTATCTGGTGAGAGATAGGTATCAGCTCAGTTGGCTGGGTCGCTGGTTTGCAGTGCAGAGTGGTGCCAACAGCACAGGTTCAATTCCCGCACCAGTTAATGTTACCATGAAGGTCCCACTTTCACAACTTCTCCCCTCACCTGAGATATGATGGCCCTCAGGTTGAACCAAGACCAGTCAGCTCTCTCTGATGAGAGAACAGCTTCAAAATTCAATGGGTCTACTTTTATATCGTGAGAGAGGAGGGTTAGGGATGCTCAGAATTTCAGAATATATTATTGGGTTCCTTAACTCAATAGTTTCCACCCTACTCTTTATCATGTGGAAATGGCTACTGCGAGATAATCGAGGAACTAGCATAAATACATTGAAGAGGAAGCTAGATTAGCATAACGAAGCAAAAAAAATGGACACAGATATCAAGCAATATATTTATGGGGGCTGAATGAGAATAAATGAAATTTATGAGCTGATTGAATTATGCAATTAATGCTACATATCAATTGAAATAAAATAGTCCATCATTATAATGCTAAATCCAGATAAATGATAACTAACAGATCAGGAAGCCTACAGACAAATTCTGATTTAAGAATTACTGATTCAGACTTCCCGGCGAGAAGCATGGGGCCAGATCAGGTGGAAGGGTGAAAACAGTGTCCAGTGTGTCCTTTTTTTCCTCCTCCATTGCTTGAGAAGCTGTGCAGTAACAATTCTCCTTTGTGACAAGATAGTGACAATAGTCTGGACCGTCCACAAGATGCACTACAGAAAGTCACCCAGGCTTTTTCGACATCACTTCCCAAATCTATGACCGTTGTTATCCAGAAGGACGCGGCCAGGAGCTATGACAAAATACCACTACCTGCAAGTTGCCCTCCAAGTCACATACCATTATGACCTATATCACCATTCCTAGAACTTCCTTCCAAAGAGGACTGTGTGTGTGTGTGAGAGAGAGAGTTAATGTTATTGAAGCCATATGAAGTACAGAGTGTGATGGCTAGTAGAACTGGAAAAGTTATTACCCAGCAGGAGCAGTCAGATGGGTGACTGTCAGCAAAGGTAAGGAGGTAGTTCAAAAGTCTCCTGTGGTTATTCCTCTATTGAATAGATATTCAGTTTATGGAACAGTTAGAGGGGATAGTCTGTCTGAGGAAAATGGAAGGGCCAGTCAGTTATTGTCACTTGGAATATGCCTTACATTAGGTAGCGTTTGACAAGATTTAATAGAATTATTGTTATAGGGAACTCCCCTACCAGGGTACAGACAGGCGATTCTGTGGCAGTGAGTGTAAATTTAGGATGATTTGTGGTTTTCCTGGTGCTAGAATTAAGGACATTTCTAAACAATTCAAGTGCATTGTTAAAAGTGAGATTGAGAAGCCAGAAATTATTGCACACATTGGTAGGAATGACATTTTCAGGGAAGAGATTAAAGCAGTACAGAATGAATTTAAGAGGTTAGGGAGAAGCTTACAAGTTAAAACCTTTTTCAGTAGCAATTACTGGTTTCCTTCCAATACCAAACTCAAATGAAGGAGGGGACAAAAAGAGATAAGGAGATAAATCAATCGCTGAAGAGCTGGTGTATTGTTCAGGGTTTATTGACAATTGGAATGTCTTTTTGGATAGAAAAGACCTGTTCAAAAAGGATGGCGCTAACTTAAACTGGAAAGGGACCAATATCTTATCAGGGAGATTTGCTCATTCTATCAAGGGAGACTTTATACTGATAAAGAAGCTGAGTGGAGAAATTTGAAGCAGCAGTGTAAATAGAAAGATTGATGGAGTAGGTTCTGAATGTGAGGAGAGCACGCCAATTAGAAAAGGAAGACAAGAGAACCAGAGTATGTGGTAACTCTGAAGAACTAAATTGCATTTATTTCAATACAAGGGGCCTTACAGGTAAGGCTGATGAACACATGGCATTAAGAACATGGGGCTGGGATGTTATAGCTATTACAAAAAAAAATTGGCTGAGAGATGGATGCTCAATGTTCCAGGCTTTAGATGCCATCGGAAGGATAAAATAGGAGGCAAGAAAGGAGTTAGTGTGGTGTTTTTGATTTAGTAATGCATTGAATGCTGCACCTAGGGAAGATATTTCTGAAAAATTATCCAGTGAAAATATAGGGTAGAAATTACCAATAAGAAAGGAAAGATCACTTTGATGGGCTTGTACTGCAGGCCTCCCAGTCGTGAGAGATAAATTGAGAAACAAATATATAGGGAGATCTCAGATATGTGTAACCATAATAAAGTTGTAATAATGGGGGATTTTAATTCTCCAAATATCGACTAGGTCTATCAGAGTTTTAAAGGTTTGGAATGTGAAGAATTTGTCAAATGTGCTCAAGAAAAATTTCTTTATCCATGTGTGGATGCTCCTACTGGCGAAGGAGTAAAACTAGACCTTCTTTTGGGCAATAAGACAGGGCAGGTGACTGAAGTAGAAGTGGGGGACTACTTTGGGTCTAGTGATCATAATTCTAGCTTCAAAATGATTGTGGACAAGAATAAACCCTCCATAAAAGCTGAAGTTTTAATTAGAGTAAGGCAAATTTATTGGTATGAGACAAGAACTTCCAAAAGTTGATTGGAGGAAACTGCTTGCAGTGAAACGATGTCTGATAAGTAGGAGGCATTCAAGAGTGTGAAGATGAGAGTTCAGAGGCATTATGTTCCTGTTAGAATGAAGGCTAAGGCTGGTAGGATTAAGGAACAATGGTTGAATAAATATATTGAGGTTATAGTCAAGAATAAAAGAGAATCTTTTTTTCATCATAGACAACTTGGTTCAAATGAATCTCTTGATCAATATAAAGAGTATAGGGGCATTCCTATGAGAGAAGTCAGGAAGGCAAAGAGGGGATATGAGATAACATTGGCAGATAAGGTTAAGGACTGGTTGGACCGAAGGGTCTGTTTGCATGCTGTATGACTTTGTGACCAAACACCCTGCAGCAGCTGAAGGCAGCTCACCTTCGCCACATCAAGGACAGTTAGGGATGGATAATAATTGCTGTCTTAGCCAGCAATGCCCACATTGCAGAAATGAATATGAAAAATAATTATTGGGGAGTTGGCAAAGGGAGCTACAACTGAGAGTATGAAGTGTATTATTGACGAAGGTTAATGCTGAGTGGTGCCTTTTGACCTGTCTCATGCCAAGCACCATAAAAAAGTCAGACTTTTGACATTTCTATACTGGCAAGCTGCAGAATCTAACCTTTTTTTCAGCATAGCAAATTGCAGAAAGAACTGGAGTGAAGCCATGGTAATTCAATTACCATTATTGGTTTAATTTTCCAAGATTACCTTAGGAAAGAGACATCTGGCAGCCAGTGTCATCTTCATCTGAAGAGAACAGCAGACAATCTTTATAATCTCATTGGTTTACCAGCTGTTAAGGCTTGATGCCGAGGAGCAGCCCCAGCACATGGTCTCTTCAGCTTGGCTTGAATTTTGTTTTCCGGCTCCTATATGCAGTGTAACCCAAACAGGTTTTCTGTTTCACATGACAAGCAGGTCTCACATTAATCAGAGTTACCTGATCTAATGGAATGAAAGTCAGTACCAAAGCTCTTTGGCTAAGCTTACCACACAAACTGCCTTGTTCCTGATTATTCCGACTCCATTACATTCCAACATTACTGTTTAATCATTCCTTTACATTCAATAATATGTCAGAGTTTAGAAACTCATCCAAAGCATGACTACAGTTGAGTGCTCATTTTAAGTGTCACATCTTATTTTTTGGGCGTAGTTTACCACTGGCATACAGGTTTTTGTTAATGATTTCCCCATCTGCTTTCTATCTACGATGCAAGGAATATCAATGACCACACCTGTTGATGTGACATTCCACATTTAGAAATCATGTAAACTCTGGAAAAGTTAATTCGTCGATTATACATCCATAATGAATGTTTTAGTAGTTATTTTGTTCTGCACCATTACTAATACCTTAGAAATGTCTCAGACTGTCCAGCAGACTGTAATTATATCTGCCTGCACTTCAGAACTTGCCTGTATTCTCGCTTGCATAGATGCAACAAGATACATAGCCAAGTTTACAGCCAAACAGCGCACCATTATGGAAATATCTCTAATATTTTTGTGCTTTATATAAACTACACAGGGATTAGAATATTCATACATAAATTTCCACATTTACGTACTTCAAAATGGAATTAAAAGGGAATACTTGCATTTACTACAGCATCTTCCATACCCATAACAGATCCCAAACCTTCTGCTTATCTTGGATGGCCACTGTGGTAACCTAGAGAAAGGTACGAGTGAATTTGTGTACAGCAAGGACCTGTTAACAACAATGAAATTAAAGACTGAATGGCCTTGTTTTAGTAGTACCGTGTATTTGAAGGAGGAATGGTCTGTTTCTCTCTTCAGTTATTGCCTGACATGCTGAACTTTTCCAGCATTCACGTTTGTTTCAGACTTTCTGCATTGGTATTTTACTTTCATTTGTTTGAAAGGTAAATGTTTATTGGCAAAGGGACAAAACATGCCTCCTGTCCTTTGAACATTACCATGTGATCATTTAAGACCACCCAAGAGGGCAGGTGCAGTTTTTGTTCAGCTTTTGTTAAAGATAGTAACTCTGACTCTCGAGCCGACTTGGTACTGAACGGGAACATCAGCCTTTGTTCTGTACCTGATTCTCTGAAGTGGAGTTTGAACTCTCACCTTTCTAATACCGAGTCAAGAGACCTACCACTGAGCCAAGGCTACTGCAGACAAAAGTTTCTTTTTGTTACCTGCTGCTGCAGCAGTGGTTTTGTTTTTAATTTTATTTTCTCTTTCTCTTCTTTAGAAGACATGGCTTCTTATGGGGACAATGCTCCATGACTTTGCCTACTGTCGAGTACCACACTCCAATTGACTATTCTTTGAACCTGCTCAGTGGTTGCCAGCAGGTTATTTTTATCTGACAAAACCTGACAGACCAAGCCTCATGATGTATTTAGAAATATGCCCTGTCCGTCAGGGGAAACACTGGATATATTAAGAAGTAAAATGCATGGCCCATTTCTTTCCCTTTGCCTGTAAAAATAGACATCATTTCTCGGAGTTGTGCATCAATTGAGGGCATCTAATGTACAAGAGCTCAGGGAGCAAATGTGTAGGCTATTACAATGCGAGCTGTATATTAAATCTTAACCTTTGGGAATGTTATCAGTACCATTCATTTTAACAAGGCAAATTTCAAAAGCTACAAGGAAGATTGGTAGTTAGAATGTTGCAGCTACTGGAGGAACAACAGTGGAAATAGAAATATTATGAGATGTTTGCCACATTTCCTGATAACATTGTTTCCTACTATCGTCCAACCATTAATGTAACAAGGACAAATTTGC
Source organism: Stegostoma tigrinum (assembly GCF_030684315.1). Classification (NCBI taxonomy): domain Eukaryota; kingdom Metazoa; phylum Chordata; class Chondrichthyes; order Orectolobiformes; family Stegostomatidae; genus Stegostoma; species Stegostoma tigrinum. Next base: position 76,553,477 of record NC_081356.1, read on the forward strand.
AAACTATTTTAGAGACATTAACACAATATATTAGCACAAGTTTATTAACTAAGTAATTTTATGTCAAATGTTATGCTGTGTGTAGTTTTTAAAATTCCTTTTAAAAAGAAAAGCAGCCTATAAACTTATTCTCAAGTCTCATATTTGTTTGCAATTGGATTATACTTGAAGGTGCTTCTCTTTTGAACTTATTTTGGGAATGGCAATTCCTTACTCACTATTTTAGCTCAACATTTTACCGCTTAGATACATATCTAGTCATTTACACGCTCATGTTACAACACCGTAATTTCATGTTTTCTTTCATCGCTGGTGTCTTTCCTTTTAACGTAGTCTGTTTAATTTAATCCCTTTCTTCATATGTGTAAAGACACCTTTTAAAGATTCGTACAATTCCTTTTGGGGAAACAACGGTCATAGAGAACGGATGTTGATGCATTCTTACAGTATTCCTTGTTATCTTTAAAGAATGAAAATCATGGGGCATGTACTCCCTCTCGTCACAACTCAGTTCCTGCTAGGTGTACTGGATTGTAGAACCATCCCTTTACATTTTGTTTTGAAGTGAACACCTTGGTAAGGAGGAATAGTATCAGAGATAATGGGAACTGCAGATGCTGGAGAATTCCAAGATAATAAAATATGAGGCTGGATGAACACAGCAGGCCAAGCAGCATCTCAGGAGCACAAAAGCTGACGTTTCGGGCCTAGACCCTTCATGATAATGAAGGGTCTAGGCCCGAAACATCAGCTTTTGTGCTCCTGAGATGCTGCTTGGCCTGCTGTGTTCATCCAGCCTCACATTTTATTACCTTGGTAAGGTGGCCTTGGTAAGGACAATACAATAATAACTCTGTTCTTAGACAAAATGATTGACTACTTGTCCAAAGTTGTGAACATGAATCCTTCCCATGTGTTTCAGCTGGATACCCTCGATATCTTTGGAGATGACAACATCAGTGGAATGGCAAGGTGTCCTTATGATCCAAAGCATGCAAACGTTGCACTTTTTGCTGGTAAGCATTTGTCTGGAATTTGTGATGCATTCAGTGGGCAAAGTGTAATTTAATTAAATATACAGTCAGAAATGATCGATTATTCCTATTGCCTTACCTTCCACTGCCCCATTGGCACAAAAAAGCAGTGTTTTCTGAATGTGAAGCAGTGTGTTGTCCTAATAACATTTTGTCACCACTACTGCGGCTCTTAACTTGGAAGATTGACAATGAGGAAGTCCAAATTTTGGTCACTGTGTTTAGGACAGGTTATCTGTCAGCAATATCTAAAATTCAAAATGCATCTTTAAATCTGTCAGTGCTGATAATCCACTTAATATCCATAACTACTTTATTCTCTTGTTCATTTCATCATAAAATTCCATTTTTCTGACTGTCCACTCGTGTTCGCTTCTCTTTGCTTTACTATAAACAGCCAAGCTTAAAATTTCATGCTTTCTGTTCACCAAAATTCCTTCCCCAAATCGCATCAACTCTCCACCTGTTTATTCTTTAAAATCTTTTCAAATCCTATTTCTTCAGCCAAGTATTTGGTCATCCCTCCTAATGAGACTTTTTGTGGCTTGGTGCCCATTTTCCACATGCCCATCTGTGAAATGCCTTTTAGAAATAATTTATATTCACAAAGTGCTTTTAAAGCAAGTTGCTTATCTCCATGATTAAAGGGACAAATCTTGCAGACAAATCCCTGTTTTTTTGTTTAAACCCAATTTAGCTTATTTAACATTGTTTTGCTTGTGACCTGTCAAAGTCATTATGGAATCCATGACTTTAAAACCACAGGGAGAGACTTATATTACAAATACAGTGAAGTTAAATATAATGCTAGACTGGTTACATTCATATAATAGCAAAGCTAGATGATGTAGATTTAGATTCAGACAAGCTTTTTGACCAAAAGGCTTTAGGCATTGAAACCCAGAAATTAGAAATCCTAGTGAATATCTACATCTATTGTGTGGGGATCAGGCATGAGCTAGACATGTTTCTCATTTGTGTAGGCCCATTATGAGGTATCCTCTGTCGGTAGAAAGGGTCAGTCACTTTGGTTAATAAGCTCACTGTGAAATGGGGAAGAGTCAGACGCTTCATTTTTTGGTTTGCTAATAGTCTTTAGTGTAGGTAAATATTACATGGTCAGCCAGCCAGATAGGTCCATGAAGAGTTTGCTGCAGTGTCAGAAAACTGCTTCTTTTAATTCAAAGCTGGTCAAAATCAGAAGACTAACCTTAAAAAGGATACTTCAGTGTGTTTGCTAACAGTCAATATGTATGGTTCTCCGTCTTGGAAAGGGTTCTTTAAGTTGTTGGTTGGATCAATCTGAAATATGATTAGATCTGCTACACAAAATATCCAGTTTGGAGCAGAAGGGGATGCAGTTGTCATGTCCCTTGATTATGTAAGTGCCTCCCCAAATTTAAGAAGTATAGGAGCTGTAGGTGAGAAAGCCACCTTGCTATATGCATTTATATATGGGGTAATATCTGTACATTCAGTCAACGAAAGCCACCAGTTTAACTGGGACAAGGTAACCATAGTAGCCCAAGACAAACATAGACATGCACAGAAATTCCTAGAGGCACGGTTCTCAACCCATACTTCATTCAACAAACATATAGAATTGGACCCCATATACAAACCCATACGGATCAAAACCAGAAATGACAGTACTCACCATAACGAAATGGACAGTGTAAATTCCAAGTGGGGTAGAATATCATCACTTCATCAGAGGTTCCACTGATGACGGCACCTAGCATGGTGACAAAACGTCTGAAAGAGAACAAGCCAGCTCAGTGAGCAAGTCAACAACCTCACCCACAACCCCAGCTACAGAATTTAGCCAAAACTTTTGTTGTTCAGTGTTTTGAGATTAATTAGTTCATCATCACAATAAATATGTAATTATTGGGTAGTAGTGTGACTACCGATAAAATGAATAACTCAGCGTTTATCTTAACGTGTTGACCAAAGTACACTATTGTTGGAAAATATGCTTAAGATGTCCCCAAAACTGCTTTGATTCAGTGTCATAACTGGTGTCCTTTCTGGTTTTATCTTGGTTCAATTTGAATGAATTCTAAAGTTCTTGCAGTATATTTCATCAAAATTAAACTTGTTGTTGCTGCATATCTTTTCGTTGTACTCCTTCCAGAAGGCAAGCTTTATTCGGCAACTGTAACAGACTTCCTTGCAATTGATTCTGTTATTTATCGGAGCCTTGGAGACAGTCCAACACTACGGACAGTAAAACACGACTCCAAATGGTTGAAAGGTGAGCAAACAGAGATGATGTTTGACGATATTTTCAAGATTCCAAAACGTCATTATTCCTAACTTCTTAAGATCTCACCATTTCTATTTTCCTTAAACAAGACAGTTCTAGTTTTTTTTTTTATGTGGTTTGGTTTGAGTGAACTCCCAAGTGGTGTCTCTGAAAGGCATACCGCAGGACGTGACAAGGAATATGGAAATATTCCACAGGCTCACTATGAATCATTTCAAATGCTGTCCTTAATCGTGGATTTTTGAAAATCAGTTCCTTCGGTGCAAAATCATTTGGAGAAGATGGATACATACAGCGCAGAAAAGGCCATTCAGCCCATCAAGTCTGCACTGAATATTGTGACGACCCTATGAACATTGCAGTGCGGTGTAAAAGTGGAATAGCCAAGTAATACCCAGTGTCAGTTGGTGTACTCACTTGCCAGAATCTATGCTGAAAATGGTAGGTTGGGGAGGGTGATGGGTGTTTGCCCTCTATTGATAGGTAGCTCCTTAACACAAGTCATATTAAGACTTGCTGACTGGAAAATTCCAGTTGGTTTCCAGGTCTTCTGTGGCAATGAGAGCCCATGCTCCAGAATCAATTGAAACCACCCCCAGCAGCTCTGGCCTCTTTTTTCAATGGCTGTTAAAAGGTACTGAAGTGCTGTGATCCTTTCTGACTGAACCCCCTATGGTACTTCTGTGACAGGGTGATAGGAGCAAAGGTTGAAGTAGAGGCCTCTGCCTGTCCTGAAATAGTCCTTTTGGTTTAATGGAGGCAGGCAGGCACTGAAGCAGGCAGGTTAATACAGTCAGCCCTTCCTATTTACTGGGAAATTGACATCTCAGTCCTCCCACAATTACCCCAACAGCTTCCATCAATAACACCCACAGCCCCTTCCCATTACTCATCATCTTCTCATACACCCATGTCTGTTCACCCAGTATCCATCGTAGACAGAATTCATGGGCTTTATGACAATATTAGGAAGTCATTGAGACGTTCATGTAATTGTCACTATAGCTGATTGCCATTCAAGCTCATTTGGGGGATTTAGAACTTCAATCCTGGAAGGAACTTTTTCTAGCCATCAAAATTAACAAAGAAGCATTCAAAACCAATTTAAGAGGTAATTCTCTTTGAAATTCATAAAGCTATCCATCTAATAGAGTTCATAGTTCCCAAGATAGTTGAATCAGCCTGGGCTGAGTTGAATCCATTAGTGGAGTTTGGAACTCAGCCAAACATTTATAAAAAAATTCCATTGAACAGTTATCAAAAGGGTCTTTTGGAGCTGGAAATGTTAATACTTTTGATATTGTGAAACTCATGGCCATTTAGGCCGCTGCTTTAAAGGTTTACAGTAAAATCACCATAAGGGGCCATAGGGCTGCTCTCTCATTGGAGAGGTACACTTGGTGGTGATTTTAAACTGAAGGTCGCTATGACTCAGGTGAGGTTGAGAAGGCAGGACCTCGATGGTGACCTCAGCCAGTGTGGGAGCTGAACTAGCACTTTGCCATCACTGCATCAAGTTCACAGGTTTCCTGGATAGCTGATCCATGAATCAATGAAAGGATCAGAGCATTTGAAATTAAAATCTGAATCTCAACGCGGTTCAAAATTGCCCTTTATCCACTGAATAAGGTAATTTAATGAACCTGAAGGCTTTGCCGCTTTCAGAATGCTGGTCAGCTTAATAATTACTTCCCTTTCTTAAACAAAGTCCTCTCATCAAGGACATACTTAAAGCTTTGCAATATGACACGTGAGGTTAGCACGTCTTTTTAAACTTAGTTGCCAAAAGAATTCTGATTCCAGAACAGGCTACTCCCATGGTTTGTGACCCCTCTGAGCTGGCCTGAACCAGCTTCAGAAGCTAATCTGAATCCCTCGAAATTGCAGTAAGTCTGAAATTACCACCCGCGCCAAGAAACCATTGGCTTCAGGAATTCTGCATGTGGGTTTGTGACCTACAGTCTTACCCAGTCCTTTATTTACGGACTATTATTTAACATATGCTGCTTTGTTCTGTTTTAGAGCCTTACTTTGTCCAGGCTGTGGATTACGCTGATTATATCTACTTCTTCTTTCGGGAAATAGCTGTCGAATACAACACGATGGGAAAGGTAGAGATCATGCTTTTCTTGAAAAACATGAGGTTATGACAAATAACAGTCGTAATCGTGTGCATTGTAAGGATCTCTTGGGACACCATGATTGCTTTTTGTTCGTGGGGCTTTTCAACAGTGGAGAAATATTTTCATGAACCACCAGTTTACCTGGTGTACATATCAAAGATCCATCCTTAAATGGAAGATTGCTATATGTGTAATGAGCTGGCTGTCTACACCTCTTTTCTGTCTCACTTTCTCCTGAAGATGCTGACTGTTGTTAGGATTTAGTTCCATGTGCTATGTGGCCGTCATGTGCACAAATTTCCGGGGAGGAAGATCTCATTTATTCCAAGAAACCTAATAAAATTGCATTATCATGGAAAAGTGTTGGAATAGAATATGCTGACAACTGTGCAAAGTTTCTGAATAAACAGGAAGGACATTGGTGGGCAGAGGACAAAGTACAAGAAGGAACTGAAGTGATGTGTGTTCATTAAGAAATGATGATAACAGCAAAATTCAGGCAAAGAGGATTGCAGAGCCTGTGAATGTGATATTGTCTTCTTGTTGCCTACTTGTCACAGTCAGTCCTACATAGTTGGCCAGGATTAAGTTAGTCAGGACATGTACTGAAAGCTAAGCAATACATTCCAACATTTTAAAGCTGGGCATGTACTATTTATGAAGTTCCAAAGGGATTTAAAACATCGTACTAAAAAGTCAGCCAGAAGGAATTTCAACATCTTGTTGAGCCTCCATAATAAAAAGGTTTCTATCTATATTGAAACTGTCCTTTATTTTGTCAGCTTCCTTAAAAACCAGTGAATTTAGTTAACTTGAGGACTTGAATGTAAATATGAACCTCAAAGGAACAGATTTGAAATGTGATTAATCGGTGAACGACAAGATGATGTACAACCCCTGAGCTCGTTAACTTAAGAGCCGACATTGCAAAACACGAGTACATCATTTTCTTTTGCCCTAAGGAGTGGTAGTAATTAAGAACTTCCTATTTATTCAAATCCCCCATGTTAAGATAATACCAAGCGAACACCAGTTTAGTCTGATGTTAGATCTAAATCAGGTTATCTTGTTGTATGTTAATTTTTTGCAATGGAAATATCTTTAAGCTCATATGCAAAATTAGAAATATGTTTGGAGAAGGCAATTAATATGGTATGGGTATTGCATTTTTTAAAGAGAATTGCTCCCTTATATTGATTCTGCAGTGTGTTTCAAACAACTGAAGAGCACTGCCTCATTCTATTTTCATCTTCTTCGTTTCTTGAAAGCCCTGACTCCAAGACAAGGTTCAGTTACAGTCCTTCACCTAATTAACAAAACACTGGAAATTGGAACCAACATCCTGAGCAGGAGCAGTGCCCCAGCTATTACCCTGATGGAACATTGTTGACACCAGGACATAGTATCTAGGACAGCCCATTCATCAGTCAGTACTAACAAAGGGAGTCTTAATTTCTAATTGCATTTTACTTCCTTTCTTAGTTTAAAACTGTCCTTTTTAATTACTTATTTTATATGCATAACGTATGTAGTTTATCACCTTCCTAACTGCAAAAGTGACAACTAGTCTTCAAGTTTAGAATTAGAGTGGGTGAGGAAAGCCTACATACTTGTCTGTGAACTTTGATTTTTCCTCAGAGATTTTTATTTCGCTTTCACTTAGCAGTTTCTGTAGTTAAAATTGTTAATTCAATTTGCCTCAAAAGTCAAATTCATAAAAACATCCTTTGGTTGAACATATTTCTGAATTCATGCTGTTCTACAGGAGACTTGGATTTTGTTTATGCAGCATATTCAGGGCACAGACTTCAGCTTTAACTGTGGGAACTGTGTATTGAAGTTCTGAAGTGACTTCTTAAGAGCTAAGGGGACTTTCAAAGCTCTCGCCTTTATTTTGTTTCCAGGTGATTTTCCCAAGAGTTGCCCGGGTCTGTAAAAATGATATGGGAGGCTCTCAGAGAGTACTGGAGAAGCAGTGGACATCATTTGTGAAAGCTCGTCTCAACTGTTCTGTACCTGGAGACTCCCACTTTTACTTCAACATTTTGCAGTCAGTGACAAATGTTGTCCGTATTAGTGGCCGCGATGTTGTTCTAGCAACATTTTCTACTCCTTATAACAGGTAACAGGGTTCTCAAAGTCTTTGAGATGCTAGACTAAAACTATTGGAATTAATATCTTGAAATGACATTGCTTGTTTGAGTTACCAGCACTGAAATCTACTATTTGAGTGTATGTAGGTCAAATGTAATTTTGCGGGGATCCATTATAAAAATTACTCAGTATACCCAGTGATTTGTGTAATATATTTCCTTTTAGGGTACATTATTATTTTTGAAAAATTAATTGTATGCATTTTAGTTTTGATTCTGCAGAATGACTGATATGAATGCATGTCATTTGGTTTCATATTTTGTTTTATAATATTCCTGTGAAGTGCCTTGTGACATTTTATTACACCAAAGGTGGTATACAAATTTAAGTAGTAATTGTTCTTGGTCAAGAGTGCTTTATCTGTGAAGATTTTTCTTGGGTTGCATCAATTGCTACAATGAACAAAGGCAATGCATCTCTTTCCAAGCGTGACTAGAATCTAAAATGTTTAGATAACTTATTGCTGCTTTGTCCTATTCATTTTTAGGACTAACAGCAGTTCATAGTTTCATTCAGAGCAGAAAAGGCCCTTTGACCCATCGAGTCTGCACTTCCATAACTACCATTAAAGTCGTGCGAATCTCAATTTCCTGCATTGTCCCATATCCATGAATATTATGATATATGAAGTGTTCATTCAAATTTTTTTTTAAATGTTGTAAGGTGCCCGGCCTCTTCAACCTTCTCAGGCAGTGCATTCCAGATTCCCATCACCCGCTGACTGAAAAAGATTTTTCCCCAAATCCCCTCAGAATCTCCTGTCCCTTACTTAAAACTTTCCCCTCTCATGATTGACCCCTCGACTAAGGGAACAGCTGCTCTCTATTCACCTTTCCCATATCCATCGTAGTCTTAAACACCTCAATCATGTCCCTTCTCAGCCTTCTCTGCTGTACAGAAAACAAACCGAGCCTGTCTAGTTTCTCCTTATAGCTCAATTTCCCGAGCCCAGGCAACGTCCTGATGAACCTCTTCTCTAGCCCCTCTAGATCTATCACGTTCTCCCTGTAGTGAGGTGACCAGAGCTGCACATAGTAATCCAGCTGTGGCCCAACCAATGCTGTCTACAACTCCCAACATTACGTACTTGCCCTTATACTCTATACCACAACTGATGAAAGAAAGTGTCCATGTGCCTTCTTCACTGTCCTATTCACGTGCTCTGCTGACTTCAAGGATCTGTGAATAATTACCTCGAGATCCCTCTGTTCCACGAAGATATCCATGCATTAAATACTCCCTCATCTTGTTTCTTCTTCTAAAATGCATCACCTCGCACTTATCAGGATTAAATACTATCTGCCATCTGACCAAGATCTGTATCTTACTGTAACTTACAACAATCTTCACCATTAACCAATCATGATGTCATCTACAAATTTGTTTAACATTCCCTCAACATTTTCATCTCCATCATTCATGTATACAACAAACATTAAGGGTCCCAGTACTGACCCCTGTGGTACTCTGCCAGACACTGACCTTCGGTCACTCAAACAGCCTTCCACCATGGCCCTATGTGTCCTGTTACTTAGCCAGTTTCTGATCTGTCTTGCCCAATTCCCCTAAATTCCAAGTGCCTTAACCTTCTTAATCAGTCTCCCATGTAGAACCTCATCAAAGGCTTTGCTGAAATCCCATATAAACAACATCAACCAAATTTTCCTTATCCACACGTTTGATCAGATTTTCAAAAATTGCTAAAAGGTTTGTTAGGTATGACCTCCCTCTGACAAAGCCACACTGACTATCCCTAATTAGGCCATATCTTTCCAAGTGGGCATTAATTCTCTCCTTCAGAGTCTTCTCCAAAAGCTTCCCTACCACTGATGTGAGACTGGCCGGTCTGTAACTTCCTGGTTCATCTCGACCGCCCTGCTTGAAAAGTGGAACTATATAATAGCCATCCTCCTGTCCTCTGGCACTTCACCTGCAGCCAGAGAGGAAATAAAAATTTTGAGCCCCTGCAATTTCATGCCTCGCCCTCCACAATAGCCTGGGATGCAATTCAACGGGGCCAAGGGATTTGTCTCTTTTAGGCCCTGGTAAATCTTTTCTGAACCCTCTCCAATTGAAAATTATCCTTCATATAGCAGACTAGCAAGAACTGCACATAGGACTCCAAAAGAGGCCTCACCAATGTTCTGTACAACCTCAACATGATGTTCTAAGACCTACACTGAATGGCCTTAGCAATGAAGGCAAGCGTGCTAAGTGCCCTTTTAATCACCCTGCCTAAATGTGATGTACATTTCAAAGAATTAACCACCCGAACCTCTAGGTCCCACATTACCCAGAACCCTACCATTAACTTTAAATGTCCTGTCCTTTTTAGCATTTTGGTAAAACAAATCTTTTGCATTATTGGTAGGCTATTGGAGAAAATACAGAGGCACGGGATTGAGGGAGATTTAGCCATTTGGATTAGAAACTGGCCTTTGGTAAGAAGGCAACCAGTGGTGGTTGATGGAAAATATTCAGCCTGGAGTCTGGTTACTCGTGGTGTGCCTCAAGGATCTGTTTTGAGACCAATGCTGTTTGTCATTTGTCTAAATGACTTGGACGCAGGCATTGTTGGATGGGTCAGTAAGTTTGCAGATGACACTAAAGTCGGCGGAGTGGTGGACAGTGTGGAAGAATGTTGCAGGTTGCAGGGAGACTTGGATAAACTGCAGAATTGGGCCGAAAGGTGGCAAATGGAGATTAATACGGATAAATGTGAGGTGATTCACTTTGGGAGGAATAATAGGAAGGCAGAACACCGAGTCAACAGAAAGATTCTTGACAGTGTAGATGAGCAGAGGGATCTTGGTGTCCATGTACATAGATTCCTGAAAACTGCCACCCAGGTTGATCGTGCTGTTCAGAATTCTGATGGTGTTTTAGGTTGCATTGGTAGAGGGATTGAGTTCCGGAAACGTGATGCCATGCTGCAACTCTACAAAACGCTAGTATGGCCTCACTTTGAATATTGCGTGGTCGCTCCATTACAGGAAAGATGTGGAATCGTTGGTACAGGTACAGAGGAGATTTACCAGGATGTTGCCTGGTCTGGAGCGAAGGTCTTATGAAGAAAGGTTGAGGGACTTGGGTCTGTTCTCATTGGAGAGAAGAAGGTTAAGAGGGGATTTAATAGAGACATGCAAGATGATCAGTGGATTAGATAAGGTGGACAGTGAGACTCTTTTTCCAAGGATGATGACTTCAGCTTGTACAAGGGGGCGCAGCTACACATTGAGGGGTGATGGATTTAAGACAGATGTCAGAGGCAGGTTCTTTACTCAGAGAGCGGTAAGGGCATGGAATGCCCTGCCTGCCAATGTAGTTAACTCAGCCACATGAGGGGCATTTAAACAGCCCTTGGATAAGCATGTGGTTGACAATGGGATAGTGTAGGGGAATGGGCTTAGATTTGTTCACAGCCATTTGGATTAGAAACTGGCTTTCGGTAAGAAGACAACCAGTGGTGGTTGATGGAAAATATTCAGCCTGGAGTCTGGTTACTCGTGGTGTGCCTCAAGGATCTGTTTTGAGACCAATGCTGTTTGTCATTTGTTCAACATGGAGGGCCGAAGGGCCTGTTCTGCTCTGTGTTGTTCTATGTTCTATGTTCTATTTAAATTAAACTTCATCTGCCCTTCCTTAGCCCATTGACCCAACTGATCAAGAGCTGTTTGAAATCTTAGATAACCTTCTTCACTGTCCATTATACCACCAATTTTGGTGTTATACAAACTTACTAATCATGTCTCCCAAAATTCCCATCCAAATGACAAAGAATAGCAGACATGGGAAAATCCCTGTGGAACACCACTGGTCACAGGCCTCCAGTCCGAAATACAACTCTCTCACACCATCAAGTGTCTCCTACTGTCATTAAGCCAATTTTGTATCCAATTGGCAAGCTCACCTGAATCCCATTGGATCTAACTTTACTAATAGGTCTGCCATGTGGAACCTTGTCAAAGGCTTTACTAAAGCCAATGTAGACAATGTCTGCTGCTCTGCTTTCATCAGGCCTTTTGATTACTTCCTTAAAAGCTCAATTAACCTTGTGAGACATGATTTCCCATGCATACAGCCATGCTGACTATCCTTAATCAGTCCTTGTCTCTCCAACTGCATGTAAATCCTACCTTTCAGAATCACCTCCAATGACATACCCACCTCTGATGTTAGACTCACCAGTCTATAAATTACAGGCTTTTCTTTACAGCCTTTCTTAAATAAAGGCACAACATTAGCCACCATCCAGTCCTCCCATGCCTCACCTGTGGTGATAGATGATACAAGTATCTTTGCTATGGTCACCACAATTTCCTCCATAACTTTGCACAACGTCCTGGGATATACTTGATCGGGTCCTGGAGATTTATCCATATTTATATTTTCCAAGGCCTCCAGCACTTCCTGTTCTGTAAGGTGAACTGTTTTCAATACATCAATATTTATGTCCCAAATTTCTCTAGCCTCCACTTCTTCCTGCACAGCAAAAATTGACATGAAATATTCATTTAGTATCTCTCCAATCTCCCGAGGTTCAACTCTCAGACTACCTTGTTGGTCTTTAAGGGGCCCTACTCTGTCCCTAGTTGCTCTTAATTTACTTGTAGAATCGCTTTTTGAATTATGCTTAACATTATCTGACAAAGCAATCTCCTATCCCCTTTTCATCCTCCTGATTTCCCATTTTAGAATGTTCCTACACCCTGTATAGTCTTCAAGATTTATTTGAACCCAGTGGTCTATTATCTATTCTGTGACTCTTTCTTATTCTTGACCAGAGCCTCAATATCTTTATTCATCCATTACTCCCTATTCATACCAGTCTTACCCTTCACTCTAACAGGAACATAATGCCTGAACTCACATTATCACACGTTTGAAAGCCTCCCACTTGTCAGTCATCCCTTTTACCTGCGAACAGTCTACTCCAATCAACATTTGAAAGTTCCTGTTTCATACAATTAAAATTTGCCTTACTTCCATTAAAAACTTTAACTTTTGTAGAAAGACTGTCCTTTTCCATAACTATTTTAAAACAAATGGAATTACGATCACTAGTCCCAAAGTGTTCCCCTACTAACACTTCAGTCATTTGCCCTGCCTTATTTCCCAAGAGAAGGTCAAGTTTCGTTCCTTCTCTAGTAGGTACACCTACATAATGGTAAATATGCTGAAGATCATTTTCTTTTCACAAATGTGGTCAGGTGCCGACTGTACTGTTTGTTCATGTCCCACCGTCTCCAAAATGGTCCCACTGATCCAGGAATCTAAAACCCTCCGTTTTACCAAGTGTTAAGCCACGTATTTGTCTGTTCTGTTTTCCTGTTTCTGAACTTGCTAGCACATGGCAGTAGGAGTTATCCAGAGATTACAATTATTGAGGTCCTGCGTTTTAATCTACTTGCTCCCTGAATCCTTGACGCAGTGCCTCATTCCTCACTTTGCCCATATTGGTGGTACCAACATGTACCGTGACCTCTGATTCATAACCCTCTCCTTTCAGGATGGCCTGCCTTCATTCATCTTATTAATGTTTTGTACTCTTAGTTAATTGACCTTCATTTTCTGATTGAGGCAAAGATAAATGAAACTTCAAAAAGGCAGAACAGTTTGTAGGACGAGCAGAGCCCATCACAATGTAAGAACAAATACAGTACTTTAATGTCGTCTGCCCAAGTCTTGCGTTAATATGGGTAGGGGGAAGGGTGGGAGAGAGAGAAAAAAGCCTTGAGCTGTTTAAAAGATCATTGTGGAGTACTGTAGATTGTTAGGAAGAGAACAGGAAGCCAACTTCACACAATGTGTTTTGCCGATTGATTTATTGCATGCCTTTTGAGTGAACAGTGCTTTTCTGGTAAATGTCTCATTGCAGCATCCCTGGATCAGCAGTCTGTGCATATGATATGGAGGACATTGCCACTGTTTTTACTGGCCGATTCAAAGAGCAGAAGTCCTCCGAATCCACATGGACACCAGTCCCTGAAGACAGAGTTCCTAAGCCAAGGTATATCGACTGACTTAAAAAAAAATTATCCAAGTAAATTCTTTTAAAAGCAGCTCGAAATAAAAGCAGTAATAACGCGAGGCTTTCTCATTTTCCACTTGAATGAATTAATAATGTGAACGTGAGTATTTCATTTTGCAGAAAATATAATTCAGTAAGCAACTGATTCTCATCACGATGTGTTTTTTGAATAGATATTAAAGCAGTTGAAGGGACAGCAGGTTTGCACTCAAGATATTTGCACAAAATTTAAAGATTAGATCTGCAGACTTGTTCACTCTTTTGGCTCTTCGAATAAGTTTTTTGCAGTGAGTGACTTCTCTCCAAATTGTTTTTGATTGGATTCCCACACCAGATGCTGCAAGTTATCGACTTTCATCAATATTCAGAGACATTGTTTTGGTGCAGAGTTGAGCTGCTCTTGTGACTTTCTTTATTCCATTTAAGGTTGGCCGTGTTAGCCAGATTGATTTGACTTTGGAAGTAAAGTTTGAGAGAGTATTCTTGTGCAGCACAAAGCATTTGTTTCAGTTGCCTTTGATAAGTACATTGCTGACAATGCAAGACCAAGTTTTTTTTCTTCATCTGTTTTTCCAGCATAAATGAAAACCAAGCGTGTAATGAGATATTTCAGTAGATGGGTGAGATAATATGAATTCAAATTATGTACAAAAATTTTGTTGCTACCACTTGACTGCTGAGATCAGCCAGATTGTAGCCTCTGATCTGATACCGCTGTGTATATCATCGATGGGAATTGCATTGCTTTGGAGCTAAGCTTTGCTCTATTATTTATTGTCCTACTTGTTGAGCAGCGCTGTATATACAGCTGACTAAAATTTATTGAAACTCAGCTGACACAGCATGGTAGACAAGACAGAAGTTCAGTTCATGTTCCCTCGGTTAAAATTAGACAGGGAGCTACCTCAATTGTTATGTCTGTGACAGCATCAAGAAAAGAAATATATTCTGCATTGTGGCATTTATGACTTGAGGTTGTCAAATATTCCTTTCAGCCAGCAGAGCACTTAGAGTATAGTCATTGTTCTAGTATGGGGAATGCAGCAGCCAACTTGTGCACAACAAGACCCCGTGAGTTAAGTAACCATGCAGTCTGCTTTTTAATGCTCTTGATTTAAGGAATAAAGTATTACCTAGGGAAGTGATGAGTTGACATCGGACTATCCTCAAGTTCTAATAGTATTGTAGAAAAATATTAGCCAGTATAACAAAGGTAAAGTACGGATAAACATGTAAATCAGAGTGCAAAAATATGATGGGGATAATGTGGGCACAGATTCTTAGGGCACTTGTCTAAATTCCTCTTCGTGGTGTTTTTTTTAAAGAGGTGTTTAACTTAAAGCAGGCTGATGGTTAATAGAGGAAAGGATTGATACAGTTCTATGGAGCATACATTGGTATTCCACAGCATTTTTTAAGTAACCAGCCTCTTACTTCTCAGCTTTGTATGTATAGAAGGCCAGTAATTATGATTCACAATGGGAATAATCTGTTTACTTTAATAAATTATTAAGAGACAATGATAACCCAAATAAACATTTTGAGAAGGACATGGGATACATAGTAGATGGAAGTTCAGTAACTGTTCACATGAAACTCTTTGGATTATATATCTTTTAACCACACAGCCCCCCTAGTGTGAATTAGTTGAGCAATTGGTATGGATCCAAGTGTGACAGAAGAAAGCTGTCTTCAAGTCCCATTGAAAATTAAAACATCTAAAGGAAATGCACAGTTTATTGGAAAGGCACACTGTTTAATTTCTTGTACACTAATCTCAGAATGCCTTCATAATCTTGTAAAATCTTTTACTAAGCACTTTTTTGAGAAGCTGATACACCTGGCATTTTTTCCCCTCTTTAACAATCTTTATGTTTGTTCTTCTGCACAGGCCTGGCTCTTGTGCAGGTTCAGTATTACTGGAAAGATTTGGGACTTCCAACGGATTCCCGGATGACACGCTCAACTTCATTAAAACGCACCCTCTCTTGGATGAAGCTGTACCATCCATTGATAATCGGCCATGGTTTTTGAGGACTGTGGTCAGGTTAGTGGTCACTTGTGTTTGGTCTTTACTTAAAAATATACTGCTGTATTTCGCTATTGGCCAGTTCTGGCATTGTTCCCCAAATTATAAAAAAGAATGAGTTTGAATACTTAAAGAATTTTTTGCTCAAAAAGACGCTTGCACTCATCGGAACATTTCTTAAGAATACCAATTTAAGGGAAAAACCAACATTTGGACTGCTTGAGAGGAGAGTGCTGATTAAAGCTATGTGTATTAATTCTCAGGTCTGTGTTCTTTACCGACAGTCCTTGTACATACATCATGTCTGTTTCATATCATTAGCCACTCACTGGTTAATATCTCAGGGCACTGTTGAGACCAATTAGAGTTAATCTGCCTGGTTTAAAATTTAAACAAAGGTTGACAGTTAATTGCCAACCATTGTTAATCAGTGCGATTTCCATGACATTGCTTCTACCAATCTGAGTCTGTTTGCTGACCATTCAACACTGTTTTCATGCAGTATAAATATTGCTTTTCTTCTTGAACTGGTACTCTTGCAGATTGCCCCTGAAGAATACAAGATGAAAATTTCAACAGAATATATTCTGAGCAATACTCAAGTTATGTATAACCGCACAACCATTCCCCATGCTGTTGACTGTCACCTTGTCAGCCTGCCCAAACTGTTACTGTCCGTGCAAAGATGGGGCATTATCATCTACAGTCAGCTCCACTGAAAATGGATGGACATCCACTGATCAGGCTTCACCCACTGGGGTACCATTTTATAAGAGCCGTAGGACAGGCAAAAGCAAGACAGAAATTTGAGGAATGCACAAGTGTCATTAGTTGGCATGTACATGCAAAATGTTATGGCTTAATTAATAGATTTGGTTTGGAATGTTAATGACGTGGCAGCTTTTGTTACTGTATTGTGGCCAAGCTGATATTGTGATGGCCAGTAGTAGAGTGAAGGGAAATCTTTGGTGAATGGGGAATTAGGGTTTGGGACATTGAGTTTTTCATGGAGATCCGAATCAGAAAGAGTCTAGGTTATTTAGTTTATCTCTTCCTGCCCTCTTTCATCTTCTCATGCATTAAAAACCAGCCAAAGGAAACATATGAATAGTTTAATGGGCAAGGCACAGTGTTTAATTTCCTTCACACCACGTCTCAGAATGCTGTCATAATCTTGTAAATGTTTACCAGGTACCTTTTATTGTGAAGCTGATGCTTCTGACTGCTTTTTCTCTCTTTACCAGTCCTCATATTTATTGTTTGCACAGGCTTGGCTCTTGTGCATGTTCGTTATTACTGGAAGGATTTGGAGCTTCCAGCTGCTGAGTTGATGGCAAGTACCATGCTTACACGATGATGCATTATATAAAGCCTAGCAGACCACCATGAACCTTAAATCCTGCTCTGTGGGATATAGCAAAGCTACTCCAGAGTGCCCCAGCCAACACAAGTAATGTTGCTGCATTCCAGTGGTCTGCTGCATCACATTTCTTGTGGCACTGTAGCTTTTGTCGTATGCATGGGGTTCCACAGCGAAGTCATCGGCTAGATGGTCAACAAATTGCTCTCAGTCACCATTTCCAGTACGTCACTACTGCCCTGGAGAGAAATTTTGTCTGCTTGCTTGGCCTGTTTTCTGAAAGGACAAAATCTACTAAGCTCTCAATAGTTGATGGTAAATTCCAAAATAGCAAAATTAGTTCAAGTTCCAGCTGAAAATGGTTAGGTACATAAACATTTGTCAGTACTGTCATCTTTACAGTCACTAACCTTGCCGTCCTTACGCTGTATTTGTGGTTCCAGCTTCAAGCAGCTTGCCTAATAAAAGTATAGGCTTTTCACATAGTGTCCTTTGCCAACGTTCAGGTGGGAAAATTGCTGACTGAACACCCTGGGTGGATATAATCTGTGATGATACTATGGCTTTAAGAGGTATATTTTGTCCTGGTTTTTTTTTCTTGAAGAAATGCTGAGATAGAGGTAAAGAGCATTCTGCTGAAAACTAATAAAGTAAACAGCTTGTGAGGCTTTTTTTAAAAAAGAAGTTGGAACAATAGAAGTGGCCTGAATGGGTGGGATCAAGCTCTCAGAACCAAGATTTTTAGATGTAAATGTCATCAGCGGCTGGGGTCTTGAAGCTAGAAGTGGAATTTCTTATTCCTCTCTCTATTACCGTTAAAAGCAGGGGTTCTTTTTCCTGCTGCAGAATTGCATGGGAGACAATCTATTTTACTGAATTTGCCTTTGCAAGTGTGTTTTTATGGGATATTGCTGCTTTGGAACAGTTAGTAATAGTTGAGTGATATATCATTTTGGTTAAGCATTTTGATAAAGGCACAGTTAAGCCAATTTTTTAAAAATTTCATCCATATTTTAACTGTAGTGTGAAAATGGAGTATGTTTTGCTTAAAGTCAAGTAGTTTGACCAATCGAATTGCATCTGGAACACAACACCTTCTATCTACCTTTACAATAAGAAAAGGTTAGGGGCTGGGCTATCTTAATATATTTTGAGGTGGTTTGGCCTGGTCCATAACAGCTGAGAGATCTCCTCATGTTCACACGTTTAGGAGCTTGCCCTCCTGTTTGAGGCCTTTTCTACATGATGCAGTATTCAAAAAGCCATTCCTAATAGTGTACTGAAGACTAAAGCCAGCAATATTTCCTCCTGCACCCCTTACACCAAGCCGTGTAGACATTTGAAACTTAACACTGATATAGAATGCAGTAAATGCCTGTATTGTTCTAGTAACTTCCAAACTAGATCAAACAGCAGCAAATCTGCGAGTGTTTGATGATGCCGTTCAGTATTGGTAGTAGAGACACCTTCTTACTACTGAACGTTAGCTGGAACACTTCACTACAAATTGGCAGCGAGGGTGTCAGTTCAGCATTGCACACTGATTAAAATCTGATCTGTCTGACCTGCATTTTAATGGTGGGTATTGAGTCCACACACAACACCATCCTGACCAAGATAATGCCTCATGCGATTCAATCCAAAATTTCACATCAATTAACCCATCTTCCTTTAAGAGTCTCAGTGAACTGAGATTTACTTCTGAAATTTTAATTTATTAAAAAGGCATTCTCTTCTGGCTGAGAACACAGATACTGGTTTCAGTTGACTTGTGTGAGCTACTGTTCATTGGTAGCAGTGTGGTTGCTGGGGAAATGTTTATTTAGTGCGTGACTTTCTGTAGCATTTGGTTGAAGGCAGCACAGCTGTTTAGAATTTAACAGTGAATGCACTGTTATGCCCATATATATTTATATAGAGAGAGAGCAGTTCTGTAAAAAATCATATTTTGTGGGTTAAACAATGCAGCCCTTGATATAGATGTATTCGGAACTTGTGAGGAAAAGCTCTCTTTTAAGTTCTGTTGGCCTGCCAGTGTAGGTGAACAAAAGGGAGCTTGTCTGTTTCTTGAAAAATCCTGCATGTTTCAATTAAATAGGAACTAACTCTGGTTAAAGAGTGAACTTGATAGTTTATATATAAGCATACGTTCTCTATTAGACTGTGAAGAAATCCTGGTTTCACCATTTCACAATTGAAAAAAAGACTTAAACTTGAGATGGTATGACATTTTTTTTGAAAGTAGAAGTTCACTTTCAATGATTCATAAAGCTGTATTCACAATTCAGGAGGGTCTGATAGTAAATGAAATGAAATGTGATCATTTAGTTTCTTTTCAACAGGTATCGATTGACCAAAATCGCTGTGGATAATGCTGCAGGTCCCTACCAAAATTACACTGTGGTGTTCCTCGGGTCAGAGAAAGGAATCATCTTGAAGTTTCTGGCCAAAGCAAACATGGGCTCCATAAATGACAGCATCTTTCTGGAGGAGATTAATATCTACAATACAGAAAAGTAGGTCCATCGTAAGTTCAGAGATAATGGGAACTGCAGATGCTGGAGAATTCCAAGATAATAAAATGTGAGGCTGGATGAACACAGCAGGCCAAGCAGCATCTCAGGAGCACAAAAGCTGACGTTTCGGGCCTAGACCCTTCATCAGAGAGGGGGTTGGGGAGAGGGAACTGGAATAAATAGGGAGAGAGGGGGAGGCGGACTGAAGATGGAGAGTAAAGAAGATAGGTGGAGAAAGTATAGGTGGGGAGGTAGGGAGGGGATAGGTCAGTCCAGGGAAGACGGACAGGTCAAGGAGGTGGGATGAGGTTAGTAGGTAGATGGGGGTGCGGCTTGGGGTGGGAGGAAGGGATGGGTGAGAGGAAGAACCGGTTAGGGAGGCAGAGACAGGTTGGACTGGTTTTGGGATGCAGTGGGTAGGGGGGAAGAGCTGGGCTGGTTGTGTGGTGCAGTGGGAGGAGGGGACGAACTGGGCTGGTTTAGGGATGCAGTAGGGGAAGGGGAGATTTTGAAATTGGTGAAGTCCACATTGATACCATATGGCTGCAGGGTTCCCAGGCGGAATATGAGTTGCTGTTCCTGCAACCTTCGGGTGGCATCATTGTGGCAGTGCAGGAGGCCCATGATGGACATGTCATCTAGAGAATGGGAGGGGGTGTGGAAATGGTTCGCGAATGGGAGGTGCAGGTGTTTGTTGCGAACTGAGCGGAGGTGTTCTGCGAGGCGGTCCCCAAGCCTCCGCTTGGTTTCCCCAATGTAGAGGAAGCCACACCGGGTACAGTGGATGCAGTATACCACATTGGCAGATGTGCACCCGGCACCTTCCCCTACAACCGCAGGAAATGCTACACTTGTCCCCACACCTCCTCCCTCACCCCTATCCCGAGCCCCAAGATGACATTCCACATCAAGCAGAGGTTCACCTGCACGTCTGCCAATGTGGTATACTGCATCCACTGCACCCGGTGCGGCTTCCTTTACATTGGGGAAACCAAGCGGAGGCTTGGGGACCGCTTTGCAGAACACCTCCGTTCAGTTCGCAACAAACAACTGCACCTCCCAGTCGCGAACCATTTCCACACCCCCTCCCATTCTCTAGATGACATGTCCATCATGGGCCTCCTGCACTGCCACAATGATGCCACCCGAAGGTTGCAGGAACAGCAACTCATATTCCGCCTGGGAACCCTGCAGCCATATGGTATCAATGTGGACTTCACCAATTTCAAAATCTCCCCTTCCCCTACTGCATCCCTAAACCAGCCCAGTTCGTCCCCTCCCCCCACTGCACCACACAACCAGCCCAGCTCTTCCCCCCCACCCACCGCATCCCAAAACCAGTCCAACCTGTCTCTGCCTCCCTAACCGGTTCTTCCTCTCACCCATCCCTTCCTCCCACCCCAAGCCGCACCCCCATCTACCTACTAACCTCATCCCACCTCCTTGACCTGTCCGTCTTCCCTGGACTGACCTATCCCCTCCCTACCTCCCCACCTATACTCTCTCCACCTATCTTCTTTACTCTCCATCTTCGGTCCGCCTCCCCCTCTCTCCCTATTTATTCCAGTTCCCTCTCCCATCCCCCTCTCTGATGAAGGGTCTAGGCCCGAAACGTCAGCTTTTGTGCTCCTGAGATGCTGCTTGGCCTGCTGTGTTCATCCAGCCTCACATTTTACCATCATAAGTTCACACTTGATTGATTTGAAGCAGAAAGATTTTAAAGCCTTGCACTTGAATAAGATCTGCAAGTAAATTCAGGGTCACATTCTTTGTACGGCACTCGTGTCGCACAATATTTTAATGGGAGTGTTACTGAGGGTCTTGTAAATAAATAAAAATCAGGGATTTATTTTGTTACAAGCATTCTCAAATCAATTTGAACAAGCAGTTATGCTTAGATAACCAGAAGCTCCGAAGCTTTTACTGATTTTTATCCTTTTCTTGAGGTCTTTCTCTCTCTCTTTCTTTTGTCTTCTCCTTTTCTCCTCTGTCCACTCACTCTCTCTGTCCCTCTCTCTCTCTCTTTCTCTCTCTGTCAAAATACCATGCTACCAGCAAATGTAGAGACAATGATCCGAAACATTGCCTGAACTTCCTATTCCTTTCCATTGGACTCGGACTGATTCTTGGCAGTATCATTGAGGAGATCTCCCACTGAGCTGGGGATGAGGAATGGGAGGTAAGGTAGTTAAGGCCTTCCTCCCAGTAGGGCCACACAGACCTGATGGTCATCCTTACACCCACTTTTTGAACGGGTACCCTGAGTTCGTTTCAAGGCTTTCATCTTTTCATCCAAATAGGAAAGATGACCACGTTGATAAAATAGCCTTAGTCACATTAGACAAAGGCAACTTTTACAGTGGAAACGGGAAATCAAACATTTCATATACCTTACCTGTTAAATCAAACTGAAATATCTTACAGTTTTATTAATAACTCCTGTAATGGCATTGCAGTTGAATACAATGCTTACTGTGACAGTAGCCATTCATATTATTAAGCTACCAAATTCACTATCTGATATGTGACAAAATAACTAATTCCAGTTGAGACGATGGATTATTGTTAATTTCACTCCTTGGACGTGGCAAATGCACATAGCCAAGACTCCTGCTCCTTGGGGAATGTGTAATAGTATAGGTATTGGCTGAACGGTTATAATCCAACAGGTTTACTTGAAATCGCAAGCTTTCGGAGTGCTGCTTCTTTGTCAGCTGAAGTGGTGTGTGACTTTTGACCTTGTTCACCCTTTGAAGATTGATTAGGCTGTGACACTCAATGACCAGGAATGTAAATGAATGAATACCCTCTGTGAGTAGAGAACTAGAGTGTTATATTTTTCCCAGATGTTTAAAATTATCACACTCTTGCACTCAATGAAGTTCCTGCAGTTCTGTATGTGGCTGATGGATTGATGCATTGTTACATAGCACATGACAGCAATCCAACAGTCAATATTATACCCAGAATATTTATTCACATTAACAATTAGTTGCTAGTTCCTTAAGAATGTTGTTGCAATGTAACAAGAAGTGCTGCTGGCACCCAGGAAAGTATAACCATGCACAGCTAAGTGCAGATGGGATGTGGTAATGATGCAAATTGTGGTAAACCATGTTTTAAAGTCTGTAATCCTTCTACCAATAAATGTAACAGTTTGTGCCAAGTAGTGCATGAATGCTTGTAACACTTTGTCGTTATTCTAGCAGTGCTACTTCAAAGGTACTTGGTGGAAAAATTGGACAGTGAGTGACAAATTAAATCACAATTGCTGTAGGGTGCAATTCTCCTTGTGTAAACGTTGTGCTTTGTGTTAGGTGCAGTGTTGATGGGGTGGAAGACAGACGAATTGTGGGGATGGAACTTGACAAGCCCAGCAACTCTCTCTTTGTGGCATTCTCCACTTGTGTCGTGAGGGTCCCTTTTGCTCGATGTGAACGTCACAGCAAATGCAAAAAGTGAGTTGCGGATTTTCCATTGTTGTGTTTGTTTTGAAAAATTTGTGCGCAGTTAAAATTTGAAGCACTGCAAAGGCAAGGCAAAATTGTCAAGGTGAAGTTATTTAAGGAAGGAAAGGTAGTATTTCTGTTTTGCAATTTGTATAAATGGTGACCACGATATACACTGGAAGTTTTGTTTTCTTCCTTCTGTAGGGCATGTGTTGCTTCTCGAGACCCCTACTGTGGGTGGCTGAAGGAGGGCTTATGTGCACAGCTATCACCTGCAACTAAGTAAGTGATCCTTTTTTTAAATCAAAAGAAATGGTGAATGGATGAATTGACTGGAGAAATAAAGCAAATAAAAGTTAGAGTGGCCACTTGAGCACAAGGCCAAGCCTCTTAGCAATTGTTCACTGTCACCAGAGTTCTCCTGGGGAGCTCAGTATCCTTTGGGGATAGTGGGTAGCCTTGAAGATCAAACTCGGAATGATGAGGCTGCAATTTACATTTTGTTCTTCATGGTACAGTGCAAAAAGTACTTTTTATTATGTGGGGTGTCTGCCCTCTCAGTGTTTCTTCTTCTCTTGGGTTTCTTTAAACCGTCTCAAGGTATTCCTGCTGTTGAAAAGGTTGCTATGAGGTGGTCTGGTGGCAATTTGCATTCTCATTTTTACACCCATGAGTGGGCAAGTAGTGTTTTTTCCATTATATATGCAAACATAGAAGGGCTTTGGCAAACTGGAAGCCCACAGACACGCATCCACATCTGATCACCAAACTTTACACAATTAAAAATTAAGGAAAAATTTCTGTATTTATGTAATTGGTCTAAATGACAACAGTATCTTCTAACTGTGAATAAGAGGAGCAACCAAGCATTCCTTATCCAACTATTCAATGCCATTGCAAAGTTATCAATCTTTTGATTATAAATGAATTGTGTTTCTTAACCCATATCAGAGATAGATAAGAACAACAAATATATTTAGGAATGTGGCTGTGTCCAGTTTTGAGAATTCAGTTGGGTGTAGAGGCCATCTCCTCATACTTGAATGCTGAGGCCTGATTTGGGCTTTGAGATTAATCTATATTAAGCTGATCAATTGCAAACTGTAAAGATCAAGTTATATATATAAAGAGCCTAATGTCTTTTTCACATGGACACTGCTTAGGATTTCAGTAGTGTGGGCAGTATACTTCTGTTTATCATGAATATGCATATTCTGACTAGTTGCTACTGACATGGAAACTACTTGGCATCCTAAAATTGAGTGCTGTGAGACCAAAGTTTTCGTCAAGTGGATCAAAATCCAATATATCATGGGGATTTTTCTGCTTTTCTCATGTTAGCCAAATTGATCAATTTTTCCAGGTACATCACAAATCAATGGCTTAATTCTAGCCTTGACTTTAAGCCAATACTTTGGGTCATCTTCACTGAAAACCTCTCCTGTCTATGTTCCAATTTTTTCTGAGTGTTATGGCAAGGAATAGAATTTTTCTGTAGAATTTGGAGACAGACCACTATTCAACAAACTGCAGAAAAATGACTGAGGGTACTCCTGCCAGGGTGATGATGTGTGTTTTATTTAAGAATGTTATGAACCAAGGAATTGTTTTTTAAAAAATCAATAATACAGAGTTTCTGCAATGTATCACCTTGCTAACCCTACATTAGAGCTTGAAATTAGGGTGAGGGTAAGGTTTAATCACAGGTAAGGACCCTGGCTGAAAGCTCCTGGACTACATGATGCCCTCTCTAGGTTAAAGTTTGGGAGCAGAATTTTGCTGTTAACTTTTGCTGGTTAGGTGATCTTAACTGAGGCTAAGGTCAGAGGTTATCCCGAGAATTTGTTTTGCCGGTGTTCCACCGTAGGACAATATCAACCAAACCATCAATTGAACTCGATGTTACAAAGTTTAATGTGCTGCTATCATTTTTATCATTTACAACAGTAACATGTGTCTCTCTTTTATGTAGGTCATCATTTGATCAAGACATTGAGCGTGGCAACACAGATGGTCTGGGAGATTGCCAGAGTAAGTTTATCTGTATGGTGTCACTGCAGAAATATAATTTCAAGAGAATAGTATTAATGGCATTGTTCATTGTAAGTGGTGTAGAAGTATCTTGATGAGCGGAATGTAATCTTTGAAGATTATTCACTCATTTTCACAAGCCTATACTTGACACTTAACACATTAGTACTTGATGCCATGTACTAACTTAAATGTTTCCTTTGTTATCCAGTGGGCAACACGGGAATGTGTATGGTTAATTCTGACTTATGAGTACCCCTCGAAGAAGTCACTCATTTTGTGCAAATTATTAGACATTTGTCTAACAGGGAAAGTATACTAGACCTTAATAGGATTATAAATACTACCCTCGATTAACCTAGACTGCTTGGGAATATCTTCCATATAAATAAATGATTAACCTTCTCATTGTAAATTGGAGAAAATTTTTTTAGCAATCTTTTCAAGGAGTTAGGTATGGAGGAGTACATGGCATAGAAAGGATTTCAATGCAGTCTGTTCTGTACATATCAGACTCCAAGATAATAAAATGTGAGGCTGGTTGAACACAGCAGGCCAAGCAGCATCTCAGGAACACAAAAGCTGACGTTTCGGGCCTGGACCCTTCATCAGATGAAGGGTCCAGGCCCGAAACGTCAGCTTTTGTGCTCCTGAGATGCTGCTTGGCCTGCTGTGTTCATCCAGCCTCACATTTTATTTTCTTGGAATTCTCCAGCATCTGCAGTTCCCATTATCTCTGATATCAGACTCCAATATTTGTCTTAAACTTTCTGGTCCATGCATAAAGGGTCAACATTTACAATTATAATATTATAAATAGATATAGATCTTAACTTTCATAAAAAAAATATATTGACTAGGCAAAATGGTTCTGGCAAAATGAAAGGAGTCAGTATGGCTTCAAGAAATATATTTGTATATAACAGGCGATGCCTTCTGTATAGTACAATAGAATTATAGAATCCCTACAGTGTGGAAGCAGGCCATTTGGCCCATTGGATCCATACTGACCCTCTGAAGAGCACACGACCCAGACCCAAAATGCTACCCTATCCCTGTAACATGCAGTTACCATGGCTAATCCACCTAGCCTGCATATCCCTGGCCACTATGGAAAATTTGGCGTGGCTAATCTGCCTAACTTGCACATTTTTGGGCTGTTGTAGGAACTACTGTGACCTTTTCCACTTGTTTGGTCTGGCTTATTACATTCCCTGTTACTTTTGGAATGCCTCACGTAACATGGTGAAGTTTATAAATTTAATTGAATATCCTAATTATTCTGTACAATTTTATTAATTTTGTAAAACAGACTTTACAAATATTAGCAAATATTATGTAATGCTGAATCAGCTTATTGTGGCAAAGTTAATTGACATGTTTCCCTTCTTATTTTGTTGCAGACTCCTTTGTAGCCCTGAATGGTAAGCATGCATGAATCTGTTGTTTGATTAATTGGTGACCATAGCGGTCAATTCATGCTGCACCCTTTCCAACTCCCCCTGTGTTTTATCAATGGCATTTACTTTCAGGATGTTTTATTACTGTTATCGTTCATTCCCCTACCTTCTTTTGAGGCTTTTTATTTCATTCACACCGTTGTTTTCTTCTTAGACTTTTCAACCACCCCACAAGGTCATGAAATGTCTCGTGATACAATACATGGTCAGTGTTTTTTTTTAAACACAATTTTATTGACTTTATTCTGGAATGCATTTACTTTAACCTTGACGTAATCTATCCACTAATATAAATCATTTAGCTGTTTGTTATTTGTTTCTTTGTCTTTTGTATTCAAGATTTTCAGTTAACTGTTTTGTAGACACTAGCTTGATATTAAACCCAAGGTTTTACTGATTAGACCAATTATCATGCCCAATGATAAGAGATTGCCCTTCATTGACAATAAATAGGACTATTTAGTCTAACACGCAGCATGCATTCATGGTCATGCTGATTATAAGGTATCCTCCAATCCACAATATTGGACCCTTCCTTGTTTGTGACTCCATTTTTAAGTTTCTGAAATGATTGTATCATCAAGCATGGATTTCTCTGATGAAAAACATACTGTAGAATCCTGGAAAATGCTTTTTGATTGTTCCAGACATTAATGAAACAACTGAAGTGGAGCCATACGTTTTGCCTGTCCATGCTGTTCAGATTGAAATATACTAAGACTAAATTTCATTACCTCTCCTCTATCCAGTTGTTCTCTTCCATGTCTCCCCCTGCCTTGTCCTGTCCTGAAAGCACAAATTTTTGCTCAGGGGTGAGTCTAGGCAATTCACAGGCTCTTCAGTTATGGAGAATGTCAAAGACAGTTCGTTGCTGTCCTCCCCTGACATTCACAGACGTGGTATTCTTTAGAAGAGGCTGCTGAATAATTATCAGGGACAGGAATCCTACCTTTTCATCCATCTACTGTCCTCCCCAACACACTGGCACCAAGGCAAATTGCAGCACCAGAATTAATGACCATTAACTGAGCAAAGGACAGTGAGATCCATAGATGGTAGGGCTCAATAGCACATCATGTGGTGAATTTGTCTGCCTGAGCTGATAAATTTCAATCAATCATGCATTTCTTGACTGTTCTATTATTTTTGGAGCATCCTTTTAAATTCTAGACAGATTTCTGCATAGGTAAAATCATCACTTTGTACAAGTGCTTCTTTCAGATTCGTTTACATTTTACAATTGGAGCAGATGAAAAAGAGTCAAATATGGACAAATTCTCATAATGTTAGAGGATTCAGCTCCAATCTCAAAATATTGATTGAGTGTTAAAGGCAGATTAACTGTGATAATTAACCATCTTTTCCTTGACTTCTCATAGTAATTTTATGCTATGACAAAGGAGAATTTATGCATGCCTAATAGTTTAATAAGCACGATCCCATTGCTGAAAATTACAGCAGAAAACATTTCACACAATTGACTGTTACGTGCCATTTTCCAAGATATTTGTTTCCCCAGAATAATTCTTATCTTAAAATGAAGTATTAACAATGGAAGCTGTTCCACTCACCCCAATTCTTTCTATAAATGCACCCTTGGGTTACACTAATAAGATTGGCTACTAAAGCAATACACCCTGTCACGATTGATGGTGAGTAATGAAGTCCTCCTGTCATAGTGATCTTTCAGCCCATAGCGTCAAGCAAAATAAATCCCTTTTAATGATTAAATCTTGCAGACTGAAGGACAAATGTGTGACAGAATCATAGTTAACAATCCTTAATGTAAGCAGTCCTCCGTCTTTGGAGAGAACTTTAATTGCTGTTATAGTTATGCCGAGTTTCTGTCACACAGATGCAGTGTGCTGCAGGCTGGATAGGAGTTGTCAATGTTGGTAATTCTCAGCGTGGTTTAAATATGAAAGGGCAAACGTAGATTTACTTCACTCATTGTAAAATGAAAAGACAATTGAGTTGTGTTGGAACAGATGTTCCATTTGCTGACTTAACAAAAATTCAGATTCTTAGTCTGATTAGAATAGAATGACCTTGACTGTGTTTATAATAATGACAGGCCACTTCAGTTCTGCCTTTTCCACTACCACCCCTCCTACAGCAATTAAGGAGGGTTATGATGCCCATGGGCGGATGCTGGATCAGAAGAATGTTGTTGTCTCCTCAGAAAGCATAGACCCGTACGTGGCCAATCCTCCACACAATCACCATGATACCAACGGTAAGGCCTTGAAAACACTTCTATCCTGTGGTGGGGGTAAACGCAGTGTAACTGCTTCCAGCAAAATACAACTAATTGACATCTTTTCAAAAGACAAAATACGGATTTAATTGGTTCTTGGTGTCACTCCCAAATATTTCTAACCAGGCAGTTCACCCATACAAGTTTCTTTTTCTTGGATGTAGAACACCCTGTTCTTGAACTTGCATGAGCGAAGTTTCAACACCTCTATTATTTAATCGATTGTAAAAAATGAAATGGAAGTTTATTAAGCTTCTTTTAAAATGTTTTTAAAAATAGATTACTCTCTACCGCCTGCTGCAAAACTTAACATTTTCCAGCTAAGCCCAGTATTTGCTTTTAGGCAATCGAAGATGCACAAGTTGTTGTGACATGATTTTTACGTCTAATTTTTTTCCTCATCTTTGCTCCCCATCCTTTCTTAACTGTGGCTGAGCTGAGAGAGAGAAACGTTAATGTTTATACCTCAATCGTTCTCAAATTTGGCACTGGAGCACTCAATGTTGAATCTGGATGATCAAAGTAGGGAAAAGTGCTGAAATCATCAATGATATGCTCAACACTTTTATAATTGTCCTTCTTTAAATTAAAAGTAATTTTTTTTTAATCCAAGTTGATTGATTTATTACCGTAGTCTGTGATGTACATTAAAGCTGAGTGTGTATCTGTAGTAAGTTTGTGGTTTCATCAAAATGTTCAAATTCAGCATAAACAGAATGGTGATAAAAGCGAGTTGTTATATATCTTAAAAATATAATGAAATAAAAACATGATCTTCAAGTTTATAATGAGATCTCAACCAGCCATATTGAAAACTAACCTCAGGGTAGACAACACAAAGCAAAGTTTAGTTTTGATTTACGGCAGCTGTTAGTCATTTTAACACTCAATATTAGAGTAATAAAGTTTAAAAACTACAAACAATAACTTGTACAAATAGAGTTACTCTGGTACCTGCTTGAGTCTGTTTTAGTGAGTTGGCAAAAGAAGTGCCTTTAGAAAACTAAAATAATATACAAGAAGGCTGAGTAGAATTGGAAGTAACAATTGACCAAGTTAATAAAAGAATAAAAAGTAACTCTGTACTCAAACCTGAAATTAGATGTTTGATTCCCAATCTTTCCTTTAGCACCTGATCTTAATTGAGAAAGTTTGGTGCGGCTGAATCAACCTCAACATCACAGGCTAAATAGGGTGAAAATCTTTCATCAGAACCCTGTGTGGGAGCTATAGGCAAGGATGATACTTGGTGCCTTAACTTGCACGTAAAAAAATAGCACTTGGGCTGTGCCTCAACAAGATCACCATCAGTCAGTGTGGAAGCAAAGGATGCTATTTTGTTTATAAATTAAGAAAATTTTCTCCCACCGGTAGGATTTATTAATACAAGATCCTAATCCAAGTTGAGTTCCTTTCAAAGTTTTCAGTTCACTCAACTTTAATTCTCTTCATGTACTGTAATGATTAGTATTGAGAATGGCAGTGACCCTAGAGCCTTATTAGCACCTAAGAAGGTCAAATTAATGTTTGGTGCTCTGTGGGGCATCATTATAATTCATACCGGCAGTGCTGGAAGCAGTTTACCTCTAATGAACAACAATGGTAGCAGAGGTGACTGCATGGATCTGACATTCTGGTGTGTGGGTGTGCTTTTAATATACTAAATGATCTGAAAAGCTTGGTATTGACTGCATTTAATGGTTGTTATGATTTTTATTGGAAAATGGATTGGTTTATTTGTTTATTTCTTCATTTTTTTTGTTGTTATTGTGGTGTGGTTCTTTTCTGTTGGCACTTGAGAATTCTGTTCAATTTATTTTGCAGAATGCCACATGGGGTTCTTCAATGTCAGAACTTCATGTTTCTTAGTTTGCTGAGTTGCTTACTGTTACTGTTTTGTTCACAAAATTTGCACTTGCTGTCACGCTTAAGTATTGCTGTATCTAATCACCTGCTTTCTGTGTTACACCCTGGCTTCTTAGATGTTGCACCTACATGATCAGCCTCCTTTGAATTGTGTTTTTTTTAATTGAATTCCCCTTGTTGCAATATTAATGGAATAACCTGGCAATTCATGTGGGTGAGGCATGATATGTGTGCAGCAGCTTCTGATATTTAATATACTCTGGAATATTTTCAAAGCAGTTTCAAAAAGAACAATCCCTTTCTTTTCAAACACAGCAATTTCGCTGGCTGTTTTTCATTTCTGGTTTATAAAATAAAATGTTTCAGAGTATGCTTCTCTCTGCCTTATTTTTGTGTGCTAAGCTAACGGTATGACTAGCCGTTGCATAAAATGAATTTAACCCTCCAGTCAAACCTTCCCTTCTGCTGCCATTGTATTGAAGACTTCCCTCCCACTGAACATTTCATCTCCTTGTATGAAATGTTCCAAGGCCTTACAATCTGTAGTTTGATTCATTACTAACAACAGAAGCAGTGGGGAAAACAATCACTCAACAGTACTGTAGAATGAAAAACTCTCCTTGTTTTTCCCTTTAGGAATTGACCCTTCCTTCTTTCTCCTTGTGGTTTATGCCTGCATGTCCTTGTGACCCTTGATTAGTAGCTTATGATATCTTTCAATTGCCTGGGTCAAGGATAGCCCCTCAATTCTGTTCCCACTTATCTCAGCTGCCAGATGTCTGGAACTGCTGCAGTCGCTGTCTAGGTGATACGAATATTATAGTTTGTGGAGACAATGTTTAGAATTGCTAGTTTACCAGATTAACTCAGAATTTCTTTTACACTTGCAACTTTTATCTATGTGTCCCTCCATTATCATTAAAGGATTGAACATTTACATTTCCAGATAAAGTTTGCAATTGCAAAGTTGTGCATTATTTTCATCATATTTCAGCTTGAGTTCTGTCCTATCTGCGTTTTGAATTGTATTGCTAAGCCATCTGTACTTTATTATTCAGACAGACAAAAGAAACTATTTCTTGCCACAGACATTGCTTCATCTTGTGTTCAATATTACTATCTCTCGTGATCTTGGAGGTTGGTGAGAGTCTGGACAAAGTTTAAAACCTCTCCTGTCTTCATATTGAGAGCTGTGTTTTTGGGAACAAAAATCTTATGTTCACTTTATAGTCAGCGCTGTTAGCTGGACAGTTTTTGGAGGACAAAATTTGTTCATCTTTTGGTATATTCAGTAGAGTCAAATAATATGCCTTTCTGACCATTTTGGGCTTTTTAATCTCACAAGGATCAAATATAATAAATTTTCGTTCACTAGATGTGCGTGTTGTTTAAGGCACATGCTTAATCATTGTGTGCATATCCTTGGGTGACATATTAATCACAGTTGTCAACATGTATTAATATGAAGAAGTTTAACAAAAGTACATTATTGTTTTACAGTCTCAGGTCATTCATTACAATTATTGCAGGTTGTCACCAGAGCACTGCTTTCTGAGTCAATGTGTTTATGATCAGTGACTCCACTGTCATTTGCTAGGAAATACCAGAGTGTGCACTTTGCCTACCTGCTTTTGTTTTTTTTTATTGAATATGAAGTTAATGGAGGTTATGAGGATGGATATAGGATGGCACCAACCCTATATTAGCTACATGGTTGGGGCTGGCATGTCTGTCTGCCTCTTCAGGAAGTAATTTATTCCTCTAAGTGCCTTTTCTTGTACTATGTTGTTTTAAAAATTGTGACTTCATGCCTGACAAATAATCTGTGCTCAGTGGCTGACACTAAGATGGAGTGGGGCCACATGGCTTCAGATCTTTTTGACCTTCCTCAGTAAAATCAACATTAGCCTGTTCATCATTCTGTAACTTGGTGTTTAATGGATTGCAGATTTTATTGAATAAAACTATCAGTGATTTAGGTGTTTGCTTCAAAAAAAATCTGTAAAATGTGAAAGGCACGTTTTAGCTGCTGGGTAGGAGAAAGAAACATTTGACTGCCGGCAAGGAGAAAGTTGAACTTTGGTTGCACGTGTTAGGCAAAAGGTCAGGATTGGATAGCCAAGCTTCTCTTCACACACCTTCCCCTCGCGACACCAGCGAACAACTCTCCAATTCCTCCCCCCGCCTCCTCCACAAACATTCTCACCCCACAGCCAACTTTCACTTTGGGTTTAGAAAGCACTGTTCTAATGGCAGAGCTTGTCGGTTTGAAAGATACTAGAACATAGAACAGTACAGTACAGGTCCTTCATCCCATGATGCTGTGCTGGCCTATTATCCTACTAAGATCAATCTACCCTGCGTTCCCTACATTTTACTATCCTCCATATGTCTATCCAAGAGTCGTTTAAAAGTTTCGAAAGCATCTGACTCCACTACCACTGCTGACAGCACATTCCACACGCCTACCACTCTCTGTGTGAAGAACCTACCTCTGACATCTCTCCTATACCTTCCTCCAATCACCCTAAAATTATGCCCCTCATAATAGCCGTTTCCGCCCTGGGAAATAGTCTCTGACTGTCCACTGTATCTATGCCTCTCATCATCTTGTAAACCTCTTATTAAGTCATCTCTCATCCTTCTTTGCTCCAGTGAAAATATGTTCTATTCTTGGAGCATTGGTAAGTTGCTAGAATGCATCTTCAGATAGTGCCACCGTGTGTAAACAGATTTGGGTGTGAATATTGAAGGTAGTGGATGGGTTGCTGATTAAATGAGCTGCTTTACCCTGTACAGCATTGAGCTTCTTTTGTGTTGTTGGAGCCACACCCATCCAAGCAGTTGGAAAGTTTTCCGTCACATTCCTGACATGCACTTTGTAGTTAGTGAACGGGCTTTGGGAAGTCAGGGGGTGAGTTACTGAAAAGTTTGTAACCTCAACTTCCTTTTTAACCCCAGTAATTTATGGTGGGTGTCCTGTTGGTTTCTGGGCAAAGGTGTTTTGGTGTCTGGGGAGTTCAGTGGGGATACTGTTGAACAACAAATGGGTGGAATCTCTCTCTCTGAAGGTACTTTTTGCCTGGCGCTCATATGGCATGAATATTAACACGCTGTTTCTGCACAAGCTTGCATGTTGTCCAGCTTAGGTTGCATGCAGCCGAAGTCTGTTTCTGTTTCTGAGGAGTTGGAAACGGTACCACACTCTGCAATAATCAGTCATTGTTCCCATTTCTGACTTTGTTTGGAAGGAAAGATCATTGAGGCAGCTGAAGGTAATTTGGCCCAGGCCAATATCCTGGGGAACCCCAGCAATTAATGCACTGGGAATGAGGTGTTTACTAGCAAACAGACAAAATAACAGCAGAAGGAGACGATATTTCAAGCCTGCAGCACCATTCAGTTAGAGCAAGGCTGATTAGTTTGTTTTAAATTCCACATTTACAGCAGTCTACGGTAACCTGTGAATTTTTTTCCCCTCCCAAAGAAGAATCTACCTAATAAGGACATAAAATATTCTTTAGACAGAGAGTTCCACAGTCACAAATCTCTTAGAAAATATTTCTCATCATTTCTGTCCTAAAAGGCTGACCCCGTAACTTCATAATAGTGCCCTCCAGTTTATTGACCTCCAGCAAGCACAGGCAGATTTCGTTATGCTGGGCATGATTCCAACCAATGGAAATCATCTGCTTTCCATTGACTTCAGCTATTATAGAAATCCACAGGCCAAACCCTGGTCAAATACTGAAAGAAAATGGAATGTCACGGAATCCTGAGCAGTCTGGTAGCATGTGTGGAGACAGAAAAAGAGTTAATGATTTCAGGTGACCTTTCATTAGAGGACTGTCACCCTCCCCTCATTCTCAATGATGGCTAAGCAAGTCCTGGCAGAAAAACTTGCAACCATCTCCAGCCAGAACTGGGGAGCACTGCATATTAAAACTGAAACTTCCACTATTCTGATGACACAAGTAGTTGAGATGACAAACCAGGAAGGCCCAGGGCTTAAACTCCATCTTATAAGTAGGGCAGCACGATGTCTCATTGGTAGCACTGCTGCCTCACAGCGCCAGTTTCACCCTCGGGCGACTGTCTGTGTGGAACTTGCACATTCTCCTCGTGTCTGCGTGGGTTTTCACCAGGTGCTCCGGTTTCCTCCCACAGTCCAAAGATAGGTAAGTTAAATGGATTGGCCATGCTAAATTGCCCAAAGGGTCCAAGAATGTGCAGGCTAGGTAGGTAGCAATGGAAAATGCAGGATAACTGGGATAGGGTGGGGGCCTAGCTGGAATGCTGTTTGGAAGGTCAGTGTGGGCTTAATGGGCCAAATGGCCTGCTTCCACACTGTAGAGTTCTGTGTAAGTATAGCCAATGCACCATTAAAAGCAAGCTCTGTAATGCCTCCAAATGTATATTTAGTAAAAACGTTTCGTTAGAACTAAGACTTCATTTCTCAATTGAGTTGAGTCTTGAGTTGGGAGGTCACCTCGCTGCCACAGGCTGTGTGATGTTTGTTTTGTAGTAACATTTCCTTTCTTAAATTAAAGATGTTTTTCAATGTAATTGAGATCCAGATTATTGTTTCACTGGATGGGAAGCGGTGTGGGTTGGCAGTGGGGGAGGTTTGGTAGAATGAGCTGGGAGTCTGGAGGGTCCAGAATAAGTGTTACTGAACAATCAGGACACAGAGTGGGTCATTTTGAATTGAGATGAGGAGAAATGTCTTCACTCAGAAGGCAGTAAATCTGGAATTCTGGACCACAGAAAGCTTGGAGGCTGATTCACTGAATATATTTAAGAAGAAAGAAGTAGATTTCTAGCAGCTAAAGATGTTTAGGGTTATGGGAATTGAGTGGGAAAATGACACTGAGATAAACAACCAGTCTACAATCATGGTTGAATGACAGAGTGGGCTTGATCAGCCAAAAGGCCTTGTCCCTGCTATTTCTGTTTCTATTTATATGCATAGAATAATTTATGAAAGTTGCTTTACAGTATTAAAACAAATTAGTTTGCAGGAAACAAATGGACGTTGGAAACCTCTTTCCCGTTTTGAAAATTTGGAGCAGTTATTTATGGCATAACGTATACACAGTCAATTTTCATATCATGGCGATTCCCTTTTTGTCAGTCAACAGTCATTAGCAAACAAACTTGCAAATAAAGCCCTAAAGATATCTAGTTTCCCAAGATTCAGTTATGGTGCTGCTTCACTTAAAAGCATTGTTTTAACTTTGTTTGTGACTCCTTTATTCATCGGCAAGGTTCAACAGTTTTGATAAATCATTTGACCAGATAATTTGTACAAATCATCCATTCAAGAATCTGTGAACTGACATTGCATTTTGTTGACGGAAGTTGAGAACTGTATTGATTTTGATTTTAGACTCATTTTGAATTTACAATGACAGTGAAGTGCCTGCTGATATCGTTTTACCTGCTGCAAGCGACAACTCCTGGTTCTGCTCTGTGATCTCTATCATTTTGGTCCTTCTTTGCATGCATGCATGCCAATTCCAGTTAATCTTAATATCACAGAAATGCATGTCCTCTTATATGCAAGATTTCAAACTCAATATGAAATCCCTGTGCCCTGAGTGCATCCATAACTAGAAGTGCCGAGACTCTTCACATACAAAACAACACATTATACAAAAAGCTATCCTCCCCCCAGCATTAACCATAGCAGACCAAAAGAACAAAGTCAGGAATGCTTTTCCTCTGCCATCTCCTCTCCTCTCTTTCCTTAATGCCGGCGTTTTCTTATTCTTCCATATCACCATCCCTCACTGAGACCTTACAAACAAAGAACAAAGAAAATTACTGCACAGGAACAGGCCCTTTGGGCCTCCAAGCCTGCGCTGATCCAGATCCTCTGTCTAAATCTGTCACCTATTTTCCAATGCTCTGTATCCCTCCGCTCCCTGCCCATTCAAGTATCTATCTAGATAGATCTTAAATGACGCTATCGTGCCCGCCACTACCACCGCTGGCAACACGTTCCAGGTACCCACCACCCTCTGCGTAAAGAACTTCCCATGCATGTCTCCCTTAAACTTTTCCCCTCTCACCTTGAAATCATGACCCCTAGTAATTGAGTCCCCCAATCTGGGAAAAAGCTTCTTGCCATCCACCCTGTCTATACCTGTCATGTCAATCAGGTCCCTCCTCAACTTCCATCTTTCCAATGTAAATAATTCTAATCTACTCAACCTGTCTTCATAGCTAGCACCCTCCATTCCAGGCAACATCCTGGTGAAGCTCCTCTGCACCCTCTCCAAATTATCCACAACCTGTTTGTAAAATGGCGACCAGAACTGTACGTAAAATGGGTAAGATTTGTCCTTCACAATCCCTAGAGAAGTGATTGATGCAAGATGCCCACTCTGCTCCCAACTTGGCAATAATTTGCCCTAGTTCTTCAGCCCCAAGAGTATTGAAAGACTGGAGCCATACAGTTTGTTATGTCCCATGTTAAGTGTGCCAAACAAATTTCAGCTTCCAATGAAACCCAACCACAAATGTAATCAACTTTTGTTTTTAATTCAAGTAGGTGATTTGTGGGCTGGATTTAGCTGATAGACTACCTGTTGGGCTCGGTTAAATAGAACATAGAACAGCACAGCACAGAACAGGCCCTTCAGCCCACGATGTTGTGCCGACCATTGATCCTCATGTATGCACCCTCAAATTTCTGTGACCATATGCATGTCCAGCAGTCTCTTAATTGTCCCCAATGACGTTGCTTCCACAACTGCTGCTGGCAATGCATTCCATGCTCTCACAACTCTCTGTGTAAAGAACCCGCCTCTGACATCCCCTCTATACTTTCCTCCAACCAGCTTAAAACTATGACCCCTTGTGCTAGCCATTTCTGCCCTGGGAAATAGTCTCTGGCTATCAACTCTATCTATGCCTCTCGTTATCTTGTATACCTCAATTAGATCCCCTCTCCTCCTCCTTTCCTCCAATGAAAAAAGTCCGAGCTCAGTCAACCTCTGTTCATAAGATAAGCCCTCCAGTCCAGGCAGCATCCTGGTAAACCTCCTCTGAACCCTCTCCAAAGCATCCACAACTTTCCTATAATAGGGCGACCAGAACTGGACGCAGTATTCTAAGTGCGGTCTAACCAAAGTTTTATAGAGCTGCAACAAGATCTCACGACTCTTAAACTCAATTCCCCTGTTAATGAAAGCCAAAACACCATATGCTTTCTTAACAACCCTGTCCACTTGGGTGGCCATTTTAAGGGATCTATGTATCTGCACACCAAGATCCCTCTGTTCCTCCACACTGCCAAGAATCCTATCCTTAATCCTGTACTCAGCTTTCAAATTCGACCTTCCAAAATGCATCACCTCGCATTTATCCAGGTTGAACTCCATCTGCCACCTCTCAGCCCATCTCTGCATCCTGTCAATGTCCCGCTGCAGCCTACAACAGCCCTCTATACCGTCAATGACACCTCCAACCTTTGTGTCGTCTGCAAACTTGCTGACCCATCCTTCAATCCCCTCATCCAAGTCATTAATAAAAATTACAAACAGTAGAGGCCCAAGGACAGACCCCTGTGGAACACCACTCACCACTGACTTCCAGGCAGAATATTTTCCTTCTACTACCACTCGCTGTCTTCTGTTGGCCACCCAATTCTGTATCCGACAGCTAAGTTCCCCTGTATCCCATTCCTCCTGACCTTCTGAATGAGCCTACCATGGGGAACCTTATCAAATGCCTTGCTGAAGTCCATATACACCACATCCACAGCTCGACCCTCATCAACTTTTCTAGTCACATCCTCAAAGAACTCGATAAGGTTTGTGAGGCATGACCTGTCCCTCACAAAGCCGTGTTGACTGCATTTAATCAAGCCATGCTCTTCCAGATGGTCATAGATCCTATCCCTCAGAATCCTTTCTAACACCTTGCAGACGACAGATGTGAGACTTAAATGACTGAATTTTTCCCCCTATCAGTACATTCCTTCTTTATGGTTTACTTAACAGTCAGTATTTAATGTGGAAGTGGAGCTTAAGATGAGTAAAGATTGGAAAGGTGGTTTCCTGTCAGAGAAGAAGGTTAAGAGATGATATTTCAGAATGATGGGAGGTCCCAACAGTATAGATATGGAGACAATAAGACATAGGAGTATAAATAGGGTATTCAACTACTCGAATATCATGGCTGATCTGATGGTCTTCAACTCCACTTTTGTGACTTTTCCCAAAAACCCTTGATTCCTTTACTGATTTAAAAATCTGTTTCAGCCTTGACTATCCTTAATGTCCCAGCCTCAATTGCCCACTGCAGTAAAAAAATTCCATAGACTCACTAACCTCTGAGGTTATGTTTTCTGGTCCTAGAATCTCCCACAATGCGAAGCAACCTCTCAACATCTGTTCTGTCAGGTCCCTAAGAATTTTACATGTTTTAATAAGGTCACTCCTCATCCTTATAAACTCCAATAAGTACAGGGCTAACCTATTCAACATCTCCTCACAGGAAGATCCCTCCATACCCAGGATCAACTGAGTGAAACCTTTCTGGACTGCCTCCAATACCAGTATATCTTTCCTGAGATAAAGGGTTCAGAACGGTTCACATATTCCAACTGACTTATACCTTGTTTAGTTTTCACAAAACCTCCCAATTTGTAAATTCCATTCCCTTTAAAATAAAAGCCAAAATTCCATTTACTTTCTCAATTATCTGCTGAACTTTTATTAATCACAAAAAAACTAACATACAGGAGGACCTCCAAATCCTTGTGTTTCAGCTCTCTGCAGATTTTCCCTTGTACATAATATTCAACTCTCCCTCTTCTTACTAAAATGAATGATCTCACATTTTCTTACGTTATATTTCATCTGCCAAGATTTCTAATATCCACTTAACCTATTTGTTCCCCACTGCTGGCTGTGTCACCTACCTAACAATCTACTTCTGCCATCTGCAAACATTTTGATGGTACATTCACATCCCTCATCCAAATTATTGATATATTTTGTAAATAATTGTGACCCCATATTGATTCCTATGGGACTCCACTCGTTACATATCGCCATTCCGAAAATGCCCAAAATCCCAACACTGTTATTTTCTCTTAGCCAAACCTATATCCATGCTAATGTACCATCCCAACACCATGGGTTGTTAGCTTATGAAGTAGCTTTGTGTCAAACATTGTGTCAAAAGTTTCAGAAATACAAATATATTGCATGTACTGGCTTCCCTTTATCTATTCTGTTTGTTACCATCTCAAAGTATTCCATTAAATTTGTCACGATTGACTTCTCTTCTTGATGAAGCCATGCTGACTCTGCTTGATTTAAATTGTGTATTTCTCAATGCCCTTCTGCTCTCAGTTATGAAAGAATCAAGAACCAGTTTGTGCAGGCCTGAAGAATTTTGGGAAAAGGCACAAATGCAAAGTGAGGAATAAAAATGTTTTTATTCAGGTTCGGGTTTGAAATCCACTGCCTGGAGTTGTGGTGGTGGCAGGCTCAAATCATGCAATCAAGAGGGTGTTGGATGATATGGGAAAGGCTTTAACACTAAGGTAAAATGCACGGACCTCCCTGCCCTTCCCTAGCCTACACCTCCAGCACCGCATAATCACATATCCAATACACCTGCCCCCAAAAAACTACGCCCAACCACCCTTTGGCTCTTCCTTCTCCTTTTGTCAGCCTGCTCCCAGTCGTGGTCTACAAATCTGTTAATCTTCTTAACCATGGTCCTGCTATTATGTCCTTGTTTGTGATTATCATTCACTTTGCAAAAATATAGCAGCAGCATGTCATTAGTACCTTGCTCTGTGGATAGCCTTGGCAAATAAATACACCTGAGCAACTTCTTTGATGAAAGGTGGAAATTAAGAAATGCCAAAGAAGTTGGACAACAAATGCTTGGCTTAGTCTACTGCACTGTTTTGAGATTTTTAAAAGCTCAGGCTGAGGGAAGAAGACGGCTGTTCAGGAAGAAGTTTGCATGCGCGGTAGGAGGGGTTTGGAAAGATATGGGGCTAACAGAGGCTAATAGTGGAATGTACAGTACATGCTTAGAATTAGGGATGTAAATATATAGGGAGATGGAGCATCAGAATGTTTGGAGAAGGTCACAAAGATGGAAAGGTTTTGAAATTTTTGGAAGAGAAAGTAGTTAATGAAGTTTGTGTTTGGAATAGCATATTATCCCAAATCTGAATAAATTGAGAATTTGTGTATCCTAGAGCTTCGGAGGCTAGCAAGAAGAATGTTGGAGAAATTATGAAGCAACAATAACTTGGATAACTGCTTTTGTGAATTGGCAGCTCTCCAGAATTGGAAGCAGGCAGATGTGAGATCGGAACCTCTGGTTGCCACTGAGTTTCCTTTCTCCCCACAGATTGTCAAATTGCAGCAATGTGAATTGAGTCTCTCTGTGACAAAACTGTATGTTTTTCCCTGCCCTGAAAAGATGACTCATACTAAATAACACTCTAAAATACAACTAGTTATCCAACACCTTGCTCAAGTGATCAATCTCCAACTGTAAGCCATTACAGAATATGTCA
Source organism: Stegostoma tigrinum (assembly GCF_030684315.1). Classification (NCBI taxonomy): domain Eukaryota; kingdom Metazoa; phylum Chordata; class Chondrichthyes; order Orectolobiformes; family Stegostomatidae; genus Stegostoma; species Stegostoma tigrinum. The sequence goes on from NC_081356.1 coordinate 76,594,614, forward strand.
GCAGCCAAGCTGATTCTGTTCAGGTCTGCATACACTTCAGCAGAAAAAGGCATTCAATACTATCATTGATTTAAACCCTGACTGATGTTTCTAATGTCTCACAAGTCTAGAAACAGCAACACTATTTCCAGTGTTGAGTTGGGGTCTGCTAACTCAGCACATACTAGCTTGTTCTGTAAAACAAGTTACCTTGGCCATCCATTTACTCATTAAATCAACAGGGAATTGGTGACCAGATATTCATATGGATTCAGAATTTAATTTTTAATTTTTCTTCTGTGCACTTACCTCAATTGCATAAAAAGCTTTTCAGGATAGAGGAGACTTTGCATTGCTGGACCAGATAACTGACTTTCGTGGTCATTCAAAATGGTATGTATGTATGCCATAATAAAACTCCTGATTTTACAGTCAACAATTGTCCTGAATGGTGAAGATCATGCATTATTTTACAGGTTGCAGTGTCATGTATACATTAAAGTTAATGAAGATCTCTGTGTTTAGAAGGGGATAGAAATTATTTTTCTGTTAACTGAATTCTTCCACTATCTAATGTTTCAGGAGTAATCCGCGAAAGTTACCTCAAAGGTCACGACCAGCTTGTTCCAGTTACCCTCTTGGCTATTGCGGTTATTCTCGCCTTCGTCATGGGGGCAGTTTTCTCAGGAATAATCGTTTACTGCATATGTGACCACCGACGCAGAGACATTGACGTCGGACAAAGCAAAGAGAAGGACCTGCCTCGTTCTCGCAGGGGTTCCATGACCAGCGTCACAAAACTCGGTGGTTTGTTTGATGGTCAGACTAAGGAGCCAAAACCAGAAGCGCTGCTAACTCCTCTGATGCATAACGGTAAAATAGTGACTCCAAACGGCACAACAAAGATGCTGATCAAAGCTGACCAGCATCACTTGGACCTGACAGCTCTGCCCACTCCAGAGTCAACGCCAACTCTGCAGCAGAAACGGAAGCTCAGCCGTGGGAGCAGCCAATGGGAAAGGAACCAGAATCTAATCAATGCCTGCACAAAAGATCTGGCATCCATGGGATCACCAGTGATCCCCATGGATCTTCCTCTTCATGCTTCTCCTAACCACATCCCAAGTGTTGTGGTCCTCCCAACTACTCAACAGAGTTTTCAGCACGAATACGGAGATCAAGGAATCAGAGCAATGGAACAAATTACCATTGAAGATCAGAATGCAACTCTGGAATATCGGAGCATGAAAAGCCCATGTCACGGATTAGTGGCAAACTTAGATCAGGTGCCACCTAAAGTTCCTCAGAGGGAAGCCTCACTTGGATCCAGTAACACTGGGTTGCCCCAGAATGCTCTGGGCAAGCGACTGGATGTTCCTTCTCCTTCATATGCGATGGAATATAAGAGAAATTATCCCAGCAATTCATTGCAAAGAAATCCTCAATCATCAGCATTCAAACGAAATCACAATACTAACTCATCTAACTCCTCCCACCTTTCTAGGAACCAGAGTTTTAACAGAGGAGAGAATCCTCCTCCCGCACCACAAAGAGTAGACTCTATGTTAGTGAACGCAGGTCAGCCCCAGACACAGGCTGTAACCGTGTCCAGAAGATCTAGCATCACTGCACCATACAACTCTTTGCCAAGATCTGGGATCAAACGCACACCCTCCATAAAACCAGATGTTCCACCAAAACCCACGTTTGTTCCCCTTTCGACTCCTACCAAGCCAAATGACACATGCACATAATCACAGTGGGAGGCATAAAATTATATAGACCCTGCGTCTTGAGTCAGTGCTTTCAACTGCAACACTAGATTTGTGTTTTTTTTTAAAGGAAAGCTGTTGTTAAGCTGAGGATATTTCTTTCCCATCTCCCTGGAAAAAGAAATGGGTGGAATATTTTCTTCTGACTGCTGCAGCTACTGAACTCAGCATTTGAAGACAGGATGAGCTATTGAACTTCTGTTTGAGGGGGTTAATGATTGATGCACATGAACAGGTTGGTGGGGTGATGAGCCAAAAGCACAAGACTGTGGCAAACGTGTAATTGTCTCCTTGACTCTACAGCATATAACTCTGTAGGGAGATGAGTTTAAAAACAAAGCACTGAAGAAGGTGACTCAGACTTAACATTAGCTGAAGTTTACGGTTTGCAAATACTGTGAATTGCCTCTCAGTGTTACATCCGCTTAAGCAGCAGATATCTGCCATTTAGGCAGGGCTTTGGCCTCTGTCTCTGCTATTGTCCTTCTTGTAATGATTAATGTGACTATTAACACTAATAGCTCCTGGTATTTATTATTTAAGTGCTATTTCGAAACATGACTGATTCCTTCAAATGAATTTATGGATATCTCTTTAAAAAGAATCAGAAAGAAGTCTAAAATGTAATGTTTGTAATTATTTAAGGCAAGTCAATTAACTGGAGACATTTGATGCTTTTTTAAGAAAAGGTAACAGTCCACTAACAGTATGGAGGTGGAAAACTGAGCTCAGTGTTTCTACTCAGCTGCTGACAGGGTTATCAATGTGCTTGGGATGGGGAAGAAGAAAAGAAAAAAGAAAGGGATATTTATTTTATTGTGGAAGGTTCTTTTCATGATCCATGACAAACTGAGAGGAGGGAGTGAATCAATGAAAATATTCAGATTTGTTCCTTTTGAGGTTTAGGAGAGGAAGGGAACAAAACTCGATTAGCATAGACATAAGTGGAATCGCTATCAATTATGAAGAGGATGTATGCGGTTTAAACAGTCCTGTTAATTTTGTCAGTAATTGATATTTGAAATGCAGGCACTAGCACATCATGTGCTCGCCAACTCAATTTTGCACATGGCACAGCAAATGATAGTAAATGGATGGAGTGTGCTGAAAAACAAGCTGTTACCATGCATAAATCATACTCCTGCTACGCTGACTCTAACTGGTAATACATCTGTGACAAATCTCTTCTTCCATGTGTAAATTTGTGCCTTACAACATCAGTTGTGTAAATTTCTAGATAGTAATCTGCAAAGTTTTTGCCCCTTTTTGAAAAAATAAGTTTCTGCTAAATGTTGGTGCCCATTTGGAGTAAGTGCTGTCTGAAAGAATACAGGCTCTGACACCTCAATGTCCAGAGAAATCGAATTTCATTCATCATCCTATAGTCGTGCCAATCCTGACCACCTAACACCATGTACTTGCAGAAGATTTGAAACTGGTCTAAAATTCTGTGGGAGTGTTTCCTTTCATTTTTACTTTATTTCAGCTGTAATATGACATGTTCCCATTGGCTAATCCAGAAAGACAGATGTGCTTTAATAACGTTTTTACTTGTGACTGGTGGGCAATTGCTATGATATCCAATTGGCTAGTGCCTCAATTGAAGGCACCAATAAACCGACATTGTAAATGTTATTGGATTGGCAAAGCAGTCTTAGAGCAGGCTGGTTCCTGCTGGAATAACACTGCTATAATATGTGTAGCCAGGAGGATAGTGAAAATCTTTTGGCACAACTGTTTCTAATTATTGTTTTACTGTTACGTTTTTCAGTTTATAATGCACGCTGAATAGTGTTTTTACTTGTTAAATATTGTAGAAATAAGGTTTTTATCGATTGAGCTGTTATGAATTTTCTTTTTTTTTTATTTTTTTACTGACTTGTTTTTGCAGTTTTTTCCTCCTCAATTGGACACTTATTTGCAAGCTGGGTGGTAGCTGGAAAATTCCAGAAGGAACTAGACCAAAGTTTGTAACAAGGGTGCATACATATTCTACTTTTGTCTCCTCCATTTCATTACTTCATGAAGTCAACTAGCATCGATGCATTCCTTCTGGACAGTTGTTCTATAAAATTAATTGTGCATGTTTCCAACAAATTATATGTTGGCTGTTTTCATGCCTTATTTTTCAATGTTCATGTCGTGCGATTGTTTGTAAGTTATGTCTGAGTGCAATTTTAATACGTCGTTTGGGTTTTAACTTGAGAAATTCACCAGTACTTTTTTATTCAAAAAGAAGTCCTGATATGTTCACACTGAAAGATCAACAAAGTATTCATGAAAATTGAATTGATACAAAATGTAATGCCCTGAGATGATTGAATAGTAGTACTGCTGTTTTGTCCCTTCATTTTTGACAGTTTCTTTGTGGATCCTTCTTTGCCCCTTTGCGTGCCTTTGAAGCTCACCCTTGATATACACTCTTAGATACAACAGTCAGATACTGGTTGTGTAATATGTAAAATATTGTGATGTTGACACAATCACTTTCCCTCAGCTCCACATCCCTAACATTCAATTCACAACTCCAATGTATGTTGTAAAAAAGACTCTTTAATTATTACATAATGTAATAAAACAGACTGTTCTGCTGTAGTTTTATTGGTTGGAACGTTGCGATTCTTCTCCAGCCCTGGAACTTACTGGGATCTTACACTGATTTCTGATTTATTCCATCCTGTGGAGTGTGCTTAATCTGTTACAATACATCTGTATTCCATTAACTTTGAACTGCTGTGTAGGGTGATGGAACAGTTCCCCATTTTGCCTCATAAGTGGTCCAGCTGTGGAATATAAATCTTTTTAAACAGAAATACTAATACCTTAACATACAACCTCAAGTATCAAACAGTGCAGTATTCTCTTTTTCCATTTCTTCCGACTAATCCTTTTACTTCTGTTTGAGTAACATTACTTTTTTGGTATTGAATTGTGCAAGTTTCATATTGTGGACTTGCACTGTCCCATTCAGCCACTGAGAGCCTGAGTTAGAATAACGCCAGGGTAAAATGAGATACTTGTCACTCCCTGAGATCCATTTTATTCTTTGACTATATTGCTTGTTTTCATATCAGGATGAATTTGAGTGGACTCAATAAGGGTTGATATATTCATAATCAGGATGTTCACTGCCAGTAGTAATATATTTCAACTTGTTTTCCTTTTGGCAAATATCTGCTGCTTTAATAAGTGGCAAATGTCAAATTGAGCAGGAAGTGCAATATTAATATTGTCTTTCTACCCTCAGTATACAAGTAGAGAACATAAATAGCATGAAGAACACCAGGTGGTGTGACTATACTACCTTGTCTTGCTGTTATGCACCAAGACACGTTGTCAATCTGATTGTAGTGGCCTTATCACTTCATGTTAGCAAAAGGGTCATTGGATTATGGGGTATTGTTGGAATCAAGTGTAAAATTTGTGTGGATGTACCTGAGGTCACAAGAATTTGGAATTTAGGCCCATTTGATCTTGTGATTGTAGAATACCAATTTTGCCCAGTAGCTAGTTATTAATTCAGTTTTAGTGGCCCATCTTCAGCAACCCTTCCTGGAAGTCTGATCCAGCGGCAGCTCGTGACCTGTAAAGTACAGGAAGAGAGACTGCTTCAGTGAAGAAAATGATTCAATGGAAAAAAAAAGCATCAAAACGGCAAGTGCTGTAGAGTCATTATGGAACAGAGAAGTTTGTTTTATTCCTCGAGACAACACCTACTGTCAGTAATTTCCCTTCAAGATCCTTTGTTCAAATGAGAATAATCCAAACTTCTCCAAACTAACCTTATAGGTACGTTCCTTCATCCCTGAATTCTGCTAAATCTCCTCTGCTCTTTGTCAGGGGCATTCACATTCTTTCTGACATGTAGTGAAAAGAAACCTGAATGCAGTGCTCCAGTTATGGTCTAATCGCAGGTTGATAAAAATCCAGCACAACATCACTGTTTTTGGACTGATTTCCTTTGGTCTTCATAAATGGAGGCATTAAGGGTGGCAGAATCAAGGAACATTAATAGACATAACCGATATCTAACCAAATGGCAGCACAGAGTCAAGAAGCTAATCTACAGTATCTATCAGATTATCATGGCATTACCCATGGTGAGAAAGAAGCATTATAAACTGAGGTAACATCAAGGCATGTTATCAGGGATGGCAGTTCCTTTAGATTGGAGAGATGTGGGAGTGTATCCAATGTTATGTTGAGATTGAAAAAATAGATGCATGTTCAAAAAAAAATCAAGCAGTAATTATGGATGAATTCAATCTTCATCTTGTTTGGGTTAATCACATTGGAAAGGGTTGCTATGACAACAGATTCATTGAGTGCATGAGGGCTAGTTTCTTATCGCAATATATCGTGGAGCCAACTACTAGGTAATGAGTCAAGTTTAATAAACAACCTCCTTGTGATAGAATACCTAGGAAGTAGTGATCATAAGATAGAATTTGCTATTCAATTCAAGAGTGAGAAGCTTGGGTCAGAAACAGCAGTGTTTAACTTAAAGGGAATTACAATCAAATGAGGATAAAGTTAAAGTGGACTGAGCAGATAGATCAGGTTGAATGTAAGCAAGCAGTGACAAACATTTAAGGAGGTAATTTATGACTCTCAACAAAAATACATCCCACTAAGGAGATGTATTCTACCCCATGGTTAATGAAAAAAGTTAAGGACAGTATAAAATTGAAAAGCATATGAGGAGATCAAAGTCAGCGATACTGAATACTGGTATAAATGCAGCATGCAGCAAAGCAGGATTAAAAAGATAATAAAGACAGAGAAAATAAGCCACAAACTAGTGAGGAGTATAAAATTTGACAATAAGAGCTAATTAAAATATAGGAAAAGAGAAGCCAATGTGAACATAAGTCCCTTAGAAAATAAATTTGGGGAGACAGTTATGGGGAACAAAGAAATGGCAGGGGAGTCAGATATTTTGTGTTAGCCTTCACACTGGAAGGTACTTCAAACATCCAATTAATGCTAAAGAATACAAGGGAGGAATTAAGTACCATCACCAAAGTTTGATTAGACAAACCATTAGTATTAAAGGCAGATAAGCTCACTTGCCCTGATAGCTTGCATTCTAGGATCCCAAAAGAGGTAGCTACTCATAGTGGTTGATTTGGTTGTAATCTTCCAAAAATTGTTGGAGTCTGCAGAAATGCCAGACGATTGGAAAACTGCCAATATGATACCAGTAATAAAAATGGGAGGCAGGCAAAAAGCAGAAACTGTAGACCAATTAGCCTAACATCTATAGTTGGAATAATATTGGGATCAATTATTAAGGAAGCAATAGCAGGACATTTGGGAAATCATAATCTAATCAAACAGAGTGAGCATAGCTTCATGTAATCATGTCTGACTAATTTGGTGACGTTTTTCGAGGAAGTCTTAACCAGAGTGGATAAAAGGAATCAGTGGACGTATTTAGACTTCTGGAAGGCATTCAAAAAGTCACATCAAAGAGCGTTGACAGAAGACAAGAGCCTGCTATGTTGAAGGTAGTGTATTGGTATGGATAGAGAATTGGCCAATGGGCAGGGAACAGTGAATGGGTATGAAGGTTCTTTTTCAGGTTGGTGGCTAGTCACCAGAAAGCTTCTTTAGGGATCCATGCTGGCATTACAACTGTTTATAAAGTATATTAGTGACTTGGAGGAAGGGAATGGATGTACTGTAGCCACATTTACAGATAACACAAAAAGTAGATGGAAAGGCAGGCCGGGAGACTGTTACAAACAGTTTATAGAGAGCAATTTTGAAAGCTTAAGTGGGCAAAATGTGGCAAATGGAACATAATGTGGGACAATGTGAAATTGTTCAGTTCGGAAAGGAGAACAGAGGACTATTATTTAAGTGGAGAGAAAATGCAAGAAAGTTGCACACGAAAGAACTTGAGAGTAGAGATAACAGGAACTGCAGATGCTGGAGAATCCAAGATAACAGAGCTGGATGACCACAGCAGGCCAAGCAGCAACTTAGGAGCACAAAAGCTGACGTTTCGGGCCTAGACCCTTCATCAGAAATACTTATGCATGAAATGCAGAAAGCTAGCATACAGGTGCAGCAGGTAATCAGAAAAGCAAATGGAATGTTGGCCCTTATTTCAAGGGAGTTGAAGTATAAGAGTAGGGAAGCCTTACTGCAACTGTACAAGTTGCAGGTGAGATCAGAATTGGAGCACTGTGAGCAGCTTTAGTCCCTTTATTTAAGGAAAGACATCATTTCGTTGGAGACAGTTCAGAGAATTTTCATCAGGTTGATCCCTGCTGTGGAGGGATTGTCTCATGACAAAGGCTAAAGAGCTGAAGTTTGGAAGAATGAGAGGTGACCTCATTAAACCAAATACAATTCTCAAGGGACTTAACAGGCTAAATAATGAGAGGATATCACCCCTCACAGGAGAGTCTAGGACCAGAGGACATAGCCTCAATAAAAGGACACTAAGACTGAGATGAGGAGAAATTTCTCAGAGTTGTGATTCTTTGAAACTCCTTGTCACGGAAAGCTGTCGGATGCTGAGGCTTTGTGTATATTTAAGGCTGAGATAGATAGATAGATTCTTCATCAAGAGTTATGGGGAATGTACAGGAAGTCGGAAGTGAGAATGTCAGATCAGCCATGACCCTATTGAATGGTGGTGCAGGCTCGAGGGGCTGAAAGGCCCACTTCTGTTCCTATTTCTTATTCTCCATCACGGGTAAGGAAAGCTGCTGCTGACTATCACCTACTGCAACCCAAACCCTCCTTCGTACTTCCACTGCACCCCAGCCTGATTGGTGAATCAGTGCTCCTCCATATTAAAAAACAGTTGGAGCAAATACAGAGGGTGGCAAGGCACATTGTATACTCTGGTTGGGGAACTTCATGATAAATCATTGAGAGTGTCTTGATAGCGCCACTACTGGCCAAGCTGACCAAAGCCTGAAGAATATAGCTGCTAGACTTGGCCTGTAGCAGGAGTGATAAGGGATCTAACAAGAGGGGAAATAAAATCTACCACACTCTCACCATTCTCCCTGTTTCTGATGTGCCTGTCTGAATGTATCAGTAAAGAGTGACCACTACATAATCTTGTGAAAATGAAGTCCCATCTTCACATTGAGAATATCCTCCATTGTGTTGTGTGGCACTACAACCATGGGTTAGATATCAAGCACCTAGCAACTCACTTGACCATCCACGTGGTGCTGTGTGCCATCATCAGCAATAGAAGTGTACTTCCAACAAAACCTGTGATTCATTACCCAGTGTACTCCCCCGCCACATACCAATACAGGATCAATCCTCATTCAGTAAACAGTGCAGAAGGGATTGCGGGTAACAGCAGCAAACATACTTGAAAATGAGTCAAAATGGTGAACGTACAAAACAGGAATACTTGTGTATCAGGCAGCATGCAAATAGAGCCAAGCAATCTGGAAACCAACAGATCCGGGCTGAGCTTTGTAGCCCTACCACGTGTCATGGATGGTTGTGCACAGTTAAACAACTATCCCGTCCGCAATGATGGTGGAGCCCGGCATCTCAGTTCAAAAGGTAAATCTTAAGCATTTGCAACAATCTTCAGCTAGACAGGCCGAGTGGAGAATCCACCTCAGCGTCCTCCAGCAACTTCCAGTATCACAAAACCCCTAACTTCAGCCAATTTGATTCACTCCATGAGATAAAGAAATAGTTGAAGATACTGGGACCTCATAGGCCATGAAACATTTCAGCAATAGTATTGAAGACCATATCCCTAGCTAGGCTGTTCCAGTTTGACTACTTACCCAACAAAATGGAAAATTACCCAGGTATATCCTGCATATAGAAAGCAGGACTAACCCAACTGTCTAGTTGTGACTGTCTGTCTACGAGCAATCATCAGTAAGGCCACAGAATGGGTCATCAAAGATGCGATCAAGCTGCACATGCAAGAAAATAACCACTGATACCCAGTTTAGCATCTGCCAGGGCCACTCAACTCCTGACCTCAACATAGCCTTGGTTCAAACATGGATCAAAAGAGCTGAATTTCTGAGGGGAAGTAAGCAGTAAAGAGCTCTAGGAAACAAGTCACTGGGACCATGCGACGTAGCAGTAGAAGTAGGCTATTCAGCCCCATGTGCTTTCTAGACTATTCAATATGACCATGGTGAATCTGAATCCTCAATTCCACTTTCCTGTCTTTTCTTCATTGATCTTGATTCCCTTGCTGATTAAAAATCTGTCTCAGCCCTGACTATATTTAATGACACAACTTCTCTAGCCCCTTGTAAAGAGTCCACATATTGGCTCCCTTTAAAATTCCTTCACAGAATTGCCCTAACTGAGAGGTCTCTTACTGTTAAGATGATACTCTCTGGCTCTAGGCTCTGCCACGAGGGGAGAGAACTTTTCCTGAACTGAAGTACCAAAACCCTTAAGATTCTTGTATGTCTCAAAAAGGTCACCTTTTATTCTTCTAAACTCCAATGAGTACAGGTCCAAACTACTCAACCTCCTATGTCACTTCCTCCAGACTTGGATCAACCGAATGAAGCCTCTCTGGACTGTCCCCAGTGCCTTAGAAAGGGGAACAGAACTGTTCACCATATTCTTGGTATGGTCTAAACAGTGCTTTGTACTGTTTTAGACAGACTTCCCCACTTTTATACTCCATTCTCCATGAAACACAGGTCAACTTACCTTTTGCCCTCTCAATTATGTGCTAAACTTGTATGCTTTTAGTGATTTCTGGACGAGGAGTCTGAAATACCTCAGTGCAATACCAAACAGAGTGCTGGAGAAACTCAGCAGATCTGGCAGCATCTGTGGGGAGAAAAACAGAGTTAATGTTATGAGTCTGATCTTGTTACTTCAGAATTGATTTGGGGTCTGAGGAATAGTTACGTCAGGCTCAAAATGCTAACTCTGTCTCTGTCTCCACATTTGCTATCAGGCCTGCTGAGTTTCTCCAGTCCAGCAAAATCTATTTGTTTCAGATTTCCAGCATTGTTCTTTAATTTCTCTCTACAATAGAGTTCTGCGTTCTTTCTCCATTTAAATAACATTCAGCTCTTTTGTTCTTCCTGCTCAAGTGTGCAGCTCACATTTTCCCCCAATTTTCCATCTAACAACTCTTAATCTATCTTGTGCTGATCTTTTTTTCCAAAACAAAAAGCCTTCCCAGTCTTCTGGTTTACCACTAACATTTGGCATGTTGATGTTCATTTTTCCTTCAATTTGACAGTATCCCAGTTAACCATGGTTGACTTATCCCCTTCCTAGAATCTTCATTTCTCACTGGAATTTTTCTTTCTGTGAACTATGACCTATTTTCTCAGATGTCTGCCATTATTGCTCAATGATCTATGCTGCTAAACCCCTTCCACAGTCCTCATCTGCTAGCTTTGCTCTCATTCCTTTGCACTTACCCTTATTTAAGTTTAGCACATATTTTGCAACCCAGGTTTCTTTCTTTCAGACTAAATATTAAATGCTACTAATTTGTGGTCAATTTATGGGAGAACATTTCGATGATTCTGAGATAACTTCTTAAATCTGCTTTATTACTCATAATTGAATGCAAAATAATCCAAAATTAATGGTTCCATTACATATTGTTCCAAAATACACTCTGTATATTCTTCCATTTCCACTTCCCCTCCCATTCTTTAGATGACATGTCCATCATGGGCCTCCTGCAGTGCCACAATGATGCCACCCGAAGGTTGCAGGAACAGCAACTCATATTCCGCCTGGGAACCCTGCAGCCTAATGGTATCAATGTGGACTTCACCAGTTTCAAAATCTCCCCTTCCCCAACTGCATCCCTAAACCAGCCCAGTTCGTCCCCTCCCCCCACTGCACCACACAACCAGCCCAGCTCTTCCCCTCCACCCACTGCATCCCAAAACCAGTCCAACCTGTCTCTGCCTCCCTAACCTGTTCTTCCTCTCACCCATCCCTTCCTCCCACCCCAAGCCACACCCCCATCTACCTACTAACCTCATCCCACCTCCTTGACCTGTCCGTCTTCCCTGGACTGACCAATCCCCTCCCTACCTCCCCACCTATACTCTCTCCACCTATCTTCTTTTCTCATCCATCTTCGGTTCGCCTCCCCCTCTCTTCCTATTTATTCCAGAACCCTCACCCCATCCCCCTCTCTGATGAAGGGTCTGGGAGCGAAACGTCAGCTTTTGTGCTCCTGAGATGCTGCTGGGCCTGCTGTGTTCATCCAGCCTCACATTTTATTATCCTGTATATTCTTCCTGTTGGCTTTTTCTGCCTATCTGCCTTTTCTAATTGACATGGACAATAAATTCATTCATATTTTAACGTGGTGCCTTTTGTACAAGCCTTCGCTCTGTTCTGATCTACTAATTTGGGAAAATTCTCTACCGGTTGGTGTGATGTCTAGCACAGAGGAAGATGGCTGTCATTGTCATAGGTCAATCATCTGTACTCCAAAAAATCTCTGTAGAAGATCCTCAGGATAGTGTCCCTGGCCCAACCAACTTCAGCTACCTCATTAAAGACCTTTCCTCCATCTTAAGGTCACAAGTGGGGAACATTGACTAACGATTGGTAATGTTTAATTCCATTTTCAGCCCATCAGATATTACAGCAGTCCACATATACATTTTGCAAAACCATGGCAATAACCAAGCTTGACTGATGAGTGGTGCCACTTGAGCATAATGCAATGACCATTACCAACAAGAATCTAACCATTGTTCAGTGGTATTACCATTGCAGAAACATCCACTACCCATATCCTTCAGGCTACCATTGACTAGAAAATGAAACATACAGCCATGTTCATACTGTGGTTACAAAAGTTCAGTGGCTCGGAATTCTGTAACGAATAGCTTTCGTCCTAATGCCTATCCACTATATACAAGGCACAAGTCAGGAGTGTGGTGGAGTATTCTCACCATGGCTGGGCAAGTACAGCACCATCAATACTCAAGAGCCTCACCACCTTCAGAACAAAGCAGCCCACTAGAGCGGCACCCCAGCCACTAACTTCAGCATTACTCCTTTCACCACAGGTGCGCAGTGTTGGTACTGTGTACCGTCTATCAGATATAGTGCAGTAACTTACCAAGACTCCTCTGACAGCACCTTCTAAATGTGCGACCACTACCACCTGGATGGACAAATGCAGTGGATGCATGGAAACACCACTAGCTGCAATTTCCCCTCCATGCCAGTCCTGAGTTAGAACTACATCACTGCCCCTTCATTGTGGCTGGGTCAAAATCCTGAAACTGACTTCCTAACGGCACAGTGCACCAGGACTGCAGCAGGTAACCAGAACTTTTTACTGGGAAATTAAGGAAAGGCAATAAATGCTGGTTAAACCAATGTTGCATGTATCTTCTGAACAAATTGTTAAAAAAAAGCCGTGTGAAGATGTTAATGTGACTTAGGAGAATGAAACCCAAAGCCACTGTTGTCCCTTGTGAAATTTCGACTTGAATTCCCCACCAGGTACCTGGTGTAGTCACTTTTGTAGTCACTTTTACAGCCTGAAGCTACCCCCTTTCCTGTATTTATGTGGCTGCATTCAAGCATCTCAGCAAACATTTCCTGTTTGAAATGAATGGGCAGTAAATAAAAAGCTGTGTGCAAAAATTTCCTGATTTAGCAGAAAGTAGTCTACAGAGTTTTCCCATTTGACTGGACTTAAATGTGTTTCCGTAAAGTAAAATGAGATTGTAAAATGCACGAAGATTTGATGTTTATGGAGGCTTTGTAATCCTTAAGCCTCAACAATAGTTCAGGAAAGTTTTATTTATTGAAATTTCAACTGTGATGTGTAACAAATCTGCTCTCCATGAATAATTTCCTTGGTTCCCCCTTTCTGTCAACAGCTTTCCTGCAGATATCAGACTTACGAACAGACCTCTCATATATTAGAAACTAAAATAGAGATTGCTAGAAACGCTCAGCAGGTGCTGCAGTGTCTGTGAAGAGAAATCAGAGTTAACGTTTGGGATCCAGTGACCCTTCCTTGAAACCCGAGTTCTGATGAAGGGTCACTGGACCCAAAATGTTAACCCTTGATTTCTCTTCACAGGTGCTACCAGACCGCTAAACTTTTCCAGCATTCTGTATCTTTGTTTCCAATTTACAGCATTTGTATTTCTTTTGGTTCTCATATTATAGTTGATCTTTCTCTGTACCTTGTCTATAGCTATAACACTATTTTCTGCATTCTGTTACATTACCCTGACGTACTTACATGAGGTATGATTTGTCTAGTTAGCATACAAAGGCAAAACTTTTCACTATATCTCAGTGCATGTAATAATTCAATCAAAATTGAGTACATACTCTTCAAAGTAACAACCTCACAGTAAATATACGAACAAAAATCAAGGCTCCCAACAGATTTAAGAACAGCTTCTTCCCCACTGTTATGAAACTTATGAATGGGCTTCCCATATATTAGAGTTAATCTTTGTCTTCACCTTCTTTGTAGTTGTAACACTATATTCTGCATTCTGATTACCCTGGTTAGCATGAAAAATAATACTTGTCTCAGTGAATGATAATAATTAATCAAATCAAATCCAAAAAGAAACTAATAAACAGCAGCACATGTGATCATGCTGTACATTAACTTTAAATTGATTAAATGTGAGATAAATCTTAGGCATTTAAAACTGCTTTTTAAAAAAAAACACTGAAGAAAATTCTGAAATCCTGACAGATTCTATTTTTCTCCATTTCTCAACGATCTCATTTCTTATATGTATAGTAAACTGAAAATTTAGAGCGTGACTTTAACCTTGAAAAAAAATCTTCGCTGGAAGTATTTAAGTATTAGCTGTTGACATAAGCTGTGAAAAAAATTGTGATGACAAGTGAAGGCTGTGGACAGGATCTGTGTGCATGCACAATATTTTGGTGTATTTTTGAAGATATGTTGAAAAGGGTAGTGGTAAAATGTAGTGACCTGCTTACTAGTCAGAAGATTAATCATAAAGCATGTAAGCAATTTAAAATATGCCAAATAAAAGGAAAAGTAAATCGAAATTAAGTGTGAAATAACGAAGATAATTGAAAATACAAAATTCAGAATAAAAAAAATTTAAAATATTGCTAAGTTTTTAGCAAGTAGAATATGAAATGTCTGAATTTCCTCCAGACCATAAAATGATAGAACTGCTTTGGAGTAATGGAGGCTGGTGATATTTCAGAATTCATTAAAAATATTGAGATTACTAATCAAAAGGGTAGTTAAAAGGAATGAATAATAACAGAATAAACCACAAAGCAGGGAAGAAACCTCTTTGAAGTTTGTTAAACAAACATCTATTATTGGACAACTGGAAATAGTCCAATAAATAATCTGAAGTACAGCCCTGGAAGTTTTTAGCTTTTAGCCTAACAAATGCAGTTGCAAAGATATTAGTTTGATAAAGGAATAATCAAGTTAGCCTTCTTTTAAAAAAAAGAGCAGTTCAAGAGCAAAGCTAATAGTTTAAAATCAACATGTATTTATGGATGGCAGTACATTCTTAATGAGTTTATTGGAATTCTGTTTGGTATTAACGTCAATGTTGTATACCCTTTGACTTTCAGAAATAACCTGTTAATTAACTTCACAAGCCTTTTGGGAAACCAAATGGTCTCAATAAACCAGAATAGTAATTTGGAAATTACAGTGATCAGTGGTAGTAGTTCAAATTGTAAGTGTACTATATTGTGATCTGTCCTGTTGCCAATGCATTTTTAGTATTTCCATACCTTGCTTTGAAGCAATTTGTGCACATCTCGCATTTACCACACAAAGGTAACACTTAGTACCTAGAATCTAAGTTTAGAAGAAAACTGATATTGAGTGACATTGACTAATATATGAAAGAATGATGGGGAGATGCTGGTGTTGGACTGGGGTGGACAAAGTCAGAAGCCACACTACCCCAGGTTATAATCCAACAGGTTTGTCTAAAATCACAAGCTCCTTCATAAGGTGCAATCAGGAGCATCTTCACATGACACAGGAGTCACGCTCCAAAAGTTCGTGATTTCAAATAAACCTGTTAGACTATCAACTGGTGTTCTGTGAATTCTGACTATATGAAAGAAAATGTTATTCAATGGAATCAAAAGGAATATTGAGCTATAATCATGGATAAACCAGTAGATACTTGCAGTGAAGAAAACTTAGTAACCTTCAAAATGGAATTGTCCATTGTCCCATATGGAGTACACATTCTCACCAAATTTCAGAGTTTAGACACAATTGGCAGTTCCTTTAATTGATTACCTCAGATATATTACTGGAATTTAAAGTGATACATCATACCAATGTAGACTATTAGTAAGACCTTCCAAGGCTCATCTAGGAAAATCGAGTTCAGTGGACCATGTGTGCAGCTTTACAGTATTTCAAACAGAGAAAGTGAAAGGTAGCGTTGTTCATTGACAGGTTTATTGTACAAGTAGCTCATCCTGTTCTGGTTCCCATCTTCACTCAGCTCTCAATTGTAGTGTCAAGTAGCTGCTAGAATACCACATTGGCCACACACCAGAAGTTCACTTCATTGGATGGGCTAAACCAGGTGAGGGCAGTTGTCAGGCCTCCTGACTTCCTCATCTTGGGAATTTCTCTGTCCTGATAAACAGCAGACTGGATGTATGATACCAAGCTAAAGTCTAAAACACTTGAAAGCAGATCAGTCTTGAAAAGTGAGGCTGATTATGTGCAACTCTTCTCACAATATAATCCAATGCACATGCATATCATGCCCATCTTTCAATGTTTTGCAATCCATTATCTGCCTTGCACAGGTCCTGTGGAAATGTGCATGTGATGAAGCAGCAGGTCTGGGAACTTGTAGTAGTGAATGTGCATGCAGGCAGCTCAGGCCATGGCATTTTTTTTTTTAAAAAAGGAAAATCAGGTCATTTCTCACTGGAAGAATTCACTGGAAGAAAGCAGCAGTGGTTCTCAGCCTGGGAATACATGTCTGCCAAACTGAAAAATTAATAGAGTGATGGACATGCCTAGTCAGCAGCATGAACCGTGTACCAGCCTCTTGACTAGAGGCACAATGTTCACTTTCACTTGAGCTGCATTGGAAAGACACTGCTCATCTGCACTGGGATGCCAAGGATTCACATTATATTCAAACTGGAATTAGGTTTATTGTCACATGTACTCAGGTACAGAAGTACAGGGGCACAGTGAAGAGTTTACAATGTTGATCTACATGGTGTCATCTTGAGTATAAAGAACCTAGGTACGATTCTTAAATTCAGAATAGAGAAATAGAAAAAATGTTACATTACCATTTCTGAAGAAGGGCCCCAACCTAAAATATCAACTTTATTGCTCCCCTGATGCTACTTGACCTGCTGTATTCCTCCAGCTCCACACCGTGTCACAGTTATACATAGTACAAGTTAGAAAAATAACAAATAGTTAAAACGAGACACATTACAGTCTTTCTATAAAGGGCCTGCAGTAGATCAACACAGGAGGCATCCGCAGGTGGTCTGACCAGACTCGAAAGCAGCTGACCACACCAGCCCATACCCACCCCCCTAACAACCGACGCCATTCCGGTCCAGGCACATGACCATCCTGCTCCACTCCCTGCCTCCTGCCCATGCTCTGACGATGTCACCATCTCTCTAAGGTTAAAAAAAGCACTAAAAATAGAGAAGAGAGAAGAAGGATGAGAAAGTAAAAAGAAAAAGCAGACGAAATGGATGCTCCCTGGGCTGATTAACCCGGATGCTCTCTACCCCGCCATTTTGAATTTTAAGTTAGTCATAATTGATTTGCACTGGTCATGTGTCCACTGCACTTGACACTCGCTTACCTAAGCAAATCTTGTAGGCAGAGCTTGATTCTGGGGTGTGTTTTTGTGGTGGTCGAAGGAAGCACCACAATGACACTCTGAAGGAGTTTTAATATCACCTTAGTCGGAGAGCTCACTCAGGATGCTGTACCTGACACCAACAAATAAAAAATGGCATTGTCTCTTTTTGAAAACAAGTTCCTATCAGAGGCCAATTGAAATCACAAAGAGAGGAAATCCTAAATCAGCGGCTCATCCAAAATACACAAGGAATCTATCTTGTTTGTAGAAAAACATAGCAAGTACATTTCAGCCTTAACAGTGACCTGCACACCTACCAGGACCCTATCAAACACTTAGATGGTGAACATGGTCACCTTCGCTTAGGAGGGCTGTTTGGTAACTGTAATGAGCAGATTGCCTCTTTATAAATGAAACCAGGCAAGAAAATGTCTCTGAAAAATCTGACTCAAGGTTTTCACTCCAAGGTTGCCGCACAAAAGAGGCCTCTAGGTGAAGATAAACGTGTAGTAGTGCTTTACCAATACATCCTGCAATGTGTATGCAATTTAACCAAAGGATATTTGCACAAGGTGTTTAAGTCAATGACCGGAATAACCCCTTTAAGTGTATACTGTTTCAAAATAAGATTTATGAGCAAGAAGAGTACAGGCCATCTAGTCTCCAGCTTGCTGTTATCTGTGTAATAAACTCCTCCGACTTTGTATCATTCCATTCCCTGCAGAGTCCGGTGTAATTACATTCCATCTCAAAAACTTCAATTGAATTAACATATACTGTATGGTTAATGCAGGAGGAAAGGAGAAGAGACAATCTATTGAAAATGGGACCAGTTTAACAAAAAAGCTAGAAGACTTAAGAAAAGTTGTTTATTGTGGAAGTTAACTATTTGGAATGTGTTATTCCAATGCACTAGATAGACATTTTAAATGCTTTACAGTTCTTTGATTGAACACCCTAATTGAACAACTTTTCAGTAAACCACAGCCTGGCTACATGAACTGACAACAGATAAGGAAACTCATTTGATGGAAGTAATGCACAATGTATACAGTCCGCTTTCTTCATCAAATTGCCTCCTCTTAACCAATTGAGCTCAATTTGAGGGTTGCCTTTTTAGTGCAATCTTGAGAGTGAGGATTTAAATCCCCAAAGGTTTTCAGTTCTCAGTAAAATTATAGCAATTTGGAATAGAGCCGACATCAAAATTTATCATTCTGAAACTTGGAGCAGCATTTGAACCATTTTGCTAAATATTTCTAACATTCATCATTGAATTTTCTTGAAGGATACTGCTGGAACTGGTCCTACTGAAGCTAGAGGCCCTCTGATATGTAATATCTCTGGCTAATTCTGAACTGTAAAATCCGCACAGTACTGTGTTTTTGGAAAAGGGAATTAATAGGCGTTCCATCTTTGTGCCCGAAGATTCCCAACAGAGAAGATTGAGACACATCATTTGGACCATGCAGGTCTGCATATTTGCTTATCAATCACCAAAGAATTCAGCTGCCAGAAGCTCCCATCACTCATGTTACTTAAGAACCAATAATCCATTTGGAAGGTAAAATAACTTAGGCTATTGCCAAGCTCCTACAAGTATGCTTAAGAGTTTTTAGAGTTAATATGATAAGTTGGTGGATTTGATAAAGAGGGCTGCTGTATATTCACAGCAAAGGGAGAGGATCCATTGATTTTTCACACAAAGGCTGTAATAGGTATGCAAGCAGCAATTCCAGTGAGTCTGGCTCTGCAGACATAAAGGTGTTGAAACGAGCACTATATCATGTTTCTTCTCATCAAGTCTTGGAACTCCCTAAAAGCTCTGTGGATGTACCCAACCACCATGGACTCCAGCTATTCATGAAAACAGTTCAGCATCAACTTCTCCAGGGTAGTTAGGGTTGAGCAATCAATAATGTCCACATCCCACAAACAATTGTATTTTTTGGAAACACTTATGGTGAGGATAGAGACATCTCTGTAGAAAATCCTTTGCCAATTTGAGCAGGTGGCCTGTGTGAAAGGCTAACCAATGCACCCAGCATCTCAGTGCCCATCTTCATCAGCATTCTCTTCTCGAATCCAACGGAGCAGAATTTCAGTGTGACCTTGGCCCTCATGAGCTGGATAAAAACTGTTCTTTCCCCTTGGCCTGGCTACAGTCTACACATTCTCACTGAGTTGCACAAATTACTACTTGCAGTTTCCATATCTATAGTAATCTCACAGATACATGCAGCACCATTATCTGTGTTGGTGATTGCGTATCATCTTCATCAATGCCATGCTATTCCATCTCCTCCGTCTTGGCTTGCTGTAAATGGGCAGACAGTAGTTCTTGGGTTTCCGAAAGCCGAAAATCAAAAAGCAGAAGGTATTTGAGAGAGAAGGGGGCTGGGTGGTAAGCAAACAGGTCCGTGGTCACATTATCTTTAGTGTGCTTATCATAAGACGATACAATATGGATTAACCATGAGTTGAGAAGCTTTATGTACTGTCATTGCCAATGTTCTTCACGATATCAGTACAATGGGCATCATGATGTGGAGTACCATTTCCCCTGCAAAATCGCCCTGTTTCCCATTGCTGCTTCTCTACTCCTAGCACCTCTGGCCATGTTAACTTGTAAGAGAGAAGACAAAACGGTAGTGATTGTGTTACATCATATGTGGGTGATACACCTGTGACAGTTGTATGTGTGAAGTTATGTAGATAAAGGGGTGGATGAGAAGTTAGCATCGTTAACATTTCTGAGAGACAGAGTATCTCAATGTTAGCCTTGAGACCTGAGTTCCAGGGACAGTGATGAGTGTAGGAATGGGGGTACAGAGTATTGAGTGTTATGAGGGTGGTGGGGCAGTGGAAGAATTAATTTACTTGTTCACCAGCGTGTGGTCATTAAATGCATTGTAGCGCACTGTTAGGTCCTGGGACAAACCACCCTTTGTCACATGTTCCTAATCACTTTGGAGGGTGATCTCTGTAGTATTCTCGAATCAGAGAATCCCTACAGTGTGGAAAGAGGCTATTCAGCCCATAGAGTCTGCACCAGCCCCGTGAAGAGCACACCACCCAGATCCAGTACCCAACCCTATCCCATAACTACGCATTTACCATGGCTAATCCATCTAGCCTGCACATCCCTAGACAACACAGGGCAACTTAGCATGGCCAGTCCACCTATCCTGCGCTACTTTGGACTGTGGGAGGAAAATAGAACACTCAGCAGAAACCCACACAGTCCTGGGAAAATTGTGCAAACTCCATACAGTCGATCACCCAAGGCTAGATTTGAATCCAGGTCCCTGGCGCTGGGAAGCAGCAATGCTAACCATTGAGCTACTGTGCTACCTCTAGAACCCTTGCACCCAAAAAATGACCCCACTCTTCCTTTTCACCTCTGTAACTAAAGCCTCCATCTCTGCATCTGCAAAGCAGAAAATCCATCTCTTCTGGGTTCTCCAGTTGTGCAGCGCCTGTCCGCAACTTGTGTCGCTGCAGGCAGCCATTTACAGTTATCCTTAATTGACCATACCTCTGTGTTAAGAGGAGAAGCCTGATGAAGGAGGCCAGATGAATGAGTGTTACTTGGCCCACTGCTGAATTCTGAGGCAGCCAGCATAACGGAGCTTAGTTGGATCAACATTACTATCAAATAAATGTGTGCTTCCCCCCCACTGGCCCCAACCAAAACACAGTCCCCTCGCACCCCACCATCCCGTTTCACCCCATTACAATGAATTTTTGTTCTCGGACTCTTCCAGTCTCAAAACAAGTGATTTTTAAAAAAATTTCTGACTCAGACATTGGGAGCAGAGTGGCAGAATGGCTAAAGTGAATTTGGTGAATGGATTGCTCCTGTCTCATTCTGTGATTTTTTTTTAATGCTAGCATCTACCTAGGCAACGGTGTATCTGCATTGGGATCATCACTCAGATAAGGTCCTGTTACAATTTTAACTGCCTATTGGATGAGGTGTCTTTTGCA
Organism: Stegostoma tigrinum; assembly: GCF_030684315.1. NCBI lineage: Eukaryota > Metazoa > Chordata > Chondrichthyes > Orectolobiformes > Stegostomatidae > Stegostoma > Stegostoma tigrinum. Next base: position 76,616,176 of record NC_081356.1, read on the forward strand.
GACACTGCTGCCTCGAAAATCCTGAGAAGTTACCAGTGTGACTTCAATATGATAAATGAAAAATACACCATTTTGGATTGTTAAGGAACAGGAGTGCTCCCATAAATAGAAATTTGGGGGATGCAGCTGACCTTCCTCATGTGAATTCCTTTCAAAATCATCATACCATCCAGTCTTTATGGTTTAAAGATGTTTGCACAGTCATTGAACTTAAAGGCTGTCGAGTCCCCAGGACCTGATTGTCTGCATCCTAGTCTTGAAGAAGTGATAGCACAGATAGCAGATGTATCTGCTATATTCTTCCAAAATTCCTTAGATTCTGGAAAGGTTCCAGCAGACTGCAAAATGAAAAAATGACACTTTTGATTCAGGAACGGAGAAATGTTTTTAAAAAAATGCAAAACGAAATGAAAATATCCTGAAATCCATCATAGGGAAGTTCCTAGAAGCTTTTATTAAGGACTTAAAAATCACAAGATGACCAGGCAAAGCCTAGGCTATGTGAAAATGAAATGATGTTGGACTAACCTTTTCAAAATTTTTGTATTAACATTCCCGGTAGACAGGGGAATCCAGTAGCTGTGGTGTTCTTCGATTTCCAAAAGGCATTTGAGAAGCTGCCACATTGAAGCTTGTTACATAATGTTAGAACACATGGTTTGAGGGTAACATTCATATAGATGAAGGACATATTTAGCTAACAGGAAGCAGAAAGTAAGAATAAGTTAGTTTTCAGGTTTGTAAACTTTAACTACTGGTGTGCCACAAGGGAGCATATCAATTATTTATATGGGGGGGAATGAATGTACAATTGCTAAATTTCTTAATGACACCAATTTAGGTAGGAAACTAAGTTGCCAGGATGATATAGAGAGTCTGAAAAGGTATATAGATGGTAGTTGATCCCATTGCAGTTACCAAATTATGTTGAGTATAGAGAACACGTGTTGAATTTTACCAAAGCTTGGCCAATTTCAGCGAGCTTCACGGAGGGTTTCTTTCAATGAGTTCTATTGAGTTATCTCAAGCAGAACATAGAGACACAGAATCATAAAACCATACAGGACTTTCCCACACTAGACCCTTAGCCACAAACGTTATGACACTTAAGAGTTCACCCAGGGAGTTTTTAAAAGTTGTGAGATTTCCCATCTCAACTATTCCTCCAGGCAGTGTGTTTCAGACGCTCAGCACCCTCAGGGTGAAAATGTTTTTCCTCAAATCCCCTCTAAACTTCCTGCCTTTAACTTTAAATGATGCCTCCTCATTCTCCACAGTTCACATCATAATGTATCCAATGCACCTCCGTGACAATCAACTTGCCCTGTCTTGTACTGAATGGCAGCAGAAGCATTTGCTACTGCTGGGACCTTCTGGGATTTCGGTGTTTTATTTAAAAGCCTGTTGTGCATCAGGTCAATTGCTGCCAGCCACAAATAGCATTTCACAGTAGCTGTAGTTCGAGGGAAATGGAAATGAACAACTTCTTAGTGTCCATAGGTAATACGGATAACACATCATTGGAAATAGAAACTCACATTTGTAAATGTATGGCTACTTTATCACCTGTCTAATTGTCATTGTAACTGCAGCTTCGAGAATCAAACTACACAGGCTGGCCATCCTTAGTACCATGTAATCATAGAACCCTGCCTAAGGGTGCACGACTCTTTCCCTTATCTCAGCATAGTATAACATCTTGTCATTGTTCAATATAGGAGCATCATATGTTGGAAAGCCTTCAGCAGTTGAATGTATTCACTGTTGTTGAACAACAGGAAACATAAAGAGAAAAACAAACACAATAAAAGCAGCATTTGCTTCTGGGGAGAAACAAAGCCTGCTTGCTTTTTAGGCAAGAAAAAAAATTTCAATGAATAATGACTGTACCAAATTCAGATTTATTGGATGTCGGTGTCAAATAAGGTTTGTCTGACTTGTTGCACCTGACACTGCACTGCTGTATCATGGTGAGAGTGATGTTCCTCCTGCTTAATGTCCCTTATCTTCCTCCTTGGAAATCTGTTGTGAATCTCCCAACTCTCCCTCAGATGCTATCTTGCCTGCTCCAGTTGTGAGGAGCACCATCTGTAATGATTATCTGGACTATATTGCTAGGACTCCCAGGCTGATCTAGGCATCCGAACCTCATCATCAGGAGGCCTATCATCAGCTTCACAATGGCTCTGGTGGAAGAATGGGCTGCATTGCACCTAGGTTTAGCCTCAGTCGGGAACTTGTGTGAAAGAATCATCCATGTTTGCAGAGGGTAACGCTAGATTCCCAGTAATACCCTTGCAAGACATCTGACCCATGAAATGAAGCAGGAACCTAAGAGGTGCATATCGGCATCATGGCCATTTTCAGGGTACCTGGCATAAATTTCTAACTTGTGCTGCTCATAAAGACTGTTCTTTTTTTGAAATGAAAAAAACGATGTTTAAAAAAAATGATATTTGAAAAATTGCCTGTAGTTTTGAAAGCAATAATTTGATTCGCATACCAGGCATTGCATAAACAACTGTGGTAATGTGAACTGCAGATGCTGGAGAACCCAAGAAAACAAAGTGTGGAGCAGGATGAACACAGCAGGCCAAGCAGCATCTCAGGAGCACCAAAGCTGATGTTTCAGCCTAGACCCTTCCTCTCTGATGAAGGGTCTAGGCCTGAAACGTCAGCTTTTGTGCTCCTGAGATGCTGCTTGGCCTGCTGTGTTCATCCAGCTCCACACTTTGTTATAATGCATAAACAACTGTTTGGATAAGAAGCAATCAGAGTTTTATCAGTAAAGATTGTATCTCTCAGCAACCAGTGGAAGCATTCAGAGAAAGATGACTGAAGCAATATTCTGGTCAGCAGAAAGATTATAAAGATCGTTTCAACAGCAGAACCTGGGAACATAGGCTTCTGAATTATTTTTCTCGTTCTTCCCCTGTGTCCATAACCTGCTTGTCTCTGTAAAGGGGTATTTATAAGGGATTAGAATATTAATTAGTGGTATTATATGGTGATAGATTATAACTGTAGCTAGCATTTAAATACTTATATCACAATTCTTGTTTCATACAAGAACTTGGTCCATGTTGCTGTTAACCAGGTCTGAAAGTCATATAAGTGGAGAAACTATGAAATCTTTAACTTTTGTGACAACACTGAGATTTCCAGTATGATACCCAGTGAGTTGTAGCCTCCTGATGATCACATTTGACTTGTACATTGATACAATAGAATCCTTTTCTGTTCGTGATGCCAGTCACATTATGATCTGGCAGTCACAACACAACATGTGTACAGTATATTGATAATAAAATGTGAGGCTGGATGAACGCAGCAGGCCCAGCAGCATCTCAGGAGCACAAAAGCTGACGTTTCAGGCCTAGACCCTTCATCAGAGAGGGGGATGGGGTGAGGGTTCTGGAACAAATAGGGAGAGAGGGGGAGGCGGACCGAAGATGGAGAGAAAAGAAGATAGGTGGAGAGGAGAGTATAGGTGGGGAGGTGCGGAGGGGATAGGTCAGTCCAGGGAAGACGGACAGGTCAAGGAGGTGGGATGAGGTTAGTAGGTAGGAGATGGAGGTGCGCCTTGGGGTGGGAGGAAGGGATGGGTGAGAGGAAGAACAGGTTAGGGAGGCAGAGACAGGTTGGACTGGTTTTGGGATGCAGTGGGTGGAGGGGAAGAGCTGGGCTGGTTGTGTGGTGCAGTGGGGGGAGGGGATGAACTGGGCTGGTTTTGGGATGCGGTGGGGGAAGGGGAGATTTTGAAGCTGGTGAAGTCCACATTGATACCATTAGGCTGCAGGGTTCCCAGGCGGAATATGAGTTGCTGTTCCTGCAACCTTCGGGTGGCATCATTGTGGCACTGCAGGAGGCCCATGATGGACATGTCATCTAGAGAATGGGAGGGGGAGTGGAAATGGTTTGCGACTGGGAGGTGCAGTTGTTTACCATTTCCACTCCCCCTCCCATTCTTTAGATGACATGTCCATCATGGGCCTCCTGCACTGCCACAATGATGCCACCCGAAGGTTGCAGGAACAGCAACTCATATTCCGCCTGGGAACCCTGCAGCCTAATGGTATCAATGTGGACTTCACCAGTTTCAAAATCTCCCCTTCCCCCACTGCATCCCTAAACCTGCCCAGTTCGTCCCCTCCCCCCACTGCACCACACAACCAGCCCAGCTCTTCCCCTCCACCCACTGCATCCCAAAACCAGTCCAACCTGTCTCTGCCTCCCTAACCTGTTCTTCCTCTCACCCATCCCTTCCTCCCACCCCAAGCCACACCCCTATCTACCTACTAACCTCATCCCACCTCCTTGACCTGTCCGTCTTCCCTGGACTGACCAATCCCCTCCCTACCTCCCCACCTAAACTCTCTCCACCTATCTTCTTTTCTCTCCATCTTCGGTCCGCCTCCCCCTCTCTCCCTATTTATTCCAGAACCCTCACCCCATCCCCCTCTCTGATGAAGGGTCTAGGCCCGAAACGTCAGCTTTTGTGCTCCTGAGATGCTGCTGGGCCTGCTGTGTTCATCCAGCCTCACACTTTATTATCATGGATTCTCCAGCATCTGCAGTTCCCATTATCACATGTGTACAGTATAGATTCCCCTCTGCCTCAGGCAAGCCAGCTGTGCTGGTGAAGCCTACTGTCTAATAACTTTGTTATGGGGAAACGAAATGAAGTGTTGTGATCTGTCACAAATTGCCTCAATAACACCCTTGATAACTTCAAGGAATACAGATTGAGAGATCCCAGAGGGTTCTCAGTGAATCCTTGGAAGTAGCCAAACATTTAGCATAGTTGTCACTTCGTTGACCTCTACGACAGGCACACACCTTCATGTCTCAGGTTCTGCTGCCATAGATGACATTGTTCCATACCCTGCTCATCTGGAGACTGTTGCAGCAGGGCTCACAAACTCTGGGCTTCCTGTACCTCCTCTTGTGTCACATTTGATCCTTCTTAATTTCTCAGCCTTCGTTGCATTGCGGTCACTGTGGTGACTTGCTGGATCCATTGGTCTTGGTTCTGTGGGGAATAAGAGGAACAGAACAGCTCTTCAGTAATGTCAATAGCCAGCATTCGCATCATATACAAATGAGAGTTTAGCATAGTCCTCGATACAATGGGGCATGGAGGAGTCTGACAAGGAGACCTGTGGAATGCCTGTGCATTGATCTTTGACATGATGGACCTGAATATAATGTGTGTGACAGAATCATTTAGCTGCTACAGTGCATAAGGTGGCCATCAATCCATCGCCTGCACTGACACTTTTGTGCATTTTAACTTCGTGCAAACCTCTGCCTTTTCTCCCCAAGTCTGCAGATCATTTCTATAAAATGCACATTCAATGCCCTCTTGAATTTTTCAATTCAACCTCCTTCCAACACACTTCCAGACAATGCATTCCAGATCGTAAATACTCACTGTGTAAAAAGACTATTTTTCACCTTGCAACTTCTTCTCCAGCAAAACATGTCCTCTACATTTCAATCAATTTAGAGCATAGAGTTATAGGGCTGTACAGCATGGAAACAGACCCTTTAGTCCAACTCGTCCATGTGGACCAAATATCCTAAATTAATTTCATCCTATTTGCCAGCATTTGGCCCATATCCCTCTTGAACCTTTCCTATTCATGTACCCAGACAGGTGCCTTTTAAATGTTGTAATTGTACCAGATGCCAACACTTCCTCTGGCAACTCATTCCATATACGCACCACAGTCTGCATTAAAAAGTTGCATCCTAGGTCCCTTTTAACTCTTTACCCTTTCAGTTTAAACCTATGCCCTCTAGTTTTGGACTTGCTCACCCCAGGCTAAAGACTTTGGCTACTCACCCTATCCATGCCCCTCATGATTGTATAAACTTCTATAACGTCACCCCTCAGCCTGCAATGCTGCGGGGAAAATAGACCCAGCCTATTCAGCCTCTCCTTATAACTCAAACCTGCCAATCCTGGCAACATCCTTGTGAACATTTTCTGAACACTTTTGAGTTTCACAACTTCTTTCCTACAGCATCAAGACCAGAATTGCACACAGTATTTGAAAAGTGGCCTCACCAATGTCCTATAAAGCTGCAAAGTGATCTCCCAACTGCTTTTTTGAATGCATTGACCAATAAAGGCAAACATACCAAATACCGTTTTCACTCTCCTGTCTACCTATGACTCCACTTTCAAGGTACTATGAACCTGCATCCCAAGGCCTCTTTGTTCAGCAACACTCCCCAGGACCTTACTATTAAGTGTATAAGTCCTCCCCTGGTTTGCCTTTCCAAAATGCAGCACCTCCCATTGATCTAATTTAAACTTCTCCTTAATCCGCCACTCCTCGGCTCAGTGGCCTATGTGATCATGGTCCCTTGGATGCTGAGATATCTTTCTTACTGTCCTCTAGGCCTCCAATTATGGTGTAATGTGCAAACTTACTAACCATACCTCCTACGTTCATATCTGAATCATTAACATAAATGGTGAAAAGCAGTGAACCCAACATCGATCCTTGTGGCACACCACTGGTCACAGGCCTCTGGCCTGAAAAGGAACCGTCCACCATCACCTCTTGTCTTCTCCCTTCGAAGCAGTTCTGCATCCAAATGGCTAGTTCCACCTTTGTTCTTCACAATTTAACCTTGCTAACCAGTCTACCGTGAGGAACCTTGTCGAATGCCTTACTGAAGTCCATATAAATCACCTCAACTGCTCTGCCCTATCAACCCCCTTTGTTACTCCTTCAAAAAAAAACTCAATTGAGTTGGTGAGACATGACTTCACACTCACAAAGCCAGGTTGACTATCACTAATCAGTCCTTGCCTTTCCAGATACATGTAAATCTTGTCCCTCAGGATTCTCTCCAACAAAAGGCTCACCAATCTCTAGTTCCCTGATTTTAGCTCACCACCTTTCCTAAATAGTGGCACCACATTAGCCAACCTTCAGTCTTCTGGTACCTCCCCTGTGGCTATCAATGGTACAAATATCTCAGCAAGGGACCCAGCAATCACTTCCCTAACTTCCCACAGAGTTCTAACGTACACCTGATCACGTCCTGGGGATTGCTCCATTTTTATGTGTTTTAAAAAGCCCAGCACCTCCTCCTCCGGAATATGGATATTTTTCGAGATGTCGCTATGTTTTCAGGCAGATATCATTTTACCCTACCACACAGATCTCTCAGCAATTTAAAAATATCTATCAGATCTCCCTTTAGCTTCTCCTCATCGAGGAAAATAGTCCGAACTTCTTCAATCTTACCTCACAACTGAAGTGTTTCATCCCTTGAACCACTGTCATAACCCTTTGCAGCACTTTCCAATATAGTTACATCTCTCTGATAATTTGGTGACTAGACCTATACACAATACTTCAGTTCAGGCCTAACCAGTGCCTTTTTCAACCTATCTTCCTTCCTCTTGTACTCTATGCGCCTTTTAATGAGGCTGAGAAGACTATTTAGAAATAGCTCTCTCTAACTGTCTGGTCACCTTTACTGAGTTATGCACGTTTTCACCTGGTCTCTCTACTCCTGCACACTCCTTAGATTGGTATTCATTATTTTATGTTGTCTCTCCATGTTCTTCATACCAAAATCTCTCACCTCCCACTAGTCCATGTTGAACTTCATCTGCAACTGATCTACCCACTGCACCAAAGTGTCAATATCCTTTTGAAGTTCTGTACTATACTCAGTGTACAATTCTGTCAAATTTGTGCCATCTGCAAACTTTGGCATTGTCTCTTGCAAGATCTAGATCTATCAGTCCGATGTTTTATCAACTTTAAGTACCAATAGTTTGTGCAAAGCCTCTTCCTTATCAATTTCAAATCCCTCTTGTCACCATGACCTGGACAGCCTCTTCCTCACAGGTAAAGATAGATGCAAAGTACTTGTCTAACACTTCATCCTTACCTCTTTCACATGCTGCACAAATACAGTAGGAGATTGAAAGTCTGATAAGAGTACTAAAACCTTGCTTCTTCCCCCAATCCCTAACACCAATGACCAAAATTAGGCAGCTTTAAATGTAAGATCATGTTGCTAAATACTTTTTCTTCTTTATTCATTCACAGGATGAGGTCATTGTTGCTAGGCAGCATTCATTGCCCACCCCTAATTGCCCAGAGGGTAAGTTAAGAGTCAACCACGCTGTTGTGGGTCTGGAGTCACATGTAGGCCAGACCAGATAAGGATAGCAGTTTTCTTCCCTAAAAGACGTTAGTGAACTAAATGGGTTTTTCCAACAATCAGCAATGGCTACATGGTCAACATTAGAGTGTTAATTCCAAACATTTTATTGAATTCAAATTCCAACATCTGCCGTGGTGGGATTCAAACCCAGGTCCCCAGAACATGAGGTGGGTCTCTGGATTAACAGTCCAGATAACACCACTACACCATTGCCTCCCCTTTTTAATTGCTGCACTGTGGCAGCTAAGTGATTCTGTCGCACACATTAGACTCAGGCCCATCATGTCAAAAATCAATGCACAGGCATTTCGTAGCTCTCCTTGTCAGAATCCTCCATGCCCCACTTCATCGAGGGCTAATTCAAGGTATTTAGTTATGAGCCTTGAGTCGTACTTATGAATTTAGCCAATGGCTGAGAATGATAAGGTCACCTGTGATTACTTCTGCTTCACAGAGATGATAATGAATTTGTAATGGCCTTTGGTCCATATTGCTTGTGGTCACGATTTGAATCCCACATTGTCGATCATGGCATGTGTTTCACATGTAGGATTCTATGATTTCAAATGACTTTAATCTGTACTACGTAAGTGCCTCCTTAATGTAATTGTCCCTTGAAGGGCCTCACATCACTCAAGTACAGCCCAGGTCCCGAGACATGGAAAAACACTTTTTTATTCATTTGTGAGACTTGGGCATCATTGACATGCTATCATTTATTTCTAGTTGCCCTTGAGAAGGTGGTGGTGAGCTGCCTTCTTGAACCGCTGCAGTCCATTTGTTGTGGATTAACCCGCAATGCTGTTAGGGAGGGAATTCCAGGCTTCTGACCCAGCAACAGTGAAGGAAGGGTGACATATTTCAAAGTCAGGATCGTGAGTGGCTTGTACAGAAACTTGCAGGTGATAGTGTTTCCATATGTCTGCTGCCCTTGTCTTTCTAGATGGAAGTGGTTGTGGGTTTGGAAGTGCTGAATCGTTGGTGAATTCTTGCAGTGCATCTTGTAGATAGTACACACTGCTGCCACTGGGTTTTGGTGATGGAGAGATTGGATGTTCGTGGATGTAATGCCAATCAAGAGGGCTGCTTTGTCCTGAATGGTGTCAGGCTTCTTGTGTGTTGTTGGAGCTGCACTCATCTTGGCAAATGGGGTGTATTTCATCACACTCCTGACTTGTGTATTGTAGATGGTGGACAGGCTTTGGGGAGTCAGGATGTGAGTTTCTGAAGAAGGGTCTAGGCCTGAAACTACAGCTTTCCTGTTCCTCTGATGCTGCTTGGTCTGCTGTGTTCTTCCAGCTCTGCACCTTGTTATCTCTACTTACCCATACTATCCTTTGACCTGCTCTTGTAGCCACTATGTTTATGTGGTGAGTCGAGTTGACTTTCTGCGCAACGGTAACCCCAAGGATGTTGATAGAGGGGGTTCAGTGATGGTAACACCATTGAATGTCAAGGGTGGTAGTTAGATTGTTTCTTATAGGAGATTGTCATTGCCTGGCATTTGTGTGACATAAATGTTACCTGCCACTTTTCAGCATAAGACTGGATATTGTCCAGATATTGTTGCATCTGAACATGGACTGCTTCAGTATCTGAGGAGTCACGAATGGGACTGAACATTTCACAATCACTGGCAAACATGCCCACTTCTGACCTTATGATGGAGGGAAGGCCATTGATGAAGCAGCTGAAGATGGCTGGGGTGAGAGACCCAAGGAACTCCTGTAGAGATGTCCTGGAGCTGGGCTGACTGACTTCCAACTACCACAACCATTTTCTGATGTGTCAGGTATGACTCCAACCACTGGAGAGTTTGGCCCATGATACCCTTTGATTCCAGTGTTGCCAGGGCACCTTGATGCCACACTGGGTTGAATGTGGCCTTGTTATCTAAGGCTGTCACTCTGACATCACCTCTGGAATTCAGCTCTTTTATCTATGTTTGAACCAAGGCTATAATGAGGTCAGGAACTGAGTGACCCTGGCGGAACCCAAACTGGGCATCACTGAGCAGGTTGTTTCTGAGCAGGTGCTGCTTGATAGCACTGTTAATGACACCTTCCATCACTTTACTGATGATTGAGAGTAGACTGATGGGACAATAATTGGCCGGGTTGGATTTGTCTTCCTTTTTATGCGCAGGTCACCTCTGGATAATTTTCCACATTGGTAGATGGAGTGTTGAACTGTACTGGAACAATTTGACTAGGGGAACAGCAAGTTCTGGAGCACAAGTCTTCAGTACTGTTGCTGGAATGTTGTTAGGGCCCATAGGCTTTACAGCATTCAATACCTCCTGCCATTTCGTGATATCATGTGGAGTGAATCAAATTGGTTGAAGACTGGTATCTGTAATACTGGTGACCACTGGAGTAGGCTGAGATGGCTTGTCCAATTGGGACTTCTGGCTGAAGTTTTCTGCGAATGCTTCAGCCTTATGTTTTGCATAGACGCGCTGAGCTCTTCCATCACTGAAGATGGGAATATTTGTGGACCCTCCTTCTCCAGTGAGCTGTTTAATTGTCCACCACCATTCACAACAAAGTGGCACAACTAATCCATTTGGTGTGGGATTGTTTAGCACCAGCTACCACCTGGAGGCGTATAGTGTTTGGCACACAGGTAGCACTGTTTTGTAGCTTCACTAGGTTGACACCTCATTTTCAGATATAGCTAGTGTTGCTCCTGGCATGCTTTCCTGCACCCTCCATTGAACCAGAGTAGATCCCCGAGCCTAATAGTAGTTGTTGAGTGAGGGTAATGCCTGCTCATGAGGTTGCAGATTGTTTGAACACAAATCTGGTTCTGCTGATTGTCTATGGCATGGATGCCCAGTCTTGAGTTGCTAGATTTGTTCAAAGTCTGTACCATTTAGCACGGTGATTGTGCCAGGCAACACAATGGAGGTTATTCTCAATGTGAACATGGAACATAAAACGTAGAACATTACAGCACAGTACAGGCCCTTTGGCCCTTGATGTTGCGCTGACGTGTGAAACCAATCTGAAGCCCATCTAACCTTCACCATTCCATTATTATCCATATGTTTATCCAATGACCATTTAAATACCCTTAAAAGGAGGGACTTCATCTCCAAAAGGACTGTGAGATGGTCACTTTTGCGGATACTGTCATGGACAGATGCACCTACAGCTGGTAGAAAAATAAGGGCCAAGTCCAGTACGTTTGCTCCTCTTGTTGATTCCTTCACCACCTGCTGCAGATCCAGACTAGCAGTTATGTCCTTTAGGACCCAACCAGCTCAATTAGTAATACTGCTACTGAGCCACTCTTGATAGTGGGCAGTGAAATCCCCGACCCAGAGTACATTTTGTGCCCTAGCCACCCTCAATGCTTCCTCCAAGTGTTGTTCAACCTCGAGCAGTGCTTATTCACCTGCTGAGAGAGAACAGGATGTGGTAATCAGTAGGAGGTTTCTTTGCCCATGTTTAACTTGAAGCCATGAGATTTCATGGGGTCTGGAACCAATGTTAAAGAATCCGAGGGCAACTCCCTCCCCACTATTTGCCTGTGCCACTTCTGCTGGGTCTGTCCTGTCAGCGGGACAAGACATATCCAGGGATGGTGATAGTGGTGTCTGGGATATGTGAGACCAATCAATTTTGGCTTCAGCTCCCAGATATCAGTAAGGAGGACATTGGCAGGATCAGCAGGGCTGTTGCTGCCGTAGTCTTTTCTTGTGCCGTGTTGTCTGTTTGGCTTCTCCACCCATTCTGAATATGGTGGCAGCCAGTTTTTCTCTCTATTGTGCATTTGTGACCCAGAGGAAGATGGAAAACAACACAAGTTATGGTTTGAATATATAGATTCAACCTATTAGACTAGGTGATTCCAAAACCTTTATGTTTCCTTCTTCCTTGTACTACCTGTTGACCTCATCAGAACTGACCAAACCCAACTGTTTCACTTTAGCCTTCATTGCCCAACAGTATGCTGTAAGCACTGGCTCTACATCTTAGTCATACCAACCACTGTGATACACTCTGCTTCCCACCTCCCCTCAGGCCAAAGCTAGGATGAGGGTGACCATCAATGACCTCTCTTCACGCAGCAACCCATGTCTACAAATGCACTGATATACCTCACCTTTGTAAATTGCATTGCCTCCCTCCCTCTCGTATCCCCAAAATATACTGCCTTCAATTTTCCAACCATTGTGGTCCCTGGTAACCCACCTTCATTTTTAGTGAACAGACCTCGAGACTATGCCCCAAACCATTGACTGACTTGAAATACCAGTCTGACTAATGGCTGACCAGACATGTGATTAATCTTTGTGTAGCCTCCTGGCCGAGGTGTCACTAAACCCCTGACTGGTTGCACTGAAACTGCAAAACTGACCATGGCCCACTCGTTAGACTAGTGATACGGAACCTCTCATCCTGGCTTTGGCCTGAAGGCAGGTGGGGAGCAGAGTGTATCACAATGGTTGGAATGATTAAGATGTAGGCCTGGTGCTTACAGGGTGGCTTATTGACCACATCCAAGCCTCTTGATAGATATTAGAATGCTGCTTTTAACCAACTGTGGAAGGACCCTGAGTAATGACAGACTCTCTTGACTTGACCAAGGACTGCTCCCCAAAGACTTGAGACGTCTCCAATAGTTAAAGTACTTGCAGTAGGTTTCCTGTGTAAGCAACTGGCACATGGTGTTGGTATGAGACTGCCATTACACACTGCTGTATAGCAACATGTCCACCCCATTGGATGACTACTGCTAATATCCCTAGCATATTGCCTGGCTTTGTGTCTACACTAAAGGCAAGGCAAGATGGAAGCTCTGTAATTGTTTAAGTTCTGAATGAGTCAGCAAAATACAAAAAGACAAGGCATCTCAGACATTCTCTGAGGATCCAAGAACATGTGAGATGAAGTGAATGAGCACTAAGAAGATTCAGAAACAGCCATGAGGTACATGCTACTACAGCCCATGAGATGGGCCCTGTACCAGCACAAAAGGTGGCCAGGTCGCAGCATTATATTGAATGGTCGCAGCATTATATTGAATGGTGTCAGTGTACTCCAAAGTGCAGAACTGAAATGGAGAACAGTATTTCCAATGAGTTGGAGATTCACCATGAAATTGTGATGAAATGCTGAAGCTGGAGCTTTGTCTGATGACAATGCCCATGTACAAATGGTTACTACCCGTGGAGAGTGCCCTCAGATGTTGGTGAATAATCGCCAAGGTGGAGACCTAGAGGAACAAGTGGCACCAGGCACTCGGTGTGACTTTCATGTTGAAAACTGTGGCTGTTTAGTTCCTCTGCCATGTGGGAGAATAGCAAACTATATATAAACAAGGCGAGAAGAGATAAAATTGAGATGTTAACGTTGCATATGGACTTGTCATTGTTCACTGATGAGATTCTCTTCTGACCACTCAAACCTTGGGTGTAAAACCAGGCATTTTTCCCTTGAAATTGGGAATCTCAATTTTCTAATTTTCCCATACTTTCCCAATGACTTACCATTGCGCACACCATTTGAGAACTGGGAGAACACTGCCCTATGCAAAGTATTAAAAAACAGTGAAAGAAACTTTTTCACACAGCAAATATCAGACAAGGTGCCACAATGACAGTGACCTACATCTGAAAGGGTGATGTGGAGAAGAGAAAAAAATCCCTGAAGCAGATTTTTACATTAAATGTCTTCTGTTTGGGTTCAATTAAATTTTGCAGTAGGAATGGTGCCTTGTGTAGGTTCACAGAAACTTTGACTTTTAAAATAACCCCACAAAACATGGTTTTCCATGTATTTTGCCTTTGCTGATCCTTTTTAAATTTTAGAATGTGCATGTTATTGGCAAAACTGACATTTATTGTTAACGTCTCATTGTCCTTTTACATTTCTAAGAGCAGTTAAGAGTGGGTTTGGAGTCAGTTCCTGACTCGCTATAGGAAGGACAGCAGATTTCTTTATGAATGAATTGAGCAAGCTGGCTAAATTTCATAAAAATCAATAACTTCGCAGTCACATTTTTATATTTAGCTTCAAATTCTACATTTTTTGACTGATTTCAAATTTTCTTACTGCTACAGTGAAATTTAAACCTAGTTTGAACCTGGTAAATTAGTCCAGAACGCAACCAGTTTACCCCTTAACCACAAGGCAGAAATGATTGACCTCTGTTTCATGTGCTCATGCTGAAGGTGATCTTGCCTGTGTACACAAGCTGGTGCAGATGATAGAGGGACACTGGGTCACCTTTTGTTGGCTTTAATCATATCATGTAAAAGTACCATGCGAAGCAGGTGAACACCTTGATTAAGGACTGTATTTTTCTGGACAAATGAATAGAGGTAGGCTAAACTCATTTATATCTATCTTGGGATCTAATTAATAGAGACTTCTTTCACACTTTAAACTTGCTGGTAAAGTCATTGCAATCTCACATGGTAAAGATAACATTCAGATTTCCATTATTTCCTAAATGTAATAGAATGTTGTTTACCTGGGTTTGTACACCAAATGCATTAAGCACTCCGTCTAAGTAGAACGTAAACTCTGCGGACTGCTCTGCAAACTTAATGCAGTTCAGTGGACACAATTCCTTATCATTTGAAAAGCTTCAATGCTTTCTCCTGGTGTTTTTAATGTACATATATTCATGCTGCCTGAATTTAAATCATAACTACCTGCTGTGCAGAAGATGTATATCAATACAATAGTTGCACTTTAAAGGCCCACATGCTGCATAGCATTTTTAACAGATTTAAAATGGGACCATAAAACCCATGTGAAACATGGTGTGTCCTAATGATTGCATCTGGTACTCAAAAGCCTTCTGCACAGTTTTCAGGAAATCCAATTAAATGCGCAGTAATTTGCTACAAATAAACATTACACAAAACTTCCCCAGGGAGTTTGTTTAAATAAATCAATAGGCATCATGATAAGCCAGCTTCTGGGGCTCAGCAAAACAATTACATAGGCATTGTTGTAAAAATATTTAACACTGCTAATGAGAGGCCCGGCAGACCTGTTAGCTTCTCATTTATTGGTCATCGCTAATTCCTGGAATGTAATTAGGCAAACTTGGTTTAGCAACATTAACACTGTCAGAGACTATATGTCATTGATATAATGTATGATCCTTACAAATTAATCAGGGAAAGGCACTGTCTTTTGTCTCTCAGCTAGTATTCAGTATATCTTGAACAGACCCACTCATGATATCATTACTATACAACAGAATGTGATCTTTTGGCACAGTGGTTAGCACTTCTGCCTCACTGTACCAGGGACCCAGGTTCAATTCCAATCTTGTGTGAGTGTGTGTTGTTGGCACCTTCTCCCTGTGCCTGTGTAAGTTTCCTTCTCGTGCTCCGATTTTCTCCAACAGCCCAAACATGTCCAGGTTTCATATTGGCTATGTTAAATTGCTTGGTGGTATGCAGGCTAGGTAGGTTAATTTTGGTCAATGTGAGGTTACAGGGATAGGGTAGGATGCTCAGAGGATAAGTGCAGGCTTGATGGGCAGAATGGCCTCTACCAGCACTGTAGGGGTTCTATGGTATCAAGGTCTTAATCTGTCTCCAACTGAGAGATGTCACCTGCCCCTATTAGGAAGGATCCCAATGCCAGGTAGTTAATTCCAGTGAGCAAGTTCTGAGTGAAACTGAGTGGATATCGTCTCCTGCTGAAAGCCTTTCCTCCGTCTTACAGCAGCTTGATCTCCTCTACATCAGTTACACTCACTATCATACTGCGGGCCAAGGAAGTTAGAAATGACTGTGGCCCAAATATGCAGCAAGTGGTCTGAGCAAATCCTTGAAGACAGGACATGGCCTTCACCACATCACCATGCTGTAGACTTTAGGAACTTTATGTAAAAGCTTAAAACTACCAAATGCTTCTTCTATTTCAACAGTAGTAATTAGAAATAGACATCAGCAACTAGCCTGAATGTCGTTGACAATTCCTCAGTCTTGAGGGAGGGTCTTTCCATTTGCTAAATGCATGTTCAACTGGGTAAAGTTGAAGAAGGGCATTAGATGGAGCATTCAGCTCCAAAATAGTACCAGCCAAATTCTGTGACTGACATCACAACATATTTATTCTGCAATTTCCAGTACAAGTTACCAGCACCATGTTGAAGACCTTTGCAAAATGATGTCCATGTGGCCTGTACTGAAACAACACATAATGCACCAGAAGTACGGGCATCATACAATCGCATTTTGCAGACATAATCATTAAGACGCTTTTGAAGATGTATTAATTCATGTTTATGTATCAATGCAGCTGTCAGACAGCCACTGACTCAGTTTCTGAGTCTGTCTGACTTAAATCGAGGGGTTTTGTAATCAAAATAGAAGAGAATATTTTCCTTTATACAAACCTGTTCTCTGTTCTTATAAGTTTATCAAAACAATTGGGATAAAATTTACCTCCTAAGGCATCATATTCCAGCCATAGCAGTCCACAGACAAGCAGAACAGGATGGAAATTGAGTGCTTCAGCAAAGAAATGAACAAGGTTGTAAATTTATGCTGCAATGAGGATATTATCAAGCCAGGTCTAGTGATCATGCCCTCTGCTGAGAACAGAGGCTCCTGGTATAATTGAGTTTCTTAACACATTCACTGCTGATGTCAAATGTCAAATTTTACAAAAGCAAACCATTGCTTATACTAATTCTTCAAGTAAAACCAGATTCTCAAGTGCAACGTATTAGGTGATGGTATATTTTGTTTGAAACGTGTTTTAAGCTGAAATCAAATCTGCATAAGGTGTCAAATCCAATACTCCAAGCTTTTACTGTATAAAATATTGCTTTTTTCTTTCCTTCAGAAAATGGCTGGAACCACTTGAACAATGATGCTACAAAAAAGGCTCGCTTGGAAAATGTGAACTGTTAAAAAAAAATCATCTTTGTCAGGTTAAAACAAATAGACAAACTGTTAACATTTGCAGAGGATTCCAGCCTGTTTTCATATGTGCATTTTGAAATCTTTGCTCTGTCGCTCATACAATGTGGGTTTTCTGGCAAAGACCCACTATAGGGTGGCTGGTGGCTGTGCACACAGCACTTCCATTAGCCAGCATCTGGACAAGGGAATATCTAGAAGACAAGCTATCTCACTTCCTGGATGAAACAAAACAAAATATGTGTGGGCTAAACCAATTCAATTAAACTTGGAAAGGAAGTTTAAATGATCAGTGTTGCTCATCTTGAGCTCAGGGCTGATCAGAGTTGACAATCATGAAAATTAAGTTAGCCACCAATATGTGATATGGTGGCATTGTTTAATTCGTTTTCATTATAAAGAAATAAAAATGAAATGAAGTAGTTTTGATTACGGCTGAATGTTTGCCTCTGAAGATATGCATGCCGTCTGTAAAATAGAATCACTTTTCAATTTATATTTGGCATTGTCTTACGAAAGCACTTTCAGTAAACCAATAAGCAATTGGAAAAGTGCATGCAAGATGACTTGCAAAGGACATCCAGATTAGATCACTAGAGGGCTGATATAATTTGATCCAAGGCAGTTTAGGCACAAATAAATATGAGGCAGACGAGTCATCCTGGTGTTGGAATTCTAGTTAAAACAATCTGAAAATTTACGAGGTATTTACTTTTCTATAAAGGAGAATATGTAGATATTTTATGAAATCACTGCACAATTCCACTGCATGGCACATTCAAGAATTAATTTACACATTCATGGTTAACTGGTACCACAATGGGCATGTTGGGAACAGTGGGCTTGGCAAATTGTTTGGGAATGGTTGAACCAGTGGTATCAGGGCCCTTATGCACATACCAGGCAAGATTATAGCCTGTTGCAGGGTTTTGGGTGGAATTATTAATTTGTGGTCTCTCTCTGGTGGTCTTTCTGCTTTTGAAAAGCCTTAAACTCTGGAATTTCCTTCCTAGCCCTCTTTAACTGCCTTTTCTTTCTTCGGAGGCTTCCTAAATTCTTACTTTTTGACAAGTTTTTGGAGTCATTTGCTCTGATGGTTGGAATTTCTGAACCTTGTTGGCACGTTCCTTGACATTGGGCAAATGCAATGAATGGATACATGCTTCTGATCTGAACTGATCTTGATGGTAATTAGGGCGGACGAAAGGTTAACTTCCACCCTCACTTTGCAGAGAAAAATGAGTGCATAGTCACTATGAGAGAAGTTGTTCAAGGGTAGAGTAACCAACCTTACGGAGAAGGAGGAGGTGATTGACATTGGAAAGGTGGTAGAGTGCACAATAGCAGAGAGATGGGTGTGCAGCAGAGAGAGTGAGTGAAACTTTATTGAATGCTGTTTCAATGAGCTTGGGAGTAGCTTCCAACTCTCTGAAGTTATTTCCGCTAAGTATACCATTTGATGTGCTGGCAGATGTTTGCTGAACATCTGGTGAGACAAAGGAGCTCTAATAACTTGATCTTTATTTAGCCAGGGCCGCTGTTGAAGGACCGTGCAGTAACTGAATGTGGAGGTCATGTCTACAGCAAAGGATGACTTGCATACTGAGGAGCCACCATCATGTGTACCCTCCACCAATGCACACACCTTAGGGTAGCTTCAGGTGACTTCAGAAATTGTGGCTCCAGGTGAACATCGCAATATATTTAAGAAAGAGTATGTGATAGAGGCAGAAACCAATATGTGCGCAAGGTCAAAGTAACTTTTCTTTCAAAGCTGTTTCTATTTTAAGATTTTCTCAACAGCCACGTTTTAGCTTTTGGGGGCTTTTTATTATTTTTAACTCTCTTTTTCACTCTCAATTTTCTTAGGTGACACAACTTTGTGTGTGTGTGTGTGTGTTTGTGTATGTGTGTGTGTGCATATGCATGTGTGTGTGTATGTATGTGTGTAAGTGTGTGTATGTGTGTATGTGTGTGTGTGTGTGTATGTGTGGTGTGTGCGCGTGTGTGTGTGTGTGTGTGTGTGCCTCTATGTGTGTGTGTGTGTGTGTGTGTGTTTTTACATGGAGCATTTTCCCAGATTGATGGCATTTCCCTTCAGAGGATGGAGGACGGCTTTGAGGACACTGGCCTTAAATGAGACGAGATTGAATGATGACGTGGTCATCGTATATGAAATAGGTGTTACTGAGGCAGCAATAGGAGGTGTGTAGTCATGTGTCTGAGTTTCCTGAGACCCTGTTAAGTACTGACACAGTTCTAAGGGCTGAGGCAGGGAGGCATGTTATATTTGGTGAATCTACTGAAGCAGCATCCTCCATTCCCTCTGCCTGAATCACATGGTTCAACCCCAGGATCAACTCTGTTATGGTATATTACACACAGAGTGATCCCAAAGAATGAAAATATACGTATCTTAGCGACAAGGCTACACTCTCAAGCAACTTGTTTTCACATGTCCCTTCACAGAAGGAGCCACTTCAAGAGAAGGGGCATTTCTATTAGAAAGGAGTTACCCTGGAGTCCATTTTATCAAGCTTTAGTTAAATCCACATATTTTAATTTGTGTACAATGGCCGTATTTTAAAAAAGTGACACTTACCATGTAGTTTATTGTAAAAGGTAGCAATACCATACACTGAAATCCTGCGTGAACGTTCTCTGCATTAGGTCCACTAAGCTCCACCATGAGACAAGCATTCACCTTGTATTCTGGATAGGGCTGCTATATATAAACTGCTATATAAAATGTAATTTTCCACAGAGGAGACACATTCCTGGATCAGAACACCCAGACTCCTTGTGTTTTCGTAATGTGTTTTGATGCATTCATCTAATCATAAGAAATAGGTGCAGAAATAGTTCAGTCAACACCTACAGCCTGCTCAGCCATTCAATAAGATCATAGCTGATCAGGTTGCAACTTTGAAATTAGTTCCATTATCCTTTCCTGCCCCTCGTAGCGCCAACTCATTTGATCAAAAATCTGTCTAACTCAACCTTGACCTTCAACAGCCTTTCTCAATGCTCACTGCATTCCAAAGACTAACAATTCTCTGACAGAAGAATTTCCACCTCACCTAGCCTTAAATAGAAAACCCCGTATTTTTAAACTGTTCCCTTTATTTCTAGGCTCTTCGATGAGGGAACATCTTTTCAAGCATCTATACTATCATGTCTTGTCAGAATCTTGTATGTCTCAGTAAGATCACCCCCGATTGTTCAAAACACCAATGACTAGGCACAAACCTATCTACAAAGACATCCAGATTTCGCTGTATTGCAAATTTCTGCAGTCTTTATCCAGTTAAATACAACTGTTTTACTAATTTCTCCCTGGCAAAGTGGAAACTTCACATTTCCCATGTCACTGTTCATCTTTCAAAGTTTTACCTATTCATCTAGCCAATCTATATCCCTTTGCAATCTATTTGAGACAATGTGGTTTCTTATCCTTTGTGAGTTGTATATGATTCATCACCTTCATCATTCACTTCCCACAGCACGTGGCACACGATAAAAGCAGTAGAAACCACTCAAAATGTTGTTTCCCAAACCCTTTCAAATCTGACACCAATTTAGGGATTGAAAATTGTCACAACCATTCCATGAGAACTGTAAGGGATTGGTGGCATTCCTTCCACGCCTGGGAGCTGTGCCACCTAGAAGGATGGAGGTAGCAGATATGGCTATTGTGCATCATCTTGACTTGAGACTGTATCACTCTATCCTTTGCTGTTGTTGCATGATAATCCTGGAGCTTCCTTCCCAACAGCACTGTGGAATGTCTGTACTCCCAAAGGACTGCAGGGTTTTAAGAAGACAACTCACCACCATCTACACCAGGGCCAATAGGGATGGGCATTAATTGCTAGCATGATATCCCTTATCAAATAGAAAGCTAAAACTCTGTTCCTTCACCCAAAGCATTAATATGAATTGTAGATAGTTGAAGTCCCAGCACTGATATCAGGGCACTCCATGAGCTGCAGTTTGACCAGCTGAAAGTGACCTAATTATTCCGCCTCTCTGTCTCCTGTTAGTTAGCCAATCACTTGACCACATTAATAATTCACTCCCAACACCATGAACTCAGCTTATATGTCACCCTATTATGTGGAACCTTATAAAATGCCTTTTGGAAATCCCATAATACCCTTTTATCTACTTGATTTATTACATACTCACATATTTCCAATAAATTTGTCAAATATGATTTCCATTTTGCACACCATATTTACTTTGTCTGATTATATTGAGATATTCCAAATGTCTTGCAACTAACACCTTAGTAGTAGACTCTTCATGCTTTCTCAATGACAGAGAGGCTACCTTGCCAATTGAAGTATTAGATATTTGGCAATTTAAGCCAATGGCAACTTTCCAGAACCTTTGGAATTTGGACACATTCTTCCCCATGGACTTCCTCCAATTTCACTCCTGTCTGGGTGCCATGTTGTGCAAGGCACAGTTGACTGTAGTATTGCTGCAAACATTTGAGTGGGTATAAAAACCAAAAGAACTGCGGATGCTGTAAATCAGGAACAAAAACAAAGTTGCTGGAAAAGCTCAGCAGGTCTGGCAGCATCTGTGAAAAAGAAAACAGAGTTAATGTTTCAGGTCCGATGACCCTTCATCAGAACATTTGAGTGAGTCTTTCTAGGTGCCAGTGGTTAAGGCATCGAACCTCAACTTTAGGAGGCTGGTGATCTGATTACTAGTGGCTCTTGTACTGAAATGGAAACAATTATATTGCTCCTGTACCTCAGGTATGTGATCCAACACTCAGGTCAACAGGAATCCTTAACCAGCTTCCGCAACCCCCCAACAGGAAAGCTCAGCAGGTCTGAGGAAGGGTCACCGGACCCAAGACAATGCAGGTCTGCAATGAGTTAATGTTTTGGATCCAGTGACCCTTCCTCAGGCCCGCTGACCTTTTCCAGCAACTTTGTTTATGTTCCTGATTTACAGCATCCACAATACTTCCAGTTTTTATGAAGGATAGGGTGATGCAATCTCAAGTCAGAATGATGTACAAATGCCTGTATCTGCTACCCTTATCCTTCTAGGTGGTACAGTTCCTGGGTCTGAAGAGAAAGAATTTGGATGGGTTTATGAATAGGTAGGTTTCAGATGGATATGGGCCAAATGCTCGCAAGTGGGACAAGGTCATGTTGAGTCTGGTTGGTGTGAATGAGTTGGAACGAAGGGTCTATTTCTGTTTTGCATGACTCTATGACTGGATCAGAATGAATAAAGTCTGATTGCAGTCAAGGGTATATATATATACACACAGACACAAATTCACACGCAGACACACGTACACACATGCTGAACATCTATCGAGTAGAATCCTTCTGACTGATGAATGCTTCTACCTGAGAGACTGGAACTTTGGCAACATTTGTGCAGTGGATCACATCCTATACCTGAGACAATCTCTAAGGTCCTTGGGCCTGTTGGGTTGTGTCTGACACTGAAGGCCACACTGTCACATGCCCTGACACAATGCAATCAACTGTGATATACACTGGTTGGCCACTGACTTGGAAAATTCCTTTAGGTTTGCTGTCAACCCCTGAAAAGAATTGAAGTTAGAAAGTTCAATGTCATTATTAAGAGAGTTTCTGTCATGGAATGTCCCCTGAGCCTTGTCACATCCTGTCATCCTCCGGGACAGCACTCGACATAGGCAGCATCTGTTATGATAGGTGGGTGTTGATCCTCTGTTGATGCAATCCTGTAGATCTATTGATCCCTCCTGCCCATTGACTCCGCATTACTGTGGCCACTGCACCTAACCCCTGCTTCCAGCCACCCCTACTGAGTTGGCCCCATTGACGGCACTGAAGAAGAAAGGGCTCTTCCTCACTGCCACCATTGGCAATGGTTTAGCTCTGCTTCGATAATGTCAGGTCAGTGGCTGGGCATGAGCTTTTGCTTGTTGATTACTACCCTGGGCATTTTTAAATGGCTGCAGCTTTTGTCATGGGTTTTCTGCTGTTTCTATAGCTCTTCTATTTGTACAGGGTGTTAACAAAGCACCTGATATATGCACCTCTGTTAAAATGTCAATTCTTAATGAAGCTACTTTTCAACGGACTCCTTAACAAGTCCAATTGTCTGTTTGCCATAAAGTTACAGAAACGTTGAATGGTTCATACAGAATGATACCATTCAGCCCATTGAGGATATGCTGGATCACTGAAGGAGACATTGTTCTCGTGCCATTCCTCTACCTTGTGTATACAGCCCCACAATCAGATCATGATCCAAACCCCTTTGAAAGCTTCAATCACCCTATCTCCACCATTCCTTCATGAAATGCATTTCAGATCCTAACCATTGCTGTGTGAAAAAAGTTTCTCCCTCACCTCTTCAATTCCTTAACTCTAGGCCCTTTGGTTCTTGGGGCTTCCACCAATGGAAACAGTTTCTCCCGATTGACTCTGTCCAGATACCTCACGATTTTGAACACGTTTATAAAATCTCCTCCTTCTCTTCAGTCAGGAACATGGTCCCAGCTTCTACACTCCTCATCCTTGGAGAGTTCTTTCAAATCTTTTCTGCACTCGTGATATTATCTTCACATCATTCCTAAACTAGATGCAATACTCCAGATGAAGGTCAAATGTTGTTAGACAAGGTTAACACTCGTTCATTGTTTTTATAGTCTGTGTCACTATTTGTAAAGCCTTGGATGTCAAATGCTTTAATGATCATTCTGTCAACCTGCCTTACCACTTTTCATGACTTAGGCATAAATACATTCAGGTATCTCTGCTCCATGCACCATTTTTTTGTATTATAATATTTATTTTATGTTATCTCTCCACATTCTTCCTCTCAAAATGAATCACAACATACCTTGCTGCATTCAGTTTCACCTACCACTGTTTTCTGGATGTCTTAGTGAGGGCTATAACTCAGCTTTGTTCTGGCAGTTTGAATGCACATTATGTATGAATTTCAGTTGGTGCTTAATGGCCGGGTGAACATATAAAAATGGGAGAATTTGGGTCAGGTTAAATGGGGAAGGGAAGGTTTAAAATTTTAAATACAGGATACTGGTGTAAACCAACTACTACCCACTCATTTCGGCAGCAGGAAGGTAGATGGATGACCAACCTGCTCCAGTGCAGGAGGCTGTCGCTTCATAAAAGGATGTTAATTTTATTGTCAGTCATCTTTCCATTGATCACCTTCCCAGGCTGTCAACTACACCACCCTCCTTACTCAAGACCTCTAGCCTCCCCATACAAGTCTCCAATTTTAACCCTCCTGCTGTCTTTGATTACTTTCCTAGGTCCATAAATCATCACTAACCCTCTCAATACAGGCCTACAACCTCTCACTCAAGCCTTCAATTCCAAGCCCAATCACCCCATCTATCTGGCTTCTGGTCAAATTCCAGCTCTCAACATCAGGGGCCCCGCCTCAAGCTTCTGATCTCCACCCCACCCCCCATCAGATCGCCAATTCCCTTCTCCAAGACCTCTGATGCCACATGCACTAACCTCCTCAGTGCTCCAAGACTCCACCAGCCTATGGTCAAAGGATCATTCCCAACTTTGAGATGATGCAATCCCAATTGAAACGGCGCGGTGGCTCAGTGGTTAGCACTGCAGCTTCACAGCGCCAGGGACCCGGGCTCGATTCCCGCATCGGGTGACTGTCTATGTGGAGTTTGCACATTCTCCATGGGTCTGCGTGGGTTTCCTCCGGGTGCTCTGGTTTCCTCCCACAGTCGAAAGATGTGCAGGTTAGCTGGATTGGCCATGCTAAATTGCCCGTAGTGTTCAGGGGTGTGTGGGTTATACGGGGATGGGTCTGGGTGGGATGCTTCAAGGGGCAGTGTAAACTTGTTGGGCCAAAGGGCCTGTTTCCACGCTGTAGGGAATCTAGTCTAATCTAATCAAACCTCTTCTCCTGTTTGACCCTGCCTACTCTCCACCCTCCCCTACCCATTACACACAGCATGCAAGGATTCAAGAGTTAAAATTCAGACCATGTAACTCATTTTTGTCTGCTACTTTGCCAGACCTTTTAACCCAAAATGGCTGCTTGCACAGAATTGTAGCTATATCCCAGGGAAAAAAAAATCAATATGACAAGACAACGCAATAGCAATGTTGTGAATCTATTGACAATACTATGAACATAGAAAAGATTTATGTTTACGACTATCTTTACATCTGGATTGCAATAAACTCCACTAATCAACTCTGTTGACATTTTCTCATTTAAACCATTGAGGGTCCAAACCACAGAGTCTGAAACATAATAATCCACCTCTTTTCAATCTCATTCGCTATTATATTTGTAGTGTACTGACGTTGCAAATTCTGGCCTGCTACAGATGCTTTCTTGGTGTCAATCACTTGTTTAAATTGTCTGCATTCATGCTAGTTCTAAAATATAATCTGGGATGTGAGAGGGGCATTTATTGTGAACCAATTTGAATATTCCTGCAATTTGCACATATCCTTTTTCAATTTCTTTTAAAATGAACGAAATAAACATTTAATGAGCTAAAACTTGGGTGCGAATCATTGTACCACTTATTTCTTACGGGGTTGACACTCCAAATTAGTTATAGTTGGGTTTACTTATTTCCATCAAAAGTACCTGTAATACTGTAAGAACAAGGCAAATGTATGTTTTTTCCTATGTCAGTGGGTTGCATTGTTAGACTTAAAGCTAATTTTCTAACCATTCCTTTTTGTGCTCCATTATTCCAGTAATTCTTTATCTGGAACACTCTTGACAAAGTAACTCTTTGTTCAAAAAGCTTGAATTGTATCAGCTATTGGACAAAGTAACAATGCTCCACAAGAATGGAATTCAGCCATCAAATGTCGTATGAGCCCTGCTGAATTCAAATAAATGCAGCAGGAATGAAAGTGAATGATCACGTCAAACATGTATTGTTTACAATATGTTGGTTCAGATGCTCTTCAAAAACATAATACGTAACTAATTCCTACTTTGCTGTGATTTTATTCAGTATTTTCAGCAGATACTACAATAAGTCAACGTACACTCAAATATTTTGTAGCAACGTAATCTGAGGCCTCAGAATCTTTGAGCTTACTGTGTCTGAATTTTGTGAGCCTGACAGTTTACAAAGGATTGTTGTTAGGACTGCTGGTCCATTGATGGACAAATTCTAAGACTTGCTGGTACCAGTTGGCCGATAGATGCCATTGCTGGTCATCATGGTTTCTGATTATGGAAATACTGAACTCTTAGCTTAAGTGCTTCTGCATTCCATATGGGTTCTATCTTTTTTAAAACTGAAGTTATTCAAAGGGCCCATTTCCTAATTGAAGCAAGTCCTGTTCACTCATTACGGCTGTACTCATGATTTATAATGGTCCATTAAACCATATCTCAATTTTAAAATTTACTTGTATGTTAAATCCCTGAAAGACTGCCTCTCTCTTTTGCTTTGTAATAAGCTCCATCAGTTCTACAAGCGCCTAAAATATCCGTGCAATGCCAATTCTGCCCCCGATCTTAATCACTTCACCTTTTTTGCCTGTACCTTCAGCTATTGAGCCATACCTTCTGGAATTTCCCCCCTAAATCTCTCTTTCTTCCTTTAAGGTACTGCTCCAACCTACCTCTATTAAGATTTTGTTCAGCTGCACAAATGCCATCTTATGTTTTATGTGCTGTTAAATTTTATTTGATAATATTCCTGTGAAACACTTTATCTTACACTGTTAATGATGCCGCATAAATGAAGTTGTTGTTGCCTCTACATCCAATGTGATTTTATCCCCAGTGTTGGTGAAAGGGTTAAAAGCTGCAGCTAAGGCTCCTTCTCAATTGACATTCACAATTATCAATGCTCTGAGATCTATGCAGCAATTAATGCAATAGAATACTGTACAGAGACAAGTTTTAGCGCAATTTTAAAGCTTCAGACTACTTCAAATTCTGAAATATGAACTTCAGTTGATAAGTGACTGTCTTTGGATAATGCCACTGTTTAAAAGTGCTTCAGCAAAGGGAGAAGAGGATATAAAAGAAACCGAAGAGATAATGCATCACTGTTGCTTAATTAGTCCAAGGCTGCTATATATTATTGGCTGGTCTGTTAGGTTGTAATCACCTCTAGTCCTGCATGTTCTGAATTGCAATTGTTTAATAAGGGAGCACTGTGAAATGATAATATTGAGAACCATCCATTCTTGTCACAGAAAGGAGAGAGCAGACTTGAGGTGGAGTTGGTTGCGGTGGTGGTGGGGGGGGCAACAGAGGAATAGAAACTAACATATATATATTGAAGATAAGAATTTGAATCACATATTTTTAAAAGTACATTATCTGGACAAGTAATGAGAGATAAAGTTACCATAGTCCCAGAGCACTGCTCTCATCATTGTCATGAGAGTAAGACGACCCACTAGTGGTTTAACCTGAAGGTGACCACACCTCAGGTGAGGGGCAAGGCTGAGATAGTGCGACCTTTGTATTGACCTCAACCAGTATGGGAATTGAACCAATGCAGTTGGTGTAACTTTGCATTACAAATCAACCATCCAGCCCTGTGAGCGAAGCAATCCCCTAAATAAGGGAGACTAACATCTTTTGGAAAAAGATTCAATCATGGCTTCTTTATCCATTGCAAAGAGTTTCATGCTCAATCCATTCAATGTTAGTGAGGAGTGGAAATTGCTGGCATTTACTGGCACTAAACTACTGGCAGTGTAGATCAAATGTGACAGCTCAATCTGGCTCCAAATTGAAATAGAAACACCCTTCCTACTTCAAGGAGTCTTGGTCCACTTTGTTTTTCTGTTACAGACAATCTCAATCTGTATTTAAAGCACCATTGTATTAAAGCTGCAGCAATGGTATAAGATGCATTCATTTCATTCAGGTAATTTTCAAACTATTAAAGTTGCAGTGTAAGTGAAGCCCTAACCGATGTCAGGTAGAACTGGAGGAGGGCTAATTTCAGTCAGTTGAAGAGGTGACAAAGCAGATAGAAGGATGCAGAACGGTGGATGTTGCCTATAAAGACTTCAGCAAAGCATTCGACAAAGTTCCGCAAGGTTGAATGGTCAGTAATGTTAGATCACATGGGATCCAGGGGGAGCTAGCCAGTTGCTTACAAATTGGCTTGAATGTAGGAGACAGAGAGTTGTGTGGTAGTGGGCTTCTTTTTGGACTGGTGCGCCACAAGGATCAGTGCTGTATCCATTGTTATTCGTGATTTATATAAACGACTTAAATGTGTTTAGTAAGTTTGTCGATGGTGGTGCAGTGGAGAGTGAAGAAGGTTACTTCTAGTACAACAGGACCTTGATCACATGGGCCAGTGGGCCAAGGAGTGGCAGATGGTGTTTAATTTAGATAAATTTGAGATGTTTCATTTTGATAATGCAAAGCAGGGCAGGACTTGTACACTGAATGGTAGGCCCCTCGGGAGAGTTGCCAAACAAAGAGACCTAGGGTTGCATATGCATAACTCCTTAAATGTGGAGTTGCAGGTAGACATGGCAGTGAAGAAGGCATTTGGCATGCTTACATTGATTGGTCAGAACATTTGAGTAAAGGAATTGGGATACAGGAAATTGGTGAGGCCATTTTAGGAATAGTGTGTTCAATTCTGGTCACCTTTCTTTTGGAAGGATGTTAAATTTGAGAGGGTAGAGAAATGATTAAGAAGGAAGTTGTCGGGACTAAAGGGTTTGAGTTACAGGGAGAGGCTGACTAGGCTGGGACTGTTTTCCCCGGAGCATTGGAGGCTCAGGGGTAATCTTATAGAGGTTTATAAAATATGGGGGGCCTGGATAGGGTGAATACCCAAGACCTTTTTCCGAGGTTGGGCAGTCCAAAGCTAGAGAGCACAGTTTAAGGTGAGGGGGAAAGATCGGAAAAGGATATGAGGTGTAAAGATTCCACACAGAACTGCCAGAGGAAGTGTTGGAGGCAGGCACAATTAAAACATTTAAAAGCCATCTGAATGGGTACATGAATAGTAAGGGTTGGCGGGAGAGATGCCAAATGCTGGCAAATGGGACTAGATGAGATTGGGATGTCTGATCAGTTCAGACAGGTTGGACTGAAGGGTCAGTTTCCATGCTGTCAGACTCTATGACTATGACTCTATATGGCCCAGGTGCAATGGAATCGAAGGTTGGTGAGCAACACAGTTACTGAATGGTGGGAAGTTGTCAGAGAGGAGCTGGTTTGGGCATACTCTAAATATATTTTCATCGGGAAAGGGGGAGATGTGGAGGAGCAGCCTCCTAAGCTAAAGTAACTAAAATGTAGATTTAAAATGGAAGGGCCGGGGAAGAAGGAAGCTTATGATACAGAAAGATTCATAGCACAGGGGAAATCAAACTTGATACATACAGAAGAGATGCATAAAACAAAACAAAAGGGCTAAAAAGAGGTTATGAGCATTTAATAGCAACTAACCTAAAAGGGAATGGAAAAGTCTTTACATAAGCGCATACGAGGACAATAGAGCACTCAAAGAAAGAATGCTTCATCTCTGTCTTCACTGTGGAAGAAACAGCTGTCAATGTAGCAGTAAAAGAGAAGGCAGCGATATTTGAGTAGAAATGTTGCTCTTTGAAACAAAAAGAAATATTATTTACTACAAAGCTAATTTTCTTGTTTAGCTCAACAGAATCAGATCCAAACATATTAATTACACAATTTTGCCCTGAAGCTCCATCAAAGAAGAAACTATGTTAGATATCCTGAAGTAGGTGTTATAATTATAAAGTTTTCTGATCTACCCTCACTTGTGAACTGCTTCATGGAACTGCAGAACTTGTGATCTTTTCACAGAAAAAATATTTATGTAATTCTACAACTTACGCACTTTTGAACATGTTTGCATGTTTAACAAAATACTGGCAAAGTTGCCCTTGACCTGTCTTTTTAGCAGCTACAAAAATAGCAATAATCTTTGCAGGTGTCTACCAAAGTAAATATTTACTCACAGAGAAAAGGGGATATTTGGTTCAAAGTTAATATGTCTCCAGATCATGGAACTGGGTCATTTCATTGTAACAGTTATATCAATATTTCTGAACATGAAAATCAAAACAATACTGTGATTTATTCAGAAAACATGTAAAGATCATGTCAGCAGGGCCTCCAATGATAGAAGGATTTATTGCGCAGAGAAGACCTTCAAGGTTTAGATTTGTTGCAGAAAAATATTTCCAAAAGCCACTAACACCCATACATAAACGACGCTCCTTCCTACTCCATACTTTTTTTGATTTTCCTCTCCAATGAAAGAAATATGGCGAAAGCTCCTTCCCAAATTCACCTCATTGGAATCATTCAGAATTCAATCTGGAACAAGTCTTTGAATCTGAAAAATGTGACAGCAAAAGTGAAGGAATCCCATTATCCTTGATATCAGAGTCCCAAAATCCCATGGGACTCATTGAGGTTTTTTTAAAAATTTAGATTTATTGTCACATATGTGTAAAAATACAATGATAAGTGATTTTTTAATGTGCAAAACACAAAGTGTCACCCAGCTCCATCTTAAAACACTGAATATAATGCAAGATTTTACTGCAATAGAGTTCATCTTTCCTCTTCTTCTTGTTACCCTCCACTACCCTTCCATTTGCTGTTAGACATCGGCCAGGGTCTCTATAATGGGCTCCTGGGTCTTGCTTACAGGCCTGCTTCTGCTGGTGCGGCCACTCTGGCAATCCTGGACCCAAGTTGTAGCCATGGGCCTGGCCTCATACCTCCTTTGCCCCCTCAGACACTCTTCCAATGCTGCACCCCCATCATTGGTCACCAGGATAATGGCTCCGAGCTCCTCCGCCACCGACGCTGAAGCCTCTGTGACCTCAGTGCCAGGCCAGAGATGGAGCTGGCCATGGACCTGGGGCTGCAAGGAGCCAGGCCCTAACCGACTCCCCTGCGGGAAAATAAAAGTGGAAAGATGCCACGGCACCAAATGATGAAGATGTGGAAGATGGTGCGGATAGTGTGGATGCAGCGGACCCTGCTGCATTGAGCGTGAGCTGAGACATCTGCCGAGCCGTGTTAATATGACAATAAATTGTAAGCCGCACGAAATTAAAAATCGTGTGGTGGCTCAATAGTCTGACGAGAGCAGACCATCATCCCGTTGTCCTCCTTTGGCAGTAGCACACCACCTAAAATGACCTGCAGGCCAAGTGATCCTGGGCATCGCACTATGTTTAAAGGAAGCACCAATTTAACATTGACAACTTTCCTACCAGTCCCCTTCAGTGGAGAATTCTGACAAGTCGGAAAACTGACATGGAGCTGCCCACCTCTGGATGACACTGGCAGCATGTTCTAAGGTGAACAGGAGAACCCTGTGGAACTGTTGAAGTCAGTGAATTAAATATTCAAACAAGAAATTAATTATGGGTTTAAATCAGGATTGAGTTTATGAGTTTCTTAAGATGTGTAAAGCTCACAAGAGTCAAAAATAAAACAGACCAGTGAGGAGTTAATGAACCTGACAGCCGTTAAACTGCTCCCCTGCCAATGCATTAGTTCTGAGACCACCATTTCACTGCCTCACAGGCAATTTTCAACTTCTTGGAAGTTATGTCGCCTGCTTGGACTTTACCCATCTGACTCGAATCTTCCCACTGTGGAAAGTGTCTCATTTTTCTACATTGTATTCCTTTTTCCCAGATCTTGTCCACGACCTAAGATTGTCCAGATCCTCCTGAAACCACATTATCTCTACCTCACAACACACATTCCTGCTTAACTTTGTTCCACCAGCAAATTTGGAAACAATACATTTGGTCCCAAAGTTCAAATCATTGATATGTATGTGAACTGCTGGGGCAAACGTACTGATCTTTTACTCTTCTTTTAACAGTCTGTCAACACAATATTGTGACACATTATTCCTCTTCTCTGTCATCTGTCTGTAGGCCACTCCTTAATCCATACCAGTACATTATCTCATATTCAATGTTGCTACCTCATGTGTGGGACCTTACCAAAGACCTTCCAAAAATCAAAGACTTTATCCTGTTTATCAATTTTGTTAGTAACATCCTCAGAAAACTTCAAAATGTTTGTCAAACATTGTTTTACCATTTGTAAGTCCATGCTTACAATGCCCAATCAGATCATTGTTATCCAAGTGTTCATTAATTGTGATCTTTCTGATAGATTCTAGCACTTATTGGGGAGCTAATAGCCTCATGGTATAATCACTGGACTGTTAATCTGGAGACCCCCGGGTTGAATCCCACCATGGCAGATTCCTACCCATATCGTTGATACCAATGTGGGCCATCATTTCTGGCTAATCACTGTACCTTCCCCCGCCACCAGAAGGATGCTCTGAAGCCATATTATGATATCCCCGACCCTGCTGCAAAGGAGGCAACAGGCCATCCTGGAGTCATTTTAAATGCTGCAGAAATGCTCATCTGATCCCCCTGATTATGGAATCACTTATCACTATTGCCCTATCATCTTTCTTTCTTCTTCCTGTACAACTGAGACACCCATAGCTCTGGCCGCACTCCCCTGAGGAGCCGTCATCTTCACTAGTTTCCAAAATGGAATACTGATTGGCAAAACTATAGAGTCAGGAGACTACAGTACTAATTTCCCAGTTTTCTTTGACTATACACTAGTCATCTATTCCATCTCTACATGTGCAATAACCTCGGTGCTGACTGCCTCTTACACATGCTGTCCGTTAGTTCTCTGCCTCATGGATGACTCCAGCCGCTACTCAAGTTCTGAAACCCAGGACACTGATGCCTGTACTTGTATACCTCAGTTGCTGAGTTCAGCTAACTGGAACTGAAGGTTAATGATAAGCTTGAAGATTTGGGGTTTTCAGATACTCTGGGGACAGGTAACAACATTGTTACCTGTCAGAGTATCTGAAAATTTTCAGATTAATTAACTCCAGTTCAGTTAGCTGATCTCAGCAACTGAGGTATCAAGTCGGCCTCAGTGTCCCTGGGTTTCAGAACTTGAGTAGCAGCTGGAGTCATCCATGAGGCAGAGAACTAACGGTCAGCATGTGTAAGAGGCAGTCGCACCCAAGGTTATTGCACATGTAGCAAACAGCAAATATCAACCCAACACCAGGAGGGAATACGACTGGACCAGTCTGTGATGCCTCATGATTAGATACCGATGAATGATAAATGCACGTTTATTTAATGTACTTGAATATTATACATACATGTGGGACTGCACTCTGGAAAATAATAATGGGGATCTGGAACTCACTTCCTGAAAAGGTAGCAGAAGCAGAAGCCACTATCTAGATGGAAAATACTTGACTGTGCATTTAAAGAACTTTGGTCTACAGAGCTATGGACCGAGAACTGGAAAGTTGAGTCAGGCATTTTTAGTGGGCAGGAACGTGATGGACTGAATGTCCTCCTTCCTTTTCATAAATTTCTATGATTCAAAAGTAGGTGTAGGCAGCAGGGGGTGAAGAAAAAAGCAACAAAACATTTTCCTGAACGCACTTTAAACCATTGTTTAAGTAATTGTTGCAAGTCATGGCTCAATAAATAAATTCTCTGCTGAATTAATTTCCCACAGGAACACTAAAACTCTACAAATTTAATGCTTGTGGGTCAAAGACCAGTTTTCCATGAATAAATCTTATAACCGTTGACCTTCTGTATAAGCCATAGCATTTCCTTTATCACTTTCCATGCGCTTCCCCCTCAAATCCCAGAGTGTTGCATGTGCAAAATGCTTAGCAAACAAACGACAAAAATAATCTTTGTATCCATCATACTTAGTTTTCATGATGGCAAAATGCTGCTGAAGATGATTAATCTTACAACCAAGAAATTGGTTCATGTTTCACATACTGTTGTTATTGTTTCTGTGAAAGCATCATAGATTTCTGCCATTTAACTGCAGAATTTTTTTTTAGAAAAGCTGAGAATGTCTGATATGTAAACAAAATTATTTCTCATGATCTTTCATTCACAAATTTTATTTCAAATATATTAATAATAGCATACCTGTTCATTATGCATGTTAAGGATTATTTTCCCATAATACAGATTATAGGCCTTAAAACAAAGGAATGTTCAGCACTCGCTGAACTGCAAAATCTGGAAGTTGCTGGCAGTTTGTTTCCCATTTTCTTTTAGCCAACTCTTCACTTTTTAATCATCTCTTTTGACCATGTAATTTGTTCTGCTTGAGTAGCCGTCTTTGTAGATATGCCAAAAATTCATGGAAATCAGAGTGTGAATTATTAAAATTAACACTTATAATATTCAGACTTCAAGACAATCAAAGAGATGAGACTTCCATCTGTATCAAAATATGGTGGCAGTGGCAGTTGAAAACTGCGACTGATTAAAAAAAAACACTCAATTCATCTTTCTTTTTATCAAAGTGTATTGGAGGACAAGACAGGTTTTCTACTAGTGAGACATATTTTCTTTCATTCAGAAGAAGTTAGAATCACAAGGCTAACATTTATTGTCTCATTGATCTTGATAGGTGATGGTGAAATGGCTGTTTGCACTGTTGCTGTGTGTGTGTGATAAAGGAACTCTCAAGGTCCAATTTAATAGAGAATTCAAGGTTTTTGACACAGCCATGATGCAGGACTATTGATACGTACCAAATTAGGTTGGCCTGATTTAGACGGAGGCTTGCAAGATCCGATACATCTGCTGCTCCCGATCTTCTAGGTGGTAAAGGTCTTGAGTTTGGGATGAACTGTAAAAGAATTTGTGAGTTGGTGCTATACGTCCTGTGGATGGTATTGATACAATCTGCAGCCAGATTGTATCAATAGCATAAGGAAGGAATCTTTTAGGGAATGGCAGCGCATCAATTGACTGGACCGTTTTACCTTCAATATCTTCAAGTTTCTTGCATGTTGGCAGATCAGCAAACATCCAGGCAAAGCCACTATACCTTTGCACTATATTGATGATAGATAGGTTTTAGAGGGTTAGGAGATGAGTTATGTACTGCAGAACTATCAGACTTTGACCTGCTTTCTGTAAACAATAGTTATATGCCTGATCTTGTTATACTTCTAGTTTGAACATTGTGGTTCCACTTATGGTGATGCTGTTGACATCTAGCTTAGATGGCCAGATGCTTTTTTATTGAAAATAGTTATCAGTTTTATAATTGCCGCAGGTAACAGACTAATTTTAGTGTATGAGGAATTGCAAACAGTATTAAACACTATCTAATTATAAGGGAAAACTCATAATTCTGACTTTACTATGGACCACAGCTTATTTATGAAGGGACACTACCCTGAGGAACTCCTGCAATACTGTCCTGAGACTGAGTTGATTGGCCTCCAACAACTACAGCCACCTTCCTTTGTGCTAGTTATAGCTGCAGGCAGTGGAAATCCTACTCTCCCACCCCCACACCCACTCCGTAATTATTTTCAGTTTTGCTCGGATTCCTTGGTGCTACACTTGGTCAAATTCTGCTTTGCAGCCATGGGAAGACAATTTCACCTGACTTGTAGGATTCAGGTCTTTTATTCATGTTTGAACCAAAGCAACAATAAGATCTGGAGCTAAGGGATCAGAGGATCTTGAAGGGTCTTGTGGTGAAGTGGGTGTGTCCCTACAGCTAAGCCAGGACACCCAGGTTCCAAATCAGAGCCAATCAAAGTAAACACCTTGTTAAATGATCACCTTGTTCATTGTGGCTATTTGAGTGATAGCAGAACCAGTCTTTACCAGAATTTGAGATGATAAAATGTGAGGCTGGATGAACACAGCAGGCCAAGCAGCATCTCAGGAGCACAAAAGCTGACGTTTCGGTCCTAGGCCCTTCATCAGAGAGGGGAATGGGGTGAGGGTTCTGGAATAAATAGGGAGAGAGGGGGAGGCGGACCGAAGATGGAGAGAAAAGAAGATAGGTGGAGAGAGTATAGGTGGGGAGGTAGGGAGGGGATAGGTCAGTCCAGGGAAGACGGACATGTCAAGGAGGTGGGATGAGGGTAGTAGGTAGATGGGGGTGTGGCTTGGGGTGGGAGGAAGGGATGGGTGAGAGGAAGAACAGGTTAGGGAGGCAGAGACAGGTTGGAATGGTTTTGGGATGCAGTGGGTGGAGGGGAAGAGCTGGGCTGGTTGTGTGGTGCAGTGGGGGGAGGGGACGAACTGGGCTGGTTCCCGCAGGCCCGACCAGTCCCCCTCCACCGACACCCTCATCCGCCTAGCCGAACTCGTCCTCACACTCAACAACTTCTCTTTTGACTCCTCCCACTTCCTACAGACTAAGGGGGTGGTCATGGGCACCCGCGTGGGCCCCAGCTATGCCTGCCTCTTTGTAGGTTACGTGGAACAGTCCCTCTTCCGCACCTACACAGGCCCCAAACCCCACCTCTTCCTCCGGTACATTGATGACTGTATCGACTGTATCCTCTTGCTCCCCAGAGGAGCTCGAACAGTTCATCCTCTTCACCAACACCTTTCACCCCAACCTTCAGTTCACCTGGGCCATCTCCAGCACATCCCTCACCTTCCTGGACCTCTCAGTCTCCATCTCAGGCAACCAGCTTGTAACTGATGTCCATTTCAAGCCCACCGACTCCCACAGCTACCTAGAATACACCTCCTCCCACCCACCCTCCTGCAAAAATTCCATCCCCTTTTACCAATTCCTCCGCCTCTGCCGCATCTGCTCCCACGATAAGACATTCCACTCCCGCACATCCCAGATGTCCAAGTTCTTCAAGGACTGCAACTTTCCCCCCACAGTGATCGAGAACGCCCTTGACCGCGTCTCCCGCATTTCCCACAACACATCCCTCACACCCCGCCCCCGCCACAACCGCCCTAAGAGGATCCCCCTCGTTCTCACACACCACACCACCAACCTCCGGATACAACGCATCATCCTCCGACACTTCCGCCATCTACAATCCGACCCCACCACCCAAGACATTTTTCCATCCCCACCCCTGTCTGCTTTCCGGAGAGACCACTCTCTCCGTGACTCCCTTGTTCGTTCCACACTGCCCTCCAACCCCACCACACCCGGCACCTTCCCCTGCAACCTCAGGAAATGCTACACTTGCCCCCGCACCTCCTCCCTCACCCCTATCACAGGCCCCAAGATGACATTCCACATTAAGCAGAGGTTCACCTGCACATCTGCCAATGTGATATACTGCATCCACTGTAACCTGTGTGGCTTCCTCTACATTGGGGAAACAAGCGGAGGCTTGGGGACTGCTTTGCAGAACACCTCCGCTCAGTTCGCAACAAACAACTGCACCTCCCAGTCACAAGCCATTTCCACACCCCCTCCCATTCTTTAGATGACATGTCCATCATGGGCCTCCTGCACTGCCACAATGATGCCACCCGAAGGTTGCAGGAACAGCAACTCAAATTCCGCCTGGGAACCCTGCAGCCCAATGGTATCAATGTGGACTTCACCAGTTTCAAAATCTCCCCCTCCCCCACCGCATCCCTAAACCAGCCCATTTCGTCCCCTCCCCGCACTGCACCACACAACCAGCCCAGCTCTTCCCCTCCACCCACTGCATCCCAAAACCAGTCCAACCTGTCTCTGCCTCCCTAACCTGTTCTTCCTCTCACCCATCCATTCCTCCCATCCTAAGCCGCAACCCCATCTACCTACTAACCTCATCCCACCTCCTTGACCTGTCCGTCTTCCCTGGACTGACTTATCCCCTCCCTACCTCCCCACCTATACTCTCCTCTCTACCTATCTTCTTTTCTCTCCATCTTCGGTCCGCCTCCCCCCCCTCTCCCTATTTATTCCAGAACCCTCACCCCATCCCCCTCTCTGATGAAGGGTCTAGGCCCGAAACGTCAGCTTTTGTGCTCCTGAGATGCTGCTTGGCCTGCTGTGTTCATCCAGCCTCACATTTTATTATCTTGGATTCTCCAGCATCTGCAGTTCCCACTATCTCTGATACTATTTTACCAGAATTTGCTCTGGACCCCAATCCTCAAGCTTGCACAACTTCAGAACCTATATTTGGCAAAGGCACCTAGTGGGTGAAGCCAAAATGGACTTCAAACAGGCTCTAAAACTAGCTTTGTCATCAGAGGTTTGTAATAACATTGCTGAACAAGCTGATTTAAAAAAATGTCCTGCGGGACTCAAATTGAGAATTAGTGAGCAACTCATAGCCGAATAAGTGCTGCTTTTTGGCGCTGTCAAGTGCACATCCATCCTTTGCTGATAATTAGGAGTATACTAACGGTGTGGTGAATGGTTAGATATCCTAATTGTTGTGGAAAGGAGATAAGCAGGCAATTTTCCACTTTATTAGATAGCTGCTGATGTTATAGCTGTACTGGAATGACTTAGTCTCAAGTATGGATTATTCTGGAACACAATTCTTCAGCACGATAGCCAGGACATTGCTGAGATTCAGACACTTTGTCGTATCTGTGTGGTGATTACCACATTATTAGTCCATGCCTCTGGATTACTAATTCAGCAACATAATGACAATTGCTATCATTCAATTGAACAATGCAATTAAGGTATATGCATACTTAGAGATGTTTGTCGAGACCAGGAAAATATATAATCTTTATTGCAGTTGGGGGAGGGGGAGGAGGTGCAAAGCTGTTCGAAGATGAAAAGTTCCCATAGTTTTGTCAAACAGCAGTGACAGAGATAATCACCACCAGGCCAATGGAGTGAAACTGGAAAAGTTGCAGCATTAAGTCAGAAAAATTCCTTAATTAACTGAGCGTCACAGTTTGCAGGGCAAGATTTCACAGGTCTCGTATGAACAATGTAACTTCTTCCAAACTTAATTGTTTTTCATGAACATAGGACATCACAAAGTGTTTCTCCATCAATCAAGTGCAGTTACTGCTGTAATGTTAGGAATGAAGGAATGGACTGGAGAGAAATTTGAAGGCTGGGTTCCAGCTTAAAAACTATTTTCTAATCATTCTGTTCAGA
The DNA here is from genome assembly GCF_030684315.1 of Stegostoma tigrinum. Taxonomy (NCBI): domain Eukaryota; kingdom Metazoa; phylum Chordata; class Chondrichthyes; order Orectolobiformes; family Stegostomatidae; genus Stegostoma; species Stegostoma tigrinum. The sequence goes on from NC_081356.1 coordinate 76,655,213, forward strand.
GATGTTATTCCACACCTCCGGAACAGGTGGGATTTGAAACTTGGGTTCCAGTTTGATCATGGGATCAAATGTGAGCAACAGGAAATTACATCTTACAGTCAAAGAAAAGGAAAAGTAATGTGAAAGTAGATCAGACGGGGAATATAAGAATGTATACAGTTTTTTGGATAAACTAATTTCATAAAGTAGATATAACATATTCTATAATTACAGTGCAAAAGCCAGAACCAACCAATGAGGCAGTTGTGATGCTACTATTCGTGTCAACGAGTGTCTACTGGGGAAGGTAAAGAATGATCCAGGATTCCCAATTCTTACCACTATGTGCCAGCAGATTCTAGCAGAAGCCAAGACTGGATTTGGCTATAGTTCTTTCCGCTGTCAGTCTTTTAACTACTATTAGAATACTATAAGGAGGATAGTATGGAGATATGATTTACACATCTATGCTGAAATCCTGCATGTTGAATATAAGAATCTATTACTTGGTTTTGTACATTAATTGTCGAAAGATATCGACATAGACTGTGATCAAATTTGACTTGTATACTTTGAAGGCCTTTAGAAATTCTACATAAACATTTCAGTGAGAAATGTTCATTGGAACGAAGTCACCAAGTGGACTTCGTAGAATATGAGAGATAACGGGAACTGCAGATGCTGGAGAATTCCAAGATAATAAAATGTGAGGCTGGATGAACACAGCAGGCCAAGCACCATCTCAGGAGCACAAAAGCTGACGTTTCGGGCCTAGACCCTTCATCAGAGAGGGGGATGGGGAGAGGGAACTGGAATAAATAGGGAGAGAGGGGGAGGCGGACCGAAGATGGAGAGTAAAGAAGATAGGTGGAGAGAGTATAGGTGGGGAGGTAGGGAGGGGATAGGTCAGTCCAGGGAAGACGGACAGGTCAAGGAGGTGGGATGAGGTTAGTAGGTAGATGGGGGTGCAGCTTGGGGTGGGAGGAAGGGATGGGTGAGAGGAAGAACCGGTTAGGGAGGCAGAGACAGGTTGGACTGGTTTTGGGATGCAGTGGGTGGGGGGGAAGAGCTGGGCTGGTTGTGTGGTGCAGTGGGGGGAGGGGACAAATTGGGTTGGTTTAGGGATGCAGCAGGGGAACGGGAGATTTTGAAACTGGTGAAGTCCACATTGATACCATATGGCTGCAGGGTTCCCAGGCGGAATATGAGTTGCTGTTCCTGCAACCTTTGGGTGGCATCATTGTGGCAGTGCAGGAGGCCCATGATGGACATGTCATCTAGAGAATGGGAGGGGGAGTGGAAATGGTTTGCGACTGGGAGGTGCAGTTGTTTATTGCGAACTGAGCGGAGGTGTTCTGCAAAGCGGTCCCCAAGCCTCCGCTTGGTTTCACCAATGTAGAGGAAGCCGCACCGGGTACAATGGATGCAGTATACCACATTGGCAGATGTGCAGGTGAACCTCTGCTTAATGTGGAATGTCATCTTGGGGCCTGGGATAGGGGTGAGGGAGGAGGTGTGGGGACAAGTGTAGCATTTCCTGCGGTTGCAGGGGAAGGTGCCGGGTGTGGTGGGGTTGGAGGGCAGTGTGGAGCGAACAAGGGAGTCACGGAGATAATGGTCTCTCCGGAAAGCAGACAGGGGAGGGGATGGAAAAATGTCTTGGGTGGTGGGGTCGGATTGTAAATGGCGGAAGTGTCGGAGGATGATGCGTTGTATCCGGAGGTTGGTAGGGTGGTGTGTGAGAACGAGAGGGATCCTCTTAGGGCGGTTGTGGCGGGGGCGGGGTGTGAGGGATGTGTTGCGGGAAATACGGGAGACGCGGTCAAGGGCGTTCTCGATCACTGTGGGGGGAAAGTTGCGGTCCTTAAAGAACTTGGACATCTGGGATGTGCGGGAGTGGAATGTCTTATCGTGGGAGCAGATGCGGCGGAGGCGGAGGAATTGGGAAAAGGGGATGGAATTTTTGCAGGAGGGTGGGTGGGAGGAGGTGTATTCTAGGTAGCTGTGGGAGTCGGTGGGCTTGAAATGGACATCAGTTACAAGCTGGTTGCCTGAGATGGAGACTGAGCGGTCCAGGAAGGTGAGGGATGTGCTGGAGATGGCCCAGGTGAACTGCAGGTTGGGGTGGAAGGTGTTGGTGAAGTGGATGAACTGTTCGAGCTCCTCTGGAGAGCAAGAGGCGGCGCCGATACAGTCATCAATGTACCGGAGGAAGAGGTGGGGTTTGGGGCCTGTGTAGGTGCGGAAGAGGGACTGTTCCACGTAACCTACAAAGAGGCAGGCATAGCTGGGGCCCATGCGGGTGCCCATGGCCACCCCCTTAGTCTGTAGACTAGTCCCAGGACTTCCAATTCCCTGGCCCCCAACACCTCATATTCACCATGGACGTCCAGTCCCTGTACACCTGCATTCCGCATGGAGATGGCCTGAAGGCCCTCCGCTTCTTCCTGTCCCGCAGGCCCGACCAGTCCCCCTCCACCGACACTCTCATCCGCCTAGCTGAACTCGTCCTCACACTCAACAACTTCTCTTTTGACTCCTCCCACTTCCTACAGACTAAGGGGGTGGCCATGGGCACCCTGCAACCGCAGGAAATGCTACACTTGCCCCCACACCTCCTCCCTCACCCCTATCCCAGGCCCCAAGATGACATTCCACATTAAGCAGAGGTTCACCTGCACATCTGCCAATGTGGTGTACTGCATCCACTGTACCCGGTGCGGCTTCCTCTACATTGGGGAAACCAAGCGGAGGCTTGGGGACCGCTTTGCAGAACACCTCCGCTCAGTTCTCAACAAACAACTGCACCTCCCAGTCGCAAACCATTTCCACTCCCCCTCCCATTCTCTAGATGACATGTCCATCATGGGCCTTCTGCACTGCCACAATGATGCCACCCGAAGGTTGCAGGAACAGCAACTCATATTCCGCCTGGGAACCCTGCAGCCTAATGGTATCAATGTGGACTTCACCAGTTTCAAAATCTCCCCTTCCCCTACAGCATCACTAAACCAACCCAGTTCGTCCCCTCCCCCCACTGCACCACACAACCAGCCCAGCTCTTCCCCTCCACCCACTGCATCCCAAAACCAGTCCAACCTGTCTCTGCGTCCCTAAGCGGTTCTTCCTCTCACCCATCCCTTCCTCCCACCCCAAGTCGCACCCCCAGCTACCTACTAACCTCATCCCACCTCCTTGACCTGTCCGTCTTCCCTGGACTGACCTATCCCCTCCCTACCTCCCCACCCACACCTTCTCCACCTATCTTCTTTACTCTCCATCTTCGGTCCGCCTCCCCCTCTCTCCCTATTTATTCCAGTTCCCTCCCCCCATCCCCCTCTCTGATGAAGGGTCTAGGCCCGAAACGTCAGCTTTTGTGCTCCTGAGATGCTGCTTGGCCTGCTGTGTTCATCCAGCCTCACATTTTATTATGTTGGTGAGGAGTCATGCCTGGTGGCCAGGATTGGATGCTGACGTAGCCATGTTGGTGAGGCAGTGCCAGGGTGCAACAAGGAAAAAGGTTACTGCCAGAAGCTGCTCAAATTTGTGGGAATGGCTGGATAAACACTGGATTTATTTACACTTCAACTATACAAGTCCTTTCTCTGTCATTGTAAATGCCCACTCAAAATGGTTGGGCATGCATAGAGCTCATAGGACAAACATGGGGACGGCAATTGAAAAGTTGCAAGCATCTTTTGCTATAGACAGACTCCCAGAGGTGTTGGTCACAGACAGCTGGCTATCATTTACCAGCAGGGAATTTGAGGATTTCCTAAAGTTGGATGGCATTCAGCATGTAATGACAGCACCATGCCATCCATCATCCATTAGTCTGGTCGAAACAGCAGTACAAACTTTGGGGGCAGGCTTAAAGGAACAGCCTACAACTTCACTCAGTACCAAACTGTTCTGTCTCCTGTTTGACCACCTCTCTGCAATGACAGGTGTGACTCCAGCAGAGTTACTGATGCAGAGAAGACTCTGTGCAAGGCTAAGCTTGATCTTCCTGACCTGTGGGCAGGGTGAAATGGCATCAGGATGCCAATGTCAGACACAAAACTCCTCTAAGTGAGCGAGGCTGTTCACTTCAGAGGACGAGGTTTGGTGTTGAAGCCATAGGAATGGCCCAGCATGGGTAAAGGTCATGGTTGGCATGAGGTCAGGTTCTGTGATGTGCATGGTTCGGGTAGGCGAGGCGCTCCTGAACAAGTATGTAGGCCTTACGAAAGCTGCAACCTCACAAAGGCACAGGAGCAAAACATACCCAGCCTCTCAGAACACCCAGCAAAGCTGTCAGAACGCCCGGTTTCTCCCCATCTGCCTAGCATCAAAGACACCTCTGAGGATGAGATGGACATAGCAGATGTTGCAGCCTCGATACCATTACTGTGGCAAGAAGATTAATTTCTTCTGAGAAACGCCAGTTTTAAGAGATGGGCTACAGTCCAGCACACGTCACCCATATCTGAGCTAAAGTCAGAGAGGTTACAGGAAAAGGAACAGGCCTACATCCCAGGACTTAGAAGGGGAGAGATATAGTGATTAGAACAAGGTCAGCCAGGTGGACCTTATAGAATATGAGTTCCCTGATTGAGGCTGTTAACCTGGTCCAATCAGGGAGCTCTGGTTAACAGGTATAAACAGGAGTGTCAAGGATTCTGTTCACTCTAGGCACTGGCTGTGTGCTAGCTGGATCAGTAACATGTACATGTAAGTAAAGGGTGACTTGGTGACAGGATACTGACCTTTGTGGAGTTATTTCATGTTAAAAATAGAGACTTTTTATGACATGCTTATTCAGTTTTCTTTAATGCAAGTTCAATAATTAAATCAAAGGTTCATGCTGCAGGGGATTCTGAGGTTTACCAAAAACGACACATTGTGTCAATTAGAAGAATAACAGTGTTTATATAAACATGGTCCTCATCATAACCTGAGATAATGGGAACTGCAGACGCTGGAGAATCTGATATAACAAAATGTGGAGCTGGATGAACACAGCAGGCCAAGCAGCATCTTAGGAGCACAAAAACTGATGTTTCAGGCCTAGACCCTTCATCAGATGAAGGATCTAGGCCCGAAACGTCACTTTTTGTGCTTCTAAGATGCTACTTGGCCTGCTGTGTTCATCTAGCTCCACACTTTGTTATATCCTCATTATAACCTTTGCTTTGACCTTTGAATCAACAATTCAATAAAAAACTTTCCTTAAGATGTCAGACCAGTATTCAACGCAGATCTCCCTTAATGTGAGCTCTGAATGACATCATCCTACTTCATAGAATGATTTATGTGCTGGTGAAATTAACAACTCAAAGTTAACCCTCCAAATCCAGGGGATAAATGTCAGCTAGTCACGTGATGCAAATGACCAATTAACCAACTCTACAAAACCTCAAGCAAAAACATTAGAAGCAATTTCCTGCTCCCTCTTTTTCCCTCCCACAGTGTTTAGACCATAAGACCATAAGACATAGGAGTGGAAGTAAGGCCATTTGGCCCATCCAGTCTACTCCGCCATGTAAATCATGGCTGATGGGCATTTCAACACCACTTCCCTGCACTCTCCCCATAGCCCTTGATTCCTTTTGAGATCAAGAATTTGTCGATCTCTGCCTTGAAGGCATCCAATGTCCCGGCCTCCATTGCACTCTGGGCAATGAATTCCACAAGCCCACCACTCTCTGGCTGAAGAAATGTCATCTCATTTCAGTTTTAAATTTACCCCCTCTAATTTTAAGGCTGTGCCCACGGGTCCTAGTCTCCCCGGAAACAACTTCCTAGCGTCTACCCCTTCTAAACCATACATTATCTTGCATGTTTCTATTAGATCTCCCCTCAACCTTCTAAACTCTAATGAGTACAATCCCAGGATCCTTAGCCATTCATCATACGCTAAACCTACCATTCCAGGGATCATCCGTGTGAATCTCCGCTGGACACGCTCCAGGGCTAGTATGTCCTTCCTGAGGTGTGGGGCCCAAAATTGGACACAGTACTCTAAATGGTGCCTAACTAGAGCCTTACAAAGCCTCAGAAGCACATCGCTGCTTTTATATTCCAACCCTCTTGAGATAAACAACAACATTACATTCGCTTTCTTAATTACGGACTCTACCTGCAAGTTACCCTTTAGACAATCCTGGACTAACACTCCCAGATCCCTTTGCACTTCTGCTTTGTGAATTTTCTCAACATTTAGAAAATAGTCCATGCCTGTATTCTTTTTTCCAAAGTGCAAAACCCCACATTTACTCACATTGAATTTCATCAGCCATTTCCTGGACCACTCTCCTAAACTGTCTAAATCTTTCCGTAGCTTCCCCACCTCCTCAGTACTACCTGCCTGTCCACCTATCTTCATATCATCAGCAAACTTCGCCAGAATGCCCCCAGTCCCTTCATCCAGATCATTAATATATAAGGTGAACAGCTGTGGCCCCAACACTGAACCCTGTGGGACACCACTCGTCACCGGTTGCCATTCCGAGAAAGAGCCTTTTATCCCAACTCTCTGCCTTCTGTCAGACAGCCAATCCTCAATCCAAGCCGGTAGCTCACCTCAAACACCATGGGCCCTCACCTTGTTCAGGAGCTTCGTGTGAGGCACCGTATCAAAGGCCTTTTGGAAGTCTAGATAGATAACATCTACTGGGTTTCCCTGGTCTAACATACTTTGTACCTCTTCAAAGAATTCTAACAGGTTTGTCAGGCACGACCTCCCCTTACTAAAACCATGCTGACTTGTTTTAATCTGACCCTGCACTTCCAGGAATTTAGAAATCTCATCCTTGACAATGGATTCTAGAATTTTACCAACTACTGAGGTTAGGCTAATCGGCCTATAATTTTCCATCTTTTGCCTTGATCCTTTCTTAAACAAGGGAGTTACAACAGCAATTTTCCAATCATCTGGGACTTTCCCTGACTCCAGTGAGTTTTGAAAGATCACTACCAAAGCCTCCACTATTTCTTCAGCCACCTCCCTCAGAACTCTAGGATGTAGCCCATCGGGGCCAGGAGATTTATCAATTTTTAGACCCGTTAGCTTTTCTAGCACTTTCTCTTTTGTAATGCCTACCGTACTCAACTCTGCCCCCGGCTCTCCCTAATTGTTGGCATACTACTCATGTCTTCCACTGTGAAGACTGACGCAAAGTACTTATTAAGTTCTTCAGCTATTTCCTTATCTCCCATCACTAGCCTTCCAGCATCAATTTGGAGCGGCCCAATATCTACTTTTGCCTCTCGTTTGTTTCTTATGTATTGAAAGAAGCTTTTACTATCATTTCTAATATTACTAGCTAGCCTACCTTCATATTTGATCCTCTCCTTCCTTATTGCTCTCTTTGTTGTCCTTTGTCTGTTTTTGTAGCCTTCCCAATCTTCTGATTTCCCAGTGCTCTTGGCCACTTTATAGGCTGCCTCTTTTTCTTTGATACATTTCCTGACTTCCTTTGTCAGCCATGGCTGTCTAATCCCACCCCGGAAAATCTTTCTTTTCTTTGGGATGAACCTCTGTACTGTGTCCTCAATTACACCCAGAAACTCCTGCCATTGTTGCTCTACTGTCTTCCCCGCTAGGCTCTGCTTCCAGTCGATTTTTGTCAATTCCTCTCTTATGCCCCTGAAACTACTTTTATTTAGCTGTAACACCATTACATCCGATTTTGCCTTCTCTCTTTCAAACTGCAGACTGAACTCTACCATATTATCATTGCTGCCTCCTAAGTGTTCCCTTACTTTAAGGTCTTTGATAAAGTCTGGCTCATTACATAGCACTAAGTCCAGAATAGCCTGCTCCCTTGTGGGCTCCATCACAAGCTGTTCCAAAAAGCCATCCTGCAAACATTCCATGAATTCTCTTTCTTTGGATCCACCAGCAACATTATTCACCCAATCCACCTGCATATTGAAGTCCCCCATGATCACAGTGACCTTGCCTTTCTAACATGCCCTATTTATTTCTTGGTGCATCTTGTGCCCTTGGTCCTGATCACTGTTTGCTCGAGTCTCTATATATAGACTCAAGTCCTGAAAAGGGAAATCTTGCAATGTTGGTTAAGAGCTTTGAAAGGACTGGGCAAATATATACTTATGAGTTAAAAGAAAATGTGTAAGACTAAATCCATTTAAATACCATTAATGACTTGACTCCTGCTTTGTCAGCATTATGAATATATCTGTTTTTTAGAAATTCGGGCTTGATAAATACTTTGGAGATTTGGTTGATTTAGTTTTAAGGAATAGGTGGAAACTTTGCAGTGCATTTTCCATCAGACAGCTGGAGAGACCATGTTTGACGGGATTATATATGGTCTATATAAAGGAGATTCTAACAGAATGAGACAACACATTATGGAGCTGGAGGGGCACAGCAGGCCAGGCAGCACAGGTGAATCAGGAAAATTGACGTTTCGGGTTGGGACCCTTCTTCCTTTCCTGCTCCCCTGGTGCCACCTGGCCTCTGTGTTCCTCCAGTTCCTCACTGTGTTGTCTCTGACTCCAGCATCTGCAGTTCTTGCTATTTTCTAATAGACTGATTAGGCTTTCTTCCACTTTAATGCAAAACAATTTGCAAGTATTTTGCTGACATTCTGCAAACAAGCAAACTACCAAACAACCAAAAGTTGTGCATGCATTAATAAATGCAAGGCAGAAAACTTTGATGATGAAATGAGCAAAGAAATTTGCAAAGTGCCCGTTTTGCAAGTTGGTATCTCTGTTGCAGGGACCCACACTTTGAGGGTATAATTTTGAAATTTAGATGCAGAAGTCGGTGAGCTTAGTAGTATTTATTGTCAATAAATTTATTAACAGAATATTTTCAGGTCTGATCATGGCCCAGTCCCTGGGCTGTAATGACAGAGATTCTCAAACCCTGACCACACCAAGCTCCCGCTGACTGTGCCCAAGTCACTGGGCTGAGATTAGATGGTTTCCTTCTCTGAATAGCCTTCAGGCAAGTGTGATTTATTTTGTCTTTTTTGTATTAATTTACTTACAGGATGAGGGCTTCTCTGGCATTTAGTACCTTTCTTATTGCCCAGACAGCAGTTCAGAGTCTACTACATTGCTGTGGGTCTGCAGTCACATGTAGGCTATGTTTGCCACATAAGATGCTGGCACATACTGTAGTTGTGACATTGATGAAAGATAGTGCCATGCAGCAACACATCCCAACTATCTACTCCAGCCTCGCCCTCCCATCTCTCTATTTATCCCCTGCTGCCTTCCCCCTCCCCATTTCTGAAGAAAGGTCCTGACTCGAAACGTCAGCTTTCCTCCTCTGATGCTGCCTGGTCTGGTGTGTTTTCCCAGCTCCACACTGCATTAACCACGAAGCCCTTGACTGTTCATTTCTGGTGAACATGATAAGTTTCCTGGCTTTCTGTTTGTGCTAAAATACACGATAAAACAGAACTTTGTTCTGTGTGGTCTGAAGGAAACAGCACTATGCTAAAAGGCAAGGCTAACCAGAAATGCTGTGAGCATCCAAGTAAGTGCAAAGCGAATGAGCAGTAAGAAAACTTGTACATCTTAGATACACCTTGCTCCGATGTATGAGCTGGACACCTATCTCTGCACACGAAGAGGCCTGGCAACAGCATTGCAATGTAAGCTGTTGGTGTGTCACGGAGTTATAGAGCGGTACAGCATGGAAATAGACCCTTCAGTTCAATTTGTCCAAGCTGACCAGATATCCTAAATTATTCCAGTCACATTTTCCAACATTTGGTCCATATCCCTCTAAACCTTTCCTATTCATATAGCCATCCAGATGCCTTTTAAATGTTGTAACTGTACCAGCCTCCAACACTTCCTGTGGCAGCTCATTCCATACACACTCTACCCTCTGCATGAAAATATTTTCCTTTACGTCCCTTTTAAATGCCTCCCCTCTCACCTTAAACATATACCCTCTAGTGTTGTACTTCTTTACCATGGGAAAAAGACCTTGGCTATTCACCCTATCCATGCCTGTCATGATTTTATAAACTTGTACAAAGTCACCCCTCAGCCTCTGACGGTCCAGCAAAAACAGCGCCAGCCTATTTAGCCTCTCCCTTTAGCTCAAACTCTTCAAATCCTGACAACAGCCTTGTAAATTGTTTCTGAACCTTTTTAAGTTTTACAACATTGTTCCAAGGGAAGGAGACCAGAATTGAACGCAGTGTTCCAAAAGTGGCCTAACCAAAGTCCTGTACAGCCGCAGCATGACTTCCCAACTCCTATGCTCAATGCACTAACAAATAAAGGCAAGCATACCAAATGCCTTCTTCACTCTCCTGTCCACTGGGACTCCACTTTGAAGGAACTATGAATTTGCACACTCCAATTGAAATGGTGAACTGCATTATAAATGAGTCTGAGATTTGAAATAACGATGTGGTGAGGTTGATACATGTCCTATAACAAACTCCAGGGATAAAGGATGCAGATCTTTGCTGCCCAGACAACGTACCCTGTGGAACTGGGTGATGCTGGCCAAGATGGAGCCCCAGAGAAGACCCTGCAAGCTGTAATTGCCAGGTAACTGCTCTGACTTCCAAATCAAGAATTGGGGACATCTAATTTCTCATTAGTGCCTTCTGGTTTCTCACTGGTGCCTGGGAAAATAACAACCTGTATCTAATTGAGGAAAGATTAGATAATAATGAGATGCTAATGCATATAAAAATGGCCTTTGATACTCACTAGTGAGATTCTCAATTAGCCGTCAAAAGTCTTCTGGGAATTTTTTTCTTGATGTCGAGATTCTTGTCTTTTCATTTTCACTGTATTTTCCAAACTTGCCTTCATTTGCTCACTTCTGTGCATTTTTCTTTTGAACACATTCTCATATTGTCCATTCTTGGATTGGTGCTTGGTGAGTGGCTTTTATAGTTTTGTGATGAGGAAAGGGAAGGTATGAAATGACCCTGAGCATTGAAGGCTAGGAAAGGGAGGCTTGGCAATTTTTCTTTTCTCTGCGGGGCTGCTTTTTTTTAGTGGCAATGATGGGCCGAGGGGTAATAAATGGCTTTTCCTTATGGTGGGATCTAAGTGAACCTTATAACAATGTAACCATGCTAGGCAACACTCTGGTGGTGAAGTGCCAATGGTCTCCTTCCTGCTGTAGCTCAATGTCAGTGCAGATGGTTGTGCAGTGTGAGGTTTTGCACTTTGGAAAAAAGAATACAGGCATGGACTATTTTCTAAACAGTGAGAAAATTCATCAAGCCGAAGTACAAAGGGATCTGGAGTGCTGGTCCAGGATTCTCTAAAGGTCAACTTGCAGGTAGAGTCCATAATTAAGAAAGCGAATGTCATGTTGTCATTTATCTCAAGAGGGTTGGAATATAAAAGCAGCGATGTGCTTCTGAGACTTTATAAAGCACTAGTTAGGGCCCATTTAGAATACTGTGTCCAATTTTGGGCCCCACACCTCAGGAAGGACATACTGGCCCTGGAGCTTGTCCAGCAGAGATTCACACGGATGGTCCTTGGAATGGTAGGCCTAACATATGATATACAGCTGAGGATCCTGGGATTGTATTCATTAGAGTTTAGAAGGTTGAGGGGAGATCTAATAGAAACATACAAGATAGTGCATGGCTTAGAAAGGGTGGGCACTGGGAGGTTGTTTCCGTTAGGCGGGGAGACTAGGACCCGTGGGCACAGCCTTAGAATTAGAGGGGGTAAATTTAAAACAGAAATGAAGAGACATTTCTTCAGCCAGTGAGTGGTGGGCCTGTGGAATTCATTGCCACGGAGCGCAGTGGAGGCCGGGACGTTAAATATCTTCAAGCGGAGATTGATAATTTCTTGATCTCGCAAGGAATTAAGGGCTATGGGGACAGTGTGGGTAAGTGGAGTTGAAATGCCCATCAGCCATGATTAAATGGTGGAATGGACCCGATGGGCCGAATGGCCTTACTTCTACTCCTATGTCTTATGGTCTTATGGCCTTAAGGCAGCACACCTTATGTGTCATGCCGGCCACCCGAGTTGGTATATCTTCAATGGTGCCTGCTGGCATCTAAAGTGCCATTTGAGCTTACCCATGACTCAGAAAATGTCAAATCTGTCATTGAAATGATTGTCACTTGTATCATTTCTCACTCTCATTCTCATTTTTCTGAGAGGTCACCAACCACTTTTTAATTGGATGTCCCTCAATTGTGAGAAGCCAGCTAGAAGGCCAAACAAATAGAAACATAGAGGAAAGGAACAGGAGGAGGTCATTCAGCTCTTCAAGCCTGCTCTCACCATTCATCACGACCATGGTTGGTCATCCAACTCAGTAGCCTAATCCTGTTTTCTCTCCATAACCTTTGATTCCATTCACCCCAAGTGCTGTATCTAGCTGCCTCTTGAATACATTCAATGTTTTGGCATCAAATACTTCCCATGGTAATGATTTCTACTGGCTCACCGCTCTTTGGGTGAAGAAGTATCTCCTCATCTCCATCTTAAATAGGCTACCCCAAATCCTCAGACTGTGACCCCTGGTTCTGGACACACCCACCATTGGGAACATCTTCCCTGCATCTATCCTGTCTAGGCCTGTTAGAATTTTATAAGTCTGCCTTCTTGCTTTTGCTTCAAAAGTGAATAACCTCACATTTATCCAAATTATACTGCGTCTGCCATTGCTGTTCCCACTCACCCAATCTGTCCGGATCATGCTGAAGGACCTCTGCATCCTCATCATAGTTCATCCTCCCACCCAAACTTTGAGATGTTACACTTTGTTCCTTCATCCACATCATTAATATATATTGTGAATAGCTGGGGTCCCTGCACTGATCCCTCTGGCAACAGAAAAGTTACTTTCTGCCAATTTGAAAAGGATTCATTCATTCCTATTCTTTGTTTCCTCTCTGCCAGCCAGTTTTCTATCCATCTCAATACACTTCCCTCAAACCCATGTGCTTTAATGTTGCACCATAATCTCTTATATGGGATTTTGTCAAACCGTTTCTGAAAGTCTAAATAAATCACATTTACTGGTTTCCTCTTGTCAACTCTACTAATGACCTTTTCATAGAATTCCAACAGTTTTTTCAAGCATGATTTCCCCTACATAAATCCAAGCTGACTCAGTCTGATACTGCCATTGCGTCCTAAATGCTCTGCTATCAAGTCCTTGATAATGGATTTGAGAATTTTCCCCACTACCATTAATACAAAACTCTGTTTGAACCTGACAGAGTCAATAGATCCTCCAACAGTGTAGTTAGGAAGTACCTTGACCTCTATAGAACAGAGCTGTATCAACCATGAATCAAATCTCGGTCACATCAATGACGGTACAGTTAGGGGCCCCACTGGTCTGAAAAGCTGATGGATTTCTTTCTCACTGTGATCATTGGTCCAATTTTAACCTTGGCCACACCTCCAGTCTGTTCTTTATTGTTTACTAATCATTACCAAGTTCTACTTTTCACCCCTTTCTCAACCCGAGGTTCTGTCTGCCCTCTCAATGAACATAAATGACCCTATGACAACATTTGAAAAAAAAAGCCAATATCCTGGGAAAACTTTCCTTCAATTCCTGTCACGAAAACAGATTACCCAGTTGAGACTTTTCAAAAATTCACTCATGGAATGTGGGTGTCGCTTGGATATGTCTGGGAGGCAAATATTGCCAATCCCTTGTAGCCCTTGAGGCTAGATTGGTATTTGTGGGAACTTGCTCTGCTCAAATTGACTGCTGTCCTTCCTATTTTACAACAATGGCTACACTTCATCAGTGTAAAATGCTTTGATGCATCTCGTGGTCATGAATGGTGCTACATGGTGCAAGTCATTCCTTCTTATTACCCCTTGTCTGTCTCAGTGGCATCAGGTAGTTTGGCTGGAAATCAAATCCCAGATAGTGATCTGTGTTAGTCCTATGTAATGTCAGGGATTTTTGTGCTGATAGTAACATACAGATTAAAATCCTATCACTTGCAAAGTACTTTACTCACCTTCAACAATCTGCTGGCCCAGATTAAAGAAGCGATTTTGGATAGAATATGTGCGAAATGCATTGTACTCTTTATTTCAATTGTGTTTTTGCCAATTATCTTGCCCACACTATCAAAATTATACATTCAGATATGTTGGCTATAATTGTTATATGCAATGTCAGCAATTGCAACTCAGACACAATAATAAGTATGTCATTCAGGTAACTTTACTGTGGAAAGAGGCATCAACTGATAACAGTAATATCATCATTTTAATCACTTTCCCTGTGTCAGCATTGCTGACTATGTATTTAGACAGCTCAAAAACAACCTCGCTTTGGTGTTAGGAGAAATACTGTTTTGATATGAGCCAACTATTTGGAATTTGGTGGAGCAAAGCTCAACAGAGCTGAAAGATAAGTATGATGAACTCAGTCTTACTGAAAATAAACGTTAGTTAAAGCCAAACAAAAACAGAAATTGTTGCAGCAATTCAGCAGGTGTTAGTAGCATCTGGGAAGGAAATGCAGTCAACATTTCAAGTCGAAGCATTAACTCTGCTTTCTTCCTATAGATACAGCCAGACCTGTTGAGACCCTCCAGCAATTTCTGTTTTTGTTTCAGATCTGCAGCATACACAGTTCTTTGTTAATTTTAGTTAAAGCCAAATTGCACAAAACAAGCAACTGTCAGTTAAGTTGCCAGAACTTTGAAAGATAACTTCAAGCTTTCCAGCCAAGTTTTTGCAAAGGATGGTCCAATATGGTGACAGAGTAGCACTCTTCAGCCAGACCTTGTCCACTCCACCCATTCTTCTTCTTTTCTTCTTTTTCTCTCCTCTTCGTGTTGTTTCTTCTTCTTCTCTCTTGGCCTCCAATGAATGTGGCCTCTGGTGATGATTCCCAGCCCCTGCAGTGACTCCCAGCCTCTAGTGATGATTCCCGGCATCCAGTGATGATTCCTGGCCTCTAGCAATGATTCCCAGCCCGTGCAATTATTCCTGACCTCCAGCAATGATTCCCAGCGCTTGTAATAATTCCCAGCCCATGCAATTGTTCCCAGCCTCCAGGGATGGTCCCCAGCCTCCAGTGATAATTCCTGGCCTCCCGTGACGATTCCTGGCCTCTGGTTGGCTTCTGGCCTCCTACGACTCCTGGCCTCCAATGACTGGTGACCTCCTGCCTGGCATAGCGGCCTCCCAGTGTGGCATGGTAGCCTCCTGCCTGGTATAGTTGCCTCCCAGCATGGCGTTATGACCTCCTGTCTGGTGTAATGGCCTTCTAGTGTAGCGTGGTGACATCCCTGCTTTGTAAAACTAAAAGATTTAGATTAGATTAGATTCCCTAGAGTGTGGAAACAGGCCCTTCAGCCCAACAAATCCACACTGCCCCTTGCAGCATCCCACCCAGACCCATCCCCCTATAACCCTCACACCCCTGAATACTACGGGCAATTTAGCATGGCCAATCCACCTAACCTGCACATTTTTGGACTGTGGGAGGAAACCGGAGCACCTGGAGGAAACCCACGCAGACACAGGGAGAATGTGCAACTCCACACAAGCAGTTGCCCGAGGGTGGAATCAAACCCTGGTGCTGTGAGGCTGCAGTGCTAACCACCGAGCCACCTTACAAGGAAGTTGCTGGCACTGGAGGGTTTGATCTATAGGGAGAGGTTGAATATGCTGTGGCTTTCTTCCTTGGAGCATCAGAGGCTATGGAGTGACCTTATAGGGGTTTACAAAATCAAGGTCTTCTTCCTAGGATGGGCACTCCAAAAATAGAGGGCACAGGTTTAAGGTGAAAGGGGAAAGATTTGAAAGGGACTTGAGGGGTAAGTTTTTCACGCAGAGGGTGGTGCATGTATTGAACGAGCTGCTGAAGGAAGAGATGGAGGCTGGTAGGGTTACAACATTTAAAAGACATCTGGATAGGTACATGAATAGGAAGGGTTTAGACAAATATGTGCCACATGCTGTCAAACGAGACTTGGTCAAATTGGGGTGTCTGGTGGGTGCAGACAAATTGGACCGAAGGGTCTATTTTCATGCTGTATGATGCTATCACTTCATATAGGTGACTAAATGCAAACAAAATATTCCAAGACAATACACAAACCAAAGTTCCTTTTAAAGATAGAAATGTTTATGCAGGAAGTTCTGAATTTTGGGGCCAACATGTCAAAGGGTTCTTTCCACCATTTATGAACCAAAGGTTAGGAGTTGATTGCAAGACCATGTCAGAGAAACAGTGCTCAGGGAGAAAGATAGAAAGCCTAACATTAACTCCAGACGTGGATGGTTTTAAATGTGTTAAAGGTTCACTCATCATGAAAATCGAATTTGCAGAGATTAGTTGGTACAAAGTTAAGGGAGGTTTATACATTTGGGCAGTGATTTTAAATTGAGAACATGATGGTGGGAGGTGCAGCAGGCAGCAGTTGATTTAGGTCAATGAGGGCAGGGGTTGGGTGAATGAAGAAGGGATGTTTTGGAGTTTTTGGTAGATGGAATGTGGATAGCCTGTAAAGAGATTAGAGCCATGATCTCTGGAGGTCTCAAAGCACAAAACAAAGGTTTCAACAGTAGGAATTTTGTAGTAAAAAAGAGTGCTGATATGATATGGAGTTGGAAATAAGCCATTTCGATAATGCACAGTGATTTGGGGTTAAAGCTAAGCTCAGAATTAGAATGCTAAGCTTGTGCATGTCCTAATACAAGAGTATGGTTAAGGAGGAAGATGGATTTAGTGTTAAGATAGCAATTGAGGAGGGAGTCAGAATGTCTTGACTGGAGGAAGATACGATCCATCCAAAACTGGAAACCAGACAAGCACTGTGATAACATAAAGGCAGTCATGGGGTTGAGAGAAGTGGAGGAGACAGGAAATTAAATAATTAGTGAGAATGAGAAAATTTATGGGTGAGGTCAGTGTGGAGAAGTATGCAGATAAAGAGGAAGGCAAGGATCGGTTGTTGGAGGTTATCAAAAATGGTTGTGCAAGGGAGGCAAAGGGACGTATAAAGAGGAATTGATTAAATATCTATGTTTACAGGATCATCTGCTTTTCTACTGTTATCTACTGGGTGGAGGAGATGAAGCTGAATACTGCCATTTGGTATGCAATATTTTTGAAATAGCCGCTGATAGCTAACTCCTATTTTAGAGATACAAAGCTTTTTGTGTAATTCAGGCTGAAACAATTCTATCCTTTTAGTTCAATAGGAATGGTAGACAGTACTTTCTGTGGATAAATATGTTGCTTTCTATCTGTTTTTGGCATTATTAGTTATCTACCTTAAGTAATGATGCCAAGGCTGGATTGATTTTATGTAACTGATTAAAAGGAGGAGCTAATCATCAACAGAAATTAGAATAATGTTAATTCTCTGACCACCTTCATGCAAGCGCTTCATTAGATGGTCTATATGAAGAAATAAATTTCTGTAGAGAATAAAAGTCATTGTTCTGGATATGTGTAATGTCTTAGTAATCTCTTTACATCTCTTTCAGTAACAATGAATCATCACAAAGTTTAAATAAGCCTGCTTTTTCACTTTGTCAAACAGCAAGCTACTGAAAACCCAGACAGCTCAATTGTGATAACATTACTTTTGCTTTTTGTATAATTTCACTCATCCAAATTACATAAAAGCTGCCAGGCCAACTTCAATTCCTTGATTCCTTCCATGTTACTAAATTGCAGTGTTGATAATATTGCAGATAAAGACACACATTCACACCTTATTACAAGGGAATAAATTGTACAGCCTAAAAGCTGTTTTGCACATTCTCAAGCTGTTAAACAGAGAAAATTCTCTCAAGCTGATGATGGAACTGAAGATGTATTACAGTACAACTCTGAAGACCTAAGTAATTGTATTTTCAAAATATTCTCACTAACTTAAAGTTCAGGCTCTAAAACAATTAGGAATCTCTATAAGAAAATGTAATAGTGGCAATTTATATATATTATATATTAATATGATGCACACAAATCTTAACTCCTGATATGAGTTGCAATATTTTCTATTCTCATTACACAATGTAAAAGAATCAATATCCACTGATAAGCATTAACAGGACTAATTCAGTCAATAATATTGTGCGTGCATTGTTTTTCCTTTCCTCTCTGATCAAATTAATTCAGTCATTCGGAAGTTCATTCCTCGAACTTCTTTCTTGCTCTCCCTTTCACACTGTTTTATCACTGGTAGAGTCAATGCCAGACTCAATGGTTCAGCCTTTTTGACAGAAATTGCGACTGGATGGTATAAATAAAATTATCTCCCTTGATTGCTCACTAAATGTACCTCAGTCATGGAGACCAAGCCAATCTCTGTTTAACTACAGTGTTGATAAATACACTTGGTTTTGGTTTCAGTATCTCCTGCAGAAAATTGGCCAGGATTCTGCTCCTGATCACCGTACAAGAGAATAGAATTAGAATTTGTGATGAAGTCAGTGCAGGTAAATGGCTGGCTGAACTCACAGATGAGCATCATCCGTGGTAGTTTAATAGAGTGATCAGTCATTGTGTAACAAAATCCTATGAAAGTACAAATGGATTTAGGAGAGGTAGGGATGGGCAAATATTAGTATAGAAAGATGAAGGTACTGGCCAGAGTAAATTAAATATTACATGTCCATATTTGTGTTTATTGCACTGAATTTATGTTGAATTGAATCCGATATTTAAAGTCAACGAATGCAAACATAATTGTCTAAAATTGGATATTAGGTGTGTGACTGATTTCATGATTGACTGGCCCCAGAAAAGAGCCCACTCTTGGGTGCTTGCAGAATTTTGATCTACAGAAAATTAGTCAATGGGTCTTCCAACTTGATATTTCTGAGGATTGACAATCCTTATCATGGAGTCGAGTGGAGAGGACTGGCTTTTTAACCTCCCAGGAATAAATTCACTTTCTTTCCTGTAAGGTTTTATGTGAAATAGATTCTTGCAAACTTACGTGTGAATTTTAGTTGCAAAGTATTATCCAAAACCTGGTGTCTCCATTCCACGGGATTCTGAGGATAGTCATACTGGGATTTTTTTCAACAAACAGTCTTTCCAGACATCAGAACCAGAATTGTGCACCAGTTCCACTTTCTCTCATTTTTTTCGCTTCCCACATGATTATAATTAAAATTTTAAATGCCAGCAGCATGCATGTTAAGCATATACAATTTTGCAGCAGAGAAGCATTTCATTGATGTAACCCACCAGCTGACAGTGCTGAATCTGTTAGGGGACCAACTGTTCAAACAGGTAGGCTGTACATTAGTGATAATGGGAACTGCAGATGCTGGAGAATCCAAGATAATGAAATGTGAGGCTGGATGAACACAGCAGGCCCAACCGCATCTCAGGAGCACAAAAGCTGACGTTTCGGGCCTAGACCCTTCATCAGAGAGGGGGATGGGGTGAGGGTTCTGGAATAAATAGGGAGAGAGGGGGAGGCGGACCGAAGATGGAGAGAAAAGAAGATAGGTGGAGAGGAGAGTATAGGTGGGGAAGTAGGGAGGGGATAGGTCAGTCCAGGGAAGACGGTCAGGTCAAGGAGGTGGGATGAGGTTAGTAGGTAAGAGATGGAGGTGCACCTTGGGGTGGGAGGAAGGGATGGGTGAGAGGAAGAACAGGTTAGGGAGGCAGAGACAGGTTGGACTGGTTTTGGGATGCAGTGAGTGGAGGGGAAGAGCTGGGCTGGTTGTGTTGTGCAGTAGGGGGAGGGGACGAACTGGGCTGGTTTTGGGATGCGGTGGGGGAAGGGGAGATTTTGAAGCTGGTGAAGTCCACATTGATACCATTGGGCTGCAGGGTTCCCAAGCGGAATATGAGTTGCTGTTCCTGCAACCTTCGGGTGGCATCATTGTGGCAGTGCAGGAGGCCCATGATGGACATGTCATCTAAAGAATGTGAGGGGGAGTAGAAATGGTTTGCGACTGGGAGGTGCAGTTGTTTATTGCGAACTGAGCGGAGATGTTCTGCAAAGCGGTCTCCAAGCCTCCGCTTGGGTTCCCCAATGTAGAGGCAGCCACACCGGGTGCAGTGGATGCAGTATACCACATTGGCAGATGTGCAGGTGAACCTCTGCTTAATGTGGAAAGTCATCTTGGGGCCTGGGATAGGGGTGAGGGAGGAGGTGTGGGGGCAAGTGTAGCATTTCCTGCGGTTACAGGGGAAGGTGCCGGGTGTGGTGGGGTTGGAGGGCAGTGTGGAGCGAACAAGGAAGTCACGGACAGAGTGGTCTCTCCGGAAAGCAGACAGGGGTGGGGATGGAAAAATGTCTTGGGTGGTGGGGTCGGATTGTAGATGGTGGAAGTGTCGGAGGATGATGCGTTGTATCCGGAGGTTGGTGGGGTGTTGTGTGAGAACGAGGGGGATCCTCTTTGGGCGGTTGTGGCGGGGGCAGGGTGTGAGGGATGTGTTGCGCGAAATGCGGGAGACGCGGTCAAGGGCGTTCTCGACCACTGTGGGAGGAAAGTTGCGGTCCTTGAAGAACTTGGACATCTGGGGCGTGCGGGAGTGGAATGCCTCATCGTGGGAGGAGATGCGGCGGAGGCGGAGGAATTGGAATTGGGAATAGGGGATGGAATTTTTGCAGGAGGGTGGGTGGGAGGAGGTGTATTCTAGGTAACCTCATCCCACCTCCTTGACCTGTCCGTCTTGCCTGGACTGACCTATCCCCTCCCTACCTATACTCTACTCTCCACCTATCTTTTCTCTCCATCTTCGGTCCGCCTCCTCCTCTCTCCCTATTTATTCCAGAACCCTCACCCCATCCCCCTCTCTGATGAAGGGTCTAGGCCCGAAACGTCAGCTTTTGTGTTCCTGAGATGCTGCTGGGCCTGCTGTGTTCATCCAGCCTCACATTTCATTATCTAGGCTGTACATTAGTGCCAGGGTATCTCACTAAGTGAGTGTCACATTATTGATGGAATGTTTGACCACTGAAGCAGACCAGCTCCATGGTTCACTTATGCTTCTCTGAAAGTTCTCCATGCTGTCAGGGAAAGGCAAATGGT
Organism: Stegostoma tigrinum; assembly: GCF_030684315.1. NCBI lineage: Eukaryota > Metazoa > Chordata > Chondrichthyes > Orectolobiformes > Stegostomatidae > Stegostoma > Stegostoma tigrinum. Next base: position 76,676,162 of record NC_081356.1, read on the forward strand.
GGTCTTTCCTGAACATGGCGTAAGAAGGCTCTCGTGCCAGACAAAGGCAGCCCAGTTGGAGACAGTATAGGAGATAAGAAACATGGGGATCATGTTTATGAGCTGGATCCACTGCAGAAGCGGTTCAGTCAACTGCTTCAATCAGCACGGCTAAGTTGTACATTCAACATGAAATTCTTGTGTGGTCATCAGTTATGTAGATGTGGGCAGGTAGTAGACTGAATCTGTGATCAGCCTTACTGCCATACAGCCATAGGAGAGTTTGTGTACATTTGGAGCAATGTATGAATGGCTGATCTCTGGGGTGAAGAGTATTTAAACAAAGGAATTAGATGTCACTTCATGTGTCATGAAATCTGAGATTTGTCTTACATGACAAACAAACTCACAATAGCAGAGAGAGGAGGAGGATGAGTTGTTCCTGATTCCAAGCTCCTCACAGTAACCAAGGAGAAGGTGAAGAATCAATAGCAGGAGAGAGTGCAATTAGTAGCAGAGGAGGCTGGGTCAACCAGAATGAGGAATAGGAAGAGGGATTCATTTTGCTGGTCAAATTGGAGCATGCAGGAGAGATGCTCAAACTGAGATCCTCAGTGATGCTTTTTTGTTTTCCACTACAGCATGTTACCATCTCGGGATGAGGCTGAGGCCACAGAAAACTCCATTAAAAGTGCATGAGCATGAAGGTGGCATGGGTGATTTTTCTATGTCCCCCATAGATGTTAAATATGCACATTGGCTTGAATCTCTCAAAGGGCAGATAGGTGCTGCTGCAGCACAGATGGGAATGTGAGACAAAACATTCTGACAGGGCTGGGCATACTACACACAGGGTGGAGGTCTTCCCTGGTCTGGGAGTCTACAACCAGGATACTGAATATGGCCATTTAAGGACTCAGACGAGGAAAGATTTCTTCACTCACAGGGCAGTGAATTTATGGAATTCTCTACCTCAAAGTTATGGAGGCCAAGTCACTGAATATATTAAAGAAAAAGATATATACATTTTTTAGATTTTAAAGATAGCAAGAGATACAGGGATAAAGTGGGACTATGTCACTGAGATGGATGATCAGATCTCAGTGAATGGTGAAGCAGACTCAAACGGCCGAATGGCCTACTCCTAGATTCTGTATTTAAGTTGAACATTGCTCTGTCTGAGTTTCTCAGTCTCCAAGGAAACTGAAGATTCCAATGTATAATTCGCCATGCCCAAAACCCTCTTGAAGTGCAGGTTCAGCTACAGTTAATACTTACCAGGAAAAGTTAGGCAATTTAAAAACCAAGTCTAACTCCTGGGTAACTGTTAAACTGACTGACTACCATTATCAAAAACTTACCATGACCGTATCTATTCCTATTCTGACTGCCTGAGCCCCTTGGGCCTTAGCTGTTCCCCACCTTTACCAGACCGAACACTGCCCTGACCCAATACCTGCCCTCCCTGCCGGTGGACTTGATCCCTAACTCTGGCAAGTATGGAACCCAGCAGTCCCTTCTCCCCCACCCCCAGGCCTGACAGTCCTCATGACCCACTACACGGCTCTCACGGGGACCCAACACTCCCGCTCTGACCTCAGGAACTGACACCTTGTCACTCATTTGCCCAGCTCCCGTGCACCACATATCTGCCACCGTCATAGCCTATCCTAACAGTCAGGCACCTATCTGGGAGTTTTTTCATCTTGGCCCCTGGCTCCTGACCTACCTAGCACGCTACTTAATTGGCATCCTTCCCATGTGGCACCGTAACCTCTCATACTTAGCCTTTAAAAGGAGCTGTCAAAGTGGATGTCTGCACTGCTGGATGTGTAAGTTACAGAATACAGCAACTACTGCTCAAGAAAGGATGGTATATAGTTTGTCTTCTCCCCACAGTCCTACACTATGAAGACACAGTTGAGCTGAAATACATTTAGTGCTTCTGCTGGATCTTTGATCAGAATCTCCCACCTGAAATGCAGAGAGAGTTTTCTTCACATAAAGTAGAAGCAGAGTGGCAACATTAACGTGATTGCCATTCCTTGGAAAATCCAGCCTTAAAAAAGTTGTTTTCTCTAGGTGATCATAACTATGGACATTGTTGTGGCCTATTGTATTGTATCTGTATTTCCTGTTCCATGTTTTTCCTCAATATGATGGCATGAAAGGAGAAAGAGATAAAGGCATTATTGCTGATTCAGTTGCATTTTGTGCATTCCTTGGGTGCTCGTGCAAATTTTTACTTTGAGCATGGCTCGAAAACTAGGCACAACTGACTCAAGGGCATTGGTCCCATTCACACTCATTGGTATAAATCTGAAGAAAGCTCAATTGCATTGAAAACACTTCAATTATTAGTGCCAGATCAGAATTGAATGAGGCACACTTACATGTTGGAGATGCATGATGGCGGGGGGGAGATGGGTCTGGGTGGGATGCTTCAAGGGGTCGTGTGGACTTGTTGGGCCAAAAGGGCCTGTTTCCACACCGTAGGGAATCGAATCTAAATCTAATGCATGGCACACCACAAAAGACGGATTTCATCTCTGCCTCTCAAGCATTCATAGGGAGATTGAAACTTTTGCTCCTGCCTGCTACATTTCATATCCTTGTAGACTTCATAAAATCACCCCCTTCTCCCCATCTCCATCAGTGTGGTAAATAGGAACAGTTCTGTAAACTGTCTCCTCTAAAGCTGGAGTGATTCCTGGATTCTGGGTGTTTTGTAGGATGATTGTTGACATCAATCCATCTGTGACCAGATTTTGATTCCTTCTATATCTGTTGATTTGTTGAGGTTGGTTGGTACACTGAGCTGGTTTGTTGTTCCACAGTCATTTCGTTACCACGCTTGGTAACATCCTCATGCAGCCTCTGATGAAGCATCGGTGTGTTTTCCCGCCTGGCTTTTAAACTCTGGGGTCCATTGCGATGGATTGTCTCACTTCCAGGTTTCCTCCATAGTGGAATGTATATGGGGTTGAGTTCAATGTGTTTATTAACAGCCTGCTTCGTGGAGTGCCATGCTTCCAGGAATTCTCGTGCTTGTCTCAGCCTAGCCTGTCCCAGGATCTTGGTGTTGTCCAGTCGAAGTCGTGGTTCTCCTCGTCCACGTGGATTGAGACGGGCGCGTATTGGTCATGTCTTTTTGTAGCCAGTTGGTGTTTACGTACTTTTGCTAGTTTCCTGCCTGTTTGTCCGGTGACGTGTTGATTTACAGGCCTGCTATTTCTATTGATAAATTTTAAATGAAAAACATTTTCTGTAATGATGGAACATCTTTTGTTTGTAACAGACCATAGGATTGGTTTTGAGGCTGGGAATGGAGGAGGGAGGGCTACAGTAACATAGCTGGCTGCTGCATCAATTCCCTAGCTCCATCTAGCATGTGGTAGCCAGTTAAACTAATGAAGGGCTAGTTAAGGCAAATTAAAGGAGGTCCCAGAAGTTGTTTGGGACAGTTTACCTGCCTGTGGAAGCAGAGACTCCGTGATGGGATGCTGGAACTGCAATCCAGGAAGGCTCAGGGATCTTGGCTACTTATGGAGTCATAGACTTATACAACATGGAAACAGACCTTTTAGACTAACTTGTCCATGCCAACCAGACATCCCAATCTGACGACATCACATTTGCCAGCATTTGACCCATATCCCACCAAATACTTTCTGTTCATCTACCCGTCCAGATGCCCTTTAAAAGGTTGTAATTATACCAGCCTCCACTGCTTCCTCTGGCAGCTCTTTCCATCCATGCACCACCTTCTCCATGGGAAAAAAAAAGTTACCCCTCAATTCATTTTTGCATATTTCCCCTTTCACTTTAAACCTTTGCAGGTTTGGACTCCCACCACCACCCTAGGAAAATGTCTTTGCCTGGCTGTCATAGCAGCTTGTCGGCTACCCTATAGAAGGGCTACCCCAGATCCCCAGTGGTGAGCCAGCAGCAAATACCATTTTATTTTAAAGAAGTTTGAGGCAGGGCAATAGGGTCATCCCTTACCTACCCTTCCAGGGAAGCTTGTTGCTGCTTTCAAGCAAAAAGCCCCACCCCGGTATCTTTAACTGTGCAGGGAATCCCTTCTTGCTGCCCCGAGCCATTAACTGGCAGCCCCAAGGAAAAGTCACATTAACCAACATTGTTTCAGAGTGCAGTCTTTTAATACCCATTTCACCCCAGAATACAGGACTCTCAGAATATCCTTCCCAGTTGTCTTTTAAAAGCTGGACTAGACAGCACTCTGGGAACCCATCATAATTTACAGGAGTTGCCACACAGAAAAATTTGAAAGTTGTTGATGACACGATAGCTTTACAAAGTATCCAGACTGCTGAAACAAAAAAGTGAAATTAATCCCCACTGACAATTTGCTTTGGGGTGAACAAAACAAAGACATGAAACAATCTTTTAAAATGATATTAACTCTAGTATTGTGCAGTATTTAATCTTATGCTATTCAGAAAGTCAATAAAAGGCAGGAGATTATAAAGAAAATAATATTCGACGATGCAATAAGAACGCATTATAATAGGATAGACACTGTTCTTTACACCACACAGAATGAAATGAAGAATTATTAACGCTAGTCACGTAAAAGGTCACCTATAAACCAGCTGGCTATTGTATTTGCATGTGGGCAAGTGTGTTAGACAATAACTTGCTTCATGCTGACAGCAATTATATGGATTATCTCATGTCATGACACATGCTAAAACATCCACACTAAGTCATCAATTCTGTATTTATTTCAGCTTATGCAAGGAACTATTCAAAACTTGCACTTCAATCCCACTGTATTCAGCCTGAAAGTTCATTACCACTGACAATAGAACACGGTTCTTCGGGTATCTTAATTCAGCAGATAGCAGAAACCAGGACGATTCAATACACTTATATTCTAGCTATTACTTAACATTGAAAATATCACAAATTACAAGAACAAAAGAAATTAGCTTTATTAAGCATAACTTCGTAGAAAGGTTTGTTGTATTAATGGCATGGAATTCATTAATAATAGATATGTATACAATGTTATTCCAAAAGCTTAATAAGCTGCAATACTTAAACGAGTAAGTTGAATGTTCAGTTCATCCATCTTCCGGTCTTCACAAGACAATGAAAATGGAAACCATTATTGCTGCTGAAAACCTTCTAAAGCCATGTCACAATTTTACTTTCAAACAACATACATTCTTGCCCAATCTTCCATTCATAAATCCAAACATCACACCACTGTGAAATTATTAGGATGTTCTAAATTGACATTGATAATCCTAAATCAATACAAGGCAGTATTTAGGTAGTTGATACTCAGCTCATGTGCTATTGAATGTTATGTAACAATTTGTCAAATTCAAGATTCACTGGCTGGCAAAGATATCCTGAAATGGTACTTTCACTTTTATGCTGTGATACTTGACAGAAGCAATTCATTCTATTTCTCCAACAATGATTATTATGAAAATTCTTCAGTTATTCCGCTGTCAGACATATTTCTGAAAGACCATTTCTTGTTCAAATTATGAGTCACATAAGAGAGTCCAGTTGTGCTTGTACAGTTTCCAACTGCAGAAGATAAAAAGAAACAAACGTTGGTGTATAATAGCTAATGTCTATGCTTTTGAATGCTCCCGCAACTGTTGTTTAATACCAGGAATGCAGTAAGCCAATGTTTTTATTCAGTTTTCAAGATCAACTCCTAACAATACAGTCCTAATAGAATTTGGCTTGGCATGATAAATCCACCTTGCTTCACATTTAAGTGTCTATAAGGCACAGTCCCAAACAAAATACACTCATGCATATATTACTTGCTGCTTAACACAATTAGATTTTAAAATAACATTAGACACCAAAACTAAGCGATTAGAAAATGAGTGGCAATGAGTCCTCAATAAAACAATCCACAGTCCTTAAATTTTAAGTTGAGAATATAAATGGAAGCTGCAGACTTTGAGACAGGAGTTAGGTATTTTGTTGTGGACAAGGAATGCTTTAGACCACTACCCTTAATTTCAAGGCAGCAGGTGAAGAATAATACAAATGGAGCCCAATAGCAAAGTTGAAACCAACTGGAATCAAGGGGAAAACACTCTGATGGCCAGTCATACCTCGCATAAAGGAAGATGGCCATGGTATTATCATCACTGAATCACTACTATCAAAATGCTAGGTAATGGGGTGGAGTGGTAGTCACCGAAGACACTAGAATCTCATAATACTTAATGAGATTTCTGGTCATAGTAATGCAATGTTAAAGCAAAATGATGATAAAAAGGGGCAACTTTAAACTGAGACTCTACATACACCAAAAAGACACACCAGTTTTCCAGAATACTGCAGACTTGAAGAGTGCATGAAGCTCAATGTCATTCAGAGTTAAGCAACCACTTAATTTGCACCCTAACCATCACCTTCAACATTCATGTCCTTCATTATTGACAAATAATGCCTCCAGTGTTTACCATCTACAAGGTGCTCTTCAGTAAGAGATCAATCCTCGTTTGACAGAACCTTTCAAACATATGATGTCTGAAACTGAGAAAGCCAAGGGCAGTAGATGCACAGGAACACCATCACACCAAGTCTCACTGCATTCTGACTTGGAAATATATCACTGTTTCTTCAATGTTGCTGCTTTAAAATCTTGGAACCTCCTACTTAACAGCACTGTGACAGTATTCCTACATCCCAAGGATGATAGTGATTCAAGAAGACAGCCCACCACCACCGTCTTCAGGGTAATTTGGGATGGGCGATAAATGCTGGCCTACCCAGGGACCTCCCCATCCTATGAATGAATTTTAAAAAAATGCTACAGGGAGAGGTGTTATGTCTCTCAAGATAAGGAACTAGGATAGCAAAAGTAAGGAAAGGAAGACAGTGTCTGAGATCTGAAAAGTAACCAGTTGAGAGTGACTCATACTCTATTTGCCTTTCAGCATTGCTTTACTTGAATAGCACATGATGAACTCAACGCTCCAAGTATAAATGTCAAGGCTTGATCACATGATTTGATAGCACACTCAACTGAGTCAGAATTTATTGGGTTCAAGTCCCGATCTACAATACGAGAACAAAGAAAACGCCTGGCTCTTGAGTTTAATACAGAAAGTGTGTTGCAGTTCTGGAGGGGCTGCCTTTCAGGGAGACACTAAATTAAGGCCCAGGCTGTCCTCACAACAGAACGCATCGCAGCATTAGATTATCACATCACTGTTTGTGAAGCTTGCAGTGCACAATTCACTGCTTTATGTTCGATAATGCAGCAATAATCATACTGAAGTCTTTCACTAGACGCAGCTCAGAAAGGTGCTATATGAATTCAAGTCCTCCTTCTTCATTTCCCAGGTATCAAATACACATGACTGAGGGCCCTGTCAACAATCAGGTCCGACCCATCTCCCGCACTTCTGTCCTCACCAATTCTCTTCCCTCCCGCAACAGCGATAGGGTTCCCCTTATCCTCACCTACCATCCACAGCATCCACATCCAGAAGATCATCCAATGCCATTTCCACCGCCTCCAGCAAGATGCCACCACCAGGCACCTATTCCCCTCCCCTCCCTTGTTTGCCTTCCGCAGGGACCATTTCTTCCGGGTCACCCTGGTCCACACTTCCTTCACCCCAACACCTCCCCACTGCCCTACCGCACCTTCCTCTGTAACCCGCAAAGGTGCAACACCTGCCAGTTTACCTCCTCACTCCCAGTATCCAAGGGCCCAAACATACCTTCCAGGTAAAGCAACATCACCTGCACTTCCAAGAATCTAGTCTGCTGCATTCGCTGCTCACAATGTGGTCTCCTCTACATCACGGAAACGAAGCGTAGACTTGGCGACTGCTTCGCAGAACACCTACGTTCTGCTTGCAAAAAAGACCCTGAACTACCTGTTGCCTGCCACTCAATGCACCATCCTGCTCCCTGGCCAACATTTGTGTCTCTGGCTTGCTACAGTTTTACAGTGAAGCCCAACACAAGCTGGAGGAACAACACCTCATTTTCCTCTTGGGGACCCTACAGCCCTCTGGACTCAATATTGAGTCCAATAATTTTAGGGCCTAAACTCTCCCATTTCTCAGTCTCTCACCCCACAAACCAGGCCTTGTTACCACAGCCTGCCACTACACACGCCCTGTTGTTAGTTACTAACAGTCCCTATTAATTATTCACCCTTCCAGCCTGATCGTTAGCAACTCCTTTGTCTGTCTAAGATAACAAAGTGAGGGGCTGGATGAACACAGCAGGCCAAGCAGCATCTTAGGAGCACAAAAGCCGACATTTCCGGCCTAGACCCTTCGTCAGAAAAACCCTTTGTCTGTCCAACTGTCTTTCTCTCTCTTTAGGCTCCAACCTACTGTTTACTCCCTACCCCACCCACCTCCTTATTTTCTGCATATAAAGTGATGTTTTCCCAGCCACCACCAGTTCTGAGGGAGGGTCACCGGATCTGAAACATTAACTCTGTTTTCTCCTCCATAGATGCTGCCAGAACTGCTGAGCTTTTCCAGCAACTATGTTTTTGTTCCTGATTTACAGCATCCACAGTTCTTTTGGTTTTTACATATGATTGCATTTACTGACAACACCAATTAATTTTGCAGTTAAGCATTTAAAAGGCAGCCTGGGGAAAAGTGGGTGGTGGCGGGGGCAGGGGGGTGGGAGAGAAGTAAAAAAGATGACTCCCATCCACGACACATCCTCAAATCATCCATCTCCCATCCTCACATTCCTCCATCCCACCCTCCACACATTCCTCTCCGTGACAGCACCATCCTTTATCCAGTCTCGTTTCCTCTCCTCTCCCCTCCCCAGACCATTCTGTCCTCTTGATTCTCCAGACAACTGTCCTCTCTCTTCACTCACTCACCTCACTGTCATCTCCTCCCCACCAACACCATCCTCTCTTCTCCCACCATCCGCCACCCTCCATGCTCTTCTTTCCGTACTGTCCTTCGTGCTTTCTCTGTACCACTCACCCCACCACCCCAAAATTGTTCGCCACACATCCAACATCCTCATTCCCCATCACTGAACCTTATTTCAAAAGCCCTCTTCTCAGCATGTGTGTAGTGTGGCCTTTGTGTATGACATCATCTGTAGATTTTATGCGATGAAATAGTGGTTGAATTGTGCTTGGGTCTTTCTAGAGTAGCATGTATGTACAGATTCCCACAGCTGTGGGTGTCAGGAGACACTGCTAATGCTTATTTGAAGGGCTTATGACGGATTTCAGCAGTCAAATTCCGCAGTTACATTTGGTAGAATGTAGCTTTAACCATGTCATGATAGAGAATAGCACATCAGAATTTATTCTCAATGTATTTCTGACCTCTAACTTAGTGTAAACTAGGAGCTGAGGGAAGTGAGACTCGATCTGGCTTCTCCAGACTTGATCTCTGGTATTACATCTTGAAAAGTGACACTTTTCAAAGTAAATGTAGACAGTAACTTCACAAGTTTCCCAATTAACTCAATTAGATTATCCTGTGAGTTACTGAGTTTATGCATATCAGGTAGTATCAATTTCAATCTTTAGTTTTCACTTAGTTACTTAATCTCCATTTTAGTGGTGGCAATGCACTTCACTTTAACACCTTTGAATTGAGAAGATCAACGGAAGCTTTAGCTCCTGATGATCAGTAACATTATAAATTATTGTATACAAGATGTACAATGCAAACAGGATAAAGGCCAACTGCTAAATCCCGACCAATCAGGTAGGCTACTGATATATACTGCTAAGGGCTCAACTTAAATGATGACCACTAAGTTGAAGTACCTCTAGCACTTGTTGAATTGCACTTCAACAAGCCTCCATCCTGAAAGGAGAGAGAAGGACAAGAGTTACAGCTCAACTGGATTCAGACTCACCAAAAGTCCACTTGTGTATGATGAGCTGGTATCAAGCGATCAAGAACATTACCAGGCACGCACGCACGCCCAAATGAGAATGGTAGTAGCCTTTTGAACAACTCTAAAACTAGGGTCCGACATTAAGCCCTCAACATTTCTCCAAATAAATAAGCTCACTTATCAGGGAGTTAAAGACTTTCTTTAAGGCAGATGGCATGCTTAAACCAAGTCTAACATTCAATCAACAAAAATGACAAACATGCTATTATTTATGCTTGTTGTAAAGTCAAGAAAGTAAACTGTCAATTTGTTGATGTACTACAAAGAATGTACTCACCTTGTTGTAAAATTCTAGAAGCTCTCCATGGTTAAATTCCACAAAAATCTTTTCTGTCTTCTGTATTCAAAACAAAACGTTTCTTTCATTAGTCACAAAAAATGATGTTCAGTTTGTTTTATTGTAAATACAATAAATCATGCAGTCCAAATACACACATCAGCTATCAGTGATGCAGGGATTCAGACCTGACACCAACTGGCTATAGCACATCTCTTATCATCACAAAGCAGAAATTAATGCATTATGGCATTCATACACTAATTTCCAGTTTCAGATCAATCCTATATATCTTGATAGTTACTGGATATGTAATTACAGTTGTTATAACACTTTGAAAGTTTAGGTTATTCATTAATAATGGGCACCTCTCTGAAAATCCAGAACCTGGAGAAGAGTGGGCTTTAAGTAGCGGAGAAGAAATGGTGGCCCTCTGACAGAACTCCGTTCTGACATGATTGAAATGGCCAACAAGCTAAAACTTCAGTGGTTTTTCCCTTTACCCACAGATCCTGCCTGACCTGGTGCGTATGCACAGTGTGTTTGATTTTATTTTAGATTTCCAGTATTTTGTTTTTTGATTAGGATTTTAAGTATTCCCTTGTCTAGTCACATGGTTTACACTTACAAATTATTCAGACAGTTACATTTCTAAAATTCTTGATTTATTACTCTTTCAAATGTAATCAGATTACTGCATTGTCAAGAACAGAATTCCATGTAATAAAATGAACATTGATAAATTAAAAAGTTATAAATCAATAAATCCTACATAATTTACATAACCAACATGAATGGAGGCTCAATAATATTTATTGCATCAATTAAGTATTCAGCATTTTCCCACTTCAACCATTTGTAGGAAAGTTATTAATTTTTGCAGAGGTCTTTAAACTTTGAAGTCAGTGAAGCAGTTGTAATGAACAGAGTGGTTAAATCTAATCCTTAGAAATGGGTCTTCAAGGCAATGTTCTATTAGAAATACTAGACCTGAAACGTCAGCTTTCCTGCTCCTCTGATGCTTCTTGGCTTACTGTGGTCATCCAGCTCTACGCCTTGTTATCTCTAAATATGGTTGTACGTTTTTTTGCTTTGCTCAGAGTGAAGTTCGGTTTCCTATAGCTTCAAAAAGGCTTAAGGTAAAGCACCCAGGCAATTCAGAATGTATGAAGTATTGACCTGAAATGCAAGCTTTGTGTTGGAAAGTAACAGAAAAGAACACCTCAGAAAAAAAAAATTCACAAGCACAACCGTAGTCAATTAAACAAATTACCCTTCAACCAAATAATTTATCAGCGATTGAATGGCGTTAGGATACACAAACATGAATATTAATCACGCAAATATCTCCAATGAATGTCATCACCATATCATCTTTGCAATATCAAGTGGCTCTCTGGTATTCCTACAGCTGGCTTTGCTCGCTAGATATAGGAACATAGGAACATTGAAAATAGAAGCATGAGAATCCTCTCTGACCCTTTGAACCTGTTTCACCATGATTATGGTTGATCATCCAACTCAATAGCCTGTTTCTGCTTTCTCCTCATATCCTTTGTTTCCTTTAGCTCCAACAGCTATATCTAACTCCTTCTGGAAAACATTTAGTGTAAGACCAACCAATCTCTTATGTAGAGGTTATGCTGAGTTTCTCCTTTCTGCCTGCTGATTTTTTAAGGGCAATTTACAGCTCTTGGCCCTGGTGGAACCAGTCCACAGACAATAACATAATTATTTCTTCCTGACTAAATGTCAAAACTATTTTTGGTTGCTTTTCCCATCCAGTTGAGCAAAGAAATAATTTCTAACATGACTCAGTCTACTACCACCTGGAATTGCTGATTATTTACAAATTAGTTCACCATCTTTATTATTTGAGCAAAAATCAGGGATGCTTAAGAACACATCTTGTTTATGTTCCTCTTACCTTTTGTGTAACAGGACAGAATGATTGCATGGACAGGCTAAAAGTTCCAGTTCAGGGTTGTGATTTCAATTCGAGAGAGATGGTAACTTTACAGGTACATTACTGTGTAGAACAACCACACTTTCAAGCAAAACAATCAGACAACTTCTCTGCAACTACCTAAATGAAAAATTCTTCCAACTCAAAAAAGGAAATTCATTTTAGATGCTAGATGAGGAAATAACTTACTTTGAAAATTAAATCTAAAATACAAAGCGAAGGACTAAGAATACCCTGCAACAAATTAGCCCGTCCTGGGATTTGAAGGAAATTCACCTTCCTGCAATATCTACAGTTGCAGAATCCACACTGTGAATGAAGAGCAACGAGTGCATCATTGTACCTGTGTCATAACTGAGCTAAACTGGCACACTGGGTGGGCATACGAGCCTTTCATTCTAACTGCATCGTTAAAGTTGACCACATGCACATTGTGTTGTTCCTGAGACTTAGAGTCAAAAGACCTGCTAAAAAGGATTGGCAACCAAAGGCTATCTTGTTAATACCCAATGACAAAGAAAGCGCTTTCAAATTTTTGACTCAAAGGTTCTGCACAACCTTAAATCCTCAATTACTGATTATTTATAAATTAGTTCACGGCCTTTATTATTTGAACCAAAAATCTGGGATTAAAAAAAAAGCACATCTTGTTCATAACATGCCACCCCACCAACCTCCAGATACAACGCATCATCCTCCAACACTTCTGCCATCTACAATCCAACCCCACCACTAAAGACATTTTTCCATCCCCACCCTTGTCTGTCTTCCGGAGAGACCACTCTCTCCGTGACTTCCTTGTCCGCTCCACAGTCCCCTCCAACCCCACGACACCTGGCAGTTTTGCCTGCAACCGCATAAAGTGTTACACTTGCCCCCACACCACCTCCCTCACCCCCATCCCAGGCCCCAAGATGACCTTTCACATTAAGCAGATGTTCACCTGCATGTCCGCCAATGTGGTATACTGTATCCACTGTACCCGGTGTGGCTTCCTCTACATTGGGGAAACCAAGCGGAGGATTGGGGGCCACTTTGCAGAACACCTATGCTCGGTTCGCAATAAACAACTGCACCTCCTAGTCGCGAACCATTTTAACTCCCCCTCCCATTCCTTAGACAACATGTCCATCCTGGGCCTCCTGCAGTGCCATAATGATGCCACCTGTAGGTTGCAGGAACAGCAACTCATATTCCGCTTGGGAACACTGCAGCCCAATGGCATCAATGTGGAATTCACCAGCTTCAAAATCTCCCCTCACCCCACTGCATCCCAAAACCAGCCCAGCTGGTCCCCGCCTGCCTAACCTGTTCTTCCTCTCACCTAGCCCCTTCTCCTACCTCAAGTCACACCTCCATTTCCTACCTACTAACCTCATTCCACCCCCTCGACCTGTCCGTCCACCCCAGACTGACCTATCCTCTCCCTACCTCCCCACCCATACTCTACTCTCCACCTATCTTCTCCTCTATCCATCTTCAGTCCACCTCCCCCTCTCTCCCTATTTACTCAGAACTGTCTCCCCATCCCCCCTTTTCTGATGAAGGGTCTAGGCCCAAAACATCAGCTTTTGTGCTCCTAACATGCTGCTTGGCCTGCTGTGTTCATCCAGCCCCACACTGTTATCTTGGTTTTTCCAGCATCTGCAGTTCCCAATATCTCTGATCTCATCTTGTTTATGTTCCTTTTACCTTTGGTGTAACGAGAAAAAAATTTGAAGTACTTATAGCATGGCAACCTAAATACTGTCCTATCAAAAGGTGGCACAGCCTTAAAAGGACTTCGCAAGAATGGTCCTGACATGAGAAAATAGAGTAGCTACAGAAACAGCATTGCTTCAGTTATGTACGAGGAGGATTTAAAAAAAACAAGTACATGAAATTCTAACAAGGAAATCAAAACAGTGAGGCAAAAACTGCAAAGCTGTCCAACACCCTACACCCTCCCCCAGAAAATATCATTTTCACATTAAAATCTGGCATTGATCATTTTTATGAATTTTCATATCTACATAATCAATCAATAGGTTTTTAAACCTTAAAAGAAAATTACATTTGCATTTTTAACAGACAAATGAATCATAATTTTCCTGATTATCTCAAGAGGAGTTCAGTTACATTCAATCACTCATCACTTTTTCACAGAGTTGCATTCTCCTATTGCAATGGAAAGATCAAACACTCCCTTGATTGTTAGTCTGAATGTCTACTTGGATTTGCTAATGCTCATTACAGATTTAAAAGAATTCTAATCTTCCACGAAGTGTATCGATGTCAGGTGAGACTCAAGAAAGATGTAACCACATCATTTGCACCCAATGTAAATTCCAGATAAGTGGCTGAAGAAAACAAACTATTTGGTTTTACCAAGCCGAGAGATGCATTAATTCTATTAGGAAATGTTCCTGAGCTTAGCCATTACTTACTCAATGTTATCACCTAGGCAATTTAAAAAACACTATAGTTAAGCAACACTATAGATGAGTTCTAATGAAAAATAATTAAGTTAGACATATTCATAGCTCAAGAAAATATTAATACAAGTTGTTGTTCTGCCCACGTATGCTTGATAAGCTCCATACAGTTATGTATCAATTTTATTAAACTTCAGTTTGTAAAAACAGCTCCTCATCTTGATTAATTAATTATTATCCTGTTTTTATTGATACATCTTAAGTTTCAGCCCAGGATCCAATAAATATAAAAACTTCTCCACTCATTACAAACTCCTCTACGATTTTTTCCTTTTCCTCACTCCTATTCCTGCAACCTCCTCCAATCTTCATATAACATTTTATTTTCTGATTTTGATTTTCTATGCAACGATCATAGCTTATACTCACCATTGGTGACAGTACAGCTGACAGGTTCTATCTCATAACACTTTCTTTAAAACCTCCTACCATCACTTTTAAGACCTCCTTAAAGCATACCTATTTCACAAAGCCTTGATCAATTGGAACACAACATTACCTTTTCTTTCCTCCTCTAAGGTATTTTTCTACATCTGAATTAGAATTTTGTTGATCACTCACATTTACTGGTCATAACAAAAATGTTTTAATATTCCCATAAACTTTCCATTTATCACCTAAGTCCCAACTTCACGTGGTATTCCAAAATTTACTGCTGAGTATTTTCACTCTGCATCCCATTGACTACCTGGATCTATTCCATTTGTCTGTAAATTTCTCACCTGCGTGCCTTTTACCTTGTCACTCACATGCTTCAATATATGACTTTTTTCCTTTCTTTTACTGTCTTTCACAAACTCTTGCATGTGGTCATCATCCTTCACTGAGTTGAACAGTCTAGGACTGGGCATTGCAAAGAACAGTTTGTTAAAACAATGCGGGTCTCCGAAATAGATTATCAGAATTTAATTGGTCCTTTTCAATAGGCCCCTTCCTGACTATGCAACCAGCATAACTAATACCAACAACATTCACTCAAATGATAGTTCCAAGTACAAACACAACTTCCTTACCTTTTCATCTCTTCTTACACAAGAACTTTTTAAATTGTTCAATCTGCAAAGGATCAACCTGGAAAACACAGCTAGACCCTTGGCACTCTGGTCTTTCTTTCTGTACAGTAAACCAGCTTCTTAGACCTGTCTCCCCCACCCCTTCCATCATCACCTACAAGAATAAGTTAGAGAAGCTCATAGACTTTGTAAGATTGGGAAAATATGTTCAGCTACTGTGATACTTTCTTTCCTTCTGCTATCCCACAGGGTTAAATTTCCTCTCATCCCTTTAGTCTGAGAAAACTCTAGTTTTCTCCCAAACCCCTTCTTCAAAATAACCTTTTCTATGAGACGCACTTCTTGCTTCCTTAATCCCATTCTCACTAATTAAGTGGCCACTAATCTTCCCCTCCTGACTCCACACTCATTGACATCATTGATGATCCTCTTTCTTCAGATGTCAGCCCCCTCTTCTTTATATTTGCTGTTACCACCATTTTCCTCACACACCAAACCTTTGTTGCCTTTATTTCATTCGTGAATTGGAAGTGATAATCACAGACAAGGTCAGTATTTGTTCGCATCCCTAACTGTCCTTGAAAAGGAAGTGCTGACTTGCCTTCTTAAACCTTTCCAGCCCACGTGACGCAGATGTAATCAAATAACGTGAGGAATGGAGTTCCAGAATTTTGATCCAGTGGTAGCAAAAAAAGGATAGGTTCAACTTGCGATGCCGAGCAACCTAGAGGGGGAACTTACAGATGATACCACTCCCTTGCATTTGCTGCACTTGTCCTTCTAGGTAGTGGAGGTTACACATTCTTGCAAACAAACAATAACCCCATCTCCAATCTCCACTTCTTCTTGAAAATCTTTGACCATGATGCCCCCCTCAAATTCATTCCATCTTTCCCTGAAATCTATGTTTGGATAAATCTAACCAATCAAGTTTCCATCCCTGTTCAACTAAAACAGCTCGCATCAGTCACTATCCTTTCAATTCCTTTTCAAACTGTCTGTGGCTTTCTGACATGGCTGAAATCATGATCCACCTCCAACATCTTGCTAAGTGTCACTTGATTCCATTCTTAGCACTTTAAAAATAGCCAGCATCACTTGCAAAGGCTTCTCTTCTTACTCCTCTATTATCTCCGGTAGGCCCCATCTACCTCATTTACATTTTGACATCCTGACAAGAAAATCCAAAAAATAACCATTAGTTTTTCTTGTCCAACATCTTGTATTGCATGAGCAGGTATTTTAACCAATTAAGTATGGGAGAAGTCATTTTCCTCAGTTCCTGCTTCAAACAGTATTTTTTTGGTTCACTGCCCTTTTCTGATTAACTGTGGTGCAGATTGAAATTGGCAGGTATGACATGGCAGGCATCATGGAGATGTGGATACAAGGGGCTTAGGACTGGGAGCTAAATATTCAGGTATATACATCCTATTGAAAAGTCAGGCGGATGGGCAGAGGGAGTGGGGTTGCCTCCTTAAGAAATGAAACTAAAACAATAGCAAGAAAGGAACTAGGGTCAGATGATGTAAAATCAGTGGGGGTAGAGTTGAGAAACTATAACGCTTAAAAAAAACATAATGGGAGTGATGTACAGGCCTCCAAGCCAGTAGTCAGGATTTGGGGCAGGAGATACACCAGGAGAGAAAAGATATGTAAGAAAGATAAGGTTACAGTGATCATGGGGGATTTCAATATGCAGGTGGGCTGGAAAAATGAGGTTGGTAGTGGATTGCAAAAAAAGGAATTTGTGGAATGTCTATGAGATGGCCTTTTTTGAGCAATTTGTGGTGAACTCCACCAGGGACCAGGCAATTCTGGATTTAGTGTTGTGCAATGAGGTAGGCTTGATATGAGAGATTAAAGGTGAAAGAACCCTTAGGAGGCAGTGATGATAACATGACAGAATTTACTCTGCAAGTTGAGGGGGAGAAGATGGAATCAGATGTAATGGTATTACAGTTGAATAAAGGCAACTCCAAAGTCATGAGTGAGGAGCTGATCAGAATTGACTAGGAGAGGAGCCTAGCAGGAAAGATGGTGGAACAGCAAAGGCAGAAGTTTCTGGGATTAATTTGGGAAACACAGCAAAAATGCATCCCAAGGAAAAAGAAGCATATTAAAGGGATGAAGCATCCATGGCTAACAAGGGAACCCGGGGACAGCAGAAAAGCAAAAGTGAAAGCATATAATGTGGTGAAGTGCAGTGGGAAGCTAGAGGACTAGGAAGCCTACAAAGACCAACAGTGGACAACAAAACAAAAAGAAATAAGGAGGGAGAAAATCAAATATGAGGGGGAAGGTAACTCGTAAAAGAAGACTGCAAGAGATTCTTTAGAAATATAAAAAGGCAAAAGAGAGGCAAAAGTGGACACTGGACTGCTGGAAAAAGATGCTAGAGTAGTAGTAATAGGGAACAAAGAAATAGCTGAGGAGCTGAATACGTACTTTATGCTCACGTCTTCACGGTGGAAGACATGAGCAATATCCCAAGAATTCAAGACAGTTGGGGGGCAGAAGTGAGAATGGTGGTCATCACCAAGAAGGAGGCGCTAGAAAATCTGAAATGATTAGAAGATTGATAAATTAATTGGACCAGATAAACAAGAGTTCTGACTGAAATGGCTGCTGAGATAGTGGAGGCGTTAGTGGTGATCTTTCAGGAATCACTGGACTCCCGGAGAGTCCCATAGGACTGGGAAATCGCTAATATAACCACACTATTTAAGCAGAGAGTAAGGGGAAAGATGAGAAATTACAGGCCAATTAGACTGACCCAGGTCGTTGGTATGATTACGGAGTCCATTGTAAAGGGTGAAATTTCTGAATATTTGGAACTGCACGGTAAAATAGGGCAAGATGAGCATGGTTTCATCAGGGCGAGGTCATGCCTGACAAATCTGTTACAGTTCTTTGAGGAAGTAATGAGCAGGTTAGAACAAGGACAGCCAACGAACGTTATCTAGCTGGAATTCCACAAGGCCTTTGACAAAGTGCCACACAGGAGGCTGATGAACAAGATAAGGGCCCATGGTGTTAAGGGGCAAGGTGTTACCTTGGATAGAAGATTGGCTGTCTGGCAGAAAGCACAGGAGGAGGATAAAGGGGTCCTCCTCAGGATGGCTGCCAGTGACTGGTGGTGTTCCACAAGGGTCAGTGTTGAGACCTCAATTTTTCACTTTAAACACTAGTGATCTAGATAAAGGAACTGAGGGCATTCTGGCTAAGTTTGCAGATGATACAAAGATAGGTAGAGGGACAGGTAGTACTGAGGAGGCAGGGAGGCTGCAGAAGGATTTAGACAGATTAGGAGAGTGGACTAAGAAGTGGCTGATGGAATACAAAATGGGAAAGTGTCATGTCATGCACTTTGGTAGGAAGAACAGAGGCACCGATTATTTTCTAAATGGGGAGAAAATTCAGTAATTTGAAGGGCAGAGGTATTTGGGAGTCACAGTCCAGGATTCTCTTAAGGTAAACTTACAGGTTGAGTTGGTAGTTACGAAGGCAAATACAATGTTGGCATTTATTTCGAAAGGACTAGAATATAAATACAGGGAAATGCTCCTGAGGCTTCATAAAGCTCTGGTCAGACCACTTAACATATCATGAGCAATTCTGGGTCCAATACATTAGGAACGACATACTGGCCCTGGAGCAGGTCCAAAGAGAGCTCACGAGAATGATCCCAGAATGAAAGGCTTAACATATGGGGAATGTTTGAGGACTCAGGGTCTATATTTGATGGAGTTTAGGAGGATGAGTTTGGGGGGAGGGAGGGTGGGGGTGGGGATCTAATTGAAACTTACAGAATACTGACCGGCCTGGACAGGGTGGATGTAGGGAAGATGTTTCCTTTGGTAGGAGGGACTAGAACCAGAGGGCACAGCCTTAGAGTAAAGGGACAGCCTTTAAGAAGAGATAAGGAAAAGTTCCTCAGCCACTGAGTGATGAATCTGTGAAATTCATTGCCATAGAAGACTATGTAGGCCAGGTCATTGACTAAATCTAAGACAGAGATAGATAGGTACTTGATTGTAAGTGAGATCAAGGAGAGAAAGTGGGTGAATGGATTTGAGAAACTTCTCAGCCATGACTGAATGATGGAGCAGACTTGATGGGCCAAATGGCCGAATTGCTGTTCCTATATTTTATGGTCTGTCTGGACCATCTAAACGACTGTCCATTTCTACTTCTAAGCTATCCCGAATTCAGATGAGCCTTAATTCATCTGCTACTGAAACATGAGATTTTGGTACCTCTAGATTTGACTATTCCATTGCATTTCTGATTGGTCTGCCATATTCTACTCTCTCAGTCTGAAACTTGAGATCATCCAAATGTTTGTTGCCTGCAGCATTACTTTCACTCCTATGTTCACTGATTTATAGTGGCTGCCAGTCAAACAACACATTCATGTTAAACTACCATTCTGGTTTTCAAATTCATCCGTAGCTTCATCCCTCCACTTTTCTGAAATTGGTCTCAACCCGAAAAACCGTAGAGATGGCTGTGTTCATACAATGTAGGTCTGTTCACTAACCCCGGCTGTAATTGTTGTACTCCCACTGATCAAGACCTTTAGCTGCCTAAGCCCCACATTCTGGAAGTCCCTTCCTAAACTTGTCTCTCTTCCTTTAAGCTGCAACTTAAAATCCATCTATTTTGACCAGGTTTTTGGCCATCTACCTTTGTACAATTTGCATTTAATTTTGCTTAATTCCTGTGAAGCACCTTGGGAGGTTTTATTTCACTAAAGACACAAATATCAACTGCTGCTGTTAAAAAGCATTTGGATTTGTAACATCTCAGGCTGCGAAAATTGTTTCTTTGCAAAAGTAGTTGTGAAATTCTAATCTAAAGCTGTTAAATAATGGCCCAGCAGTTCAATAGGCAAGTCTGGGTTTCTTAATTAAAATGTTTGAAAGAAATGTTAAAAACACCTGCAATTGTTGCTTAGGAAGTTTTTTCCAAAACCAACTTATGTGAACAGAACATAAGAATTACGGTTAGCGACTACAGTCATGATTCTGTAATACAAAAACTGCAAAGCAATACTTCACAACAGAGAAATTAGATGTGCTGATTGTCATGCCTCAAGACTGAAGAATTCAAAGTGCCAGAGAAACCAAATGCCAATAAATCTATAATCTCTAACTCACATTATTCTTTTATTAGCCATTGTTCTATTGTTAGTCATTTTTACAGAGCAAATATCAAGTTGATGAGTGTTACAACATTGCTTTTGGGCAATCAAACGTTAGCAGTTTAGATGGGTTTGTGCTGACAGCTTGCTAGGTTTGATACTTTCATGAGACTAGGGTCCTGAAATTAAAGGAAGAAAATTACATTGGGATGAGGTGCAAGCTGGCTGTAAAAAAACTGGGGATTGTTAGTTAAAGGTGGATAACCAATGGCAAACATTTAAAGGCCTCATGGGTGAACTGTAATGTTATTCATTCCAGTCCAGCATAAAAAGAAAATGGGAAATATGGTCAGACCATGACTAGCAAGGGAAATTAGGGATAGCAAGGAAGAGGCTTACAAGTTCACCAAAACGATTGGGGACAGGAAAGGGAGACAAGGAGGGTGAGCTTGCAGGAAACATATAGATAGATAGTAAAAGCCCATAGGTATGTGAGGAGAAAATAAGTTTAATGAAGACTAACATGGGTCCCCTACAATCAAAGTGAAATGTATAATGGGGTATGAAGTGATGGCAGATCAATTAAGTACATACTTTAGTTTTTTTTAAATTATAGAATACATTTGGTCCAAGCAAGTCCATACTAACTTTCCGAAGAGCGTTTCCCCCCTAGGCACATCCCCTTACCCTATATCCCTGCATTTTCCATGGCTAATCCACTGAGCTTATACATCTCTGGGCATTATGGGCAATTCAGCATGGCAAATCCACCAAACCTGCACATCTTTGGACTGTGGGAGGAAACCGACAGTGACACAGGGCGAACATGCAAACTCGACGCAGATGTTGCCCGAGGGTGGAACTGAACCCAGGTCCCTGGTGCTGTGAAGCAGCAGGGCTAACCACTGAGCCAGCCTTCTGTCTGCACAAGGGAAATACAAACATCACAAAAAAAAGGGAGAACTTAGGGTATAATTAGGAAGGAGGAATTGAACGAAATTAAAATTAGAAGGAAATCTAATGGAATTACAGGCAGATAAATCCCCAAGTCCCAATAACCTTCAACTCAGAATACTTCAGGAATGGCCCTAGAAATAGTTGATGTACCAGTCCCAAGCATTAGCGGATAGCCAATCTAAACTCTTCTCTTCAGGAGAGGTAGAGAGAAAACAGTAAATTATACACCAGCTAACTTCACATGGACTGTAGCGTTTTTCCACAATCAATTACAAAAGATGTATTAACAGAGCACATGGACGTTAGTGACAGGATCAGACAGGGTCAACGCGGATGTACAAAAAGGAAGTCATGCTTGACAAATCTGCTGGAATTCTGAGGATGTAACTAGCAGAGTGGACATGGATGGGCCAGTAGATGTGGTATACTTGTACTTTCAAACTGCTTTCAATAAGGTCCCCCACAAGAGATTAGTAGGCAAAATTAAAACACATACAATCATCAAGGTCATGTACTGAAATGGATTGAGAAACGAAGAGTAGAATAACGGGTCTTTTTCCGTGTGCTAGGCAGGTGACTAGTGAGGTATTACAGGGATCAGTGCTTGTTACCTCGATTATTTACAACACAAGGTGTCCTTCATTTATGAACACTCAAATTTACAAACCTAATCCCAAACAGGTGCATAATTTTTTAAAAAAGATATGACGCATGAATGTTGCCGGCACTTAAAAACGACTATTTTGTGTTGCCCTGCATGGTGATCCAATTTGATTACAAATCGTCTTACAAGCAGACTTAAGGAGGGAGCCAATTCACAACCTGGGGACTACCTGCATATACTGATGATTTAGCTGAGGAAACAATGTATCTCCAATGTCTCCAAGTCTGTAGATGGCAAAACTGGGTGGAAGGCTATATTATGACGAGGATACAGAGAATATTCATTAAAATTTGAAAAATTTAATTGGGCAAATACATGGTAGATGCTGTACAATGACAATAAATGTGTAAACTTTAGTAGCAAAACCAGGCAGGTCAATTATCTGAATGGGGATAGATTGGGAATGGGCAAGGTTCAATGGGACTTGGGTGTCCTTGTACACTGCTCGCTAAAAGTAGGCTTGTAAGTTCAACAGGCTGTAAAGACAACAAATGGCATGCTGGCTTTCATAGTGAGAAATATAAGGCAAGGGGTCTTGCTACAACTGTACGGAACATTGGTGACAGCACATCTGGGGTACTGTGTTCTTTTTTGATCTCCTTATCTGAGGAACAATGTTCTGACTATTAAGAGAATACAAAGAAGGTTTACAAATTGATTCCTGGAATGGGGGAGCAACTCACATGGACAGACTGGATTGCTTAGTGTTTAGAAGAATAAGGATTTTGGAGAAACGTATAAAATTGTAACAGAATTAGACAAGGTCGATACAGGAAGGATGGTCTTCACGGCCTAAGAGTTAAGGATCAGGGGTCATAATCTAAGGGTAAGGGGTAGACCTCTTGAAACAGATGAGGAGAAATTTCTTCACCCAGACTGAATTGATGATCAGTCATGATTATATTCAATGGTGGAGCAGGCTCAAAAGGGTCAAATGGCTGATTCCTGCTCCTAAATTCTGTAACAACCACACGATGTTACCTTATGTTGGAAATCACTCCAGCTAACAGATAGCTTATCTTCTGATTCCAGTTTTGCTCTTGCCCCCTTGATGGCGCCCTAATGTCAAAGGCAGTCACCTTCACCTCACCTCTTGAATTCAGTTCTCTTGTTCATATTTGGATCAAAGGTGTAATAAGGTCAGAAGCTGAGTGGCCCTACAGAAACCAAACCGAGCATCGTTAAATAGTTAGACATAACAAGGTGTAGAGCTGGATGAACACAGCAAGCCGAGCAGCATCAGAGGAGCAGGAAAGCTGACGTTCCGGGTCTAGACCCTTCTTCAGAAAATCATTAAATAGTGTGCTTGCAAAAGAGTAAACTAAGTGGGCCAAATAGCTTCCTTCCATGCCTTAACAATGCTTTACAACTAAAATCAAGGTAGCATTGAACACTGCAGAGCCAAATTAGAAACAGCCCTCAATTAATAAAATGTACATTAACCATTACCTTTTGTTTCTTGTCTGTATGCCAAATTTAGATCCAACCTATGAATCCCACTGGTTCTTTCACTTCTAGACAGGCATTGGGACCTTGTCAAACGCAGTGCTTTAATCTATGCAGAGCCCATCAAATACCTAATTGGGTGGCATGTTGGCTCAGTGGTTAGCACTGCAGCCTCACAGCGCCAGGGACCGGGTTCGATTCCAGCTTCGGGTAACTGTCTGTGTGGGTTTCCTCCGGGTGCTCCGGTTTCCTCCCACAGTCCAAAGATGTGCAGGTTAGGTGGATCGGCATTACCAAATTGCCCGTGGTGTTCAGGGGTGCGTGGGTTATGGGGTGGGGTGAGCGGGCGGGGGGTGGGGGGGGAAGAAGAGAAGCTGTGTCTAGGTGGGATGCTCCAACGGGCGGCGCAGACTTGTTGGGCCGAAGGGCCTGTTTCCGCACTGTAGGGAATCCAATCTAATCCAATTCTCACTGAAGCACTTTGTAACCTCCTGAAAATAATTCAAATCAAGTTTGTCAGATACAAACTTCACTAAAATCCACGTGGACTCTCCTTAATTAATTTGCATCATTCTAAATGATGTTTTAAATTGTTTCTCCACTGAAATTAGGCTGTCAGTCTGTCACTTCCTGCGCTTTTAAACAATGGTATATTAGCTATGCCCCAGTTTTCTGGACTGTGGGAGGAAACCCACGCAGACACAGGGAGAACATGCAAACTCCACACAGATGTTGCCCGAGGGTGGAATCAAACCCGGGTCCCTGGTGCTTGGAGACTCTGCAGCCTTCAGGACTCGATACCAAGTTAAATACTTTTAGAGCTGGAACACTTCCTTTAATCTCCAGCACTCCACAGGCTGTGTCATGGCATGGGCTGCTTCCAGCACCGCCAACCCATTTTCACCTTCTTATAGTCTCCATCAGCAACTCTTCTTCCTTGGCTTATTATGCACATTCCTTTGTCTGTCTGTCTTTCTCTCTCTGAGCTCTGCGTCCCTCTATTTGGTGACTCTTTTTCCCCACCTACCCCTTATCATCACATTAAAACCACCTTTTCCTAGCCAGTATCAGTTCTGGAGGGCGGGGGGGGGGGGGGGGGGGGGTCGGGGGGTCCTCACTGGACTCGAAATATTAACTCTGCTTTCTTTCCACAAATGCTGTCAGACCTGCCGAGTTTCTTCAGCAATTTTATTTCAGGTTTTCAGCATCTACAGTTCTTCGTTTTATTTTAGTCAATATTGAGACCCTTGCTTTTTCTGATATCTGTAAATTATCCAGGTCTGGGTGTGCTGGAGACAATTTCAAAGTATTTGGATGCCATAAAATTTGGAAGAACTGCAAACTGTGAGGATGACATTGTACAGTGCGCAAATAGGTGAAAGATCAAGTTCAATGGAATACACTTATGGAATACAATGATACACTTTGAAAGAATGAGGGAGACAGCATAAAATAATGGGGCCCCTATTCAAAAAGGTGGGCAGGAGCAGAGAACCCTGGGCGTTTAACTGCGTATATTATTAAAAGGTGACCGGGCAGAGGCACCATTCATTAACAAGATACTGGATATACCTCCTGCTGCTGGACAACATACAGTTCTGGATGACACATTTTAGGAAGGATGCAAATAAATTGGAGAGTGCAGAAAAGGCTCCAGGGATGAAACACCTCAGTTATGAGGAAAGATTGGAGAAGTTGAGATTGTTTTCCTTATAAGCTGAGGGGAGGATTGACAGAAGTTTTCAAAATTATGAGGGGTATGGACAGAGTAGATATAGAGAAATTTCTCTAGCTCATAAGAAGATTGAGAACCAGAGGGCAGTTTTAAACAGTGTTTTGTAAAAGAAGCAAATGTGAGATGAGTTTTTTTTTCTCTCACGTAAGTGGTCTGGGCTTGCAATATACTGAGAGAGGGGTGCGGACAATTTCAACTGAGACATAGCACAGAACTCTGGGTGGTTATTTAAATAGAAATAACATGCAGGATTATACGGAAAGGCTGGAGATCAGCACTTAGTTTAAAATGCTGAGAGAACTTACATTGATATGATGGGCTGAATGACCTTCTTCTGCACTGTATCAAATCTGTGCTCCTATATCTGTACTTTGGTCTCTAATAATACATAATTAATTAACAACATTAGAACCTAATACTTGATAATAAAATGTGAGATGCTGGAGAATCCAAGATAATAAAATGAGGCTGGATGAACACAGCAGGCCCAGCAGCATCTCGGGAGCACAAAAGCTGACGTTTCGGGCCTAGACCCTTCATCAGAGAGGGGATGGGGTGAGGGTTCTGGAATAAATAGGGAGAGAGGGGGAGGCAGACCAAAGATGGAGAGAAAAGAAGATAGGTGGAGAGGAGAGTATAGGTGGGGAGGTAGGGAGGGGATAGGTCAGTCCAGGGAAGACGGACAGGTCAAGGAGGTGGGATGAGGTTAGTAGGTAGGAGATGGAGGTGCAGCTTGGGGTGGGAGGAAGGGATGGGTGAGAGGAAGAACAGGTTAGGGAGGCAGAGACAGGCTGGGCTGGTTTTGGGATGCAGTGGGTGGGGGGGAAGAGCTGGGCTGGTTGTGTGGTGCAGTGTGGGGAGGGGGCGAACTGGGCTGGTTTTGGGATGCAGTGGGGGAAGGGGAGATTTTGAAGCTGAAGTCCACATTGATGCCATTGGGCTGCAGGGTTCCCAAGCAGAATATGAGTCGCTGCTTCTGCAACCTGCAGGTGGCATCATTGTGGCACTGCAGGAGGCCCATGATGGACATGTCATCTAAAAGAATGGGAGGGGGAGGGGGAGTGGAAATGGTTTGCGACTGGGATCTAAAGAACCATTTCCACTCCCCCTCACATTCTTTTAGATGACATGTCCATCATGGGCCTCCTGCAGTGCCACAATGATGCCACCCAAAGGTTGCAGGAACAGCAACTCATATTCCGCTTGGGAACCCTGCAGCCCAATGGCATCAATGTGGACTTCAGCTTCAAAATCTCCCCTTCCCCCACTGCATCCCAAAACCAGCCCAGTTCGCCCCCTCCCCACACTGCACCACACAACCAGCCCAGCTCTTCCCCCCCACCCACTGCATCCCAAAACCAGCCCAGCCTGTCTCTGCCTCCCTAACCTGTTCTTCCTCTCACCCATCCCTTCCTCCCACCCCAAGCTGCACCTCCATCTCCTACCTACTAACCTCATCCCACCTCCTTGACCTGTCCGTCTTCCCTGGACTGACCTATCCCCTCCCTACCTCCCCACCTATCTTCTTTTCTCTCTATCTTTGGTCCACCTCCCCCTCTCTCCCTATTTATTCCAGAGCCCTCACCCTATCCCCCTCTCTGAAGAAGGGTCTAGGCCCAAAACGTCAGCTTTTGTGCTCCTGAGATGCTGCTGGGCCTGCTGTGTTCATCCAGCCTCATTTTATTATCTTGTATTCTCCAGCATCTGCAGTTCCCATTATCACAGAGCCTAATACTTGACTGATTTCTCATTGAAACTATTTGGAAAGTAATTTTAAAAATGAGGGAGAACGCTTAAAAACAGAAAATGATTAGGACCTGGGATATAACATTTGAGTGTGTAACAGAGATAGTTTCCATGATGGCTTTTCAAATGCAATACTTGACAAGAAGAAAATTGCAGAATTAGCAGGAAGAGGTAAGACACCAGCCAGGTAGCTTCTCCTACAATTACTTTATGAGTCGATAAAGATGACAAAAAGAATTTTCAGTTTAGATTTCTTAATATTTAGGGAATAGCTGATTTGTCATTTCTTAAATGATACACAAATAAAAAACATATAAAATCTATTTCTGAAAGGCATCTTGTACCTCCCAAGGAGCATACAATCAAATTTGGCTGAAAGATGGAAAGTAGTCTTCTGGTTGCTCACTGGTGTGGAGCAAAGCCACACATACAGGTGCAATGTTCAACCCCCCAGGTTAGCTGCTCTCAACGAGAGGTTTTGGATGCAGCAACTGATCTCAGCAAGAGGGATGTTGCAGACAGACAAGTTAAACCAGACAAGTTGCAAAAATATATGTCTCTTGGCTCCCAAGCTTAATCTCTATTATTTAAAAAGTTATGTATGTGTGGATAATTAGCAAGGGCAGGATCAGGCTTGACTCTCAGAGTCAAAATGTCTGCTTATACTTACTGTTTTAATTACTTCATCATTGGCAGCTGAACCTTTATCCACTCAGGTTCTAGTTGATGTTCTCTCCATAAAACTCTTTTGCACTTTCTTCTCAACCTACCTACCAAATCTTTCAGTCAACTCACTTATTTTCTCATTTGATAGCAAGTTTAGTTTGATAGTCACTCATAAACACCTTGGAGATGAACCTCAAACTTAACTGCTGCTGTGATTTAGAATTACACAATAATGATTACTTCAGCTAGGCATCAGAGGTTTGATGCATTGTTTAATTGCTCCCAAATATTATTTTCTGGAAAGGGAAGAAAACGTGAACTGCAAATGGAGAGTAAAAAAATGACTTTTAGGTAGGAGGTCACAAGTTCGCCTTTGTAGTCTCTAGCCTAATCATACATCTTCCCTTTGATAATTAATAATGGAATGGAATCAAGGGAAATATGTCGAAAGGAACAAATCTTGCAACAAAATAAATCTGAAAAATAGTACAGCAAAGTAAGACTCCATCACTATGCTGAATACATAGGCAAACTGTATGCTTAATATAAGCATTAAGGGTTAAGAAATAAAAGCACAATTAAAGTTAATTAGAATAAAGGGAAAAAATAATGAAACAGGCCATGAAAAGAAATTATGGTTTACTAGTTAATCCACACCAAAGGGGCTTATGCTCTTGAAAGCTAGTTTTGTGGGTTGGCCCCATGAACAAACCTCCAGCTTTATTCATGACAAAAGACTTTGAAATGAAGCAGTGTGTGGTCTAACAACTACTTTTCTGTTAAGTAGATTTAAATATAGGTTTTAATGTCTCTAAGAATTAGACACTAGTTAGATTATCAGCATATTCATCCAGCACTACTAAAAGCAGTATTTGTTCGAACAGGACTGCTTCACGCCAACAAATACATCTATATATTTTTGACTTTTATACATTCAAAGTGACTACAAGACTCCATTCCTGATGGTCTGATGCCAAAATGTTCATGTATACTATTTCTGTGTTCATTTAAAAATTAAATCTAAACTTGTAAAAAGTACAGAACAAAAAAGTGTAATTCTACCAAAATAACAAACAATCTGCTTCCATACCAAAGCATTATTTAGCTTATTGTAACAATGAAAATAAGGGTGTGTGTCTGGACCGCACGCATTGAATTGCTCACAAGTACTTACTGAAAGACGACCAGCTTGGGGACAGAAAGCTTCTCCCTTGTACAGCAAATTTTAAAGCAGATATTTCCCTTTTGAATTTGAGCATTACTAACCAGTTTCATTAGCGCACTCGGAAGTTCAAGAATAATGATTCCTACATTTAAGCCTTAAACAGCCAGGTCATATTTAATGTAATTTTTCATTCCACAAAAAGAATATTATTTTCTCTGTCCTCCTTCTGCCTTCCACTGAGAACTAAGGGCCAGATTTTAGCTATCAAAGCAGCAGCTCAAGTTGGAAAAATTTCCAATTTGGCAAGTCCTTCTCATTAAAGACAACATCATACACAATTTTCACTCCGGGAAGGAGGGAATGGAATTGAGGTGGACACGTTGACTCTGGGTACACTTTAGAGACAGTATGGATGCAAACTAGTGTAAACACAGGCTGGTTAGAATGGCTAAGCATCAGGATTCCTCACACCTTAAGCATTTCCCTATTCCGCATTGTCCTTAAAACTCCATGCCCCTCCAAAAACATCACAGCTCCCCACCCTTCCTCATATCGCCTCATGCTCCCCTCTTATCTTAAATGCCCACAGCATCTCCATAGCCATTCACTCAGTATCCACTCTGGATGGACATGAAAGCCATATAGAGGTGAAAAGAGTTCATTACCTAGCAACCTAATGGGTTTGTACACACGATGCAGAAAACAAATCTCATTTATGAAACCCACTCAACATTTCAAATTCCCTCAACTGGTCAACCTGTCACAGAAATGAACAACTTTTATTCTATAATTATAAAGACAGCTAACCCTTTGAAGAGTCTATTTAAAATGTGAACTTAACACACTGTCCAAATATTATAAGAACTTTTGAAACCCAGCCAGGGATTCATAACGGTTTTTGATGTAATAACACTCCTTCCGAAAACTTAACAATTAGCTACTCAAACTAGGAGGAGAAAAAGGCAATACTTGTTTCTGAACTACAGTAGGTTTAGAGTGCTGGGAATTGAAATACCTTCGGATCCTGATACTTACACTTTTATGCATCCTTCAAAATAGTTAGATATCTATTCCATAAATTTAACTGCTTCCATACTGTGGGAGCTCTTGAAACTAAAAATTCTATTCAAACTTGGCACTAATTTCTAGTGGGCCTGTGCATTTGTTTTCCTGACTATGTGATCTATGGTCTATGTCCTTCCATAGCCAACAGAAAAATGTGATCGATTTTAAATGGTGGTGGAATAGAGGCAAGGAGAGAAAGAGGGAATGATTGTCTGCACATACACACACACGACTAAGTTAATAGAAGGTAATCCATTTTGGATGATTTACTGAACTTTTCAGGAGTTCGTTTGATTGTTTATGCATTTATGACACAATAGACACAACAAGATCAATGTATATTACTACAGAATTGCAATCCTAGCAAGGGAAGTGTGTGGAGAGCAGGGAGGTTACTTTTTAATAGGTCTAGTGGATTCTTCCCTAGAGTGAAAGAATGATCTTAAAAAGGCTCAAGTTGCATTTCTTCAACTTATAATATATTTATAACAAAACAGATTTTCACAATAAGTTCTCAATAGCACTTATCATGATGTACAGATGCATCAAATGCAATTCAAAGATGATTAAGTAATTTTGAGGTGCAATCACTCTTGCAATTCAAGCAAAATGCAGCAACCATTCTGTCAATAGCACAGGCCTACACAGGGCAGTGAGATATCTGAACAGACAGTTTTTAGTGGTGTCAATTTGGGATAAAGGTTGTCCAGAACACTGGCAGAATTCCTTTTCACTTCTTTAAATAGAACAATCCTGTGTTTCACATCCACCTGAGGGAGGTCACTGTTTAAATGTGACACTTCCCGTTTCGAGAAATAACACAAAGTTCCCCCCAAACCAGCCCCAATTCCCAATACCAGCACATTGCACTGCAACAGTCTCCAAACGTTTTAACCACGAGATCGTTTTTTTGAATGTGTGTAGCTCAGAATCTACCAAAATATAGAACTGTTTAGATTTATTGTTGTAGAAATCTAAAAACAAGCAGATACAGTTATTCATTTCATCCTCTACTTATTAAGTCTCAGTGCAACACCAGTGGGCTGCATTTTGAGACTGCTAGTCAAATAGAGACCATCAAATAGGTATCTGTAAGGACTGTGCGATACTTAGATTTGTTCAGCTTCATTGTGGAAAACGTTGGCTCCACGTATCTCTGCGAGATAAAGTAAGCTTTCATTTTAAAAGTACAGGATGAATGGAGGGAGTTATTTTCTCTGTTTATAAATCCTCAAAAATCACTATCTTTTTATTTCATCTTCAGTTTAAGTTTGCTCACTGAGCTGGAAGGTTCATTTTCAGACATTTGAACCTTCCAGCTCAGTAAGCAAACTTACATCCAGAGCCTCAACTTGAACTACAAATCTTCTCAAAACTCGCTATTTTCAGTTTAATATATTTTGTATAGTAATTATCTCCATACCATCTCCACTGCTCTGGAATTTGGTTCTAGGAGCAAAAATTATACCGCTGCATGAGGATCAATGTGTACATTATAAGGGAATGTGGATGATTGGTGAGGCAGGCATTCAGAGTCTCTGCAACTGCAGCACATGTGCAGGAGATTTTAACAGTTAACAGTTTGCAGAAAAATAAACAAACAGTCCCGAAGAATCAAAGAAACATTTTTAGAAACATTAACAGTAATGAGTGGAACCAAAACATTGTCTGCCCAAGTAGTTCAATATTCAGATACAATGAAACAATTCATCAAGAATAAACTAAAAGCAAAATAATGAGAATTCTGAAAATCTGAAATGAAAACAAAATACTCAACATATTCAGCAAGTCTGGCAGCATCTATGAAGAAAGGAAAACAACATTAACATCTCTCCTTTAAAACTTAAGACTTGAAACGCTGTGTGGAATTTTGTGCTGGTTATGGTGATTTTGATCGTCAACTCAAGGATGAATCAGAACTCAACTTTTTACCTTTCCAGAAGGCCTTTGGCCTTACAAAGGAGAACTGCCCAAGGAGGCAGTTGGCATCTCGAGGCAGGCAATTTTCCAGGGCTGGAATCTCACAACAGATGTCCACCCACGTAGAGCTACTCCTCAATCAGAAACAATGGTAGTGCCATTGAAGGAGGCTCCAAAGATAATAAAATGTGAGGCTGGATGAACACAGCAGGCCCAGGAGCATCTCAGGAGCACAAAAGCTGACGTTTCGGGCCTAGACCCGTCATCAGAGGGGGGGAATGGGGAGAGGGAACTGGAATAAATAGGGAGAGCGCGGGAGGTGGACCAAAGATGGAGAGAAAAGAAGGTAGGTGGAGAGGAGAGTATTAGGTGGGGAGGGGATAGGTCAGTCCAGGGAAGACGGACAGGTCAAGGAGGTGAGATGAGGTTAGTAGGTAGGAGATGGAGGTGCAGCTTGGGGTGGGAGGAAGGGATGGGTGAGAGGAAGAACAGGTTAGGGAGGCAGAGACAGGTTGGACTGGTTTTGGGGCGCGGTGGGTGGAGGGGAAGAGCTGGGCTGGTTTTGGGATGCGGTGGGGGAAGGGGAGATTTTGAAGCTGGTGAAGTCCACATTGATACCATTGGGCTGCAGGGTTCCCAAGCGGATTATGAGTTGCTGTTCCTGCAACCTTCCGGTGGCATCATTGTGGCACTGCAGGAGGCCCATGATGGACATGTCATCTAAAGAATGGGAGGGGGAGTGGAAATGGTTCGCGACTGGGAGGTGCAGTTGTTTATTGCGAACTGAGCGGAGGTGTTCTGCAAAGCGGTCTCCAAGCTTCCGCTTGGTTTCCCCAATGTAGAGGAAGCCACACCGGGTACAGTGGATGCAGTATACCATATTGGCAGATGTGCAGGTGAACCTCTGCTTAATATGGAAAGTCATCTTGGGGCCTGGGATGGGGGTGGGGGAGGAGGTGTGGGGGCAAGTGTAGCATTTCCTGCCGTTGCAGGGGAAGGTGTCGGGTGTGGTGGGGTTGGAGGGCAGTGTGGAGCGAACAAGGGAGTCATGGAGAGAGTGGTCTCTCCGGAAAGCAGACAAGGGTGGGGATGGAAAAATGTCTTGGGTGGTGGGGTCGGATTGTAAATGGCGGAAGTGTCTGAGCATGATGCGTTGTATCAGGAGGTTGGTGGGGTGGTGTGTGAGAACGAGGGGGATCCTCTTTGGGCGGTTGTGGCGGGGGCGGGGTGTGAGGGATGTGTTGCGGGAAATGCGGGAGACGCGGTCAAGGGCGTTCTTGACCACTGTGGGGGAAAAGTTGCGGTCCTTGAAGAACTTGGACATCTGGGATGTGCGGGAGTGGAATGCCTCATCGCGGGAGCAGATGCGGCGGAGGCGGAAGAATTAGGAATAGGAGATGGAATTTTTGCAGGAGGGTGGGTGGGAGGAGGTGTATTCTAGGTAGCTGTGGGAGTCGGTAGGCTTAAAATGGACATCAGTTACAAGCTGGTTGCCTGAGATGGAGACAGAGGTCCAGGAAGGTGAGGGATGTGTTGGAGATGGCCCAGGTGAACTGAAGGTTGGGGTGGAAGGAGTTGGTGAAGTGGATGAACTGTTTGAGCTCCTCTGGAGGGCAAGAGGCGGCACCGATACAGTCATCAGTGTAATGGAGGAAGAGGTGGGGTTTGGGCCTGTACCATGTAACCTTCCCCTGCAACCGCAGGAAATGCAACACTTGCCCCCACACCTCCTCCCTCACCCCATCCCAGGCCCCAAGATGACTTTCCATATTAAGCAGAGGTTCACCTGCACATCTGCCAATGTGGTATACTGTATCCACTGTGGCTTCCTCTACATTGGGGAAACCAAGCGGAGGCTTGGGGACCGCTTTGCAGAACACCTCCGCTCGGTTCGCAATAAACAACTGCACCTCCCAGTCGCGAACCATTTCCACTCCCCCTCCCATTCTTTAGATGACATGTCCGTCATGGGCCTCCTGCAGTGCCACAATGATGCCACCCAAAGGCTGCAGGAACAGCAACTCATATTCCGCTTGGGAACCCTGCAGCCCAATGGTATCAATGTGGACTTCACCAGCTTCAAAATCTCCCCTTCCCCCATCGCATCCCAAAACCAGCCCGGTTTGTCCCCTCCCCCCAATGCACCACACAACCAGCCCAGCTCTTCCCCTCCACCCACTGCATCCCAAAACCAGTCCAGCCTGTCTCTGCCTCCCTAACCTGTTCTTCCTCTCACCCATCCCTTCCTCCCACCCCAAGCCGCACCTACATCTCCTACCTACTAACCTCATCCCACCTCCTTGACCTGTCCGTCTTCCCTGGACTGACCTATCCCCTCCCCACCTATACTCTCCTCTCCACCTATCTTCTTTTCTCTCCATCTTCGGTCCGCCTCCCCCTCTCTCCCTATTTATTCCAGAACCCTCACCCCATCCCCCTCTCTGAAGAAAGGTCTGGGCCCAAAACGTCACCTTTTGTGTTCCTGAGATGCTACTGGGCCTGCTGTGTTCATCCAGCCTCACATTTTATTATCTTGGATTCTCCAGCATCTGCATTTCCCATTATCACCATTGAAGGAGGCGATGATTTTTATGCTCATACAATACTGAAACCTAGAAGTGTGAACCACCCCAGGCACACAGCTGTGGTTGTAAGAGATGGTTCGCAGTGTTGGTTTGAGGCTATTCTGTTGAGGTGAGCAGCAAGAACTGGAGGATGTCTCTCTCAGTGGGCCCCTCTGCTTGCTGATAGTGGACCCCTTCATCAAACCTTTGGAAAATGTACTCATGCTTCTCTGCGTACAAACCAATAAGCAAACACACCAGGGTTTGCTCACTTAGTCCAGTACAGAGTAAACCTCAGGCTAACCATTGAGTTAATAGCTGCAAGAGGTGGCACGTCAAATGGCAATTAATTGGTGGCAGGGCAACATCGGCCGTCTCACCACAAGTTTAATAAGGATGGAGGCAGGAAGATGACATGGTTCACCCACCAGCCATCTTCCCTCCCATCACCACTAAAGTGACCACAGGGGAGAACACAAGTTTACGCCTGTAAAATATGTTTTGATTTCCACACCTGCACCTGTTTTTCTTCATTATCATAAACCAGTTTAAGCATTTCTGAAGAATGGCCATTGCTCATATAAGAGCTTACAACAAGTCCGTACAGTGCTCTATTCTTTATGATCCATCAGGTCTATCCACAATAGAAAACGTACAGAGAAAGGGGATAAACATATGATTAAGGTGAAATTTAACGAGAGTATAACGTGATGCCCCTCAGGCTACAGATTATATTACGATTGTGGGACTTTTGAAATTTCAACATAATTGAAGCCTGTAAAGGTATCTAAAGAAGTGCTAAGGCAATGATTTTAACAATTGAAAGCTCTTTATCACCTTGCTGCCTACATTCACAATATACTTGCAACAATATTTCTGTGTTGTTACATTTGGTACACCAAGATTAACTCCAAAGCCCAAGGTTCTGGGCAGAATTTTAAACCATTTGTATAATCTTTCACCCATTAAGAAAAAATATTTGAATTAATTTAATTGCACACTCAAAAGTTTACATAACCAGTGCCAATAATTGCAAAAGCCATCTGTTCTCCTGAAAATCAAGATTTTAATATACTTTATGCAGAGATAACACAGCAATCGATGAAAACCATTCCCTTATGTGCAGGAAGATTAAGAAAAATAGTAGCTTTCTAATAAATCTTTTATCTTGTTGCCCAGAATTCTTGAGCTTCTATGCGTACAGCATAGAATTGTAGGATATGAAATTGCATCTGTTTCTTTAGATTCTACAATTACTGATGTGTTAGGGTGGATAGGGCAAAACAGAATTCAGGGAAAGGAATCAAAACAACATAACTTATCAATCCTATTCTCCCCTCCTTCTTGAAGATTTCCAACCTTGCAGCATATCTTAGTCAGGTATGAAATTTTGGTCTGGGGCTATTCATTCACAAATAATGTGTTCACGTCTTGAGAAAGCTGCTGGCTTCGATTTAATTTCTAAGAGTTTGGAGATCTCACCCAATGTTCTACCAACACTACCTGAAGCAATGATCAAAACATTCAATTTTTTTTCTTTCAACAGGGCAAATTTGTACTGGAAAGAAACCATTTCTGTCAGTCAACACTGAGATTGTGGTTTTTTGATATATAAAATAGATATACTACCCTGCTACATTACCTTCACATTAATTCTACTTTGTTCAATCAGCTGCATTTAATTATCACTGTATCGTGCAGCATGATTTCTCAATAAAAAAGCTCACCATTTGTAGCTCTTACCGACAGGTTGAGGCAATATTGTTAAAGACAGAGCCATAACATATTGATTTTATGCATCAAACATGACAGAATCAAATTATCACAAGCTACAGCTATTTGAATTGCTCAAAGAATAAAAAAAACACATTCCACAATTGGGGTGGCATGGTGTCTCCATGCTTAGCACTGCTGCCTCAGCGCCAGGGACCCGGGTTCGATTCCACCTGCAACGTCTATGTGGAGTTTGCACATTCTATGTCTGCACGGGTTTCGTTCCACAGCCCAAAGATGTGCAGCTAGGTGGATTAGCCCTGGGAAATGCAGGGTTACAGGGATAAGGTAGGGAGGTGGGTCTGGGTGGGGTGCTGTTCGGAGGATCGGTATGAACTCAAAAGGGTGGAACAGCCTGCTTTCGAATTGTAGGAATTCTATAGAATGTGTAATATTCAAAATAAAATTCTATATCAGTCCTTCAAAGCCAGATGCCTTTGCACCAAGGTTGAACAGTAAGTTTAACTAGCTTGACTAATTTTCATGGGGTAATAGAGAGGAATGATAAAAGGTAAAGTTGTGGATGTGGCGCACTAGGACTTCGGAAAGCCATTTATTAAGTGTGGTCTGACATACTTGTGAGAATAGTCAGATTTCACCGAATAAAAAGGCCAGTAGTAACAGATATAAAACAGACTGAGGAATAAAAAAATGAAGTAGTTGGGAAGAGACTTTTTCAGACTAGGGAATATTTTATACTGGTCCCCCTTTTTCTCATGTATACCAATGACCAAGATTTGAGCACACAGAACACAAAATTTACAGGTATGTGAGGGAGAAAGTTAAATTTCATTAGGACAGAGACAAATTGGTGGAAAAGGTGACAGATGACACTTAACAACTGAGAAGTTTATTTTAAATTCATTTAGGGCGTGAGGGCTTCTGTGGCTAGGGATACCATTGAGAGGGCAAAACTATTCCTGCTGTCAGAAGGACTGGGAATGAGAAAATATCAAAGTGATAGGGAAACAAACAATGGTGATGTGAGGAAAATTTACTTATAAAGCAAGTAATTAGGATCTAGAATATACAGCCACAGAGTCGGTGGAGGTAGATTCAATTGCAGCCTCCAAAAAGAGAATGAAATCATTTTCAGGACTAAGAAAAAAGCAAGGTGGGTGGTAGGATTAGGTGAATTATGTTTCCAAAGAGTCTGCATGGGCACAATGCATTATAAGGTCCCCTTCTGTGCTACAATAGCTTTAATTGAGAAGATAGAAACCAATGTCTATGGTCCCTCCAAAAATCTGTTCGTTTATCATTGAACCCATTCTCTTCCTGGCAGCTCATTATTTTTATGCCCTTTAACTTTGAAGTTTGAGCAGGGAATCTCCATGATATACTTAAAATAATAGGGTAGGCAAAAATAATTTATTTCTTCTCATTGGCGAACATTTCAGCCTTAGAAATGATAGAGACACATCCCTTAAAAAATAGAGCTGAGCCATTTCAGAGTGAAATCAGGAACTATTGCCGCACAAAGTAGTGAAAGTCTTAGACACTCCCTCAAAGACATTACAGGTACAAGGTTAACTGGAGCTTCAAATGCTAAAGCAGATTTTTCTTGGCCAAAATACAAGATGGCACAGAATAGAGGTGGCTACATAGTTAGTGCTCTAGCATGTTCAAATGGAACGCCTATGGGCTCAAGGGGTTAAAAAGACCACTGTTCCTGCTGTTCTTTCAATGATCATCCAAGCCATGCCCGGCCTGGAAGAACCGCATGCAGACAGTGGTTGTCAAAAGGGGAAAACTGTGCAATTTATCAACACTGACTAACAAGCACAAATGAAACTAGCCAGTTCAACAGCAGAACAGGTTAATTAGGGCACCTGGGAGTTCTCATTTACATCAGCAGTTGACTGAAATATTTTGAGAGGAGGGGTTAAAGTGAAGGCTAACGACTGGGATGTCACAATGTACAGCAGAACTATCTCACTCCACTGACAAGCACCAGTTTCGTATCTTTCAGTGGTGCAAGTATGGCCCAGCGATCAAATGTGGTCAAGTTCTGACAATCTGATCCATGAAGTTCCAGAAACTAGGTCTCAACTTCACATTTTTTCCCCCTACTCATGTAATTTTTTCTTGTTAAAAAATCATGAAGGTTGTACATTTGTTGCTGCTGCCTCAGTGGTGGATATATTCTAAATCCTTGTAACCAGAATATAAAATCATTCTTCTAAAGCTGTTTAGATGGAATTACCTGTTTTGTTAATTAAAGTTAGGCGTTTACATATTTGGTGGTCTCTGGAGTCAATTCATTCCAAGGAACTAACATATATCTTTGCTATTTGTAAAGGAATGAAATAATAAACTGGAAGGATCCACGTGCAATGTATTTTTAGGCACTTTTGTAATATAAAATTTCAATTAAATTTTCATATACTGTTCCTGCTGTTGGGTGCACTCAGCAATTTATTTTGTTCCAGCAATAACAGAGACCCATTTGTGCGCATCTTCTACCTGCCACCGGATGCTTAATGCAAAACAATGCCACTGAAAATGCAAATAATAGGATAAGTGACATCAAAAGGTTGGCATAATTCTTTCAAAGTCAGTATGAGAAAATGCAAGCTTCTGACATTAGGTGTAACCATTACCTGGGTATTTTCTCAGTGCATAATAGGCCATGAACTATTGTGCCAGGCCTGCAAAATTAAAAATAAGCTTACTGGGCTACAGCAGTGTCATACTGCTGATGCTAATGTAATATATTCCAGAATTAACTCTTCACCACTGGACGACATCATGATAGTAAGATAAACAAATGAACTGTAAAAATAACTGTACCACTACACCTGCAGGACGTGTGGATGCACTATCCTTCAACTCCCTACACCATAAATTTGCAGATACTAACAGCAGGTGACAACATTGTATCTTTTTAAAGACAATGAGGGATTTAAAATACAAATTTGCACCTGCTTCCTCATAAAACTCTACACAACAGCAATTTTTTTTCAGGAGCATGACAAAGTAATGAACATTTCCCTTGCAAGTTCCTTTATCTACAAGGTCAGCATAAATATTCCAGTTTCAGGGTGCCCGTCCGAGAATACACTGTATGCACAGAAATGACACACAGGAAATGCCACTGAATCAAATAATAAAAAAGCTAATTTCTCAAAACATATTTTGTTAATTTTAAAATTTAAAAACTTTACAAAGGAACATTGAACTTGGGCTCACATGGCTTATAAGCTCAAAGTCCACTCTATTAAATCAGCTAACAATTTAGCATCAAAACTAATGAGCCAATGATTAGTATCATTAGTTGAAGCATCTCATTTTCTGCAAAGCTTAATTTTGATGAGATTGCAAATATGGCAAAATTTCCTTAAAACAAAATTCAGACAATTTTGAAACTGAAAAATGTCCTGCAGATAAAGGAAGGAAAACGTATCCAGTCTTTCTGTTCACAAATGCTATCTAGTGTCTCTCAAAACATGCTTTAGTTTTTGAACATTAGGTTAAAATCGAAAGGTTTTCTGGATAATTAAACAGCAATATTCACCTCTCCTGGTTCAGGAATTTCAATGCTACAAATGGTCCTGATTCATTAGCTTCGCGAAGGGAAATATAACTGTTAGTGATTGCAATGTACTGACTCAATGAGTTGGACAAGGGATGAAAGGAAAATACTGCATGCTGTGGACATTACAAATCTGAAACAATACTCAGAACGTCAGAGAAAGTCAGCAGATTTGGCAGCAACTCTGGAGACAGAAACAGAGTTGAAGTTTCAAGTACAGCATGATGATGCTTCACAGATGAATTATTTTTCGGGAACCAAGAACACAACGGAAGTTTGCTGACAATATCATGATAAATAAGCAAAATAAGCCAAAAAGATGGCAAAAAACAGCTGCAGGGAGACAGACAGATTGGTCTGAATTTTCACCAAGTCAGAATGACTTGCATGCCCTCTAAAACTGTTGGACAGATCTCAGTTCTGGGATTCCGATTCCATTCTTGGGTTTCATTGATCATAGAATCCCTACAGTGTGGAAACATGCCCTTCGGCCCAACAAGTCCACACCAACCCTCGCAGCACCCACCCAAACCCATCCTCCTATAACCCACTTATTTTACACATCCCTGAACATTATAGGCAATTTAGCATGGGCAGTCCACCTAGTTTGCACATCTTTGATCTGTGGAAGGAAACCCATGCAGACACGGGGAGTGTGTGCAAACTCCACACAGACAGTTGCCCGAAGGTGGAACTGACCCTGGTCCCTGGTGCTGTGAGGCAGCAAGGCTAACCACTGTGCCACCCCAAGACTGTTTCAGTGCATTGGTTAGTTCATTCAGGAACCTGCTCCCCACATTTCAGGCTTCACTGTCTCCATTGCAGAGACAGGCATGTTTTGTCATCTGGACTCCTCCTGGAGTTAGACCTTTTTTTTTGAAGACTTGTGGTTCACAGCACCACTGAGGGGTTGCAAACTACAGGGTACATGAGGAAATATTTTGGAAGCTAAGTTCAAAAAGGTCCCCCTCAAGCCTCATTCTAAGTTATGACCCTTCACTAAACCCCTATGGCTCTTGGGGCTCAGTTGTTTCAATAGACAAATGGATTTTGAGAAGCTGAGCCAAGAATGCATTAAGTGGCTTGACTGATAGCCCAGAAAGATTTTTAAAAGAAGAAAATAGAAGATTATAAACAAAGATAGCAGGAACTGCAGATGCTGGAGAACCTGAGATAACAAGGGGTAGAGCTGGATGAACACAGCAGGCCAAGCAGCATCAGAGCAGGAAGGCTGACGCTTCGGGCCTAGACCCTTCTTCAGATATACTTTTCTGAAGAAGGGTCTAGGCCCAAAATGTCAGCCTTCCTGCTCGGCCTGCTGTGTTCATCCAGCTCTACAGATTAAAAACAAATTCCATTTTTGAGGTATTTTTAAAAAATTAGATATTCTGTTTTCTTCACAGGACTAATGGTTTCTATATGTTGCACAGCGGTTGAATTAGAATGCAAGTGGCATTGTTTGGCACAGGAATAGCTGGACTGCCTGAGGTAGCATGGGAAGCAGGTCCTTTGCTTCTCTTGATATGACGTGCACTAAGTTCCACAGCACTGAGCTGGGCCTCTTAAATCCTCCAACTTTGGGTCCGGCAGCATGTGAATGCCTGCAAATTCCTTGTGCCAGCTAGCCAGTTCGGAGGCTGCACTCTCCTCTCAGCAATGAAGAGCTACTCTTCTTCCCCCCACCATGGTAAGAGTGTGGAAAGTAGGGAATTTTCCTGGCTCCAGCTACCTTCATAGATGAAAATCCAGACCATTAACTCGGTGCAAAAGATGGCAGATGGAATGTGATGTGGAGAAAGGTGAAAAATGTACATTTTAGTTGTTATAATAGAAAAGCAGAATATTTTTCAGTAAGAGACTAGGAAAAGTTGGTAAGAAAAAGGATTTGGTCATTGAGCACTGGGATAAGAATACATTTCTTCAGTCAGATTGTTGTGAACTTTTGGAATTCTCTACCTAAATACTGGGAATTATTGTACAGGTTTAGGGCTGGGATCAACAGATTTTTTTGGACATTAAGGCAAAGGATTAAGGAATGAGGGTGGGAAAGTGAACTTGAGGTAGGTCAGCCATGATGATATTGAACAGCAGAGCTGACTTGAGGGACAAATAGACAACTTTTGCTCCCATTTCTTATGCTTTTGTGACCCCTGCTGGTAAGTGCACACTAAGATATTTTCCATTCAACCTAAGTAGAGATATTACTCCACACATTTGGAGGAGGGAGG
Organism: Stegostoma tigrinum; assembly: GCF_030684315.1. Lineage (NCBI taxonomy): Eukaryota > Metazoa > Chordata > Chondrichthyes > Orectolobiformes > Stegostomatidae > Stegostoma > Stegostoma tigrinum. Next base: position 76,718,402 of record NC_081356.1, read on the forward strand.
GACTTGAATTCAGGCCTCCTGGTTCAGAAGTATAGATATTACCACTGTGTCCTGTCAGCTGTTATGCACACATACATTAGTTGAGATCAGATTGTGTTCAGATGCAATGCAAACATGACTGAATTATTTGATAAATCTCTCAGATCATTTCATAAAAGATTAGGTTAAAGAGATTCAATCCCTTTTTACTTTGACATCTTTTTAAGAAATGAGATAAATGGCAGTAAATATGCAAATACAAAAGATTACCTGTATGTTTGCTACTTGTGCAATATACTTCATTCATCTTTTAAGCATTAAAGATGAGATCCATGACACTGTTGGTGCTTGCAGCAGCTGAAACTTTTTGGAGATATAATACAGTTCTGAGCAAGTTGCTGAATGTTCCCACAGATCACAAGATGAGACATTTGCACATTTTGTAATCAGTAATCACTCTCAAACATCAACAAAATCAGAAATAATTATGAATGTGATTAGAAAGTCAAAATTAAAAACAAAGCATAATATCCAGAATAGCTTTTGCCTTCTGGTAATTTTTTTTATACAACTACACAGTGTTCCCACCATCTATTTCTTAAAGAATAATACCCTGCCTCCAGGTTTTTATATGGATTAATGTGCAACTCAACATTCCTGTAAAATAGGATTTCTTGGGCAATGGACCACACCCTACTTTCAGTATTTTTCACACACCTGTGCTGAATAGTGGACCTGAGTCATTTTGTGAGGCAGGTTATTATAATGTATTAGCAGTAAGTTCACTTCTGCAATGCATCAAATGTCTTGGGTTCTTTTCTATTAGAAAATGACGTGTAGAGCTTCTGTAACTGAACTGTCATTTGTATAAAAGATTTCCCCTGGACAGCAGCTGCATCTCGCTGCTGTTTGGTCAGCTTATTCTGGTTCAGCAGTTGGAACACTGCAATACATGGTCTTTCCTGTGTTGGTGGAAAGAATAAATGAGGTAAAATCTGTTCACTGATTAAGCTCCAGTTCTACTTTTTCCAAAAGTCACTGGCTAGGGACAAGATTGCACTCAACTGTGATGTCCCCAGCAATCAAAATGCTTACAGTATTATTGATCACAGGGTCCACGTGAGGTGTCAAAAGACTGTTTTATGCAGAACCACAAGCCAGCAACAACTTGTTTTGGCACTGAAGACAGCAAATTGAATTGGAAATTCAGAAAAAGCTCATGTAGGTAAATTATGACGAAATCAAGACTGAACCATGACTTGCAACTAAATTCATAGCATATAAAGAATGTTACTGCTCAAGTATCAAACCTAAATCCACTCAGGACGTGTGGACATGAGGTTGGAAAGTAGTTTATCCTATTCTGCCTTCTAAGTCAAAGTTCTGAAAGATTATTGACCAACCCCCAACCATAATCAACTAATTGTCTGCGAAAGATTTGCTTGGAATTACGTTTCAACAGTGATTCAATCAGAGCATCACACTCAGAGGATTCCAGTTAGAAGACACCTTTTTTAAACCAGTATTACTTGAAGCACTTTTACAGGTAACAGAAATGCATTACTCCAGACGAGTTTGAGTACCCAACATCACTGGGAAAGAGGGAAAGGCTAAGGAACATAATAACAACTTGGAGTCAAATAGTTGCATAGGTTTTTGAAAAGCATGTTCAAGGATGTAGCAATGTTTAATTGCAGTTCACTGTTGTTTCATAGAGTCCAAGCAAGGCAGTAAATAATTCTGCTTGGCTCAAGGGCATGAGAAAAATCATTCCACTTATAAGGTGTTAAAATTAAGGTTATAGGACAGAGGGGGAAGCAGTAGAAACAGGAAAAGAAGAATATGCAGTAGATTATAGCATATTTTCAGTCTGTTCTTTTTGTTTGGAAAATTCTCAAGACTTGGGCTTTAAATTGGTTAAACCAACCCAACTAAATTTTAATTTTGCAGCACAGTATGCACACTTAATACTGCTAAATGGAGTTACATCACCAATAAGCTGCTGGATTTAATATCTAGCTCAATCTCAGATATGACCTATGGACTATAATCACTGCTGGTGAACTATTAGTCAACCAGAATTGCATTTCTGTACTGCACTTCCAGTTTAAGCAAAATGCACTGCTCATTCAAAAGTGCTGAAAATCTGATCAAAAATAACAGTTCCAAAAAACCCGAACAGCTCATTTTAGGTATTTGGGACAGGAATACTTTAATTACGATACTAGCAATACAAACAAAGCTCTGCATTTTAATACAAAGTAGAAGCGTTTCCTAACTACAGCACACTTCTCTTATGTTAAATACAATGCATTTAAATTCTTATTTATCTTGTTATACTGTAATTTCTTACTGTTGGTTATTACGAATGTAAAATGCTCAACAATGCAATGTTTAAAATGCACAAAATTGTTTTGCATTACCTTCAGACTAATGTTCTGTGCTGCATAAAAGTAGGCTAGGATAAATAAAAATTTGTATAGAAAAATTTGAATGAAAATTTGCATAAGCATTTGCAAATCTAAGTGATCATTGTTTGCACACATCAAAAATTTGAAAATGCATATACACTGTTCAAACAAAATGTGTAACTATGGTTTAACCATAGCATGAGAGTTAATCCTGAGTTGCTTTTAAAAATACACACATCAGTACATTATGTAAGTGAAAGATATCGCAATGCTCTAATTTATAATGTATGCCTGGGTTTTAGGTCAACTTTCAATGTAAAATGAATAAACATTTCAAACAGCAATATCCATGTCACCAAGCGGAAGTCATTCAGTGATGACCAATCTGGAGACAGCAAAGACTGAATTCAATGAATCTTGACGGAAAATACTTTTTGAGACTCGTAAACAGAGTTTACTGTATTAAAGATTAAAAGGTGCAAAACATATCTGTCTGTCCTTTTTGAACTAGTTGTATGAATGTGGGTTTGGAACAATTCACTTTGGTCTAAGGAATAGTTCCACACAGTTGAAGATCCTTAGAAAGACCAGAACAGTGAAGTCAATTCATTGTTTAACTAATTGATAAAAGATAGCAAACACAGTCTGCAAACTTCAAAAAACTTAATGCCACTTCTACAGCTATGTTACAACAATTCTCAAATGTTTAAAAAAAGTATTTAATGAAAAAAATGATTCGTTCATAGTGTTGAACAACTGATTGTTGTATCAAAATTTACAATATTACTAAATATAGAGGGTCCTTCACTTTCCAGTAATAAATCATTGCAATTGTACTTTGACCTGTTTAGTTCTACTCAATTTATATTTTTCCCTACATTAAGCCTACTTTTTAATGTAATGAGGAGCCCCATTATTGCCTGGACACCAGAGTTAACCTTTCTGGTATGCAGGCTTCATTGATCAACACTGTGAAAGACAAGATCGACTTTACAGTATTACTGTGGGAACAGAAGTCTAACAGCACAAACATTCACAAAATTGTTTCTTTAAACACTGAACCCAGAACGGGCTGGAATTTAGTTTTTCTATGAATGTCATCAATGGGCCAAAGGTTGACAGATAAATACTGAAATAAGTTCATTGTGTATTCATATTTGATCTCAGAGAGTATATGGCTGAATTCCACTGACTAATTTAATTAAAGTTTCGGTTAGACAACATAATAAAATAATATGGCAGTGAAGTGATTGCTCTGGCATTATGATTTTACCCCAGTGAGTAGTTTTTTAAAAAAAGTTTGAAATACTTTTTAAAAAAACCTATAACACCATAGCGACACAACTTGCCACAGGCGATTAATTTTCGTACTAGAACTACCACTTCACCAGACTCCCAAAGCTGCACACATCCATCATCAGTTCACAATAATCCCAACAAAAATAATGTGCAAAAGACACGTCTGAAGCCAAGTTTAGATAGTTGTCCCATATTTTGATGTATTACCTCTGAAGGTAAAATAGCCACCCTAATTGAGAATTATATGAACTTAAAAGTGAACAGGGGCTTTTTATTAGAAAAACAGATCCTAAAATATTTCACATCATATTCCATTTAAAACTAGCTAATGCTATACTCATTTGCTGCACATGAATGTTGTTAGGAATAGGGATGATGGACCAGATATTCTGATAGTTTCACCTGCAAACTGGAATTATGCATTGGAAGACGTGGAATCCCTGATGTAGAAGACTATTAGAAATACTGAGGACATTGAAGGTTTTGCTTGGAAATTTTTCAGAGTCTGGAAGCTAACAAATCCCTTCATCTGAAGTGCTCTGCTTCTTCTAAACTCAGTTACACAGGAACAGTTAGACAATTAAAAACCTAGGTCTAATTTCTGGTTAAGTAATAAGCTGCCTATCCCCACACACATTGAACTACACCTCCCTTGAACCCTTACACCCCTTGAGCACTGGCCATTGCCACATCCCTGGCTCCAAGTTAATTTGACTCAATGACACTTTGGGTCAGCAGTGACTCCCTCCTTGTCACCTTAGTTGCTGAAGGGATGGGCCGGTAAGTCTGGCCTGAACAACATCTTGTCTACCACAGGTCACAATTGCTTATTTGGCATCCTCACGCTATGCCACCCTTCCCTCCTGGTATCCTAAACCATATGTATCTCAGGTATTTACAGGAGCTGTCAAGATATCTAGCGGTTTAGCTGCATACATAAACCTCAGCAGAACACACTGACTGTTGTAAAGGCAGCATGGCTCGACTTCCACCTATGTTACAACAGGATGTGGGAATTGTGTTGATTGCAGGTACACTCTATATTTCTGAAAGAGCTAGGGTTGGAATTTCCAGTTAAAACTTCTGAGCTCAGTAGTAACATGAAAATAAAATTCAAAGGAGTGGTAATCTGACAGTGCTTGCCACTCCTAAAAATATCCAGGCTAATAGTTGCAGAAGTAGATGTAGAAGCAATTTGTGGACTTCAAAATATGCTGGGGTTGCAGAAATATACCTCACCATTTGTAGTTGGCTGGGCTTAATAATATTATGTTGATATGTTCATATTTCACTAGATTGTCATGGAGCTTGGAGGGCAGAAGAGGGTTTCAAGAAATAGTACAGCACTTGGTCTCTCTCTTATAGCAATTTCCCTCACACAGTTAAAGGTAGCAGCAGCCAAAGCAAATAGGATTCTGGGCTGTAAACAAAAAGTGCTGGAAACCACAGCAGGTCAAGCAGCATCCATGAAGGCTTAGCGTGCTGTCTCTCCAAGCCTCGATGACTCTTCATCAGAGCTGATGTGAAGGGTGGAGATGGCAATATATATGCAACAGTGTCGGGGTGGGTTACTGGGGGAGAAAGAGTACTGAGTGTGGAGATTAAGTTGTCAAAATGTGAGAATGGTGCAATAATACCATCAAGGCTAATAAATCTAAAACTAAAGGCCAAGGCGAAAGAGTTACACCATATTTCACTGAGAACTAATCTGGAGGACTGCAGGACTTTGCAGTCCTGCAATGAACAGGAAAACACTCTGGCACTAGAAAAGAGCAATAGCAGCAAGTGACATAAGTGAAGCAATTCTGGAGATAAGAAGTTCTTGATTAAATATGGTTTTTTTGAAACAGTATAGAATTCAGAACAACAGGATTCAGATCTGCAAATATAATGAAGCATTTGGTACCTCACAACTAGAACAGATTGCTGGAGATCATAGAGCAGGACAGATCTAAGGGATTTCCAAATTAAATTTGGAAAGCAGGTAGCTTGGACATATTTTATTTTCTCAGACTAACCTCTGAAACTGCATTCCAGACCTGATAGTAAGGCTGATTTTGTTCAATCGCTCAGAATGACGTCAGATGCAGATTTATAAGATTAGGGCTGAAGTAAGATTCTCAGTAATAGTGAATAGGTTACAACCTCCTGAAGCTTACGTAATTGCTGCAAAGAGTCTAGATAGGAACTTTCAGAAGTTTCTCATTTGGCCTGCCTTCCCAGGTGTGGTGGCAATGAAGACAAGACAAAGAGTGGTAATAAAGGAGAGATAAAACAGGAAAATTGGACGTGAGAATAAAATTGAAGGGGGCGAAAAAAATGGAACAGCACACTGAAGGAAGTAAAATAATGATGAACCTTCATTAAACGCAAATCTAGCCTCAGCTAAAATAATGCATTCAATTTGGGGCATGGCACTTTACAAGAAATATGAAGGCTTTAGAGGGAGGTTCAGGAAAGATTTACAGGAAACGTTTAGGAAAGATGGACTTCAATTCAATAGTCAGTTTAGAGCAACTAGTGTTGCTTCCAATGGAGAAGGGGCTGAGGTGGGATTTGAGAGGTGGTGTTAAAAGTTAGGGTCTCGATAGGTTAACTGGAAGGAAACCACTTCCATTGGTGGGAAAGTCAGAAATTAGAGGACAGTGATTTAAGATGATTGATAAAAGGAATCAACGGCAAACTTAGGAATGACATTGCAGTTAGTGGTTAGGCTCTGCACTGCCTAAAAAGCATGGCAAAATCAGATATGATCATGGTTGTAAAAAGCAGCTACAGTGAAAACATTTGCAGAGCTTTAGAAAAAAAAATGGTGAGGGCAGACAGGACAAACATGATGGGTCAAATGGCTTCTGTGTTGGAACCATTCTATAATTCTAACCAGCAAACTGGTTGCATAATTACTAAAAAGGGCTGGTAGTTAAAGCTACACACAACCATTACCATCTTGAGGATGTAACATTTTGGGATCAGTTCTACAATAACTCACAATATATACAAAAAATTATTTTGCATTCACTTCTGAACTAAACAGTGGTGTGCACCATAAACCTTCATTTACAGGACTTTCACGATATTAAGAATTCTTGTAGACAGATACAAACCATGTTGGTTTTGGGTGACATGGTCGCTCAGTGGTTAGCACTGCTACCTCACAGCACTGCTACCTCACAGCACTGCTACCTCACAGCACCGCTACCTCACAGCACCAGGGACCCAGGTTCAATTTTTGCCTCGAGTGACTGTGTGGACTTCATGTTCTCCGCATGTCTGCATGGGTTTCCTCTAGATGCTTTTTCTTCCACAGTCCAAAGATGTGCAGGTTAGGTGGATTAGTCATGGGGAATGCAGGATTACATGGATAGGATAGGGAGTGGATCTGAGTGGGATGCTCTTTGGAGGATCGGTGTGGACTCGGACTGAATGGCCTGCTTCTACACAGTAGGGGTTCTATGATTCTACGTCCCACATCACTGAATCATTCTGCTTGATGTATCTATTAGAGAATCTATCCACTTTGTCCCCACTTGTGCACAATGCTCTAAAATAGATAGAATTCCATGCACAAGCTGAATAAATAATCAACACTTTGTTAAGATTGCAAAGCAAAATGACAACATTACAAAAGAGTAGAAGTTTCATGAACCCAATACATGGAAACCAGAATCATTACAAAAGATAATTTCAAGGCGTTGTTAATAATTACAATGAAGCTTGTAGTAAGTTTAAAAAGAATCCTCTCAAGCAGGAATGCCACGTCATTGATCAAAATACACAAATCTTAAATGATTTAGCTTGGAGTATAAATGGTGAAATCTCACACTTCCTATTTTATGCCATTAAAGTAATTAACTGCACCTAATAGTGACGTTAAGGATGAAATTTCATCATGTTACTTCATCCATTAATCACCTCCAGCAGTGAAAACAAATAAGCAGAAAACCTAAGTTTGCGCAGTGTAGAAGCAGTGAGAAACATTTACCTAGATAACAAAGTGTGAAGCTGGATGAACACAGCAGACCCAGCAGCATCTCAGGAGCACAAAAGCTGATGTTTCGGGCACAGACCCTTCATCAGAGAGGGGGATGGGGTGAGGGAACTAGAATAAATAGGGAGAGAGGGGGAGGCGGACCGAAGTTGGAGAAAAGAAGATAGGTGGAGAGGAGAGTATAGGTGGGGAGGTAGGGAGGGGATAGGTCAGTCCAGGGAAGACGGACAGGTCAAGGAGGTGGGATGAGGTTAGTAGGTAGGAGATGTAGGTGCGGCTTGGGGTGGGAGCAAGGGATGGGTGGGAGGAAGAACAGGTTAGGGAGGCAGAGATAGGCTGGGCTGGTTTTGGGATGCAGTGGGGGGAGCGGAAGACCTGGGCTGGTTGTGTGGTGCAGTGAGGGGAGGGGACGAACTGGGCTGGTTTTGGGATGCGGTGGGGGAAGGGGAGATTTTGAATTCTGTGCCCTCAGTTTGCTTTCCACCTATCTTTGTATTGTCAGCAAACACTGCTACATTATAATTGGTCCCTTCATTCAAATCATTAAATGTAAATTGCAAATGGCGTGAATGTGCTGGAGTTGGACTGGGGTGGAAAGAAGTCACACGACACCAGGTTATAGTCCAATGAGTGTTAACTATAATTCTGTGCCTGTATGCTTTTCTTCACTTCACTTGAAGGAGCTGCGCTTCGATAGCTTGTGATTTCAAATAAACCTGGACTATAGCCTGATATTGTATGACTTTTGACCTTGTCGATTATAAATAGTTGAGGGCCCATCACTGATGCTTGTGGCACCATACTAGTTATAGACTGCCAAACTGAAAGCAGCATTTATTCTGTTTCCGTTAGGAATTGTCTATCCATGCCAATAACTAGAGCATCACAAGCTTTTGCCCTGTGAGGTAACCTTTTATGTAGCATTTTTTCAAATACACTTTTGGAAATCCAAGAACACCACATCTACCAACTGCCCTTTATCCACCAGGATCATTACATCTTCAAAGAACTCAACAAATTTGTCAGATCTCAAATAGCAGAGTTGGCTCAAAGGAGTGAATGGATTGCTTGTGCTCCCAGTTTGTATGTTTTTTGTACACCAAACCCTATTTCCCTTTCAGTAAATAAAGCTGACTCTGCTTAATTGAGCTGAATCTGTAAATTGGAAGAGCCTGACTGAAATGAATTTTTTGAATTATGCCCATAGGGAGGTGTGATGGTGAAGAGGAAACGTATTCAGGTGTAATCCGATTACAATTGAGACAGTTTAGCTATTAACACTTACGTCATGATAGGATTACATAAATCCAAACAAAGGGCAGATGTGTTAATAGTCTTGATTCTTCAACAGAGTATGCTTGTATGCTACTCCCACCTTTTTATTCCTTTCACCATCCATCAGTAGCAATTTATTTTTCTCTCTTCAGTTGTTACCGTATTGTGTGTTCCTAGCAGTAGGCAAATAAAGCAGACACTATCAAAGGACGTTTTGCTCATGTTATCAAAGGTTTGCATTTCTCATGCATTTGTCACACTGGGAAGGTTTTGTCTCTAAGCACTGGTCTGATCACAAACAAACTCCTAAGATTAAAGTTATTGCATGAAGGGCAGGCACCTACACTACTCACTGCAATCTATGGGTGCCTGCCTCATGAACAGCCAAGTGACTGTGCAAAACCACAATGGCACAAGTATTACGGTTGCTGAACTCCTGACAGCAGGTAACTGGTAACTTTTTGTCGTAGCTTTACTAAGATTTTATCCTGACATGCCAGTTCAGTGGCAATGAGCTTTGAACTCAGAAGGGATAGCACTTCCAAGATGTCTATCAAAAGATGGCTTCCACTGATAACAATATAAATATAGACGGCATGAGCACACATGAAATTTAAACTCACTTGTAACAGAATTAATCAAATATATAAAAAAGGGCATTCTGCCACCCAGTTCCTGTAATGTTTGGGTGTTGATTACGGTGAACATAAGGTCCACAGCACTGTTCAAAGAGGAGCAAGACAGTTCTTCCAATGTGTGGCTTTAATAAATCTGTACTCTGTAACTTGATACTCTCATTCCATTGATCCTGGTCAGCTCTCCTGAGGGCACTCCATCAATTTTCTGAACGAAACCATCCATTTCTAACCAACTTCTTCTAACAGTACATCTGCATCAAGAGGTCTGGTAGCTGGGGAAAGAAGAACGCTCACAGCTTGTCTGCTGACCTGAGGGATACTGGTTTGCAGTACAACTGATTCTAAGATGTTCCTTCAAACTGTTGCAGGCTTTCAATCGTCAAATGGGGTTTCTATTACAAATGACCCTAAAACTTTACATTCAGTCAGGTTTAATCATAAAAACATACAATACAGAAGAGGCCTTAAAGCCCATCGAGTCTATGCTGCCAAAAATACATTACAACCTACACTAGTCCCACAGCCTTGAATGCTATGCCATTTCAAGTGCGCATGTGAGTGTTTTTTAAAAAGGTTGTAGGGCGACCTGCCTCAACTTCCCAGGCAGTGCACTCCAGTCCCCACCACCCTCTGAGTTGGGGGGGGGGGGGTACTTTTCCTCAAGTTCCCTCAAATACTTCTGTTTTTCACATTAAAAGTGTGCCCTCTTGTTATTGATCCTTCAAACAAGGGGAATTACTGCTTTCTATTCAACTTGTGCTGTCCATGCCTCTTATCATTTTATACATCTTTGTCAGGTCCCCCACAAGTTCTCTGCTCTGAGGAAAACAATGAGTATAACCAGCTTCTCTTCATAGCTCCAACCCAGGCAACTGCCTGGTGAACCTCCTCTGCACCCTCTCTAGTTCTATGGCATTCTTCCTTTTGCGTGGTGACCAAAACTGCACACAGTACTCTAGCTGTGACCTAACCAAAGTCCTGCACGGCTCCAACATAACCTCCCAGATCTTACATTCTATAATTCGATGAATAAAAAGCAAACTCTCTCATTTGTGTGCCTAAATATCCTATTATTCTGCCCTTGTCACCTTCAGGGATCTATGGACGAGTGGATAATAAATCAAAGTTCTAAAGTTGTTCGACAGCTGGATTGGCCATTCATTGAACAAGCAGGATGTGCCATTTGCCATTACTCCCTGTCCTGCACTGGAAAAGAATAAATGCTAAAATGTAGGAAAATTATTTAAGGAAAGATGGACACCTTCACACATTTGTGACTTTTCTTTTGACAGTAATAATGCAAATGTGTTTTTACAAAGAACCAGCCTGTCACTGGCTCCAACCCTACCTCTGGGTTTATTCCAGTGGAAAATGTTGCTCTTAAGTGCAACTAACAAACTGTGTTACACACCCAGTTGCCAGGCAACAGAAGAGAGATTTTGCATTTCAACCCAATTTTAAGTCCAACTCCAGTTATCCCTTTGGTATTTCTCACTAGGTAACTCCAATTTCCATCCCATGCTCCATTCGCACCCAAATACTGCACTTCCCAAATCACATTCCAGACTTACATATTCACAACCACAGGAAATGTAATCAAAAGGAAAAAAATCTTAACATATTAAAAATAATTGAATAGGGTCGTAATATTGTATTTCAGAGAACATCAAAAGACAAGTTCAATCCATTGCAAAAACTAATTTCATTACAGGTAACGGTTTCTGTATGTTGCATAGCGGTTGAAATAGAATGCAAGTGGCATTGCTTGGCACAGGAATAGCTGGACTGCCTGAGGTAGCATGGGAAGCAGGTCCTTTGCTTCTCTTGATATGACGTGCACTAAGTTCCACAGCACTGAGCTGGGCCTCTTAAATCTTCCAACTTTGGGTCCGGCAGCATGTGAATGCCTGCAAATTCCTTGTGCCAGCTAGCCAGTTCAGAGGCTGCACTCTCCTCTCAGTAATGAGGAGCTACTCTTCTTCCCCCCCATGTGGTAAGAGTGTGGAAAGGAGGGAATTTTCCTGGCTCCAGCTACCTTCATAGATGAAAATCCAGACCATTAACTCGGTGCAAAAGATGGCAGATGGAATGTGATGTGGAGAAAGGTGAAAAATGTACATTTTAGTTGTTATAATAGAAAAGCAGAATATTTTTCAGTAAGAGGCTAGGAAAAGGTGGTAAGGAAAAGGATTTGGTCATTGAGCACTGGGATAAGGATACATTTTTTCAGTCAGATTGTTGTGAACTTTTGGAATTCTCCACCTAAATGTTGGGAATTATTGTACAGGTTTAGGGCTGGGATCAACAGATTTTTTTGGACATTAAGGCAAAGGATTAAGGAATGAGGGTGGGAAAGTGAACTTGAGGTAGGTCAGCCATGGTGATATTGAACAGCAGAGCTGACTTGAGGGACAAAGACAACTTTTGCTCCCATTTCTTATGCTTTTGTGACCCCTGCTGTTAAGTGCACACTAAGACATTTTCTGTTCAACCTAAGTAGAGATAATGCAATTAGAGATAATCTAATTTAATTTATCAACGTTTACTTACAGTACATGTTACCTGGTTGGTCGCAAGGATTGGAATTTCTAATGTAAAATATCTGGCATTAATTTTTACTTTACATGGCAGCCTAACTAGATTCCTAAAGTGAAAGCATTCAAGACATACAAAGTATAGAAATAACTTGATTAAACAAAATTGCTATACAAGACTACAGACTTTGAGCATTAGGTGACACCTTGGTCCAAACTGTAATGCAGTCCTTTGTGTCTTAGTTTCTGTCAAGTAAAAAGTAGACATTTTTCATAAGTTTCAACTTTTAATATCACTTAAAATATACACTAAATTATTTCTTAATCCTCCACCTGCACAGATCCACTTCAAACTGGCTCTCCATTACAAATTCCAGTCTGCTGCAGATAACCTGTCAGATCAGTGGTGTCAGTCACTCTGTAAATGATCTATGCATCTCACAATATAGGAGTGGATGTGCAAGAACCTAAGGATGTAACAACAGCACCCCCTTGTGATTTTCACTGGAAATGTGCTCTTTAAACATAGATTTTTTCAATCATTCTTAACAAGAACCAAACAAGGGCATCAGTTTGGGCAAAGTAATTAATTATTTCATTTCCAAAAGAAACCTTGAAGAACAGGTGGTATATCTGGATTGACTTAATTTAAATCAGCATAATTTGTTGTCATCAAATGCTACAAAATACATATTGCTACACACACATTTCTAGAGAAGGGTCCCAACCCAAAACGTCAGCTTTTCTGCTCCTCTGATACTGCTTTGGCCTGCTGTGTTCCTCCAGCTCCACACATGTTGTTATCTCCGACTCCAACATCAGCAGTTCTGACTAGCTCTCTTGCTACATAGGTTGATTCATGTTGATTCTCAGTACCTGACAACATTTAAAGCTTTTTGTTCAAATAATTTGATTTTTTTCTTCTAGCACAAGCTCACAATAGCAAAGAGTCAAGGAGCTTGGTGACGAGATTTAATCGCACCAAACTGCCGCATGAAGCCCCTTACTGGCATGGGTTGCTGTGCTATACCTGGCCTCCGGTTGATGGAGTCCCAGCAATTCTTTCTGGTGGCACTGCCCAGAATAAAAAAAGATGCCTACCTTAGAATGGTCAGTAAGGTTTGGCAAACAGGACTTTTGTTGAAAGTCCACTGATGGCCTATTAATTGGTTAATTGGGGAATATTATTGGGCAAGTTGATAAAGACTCAGAAAATCAAGTTTACAATCCTCCATTTCGACTATACGCAGGAACTAAAGAAATACACCCAAGCCTCTTACCGGTCATTTCAACATAGTATTACCTTATCTACTGTCTTCCTACAGTTTTTCCACAGGCATCATCTATATTTCATGTATGGTCAACTCTACACTGCTGATGTAGACAAACAGGAGGCTCGGAGAACACAGCAGGCCAGACAGCATCTGGAGGAAAGGAGCAGTCAACGTTTCAGGTATTACCCTTCAGTTCTGGTACCCTTCTACCTTGGATTCCAGCATCTGCAGTTTTTTAAAAAAACAATCCATGTTGATGATGATGCAGTACCATACTAGGCTGCCTTTGAACAGCTATAATTCCCATTTGTTTTAACAATATAACTGATAAATTTAACCCTTAACTATGTGAAACTGAACCAACTCCCTCAGAGAATGCCTGCTGAAACAGAAGCCAAAGAGGCAATGTGGGTGTCTTACTGGTTCACTAGTCTGTGACCAAAGAGTGCACTGCATGTTTGTGCAGCAGAAGCTACCAGCGTACCCCCTCACTTCCGCCATTTACAATCCGACCCCACCACCCAAGACATTTTTCCATCCCCACCCCTGTCTGCTTTCCGGAGAGACCACTCTCTCCGTGACTCCCTTGTTCGCTCCACACTGCCCTCCAACCCCACCACACCCGGCACCTTCCCCTGCAACCGCAGGAAATGCTACACTTGTCCCCACACCTCCTCCCTCACCCCCATCCCAGGCCCCAAGATGACATTCCACATTAAGCAGAGGTTCACCTGCACATCTGCCAATGTGGTATACTGCATCCACTGTACCCGGTGCGGCTTTCTCTACATTGGGGAAACCAAGCGGAGGCTTGGGGACCGCTTTGCAGAACACCTCCGCTCAGTTCGCAACAAACAACTGCACCTCCCAGTCGCACACCATTTCCACTCCCCCTCCCATTCTCTTGATGACATGTCCATCATGGGCCTCCTGCACTGCCACAATGATGCCACCCGAAGGTTGCAGGAACAGCAACTCATATTCCGCCTGGGAACCCTGCAGCCATATGGTATCAATGTGGACTTCACCAGTTTCAAAATCTCCCCTTCCCCCACTGCATCCCTAAACCAGCCCAGTTCACCCCCTCCCCCCACTGCACCACACAACCAGCCCAGCTCTTCCCCCCCACCCACTGCATCCCAAAACCAGTCCAACCTGTCTCTGCCTCCCTAACCGGTTCTTCCTCTCACCCATCCCTTCCTCCCACCCCCAGCCGCACCCCCAGCTACCTACTAACCTCATCCCACCTCCTTGACCTGTCCGTCTTCCCTGGACTGACCTATCCCCTCCCTACCTCCCCACCTACACCCTCTCCACCTATCTTCTTTGCTCTCCATCTTCGGCCCGCCTCCCCCTCTCTCCCTATTTATTCCAGTTCCCTCCCCCCATCCCCCTCTCTGATGAAGGGTCTAGGCCCGAAACGTCAGCTTTTGTGCTCCTGAGATGCTGCTTGGCCTGCTGTGTTCATCCAGCCTCACATTTCATCATCCCCTCACTTGTTGTTGCCTTTAGAAGAGAATTTGTTGGGCAAGCGAAGTAGCTAACATCTGGAAGGGCAATCATTTCTCTGTACAAGATATCTGATACTATCTTTACTGATATTAATTTACATTCAAATATTAACATGTGCTTTGAAAGTTTTAAACTGTCAAAAGATGTTCTTCAGATCTTTAAAAGTTACCTGAGACAACAAGCATAATAGGAAACCCCAACAGGGGTCACAACACAGATTCCTTTTAAGTTCACTTTATGTCTCCAGGCTACATAAAATATTTACACTGGCCTAAGCACAATTCAAAGCACTTGAAAAAGTTTGAACTTCAGCTGCACGATTGTCTAATTACTTGGCTATGTGGGAAATCATGGCATTAATCTCAACATTTTTGAACAGAGCCGTCAAATCAGTTTTGAGAGAAAAATATGGCTGCTGAGCTTGCTCATTTAACCATGAAAATAAATCAAAAAAGAGCACTTAATCAATCTGTCATAATTTACGATAGTATAACCTGCACAAGAGGTTGCTTAATGACATTTTGTCAAAATTACCAAATACCACAAGTACATTCCAATAGTCATGAGTGACAATGTGGTGACTAATGGAAGACTCTAGGATACAGAAGAAAACACGTGTCAAGCAAGGGGGAAAAAAAAAAAAAAAAAAAAAAATCGCTCGCTGTCCCACCCATAGCATCAGGATTTATTTGCATTTAACTTACATTTTGTCAATTTAAAAAGTACGTTTACCCAGCAGAAAATAGGTAACTCACTCAATTATCATTTAGAACCAAAAGAATGCACAGAAGGAAAACCTCAAGATAGTATTGATAAGAACATTTTCAACCGTGATAGTTTCTGTCAACAACAAACATTCAGCTTGGAATGCACTCGACTCCTTCAAGTTTCTTTTTCAGGATGGAGGGTGTCAGAAATTAATAAAATGTTTTGTATTGAAAACTTTTGTGCTCCTAAGAGGCTGCTTGGCTTGCTGTGTTCATCCAGCTCCACACTTTGTTATCTCGGATTCTCCAGCATCTGCAGTTCCCATTATCTCTGATACAATTCGCAGGTGGTGAATGGGTTCTGTTTTGGAGTTCATTCACAAGTTGGAACATGATGCAGGACAATGGGAAGCAGCCGTTTGAAGTACAGGAAATGTTCTTTAAAATTACAATCCTGGTGCGAGTTTGCTCGCTGAGCTGGAAGGTCAGTTTTCAGACGTTTCGTCACCATTCTAGGTAACATCATCAGTGAGCCTCCGACGAAGCGCTGGTGTTATGTCCCGCTTTCTATTTATCTGGTTAGGTTTCCTTGGGTTGGTGATGTCACTTCCTGTTCTTTTTCTCAGGGGATGGTAGATTGATTTGGAGCCAATGTGTTTGTTGATGGATCAACAAACAGGAAATGACATCACCAACCCAAGGAAACCGAACCAGATAAATAGAAAGCGGGACATAACACCAGCGCTTCGTCGGAGGCTCACTGATGATGTTACCTAGTATGGTGACGAAACGTCTGAAAACTAACCTTCCAGCTCAGCGAGCAAACTCACATCCAGAACCTCAACCTGAGCTACAAATCTTCTCAAAACTCGCTAATTACAATCCCGTATGGAATCACACACACCAGTCAATATTAGTAAATCACGGTACCCACCCCACCACCCCCAACCCAAACCCCCGCATATCAGCACAGGACAGCAAAACTACTCATTAGTATGAACGAATCTAAAGTAATTTCACTGGCTTACAAGAACTAACATTTTAAAAAACTGATTCAATTTTACAATGTACTACAACTTTAAAACCACTTCTACACCTTAAAGCAGGAAACACTAAGGTCTAACTAAAGAAGCATTTTTCAGTTAATACTGCCATCAAATGTTTACAATGTCAAGAACAGCAGCATCTATTCAACAAGGAACAGTGCTTTGTTAGGAGTTTTACAAAGGACATTTTCAATGGGTCTAAACTGCATTGCAAAAAGGCTAAAAGTTATTAAATTCTGGCCATCATTTAATACTCCCTTCAATTCAAGACAAATTTCTGATAAATAAGAGTTGAAAGTTATCAGGGGTAGGTGGGAATGTACATTGATCAAATTAGCCATGATCTTATTACACTCAGAGTACTGGAGATGTACAGCACAGAAATAGATCCTCCAGTCCAACTCGTCCATGCCGACTGGATATCCTAACTTAATCTAGCCCCATTTGACAGCATTTGGCCCATATCCCTCATAACCCTTCCTATTCATATATCCGCCCAGATGCCTTAAGTGTTGTACTGTACCAGACTTCACCAATTCCTCTGGTAGCTTACTCTATTCTCGTATGCATAAAAAAGTTGCCCCTCAATCCTGTTTTAAACTGTCCCCTCTCACCTTAAGTCTATGCCCTCTAGCTTTGGACTCCCCTTCCCTGGGGAAGAAACCTTGACTGTTCACTCTCTCTATGGCAACCCCCCCGCCATGATTTTATAAACCTCAATGAGGTTACCCCTCAATCTCAGACACTCCAGGGAAAATAGCCCCAGCCTACAGCTCAAACCCTCCAACTCTAGCAACCTTATAAATCTTTTCTGAACACTTTCAAGTTTCACAACTTCTTTCCGACAAACGGGAGACCAGAACTGAATGAAGCATTCCAAAAGTGTCTCAACCAACGTCTGCACAGCTGCAACATGACCTCCCAACTCTTACATTCAATGCACTGACCGATAAAGGTAAGCTCACCAAACGCCTTCTTCTCTATCCTGTCGACAATGTGATTCTACTTTCAAGGAACTATGAACCTCCACTCCAAGAACTCTTTGTTTAGCAACACTCCCCAGGACGTTACCATGAGTAGAAGACTTCCCTGATTTGCTCTACTGAAATGTAGAGTCTCACATCTATCTAGATTAAACTCCATCTGCCAATCCTGGGCCCGCTGGCCCAACTGTTCAAGGCTTCACTGTACTCTGAGGTAACCTTCTTCACTGTCCACAGCGCCACCAATTCTGGTGTCATCCGCAAACTTACTATCCATAAATTCTACGATCACATCCAAATCATTCATACAAATGACAAAATGCGGCAGACCCAGCATTGAACCTTGTGGCACAACTATTAATAATTGAGTACATTCCAGGAGCACAGTGGCCAGCTCTTATTTCATGCCTTCACTGCAGAAGCTTAGATTATACAGGCTCAAATCTAAAAGAACACAAAATAGTAAAAAGCTGTCCCATTAAACTTTTATACAGCTGATTTAATTACAGGCTTCGTAAAGAAAGACCATTCAAGGATCACTGCATTTTTGTCTTCATACTGCAACAGGACCATAACAAGTAATGAAAAAAAGTCTGATTTAGTCATTACAATTACATTTAATTCCTGCAACATATATAGCACATTTATCAATCTTTTCCAAGACTATCAGTAGGTCAATTATCAGTGGCTTGATTGATCCAATCGTGCTTTTTGGTCACAGTTTCTTAGGTATGGCAGCTTAAGGCAAGGGGCATTGTAGTGGTTAACAGTGGGGGTCCCACACTTTCCAATGGCAGCTGTCAAAGGCACAAGAGTCAATACAGTGTGGCGCTGGAGGAACTCAGCAGGACAAGACGGCATCAGAGGAGCAGGAAAGTTGACGTTTTGGGTTTACACTCTGGTCCTGATGAAGGATAGACTGACTCCAGCATCTGCTGTTCTTGCTATCTCAAAGGCACAATCCTGATCAGCACAACTGGGACCCTTGATTCTGCCCTAACCACCTCAAGTCTGCAAGCACATTTGACAGCATTTGTTTCACAAGCTACCTGCATGGTGATTGTATTTACCTAGTGGCAGATGAGGCAATGTAAAGCTGAAAGAATCCTTTAAGTGGGTATTATTGCTTACTTGTGTCCTTGATTGGCCTAGAAGCAAGAAGGCCATCTACAGGACTTCACATCCATGACTTTAAATGGGACACAGCCTGAAAAAGTCGGAGAAATACAGCATGGAAACAGGCCCTCTAGCCCAAACTGCTCCAATGCTGACCATGGTGCCCACTCAGTTAGTTCCAACTCCCTGCATTTAGTCCATATCCCTCTAAATCCTTTGCATCCATGTACCTATCCAAACGCTTTTTAAATGTTGCTATTGTACCTGCTTCAGCCACTTTCTCTGGGAGCCCATTTCATATACGTATGACTCCGCACGAAGTTGCCCCTCAGGTCCTTCTTAAAAGATTCTTCCTCTCACCTCAAACCTACATCCTCTAGTTTTCAATTCCCATCCCGGGGAAAGAGATTATATGCATTCACCCTATCTATGGCTCTCACGTTTTTACACACATCAATAAAAGGTCAATAAAAAATTGGTTGGCTGCGGGATCCGTGATTCAACACAATTGCCATACAGTGATAACTCTGCAGATAAGTCACTCATGGACAGCATGAGCATCTGCTGTAAAGTGCCTTCCTCCCACCTATCACCTCCACCCATGTCAAGCCCACCCCCACCTCCTACTTACTAGCCTCATCCCACCCCCTTTACCAGTCCGTCCTCGCTGGGCTGACCTATCCCCTCCCTAGCTCCCCACCTACACTCACCTTTATTGGCTCCACTCCCGCCTCGTTGACCCGTCTGTCTCCTCTCCACCTATCTTCTCCTCTATCCATCTATCCGCCTCCCCCTCTCTCCCTGTTTATTTCAGAAGCCCCTTCCACTCTCCCATTTTTTTTTTTAAAAGGAGGGTCTAGGCCCAAAACGTCAGCTTTCATGCTCCTCTGATGCTGCTTGGCCTGCTGTGTTCATCCGGCTCTATACCCAATTATCTCTGAATTAAACTGGAACCGCAGTTCAGTTTATACACAAGTGACCAGAAGAGGGTGCTATTCCATCAATCTGTCCACCTAGATCAATTATGATTTATTTAGAAACTACGATGGTAGTAACTAATTTGGGTCAATAAGTTCAACAAATAACTGATGGGATAGGTTAACAATTGGAAAATACCTACTAAAAAGCCAGTTATTGTTTAAAAAACAATAAAGACTGATGAAAGGTCAAAGATAATGCACTGTAATACAACAGCAAAATTCACTCAGCTTAGAAATCAGTCATGGGTTCCTGTGGCACAGTGATAGTGTCCCGAAATCTGAGCCAGGAAACCTGGGTTCAAGTCGCATTCGCTCCAGAGGTGTTTGACAACATCTCTGAAAAGGTTGATTAGAAAGTGTACAGAAATTGGCCCTGTGTTAATTGGACAAAATGTTTACAGGTCAGCAGATCAGTGAAAAATCTGGCAATACAAGTTACTTAAGGAACTAACTTCATGTGCTAAAAGGGAAAAACTGTTGAAGACTACAGAATTTTGGGCTAGATAAAAATTAAAATAATCAAATTAATTGAATAAATAATAAAGATAGGTCCAATACGAAAACATAATTATAAAGGAAAAATGAGTACATGAAAAAAAAGAGGGGTCATGAAAGGGAGCAAAAATAGCATTTGCAATAAACAAAGTATGAGGGGAAATGAATGCAGGAATCAAATTATCGAAGTTGAAGCTATGGTAAAGACATTAAGCCCCATTTTGGATTAAATTTCCAAATAGTGAAGTGAGAAAAAAGGTGTAGCAGATGAGAGTATTAAAGAATTATTAGCAGCAAGGATTAAAATAAGGAACGCGATGTAAAATCATTAGCAGAGCAATATAACTTGGAGATATCTCCCTGACAGGAGACAGAAAATATTCAGGTCGAATTTTTCCAAACTCCAAAATACTCTTCGTTCTTTACTAGCTTAAAAAAGCCAGGATAAACGTGCAGACCAGAATTCTACTCTCACTGAGGAGGAGTCAAAAAGGTGCACAATGCATTTGTGCATGAAGCAGAATGTAAAGAAAACCGGAAGATAATAGTTGCAACAGTTCAAGAATGTTGCACATCACAGAAAGTCACATTTCAAAACATACCTTTAGCACCAGATTTCCAGATTGATCATTACTCACAACAGATTGTGAGTAAAAGAGGCCAGGAGATGGAGACAATGGATCTCATGCAGATAGTCTGGACAGAATTCCAGTTAATAGAATCAGCCTCTTACATGTTCATTGTCAAGTAAATAAAATAAGGATGAATGACAATCTTGAAGCAAGTATTTTTTGATATGCCCAATATCTCTTATGTTGTAACAAGATCAGCCTGTGCAAGCATAGTTTTCATTGCTACACATAGCAAAGAGATACCTGCAACTCAGAATCCAAACAGAACTGAGTTACCATAGAAACCTGCAGACTCAAGGCTGAAGGTTGGGACAACAGAACAATGGACAAACAACAGTACAGCACTGCACAAGAACATGCCCTTTAACCCACCAAGACTGCAGTGGCACACGATGCCTTTCTAAACCGAAATCTAAATCTTTTGCCTCTATGCAGTCCCGAGCTTTTTGGTCCCTAGTACATCCATATACCAGTATGATGCCCCTTAAACATTGCTAAAATACCACCTCTTCTAGCATCACATTCCAGGCACTTACCACCATCTTTAAAAAAACACCCTGGCTCTCACACCTCCTTTAAACAAACAGAGTTGGGAATTATAAAGGGATAGTAGGAACAGCAGATGCTGGAGAATCTGAGATAACAAGGTGCCGAGCTGGATGAACACAGCAGGCCAAGCAGCATCAGAGGAGCAGGAAGGCTGACATTTCAGAAAATGAAGGAGGATCTAGGCCTGAAACGTCAGCCTTCCTGCTCTGCTGATGCTGCTTGGCCTGCTGCATTCAGCCAGCTCTACACCTTGTTATCTTATAGAATTATAAATGCGAGTTGAAAGTTCTATTTGAGGAGTTCGTTGTTTAAATCAAGATGACCTTTCCTCATATACATATTCAAATAAAACCTTTGTTCATTTTCAGCAAGCAAACTTGGCAGTGGTAATATTTTTAAGCCACAAGTCCCACTCAGGGCCAAGTGCAATCAGCAAGCTGAAGCAACTGCAGAACCCATGCAATACTGAATGCAGTTCACAGTATCGAGAGTGGAGCAGCTGTTCATGGATTGCGGGTACTAAAGTATGTCATATATATATGATGAAAAAAAAAGACTGAAGTACGTACAAGTGTTAGAAACAAAACCATGCAAAACAAAGCAAGACAAATGTGAGCTGAGCAAAGAATGAAGTTCAGGGGCCAGAAAAGCAATCCGAACAGGAGCGAGATGAACTTATGAATTCAGCTCAGATGCACAAGGATTTGATAAATGGGCAAGAGAAATCTACACTTGTAGCTGAAAGTGAAATGTAAGGTTATGTTACTATCAGTTTACATAGAACCAAACACTAAAATCAGCAAGTCCAGGACAAATTTTCCCATAAGTGTAATGATGCGCTTGTTCTGGAATTAAGATATAGTAACATTCAAAGAATAACGTTCGTCCTGGAATGTTAAGCATGCTAAAAACTAAAACTAGGTAAAATCATCATCCAATTAATGTGGACAAAGCGAAAGAAGTATGATGCTGTAAAATAAGCTTCAGGGTTGCACAGACAGAAGGTAATCATGTATCTGTGAGGAAAGGGGAGTTTGAACTTGTCACAAACATCATGACAAGTTAGACAAAAATAAGTGATTGCATAATGAATCTAGGCCAAAGGAAACAAATGATGTCACGGGTAAACCGTAGTCAAGCTCAACAGCAAGTAAATGAAAACATAATTACATCTTTACACTTAAATAAAGCAGTACAAACTATTAAATGCAGATCCTACAGAAAGCAGTGTTACATATGAACGTACGAATTAGGAATAGGAAATCAACCAAATCAACCTCTTGATTATGGCTGAACAGATTGTAATCACAATTCCACATTTACACCAAACTTTGATAATTCACTGACCTTGCCTTTACTGATCTTTTAGAAAGATAGCTCCAAAGTCTCTCAGCCCTCAAAAAATAAATTATCCTCATTTCTCTCTTAAATGGGAGACACTTAATCTGAAACGCTGTTCCCTAGTTCTTGCACAGGATATCCTTTCAAACACCCAGAGTATTATGGTTATTAAATAGCAAAATCATGTTAGATGCAAGTAGTTGAATGAAGTCTCAATTTAAATGGTGTTACGTTACGCGATTCTTCAGTCAGCTAAGGACCACAATTTGAAAGCAATATTTCCCTGTATGAGAGATGGTATGCTCAATATTTTAGGAGCTTCAATGGTATTTAGCAGCTCCCAGTACTTGTTCTCTTGGACAATAAGCGTTTGACAAAACAATCATGAACAGGGATTACAAATAGCCTGTGCAGTTTACAACTTGATATATATGTAAGGACTCAAACAACAGGCAGATTTGTTTCTGAAACATGTTTCTGGAATATCTGCTTTTGATGTAACGATTTGTATAGGCCAGTACTAAAACAGTGTACTTTGATCTTAAAGCACAGCCCCAGTTACACACAATTTAAAATCCACAGGGCACTTCCAGTGATCATAACTTAAACAAGGCATAGGTAACAATACCTGACTGAAACTAAGTGAAGTTCTCTTTCAGTGACTGACTAATGACAGGTATAGTTGAGATAATAGAATGTCTGATTCAAATTGAACAGCTGCATTCACTAAGCGCATTTAATGTATCTCCTTGTCACCTTCATACTTGCAAGGGTCAGCTAGGTAACAGCATTGATGAAAATGTAATTGACAGGACCTTTAAAACCCCTTACTAAAATCATTTGATTTTTGAGATGTCTCTCTCTTTATGTACATAAAGCTTGAATTATAACCATTGATTATGTGGCTGCGAGTAGTAATTCAAGTTTTAAGACATGTGCCAGGTGACAAAATAAAGGAGAAAGTGACAATGCATAATCTGGTATGAACTGATTTAACACTTACAATGAATCACAAAACACAAAATGTACAAATTAAATATACTTTCTTCTCTCACAAGAGATCCTTCTGGGCAATGCATGTTTTAGAGGATTTTTAGCGAATTCCTGCAGTGCATTTTGAGGTAGTACACACTGTTGCTACACAGCATCAATGTTGGATGACTGTAGATGTGCTGGTACTCAAATGGCTTGCCTTGTCCTGGATGGTGCCAAACTTCACGAGTGTTGTTGGAGTTAGTTGCAAGTAAGAGGGAATGTTCCATCACATAACTGACTTGTGCCTTGCAGATGGTGAACAGGCTTTGGGCAATCAGTATTCCGAGCCTCTGAACTGCTCCTATAGACACTGTATTTATATAGTGAATCCAGTTGAATCAATGGTAACCCCCAGAACGTTGATAATGAGGGATTCAGTGAAGACAACACCATTGAATGTCTTGTTAATGACTTACTTACAATCTACAGTACTCCTCAAATTATACCACATCTACCCTGTCAAGACCCCTAAGATTCTTGGATGTTTCAATGAGACGAACTCTCATTCTTCTAAACTGCAGTGAATACAGGCTCAACCAGTGCAATTTCTACTGCAACCTAGTGAACCTTCTCTAAACTGCCTCCAATGCCAGCATCTTCTTAGATAAGTGGTCCAACGTTGTTTACAATATTCTAGCTGTGATCTGGCTAGTCCCTTATATAGCTTTAGCAAGACTTCCCTATCTTTATACTCCATTCCCTTTGAAATAAAGGCTTACAGCTCACTGGCCTTCCCTATTTCCTTCTGAACCTGTTTGCTAGCTTTTTATGATTCATGCATGAGGACTGAAGACTGAGCAAGACTCCACCTGGAGTGCTGTGTACAGTTCTGGTGTCCTTAGCAAAGGATGGATATAATATTGAGGGAGTGCAACTTTGGCTCACCAGACTAACTCATTTGATAGCAGAGCTGTCTCTCCAGGACCGACTGAGGAACTTCAGTCTGCAATTTTTTTGAATTTTCAAGAATGATGGGGATCTTATTGAAACTTACAAAACCATTGCAAGATGGTACAGTATAGATGCAGATAAGATGGTTCCCCATACTGGTGAGTCTAGACCTAGGGAACATAATCTCAGAATAAGGGGATGATCATTTAAGGTTGTGACCAGGAGGGACTTACTCACTCAGAGTGGCGTAAACTTTTGGAATTCTCCAGCACAGAAGGTTTGTGGAAGTTCAATTCATTCAACATGTTCAAGACTAAAATCAATAGATTTCTGGAGACTAATGACATCAGGCAGTACGGAGATAGTACCAGAAAGTAGCCTTGACGTAGATAATTAGCCATTTTCTAACTGAATGGCACTGCAGGCTAAAAAGGCTGTACAGTCTCCTCCTTTTCTAGTAAAGGAACACTGGTGGCGAAGATACAAAATGGGTTCAGGGACTGAAAGCAGAGAGAAGTGGTGAATAATTAAGGGTATTTAAATGAAAAGAGGGAAGTGTGCAAAGGGACAAAGTGGGCTATCCTTACTAGAGAGACTAACAAACAATACATATAACACTGAAGTATATAAAAACCAAAAAAGAACTGCGGATGCTGTAAATCTGGAACAAAAACAAAGTTGCTGGAAAAGCTCAGCAGGTCTGGCAGCATCTGTGATGGGAAAAAAACAGTTAACATTTCGGGCCCAGTGATCCTTCCTCAGAACTGAAACATGAAGGAAAAAAACAGTTATTGTTTTAGTTCTGAGGAAGGATCACTGGGCCCAAAATGTTAACTTTGGTTTTTTCCTTTACAGATGCTGCCAGACCCGCTGAGCTTTTCCAGCAACTTTGTTTTTGAAAACTGAAATATATCTCTGAACAGTAACAGTTGTATAATGCAAAATATTCAATTAGTATTTCAAGTGTTTACAATTAGCATTTCTGTTTATTATATTTGGTTCATTTACCTCAGAGTTGTCACTGTTGACTCCAAGCTCAAGAACAGCAAGAGGAGACTTCACTTTGGCTTGTGTTGAATGTCCCATTTCAAGGTTAAGACAGAACCCAACTTTTTCAAGCTGCAAATATGATCACATTTAAGATATTTATGCAGAATAGATGTTTGACGTTAGAATAACAATTCAGATTTCGGTGTCTGCCTCCTCCATATCTCCCACCTTGGTCAGACTTTCCAGACCTACATTATAATCCTGCTTGACTTAACAAAGCAATTGGCCTCACCTAAGCACTTGCAATACCACAGAAAATTGACTAGTGGCCTTTGTTCTCTTTGCATGAAAGAGTTTGTATTTCAGCCTACAGGGAATTAACAAATTAAAGATTATCCAGGTTCCTAATGAACTCAATGAGAATATTTTTTATTTCAAATCAAATGGAAAAGAAATTTGTGTGTCATGTAAAACAGGCTGCTGTTTATTCAAGAGATAAAAAGGTGTAGAGCTGGATAAACACAGCAGGCCAAGCAGCATCATAGGAGCAGGAAGGCTGACGTTTCGGGCCTAAGTTCATACATGTCTTGTGCAATTACTGATGACCAAATTCACCCCAGTAAGCTTTCATTTACAACATATGCTAAGAAAATACCGAATAGTGATTTGTACTTTCATTTACCTCTTCTGCCCAAAAACTGTCACTTAAGCTAGGATCTTTTAAATTTTTTGACAGAACGATGCCAGACGTTTTAAGACAAGTAATGTGAAGTTACAGTTACATTTTTGTAAGCAATTAAAAAATGCTATATTTCTCAGATTCCTTGGCTTTTTATTATTGATGCTAAAGAAAAACTCCAGGGTTCTGTCTGTAGATACAAAACTAAATCAAATAACTAAATGTTTTAAATATGGCACAACATCAGATTTTAATATGGTTTAATTGATAATATTCCTCCGTGAACCAGATAGACACAGATTCAAGGCTCACACCAAAACACACTGTACAAATGCCAAAGGACTATTTCATCTTTAATTCTAAGTTGTAGTCCCCATCTTCATGTTCTAGTGATTCACATACACATTAAAGATTATGTGGTACCATTTGAAGAAAACAGATCCAAGGATCTTGGCCAATTCTCTTATCATTGTCAAATATGAATAAATTAATCATTTGTTTCTCTGCTGTACATGGCTGTAATAAACGGTAACCAATTCAAAGCAATTCACTGCATGTGAAGTACAATTGAATTTTTGAGAGATATTTACATACAAATTCTTTTTTCTCCCCCCCATGAAAATCCCAGCACCCAAATTAATTCTGATCTTCTCAACTTATATTACCTTTTTAGGAGCAAACGTATTCTGCCTCAATTTTTCAACAACATCTTGGCCCGTACTTGTCCAGGCCTGGGCAAAGGTTTCAGCCTTCTCTTGACTCAGGTGAATATTTTCTAGTTGTTGTTGAAGAGCAATGGGTTTCATGTTGTAATAGGCTGCCTAATAACAGACAAACAAGTAAAGTGAAAATTCGAAACAGAGCCGAGTAACGCACTGCAGAGATAATTCATGATTTCAAAAGTAAAGTGGACCAGTACTTGAAAGAGATAAAATTGGAGGACTACTGGGATAATGTTGTGTAATGGGATGGAGAACTTGCATCGATTCAATTGGCAAAATGACCTCCCTTCTGTTAAGTGATAATGGGAACTGCAGATGCTGGAGAATCCAAGATAATAAAATGTGAAGCTGGATGAACACAGCAGGCCCAGCAGCATCTCAGGAGCACAAAAGCTGACGTTTCGGGCACAGACCCTTCATCAGAGAGGGGGATGGGGTGAGGGTTCTTGGAATAAATAGGGAGAGAGGGGGAGGCGGACCGAAGATGGAGAGAAAAGAAGATAGGTGGAGAGGAGAGTATAGGTGGGGAGGTAGGGAGGGGATAGGTCAGTCCAGGGAAGACGGACAGGTCAAGGAGGTGGGATGAGGTTAGTAGGTAGGAGATGGAGGTGCGGCTTGGGGTGGGAGGAAGGGATGGGTGAGAGGAAGAACAGGTTAGGGAGGCAGAGACAGGCTGACTGGTTTTGGGATGCAGTGGGGGAAGGGGAGATTTTGAAGCATGTGAAGTCCACATTGATACCATTGGGCTGCAGGGTTCCCAAGCGAAATAGGAGTTGCTGTTCCTGCAACCTTCGGGTGGCATCATTGTGGCACTGCAGGAGGCCCATGATGGACATGTCATCTAAAGAATGGGAGGGGGAGTGGAAATGGTTCGCGACTGGAAGGTGCAGTTGTTTATTGCGAACCGAGCGGAGGTGTTCTGCAAAGCGGTCCCCAAGCCTCCGCCTGGTTTCCCCAATGTAGAGGAAGCCACACCGGGTACAATGGATACAGTATACCACATTGGCAGATGTGCAGGTGAACCTCTGCTTAATATGGAATGTCATCTTGGGGCCTGGGATAGGGGTGAGGGAGGACAACCTCCGGATACAACGCATCATCCTCCGACACTTCCGCCATCTACAATCCGACCCCACCACCAAAGACATTTTTCTATCCCCACCCTTGTCGGCTTTCCGGAGAGACCACTCTCTCCGTGACTCCCTTGATCGCTCCACACTGCCCTCCAACCCCACCACACCCAGCACCTTCCCCTGCAACCGCAGGAAATGCTACACTTGCCCCAACACCACCTCCCTCACCCCTATCCCAGGCCCCAAGATGACTTTCCCTATTAAGCAGAGGTTCACCTGCACATCTGCCAATGTGGTATACTGTATCCATTGTACCCGGTATGGCTTCCTCTGCATTGGGGAAACCAGGCGGAGGCTTGGGGACCGCTTTGCAGAACACCACCGCTCAGTTCGCAATAAACAACTGCACCTCCCAGTCGCGAACCATTTCAACTCCCCCTCCCATTCTTTAGATGACATGTCCATCATGGGCCTCCTGCAGTGCCACAATGATGCCACCCGAAGATTGCAGGAACAGCAACTCATATTCCGCTTGGGAACCCTGCAGCCCAATGGTATCAATGTGGACTTCACCAGCTTCAAAATCTCCCCTTCCCCCACCACATCCCAAAACCAGCCCAGTTCGTCCCCTCCACCCACTACACCCCAAAACCAGTCCAGCCGGTCTCTGCCTCCCTAACCTGTTCTTCTTCTCACCCATCCCTTCCTCCCACCCCAAGCTGCACCTCCATCTCCTACCTACTAACCTCATCCCACCTCCTTGACCTGTCCGTCTTCCCTGGACTGACCTATCCCCTCCCGACCTCCCCACCGAGACTCTGCTCTCCACCTATCTTCTTTTCTCTCCATCTTCAGTCCGCTTCCCCCTCTCTCCCTATTTATTCCAGAACACTCACCCCATCCCCCTCTCTGATGAAGGGTCTAGGCCCGAAACGTCAGCTTTTGTGCTCCCGAGATGCTGCTGGGCCTGCTGTGTTCATCTAGCCTCACATTTTATTATCTCCCTTCTGTTAAAACTGATTGCACAGATTTTTGAGAACTTTTCAAATAAATAAATAGTTGATGCAAGTGCAACAGCACTTCTTAAAAAAATGTTTCAGCATAGACATAATTATTTAATTTACAGATGCTGTTCTAACTTGTCACAAGCAGAATATCTAGACTGATTAAACCAGTGCATTCAATTGCACTTAACCTAAATACTAAATTAATTAAGTGTCACACACTTATCTACAATAGCAGAACAGCTCTTTTAGGAATTGCACCAAACACCATGCGTGCCTGTTTTGGGCAATGGTTACTAGTTAAGACAAGATTTTGAAGGAGGTGATATTTTTCTCTTGAGCACAGTGGTATTAGTCTGAGAATGGGTTATGACATCAGTTGACCAACAAAGATCATCAAGGAATGATGGGTACTTCAGGCACATTCCATTCAGAACTGGTCATAATAGATTATGGCAACAGTTGATAGTATCAGATTTAAAGAAAACGCAGGAAATTGCGCAAAGGTTGGTGGCAGACTAGAAGATTGGACAGAATGTAACAAACAGCAAAGATTGACTAAAGATGAATAAGGAGGGAAAAATTTAGTAGAAAGCTAGCTAGAAATATACAAAAACAAAGAGTTTCCATAGATATTTAAAAAGGGAAACATTAACAAAGCAAATGTTGATCCGACAGGAAGTGAGTGCCGGGATATAATAATGGGAAGTAAGGAGATGGTAGGTGATATAAACAGGCATTCTGAATATGACTTCATCACGAAGGATGCAAGTTATATCCCAAAAATAATTGTAAATCAGCAAATAGAAGTGACGGACAAGCTAAAGAAAATTACTATATCAGAAGAAGTGGTATTCAGCAAATTGCTGGAGATGCTGGACAAGTCCCCAGGTCCCAATGGGGTACATCCTTATCTTAACCCATTGTAGTGATAGGTAATGCAGTTTTTTTTTGATTTTCCAAAATTTCAAAGTGTCAGGGCAAGTACAATTAGAATAGAAAATAGCAAATGCAACTCTTTAACTGGGAAAGGTACGGAGATTAAAAAACCGGAAACGACAATTTGAATGGCTAAATAACCATAACAGGGAGCATGTTAAGAACTGTGTTTAGAGACAATATAGCAGGGCACTTAAAGTTCAAGGTATTTGGGTACACTCAACACAATGTCGAAAGGAAATCATGTTTAACCAATTTATTATATTTCTTTGAGGAAGTAGCAAATTTTGTGATTACAGGGAAACCAATGGATGTAATGCACTGGGATTCCCACAAGGTATTTGATAAAGTTTCACATCAAAGACTATTCCAGAAAATGAATGGTACATGGTTAGCACACATATGGATAGAAGGTTGGTGATCTGACAGGAAATAGAGAGTAGGCACCCGTTGATAGTATTCTGGTTCACAAGATGTAAAAAGTGGTGTGTGACAGTGATCATTGCTGAGCTACCACAGTTTACAATGTATATGAATGACTTGGTAGAAAGGGCTGAAGGTATGGTTACGTGTGACTGACGACACACAGGTATGTTTAGAAGTAAGTTGTGATGTGACTGTAAGGAAGCTGTGAAGGGATACAGATAGGTTAAGCGCTCGGGCAAAGATTTAACAAATTGAACATTATGTAGAAAAATGTGAAATTGTCCATTATGATAAGAAAAGGAAAAAATAATCTAAATGGTGAGAGACTGCAGAGCTCCAAGATGCAGAGGAATCTGGTGTTCCAGTGCACGATTTATAAAACATTAGTATGTATATACAGCATATTGCAAGGGGAACAGAATATACAATTAGAGGAAGTCATGCTTCAGTTATAGGCATTGATGAGACCCACACCCACTTCTCATCTTTACCCTCCAACCACTACATCTACAAATATATCTGGATGGAGAAACAGATTTACACTGTCTAGTCTGTAAGTTACGGTTGTCAACTTTCTCCTCACTATTTACCAGAATGCTGCCTGGGTGGATAGTTTGAGCTACAAGGAAGCTTGGATTAATTGAGGCTGTTTCCGTTGCAGCACCAAGGCATTGGAGGGGGCATGATAGAGATATTTAAGATTATGACGGGAATAGATACATTGGATAGGAAGGCTCTTTTTCCATTAGTACAGGGTCAATAACCAGGGTGTGTTAAATTAATATCAGAGATAATAGGAACTGCAGATGCTGGAGAATCCAAGATAATAAAATGTGAGGCTGGATGAACACAGCAGGCCAAGCAGCATCTCAGGAGCACAAAAGCTGACGTTTCGGGCCTAGACCCTTCATCAGCTCTGATGAAGGGTCTAGGCCCGAAACGTCAGCTTTTGTGCTCCTGAGATGCTGCTTGGCCTGCTGTGTTCATCCAGCCTCACATTTTATTACCTTGTGTTAAATTAAGTTGAGATAGAAGATTCAAAAGAGAGTTAAGGACAATTTCTTTTCACTATAAAGGATGGTTGGAATCCAGAACTCACTGCCTAAAAAAGGGTGCTCGACTCGAAAACTCTTATAACATTTGCACTATATGTAGGTTTTCACTTGCAATTCTACATTCTCCCAGACTATGGATTATGCTGAAAAATGGGATTAGTCAGATCTTTGTTGACTACTTTGGAAACAATAAGCCAAATGGCATCTTTCTACACAGCAAATGTCAATGAGTCTCTTATCAATTCAACTATCCATGTTTATAATACCACCTCCGTCCCATATAAATACAGCTTTCAATGTAACCCAGCCACCACAAATCTGACAAGATACTTTCATCTACCTTTTTTACCTCAGTAACATTTCAAGTGCAGATTTAAAACAGGAAAAAAAAAAGCATCTCTTACACTTTGATAAGATATTGTCGCCACTTTTACTTTATTCATTAAAATGCTTACTTTAAGTGGTCTCATGTTTCCAACAAGCTTGGATTTGATATATTTCACAGAGTGACAATGTAGTGAGTTGAATCCGGATTTTATTTTCTAAGTGTTTAGGGAAAATTCCCAGGATGTTTTGGTATCAGTGGTAATTTACACTGATGGAAAATATTAGTCTAGTTTCTGACAATTTCAGTCCTAAAGCTTTCAAAATTATTTGAAAAAAACTGCATAAATAACACTTACATGCAGTATTTTGGAAAGTGTGGCAACCAGTGTGGGTCTCATTTCCTTGATAACTTGTTAATTACTAAAAACGTTGCTGTTATTTTTTCTACTAGAAGAGCAAAGGTGAAAAATATTTGCTTTGAGCATCCTGGGTATTTGTTTTTGAAAACTGAGCACCAGCATGAACAAAGGTTTATCCAACTCTCAAATTTCAGAATAAAGTTACAGCAGGCACGTGGCATTTTTCCCATGAGAACACAGACGCAACATAAATTAAACCTGAATAAGCTGAATTAGTCCTCTTGTTTTTAAAGAATGATTTAAAGTACAATTTGAAATGGAAACTGCTGGAAGCTGAAGCTAAATATTAGAGCAATACTGCTGATAATGGTATTAATGCACTTTGGAAACTTCGGTGCACAACCGAAATTCAGTTCGGGCAAAGGCATGAGTCTCAGCAAATGTATAATCTGCAAGACTGAAGGTTTAGGAGAGACTGAAGTGTTCAGATAGCTTAGGGATATTGGTCCAGCTTTGTTGAGGTGAAACCTGTCTATCTTTGACAGGTAACAAGGTGCAGAGCTGGATGAACACAGCAGGCCAAGCAGCAGCAGAGGAGCAGGGAGGCTGACATTTCGGACCTAGACCCTTCATCAGTAAAAAGGTTTGACAGGTGTTTCCTGATGTAATTTGGTTCCAATGACCAAATAAACTTCTTGCACAATTTCTCTCGGTGTACATTAACCTGCCTTACCTTAATGCCAATTACTCAATAGCAGGCAGTACAGAAAGAAAAACAAATGAGACCATTTATGGTGAGCAGTTAAAACACAGAAACTTTGCAAGGAATCATTAATTTTAAAACACCAGATAGTTTTCAGAAAAGGGTTTAGAAAATGTCTGGAATTCTACTGTCCTAATTTTGGGAACTTTAAATGCTCAACATTTGGCTGACATGAATGATATCGCAGTTCAATCAGTAATCACTAGCCAATTTAACTTATGCTGACAATTTACACAAACTAAATTCCACCACTTTAAATCATAATATACCACAAGGTGAATGGTTTATTTTCTTTACAGCTTTTATAAAATGCAATATTATTCAGTGGAATGGTTTTAAGACCTTGAAAACATTAATCAAATCCAAGAAAAGGAAGGTGAGCAAATCCGAACAGTTATAAAATGCAATTTCATGTAATTTCACCTGCTCCAGGATAAAAGATACAGTTTCCAGCACCAAGCGGAGATCTTGTTTTTCCAGAGAGAGCGCAGCTTGTAGCTTTTCCTTCTCTTCTTCATTAAACGAATGTTCATCCTAAAAACACAATTAATAAGAATTGAACTAATGCAAGAGGTTCTAATCAACACTGTAAAAATATACTAATAAAATATACACAGAATTCGTTTTGAATGGCACCTTGTGTTGCAAGAACGCTCTTACAAAATTAACTTTAATTCCAACCAAAAGGAGGTGAGACAGACCAGCCTAGATTGCTTCGGTATCCGAAGAATTGAATATGGCGCTGAACATTTACGCAGCCATCAGTGAACATCCCCACTTCCGACTTTATGACAGACAGGAAGTTGTTGATGAAGCAGCTTAAGATGTTGGGCCTGAGTCACTAGGAATTCTTGCACAGATGTCCTGGAGCTAAAATGACTGACCTCCAGCAAGCACAACCTTTTTCAATACACCAGGTATGACTCTAACCAGCAAAGATCAAGTGACTTGATTCCAAGTGATTTGTTTTGCTGGGCTCTTTGTTGCTACATTTGGTCAAATGCAACATGGGTATCAAGGGTGGTCTAGAATTCAGCTCCTTTGTTTGAACAAAAGCTGTAATGAGGTCAGGAGCTGAGAGGTGCTGGTGGACCCCAAACTGGGCGTAATGAGCAGGTTAATGCAAAGCAAGTGCTGCTAGCTAGCATTGTTGATGACATTTTTCATCAGCTGACTGATAATTAAGAGTACTGACAGGGTGTGAATTTATTCTGCTTTTGTGTGCGCAAGTGCACCACCATCCCTTCTGTGTCAAAATCCTGGAATTCCCTCCTTAACAGTATCTTGTTTTTAACTACAACACAAACTGTAGCAGTTCATGGACGATACTCATCACCACCTTAAGGGCAACTATGGTTCACATTATATGCTGACCGAGTCAAAGACAACTATATCCCTTAAAAGAAATTTAAAAAGCTAATAGGGTAGCAAAGAAGTTCAAGGGTAACAGAGGGACTGAAATATTACATTGGGTGGATCAACAGTAGTGGGATCCAGTCTGAGGGAGACAGGAGAGGATAGAAGGTATATGCCTAAAGCCAACATTTGGACTCTCGCTGCTGTTAAAAGACGACTTCTCCTTTTACTCTCTCTCTCTCACACACATCGCTCCTTATTATTTTTCTCCTATTCCCTCTAAACTTTCTATATTTGGCCTGGTTCTCACGTGTCTACTCAACCTGACATCTGCCATTTTTTTGCTTTGCCTTAGTGGCCATCTGTATTGGAGCTCTGGTTTTCTTTATACCAATTTTCATCTCTACAAGACTGCACTTCAAAAATACCTCTTTAAAAGCCAGTCCATTTTTTTGTTTTTGAGGTTTGCCCATGAATCTTGGTTACGATTAGCAAAAGATCCATCTCATTTACTTTAAAATTGGCTCTTACTGAAATTACTCAATATTTTTCTATGGGTTGTTCCTTAATTTTTCCATAGCTAACCCGAATCTATAATTAAATAGATATTTCAATCCCTCACTCCCCATCCCAAAATGTTTCATTTAGCTGACCTTATTCCTCAGAATGAGATCCAGCAATTCCTCCATTCTCATTGATGTTTTTGACCCACTCATCAAGAACATTCTCCTGAACTCACCTCAGCAACACTTATGCACCTTACACTAGCTATCCTAATATAGAGTACAGTAACCATGAAGTTCCCCATAACTATATTCCTTGCACTTCTCTTTAATTATCTTGTAAACTTGCCCCTGCACGTAATTCCAATTAATCGGTACAACAGTACATCTATCATTTATTAACTCTAACTAAGGGCCAGCTCAAGGGCATCCATTTTTTTTCCAGCATTGTATAATATTTGGAGATATTGCAATCTTGTGCTGCCTCTCCCAATCAGTTATACGCCTTGCTTATCTTCTCTGATGTTCCCACCCTGCCAAAATAATTTAAATCCAGTCCAACATCACAAGTATACCGCCCACAAGGACACTGCATCCCAACCAAACAGGGCCACCAACTTATCCAGGTACCCAGGAATCTAAGCTCTGTCCCCTCTACAAGGACTCTAATTATTTGTGTACTTGCTCTATCCTCCTATTTTGTGCTCAGCAACTTAAGGCACTGGAGGCACTCAGGTTACTATCTTTGAGATCCTGCTTGCTAGCCTCCCCCCGAATCCCAAGAACACCGGTTCCCTAAAATCAGCCAGCAACATATGAACCTTTTTACCAATTACGTGACTGGAACCATTATGCTGGCAGTCTACTCAACCTGTCAGAGAACTCAGCAGCTGCCCAGTGTCACCCTGAAGGCATTATACATCCTGCATTCACATACACAGCAGAGAGATAGCTGCATGCTCCCTAACTGTAGGCTATATAACTAAGCTATAAGATGATATTAAATAAGGCAAGATTATATTCCCTGGGAGTCAGAAGGTGAGGAACTAGCTAACTGAGTCTTAGCTACTCAAAAATTACAAGGCACATAGGCTGGAGAGATTGTAACACAGTAAGAATGGTCCAGGCCAATCATCTGGGGACAGAGATGCAAATCTCACCACAGGGACCTAAAACAGTGTCCTTATCTTTTGTCCAGAAGATTCAGGTTCAAGTCTCATCTGCTCCAAAGGTGTGTTGTATCATGTCAGGGTAGGGTGATTGAAAAACCTAAAAGCACATGGAGGGGCCTCAGCGCCTTGGGTCAAATCCCATCTGCTCCAAAGATGTATAATAACACGTCTGTACATCAGGTTTAAAAATATCAAAAGGCCCATGGGACAAAGGTGGGTATATAGAGTTAGGCCAAAGAGCAGCCATTGAACTATGAACAGAACAGGTTTGCGGGGTAAATGACATTATCTTAGCAGTTTTTCAGTATTTTCTGTTTTTATTATGAGGAACATTTTTTACTGATCAATTTACACAGGGCTGGTTTAGTTAAATATTAAAAAGATGGTGGGAACATAATATCGTACATGAAATCAAGATTTCTAATTAGTAATGACGGGAGGGACAAATACATTCCAAAATTAGAAAAATCAGTTTTTTTAAAAATATGAAGCATCCATTCTGTTACATGGACTTAATTATGTTATTTAAAGTAAATCGGGCCATACTCAAAAGCGATCCATTTGTAATGGGAACTACTACCCTTCAAAATATTATTAGCTCATATCATGACAGCATTAACATTTAGTTGTTTCATTGTGATAGTCTGCTGCCATATAAAAAAACATTTCTATTTTTCATCAAGTACCTTCAAGTGAAGTTTCTGAAGAATGCGAGACAGCAGGCGGGGAAATTTAGCAGCATCGATTCCATTGATTAATACAACAGCTTGCTTTATGCTGATCAGAGAGAAAATGAGTCAGATGAATAACTTTATTCAATTTCTACATAATTTCAAACGGTTGATCTAAACAACACTAAAACTGAGAATTCAGTTCAGTAATAGGGAAATACTATATATTAAAATAAGTGCAGTTTGAAGGGGCACCCCATTTCCTGAGATGCTATTTTTTGATAATCCACTAAACTGAAGTCCCTGATCAGATGGACATATTGTTGCTGATCAGCAATTTTCAAAGAAGAGCCAGGAATTCTCCCAGAGTGGAATGGAGACGGTTGCTGGACTGAGCTCTGGTGGAGATGGTCAGTGACTTCAGGCCAGTCAGACCACATGTCCTTGTGTTAAGCTACTGCCATGTAATGTTTATCTGACTATAATGTTTATCCTTTTAATTAAGTCTTTTATGTCTTATTTCTAATTTATACTATGAATCACTGTAAGGTAATGCAACTTTTCCTTTTAATTCTTTTTCTAAGATTTGTACCTAGGTATTTTGTACCCAAGGTGGCACCATGAGAGATAACATTATAAACTTTTCATTGCACCCCTGTACTTGAGTACATGTGACAATAAAGGATATTCTGTTCTACTCTACAAACTTCAAAATGACAATAGAGCGAATTCAGCTTTTCAGGTTAAGACTATGTCAAACTCAAAGTTCACCAAACCAAGGATCATATCAACATTTCCAAGAGAACAAGATTATAAACAAGTGATCTTACGACACATCAATAAGCTGATATTTTGCTTCCATTCTAGCAAATTTCAAACACTGAAGTTTTGTTGTTCAAATACATTGCAATAACACTGGATTACAGCCAAGCATTGATGTGGGACTAAGCACAAAGTGCGAGCACAGGCATCTGTACATTTCTATGATATTTCAGCAATAACTCCTTTTTCAAAACTACTAATCTGATTTTCTAATTACAAAATCACCAGTCACTATTTTAACAATTTGTCAGAATAGGTTTTTACTTCATGGTTTATTTGTGCTTATTCAATACTATATATTATCGAAACGGGACATAGCTTAAAAGTAAAGGGAACCCATTAAAGAAGAAGATAGAGATGAGGAAACATGTTCCTCTCAGGAGGCTCATAAGCCTTTGGAATTCCCTTCCTGAAAAGGCAGTGGATACAGAATCTAAATTATTTTTAAAGGCAGAGGATTCTGGATTATCAAAGGAGCAAAAAATTATTAGGAATATACAGGAATGTCGGATTGAGGTTAAAATCAGATCAGCCATTTTCTTAGAGTGGCAGAGCACGCTTGAAGGACTGTCAGGTCTAATCTTATTCCTTGTTTGTGTTAAAACACTCTTATTCACAGTTGCCACCGGCATCCTTTGTGATTATGGTCAAGCAATATTACTTTACTAACATGAAAACTATTCCCTTGTAAGTTCAACTTCATTATTCAGCTCAATAAGACAGTTCTTACTGGTGCAGCTTGCAAATGTCTATTCGTAGTTAGAGGTTTCCATGAATATCTGCTATTTCAGCATCGATACTGTAAATACAGACAGACTCCCGGCAATTCCACCAAACGATCTTTCCTTCATTCCCTTCTCCTATGCTGGCTGTTAACATCATCTTCCCCCACACATGGCGACAGATTTCCTGCTGGTCAGACAGACTGTCATTATGCCAGCACAAATAGGAGTTTGGGGACTCTGAAGAATAGCACTTCCAAAAGAATTTTCCAAGAAATTAAATATTCCTCCCAGTTATTCCTCCATGCCTGAAACCCTCAGTGTCCATAAAAATTGGACAGCACTGATAAAATTAAGTTAAAATAGTTACTCAGGATACACTAGTCTGTTAAATACATACTGTAACTCCTATGTAAGTATTAACCTGACCCCGTACTCACCTCACATTCCCCACTACACATGCAACCCTCAAGACACTGACTTGATGGATGTGAGTTTGCTCGCTGAGCTGGAAGGTTAGTTTTTCAGACGTTTCGTCACCATTCGAGGTAACATCAGTGAGCCTCCGATGAAGCACTGGTGTTATGTCCCGCTTTCTATTTATCTGGTTAGGTTTCCTTGGGTTGGTCCAACCCAAGGAAACCTAACCAGATAAATAGAAAGCGGGACATAACACCAGCGCTTCGTCAGAGGCTCACTGATGATGTTACCTATCCAGAACCTCAACCTGAGCTCAAATCTTCTCAAAACTCACTAACACTGACTTGATATCCTTAACACCCAATACATCCTGCCCAGAACACTAATCTCCGTGGGCTGCCCCTCCTCACCCCAGCCCCAGACTCAACGCCCCTCTACCAGATGCTGTTCCCGATTCCCCCACAACGTAGCTCACCCACCTCAACCGGACCTGCTCTGTTAGGACCAACCCGATCCAATCCATCATCGGACCCAACCTCACCCTCCTGGATCTGAAGCCCAAAGACTCAGACAGTCATTGAGTTATACAGCAGGTCTTTCAGTACAACTCAGCCACGCAGACAAGATATCCTCAGCTGACCTCATCCCATTTGCCAGCATTCGGCCCATATCCCCTTAAACCCTGACTATTTGTGTACCCATTCAGATGCCTTTTAAATAATGTAATTGTACGCACCTCCACCACATCCTCTGGCAGCTCATTCTGTACACGCACCATCCTCTGTGTGAAAAAAGTTGCCTCTCAGCTCCCTTTTAAACCTTGCCCCTCTCACCTTAAACTTACGTCCTTTACTTTCAAACTCCCCTAACCTTGGCTAGTCACCCTATCCATGTGCCTCATGAATTTATAAACCCTAATCAGGTCATCCCTCAGCCTCCAAGACTCCAGGGGAAAAAAGCTCCAGGCTGCTCAGCCTCTCCTATTGCTCAAACACTCTAATCCCAGCAACATCCTTGTAAATATTTTCTGAACCCTTTCAAGTTTAACAACATCTTTCCTATAGAAACACCAACTTCCTCATCCACTGCCGGACACAATTGCTCCTGATTACCCTTGACCAACCTTCACAACTTAATGAGTCTCCTTGCCCCTTACCCAACTGACAATCCACACACCCCTGACCCCAGGTGACCCTGCATTCATCTGGGCATCTACTTAACTGGCACCCAACCCTCCCAGCACCCTGACAAGTCAATTGGCATTCAACACTTTGACAACAGCCTTTGGTGCCCGATAATTGTATAATCCGCCTTCCAGCTCGATCTCCTGCTTCAGGCTAAACCAGTTCACAACCTCAGTGTCTAATTCAACACCCACTCGAACTTCCCACCCCAGGGCTGAGAAACCATCCTCCAGCTCCATTCCCTCAGTCACTCACCCAACTCTGAATCCTCCATCAGGGTCTACGCAAGTGGAAGCTGCTGTGGCTCAAGACACCACAAGATTTATTACAGCTCCTCAGAACAGGTTTTAAAATGTAATGTACAAGGCTTCTTAAAAAAAAACTAAAGTCACAAATGCGCTCAATCTCTCCCTTGTACGTGCATTTACCTTTGCGTTTCTTTAACAATTGCAGCCATTTGGCCAGGAGTCTGCACCGGGCTGTGGGTCAATGCCTGGTCACACACTGTCCGCTCACTCTCACGGCCCAGTTCCCACTGACCGGACACAGGCAAACAGCGCACCGCGGCTGATTTCCGGCTCCGGTCCGCGGTGTGACGGGATCCCGTGAGGCTCAGTTCTCGAGCTGGTAGAGACGGAGTGTGGGGAGGCCCGAAGCCTGAGTGGGGATATAAAGAGCGAGCTCTCTCCCTCCCCGCTCCGTTAGTGATAGGGTGGGGACTGCCCGGAGGCGGCCTGTCCGCAAGTGCAACTCGCTCAGTGCCCCACCCCGGCAATTAGTTTCCTATTGAAAACCATGATCGAACCTGTCTCCCGCCCACCCTCGGACAGTGTGTTACAGATCCTAACTACTTACTACATTTAAACAAGTTATTTTTTTTAGTTTATAACAAATGTCACATGGGCTCCATATCGAATAGGAGATCATGCTTGACCTAATTGCGACATTACCTAGCACTAGGTGCTCCTAAGATGCTGCTTGGCCTGCTGTGTTCATCCAGCTCCACACCTTGTTATCTAGGAAAAACGTAAAGGACTGCTTTCTATATCCTCATTGCACCAAGGCTGATGCAGGTGGAAAGGAATGAGAACAGGCACCTGCCAACGCTTTATCAATGTAAGTATACTTGGTGCCAGTAATGAAGCTATCCCGTACTTGACTAAGTAAAAACTAAGCTGGCCAATAAAATGTTCTCTGTTTTGTAAAAATTCGGCCAATGGAAGCTTACCTAAGTGTCCTCATCTCTTAAGATTTTGAGCACCTCATTCAAAACTTCTCTGAGGAACATCTTTAACAGGAATCCCTACAGTGCAGAAAGATGCCATTCAGCACCACATCAAGTCAGCACCAACCCAATGAAAAGTGTCCCACCCAGACCCGCACCCCATCTTTGTAACCCCGCGTGGGGTTTTTAACCTCAGCTAACCCACACGTCCTTGGACATTACAACGCAATTTAGCATGGCCAATCCAGCTAACCTGCACATCTTTCGACTATGAGCAGAACGCACACAGACATTGGGATAATGTGCAAACTCCACACAGGTAGCCACCCAAGGCTGGAATTGGACCTGGGTCCCTGATGCTATGAGTCACCCATTACACCACTAGATCAATCCATGTAGCTGAAGCCCCTCATCACTGGGACCATCCTCGTAAATCTTTTCTGCATATCCTTCACAAAGTGTAGTGCCCAGAATCAGTCCTAAAACTCAAGTCAAGGCTCACTATAAAATATTATGCTCCTGTATGGAAGTTAATATTTCAGATCAGTATTGAGATGATACACCAACTTAAACACATATAGGAACTTTAGTTAGTGTTTTAAAATATCACTTGAATGTTTCCAATTCTTTGTAAACTAAACACCTAGTTCTAGAAGCTTCAACCAGTGGAAATAGTTTATCTTCCCTTTTTTTCCGGATTAGATCACCTTCTTAACCTAAATTCCAGAGAAGACAGGCCTGTGTATGATTTGTCCTCATTAACTTAACCCCTGAAGTCCCCTTCCAAGTCTACTTTGTACTCCCTCCAAGACCAACATGTTCTTCCTAAGGTGTCCAGATTTGCTCTCGGTACTCCAAGTGGAGTCTAAATCGGGTGTTGTATAACTACAGCATAAGATTAGTCTTCTTATACTCCAGAACACAAGCTATAAAGTTCAGTATTCCATTAGTCTTGCTTCAAATCGCTCAAACGGAACTAAGGAATTTTGCTGAAAATAAAACAACGAAGCTTTCTGTTGTGATTTTTGTCTTTCATTTAGCAGGCATCCACAAGAATAGCAATATAAAGGAAAGCAACATGATTATACTGTTGAATTTAAGATTGTCAGTCAGGCTGATGTGAACTTGTACGAGTGTATACTTCAAAGGGAAAAAACCCAACATCTCTGCAGTTTGGACATAATATGCAAAGAGTTAGGGGTTGAGGAGGTGGTAGCTTGCTGTTGCATAGTGGGTTGTTAGCTTATCTTTATCATCATAACTGATCATAGTCCAGTCAGTTTCTACTCGCCCCTTCTTTCCACCATCTCCCTCTGCTTTGAAGGGCTGCCTTTGCACTGGTAGTCATGAAAAAAAATTTACAGGTTTCTCTCTCCCAACAGCCACTTAATTTATATCTCAGCCATTTCAGTTTGCATCAGCCCTTTCGATAAAAAACACATTTTGGAATTACAAATGCAAGATACCCTCGATACTTTTGAGTTCTGATCCATGGTTATAGCACTGGCTATACTCCTCAAACTACGGAAGTTATTGAAATAACTTTCATTAATGAGTCATTCTGTGTTCATTAGACAGAACCATTTGCATGAGATTTTTGATAGTTTTACAGAAACATTGGTATTAGAAGAAATATTTCTGACGTTCACAGATATGATAATTTTGCCACATTGATATTTCCAGCATTAAACATATTAAATGATAGAAAACCACTGCATATTGAGATCATTCACCAACTCCTCTACTTTCCTTTTCTATCATCCCTCTTGCCTTCAATGCCTCATCTTTTTCACAGTTTTGATGAAAAGTCAAATTAATCTAAAATATGAATGAAGTTTCTCTCCACAGATACTGCTGTGGCCAGCTGAGTATCTTCAGAATTTTTATTTTTTTGTTCATAAGCCCTACTTCCATTATCCTAAGCAGTCCCTCAAGTCAGAGGGAGACTTTGGTCCACTTTGAAGTAGTGGGTCCTCAGGTGACTAACAGTCCAATACTGGATGCACACCTGCGACAAGTGGGGACCATCGAACTGCTGACCACCCAACTTCCTTTCCTCAAACTCATCTCTGCTGAAGATGTGAACGGTTCCCAGGTACTATATGCCTAGTGTCAAAAGAAAAATCCCAAATCTTCCATCCTTACAAACTACCATCCATGTTCAACTTCCCTTTCAAAAAGGGCATAAGAAAGTAATGCAAGAGTAGACCATTCAACATTTCAAGCTTGCCCATGAACACTGGTAATGTGGCCCAGGCCTGAACTCTTTTCTGGCAACTCCTTATAGCCTCAACTCTCCAATATTTCAACAAAAAAAGTTTAAAAATATCTTTCACCTGTCTTTAAAAACTGTCATCTAGCTTCCACAACTCTCTAGGGTGAAGAACTCTAGACATTCAGAACCATCTGGGAGAAGAGATTCCGTCACATTTCAGTTTTAATGAGTGTCCCCCTTATTCTGTAATTATGTCTGGACATTTACACCACTAGTGGGAACATCTATCCTGTCAAACATCCCC
Organism: Stegostoma tigrinum; assembly: GCF_030684315.1. Classification (NCBI taxonomy): domain Eukaryota; kingdom Metazoa; phylum Chordata; class Chondrichthyes; order Orectolobiformes; family Stegostomatidae; genus Stegostoma; species Stegostoma tigrinum. The sequence continues at coordinate 76,762,018 of NC_081356.1, forward strand.
TTGGAATTATAGGATAATAAAATGTGAGGCTGGATGAACACAGCAGGCCAAGCAGCATCTCAGGAGCACAAAAGCTGACGTTTCGGGCCTAGACCCTTCATCTGATGAAGGGTCTAGGCCCGAAACGTCAGCTTTTGTGCTCCTGAGATGCTGCTTGGCCTGCTGTGTTCATCCAGCCTCACATTTTATTATCTTGGAATCTCCAGCATCTGCAGTCCCCATTATCTCTGATACCCTTGGAATTATGTATGTTTCAATAAGATCACCTGTCATTCTTCTAAACTGTAATGAATAGTGGCCTAACCTGTTTAACCATTACTTTCCCATCTTTGAAAACATCACCCAAGACCCAATATTATCCCCCAGACCGCTGAAGATGAAAGCAAATTCACGAGTGTTTTTGTCCCTCTTTTAGTACTAAAGTAGCTCTAAGGCATAAATCACATTGCTGTGGCAAAGGTAAACTAGCTCTCCTCAGCCTATATGGAAGCCTTTGACAGTTGGCAACTTTGTCATCCTCCAAAATCACAACCATCTTCTAGTTGGGTAGGCCTTCATTTCATTTGCCAATTTCATTCAGAGAATGAAGTTGATTTGGAGCTAATGCTTTTGCTACAATGTCTTCACTTCCTAATCCTGCACCAAGATTGGTCGGAACTCTACAAGGATCTATCTTTGATTCTCTAATGCTCACATATGTACTGACCCCAGGCAACTACAAAAAGAAAAACAGTTTGTACAACATTTAACAATTACATTTGGCTGTAAGTAAATACCTGAACGCTTCCAAATTTACAGGCTTTTTGTTTGAGCAGAAATTTCCTCCAGAGGAACAAATGCTAAATTATTGTCTTTGGTCCCTGGCACGATTTCCATACCCTAGTTACCAGCTCCAACCCTCTGCCTAGGGCACATCTGAACTAAACCGTTCATCACCTTGATAGTTACGTGAATGAATCAAGCATTTGGTTCAATGGGAAGGCAGGTCCTTGGCAGATTGTCTGCTGATACTTTGAAAAATAAAGCACCGAGAAAATGGCTCTGGACAATGGCTTGCCATTTCTTTCTACTGAAAAGGACAGGGCAAATAGGAAGGTCTCAAGTCCACCCACATTGACATCATACAGCACATTTGCAATTAAAGACCTTCTCCCATTGAACAATATTGGTCGAGATAACAAGGTGTAGAGCTGGATGAACACAGCAGGCCAAGCAACATCAGAGAAGCAGGAAAGCTGACGTTTCCGGCCTAGACCCTTCAGAACAATATTGTTCAATCTGCTGCTGAAACCTTCAACAGTAACATTTTTGACAACTCCTTAGAATCAACTATTCACACATTCCTTTTCAACCAACTGTGTTGAACCTCTGTCATTCAAATTACCTGCTGTGTATCCTAACAAACTGTATAGTATTTATTCTATTGCTACAGTTTTTACAATAGTACTTAAGCAATGCCTCAAACTTAAGTTTTCACCCATTTTAAAATCACTGCATGACCTCAACCCTAAATCACCATCAAACCTACATCCCTCAAGTAAAGTTGTAAACTGTGGAATTGGCTGAGTTTGTACTTCATTGGCCTTCCAATGAGGCAAGGGACCCAAGATTTGGAAATATTTCATCCCATATGCTGATCCTGTAACCCATAAGCTGTCCTAACAGTTCCCCTTTGTGAAACAGTGGCAAATTTTGTTGCGAATGATCTGGTGAAGTCACCTGAGGTTTTACAAGTTGAAGGCACTCTAGCAGAAAGTGAAGAAACTCACATCAACTTTAATTGCATAGTATTTAGAGAAGAGGAAATTGTGCAAGGAGAGCATTTTGTTTTAGTTTAGCTGTCTTATGGATGCTAAGCACTTTGCATGAAACATGCAAGTGATCAGACTTTTGTTGTTCATTTTAACCCTTTTATTTCCCACTTTCAGTATCCTCCATTTTAAAAAAAAGTGCAAAAGCAGCTTCTTTGCATCAGTTTGGATCAGAATAGGTTAAGAATTTTCTCAACTACTTCACTTACAGCTCCCACCCCCAAACTGACTCTGGCCCTGTTTTAACACAACTTGGCCTTAAAGCATAACCTCATTTTTATGAGATAATAAGGTGTAGAGCTGGATGAACAAAGCAGGCCAAGCAGCATCAGAGGAGCAGGAAAGCTGACGTTTTGGGCCTAGACACTTCTTCAGAAATGGGGGAGGGGAAGAGGATTCTGAAATAAATAGGGAGAAAGGGGGAGACAGATCAAAGCTGGATAAAGGAGAAGATAGGTGGAGAGGAGACAGACAGGTCAAAGAGGCAGGGATGGAGCCTTTAAAGGTGAGTGGAGGTGGTGAGCTAGGGAGGGGATAGGTCAGTCCAGGGTGGTCAAGGGGACAGGATGAGGCTAGTAGATAGGAGATAGGGGTGGGGCTTGAAGTGGGAGAGAGGGGATAGGTGGGTAGAAGGAAAGTTAGGGAAGCGGGGGACAAGCTGGGCTGGCTTTGGGATGTGGCTGGGGGAGATTTTGAAGTCCATATTGATATTATTGAGCTGCAGGGTTCCCAAGCGAACTATGAGGAGCTGTTCCTGCAACCTTCAGGTGGCGGTCCAGGATGGACATCTCATCTAAGGAACTGGAGGGGGAAGTTGAAACCGTTCACGACTGGGAGGTGCAGTTGTTTGTTGAAAACTGAGTGTCAGTGTTCTGCAAAGCTGTGCTCAAGCCCCTGCTTGGTTTCCCCAAAGTAGAGGAGGCCACATCTGGAACAGATACAGTATACCACGAGTTTTGAGAAGATTTGTAGCTCAGGTTGAAGTTCTGGATGTGAGTTTGCTCACTGAGCTGTAAGGTTCGTTTTCAGACGTTTCGTCACCATTCTAGGTAACATCATCAGTAAATAGAAAGCGGGACATAACACCAGCGCTTCGTTGGAGGCTCACTGATGATGTTACCTAGAATGGTGACAAAACGTCTGAAAACAAACCTTCCAGCTCAGCAAGCAAACTCACACCCAGAACAGTATACCACATTAGCAGATGTGCAGGTAAACATCTGCTTGGTGTGGGAGGTCTTTTTGGGGGTGAAGGGGAAAGGTGTTGGGGCGGGAATAGCACTTCCTGCGGTTGTAGGGAAAAAGTGCCGGGTGTGGCGGGGCTGAAGGGGAGTGTGCAGCAGACAAGGGACTCACAGAGAGAGTGGTCCCTCTGGAAAGTAGATAAGGGTAGAGAAGAAAATGGCGGTGGGGTCGGATTGCAGATGGCAGAAGTGTCAGAGGAGGATGCATTGGATCGGGAGGTTGGTAGGGTGGTATGTGAGGATGAGGGGGAATTCTGTTTTGGTTGTTATTGCGGGGAGGGGGTGTGAGGGATGAGTTGTGGGATGGTATTCTCAATCACGGGGTGGGGGGGTGGTTGGGGAGGGATGGTGGAAGTTGCAGTCCTTGAAAAACGAGGACATCTGAGAAGTTTGGGAGTGGAATGTTTCAGCCTGGGAGCAGACGCAGCAAAGGCGAAGGAATTGGGAATAGAGGATGGCATTTTTGCAGGAAGGTGGGTGGGAAGTGGTGTGTTCGAGGTAGCTGTGGAGTCGGTAGGCTTGAAATGGATGTCAGTTTCCGGGCTGGTTTTGGGATGTAGGTGTGGGCGGGGTGGTGGTGGTGTTAGGAAAAGGAGAGATTTTGAAGCTTGAAGGTCCACATTGATATCACTGGGCTGCAGGGTTCCCAAGTGAAATATGAAGCGCTGTTCCTGCAATCCCTACTGTGTGGGAAATAGGCCCTTCAGCCGAGCAAGCCCATGAAATTTCACCCAAGAGAACAGAGATGTATCAGAGATAATGGGAACTGCAGATGCTGGAGAATCCGAGATAAAGTGTGGAGCTGGATGTACACAGCAGGCCAAGCAGTATCTTAGGAGCACAAAAGCTGACGTTTCGGGGCTAGACCCTTTATCAGAAAGGTCAGCTTTTGTGGTCCCGAGATGCTGCTTGGCCTGCTGTGTTCATCCAGCTCCACACTCAGAATGGAGATGGAGATGTGTTCTTTATTTCACTGAACAACTAAGTGCAAGTGTGGTACACAGTCTATATTAATTGAGGCAATCATTTTTACATTTCAGAATTGTAGAAACAGACACTTGCCAAATTAACGTTTAACTTTTATATTTGTCAGATGGTACATTAGTGGTTAAATTGAAGATGCAACACAATGTTGTGCACAAAAAAAAGGTTTGCTTTAATCACATTACTATACACAACAGGTCAGACTTATACAAACTCAGTGAGACCACAAATTAGGGAACTTTTGCACAATATCACTTCCTTCAGTTTCAATTCCATCGTAAATCCACTTGCGGTTACATCGACATATAGAGCCACATTTCCATGAACTGCATTTGGAGCAGGGATAGAAACAGCCCAGGCAGTCTTCATCCAGACAATCACAAAGGTCTATTCCGCTTAATAGCAGTCGGCCAGTATTGTCGTATTTCCTCTGCCATACAGTGCTAATTGAGAAGAATACTTCAGATCATTACAAATTACACAAATAGCACATTAATCCTTTTATACATTCTACAAACATCAGTATTTCCATATGAAATTACTGGAGCAGCACATCCGGTTAAGCCCCCTTCAAACTGTATTTGTTTATACTTTAGTGGCAACAACGTATCTAGGATCTCCTAAAAAAGGTCACATCGAAAAATCTCTAACTATTTAAGTGCAAGAATTTAAACTGTGTGTAAGAGGGAAAGAGATTAAATTTAAACAAAAGGAAACAAACACAGAATGGAAGTAAATATTTCCTCAAGACTTTGATCCAGAAAAAGTATTAAATTGTTTGGGGACTCAACTGCCACTCTTCCAATGTTTGGTTTGAGCTGTTTCACCACCATAAATCTGTTTGACAATAGCCTCAAATGGCTGCAGTGAAAATTAGTTTGAATCAATGACCCTGCAGTGATGGCTGAAATAGGGATAGGGGCAGCATTGGCTCCAGTGGATTGGATAAAGGCTTTTCTAGAAAAAAAAAGACCAAGGAACAATGGCAGATGTTTGAGAAAATAGTTCATGACTCGTCTCAGTTAGAAGGACTGTAAACAGAAAAAAGTTAGTCAAGAAAATTATAGTACCAAATTGAAAGCAAAATATAATGGAAAGATTAGTGGTAAACTAAAGGTTTGAAACATTTTAAAGGCCAAAGAAGTGACCAAACAAACTAGGAGAGTAAACTAGCAAGTAATATAGAAACAGACAGCAAGAGCTTCTATTACGTGTATGTGGAATGGTGACTTAAAAAAAAGGGGCCAAAGTGAACACAGGCCTCAGAAAAGGAGGCAGGGGAAATGATAGAGAAGTTGAATAAATAATTTGCATCTATCTTCACAGTAGAGGACACCAATAGCATTTCTAAGATACCGAATAAAATTTAAAATGCAACAGTAACAAGAGAAAGGAGAAATTAAAACAATGACCATCACTGATGATGAAATACTAGTGAAAATAATGGCACTGAAGCCCAATAAGATAAGATATAATGTATAGCATCCTAGGATATTAAATAAAGTTGTTATTCAGGTAGTGAATGCACTGAAAGTAAACTCAAGCTTCCTTGGATTCTTAAAAAGTTCCAGAGGTTTGAAAATCTACACTCTTATTCAAAAGAAAGAAAAAGAAAGTGACCCAAAAAAGCCATTAGGAAAATTTTAGAATAAGGATATAATAGCATTAAGAAAAACACAATTAAGAAGAGTCAGCATGGCTTCATGAAGAGGAATATCACACTATTAGAATTCTTTGAGATGGTGACAGGCAGGATAAATAGTAGGGAACCAACAGATATAATTTTTTTTGAAAAATATGGTTGCTAAATTACTTTAAAAAATGCTTCTTAATAAATATAAGAGCTTATGCTGTTCAAGGTAGTTTCCAAGCAGTGGCTCAGTGGCTAGCACTACTGCCTCACAGCACCAGCAGCCTAAGTTTGATTACATCTACGGGTGGCTGTGTATGGAGCTGCAAGCTCTGTGGCTGCATGGGTTCCTTCCCAGTCATAGATGGTTAGGAGGATTGGCCATGCTAAATTGCCCATAGTATTCAGGGATGCATAAATTTAATGTGTTAGCCATGGGAAATGCAGGATTATAGGGAAGGTGGAGGGGGATAGGTATGGGTATGGCTGGGATGCTGTCCCAGGGTCAGTTTGGATTGTTGGGCTGTATGGCCTATTCACACACTGTTGGGATTCTGTAAGGAGCATGGATAGAGGATGACCAGTTATCAGAGTTGGGATAAAAAGGAGTCATTTTCATGTTGGCAATCTGCAGTTAGTGAAGTGACACAGGGATCAGTGCTGGGTCATAATAATTTACGATCTATATTGGAATTGAGGAAAGTGAATGGACTGGAACCAAGATAGCTTTTCTACTATTTTTGTCATCTGCAAAGTGCTGATGATAACAGGTCCCGTTGGAATACAGACCAGCAAATCTTCCAACTGGAAAATGCAAGGTCTGCACTTCGGCAGGAAGAATAGAGAAACTGAATATTTCAAACGAGGAGAAAGACTGAAGAAAGCTACAGAAGAGGAATTTGAGTCCTTGTGCATTAAAAATCCAAAATCTAGCATCCAAACTCAGCTGCAGGGCTAGCTTTTTGTCTTTGTTATCTTTAACGTTTTTGCTTAGCCATGGATGTACTCCCCTTCCTTAATCTTTACTTCGAAATCTATTCAGTTAGGAGGAATTGAATATCTCCTCAAACATTTGCCCCTGCTCATCAACTGTCCTCCCATTTAGTCTTCTTGTCTCATCTACTTAAGCCAACTGTGTCCTCATACCTATGCTATTGTGGGGCTCCAGTTTCTTGCCCTCAAACTGAGTTGGAATGCCCAGTATGTATGAGTCTCTCTTCTTTTGAGGATCCTTTATCAGAGGGAGATCAGTTAATTCCACCTTATTACACAATACCAAAATATAAAAGTAGCCCTGCTCCCTGGTTGGGTCCCTGGCATATTGTACTTTTTGGAGCAATCTCTAATATACTATGAACTCTCCCTTGAGACTACCCTTTCCAATTTGATTAAACCAGTCTATATGCGTATAAAAATCACCCTCTATACTTCATACCCTCTTACCTCATACTTCGGGATTGAAAGAAAAGTATTTCTTGATTCACATTAGGTCCCCAAACAGTGGCTCTGGTGGGGCACTGTATATTACTTTGACAAGTAGCTTCTTCTCCTTGCTCTTTCTTCTTAACATAAATGATTTCTTCTTCAAACTAGACTAGCAGCATAATGCACATGTGTGATGGAAACAGATTTCAATGATTACATATTTATTACTCAGGATCCATCATCCAGTCTGGGAACCAGGCAGAATAGCAGCTAAAGTACTCAAGCCTGGAAACTTAATAGCAAGGAAATTTTGACATTTAGAAGGACAGACAAGAAAAAAAAGGAGATAGGGTTGTGCTGATAAAGGGATGGATCAGTACATTAGTAAGAGAGATCAGAAGTGTGGATTCTGTTCAGGTAGAAGACAGCAGGGATTGGTTGGTGCTGCTATTTGATGGTCAAGCAGTAGTCGTCTGGGGCATGCTATGAATCAGAAGATGACAGACATATAGCAGTAATCAGTGTCTTCAATCTGCATACAAATTAGATAAACCAATTGAGCACTAAAGCTTAAGGACAGGTTTCTGGAGTGAATGCGTTAGGTTGATTTTCTAGAACAGAATGTCAAGGAGTCAATGAGAGGATGTGCTATTTTATTATTCATGAAAAGGAGTTAATTAACAAATTCTGTTTTATGTTGAGTGACCACTGTATGATGCTGTATTATTGTACATTTGGAAGGGAGGTAGTCCATTCTGAAGCAGGGGAGTTAAATTTGAATAAAAAGGGAAATGATGTAAGCACAAGGGGTATTAGAAAAATACATTAAAAGGTTTACCTAGTGAATTTTTCTTAAAGACTGATTTACAGCAACTATGTATTCCTCCAAAAGGTATAAAAACTCAAAGTTCAATAATGACCAAAGAAAATTTAGGATTGAAGATTAAAAGGAAAGGCTATAACGTTGTCAGAGGGGGTTCTAAGGATTGGGAAGATAAGAATGCAAGAGAAGGACTGAGAAATGAATAAGGAAAGGGACAACAAACCAAGAATGCAATCTAGAAAGAGAAAGCAGACAAGCTACTGTGGTGTGTAAAAAGAAAAAGGTTTGGCTAAAAAAACTAGAGAGAGTGTCCATTACAGGTAAAGTCAGGAGAATTGAAAAAAAATGACAGAGAAGACATTCTGTTTTCATGAGGACAATACTAGAAAGCTCCTAGAACAAGAGATCCCAGCAGCTAAAGAAGTGAAGGAATCAATAAGAAGTTAATTTTTCCATTACAAAGGCTGAACGTTCACTAATTCTCAAGACATAGTGGTCTTCATCCCAGTGTAGAAGGCAGTAACTATAGAGATAGTAATCAATGCAGCAACTGTCTTACAAAATTCTGGATTCCTGTTGAATTGAAGAAGTCTCTCCCCCCCCCCAACCCCCATCATTTAAAGAACAGGTGTGAAAAAAGGAAACAGATCTGCTAATCTTTCATCAGTAATAATTTCCCCTACTATGAAGAGAATGAGATAAATAGATATTTGGCTGCTCCTGATCTGGTGGTTAAAATGTATTCTCAGGATGAGGGGGTCATGGGCTAGGCCTGCATTCACTGCCGATCTCAGAGGGCAATTAAGAGTCAACCATATTGGTGGTGTGTTTGGAGTCACAGTACTCCAGACCAAGTAAAGACGGCAGTTTCCTTCCCTAAAAGGAAAGTGAACCAAATGGGCTTTTCTGAGAAAAACAAAATTAACAATTAGACTCAGTTCCAGATTAGGGAATTTAAATTCTCCAAAGTTCATTGGGATTTGAACCCTGGTTCCCAGGATCTTACCTGGGTCTCTGGATTAAACAGTGGTGCTTGATGAAGTTTTTTTTTGGGAAAATGTGACTGACAATTGAGGTTGGTTGACTCGCTGAGCTGGGTTTGTTGTTCCGCAGACATTTCGTTATCATGCTTAGTAACATCCTCGGCGCAGCCTCTGATTAAGCATTGGCGTATTTTCCCACCTGGTTTTTAAACTCAGGGGTCCATTGCGATGGATTGCCTCACTTCCGGGTTTCCTCCATAGTGGAATGTATATGGGGTTGAGTTCAATGTGTTTATTAATGGCATACTTCGTGGAGTGCCATGCTTCCAGGAATTCTCGTGCTTGTCTCTGCCTAGCCTATCCCAGGATCTTGGTGTTGTCTCAGTCGAAGTCATGGTTCTCCTTAACCATGTGGATTGGGATGAGTGAGTATTGGTCATGTCTTTTTGTAGCCAGTTGGTGTACCCTTGATGTGCGTTTCCTTCCTGTTTGTCTGATGTAGTGTTTCTCGAAGTCTCTGCGGGGGATCTTGCAGATGGCATTGGTCCTGTCCCTGGCAGGGAGTGAGCCTTTAGTTCAGGTGAACACTTGTTGTAGGTTTGATGTGGGCTTGTGTGCCACTCTGATGCCCAGCGGTCGCAGAAGTCTTGGTGGTGAGTTCTGAGGTGTTCCTGATGTAGGGTAGTGTGACGTGTGTCGGGGCATGTAGAATCTTTCTGATGCTGTGCCTGTAGGCATCTCCTGACCCAGTTCTTTAGGTATCCATTATCCTTGAACACTTGGAAGAGGTATTCCTCCTCCTCCTCTTGGCACTGTTCTGTGTTGCTGCAGTGTGTTGTTGCCCTTTTTAAATAGTGTTTGCACGCAGCTTCGTGTGCGTGTGCTGGGATGATTACTATTGAAGTTCAATACCTGGTCTGTGTGTACTTTAATTTGCAGTTCCCCATTTGTCTTGCGCTCTACCATGACGTCCAGGAATGGGAGCTGTTTGTTCTTCTCTCCTCTTGAGTGAATTTGTCTCCATCACGGTGTTGTTTATGACTTTGTGTCTCTTTTCTAATTTGGTCCACTTAACGTGTCGTCTATGTAGCATACCGATAGTTTAGGTTGGATGTGTGGAAGGGCAGTCCTTTCCAGTCTTTGCATCACTGCTTCTGCTATGAGTCCGGACATAGGCAATCCCATGGGTGTCCCGTTGATTTGCTTGTATGTTTGGCCGTTGAAGGTGAAGTCGGTGGTCAGGCACAGGTCCAGCAGTTTAAGTATTGTGTCCTTGGAGATGGTTTCACTGGAGTCATATTCTTGTTCAAGTAGTGTTGTCATTATTTTCCTTGCTAGTGGTACGTCTATTGATGTTACTCGGGCGGTGACATCAAACGATATCATGGTCTCTTCGTCCTCTATCTTTAGGTCTCTCATGGAGTTGAGGAATTCTTAAGCCGAGTGGATGGAGTTGGGTGATTTGTTGACTCGGGGCTTGAGTCTTCTTTGTAGTTCTGTGGTTAATCTGTGCGATGAAGTGCCTGGTAGGGAGACTATGGGTCTGAGGGGGACTTCCGGCTTGTGCACGTTAGGGAGGCCGTAAAATTGGGGTGTGTTGATTCCTTCGGGTTTCATTCTTAAGAAATCTGTTTTGTTGATCTGCCCTGGTGGTTTAAGTCTTTGTAGCATGCAGAGGATTTTGTTGCCTAGTTGTGGTGTCAAGTCGGTCTGTACTGGTCGGTATGTGTTCTCATCGGGGAGCAATGCTTGTGCTTTGGAGATGTAATCCCTTTTATTCATTATCACTGTCACGTGGCCTGTGTCTGCAGGTAGTATTGTGATATTCTTGTCCTTCTTTAATCTGCCCGGAGCTAGTCTTTCCCGTGTTTTGAGGGTGTTGAGATCCCTCTTTCTGGTTAGTGTCGGGACTACTGGCTGTTTTCCAGTTTGTGGTGTTTCTTCATTGATATTGTTGGTCTTGAGTGTGGTTTCCAGTGTAGCTAGCCATTCTGTTTTGTTGGTGTCCCTGTAGTTGTAGTTCAGTCCCCGCGTGAGAATGGCTTTTTCCGCGTCTGTCAGTTTCCTGTCGGAGAGGTTCCTTATCCATCTGTCAATTCTGTTGCTGTTGTTTTTGTGGGTAATTGTCTCGCAGGGTCTGTCTTTTCTTGGCTCTTGTGCTTTGTCGACTGATGTTAATGGCTCGCTCCAAGTTGGTTGCCCAGTCTCGATCGGTAGCTTCCTGGAATACTGTTTTTTGGTGTGTAATTTCTCTGTTGTAATTGTGGAGCTGGGTGTGTGCGTCATTTATCATTACCCTTACCATGTTGCAGCCGTTTTGTTCTGCTGTTTTCCGGGCTTGTGGGTTGTTGATGGGTGGCTTGTACTTCACACTGCGTGGTAATATCTGGTTCTTGAGGCATCCATGTAGGAATAGAGTTGGTTGTGGGTTGCACTCTCTCGCTTGATGTAGTTTTCCCAGTTCCTTGCCAGTTTGAGCATGTTGCGCCTGTAGATCACTAAGGTTTTGGCGTAGATCTGTAGCTCGGGTTGAGAGTGTTGAGGTTGGTCGGCTCACCAAGCTGGTTTGTTGTTCTGCAGATGTTTCGTAACCGCTCTTGGTAACTCACAATTTAATAGGGGAGGAGCCAAAAGGATGATGTGGTGTTTTCAGAACGCTTTTAAGAAGGTCCCGCCACAGGAGGCGGGTTAGAAAAAGTAATGCACATGGCATGGGTTCGTGATTTACTAACAGGCAGAAAAAAATACTAGTAGAAATGAAGTGAGCCATTCTTATGTTAACAAGCTGTGACTACAAGGGCTCTGGGTACTGCCAGGATCACTACACTGGTCCCAGCTGGTCGCTACACAACGATTGAGGGGATTTACTTTTCCAAATTTGCAGATAATTCAAAGTTTGGTCAGAAATTGTGCAGTCAGGAAGACCACAGTTTTGGACAGGCTTGGCAAACGGGCAAGAACGTAGCAGGTGGAATATAATATGAAAAATAGGGTGGTTTGTCCACTTTGGTAGGAGGAAACACACAGTTTCTCTCAAATGGTCGGAGGTTGGAAAGTGTACGTGTGCACTGGTTGATACAATCCAAGGTTAACGTGCAGTTGCAAACTATTAGGAAGGCGAGAGGAATGTTAAACACGGGAACAAAACAAATTTGCTGGAAAAGCTCAGCTTGGCAGCAGCTGTGAAGGGGGGAAAGAAAAAGTGTTAACATTTCAGGTCCCGTGACCCTTCCTCAGAACTGGTGATGGCTAGGAAAACATCAGTTTAAATGCAGAAAATAGGGAAGAGCATGGTAGGGAGTAAACAATAGGATAGAGCCTAAAGAGAGAGAAAGACAGTTGGACAGACAAAGGAGTTGCTAATGATCAGGCTGGGAGGGTAAGTAGTTGTTATTGGGGTCTGTTAGTGACTAACAACAGGGGGTGTGTAATGGCAGGGTCATGGAACAAGGCCTGGTGTGTGGGGTTGGGTGTGGGGGTGGTGGTGGGGAGGATCTGGGACATGCGAGAGAGTTTAGGGCCTAAAGTTAGAAGTTATTGAATTCAGTATTGAGTCCGGAGGGCTGCAGGGTCCCCTACTGCAGCGTTCCAGCAAAGCCCAAATGTCAGCTGGAGGAACACCACCTCATTTTCCCCTCTTGGGGACCAAACAGCCTGGGGACTCAATATTGAGATGTCAGTTTCTATGCAGAAAATATGTTTTCCCAGTCACCAGTTCTGAGGAAGGGTCACCGGACCTAAAACATTAACTGTTTTTTCCTTCATAGATGCTGCCAGGCCTGCCAGCAAATTTGTTTTGTTCCCAATTTACAGCATCCACAGTTCTTTCGGTTTTTATTACAGGAACGTTAGCCTTTATTGCACACGTATGGAAGACAGAAGTAATGTTGTCTTAGATAATAAAATGTGAGGCTGGATGAACACAGCAGGCCAAGCAGCATCTCAGGAGCACAAAAGCTGACGTTTCAGGCAGAGACCCTTCATCAGAGAGGGGGATGGGGTGAGGGTTCTGGAATAAATAGGGAGAGAGGGGGAGGCGGACCGAAGATGGAGAGAAAAGAAGATAGGTGGAGAGAGTATAGGTGGGGAGGTAGAGAGGGGAGAGGTCAGTCCAGGGAAGACGGACAGGTCAAGGAGGTGGGATGAGGTTAGTAGGTAGATGGGGGTGCGGCTTGGGGTGGGAGGAAGGGATGGATGAGAGGAAGAACAGGTTAGGGAGGCAGAGACAGGTTGGACTGGTTTTGGGATGCAGTGGGTGGAGGGGAAGAGCTGGGCTGGTTGTGTGGTGCAGTGGGGGGAGGGGACGAACTGGGCTGGTTTAGGGATGCGGTGGGGGAAGGGGAGATTTTGAAGCTGGTGAAGTCCACATTGATACCATATGGCTGCAGGGTTCCCAGGCGGAATATGAGTTGCTGTTCCTGCAACCTTCGGGTGGCATCATTGTGGCACTGCAGGAGGCCCATGATGGACATGTCATCTAGAGAATGGGAGGGGGAGTGAAAATGGTTGGCGACTGGGAGGTGCAGTTGTTTGTTGCGAACTGAGCGGAGGTGTTCTGCAAAGCGGTCCCCAAGCCTCCGCTTGGTTTCCCCAACGTAGAGGGAGCCACACCGGGTACAGTGGATGCAGTATACCACATTGGCAGATATGCAGGTGAACCTCTGCTTAATGTGGAATGTCATCGTGGGACCTGGGATAGGGGTGAGGGAGGTGGTGTGGGGCAAGTGTAGCATTTCCTGCGGTTGCAGGGGAATGTGCCGGGCATGGTGGGTATGGAGGGCAGTGTGGAGTGAACAAGGGAGTCACGGAGAGAGTGGTCTCTCCGGAAAGCAGACAGGTGTGGGGATGGAAAAATGTCTTGGGTGGTGGGGTCGGATTGTAGATGGCGGAAGTGTCTGAGGATGATGCGTTGTATCCGGATTGGGTGGTGCGCGAGAACGAGGGGGATCCTCTTTGGGCGGTTGTGGCGGGGGCGGGGTGTGAGGGATGTGTTGCGGGAAATATGGGAGACGCGGTCAAGGGCGTTCTCGATCACTGTGGGGGGGGGGAAGTTGCGGTCCTTAAAGAACTTGGACATCTGGGGTGTGCGGGAGTGGAATGTCTTGTCGTGGGAGCAGATGCGGTGGAGGCGGAGGAATTGGGAATAGGGGATGGAATTTTTGCAGGAGGGTGGGTGGGAGGAGGTGTATTCGAGGTAGCTGTGGGAGTCGGTGGGCTTGAAATGGACATCAGTTACAAGCTGGTTGCCTGAGATGGAGACTGAGAGGTCCAGGAAGGTGAGGGATGTGCTGGAGATGGCCCAGGTGAACTGAAGGTTGGGGTGGAAGGTGTTGGTGAAGTGGATGAACTGTTCGAGCTCCTCTGGGGAGCAAGAGGCGGCGCCGATACAGTCATCAATGTACCGGAGGAAGAGGTGGGGTTTGGGGCCTGTGTAGGTGCGGAAGAGGGACTGTTCCACGTAACCTACAAAGAGGCAGGCATAGCTGGGACCCATGAGGGTGCCCATGGCCACCCCCTTAGTCTGTAGGAAGTGGGAGGAGTCAAAAGAGAAGTTGTTGAGAGTGAGGATGAGTTCGGCTAGGCCGATGAGGGTGTCCGTGGACGGGGACTGGTCGGGCCTGCGGAACAGGAAGAAGCGGAGGGCCTTGCCCCCACACCTCCTCCCTCACCCCTATCCCAGGTCCCAAGATGACATTCCACATTAAGCAGAGGTTCACCTGCACATCTGCCAATGTGGTATACTGCATCCACTGTACCCGGTGTGGCTCCCTCTACATTGGGGAAACCAAGCGGTGGCTTGGGGGACCGCATTGCAGAACACCTCCGCTCAGTTCGCAACAAACAACTGCACCTCCCAGTTGCCAACCATTTCCACTCCCCCTCCCATTCTTTAGATGACATGTCCATCATGGGCCTCCTGCAGTGCCACAATGATGCCACCCGAAGGTTGCAGGAACAGCAACAGCAACTCATATTCCGCCTGGGAACCCTGCAGCCTAATGGTATCAATGTGGACTTCACCAGCTTCAAAATCTCCCCTTCCCCCACCGCATCCCTAAACCAGCCCAGTTCGTCCCCTCCCCCCACTGCATCCCAAAACCATTCCAACCGGTCTCTGCCTCCCTCACCTGTTCTTCCTCTCACCCATCCCTTCCTCCCACCCCAAGCTGCACCCCCATCTACCTACTAACCTCATCCCACCTCCTTGACCTGTCCGTCTTCCCTGGACTGACCTATCCCCTCCCTACCTCCTCACCTATGCTCTCCTCTCTACCTATCTTCTTTTCTCTCCATCTTCAGTCCGCCTCCCCCTCTCTCCCTATTTATTCCAGAACCCTCACCCCATCCCCTCTCTGATCAAGGGTCTAGGCCCGAAACATCACCTTTTGTGCTCCTGAAATGTTGCTTGGCCTGCTGTGTTCATCCAGCCTCACCTTTTATTATCTTGGATTCTCCAGCATCTGCAGTTCCCATTATATCAGTAATGTTGTCTTACTTCTTTTGTCGAAGAGTTTGGTTAAACCATATTTGGAGTGGAGTGTAATGTAATGCGTGGTTAAATAAAATTGCCATAGAAGGAATACAAGGAACATTCACCAAACTTGTTCCGAGTGTAGCAGAAATGTCCTAAGACGACAGATTGGACAAATTGGGGCTGTATTCTCTAAAGATCAAGTACAAGTAGTGATTAAATTGAAATCTACAAAATATTTAAATGGACAAGATAGATGCAGGCACGATGTTCCCTGGTTGGGAAAGAGAACCAGGCAGCACACTTAAAAACAAAAGGGGATGCCACTTGGGTCCATAACAACTTCTTTTGCTCAGATAGTTATGAGCCTTTGGAATGTGGAAACTCAGTCTTTAAGATTAAAGGTAGAGCTTGACATATTTCCAATTAAGAGCACCAGTTATGGGGATGGGCGGGCAAAAGGCATTAAAGTGTTCACCCAGCCACATCATGCTGAATAACTGTCAAGGCCAGAGGCTAAATGGCCTACTCCTGTACACATGTTTACAAGTTCACCTGAGATCAAGTCACATAGACACTCAACATCAGACTGAATAGCTCTAGATCTTTTGCTTTAAAAAAGGTCCACAGTTTAAATCATTGCATTCTTTCAAAATAAAGAGCTGCAGGAAAGAGATTCAGACCCAGTAAACAGCAATCTGTATCCAATCTATATTCGCACAAGGCTGTGGGGAATTGTTAATTTAAGACAAGTGCAAGAGAATAAACAAGGAAAAATTTTGGAACAACAACACAAAGTTAGGCAACATCTGTTTTTCTTTCTCTGCAGAAAGACCATTTCATGTCTGTGAAAGATGGAGAATTAAAAAAAAGCAGAAACTGCCATTAGAAACATAGGGTTAAGCTTGCTGGAAGGGTTAATGGATAACTGTTTTGCTCAATCTGCAATTGATCTCTACTGTGTATAGGAGACCACATAGTGAACAGAAAATAACAGATTTGATCAAAACTGGAACATGTAAAAAAAAAACTCTACAGCAGCGCCAACTTAACTCACCCAAAATTTTAACAAAAAAAAACTTATTCTTTCAAGCATTAGAAAAGTTTCACAGTCTATTTGCTTTCAGCAGTTAGTTTCTTTTCTTGCCTTATTTTCCTTCAGGTACAAAGGGAATGGCAAAAGAAAAAAAAACACTTCTCTGTCTTTCAATTTCTGTTTTCCAACTTCAGATTATTCTTGGCCCGATCTCACCTTAAAATTTATTACATCTATCTTATGAAGGTCCACAATTTCACATTAGAGATGCTGCCTAACCTGCTGAGCTGCTCTCCCTAGCACTGATTTTGTTTTACATTTTCAGCACCTGCAGCATAGAATTTTTGAAAGGGTTTTGCTGAATTATTAGAATATGAAAAGATACATTTTCCATTCAAAGTGACACACTACAGGTGGTAAGACAACAAATATTCTGCCTATGGTAGAAGATTAATGGTGACGTGGCTCAAATCATCCACAGAGTAGTTTAGCAAAGATCAAACATCCCTCACTACAATTCCCGTTTAGAAATAAAAACAGACACCATGAACTTGCTGTTTGAGAAATTTTGGAGTTTTGATCAGCTAATAATAGAAATGCTCATTTGAGTTACTCCTTCCAAAGGGGAAATGTGAAGGTTGTGTTCTCAACAAGCAACATTTGTTGCTCTTAAGTTTTGCTCAGTGTCTCACCTATTACTGGTAGTAATTAACACGTTTTAGATTTACAGGATTGGACATGCAACTAAATTAATTATATTATTTATTGTGTACACTATACTGACTAAAGGCATCAAGAGCTGGGAATAGGTAGATGATATTATTGCTTCTCAAAATATGGAATACTTTGAGGAACTAGAGCTAGTTTTCAGATTTGTATGCAAGTTAAGTCAATGCATCTGTTTAAAAAAAGGGAATGACTGTCAGGAAGGAGAAAGGGAATAGGCAGACAGTGCAGGGATCCCCTGTGACCGTTACCCTCCATAATAAGTATACTGTTTGGATACTGTTGTGGGGGGGGGGTGGGAAGGGGGTGTGGTTGTTGGTGGGGGACCTACTAGGGGAAGGCCATAGCGGACAGGTCTCTGGAGCTGAACCTGGCCCTGTGGCAAAGAAGGGAAGTTGGGGGGGGTGGGGCGGGGGGAAGAATAAGAGTGTAATTGTAATGGGGGATTCAACAGTAAAAGGCACAGACAGGCGGTTCTGTGGACGCGAACAAGACGAACAGATGGTATGTTGCCTCCTGGGTGCCAGGGTCCATGATGTCTCAGATCGTGTCTTCAAGATCCTTAAGGGGGAGGGTGAGCAACCAGCAGTCAGGGTACACATTGGTATCAATGGCATATGTAGAAAAAGGACTGAGAATGTGAAAAATGAGCACAGGGAGTTAAGGTTGGAAGCTGAAGTCTAGGACAAACAGGGTAGTTATCTCTGGATTATTACCAGTGCTTGGCCAGCTGTGGTCATCCAGCTCTACACCTGGTTTTCTAAGAAATAGGGAGATATTGTAGCTAAAAACACGTGGTTACAGGGTTGGTGTAGGAGGGAAGGCTTCCGTGATGTGGTTAATTGGAGCACATTCTGGGAAAGGTGGGATCTGTTGCACCTGAACCAGAAGGGCACACATACCATGGGAGGGAGGTTTGCTACAGCTGCACGGGATGGTTTAAACTAGATTGGCAGGGGGTGGGGAGCTGGATTTATAATTCCGAGGATGAGGTATTCGGCCTTCCAACGTACACAACAGGCAGTGAGGTGGTTTATAAAGAAATGAGGTAAATGGAGGCGTAATTTTGCACAGCCAAGATGGTTTGAGGTGTGAATAGTTCAATGTGAGAAGTATCAGAAATAAAGCGGATGAACTTAGAGCATGGGTCGGTACTTGGAACTACGATGTTGTAGCCATTACAGAAACTTGGGTAACTCGGAGAGGAATGGTTGTTGGAAATTCCGGGATTTAGATGCTTTAAAGGAAATAGGGAGGGTGGTAAAAGAGGCAGGGGAGTGGCATTGCTAGTCTGGACAAGTATAGCAGCTACTGAAAGGCAGTTCAAGAATGATACGTCTACAGAGTCAGTTTGGGTTGAGGACAGCAACAGGAAAGGAGCAATCACTTTGTTGATTGTTTTTTAAAAAACAGACCCCCTAATAGTTGCAGAGAAGTAGAGGAGCAGACACTGGAAAGGTGCAGAAATCACAGGGTTGAAGTCACAGGTGACTTCAACTTTCCAAATATCGATTGGAAACATTTTAGTTGTAATAGTTTAGATAGAACGCATTTTGCCCAGTGCATTCAGGAAGGATTCCTGACAGAGTATGTAGATAGGCCAACAGGAGGAGAGGCCATGAACCGGGCCAAGTGTTAGACACGTTGGTAGGAGAGCATTTTGGCAGTAGTAATCATAACTCTGTTTCTTTCACGATAGTCATGAACAAGGATAGATACATACAGCAGGGTAAAGTTTATAATTGTGGGGGGGGGGGAATTACAATTCTGTTAGGCAAGAACTGGGTAACAAAATGGGAACAGATGCTGTCAGAGAAGAGCACCACAGAAATGTGGAGATTGTTTAAGGAATGCATACTACGTGTACTGGATATGTTGTCCCTAGCAGGCGGGGAAAATGCAGTCGAGTGAGGGAGCCATGGTTCTCAAGAGAGGTCAAACAACTGGTTAAAGAGGAAGGAGGAGGCTTACGTAAGGTTTCGGAAAAGAGGAATGGAAAACGCTTGAGAGGGCTACAATTCAGCCAGGAAGGAGTTGAAGAAAGGGCTTAGGAGAGCTATAAAGGGGCATGAGAAAACCTTGGCGCATAGGATCAAGGAAAACTCCAAGGCTTTTTACACATATGTGTAGAGCAAGAGAATGACCAGAAAAAGGGTTGGCCCAATCAAGGATTGTAAAGCAAATTTATGCATGGAGCCTAAAGAGATAGGAGATGTCCTAAATGAATACTTTTCTTCAGTATTCACAACTGAGAGGGACCTATTTGGAGAGGAGGACAGTGTGAAACAGGCAGGTAGGCTAGAGGAGGTTGATGTTAGTAAAAGAAGATGTGCTAGGAATTCTGAGGATGTTGAAGATAGATAAGTCCCCCAACCTGATGGGATTTATCCAAGGATTCTATGGGAAGCAAAGGCCGAGATTGCAGGGCCTTTGGCGACGATCTTTTCGTCCTCACTGTCCATGGGTACAGTGCCAGAAGATTGGAAAGAGGCAAACGTCATTCCCTTGTTCAAAAAAAGGGAATAGGGATAACCCCAGAAATTACAGACCAGTTCGTCTTACGTCAGTAGTGGGCAAATTATTGGAAAGGGCTCTGAGAGACAGGATTTATGATCAGTTGAAAAGGCACAGCTTGATTCGTGATAGTCAGCATGGATTTGTGAGGGGTAGATCATGCCTCACAAACCTTATTGAATTCTTTGAAGAGGTGACCAAGCAGGTGGATGAAGGTGGAGCAGTGGATATGGTTTACATGGATTTAAGTAAGGCATCTGATAAGGTTCCCCACGGTAGGCTCATACAGAAAGTAAGGAGGCAAGGGATAGGGGGGGAAAATGTGGCAGATTGGATTCAGAATCTGCTGACCCTTAGAAGACAAAGGGTGGTAGTGGCTGGAAAATATTCAACATGGTCCTCAGTTACGAGTGGTGTACCACAAGGATCTGTTCTGGGTCCTCTTCTATTTGTGATTTTTGTAAATGATTTGGATGAAGGAGCGGTAGGGTGGATTACCAAGTTTGCAGCCGATACAAAGGTGGGTCACATTGTGGATAGTGCGGAAGGCTGTTCTAGGTTACAAAGGGACATTGATAGAATGCAGAGCTGGGCTGAGAAGTGGCTGATGGAGTTTAACCTTGAAAAGTGTGAGGTGATTCGTTTTGGAAGGTCAAATTTGAAAGCAGAATACAGGGTTAACAGAAAGATTCTTGGCAGTCTGGAAGAGCAGAGGGATCTTGGGGTTCATGTTCATAGTTCCCTGAAAGCTGCCACCCTGGTGGATAGAGTTGTTAAGAAGGAGTATGGTGTGGTAGCTTTCATTAATAGAGGGGTTGAGTTCAAGAACAGTGAAGTTATGCTCCAGCTATACAAAAGCCTGGTTCAGCCACATTTGGAATATCATGTCTAGTTCTGGTCACCTTATTACAGGAAAGATGTGGAAGCATTGGAAAAGGCGTAGAGGAGATTTACCAGGATGTTGCCTGAAATGGAGGGAAGATCTTACGAGAAAAGGTTGAGCGTGCTGGGGCTTTTCTCTTTAGAACGACGAAGGATGAGAAGTGACTTGATGGAGGTGTACAGAATGATCAGAGGTATAGATAGATTAGACAGCCAGAGACTTTTTCTTGGGTGGAGGTAGCTTTTACGAGGCGACATAGTTTTACAGTGAGTGGAAGTAGATATCAGGGAGATGTCAGAGGTAGGTTCTTTACTCAGAGTGGTAGGGGCGTGGAATGCATTGCCGGAGAGGGTAGTGGAGTTGGCCTCGTTAGGGGCATTTAAACAGCTATTACATAGGCATACAGATGATAGTATAAGGTAGGGGTGGAGATCAGATAGACCTTAGGTTTCGGGTAAAAGTTCGGCACAACATTGAGGGCTGAAGAGCCTGTACTATATAAAAAAAATGAAAAACAAAGACTTGTAAATCTAAACAGAGGCTCTGTTGGAGTCTGTCATTAACCGCTAAAACAAAATAATTAAATTTGGTTGGGATGGGGACAGAAATAAAGGAAAGTTCATATATTAATGGTCACAAAATTAACGAAACTAAGCCCAAAATGAAATTCAAGGGAGAATGTCACTAGTGAGATATCTTTTAAAAAGTATGAAAAAAAGTCACGTTGACAGATTTTACTTGCTTTCGAAGACTAGCTGCCTTAACTTTGTCCTGCGAATTTCTTTTGTCTGTAATCTGGTCTCAGGGTTGAATTCAGCCAGCAGTGGACCAGGATTCTGAAATGCTAAGCATTTTAGCTGGCGCTCTGTTTGCTTCTGAAAAAGTAAAAGAATTTTTAAAATGAAAGAGATGTCCACATTTCAAAACATGACTAATTGAGTTTATTAGTATGATTGTTTAAAGCACATGGCTGTCCATGCTTCAAAATTTGAGGAAGTATGGACAGCAACATGAATACAATTGTTACAAACCTAGCTTAGAGAAAAGATAATGCATGCAGAGTAATAATTTAGAATAGCCAACCATTATATTTCAGGTGAGGAGAAAGAAGTTCATATTAGCATGAACTTGATCTTCTTTCTCTGCGCAATTTGGCAAAGAGACCCTGCATTACACGAAGGACACGAACAGTGTCTCCAGCCCCTTATTTTAATTCCTTGAAATACTTCCCTTAAAAAGGGAAAGTTCAAATTTTCACTCCAGTGCAGATGAATCAAATTTCAAGAAACATGAAGTTACAATTTACTGTTTGTGTGCGATGTGTCATCACCTGCATAAAGTCAATTAAACAGTGCAGAAAAGGCCCTTCAGCCCAACTAGTACACACTGACCTAGCGATCAATTAGGAATGTTTAAGGTTTCTAGCCTCCACTACGTCCTCAGGTAATGCATTCCAGACTCCCACCACTCAGTGAGAAAATGTTTTTCCCCTCAAATCCCTGAATCTTCAACTCTTTACCCTAAAACTATGTCTCCCTCAACCAAGGGGAACAACGACTCTCTATTCACCCTGTCCATACTCCTCAATCTTACATCTCAAATATCGTGTCCCCATTCAATTTTTCCTGCTTTTAAAAACAAAGTACAATCCAAGTTTATTTAGTCTCTCCTTGTAACTCAATTTCTCCATCCCAGACAAACTCCTGGTGAACCTCCTTTGTATTCCCTTTAGTGCAATCACATCCTTCTTGTCGTGCAGTGACTAGACTGTATATAATAATCCAGCTCTGAATTAAACAACACTCTGCACAACTCCAACTACGACCTAGCTCTTACACTCTATGGCACAACTGATGAAAACAAGATACCATGTATCTTGATTATCCTATTCACATGCTCTGCTGACTTCAGGGAGCTGTGAATAGCTTCTTCAAGATCCCCTCCTAATTCCTCTAAGCTATAGAGAGTATCCTACCATTCATTAAGTACTCCCTTCATCTTGTTTCTGCTTCTGAAGTGCATCACCTCACACTTACAGGCATTGAATACCACCAACCACTGCACTGCCCATCTGACTAACCCATCTACATTATCCTGCAATCATCTTCCACTTAGCCACTCTACAAATCTTTGTACCATCTGCAAACAATTCCTCCCCCCCATGTTTTCATCTATCATTTACGTATATAAAAGGATCCCAGCACTGAAGCTTGTCGTACACCACTGGACACCAGCCTCCATTCACTCAAACAGCCTTCTACCCCAACACTGTATCCTATTACTGAGCCACTTTCAGATGAATCTCACCAAGTTTTCCTCAATTCCATGTACTTTAATCTTCCTCTGTCTCCTACATGGAACCTTATCAAAAAGGTTTGCTAAAATCCATATAACCTACTTCAGAGCTTACCCCATCCATATGCAATCACATTTAAGAAATTATAACATTTGTTAGGTATGATTTCCCTCTGACAAAGCGATGTTGACTATCGCCAATTAACACATGCTCTTCTTTTCCAAATGGATATTAACTCTCCCCTCCAGAATTTTCTGATTGTTTCCCTACCACTGACAGGAGGCTCACCACTAATTTCCCAGATCATTTCTACCACCCTTCTTAATTGGGACCATATTAGCCATCTTCCAGTCCTCTGGCACTTTCCTGTGGCCAGAGAAGAATTAAATGTTTGTGCCAGAGCCCCAGCAATTTCCTACCTCACCTCCCACAGCAGCCTGGGATGCAATCCAACTGGGCCAGGGGATTTGTCTGTTTTTAAACCCAACTGGCCTCCAAAACCTCCCTTTCTTTAAAAAAAATGATAACTGTACAAGTCCTTCAGTTCCTTCTCCTGAATTCTATACCTACATTCTCTTCATGGAGTTATTTGTAATTGCACCTAATAACACGAGAGGAAAATTTTAGCTTGGAAGATACAGCCATATTTGTTATACATCTACAGATGTAATGATATAGGTGGTGAACTTGGATCTGCCTGATGCTCCTCATCTTGCAAAAAAAGTCTCAGCCTTGAACTGTTTCAGATTTAGTGAGAACAACAACAAAACAGAACAAAATCCACTTAAAACAAAAAACTGAGAAATAACCCTTGTTCAGCTGCACTAGTGAAGGTGTGTACATCAGTACTTAAACCATTAGTCAATGGGATCTACAGTTCCCACCACAAATCTGCAAATTACCAAAATATTAATAAATGTAGAACTGCAGTATATTCACAGAAATATCACTAGGAGTCCCAGAAAGAACTAGTAATCTAGAATTTTAACGATTTTGACACTGAACTCAAAATGCCCTACAAAAGTATGATGCATAGATCACACCCAAAGAAAAGGATTTTAAAATCAAACTTTCGTACCATTTTCTTTTGGTCTTTTATTTCGGATACATTCTCATCTTGTGACAATTCCTTTCTGGTGCTCAGAGTGAAGTTTTGAATATTTAATGTCATCTTTTCTTGGTTAGAAGTGTTCCCTTCATGGACCTGTTCCATGCCTCATACACTCAGAGGCTTAAAACAAACAGGAAATTTTAAAAAATAGACAAAGCATCTTTTAATTAGCACATGTTCCAATCCAATTAAGAGCAAACTGATTGCAGCCTTTGCTTCAGTGTCTTTTTTTTTAAAAACATAAAAAAAAGTGGTAACGCCAAGTATGAAGCCCCATATTACAAACAGCCAGGTTCCCAAGTACTAAGGAAATAACTAGTTCATCGGAACCACTTCACTCCAGAAGTGTGAAGATGAATTAAAAAATAAGTTTTAAACTGAACAGATGTAACTAATTCTTTTCTTAAAAAAAGGAAGTAAAGAAAAGCATATTGAACCTTCAAGTCGAGGCAAAAAAAAAGAGCAACACAAAGTTGCAATTTCAAGAGTACATGGTCACTAGCATTGAAAACAACCAAGCAAGAAAATGATTTAAAGAATGTTCCAAATGCAGGCAAAGTCACTTTACACATTTGTTGTTAGTACTGGTGTGCCTTCTTGGATCAGTTATGGGTAGCTGTCATCGCTTTTCTGAAGACAGTGGCACTGATTTTGAATTCTGCTCAGAAATCTCCCCTTCTGATAAGATTTTCCAGTGGGTTTTCAACTCATGTTGATGAAGTTGACTGTTCTCTTAGAAAGTGTTCAAATCCAGCAACTTATTTCACCCTAAAAACCAGTTCACCTGCCTGCTCTCAAAGTGTTACAGGCAATGACCACACCATCGAAGCAGCATCGGTTTACAAGATTTCTTAGTCAAAAGTGTCTATAAAAAAGTGTTTTAAGTTAGCATTTTGGAAAACACTTTAAAGTTATTACACAATATTTCATAATTCAATATCTAAACAGAATCAGTATGACTGAAAGCTAAAGGAACTAAAAATATTTGGCAGTTTAGAGACAGCTTTCTTAAAAGTTTAACTTTTCAGGCACAATAGCATAGGAAAGTATCGTGAGGAAGAAAACCAAAAGATAAAAAGACAAAAAAAAGCAATAACTCAGTTATTAGACTCAGAGTCACACGACCCAAAACATGGAAAACTAATTTTTTTTCCCCCACAGATATTGCCAAACCTACAGAACTTTTCCAGCAATTTTTTTTGTTCCTGTGTTAGATTGAAAGTTTAGCTACAAGGCGCTGGTATTGAAACAAGTAAGTTATCTACTGGTAATGGGATATCTGTATTGGATTGTTACAGAGTACAATAATAAGCTAAGATAACAAAGTGTGGAGCTGGATGAACACAGCAGGCCAAGCAGCATCTCAGGAGCACAAAAAGCACATCATCTGATGAAGGGTCTAGGCCCGAAATGTCAGCTTTTGTGCTCCCGAGATGCTGCTTGGCCTGCTGTGTTCATCCAGCTCCACACTTTGTTATCTTGGATCCTCCAGCATCTGCAGTTCCCATTATCACTGATACAATAATAAGCTAGCTTATTTTCAAAAATACACATACATTTTCTCAAGTCAGTTTAAAGAGACCAGCTGTACTTTCCTTGTGTTTTTTCATATTTACTTTAGAAATCCATGCAGACGAATACAAATACAAGGTTCAATTACTCTAGAAGATAAAACAAACTCATCCTCAAAAAAGAAAGTCTGATCTAGTGCAAGTGCCAAGAAAAAAAACCTTTCCAGCCCGTGACTCTTAAGAATAAACCTATTGAGTCTCTCTAGCACTTGGTTTTTGTTTCAGATCGCCAGATGTTTGTTTTGTTTCATTTCAATCCGAAAATTGATCAAGGGTACTAAAAGGGATAACTACACTTGCATCTAGAATAAATAATTGGAGGGAAAGAAGAGTAATACAAGCGAGACCCACAACCTAGATTAGCATTTTAGATATGGTTTTTAAATATACAACGCAAAGTGGATTAAGTTCACCTGAAAGTAAAGCGGTTGTACTGTGTGTTCAAATGTGATCAATTAGTTGGAACACAAGTTGGTGATGGACTGAGCCGCACGAATCAACCCAACTGTTGATGCTACGCTGGAAAAAGGAAACTTTGTCTCTTATTCTCTGTAATAAACTTATGCTTTTGTAGGCATTCGTTTGTAACTTGAATAATAATAATTTTAAAACTTTAAATCTCCATACCTAAATTATTGTTAATCTGCAACTATTCACGCACGGTTTCCAAGTCCAATGTGATGGTTCCACAATTACCCATACGGGACTCAAGCATTCGGGATGCCTCTTATCAACATAAACTGTTTCCGTGATTAAACAAGAAACCTTCACGCACGACTCCAACTTGTTTAGAAATAGCACAATAAAAGAAATGAGAGTTTAACGTCCGCCTGCAACTTCATTCCATTCATTAATTATCTGAATAGAATAATTAACTTCTGAACTATTCGGCTTGTCCCTAATCCGGTGATGACTGTTTAATTCTGCCGTCAATCACACTCGGGTAACCAATGCGAATAAAAACCGCACCTGACCACGAGTAGGCAGCAGCAGCTGCAACTGGCAACTGTGTATCGAAGGGTTATGAACGTACAAACAGGTTATTCAGCTGTTTGTTTCCACGCTGGTCCTCTGCACAACTAGTTCAACTAGACCACTTTCCTTAGCCCTACAAACCTTTTGTGTTCGTATAATAAGTTTCTAAGCAATCGTTCCCTCTTAATTCTGATTATAAATTAGATTTGCAAAACTAAATAGAACATGATTTTTCTGGTTAAAGGCTGCACGTTGCCGATTCAGCATCCAGCGTGCACAAAGTCGTCTTGTCGAGACTCCAGGGGCCGATTATACGTGGAAATCAACTGGAAAGCGTACCATGGGCTAGGAAAAGATCAGTTAACACCCAATCACAATTGGGCAATGGTTGAGGAAAATGAGAAGAGCTATTGTCTTCGTTTGATAATTCAGTTGCGAAATATTTTTGTTTCACTTTAGGCTGTTGCAGCAATATTATCAGCTGATCAAACATGCAGTAGTTGATCAATGAGATCTTGACAAAGATGTCAGATTTTTAAAATTACTTTTTGCTTGCCATTCTTACTTTTTGACAATTGCTTAGATTTAAAGTTAAGTGCGAACACCTACAACCTAATCTAAGGAACGAGATTTTTTTCCCCAAAAGATGGATTCCCACATTCTCTTGCCTAGAAAAGGCAAACTGTTAGCTCGTAGAATGCAGTCTAATAATATCATACCGCTAGGTGGCAAAATAATAGTCATGTGTAACAATCCAAAATTATGGAACTGCTTTCGAGGCATTGAAAGTTGAATGAAGGGGTATTAGGACAAAACCGAATCTGACTCGACGGAAAGTAGGAGATAGTAGGAACTGCCGACGCTGGAGAATCTGAGATAACAAGGTGTAGAGCTGGATGAACACAGCAGGCCAAGCAGCATCAGAGGAGCAGGAAAGCTGATATTTCGGGTCGAGACCTTTCTTTTCTACACTGTTATCTACGACGAAAAGTAAAACGTTAGCATAATTTCCCACGTTCAGTAAAGCGCAATGCTAAAATAATTTGTAGCAAAAAAGCTACATTAGCTTCTGGGCATCACAAAATAGTTACAACTGTGGAGTCAGTAATTGGAGCAGTATTTGCACAGAATGGTACCCCACAAACCCCTATAAGATAATGATACTTCTTCATGAATGCAAGCAAGAACAAAAACAGAAATTACGGAGAAACTCGGTGGGTTTGGCAGCATCTATGGAGAGAAAACGGATTTAACGTTTCGAATCCAGTGATCCTTCAGAATGTGGAAGTGAGGGAGATCAGCGGTTACAGTAAAAATAAAGAAGTGAACTTCTCATGGTTTTCTGGCTTGCCCCGATTACAAAAGGTCGAAAAAAATTGTGGCCTGTCACGTTCAGGGATTTTTAAATTATTTTTCAATGGAAAGATGTTGGTCTACTTTATATTAAATGTTACTTTAGTTCTGAAAAATGTGTTAATGGTAATGTGGCTATCGCTGAGTAGGCCAGCATTTATTGCCCATCCTTAATTGCCTGGAGGACCGAAGTGTCACCCTTCCTGCTGTGGGTGTCAGCTAGACCAGATAAGTTTGCTGGTTTTTTCCTTGAAGGACAATAATTGAGTTCGGAGGGCTGTAGGGTCCCCAAACAGAAAACTATTCACCCTCCCAGCCTGATCATTAGCAACTCTTTTGTCTGTCCAACTGTCTTTCTCTCTCTTTGGGCTCTATTCTATTGTTTACTCCCTGTGCCACCCTATTTTATGCACATAAACTGACGTTTTTCCAGGTCACCGGACCCGAAATGTTAATTCTGTTTTTTCCTTCACCGATGCTGCCAGACCTATTAAACCTATTGTAACTGGCTATTGAAGGCTGCCAGTAACCACTGTACCTTAAGATAATGATGGTGATCAGATAAAAGGGTAATTGACCTGAAATGATAACACAAAATAAGTAGGTGCATGAGTGGGTTGTTCAGTCCCTGGATCCTGCTCCAACATTCAATAGAAGGGGAGGCCATGACCTAGTTGTATTATTGCTGGACTATTAATCAGGAGACCCACTTGATGTTCTGAGGACTTGGGTTTGAATCTTACCACCGCAGATGGTGGAATTTGAATCCAGTAAAAAAAACTGGAATCAAGCGTCTAATGATGACCATGAATCCATTGTTGATTGTCAGGAAAATCTCATCTTTGGTTTATTAATGCCTTTAAGTAAAGGAAACTGTCACCTGGGCAGTTAGAGAGGAGTAACAAATGCTGGCCTAGCTAATGATGTCCTCATCTCATAACTGATCTTTCCTGCAAAAATTCCATCCCCTATTCCCAATTCCTCCGCCTCCGCCGCATCTGCTCCCACGACAAGACATTCCACTCCCGCACATCCCAGATGTCCAAGTTCTTTAAGGACCGCAACTTTCCCCCCACGGTGATCGAGAACGCCCTTGACCGCGTCTCCCGCATTTCCTGCGACACATCCCTCACACCCCGCCCCCGCCACAACCGCCCCAAGAGGATCCCCCTCGTTCTCACACACCACCCTACCAACCTCCGGATACAACGCATTATCCTCCGACACTTCCGCCATTTACAATCCGACCCCACCACCCAAGACATTTTTCCATCCCCTCCCCTGTCTGCTTTCCGGAGAGACCACTCTCTCCGTGACTCCCTTGTTCGCTCCACACTGCCCTCCAACCCCACCACACCCGGCACCTTCCCCTGCAACCGCAGGAAATGCTACACTTGTCCCCACACCTCCTCCCTCACCCCCATCCCAGGCCCCAAGATGACATTCCACATCAAGCAGAGGTTCACCTGCACATCTGCCAATGTGGTATACTGCATCCACTGTACCCGGTGCGGCTTCCTCTACATTGGGGAAACCAAGCGGAGGCTTGGGGACCGCTTTGCAGAACACCTCCGCTCAGTTCGCAAAAAACAACTGCACCTCCCAGTCGCAAACCATTTCCACTCCCCCTCCCATTCTCTTGATGACATGTCCATCATGGGCCTCCTGCACTGCCACAATGATGCCACCCGAAGGTTGCAGGAACAGCAACTCATATTCCGCCTGGGAACCCTGCAGCCTAATGGTATCAATGTGGACTTCACCAGTTTCAAAATCTCCCCTTCCCCTACTGCATCCTTCAACCAGCCCAGTTCGTCCCCTCCCCCCACTGCACCACACAACCAGCCCAGCTCTTCCCCCCCCACCCACTGCATCCCAAAACCAGTCCAACCTGTCTCTGCCTCCCTAACCGGTTCTTCCTCTCACCCATCCCTTCCTCCCACCCCAAGCCGCACCCCCCGCTACCTACTAACCTCATCCCACCTCCTTGACCTGTCCGTCTTCCCTGGACTGACCTATCCCCTCCCTACCTCCCCACCTACACTCTCTCCACCTATCTTCTTTACTCTCCATCTTCGGTCCGCCTCCCCCTCTCTCCCTATTTATTCCAGTTCCCTCCCCCCATCCCCCTCTCTGATGAAGGGTCTAGGCCCGAAACGTCAGCTTTTGTGCTCCTGAGGTGCTGCTTGGCCTGCTGTGTTCATCCAGCCTCACATTTTATTATATTTGATATGACCTTGCTCATGCCTTTCCCCGTGATCTTCAAATTCCCCACTGACCTAGAAAATTGTTTCTTTCTCCACAGATCTATCTAATCTGCTATGTATTTCCAGCTCGTTCTTCTTTTGTTTCAGATTTTCAACACCTGCACTATTTTGCTTTCCAAATAAATCTGAATGTTAGCTTATAATTGGCCCAGTTTCCCTAGAGTTTTCATCAGTCTAGCATTCAGAATACAGGAGAAGCGCACTTGGGAATATGTGTATGTTGTAATATCAGTTTCACATACATAGGGTCTCATTGCTATAAACCTGATTCATGCTATCATAAGACAAAATATTAGATGTAAAGATATATTTTAGTTTGTAAGAAATGTAAAGTTCATATATGCAAGAAAGGGGACACTAAACTTAAAAGAATATTTAGCAAAGATCAAGATGATATATGTCAAGTATGTTATGGTGCCGAGACAAGAGGGCAATGTACACTTAAAGAATGTAAAACATACATAGCTCATTTCACGGTGGCTCAGTGGTTAGCACTGCAGCCTCACAGCACCAGGGACCCGGGTTCGATTCCAGCCTCAGGTAACTGTCTGTGTGGAGTTTGCACATTCTCCCTGTGTCTGCGTGGGTTTCCTCTGGGTGCTCTGGTTTCCTCCCACAGTCCAAAGATGTGCAGGCTAGCTGGATTGGCCATGCTAAATTGCCCATAGTGCTCAGGGGTGTGTGGGTTATAGGGGGATAGGTCTGGGTGGGATACTGCAAGAGGCGGTGTGGACTTGTTGGGCTGAAGGTCCTGTTTCCACACTGTAGGGAATCTAATCTAATAATCTAATCTTTCTCTGTAAATAGGATTTTGAAAGGTTGCTTGAGAACCACTAGTGATAAAATTACAGAACATTGTGTAAAAAAAATGTTCTGAAGCCTTGGTTATAATCAGTTACATCATACTAAATGTTCAGTCTAATATTCATTTTAAAAGGAAAATCTGTGCCATATTTAAATTGTTCGCACTCACATTCTGCAGTCCACACTTAGCCCCATTAACTTGCATTCATCAGACCTTGCTTTAGCTGACCTGTCAGAACTCAATCCTAATTTGGTTCCCCAGAATCTAATCTACTGCATTCGCTGCTCACAATGTGGTCTCCTCTACATTGGGGAAACAAAGTGTAAACTTGTGACCGCATCGCAGAACATCTACGTTCTGCTCGCAAAAAAAACCCTGAACTACCTGTTGCCTGCCACTTCAACACACCACCCCATTCCCTGCCAACATCTCTGTCTCTGGTTTGCTGCAGTGTTCCAGTAAAGCCAACACAAGCTGGAGGAACAATACCTCATTATCTGCTTGGGGACCCTACAGCCCTCCAGGCTCAACATTGGGTTCAATAATTTTAGGGCCTAAACTCTCCAATACACCAGGCCTTGTTACTACATAGCCTGCCACTACACACCCCCTATTGTTAGTCACTAACAGTCCCCATTAACAACTACTCACCACTCCAAGCCTGATCGTTAGCAACTTCTTTGTCTGTCCAACAGTCGTTCTCCCTCTTTGGGCTCTATCCTATCGTTTACTCCTGACCCCACCCACCTTCCTATTTTCTGCATTTAAACTGATGTTTTCCCAGCCACCAAAAGTTCTGAGAAAGGGTCACCAGACCTGAAATGTTAACTCCGTTTTCTCCCTCACAGACGCTGCCACAGCTGTTGAGCTTTTCCAGCAACTTTGTTTTTGTTCCTGATTTACAGCATCCACAGTTCTTTTGGCTTTTATTTAGTATTTACATCACTGCCACATCTGTTCCAGGCATGCCTACTTTGAAGAAAGTTCTGCCCCTCTCTCCAACAGGATTTCCATTCCAATCTTTCTTCTTGCCTACCGACTTTAATTTCACTGTCACTCCTGGTGTTTGACCAGGTATTTGCTAAAACTTGTTTCCACAGTCATGTCACATTCCTCGGTGACTGCCTCCGGCTCAGACTCACCCCATGTGGATTCCAACTGAAGCTTCATTCTTCATGTTTTGAATCCTCCCAGGATCATCGATATCTCTGTGATGTTCAACATTCCACGGACAGCTGCTCTCGCCGTATCCTGAGACCCACACTCAGTGCCATGCAGTGTCACATGCATACTCTTAACCTTTCTCTCCAATAGCATCATAACACACTGGCTCAGGGCTGCACCACTCCGCAGTTTCACTTCATCCTCCGGCTCATTCATTGTGCTAACAAGAAAATTTTTATTTTTCTTTCGGGCATCAAGGCCCACAAGATGCAACAACTCAAAAATACCCATGGCCCTCTGGAAACTACCTCTCCTCCCTTTCCCTCTGACTCCATCCGCTCTCCCAACGCCATCTCCTGTCGGGTATTCACCATCCCAACTAACCTTCCGCTCTCGGAAGCTGAACGCTCCATACTCAACAAACGCCTCAGCTTTATAACTCTGTATCCCCACCTTATTGAATTTAGGGCACAACATAATATCAAACTCTTCTTCCGCTGTCCTCACCTCCATGGTCATTTCTTTGGACAAGAGTCCGCTGCCCGTCTCACAGACCCCTTTGCCCAACTCCAACACTCTCCCTCCACCTGGACCCCTCCTTCCGCCCTTTTACCTGCACTCGATCTTTTCATTGAGAACTGTCGACGTGACATTAGTCGCCTCAATTTCTATGCCCCCTCAGCAAATCCACCCTATCTCTCTCCGAGCTGACTGCACTCTGTATGCTCAGATCTAACCCTGACTTTGTCATTAAGCCTGCCAATAAGGGTTGGTGCTGTTGTAGTCTGGTGTACTGACCTTTACCTTGCAGAAGCTGAACACCAGCTCTCAGATACCTCCCCCTACCTCCCCCTGAACCATGACCCCACCATGGCACATCAGGCCATTGTGTCCACTATGGTTATGGATCTCATTTCGTCAGATGATTCCCCCCACTCCCTCAACTTCCAAGCTAATAGTCCCCCAACCCTTCTCAGCTCGTTTCTACCTCCTGCCAAAAATCCACAAGCAGGGCTGTCCAGGTGGATCCATTGTTTCAACCTGCTCATGCCCAACAGAACACATCTCTTCTTACCTTGACTCAGTCTTCTTCCCTCTGGTTCAATCCTTACCCACATACATCCACGATTCATCAGACGCATTACGCCAGTTTCAAAGCTTTCAGTTTAACGGCTCCAGCCACCTCCTCTTTACCACGGATGTGCAATCCCTTTACACGTCCTTTCCCCACCAGGAGGGTCTTAGGGCTCTCTGCTTCTTCCTGGAACAAAGACCTGAACCATTCCCACCCACCACCACCCTCCTCTGCTTGTCCTCGTCCTCAACAACTTCTCTTTCAACTCCTCTCATTTTCTTCAGGTAAGAGGAGTTGCCATGGGTACCCACATGGGCCCTAGTTACACCTGTCTCTTCGTGAGGTACGCGGAATGTTCCTTGTTCCAGTTCTATTCCAGCCCCCACCCACAACTGTTTCTCTGAGATATCAATGATATCATTGGTGCTGCTTCCCTCTCTCATCTGGAATTGGAAAACTTCATCAATTTCGCCTCCAATTCTCACCCTGCGCTCACTTTCACCTGGTCTATCTCTGACTCCTCCCTTCTCTTCCTTGACATTTCTGGGGATAGACTGGCCCCTAATATCCATTACAAATCCACTGACTCCCACAGCTCCCTGGACTATACATCCTCACACCCCACTTCCTGTAAAGATTCCATCCCATTCTCTCAGCTCCTCCGTCTCCGTCGCGTATGTTCAGATGAGGCCAACTTTGACAAGGGAGCCTCCGAAATGCCCACCGTCTTCCTCAACTGAGGATTCAACACCTTTGTTGCCGAGAGGGCCCTCAACCAGGTCCGATCCATCTCCCACACTTCTGCTCTCATCCCCTCGCTTCCCTCCTGCCCCTTATCCTCACCTACTATCCCACCTCCACATGCATCCACATCCAGAAGATCCTCAGATGCCATTTCCACCACCTCCAGCAAGTTGCCACCAGCCAACACATATTCCCCTCCCCTCCCTTGTCTGCTTTCCGCAGGGACCGTTCCATCTGGGATACCGTGGTCCACACTTCCTCCACAGCCCTACGGCACCTTCCCCTGTAACCGGCAAAGGTGCAACCCCTGCCCATTTACCTCCTCCCTCCCCAGTATCCAAAGGCCCAAACATACCTTACAGGTGAAGCAACACATCACCTGCACTTCCCAGAATCTAGTCTACTGCATTCGCTGCTCACAATGTGGTCTCCTCTACATTGGGGAAACGAAGCGTGGACTTGGTGACAGCTTTGCAGAATATCTACATTCTGCTCGCAAAAAAGACCCTAAACTACCTGTTGCCTGCCACTTCAATGCACTACCCTGTGCCCTGGCCAACATCTCTGTCTCTGACCTGCTACAGTGTTCCAACACAACACAAGCTTGAGGAACAACACCTCATTTTCCCTACTGCCCTCTGGACGCAATATTGAGTTCAATAATTTTAGGGCCTAAACTCTCCCATGTCCCAGCTCCCCCATCCCACACACCAGGCCTTGTCACCTCATAGCCTGCCAATACACAGCCCCCCTTTTTTATAGTCACTAACAGCCCCCATTAACAACTATTCACTCTCTCAGCCTGATTGTTAGCAACTCCTTTGTCTGTCCAACTGTGTTCCTCTCTCTCTTTGGGCTCTATCCTATTGTTTATTCCCTACCCCACCCACCTCCTTATTTTCTGCATATAAAGTGATATTTTCCCAGCCACCATCAGTTCTGAGGAAGGGTCACCAGACCCGAAATGGTAACTCTGTTTTTTCTTCACAGATGCTGCTGGGCCTGCTGAGCTTTTCCAGCAACTTTGTTTTTGTTCCTAAATTGGCCTATATGTTGTCAACAGGTGTGGTGGATTTCTAAATATTACTGAAACCAGTTATAATCATGGATTATGTCAGAAGACTCGGCTTTTTAATATTATATATATTCGATTTGTAAAAGAAGCTTTTCAAAGTGCTCATGATATTCAGTGAATAAATTTTGTACACAGCTGGATAAACTAAATAGTTTCCATTTATTCCAATATTATACCAATAATGGTTGTTGGGGAAATGCTCGATTTGCCAATTTAAAAAATGCTAAATTCATGTTTCTTTGCAGCTAATTGGTCATAGTATTAGCATTCTCATTGGTCACATTAAAGACAGCTTATCAATCTGGCATTTACATGGAACTTCTACTGAAGTTACTGTAAGTTACTTGGACAAAAGAGACCACAGAAACCCATTTCATCTAATTATGCAAAAGAGCGAAGTGCATATTTCAATGTTTGTGTTTTTGTTGTCTGAGCTTTACGCGGAAAGGATTGTCTGGTCTAAATTTGAGACATGACAACCTTAGATTCTAATTTCATTGTTGATTATAACGTACAACAGTGAAATCGCAATGAGCCAAATTCCAATAACCTGAAACTCCAGACTGTGGTATTTTTACAAAATAACTCCTCATTTGGAGCTATTTCAGTCTGGCATATCTCAAGACTAAATTTCCCTTAGCTTTAGTCTGAGGAGCTGGCCTATATGTTGTCAACAGGTGTGGTGAACACCTGCTTTGAGTGAGCATGGTCCAAAAGTTTCCACACTTCCATCCAAAGCCATTCAAAGATGACATTTTCTCCCTGTTAGTTTGCAATACATTTTTAAACGTCTAAATTGTGATTTTCCTGAATATGGTAAGGATCTGGGTAATGCTCCTCAGAAAATATGCTCTCACCATATGGAGTAGAAGTTGGGTTTGCTGTATGTTTGATAAGGAACGTTTGATGGGACAATTTAAATTTTAAGGGGGCATAATTTAATATTGTAAAAACGAATGCAAAGTTCAATGGTTATGCAAATAGAATAGATCACAAAGGTAAATAATATCTGAGAGTAAATTGTAACTGGTCCTTATTTCTGTGAGGCAGTCCAAACTTCAACCTATACTTAATACAAATCTATAGAATAGAGGAAGGATATCCATCAAATAGCAAAGTAATATTATAGTATTGTTTGGCTGAAAGTACTTAATGGATTCTTTAAGGTCTGATCAAAATGATTACAAGAAGGCACAAGCACTTCAATAGTTAATTTATTGGGTTTAAATACTTAAGACATAGTTGAATTAACAATTATTAGTTTAAATCCTAACTGGCAACTTATCTTGCATGTTAACTTTAAGAAAATCATGAACTTGGACTCCCAACTCCCTTTATGCTCCCGATTTTTGAAGTCTTTCCTCGTTCAAAAAATAGTCTATGCTTCTATTTTTCTGACAGAAGTACATAACCTCTCACTTTTTATTAAACGAATCCATCTGCTATATCTTTGACCACTATCCTAGCTTGTCCAATTCGTCCTACAGCCTCCCTGCTTCCTCAACACTACTTATCCTCCACCTATTTTTGTGTCATTTGCAACCTTAGCAACAATGCCTTAAATTTCTTTGTCCACATCGTTAATGTATAACATGAATAGTTGTGGTCCCAACACCAGTCCTGGCATAACTCCGCTAGACATTGACTGTGATTCTGAAAAAGACTCCATTATCCTTCCTCTCTGCCTTTTCATTATCCTGACTTGCAGATGTATCAACATTCCTTCACTGTCGCAGGATCAAATCCTGGAATACCCTTCCTAAGGATATTACGAGTCTATCTACAGTACATGGACTGCAGTGGTTCAAGAAGGCAGCTCACCACCACATTCTGAAGGGTAATTACAGCCAGGAAATAAAGGTGGGCACGTCCAGTGACACCCATATCTCACCAGGGAAGAAAAAAAATATATACATTGAAGCTAAATGGTTAGGCTAAACCATGTGAGTCTCATTCTGCCTTTTGAACTTGGGGATCTTGGCCACAGCGGTAATTTGAACTTGGC
Organism: Stegostoma tigrinum; assembly: GCF_030684315.1. Lineage (NCBI taxonomy): Eukaryota > Metazoa > Chordata > Chondrichthyes > Orectolobiformes > Stegostomatidae > Stegostoma > Stegostoma tigrinum. The sequence goes on from NC_081356.1 coordinate 76,798,990, forward strand.
CTCACATTCCCCACTGCTGGTCTTGCATACCCCAGCTTGATGTGGAAATGTCAATGAGAAGGGCAAAGTCCCCAATGTTAATATTATTCTGAAGCTAATGTTATGTACTGTATCACCATTTCATAGTATTTTAATTACTTTTTCAGGCATTCTATTGGACAGGAAGCAAGTTGAAAAACACTTCCAGGTAGCCTTGTGTTCACTCCACAATATTCTGTTTCCCACCCAGCCAAGGTCATACAGTTACCTCCCAGCCAAAACAGGGTGTTTTTTTTTCACCGAGTCGGCTGTTTCATGTATTTTTCTATTTTAATCAATTGTGTCAAGTTAACCCTTAAATATTCACCCTTCAAGGTCTGGTTTGGAGACATCAATTTAAGCCTAACATTACAATTATCTTGAAACCCTACAGTGTGAGACTGTTTCAGAATGAGCCTGAAGTAGAAGTGTCTGAACTCAATGTCTCTCCCTTTAATGGGCCTACCACACTTAGTTATATTGGGTATTTATGAAGAATTTTTTGGTGCTGCTTAAATAGTAAGTGAAGTGGAATGGTCTACTATTGATTGAAAGACGAGGAGTAGAAATCTGAAGGATTTGCAGAAGCAGAGCACTCTGTGTGTACACGTGCATAGATGTGTGTACAGATTATTGAAGGTGATAGCAGGTGCACAGAGCAGTTAATAAAACATACAGTATCCTGGGTTAGAAAAATACAGACATGCAGTACACAAGAAAAGGTGGTGTTGAACTTGTAAATTATATTAGTTAAACCTCAGTCAGTGTCATCTCTCTTCACAACAATAAAGATTACACACACACCTACAAGCCACTCTGTGCGGTTCTTTGTGATGAACAACAATTGCTAGAGTGCAAAGCTAATTCAGAAAATTAAAACTATAATCTGCTATCAGTATGCTAAACTCCAAGGCCTACTATCTTAGTAGATGCACTCTATTGACCAAACAGATTGACCAACATGACAGTTACCCTGCCGTAACTTTTCAAGAATAAGTTAAAAAGAAATTATTGGAAATTGAATGAACCACCTAATTACAATGAGAAGGCTCTCTCACCTAAAACAGGATAATAATGTGGAATGGTCTTTCAATCAGTAGTAGACCATTCCTCATTATTATCCTGTTTTAGGTGAGAGAGCCTTCTCATTGTAATTAGGTGGTTCATTCAATTTCCAATAATTTCTTTTTAACTTATTCTTGAAAAGTTACGGCAGGGTAACTGTCATGTTGGTCAATCTGTTTGGTCAATAGAGTGCATCTACTAAGATAGTAGGCCTTGGAGTTTAGCATACTGATAGCAGATTATAGTTTTAATTTTCTGAATTAGCTTTGCACTCTAGCAATTGTTGTTCATCACAAAGAACCGCACAGAGTGGCTTTTAGGTGTGTGTGTAATCTTTATTGTTGTGAAGAGAGATGACACTGACTGAGGTTTAACTAATATAATTTACAAGTTCAACACCACCTTTCCTTGTGTACTGCATGTCTGTATTTTTCCAACCCAGGATACTGTATGCTTTATTAACTGCTCTGTGCACCTGCTATCACCTTCAATAATCTGTACACACATCTATGCACGTGTACATACAGATTGCTCTGCTTCTACAAATCCTTCAGATTTCTACCCCTCTTATGTAGTCTGTACATATTATGCCAGCCATTTGTGTCCATAGAAAAATGCAACCTGCTGTGCCTTTTACTGAAAGGAGCTTACTAAGTTAATTTCTAGTATCTGTCCCATACATTTTCACTTTTACTCCTTCACAGGTTACGATAAATTTGCAATTTCTGCTTAAAGAATATGCACAAATGCCCATGATCAGCCAAGATACTATTCTAGAGAATCCAGATCAGCCAGACATTAGATTAGATTCCCTACTGTGTGGGAACAAGTCCACACCACCCCTTGAAGCATCCCACCCAGACCCATCCCTCTATAACCCACACACCCCTGAACACTACAGGCAGTTTAGCATGACCAATACACCTAGCCTGCACATCTTTGGACGGTGGGAGGAAACTGGAGCACCTGGAGGAAACCCATGCAGACACGGGGAGAGTGTGCAAACTCCACACAGACAGTTGCCCGAGGCTGGAATCGAACCCAGGTCCCTGGTGCTGTGAGGCTGCAGTGCTAACCACTGCACCACTGTGCCGCCCAACATGTACATATTTGTCTTACAGCAGCACTAATGAATTAGAACAGCCTTAGATCATGTCAGACTATGAAATCACAGAGCGTTATGGTGCAAAAAGAGGCTGTCCAGATTAGCATCATTACTTGGTGCCCCCTTCCTGCCCTTTTCCCATATCCTTCTTGTTTCTATTTAAATAATTACCTCCTGCCCTCTTGAATGCCTCAATTGAAACTGCCTTCACGACATTCGCAGGCAGCCCATTCCTGAACCAAACCGCAAATTGTGTGAGAAAGGGAATCTTGCCTGTGGTTCCTTCTTTTGCAAATCACAAAAACTCCATGTTCTCCCATTTTTGAGACCTGGACTGTCAGCATCAGCTTCTGTCTACCGGATCCAACCCCAACATATTTTTGAAGACTTCTATCAGATCTCCTCTTGGCCTTCTTCTCTGAATGGAGAACAGTAACAACCTTCAAAGCTATCCTCATAACTGAAGTTTCTCATCTCTATACATCTTGTAAATCAATTCTGCACTCTGTCCAAAGCATTCACATCCTTTCTACAGTGTGGCATTAGTATAGTACTCAATACTCTACAGGTACTCTACAATATAGGTTTAACAGTGCCTTATACAAGTGCAACATCACCTCTTGCTCTTACATTGCATGCCTTTATTACCACAGCCCACGATACTATATGCTTTATTAACTGCTGTCTCCATCTGCCTGTCACCTTCAATTATTTGTACACATCTATACACATGTACACACAGATTGCTCTGCTCCTACAGACTCTCAAATTTGAACCCCCGTATGTTATATAGTCTTTCCATGTTCTTTCTACCAAAATACATCACCTCACAATTCTCTGCATTGAACTTCATCTGCCACCTATCTGCCTACTCCACTAACCTTTTTTTTTAAAGTTCCACACTATCCTCTCACAGTTTACAATGTTTCCAAGTTTCATTTCATCTGCAAACTTTGAAATGGTCCTTTGTGAACCAATATTTAGAACAGTCATGCATGTCAGGGAAACAAGGGTCCTAATACCGAGCACTGGAATACTCGACAGCCCACCTTCCTTGAGACAGAAAAAAAAAACTCTTTCTGTTTCTCTGTTTCCCTGTTTCCTATCATTCAGCCAATTATGCATTCACCTTGCTGAATCTGTGATTGGGCCACATTCACTAAACAATTCTGAAGGAACTAATAGCTACACTAGGAGCCAATTTATCCAGACACTTTTCTCCAATATAAGTTGGAGCGGTTCCTTTTAATCTTTAAACTTTTCTCACAAGTCCATTGTGTGACGCGGTTCAAAAACTTTCTGCAAGCCCATGTACACCTTACCGACAGCATTACCTTCAACGAGACTTTCTGTTACCTCTTCAAAAACTCCAGCAAATTGGTCAGACATGATTCCTCCTTTGGAAAGAGCCAGCATGGATTTCTAATTATTCCACTTTTTGTCTCATGTGACTACTGACTCTATCGCAATTAATTGTTTTGAGAATCTTTGCCACCATTGAAGTTTAACTAACAGGTCTAATTGCTGGTCTCATCTTTACAGCCTTTCTTGAACAAGGGTGAGTTGTACGGAACACTGCAGTTTTTGCCACCTTCCCAAGTCTATGAAAGACTGAAAGATTATAGCAGCTCACATGCTACATCCACTCCCACTTCCTTCGATGAAGGCAAACATGCTAAATAACCTTCTTCACCACCGTGTCTACCTACAACTCCACTTTCAAGGAACTAAGCACCCGCACCCCTAGGTGCGACGCTTTGCTCGACAACACTTATCGGAACAGAATACAAAATTTTTTTAAAATCCAGCTACTGTTCAGTTAATGCACAGTTATTAGACAGTGATTTCAGTCTCAAACTTAGCCAGAATAATAGTGCCAGTATCAGACACAACCTGTAAACACAAAAATTGTATGAGAACAAATTGTTGCCATTATAAGTGAGCTAAAGTGACATTTCCTATAGTTATGAACGGTTCAGCAGGTTTGGCAGCATTTGAGAAGAGAGACAGCCAGTTAACATATTGAGCTCAATGCAATTTTTTTCAGAACTGAAGGCAGTAGGCGTGTGATGGGTTATATTCTGTTGAAATCTGGTGGGTGAGGATGAACAAAGGAGGAAGCCTCAAATATGATAGACAACAAGAGACGTTAGATTGCAAGGAAATATTGGAATAAATGGCAAAGTGAGTGGCAGTAGTTATATTAGAGAGGCAAAGTTGGTCAGCAGCTTGAAATGCAGATGGGGTAAATGCTTTGTGGGACACTTCTACTTAGTGTTAAAGAATGATCCTGAGCTTTAACATAGGATCATAGAATCCTTGATAATGGGAACTGCAGATGCTGGAGATTCCAAGATAATAAAATGTGAGGCTGGATGAACACAGCAGGCCAAGCAGCATCTCAGGAGCACAAAAGCTGACGTTTCGGGCCTAGACCCTTCATCAGATCAGAGCTCTGATGAAGGGTCTAGGCCCGAAACGTCAGCTTTTGTGCTCCTGAGATGCTGCTTGGCCTGCTGTGTTCATCCAGCCTCACATTTTATTATCATAGAATCCTTACAGTGTGGAAAGTGGCAATTTGATCTATCAAATATTTACTGACCTTCTGAAGAACATCCCTCCCAAATCCCTACCCCATCCCTGTATTTACCATGGGTAATCTGCCTAGGTTTCGTACCCCTGGATACTACAGAAGAATTCAGCATGGCCAATCCACCTAACTTACACATCATTGGACTGTAGGATGAAACCAGAGCACCTGGAGGAAATCGATGCCAACACATGGAGAACATGCAAACTTCACACAGGCAGTCACCTAAGGTTGGAATGAAGCCCAGATCCCTGGTGCTGTAAGGCAGCAGTGCCTTCTGAATGCCTGCAGTCCTAATTCTCCATCTTGGTTTCCAACTCAGATTTCTCCTCTCCATCTGCTGCAATGTTCCAAAGTATAGCTGAATGCAAATTCTATATTCCATTAAACACTTTACATTCAGTTCAGCAACTTCAGACAGTGAACTTAATCACCATTTCTAATTTTTTTTAAAATCATGTTTGAATCTTGTTTTTCATGTTTTTGCTTTCGGGCAGAGATATTCATTATTCTGCTATTTACACATAGGCTGTAATAAATCTGTAGCTGTTTCCTACAGATGTACTTCTTCCTTTGCTTTATGTTCCATGACATCTTTGTCATTTAATCTCTCATTTATATTGCTGAAGGAAGAACCATGCTACAGAAGCCTTTCATTTTGTAATTATTATGACAAATATAAAATGTCAAATTGCAGTTGATCAGAGCAACTTATATTGGAGAAAAGTGTGTGGATAAATTGGCTTCTAGTGCTATTACTTCCCTCAGAATTGTTTAGTGAATGTGGCCCAATCACAGAATCACATCCAACAATAAACCTTTTGTGTTTTACGACTGAGGACTAGTTTAATCTGTGCTCTGCTACTACGGACAACCAACTGAACGCATTTGATTCAATCAGCCAATTGTTGGACTGTGTAGCCCACATTTCTGGCATCGCATCAGCAATGAAATTCAGACACCACTTTGTTCAAGTGTACAGTAGACTGTGTGGATTACATGACGGTTTCAAGTTACTGAAATGGTGAGGGCTTGAAATTATGAGTATGAAAAATATAACGTGCAGTAATTTTCAGTTTTTTTGTGAGTGGTAGTGTTGTGTTGGTACATTGCTTTAGTCAGTCTTGAGTGTGGGCATCGTCCATCCGCAAGTGGTTTGGTATGATTTGTTGACCATTGGAATTACATACATCATAACAGGTAAATATAGTTGCTTTCCTTCTCTAGAGGATGATGTTGAAGCAGTTGGGCTTTTCCAGTTCAATAGCTTCATGAGCACTTTGTTGATACTAAAGTGCAAATTACTGTGGTGAGATTGAAAATTGTGTCTTTGAACATTTAAAAGCTTCTGGATTCCTCATACAGCAAAATAACCATTACATTAATACAGCTGTTTCACAAATTAGTTTCCCATATGTGAGTGGAAAAACGCATGAATGGAAGCATTTGAAACCCAATCCGCATTTTGCTTGCAGCGCAAAGTGTTTTGATTGGGACCTAAAATTTCATTTCCCTGCAGTTCAGGTGGTTTACACTTCGAACTTACACAAAAATGAGAGAGGGAGATTTGAACTTCGGCTGCACCCTGAAGATTAAAAAAAGATTAAATGTTGGTATGATTTAAGAACACCTGGTAAAGAAAGCACTATTAGACTTAACTGTTCGCATGGAAATAATGTAATATGGCAATGATGGTCTGTGACCTAAAAGAAGAAGCTCTGTATTGGGAAGGTTGTGTGCACAACATAACTAATTTCAGAAGGGGTTAAAATAGTATCAGAGATAATGGGAACTGCAGATGCTGGAGATTCCAAGATAATAAAATGTGAGGCTGGATGAACACAGCAGGCCAAGCAGCATCCCAGGAGCACAAAAGCTGACGTTTCGGGCCTAGACCCTTCATCAGAGAGGGGGATGGGGGGAGGGAACTGGAATAAATAGGGAGAGAGGGGGAGGCGGACCGAAGATGGAGAGTAAAGAAGATAGGTGGAGAAGGTGTAGGTGGGGAGGTAGGGAGGGGATAGGTCAGTCCAGGGAAGACGGACAGGTCAAGGAGGTGGGATGAGGTTAGTAGGTAGCTGGGGGTGCGGCTTGGGGTGGGAGGAAGGGATGGGTGAGAGGAAGAACCGGTTAGGGAGGCAGAGACAGGTTGGACTGGTTTTGGGATGCAGTGGGTGGGGGGGAAGAGCTGGGCTGGTTGTGTGGTGCAGTGGGGGGAGGGGATGAACTGGGCTGGTTTAGGGATGCAGTGGGGGAAGGGGAGATTTTGAAACTGGTGAAGTCCACATTGATACCATATGGCTGCAGCCATATGGTATCAATGTGGACTTCACCAGTTTCAAAATCTCCCCTTCCCCCACTGCATCCCTAAACCAGCCCAGTTCATCCCCTCCCCCCACTGCACCACACAACCAGCCCAGCTCTTCCCCCCCACCCACTGCATCCCAAAACCAGTCCAACCTGTCTCTGCCTCCCTAACCGGTTCTTCCTCTCACCCATCCCTTCCTCCCACCCCAAGCCGCACCCCCAGCTACCTACTAACCTCATCCCACCTCCTTGACCTGTCCGTCTTCCCTGGACTGACCTATCCCCTCCCTACCTCCCCACCTACACCTTCTCCACCTATCTTCTTTACTCTCCATCTTCGGTCCGCCTCCCCCTCTCTCCCTATTTATTCCAGTTCCCTCCCCCCATCCCCCTCTCTGATGAAGGGTCTAGGCCCGAAACGTCAGCTTTTGTGCTCCTGGGATGCTGCTTGGCCTGCTGTGTTCATCCAGCCTCACATTTTATTATCTTATAATTTCAGAAGGGTTTTGGATAAGTTAATTGAAAGGCTTGGACAGTGTTATAGTTGATAAATACTGTGGATCTGAAATTTAAAAACAGAAATCTCAGCATTCCAGGCAGTATCTGTGGATGAAAGCAAAGAGATAGGGTTTGCAATTTTGAGTTTAGTATGACTCTTCAGAGGGGAAATTGCACGAGGTGAATTGTTCTCTCAGGGAGCTGGCAGATGTGATTAGTCAAATGGTGTTGTCCTATGCCGCAACCATCCTTTAATTTGAGTTGAAATTTCTATTTTATCTCATTATACTGAGGTTGTACAGGCCGTTGCAGTTGCATTTTTTGGAGTTCTGTGCGCGGTTCTGGTCACCCTGTTATGGGAAGGATATTATTAAACTGGAGAGGGTTCAGAAAAGATTTTGCTGGGAATGGAGGGCTTAAGGTACAAAAATAGACTACAAAGACTGGGACTTTTGATCACTGGAGTGTAGGAGGTTGAGGGGTGACCGTATTGAGGTTTATCAAATCATGAGGGGCATAGATAAAGTGATTGACAAGGTTCTTATCCCGACGGTAGGGGAATTTAGAACTAGGCAGCATATTTTTAAGGTAAGAGGAGAAAGATTTAGAAAGGACATAAGGGACAATTTTTTTAAACAGTTGTTCATGTGTGGAATGAACTGCCAGAGGTAGTGGTGGATGCAGGTACAGTTACAATGTTTAAAAGACATTTACACAAGTACATGAATAGGAAATGTGTGGAGGGATATGGCCAAGGTGGGACTAGTTTAGTTTGGGAACATGGTCAGCATGGAATAGTTGGTCTGAAGATTCTGCTTCCATCCAGGAAATAATGGATGCCATTAACAGTCCACAAGATTGTTTACCTTAGCACATTTGAGCAACATCATGTATGTATTTCATTGTGGCTGTAATTCCAATTAAGTAGGCATTGTGTCCCATGGTTGATTGATTGGATCCAACAGAATGTTCCTTTGTCTGTTTGTAATGGGCACATTACAGAACACACTCAACCAACCTGCACTTACTACGTTCAAGACAATATAATTCTGCAACTGGACTGCACCTGTAGAATGATGTGGAGTCTGTTAATAATTGCATTAACAATCAATTAACAATCAATCCTTGTATAGACTTGCAACATGGCTCATTTACACTTGCTAGAAATAACTCATTAATGTGAGGGGACCTCTTCTCTTCTAACAAATGGAATATATTCAACCTTTTACACCTTTCTTTTGAATTGCCAGGTCCTTGGGGAGTGTATGGGTTCCTGCTACTTTCTTCATGGCAACGCTTTGACCTATAAAATTGTTATAATTGTTTGAAATTTGGAGTGTTGGAACCTTCTGCTCCTTCAGTTATGAAGAAGAGTCAAATAAATGTGCTTGCAAAAATAACTTTGTAAGGTGATGGAAATTGCTTTTAATACTCAAATTATTCAGTCCTGACCTCGTTAGTGAGCACTGGTGTAGCTGTCAGCATGACTGTTATATAGTAATCATGTTTCCTCTATTAAACACCTTTTGAAATCTGTCTTAATAATTTGGTCGTCTGTATGCCTGAACAAATTACCATTATATCGTCCTCAACCAAACCCAGCTGAAAGTTAACATTTCTTTCCAATTTGTGCTAACTATAGGATGGTTCCTTTCCATGATTTTGAAGGTTTCCATGGCCCTGTTTGCCCTCTCCCAATTTCTACTCTTCATTTGAATTGTCTCTATTATTTTGATAATATTGCATTGTAGAAGTAACACCTTTTAAATCACACAGCCTTATCATGGAGAATGGTATGTGGAAACTGTCCTACCAATGAAATCCATGATTTAAACATTATTCAATTAAATTGAGAGCTGCTTCCGACAAACAAGGCGGAACAATGTCATTGTTCGACGTTTAATTTCTTAGACTGTAATTAATATACAATAATCAGAAAATAACAGAATTGAAATCTTTAGTAGCTGTAGGTGTATTGTTTGGAGGTAAAAGCAAATTCTGTTGCTTGGATACCAATGGATTTCTCTAAGGAAATTATTTTATTGCGGTTTCACACATGGGATCTAAATTTGCATCTGGCTCAGACAAATGAGATGCAATCGTCCTGTTATTTTTAAGATTTCATGTTGTTTGGTGTGAATGTTCGTCAAGTTCCTAGAAAAAAAATCACAAACTGCCTAAATTAACAAAATGGTGCCAAATATTGTGAATCTATCAGAAGAGAACCTATAAAAGACATTTTAGTTTTGAGAATAATTTATCGTTATGGTTACGCAAGATGCACTGACACGAACTCCTCCAAATATATAGCAGGTTTCTGTCCTCCAATATGTAGCCTGTTCTATATTATTTATTAGGTGGTTGCCTTAATCCTTCCATTTCTCAAACACATGTCAGAAATCTGGATCTGGATCTAATATTGATATTTTCAGCAGGAGACAAGCTCCTGATCATGACCTGAGAGAATTGTAGCTTTGATTACATTTACAATGCCTCCTGCCAGGGGCTGTCTGCATTGGATGTGTGGCCTACATTGGAAATCCCAATGTTCCTGAGCAGGGGGACTGTATATGGCTCTATACATATCAATGCCCAAGAACAATATCATCAACGTAGTCTCAGAAGGATTTTGCAAATCAAGTGGGAGGCTAGAAGAACAAACATGAGCATGCTCCAAGACGCAGACATATCAAGCGTGGAAGCCGCGATAATCTCACACCAACCATGATGAATTGACAAGTCATCCGAATACACGATTCAAGCCAGATTAAACTCAGATCCACACCATGGAGCCCATTCACGTGGAAACCTAAGGAAATATCACCTTACAAATCAGGAGTAGTCATTCTGCCCTTGAGCCTGCTTGTGGAAGAAAAAAATTTACATCCCGAAGGTAGATGGGAATTTAGGCCAAGACAGAAAGGGCAGACATAGGAGAAACTGATGGTCTGGAAACAATTTTAATTTCGCATGTGGGTGTTTTAATGAGCTTAGCAGAAGTCAGGAGATAGTTACCCAGACTGTGTTACCACTATGTGCATGTTATCTTAGCTAGAGCTAGAGGAGGATCTCTTGATATATTATCACTATACCAAGGCTTTAGGCTGAATTAGAGATGTCCCTTATATCCCTGTGGAGCCTAGTTACTGATAAGCTAGAGCTTCAGTCAAACTATATATCACTCCCTATGCTAGCTGCATGCCAAAGGTCATTTGAAGAAGTAATTATTAAGGTAACTGTAAGACAGCATTCCTGTTACCTCGAGCAGTGTCTGTTTTCTTTAAGCTTACAATGAATGAATCGACAAAAACGAGATGTCACAGGAACGCCCTGCTCTGAAGTTAATGGTATTAATGAGATTGTTATACTCTGTATTAGCAGGGTTGGGTGCTGGTGGAGATCGACACTCACTCTCCTTGGTACCAAGTAAGAAAATAAATTGCTTCAAACGGGAGCTGGAGTCAAGTCTCATGATTAGTTAAGTAGAAATAAAAATTTCTATGACGCTGCTACAGCAATCAACAAGACCATGCCTGATCTGATCGTAACCTCAAATCTACATTCTCCCCTCCCACTGGTAAGCTTTCATTCCCTTACTTACCAAGATTCTATCTATCTCTATCTTAAAATTACTAAAGGACCACCATCGGCATTTCAGGGAGAGAATTCTTTATTTTTAACATTGATGTCTTCTTCTAGATTTTCCTGCAGAAGCTTGCATTCTCTCCACATCTATCTTGTCAAGGCCCTTGTGGATTTTATATGCTTCAATCAAGTTGCCCCTTACTCCAGCATGTACAAGATTAGCATGCTCAAGCTTTCCCCTTAAATTGACCTGCTCGTTCCAGTGCTAGTCTAGTAAATCTTCCGTAAACTGCAGCCAATGCAGTAAGCAGACCCAAACAATGCCTAGTACTTCAGATGCGGTCTCACCAATGCCTTTATAATTGAAACATAACCTGTTTACTTTAGTATTCAGTTCTCCTAGCAATACATGGTAACGTTCTGTTAGCTTTCCTAATTACATGCTGTGCCTGCATACATTTTACCTTAAAACATTCTCCAATTTGTTAGCCTAATTTTACATTAGCCTGCACTATAAAACAGGAATGAAAGCATAAACCGTAACGTGGGCCATATGGCTTTCTTCCTTTCAGAAAGCATTTTACAGCTATAGACATTCAAAGAAAATATAATTTCATTTCTCACTGGCTTAACCATATGAAAATGATAAATTATTGAAAAATAACTCAATTGTATAGCTGTCTTGAGGCTGAGCCATGGTCAGTCCCACGGGTCAAGTGCAAACACTCTAGGGGTAGCAGTTCAGTCAATTGGGGCATTGTGTGATATCAGTCCAGGGATTTGGCCATAATGAGCCAGGACTGTCCTGCCAAGTCAGTTGAGGGAGAGGGCTACAGTTAGTTCTAGGGATTTAGGCTGTAATGGTCGGTGTATTTATCAGTCGCCAGTCTGAGGAGTCCTGAGGAAAGTGGGAAACTCAAGTCTGGGATGTGGTTGATTGTACTGGGTCATTAAAGGTTTCACAGCGGTGAAAGGGTGAAATTCAAGATGGAAAGGTGTGATTTCTGAGAGGGAGTTCAGAGCTCCAGGAGGTATAATGTTCTCTGGTTCATCTGAGGAGAGTGTATGACTAAACAGGATCAAAGCCGTGGGCTCCAATGTAAACTGCGGGCTCTGACACTTATAAAACAAAGGGCTCCACAAAAATGGCCGAAGGTAGAAGAGCCACCTGGGACGGTGATGGCAGCACAACTGGGAACATGAAAGATCAGGGGATCATCCTGCATTTCAGGCAGAGTCTGCACATAAAAACGCAAAGTTAGAACATTGCCATTTGGGCTCAAAGATTAACTGTATAAATACCTAAAACCTTGTGCAAAGGAGGCAGAGTTAGGTACTAATATTCCTCTTGAGGCGCAGAGTAAAAGTTTTGGAATTGAGGCCCTTTTTTGAGAATTGCCCAAGAATAACATTAAAGAAATGTGACTTACGCAATTGTAACCATTTCTCTGTTTGCACTAACGGTCTCCTTAACATGGTAGTGAAGCAAATTTAATCGGACAAATCTACTTAAAACATCACCTGAACTTCTCATATCAGAAACGTATTACATGATTAGGGATGGAAGAGCTATTATGCAGGAGATCCCTCCTTCACACCTGTCATATGAACTGCAAGTATGCACAGACCCGGTCTGAGATGTATCTTTTCTTGGTGGGCCAGAGCTGTAATGTTGGTGCACTGGTAGAATGCTACTCTGTAGCATGAAAACTTTGATTATGTAACATACATTTGGTTACCTCAGAGCTTCTTATGGAAGTACAACAATAACCTCCTTGGGAAACCTCCAGGCAACACATTAAGAGCATAAGGAAAAGTTTATTTGCGTTGGATTTCTTTCAATATAATTGTGTTATCCCTCTGACTTTCCTCAGGGATCATCTTCTCACACGTCTGACATGGACATGGCATTTTTGAAGGCTTTGTTTCAAATTCAAAGACCGTATTTACAAGGTCACCAGCGAGCCCAGAAAGGACAGCAATTTCAGTAGCTGCCACATAGTCTCTAGAGATTGAAACAGCAGGTGAAGATTACTCAAGGACGGGGAGGAAAATGATGATGCCCCACATCTACAGTCCTGACTCTGGTTTTCTTCAACAGTGCCTGCACCAACTAACTACAACCCCTCAGGTATTAAAGGCATAGTACAGGATGTACAATCAACACGTCATGCTTTTGTTTTGGAAATAAAGGACTTTGAACATGTGGATTTCATATGATAAGGAAGCCATGTTTGCTGGTTGCATTAAAATCAACAAGAAATTGTTTTATAGAGATGGAGCGACATCAAAAAGCCATCAAGTCAGCTGCATGTCATCCACGTAGTCATGGTAATAAATAGCAAATGGTAAACCCTAACGGAGTGAAAATCTCCTCACCACTTCCAGCTTCAAGTTCATTTGAGAACCAACATCCTGGAAATTTGACGACAAGAAACCTCACAGCTTACTGATAATGTTTCACTTTTCGATACATTAAAAGTTTCCTCAGCAAATTCCTTAAAGCATCAATTTCATTTAAGAAGCTAAAGACATGCCACAAAAGAAACTGAGATAATATCAAGTTGTAACTGCTTATTACCTCCATCTGTAGCCAATCGTTGTCTGGTTGGCAGTCTGTATGAAATGGATGAATGAAACATTATATTAAATTTTGGGTTAGAATTTGTTAATGAAACAATCCTTTTCATTTTTATAGTCACAAAATACTTGCTGTTAGTCATGTTTCTTTAGTCACACACTGAGGGTAGCAACTGACTCTTAACAAACATTTATTGATCGCAGGTAGTAAAAAGGAACACTTAGCATTCTGTCACAGACAGAATTTATGAAGTGAAATAAGCAGCTGTCGTTTTCAATAAAATATTACTATTGATGTATAAGTACCAAAGATAATGATAGCCATAGTCATAACTTTGTTAGATTATGAAAGTCCGTGATCACAGTTACCTGATATAGACAATTGACCATTTGTAGGCAATTTTCAGTTAGATTGTTAAGAAACAGCCATTTTAATATATATACATTATTTATTTGGACTAAGAAAGAAAACATGTGAACCATTATATTTGAGAACATTGTACTGATCCCAAAGCCATTCTGTGTAAAGGAGGAGCAGGGCAGAAGATCCCTATGGTTTTGGAATGGTGGGGTATTTGTCTCTGGTGTTTAACAGTCGTCGGTGATAGACTTCCACGGTCTTTTTCCTTCTGTCAGCCTGATGCAGGGGAACTCGTGATCTTCTCCCAAGAGGATGGTGGCTTGGATCCTCTGGATCCAAGCTTGGATCCTCTATCTTTCTATCAATTCCCACCTCCCTTGGTTGATATATCTTAGTTTGGAGTGTAGCCATCTTGGTTCTTAACATCAGGTTGGCCCCTTGACTACCTACATTTGAAGGTTAGTTGTCATTCCTTCTACTAAAACATTCTATTCTCCCAAATACTGAGTTGATAATAAGATAGTGTGAGCCTGATAAATCTTTGACATCACTTCAATGACACATCATGACCTCAGTGACTTTATGACCTTTCCTCTGATTTCATATGGTAGAGATTTGTGTTTCTTTTTTGTACAATGTACTGATCACAGTGAAAAGAGGTCTCATGCTTTATTTCACATGCCAAATATAGAACACTAAAAGAATTCCAATTTAAAGAGAACCCCATTTCCCAAAGACTTAGATCGAATATATTCAATTGAGGCCCTGTGGTCTCTTGCAGTCTGCTAATAAGTTTAACAGGATCCATTAAAACTTATTAACTTCAGAAACAGAGAAAATACCATAATATTTCTAAAAATTGGAAATGCAAAAGTTCTGAGTGAGCTTTTTATCGCAGATTTTTTTTATTTCAAAATGTACTTTATTGTAAAAAAAACTTTATTATTACATTGCCACAGACACAATTTGGTTCTGTGCAATAGCTTATCAAGGAAACAAATATTGGTGTTTGACTCTATCTTTTGCAGAGCTGATTTCTGTAAACCTTTTCGGGGCTATTGATTGACTTATTTCCAGCTCCTGAGAAATAATCAATTAGTAGGTCAATTGGTTAAAGTGTCTGTCGCTCAGAGTGACACAGCTCACTCTTTGTGGAAGTGTTGCTGGGCAATCGGATTTGGCAAGTGATCTGTCACTCAGAGTCACCAGGTTCTCACTGGTAAAGAGTAGTGTTTAATTGGAGATCTCAAGAAACAAGAGGGGTAGATTCTAAAAACCATGGACAAGTATCTTCAAGAAATTCAAAGAAAATTTCAGTTTGATTGAACCTTAGTAGCTCAGTCAGGACGGCATCAGGATTCAGAAGATCAAAGGTTCACATTTCTGTTTGGGTGTTGCACACTTGACTTGGTAGGCCGAATGGCTTCTTTCTATGCTGTAAATGAATCTTTGAGAAAGTTTCAAAGTTGCAGAAGCAATTAGAGGAAAAAGACAATTGATTTTTCTGTAAGTGAGGTAATATATCACAAGTCAGTTCAGTTCAGTCACAAAATCACCAATGCTATCTACTGAATTATTCACAAATTTTTAACTTGATAGTTTAGACTTTCTTGAGGTTGTTCTGTTACAACACTAAACTAACCTCCCACACTGTCTACGGAGTTCCAGAAATGCCAACAATCTGAACAACAAATTGCGTTAATGTAATACCTTCCAAAGACATTGCACAGTAGTGATACCAAACTAAGTTTGATGTTGAGTCACATAGGGAGATATTAGTACTGGTATCAAAGAAAGATTAATAACAGAAGAAAGTTTTAATGAGCATGTTATAAAATGGGAGAGGGAGGAGAAATTTAGAAAGTAAATTTCAGAGTTTTAGGACTAGACAGTTAAAAACATAGATGTTAATGGTCTAGCAATGAAAATCTGGGATGTGTAAGATGTGCCACCTGTTCAGTAGCTACACTGCAAGGTCAACAAATCTTTTCTGAAGACGGGTCCAGACTGAAATGTCGGCTTTACTGCTCCTCTGATGTTGCCAGGCCTGCTGTGTTCATCTAGCTCCACGTCTTGTTATCTAAGACTCCAGCATTGGCAGTTCCTACTATCTTGAAGATCAACAAACCACTGTCTAGTTAATGCTGTGAACTTTCTTTGCATAAACACTTAACAGGCTGAGAACAATCGCAATCATTACTACTTGCTTTCATGCTATTTCTACCCAAAGCCTGTTGCAGTAATCCAGAGAAGCCCAATGCAAATTGAACGAACAGAAATTCATTCTGCTCAGGGTTTCAAGACTCAGTGTGGAATTGAAGACTTCAGACCATGAACACTGCCCTCCATTCTAATTACATCCCCTAACACCATCCCCACTGTACCAGCTTCAATAGTCCACTAGTTTTCATGGGCTTCTTCTCAGAAAAGCTGACCTGTTTCCTACTACCATTACAATGCATTCTGTGTCCATATTAGTCCTTTATTACCATTAGCACTCTCTTTGCTTTCAGCTTTAGGCACACTGGACATCTGTTCCACTAACTCCTCCCCTTTTGCAACACCATTTTCCAGTCCCCTTAAAGTTCCAAAGAAGAATCATGTTACGCTTGAAATGTTAACTGTTTCTTTCTCTACAGATGCCACCAGATTTGCTGAGTTTTTCTAGTACTTACTGCCTTTATTTCAGATATCAAGCGTCCGCAGTGCTTTGCTTTACTCAACTGCTGTAACAACAGACTTTTCAATGGGTTAGTTATGCAGTTTTTGTAAGATGTTGATAAAGTTAAATGTACATCAGATTCTTGTATAAGGATTACTAACTTCTTTACTGACTACGCTCATCCTTTTTTTTTGAGTTGTGGGAATAATTAACAACGATAGGCATTGTCATCTATCCTTAATTGCTTTTGATCGCAGTGAGGCCACTTCAGAGAACAATTAAGAGTTACTACAAGTCTGGAGCCTCATGTCGGCCAATCCAGCAAGAATGGTCCATTTTCTCTGAAGGACATTAGTGAACCAGGTGTGTTTTTAAAAAGAATAACAATTGATGACAAGGTAATAAAATGTGAGGCTGGATGAACACAGCAGGCCCAGCAGCATCTCAGGAGCACAAAAGCTGACGTTTCGGGCCTAGACCCTTCATCAGAGAGGGGGATGGGGTGAGGGTTCTGGAATAAATAGGGAGAGAGGGGGAGGCGGACCGAAGATGGAGAGAAAAGAAGATAGGTGGAGAGGAGAGTATAGGTGGGGAGGTAGGGAGGGGATAGGTCAGTCCAGGGAAGACGGACAGGTCAAGGAGGTGGGATGAGGTTAGTAGGTAGGAGATGGAGGTGTGGCTTGGGGTGGGAGGAAGAACAGATTAGGGAGGCAGAGACACGTTGGACTCATTTTGGGATGCAGTGGGTGGAGGGGAAGATTTTGAAGCTGGTGAAGTCCACATTGATACTATTGGGCTGCAGGGTTCCCAAGCGGAATATGAGTTGCTGTTCCTGCAACTTTCGGGTGGCATCATTGTGGCACTACAGGAGGCCCATGATGGACATGTCATCTAAAGAATGGGAGGGGGAGTTGAAATGGTTCACGACTGGGAGGTGCAGTTGTTTATTGCGAACCGAGCGGAGGTGTTCTGCAAAGCGGTCCCCAAGCCTCCGCTTGGGTTCCCCAATATAGACGAAGCCACACCGGGTACAATGGATACAGTATACCACATTGGCAGATGTGCAGGTGAACCTCTGCTTAATATGGAAAGTCATCTTGGGGTCTGGGATAAGGGTGAGGGAGGTGATGTGGGGGCAAGTGTAGCATTTCCTGCCGTTGCAGGGGAAGGTGCTGGGCGTGGTGGGGTTGGAGGGCAGTGTGGGGCGAACAAGGCAGTCACGGAGAGAGTAGCCTCTCCAGAAGGCAGACAAGGGTGGGGATGGAAAAATATCTTGGGTGGTGGGGTCGGATTGTAGATGGCGGAAGTGTTGGAGGATGATGCGTTGTATCCGGAGGTTGGTGGGGTGGTGTGTGCAGTTCCCATTATCACTGATACAATTTTAACCTCACTGCGAAGCCTCTTCCAGGGATGCCTAACCTGAAGAAGTTACCCTCCTCCCTCCGGACCAACCTCAGGGAATCACCCCATTCCCCTCTCTGATGAAGGGTCTAGGCCCGAAACGTCAACAATTGATGACATGACAGTTTTATGGCACTATCACTGAAACTGGCTTTCAGTTCCCATCTTTACTAATCAGCAGCCACAGCAAGATTTGAACTCACATCAGAACTGTAGTTAACCCTTATCTGTAACCCTCATGTCCAGTATATCCCTTAATCAACCATCACCAAGCCAGGGGGTCAATTCCAACCACATCAGGAGGTCATGTTAGGAGCAGCGCAAAGCACATTTAACAACGAAATACCAACCTGATGCAGGTATAAGACATGGCAACAACCATTCCAACTGATGAAAGCAGCAGGTAGACACAGCTAAGTGATTCCACAACCAATGAATCTGATCAATGTTCTGTAATAATAATTGCTGGTAGAGAATTAAACAATTATTGGGAAGCAGAGGCTGCATGCATATGTCCATTGTGAAACTCGGTGGAACCCAGCAGGACAATGCCAAAGATAAGGCTTAAACACTTACCTGCACCTTCAGCCAGGGCTGCTGGTTGAATGATCCATCTCAGCCTTCCCAGCATGTGTCATGTTCAGCCAATTCAAATCACCCCATGAGACATCTAGAAATGCTGAGCACATGGACTGTGGCCTAGCTTATAGGCCCTGTCAAAGCTCAAAAGTACTGATAAATTGTAGTCCATGACACAAAGTGTTTCCAGCCAATCTATTCTAGTGTGGTTACAAAACTAGTATCTTGCCATCAATGTGGGAAGGTGCTCAGTTATTTCTGAGATCAACAAACAGGATAAATTCAATCCTGGTAATTACCACATGAGTCTAACCTCAATCATCAGAAAAGTGATGAGGGATATTATGGGCTGTGCTATCAAAGGTCACTTACTGAGCAATAGGCTACTCCCTGATGCTGAATAAAAACTAAAAGAACTGTGGATGCTGTAAATCAGGGACAAAAATAGAAGTTGCTGGAAAAGCTCATCAGGTCTGGCAGCATCTGTGAAGAAAAAAATCAAAGTTAACGTTTCAGGTCCGGTGACCCTACCTCAAAACTGGGTTCGGAGGGAGGGTGACCGGACCCGAAATGTTAACTCTGACTTTTTCTTCACAGATGCTGCCGGGCTTTACCAGAAACTTTGTATTTTCCCCTGATGCTCAATATAGCTTCTGCCAAGACCACTCACCTTCAAACTTTTTTTACAGCCTTTGCCCAAATGTGGACAAAAAGTCTGAATTCTGGAAATGAGGTGAGAATGACTGCCCTTGAAATCAATGCAGCATTTGACTGAATATGACATCAGGTGACCTAGAAAAACTGAAGCCACTGAAAATCAGGGGCAAAGGTCTTCATTGGTTGGAGTCATAGCAAGCACAAAGGAAAATAGTTCTGATTAACGGATGTAAATCATCTCAGCCTCACTATTATTTTAACAGAAATATTTGGACCAAAATATCTGATATAAGTTTCCAGTTATGAATATAAAATCATACAATCCCTCCTTTTGTGGTGGTCTCAGGCATTGGGCAGTGGTACCTCACCCCCAGGGATGTTCTGGCTTCAAGGACACTTGGGTGAGATACGCTTCAAAGCAAAGATAATCATATGCTTAGAAGCAAAGATAATAAATTAGATGTTACTTGAATCTTTCATTCTTTATTTCTGCCTAAACACGTAATTACCTGACAATAAAAACTCTTCCAAGATCAGCCTAAAGATCATGTGCATTGTTTACATAATTTTCTGATTATCAATGATGTATCAATTTAATGACTAAAAATTCTATTACTCCCATATGGCAGGCTGTTAACTTTGTACAATAAAGTACTCTTCAAGTGGCATGCTCGACTTGAAACTTTGACTCTGCTTCTCTAGCCACAGATGCAATGAGGGACCACAGCATTCATGGCTTGGATAGACTCCTCCCTTGACCTTGCCAGAGTGCCCTTACCACCTAGATCCTCTGCCAGATCTTGTCTTGCTGAATGTTCTTTTGCCTTGCTGATGACTCCAGAGGGTTATTACTAGCACAGGACTTGGCATTAACAGGCACTCCCTTACACCACCGAAAGTCACTGGACGAGTCACCCTAGAGGTGTAATTCTCTGCAGTATCAATTGGCTGGCAGACTCGCTGTGTAGGGTATAATTGGCCATGTGGATTTTAATTGGGCCAGGAGTGGAGTGTTGGTTCGGAATATGTGGGATGTCCACTTTTAGTTCCTTCGCTGTGACTCTGCAGGCTCTGGTAAAAACCTGCCCTGTGGTGATTAGTCTATTGACGCCCAGGGTATCCAGGAAAGAAAAAGTGAGAACAGTCTTGTAGTGCCTTGCTAACTTTCACTAGATCATTGCTCTGGCACTGGTCTTTAGTCCTAGAGATGGAACAGGTAATCTTCAGTACCTTTACTTCCTTTCTCCATTTTCAACATGCTGTTTATTTTTGAATTTGCTTCCTGAGCACTCATTGATGTATGCCTCAGAATTACCACAATCTGACAGACAGCCTTTCAAAACCAGCGCTGGTAATTACACCACAGCAATCCTATACAACTGAAGATTCTCATTAACAAGCTGACAATGGACACCACGGTCAATGCTGCCCCAAATCAACAAGAATGGGTTCATCAGAGAAGTTCACTCTTGGCATAACTGAAATTTGAAGATGAATGTGTTGGGCTGAGTTCAAGATTCTGCCTATTTTACGAAAAGGTCAATAGAAATGCTTGTAGGAAAATTCAAGTTTAAAATAGAAAAGCTAATGCACAAGTTTTATGTATTAAAGTTTAAATCAATGCTCACTATATTCACTGTCAGAATTCAATCTTTCTGGCTTTATTTTGTAAATGAACATTAGCTATTATGTGCACAAAAATGACACTTTATAAACTGAACTTTTTGTCAGTAATATTTTACTTTGTTAAAATACTTTAATTACAATAGATACCGTACCTATTATTGAGTCCTAAGATTGAAAAACCATTCATCAACAGTATAAATTGTGGGTGCTCAATAAATATACTTTTAAAATCACTTCCTGGACAGAATTTCAAGAAGATACAATGTCTTCGATAATAAAAATACAATAAAGATACAATTTGAAGTGAATTTTAATTCAATGTTTCTTGGTGCTTGTTCAGCATATCATACTGTATAAGTATACTGTAAAAACATGCAAAAACAAGTGAAAGAAATTTGGCAGATGAAACATCAAAATTACTATTAAGGGAATACCTCAAGTAAAGATAAAGATTTTTCATTTATACATTTGGTAAACAAAATACAAAATGATTGGGCAAACAGTAAAGTTATTCAACTCTTATTTCATATTCATTTTTTCAGGAATAGAAAGAAAAGATAGCTGAATTAAATACATTTTCTGAGACTCCACACCACTGGTAGATATTGCATGTGGCAAACAGCATATCAGAAAATTAGAAGTAATGAATCAGGGATATTTTTGATGAGGCAGGTAAGTTTAACTTTTGGTGAATGTGTAAACAAGCTGACATAGATCAATTGCCTGTTATACATGTCATTAATTTTCTTCTCTCTAGACTTCTAGGACACATAAATCAGGAGAAGTGTGTAACAGTGGTCAATCTGATATCTCCCCATTTGTACAATTGGCCAATGCTAAAAATACCCCTCGGTTCCTTGCTACATTGCAAAGCTCTGCCAGTGATATGCACACTAGGAACAATGGGATATTCTAACAACAAGAAAGAGGTAGAAAATATAAAGTAAGTAGCAGGAAAGCAGTTTTCAAACTACAGGAAATTTAATATCCTCTTGAATGGTGGGTTTGGTGGCAGGAAGAGCATCTAATCAAACAGGAAGATGGGTGGGGTGCTTGTTAAATGCAAATTCAGAACATAAACCCAGTCAAGGATGTTTGGAGATTTCTAGGGGAGGCTGGAGAGAGTCTTCCATTGCAAGGCACTCAGTGCATGATTGAGGAAGCCAGCATTGTGGAGACTGGGGAGAGGGATCTTGCTGAGAGTCATGCCCCTGCCCTTGCTGCCAATAAAGCTATTTTACAACCACCCACCCACCATTTCTTGCAAGTGCCTGATCAATTTTTGATCCTGGGTCTTGGGTGAGTGTAATACAGGAAGCAGCTCCTGTCATCTTGGGTGCAGCCACATAATGATTCTCTGTTGCGCAAACAGAGGCTGGTAGCTCCTGGTAGGCAAGGCTTATGGGAATTTCATGGCCATGTAACACTAAGTATTTGTTTACTAATGTAATTTTTCGAATATGGTTTCTTCTATTAAGCAGGGCAATAAATAAATGCATTTGTAAAATGGACAACATCGGTTTTGTTCTTCGATGAAAACAAAAGAAGCAAGTGAAATATAACCTCTGGTTGCTGGAAACTTGACAAAGTACAATTTACTATTGATTATGAAAGCAGAGATATTCCTTATTTAACCTGCTGGGACCTTTAGAAGAAATTAATGGCACAGAGATCAAAATGAATATGTTGATAGCATTTACTCAGATTTTCAGAAAACATTCAACACATTTATATTATTATAAGGCTATAAACTAAGAAATATATATACTGCTAGATGGAAAGTTGTATTTAAAAAAAAGAAAAGACTAGATCTTTGCCCCTATTGATGCCTACTGCCTCGCAGCTAGGAACACTGGCTGGTGTTTTAATTGGCTGGAGGCAGAGCTTCAATCACACACTTGGGAAACACTGCCACCTTTGATTGGCTGGCAGCTCTAGTTCCAGTAGCACCACTGGGATCACTGGTCACCACTGGGACTGCAGGCAGTCCCATGTGGCTAACTGCTGGAGTTTACAGGGAAAGGTAGGTTTGGAATCTTGCAATAGAAAAGGAAGAGAACCCTGGAGGTGGCAAGAACCTGGGGCGATGGATGAAGAAAATATTTGTCAGAGTCAGAATGATTTTAACCTGTACACAATAGATTCAATTAAATTTTGAACTGGTTTATACAAGACCAAGAATCTAAAGAATGAACGTATGTGAAATGGAGAGTGCTGTCAAGAAAAAGATGCTTTGGAATTATAATTGATAAATATAAGAAACAATAAGTAGAATGCACAACTGCAGATAAAATGGCAAAATTCTGGATGTTGCATGATTAAAAGAGGTAATTTTGTTGCAATTTAAGGCATGGATCAATGCATCTAAGATACTGTGTGTAGCCCTGCTCATTTAATTGTAGACAATGTTAACAGAAGAGAACAGCAAAGAAAATTCAGTATAACAGTAAAGGAATTGGGTTTTCAACTTTTGGGGTTGCTCCAAGATTCAGGCTCTGATTCCAGCAGTTGAGTAGAGAAGGCAGCTGGTCTCAACCAGAAAGCATACCTGGAGTTGCTGCATAAGCACTGAAATGGATGTTGAAAGAACACAGATCCTGTGCTGGAAGAAACGTAATTACCTGCTGCAGTTTGAAAGAGTGAGAACCATTTAACATGGGAAAATTGAAGCCCAGGCATGAATTAGAAATTACCCAGGATACATGGGCTGGGATAAGAGGCAACAGCAAGCACCAAAATCTATATGAGGAGCCCAGTTCTTTAAACTATATGATTAGCGATGGGTGACTGCTACATTCAGATTGCTGAATGGCTGCTACACCATACCCTCCCAGTGGCACTATGCTACACATTTACACTTTCTTAGAATGACCAGGATAGAAGTGCTGTAAAGTGTGGAATGGGCATAACAATTTGGTCAGCACAAACATGCAGGATGAGAAGCGGAGGCAGTGGCAGGTGTAGCTGCTAAAATGAGAAGAGATCCACTAGTGCACAGCTCCGTGTAGATGACAAGCCCCGGGTATCATCAGCAAAGAAGTCGATGCTTCAGCAACAGTGGGAAATCTGTAGAGTTTACAGAGGCTGTGAATTTCCAATCAGAAATGATAACCCTCATGGAAATGTACATGGAACAAAGCACTGCAATGGGCTTTGCATGAATGCTCGTAATGCTGCCTGATCCTGCGGAGTGGGCTGAGGTGAGGGGTCAGAGGCATTACTGCTGGCAGGCATTGAAACCAAACAATTAAGACTCAAGGGATCTGAAAAGGCTCAGGGAGGGCAAGCAGAAGGTAATAGCGGCTCATTACAAAGTGCTTTGATCATCAAAGGTAGATCCTTGGCCATTTGATGATGATATAAAAGCTGCATGCTGGTCTGATGACTGATGTGAAACCTGCGCAGATACAGGTGACTCTAATGTGAGAGGCCCCCAAAGTTGCAAACTACTGCCAGCTAATGCACTGGAGCAAGAAAGGCAGCAGGCAACATCTCGTCAGCATCTGGTGCAGCAGTAACACTGATAGAAATGTTTGCAAGTGAATGCGTGATTGGATGGGGGAACTTACACTTATATTTTGACCGGATGAGAATAATTAGTTAACTGCAGTAGCACTTCATATTTAATGAGAGTTAAAGTGCTTGGCATTCAATGTATAAAGGCTCACATTTTTAATTTTAAACAACAGTTTATAGTGACCTGATGTGGAATCAAATCATTGGATGGTATGTAATATTAAGGGCATCCTAAGCATCTGTGTTGATAGAATTTACATATACGACCATGTTATAGAGAGGTGCAAAGTATTTCTGATGCACTTGTCCTAAAGTGAAATGCCTGGTGATCAAAGAATCATAAATCCATCCTGCTGTGCATGTCACTAACCTATGTGCTGGGCCCCTCAGTTGACATATATTGGTGCACCTCGTTTTTATCTCCCTCTTCCTGAAAGGATGGGGCTCACTCAGTGCCTAGCCCTACTCCCAATGGAGTAACAGGTTCTGCAATGTACCGGATATCCTTGAAGTTGAAACAAATGTCTTCTTGATGTCTTCAGAGACATTTAAACCTTTCAAGAGGCCAATGACCTACTTGATGGAGGCCCTTGTAGTCATATGATGGAAGTTTTATATGTCCTCTGACTTGTGTTCAGGTTGTGTACAGGGGTCAGAAGCTGTGAGTTCAGGGAATAATCCTCGTCCCCTACAGTCAGCATGAAGGCATGCTGGCCTGAACAACTGAGGCACTGGGGACATGCCTGATCCGTCACAGTGATCACAAATGATTTGAACAAATGAACTTCGATGTGAATTTTCTTCTTCCAATTCAAAAGATCCTGTGAGAGATCGATGATCTGCTCAACCATATCTGCCCATTCTCCTTCATCAATGGTACTGTTCAGGAATAATTCAAACTATAAAAACTTTCCTGTTCACAGATTCTGAGGTAGCTTTAATGACTACATGAAGACAGCCAATAATTTGATGCACCTGAGGAAATGTCAGCCAGAGCCCCAAAGTAACTCCTGTCTAGGCCTGACTGGTCCTATTGATTGTGAACTGGATATATGGGTCAGCCTCATGGCATGTGCGATTTTTGCAGCAAAGGGCTGCTAACTGATGGAGCCACATGGCACCAGGAATGAATCACGAGCAAAATCTTTTAAGTACAAACATCACCTTTAAAGTTACAGGCGCTGGATGTCCATCACTTCCCATTGGCTTCAACTCCTCCTCCAGCATATTGCATTTGTACTTGGACATCTCTATGAAGCTTTTCCTTTGATTGTACACACCTTGAATGAAAAGCCTTTGTTGTGACCACAAAGCTGCCACATTGTCTCCATGAACGCTCCTCAACCATGTCTGACAGCTTCCTCAAATTCCTCAGCTGCTACACGGATGGCTCCAAGCGGTTGGAAAATGCAGTGAAACAATTGTCAGTTTGTCATTAAATAATTGTTGGTAATCTGTCAACTGCTGATGGTTCCTGCTGTCAGCATCTGGTAACATTCATTGAAGGTGGGAAGACAACAAGAAGCTGACCTAGTGCAGCCACATTCCACATACAAAGCCTTCCCCAAGCCACCTCAATTCCTACCTCTCCAGGGCCAGTAACATTCTGCCAAATAATGTTTGTGCCAGTTTGTTTTTCTTTATTGAAGTGAGGAATACATACTGGTGAACAAGTTAAAATTGAGCTTTTATATCTGGAATAGAAGTCAAGCATATCTGCTACTCTCAACTAATACTAGAATTGCGCAGTCGCCTTAACAGGAAAGGTGATTGAAGTTATCAGCACAAATAAGTTAAAGAGACCTTTGGAGAAAGAAAACGTGAAAGCTATAGTGCAAATTAGGTGGTTGGGATTGATTCATGAGAAAATAACAGTTTTGTTTAAGCGAATGGACCCTTACTGTATTCCTGAATTTTGGTGCTGATTTAGTCTGCAAGTATATGTTCACTTAACCAATTGTGAACTTCGATGTGAATTTTCTTCTTCCAATTCAAAAGATCCTGTGAGAGATCGATGATCTGCTCAACCATATCTGCCCATTCTCCTTCATCAATGGTACTGTTCAGGAATAATTCAAACTATAAAAGAAAGATGCAAATTTAGGAATAGCTGTCATAGAAACATATGCAATTGTAATAGAACATTAATGATTATTGTTTTGTTTTGGGTTTCTTGAGAAAACTTACATTAATCAGTATGAAGTGGATTTTCCCACTGTGCTGTATTCTTAGTCATCTCAGCAACAGAAGAAATTGGCAATGACAATACTTTTCCTACCTTAAGGGTTCTGCCCCAGCTCTGTTCATTTGCTGCTGGAACCTTCCGTGCCTATCTCACTTTCAGATATATCTATTGTGCCACTGTTCTGGTCATCTCCCATCCACCGCTCCCTCTGTGAAGTTTTTGATCCTCTAAAACTGCATTGTGCGATTCCTCTGCTGGATTTTCCCAGTTGTTCAACACTTATATTTTAAAGGACTTACATTGGCTCTAGTTTCCCAATACCTCAAATTTAAAATGCATCCTCATGTTTAAATTGATTCATAGGTCTAACCATCCCTCCATCTGTAGCCTCCTCCAATACTACACAATCTTGCTATGCTTAGGCTAAGGTTTACTGGATTCAAGATGACGCTGACACTGGGTGACTCTTTGTGAGCTCCCTACAGCAGGACTTACTCTCACATTTCTTACAAGTGTTCCTCACTTTTAAAACTCAATTCTCAGTAATGATCCCTCTAATTTCAAATCTAATGTTGATCGTGCTTTGCGCACCTCCTGTGCAGCCGTAACTTGGTATGCCTGACTCTGTCTAAACACCCTATGACCTGTATGAGATAACACAATGTGGATCTGGAAGGGTCCCGACCCAAAACGTCAGCTTTTCTGCTCCTCTGATGCTGCTCCAGATGCTGCTCTGATATTCCTTCACCTCCATAATGCGTTATCTCAGACTCCAGCATCAGCAGTTCTTACTATCTCTATGATCTCTATGTCCTTGTATGCTATGATCTGCCTGTGCTGCAAGCAAAACAAAACTTTTCACTGTACTTGGGTACATGTGAGAGCAATAAATCAAATCAAACAATAAGTCAAATCAAATTGACAGATTTATGCTGTGAAGTTAATTAAGAGATATTTAGGCTATTTTTAAATATCGTATTCAATAGTAGTAGTACAGCATATATATTTGCAAAGCTTATGTTAAATTTTCATACCTCTTGTAATCCAAAATCAGTTAGGAGCCCTTCACCAACTACTTGAAGTAAAGTTATCAGTTCAAGGTAATAGGTAGAGCTAAAATAAGGACAAAGGCAATTTGAAATATTAATATAATAACAATAATCATATGTAAAGAATATTGTTAATTTGTCTTGCCTCACTTAATAATTTTTTGCGCAGGAATCAGAAGGTTGTGCCTCTAAATCTTACCCAGGATTTTAATACAGAATATAAATTCATGCTTCAAAGCAATATTGAGGAATCATTGCGTTGCTGGGAGTGCTGTATTTTTAAACAGGCGTAGAGCTGTTTCTAAGCAGGCAGGAAAGGTCCCATATACTATTTGAAGGGGTGCAGGGAGACTTTCTGATACATTGGCCAGCATGTTTTTTCTTAAGCAATTTCATTCAATCAAAACTGGTCATTTATCTCATTTTGTGTCATTCATTTGCATGAAGCATTGTAAGACATGTTGTGAACCTGAAAAACTCAATTTAAATTACTGCAGGCATTAGCTATTCACCATCAAGACCTGGATTTGCATCCCTTTCGGACACTAGGAATGAAAATTTCAAATTACTGTTGGTTGCAATTTTACATGTAACTAGTTTGGACAAAGTTAACTTAGTGCCTACTAGTCTTGATTGTTCAATGCAAACTTGCTGACAACTCAACACCACATGAACAGGCTTTCTCAGAGGCTCCTAAGCTGGTTAATGTTAGAAATGGAAATATGTCACAACGTTTCAGAGTTTGAGCTGTGAAGACTTCAAAGAAATAACAGATGAATTCCCTTGGAGACAATATGCAGCCCTTTCCTCTCAGGTTCCTTAAAAATGAAGTGACGTACAATCAAAGCAATGAACAGAAGAATTTAAGGGGCTTTGAGAAAGTCTCTTGCTCTTTGAGTGCTGATGATCTGGATGCTATTGCTTGAAAGGAGAGCAGAGGTAGAACCCCTCAATGCATATAAAATGTACCTGAATATGCACTTGTAGCCAACATGTCTACAAACTGAGACCTGGAAAGTGGGTTTAGGGTGGGTAGATTTTTTTGGATGACAGAAACACAATGGGCTGAATGACCTCCTCTGGTGCTACAGATATTCCTATATTCGTAAGTTTTTACATCAAAATTTTAATTGTGCACTTGGCAGTGAATTTCCACCCATTGAGTCAATATTGTAACAAGCACTGCTGAATCCACAATTGGAAATTCTTTCCTGCTGCATCAATATATAAACAGAATTCTGAAGCAGATTTTTACACTTGACCCATCACTATTAGTAATTGATACAACCTGCAAATAGAAATATTTAGTTGTATTTGTTAAAATTATGTGCAAATGGATTAAAAGCAGGCGACAGATAAAACTTGTTGACTTACTTTGTATTAATACTATTCCAGTTTGCTCTTAAGAAGTTCCATACTAAAGGCCAACCAATTGGATTTTCTGCAACCGACTGATAAACTCTATATGAATGCTTCTGAGAGACTGTTAACTCATCCAGAGTATAGTGCAAATATCTGAAAAAATAAACGTTGAAAATTATGCTCTCTATGCTTAGTGAGACACTCATATCTATTCTTAAGCAGTGGTCAGCGGTGATGAGGCAGTCTGCACCAAAGCCTTGCAAGTGGCGCAAAACCTGGCATACCTGGGTAGGCCTTAGCCCAGTGCGCGTCAAAGCACGCCCAGAGCAGGGGTGAGTCAGCCCCCTTGGGGAAGCCCAGCTTGGAGCATCTGCAGGCCTATGGCTCAAGCAAGGACTGTAGTGCTTGACATTTTAACTCTATTTCTTTACTTTTCTACTTTTATGCTAAGAAGATTGTAGAGCTGAACTTTTCAAGCCTATTTCTTTTTTTCTGTATGTCTGTAACTGAGATTTTGTACTTAAGATGGTGCCATGTGCGGCAACAGTGTACTTTATACTGTACTCTTGTACCCTATACTTGAGTACACATGACAATAAAATCTAAACCTAAATCTAATTAAGTAATTCATGACTTGAGCTGTGTAAAGGCCCTGTCCTCAATCCCGGTACATATAAAGGTAGAACAGCCATCAAGTATCTAACTTGGCATTATGGAAATTTACGAACTTTCAAGGGTTTACAGTATCTCTTTAAGATACATTATTTCCTATGGCTTTGCCCACTGATATTGAAGGCTAGTAATTCCTAAATATATCATGATAATTCTAAAGCTCTATGAAATACAATATCATGCAAAATATATTTAAATCATAATTCATACAAATTTCTTGAAGCTGTTAATAGGATATAGGTATTGATTATTTTTTGCCCATCCTTAATTATCCTAGAGAAGGTAGTGGTGAACTGGGTTTTTGAGCTGCTGTAATCAGAGGTGTAGGGACATAAAAAAGTGTTGTCGGCTCAGGAGTTCCAGAATTTTGATCTGGCAACAGTGAAGGAATAGCAATATATTTCCGAATCAGGATGATGTCTGACCTGGAAGGGAATTTGCAAAAGATAGCATTTCCATGCATCTACTGCTTCTGTCCTTCAGGTGATCGAGGTCATGAATTTGGAAGGTGTTATTGAAGAAGCCTGAGTGAGTTGCTGTTATACATTCTGGAGCTGGTAAACACAGTTATCTGTGTATTGGAGGTAGAGACAGTGAAGGTTGAAGTTTGTGGATGAGTTACCAATCAAACGGGTTGCTTTGTCCTAAACTGTGTCAAAACTTTTGAATGTTGTTGATGCTGAAGTTCAAAGGGAATGATCAGATTCTCTCGTGCAGCAGATGGTCATCACCTGGCATTTGTATTGTGCGACTGTACTTGCCACTTGTCAGATCAAGCCTGGATATTGACATGGTCTTATTGCATATGGACGTGGACTGTTTCAGTATCTGAGATGTCATGAATGGTGCTGAACATGTGCAATCATCAGTGAACATCCCCAATTCTGACCTTATGACGGATGGAAGGTCATTGATGAAGCAGCTGAAGATAGGCACTACCCTGAAGAAGCTCTGCAGAGATGTCCTGGAGCTCAGATGGCTGACTTCCAACCATTATTACCATCTTCCTTTTTGCCAGGTATGACTCCAAACAGCAGAGAGCAATCCTTGCATTCCTTTTGACTCCAGATTTGCTAGAACTCCTTTGTGCCATACACGAATAAATGTTGTATTGTTGTCAAAGACAGTCACTCTCATTGTTTGTCTGGAGTTCAGCTCTTTTGTTCATGTTTGTACCAAGGCTTTCATGAGGTCATGAGCCAAGTGACCCTGGTGGAATACAAGCTGAGTGTCAGTGAGCATGTCATTTCCTTGCAGGTGCTTCTTGATAATACTGCGATGACATTGTACACCATTTTACTGGTGTTTGAGAGTCAGTAAATTGAATGAAAATTGGCTGGGTTGGACTTTTCCTGCTTTTTGTTGGAAGGACATATTTGGGTCTTTTCCCATATTGTTGGGTAAATTCCAGAATTTTCTCGATACTGGACCTATTGACTCAACACATCGTGCTGTATGGCGTTGCAAATACTTGCGCTTTGGTCTTTGGGCTGTCTCATTGTTGAGGCTGGGGATATTTATGGACCCTCCATCTTCTGTTAGTTGTTTAGCTGTCCAACAACATTCATGATTGGATGTGATAGGCTGGCAGAGCTGGTATGGTATTTGCGGGATCATTTAATCATTCCTATTCCATGCCTGGTGCTGCTCCTGGCATGATCTCCTGAGGTCTTGATTGAAACAGTGTTGATTTTTTGGCTTGATGGTGATGGCAGAGTGAAGAACATGGGGACAATGATGTTCACGTTTGTGGTTCAATACTGTTCTGCTATAGTGCTGATGGCCAACAGCATCTCATAAATGATCACTTTTTAGTTGGTAGATCTGATCTCATTTAACACAGTGGTAGTGCACACAATGGAGGGTATCCTCAATGTGAAGACAGGACTTAAATTCAACAAGACAATGGAGTGCTCACTTCTATTTGATAATGTCATAGTTAGATGCATTTGTGAGTAGACTTTTCACTCTCTTTTGTTCTGTCTCTCTTAATCATTCACAGGATGAGAGCATCACTCACCAAGCCAGCATTTATTGCCTGTCCCTAATTGCCCAGAAAGCAACTAAGAGTCAATCACACTGCTGCGGGTCTGGAGTCCCATGTAGATCAGACCAAGTAATGCCAGCTGTTTCCTTCCCTAAAGGTTATTAGTGACCAGGTTTTTCCCAACAATTGAAAATGGATTCCAGATATTTATTGGATTCTGCCATGGCAGGATTCAAGCCCGGATTCCCAGAACATTATCTGGGTCTCTGAATTAACAGCCCAGTGATAATATCACTAGGCTGTCACCTTGCTTACTACCTGCCACAAGCCCAGTCTAGCAGCAATGCCCTTTTGGACCCAGCAAGCTCAGTTTGTATAGGTGAGAAATTCTTGGTGATGGATATTGAAGTCTCCGCCCAGGCTATATACTGTACCCTCACCATCCTCACTGCATCTTCCAACTGGTGTTCAACATGGAGCAGAACAGTTTCACTAGCTGAGAGTATGTTGATAGGTCATAATCAGCAGGAGGCTTGCTGCCTATGTTTGGTATAATGTCATGTTACTTCATAGGGCCCAGAGACAACCTACTTTCCTCAATAATATATTTCAGTTGTCCAATTGAGCTTATCCAAAGTAACTGATCTCCCACTTTCTTTCTTGATGAATGAAGATTTCTGCATTAGATTCTACACCAACCTCTCTACCTGGGTTCATTTTTTTTTTCATAAACTTGACTGTAATATTTTCAAAGAATGACAGGGATAAAGAGTAATCAGCCAAGATACAAACAATTTAGGGCTGCAAGTCTGCTTAGCCGTGGGGAGCCAATAAAATTAGCTCAGTGGGAGAGGGCCAAAAAACTTTGCCAACAGGTGAGGGATGAAAACTTGCCTGGGGATTCGGGTGTGTATTTTAGTTTTCACATAAACAGTTTGCAAGTCTTTATGGCTTGCTTTTTTTTAAATGACAGTTCTCCTCCACCATTCTGCTGCTTTGACCCTGGTAGACTGTGTGTTACCAAAATAAGTTGTGCTCCACCTTCTGTACACGGGCTGTCTTACAACTACACTTTCAGCTATCCCATATGCTCGAGTACCTCTACTCAAATTACTGGAGGAAGCTTTTTTTTGCCTGTATTTTTTGAAAGTTTGAGATTAATGTAACTTAATTTAAAAAAAGCTGTATACCTCTTTTGATAATTCTTTTGTGCTACCATTATTGCTAGTTGGTTGAATAGATAATTACCTGCCATTTAACTTAGTCCTGTGCACAGGAACATGAGATGATGATATATCAGAACTAACCTGTCATGTTGAGTTATATTTACAAAATAACTTACTTCCAGAACATTTGGAACCCCAAGACTACATCAGATTTAATTAGTACGTATGTATATTTATTTATATTAATTAGGAATGGTGTTGTGAGCCTTTACAATTGTTGCAAAACCAAATTCATTTAGAGTATGAATTGAAGATTAGACAAATGTTTGATTGACATTTGCCTTCTACCACACAATGAGGTTACCTGTCAAAAGAAACTATCCCTTACATATATTTATATGTTTTCTACTATTGCAATGCTAGGATGTTTCTCAAGGCTATATTTTTGCCTTAGGTAAAGATTTAAAATTAAATATTATGCAATTGTTAACAGGACACAAATGACTGCCACAGAAGGGGAGTGATGAACTTTTAGAAGGAAGGGTCACTGGGTGCAAAATGTTGACTTCGCTTTCCTTTCACAGGTGCCACAAAACCTGCTGAGTTTTTCCATCAATTTCCAATTTTGTAACCTTCTATAGTCACATTATTTTAATAGGTCTATAATTGTGTTCAAAACCAATGAGTAAAGCTTAACATGAAACACTGGGTTCCCTGGACAATTTACAAATGGGCAATTGCCACGGACATATGGCACATGAATTCACAAACAAAAATAAATTCCTGGAGAAACTCAATAGGCCTGGCAGCATCTTTGGACAGAAAACAGACTTAACGTTTCTGGTCCAGTGCCCCTCTCTTCAGAATATTGATTAATGCCTTATGATTCCTTCCTGAATTGAGATTGGTCCAGGGTCTAATTAAAAACTGAGTAATTGAGTTGATTGTGTCCATACTGCCATTCGAAACAATTATTTAAAAAACAATGCTAATGAATCAATAATGATAAATGGGATTTTTTACAAAAATTATGAGATATAACTTTTGAAATTAGATCACTATTGCCACTAAAAGAGCTGGATTTAATGGGGCCGGATATATGGGGACAATATGTTCCTAGTGTTCCACCTTAGCCAAAGGTTGAGAGGAAATATGTTTCTGCTCCCAGTATCTGCCACGTATCATTTAACATCTCCCAGCAGGTTCAGAAAGAAGAGATAATACAGTGTGGAGCTGGATGAGCACAGCAGGCCAGCCAGCATCAGAGGAGCAGGAAAGCTGGCATTTCGCATCAGGACCCTTCTTCAGAAATCGGGGAGGGGGAAGGGAGATCTGAAATAAATAAAGAGAGGAAGGGTGGGGCTGGGAAAGCTAGGTGAAGTTTCCTTTCTATGACTAGTCCAATGTTAGCTTGCAGAGCTAATATTTCTAGGCTTCCCATACAGTAAGTCTCCGCACCATATGTAGAATATGGTAGCAGAATGAGGCACTTAATTAGTCATTAACTGCTCAGTTAAGATCTTCAATTGGCTCAAGGGTGGACAAGTATCCCAATGGCTATCCTATCCCACATATAACCATGGAGGTGGCAAGAATGGGCAGGTAAGCAGTGGATTTTGGGTGCCCCTCCCTGCAAATTCACCAGCAAGAAGCATATTATCCAGTGCAAAGATACTGGAAAGTGACGAAGACAAATGATGTTAAGAAATCACACAGGATTGTTCCATCGCTATATGCTGGTAAGGCAATACCTAGATAGAATCCATGGTTCTCGACTACAACCCATTGCAGACAGTAATCCTTCATCATCTTGTGATGAATTCTGGTAAAGCGTCCATGCAAAGTTCCATTCTTTTTCAGTGCCAGCTCTAATGGCCTCACAGTAAATATACCGTCTGACATAATTTGGAATTCTGAAAGAGAAGAATGTAAAATACGCCCTTTTTTTTCAGTTGTTCATTTTCAAATTCAACAAAATTAACTTGTTATTTCGTGGCAGCTTTCGGATGATTATGCCTAGATTTCTAACATGAATTTCCTGCCAGGTAAGGCTTCCTTGCAAAAATGCTATTCTTTGTTTTCTCAAATTCATAAAACTTCCTTAAACTTAAAATATTGCTCCTTTTAGCATTAACTTCTGTAGATTTAAGTGTTGTGGATAATAGTGGGTTCAATACCTCGATAATGAAGAAATTAACTCCAATAACTATGTTTTGTAAACACTACTCTTTTTGTTTGCAATTACTCTTTTAGATTTTATGCCATAAATGATTATTTTGCTTGGACAAAGTGTGAAGCGAGACATGCACAGACGTTTTTGTTGAAAATGTTGCCATTCACAAAAGCTCCAATATAGTTCAGAATCAAGCATTCCCACGTTAGATTAAATGTCGCTCAATGGGCCCACTTTTCTGCAGCAGTGCTAACTCCTTCATAATTTTAAAAGAACATTTTCTGGCATTTTCATTTCAATCATCAGTTATTTAGCAGTACAAAATTTAAACCTAGTTGAAATGCGAGATGAATTGTTGAAGGGAGATAACAAAGTGTGAAGCTGGATGAACACAGCAGGCCAAGCAGCATCGCAGGAGCAGGAAAGTTTGACGTTTCGGGTTGAGACCCTTCTTCATAAATGGGGGAGGGGAAGGGGATTCTGAAATAAATAGGGAGACAGGGGAGGCAGATAGAAGATGGATAAAGGAGAAGGTAGGGTGAGAGGAGACAGACAGGTCAAAGAGATATGGTTAGAGCCAGTGAAGGTGAATATAGGTGGGGAGTTAGGGAGGAAATAGGTCAGTCCAGGGAGGACGGACAGGTCAAGGAGTCGGGATGAGGTTAGTGAGTAGGAAATGGGGGTGGGCTTGAGGTGAGAGGAATGGTTAGGGAGGCAGGGACTAGTTGGGCTGGTTTTGGGATGAGGTCGGGGGGGGGTAAGATTTTGAAGCTTGTGAAGTCAACATTGAATTGTTGAAGGTTTTGTTTTGTACCCCTTAGAAAAAAAGCAAGACGGTAAATTTCAGACATTCATAACAATTTATAGTACTGGAGAAAGAGGTGCTGATTGGTTAGCAAGTTGGCTCTGCTTGGCCAAGGCTTAGGGATGTAGAAAGCAACGGGGAACTAAAGGCTTTCCAAAATGATAACTAATTCAAAAAAGAAGCAAACATATTCCTTTTGTTCACAGAGAACAGGTGAATGAATGTATGTTGTTTCTATGAAGCATAAATACGCTGCGCTCTATGAGCTTAAATGTGTTTCTGAAATTAGTTGTTTATGTAACTTTCGGTGCACTCTTTTGAGTACTCTCTATACTTTGCATATTGTGAATAATACACTGTTTGATTTGATCAGCCAATTATTGAGAATATGATACGCAGGGGAAGGGGTGCTTGTTGGTTGGAAAATTGATTTAGTTGTTGAGGTGTTGCAATTGAGAAAGCAACAATGACTATGGGTTGGTCAAACACTTGGGTATTAAAATTTTTTGAGATACTTGTTCTTCCAGAATAATGTGAGATGGATCAGACACTTTGCAGACTTAAAAGATGTAGTCTGTGGTCCACTTCAAGTTTGACTGATATTGCCTGGTGACAATGGGTTAGCTTTTAGTGTAGAGAAGCCACTCATAGATTTGTCAACTATTCCAGGTCAAGGAAAGGGGATGTGTTGAATTGCTCCATCTTAGAAATGAATTGGAGCAGGAGATGGAGCACATTAAATCTACCAGCCAATATGAATGTTAGGATATATATAGTTCTATGCTCTACAAGATTGACCATAGCAACAACCTTGCAAATAGGGGCTTAGCTACTCAATCAGCTTGCATGCTTGATACAGAAATCAAGTGCTTTGAAACTATCCTGCTGTTAAGTGGCTGTCCTGATCAGATCATTACTCACTGCTTATTGCACAGATTTGGGAATGGATGACAGCTCACCACTTCTGGATCTGAGAAGTGTCCAATTTACCTTAAATTATCCTGGGATGGCAAAGTATCTGAAAAATTGGAATGAAATATTGAGCAACTTATTTCACATTGTTACCATGCTGTGGCCACGTGAGTGGTATTTTTCAGCAGCAGGATGCTGCTGTTAGTTCAAACAGAAGTCCTGCCAATTGAACAGCAATTTGGATGAATTTCTGTGCCATTGTATAGGCGGATATGTGATACAATCTAATAGCACATTCCTTTGCTTGTTGACCACAGGCAATTGACAGATAACACTTTCGTGCTTACAAAATGCAAAGTATGCCTACTATTGAATGTAACTATACAATTGCGCAACATTTTCTGAACAATCCCGAGTGCACAAATATCTATATTACAATGAATTTAAGAATCGGTTGAGCTTGTAATGTGGCTCGCTTATGATTGCTAAGTGTAACGTATGCTCATATACAAGAAATTGTTCTCAGTAAGCATAATAAATAATGTTTACAAAAATTGTTCATGACTCAAAGATATATCCTGGTAATGATTTCAAACAAGAAATAAAGTCAAGAAAATTAAGGATACAGTCATATAGCAATGGAAACAGAACTTTGGCGCAATCAATCCATGCCGACTATAATTCCAAACTAAACTAGTTCCACCTGCCTGCACTTGGCTCATACCCCTCCAAACTTTCCTATTCATGTACTTACCTAAACTCTTTTAAATGTTATAACGACCTCAGCATCCATCACTTCCTCTGGACGTTCATTCCACATACAAATCACTCTCTCTGCAAAAGAAATTGCCCCTCATGCCTTTTTAAAATATTTCTTCTCTCACCTTAAAAATAAACCCCTTCATCTTGAAATTCCCGATCCTGGGGCAAAGACATCTGCCATTCACCTTATCTATGCCCCTCATCATTTTATGAACCTGTATACAGGTCAGCCCTCAAATAATAGATAGCAGGAACTGCCGACACTGGAATCTGAGATAACAAAGTGTAGAGCTGGATGAACACAGCTGGCCAGGCAGCATCAGAGGAGCAGGAAAGCTGACGTTTTGGGTCTGGACCCTTCTTCAGAAGAAGGGTCCAGACCCCAAACATCAGCTTCCCTGCTCCTCTGATGTTGCCTCACCAGCTGTGTTCACCCAGCCCTCAACTTTCTATGCTTCAGTGAAAAAAATCCTAGCCTATCCAGCTGCTTCTTATAATTCAAACCCTCCATTCCTGGCAAAATTCTGGTAAATCTCTTCTGAATCTTCTCCAGTTTAATAATATCCTTCCCGTAACAGAGTGACCAGAACTGGACACAGTACTTCAGAAGAGGTCTCACCAACATCCTGTATAACTTTAACATAACATCCCAACTCCTATACTCAAAGGTCGGCGCTGTGAAAGCAGCATGCCAAATGCGTTCTTAACCACACTATCTATGTGTGATGCAAAATTCAAAGAATTATGTATCTGAACTCCTAGTTCTCCCTGTTCTACAACACTATCCAAGGCCATATTTGTAATTGTATAAGTCTTGTCTTTGTTTTGCCAAAATGCAATACCTCACATTTATTCAAATTAAACTCCATCTACCACTCTTCAACCCATTGACCCAATTGATCAAGGTCTCTTTGTAATCTTAAATAACCTTTTTCACTGTCCACTATGTCACCAATTTGGATGCAAACTTACAAAGTCTTGTAACATCTTTGAATTACACAGAATCTTGAGAAACCTTTAGTCCCCATTGCTTAGTCTAAGTCAAATCCTTGGCCATGGAGCCAACTTGCCAACCAATCAGCTTCATTTTCTCCTCTCAGATAAATTTGTCTGATTGTTTGAAATTTCACATACTTATGTTTGTTTTGAGGGATGCAAAAACAAAAGGCTTTAGCAACATGATTCACTTCTCAGCAACATTCCATTATCCTGTACGAGACTGACAATGAACTCAGTGGAGAATTCATTGCTACACCTGAAGTTAATGGAGCCAACAGAATCTCACAAGGAAAGCCAATGTATTTTCTTGCCTTGGCCATGAATGATGTTGTACATTATACTGTTAAGAATTGTGGAAAGAATATCAAAAAAATCAGTTGAGCTTGTATTATCTCTGAAGATCTTTGAAGACTTACTGCCAATGACCCTGTCCCACTGCTCATGTGCAGGTTCCCAAGTATAGCAGAAACAGCAGCAGTAAAGAGGAAATTCCCTTCCATGGGTTCCATTCCCCTTGTCCCTTGCACTCCCTTGTAATTTATCATATCTGATGGGTTAGAGTGACCAACAAAGTGCTGATGTGGAAAGAAATTAAGGTAGAAATATAACCAGTAAAACCTAAACTTTTGATTTTGTCCCTTTTTTGTTGCTATTTTGAAAATAATATTTCAATGACTTTTTTGTAATTTCACAAGACTTACGTATTGTTAGCTGGGTTACTCATCAGTTGTGAATAAAGATCTGTTGCGCGATCCATGAAATCCTTTAGATCAAGTAGATGCAATTTTTTAAGAGTTCTAATGAATATTGTTCTGGATGGCAAAGTAGATAGAGGCAAGTCAGTAATATTTATATATGGAGACATCGTATTAGAACAGAAGAACTGTAAGTTATATCTTACATTGACATCTATTAATTTTTTTAATGAATTGATTGCAACATTAAAAATGCATGAAAACTCTTCTTTCGGGTTTCCATCCCCAGGATGCCTACTAGATACTTCTGCAGTTTCACCCACCTCTCCTCTTTCCTCAGCTAATCTTCAGATAAGATGTTCAGCTTTGTAATGAGACTCTATGATTAAGTTCAAAAAAATGGATCGACCTCCATAGAACTAGTTTTCCTTCCATTAAAGCCAAAAGAGGGGAGCATTGGACAGGGTGGTGTCTCTGTCATATTACACTCTATCTCTGTGCTACACACTTTTGCACCACACCCTAGTCCAAGCTCTTGTCTGGTTCCAGTTATGCCCTTTGGACACCCACCCTCAAACCTTGTGAGACCTGAACACAATATTTGATTTTGACTTTCTGTACATCATGCCGTGAGAGATTAACAAGTATTAAATAATTGCTAAATAACAAAACCACAAGAAAATTGCAGTTCTGACAATAAATAAATTAAACAGATGCCATATTTTCCCAAACAAACTATTTTCAATAAATGTAATATATAGTTATTTTGCAATATTATACTTCATTGCATGCTCAAAGAATTTCTTAATTATTAAAAGCACTTAATTAGCTGTAAAATGCTTGGTATGTTCTGAGACCATGGAAATTGCTAAATGATGTAGAATTACACAGAAATTACAAAGTAGAACAGGTTTTTCAGCCTAGCTGAACTAGCATTTATGAACTACACAAACCAACTGATTTTATTTGATTCTATCAGTATATCTTTCTATTCCTTTCCAGGTTATGTACTTAACTAGTCTCACTTGAAAGGTATCTATACTATTTGCCCCGGCCATTCAATTTGAAAGTAAATACAATATTTTAATAGAGAAAGAGGATTTTCCTGAATTTTCTTTCAGATTTATTAGTGAATATTTTATATGAAAGTTCCTTGCTGCACCATATTGTGAAGCATACAGCAAAACCACTACCTTTGATAGCCTTGGAGGTGAAATATGATTAATCTGAAATAATAATGTATTTTTATCAATTAAGGCTTGAAATTTTCACAGGCTTTTTTGTTTTATCCACCGTAGGATAAATCTTATGGATGGTGGATTTGGGGAAACGTAAAAGAAATCTGACTTCGCTGGCTCTGACGTGATGCACAAGAGCACGAAAACAGAAGATCAGGAGTAGGCCATTCAGGCCATTAAGCACCATTTTAGCACCTGTAACTGAATGCAATCCTAACCCACCACGCTCACTCCACTTGCTAGCTGCACAAAATTCTCCATATTTATGCTCTGTGTTACTATAGTACAAGAACTTGACTGAACTGGTTTACCTAATTAATTAATCACTACATGGTTTTTCTGTGCTAATGATGCAGTGCAGAAGTAGGCCATTCAGTCCATTGTGTATAAAACAGATTAAAAGATGATGAGTAATGGGTTCATCATTAGCATGGGAGCATGTCCCAAATGTAGGTCCTTTAGTGTAATCTGCTCCCCGACATTCTCCTGTGATAATCTTTCAATTTTCTGATGACTTCTTTCAATTTGCAAGCCATTCAGTATAGATATTCTCTTCCTTCTTCTTTTTTAAGATTTTCTGATCTACCTTGACTAGTTTCTTTGCCTTTTCTTAATTATTTTCAGCAAATCTTTATTCATTGACTCTCTCAGCACTTCATCATATTTTACTTTTGCTGGCCAGCCAATCCTTTCCATTCTCCTCCAAACCCACATTTC
Source organism: Stegostoma tigrinum (assembly GCF_030684315.1). NCBI lineage: Eukaryota > Metazoa > Chordata > Chondrichthyes > Orectolobiformes > Stegostomatidae > Stegostoma > Stegostoma tigrinum. The sequence goes on from NC_081356.1 coordinate 76,840,262, forward strand.
AAAACTATCTAGCTAGTTGGTCTCTTCTTTTCACAAGGTCTCTCATCCATTTAAAACAACAGCACAAGTCAAGCTCTTCAAAAGTCACTGTTGAATAGTTTGTTCAACTTAGGGGTAGCAACCAACTCTAAATATAGTCTTTCCTACTGCTAGCCTTGACCTTATTTCTTCATTGCAGCTATAATGCTCAATACCTAAATACTTGAATATGTGCACCTTTGCTAGTTCTTTTCCTTCGATGAATATGGGAATATTCTTTGGTGAGTTGAAATAGGTGCCATTTTTGTCTTGCTATACTCACTATCATTTCTAAGTCCATGCCTGCTTTTACACATCTTTCCTATTAATTTTTGCAGTGCTTCTTTTGTGTTTATGCCATCTGCAAATCTAACTGATGTTATCACTAGACCCCCTAATCTTAGTATCAGATTCTACATCTTTGAATAATTTTTAAATCACTACTTTTACATTAGCATTGAACCAGAATGATGACAAATGTTTGGGTCGAAATGCAATCATGTACAAATGTCCTTCCTGGTCAGCTAGAGTCATGTGACATCTACCATAAGGCTAAAAAAAAAATGCAGGCAGCCAACTTAGAGTCACCTCATATGATTCCATTTTGACCAGACTGACAGGAGGTGTACAATGTCTTAAGGGACATGGACAAAATGAATAGAAATCAACTGTTGCCCTCAGTTGAAGGGCCAATAACAAGGGAGCATAATTTAAAAGTGAAAGGCAGGAAGCTTAAAGGGATTTGATGAAAAACTTTTCACCCAGAGAGTGGTGGGCTCTGGAACGCATTGCCTGGGAGAGCAGTTGAGGTGGGAAACCTCACAATGTTTAAAAAGTACTTGGATCGATACTTGATGTGTCATAACGTTTAAGGTTATGGCCCTGGTACAGTAAAGTTGGACTAGTGTAGGGAGTACTGTATTTTTGGTCGTACAGACTTGATGGACCAAAGGGCCTCTTCTGAATTGTATGATTTTATGCCACAGAAACACTAAAAGCTGCAGCTTTTCCTCTCCCTGCTCCAGTCAGAATGAAACAAAATGAGCAGTGTTTCCATGTGCAATGGAAAATTAAGTTGTAACAGCAGCTATTTAACAAGCCTGAGCAGCTTTTCATTACTATACTCTTACCACAATTGGGAGGAGACTATTTCAAAGAGCATACAACCCTGAATTTTGCTGAAGAACTGGAAAACAGACTGTAGAAATTTTGAAGCCTTGAAGGCATGCTTTGAATCCCAAGGGAATGTAACATTAAGGCTCTTGTAAGACGTTTGGTCTCTAACTCAAAACAAATATGAACTCCAGGATGTTAATTAACAGTCAAGATCCTTTCAAAGCTCAATTAAGACGTTACCAAAGTGTTAAATTTAAAAGTTCTGAAAACTAACATAAAATTCCAAAATAAAACTTTGCTTCTACTAATTCAGGAAGTAAGCTTAATGTAAGGGTATACTTATCTGCTGGAATTATTTTTTCTTCTGGATTTTATTTGAAGAGGAAACTCTACAGTCACTGACTCTGGACTATAGGGTTTAACACTTTGTTTCCTTTCCACTTGCTGAAGAGATCAGAAAAAAAAAGACTTGCACTTACACAGCTCCTTTCATAACCGTACAATGTCCTGAGAAAATTTACAGCCAATGAAGTGCTTTGAAAATGTAAAACTATTGTAAAATGCAGTGGTATATATGCTTATAGCAAGTTCCCACAAACAGGAAAGTAGTAATGATTCAATCTCAGCCACACAAACATCATGTGTAGCTGAAAGATAAAGTTACTTCTTTTCAACCTCCAAAATATATCACAGCCTAGTATCACTGGAAGAGCACCTTCTGCCACACTCTGTTTATCTGTTTTATGAGCCTTTAAGACCATCCATTGTTTCTCTGAGCAAGACTACCAAAGTAAAGACCATTTTGTATTGTACTCATAAACTTAGCTCAAAACAATTAAAATTAATTTTGTGTGTGACATTGACAATTAATGGTTTTGTTCCATATATTTGCCCTAGATTCTCTATGCAGATTAAAGAAGTGGAAGAATAATGCCATAGGCTGTTCACCTCTCCTCTGTGTATGCCTGCTTTCCAATCAATATCTTTGGATAGCAAATAGAAGTAACTTATATTTCATTTCCTTATCCTAGTTGTTCTCAGTTTTGGGTGAGATCCAAAAATTGAGTACAGGACAGGAAGTAAGTGAAGAATTGTTTTGGTCTACCAGCTGAATATCTTGCTGGAAGCAGCAATCGATTGCAAGGTATCAAGACAGCCCCTTTAGTTTCCATTTTAATGGAACTAAGAAAGAGAGGAAATACTTGGGCAAAAAATTTGGCAAATGGAGTATAATGTGGGAAAATGCAAAGCTGCTCACTTTGGAAGGGAGAACTAAAGAACAAAATGTTATTTAAATGGAGAGAAACTGCAGAAAGCTGCAACACAAAGAGGGTACTTGTGCATGAAACACAGAAAGCTGGCACACAGGTGCAGCAGGTTATCAGGAATGCTAATGGATGATGGCCGTTATTTCAAGAGGGTTTGGTAGAAAGAGTAGAGAAGTCTGACTGCAACTGTACAAGGTACTTGTGAGACCACATTTGGAATACAGTGAGCAGTTTTGGTCCCCTTATTTAAGGAAATATATATTAATCTCATCGGAAGCAGTTCAGAAAAGATTCACCGGAATGATCCTTGGAGTGGAGAGATTGACTAATGAGCAAAAGATAAGCAAGTTGGGACTCTACTAATCAGAGTTTAAAAGAATGAGAGGTGTCTCATTGAAACACATGGTATTCTTAATGGGCTTCACAAGGTAAATGCGGAGAGCATATTTCCCCTAATGGGACTGCCTAGGGCCAGAGAGTATACTCTCAGAACAAAAGGGTGCCAATTTAAAATTGAGATGACAAGGAAATCTCTTCTTTTGGAGAACTGAGAGTCTTTGGTATGCCTTACCATAGAGAGCTGCGGAGTTGAGTGCTTGTATATATTTAAAGCTGAGATAATAGATTCTTCATCAGTACGGGAATCAAAGCTTTTACAAAGGGCAGGAAAGTGGACGTGAGGACTGTTGGATCAGCTGTGAGCCTTTTGAAAGGTGGAACAGGCTGATGGGGCTGAACGGGCTACTCCTGTTCCTATATCTTAAGGTCTCATGGTCATAGTCAACTGGGTAGCAAGTTAACTGTACATCTGCTATAAAATAAGTATGCGCTAAATTAATTCGTTATTAATAGACTGAAAATTGTAATACTTACTTTTCAACACTGCTATTATGAATATTATTGAAATCTTCATTCATCAATTTCATTTGATGATAATAAAATGGAACAATTCGACTGAAAATATATTTCTAGAAACAACAAGTAAATTAAACTTCAAAGTAAAGATATTAATAGAAGCTATTTGTTAATTATGCAGTAGAATCTGTGCTTTCAATACAGTAAATTCTCACAGTTCAATGAACAAAACATTGATTTCACGTAGTATCAGAGATAATGGGAACTGCAGATGATGGAGAATTCCATGATAATAAAATATGAGGCTGGATGAACACAGCAGGCCAAGCAGCATCTCAGGAGCACAAAAGCTGACGTTTCGGGCCTAGACCCTTCATCAGAGAGGGGGATGGGGAGAGGGAACTGGAATAAATAGGGAGAGAGGGGGAGGCGGACCGAAGATGGAGAGTAAAGAAGATAGGTGGAGAGAGTGTAGGTGGGGAGGTAGGAAGGGGATAGGTCAGTCCAGGGAAGACGGACAGGTCAAGGAGGTGGGATGAGGTTAGTAGGTAGCTGGGGGTGCGGCTTGGGGTGGGAGGAAGGGATGGGTGAGAGGAAGAACCGGTTAGGGAGGCAGAGACAGGTTGGACTGGTTTTGGGATGCAGTGGGTGGGGGGGGAAGAGCTGGGCTGGTTGTGTGGTGCAGTGGGGGGAGGGGACGAACTGGGCTGGTTTAGGGATGCAGTAGGGGAAGGGGAGATTTTGAAACTGGTGAAGTCCACATTGATACCATATGGCTGCAGGGTTCCCAGGCGGAATATGAGTTGCTGTTCCTGCAACCTTTGGGTGGCATCATTGTGGCAGTGCAGGAGGCCCATGATGGACATATCATCAAGAGAATGGGAGGGGGAGTGGAAATGGTTTGCGACTGGGAGGTGCAGTTGTTTGTTGCGAACTGAGCGGAGGTGTTCTGCAAAGCGGTCCCCTTTTGGTTTCCACTTTGCAGAACACCTCCGCTCAGTTCGCAACAAACAACTGCACCTCCCAGTCGCAAACCATTTCCACTCCCCCTCCCATTCTCTTGATGACATGTCCATCATGGGCCTCCTGCACTGCCACAATGATGCCACCCGAAGGTTGCAGGAACAGCAACTCTTATTCCGCCTGGGAACCCTGCAGCCATATGGTATCAATGTGGACTTCACCAGTTTCAAAATCTCCCCTTCCCCTACTGCATCCCTAAACCAGCCCAGTTCGTCCCCTCCCCCCACTGCACCACACAACCAGCCCAGCTCTTCCCCCCCCCACCCACTGCATCCCAAAACCAGTCCAACCTGTCTCTGCCTCCCTAACCGGTTCTTCCTCTCACCCATCCCTTCCTCCCACCCCAAGCCGCACCCCCAGCTACCTACTAACCTCATCCCACCTCCTTGACCTGTCCGTCTTCCCTGGACTGACCTATCCCCTCCCTACCTCCCCACCTACACTCTCTCCACCTATCTTCTTTACTCTCCATCTTCGGTCCGCCTCCCCCTCTCTCCCTATTTATTCCGGTTCCCTCTCCCCATCCCCCTCTCTGATGAAGGGTCTAGGCCCGAAACGTCAGCTTTTGTGCTCCTGAGATGCTGCTTGGCCTGCTGTTCATCCAGCCTCACATTTTATTATCATTGATTTCACGTAGACAGGCTTAACACAGACATATACAAAAGCAAACTACAGCAACTGTTGGAAGTCCAAAATGAAAGCAGAGAACGTTGGAAATGCTTAGCTGATCAAGAAACAGGCACTGCCAGAGAAATAGAGTGGCCAAAACAATGTATGGAGGCAGTTGGCCCATCCTCCAGCTGCTCAGGAAGCAGCACAGTATTTTAGATGATCATGGAATGAATTCATGACTTTTGACTCTATGAAGCGGATGTCATGCTCATCCCCAGGAGTGCAAATGGAATCATTGGCTACTGCTGGGACTGGAGTTGGTCCTTAATAAGGAACAGCAGTGGACATTGAATAACTAGACAAATGGGCCGGCTTCTCTCGGACAAGTTAGGCAACAAGCTTTGGTGAGGTACACATGTTAAGATTGAGCTGGATGGATAAGTTGATGCAGCACTTGTTATTGGAGGAGTACCCTCTGTTGGCAGAAGGTGTATGAACAAGAAGATTCTAGCCCATAGCCCATATCAGGATTTACCTGGCTGCCTCCCTGGTATAGGCATAGCCTGCCGCTGGTAAAATACGAGCAGTAGGGGGAGAATGCCATTAAGTAACTATTAATTGCCAACTTTGAGGGCCTTATTTGACAAGGATGGCAGGCTGTTTGATATGTATTCTGCCACCGGTAAAATGCCAGCAGTTGTCCAGAAGTGATGGGCATAGTTTCTCTGCCGTCCCATCGGACTCCACCTGTACCATCAGCCTACTCCCAGGGGAAGAGTGGGGACACTTAAAATTCTGGACCATCATTCAGGTCAATAATATTTTGATGGTGGGTCACTGATCTGAAATGATATTTCTCTTTCCTTCTTCAGAGGTGCTGCTAGATACAGAGTTATTGATCTGAAATTGGACCTCACTCATTTCTAAGCATTCAAGGATGTTCTTTGTTCTCATCCACAGTTTAATGAAACCAAGGGCTGTCTAGGCAGTGGCCATAGACTTTATTTCAATATTATTAACAATGTGTCAAAATAAAACAAAGATGAAGACTCTGATGTTTGGGGTTTGAAGCCTGGGTAGGAGCTTGGATCAGGACCTGGGAATATGCCAATGACTGGGGCAATATATTGGGTTGTGTGTTAGGCTTGGATGTGAACATCAGTAGAGGGAGAGGTAGTGACTTTGAGTTAAATACACCATAAGCTCATTTCTCCATCCAAGTCTCTGACTTTATAAATTTGCCCAAATTGGGACAGGTAATCTTCTGCATGGGGGAAAGTGGAACATTTCAATCTGGAAAGACTTGTGGGTCTGTGAATACAAATGAATATTGACAGCGGACCACCAGCTGTTCTTTAATTTCTTCAAAATATGTGATGACGAACGGACAGTGAGTTGTGAGAAATAGCTTTCTCTTTTCAATTTTGTTATAAGGTAAATCCAGAATATTGTTGCCCAGCCTGTGACATTGTGCACCAATATCCACTTCCAACATACCGACTCCCAAAGTTACCTTTACTACGCCTCTTCACACCCACTCCTTACAAGGATTCCAGTCCATTCTCCCAGTTTCTCCACCTCCATTGTTTATGTTCCAATGATGCCACTTTCCACCAGGGTGTTTCTGACGTGTCTTACTTTATCCTCAACCAACAATTCCCCTACATCATGGCTGAGAAAATCCTCAACCGCGTTCGGCCCACCTGCCCTCAACCCTTCCGCTCCCTCCAGGAACAACAATCAGATTCTCTCTGTTCTCACTTTCCATCCCTCCAGTTTCCGCACGTCACCTTAGTATTGGCAAGACCAAATGAAGACTGGGTGGCTGCTTTGTGGAACACCTCTGCACTGTGCACAGAAATGACCCTGCCCTTCCACCTTGATCCATTGCCAATATTTCTATCCTGGGCCTGTTACAATATTCCAATGAAGCATGCTGAAGGAAAAAATCTCATTTTCCACTTAAACACTTCACAGCTTAGCCCTAGCTATGTCTTGTTTGTGTCTTGCTGACATTACTCTCAGCTGAATGGACCTATTTTCTCATTTTTACCCCTATTTTACATCCCTCTCCTTCCTTTACCACCATTAGCATTCCCTGTCTTTTGTTCCACTCATAATCTGTTCCACTTGATTTCTGTGTTCCCCTCTGACAACAATATTAAAAAAACACTGTTTTCCAGATTCTTTCAGATCTGAAGAAGAGCCAGATTGGGCTTGAAAAAATTCTTCACACGATGCTGGCAGACCTGCTGAGTTTCTAAGGAATTTTCTGCTCTTGTTTCAGATTTCAAGCAAGCACAATAGTTTGCTTTAATATTGCTGTCATGTTGTCTTATAGTTGATGGGTTTTTCTTGTTCTTTCGATGAATTCAGGACTTGCAGATTCTTATCCATGTTTACATAAGTGAAGAGCTCTTCTAACTTCTTAAAATCAAGGGCATTTCTATTGTTGGGAATGGTAAAGAGTTATTAGATACCAATGTGGCTGATTTGAATTAGTGAATACTTATGCTTGGGGTCAGCTAACATTCCTATTAGACCAGTAAAGTTTTCTTCTGGCTGGTGTAGTTCAAGTTGGTCAGTGGTAGACAGCTTTTAAAATGGTTGTCTCCTTCTCAAATTTCATGATATTTCAGACAAAATATGCTTTCTTGCTCAGAATGATGGCTGTTGCTTGCTAATGATGGATGTACATTCTTTATACTCATGATCTTTATGTTTTAAAGAAACCTTGAAGATCCATTTCACGTTCTGAGTTGTTGTGCTGACTTATCCAATGTCAGGTCAGCAACGTTATAATATTCTACAGCTTTCTCAGATTGTATATGCACTCCTATATACTAAGGTGGAATTGTGTTGTATAACCATCAACAAAAAATTGTTCTGTCCTGTTGGAGCAAATGGCATCTGGCTTCTTATAATACTAGTCTACCGGACTTACTAATATTAATGATAAATCACTAGTAACTCTTTGGCGGAAGGGTCATGTATTGATAATAAAAATTAACACATACTAATACAATAAGAGGTTACATTAGTTTAAAGCAGATTAAACACAATAACACTAGGTAAGAGACATTATTATAAACCGAGAGATAATAATTTAGTCTATGCTATATAGCTGTAGATTGTGGAACTGACTAACCACTAACAACAAATAGTCTATCTTATAACTGCTTAGCACCTCAGAGGTAGTCATTTATATTTTAGTGTGCGTGGCTATTCCAATTTGACTGAATTAACCTTTTCAGGCCAATTGCCCTAGGCAGTGTTATGGTTGGGTGAATTGTTACAAATTATGAAGCTTGAACCCAGCCCAAAACGAACTTACCTGCAGTGTTAAAGGAGGGAAAGAATGGCAGGGAGTAGGTCAACCGTTTAAATATTTGAGAAAAGCCAGATTCTAATACCCCTTGGGCTGCCTTCCCAGGGTCTTAAAAGAAAGTTCACCTCTTGACCATCCATTATCCTGCTAATTATATATTATTTGAATATCTAATTGTACATAGGTCATGGGCATAAAGTGTAGGGATTCATTTGTGGTCCAATGTTTTAACAGACTGAAACTATGATTGTTGGGTTTGGATCTTCAGGTTTTTCTGTACGTCTGTACAAAGAAGCTTTTAAAGTCAGCAAAGTGTAGTCACTGCCTGACTATTTAGATAATGACACCTCTCCTGCGTTTTCCAGGAGCAGCTGCAATCCCCACCACCTACTGCTCTGACCTCCATTATTCCCTGTCTGGATGGAAGCCCAGCCTGTCAATCATCTAACTACTAAAACACCAACGGAGGTAAACCTCCAGACATGTGGAGAGGGCTTGCACTTCTGAGCTCTGAGAGAATCTCTGCCTGTCAAAACTCAGAACAAATAGTTTAACAAAGTAATCCACATTTATTCATTCCAAAACTTCCTTTAAACATTATGTTCAAAAAGTTTCCACTTTAGTGAGTTTTGAGAAGATTTGTAGCTCAGGTTGAAGTTCTGGTTGTGAGTTTGCTTGCTGAGCTGGAAGGTTAGTTTTCAGACGTTTCGTCACTTTTTTTTTATTTGAAAAAATATACTTTATTCATAGAATGTACAAAAAATAAAACATTTATACACCTACCCAGTCATGCAAGCCACTCCGGGTTACCCGGGGGTACGTACACCAACTAAAGGAAAAAAAACAAAACAGAGAAAAAAAAACAAAGCAAAGAAACCGCCCCGGCAGTCGTCACCCCGCACAGTCCCAGTTGGGCCCCTGACCAGTTGGGGAAGGCGCCAGCTGGGCCCAGTTATCAGATAGGATTCTTTTCCCTTTTCTGGACGAGGGGGCTCATACGGTGGTCTTTCCCCACTGCGCCTTGGCGGCGGCTGCCCCAAGCTTTAGCGCGTCCCTCAGCACGTAGCCCTGGACCTTGGAGTGCGCCAGTCTGCAACACTCGGTCGGGGTCAGTTCTTTCAGCTGGCAGACCAGCAAGTTGCGGGCAGACCAAAGAGCGTCTTTCACCGCATTGATGGTCCTCCAGGCGCAGTTGATGTTGGTCTCGGTGTGCGTCCCCGGAAACAGCCCGTAGAGCATGGAGTCCCGCGTCACGGAGCTGCTCAGGACGAACCTCGACAAATACCACTGCATCCCCCTCCAGACCTCCTGCGCATAGGCACACTCCAGGAGGAGGCGATGAACAGTCTCGTCCCCACCGCAGCCACCTCGAGGGCAGCGTGCAGTGGTGCAGAGATTCCGGGCATGCATAAAGGACCTCACTGGCAGAGCCCCTCTCACCGCCAGCCAAGCAATGTCCTTGTGTTTGTTTGAAAGTTCTGGCGATGAGGCATTCTGCCAAACGACTTTGGCAGTCTGCGTGGGGAACCACACGACGGGATCCACCCTCTCCTTTTCCCGAAGGGTCCTGAGGATACTACGTGCTGACCACTGCCTGACGGCCTTGTGGTCAAAGGTGTTTCCTTTCAAATTATTCTCCACGAAGGACAGGTGGTACGGAACGGTCCAACTACTCGGAGCATTCCGCGGCAACGAGGCCAGGCCCATCCTTCGCAACACCGGGGACAGGTAGAACCTCAGTAAGTAGTGACACTTGGTGTTTGCATACTGAGGATCTACGCACAGCTTGATGCAGCCACACACAAAGGTAGCCGTCAGGGCGAGGGTGGGGTTCGGTACGCCTTTTCCCCCATTTCCCAGGTCTTTGTACATGGTGTCTCTGCGGACCCGGTCCATCCTCGACCCCCAAATGAAGTGGAAGATGGCCCGGGTGACCACAGCGACGCAGGTCCAGGTAATTGGCCAGGCCTGCGCCACATACAACAGTACCGAAAGCCCCTCGCACCTGACAACCAGGTTCTTACCCGCGATGGAGAGGGACCGGAGCGTCCACCTGCCCAGCTTCTGCTTAAATTTGGCAATACGCTCCTCCCAAGTCTTAGTGCAAGCCCCAGCTCCACCAAACCAAACACACAGCACCTTCAGGTAGTCTGTCCTGACGGTGAAGGGGATGAAGGAGCGGTCGTCCCAGTTCCCGAAGAACATGGCCTCGCTCTTACCCCTATTGACTTTGGCACCCGAGGCCAGTTCAAACTGGCCGCAGATGTCCAACAGCCTACTCACCGACCGACGATCGGTGCAGAAGAAGGCGACATCGTCCATGTACAGGGAGGTCTTGACCTGAAGGCCTCCGCTGCCTGGGATAGTCACGCCCTTCAGGCTCACGTCCTTCCTGATGGAGGCGGCGAAGGGCTCCACACAGCACACGAACAAGGCAGGAGAGAGCGGGCAGCCCTGCCTGACTCCAGATCTAACAGGAAAACTGTCCGATTCCCACCCGTTGATCGAGACTGCGCTAACGATGTTAACGTAGAGCAGCCGGATCCAATTGCGGATGCCCTCCCCGAACCCCAATTTGGAGAGGACATCCCTCATGTAAGCATGAGAGACCCTGTCGAAGGCCTTCTCCTGGTCCAGGCTGATGAGGCAGGTGTCCAACCGCCTGTCCTGTACGTAGGCGATCATATCCCTGATGAGCGCGAGGCTCTCAGCGATCTTCCTGCCCAGCACAGCACAGGTTTGGTCAGGGTGAATCACTGACTCCAGGACAGACCCGACCCGGTTGGCAATGACCTTGGCCAGGATTTTGTAGTCCACGTTCAAAAGTGAAATTGGACGCCAATTCTTAATTTCTTCCCTCTCCCCCTTCCTCTTGTAAATGAGGGTGATGTTGCCCTTCCTCATGGACTTGCACATTTCCCCTGCCCGAAGCGCACTATCGTACACCTCCAGCAGGTCCTGGCCGACCAGGCCCCACAGAGCGGAATACAGCTCGACCGGTAAGCCGTCGCTTCCGGGAGTCCTATTCCTCTGCAAGGACTTGAGGGCTCTGGCCAGCTCATCCAGGGATATCGGCCGGTCCAGCCACTCCCTCGTGCCGTCGTCTAAGACCTCCGTGACAGACGACAGGAGCGACTCGGAGGCCGTGCTGTCCGTGGGCTTCGTGTCGTACAGTCCGGCAGAGAAGGATCTGCTGATCCTCAAAACGTCGGGCCGAGACGACGTCACCGAGCCGTCGTCCTCCTTCAGCCGGCTAAGCACAGAGGTCTCTTTGTGCACCTTCTGAAAGAAGAAACGCGAGCACGTCTCGTCCTGCTCCACGGAGCGGACCCTGGACCGGAAGATTATCCTGGAGGCCTCCGCGGCGAAGAGCGAGGCTTGCTGGCCCCTCACCTCGCGGACGTCCTCCGTGACATCAACCCCCATCAACTGCAGAAGGAGCAGGTTCTGCACCCTTTTCTGGAGTCGCGACAGCTTTCCCCGCCTCTCTCTTGCCTTCTGAACACCCTTGAGGACAAAGAACCTCTTGATGTTCTCCTTCACCGTCTCCCACCAGTCACCTGGAGACTCAAAGAGGGGTTTCACGGTTCTCCAACCGGCGTACACCCTCTGAAGCTCCTCGACGTTCTCTGGGGTCAACCGAGTCGTGTTGAGCTTCCACGTCCCCTTGCCGGCCGGATGGTCATCCTGTACGTGACAGTCGGCCATCAGGAGGCAGTGGTCAGAGAACAACACCGGCTCGACACCGGTGGACCTGACCGAGAACGTCCGTGACACAAACAGGAAGTCTATCCTTGAGCGGATAGACCCGTCTGGCCGCGACAGGTGTACCTCTGCTGCGCTCCATCTGCAGGGGTGCTGAAGACGTCGAGCAGCTTGGCGTCCTTCACCGTGCCCATCAGGAATCTGGACGTGATGTCCAGTTGACTCCCTCCACCTGCTGTCCCCACGCCGGATCTTCCATCTGCATCGATGATGCAGTTGAAGTCTCCGCCTAGGATGACCGGCCTGGACGTAGCCAGCAGGGGTGGAAGCCGCTGCAGGACGGCCAACCGCTCACTCCGTACCGCTGGGGCGTACACATTGATCAACCTCAGGGGAGCATTCCTGTAGGTGATGTCAGCCACTAGGAGGCGCCCCCCCACCACCTCCTGAACTTGAGAGATGGTGAAGTTGTGCCCCCGCAGCAGAATAGCCAGGCCCGAGGAGCGACAGTCGTTACCCCCCGACCAGATCGAAGGCCCACAGGTCCAGGCGCCGGACCATTTCCCGTACCTGCCGAGGTGCGGTATCCCGCACTCCTGCAGAAACAGGAGGTCCGCCTTAATGGTGGTCAGGTAGGCCAACGTGGACACACATCTCGCGGTTGACTTGACGCTGCGCACATTAAATGCTCGCAACTCGTACCCCCATTGTGGGCAGTGACCGCAGTACCCTCCCCAAGTCCAAGGTCCAGCCCCTCCATCTATCCCTTCATGCCCATTGCCCGGGCTAACTGCTGGACGCTCTCCGGGCTCAGGAAACCGTCCGTGCTGCCTTCCGGGTGGCATCCCCCCGTCAGGGGTGCGGAGGCAGGAGGGTCCGGCTCCGGGTCAGGCTGGGGACGCGCTGTTTCCTCCTTCCCGCCTGGAAGTTCCGGGGGGCCCTCCAGTGCGCCAGCGGCACTTGATTGGGTGTCGGAGTGAGCCTCAGGACGCCTCCCATCACCTGGAAGTGGGGTGCTGCTTTCCTTCCCCCTCGAGACCTTTAACTTCTGCTTCGGGTGGGCCCTCTCCGAATCCTCCTCGTCAGAGGAGCTCTTATAGCCCCCCTGTAGCTGCCTCTTCCTGCCTGATTGTTGTGGTTCCTGGGCCCGTCGACGCATCTTCCTCCTCGCTTTCCGGACTGTTGTCCACTCCCCTGGGTCGCCTGTTGCCGCCTCCATTGGCTCCGGGTTGTCGGGGGTGGGGGGGGGGGGAAATCGGAGCCTGCAGGGGTGCTTTGCTGGCCTTCGGCCCATCCTGCACGGCCTGGCCCTCCTGCACATTAGTGGGGTCCTTGCTGGGTCCTGGTGCCTTCCTCTCCTCCGGGGGGGCTGGCCCCGCATTTCCCCTGCCGGCGACCTGGGCGTAGGTGGCACCCCGCTGCGGGCATGCCCTATAGAAGTGGCCCGCTTCCCCGCAAAGGTTGCAGCTTCTCTCTCGTGGGCAATCCTTTGCAAGGTGTCCCTCCTCCCTGCAGTTCCTGCAGATGGAGGCTTTGCAGTCGGCCGCCATGTGACCTGACCTACCACAGGCATGGCAGACTTTAGGTTGCCCTGCATAGGTCAGGTAGCCCCTGCTCCTGCCGATCGCGAAGCTGGACGGTGGGTGTGCGACATTCCCGTCTGCGCCCATCCTCAGCGTCACCTTGACCTGCCTCTTACTCGTCCAGATGCCAAAGGGGTCCACGATGTCAGTTAGGTCCCCTTCCACCTTCACGTACCTTCCAAGGAAGGTCAGGACATCAACTGCTGGCACATGCGGGTTGTACATGTGTACAGTCACCATACAGCTCCTCTGTGCTGGCATCACAAACAGTGGGATAGCGGTCAATACAGAGAGGGGGCCCTCACCTCCTTTCTCCTTGAAAACCTCCAGGAAGCGCTCGCAAAGCTTGGCACTCCGGAAGGTCACGTCGTAAAAACCTCCTCCGGGGAAATCCTGCAGGCAGTAAATGTCCGCAGCAGCGAACCCACAACAGTCCAACAGGACCCTCTTCACAAAGAAGGTGCGGTCCACAGGTGCACCTTCATCCACCTTCTTTACAGAAACACGGATGGTGTTCCGGACCCCCTGACCTGGGGCACGAGCACTTGCCGCAGCCATCGTTGCAGGTTGGCTGCTCCCCTGAACCAGCGTTAGGCCGAAGCCAGCATTAAGATCCACTGGTCGCAAGGGTGCACAGCCAACCCAACGTCCTCCTTTCACCTCCAAGATAGCACTCTCGTCCTCTCGGTCCACAAGAGAGTGGGTCTTTATTGTGTTCGAGATGTAAGCTAGTTCACTGAGCTTGCCGGTTTGTTCCCAGACGTTTCGTCACCATTCTAGGTAACATCATCAGTGAGCCTCTGACAAAGCGCTGGTGTTATGTCCCGCTTTCTATTTATCTGGTTAGGTTTCCTTGGGTTGGTGATGTCATTTCCTGCATTGGTGATGTCATTTCCTGTTCTTTTTCTCAGGGGATGGTAGATTGGCTCCAAATCAATGTGTTTGTTGATGGCGTTCTGGTTGGAATGCCATGCTTCTAGGCCAAGAAACAACACATACGGACCAAATACTGAACTACAGGAGCAACCATCCCAACACCCACAAACGAAGCTGCATTAGAACATTATTCCAACGAGCCACCACACGCTGCACACTGAGGAACTACGAAGAGCAGAAGAAAATCACCTATACAGCGTTTTCAAAAAGAATAGGTACTCTATGAACACAGTCTGCCGATTCCTCAGCAATAAACCCAAACAAACAGACAAAACAGGCTCAGAAACCATAACCACTCTCCCCTACATCAAAGACATTTCCGAAATGACTGCCAGGCTACTCAGACCTCTTGGCATCAGGGTAGCTCACAAACCCACCAACACACTAAAACAGCAGCTAATGAACTTAAAAGACCCTATACAGACAACAAACAAAACGAACATCATCTACAAAATACCTTGCAAGAACTGTGACAAACACTACATTGGACAAACTGGCAGAAAGCTAGCCACCAGGGTACATGAACATCAACCAGCCACAAAATGACATGACCCACTATCACTAGTATCCTTACATACAGATGAGGAAGGACACCACTTTGATTGGGACAACACATCCATCCTAGGACAAGCCAAACAGAGACACGCACGAGAATTCCTAGAAGCACGGCATTCCAACTGGAACTCCATCAACAAACACATTGATTTGGAGCCAATCTACCATCCCCTGAGAAAAAGAACAGGAAATGACATCACCAATGCAGGAAATGACATCACCAGCCCAAGGAAACCTAACCAGATAAGTAGAAAGTGGGACATAACAACAGCGCTTTGTCGGAGGCTCACTGATGATGTTACCTAGAATGGTGACGAAACATCTGGGAACAGACCTTACAGCTCAGTGAACCAGCTTACATCTGGAACACAATAAAGACCCACTCTCTTGTGGACCGAGAGGAGGAGAGTGCTGTCTTGGAGGTGAAAGGAAGACGTCGGGTTGGCTGTGCACCCTTGCGACCAGTGGATCTTAATGCTGGCTTCGGCCTAATGCTGGTTCAGGGGAGCAGCCAACCTGCAACGATGGCTGCGGCAAGTGCTCGTGCCCCAGGTCAGGGGGTCCGGAACACCATCCGTGTTTCCATGAAGAAGGTGGATGAAAGTGCACCTGTGGACCGCACCTTCTTTGTGAAGAGGGTCCTGTTGGACTGTTGTGGGTTCGCTGCTGCGGACATTTACTGCCTGCAGGATTTCCCCGGAGGAGGTTTTTACGATGTAACCTTCAGGAGTGCCAAGCTTTGCGAGCGCTTCCTGGAGGTTTTCAAGGAGAAAGGAGGTGAGGGCCCCCTCTCTGTATTGACCGCTGTCCCGCTGTTTGTGATGCCAGCGCAGAGGAGCCGTATGGTGACTGTACACATGTACAACCCGCATGTGCCAGCAGTTGATGTCCTGACCTTCCTTGGAAGGTACGTGAAGGTGGGAGGGGACCTAACTGACAACATGGACCCCTTCGGGATCTGGACCAGTAAGAGGCAGATCAAGGTGACGCTGAGGATGGGCGCGGATGGGAACATCGTACACCCACCGTCCAGCTTCACGATTGGTGGGAGCAAGGGCTACCTGACCTATGCAGGGCAACCTAAAGTCTGCCATGCCTGTGGTAGGTCAGGTCACGTGGCGGCCAACTGCAAAGCCACCATCTGCAGGAACTGCAGGGAGGAGGGACACCTTGCAAAGGGTTGCCCACAAGAGAAAAGCTGCAACCTTTGCGGGGAAGCGGGCCACCTCTATAGGGCATGCCCGCAGCGGGGGACCACCTACGCCTGGGTTGCCGGCAGGGGCAATGCGGGGCCAGCCCCCCCCGGAGGAGAGGAAGGCACCAGGGCCCTGCAAGGACCCCACTAATGTGCAGGAGGGCCAGGTCGTGCAAGAGGGCCCAGCCCCGCAGGATGGGCCCGAGGCCAGCAAAGCGCCCCTCCAGGCTTCGCTTCCCCCCGACAACCCGGAGTCGATGGAGGCGGCGACAGGCGACCCAGGGGAGTGGATGACAGTTCGGAAAGCGAGGAGGAAGGTGCGTCAGCGGGCCCAGGCACCGCAACCATCAGGTGGGAAGAGGCAGCTACAGGGGGGCTATAAGAGCTCCTCTGATGAAGGAGATTCAGAGAGGGCCCGCCCGAAGCAGAAGCTAAAGATCTCAAAGGAGAAGGAAAGCAGCACCACGCTTCCAGGTGACGGGAGGCATCCTGAGGCTCCCTCCGACACCCAGTCACGTGTCGCTGGGGCACTGGAGGGCCCCCCGGAACTTCCAGTCAGGAAGGAGGAAACAGCGCGTCCCCAGCCTGACCCAGAGCCGGACTCTCCTGCCTCCGTACCCCCGATGGGGGGATGCCACCCGGAAGGCAGCATGGGAGAGTTTCCTGAGCCCGGAGAGCGTCCAGCAGTTAGCCCGAGCAATGGGCGTGAAGGGACAGATAGAGGGGCTGGACCTTGGACTTGGGGAGGGTACTGCGGTCACTGCCCACAATGGGGGTACACGTTGCGAGCATTAATGTGCGCAGTGTCAAGTCCACAGCAAGATATGTGTCCACGTTGGCCTACCTGACCACCATCAAGGCGAACCTCCTGTTTCTGCAGGAGTGCGGGATACCACACCTCAGCAGGTACGGGAAATGGTCCGGCGCCTGGACCTGTGGGCCTTCGATCTGGTCGGGGGGGTAACGACTGTCACTCCTCGGGCCTGGCTATTCTGCTGCGGGGGAGCAACTTCACCATCTCTGAAGTTCAGGAGGTGGTGGGGGGGGGGGGGGCGCCTCCTAGTGGCTGACGTCACCTACAGGAACGCTCCCCTGAGGCTGATCAACGTGTACGCCCCAGTGGTACGGAGTGAGCGGTTGGCCATCCTGCAGCGACTTCCACCCCTGTTGGCTACGTCCAGGCCGGTCATCCTAGGCGGAGACTTCAACTGCATCATCGATGCAGATGGAAGATCCGGCGTGGGGACAGCGGGTGGGGGGACTCAACTGGACGTCACGTCCAGATTCCTGATGGGCACGGTGAAGGATGCCAAGCTGCTCGACGTCTTCAGTGCCCCTGCAGACGGAGTGCAGCGGAGGTACACCTGGTCGCGGCCAGATGGGTCTATTCGCTCAAGGATAGACTTCCTGTTTGTGTCACAGGCGTTCTCGGTCAGGTCCACCGGCATCGTGCTGGTGTTCTTCTGACCACTGCCTCCTGCTGGCCAACTGTCACTTACAGGACGACCAGCCGGCCGGCAAGGGGACGTGGAAGCTCAGCACGACTCTGTTGACCCCAGAGAACGTCAAGGACTTTAAGAGGGAGTATGCCGGTTGGAGAACCATGAAACCCCTCTTTGAGTCTCCGGGCTACTTGTGGGAGACGGTGAAGGAGAACATCAGGACGTTCTTTGTCCTCAAGGGTGTTCGGAAGGCGAGAGAGACAGAGGCGGGGAAAGCTGTCGTGACTCCAGAAAAGGGTGCAGAACCTGCTCCTTCTGCAGTTGATGGGGGTCAATGTCACGGAGGACCTCCGTGAGGTGAGGGGCCAGCAAGCCTCGCTCTTTGCCGCGGAGGCCTCCAGGATAATCTTCCGGTCCAGGGTCCGCTCTGTCGTGCAGAACGAGACGTGCTTGCGTTTCCTCTTTCAGAAGGTGCACAAAGAGAGCTCTGTGCTTAGCCGGCTGAAGGAGGATGATGGCTCGGTGACGTCATCTCGGTCTGACATTTTGAGGATCAGCAGATCCTTCTATGCCGGATTGTATGACACAAAGTCCACGGACAGCACGGCCTCCGCGTCGTTCCTGTCGTCTATCACGGAGGTCTTAGACGATGGCACGAGGGAGTGGCTGGACCGGCCGACATCCCTGGACGAGCTGACCAGAGCCCTCAAGTCCTTGGAGAGGACCAGGACTCCCGGGAGCAACGGCTTACCGGTCGAGCACTTCGGGCAGGGGAAATGTGCAAGTCCACGAGGAAGGGCATCATCACCCTCACTTACAAGAGGAAGAGGGAGAGGGAAGAAATTAAGAATTGGTGTCCAATTTCACTATTGAACGTGGACTACAAAATCCTGGCCAAGATCATAGCCAACCGGGTCAGGTCTGTCCTGGAGTCGGTGATTCACCCTGACCAAACCTGTGCTGTGCCGGGCAGGAAGATCGCTGAGAGCCTCGCACTCATCAGGGATACGATCGCCTACGTACAGGACAGGCGGGTGGACACCTGCCTCGTCAGTCTGGACCAGGAGAAGGCCTTCGACAGGGTCTCTCATGCTTACATGAGGGACGTCCTCTCCAAATTGGGGTTCGGGGAGGGCATCCGCAATTGGATCTGACTGCTCTACACCAACATCGTTAGTGCAGTCTCGATCAACGGGTGGGAATCGGACGGTTTTCCCGTCAGATCTGGAGTCAGGCAGGGCTGCCCGCTCTCTCCTGCCTTGTTCGTGTGCTGTGTGGAGCCCTTCGCCGCATCCATCAGGAAGGATGAGAGCCTGAAGGGCGTGACTATCCCAGGCAGCGGAGGCCTTCAGGTCAAGACCTCCCTGTACATGGATGATGTCGCCGTCTTCTGCACCGATTGTCGGTCGGTGAGTAGACTGTTGGACATCTGCGGCCAGTTTGAACTGGCCTCGGGTGCCAAAGTCAATAGGGGTAAGAGCGACGTCATGTTCTTCGGGACGACCGCTCCTTCATCCCCTTCACCATCAGGACAGACTACCTGAAGGTGCTGTGTGTTTGGTTTGGTGGAGCTGGGGCTTGCACTAAGACTTGGGAGGAGCGTATCACCAAACTGAAGCAGAAGCTGGGCAGGTGGACGCTCCGGTCCCTCTCCATCACGGGTAAGAACCTGGTTGTCAGGTGCGAGGGGCTTTCGGTACTGTTGTATGTGGCGCAGGCCTGGCCTATTCCCTGGACCTGCGCTGCTGCAGTCACCTGGGCCATCTTCCACTTCATTTGGGGGTCGAGGATGGACTGGGTCCGCAGGAAAAAGACCTGGAAAATGGGGGAAAAGGGCGTACCGAACCCCACTCTCGCCCTGATGGCTACCTTTGTGTGCGGCTGCATCAAGCTGTGCGTAGATCCTCAGTACGCATACACCAAGTGCCACTGCTTACTGAGGTTCTACCTGTCCCCGGTGTTGCGAAGGATGGGCCTGGCCTCGTTGCCGCGGAATGCTCCGAGTAGTTGGACCGTTCTGTACCACCTGTCCTTCGTGGAGAAATTTTTGAAAGGAAACACCTTTGACCACAAGGCCGTCAGGCAGTGGTCAGCACGTAACATCCTCAGGACCCTTCGGGAAAAGGAGAGGGTGGATCCCGTCGTGTGGTTCCCCACGCAGACTGCCAAAGTCGTTTGGCAGAATGCCTCATCGCCAGAACTTTCAAACAAGCACAAGGACATTGCTTGGCTGGCGGTGAGAGGGGCTCTGCCAGTGAGATCCTTTATGCATGCCTGGAATCTCTGCGCCACCGCACGCTGCCCTCGAGGTGGCTGCGGGGGGGGGGGGGGGGGGGGGAACGAGACTGTCGATCACCTCCTTCTGGAGTGTGCCTATGCGCAGGAGGTCTGGAGGGGGATGCAGTGGTATTTGTCGAGGTTCGTCCTGAGCAGCTCCGTGACACGGAGCTCCGTGACACGGGACTCCGTGCTGTACGGGCTGTTTCCTGGGACGCACACCGAGACCAACATCAACTGTGCCTGGAGGACCGTCAATGCGGTGAAAGACGCTCTTTGGTCTGCCCGCAACTTGCTGCTCTGCCAGCTGAAAGAACTGACCCCGACCGAGTGTTGCAGACTGGCACACTCCAAGGTCCAGGACTATGTGCTGAGGGATGCGCTAAAGCTTGGGGCAGCCGCCACCAAGGCGCGGTGGGGAAAGACCACAGTATGAAACCCCTCGTCCAGAATAGAAAAAAGGGCCCTTCCTGGTAACTGGGCCCAGCTGGCGCCTTCCCCAACTGGTCAGGGGGCAACAGGGACCGTGCGGGGAGACGACTGCCGGGGTATTTTCTTTGCTTTGTTTTTTTTCTTCTTTGTTTGTTTTTTTCCTTTAGTTGGTGTACGTACCCCCTGGGTAACCCGGAGCGGCTTGCATGACTGGGTAGGTGTATAAATGTTTTATTTTTTGTATATCTTATGAATGAAGTATATTTTTTCCAAATAAAGTACAAGGTGACGAAACGTCTGAAAACTAACCTTCCAGCTCAGCGAGCAAACTCACAACCAGAAGTTTCCACATCTTGGATGGCCAATCTATGCTTTTACCAATTTCAAACACATTCATAAATGACCTTTCCTCCCCATAACTGAGAATTTTTAATTGCTCTTATCATCTTCTCTGACTCACTCCATCCTTCTCCAAGGCAAAAAAAATTCAAAACATTCACCTTTTTGGGTGTTCATTTTTCTGAGGGTCCATATTTCAACAAGACATTGCAAATCAGTCATGATCACCTTTTTTTTTTATTAGGATTGCTGTGCATCTTACGCTGAACAGTTGTTTGAACCCAGCGCAGACATGTGAAGTTTTGGTGGCAGTGCATTACCCAGCTGCCCTGTAAACACCCCTCCAAGCTTTCACTGTCATTAGACAGAAACTAAAATCATCCCCAGCAGAATTAAAGGATTGTTCTGGGAGCACAACTACAAACATGCCACTTAATTAAAACATTATATTGTGGGTTGTAAAAATAGGATACAAGAATGATTAGTACCTTGTAAAGCCCAAATGTATAGGTGGTCTTTGTTACTATTTCAAGCCTGCTTAAGTAAATAAAGGCTACAGTCCATACATTATTATCCTGTTCCTTAGCAAGATAAGTAGTTATACTCAGAGCAGTTCGGATGTCAATATTTCCAGTCCTGTTATGCAGAACAAAAACAGAATAAATTTTGATCAAAATGATTTCAGTAACATTTCTGAATAAAAATAAATTTTAATTTTAGGGGTTTTGTTGAGGCTCTTCCTCATCACTTATTTGACTGCTAGGGGTTATTACACATTCCCTAGCAGTGGCCAATATAGTCCAGCTACCTGATAGACACTGAATTCTGCTGGAATAACAACAAGATCATGTCGGAGTTGCTGGTAGTCCTCATCCACGAAAATAACATCAACAACATTTATTAACTAGAACTATTTACGGGAGGTGGTAAGAGGGGATATCTGATGTTCTTATAGCATTATTTCTTACACACAAGCCCAGTAGCTGCTTTTAGAATAACTGTAGTTCAACTTTTACACCACATCTCTCTGAAGTTCATTCCTTTCACACGAGTATGAACATTTACATCCAGCTGCTGAGGCATTACCTCCAGTGGTGTTCTTGCATTTCTTTATGCATATGTTGCCTTTTGGTTTCCTTGAAAGGTGAACACATTGATTCTTGTTCTGTGACACATCCAAGGATCTGAATGTAACAGCAGTGATGCCGAATCAAAGAGAGATTGATTCAAAAGCCAACTCTCCATCATAACCTCCTGAAGAGAAAGGCAATGACCTGAAATTCGTATTCTTGTCTTCTTCTGCATTGGACTCTATTTTATTAATTCATGGGAGATGGGCCAGCATTTATTACCAACACCTAATTACTCCAAGGGGCTACAGTTGCAAGTAGGCCATATCAAATAAGGACCACAGATTTCTTTCCCTAAAAATCTGATTAATGAGTGTCCTCTTAGGACAATTGGCAGTGGTTACGTAGTTGCTACTAGATCATTTTTTGTTTGAGTTTTTTTTAAAAGTTGAATTCAAATTTCACTATCTGCCACGGTGGGATTCAAACTCATGGACCTAGGCTATTGGCCTGAGCTTCTGGATTGTTAGTTCAATGACATTATCATTGTGACACTGTTACCCTTAGGAAATATTAAAACATCAGCTGAAAAATAATGAAGTTCCTTCTGCTCACATGAGCAGGTCTGTAGCTACATCATCACTGCTGCTGTGAAACTGGTTAACAAAAAGAAGAACAAAGAGTATTCCTACTAGCCCTAGGAGTAGGAATTTCTCTTCATAGGTAGTGACATCGCCTCCACAATTACTTTAGGCCAAGGTTGTTTCTGTGTTTAACATCTTGGGAAATCCTTCAGAAAGTAGGAGTACAGCATTACGTTCAATGGTATAAAGCTTTGGACGAGAAAATATGTGAATTTCATGTATTGTACTCTGGTCTACAGATGACTGATCGATAGCAGGGTATTCAGAGTAGGTCACCTGCTTACCAGTCTCAATCTCATTTGAGACTTTGGGCTGATTAAATGTTGAAGATGTATATTTTAATTTCCCCTTCATACTTTATTAATCCCTCCTTCATAAAAAAATCACATTCATTTTGAAGTTGATTACTTCAATTAACAAACGCTTGCTTTTCAAATGTAATGTTCAGTAAACGAATACTTGGATCTCTGTTCTCTCTCAAGAGTTTCTTCTTCAGATGCTGTTGACTGTTTTTGTCAACTAATATTTCACACATATCTTCAAGCATTGAATATTTTAGTAGAAGAGAGCTTTTTCCACTAGAAGAGCTTCCCTTTCTGCAATTATTTCTCAAGAAGCTCCACAGGATTTGTGGAAACATTTCTTTGCTTTCCTCAATCAGTTCTGCTTTCTCAATCATGCTGTGTAATTGATAATAGTTAGGCTTTTAGCTTTGCAGTTTCTTTTAAGTGGTTAGAATTCCTTAACACTTGTTTATAATTTAGCTCAGTTTAATGGCCAGCCTTAAACTTTGTGATATTCCTCAGCTACAGTATGTCAGTAGTTTGAGTTTTCTATTGTTTTACTGAAAGAAAATTGAGTATTTCCAGAGCTTGCAGCTGCAGAGTTAGCTGCCACATTAATAATTTTAAACATTCAATATTAGTTTGGTAGAACTCAACTACCCCTTTATTTCTGGGCATGCATTCACAAGAGTCAAGAGTAGGAATAGGCCATTCAGCCCCTCAGGTCTGCTCCCCTATTCAAATAGATCATGACTGACCTGATTGTAGATGTGGGGTTACATACTATTGATAACCTTTCATCTCATGATTATCAAGATTCTGTCTATTTCTGTGTTAAAAATATCCAAGGACTTTCCTTCCATCACTTCTTAGGGAGAGCGTTCCAAATACTCATGATGCTCTGAAAATTGTTTGCCTCGTTTCTCTTCCAAATTGGCAACCACAGATTTTTAAACTGTGACACCTATTTTGAGATTCTACCATAGTGGTAAATACTTTTAACATCTAAAAGAATATTTTCTTAACAACCTGTTCAGAGATATTATAAATCTCTGGAGCAGGTGGGACTTGAACCCAGGCCTCCCAGCTCCAACATAGGGATACTGCCACTGCACCACATACCCCATCAACAGCCCTCAGAATCTTATCTATTTCAATCATGTCACTTATTCTGAATTCCAATGGATACAAACCTAAACTTGTGGAATGTTTTCTTATATGGCAAGTTGCTTATTCAAGGTATTTGTCTGAAAGGGGAAATACCTTTTGGTGATCTGTTGCCAGTTTAAAACCATTATGAATCTCAAGTTTATTTGGAGTGTCTTTGTACATTATTGTAATTATTTGTTGCATTCAGTCGATTTAGGATATTATCCACCCTATCTGAATTTGAAATGTTCTTGAATCTGCGTCAAAGCTATAATAAAATCCCCTTCATGCATCATTGAAGATTCCTTTCTAACTCCATTATCTACTACTTCCAAGATATTGTGATCACCTTGATATCTGTAAAAGTTTCTCAAGTCTTGCTGGTGTTTACTTGTGAATTATAATAAGCTCCTTTTCAGTCACTTACTTTAAACATTAGAGCATCTACAATTGTCACTGTTCATTGCACCTAACTTGTAACATGTTTCCTTCATTCCCAGTTGAGTTTCCTGGACATTTGCCACAATGCTGTTCATCTCTGAAAAGTTATGAAAGTTTAGCAGAGACTTCAGGATAATAGTCTTTGTCTCCTATAAAATGCCTTTATAACGAGAAGGAAGGCACATCTGTATCTAACAGTAGTTTCTGCTTTTGTTATATCTCATGTTGGGAATTGGGTGCGGGGTGGTGTTGAGGAGGAGCAGAGGGTGAAGGTCAGATGCGATGGAAACAGGAGAAAAAAAAACTCCTTGATAATAACAAGGTGTGGAGCTCGATGAACACAGCAGGCCCAGCAACATCAGAGGGGCAGGAAAACTGACATTTCGGGTCTAAACTCTTCTTCAGAAATGGGTGAGGGGAAGTGGGTTCTGAAGTAAGTATGGAGTGAGGGGGAGGCAGAAAGAAGACAGATAGAGAAGATAGATGGAGGGGAAACAGACAGGTCAAAGAGGTAGGGATGGAGCCAGTAAAGGTGAGCGTAGGTGGGGAGTTAGGTAGGGGATAGGTCAGTCCGGGGAGGACGGACAGGTCAAGGGGGCGGGATGAGGCTAGTATGTAGGAGATAGGGGGGTGGGGGGTGTGCTTGAGGTGGGAGGAGGGGATAGGTGGTTGGAAGGACAGGTTAGGGAGGCAGGGACAAACTGGGCTGGTTTTGGGATGCGGTCGGGGGAAGGGAGCTTGTGAAGTCCACATTGATAACATTGGGCTGCAGTGTTCCCAAGTGGAATATGAGTTGCTGTTCCTGCAACCTTCGGGTAGCATCATGGTGGCACTGCAGGAGGCCCAGGATGGACATGTCGTATAAGGAATGGGAGGGAGGAGTTAGAATGGTTTGTGACTGAGAGGTGCAGTTGTTTAGTGCAAACCACGTGTCGGTGTTCCGCAAAGCGGTCCCCAAGCCTCCATTTAGTTTCCTCGATGTAGAGGAGGCCACAATGGAATGATGAACGTCTGCTTGATGTGGAAAGTCTTCTTGGGGCCCAGGATGGGGGTGAAGGGGCAGGTATCGCACTTTCTGTGGTTGCAGGGGAAAGTGTTGGGTTTGGTGGTGGAGTGGACAAGCGAGCCACGGAGAGAGTGGTCTCTACGGAAAGCAGATAAGGGTGCGGAAGTAAAAATGTCTTTGGTGTGGGGTCGGATTGCAGATGGCAGAAGCAGAGGATCCAACGCATCATCCTCCTACTCTTCTGCCATCTGTAATCCGACCCCAAAGACATTTTTCCATCCCCACCTTTGTCTGCTTTCATGAGTGACCACTCTCTCCGTGACTCCCTGGTCCACTTCACACTCCTCTCCAGCCCAACCATGCCCGGCAACCACAGGAAGTGCTACACCTTCCCCCACACCTCCTCCCTCACCTCCATCCCATGCCCCAAGAAGACGTTCCACGTCAAACAGAGGTTCACCTGCACATCTGCTAATGTGGTATATTGCATCTGGTGTTCCCATTGTGGTGAGCATTGGGGCCGGGATATTAAAATGAGGCCTTGGAATTTGGGGCCTCAACATGCAATCTCCTTGCTCATCCAGACCCCTAGCATGGACTGAATTTACCTGGCTTAAAATTAAAACCAATCTGCTCAGGTTATCCAATGATAAAATGAAAAGTAAATGAAACACATCTTTAGTTTTATTTTGGCAAATATTAACAATTCACACTTATGCCAGGCCATTTTAAGTAGGTCAATGCTACATTCTATCAATATCAGTCAACATTCCTTCCATCTGTGATCAAAACATGACATTCCAAGCATGTTAGGAACAGAAAAAAAACTCATGAATAATTGTCAAGGATCAGAAAGTACATGACATTCTTGAGCTACTAACATTCAGTTTTTCTTGTTGTTCTAAGCCATCTAGCAATTCTCAATTTCTGTTTCTGTGGATAGGATAGATTTTCTCTCTTGAACTGGAGTTGATAATGCTTCACTTGTATTGTGAAAAAACCTTCAATAATATGTACAATATTACCATGTGCTCATTTTTACAAAAGGAATTAATAAATAATTTTCTTTAATATTTCTATTTTGATGCAGTACTCACGTTTCTAGGTCAAATGCATCACTGATTAGTTGTATTCTGCTTGAACTTGGGATAACCTATGGAAGAGGAATTCAGAATTTAAAAGTAGTAATTAAATAATTAACAGATTCAAAACAAATGTGTCTGACAAATAATTTTTACAATTTGGGTTTGCATGCAATACCATGCTCGCACTCAGAATTAATAATGATTTATTCTCCATTGAGATTAATTGAACTCATTTTCCAACAGAAAATGTGAATGTCAAAGCAGAGGCAAAGACGTAAAATTTTCTAAAAGTAAAGAGTGACTCTGTTTGGAAAAAGGCAGTGGAAGCTTGCATCTCGAAGTCCCATCCCGAATGCATTGCCAGTCATTTTTGCCAGTGGCTGCAGCACCAGAATCATATTCGGCCACATTCTGTCACACCATGGCCTGGTGGAATTTTATAGAGCAGTGACAGTGCCCCTACCTCTAGGTAGATAGCCACATCCAAATGCAACATGACCTGAACAACATTTAGTTTGGGCTCTGTAGCAAGTTCAAGTCTCACTTGCTCCAGAACTTGTATCATAACATCCTAAAAAGGTGGATTAGAAAATATCTAATCTCATGGTCTAGTATGTCCACCATCCATAATTGCTTCCAAGCAAGGGGATCAAATTTGGCTCAATGATGAATACCGAAGGACATGCCAAGTGCAGCAGCAGGCATATCTAGAAATGAGGTGTCATTCAGTGAAGCTGTAACACAGGATTATCTGCATGCCAAGCAGCATTAGCAGCAAAAAGATTAACAGATTCAAGTGATTCCACAATTGTCAAATGGCACTTTCTCAACAATAACCTTCTTACTGAGATCAGTTCAGGTGCACCAGGCCCACTCAGTTCCTAATCTCATGAATCTAAACATGACCAAAAGAGCTAAACTTGTGAGTAAGGGGAGCTGCCCTTGACATTAAAACTGCATTTGACCAACTTTGACGTCAATGAGTGCAAACAAAAGGGGATTCAATGGGAATTAGAGGCAAGCTTTCTGCCAGCTGAAGCCATAATTAGCACTAAAATGCTTCTGGTTGTTGGAGGTCAATCATCTCAACCAAAGGACAGAACCACAGCAGTCCCCCATGGTGGTATCTTAGGTTCAATTGGCAACAGCTCCTTCAGCAATGGTCTTCCCTCCATTGTAACGTTGGAAACAGGGGTGTTCACTGATGATTACACAATATATAACAACATTTATAACTCCCCAAACACTTAAATTGTCCACATCCAAATGCAACATGACCTGAACAACATTTAGTTTGGGCTCTGTAGCAAGTAACCTTTGTGCCATAGCAGTACGAGGAAATTACCATCTCCAAACATCAGCAAATATCCAACAGAATTACTGAGTGTTTCATTAACAATATTCTGAGGGTTAGCCTTGACCTGAAATTTAACTGGACCAGCCCTATATATCATAGCTACAAGGCCAAGTGTGAGCCTGGAATTCTACAGAGGGTAAATTACCTAGTAACTCTTATTATAACAGGAAATGGCCAAATCCCACACATAATTAAACTAAAACCCAATTTGTTATGACAGGAGTAGGGTTTCCCCTGTAATAATTACTCCCTAAACACCCAGAGAAACTCATCATTCCCCTTGTAATCTGTTAAAAGAGTGTTTAAAAGAAATAAATATCCCTGATCTCCACTTCACAAGTAACAAGAAACAATTTCTTTATTTAGCCCAACAATGAGCAAGTTAACAAAATTACTATTAAAACAACAACCCCCCCCAAAACTACTAACTACTTCCTAACTGGTCTAAATTCTACTGACTGCTATTTAAATAAAAACAAGCCCCACTAATAAACCCAATTAATAAGAAGCAATAAATTGCAACTTAATCTCTCCAAGTTCACATAGACTATTCTGAATCTTCTGTCATTTCCACTCTCTTTACAAACACCCTTCTTCTGTTAATTCTGCTGCTAGGGCTGTTTTCTCTATAGTTTTTTTTCAAAGTGAACATTGAGCTAAAATACCATGGTTCCTTTGATTGATTGATTACTGGATTAATTAATTAATTAGATGTGTTTTCTCTGGGAGCTGAATGGTACTAACTCTAACATGTAGCTGATAACTGTGTCTCAGGAGCACAAAAGCTTTTGTGCTCCTGAGATGCTGCTTGGCCTGCTGTGTTCATCCAGCTTCATACTTTATTATCTTGGATTCTCCAGCATCTGCAGTTCCCATTATCACTTATAGCTGATAACTGTCCCCAGTTTCCCAAATGGCCTCGTCTTATATATCCGTAATGAGTCAATTTCTTATGATTGGTTTCAGGTTGTCAACACCATCACATTTAAATTCAATTGGCTTTGTTTATCTAGGTGATTCTTTTAATTGTCTGAATTCAAACTCATCACAGCATTAAAACAAGATTGTTGTTTTGCCTGCTACCTGTAAGGCTTTTTTTCATAGACTTGTTTCACTTTTTGAAGATCTCTGTACTGGCAACTTCAGCTGCTGCTCACAGACATGCATATTTTTAAAAAATTCTAAGTACATACAAAGCACAAGTTTCTTAAAGGAGCTGCATGTTTTAGCTTCCTGCCTTCAACCTCACATTTACTCTCAGCAACTTGGTAACACTCTTCAAAGTCTGTCTACTATCAAAAGTCAGGAGTCTGTTGGAACACTCTTCATTTATAAGTGCTGGTGATCAAGATGCTTGACACAATCCAAAACTAAGCAGTCCTTAATTGGCACACTGGATAACACCCTCAACATTCACTCCCTCCACCAGAGGTGCACAATGGCAGCAACACATTGAAATTCCTTTGGCTGTATCTTCCAGAACTGCAACCTTTACCATCTAGAAGGACAGTAGCAGCAGGTATATTGGAATACCACCATCTAACAATGTTCATCTAAGGCACAGATCATTCTGACATGGAACTATAACGCTGTTCCTTCGTTGTAGATATGTCAAAATGAAAACTCATTGCCTCACAGCACTATTCATGCATCCACACTATATGAACCGCAATGGTTCAAGAAGGCAGTTCATTATTGCCTCGCAAGGTAATAAGGGAAATGCATTAAATCACAGCCTAGCCAATATGCCCACGTGCTTTGATGGAGTTAAAAATAAAACAGCTCATTAAACTTTTAAGCTCATTAGAATTTTCAAAAGTGTCAAAAGGAACTGTCAACAGAGCTTAAAGACATCACAGGATTTAAAACTCAATGACCTTTGAATGTTTGTAAAAAAGTGTTTAAAAATCAGTTGTTGCTATAATTCTAAATGTTACAGGATTATTTATGCAACTCTGATTTCACAACCTTTCATCAATTCACTAGGTTTCCTGTAAATTCACAGTTTGACTGATAACTGCAGGTGGTTTGTATACACCTTGAACTGGGACAGTGAATGCTGATGGTTGTTTTTTGGAAGGGATTATGACAGTTAAATGTGTTTTTGCCATTAACATTGGAATTGTCTTTGCCTGCTCAGTCAACATAACATTGAGGCTCTTCAAGGCTGTTTTCAAAAGGATAATTGAGTTCTACAGTGAATGCACAGCAAAGTGTTTCAGGAAGTCACAGATATGAGACGGATGTAAACATCGGAGGTGCCATGAGGAAAGTGCCAAGGAGGTAGGTTGGAGTCCTGATATGTAATGTGTTTGAATGGTTGAGATTTGGGAATAATGCAGGATGTAATAGGTTGTGAAAGGTTTAGTTTAAGGGTTGCTTTATGCTTAATTATTTTTTTTCTCACTCCTTCAACAATTTGCCAGTGCACTAAGGCAAGCACCCTGTGAAGCCTTCCTCCACACCTAGCAATCTCCGCATTGTTCCAGCGATTGCCTGGTGGGTTTCCCATAAAATGCAGCTGCCCTGGAATGAAAATTGGAAATTCTGGAGCACTTTCTACTGGGTTGGCACTTCCAAAACATTGGAAGCAAAAATTCAGGCCAAAAATAATTAATCTTAGAAGTAGCCACATGTGGTCCACTGTGTAAAATGGTAGCATAGATAATCCAGAGGCCTTGGCTAATGCCCAAAAGACACAGGTTCAATCTCATCGTGACAGTTGATAGATTTGTGTTCAATTAATTCACTTGTTATTTTTTTAAAAATCTGCTATATGAAGCAAATAAGCCATACTTACTTGGTCTGGTCTACATACATCTACACAACCACAACAACATGGATGACCCTTATCTGAAATGCCCCATCAAGCCATTCATTTCAAGAGCAATTTGAGA
Source organism: Stegostoma tigrinum (assembly GCF_030684315.1). NCBI lineage: Eukaryota > Metazoa > Chordata > Chondrichthyes > Orectolobiformes > Stegostomatidae > Stegostoma > Stegostoma tigrinum. The sequence goes on from NC_081356.1 coordinate 76,870,879, forward strand.
TGGACAACACATGCTAGTTGTAGTAATTGGAATGAGGTCAGACAGGTGGATTTCATTGGCTATGAGTTCCCTGATTGGGATGGTGAACCTGGGGCCAATCAGGGACCCCTGGCTGATAGATATATACAGGATTCTCTTCACTCTAGGTATCGGCTTTGAGACAACTTGCCATGGTCTGTGTACTGTGTATATGTAAATAAAAGCTGACTTGGTGATGAGATACCTGCCTCTGTGGAGTTATTTCACTTGTATTTGTAGGAATGCCAATATCCCATGAAAAAAAAAAATGAAAATCTAGTTTGGCTTAGTTTCAAATCAGTGGGATGTATTATACGCATATTTTATGTAAGTGTGAAACAGAGCCTGTGTTAAACTTGTGCAAAGATGGCATACATTCATTTCAGTACATTGTTATGTATATTTTCCTTTGCATTTGTATTTGTCTTTTATAGCCATGATTTACCATTTTATTCCCAAGCTGTAAGGGTGTAGCTAATTTGGCTCCTCTGAATTTCTTTATGGTACCAGATGGCTTGCAAATACTTTTGAGCTGATTTAACTAAAATTTTCTGTTTTTCTCACCAATGACCTAATTTATCCAAAGTTTGACAAATTATTAAATTAAGAACTTATATTTATTGTACAGAGTTGTCATGAGTTAGGGCATACATATTCTCTGCTCCAGGTGGGAAGAACAATGCATGGTAAGTAAAGAATAAAAAAAATGATGATTCAAATCTTTAATTACTATTGTCACCCTGTACATTCACACAAGATCTAATCCAAGCCAGTCAAATTGGTTCTTGGCTAGTGATGATCTTGAATGTCCTGTGCAGAACATTCTCAATTGTTGTCTAAAAGTTTGTATGTATAACATCCGCAGGCAATTTCCCATCTTTGTGACTTCCTCAAAAAAAAACAAAAATTATTTAGTCAGAAATGACCTACACAGCATAACTATGTGCCATATCCCATGTGTCTATTAAACACAGTTTATGATGATTAATTCAAGGAAAGGATTATTTTGTTTTTCACTGTTTGGCTCATTGCGTGAGGAAGGAATTTTGTATTTTAGATTAGATACAGCATTGAATTAGCCAGGGCAATTGCTTTAAAAAATTTACTGTTCAAGATTGAAAATGAAAATACTGACAAAATGATAAAGATATCAAATTTGCAGGCCACAGGAAACCATCCATGTGCCACGACCAACTCTTTGAATGCAGACACTTATTCTAATGATTTAATATTTATGTTTTGTTCATTTCATTTTAATAGTCTTTTATAAAGTGAGAGGAGAGAGATTTTAAAAAAGACATAAGAGGCAAATTTTTTTTCACAGAGGGAGATTCGGGTGTAGAATGAACTTCCTGAGGAAGTGATGGATGTGGACACATTTACAATGTTCAAAAGACATTTGGATAGATACATGAAAAGGAAAGGTTTGGAAGGATATGGCCCAGGAGCAGGCACGTGGGACTAGTTTAGTTTGGTATTATGTTCACCATGGGCTGATTTGACCAAAGGGTCTGTTTTGTGCTGCATGAATCTTTCTTTAATAATTTCACCTGATTCTTTCTTAAATTATGTCATTATGGCAGCACGGTGGCTCAGTGGTTAGCACTGCAGCCTCACAGCGCCAGGGATCCAGGTTCGATTCCAGCTTCGGGCAATTGTCTGTGTGGAGTTTGCACGTTCTTCCCGTGTCTGCATAGGTTTCCTCCGGGTGCTCCGGTTTCCTCCCACAGTCCAAAGATGTTCAGGCTAGGTGGATTGGCCATGCTAAATTGCCCATAGTGTTCAGGGGTGTGTGGGTTATAGGGGGATGGGTCTGGGTGGGATGCTTCAAGGGCTGGTGTGGACTTGTTGGGCCAAAGGGCCTGTTTCCACATTGTAGGGAATCTAATCTCATCTGCTTGCTATCACAACAGCATTTCTGACAGTGTTTTTCAAGCACAAGATTTAGTAGGGCAGACATAAAGTAATTTACCAGAGACAGCCCAGTGCGCTGTTTGCTACATTTGCAGCATGCTCAGTGCCCAGGAAGCTGTGGCCCCTGTGTATGTCTGAACACATGAAAAAAACACAGTTGTGGTGTCACACAGCCCAAGTACATAACGCAGCAGTACCAGGAGCTCTAGCAGCAGGAAGAGTGGCACTAGGCCTGCAAAATGATAGAGAGTTAGAGAAATGCTTAGGTATAGTGTTATGATGAAATCCCAGGTGAGGTTCTCCAATTCATTGCAGTTCCAGAAGGGGAATATCCTCAACTGTTAAGCTCTTGGGTGAAGAAGGATGAATTAGTTCATCACCAGCTCCCCTTCTTTCTTCATCCACCCACTTCTTCATCTGGTTATGAAAACGTTACTTTAAAAATGCCCCTTCCCTCAATGATACCTTTGTTCCAAAACCAAATAAACATACGTTTTAAAAGGAGACAATTTGACCAGGTCTTCTCGAATTAACAAAAAGAGTGAGTGTATTAATAATAATGTACTTAAATGGTCTAGATCTTAGTGTGCAAGAGACAATTTCAAAAGTTGTGAATGACACAAAACTAGGGAGAAGTGTGAATTGTGAGGATGATAGTGTAGACTATTAAAAGGACATTGACACATTGGCGTAGTGGAAGTTAACAGACAATAGAAATTCAAGGCTGAGAAGTGTGAGGTGTTACACTTTGACACAAATAATTTGGGGGCAGTATAAAATAAACAGTACTATTCTAAAGGGCGTGCAGGAGCAGAGGGACCTGGTATATGTCTTTAAAGTAGCAGGACAGGTAGACTGAGCTGTTAATAAAACATAGAGTATTTGAGACTTCATTATTAGGGCCATGCAATATGAGGGCAGGGAGGTTATGCTGAACCTAAATAACAAACTGGTTAGATCCCAGCTTGAGGGGAATCATAGAATCCCGACGGTGAAGGAAAGGGCATTGGGCCCATTGAGTCTGCACTGACTCTCTGAAGAGCATCCGACCAAAATCCAACCCCTCCCCATGCCCGTATTTATCGTGGCTAATCCAGCTCCAGCCTCCACATCCCTAGGTACAACAGAGCAATTTAGCATGGCCAACACACTTAACCTGCACATTCTTGGACTGTAGGAGAAAACGGAGCACCCAGAGGAAACCCACACAGACACCGGGAGAATGTGCAAACTTCACACAGTCACCTGAGGGTGGAGTTGAACTCAGGCCCCTGGTGTGGTGAGGTAGCCGTGCTAACCACTGAGCTGGCTGAGGACCACCCTTAGGAAGGATGTGAATGTACTGGAGAATGCAGAAGAGATATCAAGAAGGAGGCACTTCAGTTATTTGGAAAGATTGGAGAAGTCGAGCTGAGAAGAGAAGGAGAGCTGATACAAATTGTTTTGAGATGTTAAAGAAGAGTACATAGGGAGAAAATAGGTGATTAAAAAATGATAGATCATTAACTCTTCTAATCATCACTATGTGTACTCCTGTTCCTTTGGCCGCGGCCTCTGCCTTTTTGTCCTATCCCACTGCCCCATTATGAATGTAGTCTATCTAGTCCCCTGATCCCAGCAGTTGCAGTTGTCCATAGACATTATGTCACTTCCATTCCCGCCTTCAAAACATTCCTTTTTTACTTTTGGCCCCCTTTCAGCATTCACATTCCTGCTGGTCAACCACAGTAATATACAGTTCTGCGATTTACTTCCTGCATGTGAGAAGTGGCTTTGAAAATGCATTCGTCTGTTATTAGTTCTAGTGATGATAAACTGGATATTCCACCACAATACAGTATAAACTGATTGGCATTATTGTCTTGTCTTTAATGTATCTCAGATGAATAACAATTATTAAGAAACATAGGAAAATTGTAACTCACTGTTGGATCTTTGTTTAGTTGGTGAATTAGCTGCTGCCAATTTGAATCATCATAGACAATTCTACAGAGGCTGGATATATTGATGTTCAGCAGAATCCATTCTTCTTCTGTGGTGCGTTTTATCTCAGGGTATGTTTCTGTGTATAAGCACCATGAATGAAAATCAGTAGGATAATAGCTTCTGTTAACTACGAAGAAGAATCAGTGGTATACCCTTATGGATTTGTCAATTGCCCAGATTTTCGTAGAGTCAACATTTTTGTAGTAGTGGATAGAATCTTGGGGATAACAAGCATTTATTGCGTGAACAAGAGCCTCAATTGGCAATGGGTACATGGAATGACAGCTGTTTATGGACCTTTCCTAAAAGGTCTTCAACAGGTTAATGTGACAAAGTGATGGGGTCACCAAATGCTACCTCCCGCCTGATTAAATTCCCCTGTTATCAAAACAGCCATGGATCTGGGCACAAGCTGCCTCCTAATGTTTGTGAGGATCATTCCCATTGACTCCTCCTGCAGATTGTACTCCTTGCCTGAATGAGTGGAATTTGATAGTTTTGCAAAGTTAAAAGACATGATTCACAAAATGCAGCAGCATGCACATTATGCAGGGTCTGAATAACTAAAATCTTGGTCACAACATGTATAGATTTCAGTTTCAGTTTTGAATGTGCTTCATCAAGTACATGGTAAGTGCATGAGTAGGATCAAAAGCTGAAAAGCTTGGATGTTGTCTAGGTTAACTGGTTATTCTATTACAAGACAATATAAAGTGACTGTTATTTCTTCCTTGTGTTTAGAGTATTCCAAAAGTTATTCAGGCATGATTTAACATTAGGGAACTCAAAAGATTTCTCTAAATGATTTTCATTAACTTGGCTTAGTTAATAGAAATGATCAAATGTTTCTCAAATCTTCACATGAAATGTTAACCAGCTGATGCCATACTCCAGAGGATGTGTAAAACGCTTGTCCAATCGCATATTGGGAAAATCGGTTATAATGCGTGCTTGAATATTCAACAGTTTACACGAAGAACTATTATAATATCACAAAATTATCTTGAGTTTCTTTCACAAAATGCAAATCTGTTGCACTTTACAAATTGGCAATATTTTGATTGCTAATTATTTGCAACCAGCACATTAGGAAGCAGAACATGCAACTTTATCTTGAGATGCAGTAACAAAACATGCTACAATGTAAATTACTTACTATGTTCCTCATCAAACCAGATAAGTGGCTGCATTGATCCATTCTTCATCCAGAAAATAGGAATATACCATGAGTAGCTAAAGAGGAAATAATGAAATGGTAGGAGAGATTAACTTCCTGCATACTTCTTATTATTGGTATTCTATGAATATTTAAGGACTGTAAATGTGTCTTCAAAACAAAATTTGTGATTAATCCACCTCTGTAGTTTTCTTTTTAAACAATAGTTTGATTTTATTGTCCATCCTCAACTGCCCTGGAGCAGGTAGTGGTGAACAGCCTTTCTGGACTACTGCAGGAGGTTTAGGTACACCCCCAGTGGTGTTAGCAAAGGAATTCCAGGTTGTTCACCCAGTGACAGTGAAGGAATGGTGATATAGTTCCAAGTCAGGATGGTGTGTGGCTTGGAGAGAAACTTGCAGGTGGTGGTATTCCCATGTACCTGCTGCCATTGTCCATCCAGGGGATAGAGGCTGCAGTTTTGGAAAATACCATTGAAGAAGCCTTAATGAGCTACTGCAGTGCATCTTGCAAATAGCACTCATTGCTGCCACAGTGTCTCAGCGGTGGGAGTGAGGGGGTGTTGATGTTGAAAGTGGTGGATGGAATGACAATCAAGTACATTGCTTTACCGTGGGTAGTTTCAGACTGCTGAGTTGTTGAAACTGCACCCATCCAGGCATGTGGATAGTATTCCATCACGTTCCTGACTTAAGCATTATTGATAGTGTACAGTCATTGGAGAGACAGGCAGTGAGTTACTGGTTGCATAACTCCTAAACCCTGACTTATCCATGCAGCTACTGTAATTGTGTGGTTGGTTCTTATCAACGTTAAGCTTCATAATGTTGATAAATGGAGATTCATTAATGACAATTCCATTGAACATCAAGGGCCAATGGTTAGGTTCCCTCTAGTTGAAGTTATTACTTGTATATGTGTGGCACGAATGTTACTTGTTATCCATCAGTCAAAGCCTGGATATTTTCCAGGTCTACGGATGTGGACTATCTCAATATCTGAGGAGTCACAAATGCTGCTCAACATTGCACATCAGCAAATGTCACCACTTTTGACCCTATGATGAAGGGAAGATCATTGGTGAAGGAGTTAAAGATGGTTGGGCCTACAGCAACTCCAGTCGTGATGTCTTGGAGCTGAGAAGGTTGATCTCCAACAATAATAAACAGCTTCTTTTGCGGTAGATATTACTCCAGCTAGTAGAGATCTTCCCCTGTATTTCCATTGATTTTTGTTTTGCTAGGCCCTCCTTGATGCCAATTCTTGGTCAAATGCTTGACTGTCACTTGCTGACAGCATAGTCGCCACTTTCACCTTACCTCTGGAGTTCAGCTCTTTTGTTCATGTTTGAACTCAAGTTGTTGTGAGGTCAGAAACTGAATGGTCCTGGTGAACATCAGTGGGCAGGTTATTCTTTTGCAAATGAAAGCACTGCTGTTATTCCCATCCATAGCTTACTATTGAACCTGAATAGAGTGATAGGGTTGTAATTGGGCTGTGTTAGATTGGTCCTGTTTTTGTGTATAGAATATATCTATACAATTTTCCACACTATGGGGTAGAATCTAATTTTGTTGCTGTACCAAAATACCTAGGAGCTTGATTAAGGACACGGTTAGTTCAGGAGCACAAGTATTAAGTCCTATTGTCAGAGCATTGTCATGGCCCACAGCCTTTGCAGTATACAGTGTCTTCAACTATTTCTTCATCATGTGGAGTTAATTGAATTAATTGAAGATTAGCATTTGTGCTAACAAGGACCTCAGGAAGAGGTTGAGATATACCTTCCCCTTGGCACTATGGCTGAAGAGGAATACAGTAACACATTGGATTTCACCGTCGGTGAGGATGAGGATATTCATGGAGCCTCACCTTCTTACTAATGGATTCATTGTTCATCGCCGTTCAGAAATGAACATGCGAAAACTGCAGATCTTGCATGTTTTTTACATTGTTTGACATGCAGGGAGCCCTGGGTTGTAGTTCCATCTTGTTGGCACCTAATTTTTAGTAATCAGGTGCTGCCGTGTCATGCCCTCTTGCACATTTCATCATGCATTATCCTCAAATGAAAGATGGGCTATGGCACATATTTAAGGAGATAGATATAACTTTGAGCAAAAGAATATTCCATTAAGCAAGAAGGACTCACTATCCGTAGATAACTAAAAAAAGTTAAGAATAACATTGAATTGAAAGAAAAAAATACTGTAAGGTTTCATGGTATGTCAGAAAATTGAACAGATTTTAGAAACCATCTAAAAATGATTACAAATATCCTGAGGGAGGTGTTAGGGAATGAGAGAAGGCTTGCTAGAAATATAAAAATAGATAGTAATGATTTCTACAAGTATTTAAAAAAAAGTTGTAACTAACATGCACTTCTTTATTGGGTCAGACTGAGGAATTAAATTGGGAAACAAGGAAATATCAGAAGTGGTGAACAGGTTTTTGTCTTAGCGTTCACTTTAGAAAATAAGAAAGTAAAATCCTAAGAATATTTGAGGTCCAGAGGTAAGAGGGAGGGAGGAACTTGAAACAACAACAATTAATAAGTAAAAAGTACTCGGAAAACTAATAGAATTAGTGCTGATCAGTTCATCGGACTGAAAGCCCACATTCTAAGATAATAAAGAAGTTGCTTCAATGATAATAGATGCATTTTTTCATCTTCCAAAATTCTCTAGATTCTGGAAAGGTAACAGCGGGTTTGAAAATAGCAAATGTAGCATCACTCTTCAAGAAAGAAGAGACATTAAAATAGGAAATGTAAGGCAGTTAACCTATGATATATCACAGGCAAAAGTAGAATACATTACTAAAGAGGTAATAGAAAGATATGTATAAAATCATTATACCATCAGGCAGAGTCAATGCGGTTTTGAGAAAGGGAAATTGAGTTTGACTAACTCATTAGAATTCTTCCAAGGAAGTAACAAGCAAGGCAAGGCTAACCTCTATATGTGAGTACTTCAATTTTCAAAAAGGCATTTGGTAAGATGCCACAACAAAATATACCACACAAAGTAAGAGCTCATGAGGTATGAGATAACATATCAACATTGATAGAGGATTGGTTTGATAACAAGAAGCAAGGAACAAGGATCAATGAATCATTTTCAGTTTGACAAGTTAGTATAGTGACATGCAAAAATCAGTGTTGGATCCTCTGATTTTAAATCAATAACTTGGACAAAGGAACTGAATAGACAGTACCTAAATTTGCTGATAACATGAAGACCGATATAAAAATACATTGATAAAAGGACATGAGGACACAAAATCTGGTAAAATGAGTATAATGTGAAGAAACACTACCTTTTCCAATTTGGCAGGAAGAATAGAAAAGTACATTACATAAATGGAGAGAGGCAGCAGAGCTTTGAGATACAGAGGGAGTTGTGTTTTGATACAGGAATCAGAAAAATTAATTTTGCAAGTGCAGCTTGTGATTAAGAAAACAACAAATGTTGGCAGTTCGTGCATAGGGAGTGAAGAGTGAGTAGGTAGGTATGCCACAGCAGTACAAGGCTTTAGTGAACTGGCACCTGGAGTACAGTGTACAGATTGGAACTCCTTACTTAAGGAAGGATTTAATTGCTGTCAAAGAAGTTCAGAAAATGTCTACGTGATAGATTCCTGGATTGAAGTGTTTGGCTAATGTGAAAATATCGAGCTGGTTGGATGTTTACCAATTGGAATAAGAAGAATGTGAAGTGATCTCATTGAAACATATAAGGTTCTGCAAGGACTTGTCACAATTGATATAGTGGTTTCAATAATTCTAAAATTATATCGATGTGTGTGAGTGGGTCTTACTGATTTAAAATAATTTTAAACAATGCCTGAGACTGATAACTGGAGCCACATCAGCAATTAACCTTGTCTGTGAAAAAAACGATAATAAATGTCACTTTGTTGACTTGATTCAAAAGGAAAAAAAAAGAACAAAACTTCTTTTTGAAAAATATTAAAGAATAGTAGGAAATAACTATGTAAAATTGGCCTGAGGGTGCTCATATTTAATGGGTGAGCAGGAAAAGCAGACTTTGGACTGGAAGTGTGGATAAAAATGAAGCAAATTATTGATCCAGTGCTTTGGGGTATAAAATAAAAAAGAATTTTAACAGCAAGGGAACATGGGAGTAGCATTTAAGGAGAAGATATCTTACCTTGTGAGAATGGATGTCAATGCTGTTTGGGTTTTCACATATTCTTATTTAAAGAAGAAACAGACAATGCGGTCTCCTCTATCCAGGTATCTTGCAGGTAATTTATGATTTTTTTAAACATTGTAAATAACTGCCCAAACTCTGTAACATTTTAATTTCTGCTATATTCTAATAGAAGGTCGTGGCATACTGTACCTCTTGATCTCATTCAATCAGCCACTAGGAGCTGTTGTGTAAGCATAGTCAGATTGTACTGTGACCAGTGGTGAATATGGAAATTCTCTTTTTGCTGACATTATTGATGTGCGTCTATTAATCTCCTATATGCTGCTGGCTCTCACCTTCCATAGCCCTGAGTCCTCAGTTGTCCTCACCCAATCCACCGTCTCTTCAAAAAAAAATCCGTGGTATTGGATTTGCAACTTGTACCTTCCGTGTGAGAAAGGAGTGCTCCTTGCTCCAAAAGCACCATCACACATTGGTGAATATAAAAATATTTTGGCCAATGTCTATCTTTCCCAGTCAATGCAAAATAAATGCAATTATTTTTGTAACATTCTATACTGGCTCAATTGATTTGATTACTTAGAGGGTCACTGATCTGTGAACTCATTAGGTTTAGGAAATGTGTGGAAACACAAAACAGGAATGAATAAAACTTTAAGACTGGAAAAGAAATTTTACAATCACTCTAAGTTTTCCACTGTTTATGTAAAAGATAAAATGATTTCTGGTTTTTATTAAATCAGTACTTTTTGATATTAAGTGGAAATTAGATTTGATTCAGCAATTGGGGATAAAATTTGTAATTAAATGAGTTTTTAAAGAAAATGCAACTGGACGGCTGCTTGATTAGACATGCAGCACAAATACATGGAGGTCCTTGTGCATGAATCACAAAAAGCTAGAATCCACGTTCAGCAGGTAATTGGAAGGTAAATGGAATGTTGGCCTTTATTTCAAAAGAAGTGCAGTATTAAAATAGGAAAGTCTTGGTAAAACTGTACAAGACATTTATTGGAACACACTGGAATATTGCAAACAGTTTTGGTGCCCTTATATAAGGAAAAAGATGCTGGCATTGGAGGCAATCATAAAAAGGTTAGCTCGGTTGGTCCTGGTTGTTGAATGATTTTAGAAAATTTTGAGTAGTTTGTATCTGTACTCATTGCAGTTTAAAAGGATGAGAGATCAATGTTATTGTAACAAATTGGGCAGGAACTTAGATGATCATTCTGGTTCGCAATGGCTTCTTCCAAGTCATCACATTCATAAACTGGCTAACCGGCCAGATTAGCTTCCGCTCTGGGAATATTGCAGATTACTATGTGCTGTCTGCAGCAAGGCATTTCTAAAGGAGTTGAAATGACAAATGATTTGCTCCACAAAACATCTTCTTTCTACCTAAATTGGCAGGGATACTGAGTGGCAGCAATGGGAAATATGTGAAAAAGTTGTGAAAAAGGTTTGCGTGATTTTGCTCCACCGCTATCCAATAATTAATTTGTTCATTTGTAGCTTTGTATCTTTGCATATACAGTAACAATTCTAAATACAGACTCAAGGATATATGATCAAAAAACTGGCAGAAAAATAAGACAAAAAATAATAAGGATATTCAGGCAGGAAGTGTGGGTGAACATACTATTTTCAATGAGACAAACGGAGATATATTAGTGGAAATATTGGAAGGCAGAGAAAATTGATTTATTGTGAGTGAGATTAAGATTTATTGAGATTGCAAGTAACTCATCTCTTGACTCCCCAAAGCCTGTCTGCCATCTACAAAGTACAGAGTCTATAGGTGTGACGCTGGAAAATCACAGCAGGTCAGACAGCATTCGAGGAGCAGGTAAGTTCATGTCTTGGGCCAAAACCCTTTGTCAGGACAGGACCTATGGACTCTGGCTTCCAGCATCTGCAGTCCTTATTTTCTACAAAGCACTGGTTAGGAGTCTGATGTGATTCACCCCACTTGCCTCGATGAATGCAGCTCCAAAAATACTCAAGAAGCCTGACGCCCCCAAACAGATAACAGATTAATTGGCACCATATCCATAGGCATCCACTTTCTCCACCACCAATGCTCAGTAGCAGATTTGTGGACCATCTACAAGAAACACTGTAGAAATTCACCAGTGATCCTTAGACTGCTCCTTCCTAACCCATGCCCACTTTCACCTAGATGGACAAGGGCCACAGATACACCATAATCTTCAAGTTCCTGCCCAAGCCCCTCACCATCCTGGCTTGTAAACATATTGGTGTCAATGGGCCAAAATCCTACAACTTCTCGAACTGCATTGTGGGTCTACCTACAGCACATGGACTGTAGTAGTTCAAGAAGACAGCTCAACAGCACCTCCTATAGTGTGACTTGGAATGGGCTATAAATGATGGCCCAGCCAGTCACACCTACATCCCCTGAATAATAACAAAAAAAATAGTAGTTGATTATTTTTAGGATAATTTTTGATGAGAAGAGGGATCCTTGTGTAACTTTATCCTTTTGATTTTGGTTTTCTTCCTCAGTATATTTTTATACACTAACCTTTGTGTCAAGCACTACTCCACCAAGTGGAATTCTCTACAAACCGGAATTTCTGATATTTCGTGAACAGGAATCATCGCTTTATCAAACAGGACCCTTTCAGAAATGATCTGGAGCCCTAAGATTTCCCAGTTACCTTCCTACAACAATGGAAGTTTCCAGCAGAGGTAGTAGTGGTTCCACTTACTCATAGCCACATTTCTCCCATCATGCCATTACGGCATCTAATAAACCAGGGAGAAGCACAAGTGTTGTGTTGACACTAAAGCAGAAAATTGACATCTACAGATGCATTGAAAAGGTCAATGTTTGGAATGTTTTGAGGGAAGAACATCATGTTTGCTGATCCATGATATATGTTGCCAGGGCTTAAGATGAATGATTACTGTTGTTTTCCGCTAATTCTGAATCACATAAAACTGTTAAAGGATGCTATAATCCAGGTTCAGGCAGTTTGGGCAACCAGATACTGTTTACACAGTGCATGAAGAGTTCTTTGCTTGACACAAAGGTTAGTGTATAAAAATATACTGAGGAAGAAAACCAAAATCAAAGAATAAAGTTACACAAGGATCCCTCTTCTCATCAAAAAAATCCTAAAAATAATCAACAAGCAAGCAGAAGCTGCCCCTATCTCCAACCTGATGCTCATTAAAAATTCAAAATAAATCATCAGTGAATTAAGTTGACTGAACCATGTGAATTTTTCGATGAATAATTTTCGTATTTTAAACTTTGTCATGGCATTAGAAGATTAGTCATATCTCGTGGCTAAAAATTGGCTGACCATGTATCTACTGAAAAGTACTTTGAATTTTTAAATAATTACTTTCTGAACATATTCCAGCCCATGTTCAAATGTATAATGTCCTGATGAAGCTGGATTATGTTGGTGATGTTCTCTGAATTCTACACTGGCAGGTACAAGTGGATCTGGTTTTATTAATTGTGAACAGAATAAAGATACAATTACAGCTCTTACACATGCAAATGCTATGAGTTATGTAAGGTAAACCTTTTGGTGCTTGGAAAATTTAAGTTTCGTCAATCATTTAAAGAGGTTACACAGTTACCGGTAATTTACGATGCACATAGTAAAGCAGACATAGACAAGGGCATTTTTCAACAATAGTTTCACCATGTTTTGCTCTCACAGTGGAAGAATGTTTTAGAAAAATAGGCAAGGCTAAAGACGGTGAAGTGATTCCAATTTTAAACAATTGTTGAGCACCCCTTCATGAATCTGAATTCATGACGGTGGCATTTTTTAAAAATCAATTTCCGCCTCTCATCGTAATCTCATCATTTCAAACTATGGATCAGGCTGTCATCCAGAATATGAAATAAAAATTCCCATATTTTGACTGTGCTATTTTCAGGTTTTTTTAAGGATGGTTTCCTTCCCTGGGCCATGTTAACTTTCCTCATGTAATCATTCATTACTCACTTCATGTAATAGGCATTAAGGTTTCATAGAGCCTTCCCAGTTAAATTGTGTGGTTGGAGAGGTGGAAATCCTCACTGCTGGTGGGGTCTTTCAGAGTTGATGCTATAGGCACCATATTTAAACCCCACCACTGCACTGTTCAAATATTGCAAGCCAGGTACTGCCAGCCAATATCTGTGGCTTTTCCACAATTCCACTGGACTTGGCCAAGTATGGGAAGGTGGGACCCAGTTTTTGGACAGGGACATGATAGACTTGTGGCCCAGGGTGGTGGAGGCGAAGGTGGTCCTCTTTCCTCAGGACTGCCAAAGGAAAGCATAGTGCCCAGTGTGGAATGCAATAGCCATCCTGAAATGTCAATAGTGAGAAATAAAAAACACCTAGCAATATTATAAGAAGATCAGGCAGCATCAGAGGAACAGGAAGGCTGATGTTTTGGGTTGGGACCTTCTTCAGAAACCTGAAGTTTTCTGAAGAAGATTCCCGACCCGAAACATTAGCTTTCCTGCTCCTCTGCTGCTGCCTGGCCTGTTGTGTTCCTTGAGCTCCACACTGTGTCATCTCTGACTCCAGCATTGACAGTTCTCACTATCTCTTATAAGAAAGTCAACAACTTTCAATGCTCCATCCCCGCTCTCCATCTGCCAGAATTTTGCCCATACACTCAACCTACCTACATCTATCTTCAACCTCCCTGTGCCTTTTTCATAACATACTTTCTTCCCCAATTTGATGTAATCTGTGAATTTTGCTACAACGTCTTTGCTCCTCTCATCATTGATAAAAATTGTAAATAGTTAATACCACAGTACAGCCCTGTACACAACCACTTGTCATATCCTGCCATTCATGTAAGACCAGTCATTCACAGTCATTATCCCTTATGAATCACAGCAGAATGCCCACCATCCCTGACACACGAGTGTCTCAGTTTTGCTGTCACAGTATAGATTATTGTCTGATTATCCCAGTTGACATTTACTGCCTAAATCCTTCGGACTGACCATGTCCCAACCCCAGACTGATTCATGAGAACAACCCTGAATGAGCATGATGCAGGTCTCTGATGGATTTGTCTATGGGTCCCGATTCACTTATTCGAGCTGGATGGAATTAACTTGCAGGTTTTACTGTGGTAAGATCCCCTGGGAGGACACAGCTCTTCCAAAGTTAATCGCACCAAGCATCCAATGATATGACCAAAGACTTTGACTGAAGTAGGACAATCCCTAGAATTAATGTGGTTGCCACCCCAAATCCTATAATTCCCCTTTAATTAACTAAGGACTATTCCCCTTTGACTTTCAGACAGGATCATTTGGTTGAAGCACATGCAGTGTGCTTGCCGCATAACTCTCTGTCATATGCATTGACATAGCATGGTGCTGTACAGAAATATGTCTGACCCTTGACTGTATAGTGTTGACAAGTATGACAACCTGTTCAAAAAGGCAAGATAATCATGAAATACTGTGAGCCTTTAAGTTCTGAATGAAGTGGCAATGGGCTAAAAGCAAGGCAAGGCAGTGCAGAAATGCTGTAAGCATCTAAGCAAACGCAAAGTGAGAAAGTACTAACAGAGCAAATTAAAAGTCCTTCAATGCATCTTATGCAGATGCATAAGACGTGTATCCCTGCACAGGAGGGGCATGGCAGCAACCATGTAATATCAGGTATTGGTGCCTTTCAAACTGAAGTAGTGCAGTGCTGACTTGTTTTCTGAGTTAGTCCAAGGTCAATCAGAGTGATGTGGTCAAGCTAATGCTTTGCTGATATTAACATCTGTAGATGAAGAGTGGAAAGGTGCCAATGGAGAGTGCCATTTGATGTTGATGAATGAAAATGAGCATGGAGAACTTGAGAAGCAACCCGAGCCAAGACACCAACTTTCCTGCTCCTCTGATGCTGTCTGGCCTGTTGTGTTCCTCCAGCTCCACACTGTGTTATCTCTGACTCAGCATCTGCAACTCTTACTATCTCTGCACAAGCTTTATTCGCCTGGTTATCACTAATTTCCAAGTTGGGAAGCAACAGTATTTAGCTTCTCATCAGTATCTGAGAAAATCGCAACCCAAATATTTGTGAGGCAAGATTAGCTAATAATGTGATGTTAATGCATGAAAATAGGGTCTTCATCACTTACAAGCAAGATTTTAATTGAACTGTTAAAGGCTTAAGGGGAAAATCAGGCCTTTGTCTCAATGTTGAGAATCTCAATTTTTCATTCTCGTTACATCCTCATGAATTTCTTCAAGAACTGGGAAAATGTTGCCCATCAATGTCACAGGAGACATTTCATGTAGAAGTTAATCAAACATGAAGACACAACACCAAAACTTTGATCTGTTTAAGGCATAAAAGGTACAATTTTTAATGTGACCTACACTTGTAAATCAATGAATAGCGTAACATTGGTGAGGATTTGAAGAAAATTATTACTTGGAGTTATGCTTGTAGAAAGCTGTTCTGATGAAGAAGATTTTGAAGGACTTATGGTAAGACCTAGAATGAATATATTACCCAACATCATGGATATGGTGAATGATAATCTTTTTTCACACCCAATCAGCAAACTGTGCATACATGTGATGCAAGTGTGGGTCATAGCTGACTTGAAGCTGAAGTGGCACGTGCTGTTGGTGATGAAAAAATGATGGAGAGTGTTGTGAATCCCCTAAAGCTGAAGGAGATGGGAAAAGGGGGACTGAAGACAATTTCAGTAAGGAGAAGTAAATAATTTGGTCTGATGCTGCTTCAGCTTTTCCAACACTGATTAAATTTGCTGAAAGGCAAACTGACATCGCAGGTTTATTTAATAATGTAGCAAGGGCTTGCACCAGGGCCTAACCTCCTATATCTTCCACATTTCTACAGACAGTTGTAAGATATATTGAGGACCAATTCCGTTCAAGTATATCTACTCAGCAAGCTGGCTGAGTGGTTAGCACCGCTACCTCACAGTATTAGAGGCTTGGGTTTCATTCCATCTTCGGGTGACGGTCTGTGTAGAGTTTGCATATTCTCCCTGCATCTGATGGCTTTGCTCCAGTTTCCTCCCACAGTGCAAAAATGTACATATTAGGTGGATTGACCATGCTAAATTGCCCACAGATATGCAGGCTAGGTGGGTTGCCATAGGAAATGCAGGGTTACAGGGATAGGATAGATTTGGGTGGGATGCTCTTCAGAAGGGTAGTGTGGGCTCAATGAATTAAATGGCCTGCTTCCACACTGTAGGCATTCTATGGTCTACATTTGATTATTTTGCCCCGTATTTTATGTTTAAAAGTACTTTTGGAGGCTAGAAATAAAAAAATTTGGTTCTTTACTTGCCGATTATCTGCATTTTATTTCATATTTTATTCTTTGACCGGCCATAATACATGAATTACAACATATTTCATAGATAAATCAAACTCTCTGTGAATTGGAAGTTTTGATTAATAAGCACCAATCATTTCCTGCGCATGATGGATAATAAAAATTTTACTATACATAATTCTAATTCTGCACTTACTGTTTGTTTTCATACTCCAGCTGAGGTCTAATAAATGTCTTGCATATGTTCAACATCACCTCTTTGCTCTTATACTCTATGTCCCATTAATAAAGTCAAGAACACTCCATTTTCAAAGACCTGTGTACATATAAACCCAGATCCCTCTGATCCTGCACCCCTTTTAGAATTATATGCCAAATTTTATACTGTCATTCAGTGTTCTTCTGACTAAACTGCATCACCTTACACTTCTTTGCATTTAACCTCATCTGCCAACTCTCCACCTCCTTTATCATCCAGGGAACTCCTTTTTTGTTTGTCCTGCCTTTTGAATCAGAGAATATACTTCAACTGTACCAAACCATATGTTCCTTGAAGTTGGCTAATTATTCTGTTACTGATCTTGCTGTCAACATCTTCACCCAATCAATCCTGCTCAATCTTGTTCTAGCCTGATTTAAGTCAGCTCTCTGCCGTTTCATTTTTCTTGCTCTGGATTGCTGCGTATCTTTTTTCCAACACCAACCTAAACCTTAAAATAGAATGATCACTGTCTCCAGAATGATTCTCTACTGACACTCGATCCACTTGGCCCCATTTCCAAAGACCAGCTCCAACAATGCAGCCTTCCTTGTATACTGCTGTAGGAAATGCTCCCGAACACAATCCAGGAACAGTTGCCCCTTGCCGGGCTTTATACTGCAAGTACCCTGGCCCATATTTGTCTCATTGAAGCTCCCATTTTAACTCCTCTATAATGATGACATTTCTTGATTGTTTCCCTGCAGATTTGTTCCTCTGCATTCATTTCCACTCGATGGTGGTCAGTAAATTACACTTAGCAATGTAATTGCACCAATGTAAATGAGCTGTAGTCAAATTGACTCTGTACTCGAACACTCTGAGATATGTTCTTTCTCCAGCACTGTAGTGCTTTCCTTAACCATAACTACAGATCCTCCTCTGTTCCTTCCCCTTTTATCTTTCCTGAAAAATTATAGCCAGGAACATTTAACACTCAGTCTTCCCTTCCTAGAGCCAGGTGTCCTTCACCACTGAAACATCATGATTCCACCATAACTGCTTTGGACTTCCTTTCTCCCCTATTTTGACTTCATTTATTATCTTACAATTTCCTACATTAGTGCCAGCTGAGTCCTTAAACATTTTGTTACCCCTAGTATGTCCCTATCACCTCTAATAGTCTTTCTTGGTTCCCACACTCCTGCCAAGTTAATTTAAGGCCGTCCCATTAGCACCAGTGAAACATCCTGCAAGGGCCTGTTTAGACATTGCCAATTCAGCTTGTACAGGTACCAACATCCCCACAGCCAATTCCAGGAATCTAAAGCCATCCTTCCTGTACCACCTTTCAAGCCACAAATTTATTTGCCTTATCTTGCTCTTCCTGTACTTAGACCTGGTACTGGGAGTAGTCTGGAGAATGCTACATTTTTGGTCTTGCTCATTGACTTTCTACCTGGCTCCCTAAATTCTGATTTCAGGGCCACATCTTCCTTCCTATCCAAAATCATCAGTACCAACGAGTACTACCTTGTTCTCAATCCTTTAGAAGGTCCAGACCAATGTAACCAAAATTTGTTTCTGGAATGAAGTTTGAGCTCCGATAACACAGTAACTAAATGTGCAGGAGCACCCAGCCAAGGGTCGTACATATGATTTTTCCCCATTTGCTTCCAGTGTCACGGACACTGTGAAAAGAAAATAAAATGAAATGGAGGATTTGTCCAAATCACTTCACCCACTCAATGGTCTCAGAGTGGCAAAGACAGAGACTTGGATTTTTTAATTGTACTTTTTTGATCTTAGATGACATTGTGTATAGAAGCTTTAGAAGTGAACAGGAAACTAAAGTATTTCTTTCAAAATTACTTTAATTAACAGCAGTAGGAAGACCATATCCAATTATATTTTAAGAAAATGATCAGGCTGTAATCTAGTAAAATGTTGCAAAAATATTGAAATAAATACTGTATCATTTGAAAGATATAATATACATCACAAATTTAGAGATGCAAATGACTTTGCTTTCAGGTTGATAATTGAAGTCACCTACCTATTACTGGTGAGAAAGAAGAATGACTGACAACACATTAGAAAAAAAAGTTATTGAAATGCTATACATACTTTGAATTTCTGTTTTCCTCTGTTTTTTCAAAGTAGTCCTGTTTTACAGTGCCACTTGTTGTATTAACTGTTATAGTAGGTAATCCTTCCTGCACTGTCCATGTGTCCATGATGGATTTTATTGATGCTGGCAGTTTAATAACATCCTGACTATCTATGGCCTATTGAAGCAAAAGTCATGAATTAGCAATCCATTAATTACCCATCTACTGCAGATAGTGACTTAAATTTTCCAGTGTTTGATTGTTAACTGACTTTCAATAAGGTCATATAGCGAACTGTTAATTCTTTCAGATCAATGCCACCAAACATCACTCAGTGTAAAAGATAGCTGCTATTTATAAGGAATATTCAATATAGGATAAAATAAACTTTACCTAACTTTTAAATTATTTATCGGTTAGACAATGAATAATCGATCCTGAAAGACTAAATCTTCCGTTTAAACAAAATATATAATTTCCACTATAACAAAGAAACCTACCATTATGAAAACCACAAGCATGAATAGGAATGCTTTTAAATCTAACTTAAAGAGGCTGGCTCAGGCTCTGTAATAAAATTGAAGGAAATGGAATGCAAAACAACAATTGAAACCAGTTTGCAGCAGTGGGTAAAAGGATTTGCTGCCTTGAGGACTTTGAATCTCAAACATATCCACACGTTCCAAAACGTTTTGATTAAAGGAATAGTATTTTTGTATGGCAGCAGCTTTGAATATTAATCTTATAAGTAAATTGAAACATGTGCCTTTCTGTTGATGATGGAATTCAGAATGTCAGGTCTGATATGCTCATCCTGTACTCGCTATGTGATTTCCCAGTCAAGATGATAACATGTCGATAAAAGCTTTGTTATTCTTTTATTTCAGTAATTCATAATAATAAGCAAGTCACTGCATTCTATTAGACAAAGCTAATAGACAAAGCCCAAACATTAAAAATAGTTTTGATATTATAAAATAATAAATTAGTTGTGTTTCTGACAAAATGCAACATACGATGCAATAATAATCTAAACATTTCATCATATCCTGAGTGTTCTGAAAAAGTGAAAAAGATGCATTTCAAAACATTTCAGTGAGGATGAGGTTCTTTTAAAGTGATATAACTCTTTTCCTTTCATAGGTGCTGAACCAAATGTGTAGTAACGCGTCAAATTAACACTTGTCAAGTTGGATTTAATGTTCGCAATGTTCCATATGTGTGCTTTTTTTTGCAGTGGTACCTTTTACTTAAGACAAATTTTAGAGTAAGCATTGCTCTTGGGCTAAACTTTATTCTCTTTATGCTACTGAAAGTGATCTTATCACAATTTCAAATGGAATACTATTTTGTGTTGGAACACAATGAGCAGAGGTCAACTATTTAGATATGAGACATTGCCAGCTATGTTATTTCCATGTATTTTTAGCAGTGTACAGAGGTGGTAACATCTCATTCTCATAAATAGATCATTCTCATAAGTTGCCAGGGAAAATAATCAATTCCCTGAGTTTGCATTCCCAATCGTATATAGGAATGTGTGATTAGGTTACCTTCTATGACGATCAACATTTCTATGATTCTTTCAATATGATTAGTCAGGTGGTTTGTTTCCTGATGTTCCCTGGGCCATGCATGAACTTTCCTCACTGTGGTTTAGCAGATGGAAGCATAGAACTAGGATAAATGTCAACTTATCTTTCCTTTTACAAAGCCGTCATTCTTATCGGAATAGTTCGCAATTGGGTGAAAACGAGAAGATGGGATGAGTATTTTCTCACAACGAGGGGAAAAACAGGTTGTAGCTGCTATATTTCTAACAGTTGGTTACATAGTTATGTTAGTGGGTATGCAGGTGCAGGATATAATAAAAAAGGCAAATGGAATCCTGGCATTTATTGCAAAAGGACTGGACTATAAATTACATAAGGGGTTGGTGAGACTTCGTTGGAATATTGTGTCTGGTTCTGGTCTCCTCACTTGAAGAAGAATGTGCTGGCACTGGAGGCAGTTCACTGGATATTCACCAGAATGATTCCAAGGATGGAAAGGCCATTGTGCAAGGAGTATTTGAATGGCTCAGGCTTGTGTTATTGGAGTTAGAAGAATGAGGAGGGCTGTCTGATTGGAGGTATATAAAATACTAAAGGAAGTGATAAGGTGAATATTGAATAGTTATTCCACCTTGAGGGACATTCCAGAACAAGCCATCATAGATATAAAGTGAGAGGCGGTAGTTTTAAAACAGAGCTGAAGAGAAGCTACTTCTCTCAGAAGGTTGTGAATCTGTGGAACTCACTGCCCCAGAGTGCAGTGGATGCAGAATCAATCAACAGATACAAGAAAGAAATAGATATGTTTCATTGCTTCATCGATTCATACAATACAGAACAAGCCCTTTGGCCCATCGAGTCTGCACTGACATAACTAACACTAAAAGTGCTCTAATCCTGATTTCCTGCATTTGTACCATATCCTTGAAGTTATGATATTTGAAGTGCTCATCCAAATATTTTTAAAATGTTATAAGGTTTCCAGTTTCCTTCCCGTGCAATGTTTTCCAGCTGATGAAAAGCGTGACAAACGGCTATGGGGAACAGGCAGGAAAGTAGAATTGAGACCAGGATAATATCAGTCATGATCATGTTAAATGGAGCAGGGGACCCAAAGGGCTGAATTACCAACTCCTGCTGCCAGTTCCTATGTTCCTAGCATGTGTCTAGTCTAACTGTTTTCTCAGTAAAATGTTATAGTGCACAAAAGATTGTCACCATCATGGAGGATTCAAAAGTGTGAGCAACAATCGAAATATATGATAGGCATGGAAAATGGTTCAAATACTCCATTCATACACCCAGTATTCCACAGTCCTACATGAAACTACAGCTTCCAATAAAACAATTTAAGTTTAAGCCATATATACAATTATCATTCCCCTCATTGTGACCCAACTGTGTGGCAGGAAGGAAACCAAAAACAAATCAAACATTCAAGGGATTAGTAGGCAAAATGGCACAATAGTACACGAAGGCTGTATAAATATGTGTTAAACCCACCATCTGCAAATGATGCCACATGTCATCTGTCTCAGCATTTGAATAGGAAAAGGCCTTGAGGTATGACTGTAAAGCAAAGGAGAGTGAGTGTGAAGAAACAAAGACAAGTATTCGGTGTGGAAATAAACAAAAAAATCTTGAAATAGTTTCAACTCAAAATATGATTTTTATTTCACACTTTAAACATCCTGACTCAAATCAGGAAAAATCTTTTTAAACTCACTCTGAGCCCTTTTGCAAACAGCTCCTCTGTCATAAAGTTGGAGATCATGTGGATGATGGATGCACCCTGCGGTTGGCAAAAGGAAAATAATTTGCATGCTAACATAATACTGATGTGATATGCTACACATATGACCATTAGCAATCATAATAAGACTTATATTACTTTTAATAAGATCAACTTTGAGACTGGGACCCCAGGGCACAGCTGTAGAGTAAAGGGAAGACCTTTTTGGATGGAGATAAGAAGAAACTTCTTCAGCTAGGGAATGGTGAATCTATGGAATTCACTGCCACAAAAGGCTGTGGAGGCCAGATCATTGAGTACATTTAAGGCTGAGATAGATTGGTTCTTGATTATCAAGGGGATCAAGGTTATGGGGAGAAAGTGGAAGAACGGGGTTGAGAAACCTATCAGCTATGATTGAATGGCAGAGCAGACTCGATGGGCTGAATGGCCTAATTTCTGTTCCTGTGTCTTATGGTCTTATGATTTGGCCATTGTGGAGTGGGAGCAGATATTTTTTATGTAAAGCAGTGTTATAGCAGTGAGATGCATTCAAGAAGGAAATAGGGAAAGTGCAGCATCAACATGTTCCAATAAAGATAAAGGGTAAGACCAGAAAATCCAGCAAACCTTGGAAATCAATGGATTTCAGGATTGGATAAAGAGAACAATCAAGGCTTATGGTGGATATGGAGGGCTCAAAACAGTACAAGCCTTAGAGGAGTACAGAATAGGCAAGGGGAATCTTAATGGAAATTAGGGGCATGAAAAATAATGGCAGGTAAAATGAAGGAAAATCCTTAGTTATTATACAAGTGCATTAATGACAAAAGTGTAACTAGGGAAAGATAGGGCCCATTAAGGGCCACAGAGGTAATTTGTTTGTGGGGCCACAGGATGTAGGTAGGGTTCAAAATGACTACTTTGTGACAGTGTTTACAAGCAAGAGGAATGCTGTGGGTACAGAAATCAGCAAGGAAGGACTACAATATTCTCCTTCCTGATTTCTGTACCCACATATATACTTGGAAATTAGAATAGACTGAGAGGTGGTTCTGAGTGGCTTGGCTGGTTTAAAAGTAGATAAATCCCCAGCCTGATGAAGTGTATAATAAGCTGTTGAGTGAGTCAAGAGAGGAAACAGCAAAGGTGGTGACAATAGGAGAGGCACTGGAGTACAGCCAATGTGGCACCGTTATTCAAGAAGGGAGCAAGGGACAAACCAGAAGGTTACAGGCCAATCAGTCTAACCTCAGTGCTGGGAAACTTTTGGAAGTAATTCTGAGGGACAGACACACTACCACAAACTTGCCACTTCTGTTCCTGTGTTCATCAACTGATCTTGTTCACTTTTGATTTGTGAATCTTGATGTAAAAACCAAACTCTCCGCCTCACTGATGTCACTGATGTCAGGCTCTTACTAGTGTAAGGAGGCAATGCAGAAAGGCGATAACAAACTCAACAGACAAGATCCCTCTCTGAGAACATGCACTGTTACACAACTAATTTGGAGCTGGTGCATGGTTTGCATGAATCCTGTGACAGTGCAGACCCAGAGTGATTGTCCTTCCCAGAGATGATCTCTTCATCCTTGCGCATTAACCCTTGTAGGATCAACTTCCAGTGGCACTAAAATACCAGTACTCTGGATATCACTGGGGCTTGGTGTGTTTGACAATCAAAGATAGTCCCAGCCACCTAGTGACAAAATTAAACAACACAAAACTGCTTAGCAGATAAAATTTAGTCAGGTTGACTTAATGCCACCGAGAGATGGTCATGTATGATGATAATTTAAAACGTTCTTAACCCCCTCGCTACAAATGCCGACTGATCTGATGGACCTTCTTTTACAATATCATATTGTCAATTGCCCATCACAAACTCATTAGCTTCATTATTGTATTTCGGAAATTGAAACCCAATGAATCCCAGCTGTGATGCGTGTCTTATTTCTTTATTATTGTTTGAACTGAAGTAATGTCATATCTCCAGTCCAATATTTCAGTCTATCACCAGAACCTGTCAGCAGTTGATACATTCATTGATCTTCGCTGCACACTCTCAAGCTGCCAAAGGTAATGAGATACATGCAAACATGTAAAAGATTTTTTGCTTTTGGAAGACTTCCAACATCATGGGATGAAGAGGAATAAGTCTGCCGACTGAAATGGAAGTTCTTGTAAAACATTAATCCTGTCCATTCTGCTCTATGCAGCTGAAACATAGACAGTGTACCAACATTGTAGATTCATAGAGATATACAGCATGGAAACAGACCCTACGGTTTAACTCATCCATGCTGACCAGATATCCTAAATAAATCTAGTCCCAATTGCCAGCATTTGGCCCACATCCCTCTAAACTCTTCCTATTCGTATGCCTATCCAGATGACTTTTAAATGTTGTAATTGTACCAGTCTCCACCACTGCATCTGGCAGCTCATTCCATACATGCACCAAACTCTGCAAGAAAACATTGCCCCTTAGGACCCTTTTAAATTTTTACCCTCTCACCTTAAACCTACTCCCTTTAGTTTTGGAATCCTCACCCTGGGGAAAAGACCTTGTCTATTTGCCCTATCCATGCCCCTCATGATTTTATAAACCTCTAAAAAGGTCACCTCTCAGCCTCTGACTGCTCTAAGGAAAATATCCCCAGCTTATTCAGCCTCTCCCTGTAGCTCAAACCCTCCAGCTCTGACAACATCCTCGTAAATCATTTTTTGAACCATTTCAAGTTTGACAACATCCTTCCTATAGCAGGGAGACCAGAATTGCACACAGTATTCCAAAAGTGGCCTAACCAATCTCTCGTATAGAACATGGGACATAGAATATTACAGCACAGTACCGGCCCTTCAGCCCTCGATATTGTGCCGACCTGTCATACCGATCTCAAGCCCATCTAACCTACACTATTCCATGTACGTCCATATGCTTGTCCAATGTACCTAAAGTTGGCGAATCTATAGCCGTAACATGACATCCTAACTCCTGTGCTCATTGCCAATGAGCTCAACCCACTGTCATTTGAGTCGCCTTAAGAAACTTCTGTCAATCAGATGGCCAGACAAAACACCTCACTCAAGCAATCAAACCATACAGACACAGTCACAACTGAACTAAGTTGGTTATATAACCAAAAAGCCATATCTCGCTTACCAAACTAAATCTTCTATGAAGACCCTGGGTTTGTGCACAATATCATACGAGTCAAAAGAAGTGCTCAAAGAAACTCTAAAGGTTTCACTCAAGAGATTTAATACCAGCTTTGAGTGCTGGGTGAAGCTTGCACTGGAATGCTGCACCCTGCTCAACCAAATAAAATGTGATACAGCATCTTTCAAAAGGAAATGCACATCAGGGACAGAGAGAAAACACAAGAAGATGATATCCTGAGCCAGGACCTCATTCAAAGCTTCTTTTTCCTATTTTCAGCTTTCAAATGCAGATTGGTCTCAGCTGTTACCTATATCTTCCCCAGAACTTGATCAAACACCCCAGGTATGATAGATGTGGTTGTGTTCACTTCAAAGACAAACAAAATATTACCTGAACAGTATGTCCTGTTGGCAAGTGTATGCAGAGATAGTAGGAACTGCAGATGCTGGAGAATCTGAGATAACAAGGTGTAGAGCTGGATGAACATGGCAGGCCAAGCTGCATCAGAGGAGCAGGAAAGCTGACGTTTCAGGTTGAGGCCCTTCATCAGAAAAATGAAGAAGGGTCTAGGCCTGAAAAGTCAGCCATCTTGCTCCTTGATGTTGCTTGGCCTGCTGTGTTCATCCAGCTCTATACCTTGTTATCTCTGATAAGTGTATGCACCTGGATTTCCTCATTTAAACCTTTGACAAGTTAATCCCCATTTTGAACTGAAACTCCATATGCCTTTTACATTTGCTGTAAAATTTACCTTGATGTATGTGATGTCGCTGAACATTTCCATGATTTTGTCAAACGTTTGAATATCTTCTTTCTTCATTGACAAAGAATGTGAAGGAACATGCCTCTCACTTTGGAACACTAGATATTTCAAATGAATTGGGTATTTATGTTCCTGAAATAAAATCAAGGCAGCAGTAAGTTCACTATATTTGAGTGATAAAACAGCCTATTCCCTTCGCAGACAAGTATGATTTACCCTATTCCAAATTCTACCTCATGTACATATTCTCCTGCCTGGATTGCTGCTGACTTTAAAACAAAATTATCTAATCTCCCGATTATAGATTACATCTCTCACATTCCTGTTGTTCACACTTAGCATTTGTTTCATGCTTTTGTTGTTGAATTTTTGATATGTTCTCCTGTTGGATCAGGGCTTTGCTGGTGTATAGAAGAAGGAAAAATAAGCTCCATTCCGTATCCATGTTTAATCTGATTATTGACAATGCATTTTACTCTCCTAACATGAATCCCAGTCCTGATCTGATATTTTCTACCTCTGACTTTTAACTAAGTTAATTAACATAATAACAATTATCTTAGTTGTAAATTCATTTCACTTATGTACAATACTGGTGTAAATTAGCCATTAAATAATCATTAAATAATCTCATAATGTTGTATTTTCCAATGTTATTGGAAAATGTGCACAATATCAATTTTAAAAAAACATTTTGAATATGCTAATCTAGCCAGGTTAGGAAATAAAGTTTAAAAAAAAAACTAATCACGATGCATTGTAATAAAAAGCGTTCATTTATCTTTCTCTATAATAAGCTCAGTAATTCTCCCAAAAGGATTTTCCTTCTAAGCCAAACATTTTTACACTTGTCTTTAAAAGTTAATTGATGTAAAAGTCATTCCTGATCCAATATAAGGTGTTTGGTTTATAGTTATGTTGAGGTTGAGGCCGTACAGGATATTCGTGAGGCTTCTTCTGGGTTATTGTGTCCATTTCTGGTTGCCCAGTCGTAGGAAGGATACATTCCAGCTGGAGAGGGTTCTGAAGAGATTTGCCAGGTATGGGTATGGAACATTTGAGTTATAAGGAAAGGCTGGACAGACTGGGGCTTTTTTCACTGGAGCGTAGGAGATTGAGAGGTGACCTGATAGAAATTTATAAAATTATGAGATGTATAGAGTTGATAATAGTTGTCTTTTCCCTAAGATGGGAAATTTCAAGGCTAGTGGATACATTTTTAAGGTGAGAGGAGAGTTTTAAAAAATGACTTAATAGCAATGTTTTTTACACAGAGGGTGGTTTTCGTGTGGAACGAATTTCCTAAGGAAGTGGTAGATGCAGGTACAATTACAATATTTAAAGACATTTGGATAGATACATGAATAGGAAATGTTCGGAGGGAATATGGGCCAGGAGCAGGCGGGTGGGACTAGTTTAGTTTGGGATTGTGTTCGGCATGGACTGGTTAGACCGAAGGGTCTGTTTCTGCGCTGAATGACTCTATGGCTCTCTCTATATTAGTGTAATCTATTTCAGAGTTCAGGTTTTTAACTAGTAGTATGTGTGTTTTGGTCTGTCTCTATGAAAAGGTATAATAGTTATCTTGTCAGTCTCTTTGGAGCCATGATTTTAAACCAAATGTGTAAGAGATCAGCCGATGGTGGGCCCTGCTAGAGTGATTATATGATTTTGTTTGTAATTAGAGAGTTTTACAATTGGAGAGGACAGACAATAAAATTAATTAGCCTGCTGTTGGTTTAGAAGAATCAAGAATTTTTACTTGAACAGTAAAACAGACATTGGAAAACCTTTAGGGCAGTTTGCAGAAAAGGTGATGTAAAAATAGTTTCTGTTCGGAAAACATTTAGTTTAGAAAATATCGGAAATGGGTTACCTCAGTGTAAGGGTTTTAGCTTGAAAATTCCAGAGCAAAAGTGATGTTTTAGAATGCTGACGAGATTATTTAATGCTAAGAAAGTTTAAGCTCAATCATGTGAATAAACAAGTAAAAGTCAATTAAGCTCTTAAGACTAAGAATTGAAAGAAACAATTAAATCAAACTTATAGATGTGATAGAAAAGGGGACTCCCCCTCTTTTTAGTATTTGAATAACTTGATGTTGTTGGGATAGGTGAGAAGGTGAGTTTTTTTTTGCTATGTCTTTTGAAATTTTTCAGATTGTGTTATACATGAATATTTTAGTTTGTTCTATTTTAACTTAATTTATTTTGTGTAATAAATGTTTGTTTTATTGTTAAAAGCAAATCTGTAGCATTTATGCTTATGTATCAGTGAAAGACCACCTCATTAAATAAAGAAAAGCAAAATATGATGTATCAAGCCAGATTCCAATCCGGGATCTAGCACTTTCCAGTAGATTCTAGTAGTAACACCAGCTAGGATCATAACACATAACTATGCATTTATTTCAGCTTTCAAAACTTCTTTTGTTTTTTTTTCCTTTTTTTGTTTTAGCGTTCCTTGATAGATAAATATTTTGGGGCACCATTCCTGGTGTTGAATAAGGGTTGAATTTTATATTTATATTATTCATCCATCTGCTGTTACAACTTGATGGGCACCATCGGGAAACCTGTTGGGCACTTTGGAATTCGCAGGACCTGCAAGAGGAGTTTTTTGCCCCTAAGAGCTGTCATCCAATCTGGCCAAAGGCTCCACAGAATCCCTGGCAATACAGTGAGCAATAGACTGCAGTAACTCTTAGCAGGAGGACTGTCACCCAAAAGCTGAACATTGGAAAGTGACACGTGATTGCTGGGGTCAGATGTTTCTTGTCGGAAAGGACTCAGACCTACTCCATCTGAATAAAGATCAATATATTGTCAAACTCTGTAACTAAATATCTGCAGAGATTCATGCCAATGCTTGTGGTTGTGTAATACATACTTTTGCTTTACAGACAATTAAAAGTGAAATTTACTGTTTTTCTTGAAGTACCCTTTGATCCCAATTCATTTTAATTTACATTGATTCTCATACATGTTAAAACAAAAGTTAGAATAAATGAAATTTTGTTGGTAGTTAAAGCCAGAAGTCACATGACATCAGGTTATAGTCCAACAGGTTTATTTGCTTGATAATAAAATGTGAGGCTGGATGAACACAGCAGGCCAAGCAGCATCTCAGGAGCACAAAAGCTGACGTTTCGGGCCTAGACCCTTCATCAGAGAGGGGGATGGGGGGAGGGAACTGGAATAAATAGGGAGAGAGGGGGAGGCGGACCGAAGATGGAGAGTAAAGAAGATAGGTGGAGAGGGTGTAGGTGGGGAGGTAGGGAGGGGATAGGTCAGTCCAGGGAAGACGGACAGGTCAAGGAGGTGGGATGAGGTTAGTAGGTAGCTGGGGGTGCGGCTTGGGGTGGGAGGAAGGGATGGGTGAGAGGAAGAACCGGTTAGGGAGGCAGAGACAGGTTGGACTGGTTTTGGGATGCAGTGGGTGGGGGGGAAGAGCTGGGCTGGTTGTGTGGTGCAGTGGGGGGAGGGGATGAACTGATTTGCTTGTTGCTTCTAACCTGGTGTTGTGTGACTTCTGACCTTTGTCCACCCCAGTCCAACACTGGTACCTTCACATCATTGTTGGGTAATTATTTCATTTGGGGCCATTCAATAAATTTTACTGTTTCAATTTACGATTTCCTCATGGGAATTGTAACAATGCCAGTGGAGGTATTTAATATTTAGCAGTTTACTTTGTTCAAAGATGTATTAATTTTTTGTGTTTTCTAATCTCTCTGGTGGGTATAATTTAGTATTGAATGCTTTGTACCAATCACTGATTTAAACAATTTATTAGAAATATGTTCACACAATTATACATTTCTAGTTCTGAGAAAATAATGTAGAAATAATTGTTTTCCTTTATGATTGGCTGGTATAGCTCTGTTCCTTTGGAATACGACCTTTATAATTCAAGAAATTGGAAATCATAATTTTACAATTAATTTTACAATTCATAGATGGGAAGGCCAGTAAAATAATGTAGGCTTCCAGCTCCCACTTGGCCACACTTCGTAAACCTGTAACACATATTAGAGGTTAGTGAGGTATCATTCTACCCATTAAACTACCCATTATTCCTTAGGTCTATAGATGTCCTTAAGTAGGTAATTCAGCCCCTCGAGCCTGCCCTGTCATTTGATACAATCATGGCCGATCTCGGCTGGGTCTCAACTCCACTTTCCTGCCTAACAACTACATTGTTAATGTGGAATTGATGGATTTTCTTACCAATTTTTCCACATGATTTTCGGAAGAAAATTCAAGGTTTTCAAAGTATGACGCAAATCCTTCATTAAGCCATAAATCATTCCACCATCTCATCGTGGCCAGGTTTCCAAACCACTTCAAACATAAACAGAAACAAAACTCATTTTATATGGAATTTGCCAGAATTTTCTAATCCAATAAAGTCTCTATTTCATAAGTTTGAAGAACATAAATAATCTCATTTACAGCAAATATACTTTTGTGTCATTGCACATCAAACTCTACTTTAGAAAGCTTGCTTTTTCAATACTTAACATTTACATGCTTGACCTTTTAGTTAAGCAGTGGTAATTCAAGTTTGAGAAAAGTTGAACATTATATTAATGACATGAATATCATTTTTAACTCTCTTTGTTGGGTAAGATTATACAGTATATCATGGTGCTACAGTGTATGATATCCTTGGCTTCATTAACAGGGGCCTACAGTACAAGAGTAAGGAGGTGGTGTTGGACTTGTTCAAGATGCTTGTGAGCCCTCAGCTGGGGTATTATGCATTCTCACTCCTGGGGAGAATGGATTCTCTACCAGTAGATCTGAATACACAAGCGGTCAGTCCCAAACCCTAGTTTTATTTCTTGATTGACAGGTTGCAAGGGATGCACGATCCTTAATGTCGGAATTCCATAACAGTGCTTTCCATGTTTTTGTATTATCCACAGGAGGCCTGAACCCTATCCCCTATGGATAACAAGGGTTTTGATATGTAGCTGTGGGCCACCCATAGAGGAAAGATAATATGATAGAGTCATACAGCATGGCCCATATCATTCTAAATATTTCTTATTCATGTACTTCTCTAGATGCCTTTTAAATATAGCAACTGTATCTGCAATCAACACCTCCTTTGGAAGTTCACTCCACACACAAACCACTTTGTGTGTAAAAAAGTTGTCCCTCGTGTCCTTTTAAATATTTCTCCTCTCTCCTTAAATATATGTATCCAAGTCTTGAAATCCACTACCCTAGGGAAAAGTCACTTATCAATCACTTTATCTAGACCCTTCATGATTTTATAAACCTCCATAAGATCACACCTCATCCTCCTATGCTTCAATGAAAAATGTCCCAGCCTATCAAACTTCTCCTTATAACTCAACCCCTCCATTCCCAGTAACATCCTCATAAATCTCTTCTGAAACCTCCCTAGTTTAATAATATTCTTCCCACAACAGGTGACCAGAGCTGCACACAGTCCTCCAGAAGAGGCCTCACAATGTCCTGTACAACCTCAACATAATGCTCCAACTCCTATACTCAAAGGTTTGAGTGATAAAGACAAGTGTGCTAAAGACAAGTGTGCTAAAAGCCTTCTTAACTACCCCATCTATATGTCACACAAAATTATGTACCTGACCCCCTAGGTCTCTCTGTTCTACAATACTATCTATGACCCTAGTTTGAATTGTTCAAGTCCTGCCCTTATTTGTTATTTACCAAAATGCATTACCTCCCATTTATTTGAATTTGACAAATTAAATTAACATGTGTACACATTGGAGAGAGTACTAAAGTGACTTACTGGAATGGTTCAAGGAATGAGAAACTTCAGTTATAGAGACAGATTGAAGAAATTGGGTTTTGCTCTCCTTGGAAAGAAGAAGGTTAAGAAATGATCTGAGAGACATTTTCAAATTTGAATGAACTGGATGAGTAGAGAAGGAGAAACTTCTCACTAATAAAAAGGTAAAAAAGGAGCTGGCAGAAATTTAAAGTAATTTACAAAAGGAATAAATGATATATGAGAAAAATGGTTTCACACGGATAATAAGTGTGGAATGCACTGTCTGGAAATGTGGGGAGAAAGCAGGCTCTAGGTACTGATGCTCATTTGAAGAGCCATTACAGGCATGATGGACCAAATGGCCTCCTTCTGTACTGTAACATATCTATGATTCTATGATTCTGTGAAAGGTTCTATTTCATCGATTACTGAGGGATATAGGCTATCCTCTATGATCATGGCTACTGAATCCAATATGCAATTCCCTGACTGAAGGGGAGCTAGTAAAAATGCAGCCCATTCTTCAAATAGGTCCATGGTGGAGCAAATAGTAAGATCTCATGAAAATAAGGTGTCAATGCTTGGAATCAGTCCGCAGAGCCCCCAAAGTACAGTTCAAACAGACTACTATGTTCTGCAGAATTGGGACAGATAAACAGGAAATATGAAGAGCTAGGAGAGCAAGAGCAGCTTTCTGAGATGGAGGACAAGGATGTTGAGCAGGAAATATACAATCTTCAGCATAATACAGGACAATGGTATCAGATGATAAAATCTAGACAGGACTTAACTGGTGTTTGGTTTCATTAGGTGAAAGCTCGAATCAGTGATTATTTATTAACCATACAATTATTGGTTCTTGAAAGAGTGAGCATCTGTTTCTGTGCGAAGAGGCACATGTAACGTCTATTTGATTGATTTCATGTCACTTTTTGTGTTGGTGAATAAACATGAATGTTTTGAACTATTTGAAGCTTGCCTTGAATATGATAATCTTGCAAAGAACAATTGTAGGGTACTGAGCAACAGTGGACATGGGAGAAGAATAGCACTGTCGAGGATTGGAAGAAGGAATGTGCCTAAGGACTAGTAAACTGTATGACCTGGTGTTTAAACAGTGATTTGGGCAGAAATATACAGTTTTATGTGTAAGGAAGTGCCTGCTGTGTCACCTATTTACCTTGACAGTCATTAGTTTGAGACTGATGTACCAGCACCTTGCCAATGAAGGGTTATTCTGAACTGCTAATGTTTGACAGGATACACTGCTTGGGTTCACCTGTGGCACCAGCATAAGTGATCCCAGCAACTGTGAGTAGTTCCACTTATGGTGAGTGGGAGAATTGGCATAGCATTGGACAAGAAGGATACCACAGGGTGATTAGTTAATCAATAGACTTTACGATGACTACGTCAGAAAACTTTGTAGACCACACAGAGAGAATTTTTCCATTAAACTCAACAAAAATGACACTTGGTCAATTTTTGGAAATGCTCAGCCCTATTTGGCTCTTTTTGAATGACCAATCCTGAAACATGTGATCAAGGAAATAAGTCAGCCACTCTAATGCCCTGTAGTAAATGCAACCATCCATCAAGGTCCTAAATCTGCAGTGTGAATGTAAGCAGTGCATTGTGCTGCACATGTTCCTTAAATTCCAGATCAAATGAAGTGTTTTGAAATTTCCACATGAACAAGGAATCGCAGGCTGAAGTCAGAACTGATCCTCCATTCCAACTGGAGAGATCAAATGGTACAAAACTCAGTCTAAATTATATACTGAAGCTTAACAAGAAACTTTAACAGACAACCATCCCTTATGATAGTTTCCATTTATTTACGGACTCATTTTAAGATAAGTTAACATGCACTGGTTTGCACAGTTTATTCTGTCAAATCACTACTCTGTCAGGAAAATCATAAATGTAGGCTTACTTAAAAACATTAATATTGCACTAATGCTCTTAATCAAAGTTTGAAATGAAATTTCAATATACGGTAACTAAGTCTTCAGTATTTTAAAGACGTAGATCATAATTGCTGTCAATCCTTTTGGTAAATTCACTTCTGTGAGATTTACTTTTTAACATAGATTTTTTCAATGATTTTAGAGGTAGGATATCAAAATGGTACGTACCAGAAAGATATATCCAAGAGCTTGTTTGGCCCAGCGTATTATGACCATAAGAGCATTAGGCATAGGACAGAAATGAGGCTATTCGGCCCATTGAGTCTCCTCCACCATTCAATCATGGCTACTAAGTTCCACAACTCCATTCTCCTGCTTTCTCCGATAACTCTTGAACCCCTTGATAACCAAGAGCCTATCTATCTCAGTCTTAAATGTGGTCAATGAGCTGGCCTCCATAGTCTTCTCTGGCAGTGAATTCCGCAGATTCGCCACTGCCTGGCTGAAAAAGTTTCTCCTTATCTCCAATCTAAAAGGTCTCCCCTTTACTCTAAGGCTGTGCCCTTGGGTCCGAGTCTCTCATACCAATGGAAGCATCTTCCCAGCATCACTCTGTCCAGGCCATTCAGCATTCTGTAAGTTTCAATCAGATCTGCCCTCATCTTTCTAAACTCCAATGTGTATAATCCCAGAGACCTCAAACGTTCCTCATATGTTAAGCTTTTCTATCCTGGGACCATTCTCGTGAACCTCCTCTGAAGCCGGTCCAGGGCCAGTACCTCCTTCCTGACATATGGGGTCCAAAACTGCACACAATACACCAAATGAGGCCTGTTCAGAGCCTTATAAAGCTTTAGGAGTACGTCCCCAATTTTATATTCAAGTCCTCTCAAAATAAATGTCAACATTGCATTTGCCTTCCTGACTACTGACTCAACCTGCAAGTTTACCTTGAGAGAATCCTGGACTAGAACTCCCAAACCTTCTTGCACTTTAGACTTCTGAGTTTTCTCCCCATTTAGAAAATAGTCCATGCTTTTATTCTTCTTACTAAAATGCATGGCATCATACTTTTCCACGTTGTACTCCATCTGCCACTTCTTTGACCACTCTCCTCACCTGTCCAAATCCTTCTGCAGACCAGCGCCCCCACTTCCTCAACACTATCTGTCCCTCCAATTATCTTCGTATCCTCTGCAAACTTAGCCAGAATGCCCACAGTTCCATCATCCAGATCATTAATGTGCAAAGTGAAAAGTTGTGGCCCCAACACTGGCCCTAACGGAAGAGCACTTCTCACCAGCTGCCATCCTGAGAAAGAACCCTTTATCCCCACTCTCTGTTTTCTGCCAGACAGCCAGTCTTCTATCCATGCTAGGACTTTGCCTCGAACACCATGGGCCCTTATTTTACTCAGTAGCCTCCTGTGCAGCACCTGGGGAAAGGCCTTCTTGAAGTCCAGGTAGATAATATCCATTAGCTCTCTTTGGTCTACCCTGCTCGTTACTTCTAACTTCACATTGAAAGAAGCATATTTGTTGTATTTTTTTTAACGCTCACTGCTTACCCTGCATGAATTTCAGTTTCTCTTCCACACGGCATTAGTCCTTATTTAAATTGTCTTGCCACATCTGACACATTCAAACAATTGCTCTTTTTTAATTAACTCTATTTTAATACTATCAACTTGTATAATGTTTGCCACCTATTTTAGTAGACTGGGCCTTTTGCTTCATGACAAAATTCCTTTCTTTGAGTAAGAAGAAGGTGTCCTGGCTGAACTCCATTTTAGAGATTCTTGGTGAGTGGAGATCAGAACCATAGTTCTGAAATGACATGCGATGAAATTTTGGCAGTTGGGGATATCAGTGCTCCTTACCATTCCACACCTCTGTCCATCTCACTCTCTCTCTCCCCCAATCACAGCTCCTCCCCCTTACCACGGCCACCAGCCCCCACAAACAACCTACATATAACTACAACACCTATCCAATCTATAAATAACTCACCCAAGAAGGAGGCACTACGAATATCCCAATTCACAATGATGGAAAATTCCAGCACATCAATGGAAAAGAAAAAGCTGAAGCCTTCACCAGATGTGCTAAGTGGATGATCCACCTCAGCCCCTTCCAATGGTACCAAGAACCATGGATGCCAGTCTTCAGCCAATTTAATTCATTCCTTGTGATATCAAGAAAATGTTGGAGGTACTGGATGCTGCAAAGGCTATGGGCTCCAACAAGATTCCAGCAATATTACCCAAAAGTTGAGTTCTAAAACCTATTGTGCCCCTAGCCAAGCTGTTCCTAAAGATAACAGAGGCATGAACCCAACAATGTGGAAAATTGCCC
The DNA here is from genome assembly GCF_030684315.1 of Stegostoma tigrinum. Taxonomy (NCBI): domain Eukaryota; kingdom Metazoa; phylum Chordata; class Chondrichthyes; order Orectolobiformes; family Stegostomatidae; genus Stegostoma; species Stegostoma tigrinum. The sequence goes on from NC_081356.1 coordinate 76,907,025, forward strand.
AGTTATGTCTTGTGCTCACAAAGCAGGACAAATCCAACCCGGCTAATTACCCCCTTCAGTCTACTTGTGATCATCAGTATAGTGATGGAAGGTGCCATCAACAGTGCTGTCAAGCAGCATCTGCTCAGTAATAAACTGCTCAGTGGTGCCCAGTTTGGGTTCCACCAGGGCCACGCAGCTCCTGATTTCATTACAGCCATGATTCAGACATGGACAAGACAGCTTCATTCTTGTGGTGAGATGAGAGTGACTGCACTTGACATCAAGGTGCATTTGACTGAATGTTGCATCAAGAACCCCTAGCAAAACTGGAACCAATGGAAATTGGGGGAAAATTTTCCAATGATTGGTGTCACACTTGGTACAGAGGAAGATAGCTATGCTTGATGGGGGTCAGTCATCTCAGCTCCAGGACATCTCAGCAAGAGTTTCTCAAGAGTTTGGCTTTGTCAGAGGGAAGCCATGCCTAACAAATTTGTTAGAATGCTATGAAAATGTCGTCAATTTTGTGGACAAGGAAAGCTCAGTTGATGTAGTTTATATGGATTTTAACAAAGCTTTTGGCAAGGTCCCACAAGGGAGACTGATTAGGAAGATGAAACCACATGGAATTTAGGGAACCTTTGTGAGATGGATCAGAAAGTGGCTTAGTAATAGGACACAAAAGTTTGTGGTAGAAGGCTGCTTGAGTGACTGGAGGCTGGTGTCCAGCGGTGTACCACAAGGATCAGTACTGGGACTCTTATTGTTTGTTATACACACAAATGATGAAGATGAAAAATGGGGAGAGTGTTAAGCAAGTTTGCAAATGACACCAAGAATTGTAGAATGTTTAATAGCAAAGAAAATGGTTGTAGGTTTCAGGAAAATGTGTTTGAGTTGGTGAAATAGGCTGAGCTAAGTATGAGGAATAAGGAACAAGTATTTAATGATTGGCAGGACACTGGATGGCACAGTGGTGCAGAGGGATCTTGAGGCAATTATTCACAGGTCCCTGAATTCAGCAACACGCATGAATAGGATAGTTAAGAATGCATATGGACACTTGCTTTCATTAGTCATTGTTTGGAGTATAAGGGCAGGAAGGTAATGTTGGGGTTGTACAGTGCATTGGTTAGGCCACAGTTGGATTATTGTGTTCAGCTCTGGTCACTTCACTACATGAAGGATGTGATAGCTCTAGAGGAGGTACAGAGGAGGTTCACCAGGCTTTGCCTGGGATGGAGAAATTGAGCTATAAGGAGAGGCTAGATTAGATTGTTTTCTCAGCAGCAGAGAAGACTGAGAGGGCACATGATTCCGATTAAGATTATGATGAATATGGACAGGGTGGATAGAAAGCAGTTGCTCCCCTTTGTTGAAGGGTCAATCATGAGAGGGCACAGTTTTAAGTAACGGACAGGAGATTCAGACAGAACTTGAGAGAAAGATCTTTCATTCGGCTGTGGGAGTCTGGAATGCACTGCCCGGAAGGTAGCAGACGCTGGAAATCTTACAACCTTTAAAAAATATATGGATGAGCAACTTGAAATGTTATAACACTCAGGGATATGGGACAAGTGCTGGGAATTGAGATTATACGCTTTTTGCAGTAATTATTGGGAATGCAGACTTGATGGGCCAAAGGCCCTTTTCTGCACTGTATGATACTTTAACTGTGACTCTATGAGTTCCTCAGGAACAGTGTCCTAATGCCCAACCATCTTCAGCTGCTTCATCATTAACATTTGTTCCATCATAGGGTCAAGTGGGATGTTTGCTGAAAATTGCACAACATTCAGCACCATTTGTGATTCCTCAGATACTGAAGCAGTCCATGCTCAGTTGCAACAAAGACTTGGTCAATATTCAGGCTTGGGCTGAAAAGTGGCAAGTAACATTTGTGCTACACAATTGCCAGGCAATGACCATCTAAGAGACAAGAGACAACTTAACCACTGCCCTTCCCTATCAACAGCATTACCATCACTGAATCCCCTACAATTATCATCCTGTGGGTTATCATTTGCAAGAAAGTCAACTGGACTTGCCATTTCAGTAGAATGACTACAAGAAGAGTTCTGAGGCTTGGAATGCGACAGTGAGTAACTTGCCTTATCATTCCCCGAAGCCTGCATACCATCTACAGGGCACAAGTCAGAAATGTGATGGAATATTCCTCACTTGCCTGCTTGAGTGCAGTACCCAAGAAGATTAGCACCATCCAGGAGAAAGCATCGTCTTTGGTTGGCACCACAAACATCCATTCCCTCCACCACTAAAGTTCAGTCACAAATTCAGTAGCAAATAGCAACATTAAACAGCATCTTCAAAACCCATGACCAATTCCATTTAGAAGAACAAATGTCACGAATACATGGCAATTCCACCACCTGCAGGTTCTCCTCTGAGATTCTCACCATCCTGACTTGGTCAGAAATCACACAACACCAGGTTATGGTCCAATGGTTTATTTGAAAACACAAGCTTTTGGAGCTTTGCTCCTTCTTTAGGTGTTTTCACATAAACCTGTTGGACTAAAACCTGGTATTGTGTGATTTCTGACCTAAGCCACCCCAGTCCAACACTGGCACCTCCACATCATCCTGACTTGGGAAAATATTGTCATCCCTTCACTGTCACTGGGGCAAAATCATAGATATCCCTCTGCAACAGCATTGCGAGTCTACTTACATCATTTGGATTGCAGCAGTTCAAGAAGGTAGCTCAAGGGCATTGAGGGACAGGCAATAAGTGCTGGCCAGCCAGCAACCCCCATGTCTCATGAGTGAACACTGAAAAAAATGTGTTATTCCTAAATTGTGTTTGGTGCTTTAATGGAGCTGTCAACAACGGATGACAGAAACATATTCATACAATTCAGAAGAGACATTTCAAATCTGTACGGTCAGTCTTTTCTCAGAGGGTTGTAAATTTATGGAATTCTTTACTGCAGAGAGCCGAAGAGGATGTGTTATTAAATCTATTCAACATTGAAATAGAGTTTTAATCAGTAAAGGAATCATGGGTTATCATGGAAAGAGGCAAGAAAGTGGAATTGAAGATTATCAGATCTGCCATGATTTCATTGAATGTTAGAGCAGACATGATGGGCTGAATGGCCTCCTTCTGCTCCTATGCCTTATGGCCTTATGGAAAAATATTCAAAGCCCTGGTGCACTGGTATTGCAAATCATAAGTGGCACCTCACTTTGTGGTATTCAAACTTCAACTTTTAGAATATGGCCCTGCAGAATGAAAAGCTCACCGCTCACTTTGCAGCCAGGTATCTGGAGGTACTGCTGGATGGGCCTGGTGGAGAGGAGGGCAGTCCCTTTTCCAGCTGACCACCAGATGAAGTCATCCTGAATACAAAGTGTAACATGGGCCAATGCTGTGTCCTGGGTGAAAAGGACTACTTAACAGTGCTGAAAAGCCAATAACATCATAAGTATGTTTCAGAGATAGTAGGAACCTGCAGATGCTGGAGAATCTGAGATAACAACATGTAGAGCTGGATGAACACAGCTGGCCAAGCAGCATCAGAGAAGCAGGAAGAAGAAGGGTCTAGCCCCAAAATGTCAGCCTTCCTGCTCCTCTGATGCTGCTTGCCCTGCTGTGTTCATCCAGCTTCACACCTTGTTATCTTAGCATCATAACTATGTCATTATTCCTGTATCCATGATCTGTGTAGAAGCATTATGCCAAATTCTCTACATAAGACAGTTTCTGAAATGTCATATTCAGACATTTAAATGGCCTGACTCAAACAATTTCAAAGCAATCACTCACAAAATATAAAATATAAATATAAATGTTCTCAGCATTACTCTGAACAGAACGCCCATCAGAAATTATTACAGTGATTGCACAAACATTGAAAAAAAAACTGCACAAACAGTGATTGAAAACATTGTGCAAGCATGCCTGATGTGCCAGCTCATGTGCAATTATTGAAGATATGGCTAATCTTTCAGATAATTCCTTCTTTGGATCAGACAACAACGAATTCTTTCGGAATAGCAGCAGACCCCAATTTTCCATTGCCTCTGCTCCGTAGTGAGGCAAAGCTACAATATCTGAAAGGATAAAAACAGAGTGAGTCAATTGTAATGCAAATTCATGTAGCAGCTTATAGCACACAATTGCCAGACATTTGGTTAGTGACATATCTGCATGAGAGGCGTGGTGCAACTTTCACCATTCTGCTAACAGAGTTTGTGTTGCCAATGCCATGATGGCCAGGAAAGAAAGCTGCCGACAGCACGTGCAGATGGCACAATGATGTCAACACGGCCAGGGCCACCAACCCCCGCTGTCCCAGTGACCATCCCTCTGGCTGATGGGCACACCCTCCCTCACTGCTGGCACATCGCTTGCTGCGCAGCCTTCTATTTCACTCAGGGAGTGAGATAAAGAGTGAGGTGATGTGTGTGCCACAAGGGGTGTCTTTTTGAGCATGCCTATGAATCAACAATTTGCTAATTCCTCACTCTTGCATGGATGTTTTAACAGGGTTTTATATATTACTATATACATTACATATTTAATAAAACCACAAACTAACAAGTCAATTCCACCATATGACCTGTAATTGATTTCAGCTCAATGAGGAGTTTAACTGCAAAGCTGTGTTTCCACGTGTGCACGGTCACTGCATTGGCCACAAACACAGCTTTCTGGTAAAAGGTGCAAAAAGACAGCTGCTAGGGCTGCATCTGAAACATGCCTTAGGCTCTTTGATATACAAGTAAGGAGACAAAAAGTTCAGGTCTTCTTTACAAATCTGGACTGTCCTGAACTTGGCTGGACTGGGTACGCTCCATTCAGGAATATGTTCTCCATCCAGTATTGTGCAGGAATACAGTCTCCGTTTATAGTATATCGAGTGCAGGCTGCTACCAAAGGGGCATATTAAAAATTGCTGACTTGAATGTGGAGCTAGGAGGAGTAAGTGTTTCACTCAGGTTTACCCTGGTGCCAAAGACTACTGCCAGTACGTTTGCTCTGTCCTTCCTCATGCATCTCACTCTCTCCTAATCATTTTCCTACAATATTGGGATAACTAGTCTTACATATAGACCATTTTCTTCTGCCCAGTTCATACTAACAAAGCAATTTCTAGGTAAATTACTTTAAACATGCAGCAGGGTCAAACAATGAGTATAAGGAATAAGGGATACTCTAAAGGAGATATTTCAGATAAAAGGGAGAGAAATAATTTCATTCAAAGTCAATAAAAGTTGGGAGAATTTGAAAACAGGTAGCTGATTTGTGATGAAGGGTCTAGGCCCGAAACGTCAGCTTTTGTGCTCCTGAGATGCTGCTTGGCCTGCTGTGTTCATCCAGCCTCACATTTTATTAGCTGATTTGCTAATGACTGTTTTTACATGATTGCCTGAAGTCAAAATTATTCCTTCCTCAGATATTGTGGGATAGAAATCATATCATCAGCCTTACTGGGCAGGAGTGGCAGATACTTTCCCTGAAGGGCTTAGTGAATTTTTTTCTTTGGCCATTCACAGGATGAGGGCGTTGCTGGTTAGGCAGCATTTATCGCCCATCCTAATTGCCCAGAGGGCAATTAAGAGTCAACCACATTGCTGTGGGTCTGGAGTCATATGTAGGCCAGACCAGGTAAGGATGGCAGTTAAAGGACATTAGTGAACCATATGGGTTTTCCCGACAATCGACAATGAATTCATGGTCATCATTAGACTCTTAATTCCAGATATTTTATTGAATTCAAATTCCACCATCTGCCATGGCAGGATTCAAACCCAGATCCCCAGAACATTGTCCGGGTCTCTAGATTAACCGTCCAGCGATAATACCACTCGGTTATCTCCTCCCCTCAAGTACACAGTTTCTGGCAATCCAGCAGTTTTTGTTGGCTAGGCCACAAATTGTTAGATTTATTTAATTCGAATTCCCAAATTGCTGTTGTAGGATTTGAACTGCGGAGCAGTGCCCTAAATGGTGCCTTCTAAAAGAAATGTACAAAAATGCTGGTTAGTGCTACCTGCTGCCATTTTAACCTCATCAATTCACGTAAACAGCAGCCTCTTCAACAAGAAAAAAGTGTGGCCTGTTGAAATCATTTTGACCTCACTGTAACTTTAAAAGAAAATTGGGCAAATTGCACATTGGACTGGAGAGATATCCTAAAACTACCCCCACAAATTCTGCTTCCAACACTTACTTTCAAATAAAAGCATACAGCTTCCAATGGGAGTTGGATTTGCTTGACTGGAATGTGACCTAGGCAATAGAATAGTGCAAATAGTAGACTTTACGTAGAAACTTGGAATCCTGAAGTAATTTTGTATCTAAGATAGACACCTTGAATGGTAGAAGGCAACTCAGCTTATGGTGCAGTTGGTCTTAATCTGCATCATGCAATAAGATTCTACAAATAAGTAGCTTACCCAATTTGGGGAGAGGATAATTCACATCATAATACTTTTCAAAGTATGAGAGTATTGGGCCTGTAATATTTAATGCATATTCAGCTTCACCATTTGATATGGCTGTTTTATCTGCCCACACACGAATCTGAAAATAAAGTTGAATTTAGAGCACAGCATTTGCAGTATCTCTTGGTTCCATCATAAAATCAACACCATTGTCTTGTTACAGTTTATGTATTGCTTTGTTGTCTCCAGTAACTGTAGAGTTCTCACATTTCCTACATTACAGCAGGGACTACACTTCAAAATTACTTAATTGGCTATAAATCATTCAGACATTCTGAAAGACACTGCACAGATGATTCAACACAAGTTTTGTCTGCTGGTGTTTGTATTAACACACCGATCTCCATGCCTTCCACATGCTTCACCTCAGCTGCAGCACGCTGCATTTTGAAAGGCTCTAAACTAGCTGTCTGAGCACTCTTACTGATAATGGATGCTGCATTCTGATAAATCTGAGTCATGAAATTCCTCCTTATGGCCCTATTGGACATAACTAGACTGCTTTTAAGCCTTTAGATTTTCGACATTTCAACAAATAGAAATGTTCTTGTCATTTATGTAAGAAGTAGTAGTTTTGAAAGAGGAAGCGTTCATGTTACATTTGCTCCAACTGCTCTACTGATGCCACACACAATCTGTGGGTGGAGACAAGGAGTTCCACTCCAGCTTTCAGAGGGAGCACTTGTATCAGTACCAGCTCCACCAGGGCTTCATAATTCTGCCTGATCAAACACATTTGTACTTATTTCCATCATGCAATAAACTTTCTTGATATCTAACAACAGTGCCTCTCCTCTAGACACTCTATGGTGATGGTTGCTCCACAACAAATCATTAGGAGTCGTCAAGTCAAGCAAAAGATGATTGATGGTATCAAACTACCTCAAACAACCCTTATCCAGTACCACATATTGACAGAGGTGGCAAATGCTACATCGCATTTACCTTACCCAACATAGGGTGGGGCTTTTCTCATTGGAGCGTAGGAGACTGAGGGTTTACCTTGTAGGGGTTTATAAAATCATGAGGGGTATATATAAGATAAATGGCAGGTGCTTTTTTCCCTAGGGTCGGGGATTTCAGGACAAGAGGGCATAGTTTTAAGGTGAGGGGAGAAAGATTTAAAAAGACACAAGGGGAAATTTGTTTACACGGCGAATGGTTTGTTCGTGGAATAAATTTCCAGGAGAAGTGGTGGACATGGGTACAGTTACAACATTTAAAAGACATTTGGATAAATACATGAATAAAAAATATTTGGGTCCATTTCCCTGCTGTACATTCAGAAGTTTAACAACTTCTATCAGATCACCTTTGAGCCTTCTCTATTTGAAAAGAAAGAACCTCAACTCTCATCAAACTTTCTCAAAAGCTGAAATCTCTCAGTTCCGAATAAATGTCTTTTTGTACACTTTAGTCCTTTCTCATAAAAGGAAGAATTTATTTTTTAATCACACCTTTTGTGACCGCAGGTTATCTCAAACACTTAATGGTCAAGTAAATACTGTTTAAGTACAATGATGGTTATAATGTAGGGAATGTAACAGTTGATTTGGGTGTAGCAAAGTTCCATAAATGTGATGATAAACAGATAATTTGGCTTGAGAATGTTGATTGATGGGTTGACATTGATCAGATTGTCAGGGAAAATAGTTTTCCCTTCTTCAAATTTGTATCCTGGAATCTTCAATGCCCACTTGAGAGGACAGATGGAGACCTGATTTAATGCAGCATGTAAGAAATGGTACCTCCAACAAAGTTGCATTTCCTCATTGCTGCAGTGGGTTATCAATGAGAGCTTCATGCTGAATCTCTGGAATACATTCTACAATATGGAGAGCAGACTACACATAATTCTCTCAGTGTGGCCTGACCATGTTCCTGTGCGAGTTTAATGTACTGACTTAGTTTGATTTCCATTCCTCAAGAGCTAATCCTGATGCCAATAGAATTTTTACTTAGCTGATATTTGATGCTGACTTCAATTTGCTTAATCAGCCCCCCTGATCCTTCTACCACTCTGTTGCATTCAGTGTTATATTTTTAAGGTGTAGCTGATCTTTTTAATTGTTTCTAACAAATTGCATGACTGAGATTTATCTATATAAAAGATTACTTGCACTTAACAGTCATGATACAAGGATTTTAATATTAAGTTGGATGTTTTTTCCATCAATGCTAGCTGTGCCCACAATCTGATATCATTAGTAAATGTTGATATTGAGTTACTTTTCCTCAATTCAAATCATTATTGCAAAGTACAGTGGTAACTGATCCTTGGTAGAAGGATACTTTCCACCTTCCTCCAATTTGAATAGTTATCTTTTACAAATAGTTAGAGCTCAACACTGCCTTCTCTACGTCAATTAGATCTGGTCTACCAATGCTATCCTAGTCAGTGTTATCCACTCGCATAACAATTTAAAACACTAAGAAAAAAACTCTCTGCTTTCCAATTTTAGCCACTGTTCAACTACTTATTTCCTGACTCCAATGCTCCAATCTTTATTAAACCCATTTTCTTTCTTATTTCTTAAGTTTTTCTCAAAATGACTTCTATGTAGGAGCTGCTGGACTAGTTCAGAAACAAATCTTTTCATTAAGTGTTGCTGAAAAAAATACTTTTCATAATGCATCAGGACAATCTAGAAGAATATCAATGCAAGGAAAAAGGAACATTTATACTGTATGGTAGGAGAGTGGATGGTTGGCAAGTGGATTGTCAGAGATGTTGCCATGGAGAAATACCAGTTAACAATGACAGACAATTAGTTTGATTTCTCTGGGCAATGCCTTGACCAATGAATCAGCAAATGGCTGTGTATCTGTTTTGTTAAGTTGAAACAGGGGCAATGTGAGCATACGAGATGACAAGGTGTAGAGCTAGATGAACACGGCAGCCAGGCAGCATCAGAGGAGCAGGAAGGCTGATGTTTTGGGTCTGGACCCTTCTTCAGAAATAGGGGAGGGGAAGGGGACTCTGAAATAAATAGATGGAGAGGGAGAGCTGATAATGGAAGGTCGATAAAGGAGCAGATAGGTGGAGAGGTGATGGACAGGTCAAGGAAGCAGCGATGAGGCTAGTAGGTAGGAGGTGGGGGTTGTTTTCAGTGAGGTGGGAAGAGCGGATTGGTGGGAGAAAAGACGGACTGCTCAAGGAGGCGGAGACAAACTGGGTTGGTTTTGGGATGAGGTTAGGGGTGGGGAGATTTTGAAGCTTGTGAAGTCCACATTGAGACCATTGGGCTGCAGGGTTCCCAGGTGAAATATGAGATGCTGTTCCTGCAACCTACGGGTAGCATCATTGTGGCACTGGAGGAGGCCCAGGATGGACATGTCATCCAAGGAGTGGAAGGGGGAGTTGAAGTGGTTCATGATTGGGAGGTTATCTCAGATTCTCCAGCATCGGCAGCTCCTACTATCTCTCAGTGTGTGCATGCACTCATTTTGTTATCTCTGACAGTAAATGCTGCCCAATTGTAGAAATACATCGAACCTTGATGCTGAGTTGTGAATCTTGCAAGCAGGAGCTAGTTGTGTACGGCCAGTGGGTTGCTTTTAGTGAACAGTCGATGGGTTAGGATGTTTGATTCAGTGCTCCAAACTTTGTGATGTATTACCTACATATCTGGCATCACATAAACACTGAAACTCATATCCCATCACTCATTAATGGAAGGCAGAAAATCCTTTTGGTCTGATGGTAATATCCCGTTAGTGGCAAAAATCACTAATATTGCTACTGCATAACTGCCTTTACCTTTCAAGATATCTTACGATTGTATTTATTTTTAATGTGAATTAAATATGAAATAACTAATCTAGTGGAGAAATATTCCTAAAGGAAATTGTATGCATAAAGCTCATACAAATAATAAAGAATAAGAACATTGATAGTTACCTCTATGTCATTATAAGTTGTGTTAATGTAATCATAGTCAAAAATAACAAAAGCAGTTGTATAGGTAGACATCTTCACAGTGGTGTTAAATGTTGTAACTTTCCATCTACCATCCTCGTCCAGTCTTTCAGAAACATCTAAAAATTCAAAACATTCAACATAAGTAGTTTCCCATTGCATTTTCACCACTGCAGAACCTTGCAGGACGCAGGCACATCTGTTTGTGCTCGTGTTTTTTTGCTGACAGAAATAATACTTCTTTCAAAGAAATGCCTGACTTTGCAGCATGTATATTGGGAATGGGATATTGTGATTTTCCTGAAGCATTCTCTGTTGCTTAATCCAAAGCAGAAGCACACTGATGGTAAATAAGCCAGTATTATAATGGTTGATGTGAACTCACGCACCAGATGCTGATACCTGAGAGAGAGAAGATGAGGATAGGTGAAGATAAAGAGTTAAAGATTATTCCAGCAACAATGAGCATGTTCCAGATTTACCAGTTTACTAAACAAGGCCTTGGGCTGAAGCTTGAAGTCCTGCCAGTAGGCACTTACAGAATGTGACTTATACAACAACAGGGATAATAACAGGGATAACACTGCTGCAAAATCTCTTCTAAGGATGCCTTCCTTAAAGAAGCTACCCTCCTCCCTCCAAAAAAGCCTCAGTTCACCCCTCTCCCACTGCAACCGAAGAAGGGTCCCGACCCGAAACGTCAAGCTATCCTGCTCCTCTGCTGCTTGGCCCGTTGTGTTCATCCAGCTTCACACCGTGTTATCCAGATTCTCCAGCATTGGCAGTTCCTACTGTCTCAGGGATAATGCAAATGCCACTTTGATCACAAGATGGTTGAAAATTGCTAATGCATGCTCGATAGGAAAAACGCTAGGAATTAGGCTGCAGATGATCTTATAAGGAAAAACAACCAGTTGGAGAGAGAAGAAAACCAAATCCATTTACTATGGAGAAGGACTTTCTATATTTTATTAACAAAATGAGCAGAACATATGGTTACATTTAATTGTGCTGTCTGTGGCTAATACTTTACTTGGAATTTGTTTTTGTGTTGAAGTAAAATTATTATAATTTGAACCACTGACTCATTTTGTTACCATCCAAGTGCAGAACACAAGATTTTTCAATAATAACAGGGATCTTTGTACAATGTACTGGGCACACTATGCCTTTCCATGGTTTTAATTGCATCTGTTTTATTTGTGAAATGAAAACCATTGGAACAACTGAAAATCTGGGCTGGCAGCAATCAGCTCACACACAGAAACTGGCACGCTACTCTTACATCATACTCGAGAATAGTGAAATGTATTTTTGAAATTCTGTGCGGTTTCAACATTAATGAGGAAATTTTAATTCCTGTCTTATGTTTTATTGTGCTATCATTAATCTGGTCACTAAGGTTTATGCTATCTGATGAGGCATACACTAATCTCCTTTAGTGAGTTTTCACGCACCCATATTTGGTGGTAGGCACAGAATTGCAGAAGATACAGCATACTGTAGATGGCAATAAGTCACCCATTTCAGCATCATTGAAATCTGACTCCATCGTACTGACAGCAAACAGAATGCTGGAGAAACTCCAGCAATTAGGTTTGGCAATCGCTATAGAGAGAGAAATAGAGTTAATATGTCAAGTCCCGTATGATGCTCCTTTAGAGCTGAAAGATGTTGGGAGCTTTTACAATATATCTTTGATAGGCATGGAGGAAGAATAAGGGTTCCCTATGGAGAGCCTTCTGATTTGCTTTCACCTCTGTCAAAAGTAGAAAAACAAACTTCCACCTTTCAGTTCTGAAGAATTGTCATACTGGACTTCAAATGTTAATTGTTCCTTTCTCTAGATCCTGTCAAACCTATAGTTTCTTTAGCATTCTCTGTGTTTGGTTCAGATTTGGCCTATAACATCATCTTCAAGCAAGAACATCAATAGGATTGCTCAAAACTCAAAAGTGAAACTAAGAAAAATCTTCTGTTTGACTTATGGGTGTTTCACTTAAGTTAGAAAAAACCTCTCCTGATCTTATAAGTTGAAACTTACTTATTTTGTTCAGTTGTGAAGACCTACTGAAGTGTGCAAAAAAACCCCATTAATTCTAAAGCAATACCACCAAAACTGTTTTAAAATAAATTACCATGGTTACAAATACAGTTAGTCCTCATTATCCACTTACTTACTACCAGCAGATCGGCATAATTATGAAGTCAGCCCAAGACTTGGTCTTGAATTTTTACCATTGTCTCACCCAGCCTACCTTGTTTGGTTCTATGCAATACATGGGAGAGTGTCATAGGAGTGGTATTTGTGTGATTTGTTACCTGTGCGAAGCATGTGTCCCTATCCCTCATGGAGAAGAAGGATTGAGTGTAAGTCCAAGTTTAAACACATAGAGAAACCCATGTGCCTGCCTAATCCAGAATCTAATCCAAGCTTGCAATAGAGACATGAAATGACGTCATACAACACAGAAACAAGCCCTTTGACGATCGGAGTTGGGACATCATATTGAGGTTGTACAGGACATTGTTGATGCTTCTTCTGGGGTACTGTGTGCAGTTCTAGTAACTGTGTTATAGGAAGGATATTGTTAAAGTGGAGAGTGTTTAGAAAAGATATATCATGATGTTGCTTGGAATAGAAGATTTGAGATATAAAAATACACTGGAAAGACTGGGATTTTTTCACTAGAGAATGGGAGATTGAGGAATGACCTTATTGAGGTTTATAAAATCATAAGGGGCATAGATAAGATGAATGACAAGGGTCTTTTCCTAAGGGTGGGGGAGTTCAAATCTAAGGGGCATAGTTTTAGGGTGAAACGTGAAAGATTTAAAAAGGACATGTGAGGCAACTTTTTTACACAGAAGATGGTTCGTGTGTGGAAACGAACTGCTAGAGAAATTGATGGGTGCAGATAAAGTTGCAACATTTAAAAGACATTTGGAGAAGTTCATGAATAGGAAAGGTTTAGAGAGATACGGGCCAAATGCAGACAAGTGGGACTAGTTTAGTTTGGGCACATAGGCTTCATGGACTGTTTTGACCGGAGGGTCTGTTTCCATGCTCTACAATTCTATGACTCCATAACTAGTTCATGCTGACTGGGCGTCCTAAACTGATGTAGTCCCATTTGCCTGTGTTTGGCCCATATCCCTCTAATCCTCTGCTTTTCATGTACCTGTCCAAATGTCTTTTAAATGTTGTAATTGCACCTGCCTGTACCACTTCCTCTGCAGCTCATTACTGCCACAAACCACACTCTGTGTGCAAAAGTTACTCCCAGGTCTCTTTTAAATATTTCCCCGATGCCCTCTAGTTTTGGACCACCCCTATTGTGGGAAAAATACCTTTGTTTTCACCTTCTCTATGTCTCTCATGATTTTATACACTCCCACAAGGCCATCCCTCAACCTCTGAGGCTCCAGGGAAAAAAGTCCCACCCTCTCCTTATAACTCAAACCCTTCAGTTCTGGCAACGTCCTTGTAAATATTTTCTGTACCCTTTTAAGGTTTAACAACATCCCTCCTATAACAAGGTGACAAGAATTGTATGGAATATTCTAAAAGTGGCATCATCAATGTCTGGTACAACTGCAACATCATGTCCCAACTCCTATGCTCAATGCTCTGTCAAATAAAGTTAAGCATGCCAAATACCTTCTTCACCACCCAATTGACCTGTGATTCCACTTTCAAGGAACTATGAACCTGCACACATAGATCCCTTTCTTCAACAACATTAACCAGGGACCTATCATTAACTATGTAACTACTGCCCTGGTTTGCCTTACCAAAATGTGACACCTCACATTCATCTAAATTAAACTCCATCTGCTACTTCTCAGTCCATTGGCCCATTTGATCAAGATCTTGTTGCACTCTTAGATAGCCATCCTCACAGTTCACTATATCACCAACTTTGTGGTCATCTGAAAACTTAAACAGATTGTATTTTAAAAATACATAAGTCACACAGTTTACAATACAATAAACACAATGGACGAAATGGCCTCTTTCTCTGGTATGACTATTCCATGATTCACTGGTTCTGAGATTTATTGATACAGGGGAAGAGTGCTGTGAGGAAAAATGGGAATGGCTCATATATACTATTAACTCAGTTGTGATAATAAAGAAGATTTGCTTACTTCATCTCTATTCATGGAGATGATCTTAATTCAGGAATAGATGTATTTATTTTGTGAAGTTATTCGTGCAGTTTATAAATCCTGACACTGTCATGTAGGGGCTAAGTGGTCTGATATATGTCAAAGTTCTGGGATGCGTACTGCCTTGAAAGGATTTACATTTATAAGAAAGCAAGAAAGGAGAATCTAAAACAGTGGTTACAAAGGTAGATTGTTTTGCTGATGACAATGCTTAATTCAATTATTGAATTCTGGTGCTCCTTGTAATCATTAACAAGGAGTCTTCCAATTGGCAAGACTCAGAATGATCCATAGGGTGGCAAAGTGGCTCAGTGGTTGGTACTGCTACCTCACAGCGCCAGGGACCTGGGTTTGATTCCAGCCTTGGGTGAAAGTCTGTGTGGAGTTTCCATTTTCTCCCTGTGTCTGAGCAAATTCTACAGAACCGAGGAGAAACCCCCATGTGTCATTCTTTGCATCTAGTCAAAAATGTTTTGCACAGTCAAAAAGTCCTGAAAGGTAAGGCCATTCAGTGTACGAACACACGATATCACAAGGATGTCAACAGCTATGTTCTACACTTCTGGATAAAAATGGATGGTTCTATTAGGCTGTTGGCTGGCATTTGTGCCAAACTGAATGAACCAATCATGAAGACATTGACTGAATGGATGAATGCCCAGATGACATGCTGGATTATATTTGACAGACTCCAGAGACCTCTTAAAATTTGTTAGTGTTGTAAAAGTTCAGATCTATGGCTGTATTTATTATCAATGATAAATTAATATTGTTTGCAGATCTTCATGATAAAAGTCATAGAAAAACGTTTCTAAAGCCTTCCCTGGCTCTTCATTAAGATTGTTATAAGGCTCATGTTGCTTTTAGAGAATTCTTTAGGGTAACATGATATGTTGTTGAACACATTCTAACTCTCCTTGCCCCAATATTGTATGCTTTTATTCCCCTTCTGTCAAGTGACCCATAGAAATCTCATAGCTGTATCTACTGCTATCATGTGGGGATGGAAAAGTCTAACAATCTTGTCACAGGTCCTCAAGCAATCAAGGACAAGATAAGTTCCCTCTCATAACCCCAAAAGAAAACTATAAGGTCTCTCTTCAAAGTCCAGCAATCACTCCTCATCATAGAATCACACAATGCCGAAGAGGGCCTTTGGCCCATCGAGTCTGTATAACCAAAAATATACAATTACTTACGCTAATCTCACTTCCCCACACTTGGCCCATAGCCTTGAATGCTGTGGCATTTCAAGTGCTCATCCACGTACATCTTAAAGACGGCGAGGCTTCCTCAACTGCCCTCCCTGGCAGTGCATTCCAGACCCTCACCACACTCTGGGTGGAAAAGTTCTTCCATAAATCCCATCTAAATCTGCCACCTTTCACTTTAATTATTTACCTTTCAAATAATAGGCTTTCTATTCACCCTGTCCATGCTCCCCATAACCGTACACACCTCTATCAGGTCCCACTCCCTCAGCCTTCTCTAGTCCAAAGTAAACAATCCGTGCTTATCCAGCCACTCTTCTGATATACAGAAACATCCCAATAAATCTCCTTTGAACCTCCTGCAGTGCAATCACATCCTTCCTAATGCGAGGCAACCAGAACTGAATACAATATTCTGGCTGTGGCCTAAGCATAGTTCTGTACAGCTCCAAAATGAGTTCTCTGCTCTTATTATCATGCTATGACTGGAAAAGGCAAAATTCCGTATGCTTTCTTAACTACCCTAATAACCTGTCCTGTCACCTTCAGGGATCTGTGGACAAGCACCTCAGGATCCCTCTGTTCCTTTGAGCTTCCCAGTATCTTGCTGATTGAATATTTCTTTGTCTTGTTCTTTCTTCCAAAGTGCATCACCTCACAATTATCAATGTTAAATTCCATCTCCCACTGATCTGCTGATCTGACAAATCCGTTCATATTCTCCTGTAACTAGGATCTTTTTCCTCATTATAACCACTTAGCTAATCTTTGTATCATCCACAAATTTACTTATTATCCTCCCTAACGTTTCGGGTCTGGTGACCCTTCCTCAGAACTGATGGTAGCTGGGAAAATGTTGGTTTATTTGCAGAAAATTGGGAGGGGGTAGGATAGGGAGTAAATGATAGGATAGAGTCTGAGGAGAGAGAAGTACAAAACTCTGGTGCGGCCGCACTTGGAGTATTGTGCACAGTTCTGGTTACTGCATTATAAGAAGGATGTGGAAGCTTTGGAAAGGGTGCATAGGAGATTTATTAGGATGTTGCCTGGTATGGAGGGAAGGTCTTATGAGGAAAGGCTGAGGGACTTGAGGCTGTTTTCATTAGAGGGAAGAAGGTTGAGAGGATGCTTTGCCTGCAACGGTAGTAGATTCACCAACATTAGGTATATTTAAGTCGTCATTGGACAAGCATATGGACGTACATGGAATAGTGTAGGTTAGATGGGCTTGAGATCGGTATGACAGGTCGGCACAACATCGAGGGTCGAAGGGCCTGTACTGTGCTGAAATGTTCTATGTTCTAACACTCTCATCTACATCATTTATGAATATCACAAACAATAACGGACCCGGCACTGATCACTACGGTATATCACTGCATGCTGAGCTCCAGTCACCCAAGCAGCTTTCTAGCACCATCCTCTGTTTCCTGCCACTAAGCTAATTTTGGATCCATCTTGCCAAGTTACCCTGGATTCCATAAACATTTACCTTCTTTATCAATTTCCCATGTGGGATCTTATCAAAGGCCTTGCCAAAAAAATCCATAAAAACTACAACTACTGTCCTATCCTCCAAATATTTTGTCACCCTCTTGAAAAATTCCATCAGATTTTACAGGCATAAATGTTTATTGGGCTGCAAGCTCTAAAACATAATGTTTCTACCACCTTCTGCTGTGGCTGGCCAAATATTCACGTATTCACACATTAACTTATCACTGCCTTACTGCATTTGGATACATTGTAAGTTTGGAAACTCCAACACCTTATCTATTGGGAATGTATACTCATGAATTCCCAGCAGCATTGGGAAGTACACATATGGAAGCTCGTAGGCAATCATTGAAATCCCACAAGAACCATCAGAAGGTGGAAAACCAGCAGAAAAGCCCAGATCTCAAAACTGATTTCAAAAAATATCAGTACACCTGAATAATTTCCAGGATTTGATGCAAAGTACATTAGATATACACCAACATTAGTTGAAGACCATTTTGATGTCCCATTGACAAGATTACATAAAAATTATTCTGTATTAATCTCATTTTAAATTACTTATAATTGAAATCTTTGTTTTATTTAGATTTCTCGGTCAGTTTTTTGTCACTAACCTCCTGACCCTTTCTACTTAAATCAGCCTTGGCATTCCTACTTCTCTTAGCCCTATCTTGCCGATATTTTATCCATTGTCATAGCAAGCCTCAGTTTAGTTCTATCTATCCATTTAAAGGTCATGTTCATTGCTTTCTCTTCCTCTTCTCTCCCTCACACCACTCCCAACAGCTAATGGTAACTTTTGATCTCTCACCCTTCATCTATCTTGGGCCCCAATCTTACTCCCTCTGCTTCACTGATTTATGAACATTAATCTGTGTTCCTGTAGATTATCCTTCAAAGTAAGCACAAGAGCACTAATAAGTTGAGCTTAATGCACAAGCATTAAGCACAAGAACCAACTTTGAGTTAATTCTGCTGATAAGGACGTGGTGCTGGGGGCATATAGAAAGGAGAGGACTAAGAGAAAGAGGAGCTTCCTTGCTATTCATTCAAAATGAAGGCCGAATGCAAAAACTAGAAAGCTGCATCAATATTTACTTGAATGTTTTTCCATTTATTCTGGAGTTACGTTTGATGAGAAAACAATATGAAAACACTGAACAAAGGAGAATCAGGTGTAGAGATTGTCCAAGGCCTGCCCATCTAATTATTCTATCCCATTGCATCTTTGTTCATGGGATGCTGGTGTTGCTGGCTCAGTTAGGATTTATTGCTCATTCCTAATTGCCCAGAGGGGAGTGAAGAATCAACCATACTGCTTTGCCCATGCCAGTCACACATAAACCAGACCAAATAAGTAATGCAGATTTCATACCCTAAGGGTACCCTAAAACCAGACAAGCTTTTACAACAATTGACGCTGACGCTGTGTACACTGTCATCACTGGACCTGATTTTTAACACATTCAAATTTTATCATCTGCCACAGTGGAATTCAATCACATTTCATCAGACGCCAGCCTTGCTTAATACCACCAGGCCATTGCTGCCTGATCGCCCACATGATTGAGCTAATTGTAAATATTTTCTAATCAACCTGTTCAGGCATCCTGGAGTAGGTGCAATTTAAACCTGGGCTTTCCGGCTCAGAGGTAGCAATATTACATGTGGCATGGCAGGGCAGGCTTCGCATGGGAACATCACGGGTACAAGTGTGGCTCAGCAAATCAGTATGACAGCCATAATTTTACATCCAATGAAGTCATCATAACATTTACTTTGTATTTCCATGATTATATGAGCTCTTTCTCATGTTAAGCTAAAAACAGATATTAATGAGCCTGAAATTTCTTCACACTGACAATTGCTACAATAACCTTGTTGTGCACTGCAAATGGACTAACACAAATGCAGAATGATAGCTATAGAATAGTGTTGCTGTGATTAGCTGCCAATGGCATGGTTTATTAAGCGAAACCAGATTGCTTTTATAACAATGACTTTTATTGTCTGACTCACCAATTGCTGGCATGTTAGAAATTGCTACAAACTCAGGGCGGTTCACAAGTCTGATGTCAAAAGTTGCCTTCATAGCAGGTTCATCGAAACATGGGAAAACTGACCGGGCATGTGTTGGTTCCAACAAGGATGCAATGACAATTCTGATTGGAGGAAAAACATACAACTTATTGTCAGTCTAACAGAGCAAAAACATGGAAGTAGAGAACCATTCAGATTATACAGTTCTCAATGCACCATTTACAAGTCCTGAAAATCAGTGGGTTAAGATTTGGAGAACTTCCCAGAAGAGAGTCAGTGTTTCCAGTGTTAACCATCTCTAAGAAGAACACCACATTCCCTTCAGACTAATTGGTGCTCAACACCTCTATAAGCTCATTATGTGAACTTGCTAGCCTGCTATTCTTGAAAGCCGTTGTGTGAAGGCTGCCTGGCCTATTGTACCTGAGGAAACCAATGAAGGTGACTCACTAAAGTATCTCTAACTGCGAAACACTAGTCTTTTCAGTTCCATTGTCATGCAAGTCCATAGAATCATACAATAGGCCCTTCAGCCCAACAAGTCCACACCAAACCTCAGAGCATCCCACCAGACCCATCACCCTATAACCCACCTAATCTACACATCCCTATGGGCAATTTAGCATGGCCAATTCACCTAACCTGCACATCTTTGGACTGTGGGAGGAAACCCACACAGACACGGCAAGAACATGCAAACTCCACATAGGCAGTCGCCCAAGACTGGAATTGAACCTGGGTCCCTGGCACTGTGAGGCAGCAGTGTTAACCACTGAGCCACTGTGCTGCCCTAAACTGAATACTAGGGAGCAAACTGAGGTCCACTAACTGAATACTTGGGAGCATCTCAAACCCTGGCTTCATGAGCAAGTTTCAGTGAGGGATTTTTGCTTTGAACCATACAACTGTCCAGTCATTTCCCTTCATGTCAAAACCTATACCCAAGAACTTGCATTCTCTCAGTCTGGCCAATTTCATCAGACTACCAGCCTGTTCAATAGCTTAAGGTTGAGGCTTGAGACCTAGGCAGGACTGCTTTAGAAAATTTTTATTTTTGGGATGCGATCAGTTCTTTCGAAAATTTCATTAAGGCTGAAGCTGCTGTTTCTTTATTTTAATTCTGACCTTTCACATCCCACAGAGGGTATGATTTTCAAGACAATGATGACAATAGGAGACCTCTTCTAGCAGACTGATTCATTAAAAGACCTCCATTGGCTCTTGCTACATCACATTCCAAGAATGATGGACTACCTAATGTTGCAATTATACTTGTAACACAATATACTAAATTGATGAGATAATGGGAACTGCAGATGCTGGAGATTCCAAGATAATAAAATGTGAGGCTGGATGAACACAGCAGGCCAAGCAGCATCTCAGGAGCACAAAAGCTGACGTTTCGGGCCTAGACCCTTCATCAGAAACCCTCCTCTGATGAAGGGTCTAGGCCCGAAACGTCAGCTTTTGTGCTCCTGAGATGCTGCTTGGCCTGCTGTGTTCATCCAGCCTCACATTTTATTATACTAAATTGATGAGCAGGATTCATGGTTACCTGAAAGTCCCTTTTCCTTACTTGTGCTGGATCTTCAGATTCAAAATAGGTGAACATTTGGAAATAATGTTGAGTTAATGGCAATTGTTAATAGGTGAAAAACGCCACACGTGATGGTGATGGTGAAGGAACCCACTCAGTTATATGTGAAAATATTTCCAGATTTTTAAACAAGTAGATTCAAAACGGCAGACACAACATAGTATCCTGCTATCTCTAGATTTAAAACAACGGCTTTCACTGAAAAATATTCTCTTTCTATTGGCCTGATGATAAACAAGGCAGAGGCAGTCTTCAAACCAAAAGAAATGTTTACAGTTCATAACTATTAGCAAAGATAATGCAGGACACAGGAGACAACTACTGCTAAAAGCCTGAAAAACATCCCTGTGTGGACTCAGAGACAACCTGAACTGCAGATGCTGGAGTCTGAGGCAATACAGGGTGGAGCTGGATGAACGCAGCAGGCCAGCAGCATCAGAGGAACAGGAAAGTTGACGTTTCTGGTCGGGACCCAGCTCAACCGATGCTGCCTGGCCTGCGGTGTTCCTCCAGCTCTACCCTGGGTGGACTCCCTGCATTTCTTGTGGCAAGCATAAATGAGAAACACTACATACACAACTAATTATCCTAAAGTGGTTGTTAGTGCAGCTTTTCACTGACTCAGGATTGTTAAGTAAGCTCTGTACAATCAGGAAGTCCCATTTAACAGCTGAAATGATGAATAGGGTCCATAAACGTTATGGTGCAGGGCAATAACTGTCCTGATTGCTGTTGTTCATTGTGTATTGACTAAAGTTGCAGTTTTGGTCCTGAAAAATACCCAATTTACCTTAAATAGCACTGAAAAGGCAAAGAATCTTAAAAATTGAACAAGTTAAGAAAGCTATTTAATATTGGTAGTACGAGTTGGTTACAAAATGTTGATTAGCTCAATTGGCTAGGTGACTGGTGTGAAATACAGAGCGACCCCAGTAATGTGGGTTCAATTCCTACATTGGCTGTGGTTACCATGGCGTTTCTGTCTTTGCAACCTTTCTGCCCCAAGTGTAGTGACCCTCAAGATAAATACACCACCAGTCATGTTTCTCTCATGAGAGGGAAAATGTTCTACTTACCAAACAATTGAGTAATGTGGTGAGAGATAATGGGAACTGCAGATGCTGGAGAATTCCAAGATAATAAAATGTGAGGCTGGATGAACACAGCAGGCCGAGCAGCATCTCAGGAGCACAAAAGCTGACGTTTCGGGCCTAGACCCTTCATCAGAGTAATGTGGTGTATGAGTTTCAGTGCCTGTGTGGTGCTAGGAATGTCAACTAATCATTGGTTCTTTGAATCAAATATGTATTATGTTAAAACACTGAGCCCTGGTCTTTAGCTGTAAAAGGAATATGCACATATATTGTTCTTGTTTCAATGGGGGGAGGTGATAGCTTAGTTGTATTATTGCTGGTCTGTTAAGCCAGAGACCCAGATAATGTTCTGGGGACCTGGGTTTATGGCAGATGGTGGAATTTGAATTCAATAAAATATCTGGAATTAAGAATCTAATGATGACCATGGATCCATTGTTGATTGTTGGAAGAGCCTATCTGGTTCACTAATGTCCTTTAGGGAAGGAAATCTGCCAGCCATACTTAGCCTGGCCTACTATGTGATTCCAGACCCACTGCGATGTGGTTGACTCTTAACTGCCCTCTGGGCAATTAGGGATGGGCAATAAATGCTGCCTAGCAACATGGCCCTCATCCCGTGAATGAATAGAGAAAAAGAAACTGAACAAAATAGGTGATATTAATTCCTTGGCCCATTCTTCAGGGCAATGCCTTGACCAAAGAAATCTGCCTGATTAAATTCAAACAGAACTTGGCAGTTAACTGTGAGTCATCATCTATCTAGTACATTCTCCATGGCGACACCTCTATCATAGGAGTTCACTTGCCAACCAATCAGCACGTTCTTCTCATACAATCTATAAACCTTTTCCCTTTTACATTAGAGGTAGGTATCTTTTCCCTAGGTTAGAAATTTCAAGACTAGGGGGACCATTCGTAAAGTGAGAGGAGAGATTTAAAAAAGATGAGGGGCAAATATTTTACACAAAAGTGGTTCATGTGTGGAATGAACCTCCTGAGGAAGTGGTGGATGTGAGTGCATTTGTAGTATTTGAAAGACATTTGGATAAGTACACGAATAGGAATGGTTTGGATGGGTATGGGCCAGGAGCAGGCAGTTGGGACTAGTTTAGTTGGGGTAATATTTAGCATGGACTGCTGCTTGGACCAAATGGTCAGTTTCTGTGCAGTATGACTCTGTGACTCTAGAGGAACTTGTCTTGAGGAGTTCAAGATGAAAAACATCAATAAAATGTGGTGAGAGATAATGGGAACTGCAGATGCTAGAGAATCCAAGACAACAAAATGTGAGGCTGGATGAACATAGCAGGCCAAGCAGCATCTCAGGAGCACAAAAGCTGACGTTTCGGGCCTAGACCCTTCATCAGAGAGGGGGATGGGGTGAGGCTTCTGGAATAAATAGGGAGAGAGGGGGAGGCGGACCGAAGATGGAGAGAAAAGAAGGTAGGTGGAGAGAGTATAGGTGGGGAGGTAGGGAGGGGATAAGTCAGTCCAGGGAAGACGGACAGGTCAAGGAGGTGGGATGAGGTTAGTAGGTAGATGGGGGTGCGGCTTGGGGTGGGAGGAAGGGATGGGTGAGAGGAAGAACAGGTTACGGAGGCAGAGACAGGTTGGAGTGGTTTTGGGATGCAGTGGGTAGAGGGGAAGAGCTGGGCTGGTTGTGTGGTGCAGTGGGGGGACGGGACGAACTGGGCTGCTTTAGGGATGCAGTTGGCGAAGGGGAGATTTTGAAACTGGTGAAGTCCACATTGATACCATTAGGCTGCAGGGTTCCCAGGCGGAATATGAGTTGCTGTTCCTGCAACCTTCGGGTGGCATCATTGTGGCACTGCAGGAGGCCCATGATGGACATGTCATCTAAAGAATGGGAGGGGAGTGGAAATGGTTTGCAACTGGGAGGTGCAGTTGTTTGTTGCGAACTGAGCGGAGGTGTTCTGCAAAGCGGTCTCCAAGCCTCCGCTTGGTTTCCCCTGTCCCGCAGGCCCGACCAGTCCCCCTCCACCGCCACCCTCATCCGCCTAGCCGAACTCGTCTTCACCCTCAACAACTTCTCTTTTGACTCCTCCCACTTCCTACAGACTAAGGGGGTGGCCATGGGCACCCTCATGGGCCCCAGCTATGCCTGCCTCTTTGTAGGTTACGTGGAACAGTCCCTCTTCCGCACCTACACAGGCCCCAAACCCCACCTCTTCCTCCGGTACATTGATGACTGTATCGGCGGCGCCTCCTGCTCCCCAGAGGAGCTCGAACAGTTCATCCACTTCACCAACACCTTCCACCCCAACCTCACGTTCACCTGGGCCATCTCCAGCACATCCCTCACCTTCCTGGACCTCTCAGTCTCCATCTCAGGCAACCAGCTTGTAACTGATGTCTATTTCAAGCCCACCGACTCCCACAGCTACCTAGAATACACCTCCTCCCACCCACCCTCCTGCAAAAATTCCATCCCCTATTCCCAATGCCTCCGCCTCCACCGCATCTGCTCCCACGATAAGACATTCCACTCCCGCACATCCCAGATGTCCAAGTTCTTTAAGGACCGCAACTTTCCCCCCACAGTGATCGAGAACGCCCTTGACCGCGTCTCCCGTATTTCCCGCAACACATCCCTCACACCCCGCCCCCGCCACAACCACCCAAAGAGGATCCCCCTCATTCTCACACACCACCCCACCAACATCCGGATACAACGCATCATCCTCCGATACTTCTGCCATCTACAATCCGACCCCACCACCCAAGACATTTTTTCCATCCCCTCCCCTGTCTGCTTTCTGGAGAGACCACTCTCTCCATGACTCCCTTGTTCGCTCCACACTGCCCTCCAACCCCACCACACCCGGCACCTTCCCCTGCAACCGCAGGAAATGCTACACTTGCCCCCACACCTCCTCCCTCACCCCTATCCCAGGCCCCAAGATGACATTCCACATTAAGCAGAGGTTCACCTGCACATTTGCCAATGTGGTATCCTGCATCCACTGTACCCGGTGTGGCTTCCTCTACATTGTGGAAACCATGCGGAGGCTTGGAGACCGCTTTGCAGAACACCTCCGCTCAGTTCGCAACAAACAACTGCACCTCCCAGTCGCAAACCATTTCCACTCCCCCTCCCATTCTTTAGATGACATGTCCATCATGAGCCTCCTGCAGTGCCACAATGATGCCACCCAAAGGTTGCAGGAACAGCAACTCATATTCCGCCTGGGAACCCTGCAGCCTAATGGTATCAATGTGGACTTCACCAGTTTCAAAATCTCCCCTTCGCCAACTGCATCCCTAAACCAGCCCAGTTCGTCCCGTCCCCCCACTGCACCACACAACCAGCCCAGCTCTTCCCCTCCACCTACTGCATCCCAAAACCAGTCCAACCTGTCTCTGCCTCCGTAACCTGTTCTTCCTCTCACCCATCCCTTCCTCCCACCCCAAGCCGCACCCCCATCTACCTACTAACCTCATCCCACCTCCTTGACCTGTCCGTTTTCCCTGGACTGACCTATCCCCTCCCCATCTCCCCACCTATACTCTCTCCACCTATCTTCTTTTCTCTCCATCTTCGGTCCGCCTCCCCCTCTCTCCCTATTTATTCCAGAAGCCTCACCCCATCCCCCTCTCTGATGAAGGGTCTAGGCCCGAAACGTCAGCTTTTGTGCTCCTGAGATGCTGCTTGGCCTGCTGTGTTTATCCAGCCTCACATTTTGTGGTCAATAAAATGTGGTGTTTTTTTCAGCAATAAGCAAAATGCATGTTCTTTATTACTAAGCACCCTTTGATACTATTGGGTATCTATTTCGGAAGAGTCAGTTGCCTGACAGCATGATGAAGTAAACAGCAGGAAAATGAGTATTGATTCAGAGTGTGCCAATACTCTCATTTGTCAGGAAATTCAATAGGGTTTTCCTTTGAGGAAAGTTATGTTATAACAGTAACAAAATAAAATCAGGAGAATGTTTATAGGTTTTCAATGCCTCTGTCTTGGTTAGTCCAGACTTTACCAGTTCCTTTATTCAGTGAACTATCTCACCTAGTTACCAAAAATGTCATCAGCACTTGCCTTTTAAACAAACATATTTTAAACCCTAGATAACAAGGTGTAGAGCTGGATGAACACAGCAGGCCAAGCAGCATCAGTGGAGCAGGAAGGCTGACGTTTCGCCAAATCCTATCCAAATTAAGAAAATGAAAAACAGGCCTGTTCTTGCAGCAGCAGTTCTTAGCTGCTTTTTTAAAAATATGAAATAATTTGTTCAAATTATTATAGTTTTAAATAGTCACTCTTTCAAACTGCGTTCTTATTATCTATTAATTCACAAGTACCGATACATGTTCAATTGCCACCAGAACTTCTGCTGTGACACACTACATGCACTTTTGCTGTGCGCATGTCAAATATGTAGAAAAGGTAAACTCGCCATAGCCCTACCAGTTGATACGGCTGCTGTCTCTCATTAGAGGGAGAGAGAGATGACTGGTGATGGTCCAACCTGAGGGTCACTGTGCCTCAGCTGAAGAGAGGAAAGTCCTTCGTGGTAACCTTAGGCAGTGCAGGGATTGAACCCACTCTGCTGATATCACTGCATCAAAAGCCAGCAAACAACCAATCAACCGCCTGCCGTTAATGTGGTGATAGAACTTTGGCTTCTTCCACAATCTATTACAAGCTTCTTTTTGCTGCAGGCACATGTATTATCTTTTTAACTTTAGTTAGAAGGTTCAGAAAAAACTAGAAAACTCTCAGAATCGCCAATGCCTAATAACAGAAGACATTGTACAATATTCTTATGTAAATGCAGATAAAGCGTCTCAAAATGTAATTCATCCTCGAAGACTAACACAATGATATTGCATTTGACAGCTACTATAACAGTGGTCTTACAGGTATTAGCTTCACCATCGGGAGAGAACCACAGCCATACTGCATTACTGTGGTTAAAGAGATGGCCACAAATAGCGTTACTCACTTAGCTGGACTCTCTGAGCTTAGCTTGAAATAATGAATTCCAGTTCAGTGGATCACACAATAGCTCAGAAAGAATGTTGACCTTACTAATGTTGGATACTGTTCAATTTTGAGTTTACCCACCAACCTTGTTTTTGCTGACCTACATTGGTTCTTGCTAGATCAATGCCTATATTTTAAAGTTATTATTCTTGTTTTTAGCATCCCCACCAACCCCTTGATCTTGCCCTTTCCATTCCGTGTCTCTTGCAGTTCTACACCTGTCCAGGATATCTGTACTCCTGTAATTCTGACCGAGTGCCCATACTCCTAATCTAAATTACTCCACCATGGACAGCTGTGCCTTTAGCTGCTGAGAACACAAACTCTGGAATTCTCCCTGTAAGCATTTCCATCTCTTTTTCCTTATCATGGTTTTGGTTATCTGCTCTAACAACCCCTTTCTGTTTTATATTTTTGCACAGGATGTCACTGGTATGCCAGTACTTATTGCCCATCTTGATTTTGGCTCGGATGGATGGACAGCTGGTTTACGAAGCAGTTTGATGCCAACAGCATGGGGTCAAATCCCACCACTTGGCTACTATTACCAGGACAGACTCTCATTCTCAACCTCTCCTCTCGCCTGAGGTGTGGGGACCCTTAGGTTAAATCACCACCATCTCTTTCAAATGAGAGAGCGTTCCTTTGCTCTGGTAGGTCTGTGGCAAGTTTACCTTTTCTACATATATGACGTGAGATGTTGCCAGCAGTCCTAATGACTTGATACAAAGCAACCAATAGATAGCATATACTGCAGCCACAGTACATTTATGGTGCCGGAAGTGGGTGTTTAAGTGTAATAAACTTTCATCAAGTTATGATTAATAATTACCCAGATATTTTTTAGTGTTGATTTTTTAAAAAGCTTTTTCAAAATAGATTAAGTGTACTTTTTAGGAGCTTTATCCATAACACCAAAAGAGAAGCAAGTTAGTTTTTTTTAAACTTCCAGTCCCATATGCAGATTGCTATTACTATGCTCATGTCCTCAAAAAGTTGAAACAGGTAACTTCTTTATAACTATATTATCCAGGCATCCCATAACTATTATGGCACAGAAGAGTACTTCAAATTTGATTTTCTTTTAGAAACTTGGTGTAGTATAAATCAAGATTCAAGCATCTTGTTACATTTTCCTCACTGTTTGGGACGTGTAAATAAAGCCAGTTCAATGACAGTTGCCTGGTGTGGATCCACATCGGAAGACTTTTTCAGTACAATATGCGACAGAAAGATAATGAGACAGGTATAGGATCTTCTTTCATATTTCGTACATTTATTCATTTTTGAAGTTTCTAAAGTTGAATTTGAGGAACTACTGCCTCATCTCGAAATCTCTGAATGTCCTGTTGTATTAGCACTATCACTTGAAGATGGATGCCCCTTTAAGAAGATCACAGGCAAATGAGCCAACAACTAAGACATCATCATCTGACCAAAGGCTTGAATTGCAGTTCCTTAGACATAGCATATGTCTAGAGATTGCTCTTTAATATCTGTACTAGATTAGCTGTAAATAAACCCATCAAATATCTTCAAGTGAACAGAATCCACGTACATCATTTATGTTACTCAGCAAAAACAATCACTACAGGATGGCAAAAGTGGATCTGATTCTTTCAAAAATTACAGAATAAAGAAGGCAATGATACAGCTTAAAGACTTCAAGGAGGAACAGCAGACAAGATACAAAAGCTCTCCAGAAGTCAAAAGTCTCAGAGCACAAAAAGTAGAAGGAAACTAGAGGAAGAGGACAAGGCTTTCTGCTTTGGGTCTAGTAAAACTGGGCAGACAGCCAGCTGATTCAGGACTTAAAATTTAATGTACTTAAAATTTAATGGACTACCAGGAGTCATCTCTGCACTGAACACAGAGTAAGTACGCCTAACTTCAAGCAAAGTGAAAACAGCTGGCTCCAATCAGAAACAGTGCACAGTTAACAGAACAAGCTGTAAAATAGGTCTTAAGCCAATAACAGAAAGGGAACATTAAATATAGTACGGAAAGCACACAAAAAGTGCGCAAAAATATAAAGTGACAAAAGCTGAGAGCAGAGCAGAAATGTGGCAGAATGCACATTTGGAACAATATTCCCTCTGAGCTTCGTGGCTGCACGGCCGTTCGAATATTCTGTGTATGGCTGGGGAAGTGCTGATGCACGCTGGAGCATTAATATCTGGCTCTGGAAGTGGTAATTGCACATGGACCTTAGATATTGATACAGAAGAAAAATGATTATAGGGAACACTGATATGGAGTATCTGTATAGTAACAGGAGAACTAAAACATCCTGCATGTGAATATTAGATCAACACAAGGCTACCAAATTCACCAGCAGGAGCTGGAATGCAATGCATCTTCTATCTGAGTTTAAACTTTTTAAACAAAGAATGTGACTATGCGACTTTGAAAATGTAACTGCTGAACCAATTAAACAGGTAGTGAAAGTATTTGTAGAAGGTGAGAATGAGGGGTTTCACAGAATCAATCCCTCATACTCAGTTGAAGACGATCAAAATGATCTTACTTAGATATGGAAAGTGTTAGAAGATCAGCCATATATAAAAGTCAATTTCAGAAGTCATTGCTTAGAATTGATATCCTACAGGCAAGAGTTATTGAAATCTAAAGATCACTTCGTTAGTAGATTTCAAAACAAGTGAAGCACATTTGAGCTTTCAGAGACTGAATTGTCAGATCAAGTAATTGAGTTGATAATTGTCTCAGCACCTATTGAAATTTTCCAGAAGATCTCTTGAGGAAAAAAAGAATATTCACAGCATTAATGCACTGCTAGCAGATGACAGAGACCACAAAGTCATTGTAGACTACAATAGCTTTTGAAAGCGTTAGGTACAGCTAACAGTATCATTATGGTTAATAGGTCACAAAAAACAAGCAAGCTGTGTGGGAAGTGAGGTCTATCACACCAATGACAAAGATGTCATGCATTTCAAGACCAATGCAAGGTACACAGTACAAAAGAGTACTAGGCCCACCTATGCAAGCAACCTGGGTCCAAAGACATAGCCAGAGGTCACAACAGGACAAAACCAAACAGATGACTGGCATAGCAGTATGGCAACAGCAGCAAGTAGTGGTCAGTGATCGGCATAAATGTGATCTGATACATAAAGTTCACAGCAAGTCAGATCTGAAGTGAGACCCAGAATGGAACAACTTCTAACCAGGAGGGAACATGTTTTCCACATTGTCCCCACAAGTGTGTTACATTCACAAAGTCAAGCAATTAGAACCTTTTTCCACATTTAAGCAATGTCACTTCCCAAAGAAAACTTGTAAACACAGACTCAAAACCAAGACAGTAGAGCTAGTGCAAATGTCCTACCAGTCTGCATTCTGAAAGAAATGTACCTGGATTGGTGCAACTCACGGTACAACTGACAACTGCTAAAATAACAGAATGCATTCCTTGCATTGACACATTAGCAATGCAATACAGCAATGGAATTCAGCATGGAATCCACAAACATTTTACCTGGTAGAATCAAGTAGACCAGCAGTGTCAGAACGGCCGCATGTACATATCTCAACATGGTGACTATCCATGAGATCACCAAGTTACCCAGGATGATACCACAGACCAAGAATACTCAGATTAAATCTGTCCAAGATTTACAGCTGTCATACTTGGACAAATTCAACATCATTGAAAATTTCATGGGTGATACTATATTGCATCTCAGAGAAGATACAGTTTTATCAAGTCTTCTTCCAAAAATGAGTATCATTTACAGACAAGAAAAGCTTAAGTTTGAGCTGGATGACATGAAATGTAATGGCATCAACTGTCGTGAACATAATCGTACATCCTAGCGTGGTTCATTTATGTGCGCACCAAAGAAGTGGCACAATTAATGTGTATGTCTCGATCTAAGAATCCTGGACCTTTCATCGAAGGCATGCCAACACAAGTGGAATTAAATCTCAACTTCAAGCTGCACATCAATCATGGATATGCAGTCTCACAAAGTCACTAGCTTCAGACTGCCATTTGGAAGATATTGTTCCCAGAGACAACCTTTCCATCTATCTGTCATTCAAGGCCTGTTTCAGCAGTATATGGGCAGAATTACAGAAAGTGCCTCTGGATGTATAATATTGCTTTGAAATGACAGGAATGGGCAAAACCAAGGAAGAGCATGGTAGGAACCATCACTCACTGGTGGGTGTAGCTGGCCACAAAGAGCTTGTGTTAACAGCACAAGTGATAGATATAAATAAGATCAATTTTTTGTATCTGTCTGCATTCAAGTTGTAAAGTCCAGCCCAACTCAGGCAAGTTGAACATGTAAAATGAATACCTATCTTAAAAGACGAAGAAGATCTTTAGGGAAGCTCTGGATTTTTCAAAGTTTTGGCATCTAATATTCTGAACTTTTTTGACAAAACATCATCATTGAGGAAGCTTCTAAATAACGATGTCTGCATGGGTTCTCTCTGGGTGCTCCAGCTTCCTCCCACAATGAAAAGATGTACAGGTTAGGTGGAATGGCCATGCTAAATTGCCCATAGTGTCCAGGAATGTGGAGGCTAGGTGGATTGGGAAATACAGGGTCATGGGGATATAGGGTCAGTGGGGAGTGGTGGTTGAGCATGTGTGGAATGCTGTTTGGAATGTCAGTGTGGACTGGATGGGCCAAATGGTCTGTTTCCTCACACTGTAGGGATTTGATGATATTGTACCTATCTATGATGGAAGACCAGTAACATATACTGAAATCTCTCAAACAAATCAAGAACAGTGGTTTCTATTCCAAGACTATTTCTTTGATATCCCAAGAATGTAATCTTGGCCCCTTTCTTCTTCTTATCTTCAAGCTACTTCAAGGGAACATCATCTGACAATTTTATGAGCATTTTAAAATCAGGAATAAACTCTTTACTATTGTTCCATCTTCTAATCAGTTTCTGTCTGCAAAGTTTTACAACAGGTGGCTATGGCAAGAAATATGGCAGAATCCTATGAGAAGTCCACCAAGGATTGATTTGATGTTGGGAACAACTTATTACATCCTTTAACTAAGTTCTGGCTTTTGAGGCAAGATTCTCACTAGGTAACAACAAATTTCCCATGAAGGGAGATTGTTTGTGTTAATGATGTTATTCATTATACAGGTCGCTTCATTAATATGCAGCTGCCTATTCTACCACTGACTGTGAGCAAACTGGTCACCAAGAGTTCGCAACATAAAACATGATCCATGAACACAAGCCACATGCAAACCTCCTCCATGGATATTAGCATCCAATGATCACCAATCACTCCGGATCCTCATTGCAACTCTCCAATTCACTTTCAGGTCACTTAGGAAGTTTGCGCACTGATAATTACCATCAGAAAGCTGTTGCAAAGACACTTTGTCAGCAGGGACAGGTACACAGTTCATGGATTGCAATGTCACAGTGCTATTCACTTGCTCTCTTCGAGCTCACTCACTCAGTAGCTACTTGCATGTCGACAGCTTCCATGTCTTGTTTTGTCATGGTGTAACTATTAGCATGTTGGTGATTCAGCCAGAGGCCTAAGGCATTCAGTCCTGCCATATTGACATGCTCTTTTGTGTAGACAACTGACAGGCTGCTTGTTAGTCCCTGGATGGGGTGCATACTGTTTTACAGCGCACTGAGATTTCAGTCTAACACCAAACACCGCAACAAACACACTACATATTTGTTCTACCAAATAGTCCTTTCAAAAAGGGGAGAGAGCTAGTCCTCAGTTCAGTCAAGGATGGAGCACTGTCAGTCAGGTGATTGCCGTATCGTCAGTCACTGGCACAGTTCGTACACAGTCCAGAGTATTGGATAAGGTCAGTCACCCATTCAGGCCAGTCATGCTCAAAGGATATTTCCGACTACAGTCAGGAATGAGCAATAGGGACATCACAAGTAGCCAGGGGAACTGAATACCATCAGTCAGGGACTGCAAACACAGCAGTCAGAGGTCTCGCCAATCATGTCTAGAGGCTGC
Organism: Stegostoma tigrinum; assembly: GCF_030684315.1. Classification (NCBI taxonomy): domain Eukaryota; kingdom Metazoa; phylum Chordata; class Chondrichthyes; order Orectolobiformes; family Stegostomatidae; genus Stegostoma; species Stegostoma tigrinum. The sequence continues at coordinate 76,940,017 of NC_081356.1, forward strand.
TCATCAAAGTCTGGTTTACAAGAATGATCCTGGGGTGAAAGGAATGTTTGAGGACTCTGGGTCTGTATTCGATGGAGTTTAGAAGGATGAAGGGGGAATCTCATTGAAACTTACAGAATAGCAGAAGGCCAGGATAAAGTGGATATGGAGAAGATGTTTCCACTAGTTTGAGAGTCTGGAACCCAAGTGACACAGCCTCAGAATTAAACCACAATCTTTACAACTAAGACAAACTGGAATTTCTTCAGTCAGTGAATGACTAACCAGTGGAACTCATTGATGCAGAGGGCTATGGTGGCCAAGTCATTGTGTGTATTTAAGACAGTGATCGACAGGTTCATGATTAGTAAGGGGAAAAAAGGTTACAGGGCAAAGGCAGGAGAAGTAGGTTGAGAAACATATCAGCAATGATTGAATGTCAGAGTGGACTCAATGGGCTGAATGATCTAATTCTGTTTCTATATCTTATGGTCCTATGGCAGTTGCCAATCTAAAGTGGGTATTAATGATTTAGGGTGTTTAGATGGGATGTGGCTAAGGTCAGGTAAATTGTGTGTCCTGGTGATTAAACAGTGACCAGGATAAGAAAATGCAGTTGTATGTGTGATGGAGTATCAGTCAGGTCAGCTATGCACTGTGAATAATGTGACGGTAATGTAATTACTTTGCTGGCGAGGGCAATGCTGGATTTCCAACACTTGTACAAGTGCATAGGTTCCTTTTAAAGATGATGCAAGCCCCAGGGATGCCAGTCTTACGGCAGATAACTGGTGAGTGGACAAGTTCTAGTGGTAAATGGGGCTAGAATCAAGCAAGGGGACACCATATGAATAGGGTAGATTGGTAATGTGGTGAGTTTGGTAAAATATGACAAAGCTCTCATTAAACCTTGCAGAGAAAAAGACTTCATAAAACTTGATGAAACTGGCATTCAGCCAAAAGGAGTAAGATTCAGCCCTGCATGTTTTCCTGGATGAATTACCGTAAATTTATTCATAATAAAATCAATTAGCCATTTTCAAATTCCTCACATAACTGGTGGAAATCTTTTTTACATTTGCAGCCTCACAATCCAGTCAACTGATTGTGCAAATGTAATGTCAATTTGAAAAGTAATAGCTTCATACCATTATGAATAGTGAAAAAAACAAAGTAGGCAGGGGGCAGCTCTGTCGAATTCCACAAATCTTGACATCCTCTTGACCTCCAACAGAGCACAGTTATGTTTCTACATACAAACCATTACAGCAAGGTTTCTTAATTTTTTTCTATAAATTGATATGCACATGGGATTTTTGGATTTTTATTTAAATTCATTCATGGGACATGAGCATTGTTGGCTGGGTCAGCGTTTATTGCCTGTCCGTATTTGCCCTTGAGAAGGTGGTGGTGAGCTGCCTTCTTGAATTACTGCACTCTACAAGCTGTAGGTAGATTCGTAATGGCCTGAGGGAAGAAATTCCAGGATATTGACCTGGCAGCAATGAAGAGAATGGTGATATATTTCCAAGTCAGGATAGTGAATGACTTGCAGGGGTGATGGTGTTCCCATGTATCAACTACCCTTAACTTCCAGATGGAAATTGTCATGAGTTTAGCAGGTGCTGTCTAGGGAGCTTGGGTGACTTTCTGAAGTGCACCATGTAGATTATGTACACTGCTGCTACTGAGCTTCAGTAGAGGAGTGAGTAGATGTTTGTGGATGTGGCGTCCGTCAAATGGACAGCTTTTTCCTGGATGGTGTCAAACTACTTGAGTGTTGTTGGAGCTGCACCCATCCAGGCAAATGGGGAGTATTCCATCACACTCCTGACTTGTGCCTTGTAGATGGCGGACTGGCTTTAGGGAATTAGGAGATCAGTTACTCGCTGTAGCATTCCTAGCCTTTGATCTGCTTTTGTCACCATTGTGTTTACATGGTAAGTCCAGTTTAGTTTCTGGTCTATGGTAATGCCCAGGATGTTGATAGTGGGGGATTCAATTATTTGAATGTCATTGAAAGTCCAGGGCTGGTGGATGGATTGTCTCTTATTGGAAATGATCAGTGCCTGGCTTGTGTCACTTGCCAATTGTCAGCCAAAGCCTGGATATTGTTCAGGTCTTGTTGCATTTGAACATGGACTGCATCAGTATCTGAGGAGTCACAAATGGCGCTGAACATTATGCAATCATCACTGAACACTCCTACTTCTGACCTTACGATGGAGGGAAGGTCATTGATGAAACAGTTGAATATAGTTGGGCCCAGGCCATGATAGAACATAGAACATAGAACATAGAACAGTACAGCACAGAACAGGCCCTTCAGCCCACAATGTTGTGCCGACCATTGATCCTCATGTATGCACCCTCAAATTTCTGTGACCATATACATGTCCAACAGTCTCTTAAATGACCCCAATGACCTTACTTCCACAACTGCTGCTGGCAACGCATTCCATGCTCTCACAACTCTCTGCGTAAAGAACCTGCCTCTGACATCCCCTCGATACTTCCCACCAACCAGCTTAAAACTATGACCCCTCGTGCTAGCCATTTCTGCCCTGGGAAATAGTCTCTGGCTATCAACTCTATCTATGCCTCTCATTATCTTGTATACCTCAATTAGGTCCCCTCTCCTCCTCCTTTTCTCCAATGAAAAGAGACCGAGCTCAGTCAACCTCTCTTCATAAGATAAGCCCTCCAGTCCAGGCAGCATCCTGGTAAACCTCCTCTGAACCCTCTCCAAAGCATCCACATCTTTCCTATAATAGGGCGCCCAGAACTGGACGCAGTATTCCAAGTGCGGTCTAACCAAAATTTTATGATCTTGAGGAACTAAGGCAGAGATGTCCTGGAGCTGAGATGACTAACCTCCAATAACTGCAACCATCTTCCTGGTGCCAACTATGATTCCTACCATCTAAGAGTTTTTCCCTTGATTCTCACTGACTCTAATTTTGCTCAGGTTCCTCGATGCCACACTCGGCCAATTACAGACTTGATGTCAAAGACTATCATTCTCACCTCACCTCTGGAATTTTTTGAAAATCCAAATGAATTCTATCTACTATATGTCATTATCTATTAGTTTATTTGCCTCCTTAATGAGTTATTCTGATTAATGAGATATATGATCTACTCCCAAAGGTGTCCACATTCATCAGTTGTGCAATGTTAACATCTGACAATTACTGTTAAACATTTCCTCTACAGCAATTTTTATGCTGGCTAGTCAATAATTTTATGATTCCTGTCTTCCACCTTTTCAAGTATTGTAGCAATATTTGTAATGTTGCATGAGCCAAGTTTCAACATCTCTTGTCATGGATTTCCTCTCAATATAATCTACCAGCTCACTTGTTTCTTCACCATTCTCCTTAAGGATTGTAGGGTGCATTTCATATTTATCCAGATGCTGTGTAGAGAGATCCTTCCTTACTTTAAACAATAACTCCAAGTTTTAGATTCTCGCAGAAGAAAAAAAATCTTTTCCACATGTATCATTTCGAGACACCTCAGAATCTTTATTAGTTCAATCGACCCAAATATTTCTCACAGATAGATAGGCATTGGAGTAGCAGAAGGTATGTTACTCATTGCAGGATTCCTGTCATTCACTCTGCTCTTATAGCCACAGTACTTATACAGTTGTTCTGGTTCAGTTTCTGGCCAGTGGTGACCTCAGGCTTAGTGGAGTATACAGCAATGGCAACGTCAAGAGTCAATCTTTAGATTCTCCTTTCTTGGCAATTGTCATTGTCTGGCAAATGTTACTTCAAAGTTACACTCCTTTTCTTCATTGAAATAGCAATATGGGGTCCTTCATGTTGGAGACCATTCGGAGAAAGCTTACTAGCCACAGGGAGGTGGTTGTGTAAGAGGCAAAGACACAGGGGCAGTAATCTTATATCCTAAGTGAATGTTCCAACGTCTTGGGTTCAAACTCCACCATGGCAGATGGTGAACTTGGAACTCAATATAACTTGCCTAGTGGTGACCACTGTTGATTGCTGTGAAAACTCAACTGGTTCATTACAAGATAACAAAGTGTGGAGCTGGATGAACACAGCAGGCCCAGCAGCATCTCAGGAGCACAAAAGCTGACGTTTCGGGCCTAGACCCTTCATCAGAGAGGGGGATGGGGAGAGGGAACTGGAATAAATAGGGAGAGAGGGGGAGGCGGACGAAGATGGAGAGAAAAGAAGATAGGTGGAGAGGAGAGTATAGGCGGGGAGGTAGGGAGGGGATAGGTCAGTCCAGGGAAGACAGACAGGCCAAGGAGGTGGGATGAGGTTAGTAGGTAGGAGATGGAGGTGCGGCTTGAGGTGGGAGGAAGAGATGGGTGAGAGGAAGAACAGGTTAGGGAGGTGGAGGCAGCCTGGGCTGGTTTTGGGTAGCAGTAGGGGGAGGAGACGAGCTGGGCTGGTTTTGTGATGCAGTGAGGGGAGGGGATGAGCTGTGCTGGTTTTGGGATGCGGTGGGGGAAGGGAAGATTTTAAAGCTTGTGAAGTCCACATTGATACCATTGGGCTGCAGGGTTCCTAGGTGGAATATGAGTTGCTGTCCCTGCAACCTTCGGGTGGCATCATTGTGGCACTGCAGGAGGCTCATGATGGACATGTCGTTTGAGGAATGGGCGGGGGAGTTAAAATGGTTCCTGACTGGGAGGTGCAGTTGTTTATTGCAAATCGAGTGGAGGTGTTCTGCAAAGCAGTCCCCAAGCCTCGGCTTGGTTTCCCCAATGTAGAGGAAGCCACACTGCGTACAATGGATACAGCATACCACATTGGCAGATGTGCAGGTGAACATCTGCTTAATATGGAAAGTCATCTTGGGGCCTGGGATGGGGGTGAGGGAGGTGGTGTGGGGGCAAGTGTAGCATTTCCTGCGGTTGCAGGGGAAGGTGCCGGGTGTGGTGGGTTTGGAGGTGAGTGTGGAGCGGACAAGGGAGTCACGGAGCGAGTGGTCTCTCCAGAAGGCAGACAAGGGTGGGGATGTGGGTGGATCCATTGTACCCGGTGTGGCTTCGTCTACATTGGGGAAACCAAGCGGAGGCTTGGGGACTGCTTTGCAGAACACCGCCGCTCGGTTCGCAATAAACAACTGCACTTCCCAGTCGGGAACCATTTTAACTCCCCCTCCCTTTCCTCAGACGACATGTTCATCATGGGCCTCCTGCAGTGCCACAATGATGCCACCTGAAGGTTGCAGGAACAGCAACTCATATTCCGCTTGGGAACCCTGCAGCCCAATGGTATCAATGTGGACTTCACAAGCTTCAAAATCTCTCCTTCCCCCACCGCATCCCAAAACCAGCCCAGCTCATTCCCTCCCCCCACTGCATCACAAAACCAGCCCAGCTCATTCCCTCCCCCCACTGTATCACAAAACAAGCCCAGCCTGTCTCCGCTTCCCTAACCTGTTCTTCCTCCCACCCATCCCTTCCTCCCACCCCAAGCAGCACCTCCATTTCCTACCTACTACCTCATCCCGCCTCCTTGACCTGTCTGTCTTCCCTGGACTGACCTATCTCCTCCCTACCTCCCCACCTGTGCTCTCCTCTCCCCTATCTTCTTTTCTCTCCGTCTTCGGTCCGCCTCCCCCTCTCTCCCTATTTACTCCAGAACCCTCTTCCCATCCCCCTCTCTGATGAAGGGTCTAGGCCCGAAACATCAGCTTTTGTGCTCCTGAGATGCTGCTTGGCCTGCTGTGTTCATCCAGCTTCACACTTTGTTATCTTGGATTCTCCAGCATCTGCAGTTCCCATTATCACTGGTTCATTAAAGGATTTTTTAGTGTAGGAATTCCACCATCCTTCCCCTGGTCTGGCCTACATGTGACTCCTGACCCATTGGCATTAAATGCATGTGATGCCCATATCCCATGAGCAAATAAAAAGATGATGAATGTCTGGACTGAGCAGATTGTGTCAAGCAGAAAGATTGGAAAGGCTAGAGCTAGGCTTGTATTCACTGTAGAAGTGACTTGATTGAAATGCAAAATTTTAAAAGGTCTTGCCAGATGGATGCTTCCTCTTGAATCTACAACTAGAAGTCACTGTTTAAAAGTCACATGTTGAAAACACAGATTAGGCAAACATATTTCTTCCAGAGGGTCATATATCTTTGGAGTGATCTCACTGGAAAGCTGGTGGAGGCAGTATCCTTGAATATTTTTAAGTTGGAGGTAGAGAGGTTTTTGTTTATTAAGAAAGGAGTTGAAAGGTTGTGGGGTTAGGTACAAATTTTGAGGTTACAATTAGATCAGCCATAATCTTATTGAATGGTGGAGAAGGCTAGATGGGCTGAATGGCCTACTCCTACTCCAGATTCATATACTTACATGTACATTCACCCAGCAGGTAGATAATGCCTCAGTTTAACATCTCCCCTGAAAGTCAGCACTCCTGACAGTGCAACATCCCTCAGTACTGCACTGAAGTGTCATGCTTGAGTATTGTAGGTAAGACTCGAACCAAGAACCCTCCGAATCAGAAGTAAGTGGTCTGTCTGATATGTGCCAATTTTTCATGGGTTTCACCAAAGGGTTGATGCCAGCCATTATAAAAATACAAACAATCCCTTACTTTTGGGTAAAACCCAAACCCAACAAATAAGGATCATTATTATTATGGGACCCCAAGGCTAGACAATTGATAAATTGACAAAGTATATTTCTTGGTTAATGTTACCATGAATCAGCATGTCAGCAGGTGCTAAAACAGAGGAATAAAAACATGCAAAGCTAAAACGGGACTAACAGTGAGTTAGTCGAAGATATCGAGGGACTAAGTTCATATGAGATAAACCATTCTTCAAATGCAATATCGTAGGTACTCTCTAGATGTCTCTCACGGTACCCAAACATGAATCGGGTTCGTTGAATCAAAGTTGGATTCACTTTGTCTTGCTGTTCAAATGGCAAATATTGTTTAGTCTTAGATACTGCTAAGCTGTGTCGACGTGAATGTCAGAAACCGAGCTGGGGTCTCAGATTGAGAGGTTGAAAACTTTTATGTCCCCTTGTTCAAAAGATACTTCTGTTTGTAAGTAACATGGCTTCAATTGCACGAAAACTTTAAGCTACAAATACAGGATGAAATGACCACAATCAGTCGTTTTAGCAGCCTTTGTTGCTTGTGAATACGTTTTATGAATATTTTGGTTGAAAAGAAACAGTAAATGAGTAGCAAGGATGTTATTGCTGGGTCTCGGCACAGCACATCACCAGTCTAGCACAGTTGGTGCACGACAGTAAAGAAACCACTTGGACTAAGTTAACGTTCAGCATATAAATCCAGCAGTAAAGGCTAATTTGTCCTTCGAAATGCGTTTTATTAAATCTACAGTAAGTGAAATCAAGTAACATGGCTAATTTTAGGAGAGTTTTTGAGGAAAATTTCAAACACAGCAATGACTTCAGGGAACAAGTATTATCCAGAAAAAAAACATGTATTCCTTATGATTGGAATCCATAACAATCTGTGGGCAGCATAGATGATTTTTATTGCATTCCTACAGAGTGGACAGGCTCTCTCAGAGGGCGGGCACTAAATCAGTCATATTAATCAAGAAAAGCCAAACCTCGAAAGTGCTCATTGAAGAAACTGGAAACGTTTTTTTACGTCCTGTCTTTCTAAAGTTGGAGTAAAGTCTCACTTACTTTTGGTGCTGCCGTTGAGGGTCGTGACTGAAGAAGAGTCCGTTCAGCTCCTGGTCCAGCTGCCCGCTGTAGTTGCTTTGCAGAATGTACTCCTGTCCCGGCACCAGTTTCCCGTCCAGTTCGATCACCAGATAGTCATTGTTAACTTCAAGCCAGATCTCTTGAATGTTGGGAGCAGGGAGAGGGTCCAGCTGAGGAGTGCGGCCGGCAGCAGTGATACTCAGCCCGGAGTAATTGAGGTTTTGGCTGTGAATCAGGAACACCTCGGTCTCCTCTAGACACATCACTGTCACATTAACCTGGCCGGTTAAAAAGTATTGCTGGTCCTTGCCGGGCTGCACCTGCTTTGGCCACAGCTCCAGCTGGTAATGGATGGGGAGCAGGCTGCTCGGCAAACGGGAATGGTTCCATGGCCCATAGCGTTCAGCTACGGGCAGCATCGAGCTGCTGATGCTGGGGGGCTCCTGGGTCGTAGGGGCGACCTCTTGGGTTTTCTCAGCCCTCAGCCTGGCGTAAAGAACTGCAAAGACAGTTGAAATCACCAGCAACGCCAAGATGAGCAAGGCGAAAAACACAGCTGCCTTCTTACTGAGATAAAAGCCAGAGGTGGATTTTGGCCCCATCTCTGGTCCCCGGGTCCCTGTTGCGCTCTCCCCTCCTGCTGACTTCCTTCACATGTTAGTGGAGGGCTCGCAATGCCGTGATGGGAAAGGACTGAACTTGATCCCATTCGGGCCAACATCCATCTGACTAGGAATCTGCATAGTTTTGGTGAGGTTACACTGCACGTACAAACGCCCAGTAATATTGCCTTTACCAATGGCAGAAAGCGCAGCCCTTTTAAAAAAAACTTTCTGGTGTCTCTGAACACTGAACTGAAAGTTTGGGGCTGAATCAGAAGGCACTCCCGTGCAGCTTGTGAACAATCGGGCAAATATGTGCCTGAAGTTATCCGTATACAAAACAAAAAGCTGCAATTGAAACGAAATGTATTTACTTTACAATAAACTGGTCGCGATTTGTAAGGATATACAAAAAGACAGATTTGATGTCAGCGGTCCATTTTTGGATCTCTGGTTCCTGCTAACACTTTGCATAACCATGGGGGGGGAGAGTGCTATAGTGGACATGAGGCTGAACTAATAATCTAAAGGTCTAAGCTAATTCCCCAGTAATATGGTTCAGGTCCCAGCATTACAGCTGGTGGCTTTCAAATTCCCTCAACGACACTGGAATTTAGACCTATTTGTAGTAATGGTGCCGGAAGAATTGTAGAATCCTGCAGTGTAGATAGAGGCCATTCAGCCCATTTAATCTGCATAGGAGCATCCCACCCTATCCGTAATGACCCTGCATTTTCCATGGCTAATCCACCTAGCTTGTATATCGTGGGGCAATGACCAACCCACCAAGGAGAATGTGCAAACTCCACAGTTGCCCAAGGTTGAAATCAAACCCAGGTTCCTGGCACTGCTAGGCAGCAGTGTTAACCATTGAGCCACCTTGCTACCCAGTGAGGATGAAGGGGATAGCCTTAATGAGATTGAAATTGTATTGCATGATAACTTTGCAAGAAGCGCTGAAGCTATGCTCAGCTTCTTCTAATTTGTCTTAAGAACAGCTTGTGGGCATATTATTGCTGTAAGGAGATAAGGGGAATTTAAACCTCTGAATACGGTAGATTGACTGTTACCAGGAAAACTAACACACTCAGAGCTGAAGGTTAAGATAATAGGGTTATGAGGTGAGGCTGAACATTTTACACATGCGCTGAAAACTGTTTTTTAAGAGGTTCTTTGGATTGTCTACCTTACATATGCTCAAATACATTTTTTGCTTGTTTGAACCAAGCAGACCCTATTTTTCACCCAAACAGTTTGCAAGTCAGCAGGATCCTTGAGGCGCTATCATCACTATAAGATCAAACATTGATCATCAAATCGAAGGTGAGCATAGTTACTTTGTCAACAATTCAATAAGGAGGTCAGCATTTATGATAAGGAACTAATGGGCCAACCTGGGGATCCAAACTAAAGGAAGGAATTTGTTCGGTGAAATAACTAAAAATGGTGCAGCGTCAGGATCACCATTCTTTGGGTAAACAAACAGGTTGTATTGTTCTCAGGCTAAGCCAGGTGAATTAAGAAATGGTTATATAGTAAAATGGGGAAGGCTCTTTTTCGTCTTGGAATTAAAAATCATTGTAGGGTAAAATGGGAAAGACATGTTTCCTTCAAAAAAGATATATTAAACTAAACTCTATCAAGATAGATCAGGATTCAAAGACAGATGCACGAGGTCATGCACCAATTTTTTTTATAAATAAAAATAAATAAGTTTTGGGTAATATACCAGGGATAAACGGGAATACTTCAATGGCCCAGGACATGCATATAGAGTAGTAGGGCAAAAGCAGGGAGGAGACAGGGAGAAGGGAACAATTATCTTATATAAGGGTTACCTTAATATGCATCTCTGAGACAGATAAGCTAACTGCCAAATGAGAAATAAACACTTCGTATTTGGTTGTCTTACCTTCATTGAAACTCAGCCTTCATAGAGTGATTTCTTCCTTAGGAACAATTCAGATTTGTGTGAACTAGACCTGGATGGGGAAGTTAGGAGAGTTGGCCGTGAATATGGATGCTATGAGAGCTATTGTCTGGGGGACCCTGGACTAGGGTCTCCACCCCAGTGCAAACTCCAGAACCAGAAGTCTTCAGGCAGGGAAGGCCCAGACAATAGCTGAGGAGCTTTCATAGAGACAAGATATAGACAGATACCTGATTATAATAATATTGACCTCGATCATGGCCACACATAGACCTTTCAGCTCAAGAGTCAAGCAAGTGGTATAAAATAACTGAGTACTCTTTGACCCAAACGTGACAATAACACATTTTGGGAGCAATTTAAGGCAACTAAATGGCCTTATATCATACATGTGATGGATGGACATGTCCTTGGACTAAATAAATACGCCCAACAGCAATAGCTCACGTGTTGGTCCAATATCCAAGGTCAGCAACAGCTGGAAATGCTACAGTATGATGCCTTTATGAACACAGTATGGGGATATTGCACAACTGCCAGGCCAATTGAGGGGAATAATAGGAGTCACTCATGAGAGAACAGTAATCCAAAGAGGAATGGGAACGAGGGATACTGTTACATTTCAAGAAGGATCAAGAGGCCGAAGCAGGAGTTTTATTGGTGGTGTTGACTCTGCAGGTGGCAAGGTTAGACTAAATGGTTTCTGACTCAAAAATGGTGGATGGTGTGATAATAATATTGCATGACTGGATTATCAAAGTAACGGTCCATCATATTTATCAAACACACAACATTTCTCCTCCTTTATATCAGAATTTTTTTCTGTGGAAACTTTCACACTATATATATAAATCCTCAATACAACAGTCACTAGGTAAGATGTTCCAGAGGATGCCAATTCCAATGTGATTATAGGTACACTTCAGGTGTCTGATTTTTTTTTGTTGATTTTCCTCTCTGGTATTTTAGGTGTGCTAGGAACATTATCTATTGCTGTCTTTTTATGAGATGACAGAATGTTTGGAGCTTCGCACAATGTTGTGGTATTCTCCACAAAGTTACCATATTCTTCAGATGCTCTCATTGCTGTTCTGGCTTCTAGGTACATCATGGTCACTACTTGCCACTGTTACTTGTCGCTCATCAATTAATATTGTCCCTGGCACATTCGTTCTAGCTACGAAGAGTTGATCTGCATTTCTTCTCCATATTACAGAATTTTCTAGCTGTAGGGTGTAGGAGATGGGTCCAGTCTGTGCTACAGTAATGACTGGTACCCACTTGTCACTAGTGGTGTAATTCCTTGCCAACATGTCTTGATTTTTTTTTTGGAAATGTGGCATTTGGCCTTGTTCTCTTGATTTTGTTGTTTTCTGCCAACAATGTCTTTTGTTGTGGTTGTCTTGAACAAATCAAATATCACAGAAATACTGTAACAAATCAAAAATTAACTGACACTCTACCATGAGCCATGCCAGAACATAATTGTCACATGGGTTGTGTTCTAGAGTGTTAACAAAAATTTGTTAGTCTTTTAGATAGTGATCCTTGTTTGAGTTACCTTTAGGAATATTTCTTGTCTGAACAAGCCTTTCTGCCATACCAAGGTGTAGAGCTGGATGAACACAGCAGGCCAAGCAGCATCAGAGGAGCAGGAAGACTGATGTTTCGGGCCTAGACCCTTCTTCAGAAAAGGTCTAGGCCTGAAACGTCAGCTTTCCTGCTCCTCTGATGCTGCTTGGCCTGCTGTGTTCATCCAGCTCTACACCTTGGTATCTCAGATTCTGCAGCATCTACAGTTGCTACTATCTCTGAAGCCTTTCTGCCAAACCATTTATGGCTGGGTGATAAAAAAGCTGACCAGATGTGTTGAATTCTGTTCTGCTTTTAAAAAGTTGGTAAATTCCACTGATAAAAGCTGTGGACCAATAATCACTAACTTTTTATTAAGGATAACTAAAACTCACAATCTCCCGTAATCTTTCTTTGGTTTTCTCTAAAGATAATAGACTTCATGTTGGCAACTTCAGGTCATTCAGTTTTTGGGTCACCTACTATGAAAAACGTCACCTTTTTAAAAAGAGATAGTAGGAGCTGCTGATACTGGAGAATCTGACATAACAAGATGTAGAGCTGGATGAACACAGCAGGCCAAGCAACTTCAGAGGAGCAGGAAGGCTGACGTTTCAGGCCTAGACCCTTCTTCAGAAATGGGGGAGGGGAAGGGGATTCTGAAATAAATAGAGGGGGGGAGGCTGATGTAAGATTATTTGTAACCATAAAATCACAGCGTAGGAATCCATCTTTCTTCATCATTGGTATCTACGCCTGGCCCAAATGTTCATTTATGAGTTCAAGCATACCCATCTTGACCAGTCTGCCTTGATTCTGCCTTGACCTTTGGTCTGATTGCATCAGGAACTGATCTACCCTTGCAACATTTTGCTTGATTGTCATCTAGATTTTCAATTTGGCAGATATTTTCCTTGCTTCCCAGATCCCTATTGAAAACAATCCCATGTTTCTTTTGAACTTGTGATAGATCAGTCTCAGAATCTGACAAGTGATTTATTTCAGCCCAGTCGAGTTTGATTTTCTCCAAATACATTCTTCCCAACAAAGCTGAAATATTTATTTCAGTAACATGCAAGGCCAAATCTTCAGACTGACTGTATAATTAAACATTCACATTGAGACAACCTCTTTAAAAAGGCACCACGTTGCTACTGTACATTATCAGCAATGGCCATTATGTTTAAAAGAGCTCTGCTTTGGACTGTAAGTCTGGACTTTTCTCATGCTCTTTTTATGCAGTTTAGATTTTCTTCCTACTCTTTAGTTTCTATAATTTTACTGTATGACAATTGTGTTTCTACCTCAAACAAGCCCATTCATAGTCCATAGTTTCTGCATTCATTTCCTTTTGCCAACAATTTGCCACTGTGTGACACGCCAGTGGAAGCTTTGAGTACGGGTTAGTGCTAGTTTCCAGTTCCCGTTTTGTGAACTCTCATGCTTGAGCTTAGCTGTTGAGCTTCCTTAATTGCTAGTTCCATTGAGACTGCTATTTCCAGTGCTTTAAGTTTAGAGTCCATTCCAGCAGTAGTCACTTCTAGATTGCTTCACTTCCTAAACCACACACCATTTATCTCAGATAACTTAAATAGTGTCATCTCAGAGTTCACAAAATCTGCTAACTTCTTCAAAATTGCTATGAACTGGGAGATAGATTAGCCATTGTTCTTGTGTTTGTGGAATCTGAGCCTTTCAGCAATCGCCGATGGCTTTGTGAAAAATGATTCTGTTTTGGGAGCTAGCTTCTCTAACATTACCAAAGCCTCAGGAGATTAAAAGTTTCTCACCCCCATAATGTAGAGATGACTATATTTGCTTCAATGTTGTTATTTTAAATAAACTAATGGAATGTCTCTGTGTTAGAGTTCCACCTCTATTTTCATCACATGGTCCCATGAGTAAAATTTCCCGTTTATTTAAATGGAAAGGGCCTGTGTAGCATCATATACCATGAAAATGTTAGCACTATCTCATTTCTGGCCATTTAAAACAAGGTATTTGTAAGACAGCCTATTTCTTTATTGAATCTTCACCCACAGCTCAAAACATTTCTGTGTGTGTATGCTACTCGTTACTCACCTTGTTCTATCTGGGTGAAGTGTGTGGTGAGCTTCTGCTGCACTGTTCACCTCTTCCCAGGGCTGAATCCTTTCTTTTCCTCCTGATTGACTATACCTGCTTCAGTGCAACAATGGTGTCCTTTGATTTCTTGGATAACAAGGTGTAGAGCTCGATGAACACAGCAGGCCAAGCAGCATCTTAGGAGCAGGAAAGCTGATGTTTCAGGCCTAGACCCTTCCTGAAACGTCAGCTTTTGTGCTCCTAAGATGCTGCTAGGCCTGCTGTGTTCATCCAGCTCCACACCTTGTTATCTCAGATTCTCCAGCATCTGCAGTTCCTATTATCTCCTTTGATTTCTTTCCTTCTTTTTCATCGAAGTGCCTCCAAGATTTGCCATTAAGACCACAATTCTTATTCAACCAGTGTGGCAGATCTCAAAGCAGTTTTTATCTTTAGCGATAATGGGAACTGCGGATGCTGGAGAATCCAAGATAACGAAGTGTGAAGCTGGATGACGTTAGTTTACTTCTGTTATATTTCAAAGAAGGACCAAGAGCCTGAAGTGTTTAACAGCAGGAGTTTTATGAAAGAGACGTTCACTCTGCAGGCAGCAAGGTTTGACAAATCCGTTTCATGCACTAAGTGGCCAACAATGTCATCATGAAGTCACATGATTAAACCTTAATGTGGCGGTCAACTTTACTTACTATCGAACCTGCATCCATCACATTTCTAGGCAGTCTATTCCATAGCCGAGCTACTCGCTGTGTGAGTTAGTTATTTTCTCACATCATCCTTGCTTTGTTTGCACATCACATTAAAGTGACAATGATAAGTGACACCTGCAGGAAAGGGAAGGTGGAGAGATTGGTCACAAGTCAAATCTTATTACTTATGTAACAAAGTGTGAAGCTGGATGAACACAGCAGGCCAAGCAGCATCTCAGGAGCTCAAAAGCTGACGTTTTGGGCCTAGACCCTTCATCAGAGAGGGGGATGGGGTGAGGGTTCTGGAATAAATAGGGAGAGAGGGGGAGGCGGACTGAAGATGGAGAGAAAAGAAGATAGGTGGAGAGGAGAGCATAGGTGGGGAGGTAGGGAGGGTGTAGGTCAGTCCAGGGAAGACGAACAGGTCAAGGAGGCGGGATGAGGTTAGTAGGTAGGAAATGGAGGTGCGGCTTGAGGTGGGAGGAAGCGATAGGTGAGAAGAACAGGTTAGGGAGGTGGGGACAGGCTGGGCTGGCATTGGGATGGAGTGGGTAGAGGGGACCCTCAACCCCTCAACAACTTCTCTTTCAATTCCTCCCACTTCCTACAGACAAAAGGGGTGGCCATGGGTACCCGCGTGGGCCCAAGCTATGCCTGCCTCTTTGTAGGAACTGTCCCTCGTCCGCACCTACACAGGCCCTAAACCCCACCTCTTCCTCCGTTACATTGATGACTGTTTCGGCACCGCCTCTTGCTCCCCAGAGGAGCTCAAACAGTTCATCCACTTCACCAATACCTTCCACCTCAACCTTAGGTTCACCTGGGCCATCTCCAACACATCCCTCACTTTCCTGGACGTGTCAGTCTCCTTCTCAGGTAACCACCTAGAAACTGATGTCCATTTCAAGCCCACCGACTCCCACAGCTACCAAGAATAGACCTCCTCCCACCCACCATCCTGCAAAAATTCCATCCCCTATTCCTAATTCCTCCGCCTCCGCCACATCTGCTACCAGGATGAGGCATTCCACTCCTGCACATCCCAGATGTCCACGTGTTTCAAGGACCGCAACTTTCCCCCCGCAATGCTCGAGAACGCCCTTGACCGCGTCTTCCGTATTTCCCGCAACACATCCCTCACACCCCACCCCCACCACAACCTCCCCAAGAGGATCCCCCTCGTTTCCACATACCACCCCACCAACTCCGGATACAACGCATCATCCTCCGATACTTCCATCATCTACAATCCGACCGCACCACCCAAGACATTTTTCCATCCCCACCCTTGTCTGCCTTCCGGAGAGACCACTCTCTCCGTGACTGCCTTGTCTGCTCTACACTCCCCTCCAACCCCACCACACCCGGCACCTTCCCCTGCAACTGCAGGAAGTGCTACACTTGCCCCCACACCTCCTCCCTCACCCCCATCTCAGGCCCCAAGATGACTTTCCATATTAAGCAGATGTTCACCTGCACATCTGCCAAATGTGGTATACTGTATCCACTGCACCTGGTGTGGCTTCCTCTACGTTGGGGAAACCAAGAGGAGGCTTGGGGGCCGCTTTGCAGAATACCTCCGCTCGGTTCGCAACAAACAACTGCACCTCCCACTCGCAAACCATTTTAACTCCCCCTCCCATTCCTTAGACAACATGTCCATCATGGGCCTCCTGCAGTGCCACAATGATGCCACCCGAAGGTTGCAGGAACAGCAACTCATATTCCATTTGGGAACCCTGCAGCCCAATGGTATCAATGTGGACTGCACAAGCTTCAAAATCTCCCCTCCCCCCACTGCATCCCAAAACCAGCACAGCCTGCCTCTGCTTCCCTAACCTGTTCTTCCTCTCACCCATCCCTTCCTCCCACCTCAAGCCGCACATCTATTTTCTACCTACTAGCCTCATCCCACCTCCTTGATCTGTCCGTCTTCCCTGGACTGACCTATCCCTTCCCTACCTCCCCACCTATACGCTCCTCTCCACCTATCTTCTTTTCTCTCCATCTTCGGTCCGCCTCCCCCTCTCTCCTTATTTATTCCAGAACCCTCTCCCCATCCCCCTCTCTGATGAAGGGTCTAGGCCCAAAACATCAGCTTTTGTGCTCCTGAGATGCTGCTTGGCCTGCTGTGTTCATCCAGCTTCACACTTTGTTATCTTGGAATCTCCAGCAATTGCAGTTCCCTTTATTTCTTATTATTTATAATCTGTTTCTGGCACTGGGAAGGCAACTAGCTATTCCCATAGTCACTTTGTTTCTGATAAATCCTCAGAGCAATGGCATCCTGGAGAATAGCATCTGGAGTAATCAATGTTCTGACAACAATGGCAGCGAATGACTACCCATTAAGCATATCAATAAAAATCAATGCAATGACTGAAAGCGGGGAGTAGAGATTGAATAGAAAACCAAGAGGCCGTATAATGGTCTGGTCAGATCGCATTTGGAATACTATGAGCAGTTTTGGGCCCTGTATCTTAGCTTTAAATTGAGGGGTGAAAGATATAGGACAGATGTCGGAGGTAGTTTCTTTACTCAGACAGTAGTAAGGAAATGGAACGCTTTGCCTGCAACGGTAGTAGATTCGCCAACTTTAGGTACATTTAAGTCATCATTGGATAAGCATATGGACGTACATGGAATATTGTAGGTTAGATGGGCTTGAGATCGGTATGACAGGTCGGCACAACATCGAGGGCCGAAGGGCCTGTACTTTGCTGTAATGTTCTACATTCTATATTGGTGGGGGTCCAGAGGAGTTTTACAGGAATAACCCCAAGAATGAAGGGCTTATCATATGAGGAGCAATTGAGAACTCTGGGTCTACCTAGGAGTTTGGAAGGATGAGGGAGATCTTATTGATACGTAGAGAACACTGAGATGTCAGGATAGAGATGGGCATGGAGAAGGTGATTTCACTAGTAGGAGAGACTCGGAGCCATGGGCAAAACTTCAGAGTGAGTGGATGACTCTTTAGAACTGAGATAAGGAGGAATGTCTTTGCACATCCTGCATTATGTGAGAAATCCTTGATACTCCTCACTTTTTGAAGCAATTTGAACTCTGTGGTCATCTTGCAGCTTGAAAAAGTGCAGAGAGAGACACAGAGAGAGAGAATGGGTGACCACCAAACCAAAAGGGGAACAGGCAGGTAGTGAGGCAATATGTTGAGTCACAATTTCTGTATGGAGGTCAGTCAAGGCAAAAGTGTGTGTGTGTGCTAGTGCCCTGCTGTAGTCAGTGTAGGAATAGAAAAATAGGCCATATGCATGCTTGGCAGGAGAGGTGGCACAGGAGAAAGGGCTTTAGATTGCAGAGGCATTAGGAACATTTCATGAGGAGGTGGAACCTGTACAAGTTGGACAGGCGACATCAGAACAAGAACAGGATCAACATCTTCATAGGGAGGTTTGCTAATGCTGTTAGATGAATTGGGCTGGATGGTTTAAGTTTGATTAACAGGAGGTTGGAATCCTGAAAAGTAGTTCAGAAGGCAGAAAAGGTGAGAAAGAATTAGAAGTTAATCACTAGAAAGTGAGTCTGGAAAAGACAACATAAGAAAGAAGTGAAGTTAGAAGGGCTAAATGGGATATATTTTAATGCAAGGAATCAGAGGAATAAGACAGATAAGCCAAGGGCACAGGGAGACACTTGGGAGTATGATATCATAGCCTTGACTGAAAGATGAGCAGGATTGGCAGTTCAACATTTCCGGTTTTAGGGTATTCAGAGCACACGGAGTGGGGCTGGAAGAGGATGGGATGGAGAAGGAAATGTGGGGAAGAGGTCACAGTATTGAGCAAGAAATCAATTAAAGCAGCGAAGAGGGAGATGATAACTGGAACGATGATCAAATGAGATCATATTGTTCAGGTTTAAAAAACACAGAAGAGGCAAAACACGCTGTTAGGTATTTACAGTAGGCCTCCAAGACAGGGGATCAAATATGTAATCAAATTTCAGAGAAGGGCAAGAATAAAAGCAATAACAGCATGAGATTTTAACTACCCAAATATTAACTGGGATAGTTTTACTGTGCAAGGTAGGGGGTGCAAAATTCTTAAATTACACCCAGGAGAATTTTTTTTAGCCAGGATGTGGAAAGGCCAACTAAATGAGAAGGAAGTTCAGAACCTAATATTTGTAAATGAGCCCAGGCAGCAGGAGTGAGTGTCACTTGGGGAGCATCTTGGATACAGTGACCAGAACTCAAGATAGATTGGAAAGGGATGAGAATGAGCTGGAAATAAAAGTTGTAAACTGGGGAATGGTTAATTTTACATCAATCTAGTACCATTTGCCAGCATTTGGCCCATATCCCTATAAACCCTTCCTATTCATATACCTGTCCAGATGCCTTTTAAATGTTGTAATTGTACCAGCCTCCACCGCTTCCTCTGGTAGCTCATTCCATACACGCACCACCCTCTTTGAGAAAATGTTGCCCTTTAGGTTCCTTTTAAATCTTTCCCCTCTCATCTTAAACCTACGTCCTCTAATTTTGAACACCCCACACTGAGGAAAAGACCTTGTCTATTTATTTTTTATTGTCCCTGTCAATTTTATAAATGTCTACAAGGTCACCCCTCAGCCTCTGATGCTCTAGAGAGAACAGTCCCAGCCTATTCAGCCTCTCCCTATACCTCAAACCCTCCAACCCTGGTAACACCCTTGTAAATCTTTTCTGAATGCTTTCAAGTTTCACAACATCCTTCCTATGGTAGGGAGACCAGAATTGCACGCGGTATTCCAAAAGTGGTCTAATCAACATCCTGTACAGCTGCCAACTCCTATATTCAATGCACTGACCAATAAAGGCAAGCATACCAAACATCTTCTTCACTCACCTGTCTACCTGTGACTCCACTTTCAAGGAAATATGAGCCTGCAATCCAAGGTCTCTTTGTTCAGTAACACTCCCTAGGACCTTACGATTATGTATAAGTCCTGTTTTCCTCAATTTTAATTTCACCATATGAATTCTGTGCGTGTCTGAACCGCTTTAACAATTAGCTTGTAATATTTCTGAGGTTGTTATGAAGTATGAGAAACATTTTGGACAGTAAATGCTGTGCTTTAGATTCTGAGAATTTCACAAGTAAACATTTGTACATTTGGCTCCAGTTTAGAAAGTTAAGGAACTATTTTATTAGTGCAAGAACCCACAGCCTGGAATAAAAAAGGATTTTTAAAATTTTCACTTTGGGCAGTCTGCCATTTGCTTAACTAAACTGGATGTACAGGGAGTTGCTTTTGAGAAAGGGAGAAGATAGTTTTGAATTGTTAAAAATAGTGTGGGGAGCTTAGTAAAAGTTCCAGAACTAAATTGTTTGGTTAAAACCCTCAAGGAATTATTTTCAACATAAGGAATAGGTAGCAGGAGTAGACAAATCAACCTCTCAAGCCTGGCCTTCCATTGAAAAAGATCAGGGCTGATCTGACCCAGGCCTGAACACTTCTTTCATTTCAGCTTAGCATAGCCGTTAACTCCATTATTTTCCAAAAAAATCTATCAACTTCTTATTTAAATGCTTTGTAATTTAGCCTCCATAATCTTCTGCAGTAGAGAATTCCAGACATTCACTACTCACTGGGAGAGGGTACCACAAATGTTGAATCCTCCCTTTAATATGTTTTCCATGGTAGGGATATATTTATTTTGAGCATACCGAAATATCCCTTTAAATGTCTACCACTGTCTCTTCATTCTATCCCCCAGCTTAGCACACCAGTTCACCAAAGCCAGCAGCTTTCAAGCCTAAATAGTTTCCCTGATTCAAGTTTAAAATCTTATAAGACCATAAGAGACCATGAGATGCTACAGCAGAGATTAAGCCATTTGGCCCACTGAGTCTGCGCCACCATTCAATCATGGCTGATAAACTTCTCAACACCATTCACCTGCTTTCTCCCCGTAAACTTTGATCCCCCTGACTATCAAGAACTTATCTATCTCTGTCTTCACTATAGTCAATGACCTGGCCTCTGCAGTCTTCTATGGCAATGAATTCCATAGATTTATCACTCTCTGGATGAAGAAGTTTCTCCTGTTCTAAAGGATCTTCCTTTTATGCTAAGGCTGTGCGCTCGGGTCCTAGTCTCTCCTGCTAATGGAAACATCTTCCCAATGCCTACTCTGTGCAGGCTGCTCCGTATTCTGTAAGTTTCAATTAGATCCCCTGTCATCCTTCTAAACTCCACCAAGTATAGACCCAGAGTCCTCAAACTTTCGTCATATGTTAAGTCTTTCATTCCTGGGATTATTCTCGTGAACCTGCTCTGGACTTTGTTCGGGGCCAATACATCCAGTCTGACCACAGACTTATAAAACCTCAGAACCATATCCCTGCTTTTATACACCAGTTCTCTCAAAATAAGTGCCAACATTGCATTTGCCTTCCTAACTATCAAATCAACCTGCAGGTTTACCTTAAGAGAATCCTGGACTAGAACTCCCAAGTCCCTTTGCACTTCGGATTTCTGAATTTTCTCCTCATTTAGAAAATAGCCTATGCCCCTAATCTTCCTACCAAAGTGCATGACCTCACACTTTCTCATTTTGTATTCCATCGGCCACTTTTTTTTGCCACTCTCCTAACCTGTCTATATCTTTCTGCAGCCTCCCTGCATCCTCGATACTCCCTTTTCCTCCAGTATCTTTGAATCATCTGAAAACTTAACCAGCATACGCTCAGTTCCTTTATCTAGATCATTAATATATAAAGTGAAAAGTTGTAACCCCAACTCTGAACCTTGTGGAACATCACAAGTCACTGGCAACCATTCTGAGTAAGACTCTTTTGCCCCACCCTCTGATTTCTACCAGACAGCCAATCTTCTACCCATGCTAACACCTTGTTTCTAACACCATGGGCCCTTATCTTACTAAGCAGCCTCCTGTGTGGCACCTTGTCAAAGGTCTTGTGGAAGTCCACGTAGATAACATTCATTGGTTCTCCCTGGTCTAACCTACTCATTACTTCCTCGAAGAATTATAACAGATTTGTCAGGCATGACCTCACCTTGATGAAACCATGCTAACTTTGCCCTATTTTTCCATGCAATTCCAAATATTCAGAAATCTCATCCTTCACAATGGACTCGATAATCTTACCAATGACCAAGATCAGGCTAATCAGCCTGTAATTTCCCATCTAATGCCTTACTCCGTTTTTAGACAGGGGTTGCATTAACAACTTTCCAGTCCTCTGGGACCTTCCCTAACTCCAGTGATTCCTGGAAGATCACCACTAATGCCTCTACTATCGCTTCAGCTATCTCCATTAGAACTCTGGGGTAGAGTCCATCTGCTTCAACTAATTTATCCGCCTTCAGACCTTTCAGTTTTTCTAGCACCTTCCCATTGGTGATGGTCACCATACACACCTCTGCGCACCCCCCCCCCCCCAACAAGGTCTCTAGAATTTTTGGGATATTACTCATTTCTTCCACTGTAAAGACTGACGTAAAATACACATTCAGTTCCTCCACCATTTCTTTGCCATGTTATTATTTCTCAAACATAATTTTCCAATGGTCCAATGTCACTTTTGCCTCTCTTTTGCCCTTTATTTGTATTAAGAAACTCTTGCAATCTTCTTTTATACTATTAATCTTAGATCCAACCTTCTTCCTTTCAAATTGCCTGTAAAATTCGATCATATTGTGGTATTTAATGAAATGTAGCTTTAATTAAGTGAAGCTATAAAAGAACTGTGAACCAGAAGATCTGAAGCTCTGCCAATCCTTTAAGCTTCCCAAAGTAATTGGTGGATAGGAATTCTTGGGAATGTCCTGCCTGGTCAGATTATGCCTAATCAGGTGTCCAACAGGTCAGAGTGAAGTTGGAGTGGAGGGGGTGGGATATATATTAACAGTGTTAAAATTAAAATTCATGATTGTCTTTGAATAAGTAATTATGCTCAATTTTTCCATGTTATGAAAGCAACAGCCTGTGTCAGCATATTATTAATTACTACATAGAGAAAACAGAAGGAAAAATTAGAGTCAGAAACAGAAATTGCTGGAATAGCTGAGCAGGTCTGGCAGCATCTGTGAAGAGAAATCAGAGTTAACGTTTTGGGTTGAGTGACCCTTCGTCAGAATAGTTAAGTACTGGAATGATCTTCTTCCTTATATACGCTCAGATAAAATCTTGGATAATAAAATGTGAGGCTGGATGAACACAGCAGGCCAAGCAGCATCTCAGGAGCACAAAAGCTGACGTTTCGGGCCTAGACCCTTCATCAGAGCTGATGACCCTCTGATGAAGGGTCTAGGCCCGAAACGTCAGCTTTTGTGCTCCTGAGATGCTGCTTGGCCTGCTGTGTTCATCCAGCCTCACATTTTATTATCTTGGAATCTCCAGCATCTGCAGTTCCCATTATCTCAGATAAAATCTTGGTTTTGTTTAACCACACAGCCTCGAGAATAGTTATTTTTCACTGCAAAAGTGATCACGAAACTAACATTGTTTGTTGTGAAAACCCAGCTTGTTCACTTATGTCCCTTAAAGATGACAGACTGGCTTACATGTCACCCCAGAGTCACACAATCTGGTTGCCTCTCGATGACTTTCCAAGTAACTTCGTTCATGGGTAATTAGTGATGGACAACAAATGCATCCTATGTAAAGACTTTTTAAAAAACACAGCTAAACATATGCATACTCTCAAGGACAAAGGGGATAAGGAAGGTAAATTTAAATTATGATTGCTTTCCTTTTCTTAATCCCACACTAAAGAGTTATTGCCTGGCTAACTTTTTCCTATCTTACTCCTATCTCTATTTAGAGATAGGTGGAAGGGTGTTTCCCAGACCTCTAAATTTTGGGTTCTAATTTTTGAAACAAACTACAGCAAAATCCTTTAACAGGTGAACAGGCACTTATTAACAAAAGATTCAAAATTCAGAAAATTGCTTTATTTCTTCATTGACACACGCAAGCACTCAGGAAAATAGAGAAGGAAGAGCAGGAGAAGGGATTGGCTACAAGTTATAAGTTTTAGTAAATCCAGAGGTATTAAATATCATTTCATTCAAGTTACAACAGCCTGGTGATCTGTGTCCAATAATCATTTCCTTGATGAGCTGGACCCAGTGGTTTCTTTTCCTGCAAAGAGTAGGCTTCTTTCATAATTCAAAGATAGATGAAGGGTCTGAGGCAGCTCAGCCTGGAGACCGGCTCTCCCTCTGGAGTTCAAACAGGATCTGGCTTAGAATCCCAAAATTGGATATCCAAGGAATTCAACCAATTCAATCAGTTGATAAAAATGGCCATTTCAGTTGCTGGTGTCCAATTTTAGTGAGCTAATTGAAAAGTTAACATTGCAGATTTACCTCCTCTGGAATTTTGTAATGGGATGAGGTAACTGTAAATACATTAACAACCAATTTAATATAATGGATTGTGAGGATTTCCTTTGTCTAGAGATGGCTGGAAGCAGACGATTTGTGTCCAGATCCTCTGTCAGCTTTTGGTCAGTAGCATTTCCCCTTTGGAAAACCACATTTATCCTTACAAACTCTCTTGAACAAGTTGTAATATTTGCATTTTTCCAGGCTTCTGGAACTTCCTGAGTTTAGAAAAGACCGAAAGATTATGGCCAGTCTCCATTCTCAGTTTCTTCGTAATCCTTGGATGCATCTCATTTGGTCCCAGTCCTTTGTCAACTTTAAGAACTGACAGTCTATCGAATACTTCTCCTTTACCAATTTTGAACCCTCATAATGAGTGTTTCTTCCTGGATAGTATCTTCTTCTTTGGAGAAAACGGATGCAAAGAGGACACTTAACAATTTAACTGCTGCCTTCATGAATCAACCCCTCATCTCTAATCAGCCCTAAGTCTGCTTTTATCATTGTTTTACTATTTATATGCTTCTGGAAGCCTTTGAGACACTCCTTCATGTTGGCTGCTGGTCTCAATTCATCTTTGCTTCTCTGTTTGCTTTTTCACCTTACCCTCTGAACCTTCTATACTCCTCTTGGTTCTTAACTGAATTTTCTACCAAGCTCCTCTTACAAGCACACTTTTTTCTTTATCTTAATTTCTACCTCCTTTGTCATCCAGGGAGCTCTGTATTTCTTTATCCTACCTTCCCCATTTGAGGCAATATACCCAAACCATTTTGAATGTAGCCCAATGTTCATTTACAATTCTTCCCATGAACCTGTCATTCAATCAACTCTACCTCACTCAGCCTTTGCTGCGTTGAAGTCCATTCTCTGCTATTTGTGTTTTCTTACTGTGGATTTATGCTTGTCATTCTCCACCGTCATCCGGAATCTTATGATACAATGATCGTTGTCTCCTAAGTGTTCCCTCACTGAAACTTGATCCTCCTAACCAATTTATTTCCAAGGACCAGATCCAACAATGTATCTTTCTGTTTGGACTGAACACATACTGCTGTAGGAAACTTTTCTGCATGTAATCCAATACTATCCCCTCACTGCACCTTATATTTCCAGCACCCCAAGATCCATAAACCTAACTGCCCCGGTCAACCCATTGACTCAGCCTTCTCCTGCCCCACTGAGCTCATCTCCTCTTATCTTGATGCCCTTCTTTCCGCTCTGGTCCAGGAACTCTCCACCTACATTCAGGGCACAGGTCACATTGTCCATTTTTTCCAAAACTTTCAATGTCCCGGCCCCCAACTCACCATGGACATTCAGTCCCTTATACACCTACATCCCCCACGAGGATGGCCTAAAAGGTCTCTGTTTCTTCCTCTCCCATAGGTCCACCCAGTTTCCTCTCCACTAACTCTCCCATTCGTTTGGTGGAACTGGTCCTCACCCTCAACAATTTTTCCACTGATTCCTCCCACTTCCTACAAACCAAAGGGACGGCTGTGGCACCTGCATGGGCCCAAGCTATGCCTGCCCCTTTGTAGAATTTGTGGAACAGTCCCTCTCCAAAAACTATACCAGCACCATCCCTTACGTCTTCCTTTGCTACATTAATGACTGTATCGGGGCTGTTTTGTGTTCCAGCGAGGAGATCGAACAGCTTATCAACTTCACCAACACCTTCCACTGCACCCTCAATTTCATGTGAACCATTTGTGACATCTCCCTCTCCTTCCTGGGTGTCTCCATCTCCAACTCCAGTAACCAACTCATCAATGATATCCATTTCAAACTGACTGACTCACATAATTACTTTGACTACACCTCCTCTCATGCATCCTCCTGCAAAACAACTATCCCAGACTCATAATTCCTCCACCTCTGCTGCATCTGTGCTGAGGATGAAGCATTCTACTCTAGGACATCCCAGATATCCACCTACTTCAGAGACCGTAATTGCCCCTCCTCTGTTATTTAGGATGCCCTCAGCCCCATTACCCATTTCCCGTGCTTCTGCCCTAAAACCCTCTCACCCCATCAATAAGGATAGAGCCCAATATAACAAAGTGTGGAGCTGGATGAACAGAGCAGGCCAAGCAGAATCGTAGGACCAGGAAGGCTGACGTTTTGGGTCTAGACCCTTTATCAGAAATGGGAGAGGGGAAGGGGGTTTCAGAAATAAATTGGGAGAGAGGGGGAGGCAGATCAAAGATAGATAGAGAAGAAGGTAGGTGGAGAGGAGACAGACAAGTCAAAGAGGCGGGGATGGAGCCAGTAAAGGTGAGTGTAGGTGGGGAGGTAGGGAGGAGATAGGTCAGTCCAGGGAGGATGGACAGGTCAAGGGGGTGGGATGAGGTTAGTAGGTAGGAAATGGGGGTGTGGCTTGAGGTGGGAGGAGGGGATAGGTGAGAGGAAGAACAGGTTCGGGAGGTGGGGATGAGGTAGGCTGATTTTGGCATGCAGTAGTGGGAGGGGAGATTTTCAAGCTTGTGAAATCCACATTGATACCATTGGGCTGCAGGGTTCCCAATCGGAATATGAACTGTTGTTCCTGCAACCTTCGGGTGGCATCATTGTGGCACTGCAGGAGGCCCAGGATGGACATGTCATCTGAGGAATGGGAGGGGGAGTTGAAATGGTTCGTGACTGGAAGGTGCAGTTGTTTAATGCGAACTGAGCGGAGGTGTTCTGCAAAGCATTCGCCAAGCCTCCGCTTTGTTTCCCCGATATAGAGGAGGCAACAACGGGAACAGCGGATACAATATACCACATTAGCAGATGTGCAGGTGAACATGTGCTTGATGTGGAAAATCTTCTTGGGGCCTGGGATGGGGGTGAGGGAGGAGGTGTGGGGTCAGGTGTAGCACTTCCTGTGGTTGCAGGGAAATGTGCCAGGTGCAGTGGGGTTGGAGGGGAGTGTGGAGCAGACAAGGGAGTCACAGAGCGAGTGGGGTCCCTCCAGAAGGCAGATAAGGGTGGGGAGGGAAAATGTCTTTGGTGGTGGGGTTGGATTACAGGTGGCGGAAGTGTCGGAGGATGATGTGTTGGATCCAGAGGTTGGTGAAGTGGTACGTAAGGACGAGGGTGATTCTGTTTTGGTTGTTATTGCAGGGATGGGGTGTGAGGGATGTGTTGCGGTAAATGCGGGAGACACAGTCAAGACCATTCTCGACCATTGACGGGGGTGGGGGAGGTTGCGGTCCTTGAAAAATGAGGACATCTGAGATGTGTGGGAGCGGAATGCTTCACCCTGGGAGCAGATGCAGTGGAGGCGAAGGAATTGGAAATAGGGGATGTCATTTTTGCAGGAAGGTGCGTAGGAGGAGGTGTATTCTAGGTAGCTGTGGGAGTCAATGGGCTTGAAATGGATATTGGTTTCTAGGTGGTTGCCTGAGATGGAGACAGAGAGGTCCAGGAAGGTGAGGGATGTGTTGGAGATGGTCCAGGTGAACTTAAGGTTGGGGTGGAAGGTGTTGGTGAAGTGGATGCACTGTTCGCGCTGCTGTGGGAGCATGAGGTCGCACTGATAGAGTCATCAATATAATGGAGGAAGAGGTAGGGTTTAGGGCCAGTGTCGGTGCGGAAGAGGGACTGTTCCACGTAACCTACAAAGAGGCAGGCATAGCTGGGGCCCATGCGTGTACCCATGGCCACCCCCTTTGTCTGTAGAAAGGGGGTGGAATTTGAAAGAGAAGTTGTTGAGGGTGAGGATGAGTTTGGCTAAGCGGATGAGGATGTCAGTGGAGGGGGACTGGTCAGGCCTGCGGGACAGGAAGAAGCGGAGGGCCTTTAGGAAATGCAGGTGTTGGCAGTGGATGGAGTTTCGTCCACGTCTGTGATGGGTGGAGTGGGGTAGGCGGCGGCAGCAGCAGTGATGGTAGTGTCTGTGGTGTTGGTCTCGGAAATGGAGTTGGTGGCTTCAGCAGCGATGGCGTTCGCTGTCCCGGAAGTGGTGTACCCAGTGGTGGCGAGTGTGGTGTCACCTGTGGGCTCTCTGACAGTGGCCTCATGGCCAGTGGCAGCGGGTCCATTGTGGGGAAGGTGCTGGGTATGGCTGGAGATTTGGGAGGTGGATGAAGCCCGTTTTGGATTGTAGGCTCCTATTTCTGTCCTTACTTGCAGGTGCCGTGGGAGTGATCTGAAGAATGCTACAGTAGAGGTCCTGCTTGCTAATTTTCTCCCTACCTCCCTGAATTCTGATTCAGGACTACCTCCCGCTTCCTATCCATTGCTACCAACATGGACCACAGCATCTGGCTGTTCACCCTTCTCCAGAAGAATGCCCAGCGGCCAACCTGTGACATCATTGACCTCAGCACCAGGGAGGTAAACATACTATCCTGGAGTCACATCTACAACCAGATCAATGCCTCTGTTCCCCAAATCAATCCCTTAATTCTAACTTACTTCCTTTCTCCTAGGCCCCTTCCTGTATGGCTGAGCTGCTCATGTTGTTACAAACATTAGGCTTACCTGTAGTCCTTTGAGGAACCAGCACCTTAATCAGCTTCTAAAATGGAAAACCAATTTGTGAACAGGACCCCTGGAGATCCTTGCACTGATCTAATTGTGGCCTTAACTCCTCATTCCCACCTACTCCCATTAATCTTTGACTGCCTTGTTTGGCAACAATTTATCTATATCCGTTTTAAAAATATTCACAGACTCTATTTGTTGCTCTCTGGCACGTGAGTTCTAAAGATTCACAACTTTCTTGGCTTGGTGCAAGCTTAAAGGGACAAGTCCTTGTTTTTAAGCAGAAAGATGAATCCCACCAAAAGGTCGTATTTTAAAGAGTTCTTTGCTTTGTTCATGTCTTCTGGCTGTCACGGCAATTCTTTCTTTAGTTGTTTCAAGTTGCCTTGCAGTAGTGTCAGGCACGCATAGTAAGCATTCCCCTTGGAATATATAGCTCGAAAAATACACTGAGGTCATACAGGGCAAGGGCAAACTGCTGGGTGAGAGGAGGAGGAGGAGGGGTACAAGAACTCTCAACAGGAAACCTTATCTGCCTGTGGTGTTCAGGAAGCAATTCTTCTTTCCGAGCCGCAATAAGGAACAGCGTGTGAGACATATGTCTGCCAGAGGGATGCATACTCATTGAAATCTGTTACCTGCGACTGCAACCACAAATGTAATCTTTGACCCCTCTTGTCAGATTCACTTTCTGCACAACTGCCAACACCTTCAGCAATCACAATGCATTCCCAGTTAGGAGTTACTGTCCAGCTTTGTGTTTTTCTCCCCTTTTATTCCCCTATTAACATACCACCACCAGGAAGAATCAGTATCAAGCAGAGCCTCTCAGGGCAAAGCCTATGTGACAGTCTAGCTTTAAGCAGTTGAATTTTAATTGGGCTAGCCACTCACGTATTGGCCCCATACTTAGGCATCCAGCCAATGAATAACACAGTTACCACTGGCTAGATGCTGAAATAATTTAAAACAGTAGGTAGCACAACATTGGTGTGCTGCTTGCATTGCACTGAATGGGTGTAGTTAATCCCCATCTGGCTCCCTATGTCCATTTGCAGGGGCTATTGAATTTAACCTTTCAGGCTTCTTAAGTTTTTTTTATTGTTAGGGTACTAGTGCAGATTTATAAGTGAACACACAGCTGTTTGACTTCAGACAATCTTTTTGCTGATTCCCTTGTGTTTCAAGTAACATACCTCTTGCTACAGATTGGACCCTGGATAATGAGAAACATACACCCCACAACAAATTGTTCCTGAATTTGAAAAGTAAAGCAACATGACCACAACTTAAGTGATCGGTAAAATTCGAACGATCGTGAAACGATGGCTACGGGTGAATTCAGGACTGATTCTAGATGCAATTTTGGCATAAGGAGTAATTAATAATGTGATTTCTGGGCAATAAAAGAGCACATTTCCTGTACATTGCCCATAACTTTCTACTCACTAACTTTATCCCAAATACTTATATTCTGATTCTACGTTGAATGATACCTTTCATAAAGGTGTCTCAGTCTCAAAGAGCAAGCTCACGCTGATTGGAAGTGAAACATCATATTTTGGAAATTACATTATGGGGCAATTAGACACTTTACAAACTGTAAGTCTAGGTTTCCTTCCTCAGTGTGGTGCATCATGCTAAAAAAATGTCTGTAGTCTTTGTCTAAAAATATTACTAGCACAGAAGTCAGGCAAGAGTGTGAGGAGTCATTTATCGTGTGGTTTGATGTCACACAATGATTTTACAGATTTTCTGCTGGCCTGGCAGGTGTTACCCAGTGTAGATGGGAGTTGTGCACAGAGACTCTGTAGGATTCCCATTGCAGTACACTCCGGAGGACTAGCCCAAGAAATTGAAATTTCCACTGACAATCACATGACAGCTGGAACCCATTGAAAGTCTTCATAGAAACTAAAGACGTTGGATGGTTCTGATGAAATTAGGCAATATAGTTACTCAAGAAACATTAGAGTATTAAATGAACTCCTGAGTAACTAGTAAACCAGACCTCATAAACACCTCAGTCACAACCCTCATACCTTTTACAATTCCAGAGCCTGACCCGACATGCACCAGGGATCCAATGCCTCACCTCCGTGACACTGAAATTTGACACTACAACTCCGAGACCCAAACCCTTCCAGCCCTATGCCTCCCTAGCCTGATAACATCCCCGGACATAGCCATCCCCCATCCTGGGACCCATCAACAACCTCAACTCTATATCTGGTAGTTTAATGTCCCTAAAGACCTGACCAAGTTGCCCCAGAATCCCACACACAACTCCAGCCCAGACCTGTCACACCCCAGGGCATCCACCACCTCTGTCTCCTGCCCTCCGTTCCACGCCCCCCCTCACCCCGCCCCCACCAATCCTAGGATCCAACGCATCCACTCCTTGGACACAGCACCATCACTCCCAGAGACTACACTCCCTATAGATCTTGTCCAAAATCCACCCCCAGTGGACATAACCCAAACCCCACTGCCATCACCGGACTGATTCCAGCCAGAGCCAGCGTTGACAAGCATCTATTGGACCCCACCCCATCAGCCTCCTTTCTCTACCCAGCTGGCACTTACACCCATCCCAGTTGGGACTCTACCCAGCTGCCACCCTACCTCCACTCCACCTAGCAAGCTACCCCCTCCCCAATAAGCACCTTGCTTATTTGTAAAGGTGGCAGTGAATATTTCTTACCCATATAAGCACAGGAGCTGCATCAGCTACACTTTCACCTCTTCCCTTATCATCATCACGGGCCTTGTACATTTCTTTGGGGTGGATATTACATCTTGCAATCTTTTTAATTTGGTATATTGTATTTTCTGCTCATAGTGTAAACTACGCTACATTTGGGAGGCCAAGAACAGATTCAGTCATCACTTTGCTGAATATCTTCATTCATTCCACACATGAGCCTGATCTTTCGATTGTCCGTTAGTTTGGCTCTCCAGCCCATTCCCACACTGACCTCTTTGTCTTCTATTTCTACGCTATTCTAATGAAATTAACTGGAAGCTCTAGAAATATAACCTCCTCTTTCAGTTTGGTATTTCTGTTATGGACCAGATCAAATTCCTTCAAAATATATTAAGAAGACAGCCCAGATCCCAATTTTTTCTGATTTTTAAAAGCAAATGTAAAACGTTGTGTTTTGGATACAATTCAGTTGGTCAAACTACCAAGCTTAAAACAAAACACACTTTATTCTTACACTGTAAGTAAAATACAAACACGAGAGAAGAAAAGGGGTAACTTAACTCTATTGAAAAACTTAACAGAATAATAGGTTATTTGACTGCTAAACAGCAACTGTTCCAA
Organism: Stegostoma tigrinum; assembly: GCF_030684315.1. NCBI lineage: Eukaryota > Metazoa > Chordata > Chondrichthyes > Orectolobiformes > Stegostomatidae > Stegostoma > Stegostoma tigrinum. The sequence goes on from NC_081356.1 coordinate 76,971,721, forward strand.
TATAGTAACATCGCCTACACACACCCTTGGCAAAAGCAAACTCAGTAAAATAGATTGTCTCACATGTAATTCTACAGTCCTGAAAGAAAGAACATCAAGAGAAAACTCTGAGGGAGGGAAAGATCACAAGCATTTTGCCAAAAGCAGGGAGAGATGTATAGCAGCTTCCAAACTCCAACAGTTACTGGAAGTTAAACCAAAGTCCAGGTTCCATGGGAGCTTGACCCACCCATTCATTCTACTTGTTTTGGTCCAACTTCAAAAAAAACTCAAGTCATCAGAAGCTGTTTACTTTATTGGCTTACAGCAGACTACTTGACACCTCTGTTTCAACCTCTCTTCGTAAAAAACAGGGACAAAATATATTTTTTAATGCCATTGTATTGTCACGATTCCCAACCTCTGGTGATGTTGCCAATTGTGACTGTTATTGTCATTTGTTGATCCTCTAGAAATAATCTTTGTTTCCTTAATTGTTCTACTAATATCTCCAATGTCCGCAAGCACTATACCTTTATCCTTTGAAATTCCTATGGCCTTCCACACTATCACATACCTTCTTTTGTTCTTTTCTTTCTTTTTCCCATATTACCTTTTCTGGCCTCTGTACTCGCTAAAGGTCCATTACGCTGTCATGATTTCCAGTTCTGATGAAATGTTACAGACTTGAAATGCTAACAGTTCTCTTGTCACAGATGGTGATTGACCTTTTGAATGTTTCCAGCATTTTCCATTTGTCGTTTTTGATTTTTAGTATGCACAGCATTTTGTAATTTGTGAAAGTAATACACATTTTACATTTGACTGTGATTTGCTGTAGGAGTGAATCTAATGGTATCTGCTGTTAATTAAACATTCCTTCACACAGTTAGATTTGCAAACTTTTAAAGTGCCAAATTATTGGAAGCGTGAGCTGAAAATAATACATAGAGAGGAAACAAGGCATATGAACAGAGCTAGTAGCTGTAAATCCTTAAGCAGCCATACTCAATGATTGTGAAAATAACAGCATGAGGGGCAAAATGGAAATGTGAGCATTTGTCATTTCACCATTTGCTGGAAGTTTTGGCATCAATAGCACACAAGTAATAGAGACGATCTTTAACCTTTCCACTACCTTAACAGCAAATTCTTGACCATGTGATTTCTGTGAATAAAGAGATTAAACCACTAGAAGAACTTAAAGTGAAATAATTTCAGCCACAATTTCTAGGATTCTCAGTGATTTCAAATGTGCAGATTCTGACTCAATGTTGAGTCTGGAAGACTATAAATGCTAATTCTGAAGACAAGGTGCTGTTCCTAAAACCTGTGTTGAACACTGTTGGTACATTGCAGCAGGCTGAAAACATTAGGTAAGAATGGAAGCAGGAGGTTAATTAAAATGGCAAGCAACTGGAAGGCTGAGGGCATGTTTGTGGCCTGAGTGGAGATGCACTGAACTATCGCATTTGATTTTAATACATTCTCAGGATGTTGCAATCGGGCGCATGATGGCATTTATTTCCCCTCCTTGGTCAAAAAAGTTATTTTATATTTTTAACAAAAACAGAGAATTTTAACAGTTAAAATCAGTATTCAGAAAATCACATTTTTAAATGAATACATTGGATACCCTTTCAGATTTGGATATGCATTGCTTATATGTTTAATTTAAAATTATGAATCGTGTGAAATCTTCCTAACTAACCTCAGCCATTCTGAAAGATTTTCTGGTACTGGTTGCATCGTTGGTCAATAATTGACTTTAACAGCACCTGCCATTATTTAGACCTAATTTGGCAGATTTAATCTTGTACAATTTAGCACCAAAGTGTGAATTGAAAAAATATCTGCAGCTAAGGGAACAAACACCTGAGAAATCAGTAAACACAGCAGTCAGCTGCCTTTCTCCTTTTCCAATTAGATTAAAGGAGCATGAAATTAAAAACAGAGGACTGGACAGGATGTGCATATCAGTGTGCTTGGATTTATTATACAATCAAGAACAGCGAGAAAAATGAAGACAGACAGACAGACAGACAGACAGACAATTGAGAGACCAAGAAAGTTAGGAAGGTAAAGTTTAAACGAAAGTCATTTATTTAAAGTTTTGAACTGTAATTAAAACCTAACGGAATTGAGACCCCACTGTAGTGTAAATTTCACTTGTTAATTTTTAGTGTCAGAGGAAGCCATCACCAGTAATTTACAATGAACAATAAAAAGGTGCTAAAAAAGTAACATATTTTACTGCATTGTTGGGGAGAGAAACAGAGTTAATATTTCAAGCCCAATGTGTATGGTTTTTTTTGGAACTGAAGAGAGATAAAAATGGGATGATTTTTCTGCAGTAGGAAATGTGGAGAAGATCAGGTGGGACAAAGGGGTGATCAAGATAGTTAGACAGCAAGAGAGATTAAATAACAAAGTTCTCAATGAACAATTGTCAGAGGAAGGATTAATGGCTGCAGTCCAGAGTATTTTCTAATGGCAGAATAAGGAATCATTCTGTCTGAAAGCAAAATCATGAAAACACTTCGGTACTAGTAAAAAAATAAAATGCAGATGGAGGGCCTTGGAGTTGAGGGACTGAAACTGTCAAAATTAATGATGTGTTTATAAGGATAACAAATGCTTATTCTGAAGATGAGGTGCTGATTCTAAAACTTATGTTGATCTTTACTGGTACATTGCAGCAGGCCGAAAGCATTAGGTAAGAATAAGAGCAGAAGATTAACTAAAATGGCAAGCAACTGGAAAGTTGGGGCCATGCTTGTAGTCTGAGTGGAGATGTTCTGAAGTATCACCCAGTGTGAACATGGTCACTCCATTGCAGGGCAATACTGCAATGTGAGCAGAAAATACAGTATATTAAATTGAAAGAGTTTCACTTGGAAGGAATTTATTGGGCCTCTGACTTGAGCAGAGTACGTAAATGGGTGGGTGCAACAAAACTTGAGACGGTCCTGCAAGAAAGGGATGAAGTGTTGGGGACGATGAGGTGGGTGGGGAGGTCGACCAGTGTGCACAAAAGAAATGCTGGTGGGCTGGGGTAGGAAGATATATTTATTGGTGACCTCATACTAGAGGTGGGGAAATGGCAAAGGAAGATCATTTGAATGTAAAAGCTGGTAGGGTGGAAAGTGAGGATATGGGGGTCCTATTGTGGTTCTGGGAGGAATGCGAAAGGGTGAGGGTAGAAGTGAGTTGGGCATACCACAGTGGAGAAGAAGCTATAATTGATGATAAAGAAAGACATCTTGGAATCATCAATTTGGAAGGTAATATCATCAAAACTAATCGATAGCAGTCAAAGAAATTGGAAGAATTGAACGAAGTTTTAGCAAGAAGAAGGTCATAAGGAAGTGCTGTCAAGATAACTATGGCTTTTCTGATGAAGGGCCTAGGCCCGAAATGTCAGCTTTTGTGCTCCTAAGATGCTGCTTGGCCTGCTGTGTTCATCTAGCTCCCAACTCATTTCTCACAGTCTCATTATAGTCAATGCAGGCCTTCAGATAGTCTCAAACTATAATTTGACATGCGTTTCCCATTCATTGTGGGAAATAATCCAGAACAAACTTGGTTGGTGCTCGGGAAAATATTAACTAAAAATGCAAAACGACCTGGATTTGTTAACGGCTTGTTTCAGTTTGTTGAAACAACAGAGAAGGTTGATAAGGGTAGAGGTACTAATTATTGATAAGTGCCTCACGATTTCAATCCATCAGAAATTCTTCCTTTCCAAATGTGTCTTGATTTACAAATCCATATATAAAGAAACAGCTGATAGTGAAGGTCTCCTTCCTCCCATTCTTCTATTTCTGCAAAATGTTTTTATTGCTCTGGTCCAGCTGAGATATATACTAGGCTACTGAGCAATTAAGTGTAGAAATATTGGCCACAATATTCCTGGAGCCTCATTAGATATGAGTGGTGCCAGAGGGCTGGAAGGTCTAGCAATTATTACAGCCTCCCAAAAAGAATGAAGCGAAAACTCAACAACTACAGAGGCATCGGTCTAATGGTTGTAGTGGGGAAACTTTCAGAGACAAAACTAACTGCCATCTGGAAAATAATGGACTAATAAATGAAGGAAACATGGATCTGTTAAGTTGCATTTGTGTAACTTGGGTGAGTTATGTTATTGAAGCAACAGAGAGCGTTGATGAGAGTTGAACAATTGATGTTGTGCCTATGATCTTTCAAAAAGTTTCTGAAGTAAAATACCACGTAATACACTTAGTTGCAAAATTGAAGCAGATATAATTATTGGGAGAGTGGTTGTGTAAATGTGGAATGGTCTGAGCACAAGACCACAGAGGGTAGTGGTGAATTGTTGTATTTTAGATTGAAGGCAAGTGTGTAGTGGTCCTTTCAGTCATCAGTAAAGGGACCATTATACTTTAATATATATCACTGACATAGATTTCTGGATGAAAGTCAAAATCTCAAAGATTACGGAGTACGTAAAATTCTATTGATTGACCTCTAAAGGACGTACATAGGCTGTTGAAATGATCAGATTCATAGCAAGTGGAATTTTGCACAGAACAATATGCAGTGATACATTTTGATATAAGGAATGAATCAAAAGATTATAATAAAACAGTACGCTTTTAGAAAGGCTGCAGGAACAAGGGGACCCGGAGGTATTTGAGTATTTTGAAATTGGTTTGACAAGTTCAAATGAGTGTGTGAAAGAAATGAATCCTTGGCTTTATAGAGTACAAAAGTGAGGAAGTTATACCAAATCTTTTTTAAATCTTTACATATGGCCCAGATGGAATATTTTGCCCATTTCTCATCTCAATGCTTTAGGAAAAATAAAGTACCAAGAATGCTACACTCAATTATGTTCAAAGGTCAGAAAAATTGATAAAAACAGAAAACACTGGAAATCTGGACATCTGTTGAGAGAGTCATGTTTCGGGTTGGTGATAATTCATCAGAAACATTCATTGCTCACCTCAGAGAAGAGACTTGAGAGGGAGATTGTATACAGTTGCTCAAAATAATGAAGGGCTTTCAAAACAAAATAAGGACAAACAACATCTTGTGGCAGAAGGATAAAAAGCAAGAAGGTTTAGATTTAAGGTGACCAGCAGAAACAAATTGAGGAAAACATTTTCACGCACCAGTTGCTTATTATCTGGATTGCACTGCAACAAAGCATAACAGAAGCCAATTCAATGATACACTTTCAAAGTGTTGTTATAAATTCTTGTATTTTCACTGTAGGTTGGTATGGCAGAGTTCAAAATTTTGAAATGATTTTGTTTTCAATTCCAATATATACTTGAATGTGTAAAGTGACCAAAAAATCCCTTGAGTTGACAAGTAAAAAATTCAATTTATTACCTAAAAAAATGCTTAGCTACAAGTATGAACATTAATGAAAGATAGAAAACTCCATATTATTTACACACACACCATCACATAAGCAAACAGAACATATTATAGAATGGAGGAAAGAGAAACTGGAAAAAGAAACATTAAAATCCATAAATAAAAGAATCATGCAATCCAAAGTTACTTTCGATACTTGGACATCCAGTGATGTTGTGACTGATATGAGATTTTTGTTCTTCCGTAGATCAATTCTTTTAACCTGTGCTTGGTCCCTTTTTCTGAGTGTGTGCTACACATCTTAAAATTTTTCTTTTGTTTCATAAACGCAAGTTGTTTCTACCACTGTACCATTCTTTTCTAAGTGGCCAGTTATCATGTCCTCTATGTGGTAACATTTTCCCTACTACTGACATCAAAGGAACAAGTCAGTAGATCTTCATTTCATCTTCCTCCCCATCCTTTTGTGAATAGTGGGACAGCATTTACTGTTTAGTAGTCATCAGGAACAAGTCTAGAATCAATAGAAGTTCATAAGACAACCACAAATGTGTCAAATAAAAATTGAAAGAACCACGGATGCTGTAAATTGGGAACAAAAACTGAAGTTGCTGCAAAAGCTCAGCAGTTTTGGCAGCAGCTGTGGAGAAAAAATCAGAGTTAATGTTTCGGGTCCAATGACCCTTCCTCAGAGCACATACCGTTCCTGAGTGAATTCTGAGGAAGGGTCACCAGACCCAAAGCGTTAACTTAGATTTTTTCTTCACAGACACTGCCAGACCTGCTGAGCGTTTTCATAAACATATCCATGAGCCAACTCTTTCAATACTCTGGGATAGAGATCATCTGTTCCAGGGGATTTATTAACCTTCAATTCAATTTAGTTTTACATATTATCTCTCTGTTAATATTAACTTATTTCAGTTCCTCAGTCCCACAAATATCTTGCCTAACATTTCTGGAAGGTCCTTTTCTTTCTCTGTAAAGGCAGATAAAATCTGATTGTTTAGTTTCTCTGCTACTTTCCCATTATCCAATATAAATTGTCCTGTTTCTAGCTGTAATGGACTCACGTTTGTCTTGGCTTTTCTTTTCCTTTTCATGTATCACGTACACATATGTGTATTCATATTCTCTTTTCCTTTACCTTTATCAGTGTTTTTAGTCACTTTTTTATGATTCTAAATTGTTCCAAATCCTCTGTTTTATCCCTTATTCTTGTATCCTTTTAAACTGCCTCTTTTGATTTAATGCAATTTTTGACCAATCTTATTAGCCATGGCTGACGCAACTTTTCAATTGGGTGCTGTGCCTTAGTGGAATGCATATTTGTTATAGAATGTGTTATACCTCTTAAAATATGCCTGTCTACTATCAAATCTTGAATGTATTTTCCCAATCCAACATGACCAATTTGCCACTCATATCTTCATAGTTTCCCTTCTTCAGATTAAAGATGCCAGTTTCAGAATGAACAACATCACATTCAAACTTCGTGAGATTCTATCATATTTGCTCATTATTTCAATGATTTCTTTAAAGCAAGATTATTACTTAGCCTTTTTTCGTTAAATGATACTAAAGCTAAAGTAGCCTGATCTCTAATTGGTTTTTCATTGTACTACTGCAGACATCACATGCACAAAGTGTGAATTAGCACTGATTCACATACTCAGTAAATGAAAATTGCTGTATTATCCACATTACATGTAATTCAAATTTTCTGATTTATACCATGTCCTATATTGCCAGTACTGTTTGGTTGTCTATAAATAACTTTCACCAATATTTACTGATCTTTGTTGTTTCATTCCCTGTACTCTGCAACCAATTCTACATCTTCATCCTTCAGTCTAAAATTCTTTCTCACTGTTGTATTGAACTTGTCTCTCATTAACAATGCTACCTCACCTCCTTTTCCTGTTTTTCCCATCCTTCCTAACTGATGAATATCATTCCATATTAAGTTCCCAGTCTTAGTCATGTCTAAGACATATGTCAGTGTTGGCAATTAAGTGATACTCATTTTACCTCAGTTTGTGGCTTCAAATGATCAACCGTGTTATGAATGCAGCACACATTCAGATAGTGTGCTATTAATTCTTCCCTTTTAACATCATTCTACTTTCTGATGCTGAGAAAGCTTACCATTTTCTTACTATTCTTCTACTTCCTGCTACCCGCTTTGCTTCCCTCCAATCTGAGCTTTCTCTCAGATTCCCAGCTCCTTGCCAATCTAGAACATGCCTTCCAAAACACAGTAGCAAATCTCTCTGTAAAAATATTATTCCTGGTTTTATTAAGATGCAATCCATCCTTGTTTATAAGTCCTCAGCTGGCACAGAACCAGTCCCAATACCTCAGAAATCTGGTGCTGCCTTTCCTACACCTTTTCCAGCCAAGTGTTCATCATTCATATCTTCTAATTCTAAGATCTCTATCATGTGGGATTGGAAGTAATGCTGAGATTATTGTTTTGGAGCTCTCTTTTTTAATATCCTTAGTTTTCAGGATCTCAGTCCCCTTGCCAATGTTTCCAACAAGGAGTATGATTCTCTGGCAGTACAACCTCCTCTAGATATGTGTCCTGAAACTGTTCCATGAGAAAGGAATATACTACCCTGGAGTGTCATTTCCGACCTCTGAAATTCCTGTTTATTCCTCTAGCTAATGAATCCCCTTTCACTACTGCTCTTTCACTCTTCTTTCTTCCTTCCTGTATAGTTGAGTCACCTCTGGTGCCACAACCTGGCTCTGACTAAACCCCTCTGAGGACATATCATCCAAACCAGTTTCCAGAAGAGAAAAAGAACCAGTGATGAGATCATGTTAGGGATCAAAGGCACAACCTACTTGATCCCTTGGGCTGCCCAGTGGTCACCCATTCTCTATTTGCCTGTTTGCTCGTAATGAGTGTTGTGATCGCCTCCCTAAACATATTTTGCATGTAATGCTACCCCTCATGGATGCCCCATGTGACTCTAGTCACTGCTCATGTTTGGAAATACAGAGCCTGAGCTTATCCAGACAGCAAAATCCTGTTGGTTCTGAGATATGGTGCATCCATAGCTTCCCAAATCCTGCAGGTTGAGTATTTTGCTCATCAGAGCTGCCATGCAATACTTTAACTTTTCAAACCATTTACCATTGGTAGAATAACTTATCCTCCTGTCCACTTCACTGAACTTTACAGTCAACAAAGTTGTGCTTACTCACTTGGTTTATAATCTACACCCTGTGCAGGATGAATTTTGGTAAGGTCCCTTTTGTCTTTGCCTATTTCTGTTGATCAGACGTCTGTTTAACTACCAGTTTCAATTACCTTAATGCAAACCAGTTACTTAACAATGCTAACAAATTCCTTGTGCACTAGACAAAAAAAAGGAAGAATTGTAGATGCTGAAAATTGGAAACGAAAACCAAAATTGCTAGAAAATTTCAACACGTTTATGCAGCATCTTTTGGAGAGAAATCAGAGACAATGTTTTGAGTCCAGTGCCCCGTCTTCAGATGCTGCCAGTTCTGAAGAAGGGTCTGGATCTGAAATGTTAACCCTGATTCCTCTCCCCAGATGCTGCCAGACTTGTTGAGATTCTCCAACATTTTATGTTCTTATTTCAGATTTCCTGTATCTGCAGAATTTTGATTTTATTTTGTTAGTAGAACTGATCTCATTCAAGAAGATGGGATGTGCATATGCATCTGTGCTTTCTCATTCTGTGATTCTATGTTACCTGTTGAAAACATTGGTGGCAGCACATCTTTCCAGATTTCTTGTTATCTTCAAGAAGAACATTCCATTAGCTCTCTGGAAGAACAATACATTTAGTACTTCTTAATTCATTCAAGATCTTAACCATGGCTATATGAAAGATTATTCTACATGTTGCCTTTGCTTTTTTAGCTAATCACATAAGTGCTTTGAGACAACTGTCAATGGGAACTGTGTTTCTCTCTACTTACTTTGTCCAGAATCTTTAAGACTTTAAACACCTCTGTCATATTCACTTGTAATCTTCTTCGTTCGAAAGTGTATAACCCCAGCTTCTCCAATCTATCCAAGTAGCTGAAGTTCTTTGAACCATTCTTGCAAATCTTTTCTGCACCTTTTATATGGTAATTGTTGGAGGCCTTCCATCTGTTGAGGTGATGATCGTGTCCTGGTGGTTAACTGTGTTAAACATCAGGAGTCACATTCTGACATGGCAATCCCTGCCACATTTGCTACAGATGAATTCAGTGCTCTGGGAAGGTACAGGATGTGTTGTCAGCCTTTATTCTCTGGGCTCTCTTCTCAACCAGCTGAGGTGTCATTTTTGCTTGCATATTCCAATTCCCATCGCAACAGCAAATACCTAGATGGCTTCACATTTTTCCTGAAGTGTGCTACTCAAAATTGGACACAACAATCCCTTTGAGGTTGAGGAAGTGTTTTATTTGGATTCATCCTTTCTTCTTTAGCACTCTATTTCCCTGTTTATTAAGCTGAAGATTCCATATGCCTTTTTAATCACTTTCTTGACCTGTCAGCTGACCTCAATGATTTGTGCACATATACCCCTAAGTCCCCTAACTCCAGCACATTCTCCAGAATTGGGCAGTTTGTTTTATAGAGATTTTCTAAAAGAAATCATTTTGCACTTCTCTGTACTTTATGTAATCTGCCACTTGTTCATGCACCCATTTGACCAACTGCTCAAATCCTGTTGAAGTCATAATTTCCTCACAGTTCACAATACTTCCATGAGTTGCATAGTATCCAAATTTTAAATTGTATCTTGTATATCAAGGTCTAGATCATTAGAAAAGGTTAAGATAATGCTGGCACCACTGATCCATCAGAAACACCACTAGATATTTTCCACCAGACCAAAAATCATTCACCAAATGGAAAGCTTGCAGTGAGTAATGTACCTCCTGAATCCCTAAAGCCTGTTCACAATCTGCAAAGCACAGATCAAGAGTGTGATGGAATGCTCCTCACCTCTCTGGATCAGTGCAGCTCCAACAAGAGTCAAGAAGCTCAAAACATTTGGGGAAGGTGGTGATACAGTGGTAATGTCAGTGCCAGAGCACCATGTTAATGCTCTGGGGACATGGGTTTGAATTCCACCATGACAGATGTTGAAATTTGAATTCCATTTAAAAAAGAATACATGGAATAAAAAGAAAAACCGTGTAAACATTGTCAGCTCTCAAGAAAACTTGCCTAGATTACTAATGCCCTTTCAGGAAGGAAATCTGCCATTCTTATCTTGTGTCCATGTCACATTACTTCAGATTCACAGCAATGTGATTGACTTCTGACTGCTCTCTGGTCAAATAGGGAGGGATACTAAATGCAGGACTAGCCAGTGATGCCCACGTCCCATGAATGAACAAGGGAAAAAGCCATCTAAGAGAAAATAGCTCACATTATTAGCACTACATTCACACAATTCACTCTCTCTAAAAGATGCACATTGAAATTAGCCAATTCTTTAGACAGTACCTTTCAAATCTACAAGCGTTACCATCTAGAAGGACAAGGGCATCAGATATTTGGGAACATCCCCTGCAGGTTCCTCTCCAAGCCTGTCACCATCCTAACTTGGAAATACATTGTCATTTTTTCACTGCTCACATGTTGAAATTCCAGAACTCCCTCCCAGATGAAATTGTGTGTCTACCTACATCAAATGGACTTCAGTGGTTCAAGAGGCAGCTCACTGTCATCTTCCTAAGTACAATTATAGATGGATAATAAATGTTGGTTCAGTCAGCGAAGCCCAAATCCCCTAAATATATTAAAGAAACAAGCCTTCAAAATGTTATCAATATACATAAATTGTATAAAGCACATATATCTGACCATTAACAGGTATTCCATTACAAGGAAATCTGCCTAGAAATGTTCCGGGAGTGCAAAAATACCAAGCTTCGAGGTATGATCTGAATTAATGAGAATCAGGTCAGTGCTTTGACAAATAAATCTGCACAAGGTGATGATTAAAAGCTGGAATTACATGGACAGGATGGTAATTGTGAAGCATATGTTCCGGAGACAGCTTGGAAGTGAGTTATGTAATTTGATGCTGTCCTGTTTGTTTCGAACTTTCCTTGCAACATTTGGTTTGTTGTCTCAGTAAGTAATCAAAGTTATTACAAAGCCAGCTGGTGTCCTCAGGGATAATCAATTACTTCCAGTTGTACACTGCAAAGTCGATGTGCTAACATTCTCCATGCTGATTAACTGCACTGAATATGTTTAATCACTTTCCTGTCGTAGTCTACTTTGCCAAAACAAGCCTAATATTGCTGTGGATTAATTTGCTTGATATTGACAAGTGTAAATATGGAAAATGCTAATCTCTAAATGGCAAATACTGTGCTGCTCTGCCACTTACAATCTCAATATATATATTTCAGCTTTTCTCATTTGAGGCCACAAAACTTTAAATATAGTGTTATATGTTCAGTTTGAATTCTGGAAACCCATTCTTCTTTTATACCTGAAATTACATAAAAAACATTGGAGTATGAGACAGAAATGCAATAAAACAAAAATATATGCACTTTAATCAAAGTGAATCAGATCATTTGGGAGGAATAAATAATTATTTGTCTAACTGGCTGAGGTTACCATGAAGAACTCTTCTTCTCAACTTCTCCCTTCCCTGAGGCATTGGAATATTGGATTAAATCAGCACCATTCATCTCCCACTAAACAGCTCCATGATCTCGTGGAACTATGATGACTTTACTATGCTGTATGCCTGTGCAGTCTCCCAGAGATGCTGATTAGCATACGAACACATTGACCGAGCTCACTACCACATGGACTTCCTAGAAAATAGGGGGAAGGTTGTGTATGTCACATATTTTTCTGAGGATTTCTCATGGTTAACCACTTAGCTTTGGAAGACCCCTAAGTAAATTAGATTTTCTGTGATATTTCACCAAAACTATGTTGACAAACAAAGACACCTCAAGGATGTTCCCAATAGATCCTCAAGGATCTTCACAATAAAAACAGAACAATGTGGAATTCACAAGCTTCAAAATCTCCCCTCTCCCTACCGCATCCCAAAACCAGCCCAGCTCGTCCCTACCTCCCTAACCTGCCCTTCCTCCCATCTATCTCCTCCTCCCACCTCAAGCCCCACCCCCATCTCCTACCTACTAACCTCATCCTGCCCCCTTGACCTGTCCATCCTCCCTGGACAGACTTATCTCTCCCTAATTCCCCACCTACACTCACCTCTACTGGCTCCATTCCCGCCTCTTTCACCTGTCTGCCTCCTCGCCACCTATCTTCTCCTCTGTCCATCTTCTATCTGCCTCCCCCTCTCTTCCTATTTATTTCTGATCCCCCTTCCTCCCCCCCCCATTTCTGATGAAGGGCCTAGGCCCGAAAAGTCAGCTTTACTGCTCCTCTGATGCTGCTTGGCCTGCTGTGTTCATCCAGCTCTACACCTTGTTATCTCAAATTCTCTAGCATCTGCAGTTCCTACGATGTCTTCTCCAAAACTTTTCATTTTAAAGAGCAGAAAATGTCTAGGCGTCTGTACCAATGCAGGAAGAGTGTATCAGGGTGCCTGAATCATAGAATCACAAAGCACAGAAGAGGCCCTTCAGCCCATCAAGTTTATTCCTGTTGACAGTTTTTTAATGTGATTTCTCCCCCTCCATCTGATGGGGGAGCCATGGAGCCAGAGGGAGCTGAGTCTGATCACAAAACTATATGAGTATATGAAATAATAGCAGAAGTAGGGCCTTCAACCCCTTCAGCTTGCTTCACCATTTAAATTGACCAAGGTTGATCTCGTTTTGTTTTGAATTCCACAAAACCCTCAGATAATCGTTGAATCCATTTACTCTGTCTTGAGAATACTTAATGACCTTAAGAGTTCCAAAGTCATACAACCCTTTAAGAGAAAACAGTTCCCTGCATCTCTCTCCTGAAAGGGCCATCTCTAATATTAAAACAGTGCCCCCTGGTTCTGGATTGACCCACAAGAGGAAACAACCTTTCCATGTTGACTTTGTCGTCACAACTCAGGACCGTACATACTTCAATCAAGTCAGCCTTCACTTTTCAGTACTCCAGTAGAAACAAGTCCAGCCCGTGCAAACTATCCTCATAAGACAACCTGCTCATTTCAGGTATCACTCCAGTAAACCTCCTCTGAACCACTTCCAATGCTTCTACATCCTTCCTTACATATGGAGACCAAACCTGCACACAATATTCAATATGTGGTCTCAACAATGTCCAATGTAATTGAAGCTTTGAATCCTTATTTTCAAGTTCAATTCCTCTCATTAAAGAACAGTATCTCATTAGCCTTCTTGACTACATGTTGTACTACATATTAACTTTTTTATGATTCATGCACCAAAACACTCCCTTCTCTCTCCATTCCACATAATTCTGTCTAAGTAGTTCACTGCTTTTTCATTCTTCCAGCTAAAATAAACAAAAGAAAGCATAGCTTTTGTAGAATAGTCACAGCAACCCTACCCTGGTTTCAATTCCTACCTTCTCCAGAGGTGTGTCATTACATCTCTGAACAGGTTGAATAGAAAATATCACTTCCATATGCTAGATGTTTGCTCACTCACTCAGCCTATCTTTATCCATCTGCAACTTCCTTATGTCTTCTTTATAACATTATTTTTTACTTATTTTGGTGTTGTCTGTGAAATTAGTCGCTGTGATTTCACTTGCCACATCTAAGTCATTGATGTAATTTGTAAAAAGTCGAGAGTCCCATACAGATGCCATTTGTCACATCTTGTCATTCAGATAAAGACCCATTTATGCAAACTCCCTGTTTTGTGCCAGCCAGCTAATCTTCTATCCACGCTGATAGTTTACCCTCTACAATGTGAGTTTTTATTTCTCATAGTAACCTTCATTTTAGCACGTTATCATATGTCTTCTGGAAATTCAAGTATGACACATCCACAGGCTCCACTTGATCCATGAAGTATTCAAATAAATTAATTCAACACGATTTCCCTTCGAGAAAACCATTTTGAGTTTTTCCATTAACATCTTTCGAAGTGTGCAACTATTATCTCTTTAGTAATGGATTTTAACAACTTCTCCACATCAGGAAATTTCACAGGTAGTGACACAGATACTATACCATAGGTGTTATATTCCAGAATGCCAGGTGGTGAAGGGCAGAATCAGCCTTTTTTTACATATTTTGACTACCATTTAGAGAACCACAAACTAGAAACAGGGAAGCATGGTGGCTGGGTGGTTAGCACTGCTCTCATACAGTACCAGGGATCTGGGTTCAATTCCAGCCTTGGGTGACTGTCTGTCTGTGTGGAGTTTGCATGTTCTCCTTGTGTCTCCACGAGTTTCTGCTGGGTGCTCTGATTTCCTCCTCCAGTCTAAGGATGTGTAAATTAGATGGATTGGCCATGCTAAATTACCCATAGCATTCATGGGTGTGTAGGTTAGGTGCATTAGTGATGGGAAATGCAGGGCTATAGGGATAGACTACAGTGGATTGGTCTGGATGGGATACTCTTCAGAGAGCTGCTGTGGACTTGTTAGGTTGAAGGGCCTGTTTCCATGCTGTGGGGTTCCATAACAGAAACATGTGCCTTCTAATCCAGTTTCAGGGAGAAGTAGAGTTAATTTACTATACTGTTGATGCAGCAGATGTTAAAGATCTGAAATAAAAATAGACAATCTTGGAAGTAGTTAGCAGGTCAGATATGGAGGAGGGTGAACGTTTATCCTTCCATATTACCAATTCCGCATGTTAACCAGTTATTGAATCCTCACTGAATAAGTTGTTTTGATAAGAAGCCTATAGATTTGCATTTATTAAGAACACCTGGCTGATATATCGTTTTACGTAAAATCCGATATAGCAAAGGTATTTAATTTGTAACTGTGAACTATTTCATGATGTGGAGGTGCCAGTGTTGGACTGGGGTGGACAAGGTACCAGATGATTCCAGGTTTTAGTCCAACAGGTTTATTTGAAAACAGGAACAAAAACAGAAGTTGTTGGAAAACCTCTGCAGGTCTGGCGGCACCTGTGAAGAAAAATATCAAAGTTAACATTTTGGGTCCCACGGCCCTTCCTCAGAAGTGTAGTATCAGGCACAGATTTTATAAGTAAAAGATGAAAAGGCCATACCACTGATCAGGATGTTTTAAACAAACCTGAGATGCTGTTGAATCTCTAATCAGTTAGAAAAATCAGTTAAAAACTTTTCACTGATTAAAGATTCATCAGCAACTCAGATTTGTTTAATACATACTCATCTGTGGTGTGACCCTTTTATCTTTTACTTTTAAATTCTGTGTCTGATACTACCTCTGTAACGAACACCAAAAGAAGAAGTGAAGCTCTGAAAGCTTGTTTTTTCAAATAAACCTGTTGAACTATGACCTGGTGTTGTGTGATTTCTGGCCTCGAAATATTTCACGTGCCCTGTGCATAATGGGACCAGACTGACAGTGCATCAAATCATAGAATCACACAATACAGAACAAGCTCTTCAGCCCATCAAGTCTGTACCACGAAACCAATGCTAAATCCACATTAGTCCCACTTTCCAGCACTTGGCCCATAGCCTTGAATGTTATGACATTTCAAGTGCTCGTCTACATACTATGTAAAGCTGGTGAGGTTACCCAACTTAAACACCCTCCTAGGCAGTGCATCCAGCCCCCCACAACCCTGTGGATGAAAATGGTCATCCTCCAATCCCTTCTGAACCTCCTGTCTTTCACCGTAAATGTGTGCCTTCTGGTTACTGAACTATAAACTAAGAGGAACAGTTGCTTTCTATTCACCCTGTTCATGCCCTTCAAGATATTATACATTTCTAACAGGGTGCCCCTCAAACTTCTCTGCTCCAAAGAAAACAATCTGAGATTATCCAGCTTCTCTTTATAGCTCCATCTCTGGCAACATCCTAGTGAATCTCCTTTGCGCCCCCTTCAATCCAATCACATCCTTCCTATAGCATGTTGACCTTCTTTGTCGGGTTTATTAATATAAAAATAATATCGTAATATAATTACCTTATTATTTTAACATGCCTCAGTGAAGTGTCTAGATTTCTAATCCTCAACAGCCTGCAGATTATTGGGGGCCTGTAATATACTCCTACCAGTGTGACTTCCCCCTTTTTATTCTTCAGTTCTACCCCTAAAGCCTCATTTAATGACCCTTCCAGGATACCACCCCTCCTTTCTGCAGTAACTAACTTCTTCACCTGTACCAATCTTTTTACAACGTCTCTTGTCCCGTCCTAGGATCCTATACCCTGGAAAGATGAGTTGCCGTATGTGCTACACCTCACATTCAGTATCATGTATACCTTTAAAAGAGTCAGCAAGTTATTATACCTTTAAGGGACATGTTCACAACGGCATTACAGTATCATAGCATGTGACCTCAGAATATTATGGTCTCAGTCTCCATTTTAATTCAGGCCACTTGAAGCATGTCACACTGATGGAAGTATAATATGATTTGTAACTGAATACTTTAATATTATCACAGATACTACAAGTAACATTTTTATATATTAGTGAGCTGTAATAGATATCTGTTTTATCTTTCAAAGCCATATTATCCACATTCTGATTACTTACGTAACATTCACAACCTGTTCAATAATGTTCTTCTGGGAAGGAAACTACCAAGCTTACCTAGTCTGGTCTACACGTAACTCCAGAGCCATAGCAATGTGTTTGACTCTTAACTGCCCTGTAGGCAATTAAGGATAGGCAATCAATACTGGAATAGCCAGCAACATTTTCAACCCATGAATGAATTTTAAAAAAGGATAAATTAACATTGCTCTATCATTATTACTACAATAAAACACATCCAAAAGTTAGCAATGGTGGTCACTATAAAGAAATGATGCCAAGATCTTGGTGGTAGATACTTGGACACCAAACTGAAGATCAAGTTGACAATGGACCGGACCTTCAAAGCTTTCAACCAATCAACTAACTAGGGTTAGCTACTGTGTGTACTAATCTCAAGATGGGCATCATACTGCCATAAACCAGAGCTAATTTCTTTCTGACTAAAGTTTTTGTTTCAAATTGGGAGATCTATCTGAATGAAAGATGATTATCAGCAGCTGTTATTAATTGAGAAGACAGTCAGGGGCTCCTCACAGCATAGCCACAAAACTCATACTGAAGAAAAGTACAGTTTCAAAAAAACATTTAAAGTAGTCATACATTAAGACGTACAGAATAGGTACAGTGTAGACTGTTTGACCCTTCCAGTCTGTTCCGTATTCAATGGCTGATCTCACACTCCTCACATCCACTTTCCCACCTTTTCCCTATAAGCTTTGATTCCCCGACTGATCAAAAATCTTTCTTTCTCAGACTTAAATATACTCAAGGGTTCTGCCCCCACACATGTTTTTGGGAAGGGATTCCAAAGACTCTCAACCCTGTGAGAGAAGAAATTTCTCCTCATCTCAGTCTTAAATTCAGCACCCCTTTATTCTGAGACAATACCTCCTGGTCCTGAATTCTCCCAGAGGCAGAACATCCTCTCAGCATTTACCCTGTCAAAGTCCTTTAGAATCCTATATGTCACATCCTTCTGAACTCTATGAGTAGAGCCTCGACCTGATTAGCCTTTGCAGTTAAGACAAATCCTCCATATCAAGGATCATCCTTGTGAACATTCTCTGAACTGTCTCCAATGAAGCAATGAAATGTTCTGTTAACCTTCCTGAGTACCTGTTGCACCTATGTGCTAGCCTTATGTTTCATGCACAAGCATCCCCAAGGCACTTTATGTCGCTGTTTTCTGCAATTTTTCTTCATTTAAATAATACTCTGTTCTTTTTGTTCTCCTTCCAAAATGATCAACTTTACCTATCCCTGTGTAAACCATTTGCATCCTGCTTGCAATTTGTCATTCCATCTACTTTCAGGTTGTCAGCAAATTTGGCTACAGTACATTCTTTTTCTTCAAGTCATTAATATATGTTGTAAACAATTGCAGCCTCAGTTGTCCCTGTGGAACCTCATTCATCACAGGGCACCAACCTGAAAAGGAACCCTTATCCCTCTAGGCCTGAAACGTCAGCTTTTGTGCTCCTGAGATGCTGCTGGGCCTGCTGTGTTCATCCAGCCTCACATTTTATTACCATTATCCCTATTCGCGGTTTCCTGCCCATAAGTCAATTCTCTACGCATGCTAATATATTACCTTTGTTGACCATGCTAAATTCCCCATGGTGTCCAGGGGTGTGTCAGCTCAATGGATTAGCCATGGGAAATATGGGGTTACAGGGATAAGATAGTGGGTGGGTCTGGGTGGAAGATTCTTCAGAGTGTTGGTGTGGACTTGATGGGCCAAATGACCTGCTTCCACACTAGGAATTCTATGGTTCTATGATAACTCTGTCCTCAGATTCATTTTTTAAGGGGCCTAGGTTCACTTTGACCTCTTTTGTCCATTTTATTTGTTTAAAGAAGCTCTTATTGCCAATTTTTATATTTCTTGCTAGTTTACCTTCACAGTTTATTTTCCCTGTCTTTATCATCTTTTTAGTCCTTCTTTGTTAGATTATGAATGTATTCAACTCTTTGGCTTCATCACTGACTTTTGCCTCCTTATTGCTTTTTTTTCAACTTTCTACTCTCCTTAACTTCTTCGGTGAGAATATTTCCTCCTAATTGGGATATATTTTTGCTGAGAGTCATGAATTGCCTCCTTAAATGTCTGTCACTACTTGCTTGCTGCCTTTCCTGCAAACCTATCTGCTTTCTCTACTTCAGCTAACTGTATCTCCATTTCATTGTAGTGCCTTTTATTTAATTAAGCACAATTTCTTCTGACCCAGGTTTCTCACTGTCAAACCGAACATTACATTTTGTTGTGTTATGATCACTGCTTCATTACGAGATCCAGGAAAGCCTGTACCTTGGTTGGTTCCATGACATATTGCTCCAGGAAACAATCCCTAATGCACTGTGTGAATTTCTTGTCATGGCTATGCTTCCAAGTTGATTGACTCAATCAACATAAATATTAAAGTTATCCATAATTATTTCTTGATTGTTTTTACATATTCCTACTATTTGTGTCTTTATACCCTTTCCTACAAAGGGGTCTATACACTATTCGTGATAATGCCTCTTTTTTTTCTATCGCTGTTAAGTACCTCTTCCCAAATAGATTCTATGTCATCTAAGCTGACATCGTCTCTCACAACTGCCCTCATTTCATCTCTTAACAGTGCTACATCATCACTTTCTCCTTCCCCCTTGTCTTTCTGAAAGGTTAAATATTCCTAATCTTATGTTCTCAATTCTGATCTCCATGATCTAATGGTTATGAGATCATATTCATAAATTTGCACTGGAAATTCATATACCTTATTCTGAATGCTTTGTGCATTAAGGTACAAAGTCTCTAAGTTTTTTTTGCCACTTTTAATCATCCTAGCTTTTGTTTGTTCTGTGGCCCTATTCGCCCCTCACCCTTGATAACTCTGTGAACTATTTTTCTTTCTTATTGTCATCCTTGTTTCTCTTTCCCTTGTCACCCTGCTTAGGGCCCAATCCTTGCCATTTAGTTCATAGATACCCTAATCACACTCGCAAATACTTGCCCGAGGAAATCTGTCCTAGCTTACCTGTGCAAAGGTCAGTTGTTTCCAAAGTACAGGAAAACTGACATGTTGTTATCACTCCTTGCTTAATGTGGACACCACCCTGCATTCTGGCTTCCTTGCAGAAGGGAAGCCCGTTTTTTCATAAAAAGAGCAGTTTAAAATGAACTAGGCCAGAAAAATAGAGTAACAACAGTGGAGAATAAAGGAGAAGTAAAAGAAGCCAAATTGAAAGGTAAGAATGTAAAATCAATAACAACACTGCATTCTACTTTGAGGGAAAAAAAAGCAAAGACCTCCAAAGAGAAATGTAGGACAAACACTTATTTATGGGCAGTCAATGATACTTCTACTAAATTGCAGCTGTTAAAATTAAATTTAAAAAAAACACATTTCTAATTTAAAGATCAAGTGATAAATGATAGTAGGAAAGGAGTTCTGAAAATCATGCTTACAATTGGCAAGGAGGTCCTTCACAAAATTATACATTAGTTTTTTTTGTCATGGATGAGTTGAAAGATGCAGAAAAGATCTTGAAAGTTCTCAAAGATGAGCTCAAGTTAAGAATTAATTATAGGAATAACAGATTCCAACTCACATCAAATGGATAGCAATTCCAAGAGTCTATTGACCAGTTTCTCAGAAGATGCCACAGCAAAGGACATGAGTTTGACTTTTTTGATGAGAAACTATCAGAGAGGATCATTGAGTTAGTAATTGCCTTCAGGAACTCAAATCTTCAGGAAATATCTTATAAGTAAGAAAAGGGCCATATTATTTAGACTTGAAAAAGCAATCTTAACAACAATTAGGCTTGACATTTCGGGTGGGGACCCTTCTTCAGAAAGGTCTGAAGCTCCTGTGATGTTGCTTGGCCGGCTGAGTTCATCCAGCTTCACACCATGTTATCTCAGATTCGCTAGCATAGGCGGTTCCTGCTATGTCCTTAACAATTACATGTTTTGGGTGCAGCCAACACTCATGATATCATCAGTAGAATGCCATAAACAAACAAGATCTGTAGCATATATGGTTTGGCACACTTATCAATAAGCTCACTAACAACTGAATGCAAATGACTGTGAACATGGAAAACTGAAGCTATCTGGCATTCTCCCATACATCTGCGAAGCATGTGACACAAAGTACATTGAGTATGGCTGTGCAAGAAATCTGGCCCAAAAGTCAAACCAAACCCAGAAGAAAACATAGGTTACCAACAAGATGATACTACACTAGAACACTGGAGGCAAGGATGGTGTCAAGCAAGTGTAGAAACATAAACACCGTAAAATTCACGGTCAACTAAGTGAGCGACAGATTATAACAGATGATGAAGTTTTCCATATTGTCAACCAAGTTGACGCTCCAAAATGAGCCGAAAGTCATCAATATGATATGCTATAAAAAAAGGCAAGTCAACATTCCTTAAAAGCTAGTTTACACAGCAGCAACTGCCAATATCTTACCACCACATATCCTGAAAGACATGTATCCGAGCAAATGACATTCCATGGTACAAACTACAAGAGATTTTCTCTCAGAATATAACAGCCCATCAATTCTGTGCATTGGCAGAATCATACGGCAATCTAATATTCAAGCTCATCGACACTGAAATTTCTACTTGACTAGGCAGGTAGTCATAAATAGCAATAGCAGGACTATAAATATGTACAGATCTCTATATAATCACAATTCGTGAGATTCAAACCTCATCCTTTGTGGTGGAATGGATCATTTTTGATGCTTCTGATTCAGTTGAAGTTGAATTTGTTCTCAAATTGGTCTGCTATGCTTGATAAAAGCCAACGTAAACAATTGCAACCAGCAACATCCAAAAATAAGCAACTAAAGAGTTCCAAAAAACACATTATTCAGAGTCAGTCTAATAGTAAAATGCAACATCTGAAAAGGTTCCTTCATTTTGAACATATAGATATAAATCTGGTATGTCATGACAAGGGCAAACAAATCCTGAAACTAAAAGTTTTTTGCTAGGGTCTTGTGACTATATTACACCAAGGAGACATGGGGATTAAATACATCGGAAAGCTAAAATATAGGTCTGTGTGCTGGCCAGTGAGGAATCAAGAAATTGAATGATTCAAAAAGATGCATGTGAGGCATCAAAATTGCACGAACCACTGCAATAGAGAGAGCCTTGACATCCACATAGAGTCATAGAATTGTGGAGGTGTACAGCACAGAAACAGACCTTTAGGTCCATGCTGACAAGATATCCCATTTGCCAGCATTTGGCCCATATCCCTTTAAACCCTTCCTATTCATATACCCACACAGATGCTGTTTAATAGGTGATGTTCCAAAAGTAGCAACTGCTTCTACGCAGTGTCGAAACCCAATGGGGAGTTGTTTAGATTTAAGCAACCTCTCCCAAAGTTTGATGAAAGCACGCTTAGGCCTACTTTGTTTCATTTCAAAAGATGAGGTGACCAAAGAAAATGGAACATTGCTCATGCAAATCAGTCTGACAGGACGAGCTCACAAAGTTTATGGTTTGTTCTCTGAGGACTTCTATAAATAATGAGGTGGCCAAAAAGGTTTTTCCCATTTCATACGAGTTGGATCCTGAGGCTTCCAGGTGGGTATTTCAAAATATTCAGGTACGAGCTGGATGGACTTATATAGGATTCAAGAAGCCAAAGCAAAATATTTTTAAACATTGCGGGTGGACTTTTAAGGTATAGGCAGAGTAAGAGATCCTTCTGGTAATAATTCCCTTGGAAGAATTTGAAACTTTGCTTCTCCCATTAGTCACATAGAAAACAGAACATTGCAATAGCAAAGAAGGCAGCTGAGATGATTCCAAAGTGATCCACAAATTCCAGCACTTTTTCTATTTCCTCCACGTGCCTCAGAAGAATACAAGATGGAAAAGTAAAAAGGCAAATATCCAGGTATAAGCACTGACAGCTGGGAATGCCCCAGGATCTCCTCTTCAAGCCCAGAAGGGAAGTCAGAGTAGAAGTGATGTCTGAAGGCTTTCCATTGTCAGAAGGGGACTACTGTCATGTATATTGCTGGAGGTTCTGGGGGATAAATGGGATTGACCATTGTATGCCGAGTCATAGAACAGAGTCCAGACCAAGAGTACAACATCAAGTTGCAGTAGTGAGGTCAAGTATAAACACTGCTATTAGTTCAGGGAAAATAAGCAAGATACCTGAAAGGTACAGAGAGTTTTTATCTGAAGATAAAATAACTCCATATTGCTCAAATATGATGAATAAACCTGTGGCCATGCTTAGAAATTCAGAAGCCACTTGTGTTTTTTCACTAGGGAAAGGCATACTGTTTCCATAAGAGAGTGATGTAAATGCCAACATTTGCATGAGTGCTATTGGTGGGCAATGTGTATCGATATCTTTATATCACGTGCACCTCGAGTGTGACCAAATGACCGAATGGTAAGCATTCTGGTTGTGAATGGAGATTCTCCTATAGATGCAGTTGACATAATCCTCAGGAAAGATTTGGCAGGACCAAAAAGTTGCAGCTTCTCCAATAGTGATGGAAAGGCCAAGTGGAGTCAAGGATACAGAGCAGATACAGGAAAATGTTCCAGGAATTTTTCCTCCATCTGCAATAATGTAAGGAATTCGGCAACACAGATAGATATCTGGTTATTGGAAACTTACTCTCAGGGTTTGAATGATCCGAAGGAAGTGTTCACTAAAAGTATGGTTTAGAAGGGGTGGACGCTAGGAAGTTGTTTCTGTTAGGTAGGGAGACTAGTACCCATGGGCACAGCCTTAAAATTAGAGGGGGTACATTTAAAACTGAAATAAGACGACATTTCTTCAGCCAGAGAGTGGTGGGCTTGTGGAATTCATTACCGCAGAGTGCAGTGGAGGCCGGGACGTTGAATGCCTTCAAGGCAGAGATCAACAAATTCTTGGTCTCAAAAGGAATCAAGGGCTACGGGGAGAGTGCAGGGAAGTGGTGTTGAAATGCCCATCAGCCATGATTTAAATGGCGGAGTGGACTTGATGAGCCGAATGGCCTTAATTCCACTCCTATGTCTTATGGTCTTATGGTCTTATGGTCTAAAAGTCTTCTCTGATTGAAGCTCAGCAAATTTATCTGGAGTTAAGTAACGTAGCACAATCAGGTCAAACTGAGGCTGAACAGGGGGAGTTCCAGAATGCTACATCACAAAAATATGAGATTCTAATGAGGGAGTGGAGACATTCTCACAGCCCTGTGGACTAAGAATGGATAGTCGTTCAACAGATGGTGATACTGTCCAAATATTGACATGAAATATTGAGGATAGATCATGAAATTCCCACAGAGTAACACTGGCAGATGGAGTTTAATCCTAAAAAATGTGAAGTGATCTATATTTGGAGGTCTATAGAAACCCTTTGCATGTTAGAAAACTATCTAACTGAATCCAGTTGAAGCACGTTATTATCCTCCATTCATATTTCATCATAAACCTGACAGTTCTATCCAATTTTGCATGCACTACAGAAAAATCAATGCGGGAACAAAGACAGTTGTGAGGTACAACCTGATGCCCGTCCTTATACACACAGTGACCTTGCAGCATTATCGCAATGATAGGTGTCAGGACACTTCAAAGTACAGCATTTTAGTGCAGAACTATACTCTAAGAGGATTGAAGATGTGCTATGATGGTGTGGAAAGACTGTGTTATCTCAGTGTGAAGATAGGTGGACATGAGGGTACATGCAGCTGTTGTCCATGGAGTGTGCCCTGAGATGTTGGTGCTGTATATCCAAGATGGACGTCCAGAGGAGCAAATGGTAAGTTAGAGTTGCTAGTTACTCACTCTGTCTTGTGTTTCAGGAATTCTCAGGGACTAGTTTCCATTCAGCACATATTAGAATGGGAGCCAACATATTCATGAAGCAGGATTCGATAAGAAGAGTGATGATGAGCAATACTTCCCTATTATTAAGTTTTTAAGAGCTTCATAGTGAGGGCTCATCATGACACCCAAACCAGTGATGGAAAATGCGACCAACTTGAGAAGGATGTCACTGGATTTCTCACATGATTTTCCCAAATTCCTTGCCATAGTCCACATCGTTCAGGACCTTATATGATGTCACCCTCTGTTTTCTTTGTTCTTTAAAGAAGAGAGTTCCGAAGACTCTCGACCGTCTGTGAGAAAAATGTTCTCCTTATTTCCATCTTAAATGGATCAGCTCTTATTTCGAAATACTGACCTCCAGTTGTAGACTCTCACACAGGCAGAAACATCTTCTCCACTTGGGGCCCTTTCAAGAGCTTTGACGATCTTTCCTGTTTCAATCAAGCTGTCTCTCACTCTTCAAAGCTTCAGCCAATATAAGCCGAGCCTGCCCAACCCTTCCTCATATGACAGCCTACCCACTCCAGGTATTCTTCTAGTAAATGAATTTTCATGAATGTGTTTAGTCAACTCTGTATTCAATACTTAGATTGTTTTCATCTCTGTACATCTCTGCACATCTCTGAGGTCATTTCACCAATGAGTCCAAAGGAAGTCTTGTTTTTGTACAAGCTTTTGTTTTACATCTTACTCTCACTATTTTGGTAAATGGTGCACCTCGTATGAATGGGCACAGAAATGCTGTAGCTTGGCATGGAGCCAATGAGGAGTACGTAAAATACGTACTTTGGCATGAAGGTGGGATCTTTTCAACTAATTTTCAAAAGTTTCTCTCATGCAGACTATTGTCCATGATACCTTTGAGATGCTGTGAACCCATAACAGTTTGGAAAGCAATTGTAGAGGATAGGACATACCTTGGTTGGAGTAATGACAAGATTTGGGAGGATGGGGTGCAGGCTCACAACCCAAACAAGCCCCGAACACTTAAAATACCCCGGTGAATTGGAAACCCCAGAATTGGGTCTTTGCTGCCATTTTCACCTTGCCATGGATTCGCCCTAACTGCATGCTCATTTGATCTGTGATTGCCCACAGATACTCCATGATCTGCTGAATATTATCCTTAATTTTTACTTTCATTGTATATCACATAGACTTTTGTCATCCAGTGCATTAGGTTTTGTATAGACATTTTGTCTTATTGATATTCCATTCTCCCTGAAGAAAGATAAAGTGGTGAGACAAATATTATTACCTATATTCTGACAACAAAAGCAAAGGTTGAGGTTAATTTTGGTGATTTCAATAGACAATCCACAGTTAATGGTTAATCAGTTAACAGTTAATTGTTAAAAAAATTATTTTGAATTGGATTATGTAATCTGCACCACAAAACAATTTTTTGCAAACAAAAAGATTAATACAAACGTACAATGTGATCATTATTTTTATATGCCTCAGGCATAATCACACGGTAGTTAACGTGACTACTCCTATTATTTTGAGATTTTGCCTACTTTTTGGAAAACAACTGCTGAAATGTTCTTTCCCTGGATTGCTGCATAATTCAAATCATCAACTCCTCTGCACGGATACAGTTTCAATGCCAGCACATAGCTTGCAATAATTCTTGTGACAATTTGAACTTGCATTGAAAGGACAATGTTTTTTGTGGCCCTGTACCAACTACTGTTATATGGAAACTATTGTGATCGCATCCTTCATCTGTAGGAGCATCTTCAGTCACAGATCTTCTATGACAGGGTCTTCCAAATTGGGGATCAGGGCACCAAGTGGAGTCAAGTTTAGGTCATGAGATCTGAGGCAGCAATGGCTGACCACTATCACTGTTTTCCCTATCTGAGATAATAAAGTGTGAAGCTGGATGAACACAGCAGGCCCAGCAGCATCTCAGGAGCACAAAAGCTGACGTTTCGAGCCTAGACCCTTCTATCTGTCTGTCTTTTCTATCTACCCATCACCCATCCACGCTGTCCAAAGCTCAGTTAGGGGTGGTGTCAATTGTCAAGCTTGGAAAACGGGTAACAGTTGGAAAACAATTGGGAAGCCCTGCACTATGAGAGTCTAGTGGCACACCCAATTGTGGTAATAGCCTGTGCAAACCACGGAACATGCAATCCTCCCATTTGGGTCCCCTGATATTCCTTGTAAGGCCTCATCTATCTGTTAACAATTAAATTTCGGAATGCATGCTACACTTTGTTGCCATATATAAATACTCCACTGCCAGTAATTGTGCTACATTTCTGTTGTCCAGTTGAACTCTGTCAACTTTAACAGCTCATAAAACAGGGGGTGAATATAGGAAGTCTAAGACAATGGAGAAGATTTTCATGTTGTACTGTAACAAGACCTAAATGGATAAGTCACAATTTTCTCAAAGAAAGTTTATTACATCAATCAATATTAAGGGCTAAATGTCAACAGAAAACCTGAAACAATAAATTAATATTTTATGAACAGAAAATTCTAAACTGCTACAGGTTAATAAACAGTTTGTGTATTTGATAAGCATGATGACTCATTTTGAGGATGATTCTCTCCCTCACCTGGCAATTTGTTTTTCTTACTGCGGTATTTAAAAACTTAAATTAGTCATGCATTCCAGCACGGTAATTAACTGGAATGAGTAGGCCACACATGAAGGCATGTTGCCATAATGCACCAATTTGGTTAAACTGACAAAAGACATTTACTTCTATATTGACACTGCTTCAGAGTATGTCAGTACAAACATTTTGTCTTTTTTCTTTGCTTGAGTTTCTATTATTTGGAATGAGATCAGGCATTTGAAGAACATAATGAGGAAGACACATGAACATAGTGAGATCTCAGTCCAGATGTTTTCTGGAATGTGTATGAGTCCCTATGGCATTCCAGCAAACATCATTTGCCATTGGCTGAAGGTTTAAATCTGCAACCTGACTTTTTCTCTCCTTCCATAACAAATGAAGTCAACTGTTTTCTTTGCTGTTTTAACCACTGCTTCTAGGAACAAGGAAAGTAAAAGAATATACATTAATGGTAACATTGGCAACTAGGGACTCTTGCAAGCAGTTAATTAAATGAAAATTAGAACACAGACATTGGTCAGGATTCCAAGCTGAAACAAGAACATAAGCAGAAGAACATTGTGCGGACAAAGTTGTAAATATACAGATGGATAGCACATTGCATGATATATTCTCTTTTTGCAAATATTTTCTTATCCTATTTTTGTAGATAATCAAAAGGTAAGATGCATACAATTTTGCTGCAATTTATTTTGTACAAAATGTCGTCATTGTCTACAGGAATAGTGCCCGAAGACTGGAGGAGAGCAAATGTTATACCCTTGTTCAAGAAGGGGAGTAGAGACAACCCTGGTAATTATAGGCCAGTGGGCCTTACTTCAGTTGTGGGCAAAGTGTTGGAAAGGATCATAAGAGATAAGATTTATAATAATCTAGAAAGGAATACTTTGACTCGGGATAGTCAACACGGCTTTGTGAAGGGTAGGTTGTGCCTTACAAACCTTATTGAGTTCTTTGAGAAGGTGACCAAACAGGTGGATGAGGGTAAAATGGTTGATGTGTGTATATGGATATCAGTAAAGCATTTGATAAAGTTCCCCACCATAGGCTATTGCAGAAAATACGGAGGCATGGGATTGAGCGTGATTTAGCGGTTTGGATCAGAAAGTGGCTTGCTGTAAGAAGACAGAGGGTGGTGGTTGATGGGAAATATTCATCCTGGAGCTCAGTTACTAGTGGTGTACCGCAAGGATCTGTTTTGGGACCACTGCTGTTTGTCATTTTTATAAATGATCTGGATGAGGACGTAGAAGGAATGGTTAGTAAATTTGCGGATTACACTAAAGTTGGTGGAGTTGTGAATAGTGCTGAAGGATGTCGCAGGTTACAGAGGGACATAGATAAGCTGCAGAGCTGGGCTGAGAGGTGGCAACTGGAGTTTAATGCGGAAAAGTGTGAGGTGATTCACTTTGGAAGGAGTAACAGGAATACAGAGTACTGGGCTAATGGTAAGATTCTTGGTGGTATGGATGAGCAGAGAGATCTTGGTGTCCATGTGTATAGATCCCTGAAAGTTGCCACCCAGTTTGATAGGGTTGGTAAGAAGGCGTATGGTGTGTTAGGTTTGATTGGCAGAGGGATTGATTTTTGGAGCCATGAGGTCATGTTGCAGCTGTACAAAACTCTGGTGCGGCCGTACTTGGAATATTGCGTACAGTTCTGGTCAATGTGGAAGCATTGGAAAAGGTGCAGAGGAGATTTACCAGGATGTTGCCTGGTACAGAGGGAAGATCTTATGAAGAAAGGCTGAGGGACTTGAAGCTGTTTTCGTTAGAGAGAAGAAGGTTGAGAGGTGACTTAATAGAGTCATGCAAGATGATCAGAAAACTAGATAGGGTGGGCAGTGAGACCCTTTTTCCTCAGACGGTGATGGCTAGCACGAGGAGACATAGCTTTAAATTGAGGGATGATAGATATAGGACAGATGTCAGAGGTAGGTTCTTTAGTCAGAGAGCAGTAAGGGCGTGGAATGCCCTGCCTGCAACAATAGTAGACGCGCCAACTTTAAGAGCATTTAAATTGACATTGGATAAACATTGGATGATAATGGAATAGTGTAGGTTAGATGGGCTTCAGATTGGTTTCGCAGGTCAGCGCAACATCGAGGGCTGAAGGGCCTGCACTGCGCTGTAATGTTCTATGTTCTATTTCATCAGGAGAAACGAATTAAAACTGATAAAATACAATGGTCTAAATATTTAATAAACCTAAAAACAGGGGAGAGGATTTGTGAGGTGTTATTAGCCCATGCATATTTAAAATAATGCAGGCAACATGTAAAATTCTTGTTTATGAAGGTTAATGCAAAGTAATCAGCAATTAACATTTAAGCTGCAGAGGATTTATTTCTTTATTATTTGTCAGCAAGATGAGTTCATCCAATACTACGCTGGTATTTATTGATTATCCCGAACTGCCCTTGAGAAGATCATTGTGGCCACCTTCTTGAACTTTGCAATCAGTGACAGTCGAGTTTAACCACTGTGTTGTGACGAATGGAGTTCCAGGATTTTGACTCAGTGACAGTGAAGGAACAGCAATATAGTTTCAACTCAGGATGGGGTGTGACATGAAGTGGACCTGTGGATGGCAGCAGCACTCACAGGCACTTGGCAGCCCTTGTACTGCCAGGTGGTATAGGCCATAGGTTTGGAAGGTACTGTAGGAGTATCTTGGCCTTAGAGCAGTCGCCTTGCAGATGGAACGCATGGTTTCCATGGTGTGTTGGCCTTGGAAGGACTAAATACTTAAGGTGGTGGATGGGTGCCAATGACTTTTGTACCTTTGTCCTAGATGGTTTTCAATTTCTTGAATGTTATTGGAACTGCACTAATCCGGGCAATTGAAGATTATTCTATCATTTGGCTTTGCAGATGGTAGACAGGCTCTGACGAGTCAAGAGTAAGTTACTCACCATTGGAATTCCTAGCTTCTGACCTGATCTTGTTGCCACAGAATTGAAATAGCTGATCCTGTTTAGGTTCTGGCTAATGATAAGGCACCCCACCCCCCAACATATTGGCAGTAAGAAATTCAGCAATAGTAATGCTATTGAATGTTGAGGGGAAATGGGCCAACCCCTTCTCGTGTTGAAGATGCCCATTTCTTCGGCACTGGTGTAGTGTGACCTTTACTTTTCGGTTATCAGCCTGGGTCTAGATAGCAGATCAAAATAGCAAGTACTATTTTGATGAGAAATTCAGCAGGTCTGGCAGCTTCTGTAGAGACAGAAACAGAGTTAATGATATTGTCCAGATCTTACTGCAAGTGGATTTGAAATTCTTCAGTGTCTGAGGAATCACAAATGGTGCCGCACATTGTGCGGTCATCAACAAACATCCCCACTTCTGACCTTATGTCAGAAGATCATTGATGAACTAGCTGAAGACTGTTTGGGTTTCGGACATGGCCCTGAGAAATTCCTGCAGAGACATCCTGGAGCCGAGATAACTGACCTCTAACTATAATAGCTATCTTCCTTTTGTGCCAGAATGCCAACCAGCAAAAACCCTACACCCCTTCCCACCCTTCCCCCAAACCCCCACCCAACTCCCCCCCCAACACACACACACACACACACACACACACACACACACACACACACACACACACACACACACACACACACACACACACACACACACAATTCCTATTGTTTCCAGTTTTGCTAGGGCTCCTTAACACTACATTAATCAAATATTACCTTGATGTCAAGGACAGACAGTCTCACCTCATCTCTGGAGTCAGTTCTTTTGATTCTGTTTGCAATGATGTCAGAAATTGAGGAGCCCTGCGCTAGCAGGCTGTATTTAGAGCACACCTACCATGTCAGGTGGGGCTATGGTCTCCTCTGGCAGTCCTGGGGAATGAGGACTGCTCCCCCCCGCCGACCACCATTCTCCAGGATCCAGCAGTTTACTTCTCTCAGCCAATAGCTCTCCAATTGTATCGCCACATACTAAGCACCATCCCTGACAGGCAAAATTTGAAATAGTGTGTTGTTTGGTTTAAGTTTAGTGTCCGTGTCTTGAACACCAGAAGGTTGCAGCATTCAGTGAGTGCTTGCTACTATTGTGTGCAAGACTGTGCAAGAGTGTCATTGTGGAGGCAACCAGCATACTTAATGAAGAGTTCCACGGAGAATTACAGAAAAGTTTCTAGAACTCATGGTAAGAAACGCTGTATGAAAGTTCTTGAGATTGTAACTTTACCAAAATATGAGAAAATTTACCCAAATGTTTCAGATTGATATAAGACTTCATCGGCGATTCTGGAATTGTCCTTAGCACTGAATGAACAATGTTGGTTAAACACCACCTCATCTTGCCCCATTGTAATGAAGAAAGCATTCACTTTATCTTCATATCTAATTTCATTTGTTTTTAGTCAACTTCCATTACACCAATCCTTTTTGGTGAGTTTGCTCATTATTCCCAAATATGCCATTGGGACCACTTTTCAGTTAAGAGCCATGTTCGACTCACGGTTAGACTTGCCAACCATGGCAGAAAATCTACTGGGAGCTGTTTATGAAAGTAATGTCAAGGAAAAACAGCAGAATAGAAGTTCTGCACAAGAGGCTGAAACAAAAAAAATGAGGACAGAAACATATGTGGAGAAGTTAAGGCTGAGGTAAAGTACGGAGGGAATGTAGCCAACAGTGACTCCTTGACCAGACTGATTCCGTGTGACACCGAGAGACAACAAGTGAACCTGACTCCATGACCTTCTGCTATTGAGGTTGAACCATTCTTTCAGTTCTGTCAGGGTCAGAAATCCATGGCGTCCTATAGTCAATCCAGTCCAATCTGATTTGTACACTGATTACTGATTAGTAACATGAATTAGTTGTCATATAAAGCAATTAGTAACTGAGAATTTGTTGGTAGGACAGCTATATCATGAAAGCAGCACTTGGGCACCACTGTTTCATATAATATGCAGCCATGGTAATTTTCTGAAAAAGCCTTAAGTTCTAAAAAATATCACAACCACCCACAGAAAAAGAAGTATTACGACTAGGATAGGAGGAGTGAACTGACTCTCTCCGTACTTCAGATTTTAATATAAAACTAATTGTTTTACCCAGTTCTCAATAAACCCAAATAAAAGCAAAATAATGTGGATGCTGGAAATCTGAAACAAATGCAGAAAATACTGGAGAACTCAACAAGTCTGGTAGTATTTCTGCTCAAGAAAGAATCACATTAACTTTCCCTGGGATCTTGGCAGATGCAATTTGCTCAGAGAACACAGTAACAGGAAGTTTTCGAAACAGTCTTTGAAAGAACCATCAAGTTTCACAATGGAGTCACGACAAGTGTTTTTCAGAAAATAAGTAAAAAAACTAAATATGCTGGAGAAACTGAATAGGTTCAGCAGCATCTTTGGAGAGAGAAAAATGAGCTAATATTCTGAGTCAGATATCATTCTTCTTTGGAGCTGTTCAGAAAGGCACAGAGTTGTGTTTAGAAGGTTGTTCATAAGCAGGCTTTTCCCCCAACTGATCCTTAAAACAATATCCAAATAAAAAAAGTCATAAAACCAAAGCAGGAGATTTCTACGATGTGAGTCTTGTAATTCCTGACACTTAACTTTAAAAAGAAATTCCAAAGTGTACTTTCCTTGGACTTAAAAGAAGCCTATGTTTCCACAGAGCTTTGAAGAAGTTATTTTTCCATAATCTTTCTAAACTCAGGTCCTTAAAAATGAAATAAAGATGAAATTTTCAGATCTCAAAAGAATGTTGAATCTAAGAGAAAGAAAATCACCACTCCAAATTAAATATATTGGTATCTACTCTTTATTACTGAGAATTCACATAGCACTGCTGTACAGTCCAACAACACAATCTTCAATACGTGTCATCTTCCACAGTGAATACCTGACAATCAAAAATCATCCAGTGGAGAAATAGCCATGATCAAGAGTCCTCAAGCAAAAAAATTCCATTTGGTTTATTCAGCCAGGAAATTCAAAAATTTTTCTTTTATTATTTAAAGGATGGCTTCATAGCAATATGCTACATGCTGCACAAGCTTGCCATCACATCTCCTCCACCAAGACTTGCAGTGCAACATCCAAAGTCCTGTGTGTCCAAAATCCCTCAAGGGCACTTTTTCTCAGATTAAAAATTAAGGTAGAGTTGCCTTTGTTCCAGAGGCTGCTCTCTCTCCTAGAGGAAGACAATTGGTGATGATTTAACCTGATGGTCACCACACCTCAAGTGAGGGGAGAGGTTGAGGAGCAAGGTAACCTTAGCCAGTGTAGGAAGTGAACCCACCCCCACATTTATGGAACAATTCACAGCAATTGTTCCAATCTAAATACTCCCCTTCAAAGAATACAGGTTAGTTTTAAGTATCGTGGCAGCAGGCACTGAGAGATGCAAGCCTACCTTAAATAATTTAATTGTATTGGGCTACTGCTGAGTAAAATACAGGCAACATGCCATCTCCATGCTGCCTGCTAATTTTAATGATTATGTGTGCAGCCAATGAACATTATCGGGAGTTTTGTCTGCATGCAGAAATCATTATAACTAGCAGGCAGTGCACAGATGATATACCCTGTTAGTTATATTTGGTTTAAACTTTTTGCCACAAACTTTCTGGAAGTGTGAACCAAAAATGGTCCAGTAGAAAGCAGTTACATTTCCAGAACCTCCATGAACAGCAATACTAACCGTCTGTTTCCTTAACTAATGAGATTAAAGCAGTGAGGAATGAACAGAGGACGGACTGAGAAGAGGGTAAATTGGAAGGGCCAAATTTCATATGATATTGGATACACAGGGGGGAAAAGAGGGCGAAAAGAAAACGTTAGCGTTTTGGAGATCTTTCTTAAAATATCAAAGGTACAGAAAATTGTCACTTTAGTGTTAGTATCCTCCCTATTGTTGATCTAACAGGACTGTGCAGAGTATTTTAATTTAGGGATGATCAACTTATTTGTCTTGCATCTATTTATACAGCTTAAATTCTGTTTGAATAGCAACAAGCACTAGGTTTACCTGATTCTGTGTGGCTTCAAGTCAGCAGTACAGCTGTAATAGCATGTCTCCTTTACAATAATATTCAACTATATTACTTTCAAAATGTGTATATTAGAGCGTAAGAGGTGTGGAAGAGGGAACAAATGCTTCAAAGTGTTTATAAATATCATTTCCTATTCAGTGATGTAATCTGACCTCCCCTAGTGATCTCTATGGATTGTGATGGAGAAGTTTGCAGCGTTGATATGGTTTGGTGTGTTTGAGTATGTCAGGGTGTTGCTTGGAATAGTTCTCTCACTTGCCACAGGTTCCCAGAAATAACAGAAAGGGTGGGATTGGTGGTTGGGGAGAGTGGTTCAGAGTTCTGCAGTGTCAGCATGGGCATTTGTCATTTCTAGTGCCTTCGTCACTGCCAGGTAATCTAACCAGAAAGTTGATCAGCTTGCTTGACCATTTCAGAGAGTAGTTAAGAGACAACGACATTGCTGTAGATCTAAGATCAAACATTGGGCAGATGGGATTAAGATGACAGATTTCCTTCCCTGAGGGCATTAGTGAAACAGTGGTCTTAATGACAATCAGTTGTTTCATGTTCATTCAGAGATCAGCCTTTCATTCTTTTTTGTTTACTTATTAACCTATTTTGCTAATAAACTTGTTTGGAGATCTTATTACATACCTCTGGAGCAGATGGGACTTGAACCCAGCCTTCCTAGTCCAGTGGTGGGGTCGCTACCACTGCACGACAAGCAGCTCTGAAGTTTTATTCTTGAATTATTTATTGATTGAATTGAAATAACCCAGCTGATGTGATAGAAATTTGAATACATGTCTTTGGAGCATTAATGCAAGTGTATGGACCATGAGTAGAGGAACGTGATCACTATACTGCCGTCCCATTATATAGTGGTTTCAACCATAATAAAAAAACTAAACTTCTTCACAAGAGCAAACAAAACAAAAGAAAATGGTATTCATTATATGAGCTACTAGCTGTGAATGTATGACCAGGTTTACCCCACAAATCAGCAGTGATATAAATACCAAACAGCTCATGTAGATATAGACATAGGGAGAGAGATTTAGACATACTAACTCCAGGACTCACCGAGGTATCAGGATGGAGATGTTATTAGACAACCACCACATACAATCACCAATGAAACCACAAATGCTGAATGGAACTGGGCACTGACATGGGTCCTCACTTCTGGGGTACAGGCAAAATCACCCCCAAAGAAAATGCACTTGCCTCATTAATGGAGCTGAGAAAAGTGGGCACTTCCTTAAAGCACCTTGTTTGTTCTGGTTGAGCACTGGGAGCATAGATATTCACAAAGTGAATTGCTGTGGTTCCCAACAAATGGTGAAATGGACCAGAAATGTTGGCGCAGGCACCTTGATCCCAAGATAACAGGCTGTTTTAATATGAGGCCAACAAGGTAGCCATCCCACCAGAATTCGAGGTAACATGCCTCATGTAGACCCTGACCTGCAACTCTAGGACCCTCAGGAGTTTATCAAAATAGTGTTGGTTTCTTGCAGGAGGAGCATTGCATACTTCCTTCCTTCAGGACCTAGAAGCTCCTAAATAAATGCAGTGCTTCTCTGCTGCTGTTACTGTTGAAGGTATAATGGTATTTTTCATGCTAGAAGCTTAATGCAACCATCACAATATCCACTGATATGGCATTGATATGGTAGTAACATGTAACCTTGCAGTCCCTCAGGAGCTCAGTGAAAACCATTGCTGTTCATTCCAGTCCAACCCAAGGGATCTTTAGGAACACATAAATGAGCTGGAAGATCAATGATAAATCTGACCAGCAGTTGATAGCCTGCTAGAGTTTCTTGCAGCAACCATCCATGAATCCTGGGTTCTCCTGTGAGGATGAGGGGTCACTCAGTAAGTGTTGGGGGTACAAGGATATCTATCATCTCACCAATGATGGGCTCCAAGTCTTCCTTTTGTTTCCATATGCTAGGAATTTGGAAAGCTTGTTACTGCTTTAAGAACAATTAAATGAAATCTCAATAAGAACTGAAAGAACTGCAGATTCTGTAAATCAAGAACAAAAACAAACTTGCTGGAAAAGCTCAGCAGGTCTGGCAGCATCTGTGAAGGAAAGAACAGGGTTAACGTTTCAAATCCAGTGACCTTTCCTCAGAACTGATGATGACTGGGAAAACATCAATTTATATGCAGAGAAAAGGGGAAGGGGATTGGGTAGGGAGTAAACAATAGGATAGAACCTAAAGAGAGAGGAGAGCAGTTGGATAGACAAAGAGTTGATAACGATTTAGTTATTTAATTGGGGGGAGGGGGTTTATGTGGATGGGGGGATGTTTATCAGCAGTGACAGCAAAAGGAACAGAAACACAAGCTTCACAGTCCTCCAGTGGTCAATTGCTTTCAGCTTTCTCTGGCAAAATGAAGTGCAAGGGCAGGGTTTATTCTGTAATTGGAGATCACATATTCACACAACCCTGACCCTCAGGATATTGCAGGTCTTTGCTGAGCTCCTGCCTCTAATTGTGACAACACTCCCTACCTAAACTGCCCAGCTATCATTACAAAAGCCTCTATCTTTCTTCACTGACGTGCCAACTGTAAAGGTAACGGTAGTATCCAGATGTTATGTTCATTACTCCTTCCTTATCTCCTCCATGTATAACAACAAAACAAGGTAACACTCCCAGTAGAAAATAACAATTACTTGATGATGAGATAATGGGAACTGCAGATGCTGGAGATTCCAAGATGATAAAATGTGAGGCTGGATGAACACAGCAGGCCAAGCAGCATCTCAGGAGCACAAAAGCTGACGTTTCGGGCCTAGACCCTTCATCAGAGAGGGGGATGGGGGGAGGGAACTGGAATAAATAGGGAGAGAGGGGGAGGCGGACCGAAGATGGAGAGCAAAGAAGATAGGTGGAGAGGGTGTAGGTGGGGAGGTAGGGAGGGGATAGGTCAGTCCAGGGAAGACGGACAGGTCAAGGAGGTGGGATGAGGTTAGTAGGTAGCTGGGGGTGCGGCTGGGGGTGGGAGGAAGGGATGGGTGAGAGGAAGAACCGGTTAGGGAGGCAGAGACAGGTTGGACTGGTTTTGGGATGCAGTGGGTGGGGGGGAAGAGCTTAACAACAAAACAAGGTAACACTCCCAGTAGAAAATAACAATTACTTGATGATGAGATAATGGGAACTGCAGATGCTGGAGATTCCAAGATAATAAAATGTGAGGCTGGATGAACACAGCAGGCCAAGCAGCATCTCAGGAGCACAAAAGCTGACGTTTCGGGCCTAGACCCTTCATCAGAGAGGGGGATGGGGGGAGGGAACTGGAATAAATAGGGAGAGAGGGGGAGTCAGGCCATGATCAATCTTAAACATATTGGGATGTCTATTACACAAACCAACCCTGCAAAATTCATTTTGCTGGATTATACCAATATCCCCTTGGAATGCCGTGAATATCTTTTCCTGTTGTAGCATATTTTACAAAGTAGGTATCTTTTAAGAAAGAGGTTCTATCTTGTTGACCACTTTGAAATGCTTTTGTCTTTTTGGCGCTCTAAAGTTGTGACCTACTTCTGCACATTTCCTGGAAATGTTCTATAGTTTTACTGGAGTAGCAATTTTTTTTGTCTCAGTTGGGTACTGCCTGTTTGGTTTTACAGTTCAGTAGTATTCACACTCACTATTATCAGTATCTGCTATTTGGCGTATTCTGTGTTGACTTGTCATGAGTATCTGTACCTTTTAAAAAGTGAATAGATTCTGTGGCTCTCCTCTTATAAGCTTGT
Organism: Stegostoma tigrinum; assembly: GCF_030684315.1. Lineage (NCBI taxonomy): Eukaryota > Metazoa > Chordata > Chondrichthyes > Orectolobiformes > Stegostomatidae > Stegostoma > Stegostoma tigrinum. The sequence goes on from NC_081356.1 coordinate 77,009,932, forward strand.
CCTTCTGATGATTTGTATGTGATTCTTTTTATCTTCTACTATTAGAACAATTTGATAACTTCCTACAAAATCAAATCCTCTTTGGACTGTAACAAATGTGACAAAGTAATTAATTTTAACAAAAGTTCTGTCACTTATGAATTCTGATTTAAGATCTCCATCGTTAGAATTTTGCATTAATCTTCAGAGATTATTAAAAGAATTGTTCACAGAAATTGTTGAACATTAAATTATTCAGTTAATTCCTGTGTTTTCAAGTATTTTACTTGTTCTCAGGTTAAAGTGGTTTGAAGAAGTTTTAAAAACTTCTGCAAAGTATCTGGGTTAAAATCCAGGAATTATGTATTTTACTCTAATGGAACAATGGGTGTTCCTTCATCCTTGGGCTGCAGCAGTTCAAGAGAGTGGCTCACTACCATCTTTTCCAGAGTACTTGGGAGTGGGAAGAATGAGAACACACAATACAGTCGAAACAGGATGAGGGGCGTGCCTCATGCATAACCAATACTGGTGCTGACTGAGTCTAGTGAAAACTAAACTAATCCACAGTAAGCAGGTTATTTTCGAATAAGGGGTGCTTGATTGCACTGGTAACTTTTCATCACTTTAGTATTAATTGAAAGTTGGCTGAAGAGGTAATTATTAGTGAGGTTGGGTGGATCTGCCCTATTTTTGTTTGAACTGGACATTCTTCGACATTCTCCCACAAAGGTAGGAGATCATAATGTTGTGATTTTTCTTGAACAAAGAGTGCAGTTAGCTCTAGAGCACATTGTCACGGTTTTACAACCAGGAAATGATCAGGACCTATGTTTTTTGCTGCAGTTATTCTTAATCATAGCCCACTTCATCATTTAATATGATTATAACTAATCATCTAACTCAATACACTGTTCCTGATTCTCCGAATACCCTTAGAACCCTTTACACCCACAAAATATATCTAACTGCTTCTTGAAAACATTCAATATTTTGGCCTCATTTTGGCAGAGCATTACACAGACTCACTGTTCCCTAGGTGAAGAAATTTCTCCTTATATCAGTCCTAAATAGGGTTAGTTAGGGTTAGATAGGGTGGATAGGAAGAGCCTTTTTCCTAGGATGGTGATGGCGAGCACAAGGCGGCATAGCTTTAAATTGAGGGGTGAAAGATATAGGACAGATGTCAGAGGTGGTTTCTTTACTCAGAGAGTAGTAAGGGAATGGAACGCTTTGCCTGCAACGGTAGTAGATTCGCCAACTTTAGGTACATTTAAGTCGTCATTGGATAAGCATATGGACGTACATGGAATAGTGTAGGTTAGATGGGCTTGAGATCGGTATGACAGGTCGGCACAACATCGAGGGCCGAAGGGCCTGTACTGTGCTGTAATGTTCTATGTTCTATGTTCTATAAACATTCTACCCTGTACCCTTAGATCGTAGCCCTTGGTTCTGTATTCCCTGGTCATTGGGAACATCATTTGTGCATTTACCCTGTCTAGTCCTGTTAGAATTTTATAGATATTTTTGAGATCCCCTCCTTCATTCTTCTAAGCTCCAGTGAATATAATCCTAACTGATCAGATTCTTTTCATACGCCACACCTTCCATTTCAAGAATCAGTCTGGTAAAACTTTATTGCATTCCCTCCATAGCCAGAACATCTTCCTCTGACAGAAGACCAAAACAGCACACACAATTCTGTGTGCTGTCACCGACTACTTGTTTTTTCGGAAATGTCCTTGACATTGTTCCTTGATGAACTTTTCTTAACATGTTGCTGTGGGGGATTGTGTTGCACATTGGGTTTTCTGGGCACTTGGAATTTCCCATTGTCCTTTATTGTTATTTATATGTTTTGGGAAATTCAGAAGTTGTTGAATAGGCCAGGATTTGTGCAGTTAGATGGAATGCCAAACACAAACACCTGTAATTTCCCTGCTACATTACACACTGTCTTGGAAATATTGCTGGATTGCTGGATCAAACTGCTGGAACTCTTCATTGAGCTGTGGATGTCCCTACAGTGAAAAGAATTATGTGGCTCAAAAAAGCAGCCACACCACCTTCTCTCGGACAAATACTGGCCGAGCTAATCATGCTCACATCCCATGAACGAATAATAAAAAAAAGTGATGCCTTCATAATGGCAACCAAGTCATACACTTTTGCTTCCATTTGTGGCATAAAATGAGATGAGTGAGACATATTCAGTGTAGTAATTCATAGAGTGCTGAAGATTAATGTGACATTATCTGTGAATTAGAATATTATGAAGTAGAGAACACAAGTACAAGATAGTGACAAATAAATCCAACAAATTGTTCAAGAGAAACATCTTCACCCTGACTCATAATCATTGAGCAGAATAACATAGCAACCTTTCAAGAGTAGTGTGGAAACTCCATGACAGAGACAGCACTAGAGAAGAATATGCAAGTATGGCACACTGAAGCAGAATGAGAGCAGATCATACAAAGCATGAAATGTGGCACAGGCCAGTTGTGCTAAATATTCTGTTTCTGTGCTACAAGTTCCATGTGATTCCATTTAACATAATGCTAAATGCAGCTGTTTGGCAGGAGCTCTGGTACAAGAGGTGTACGTGGACAGAAGCTAAATTTTGAAAGGCCCGATGTACTTGGCAAGGTTCTAAAACTTATGCAAGTTACAATGGAAATTGTGTGATCTGCTTCTTTTAGTATCATCAAGGGAAGAAACAATTTGTCCACCAAAGAAGCACACTTCCAGATGTCAAAGGCTAAAGCGCGAAATGTATCTTTACACTAATTAATTCCTTAACTCTATCAGTATATGGGCATCTGGCGAACATCTTTTGCTAAATATTTTTTCTTGTTTTTTAAAACCTTCTGAAGTACAGCCATATGTTCGGGATGCTCAACAACATGAAAATGCTGGAGATGCAAAACAAAATCCGAACATGGAAAACTGGAATCAAAAATACTAATCCATAACCTTCAGCAATTCATGTATCATCTGTGGTAAGAGCAACACAGTTAATATTTCAGATTGATGTCCTTTTGTCAAGGTGGGTGTGACAGATGTAATATAATTTCAATAGGTATTGGGGCAAGGAAATGAGGGAGTAAAAAAAGGTGTTTGGATGGAAGCTTAGGGAGGTTAGATGACAAAAGTGATGAAGCTGTGAAGCAGACAATGTTGACACTGGGACAAGAAATAAAAGACACATCTTGAGGAGGTGTGCATGGAGAAAGCAGAACAGCAAAAATGATCAATAATCTCAACCAACCAAGGCTTTTATTCTGCAAAGTTTTCAGCCAATAGGCATTCAATCTCCCCACTGCAGAAGAGACTCTATCCTTAAGCAGAGGATATAATGTATTATGTATTAAAAGAGGTACAAATAACTTGCTGTTTCCCCTGGCAAGAGTGTCCAGGGTGTTGGGCTGAGAGAACTGTGGACTTAGAAGAGCAGATGTAACATTTGGGTTCAGTGGAAGGATGTCATTGAAAAGAGATAGTGTATTGGTGCTGATTGAGGAGTTGTCCAGAGTAGGACACAGGGAACAGTTCCTTTAGAACAATGAATGGAGAAGGGACAGGAGTATCATGTTGGAGATGGTATAAATGACAAAGGAGGATCCATTGAATATGAAGTTTAAGATTAGGATTAGCGAACTCTATAATGGTTCTGGGAGGCTAAGAAAGAGGTAAGAGTTGGAGCGGGAAATGGAACAGATACAGTTGAGGGCTTTGTCAACCAATGCAGAGTGGAATTTTCAATTAAAGAAAAAGGTAAACATATGAAAAATGCTGGAAGGTGACAATGTTGGAATAAATCAAATAGAGACTGACAAACTGGATGAATAACTGAAGTATTTACAGAAAGCAGCGTGTGTAGAAGGGCAATCAAGTTAGCTATAGGAGTCAGTCATTTATATTGAATATTAGTTGATAGACTATTCTCAGAAATGGTATCAGATACATCAAGGAAGAGTAGGGAATCGTCACAGATGGGGAATGTGAAGTTGAGCAGAGATTGGAAATTAGAAGAAAAATTTTTGAAATTATCGACTTCAGGGCACAAGAAGGAAATGGTAATATGGAAATAATCAATGTACCAGAAAAAGAGATGAGAAAGGGGACTTAAGTAAAAGTGAATCAAAGAGCATAAAGGCAAAATATTGCAGATGCTGGCAATCAGAAATAAAAACGGAAGAAGCTGAAAAACACTCAAACTCTCAGGTAGCATCTTTGGAGAAAGAAACAGAGAGTGTTTCAGGTGCTATTTCATTACACCTGGAAAAAGTTAGAGATGCAACAGATTTTGAATAAGTACAGAGTTAGGGAGAAAGGGTGGCGAAAAGAAGGGAAAGCCTGTGATAAGGTGATTAAATGATGATGGGATGACTTGGCAAGGTACTAGGAAATGTTAATGGCTAAGTAAAGTACTGGTTAAAAACTGTTACAGGAAGTGGATGCAGGTGTAAGAGAAGCCATGGCAGAGTGGAGCAATTGTCCAGGCTACTGTGCTGGAAGGAAGTATGCCATCCTGACCTGGCCTGATCTACAGCTGACTCCAGATGTGATGACTCTTAACCGCCCTCTAATATGGCCAGTATGCCACCATAATCGAGGACAATCGGGAATGGGCAAAAGTTGCTGACCTTGCTGACCCTTCATTCACTGAAAGAACAAAAATAAGGTGGGTGTGACCCTGACATCACAGGGATGTGAGCATGCAATGAAGTATCTGAATGCAGGGGCTGAACCCTGAGTACCAGGACTGCTGCTGTATAATTAATGATGGCTTGGTGCATTGACAGGTTGGTGGGGAGTGTGCAGAAGATGTCAGGGGAAGATACATTTACAGACTTTGACTCTTGGCAGAGACCGTCATCACACCGCTCCAGAATTACTGACCTTTGCTGTTTAATCTTATGAATTTATAAGGGTTTGCCTTGATGATGTCTGGTTTCCTTGCAGAAACATGTTCTATCCCCTTCTGTCCACCACTTTGATTAAGGCCTGCAGAGATCCATCAGCAACCTTGGAAGCCCCCTCTGTATTTTACTGTTCCATTTGCATTATGTAGAATTATGGAAATAGTGTTCAACAGCAGTGACTTATGATTCAGTGCAGTTTTTCAGTAAGAAGGGCAGAGTGCCTTTAAGAACTGTGGGCAACCTGTGCCCTGGATAACAAAGCGTGGAGCTGGATGAACACAGCAGGCCAAGCAGCATCTCAGGAGCACAAAAGCTGACGTTTCAGGCCCTGTTGTGCCCTGTTGTGCAAGCAAGCAACCAGTAAGAGGTGCATGAGCAGCATGCTAAAATCATTCAAATGATGAGGGAGCACAAAGCTTGCGAGTCCCATGTCCAATACTGGTCCAAACAGTTTTAATGCAACATGGCCTCAATAATGCAACAGTAATTTACTACCTCCACTAGCCAACATACAGCTTCAAAATCCGAATGTTTTGCATGTAGCTATTTGCCTAATACAATGCCATGACATCTCCAATGACAGAAACTATCCAATTTATCGACAAATATTTTTAACACAACTAATACCCTGGGAAATAATCCTAGAACTTTATGTGGAGCAAGGATTGTTCAGTTTTGTGCTAGATACCGGCCGCAACATTCTAACCTCCTGTGTATGTAAAAAGGTTTCTGTTTTCATTTCATTTTCCAAATTTCTACAGTTTTCATTTTTTTTAGCATTTGTTGGCGTGTTACAGCTGACAGCAAATAGCCCTAATTAGTTGGTCTCTAATTGGACGAATCCGGTGAAGAGAAACAGCTAAAATTTTGTTCTCGTGATGACATGAAACAGAAAAGAGACCATGCCCAAGCAGAGTTCCTTATTTCAGTACAGGAAGATGATGAGTCAGAACTCAGGGATAAGCATGAACATTTTCAGGGGAAGTAATAAAGGACAAGAGATTTGTCTTGGCTGAACTAATTTTTGTTGTAATGTTCCAATGGTTGCAACATTTCTCCTAAAAGCTGTCTCAAGCCTGTGCACGCTGCTAAGGTGAATTCTAATGTCCTCCTCTATTTCTATGCATCCTAATTAAGAATTAGAAGAGAAGATATTATCAAATGTATTTTAATGAGACTTGTTAGTGTCAAGTAGCAAGTAACTGTATAGCAAGCAACTCAGTGATATCATAGAAATATCAGATTAGGAAACCAACCTTTAATAACGGTTGTGTTTGCAATTAGATTTTTTTCCTATTGTACTGCGGCTGTGAATTGCATCAGGACAACTTGACAGATGTTTTACTTCTCCCTCTGAAAACTCTCAAAATCCATTACTTTCTTTTGAACAACTATGGAGTTGACGTAAAGGAGACAGAATCTTCCCGAAATGAAACGCCAGCTTTCCTGCTCCTCTGATGTTGCCTGCCTGCTGTGTTCCTCCAGCTCCACACTGCGTTATCTCAGAATTTTCCAGCTCTGTATTCAAATCCACGTCTGCAAATTTTGGCCAATATTATACAATAATAAGATAATGGCAAGGTCACGTTTGGGATCTTACTGGTTCTTCTCCACATCTGCCCAATGAGCACCAAAACTGGTCTCCCAATGGCCAATGAGGATCGACCAGGATAGGATGTTGAGAATGGGAATCCACAATGCAATTAACCCTCTGAAGGGATTTCCCCTTCACTCTGATTGCTCAACTGGCATCAGGTCTCTTTATTTCTGCAATTAAATCTGAGGGCATCTTCATTTTGAGGAACTCTCGCGCTCTTCTTCCTGCCTGAGCTGCACTTACCTTTCCCAGTGGGGCTTTCAGCTGTCTGCAGCTGTGGACACTCTGATTGGCCTGCAAACTCAGAAATGTGGCCATCATCTTGAACTGGATAATGGGCTCTGAGGTTTCCAAACGGAAGTCACTTCCTGAAAAAATGAGCTAAGCGTTCCTGTGGTGCAGTGGTACTGTCCCCACCTCTGAACAAAGAGGCCTGAGTTCAAATCCCATCTGCTCCGGCAATGTGAATCAACATTCCCGAACAGCTTGATTGGAAAATACCTGGAAGATTGATCCAGAGAACAAATTGTATTTTAATACCTAATTGTCAGCTTCCCAGATGCCCATCCTTACAAAGTCCAACAGGATAGCTAGAGGAGTATGGATTCATTTGCCTAGCACTGTCACTCTCTCTCTCTCTATACATCCTTCCTACTGAAACAAGGATTAGAGAGCTAACAATCTGACAGGGATTGTTTGAAGAGTGAGGAGTTAAGTTGGAGCAATTATGAGGAGAAGTAAGCTTTCTGTTACTTATCACAGCTAGGACAACTTTACTCATTAGGCTCTGAGTCTCTGTTGTGTCTCAGTTGGTGTTAGTTTGTGTCTCTGTGTCTGAAGGTTGTGGATTGTTTCCTACCTCAGGACATTTGCACAAAAGCTTGTACCCCACTGCAGTACTGGAGGAATGTTACACTGCCGTAGGTGCCATCTTTTAGATTGACATACAAAAGCCTTGTAAGGTAGATGTAAAAAATCATATAGTACTATTTTAAAGAGGAAGAGAATCATCCTTGGCTACCTGGTCAATATTCATCTTTTGGTGAGCACCATAAAAACAGTTTATCTGGTGCTCATCACATACTGGAAGGCACACGGAATACTTACTTTATTACACGAGACATTGATTACAACAGCAGGGAGGTTATAGACTGGAGGCCCATGACCAGCGGTGTGCCACAAGGACCAGTAGTGGGTCCACTGCTTTTCGTCATTTACTTTAATGATTTGGATGTGAACACAGGAGATATAGTCAGTAAGTTTGCAGATGGCACTAAAATTGGAGGTGCACTAGACAGCGAAGAAGGTTACGTCAGAGTACAATGGGACCTTGATCAGATGGACCAAAGGGCCAAGGAATGGCAGATGGAGTTTAATTTAGATAAATGTGAGGTGCTGTATTTCAGAAAGGCAAATCAGGGCAGGGCTTATACACTTAGCAGTAAGGCCCTGGGCAGTAACACTGAACAAGGAGACCTTAGAGTGCACATTCATAGTTCCTTAAAGGTTCAGCCACAGATAGATGAAGATGTTTGGTATACTTGCCTTTACTGGTCAGTGCATTGAGTATAGGAGATGGGAGGTCAGATTGCAGCTGTACACGGCATTGATTATACCACTTTTGGAATATTGCATTCTATTCTGGTCTCCCTGCTATAGGAAGGATGTTGTGAAACTTGAAAGGGTTCAGAAAAGGTTTACAAAGGTGTTGCTGGGGTTAGAAGGTTTGAGCCATAGGGAGAGGCTGAATAGGCTGGGGCTATTTTCCCTGGCGTTTTGGAGGCTGAGGGGTGACCTCTTTGAGGTTTAGTAAAATCATGAGGGGCATGGAGAGGTTGAATAGCCAAGGTCTTTTTCTGAGGGTAGGGGAGTCCAAAACTAGAGGGCATAGATTTAAGGTGAGAGAGGAAAGATTAAAAGAGAACTAAGGGGCGACCTTTTCATGCAGAGGGCAGTGCATGTGTGGAATGAACTACCACAGGAAGTGGTGAAGGCTGGTAGGATTACAACATTTAAAAGGCATGTGGATGGGTATAGGAATAGGAAGAGTTTAGAGGGATGTGGACCAAATGCTGACAAATGGGATTAGATTAATTTTGGATATCTGGTCACCATGGACAAGTTGGACTAAAGGGTCTGTTTCCATGCTGTACAGCTCTATGACTCTTTACCATTCAAACTTACAAACTTATTTAAACCCTTCTCAAAACCATAACCAAATTTCCCTGTGAGGGTATTAGTCACAACCCTGATAAAGTGTAATCTGTCCAGTTGTACACATCCTAGGGCCAGTCTCAATGTTTCAGAAATCTGAGAGTTAACCTGACACTACTACTTTTGACTTGTTTCTTTTTAATTCTCTTCATAAACTCCCTAAAATCAGGATCTCATTTCCCTTCCTCCCTATGTCATTGGCACCAATATGACTGTTCACGCTCTCCCAGAATGATTCCTGCAGCCAATCTGTAACATTGATGACTTTGGCACAAAAGATAGAACACATCATCCCGGAGCTGCAGAAATGCCTCTCTGATAACCTGACTGCAGAATCTCTATCTCTATTGCTATTCCAATCTGATGCTTACGCTCCCACCTACCACCCACCACCTCCCCCCCCACCCCCCCCCCCCCCAACCCCCCTGACCTCCTATGGACTTGGGTCGCTCATTATGCCACAGATTTGGTTTCATGTCACCATCACCTTTACCAGTATCCAAAATGCAAAAATGGTTCACAAGAAAGATAGATACAAGGGAATCTTTCCCTGCCTGCTCACTTCTCTGAGACTGCCTTACTGCCACCCATTCCCTCTCTACTTGTACACATTCAGTGTGATCGGCTCCCTAAATGTGCTTCCAACATAGCTTTTCTGTCTCACTGACGCACAACAGCGACTCCAGTTTCTCTTATTGTTCCAAAACCCAGAGCGCAAGCTTGCGCAGCTGTAGGCACTTCCTGTGATTGTTCTTCAGGGATATATGGTGTGTCCATCATCTCCCACACACTATAAGCTGTGTGTTCCACTTCCCCATTATCTGGCTAAAAAATGCAGAAAAAGAAAGGAGAAGCCCCTTCCTCTCTTCTCCTAAAAACCTGCTTTAGGAACACGCTGTGTACCTGGAGCAGTACTCAATACAGACCAAAGCGGCACTAAGTAATCCTCCCCTCCACTTTCTGTGCTCCCCGATTCAATCCTTCAAACACCAATTTCAGTTTACTGCCTCAGTAGCTGGGGGCAGATACAGATACCCTCAGACAGCATGTATACCAGAGGTATAAGCATGTCATAAAACTTAACTTCTCTGCACCTAAATAGTAATTTTTATGTATTTTTAATTGCTAATTTAAGACAGTAGATATAAATTAATCCTTAAAACTCTCTGATTTACCAGCTTTCAGTGCAGACCAATACTTGGAGTTGCAGGTTGTCTTATGACTGTAAAGATTTCTTTTATATCTGCTGAGGTGTAAGAGAGAAAGAGGTGGCTTGAACATCCGGGCACAAGTCCCCGAACAGAGTGTGGAGAGCGAGTCCCAGGCAGAGACTGGCATGGGAGAAGCAGTCCTGGAACTTATTTTGGAGCAGCTGAGTGCCAGTACGGAGCGGTCCGGAGGCTTGTAGCAGATTGGGAATGGCTGTGAGACTGGGATCTGGTGCGGGTGGTCAGACCACATGTAGACGCCCTGTGCTGAGCTGCTGCAATGTAATGTTTATTTGAATTTTCTTACCCGACTGCAATGTCAATCCTTTAAAGATGTCTTATTTCTAACTTATTGTTTTTAAACTCTGAAAAATAGTGCAATTACTTTTTATTCTTCTTTTACATCCAAGATTTTTACCCAGGTACATGTACCTAAGAAAGCACCATAAGAGCTGACATTGTAAACGTATTTTTAACGCACTTCTACAATGGAGCACACGTGACAATAAAGGATATCCTATTCTAATCTAAAATCTGTTTGACATGTTCAGTTTCTTCATCCAAATCATCAGTGTGAATTGTGGATAATTAAGAGTTTTCTACTGATCACGATATTATTCCAATTATCACATTGTGCTAACTCAAGAATGATTCATTTATGCTCAATCTCTGGCTCCCAAGAGCTAAAAAAAATCTTCTATCCACATTACTGTGCTTCCGTCTACATTGTGAAGTTTTATTTTTCATAGTAACCTTTGATGCACTTTGTCATTTGCCTTCTGGAAATCTAAGTGCAGCAGATACACAGGTGTGCCTTCATGTTTGTTGCTTCTTTCACAAACCCAAGTAAGTTTTGTCAAACATGACTTCCCTTTCACAAAACTGTATTGTCACTGCCTGATTGCACTGAGATTTTCCAAGAACCTTCCTATATCCTGCTTAATGAAGGTTTCCAGCATTTTTTCTGAGAGATATTAACTGGCCTGGGTTTCCTGTTGTTAGTTTTTCCCCTTTATTGAAAAGAGGAGTTAACATTCACTATTTTCCAATCTGAGGGGACCTCCCCAGAATCTAAGAAATTCAGGGAAAAATTAAAACCAATGCAACTACTATTTCAGCAGAATTAGTTTCGCTTTATTAGTGATACTGCTCAAAATATGTTGGGTAGTGTCAGAAGACACTTAGTATAAAGAAGGCATTGATTTAGTGGCTTTGCTAATGCCATTGAGTTTTTTACATACCAAAGGAAACAAGTGCTTATCTAATTAGATACAACTTATTCTGTTCCCACTCACTTCAAAAAGGACACATGACTCGGTCATACTTTTCATTCTACACAGTCATTTGAACAGCAGAACATTTTCCAACATGCTCTTTCAATTGAGGTACTGTTCTGTGAGCAGCAGAACAGATATCTGTCTGTATGAATTATGTTCTTTCTCTGACTACAATTTAGAAGATTTTACGTTAAATGGGACAACTAGTCCGTATAAAGCAACAATTACAATCAATTTGCAGATGATCGTTGATAATAGTTCAATGTGTCAGTGTAGAGCTCAATGGTGTCAAGCTTCTTGAATGCTCTTGGAGCTGGCAAGTGAAGAGTGTTCCATCACACTCCTGACTTATGTTTTGCAGATGATAGGCAGGTTTCGGAGGTAAGGAAGTGAGTTATTCAATGTAGGATTCCAGGCGTCTGAGTTGCTCTTGTAGCCACAGTATTCATCTGGTTGATCCAGTTCAGTTTCTGGTCAATGATAACTACAGAATGTTGATAGTAAGGATTCAGTGGTGATTGATGCCCGGTTCAGTAAAATGCTGCTTTAACGTTAAACTCATTCACCCTCGCTTCCCATCTTGAGTTCAGCTCTTTTTTCCATGTTTGGAAGAACGCTGTAAAGAGATCAGGAGCTAAGCTGGCCCTGATGGAACCAAAACTGAGCATCAGCGAGCAGGTTATTGGCAAGCAAGTACTGCTTGACAGCACAGTTGATGGTATTCTCCATTAATTTTCCCATGATCAAGAGTGGAATGATGGGGTGGTAATTAGTTGGTCTGCACCCACAAGCAGGATTGCCTGGGCAGCCACATTACCTCTGTCTGTTCCTGCCCCACAAGATTTATTTCTTCTGATCTTGACTTAATCTTTTCTCCATTTGTCCAGTCTCTCTCCACTTAAATCCACAATTCATCTGTGGCTTTACATCAGTTTCAGAATTTCCAGTTTGCTGGCATCAGCTGCCTCCTCTTCGCTATGGATGTGCAGTCCCCCTATACATCAATTCCCCCACTTGCCTGGTCTAAGGGCTCTGCATTTTTCCCCTGAGAGCAGCCCTGAACTATCACCATCCACCACCACACTCTTCCGCCTGGCCAAGTTCGTTCTCAATTTGAACAACTTCTCCTTTAATTCCTATCACTTTCTTCAGGTCAGAGGGGTGGCCATGGGTATCCACATAGGGCCCAGTTATACCTGTGTCTTTGTGGGGTGCATGGAACATTCCTTGTTCCAATCTTACTCAGATCCCTCCCCACAAATTTTTCTCCAGTGCATCAATGACATCATTCGGGCTGTATCCCTCTCTCATCCAACATTGGAAAAGTTTACCAATTTTGGTTCCAATTTCCACCCTGCTCTCACCTTCACCTAGTCCATTTCTGACTCCTCCCTTCTCTCTCTTGACATCTGTTTCCATTTCTGGGGAGAGGAAGGCTACTGATATCCATTACAATCTGATTCCCAAAGTTACCTCGACTATATATCCTCACCCCTGCTTCCAATAAAGACTCCACTCCAGTCTCCCAGTTTTTCCATCCCCATCACATTGGTTCTTACAAAGCCGCCTTTTGCCTCAGAAATGTCCTTTTTCCTGAACTGAGAATTCCTGCCACCATGGTTTTTAGCTGTGTCCAGACCTATTTCTGGTCCCTCTGATCTCAGCCCCGTTCATTCCTCCCACATACTGACAGGGTCCCTCTGGTCCTTCTGTACGATCTCACCAGCCTCTGCACCCAAAGGATCATAGCCACTGTTTCTTTCACCTCTGGTAAGATGCCACAACCAGACACACATTCCTCTCCTTTGTCAGCATTCCATAGAGGCATATTTGTCCACTCCCTCTCCACTGTCAACACCTCCCCACAGCCCCATGGAACCTTCCCAAGTGATCGCAGATGGTGTAACACCTGCCTGTTTACTCCCTCTCCTCTCAAAGACCAAAACCCCAGGCACACTTTTCAGGTGAAGCAGCGATTTACCTCCACTTCACTCAATCTATTCTACTGTAGTCGTTGCTCACAGTGTGGCCTGCTACACTGAACAGACAAAATGCACACTGGGCGACTGCTTTGCCAAACACCTCTGCTCTATCTGTAAAAATTACCCCTAGCTTCCAGCTGCCTGTCACTTCAACTCACCACCGTGTTCCCATGGCAGCATTTCTGCCTCGGGCCTGCTGCAGTGGTCCAGCCAGACTCACTGTAAAGCTGGAGGAACATCACCTCATCTTCCACCTTACAGGCCTCAGGAGTCAACATTGTGTTTAATAATTTCAAAATATGAACACCCTCTCCATTGTTTGTTCCCTTCCCCACACATTGTGCTGTATGGAATGCTCTTAGCACAGCCAACGTAGTTTCAAACACTTACCCTTCTCATTAGCACCCCACTTTGCTATTATTTCTTTTAGCTTGTCATCAGCAGCCACTTTCATATAATCATGGAAAGCCCACTGTGGGGAAACAGACCATTCAGCCCATCAAGTCTGCACTGACCCTCTGATACAGAGCATGCCAGCCAAACCCGCTCCCCTACCTTATAACCATGGCTAATCCACCCAGCCTGCACATCCCTAGACACTACGGGCAATTTAGCATGGCCAACTCACCCAACCTGCACTTCTTTGGACTGTGGGAGGAAACCAGTGAACCCGTTGGAAACCTATGCAGACACAGGAGGATCTGCAAACTGCACACAGGCAGTCGCCTGAGGATGGAATCAAACCAGGCGTCCCTGGCGCTGTGAACCACTGTGCCGCCCCGTTCCAGAAAGATTATGATGGCTTACAGCATACAACAGACACAAGAACCAGGCCATTTCATGAACTGTCTGGATATGACAATTGGCAGAGAAACAAAATTCACACAACGTTTAGATCAGAGAAAGGGAGAGAAATAAATCCAGAACCATAAATCAGAAGTTTAAATTTAAAACTGGAGTACGGAGAGACGTCATCCCATTCCGAGTATATACAGGATCATTCCTGAAAACTTTGGAGAGAAATATTACCAAAGCTAATGGCACGCATAAAATGACCAATGTCCTGCTAATGATAGTTGAAATTTGACAGATAGGAATGAGAGCGATACGCATTGGAAAAGACATTAACAGCATGTTTTACAGTGCTGAAACAGATGCTGCTGCTATCCTGGGGTTGAAAGTTGTGAAAACCTGCAACTGATGTTAAGAAAGAGTAGTGCCCCCCATTGAAAAGCTTACTCTGATCAGAAATAGGATGGGTCTTGACCAGATGTTTGAGAGTATTGATCCTTTGAAGATTGTAAGTATCACATCACAATTGGTTTCGAGAAGAAACAAATGATTTGTCTTCAGTCTAAAATGCCAATAGACCTAAACAAACGTTTAAAAGAGATCTCCAAGAGATGGAAGAAAGGAAAATGATTGACAGAATTACAGAGACTACAAATTGATTAAATCCCACTGTTGCAAGATTTAACATGCAAAGCCAATGTGTAGTCAGATATCAAAATTCTCAAGGTCATTATTGAAATACACAAAGAAGGCACACACAAGAGGATAGCCAATTCAGAGAGTTCAAGTAGGAAAAGAAGAAATTCCAGTAATTTTCAGCACTCTGAGATGAAAAGAAAAGAATTAGTCTACAAAGTCACTGAGCTGCAAAGGCTGAGCAGGCTAGGGTATGGGAAGCCGAGATGGAACATAATGCAGAAAAACCACAAGCTGTACAGGGATAACGCCGTGTGGAGCTGGAGGAACACAGCAGGCCAGTCAACATCAGAGGAGTAGGAAAGTTGATGTTTTGGGTCGGGATCCTTCTTCAGAAATCTGTACAGGGGATACATCCAAAAAGTATTTCTTGATCCTCAGGTCAAAGTTACAACAACATGCCCTTCAAATTGGAGAACTTGAAATGAATGAGATGCTGAGTTCAGATAACAAATTAGTGAACTACAAATGCAGCTTAACATTTTACCATTGTCAGAGAATGATTTACGGGAGACCAACAAAAAAATGACCATGAGGACTGCTGGAGCATTTAAAAGAGGAAATACCAGATGTAAAAACCAAGCAGTGTGGGTGCAGCAGGAAACTAATAAACTGAAAGAAGAGATAGGCACAGAGAGTGTTTGGAAGACAAACATTCACTGCAGAATTGTAACACAGAACTTGAGAAGTACTGCAAGGCCAAAGACTGACTCCCAGGCTGCATTAGCTCAGAAGAAGAGGCACAACATTTGACCAGCTAAGCAAAACTGGAAATAATGTTTCTGATTGATCTACGATTCTATGAATGGATGTTTGAGGGTTTTTTTTTTCTCATCCATCTTGTTGCTCCGCTTCTGGTAAATCATTTACTATCTTTTGTTTTAGCCAGTGCTGGGCTCCCCACAAGTTCTGTTGTTTGTTCTGTATATCGGATACTTCCTTCTGTCATTAAAATCATGTGATTGTTGACAGCCCTTGTGGGTTTTTCTCACTGTCTGATGCACATTTCATTTTACCATTTCACTGTATCTATCCTGCCATATTTCTCCTGACTTAACTCAACTAGCATGCTTCAAGTAAGAGATTAAGTGCTCATATTAACAAAGTGTAGAGCTGGATGAACACAGCAGGCCAAGTAGCATCTCAGGAGCTTTTGTGCTCCTGAGATGCTGCTTGGCCTGCTGTATTCATCCAGCTCCACACTTTGTAATCTTGGATTCTCCAGCACCTGCAGTTCCCATTATCACTGATACAAGTGCTCATATTGTTGCTTTTGCAAGGTGAAGCTTTGAAATAAAATTCAGTTATCTCCAAACTACTAAAATTGTTAAAATGGTTAGTATGGTAGCCATCTGATAAATACTCACATAAACATGCTGTAATGATATTATCATAGGGAAGAGGATAGGTAAAAAAAAAGGTGCCGTGAGTAGTGGAAAATGACAGAGATAAGGAGAGTGAGTTAGACCGAGGATGTGGTATATCTGAAATTACAGAAGGCATTTGACAAGGTGCTACGCTAAAGGCTGCTAGATAAGATAAAGTTGCACGGTATTACAGGTAATGTATTGGCATGGATAGGGGATTGGTTGACCAGTAGAAAACAAAGAGTAAGGGTAAATGGGTGTTTTTCTGGTTGGCGGTCAGTGGCTAGTGGGTGTGCCTCAGGGATCAGTGTTGGGACTGCAATTGTTTACAATTTACATAGATGATTTGCAGTTGGGGGCAAAGTGTGGTGTGTCAAAATTTGCAGGTGACACTAAGGTGAGTGGTAGAGCAAAGTGTGCAGAAGACGCTGAAAGTCTGCAGAGGGATGCAGATAGTCTAAGTGAGTGGGCAAAGATCTGGCAGATAGAGTACAATGTTGATAAGTGTGAGGTCATCCATTTTGGTGGAAATAACAGCAAAATGGACTATGTTATAAATGGTAAAATATTGCAGCATGCTGCTGTGCAAAGGGACTTGGGTGTCCTTGTGCATGAATCGCTGAAGGTGGGATTGCAGGTGCAATAGGTGATTAAAAAGGCAAATGGAATTTTGTCTGCCATTGCTCGAGGGATGGAGTTTAAAAACAGGGAGGCTATGCTGCAGCTGTATAGGGTCCTGGTTTGGTTACATTGCCTATGGCTTGTTTTGTACAGCTACAGACTGTTTCCGTATCTGAGGAGTTGCCAATGATATTGAACAGGATGCAATCATTGCTGAACGTCCCCTACATGGAACCCTATAAAGGAAGGTCATCAATGAAGCAGAAAAGATGGTTTGGCAAATGGTGGAATTTGAATTTAACAAAAAAATCTTAACTTCAGCAGCTATTGATAACTATGAAGCTATTGCCATTTGTCAAACAAAATCATTTGGTTCACTGATTTCTTTTAGGGAAGGAAATTTCCACACGTACCTGATCTAGCCTGTGACTCCAGATCCATAGCAATGGAGTACTGTGTGCAGTTTTGGTCTCCTTACTTGAGAAGAGATACACTAGCACTGGAGGGGGTGCAGAGGAGATTCACTTGGTTGATTCCAGAGTTGAGAGGGTTGGATTATGAGGAGAGACTGAATAGACTGGGATTATACTCATTGGAATTCAGAAGAATGAAGGGAGATCTTATAGAAACATATAAGATTATGAAGGGAATAGATAAAGTGGAGGCAGGGAGGTTGTTTTCACTAGCAGGTGAAACTAGATCTAGAGGACATTGCTTCAAAAAAAAGGGAAGCAGATGTAGGACTGAGGTCAGGAGGAACTTCTTCACCCAAAGGCTTGTGAATCTGTGGAATTCCCTGCCCAGTGAAGTGGTTGAAGCTACCTCACTGAATGTTTTTAAGGCAAGGCTAGATAAAATTTTGACCATAAAGGAATTAAAGGTTACGGTGAGTGGGCGGGTAAGTGGTGCTGAGTCTCAAAACGATCAGCCATGATCTTATTAAATGGCGGGGAAGGCTCGAGGGGCCAGATGGCCTACTCCTGCTCCCATATCTTATGGTCTTATGTTCTTAAACTATTCTCAAAGTGAACCTTGTACAACTCACAGGCTAACACAGAAATACTGGGACAGTGAGACACTGTGTCCTCATATTTGAACAAAGGACAATGGGAGGATGTTGTAACACTACTGAGAAAGAATGAGGTAATCTGTTGGGGTATACCTGGATGTATAATATTCCACTGTCCTTCATCTGCCTGCTACTGGGGAGATAGAACATAGAACATTACAGCACAGTACAGGCCCTTCGGCCCTCGATGTTGTGCCGACCTGTCATTACCGATCTCAAGCCCATCTAACCTACACTATTCCATGTACGTCCATATGCTTATCCAATGACGACTTAAATGTACCTAAAGTTGGCGAATCTACTACCGTTGCAGGCAAAGCGTTCCATTCCCCTACTACTCTCTGAGTAAAGAAACTACCGCTGACATCTGTCCTATATCTTTCACCCCTCAATTTAAAGCTATGCCCCCTTGTGCTCACCGTCACCATCCTAGGAAAAAGGCTCTCCCTATCCACCCTATCTAACCCTCTGATTATTTTATATGATTCAATTAAGTCACCTCTCAACCTTCTTCTCTCTAATGAAAACAGCCTCAAGTCCCTCAGACTTTCCTTGTAAGACCTTCCCTCCATACCAGGCAACATCCTTGTAAATCTCCTCTGCACCCTTTCCAAAGCTTCCACATCCTTCTTCTCATGTGGTGACCAGAACTGTACACAATACTCCAAGTGCGGCCGCACCAGACTTTTGTACAGCTTCACCATAACCTCTTGGTTCCGGAACTCGATCCCTCTATAATAAAAGCTAAAACACTGTATGCCTTCTTAACAGCCCTGTCAACCTGGGTGGCAACTTTCAAGGATCTGTGTACATGGACGCCGAGATCTCTCTGCTCATCTACACTACTAAGAATCTTACCATTAGCCCTGTGCTTTGCCTTCTGGTTACTCCTACCAAAGTGCATCACCTCACACTTGTCTGCATTAAACTCCATTTGCCACCTCTCAGCCCAGCTCTGCAGCTTATCTATGTCCCTCTGTAACCTACAGCATCCTTCGTCACTATCCACAACTCCACCGACCTTAGTGTCGTCTGCAAATTTACTAACCCATCCTTCTACGCCCTCATCCAGGTCATTTATAAAAATGACAAACAGCAGTGGACCCAACACTGACCCTTGCGGTACACCACTAGTAACTGGTCTTCAGGATGAACATTTCCCATCAACTACAACCCTCTGTCTTCTTTCAGCAAGTCAATTTCCAATCCAAACTGCTATATCTCCCACAATTCCATTTCTCCGCATTTTGTACAATAGCCTATTGTGGGGAACCTTATCGAATACCTTGCTGAAATCCATATACACCACATCAACCGGTTTACTCTCATCTACCTGTTTGGTCACCTTCTCAAAGAACTCAATAAGGTTTGTGAGGCACGACCTTCCCTTCACAAAACCGTGCTGACAATTTATTCTTTTCTAGATGATTATAAATCCTATCCCTTATAACCTTTTCCAACACTTTACCAACAACTGAGGTAAGGCTCACTAGTCTATAATTACCAGGGTTGTCTCTACTCCCCTTCTTGAACAGGGGAACTACATTTGCTATCCTCCAGTCATCTGGCACTATTCCTGTAGATAATGACGAGTTAAAGATCAATGCCAAAGGCTCGGCAATCTCCTCCCTGGCTTCCCAGAGGGTCCGAGGATAAATCCCATCCGGCCCAGGGGACTTATCTATCTTCACCCTCTGAAGGATTTCTAATACGTCTTCCTTGTGAACCTCAATCCCACGTAGTCTAGTAGCCTATGATGTCACTAGCAAACTGCTCCTAGCAGTTTCATTTTGCTTCTGTTGCTAAATTTGTATTACACAGAAACATATTTAGTAATAATGTCCTTGCTAATTATTTTGCATTTGTTAATTTTATTACACAACTACCATGACAAATGTCATCCCTGAAAATTGGCAGCATTTTGAGCAGGAAAGGGAAATATTCAAATATTGTGGCCTCCATGATATATAATGGCAGAGAAAGAAAATGCCTTGAGGTCCTAATGTGGTGACCAGAACTGTACACAATACTCCAAGTGCGGCCGCACCAGTTTCAGGAGCTAAGGTGGACGTTTAAAAGCAGGAATTTAAAGGTCTTGAACTCTGACTTACTCCCAGTAGTAAGACTTACTTCACAGGTTGATGAGTAGTTAATAAGCCAACATATAGCCGGAGAAAAGGTGTAGGCCTGGAGGCTTCAGTTTCAGAGAGTTTCCTGAGTTATTGAGATCAATTCTGGGCGGGAGTATTTATATGGCTGGTCCAGTTCAATTGCCAGTAAATTGTAAGCCCCCAGGATGTTGATAGTGGGAGATTCAACAATGGCAAAGCCCTTGTGTATCAGGCAGAGCAGGCCATTATTTGAGCAGGCCATTATCTTGCACTTGCATGGCATGAATGATACTTATCAATTATCAACTCATGATCAAATATTGCCTATGGCCTGTTTTGTACAGCTACAGACTGTTTCAGTAGCTGAGGAGTTACCAATGATAGTGAACAGGATGCAATCATTGCTGAACGGCCCCTACATGGAACCCTATAAAGGAAGGTCATCGATGAAGCAGAGAAGATGGTTTGGCAAATGGTGGAATTTGAATTTAACAAAAAAATCTGAACTTAAGAGGCTAATGATAACTATGAAGGTATTGCCATTTGTCAAACAAAACCATTTGGTTCACTGATTTCTTTTAGGGAAGGAAATTTCCACCCTTACTTGATCGAGCCTGTGACTCCAGGCCCATAGCAATATGATTAGCTATTAACTGAATCTGTTGGCAATTAGGGATGGGCATTAAATAAAAAAGACCCAAAGTTTCTCTTAAAACACAGTGCAAACAGTCAATGAGTTAATCTGTAGCTTTGTGCCTCTAAAACACAGAGAAATGGACAGAATCATATTTGGGGAATGGACAGAACGTCCAAAAGTAAACAATTTCAACTTTGTCAGTTGAACAAGAAATTAAAGTGTTCAGATAGGAATGATATTTTACTGAAATGGAGTATATGTAATGGTTATTGTTGGGAAAACCAATATTCTTTTCTAGTCTTTGGCTACTTAGATGAAGATCTTTCTAAATGGTCAGATACAAAAGAACCTGAGGAACTGCGGATGCTGTAAATCAGGAATAAAAACAAAGTTGCTGGAAAAGCTCAGCAGGTCTGGCAGCATCTGTGGAGGAGAAAATAGAGTTGACGTTTCGGGTCTGATGACCCTTCCTCAGAACTTGTTGTTGTTTTTGTGGTCAGATACATGTTTTCAATCCTTTTTGTATTAAACTCCTATCCTGTCATTAAAAGAATATTGGCAGTCTTAAGTGAATATACTCATTGATTGGCTACCTAGTAAAAAAACACACACAATACAAAATACAAAAACAAAGCTTTCAATCTGTCAAGCCATATTTCTGACCAGTCCAGTATTGGAATCAGCTGGTCTCATAACACCTCTGTGTATTTGACCTAGGCTTAACAGTTGTTTGCATAAGGGAATTTTGGCAGAAATATGTCAGTATTACTGAATTGAACAAAAGCTTGAGCTTCCAGAAGATTGGGCACTGTGTTGGATAATGATTGTTCCATGGCCTGACTAATAACTTCGAAATGTTACATTCATTTCATGAAGGCCAGCAAGTTGATGGGCCCTGAGAGTCACAAGTGTACAATTCACTGCACACTAGCAAACTCTGTCAACTGGTAAAAGCACCGTATCCCATCAAGATGACACTATTATCTCTGTAGGGAAATGAAGATGGTTTTGTCTCTTAGAAAGATTCCCAGATACATCTGAGACCAGCAGACTCATTAAACTAGCAGGTGTCCTCTATAGTGCTTTGAATTAATTCAGACCAAGTCGGAATTAGAAGAGTATTAGCACATAAAAAGAAATCAGCATGTATTTGGTTAAAGTGAAGTTTGGCAAACGGTTGGCTATTTTGAGAACTGCTATTTAGGTCACTTATAAATACCATTATCAGTCTCTTGAAAACTTATAGCATACTAAAACCACTGAGTAAATAAATTCTGATAGAAGAATGGTTTTATAATAATTTGATACAGTGGGGAGCTGGAGGAACACAGCCAGCCCAACAGCATCAGAGGAGCAGAAAAGTCAATGTTTCAGATCAAGAGCCTTCATGAGGACTGGGGAGGGGAAGAGAGGTCAGAAATAAATTGGGGAAGGTTGGGTGGGGGAAAGTAGGTGGGATGCTGATAGGTGGATGAAGATAGGGGGTTGTGGAGTTTGTTCAACGGGAAAGGTAAGGCAGATAGATGGGAAGGGAGATGGACAGGTTGTGTCAGTTCAAGAAAGTGGGGATGAGGTCAGGGGTGGGGAGATTTTGAAATTGATGATCTATATGTTGAGATAAATGGGCTATAAGCTCCCGGGCAGAAAATAAGGTGTAGTTCTTCGAATTTTCGTGTGGCCTCATGATGACATTGGGGGAGGCCCAGGATGGACTTGTTACCAAGGGAGTGGGAGGAGGAGGTGAAATAGTTGGCACCCGGAAGGTTGTGTTGATTAGAGTATACTGAACGCAGATGCTCCATGAAACAGTCACCGAGTCTGCTCTTGGGCTCTCCAGTATAGAGGAGACCACATCAGAGCAGCGGATGCAGTAGACCAGCTTTGAAGACATACAGATAAATCGCTGTTGGATACAAAATAGTTGTTTGGGGCCTTGGACGGAGATAAGAGGGGAGGTCTAGGGTCAGGTGTAGCACTTTCCTGCATTTGCAGGGAAAGGTGCTGGGGTGGTGGGGTTGGTGGGGAGTGTGGAGCAGACGAGGGAGATGTAGATTGAGTGGCCCCTACAGAAAGCAGATAGGATTGGGGAGGGAATTATCTTTTTGGTGGTGCGATTGGATTGCAGGTGGCGGAACTGGCAGAAGATGATGCATTGGATTTGGAGGTTTGTAGGGTGATACGTGAGGACCGGGGGACTGTATTCTTTTTGTTGTTGGGGGGAGAGTGTTTGAGGGCAGAAGTGCAGGAAATACAGGAGATGTGGTTGAGCTTATTATTAATTACGGGAGAGGGGAAGTTACAGTCCCTGAAGTAGGAGAACATTTGGGATGTCTGGGAGTGGAACGCTTCATCCTGGGAGCAGATGTAGCGAAGGCGGAGGAATTGGGAGTGTGATATTTCTGAGCTCCTTTCCCCCTCCCCAGTCTTGATGAAGGATCCTGACCCGAAATGTCGACTTTCCTGCTCCTCTGATGCTGCCTGGCCTGGTGTGTTTCTCCAGCTCACACTGTGCTGTCAGTTTGAACTTTGCTGCTGTCTGCAACTAGGATGGTTCTAATGTAGACAGAGCCTAACCAATATGTTCTTATACTTGAAGCTAATAAAACTGAATATTACGTGGGACTTGAAACTGGCAGCAATGCAATACCATCCATTTTGTTCTCCCACCCAAGCCAAGTAGCTAGCCCAACATTCTTAGCTACAAAATCAAAATTGATTTCAATTACATGATAATGGCCTTGTTTCACTGTTCTCACATTTTCTACTGCTTCTGCATGAACCACAGCATATGTCAAGTATTCATATTTTATCATTACCATACTGGCCAACTAGCAATGAAACAAGTACTCTTTTATTATAATGAATTCAAATCTGGAACAGATTAATACGTTTGATGATCTTTGCCTGTTGTAACTTCACTATAATAACAAATGAAAGGGTTTGATTAATAACACAATAAATTCTGGTTCAACATTGCACAATCATAAATGAAATAGCAGAATATTTCTGGCACTTGCTGATCATCCATCTCAAATCACATCTGCAGTCTCATCTGTTTTATGTCAACAATGCTTCAAAGTCTAGGACTACAGCTTTCCTCATGAACTCTTGTAACAGTGATTTCTAAAGTGCAAATAGTTCCTCTGTCTCAGTGTACGTGAGAATTATGGGATAGGAAAAGTTTTCTGATACTAAAATCAAAACTAGTGACAAACCTGGCAACAAAATGTTACCTTTTTAAAAATAAAGCTTGTGTGTGAAGCTTTGCCTCCTATACACCAGTGAAACAATTCACCAAATCATCTTTGGTAATGCCTTCCAAAACCAGATTCTCACTTGCTAAAAAAAAAGTAGAAGCAGCACCTTTAACTTACAAATTATCCTCGCCCAGACACCTACAGGCGCTGTTTCATCTTAACTGGGTTAAAATCCTGAAACTCACTAACAACAGCAGTTCTATGGGAATACTTTCACCACATGCATTGTAGTGGTTCAAAAAAAAGTACACCATCAACTTCTCAAAGACAGCCAGAGATGCATGGTAAGTGCCAGGCTTGTCAACAACAGAAGCATCTGGAGAATTAATTGTTTAAAAGTTCAGGCACCTCCTGAATGTGTTGTTAAATCAAACACTGACAACATACAATAAGTTGCTATTGACTAGCTTTCTCTCCTTGTAGCTTCAACTGTTTATTATTATTAAAGGGACATTACTCATGGACTCAAAACGAATAAGCCTTTCCAACATAATGCTATCAACGTGCAAATATGGATTTTGAAGTAGAAAGCGGCCTAATTAATTTACTGGGATTTTTTTAGGACAGCAAGATTTGTCAGTGAAACAACCTGGCCTGTATTTTCAGAAAATATTTGTTAATATTCTTGGAAAAAGCTGGCTGGACCAAAGACCAGAAATAGTTTCAAAGGCTTGAAATAATGTCAAATCATTTGTACTCTTGTGTCTAATGGATCACAAGAAACAACCATCTACTAGAACATTTAGCACAGCCGTCACTGGGATGGGATGACCACCCAATTCTTCAGGTTGTAAGGCCTACTGCAACAGATGGTGTCCTGGGATATCCTCCGTCTGTGCTGGCAATGTGCCTCACTCTTACGGAAGTAATGGTATCAAGGACAATAGATTCTGGATGTCCTATACTTCCATCACACCCTGAGGGGAGCTGCCGTGTCTTATTGAGGAAGCTGTTCAGTAGCTACTGGAAGTTGCTGCTGATTCTGGGCTTACTGGCGCATTTGATCCTCATTTTTCAGCACCTCCATTCCCCCACAGCCACCGTGACGATGACTCTTGCTGTAACTGGATCCACTGGTGATTGTTCCAATGAAGCTATCTGGGGGAGTATCAGAAACAGAACAGCACCTTGGTAATATGAGCTGTCAGCATTCACATCACTCAGAAAAGATACAGTTTACCATAGCCCTCCATAGAGTGGGATGTGAAGGATTCCAACCAAGGAGGACCATTCAGTGACCTATTTTGAAATAGGAGACCACATTCTAATATATGTAGAACTAACCATGCCACGTAAATGTAATGGGAAATTGTAAGCACAGTAAGATTAATGAAACCTGAACTTTCTAACACCACCCTGACACATCAATGATAAATTGCAGCATTGTAAGTAAGAGCAGTTTGGCAAATACTTACAGTTCAAGGTGAAAGGAAATCAGTTCCATGTCCTTGTGCAGCTTATGACACCTTCAATTGTCCTTGAGAATTGACAAGATGCAGGCAAGATGTTTAAGTTTGTCTGTAATTACTTCTGCCTCACATTGATGGCTATGGCTAATTTATAAAGACCAGTGATATGGTCAAGATTGCTTCTGACCAGGAATTGTATTCCACCTAATTGGTCTCTGCATACATTTCAGACCGAGTGTTCTGGGATTATAGGTGTCTTTAATCTGTATTATCTAACTGCCTGTGGGGTTACCTAATAGTTCTCCCAAGTAGACCCCTTATTCTCAGAAAAAAAATCATTTATTCCACCCACTCTGAATATGGTGGCATTTTTCATTCCTATTGTGCCTTTGTGATTCGGATGAGGGTGGAAGTTGACACAGGTTGTACTTAACAGAACGAGTCGCAGACTCAGCAGAGTAATCGCAGTGATCCCCAAAACCTTTGTGTTCCTTTCTTTCTTGCAGTCCCTGTTGATCCCATCAGTTCTGAACTTCCACGTGTTCCCACCCAGTTATTTCTTTTCTATCTTCATTCTCTCTGTTATCCCCAAGCCCTAGGCCTACACTTACCTATGCCAACCATTGTACTGCACTGTCACCCTGTCAAACCTATGGTGGAGGTGACCACCAATGACCTCGCAGGAATCCATGCTCTTCAATATGCTATCACTCCCACCATGATATGTTGAGCTCACCAGTCATCATTATTGGTCCTTCTGCAGCCCAGCATACTACATCCAATTCTCATAACTGACTATCCCAACTTCCCCCGTATAACAGTGGCCAGTGGTAAGTCCACTTGACTTTTGCAAACAGGCACCCAGAAGTGACAGTGGGGTAATCATTCTCCTCCCCCTCCAACCCAGACCAATGAGAAATGATTGTCCTGCTTGATACGTGGCAAGACCCCTGGCCAATCTATATGCAGCTCCCTGACTGATTTGTCATCATCCCTGGACTGTCTGTAGTGGACCTGCAGGATTGATGGCGGCCTACTTCACTAATGGTGATGATACTGAACCCCTGACGCTTACTGTCCTGAGAGAATGATTGACCATGACCAAGCCCTGGGCTGAGACCATCTGCTACCCTTGAGTTCCTGTAGCAGGATTCCTTGATTGACAACAGTCCCTCTTGGATGAATTGAGAGCTGCTGCCTTAGAATTTGAGAGATGGCCATTTGTTTGAAGCGCGAAGTGTGTGCGTCATATAAGCCCCTGGCATTTGCTACAGGTATACACTGATGTATGACTGATGTCCCAATTCTTCATTTCTGTCTTCATCTCCAAACATTACGCTCTGAATTTCAGGCCTACAGCTTAGACATGCTGCATCGAAGCCAGGTTGGTGGTGACTGTTGATGTATGCACCTAACCACCACACCTTTATCCCCAAATACACTATTGTTTGCTACCCTTATAAATTGAGTTGTCCCTTGTCATAATTATTGACTTCTCTGCAGCTCAGCATCCTACCCCAATCCTCACAATTTTCTTTCCCAATTCCCTTTCAGTAGCAGTGACCCAGTTGTCAGAGCTGCCTGGTATTGTGCCTACGTTAAAAAGCATGGTAGGACAAAAATACCGTAAGCCTACAAGTTCTCAATGAAGCAGAAAAGTGGAAAAAGGCAATGGAAGGAAAGGCAAAGCAAGTCAGAGATGGTGTGAATATCGAAGTAGGCACAAAGCCAGTCAGTTCTGAGAAAACAAGTGAACAGCTCTGAGATGCTTCCTGCCGCAATGAATGAGATGAGTGTCAGCCTTTACATGCGAAGCTGTCCGGCAGCAGCCTGGCAATGAAAGGTATCAATGCTCTTCAAAGTGCAGCATTGAAACAGATAACTAGATTCTCAGTGAGTCAGAAATGTGTCATAATGGTATATTGAGGATGGAGCTTGTCAAAATTCTGGAATTCCCTCTCTAAAATCATTATGAGTTAACCTATAGCACATGAACTGTAGCGATTCAAGAAGGCATCTCACTACCGTCTCCTCAAGGACAACTAGGGATGGCTAATAAATGCTGGCGGGCCGACAAGGTCCATGTCCCATGAACAACTCTACAGATGGAAGGCACAGGCAGTTACAGCCCATCAAGATATTCAATATTGTTGGCCAAGACAGAGGTACCCAGGAGCACAGGGTGATCTGGAATCACCAGGTATTCAGTCTGAGTTTATGTCAGAAATTTCACTGTCTCATTTCTCTCTGTTGTGTGGGAGAACAACAAACTGTATATAGAGGAGGCAAGGACAGGTAATACTCAGATGTAAATGAAGTGAAAATAGTATCAGAGATAATGGGAACTGCAGATGCTGGAGACTTCCAAGACAACAAAATGTGAGGCTGGATGAACACAGCAGGCCAAGCAGCATCTCAGGAGCCTCTCCGATGAAGGGTCTAGGCCCGAAACATCAGCTTTTGTGCTCCTGAGATGCTGCTTGGCCTGCTGTGTTCATCCAGCCTCACATTTTGTTGTCTTGTAAATGAAGTGAGATGAGTTAACAATGAGATTTAAATGCTCGTAGGCCTCTCATTCATGAGAAGCTTATCTCACCATTCACACCTTGGGTAAAAAATTGGACCTTTTTCCTTGGTGTCAAGAATCTCATTTTTCTGATTGTCATATTTTCCCAACTGATTCACCAATCATCACGTCAGTGAGGGACTGGGAAAATTCTATCCAGGGTTTCGGTCATACCTCCAACAAAGTTAGATCAACAGAAGAGAAAGAAGCCAGAGGAAGTTTCTGCCCAAGACTCTGGCCTATTGTTCACTGTTTGGCTACTTAAGATCTCAGTCTTTCAAGGCAATTCATGTTTGACATATTGCAATATTTCAACATGATAATAATACACTACAATAACAGTGCAGCACAGGGACAGGCCTTTTGGCCTACCAAGCCTCTGCATAATTCCTAATCCTTATTTAGGTCCATTACTTATTGCCCATACATGGTTTCTACCACTCTGTGCACCTCCCATTTATATGTCCATCAAGACATGCATTAAATGTTGCTAACATGCCTGCTTCACCACCTCCTCTGGCAGGGTGTTCGAGGCAGCTACCACTGTCT
Organism: Stegostoma tigrinum; assembly: GCF_030684315.1. Taxonomy (NCBI): domain Eukaryota; kingdom Metazoa; phylum Chordata; class Chondrichthyes; order Orectolobiformes; family Stegostomatidae; genus Stegostoma; species Stegostoma tigrinum. The sequence continues at coordinate 77,038,194 of NC_081356.1, forward strand.
GTGTGAAAAACTTGCCCCACACTTTTACTGTAAACTTTTCCCCTTTCACCTTGAACCTATGGCTTCTTCAGTATTGACTTTTGAACCTTGTGAAAAACCCTCTGACTACCCACCCTATCTACGCCTCTCATAATTTTGTAGACCTCTGTCAGGGTCACCCCTCAGCCTCTGTCTTTCCAGTGAAAACAATCCGAGTTTATCCAACCTCTCCTCGTAACTAAAACTCTCCATATCAGGCAACATCCTGGTAAACCTACATCCTCTCCAAAACATCCATGTCCTTCCGGTAGTGTGGCAACCAGAACTGCACACAATATTCCAAATGTGGTCTCAGCAAAATTTTATACAGCTGTAACATAACTTGCCAACTTTTATATTCGATGCCCCAGTATGCTGTATGCCTTCTTGACTGCCTTATCCACCTGTGTTGTTGTTTTCAGAGACCTGTGGACCTATATGCCCAGATAATAAAATGTGAGGCTGGATGAACACAGCAGGCCAAGCAGCATCTCAGGAGCACAAAAGCTGACGTTTCGGGCCTAGACCCTTCATCAGAGAGGGGGATGGGGGGAGGGAACTGGAATAAATAGGGAGAGAGGGGGAGGCGGACCGAAGATGGAGAGTAAAGAAGATAGGTGGAGAAGGTGTGGGTGGGGAGGTAGGGAGGGGATAGGTCAGTCCAGGGAAGACGGACAGGTCAAGCAGGTGGGATGAGGTTAGTAGGTAGCTGGGGGTGCGGCTTGGGGTGGGAGGAAGGGATGGGTGAGAGGAAGAACCGGTTAGGGAGGCAGAGACAGGTTGGACTGGTTTTGGGATGCAGTGGGTGGGGGGGAAGAGCTGGGCTGGTTGTGTGGTGCAGTGGGGGGAGGGGATGAACTGGGCTGGTTTAGGGATGCAGTGGGGGAAGGGGAGATTTTGAAACTGGTGAAGTCCACATTGATACCATATGGCTGCAGGGTTCCCAGGCGGAATATGAGTTGCTGTTCCTGCAACCTTCGGGTGGCATCATTGTGGCAGTGCACTGCCACAATGATGCCACCCGAAGGTTGCAGGAACAGCAACTCATATTCCGCCTGGGAACCCTGCAGCCATATGGTATCAATGTGGACTTCACCAGTTTCAAAATCTCCCCTTCCCCCACTGCATCCCTAAACCAGCCCAGTTCATCCCCTCCCCCCACTGCACCACACAACCAGCCCAGCTCTTCCCCCCCACCCACTGCATCCCAAAACCAGTCCAACCTGTCTCTGCCTCCCTAACCGGTTCTTCCTCTCACCCATCCCTTCCTCCCACCCCAAGCCGCACCCCCAGCTACCTACTAACCTCATCCCACCTGCTTGACCTGTCCGTCTTCCCTGGACTGACCTATCCCCTCCCTACCTCCCCACCCACACCTTCTCCACCTATCTTCTTTACTCTCCATCTTCGGTCCGCCTCCCCCTCTCTCCCTATTTATTCCAGTTCCCTCCCCCCATCCCCCTCTCTGATGAAGGGTCTAGGCCCGAAACGTCAGCTTTTGTGCTCCTGAGATGCTGCTTGGCCTGCTGTGTTCATCCAGCCTCACATTTTATTATCTTGGAATCTCCAGCATCTGCAGTTCCCATTATCTCTGACCTATATGCCCAGATCCCTTTGTATGTCAAAGCCCTTCAGGGTTCTGCCACTTATTGTATAATTTGCACCTGAATTTGATCTTCCAAAATGATGACTACACATTTGTCTGGGTTAAATTCCATCTGCCGTTTGCCCAAATCTGCAATCTATCTATATCCTGACAATCCTCCTCACTAACTGCAACTCCATCAGTTCTGGTGTTATCTGCAAACTTACCAATCAGATCACCTATTATTTCCTGCAGATCATTTATTAAAAAGAACAAAGATCCCAGCATTCATCTCTATGGAGCACCATTGATCTCCATTCCAAAAAAAAAATTCACCATTACTTTCTGGCTTCTACGATAAGCCAGTTCTATATCCATCCAGCCAGCTCACCCCGAATCCCATGCAACCATACCTTTTGTACAAGCCTGCTATGAGGTACCTTATCAAATGACTTCCTAAAGTCCATGGCGATAACATCCACTGTCCTTCTTTCATCTATTATTCTTGTCACTTCTTACAAAAGCTCAGTCAAGTTGGTAAGACATTGCCTTCCCTGTACAAACCCATGCTACTTATTACTAACAAATCCATTTTCTTCCAAATGAGAATAATTCCTGACTCTCAGTTCCTTCTCCAACTGCTTCCCCACCACTGACATCAGGCTCACTGGCCTATAATTACCTGCATTGTCTTTGATTCCTTTATTAAACAAGGGAACAACATTGGCCATCCTCCAATGGAATCTCACCTGAGGCCAAAAAGGATGCAAAGATATCTGTTAAAGCCCCATCCATATCTTCACTAGCCTCCCACAATATCCTGGGATAGATTCCATCTGGCCTTGGGGACTTGTCTACCTTAATACATTTCAAGACACCCAATACTTCCTCCTTCATTATATTGAACTGCCCTAGAGTATTCATATCTTTCCCTGACCTCAACATCGCTCATGTCCCTTCCTTTGATGAATACTTATGTAAAACATTCATTCACTAACTCAGAGATAATGGGAAATGCAGATGCTGGAGAATCCAAGATAACAAAGTGTGAAGCTGGATGAACATAGCAGGCCAAGCAGCATCTCAGGAGCACAGAAGCTGATGTTTCGGGCCTAGGCCGAAGGGTCTATGCCTGAAACGTCAGCTTCTGTGCTCCTGAGATGCTGTTTGGCCTGCTGTGTTCATCCAGCTTCACACTTTGTTATCTCATTCACTATCTCACCCATTTCCTCTGGCTTCACACATAATCTCCCTCCTTTATCATTAGTTGGGCCTACACTTCTTCTAGCTATCCTCTTGCTGCTAATATATATATAAGATGTTCTCAGGTTCTTGAGTAGATTTGTAACTTGGGTTGTAGATGTTGTGGTTGGTTTGCTTGCCGAGTTGGTTCATTGGTTCGCATTGAGTCCACGTATTAGAATAGTTTTTTCTCTGTCAGTTAGTTTCCTGCCTGAAAGGTTTCTTTTCCAAGTGTCTGAGCTATGGTTGTCCTTTTGGTGGCTAGCTTGGCTAGCTGTTCTTGTAGGATCTGTCTTTTCTTGGTTCTTGTTATCTATTGACTGATGTTAATGGCTCATTCTTAGTCTGTTGTCCAGTCTAGGTTGGTAGCGTTTCAGAATAGGGTTTCTTGGCGTGTAATTTCTCTGTCATATCTATGAAGCCGGCTGTGTACATTGTTTGAGTCTACATATTAGAACTGTTTTCCCTGTGTCTGTTAGTTGTCTGGCTAAAAGGTTTCATATCCAAGTGTCTGACCTACAGTTGTCCTTTTCGTGGATTTTGGTGCGAACCAACGAACCAGCTCAGCCAGCGAATTGGCCACAGCATGTATAAAATGCTTGGGATTCACCTTAACCTGCTGGCCAAGGTCATTTCCTAGCTCTTTTTAACCATCCTAACTTCCCAAATGATCTTCTTCCTCCTTTTTCTAAACTCTTCAAAGACTTCATCTGTTTTTAGCTGCCTAGACCTTAGATGCACTTTCCTATTTTTTTGACCAAGCTAATGCGCTATGGAGGTACAGATGATACTGTAATTGATGAACAGCCTGAGAGGTATTGTTGCATCTCACTGAGCTCATTGGAGGTTAAGTTCAGCTATTACTGAAGTTGTCATAAATGCTAAAGGTATATTGAAGTATGTATTATTCCCCAATTTACCTGTTTTCAACCCAGCTTGATAGAAAGCATGGACCAGGTTTTTGTCCTTAACAAGAATTAGTTTTTATTACAAATAAACAGATTCCAGCTACAGATAAGCTATTATGAACAGGATTGTAGGATTCCACATTGTCCTGGAAGACATAGACTGTGCACAGGTAACTAAGTGAGCCTTTCATTTCAACTCAGAGTATCCAGGAACAAGTAAGAGTTCCAATTCTGTGCTGTGTAGCCTTGGATATGCAGCTGAATGCTGGATAAGTTGCACACTGCTACAATGGTTTTACATTGAGGCAGTTAACTTTCCCACAGATCATTAAGACCCAACACAATGTGTACGGCTGACAACTGGTGTCAGGTGATACTCTGTGCTACCGTGGCTCATGACCCAACTAGGAAGCATTATGTCAGAACTTATGCCATAAGAGCCATGCAGCCATCAGGGATATTGTTGAGCGGACAGTTAGGGGCTTCAATCAAAGATTTAGCTATCGAGTGGTTAGGAGGTATCCTGTAATATCTAACTGAGGAGCTTTCCAGGTTTGTGTTGCTGCATGCTTTATTGCCCAAGACAGAATGCCCTTTTGCATAAGCGATTGTACCAGAGGATCAAGGTCAGCACCAAAAAAGAAGAGGAGGGGGCAAGCAAATGTGCTCTGGGGTTCCACGTATGTTGCCCCTCCAGGCCATTTAGTTGAAGATTGCAGTCGTGAGGCATCTCCACCATCTCACTTTGGACCTCTGTTGCTTTAAGCCTTGCCTTCTAGGACTAAGGATCTACCAACAAGTCCACGAAATTTCAATTATTTCAAACCCCTCCTATGAAAATCACAATAAAAAGGCAACTAGTTCCGTTACATAATCCATCATTGCATTCACCAAAAACAATGTAAAAATCACGATGGCCAAAAACACTAACAAATAGTAAACCATTCACTCTGGTGTTTTACTCTTAGTGATTATCCTTTATGTTTCCTTTTCTCCTGTGGTGCTATTCCTCATCTTCTCACCTTCTTCCTTTCAGGGACAGAGTGTGTGCAGTGCTGAGGTGACTCTCCCTCCTCTTCCAAATCCTTAGCTGGACAGAGGTGCATCATACTCCAGGGAGCTGGCTGCAAAAAACCGGGGAAGACCAGGGTTGATTGCTTGTGCCCAGTACGGGATGGTGCAAACAACAAGACCATCGGCAAGAGAACAAAGTGTGGAGCTGCATGAGCACAGCAGGTCAAGCAGCATCTCAGGAGCACAAAAGCTGATGTTTCGGGCCTGGACCCTTCATCAGAGACGGGGATGGGGTAAGGATTCTGAAATAAATAGGGAGAGAGGAGGAGGCGGACCGAAGATGGATAAAGGAGAAGATAGGTAGAGAGGAGAGTATAGGTGGGGAGGTAGGGAGGGGATAGGTCAGTCCAGGGAGGACGGACAGGCCAAGGAGGCGGGATGAGGTTGGTAGGTGGGAAATGGAAGTGCGGAATGAGGTGGGAGGAGGGGATAGGTGAGAGGAAGAACAGGTTAGGGAGGCGGGGACGAGCTGGGCTGGTTGTGTGATGCAGTGGGGGGAGGGGACGAGCTGGGCTGGTTTTGGGATACGGTGGGGGAGGGGGAGATTTTGAAGCTTGTGAAGTCCACATTGATACCATTGGGCTGCAGGGTTCCCAAGCAGAATATGAGTTGCTGTTCCTGCAACCTTCGGATGGCATCATTGTGGCACTGCAGGAAGCCCATGATAGACATGTTGTCTAAGGAATGGGAGGGGGAGTTAAAATGGTTCACGACTGGGAGGTGCAGTTGTTTATTGCGAACCAAACGGAGGTGTTCTGCAAAGCGGTCCCCAATGTAGAGAAAGCCACACCAGCTACAGTGGATACAGCATACTACATTGGCAGATGTGCAGGTGAACATCTGCTTAATATGGAAAGTCATCTTGGGGCCTGGGATGGGAGTGAGAGAGGAGGTGTGGGGGCAAGTGTAGCACTTCCTGCCGTTGCAGAGGAAGGTGCCGGGTATGGTGGGGTTGGAGGGGAGTGTAGAGCAGACAAGGGAGTCACGGAGAGAGTGGTCTCTCCAGAAGGCAGACAAGGTTGCGGATGGAAAAATGTCTTGGGTGACAAGGGTGGGGATGGGAAAATGTCTTGGGTAAGACCACAGGCAACTTGTGAGTGAGCATTGATTTGAGTGATGAGGAATCAGAAACCTCGTGCGTATGTGAGGAGGCTGTTGTGACCACATAACTCTACACAATATTTCCCTGCTCTGTACAGACCCCCCACATTATGAATCTGCACCTCACTGGAATAGGTTATTGGTGCTACTGATGCCTTTGCTTGCCATTCTGCATCCACCCGGTACTCTGCTTCACTCTTCTTCCCCCATTGCTATATTTGTTGTCCTGTTTCCTGTTTCATTTGCCTCCCTCATTTGTTGCCCAGCTCACCACCTGCCTTGCCACTTCACTTACAGAACAGGGCAGCAGGTGAGGCAAATGGAGAGGCAGCTATGGCTCAGTTATTGAGGGCGGGGCAGTGAGAGGCTCAACAAGACAGGCAGATGAGCAGGGTGTCAAGGGATTGGGCAGCAAGGAGTTGGGATTAGGGAAGCGATTGATAGGCATCTGAAACATAGAACTTTGATGCAGAAACCCACCTGTGTCATCACTGGCAGCGATAGCACACGTGCTGTGACTGCAAGTGCAGTTATTATGTACTCTACAGTTACAGTGGTAGCAAACATAAAGAATACATATGAACATGCATTCAGACCCATGGACTTGCACTGGCATTCGATCACATCTTGCTCATGCTACATCATTTCGTACAAATTGGCTTATCTCTAAATTTATTATGCATTTCTCCAGCAGACTATTCTCTATTGCCACTCTATTGCTTCATTTTAATGTTTAAACTGGAAAGAACAGCCAAGTTTATATAATCTGTCGTCATTACTTAATCCATTATATCTTGAAATCACTGTGATCAATCAGTGCTTTACCCCATCCGGGGCTAATTTCTCTTTTTTGAAGTTCAGTGCATGAAGTCGAATGCGGTCCAGATCAGGCCTGGCCAAGGCTCTGTTCAACTGAAGCATCATTTTCTCACTGTGAATTCCAACTTTGAGATAAAGACCAACAGGTCATTTGCAGTTTTTATTAATTTGAATACCATTACTTTATCTCTAGAAAACAATGTCTAAAAATGGCTCACTTTGCAATTTAATATTTATACTTGTGGTAAAATTTCACAAAGTAACATTTTGATTGCAAGTTCTGAAATCATAACAGCGTTTAACACTAATCCAGTACTTGAGCAGATACAATTGCTATGCTTACCTTGCAAGAGTAGGTACTCTAATGGAAGTTGAATTCAAATTGGTGAAAGCCTTATCTATTGTTATTGTCAGGTTAATAGGTCATCTCAGAGTTTAATGATGACAAAAGGCATAATATATTTGGCATTGATACCAATAGTTTTGTGAATGATATGATGTTTTCTGAAAAGATACTGGTGAACCTTTGTTTCAGGGATTCTAGGAACTGCAGATGCTGGAGAGTCTGAGATAACAAGGTGTAGAGCTGGGTGAACACAGCAGGCCAAGCCGCATCAGAGGAGCAGGAAAGCTGACGTTTCGGGCCTAGACCCTTCTTCAGAAATTCAGAAATTCACAAATTTCTAAAGAAGGGTCTAGACCTGAAACGTCAGCTTTCCTGCTCCTCTGAAGCTGCTTGGCCTGCTATGTTCATCCAGCTCTACACCTTGTTATCTCTGGTGAACCTTTGTGTCAGTTAACTGAACTGCAGAAGGTGGTCACAGAAGGTACACAATCATTTTCTTTATTCACTCCTGGGACATAGGTGTCACTGGTTGGGCCAGCATTTATTTCCCATCCCTGGCTGTCCTTGAGAATGTGGTGGTGAGCTGTTTCCTAGAGCCACTGCAGTCCATGTTCTGTCGGTAGACCCACAATGCAGTCAGGGAGTTCCATTGCAATGATTGAGAGCTGCTATCATTGACTTTGTGAATAAACGCATGAAAGAAGATGGTCACATTGCTGAACTTTGTGACTTCTTTTTGATGGTGACAGTGGATTTAGAAAGGCTGGTGACATTTTTACAAAATATGTTGCAAATTATTGCAAAAATATCAGTATTTGATCACGTGATGCATCTTAAAATGTTGTAAATTGATTGTTTACACACTGGGCATCCTTGACAATTGTGATAAACAAATGATAAAATAAAAAACAAAATTGGATATGTAGAAACATTGGATAGATCTGTCGATGGTGCAACATTGTCTTTCAGAATAACTTTTAACAAATTTCAATTCCATCCTAAATTGTATCAGGCTAAAGGTGCCTGTACCTCACGTCTTTACAGCGAATATTTTTGTAACCAATTGCTCTTAATTTATATCCATTGACTATTAAATATCTGAAATATGGTAGGTAAATATTTCATAAAAATAATTTATCAAATAAGGACCGGTAAGAGTAAATGCTGTTGACATCAAAGGAGCATTTGGCTGAGTGTGACAGCAAGGAGCCATCACAAAAGTGGTGTCAATAGGCTTTGTGGGGAAATTTTCCACTGGCTGCGGTCATATCTAATGTAAAGGAAGATAGTTAGAGTTATTACTGGCCAATTATCAGAGCCCCAGGACATCTCTGCAGGATTTTTTCAGTGTAAAGACCTAAGCTAAACCATCATCAGTTATTTCATCAGTCACCTTTCCTTCATGAGAAGATCAGAAGTACGAATGTTCACTGGTTATTAGACTATGTTCAGTCCCTTTTGACACCTTAAATGTTGAAGCAGACCATGTGTGTATGTAGCAAGAACTGGGCATCTTTCAGGCTTGGACTGATAAATGGCAAGTAACATTTATCCCACACAAGCACCTAGGCAATGATCATCTCCAACAAGAGAGAATCTAACCATCATCCTTGTCATTCAATAGCACTACAATCATTGGAATCTTTACCATGAGCCTTCTGGGGCTTGCCACATGACTGAGACTAAATTGGGTCAACCATATAAAATCTAGTAAAAAGAACCTAAAGGACCACATGACTGTTGTAAATCAGAAACACAAACAAAAATTGTTTGAAGAGCTCAGCAGGTCTGGCAGTTTCTGTGGAGAGAAATCAGAGCTAATGTTTTGGGTTCAGTGACCCTTCTTCAGAACTAATGGTAACTTGGAAGCAATATTAACTCTGATTCCTCTCTACAGATGCTGCCAGACCTGCTGAGCTTTTACAGCAATTTCTGTTTTTGTTGTCCCATACAAATTCTGTGCCCACAACAGTAGGTCCTAGACCAGGAATCCTGCAGTGTGTAAGTCACCTCCTGACTCCCCAAAGTCAAGGCACTATCTGTAAGGCACAAGGCAGGAGGATGATGGAATGCTCTTCATTTATTTGAAATGACAGCAGCTCCAGCAGCACTTAAGAAGATTAACGCCATCCAGCACCATAACAGCACACTCAGTTGCCACCCTACCCATCACCTTAAAAAAATTCTGTTCCTCCATCACTGGTGCAGCATGTCAGCAGCATGTATCATCCACTGCATATACTACTGTAACTGCCAAAGTGCTTAGCATTTTAAGAATTAAGTGAATATTTAGCGACAGGTTTCCCTCTCTTTCACCATTATTACAAAGTAATCCATAGCAAGCAGCCAGAGCTGACAAAGACACAGAGCTGTCATCTCTGCAAAAACATAATGAGGCACAAACCTCTGTGTTGGCCATTTCTGGGCCCAATAAGATGGAACCACAAAGTGTCTGAAAGAAGATTGCACGAGGCCCGTTCAAACAATAAGTAAAGGATGACCCCCACTGATAAGGATTTGGAAAATGAAGGAGCTTGGGATTCTGCCCCATGACTATTGGACAATTGATGGGATGGTGCAATTTGAAGAGCAATTATCATGCTTTATCCATTAACCCTGAGGAATAAGGCAGATAAACAGAAAGTCAGTTGGGAATATCACATTGAATGGGTCAAAAGCATAATGAGAAGAAATTATTACCATGAGCTTCAGAGATCAAACCAATCACCACTTCCATCCGTGCCTCTGACATGGTTGGGTAATCTATCATTAAATTGGTTGCAGGTTTTATGCGGAGTCTCCTGATTATAAATTGTATTTGGACTATTGTTTTGGTGCTTCTCAGTAAATCACTCATAACCCCTCAATTCTCATATAATCTGTTAGTCTTAATCAAGCTTTACAAACTTCATGGGAACATTATTACACACAGGTTCAAAAGTCACGCAACATTTGACTTAGAAACATGTTGTTGTTCCTTCACTGTCATTGAGTTAAAATTCTAGAACTCCTTCCCTGTTGGACTGTGACTGAAGTTACATCTTCATAGATGGTAGCTATTCAAGAAAACAGCTCACTTCCTCAGGAGAGTTAGGTCTGGGCAAGTGACAACCACAACTTGTTAACAAATAAAGAAGAAATCATGAATAGTGGTTAGTTATCCTAAAATTATCACCAGCGACTTGAAGAAAAAACTATGGATGTGCTTTAAAGTGAGTGAGGGTACCTTGTCCACTGGTTAGAGAACTAGCTAGACCGTAGTATTGCTTTTCTCTGGAAGCTACATTCAACACATTAGATTCCAAAGAGGCTCATCACTGTGCTGTGTCAGGTCTCATATCTGATTAAGCCTGAGTAGGATCAACAGCTAGTGGCAAATTGGAGGCTAGCAGCTCTCCTGAACTGGCAGTTCCACCAGAAGGTGAGATCTTTTTCAGTACAACAGCAAGTCATTCACCAAGGACCAGAAAGAATCCCTGGAGAGACATGATAAGAGTTAACTAGGGCAACAGTGGGATGCCAGCAAGGGGCCATGGCTTCCTTTTTGTCCTGCGCCCCCTTTCCTGATGCTAAATTCTATGATGAGGCTCAATATGTCCATGAATCAGTGATACCCCCATTGGGCTGAAGGTGAACGGAATATATGCTGAGGGGTCTCACAGGAGGGTGAGATTCTATCAGACACTAATTGAATACCAGTGACAGTGGGATAAGAGCCTTTTATTGGCCACTTCAGAACCTCAAGTGGGCTCTTTGTAGGAAGGCTCTGGACTGGGAGGTTTGGGATGATGGTGGGATCTCCACTCTATGCTCACTCTGCACAACCATGTGTCCTTTTCTTGACTGTGGTCTCCTCTGGGCAGGAAGAGTGGAACGCCAGCATTAAATTCTGTACATTGTCTTTGTTTATTTGTGCATCATAGATTCATACAGCGCAGAAAAAGCCCTTTGGCCCATTGAGTCTGCACCAATATAATTACCACCAAAAGTGTACTAATCCCAACTTCCTGCACATGTTCCATGTCCTTGAATGCTATGATATTTGAAATACTTATCTAAATATCTTTTCTGAGTTATAAGGCTTCCACCGGCTGAGTGAAAAAGATTTTTCCCAAATCACCTCCCACACCACGCTGTGTCACCTCCATGCCAGGCTTGGTCACTCCCACACTGAGCTGGGTCACTCCCACACCGAGTTGGGTCCCTCCCAAACCGAGCTGTGTCACCCCCACACCGGGCTGTGTCGCTCCCACACCGGGCTGTGTCATCCCCACACCGGGCTGTGTCACTCCCACACCTGGCTGTGTCGCTCCCACACCGGGCTGTGTCACTCCCACACCTGGCTGTGTCGCTCCCACACCGGGCTGAGTCACTCCCAAACCGAGCTGTGTCATCCCCACACCGGACTGTGTTGCTTCCACACCGAGTTGGGTCCCTCCCACACGGAGCTGTGTCACCCCCACACCGGGCTGTGTCGCTCCCACACCGGGCTGTGTCACCCCCACACTGGGCTGTGCCACTCCCACACTGGGCTGTGTCACTCCCACACCGGGCTGTGTCACTCCCACACCGGGCTGTGCCACTCCCACACTGGGCTGGGTCACCCCCACACCGGGCTCGATCACTGCCATACCGGGCTGTGCCACCCCCACACTGGGCTGTGTCACCCCCACACCGGGCTGTGTCACCCCCACACCGGGCTCGGTCACCCCCACACAGAGCTGGGTGTCTCCCACACTGAGCTGGGTCACTCCCATATCAAACTAGGTCACCCCCACACCGGGCTGTGTCACTCCCACACCGGGCTGTGTCACCCCCACACTGGGCTGTGCCACTCCCACACTGGGCTGTGTCACTCCCACACTGGGCTGTGTCACTCCCACACCGGGCTGTGCCACTCCCACACTGGGCTGGGTCACCCCCACACCGGGCTCGATCACTCCCATACCGGGCTGTGCCACCCCCACACTGGGCTGTGTCACCCCCACACCGGGCTGTGTCACTCCCACACCGGGCTGTGCCACTCCCACACTGGGCTGGGTCACCCCCACACCGGGCTCGATCACTCCCATACCGGGCTGTGCCACCCCCACACTGGGCTGTGTCACCCCCACACCGGGCTGTGTCACCCCCACACCGGGCTCGGTCACCCCCACACAGAGCTGGGTGTCTCCCACACTGAGCTGGGTCACTCCCACACCAAGTTAGGTTCCTCCCACACCGGGCTGGGTCACTCCCATATCAAACTAGGTCACTCCCACACCAGGCTGTGTCACTCCCACACAAGCTGTGTCACTCCCACATGAGCTGAGTCACTCCCACACTGAGCTGTGTCACTGGGCTGTGTTACTCCCACAGTCAGCTGAGAGATCACCACTATGAGTCCACACTGAGGTTGAGTGTCCAAGTCCATGCCGAGGCCAGAAGTTCAGGACATGACCAAGAAGAAAAAAGGACTAAAAGCACAAAAGAGAAAAAATCTACAGAAATGTACAGAGTCGATGATCTGTAGCTGAGGAGTCCTACTGTACGCCATCTTGGAATATTAGTATGAGCTGTAATTAGAGTGGTGTCACTTAAATTATTGAAATTAGCCAGGTTGCTGTCATTTTAAAGACATTTACTTGTGGATGGTTGTGGTGTCTGTTTCAGTCGGTTTGTCCCTTCCCAATGAATGCAAACTGAAGCTTAATACAGGCATATCAACTACCATAATTTTGTCCTCAGGTATAATGGTAAAATAAAGCACTGTGTGTGGTGTTGTGTGGGATGCTAAAATCTTACGTGCTCAAAACTGTGGCTGCTGTTCTTGTTTCTCCACAGGATGGTATGTAGTGGGTCGAACTTCATGCCAGGCAGTCGATAAAACTGTTGTGGCTGAAACTAGAGACCAACCTTGTTATAATGATGGTAAACTGAAAGATGCCAGTAGCTGAGCAGTACCATGACTCACAGTGTACAGGCTGCAACACCAGGGAGAGGATGTAACAATGGCAGAATGCCCAGCACCACAGCTGGTACCTTGAGCCATGGGGGACCCATAAAAAAGGTCAATCTGCAGAAAAAAAACTACTCAGCCACTGTAAATATGGCATGGTGAAGACATTGTGCTCCCTGTTGGATGTTACCCCTTGCCATTTTGTCAATGTTCTCACCTTCCAACCTCTCACCAAGGGTCAAACAAAATTCAATTATGCATCACCAAATCACCACTAAAAAGAATGTGTGATGTTACTGAGGAAAAATCTTTCAGATTCAAATTTAAATACAGCTCTGCTTTTATGCTGCATGAAACCCATTGCACAATAGTAGCACCCACACAGCAAACCAAGGTTAATTGCATTGATTTTTACTTACAGTTTAAATCAGAACTTGCCACACAATTCATGGAAAATCCAGATAAGTCCACCTTCAATAACATGCAGGTAATTAGGCCACAAAATGAGGATCATGTGTGGAAATCAATTTAGCTCTGACTCTTGAGTTCTTATTTTATTCGTGTGATCTATTCTTTTTCCGGTAGTCTGTATTTTGTTCGGAATGCTGATGTTTTGAAATGTGGTAAGAGACAGAACCACCAAAATTTATCTTGGTCCATACGGGCCCATATTTCTGCTATGTGTTTCTGTTGTACGTATTTAAGATACTTCATTGTGGTATTTTGATTTTTGTGTTTTAAAGCTGGAAGCAATAATTGGAAAAAAACAAATTCTGAAGCTGCCAGAGATATTTATTTTTAGATTCAGAATATTAGAATTAAGAAACATGTAACTTGGGTTGCAACTTTGATACAAATTTTTGGAAAGTTGACTCTCCTATGTGCTGTTTAATAGACAAGTTATATATAGAATGCATATGTCATGGAAAATAGTCACTCAAGGAACTACATTTGGAAAGTACAAATGGGATTCCATTCCTCTGAGTTATGAGTCTACTTACGCCACATGGCCTCCTGTCATCTTATTTCACCTAACCCTATCAGCACATTCTTCTTTTCATTTCTTCACCATAAATTATTCTGACCTGGAATATGTTTGAAAATGTGATGGAAAGCAGATTCAATCATAACCTTCAGAACAGAATTGGATCAGTACTCAAAGTGAAAAATATTTTCAGAGCGACAAAGATGCGGCATTTTGCAATTCTGAAAGCTGGCTTAGGAAATAGCCTTTTTTGCACTGTATCATGTGCGGTGATGGTGATGGTGGCGGTGGGGGTAAGGAGAGGTATTGGACTCCTTTGTGATCACATGTAGGCCCTTCTACAAGTTTTTGGAAACCATTTTACAGGAGGAATTAATAAAGCTTTTGTTAAAAGTCTGAACCTGTTAGACGTTAACCATGCCTCGAACACATCTAACAAATGTATATTGGCTTATGTTTGAAAAATAACCTTTTGAAGATTCTAATACTACTGATTTTTGAAAATTTGTATTATCATTTATAAGACAGAGCTGATAGAGTAAAGAGCCATAGAGATGTACAGCATAGAAACAGACCCTTCAGTCCACATATCCTAAATAAATCTAGACCCATTTGCCAACATTTGGCCCATATCCCTCTAGACCCTTCCTATTCATTGACCCATCCAAATGCCTTTTAAATATTATAATTGTACCAGCCTCCACCACTTCCTATGGCCACTCCTTCCATACATGCACCACCCTCTGAAAATGTTGCCCCTTAGGTCCATTTTAAATCTTGCCCCTCTCACCTCAAACCTATGCCCTCTAGTTTTGGATTCCCCCACCCCAGGGAAAAGACTTTGTCTATTTACCTTATCCATGCCCCTCATGATTTTATAAACTTCTGTAAGGGCACCCCTCGACCTCTGATTCTCCGGAGAAAAGAGCCCCACCTTATTCAGCCTCCTCTATAGCTCAAACCCTCCAACCCTGGCAACATCCTTGTAAATCATTCCTGAATCCTTTCAATTTTCACAACATCCTTCCTATAGTAGGAAGACCAGAACTGCATGTGGTATTTCAAAAGTGCTGATGTGTAAAAAACTGAAAACAAAGTGATTTCATGGGAAATCATGCGACAATAAAGCTCATGAAATTTAAGTCAGTACATCAAGAGTTAATGACTTATAAGACAACCAGAACTTAAAAGGAAAACTTTCACTGTGTTAGCTCAGTGTCTGTAGCTTTCTTTTGTATTTATGTAGCTAGTCTGAGGCAACAAATCAAATCTCTCACACTCTGCGTTTTCTAACTAGTTGCTCATTTTCATTTTTAATCTTAGCTGCAAACAAAACTAAGATTGGAGTTTGCTTGTAAATGATAGAACAAGAAATGAGTCCAGATAAAATAAGTTGGTGCAAAGTAGATAGTAAAATGTTCTAACCACTACAGTGAAGGTACTGGTGGGGTTGACTTTGGTAGCTGAACAATCAATTTTGAAACTCTTGGCTTTGTAGATTGATTTAATTCCTTTGTCCAAGACACAGACCAGGTCTGAAACTTACTTTTTAACCCTGTACCTGTGTATATTTGACAGGAGAAAATGTACTCATCCAGACTGCTTGTCTTTTTAATCATCAAGCTCATGGTCTGAGATATTCACAGGGGATTACTGTTTAATTTATGATATATTCTCAGGGCAACTGCTCTGCATCTAACCTGTCAATCCCATGAGGAATCTTTTGTTACAACAAGGTTATCTCATTCAAGTTCAACCTATTTCAACCTCTCTTCATAAGAACATCCGTCCATACCTGGGCTCAACCTAGTGAACCCTGTCTGGATTGCCTCCAATGCCAATGTATCTCTTCTTAGATAAGGGGCCCAAGGCTCTTCACAGTAAATTACTACACCAAAAAACCAAAAGAATGGCAGATATTGGAAATCTGAAACAAAGCAAACCTGGCAGCATCTGTGAAGAGAAATCAGAATTAAAATTTTGGGTCCAGGGACCCTTTTTCAGAATTGATGGTAGCTAGGAAAAGGACTTTTTTGTACAGAAGGTGGGGTGGTGAGAGGGTGGAATGTAAGCAATAGGTGGAGATAAATCCCAAAGAGAGACATAAACAGTTGGACAAAGGAATGGTTAAAGGTCAGTCTGGGGGAACAAATAGCTTCTAATGGGGACTATCATTGGCTGACAATGGATTATGTGTGGTAGCAGCCTATCTGATTGCAAGGCCTGGTATGTGGGGCGGGGGAAAGTACGGAGAAAGGTGCTCAAGCTCTAAAATTGTTGAACTTAATATTTATTACCTCCAGAAGGCTGAACAGTTTTGAGTGGAAAAGAAGTGCTGTGCTTCCAGCTTGTACTGATGTTTGCTGGGGCACTGCAGCAAGTCTGAGAAAGAGGTATTAGCAAGGAAACAGGGTGGTATGTCATGGTGGCAAGCAGCTTGAAGCTCGGGGTCTTTTTTGTGGATAAAATGTAGGTGTTCTTCGAAGTGGTCATCCAGTCTGCACTACATTTCCTCAGTGTAGTGGAGACAACATTGAGAACAGTGAATACAGATGGTTAGATTGAGTGATGAGCAGGTAAAGCACTGCTTCACCTGGAGTTGAGTTTGAGGCCTTGGATACTGGAGAGGAAGGAGGTAAATGGGCAGGTGTTACACCTCCTGGGGCTGCAGGGGATGCTGGGAGTGAAGAATGAGTGGACCAAGGTGTCCTGGAGGCAACAGTCCCTGCACAAGGCCAAGAAAAGAGGGGGAGAGGAATGTGTCTGGCAGTGGCATCCATTGGAGGTGGCAGAAATGGCACTTAATGATCCTGGTGGGATGGTAGGTGATGTCAAGGGGGGGGGGGGCCTATCGCCGTTGTGCCAGGGAAGAGAGGCAATGAGGGCCGATGTGTGGGAGATGGGTTGGACCTGTCCCTGTCAACTGCAGTGCTGGGGAATCCTCGGTTGAGAAAGAAGGTGGACATTTCGGAGGCTCTGTTTTTGAAGGTGGCATCATCGGAACAGGTGTTACAGAGACGGAGAAACAGGAAGCAAGATGTGAGGATGGATAGTTAAGGTAAATGTTGGGAGTCAGTGGGTTTGCAGTGGATATTGGTGACAAGTCTATCCCCAGAAATGGAAACAGATGTTAAGGAAGGGAAGGGAGGAGTCAGAGATGGGCCAGGTGAAGGTGAGAGCCGGGTGTAAATTGCAAGTGAAATAGTTTAAATTTTTCCAATTCCGGATGAGAGAGGGAAGCAGCACCGATGATGTCATCGATGCACCGAAGAATAAGTTGTGGGTGAGGGCAGGAATAGGATTGGAACAAGGAATGCTCCATATACCCTTCAAAAAGACAGGCATAATTGGGGGCCATGCAGGTACCTATGGCCACTCCTCTGATGTGAGAGGAGTTAAAAGGGAAGTTATTCATGGTGAGAATGAGCTCAGCCAGGCAGTGGAAGTTGGTGGTTGATGGGGACAGTTGGCACCTTTTCTCCAGGAGGGAGCAAAGAGTCCTGAGATCATACTGACGGGTGATGGAAATGTAAAGGGAGTGCACGTCCATGGTAAAGAGGAGATGGCTGAAGCCCGCAAAATGAAAATTCTGAAACTGATGAAAAGCATCAGAGGAATCACAGATGTAAATGGGAAGGAATGGACAAGGAGGACAGAAATTGAGTTGAAGTAGGAAAAAATGAGTTCAGTGAGGCAGGAGCAGGCAGAAACACTAGATCTGCTCGGTCAGTTCTCTTTGTGGACTTTGGGAAGGAGGCAGAACAGGTTGTGCAGGGTTGGGAGACCATGAAGGCAGATCAGTGGAACAAAATAATGGAATAAGAACAGTGATCATTGTGGACACAATGGCTTGACGTTCCATGGTGGGGTCATGACCCAGGGGCTGATAGGAGGAGGTATCCGAGAGCTGGTGCTAAGCCTCCGCAATGTAAGCCAAACGACAACAGCACCACCTTTATCAACAGGTTTAATTACAAAGTCAGGGTTGGATCTGAGAGTATGGTGTGCAGTAAGTCAGAGGGAGAGAGGTTGGAATGGGTGGGGGGCGGGGAAGACAAATCGGGGTCACCACTGTTGCATTAGAAATTCTCAATGAATAGGTTAAGTGCAGGTAAATGAGAGGGATCCAGATGGGTGGATAGTTTTGGAGGTGGGTGAACAGGTCTGTGGGATGGGAGAGGACTCTGTCCAAAGGAGGCAAAGGTGACCATGCCTGAAATTCATTAAGGTAAAGTCACAGAGGGATAAAAATGGAGAAGGGTCACTGAACCCAAACCATTAACTCTGATTTCTCTCCACAGATGCTGCCATACCTGCTGTGATTTTTCTGCAATTTCTGTTTATGCTGCTGTTTACAGTAATCTAGGTGTAGTCAGACTACTGCCTTGTATTTTTTTTTTCGCAAGACTTCCCTATGTTTAATCTACATTGCCTTTGAAATAAAGGCCAACATTCCACCTGCTTTCCATATTACTCATTGAACTTGTGTTAGTATTTTGTGATTATTACATGACCGCCCAAAGTTTTCTAGTCTTTCTCCATTAAAATAATATTCAGCTCCTCTATTCTTGCCAAAGTGCATAACCTTATACTTTCCCACTTTATATTCTATCTGCCAAGTTTTTATCTGTTGCTTAACTAGCCTATATCCCTCTGCAGACCGTTTGTGTCATGCTCACCACTTCTTTCTCCATCTATCCCACAAATTTGACTACTGTGCATGCCCTTCGCTCACCCAAGTCAAGACATGCATCACGAAAGGGAATAGCATCTGACTAATTTGTACGCGCTTTCAAGGAACTCTCAACCAGAGTGGACAGAGAGGAACCAGTAGATATGTTACATTTGGACTGCTAGAAGGCTTTCGACAAGCTACCTCGCAAAAGGTTTACTCCTAAGATAGGAGCCCATGGTTTTGGACGTAGTGTATTGCTATGGATAGAGAATTTGCCCATGGGCAGGAAATGAGTAGGGATAAGGAGTTCTTTTTCAGTTTGGCAACCTGTGACTGATGACTTCCACAAAATCAGTCTAACTGTTTATAATATTTAACGACTTGGAAGGAAGTACTATACCTAAACTTGCAGACTACACAAAAGTTGATGGAAGGTAAGTTGTGAGAGGGATACAGTTTACAGTAAGATTTTAATAGGTTAAATAAGTGGGGAAAAAAGGTTGGCAAATGCAGGAAAATAAAAAAGTTGTCCATTTTGGGAGGGAAAATAAATGAAGAGAGTATTGTTTAAATGGAGAAAAATTGCAGAAATTTGCAATACAAAGAAACCTTGGAGTACTTGTGCATAAAACACAGAAAGCTTGCATACAGTATAGCAAGTAATCAGGGAGGATAATGGAATGTTGGTCTTTATTATAAGGTGGTTGGATTTTGAGAATAGAGGAGTCTTACTGTGACTGCACAAGGTGCTCATGAGACCATATCTGGAATATTGAGAGTATTTTTCATCCCTTTATTGAAGGAAAGGCATCATTTCATTGGAGGCAGTATGGAAAAGGTTCACTAAGATGATTCCTGGCATGAAGGGACTAAAGCTGCAGGGAGCCTAGACAAATTAGGACTCTACTCTCTGGAGTTTAGAGGAATGAGAGGTGACCGAATTGAAACATAGAATTCTTAATGGCCTTGACAGGGTAATTACTGATAGGATGCTTCCCCTCATGGTATTGTCTTGGATTAGAGGACATAGTCTCAGAATAAAGGAGCAGCAATTTAAAACTGAGATGAGGAGGAATTTCTTCTAAGGATTGAGAGTCTTTGGAATGCCTTACCATTGAGACCTGTATGGGCATAGTCCTTGCATATATTTAAGGTTGAGATAGATTCTTGATCAGTTGGGGAATCAAGGGGTACTGGAAAAGGGCAGGGAAGTGGATTGGGGAATTGGATGACAGAGCAGGCATTAAGGACTGAATAGACTGCTGCCTTTTCTACTTCTTATAGTTGTAAGCCATGAATATTTATTGCAAATAATTGTGCCCAAGCACTATTCCTGCGACACTGCACTAGTTACAAATTGCATTCCTGAAAAGGCTCCCCTTACTCCAATTTTCTATTATTACTTAGCCAATCCCCTTTCCATGGTAGTATACTATCCCCGACACTATCAATTCTTTTACTATTAGGTAGCCTTATGTGTGGTATCTTAGTGAACATCTTTTGAAAGTATATCTACTGATTCCCCTACACCTATCCTATCTTTTACTTCTCAAAGAATTTCAATAAATGTGTCAGGCATGATTTTCCCTTATGATGTCTTGGAGTCTGGTTTTATTATTGTATTTTTTTATTTATTGTATTTCTGAATAATCTGCTGTTATATCCTTTATAATATGCTTCAACATGCTCCCAATGACAGATGTTAAGCTAACTGACCCAAAGTATTTTTGTCTCCATCCCTTTTTAGGCAAAAGTGTTACAGTGACAATTTTCCAATCCATTATTTTTTCCCCACTAAGGATTCTTGGAAGACTACTACCAATGTGTCTACTATCTCTGTAGCTTTTTTTTGTTCTTACATAACTCCTCCCTGGCGTTCCAATGTTGATAAACCAAACACTTCTCAATTAAGGTTTAATGAGCCTAGGGTACGTAAACTTGCCTTAATCAACTTCGAAGGCTCTGTGCAATAGAAGTGCGCTAAAAGGGACCTCTGGCAAGGAAGGCTAAGCAGAGTCACATGATATTAAAGTATTAAAATCTATATTAGTTAGTTAAGCAGAATAATATTAGATTATATAAGTGCACTTTAGTTTAGTTACAATCACAGAATTAATCATGAAATTCCAATTTTCCTTCTGGTCTTCAAGCCTCAAGTAGAAATAGTATGCTAAACAATTAAAACAGTTAACAAGTTGAACTAGAGATTAACAATTGACTTTCAGGATTAATCTGAGTATCATAAGAACCTGAGATAATGGGAACTGCAGATGCTGGAGATTCCAAGATAATAAAATGTGAGGCTGGATGAACACAGCAGGCCAAGTAGCATCTCAGGAGCATAAAAGCTGACGTTTCGGGCCTAGACCCTTCATCAGAGAGGGGGATGGGGGGAGGGAACTGGAATAAATAGGGAGAGAGGGGGAGGCGGACCGAAGATGGAGAGTAAAGAAGATAGGTGGAGAGGATAGGTCAGTCCAGGGAAGACGGACAGGTCAAGGAGGTGGGATGAGGTTAGTAGGTAGCTGGGGGTGCGGCTTGGGGTGGGAGGAAGGGATGGGTGAGAGGAAGAACCGGTTAGGGAGGCAGAGACAGGTTGGACTGGTTTTGGGATGCAGTGGGTGGGGGGGAAGAGCTGGGCTGGTTGTGTGGTGCAGTGGGGGGAGGGGATGAACTGGGCTGGTTTAGGGATGCAGTGGGGGAAGGGGAGATTTTGAAACTGGTGAAGTCCACATTGATACCATATGGCTGCAGGGTTCCCAGGCGGAATATGAGTTGCTGTTCCTGCAACCTTCGGGTGGCATCATTGTGGCAGTGCAGGAGGCCCATTATCTCTGATACTATTTTAACCTCACTGCGAAGCCTCTTCCAGGGATGCCTAACCTGAAGAAGTTACCCTCCTCCCTCCGGACCAACCTCAGGGAATCTCTCTCCCATTGCAACTCTCTTGTAATCTCTTCGGCCTTGAAACTGCTCGACCATGTCCTGAAGCAAACCAGGTACCACAGCCACATCACCTTTCTCAGCACCTGCCTACGGAACCAGATCATCCCCAAGGGACTACAGTCCACATTTCAGCCTTCCCAATTTGGCCCCAACCGTGACCACCTCTATACCCAGAATATTCAGACCCTTCAGAAGCGTTTCTCCCTGCGAGTCCTGAAACAGACACTCGCAGCCATGCGCCGGCACCTCCAGGCACTGCAATCCAGCCTGCCCCAGCTCAGAGCCTCCCTCTCCCAGACCTGCAAAGGACCCCTGCTGTTTTTTATCCTCCGCAGGATCCACAGACTGAACACCCAGTTCCACTCAGCTTTACTGGACACCAAAAATCGTAAGTACAACCAACTCACTGGCCCCTGCCACCCACAAGAGGATTCCTGCGCCTCCCAAATCCCGACTCTGTCCCTGCCCCTCCCCCACCATGCACCCGCCGCCATTGACCATGAGGACACGGCCGGAGACCCCACCGATGACGTCACATCGGCCTCCGCCGGCCACAGAACTTCCGGAACCGCTGCTGCAGTCACCACCTCCACGTCCACGTACTACAGCCCACACACCACCCTCACCTCAGCTGCTGCCGCCCACCCCGATCCTCCCACCGCCGACGGAACCCCGCCCACGGTCGACGCCGACGGAACCCCGCCCACGGTCGACGCCGACGGAACCCCGCCCACGGCCGACGCCGACGGAACCCCGCCCACGGCCGACGGAACCCTGCCCACGGCCGACGACATCATCGCTCCGCCCACAACCTCCACAGCCTGCAACCCCAGAGGAGACAGCCACCCTGAGCCCTGCCGAATCTTCACCATCCCCCCAGACCTCCCACTGACTGAGGACGAACGGTCAGTCCTGAGCAAGGGGCTCACCTTTGTCCCCCTACAACCACACATCAACGAGTACCAGTCACGGTCGGACATAGAGCAGTTTTTCCGCCGTCTTCGCCTGCATGCCTACTTCTTCAACCGGGAACCCAACCCTCCTTCCACTGACCCCTTCACCCGCTTCCAACACAAGTCCTCCTCCTGGACACCACCCCCAGGCCTCCTACCCTCCCTCGACCTCTTCATCTCCAACTGCCGTCGAGACATTAACCGCCTCAACCTCTCCACCCCTCTCACCCACTCCAACCTCTCCCCCGCAGAACGGGCAGCCCTCCGCTCCAACCCCAACCTCACCATCAAACCCGCAGACAAGGGTGGCGCAGTGGTAGTATGGCGTACTGACCTCTACATCGCCGAGGCCAGACGCCAACTCTCCGACACCACCTCCTACCGCCTCCTCGATCATGACCCCACACCCGAGCACCAAACCATCATCTCCAACACCATTCATGACCTCATCACCTCAGGGGACCTCCCACCCACAGCCTCCAACCTCATTGTTCCCCAACCCCGCACGGCCCGTTTCTATCTCCTTCCCAAAATCCACAAACCTGCCTGCCCTGATCGACCCATCGTCTCAGCCTGCTCCTGCCCCACCGAACTCATCTCCACCTATCTGGACTCCATTTTCTCCCCTTTGGTCCAGGAACTCCCCACCTATGTCCGTGACACCACCCACGCCCTCCACCTCCTCCAGGACTTCCAATTCCCTGGCCCCCAACACCTCATATTCACCATGGACGTCCAGTCCCTGTACACCTGCATTCCGCATGGAGATGGCCTCAAGGCCCTCCGCTTCTTCCTGTCCCGCAGGCCCGACCAGGCCCCCTCCACCAACACTCTCATCCGCCTAGCGGAACTCGTCCTCACACTCAACAACTTCTCTTTTGACTCCTCCCACTTCCTACAGACTAAGGGGGTGGCCATGGGCACCCGCATGGGCCCCAGCTATGCCTGCCTCTTTGTAGGTTACGTGGAACAGTCCATCTTCCGCACCTACACAGGCCCCAAACCCCACCTCTTCCTCCGGTACATTGATGACTGTATCGGCGCCGCCTCTTGCTCCCCAGAGGAGCTCGAACAGTTCATCCACTTCACCAACACCTTCCACCCCAACCTTCAGTTCACCTGGGCCATCTCCAGCACATCCCTCACCTTCCTGGACCTCTCAGTCTCCATCTCAGGCAACCAGCTTGTAACTGATGTCCATTTCAAGCCCACTGACTCCCACAGCTACCTAGAATACACCTCCTCCCACCCACCCTCCTGCAAAAATTCCATGCCCTATTCCCAATTCCTCCGCCTCCGCCGCATCTGCTCCCACGATAAGACATTCCACTCCCGCACATCCCAGATGTCCAAGTTCTTTAAGGACCGCAACTTCCCCCCCACGGTGATTGAGAACGCCCTTGACCGCGTCTCCCGCATTTCCCGCGACACATCCCTCACACCCCGCCCCCGCCACAACCGCCCCAAGAGGATCCCCCTCGTTCTCACACACCACCCTACCAACCTCCGGATACAACGCATTATCCTCCGACACTTCCGCCATTTACAATCCGACCCCACCACCCAAGACATTTTTCCATCCCCACCCCTGTCTGCTTTCCGGAGAGACCACTCTCTCCGTGACTCCCTTGTTCGCTCCACACTGCCCTCCAACCCCACCACACCCGGCACCTTCCCCTGCAACCGCAGGAAATGCTACACTTGTCCCCACACCTCCTCCCTCACCCCCATCCCAGGCCCCAAGATGACATTCCACATTAAGCAGAGGTTCACCTGCACATCTGCCAATGTGGTATACTGCATCCACTGTACCCGGTGCGGCTTTCTCTACATTGGGGAAACCAAGCGGAGGCTTGGGGACCGCTTTGCAGAACACCTCCGCTCAGTTCGCAACAAACAACTGCACCTCCCAGTCGCAAACCATTTCCACTCCCCCTCCCATTCTCTTGATGACATGTCCATCATGGGCCTCCTGCACTGCCACAATGATGCCACCCGAAGGTTGCAGGAACAGCAACTCATATTCCGCCTGGGAACCCTGCAGCCATATGGTATCAATGTGGACTTCACCAGTTTCAAAATCTCCCCTTCCCCCACTGCATCCCTAAACCAGCCCAGTTCATCCCCTCCCCCCACTGCACCACACAACCAGCCCAGCTCTTCCCCCCCACCCACTGCATCCCAAAACCAGTCCAACCTGTCTCTGCCTCCCTAACCGGTTCTTCCTCTCACCCATCCCTTCCTCCCACCCCAAGCCGCACCCCCAGCTACCTACTAACCTCATCCCACCTCCTTGACCTGTCCGTCTTCCCTGGACTGACCTATCCCCTCCCTACCTCCCCACCTACACCCTCTCCACCTATCTTCTTTACTCTCCATCTTCGGTCCGCCTCCCCCTCTCTCCCTATTTATTCCAGTTCCCTCCCCCCATCCCCCTCTCTGATGAAGGGTCTAGGCCCGAAACGTCAGCTTTTATGCTCCTGACATGCTATTTGGCCTGCTGTGTTCATCCAGCCTCACATTTTATTATCATAAGAACCTTCTATGTCTTGCTGTGCTTTCTCAAATGATAGTGCATATATTCTGAGATAACAAGGTCTAGAGCTGGATGAATACAGCAGGCCAAACAGCATCAGAGGAGCAGGAAGGCCGACATTTTGGGCCTAGACCCTTCTTCAGAAATGTGCATATATTCTGATGGTTAGAGTGATTGGAGTAACAGCATTGTGTATTGGAACCACATGGAATCCTTATTGCAGCTGAATCTGTGGAAATTGCCCAGAAAATTGAATCTTTTGATGGTCCATTCTCTTGCACGTGAAAGCCTCTGAAAAAGTCCATTAAAAACTCAGAATCTGTAGCATATGACTCATTTAAACTTGATAGAGATCCAGGAAAAATTAAAGGATTAAAATCCTACTTTAATTCCTGTGCAACTATTAAACTGACATCTTGTTTCAACAGATTACCCCCAAATACACACCCCAGATTCTAGATACCCACAGAGCTGAAACAGTCCTTTGATCCATCCTGCAATTACTAACCCCCCACTCGACCTGACAATGGCTTCAACCCAATCTGAAGCCCATTAACCCCCAAAGACTTGACTGGATCCTGTTTGAGCCAATATCCCATCCCTCCCACCATGCTTACATCTGTCTGCCTTGGCCTGACCTTAATGAAACCAATAAAGTCTCTTTCCTCACCAGAACAGTCACTGCATCCATCCTCTGTGAGCAAACACACTTCGTTAATTGTAGAATCCCTACAGTGTTAAAGCAGGCCGATCTAGTCCACACTGATCCTCTGAAGAGCATCCCACCCAGATTCAGACCCCTACCCTATCCCTGTAGCCCTGCATTTCCCATGGCCAATCCATCTAACACGCACGCCTTTGGACTGTGGGAGGAAACTGGAGCACCCAGAGGAAACCCAATCAGGCACAGGGAGAATGTATAAACTCCACACAGTTGCCCAAGGGTGGAATCAAACCCAGGTTCCTAGCACACCCAGACCTGACACCCCACAAACCCTGCCACCCCAAATCACTCCTGGCCCAACACTTCCCCTCACCCCCACCACTGGACCAGACATCCCAATCTACCCTAAGCAGTTACTTACCTGGTACCCTGCCCAACAAAGGCCAATACTAGAGGTCAGAGCAATCCAAAGATCAATGTTAAAGTAGCTAACACTTTAAGGATGGGGAAAATCCAAAAGGTTAGAAATCACATCATGCCAGCTTATAGTCCAACAGGTTTATTTGAAAACTAAGCTTTAAGAGCTTTGCTCCTTCTTCAGGTGTTAGGTGAGAGAGGTAGTTTCAGACACAGAATTTATAAGTAAAAGATCAAGGGGTCACACCACTGATGAGGAAGTACTAGACAAACCTAAGATTCTGCTAAATATTTAATCAGTTAGAAGGTTTCAATTGATTAATATACACATTAATATGTATATACGTATTAATCAACTGAAGCCTTCTAACTGATTAAATATTTAGCAGAATCTTAGGTTTGTCTAGTACTTCCTCATCAGTGGTGTGACCCCTTGATCTTTTACTTATAAATTTTGTATCTGAAACTACCTCTCTCACTAACACCTGAAGAAGGAGCAAAGCTCCGAAAGCTCGTGTTTTCAAATAAGCCTCAGAAGATCTCGGCAATATTTTCTAAATTATTTTGGAAGAAAATTAGGCAATTCAGCAGTTCTTACTATCTCTGTAACTCGGTAATGCTGCCGAATATGCTGAACAGTTCCAGAATTTATGTTTCTATTTCAGATTTACAGCATCGGCAGTATTTTAGTTTTGCAATTTCCCAGCTGTTGTGCAAAGAAGATGCCACTGACATCAGACTACAAAGCATCAAGCAAAAGTATCTACAACTTTATTAACAATGTAACAAAAATGATACAGTTACAAGCTATATTGCACAATATGAAGTTATTCACTACTTAGTTGTATTCTACGGTAACTAAATTTAAAATGAACTAAAATGCTTTTCCTGGGTTGCAAATATGCAGATCTGCAAATCATTACAAGCCGTATTATTGCCAACATAACCACACCCTGCAAATTTTACCTTTGAAAATCTCACTCAAATCTTTCCATTTTAATTCAATAAGTATTGTTAATTTCTTTCTCACCTAACTACAAATAATTTGTGAATGTTTTCCCATTAATTTCAAGTAATGTTCCAGACACATATACGTTTTACTTCTAAACAGTGAATATTTCACAATTGTTCAGTTTTTGTACAAGTAATGCATAGAGTAAACATTGTGCTCAATGTACTAGCATTTTCATTATATAAAAATAAATGCCACCTACAGGTCAAACATACAACAATAAACATGCATGTGTTGGTCATAAACCAGTATTTATTTGTAATAAGATGGCTTTTATCCTTTCCATCCCAGGCATGGCAAAATATTACTTTATAATAAAAAAAATTCTGATGAGAAATTTTTTTTATATCTAATGCCAAATTCCACAACGATTTCTGCCTTAAAACTTGTCCAAGTCTATTGCTATTAACAATAAAT
The DNA here is from genome assembly GCF_030684315.1 of Stegostoma tigrinum. Classification (NCBI taxonomy): domain Eukaryota; kingdom Metazoa; phylum Chordata; class Chondrichthyes; order Orectolobiformes; family Stegostomatidae; genus Stegostoma; species Stegostoma tigrinum. The sequence continues at coordinate 77,065,830 of NC_081356.1, forward strand.
ACAAACATTATCATGAATATACAGTTAGCAAATTATTATAACTGACTTCCTGCTGAAGCTGGATTCTGCAACAAGCCCTGGACTGGAAAGGATGGCAATCTTAAGTTCTGATAGAAACACATTCCATTTATTTTTATGCTATCATAACACTGCAACTGAAAAACTTATCATACAAGATTCCTTTGGCTCCACTATTCAACAGACTTCTAAACAAATACAAATATCCCCAAAAAAAAGTCAGTGTTTGTTCTACTGTTTACATGGAATCCAGATATACAAAGAATAGTCTGATAGCAGTGAATGTATGAAGTCACTATCATTTTAAATAAGTTAAGTTATCTTAAATAGCAGCCAGCATACAATAAAAGTCACTTCATAGAGCACCGGAATGTAGATGTAAATGTGAAACTACAAAGGAAACTCGTCAGGTTTAAAACAAATCTCAAGCACATTTTTTTTGTTTTACTGGTGCAATTCAATAAAATTTCACGACATACTTTTCAATAGTAATTACATATTTTAATTTGGTAGACATGGTAAACCTTTTTCGAAGGTATTCCAAATTGGAAGCTGAATATGCTTTTCTATTTAAATGAGGACAGATTTGGCACTTTTATGCTGATATCTCCGATGTTAATGTTTCGAGGCATTTCAGGCAGATTCATATTCTTTACTGCTGATACAGCTCTGGCTGGAGCTCCTGCCAGACCAGCCTATATAAGGGGGACATTTGAAAAAAAAAGTCATTAGTAGATGAGTTCTCAAGGGCATATCCCAAAATTCAGTAATTGATCCTACTGATTAAAAATTTAAAGACAATATTCACATTCATTATTTTCAGAATTATGCGTCCTTAAAGCATATTATCAGTTCCAAGAGCAAACAGTGGAAACGTTTCCTCTCCCAGCTTCTGAAATGATCATAAATGTTCTTAAGAAGTGAACTCAATTTTTTTTTGGCAAATTCGAAACCATGCCCCAGACACCTGAACTATCCAAATTACAATAAGCCAATTCACAGCTACTGCACAAGACAAAGTTTAAAATGTAATTCACTCACTAGCCCAGGAATATTTAAAAGACAAAGAACTGAAGAAGTCTTGATTTTGCATTGTTTTAAAGGTGAAAGCATAGGATCTCATTATTTTTGTACAAAATAGGAACTGTTAACATTTCGTTTTGTAGTAGTTTTAATATGGACAAGGATGACATCCATGTAACAGACTTAAAAGAGCTGAAATACTTTATTCCATACCTATTCTGATCTATATGATGAATCTACAATGATTGTGTACCTTTGCAAATAATGGAAAAATCGTTTGTATTTAGATTACGATCTGGAATACATAGCATAAAAGGTTGGTGGCAGCAAATGCAACAGCAACTTGCAAAAGGAAATTGAGTTTCTAAAATAGTTTGCAAGATCATATAGAAAGAGATGGGAGTATGGACAATTTGTAATTCTATCAAAGAGCTGGTACAAGCGTTACTGCTGAAATGGAGTCTCTGTGTGTTGTATGAATCTATAATTTATTACTTAATTCATCATTACTGACTATTCTGGAAATGAAAAATTATTTTAAACCACGATATATTAAAGCAAGAATGCATCTGTACTATAATAGCACCTTTCATGACCTCGACATTCTGAAACTCATTATAGCTAATTTATTATTTTCTAAAACTGATTTAATACAAGAAATCAGATCAGGCGATGTTCATAAAGGGAGGTCCCTTGAAGAATCGCAAATGACACCATAATCCATTTTAGAGATATTTATTGAGGGATAAATTTTGACCAGGGCACTAGTTTAAAAATTCCCCATTATTCAGAATAGTCCTTAGGTATCTTTTACATTCATAGAGACCAAATTTAAATACAGTTTTGTGTCTCATCTGAAAGACTGCTTCTCAAAGTGCAGTACTATCACAGTGTGACTCTGAACTGTATCATAGATTAAGGACAGAAGTCCTGAAATGAGGCTTACGTCCCAGGAAGTCAACTGCATCACTGAGCTAAACCTAAAATCTATAGAAAAATGTAAAATGTGCTTTTGGATCTTATTTGGTGCTATTTTTTGACCCTGCTAGGAAACTGCCACTTATATTAAGATGTGAATGGATATTTTTTGGGTGGGCAGCTGAAGAGTCAGTTTTGAACACCCCTGGTAGCAATTACTACAAGGGCTTTTCCAGTCTTTTCCTACCATTTATGGCAAGACTACCGGAAATAGAGAAATAATGTAAATAGATATTTATTGTCTTTACATTATTTTACAGTTGGATGTCATGGAAACCCACTCCACTACACTGTTACAAATATATCAAGTGAATTTTACTGATTTTTACCATTGGTCAGCAGAGAAAACATTGAATTTAATACATCCATAGCAGCAATTTGTCTCTACAATATATCAGAGATGGACAAAGCTCACTAGGCCAGCAAATACACAATAGATATGATCATATGAGAAAGGGAATATTCCTGGGCTATTCATTATTTTGTTTCAGTAGAAACAGGATTTCACAATACTGTCTTTAACCAAATCCCAATGAAGGCCAGAAATAATGGATTCTCCAGCATCTGCAGTTCTTAAGATAACAAAATGTGAAGCTGGATGAACACAACAGGCCAAGCAGCATCTCAGGAGCACAAAAGCTGACGTTTCGGGCCTTGGAGGCCCGAAACGTCAGCTTTTGTGCTCCTGAGATGCTGCATGGCCTGCTGTGTTCATCCAGCTTCACCCAATGAAGACCATTTTTGTTGTGCTTTCCTCAATTTATCACAACTTCAAATAAGACTTCAAAGTTATGAGTAAAATTATACCCAGAGGATTTTAACCTAACTATCATTTAACAGGATTTGAAATTTCAACATAAGTCACGATTGTGCAGTGGCCAGGCAGTTATTATTCCAGCACAGAAGGGGTGTTGAACTTGAGGGGCCTGCAGAATCAGTGCAAACTCCAAAGGAATTGCCTGGGAAATTGAAGATTCCACTGGACAATTCCTCTATGCCTGGAATCCTATAAAGTCTCCAGTTAAGCTCGGGGATTCAGATGTTCTGATGAACTTAAGTAAATAGTTACTCAGAAAAGTACTTACCTCACACCCTCAAATATACCTTCCGCAGACTACACTCAAGCAGAGATCCTGACCTGACACCTCCAATGAGCCTGTGGCCCCTTTCACTTCCACTCTTCCACTGCTCCACACCTGACCATCCTTCCCAGTTCTTGACCCTGTAGCTGCTCTCCTGTTTCGTAGCCGAATACCCAACTCCTGATCACGTCAAAACGGAGGCAACAGTCTAGTGGTATTATTGCTGGACTTTTAACCCAGAGACCTAGGTAATGTTCTGTGGATCTAGGTTCGAATTCCACCACAACAGATGGTGGAATTTGAATTCGATGAAAAGTAATCTGGAATTAACTGTCTAATGATGCCCTTTCTCGATTGCTGGAAAACCCATATGGTTCACTAATGTCCTTTAGGGAAGGAAATTGCCATCTTTACCTGGTCTGCAAACCCACAGCAATGTAGCTGACTCTGAACTGCCCTCTGGGCAATTAGGGATCGGCAATAAATGTTGGTTGAGCCAGCGACACTCAATTCCCATGAATGAATAAAAAAAATCTGAAACTTCCTTCCCCTGGCCACTCGCTATTGAGGCACACTATTATCCCACCCCAAAACACCCTCACTTCACATCTGAATCTCCTTCCCCCACTCCTGGACTCAAGGTTTACCCCAGGCTTCTTCCCATACTCCAGAAGTGACCACCCCTTCTTCTCCTCCTCTGCACCCAGATCCGATATTCCATGGACACACTCCCTCTCCCTCCTATACATTTCTCCCCTTCCTGCCACCAATAAACTCACTTTTCCCAGAAACCCTAATTCCCAGACCAGACACTTAACTTTCCCTCACCTAAAATTAGATTAGATTAGATTCCCTACAATGTGGAAAGAGGCCCTTCGGCCCAACAAGTCCACACCACCCCCTGCAGCATCCCACCCAGACCCATCCCCCCATAACCCTCACACCCCTGAACACTATGTGCAATTTAGCAAGGCCAATCCACCTAGCCTGCAGATCTTTGGACTGTGGGAGGAAACCGGAGCACCTGGAAGAAACCCACACAGACACTGGGAGAATGTGCAAACTCCAATAGACCTTATAGACCCCAGCCATGCTGTTCTACACTGAAGAGTGCATTATTACCTAGTCTTATACTGATGTGGCACCCTACTTCCTTACCCTAACCTGCCAGCACCCTAACATCACAATTACCTTACATAACATTTGATAGCAATTGAAGTGGCTGGCTGGCTGGACTATTAAATGTCAGAATATGACAGTTGCAAAGAAAAAAAGGTGGGGGGGGGGGGGGGGAAAGTGTGGTTTGCCTCTCCCCACAACAGTTCTACATTGTTGTGACGAATGCATAGCTCCACATTTGTGAAGTAGCTTTGATTGGAATTTTTACTCAGAAACACGGAGTTCCCTCCTTCCGTAAAAAGGGAGCAGGATAGCAATCTGCACGAGACTGCTGCTCTTTGGAAAATCTGGCCCAACATTTTCACTGATGGAAACAGTTATGATTTAAAATAAAGGGACAAATAATGACATTAAACCAGTCATCTCTCAAATCACTTGTAAAATATGGTTAAGTGGGTACAAGTATCACCTTTGGAGATGCATTAATTCATGTGACAAAAATCATGACAAAGGGCATAATTCGGAATATTAACCATTGTTCCATTTTTCAGATGGTGATAGACTTTCACAGCTTTTTTTTTTAACTTTTACTGCAAATGCTCTTTTGGGTTAGTATTTCAAGTCTACCTTGGAAGAAGTCCTACAATTTGACAAAAAAAACAAGGAAAGCAAAACAAAAATAATCTCTTTTCCCAATTTGAACATCATTTTTCGAAGACACAGTCGAGCAATTTCTCATAACGCACAGAGAAAACCATAAAGGTTTCCTCAGAAAACACCTTGCTTCAGTTATTTATTCTAAAAACATTTTTAAAATCATGCACCAGAAACTAGCCCAAGCTCATGCAGTGTTCAAGCACGGAATCAGCAACTGCTTTAACACATTCTAGTAACTCATTTGTTAAGAGTTCATTGAATGCCATCACAAGCAATACATAGAACCAATGCTTTACTCACAGGAAATGAAAATATACTGAAAATTCATTTAGAAACATGTTAAATTCACAGTTAAAGAACACACCGGATGTGAGTAGTACATAGAGTTGATGGAATTACTTTGCTACAATTATCAAATGATCTTTTTGCAAATCAAGCCACATGTCACAAATTAAAACAATATAATTGCATTAAATTGACTGCATACAGAACACATACTAAATACTGACATTATGAAATTTGAGGGAATTAAACATAAACAAAATTAAGTAACAAAATTACTCATGGAAATTCAGATGACACAGTGGACTATAAGAAAATCTATAAATTATCTGTAAAAAAGAACAGATGGATTCAAATGGATTAAAAGAAAACAAAAATTAAAAAGGAAGAAATTCTTATTATTCTGGAAAGGTGGCAAGCAGGTTTTAGACAGACAGCTTTGTATGAGAATTTATGATGCAATGTTTTTCAAGCTTAATTGCTTTTAGTCAAAATTATGAAAGCATTTTCTTTTATGATGCCTGCAAGTTAAACCCATCCCTTCTAATTTTCTTAAGAAAACGATGGTGAGGCAATGAATGGATCTACAGGCTATATATTATGCATGCAAAGAGAAAACAAAATGAAGTCTGCAAGTAGGTGAACAAAATGAGGAGAAACCTATAGGAAGAATTAAGATAATCTTAACAATTTAGCAGCTAAGACAAAACTTCCCTATCAAGGGGAATATAAGAAGCTGTCTTCCCATGGTTCCCCCACAAGTAGCCCATTACTCTGATGACATCATTTTGCTTCCAAGTTGTGAACAACAAGAAAAGGAATCATGGTGGGCAATTTAAAGGCTGCAGTACCTGAGAGATTATAGTAACAGTATCTATCTGTCCAGTCTGGGAGACTGAAAGATAAAAGTCTGTAAGAGAGAAGAATGGAAATGGCTAGAAAGAGCACAAGTTTTGGAAAGTGAAAAATGATTTCAAAACCATTGAGGGGACAAAATGTATATTTTGTTAAACACAAATCATGGAAAATGAATTACTCAACCACAACCCAAGGCTTGTTTTTATCCTTATTTAACTTCTAGAGACATTTAACCTATGATGGGCAATGGTATCACCTGTCCCACTAGGTCATCCAAGAAGTAATGCTTTTTCTGATGGTTACCTAGAAAGTGCCAGTTGATTATTCATCCAGGATAAATTTAACACTACTCCCTGATGTCCACATGAACACCTTACATTCGAGTTTTCTGAATAACAACAGTGATAAAGTTAATGATTTTTCTTTATCCTCCTGGTCCTGAGTTGCTGGAGCCAATTTTAGGATCCATCTAGAAGAAAACTAACAACACAAACCTGGCACTTTCCTGGGGTGTATAGTGCATTTACCAATCATTATGGAATGTTCTGGACACATTTCAACTCCATTCATCACCTGCGCATGCAAGGGTCTGAATTCTGTGTAATTTATATCTTGACTGTGTATACATTTTACATTTAGAATGTCGATCTACGTCTACAGTACGCAGTAGAAGAACAAGTCACTACAGAGTATATAGGCATATTTATAAAATGCTGGATGAGTGATTGGAGTGGAGATAATTACATACATACACCAGAAGAGAGTCTGAATTGCCATTTCTCATCTCCCATTTCCCTCCAATGGCTTCACAATTTAAAGTGACCTATTTTCTACACAATTCTGTTACCTTTATTGGAAACATTTAAATAGCCATTCAGAAGCATGCTACTTCAGTTATTACATTCACATAATGCATGGCTATTGCAAACTTCTTACCAGCAACAACAGCAATGCTTGATCTCATTACAATCAAAAGAAATTTCAAAATATACTGGTCAATTTATAAAACCATCCCCATGACCTAATCACCAATTGGAAGAATTGGTGTGGTTGCCCACTGATTCCCCAAACATTGAAAGTACAGATCATAAAATATTACTATGATGTTTTAATAAATGATTCTTCCTTTCAAATCAAGCCTTAAGTCTTAAGAATGCAGCCTATGAATGCAGCACTCACCTGTATTTATCTGCTGATAAAGTAGTTGATCTTCTTTTAAACTGGCTGCACCAATAGATCCTGATGCTTCGCATGATAAAGCTGACTATAACAACCTGTGTGCATTTATGAAGCACTGAAGTTATGGTAGTGGAATTGAACATCATGATGCTACAACTAAGGTCACTGTTTCCCTGGACTGCCCTGGACACTGCTGCAAGCAACCTTGCAGAGAAGAATGAAGTAGAATTATTGATCAGCCCCAGTGTACCAACTAAATAAGGCAGCGCTTTGTCAGATGGGCATGGAGACCAAATGTCACGTTGCATGGGTAGTTTTCTGTTGGCAGCTTAGGCTGCTTGGAGTCTCGACAGCAAAATTTAAAGTTTCTATGCAGCTAACTTAGCCAAGTACATGTGCTTTTTGTCCTGTTCCAATCAATTCCTTTTTCCATTTCCTTCCTCACCATTTCCCTACAGCACCCTTGGTGCATCCTTAGGTATGTAGCTTTTCTATGAGGGAACTATCAGCTCATTTCAACAATGAGTGGACAAGTAAATCGCTGAACAGATGTCATTTCTTCCCTCTTGCCAAGTTAAAATTATGAAGGGCATTTTTTCATATAGAGAAATTAAATAATTCTCGAGTGACTTATACATAGAAGCTTAATGTCAATTCAGGCCATTAAAAGAACAGAGCAATGTCTATGCAGCTACTGCAGAAGACAGAAGTTATCATGAGTCACTTAACAGTCCATAACTAGAACATGACCTTCACAGTGAAGCAAATGCAGTATATGTTCTCTGAAGAGATACTGTTGAAGCAGAGATCATATCAACATTTAAGAACAAGATAGATAGGTACACAGCAGCAATACAGGCTCAGTGCTACTGTTTATGTGGTGCATAAACTCAATTGTGGATTTTTCCACACTGTATTTCTATTCCATACTTTACATGTTACTCTGTTTAGGCAATGGCAAATATACAACACCTTTTGAAGAACACGATATAGTTTTTTTTCCCCTTGTTATCTGGCATCTCATCCATCACTTAACCACTATCATTAAGACAAACTGACCATCTCACCACTGTTAATGGAAAGTGGTCATATGCAAATTGGCTACCATCTTTCCTAAATTGTTATTGGGTCCATTTTTGTTTGTCATTTATCCAAATAATTTATACAAGAATACAGGCGACATGGTTAGTAAGTTTGCAGATGACACCGAAATTGGTGGTATTGTCAACAGTGAAGAAAATTGTCTAAGATTGAAGAAGAGATCTTGATCAATTGGGTCAGTGGGCTGTGGACTGGCAGGTGGCGTTCAAGTTACAAGTCTGAGGTATTGCATTTTAATCAAACAAGCAAGGGCAGGATTTGTACAATTAATGGTAGGACCCCTGGGTAGTGTTATAAAACAGAGACACCTAGGGGTTTAGGCAAATAATTCCTTGAAATTTGTCCAACAGGTAGACAGGGTGGTTAAGAAGTCGTCCAGCTCATTTGCCTTCATTGTTCAGGACTTTTGAGTATAGCAGCTGGGACATCATGTTGAGGTTGTACAGGACATTGGTGAGCTCTCTTCTGGATACTGTGTGCAGTTCTGGTCACTGTTGTAGCAAGGATATTGTTAAACTGGAGGGGATTCAGAAATGATTTACCAGGATGTTGCCAGGAATTAAGGGTTTGAGTTATAAAAATAGGCTGGAACTTTGTTTCACAGGAGCGAAAGAGGCTGAAGGATGACCTTACAGAAGTTTATAAACCATGAGGGGCATAGATAAAGTGAATAGCCAAGGTTTTTTTCCCCCCCTTAGGTGGAGGAATTTAAAAGTAGGGGTCATATTTTTAAAATGAAATGAGAAAGATTTAATCATGACATGAGGAGCAACCCTCTTACACAGAATCGTTACAGAGTGTGAAATGAACTGCCAGAAGAATTGTTTGAGGCAGGTACAGCAACAAAAGGCATTTGGATAAGTACATGACTAGAAAATGATTGGAGATATATGGGCCAAATGCAAGCAAGTGAAACATGTTTAGTTTGAGAACATGGTCGGCATGGACTAGTTGAACCAAAGGGTCTGTTTCTATGTTGCATAACTCTGACATTAACAGCAATGACAGCATTTCAAAACATTGTTAATTGCTAATCATCATTTAGGATATTCCAAGGGCATGAAAGATGCAATACAGGTTTATTACACATTTCTAAGGATGTATACATGTCTCTTGTTCAGATTCAGAGCTTACAGTTTTGCTTGAACACTGCTATTGCAACGTAAATATAATCTTAAATTGGCATTAGGTGCTGAGCTAGAGAAGGCAAGTCTCATTTTACTTCACTTCAGGCAAGCCCAGTTCCTAGCAGATAATTTACCAAGTGGTTTTTGACTTTGCTTGGCAATGAATTTGTTGCATGAATGCATTTTACAAACATGCAGCCTCCAATTTATTTAGCAGAAGCGGGAGTTAATATAACTTTTAATCACAGCAAATATCTGTATCAAGTCAAGAAAAGAAAGGTAATTTTGTGATCAGTAAAAAGAGACATCAAGCAAGAATGATTCATGGTTACAATATCTTCTTGATTTTCCCAAAGTATCCTATTAAATAAGAGCTTCTCTTTATGAGATGAAATGCAATGTAACAGTATGAAGTTCAAAAAGCTCTGCAGGGTAGTAACTCAGCTTGCTTACAGGCTAATGTTTCTTAAACAAAGTTAAGCTACAACTTAAAAATTCAGACTAAGTACATTAGTTATAAAACAAAACTTTTAAATCAGCCATTTAAAATCTTGTAGAATCCAGTTTATAGAGAACATATAAAATTCAGAGATGTCATACAAGAGCTTCCCAAAGGTCTCTCAAATAACACAACTAACCTTGTGGCTACCCTCTCCAGTTCTATTTTATACTGTCTCCACAATTTAAACAAATGAAATTGTTCTACATACCCTTTTCCTAGGCCAAGAATTTCAGCTCCGAGATGATCTGAACTATTTGGGAGGCAGCACAATAATGCACTAGTGTACAAAATTTCCATGTTTAATTTGTCTTTCACTGAAGATCCAAAACAGTTCCTTCATGGTCATGGGAAAACTGCTTTTAAAAACAAATATGCTCCAGAATTTAATAGTCATGGATATTGAACTAGTCTGAATAATTCAATTAATTCTCCATGCTTCAGGACATCCGTTTGTTCCCTTGTGACAACAGCAACCAGGGTACATCAACAAACAAAAAAAAAGACGTTCATCATTACAATATCTCACATGTATTCTTCAGTAATACAGAGCAAGGCCGGAAACTTTGACCGGTCATGCATTGCTCTACATGATACACACTACAGCAGAGTTCCTACAATAAATACAACTTGAATCTGCGGAAAGAAACATCATTTCGACAACCCTTCCAATTCTTTATTTTGTATACAATTATCTTTATAGGAACTTTCTCTGATAGGTTTCCTGTAGCATTTTGGATAAAGGCAAAATTATCCTTCCGTGTCCTCCAAACTGATCTTCCGAGAGTTTCAAGCTACTTGTTTTCATCTCATATTTACAGTATCTTTTGATCCACTTTTGATTTATTGGGGGGGGGGGGTGGAGACAGAGAGAGAGAGAACATAGATTGGTTTAAAACCTGCTAAAAATCAAAAGAACTGTGGGTGTTGTAAATGAGGAACAAAAACAGAAGTTGCTGGAAAAAAATCAGCAGGTCTGAGGAAGGGTCACCGGACCTGAAATGCTAACTGATCCGCTGAGCATGTCCAGCAACTTCTGTTTAAAGTTACACAAACAAAAAATAAGGACATTTTAAAATTTTGAGCTCCCCATTTTTATCTCTATACTGGAATATCATGGGATCCCAAAATTGCTACAGCACAGAAGAGGCCACTCAGCCTGTTTTTTTTTCCCCGAATTAACTCTTCAGAAACATTATGAAAGAGGGTCACTAGACTACAAACATTAACTCTGCTTTCTCTCCACAGATGTTGCCAGACCTGCTGAGATTTTCCAACAATTTCAGATTTTGTTTCTACAGAATAATTTATCTAGTGCCACTCCTTTAACTTCATGTAGCCCTGTACATTGCTTTTAAAATACATAAATGCTCCAATTTGCTCAAGTGCCTCAATTGAATCTCTTCCCCACACTCCCAGGTCGTCCATTACAGATCCTAACCATACATCAAGAAAAACGTTTTCTTCATGTCAGAATTCTTTTTTGACAGCTGCATTAAATCTGTGCACTCCCGTCCTTAATCCATCCTCAAGTAGAAGTTTATCCCTATCTATATTGTTTAGATGCCTTCATGATTTTGAATACCTCTATCAGATCTCCTCACAACATCCTCTTCTCCGAAAAAAAAGCCCCAACTTCTCTAATTTATCTATGTAATGATCCCTTAACCCTGGGTTCATTATCATGTATTATTTCATGCACTATTCTCAATATTTTCATATTAATGCCAAACTGTGGCACCCAGAATAGGATGTAACACTGCAGTTGAGGCCGAACAAATATTCTAAATCAATTTTGACATTATATCCTGTTTCTGCCGTCTGAAAACCCAATAATAAAGTCTAGAATGCTGCATATTTTGTTAACCATTCTTTCAACTTGTCCTGCCACCTTCAAAGTTTTATGCATCTACTTCCAGGTCCTTCATACTTAGATGAATCACTTCACACCCTTCTGTATTAAATCTCAATGGTCTGTTCTTCAAACTTGTTTCTATCCTTTTAAAATACTACACCAACCTCCTCACAGCTCACAACACTTCTTAGTTTTGTATCAACTGCAAACTTTGAAATTGTGCCCTGCAATATCACGGTCTAAGTAGTTAGTATATAATCAGGTAAAGTAAGGTTCCTTTCACCAACTACACAAATTCTATTAAAAATCTTTGTCCAGCCTGTTGCCTGTTATCAGCAATTTTGTATCCATATTATTACTGCCCCTTTTAGTCCATGAAATGTAATTATGCCCAGAAATTTGTTGTACGTTACCTCTAAAAATGCCTACTATTGATCCATAACACCACATTAACAGCATTGTACTCAATCTACATTTGTACTTCAAAACATTCAACAATTTAGTTAGGAAACCTGTGCTCGCTTTATTTCATTAAGTGACATCTGCTCAACCACTTATTAGTTATGTCCCAAATGATCATTTCTAGGAAGTTCCCCACCACAGGTTAAACTCACGGGCTTGTAGATGTTAAGCAAAACATTATACGCTTTTCTGAACAGTAGAGATTTCCCATTGTGCAATGTGACCGCTAACACATGTGTGGACATGGCCAGTGACGTCACCTAGTTGTTCTGTGCACAATGCAGTCATGTATGTGCGTCAGTGAAGGAAGAGGATCCAGGGTGGAGGGCAAAGCTTGGTTCTGCAGAGACAGCAGAATGGAGATATGGAAAGCCTCCAGTGGAAGCCAGTCTCTTTTTTACTGAGCAAGAAAAGGTAGAGGGAAAATTGGGAGGCCACTGAGGGAAGTGAGAGGGAAAAGGAGGATGCTCGGAAAAAAAAATATAGATTGTTCATTTGATGGCAATGGGGAACTGCATTGTATATCCAGAAAGCTGATTCATTTCACTTTTGAAATGACATTGGTTTTTGTTTCTTATATCTAAGCCTCCCAGAGATGGAGTTCAAAGGATCCTGCCTTTTTAAAGAACATGAATGATTTTTATTGTCATGTATACTTTACAGTAAGAATACAAAGTACAGTGAAAAGTTCTCATTTGTCACCATGATTAGGTGCCATTTTTCAACAATTTAAGAATACAGGGGGTAAAAGACATAGACTCTATTTAAGCTATCAATCCTGAGCCAGCTTATCAATGATGCCTGTGCCACCATCCCTCCTCCACTACTTTACCACCATCTACGCTCTACCCAACCAACGAAGTCACTGATCCTCAGGTGCCATCTTTCAATGTTGGGCTGGTGCTACTCTGCCACTGCTTGCACCAGACCAACCAACGTCAAAGTTACATCCCTTACCGCTGGGCCCACCTGAATGTCATTGTGATGGCCTTCTGCTGCCGCCAGCGTCAGACCCAACCAACAACGAAATCGCTGATCCTCAGGCACCATCTTTTACCACTGGGCCTACCTCGATCACACAACCTCCGTTTGATGTAGCTGCCATCAACTCCAATGCTAGGTTCTGTGCCTGCCCTGGAAAAGTAAGGGCTCACTCGAGGTCTGCACACTGGGCCCACTCTCCTCTGTGCTGGGCCTGCTCGAATTCCACAGCGGGCTCTTGCTGCTGTTGATGCCATCCAAGCTCAGGACAAGTATTAAGTAAAGATATGGACAGAAAAAAAAACAAACAATAAAAGAGAGACAAAAGAAGAAAAAAAACAAAAAGTGGTTGGAGCAGAAAAGCTCTGGCTCAGGAGCCCAACTCTGATGTCAAATCGTTTTGTGCTTGATGTCAAATGTACAATTGTGCAGTCTTCTGGCACAACTACCAAGTCCGAACATGTCAGAAAAATCATGGTTACTTCCTTTTCAATTTACACACTCACTTCCCTCGGCATCCTTGCTCGTATTGCAACAGACTATGGCTCTTTACCCTAAATAGAATCAAACAGGCTACAATGTGAATGGGATTAAGAGTGTTAAAAAGACCACCCTTTAAGGCCACTAGTTTTAATCCAAGAGCATTTACTGTAAAAGTGGATGAATTAGTTACGCAAGTAGGAATAAACAGGTATGATATAAATGGGATTTGGAGCCATGGCTGAAGAGTGACAAAGGAGGGGAACTGAACATGGGATTAAAAAACACATCAGCCATAATGGAATGGCCGAGCAGACTTGTTGGGCCAAATGGTTCAATTGTGCTCCTATGTCTTATGGTTTTATCTGCGGGGGTATGCAGTTTTCAGGAAGGAAAAAGAAGAAAATGAGGTGGCGTAGTATTGCTGGCTCAAAAGAATATGAACACAATAGTGAGGAAGAATATTAGCTTCATTGAAGTGACATCCTTACAGATACAGCTTAGAAAAACAAAGGGCAGAAAACAAGAATAGAGATTAGAAAAGATCTCTAAACCATAATTATAATGTTGGGGAAGGCATTAAAGAGAAAATTGGAGACATAATCAATAAAGATACAGCTGTAATTGTTGGCAACTTTAATGATTTGCTTAACCCAATCTCCACATAGGTTAACAGTGTTGTACAGGAGGAATTCCTGGAGTGCGTACAAGATGGTTTTCTGAATCAATATGTTCAAGAATCTATTAGGGAAGAAGCTTTCCTAGGCTGTGCACTATATAATGAGAAAGAAATAACTGACAATCTCGATATGCAAGGTCCTGTTAGATAAAGAGACCATAATACCATAGAATTAGATAGGGAGGAACGTTTTCATTTGATGGAGGGAAAATGACTAAGGGCATGGATTGGAGGTAAGGGACAGGTGGTTTAGAGGGATGAGAGGATTTTTTGTCCATTCAGACACTAGTGGGAATTCAGACGTGTCTGCTATGTAGGGGTGATGGAGGCGGAAACCCTCACAGCAAGTGAGTATTTAGATGAGCAATTGTGATGTCAAGGCATACAAGGCTATAGGCCAAATGCTGGAAAATGGAATTAGAATAGTAGGTGGTTGTTTTTGACCAGTGCAGACTAGATGGACTAAAAGGCCGCCTCTGTGTTGTGGGCCTACAAGTCAAATTATTTATTCAAGTGGCAACTGACAAGGTTCATTGAGACTCGATCCTGAGTAAAGGAAACCGCAATGGTATGAGGCATGAGCTGGATATAATAAATTGGGAAATATTACTTAAAGCGAGGGCTGATGATAGGTAATGGCAAACATTTAAAGAATGCATGGAGGAACAGTAATAATTGTTCAATCCTATCTGACACAAAAATAAAATCAGGAAAGGTAGCCTGACCATGGCAGATGAGGGAAACTTGTACAAAGGGTTTAATTTAGAAGGGGAAAAAATAGAGAACAAACAGAATGCTTGTTGGGAACATGCAAACTGATTGTAAAATCTTCCATAGGTATGTGATCAGAACAGAGGTTAGTGAAGATGAATGCAGGTCAGAAACAGAGAAAGTTATAATGTGGAACAAACAGACAGCAGGCCAATTAATTGCATATTTTGATTCTGTCTTCACAAAGGAGGACAAATGTTAGGGGACATAGAGTCTAGTAGTAAGGAGAAACTGATGGAAATCAGAATTAGCAGGAAAATGGTGCTGGGGAAATCAATGGGGTTAAAGGCTGATAAATCCCTGGGGCCAATAATTTGAATCTCAGAGTACTTACACTGTCCTAGAAACAGTGGATGCATTTATGGTCATCTTTCGAGACCCTATAAACTCTGGTACTGATCCTATGGACTGAACAGTAATTATTGTAATCCCACTATTTAAAAGGAGCAGTGGAGAGAAAACAAGTTGTTACAGAGCATTATCCTGATATTGGCAGTAGGGAAAATGCTAGATTCCATTATAAAAATTTAATAGCAGAACAACTGAAAAACAGTTCGAGGGTCAGATGGAATCAGCATAGATTTACGAAAGGGAAATCAAGTTTGACAAATCTACTTGAATTTTTCAAGGATGTAATAAGTAGAGTTGATAAGGAAAAGCCAGTATTTGGACCCCCAGACATTGACAACATGATTTAGATGATGGAGAAAAGTGTAACATTTCCAAGTTTGCAGACAACACATTGGGTTGGAGGGTGAATTCTGAGAGGATGCTTCAGTGAAATTTGGACAAGTTGAGTGAGTGGAAAAATGCATTGCAGATGAAATATAATGTGAATAAATGTGGTGTTATCTACTTTGGTATCAAAAACAAGACAGCAGATTATTATCTGAATGATGACAGATACGGAAAGGGAAAGATATGAGACTCGGATGTCCTTGTACACTAGTTGCTGAAATTAAGCATGCAACAGGTGTGGCAGGGCTCTAGTACTAGAGCAGGAATGACTTGCTGCAATTGTACAGGGCTTTGGTGAGACCATATCTGGAGTAACTGTTTATAGTTTTGGTCTCCTTATCAAAGGATGTTCTGCCTATGGAGGGTGCGTAACAATGGTTTACCAGACTGATTCCTGGGATGCAGGACTGATGTATGAAGACACACTGGATTAGATAGGAGCATATTCACTAGACTTTAGAAGAATGGGGAGAGGGGGTGGTTCTCAGAGAAAGTTATAAAATTTTAACAGCACTAGACCAGGTCAATGTAAGATGGATGTTCCTGACGGCCAGGATTTTCAGAACCAGGAGTCACAGTCTAAGAATACGAGGGACATCACTTAGGACTGCGATAAGGAGAAGTTTCTTTACCCAGAGAGAGAGAGTGAGCCTGTGAAATTCTTTGCCACAGGAATTGGCTAAAGCCAAAACATTGCATGTTTTCAAAGAGTTGTATATAGCTTTTAAATAGATTGAATGGTATGGGGAGAAAGCAAGAACAGGGTACTGAGTTGGAACGATTAGTCATGTTCATATCAAATGGCAGAACAGGACTGAAGGATTGAATAGCCTACTCATACCCCTATTTTCTGTGTAACACAGGCAATGGTTCTACTGTATTAGTAGACTAACATCTTGACTTTCAGTTTCTCATGTGGCCTTTTGTTTTAACAATATGTGATTAATAAAAAATATCAAATTAGGGCAATAGTTTAGACAATTGAAATTATAAAGCTTGTACATTTCTCAGAGAAAGCTTCACCAATTGAACATCCCAAGAGTTTGTACTTTATCCCAATCCTTCCTAAAATATCAAATGTTAAGATCAAGGCATTCAGCTAAGTTTCTCAATCCACAGAAAGAGAATAAAAACTCTTACAGGGTATTCAAAGGTGAATGCAAATTAAAAAGGAATATGAAAATTAAAATTAAAAATTGCATAGGATGTGTAGTACAATTTTGGCAGGCTGATAAAAATGTAGCTTGTAAATATGAAGTGGAACAAATTACTATTGTTGGTCTGTGCCAAATGCAAACTTTGAAACATTAAAGCCATTCATCAGCGCCAGTTAAAATGTCAAGCTTTCAAAAGAGCTTTTAATTCAAACAATTAACCATTTTAATACAGTCAGATGTTTGCCAACATTTGGTGAATTATTCCTCACTCTTTTGAAGCAAATTTACTCCCCATGTGGGATGATACTCAGTCTCTCAATAGGTCAAATCACTTTTTTTTAAAAGAAGTTGTGTTCTTTGTGTTCTTCCCAGTGTCAAAGCGTCTGCAGAACCTTGATCAGGAACCAACTTGCATTTAACTTCCAGGTCTGGCCTCACAAATGAACAAAAGTTTGTTTGGTCTTGTTTCCTTTGATCACAAGCTGTTACCCATGGTTCAAAAGTCATCTTTAATGTACAGTTCACAGCTCCAAAACAAAATTGATAAAAGAATAAAATAAAAATGAAATATCAGCAAAAACTTTAATATTTCAATCATGCCTTTGTTATCAAGTTATACACTCGATCCGCTTTGTGATTAAAGGATTTTTTAATGTATTGATCAAATTTATTTGTTGCTATCTGATACCAATGGTCACAGGCTTTAAACCTCACTAGTGGAAGGACTTTCTTCGATTCCATCCTATCAAACTCACGCAGTGTTTCAAGACTTTGAACAGAATTCATTGTAACTGATGCAAGTTCAACTCATCAGTTGGCAAAATAGTGGGAAACCCACATGGCTCAGTCAGAATCAAACTTCCCAAGGTTCAGGATCTGAGGGTGGAACACCCTTTGGAAATCCAAGTAGAGGAAATTTACAGATTTCCCTTTATTCACATTACTTGTTGCTTCCTCAAAGAATTCTAAGAAGCTGGTCAAACATAATTTCCCTTTTTCAAAAGCAGGTTGAATCTACCTAACTGCATTAAGATTTTCTCCATGCCCTACTTTAACTTTATGCTACAGACTTTTAGTAATTCTGTCCTGCCTTGCCTTTCAACACAATCATGTTTGTCAGCAATGATCAGTCAGTGGGTAGATATGCTGCTGGACTGTAACATACTACAATGGATGTGCAGCATACATCTGAATAAGGTGCACTATGTTAAAAGTCCATGTACTAGCATCCCATGATCTTCCTCCAAGGCCTCCATGTCCCACTATGTCAAGGACTATGGTAAACTGTCATTTAAGTGTGCTGTGACTAGTGAGTGATCACTACTTTTTCTGAAGAAGGGGCTAGGCCTAAAATGTCAGCCTTCCTGCTCTTCTGAAGCTGCTTGGCCTACAGTGTTCATCCAGCTCTACCACCTTGTTATCCCACACTACTTAGGTGCTAGTTTGTTTCAGGTATTTGGCACCTCACCAATGGATCCAGGCGCAGGAGGCTTTATTAGAACTGTGGCTGCAGCACCACAATCAGGCATACAAATTGAGCAGCAACATAACTATCTGCAAGCCCAGGAACACTAGCAAACTCCAGTAAAATGCCAAAAAGAGGTTCCAGCTGAAGAATGTGCAGCAAAAGGTCTCCTTAGGATAATGTCCAGGAGACCCACAGTCTTTCATCCTCTATATCATGTCTTCCAGATGTGTAAACACTGTGCAACCACTGAATGTTGTACCAGGACATTTGTTTTAGAACGGTGTCTTTGGTTGGAGTATTCCAGGTGCAAGGTGCTATAGACCGTACACAGTGTTAACAGTTCGATGTTATAACACAATTTACTTCACTAACAGGTCCCATGCAGAGCCAGGTGTAATCATCACCACATCACAGAAGTTCATTCCAGGTTTCCCTGGAAGAAACCATGAGGCCTATAACCTCATAACTCTCTAGTTTCTGCTTCATTCTAAAAGGGTGGATGCCTTCTAGGAATTTGTTCAGGACTACCAAGTCCAACCATGACTGATGGCCCCATTACGTAACCCTAAGGGCAAATGGAGATAAAATACTGTCCATTCCTCACCCCAGCAATGGTGCTGAAGGTAACATACCTCCTCAAAATGATCTTCCTATGCTTGGGCAAATTTTGGTGTAGGAAGGGTGGTCATTAGGTACACTAAAGATAGTACAACACATGCTTGTGTTGTATCTGTATGTGCTGTGCTCTGGACTACTGGAGCAGGCAAACAGGGAATATAATAGACAACGAGGAGTTGCAAAACTGGCAACAGTCTTCCAAGAAGGAAGACGAGGATGCTGAGCAGAAGAAGTATTACCTTCACCATATACAGTGCCGCAGCATTGGGTGCAACAGGGCAGATAGGACTTAACTGACAGCCAAGTCCAAAAGAACTAAGTTGAGTGAAGTCTTCACTCACTGACTGTAAATTTTGCATGTTGTAAAGGCAAGGAGCTCTTGTCCATTCCCAAATGAAAATGCAACAGTTTTGTTTGCTTTCTTCACTTATCCTTTGTGCAATACAAGTTAACGTTAACAAAGCAGGAAGATTTCAAAACATTCAATGTGCCCACATTTAAATTCAACAAGATGTGGTGTCAGGGAAAACACAGTCTTCTATCAGGCTTGATTCAGACATTATGTGGCACCTAGGATGGGTGGCTTTTCAAGTTTCATTCTCAGAGCAGCTATTAAAATGACAGCTGACCATCAGGTGATGATGTTAAGTGCCAATGCATGCTTTTCCATCTAAAACAAGTTGTCAGCCATGTCAATGTTGTGCCCTCAGACAGCTTTTTTTTTGTTCTCCCACCCAGTGCATCAGGGTGCAGGCTCAGGGTCCACAGGTGAAGCTAAGCCAGGGGTCTGGAACCTGCTGGCTTTGGAGGTTTGGCTAGACAACCCTGGAAGTATTTGCGGTTAGAGGGCTGAGGCATGCTGAGAGCCTGCTGGCGAGATGAAGGCTCCCCCTCCTCAGCTTGAACTTCTACAGGGTTGAGGGTTGCAGGCAGAGTGAAGATGGAGTTGCCAGTCACTTATTAAATGTCTTGAAAAGGATATTTCTGGTGAGCCTATATTTTGGTACCACCTGCCATTTGATGCATCCTGGAATAATGGAACATAGGACCAAATGCATTTCCAGCAGCTACCGAGTGGTCTGCTCGATCTGGGTTTCCGAGGCAGCTACCAACTACTCCATGGACACAGCCAGACATTTTGACACTGGAGACAGCACAGCACAGATACTTTAACCTTTGATCCAGTTCATTGTGTGTTGCTGACAAGCTGCCTGTTGATCCAGTGTCTGTATGTGCATTTTAATGAGGCTATTTAATGGCTGGCACTATGAGGCCATCCTGCCTGTGTCTAAATAGGAGCCTGATGTCCAGCAGCAAAATGACTTCCTTGGGCTGTCTCTTTTTGGGGCTTGGAGAAAAAGTGATATGCTCACCAGAATGTTTTCCTTGATCCAATCTAGATAAAGTGCCCACTAAGATGGCAGTACCTGAGCTGGTGGAGGATGCAAGTGACAGTGCTGCAGGTGTTTCTAAAAAAAGACAGGAGATCTTTCGCTTCTTCCTCACTTGTCGAGAAGGTATTGGAGGCACTGGCCTCGTGGCAGGATGTCATTTAGGTGCTGCCTGTACCTGCAGCAGGCAAGAGAATGAATTAATTGCACAAAAAGGTAGAAACTTGAGCATGTTAAGAATATGTTCACATTGGTTGCAATGGGACAGCAACTTGGCACATCACAATGAACTTTATTTGGTTGCCAGGACTGAGATGTCCCTGCATCAAGTGAGCAATCACAGCATTCTCTCACCAGGTCATCAATTCTCCCCTCGTAGGAGTGAGGAGACAAATATCAGTCAACCCAGCGAACATTTTCGTCCTTTCAGACCTACTGTGGGGCATTTCCTCCTGCAAGTGAGAGTGGTTCACAATGACCTTTGGGGGGAGGTTGGTGCAATAGCAGAATTAGAGTGAGTGTGGTACAGAAAACAGAAGAGCAAAAAGAGAGATCACAGACCTTCATCTTGTATTGGTGTTTGCTCTTCCAAATTGTGGAAGCTATGCTGACCTGGGTGGCAACTTCAAATTGAGCTGGCAGGGTTTGGTGCATGGTATCATCTGAGGAAAGGGGATGCCACCTCCCCAACCATTTCCTTGTCCATCAGAATTTTGGGGTTCTTGTCCATGAACCGGGATACTAAATTGCCTCATTCAGCCATGTCCTTTGAAATTCTTCAAACGTTCAAACTGTAGGGGAATTCTTCGCTTACAGTTTTTGAAGTTGTAACCAGCTGTGGTTTAAATATAACATGCATAACATGTACACCCCAAGTTCCTCACATCAGTGCCATTGCTGAGCACAACATTGAGTAAGAGTAGTGCTGCGTAGGAATGGTGCCTCCATGGAGTTAATGTGATGAGCAGCATAAAATTGCATGAGAAAACTCGCTAAAGCTCACAGGAAGAAATTGTCTGTGAAAGTGTCCAGAATTGAGAATGTCAAATTTTGGCAAGATTCAGCTAAAATATCTGTTGATCATTTCAGGTAGTTTTTAATTTCCTATTAATCCCCGAGACTCAATCTCAATAGGACATATGCTCACTTTAGTTACTCTTCTTTTTAATGACGTCTTTATATATTTGCTTATTCCTAGCTTTCATCTCACATACTCTAATTTATCTTGCGCTTTTCATTTATTGTTTGATGCTTTAAATTTTTTTTTTGAAACCTTTCGCAGGATGGGAGTGTTACAGGCTGGGACAACATTCATTGCCCATCTTTAGCTGTCCCCAAGAAAAGAGGAGGAAACATTTTCATCAATGGCAGATTTCCTTTGGTACAGATAGACCCATAATTTCATTTGGGAGGAAGTCCCAGGATTTTGATTCAGCAACACTCAAGCAATGGCTATATATTTCCTCATCAGAATTCTGGTCAGTTCTTTTGTCTGCATTTTAACAAAGGCTGTAATGAGGTCAGGAACTGAATGGTTCTGGCAGAACCCAAACAGAGTTTCAATGAGCAAATTTTGCTTAATTGCAGTTATTCACCCATTCCATCACTTGGCTGATAGTCGACAGTCAACATTCCAGGCTTTAAATGTCCAGGTTGGATTTGTTCTGATTTTTCTGCACAGGACATACTTGAACAATTTTCCACATTATCAGGTAAATACTATTGTCATAGCTATACCAGATGAGCTTGGCTATGTATTTGGCAAGTTCAGCTATTTTTTGACGTGAAAAGAATCAAATTGGCTAAAACCCAGAAGCTAACATATTGGGGACTTCTGCGAAGGTCAAAATAGGCATTCATTTTATCATTCTCGTTGAAGATGGGTGAAAATGCTTCAGACTTTTTTTTGCACCGATATTCTGGGCTCCCCAAAACTGAAGATGGTGCCATTTGTGAAGTGGGGTATAGTGGGGAAATGCTTGGCCTCAAAGATGCAGATTGTTTGGATATGATTCTGCTGCCGTTGATGGCCCACATAGCCTCATGGATACCCTGCTTTTGAGTTGCTCGATTTGTTCAAAGTCTATTCCATTTATCACAATGATCATGCCAGACAGCATGATAAAAGTAATCCTCAATGTGAAAATGGAACTTTGTCTTCATAAGGACTGTATGGTGATCACTCCTACCAATGCTGTTTTGGACAGATGCATCTGTGGCAGGCAAACTAGTGACTATGAGGTCACGATAATAAAATGTGAGGCTGGATGAACACAGCAGGCCCAGCAGCATCTCAGGAGCACAAAAGCTGACGTTTCGGGCCTAGACCCTTCATCCTCTCTGATGAAGGGTCTAGGCCCGAAACGTCAGCTTTTGTGCTCCTGAGATGCTGCTGGGCCTGCTGTGTTCATCCAGCCTCACATTTTATTATCTTGGATTCTCCAGCATCTGCAGTTCCCATTATCACTATGAGGTCACGTATGTTTTTGTCCCCTCTTGCTGGTTCCCTCACTAGCTGCTGAAGACCCAGTCTAGCAGCTATGTCCTTTAATATTCAACCTCGATCAACCAGTAGTTGTGCCAAGCCCTTTCAATGATGAATGCTGAAATTCCCCATTTGGAGGATATTCTGCATCCTTGCACCCTGTCTGTTTCCTCCAAGTGGTGTTCTACATTAAAATGTTCTGATTTATTAGCCACAGGAAAATTGGTATGAGGTAGTCAGGAGTTTCCCTTTACAATTACTAATCTGATGCAACAGAATACAGTCATTTTTGAGGGCTCCCACAGCAAACATTAGGGTCTAGACTATCTCCTTTTTAGTTTGAGGGGTTTAGTCTGGTCCGTAACAAATCCAAATATAAGCAAAGCTCTTGAGACCACCATTCCAAGGAAAGTAACAAGGTCTGACTGGTACACGTTGTCTGCCATAGTGCAGAAAGTTCAAGAGGCCATTGGTTCACCTGTAACAAGTTATCGAAGAGTCTGGAGTTGCAACATTTATTCTTGTTGCCATCAATACCAGGGTCTGCACAGTCTTCTGTTGCATTTCTGGGTTCTACTGCCATAGGGTAGCATTTGCAACAAACAGTCCTCAACCAATCCAACAAAACAGACTAAACAGAAACATTTCACACTGATTATTTACAGAAGACACATCCTGCTTCTTCTGGTTATCATTTTTGTATTTGGAGTAGGCCCAACATCTTAATGTAATAACAATGTGCACCCTGTAGAACAGAGGGGAAGTTTAAATGAAATTGTCCAGAAAAGTTAAAGAAAGCCACATTTGAAATTAGAAAGCTCAAGCCTCTATCCTCCCCCACCAAACCTTTCAACCAAGAGATTCAACACTGTTCCAAAGCAAATAAATGAGATAATGACTTAGCTAGCTGTAAAGAAGAAATCAAGTCTGCACTCCACGACCAAGTTCTGTTTCCGTACTCAAACTTGCTACCTCCAATTTAGAAAATATGTTTGGAGTATTTCAAGAGGCTCCATTACTCTAACATAATTAGCTAGATAGTACTCCATTGATGAATGAGCAATAAAAAATAAGCTGGAGTAACTTCTGCTGTGAGCTTTTTAAAATGTAAATCTGCTTTACTGAAACTTATCTTTAGATCTAACACCTTTAATTGTTGTGTATTAGCCATGTCCCTTTAAAAAATGTTGTACGAGGGAGGGAAGGATCATATCTGAAAACTAAAATGCTAAATCTGTGCTACTTATTATTCCTTTCACTCAATTTTGCATTTAGGAGTCAAGGAAGTGAACTCAACTTAATAGGAACATGAAATGACGACAAACAGATCAGTCAGCACAACAGCGATATCAACATCAACTGATTTTTCCGGTCAGATACCAAGTGATTCAATTGCAATTGAGATCAAGTTATATGCAGAGAAAGACAGAGCCACAGACTTAGAGCGATTAATGTTGAATTGCTCTAGCAAAGAGTCCGCATAAACGTAATGAGCTCAATGACGTCCATCTGGATCGCTGCTTTGAAGTGAAAAACACATATTTTAGTCTTTTGTTTCAAGCAGTTACAACTGTTGGTAATTGCTATTAGTAATAGTTTTAAAAATGCAGACACAAGCAATTCAATGCACGTGATTAAAACTTCATTTAAAAAATGCATTTTTAAAAAAAACACTATCCTGAACCAGTAAAACATTTCACAGAAGATGCTAACACAAAACTATTCCCTAAGCAGTAAACACCCAATGGCATCTTGCTCAAATAACCACTATTTGTACTCAAGCTTCAATAGTGAATACGAATAAGTTATTTGATCATGGTGAATGTCATATTCAGCTTGATACTGTATGCACATTTACATCTATGTTGGTTGCCGAATAACAGTCCCCAGTGCTGGTCTTGGCTCATTGCTTTATTCCTCTCTAACCCAAAAACACTGATGATATCTGCCAATATTGCCAAGATGGAGACCAAACCAACCTGGCATGGACTGAGCATCAAATGGAGAGCTATTTTAAACTGGCAGCAACCTCGAAAAATTGACAACCTAGAAAAATTTACATAATGGCATTTCTGTTTTTAATAATCATTTATGCTCAATGCACTCTTAGTTTGCTCTAACCAGCCTCAAACTGCCAAATCATAAATCTTTCAGTCGTGCATACAGGCAAATTGATTCATGCAACTTATACTCACAAAGCTCCAGTACTAAACTGTGGACATTTTATAGTCATGTTCCAACTGGTAAGTAGATATTTTACAATGCCTTGCCAATACTGCTGATTTGTCACATAGTATAACTACCCAAATTGTCATTCAATAGCTTTTTTATTTTAGAAGCACAGTAAGCAAGCTGGCTGTTGCCACTAAAGAATAAGCCACCACAGAAGGCACAATAAACATGCGGGATCCAAAACCATGCGAGCTAGAAGGTACTTCGTAAAAGTGCAGAAGTCTTACCTCAGATTTTTCCATTTTGCTTTGAGCATCAATTTGAGTTACTATTTCATTCATATTAGTCTCTAAAACCATTCCTCCCATTACCATTTCAGCCAAAATGTTGTGAACCTTAAAAAAAATTAAATGGGTATTAGCAAAAGTCTGCACAATCATTTTCGATACCATCTAAAAACTGTACAACTTAAAAAGGAGATAGTAGGAACTGCAATCGCTGGAGAATCTGAGATAACAAGGTGTAGAGCTGGATGAACACAGCAGGCCAAGCAGCATCAGAGGAGCAGGAAGGCTGATGTTTCGGGCCTAGACAATTTCTGAAGAAGGTTCTAGGCCAGAAATGTCAGCCTTCCTGCTCCTCTGATGCTGCTTGGCCTGCTGTGTTCATCCAGCTCTACACCTTGTTATCTCACAACTTATAAGGCCTTGGGAGTATTAAACTCTATTGAGGACAGAAGATGATTAGTATATCAGGTACTGCAGAACTTGTGTACAGAACCAGACATCTTGAGCTCATCAGGATAATTCACAAGAATACCAATGTAAAGGGGAACAACATTTTTATACTGCGTTAGAACATTGTGCTAATTAATTGGTATATGAACTCTGATTAGTTGAGGTAGGTTGTGCACATGTTCCATCCATCTGTAAATAACAGGCACTCTATATTAATGTACGTGGCTTCTAGTAAATGCAAATGCACCACACTAAGATTATCAGTTGGAATCTTAAATCTTGATACCATAATTCTTAGCACAACGCCTTACTTAGTGAACGCTGTCCAATTGTGAAATCACATCTAATGCTGGAGACAGTATTTAGAGTTTTGCAAGAAGAAACTGGTTGGACAGAGTCAGGTACAAATGACTACAGGGACATGCTATTTGAAATGATCTGTCAGTCTCTGGAATGTACCCCTATATACCGAGAAATGTTCCAATGGAGAAATTCATATACCACAGTAATTATTTGTGTTGAGCTGCTAAAATGCAGTTCGCCAATAACAGAAAGTAGCCTTCAGGCCAAACATCATCCAGCCATCATATAAATGAGTCATGCAGTAAATGAATTTCAGTGTCTGTATTAAATTGGTGCAGGCAAGTCTATTATCACAACTGTCAGGGACTTACTGGATACAATCAAATCTACATACTTGCTCTCTTCAAATTAAACAAATAGTCAACAGCACAAACCAAGCAAGGATTATGACAACAGTGGGGAGAACACAGCAGGTCAGGCAGCATCAGGAAAGCAGGAAAGTTGACATTTCAGGTCAGGAATGAGAAAGGATAAAGGAGTTGGAAAATAAATAAAGGGAAGGGGGATTGGGCTGGGAGAGGGAGGTGGTATAGTAGTAGGTAGATGCAGGTAGGGGGTGTAGTGGGGATTGGTTGGTGGGAAGGGTAGGGAGGGTAGGTGCGGAAGAAGGAAGAAGATGGCCAAGTTGTGTCAGGTCAAGGAGGCAGGGAGAGGGAGGTTTGGACATGGGATAAGTCAGGCAGTGGGGAGATCTTAAAACTGGTGAATTCTATGTGAAGGCTATCAGCATTTGGCTTCCTGAGGCAGAATATGAGATGTTACTCCTCCAGTTTGCACGTGGCATCATTGTGACACTGGAGGCGGCCCAGGATGGACATGTCATCTTGGGAGGGGGAATTAAAAAGGTTGGCAACCCTTCCAGAGATTATGACATGTGCCTGCAGTAGTAGCAGAAAATTCTCAGTAAGTGAAATACTTGCAGTGTAATGATAAAAAAAGGGGACCTCTCTTCATTTGCCCTGTAATATAATCCTGAATAGCATGCTTGGTCGTGATTTTCTCACTGGTCGGAGTCTGAGAGATACCACTCAGTGTAGAGTCAGTTCATATGGATTATTCCATTTGGAACACGATATTTGCAATGCAAACCATCGTAAATGAACACCACGATAACAAAGTGTGAAGCTGGATGAACACAGCAGGCCAAGCAGCGTCTCAGGAGCACAAAAGCTGAAGTTTCAGGCCTAGACTCTTCATCAGAGAGGGGGATGGGGAGAGGGTTCTGAAATAAATAGGGAGAGGGGGAGGCGAATCGAAGATGGATAGAGGAGAAGATAGGTGGAGAGTATAGGTGGGGAGATGGGGAGGGGATAGGTCAGGCCGGGGAGGACGGACAGGTCAGGGAGGCGGGATGAGGTTGGTAGGTGGGAAATGGAGGTGCGGCTTGAGGTGGGAGGAGGGGATAGGTGAGAGGAAGAACAGGTTAGGGAGGCATGGATGAGCTGGGCTGGTTTTGGGATGCAGTGGGATGCTTAATATGGAAAGTCATCTTGGGGCCTGGGATGGGGGTGAGAGAGGTAGTGTGGGGGCAAGTGTAGCACTTCCTGCGGTTGCAGGGGAATGAATATCATGGTGCCTCCTGGAATCTACCACAATTTTCAATTTCACTGAAAAATTGATGCTTCCAGCTGCCACCAAACAACCATTTAAAATCTAATACAGAATAAGATAAAAATCAAACAGCTGACTTAAGCACTGATTAAGATGGCTACTTGTTGAATAAGTCTCTTCTGTCAGCAGGTGGAATCAAGAAACCGAAGCTAAGTGAACTGTTTCTTTCTGGGTGGTGTCAAAGTTCTTGAGTGTCATTAGTGCTGCACTCATCCAGACAAGTGGACAGTATCCATAACACTTCTGACTTCAGCCTTGCAGATGGACAACAGGTTGTGAGATTTATGTGGCAAGTTACTAGCCTATGACCTGTTCTGTAGTCACACTCATTTGTCAGTTCATTTTCTGGCTCATGGAAACCTTAGAATGTTCAGTGATGATAATGCCATTAAGTTTCCAGAATAAATGGGCAAATTCTCTCTGGTTGGAGACAGTCATTTTTGCCACACCAAAGTCTCAATATTATTTGCCACTAGGTTTTGCTGTATTGGAACACTGCTTCAGTACTTGAGGTGTTATGAATAGTTCGCTGATTATTCTGCATTCCCAGATCCAACTTCATGATGGAAAAAAAACCATTGATTGATGGGGATGTTTCAGGGCCCATTGTCTTTGCAGTATCCAGAGTCTTCAGCCATTTCGTGAAATCACAAGGAATAAATGTAATTGGCTGAAGACTGGCATCTATGATGCTGGGCTCATCAAGTGAAGGAAGATATGGATGGTCCACTGAGGTCTTTTGCACTTAAGTGCTGTGCTCATGCATCATTAATAATAGAAATATTTGTGCAGCCTCCTGCAGTGAGTTGTTTAATTGTCCACCTCCATTCACAACTAGATGTTTCAAGGCTGCAGAACTTAGAGCTGATCTATTGGTTGTGGAATTGCTGAACTCGGTCTATCTCAATGCTTCTACTATTTGCAAGTAGTCCTGTGTTTTAGCTTCACCACCTTGATACTTCATTTTTAAGCACTGCTCCTGAATTTCCTTTTGCACTCTTGCTTGAGCTATGGTTCATTCCATAGCATTTTTTAACAAGGCTAGAGTGGGAAATATGCAGGGCCATGAGGTTTTAGATTTCAGGCAAATACAACTTTATTACAGCTGATGTCCCATACTGCCTTGTGGATACCCAGGTTTGAGTTGCTGATCTGGCTGAAATCTAACCTATTTGGCATGATTGTGATGTTACCTGCCAAAATGGAGGGCAACGTCAATATGAAGATGGAACAGTGTCTCCAAAACAACTATTCGGTAGTCACTCCTTCCAAAACTCAATACTCCTTCCAAAGACTCTCATCAGCTGTAGCCTCCCAGCTACTGGGATTCCTTGCAATTTGCCTACTGGTGCAATAGGTCCATGGCAGACGCCATCTCGCTGGCCCTACACTCATCCCTAGAAATCTAGATAGTAAGGATACCTATGTCAGCCTTCTACTTATTGACTACAGTTCCACCTTCAACACTGTAATCCCAACAAAACTAATCTCCAAACTCCGAGACCCAAGTCTCTGCTCCACCCTCTGCAACTGGATCCTTAATTTCCTAACCCACAGACCACTATCAGCAGGATAGGCAACAGCGCCTCCTTAGGTGAATCTTCACAGCAGTGCCCTGCAAGGCTGGGTACTCAGCCCTTTACTGTACACCTTGTACATTTATGATTGAGGGGCCAAATTTCATCCAAACTCCATCTGCAAGTTTACTGATGACACCACTGTTGTAGGCCGATAGAATACAGAAAGAGAGACGGTGAGCGGTATGGTATAAAGATAACAATCTCACCCTCAACGTCAGCAAAGCTAAAGAGCTGGTCATCAACTTCAGGAAGTAAGGAGGACGATGCGTCCCTATCTACATC
Source organism: Stegostoma tigrinum (assembly GCF_030684315.1). Taxonomy (NCBI): domain Eukaryota; kingdom Metazoa; phylum Chordata; class Chondrichthyes; order Orectolobiformes; family Stegostomatidae; genus Stegostoma; species Stegostoma tigrinum. Next base: position 77,095,583 of record NC_081356.1, read on the forward strand.
AATGGAGGTGAGGTGAAGATGGTTGAGAGCATCAAGTTCCTAGGAATGGCAGTCACCAACAATCTGCCCTGGACCATACATATTGATGTGATGGTTAAGGCGGTACAACAATGCCTTTCCCTCTTCAGGAGGCGAAGGAAATTTGGCATGTCCATAAGGACTCTTAACAAGCTCTGAAGAAGAGTCATCTAGAGTCAAAATGTTAGCTTGCTTTCTATAAATGCTGGCTGGCCCGCTGTGGACTTCACCAGCTTCAAAATCTCCCCTTCCCCCACCGCATCCCTAAACCAGCCCAGTTCGTCCCCTCCCCCCACTGCACCACACAACCAGCCCAGCTCTTCCCCTCCACCCACTGCATCCCAAAACCAGTCCAGCCTGTCTCTGCCTCTCTAACCTGTTCTTCCTCTCACCCATCCCTCCTCCCACCCCAAGCCGCACCTCCATCTCCTACCTACTAACCTCATCCCACCTCCTTGACCTGTCCATCTTCCCTGGACTGACCTATCCCCTCCCTACCTCCCCACCTATACTCTCCTCTCCACCTATCTTCTTTTCTCTCCAGCTTCAGTCCGCCTCCCCCTCTCTCCCTATTTATTCCAGAACCCTCACCCCATCCCCCTCTCTGATGAAGGGTCTAGGCCCGAAATGTCAGCTTTTGTGCTCCTGAGATGCTGCTGGGCCTGCTGTGTTCATCCAGCCTCACATTTTATTATCTTGGATTCTCCAGCATCTGCAGATCCCATTATCAGTGATCTCCAGCTCACCTTGTTTTGTTTATGCACCATAGAAAGCATTGTGTCTGGATGCATCACAGCTTGATATGGCAATTATTCTGCCCAGGACCATTAAAAAAAACTATAGGGAGTTGTGAACACAGCCCAGTCCATCATGCAAGCTAACCTTCCACCCATTGACTCCATCTATACTTCTGGCAGTCTTGGAAAGGTAGCCATCAAAGGCTCATCCTACCCCAGTTTCAATCTCTTCGAACCCTCTTCTGTTAGGTAGAAGATACAAAAGCTTAAACATGTACCAACAGGTTCAGAACAGTTTATTCCCTGCTATTATTAGACTTATGAGTGCACCTTTCAAATTTCAAATCTAATGTTGATCTTGCCTTTCGTGTACCTTCTCTGCAGCTGTAACTTCGTGTTGCTTGCTCTGTTCTATCACTCATGATCTTTGTATGGTATGCCCTGTCTGCATTGCACATAAAACATAACTTTTCACTGTACCTGGTTACATGTGACAACAATAAATCAAATCAAATGTAATGGAGAGCTGCACCAGCGACATGTAAATTGATAAAAATAAGATCAAACAGATTTTTCCTTCATTGGAGAGAAAAATAGTGTTAGCATTTTCAGTTCTGACCAAAAGTCACTGGACTCAAAAACGTTAGATCCATTTTCTCTCCACAGATGCTGTGAAACTTGATGAATTTCTCCAGCACTTTCTGTTTTTGTTTCAGACTTCCAGCATCCACCATTCTTTGTTTTATTATTCTTTATTGGCTGGCTCACTATCTCCCAAACATGCAGTCTACCAGTTGTGTCCTTTGGGACCCAGTCAATTTAGTCAGTAGTAGTATTACGGAGCCAGTCTTGGTGATAGATACTGAAGCTCTCCACTACATACCTGTGTCACGTGACCAAACACTCAACAAAATATACATTTATATTCCTAGGCATGTTTTTACACAAGACAACTTAGGTCATTTTTTCCACAGTGATTTTGTTTTTTATTATTAAACTCTTTAATGAAAGTAAAACTAGAACTCTTCCATTTTCAGTATTGCTGCAACAAGGACACTATTTGGACTGCAAACATTTTTGGGGCTCTCCTAGCTTGCCAATAAACTCAAAATACTCTCAAATTATAAAAAATTTACAATTACAAACCATATTATCCAAGTACAATTAGGAGAATACTTGAATAGCCCAACTCCAAAAACTGATGTATATTGCATGCTTTACATCAAAAACTCAAATGCCAACAGTGCCCACTACTCTTCTAGAATTTGTTGTATGACAGAATGGGTAGAAAGGGTACAGACAATCATAATATTTAGTACAGGAGGCCACTGACTCATTAATGTCTGTACCAGTTCCCGAAAGAGCTACCCAGCTAACCACATCACCCTGCATCTCTGCAGTATGGCAGTTGGCTCCCACAATAATCTATTAAATACTTCTTGGACAGTCTCATTTTGTTTTCTTGTTAACTTACATTTTTAATGCCCAAACTAAGCATTTAAAGAAATCACATTTGTCTTTATCTATTGAGTTTTTAAAAACTGACTTGATATGTCTTACTTTAAAAGGTGTCAATTTTTCCCAAGAGCCTGAGGTTGTATTTGATGCATATATTTCTTAAAACTAAAAGTCAAAGTTTAGAAACTCCATTCAATCATCAGAAACTGTACATAAATGGAAAGGGAATTCTTCTACTTATCAAAAGTAACTGCATTGTCAAATGTACCCAAATTTGGCACTCAGTTTCCGATTATGCAAAACATGTATATGGAGTGTACCCAATTTACTCAGTACCAGTCAAATGCATTGATAGGGTAATTTTCCTATACTTTCTAAAACATTCTGTTTAGGGTTTTCATAACAATTTAAATAAAATGCTCGAGGACTCATTTCAAAACCTTAATTCATGTAAAATTTACTTGAATACTTCTGCAAACAGCCTTGGTGAACAAGGGTGAATGCATTTGCATGTGCGCACCACCAGGCATTCATAATGCTCAGATTAAACGACTGTCCTAACTCATGTTTTGTTTAGGATGTTCATTTAATTAAGCAAGGAAGAAGGGAAACACATATACAAAAGTAGGCTTCTCAAAAAAATCTCACACACACACAGTTTATATATGGCTGACCAGGCTAAGTAAACATCTCTCCACATTTGCTAAAGGCACCTTCACACAGGTATTTCCCAATCCAAATTCTTTGTTTATTTGAAAAAGAGATGCTTTTAGCTGTCAGTTGCAAATTTTAAAAATCTTGGAGGTATACATGAATTATCAGCATTCTGTATTAGTAATAAACTTTCGAGTAATGGGCCATACCAAATATAAGAATTACATCGACATGTCAACAAATATTACCTTGTCTACATGGAAAATTAAATCCAGCTCACAGACATTTTCAAAACATTTGTCCAATGTTTCCACAAAAACCTATCAAAAGAAATGAGAATTGTAATAGTGTTTTGAAGGCAATAGCTTCAAAGTAATTTTCTTTTGATGTAAAACAAACAGACATAACATTGACATTCCACATAAAGCAGAGGTTCACCTGCACATCTGCCAATGTGGTATACTGCATCCACTGTACCCGGTGTGGCTTCCTCTACATCGGGGAAACCAAGCAGAGGCTTGGAGACCGCTTTGCAGAACACCTCCGCTCAGTTCGCAACAAACTACTGCACCTCCCAGTCGCGAACCATTTCCACTCCCCCTCCCATTCTTTAGATGACATGTCCATCATGGGCCTCCTGCAGTGCCACAATGATGCCACCCGAAGGTTGCAGGAACAGCAACTCATATTCCGCCTGGGAACCTGCAGCTTAATGGTATCAATGTTGACTTCACCAGTTTCAAAATCTCCCCTGCCCCAACTGCATCCCTAAACCAGCCCAGTTCGTCCCCTCCCCCCACTGCACCACACAACCAGCCCAGCTCTTCCCCTCCCCCACTGCATCCCAAAACCAGTCCAACCTGTCTCTGCCTCCCTAACCGGTTCTTCCTCTCACCCATCCCTTCCTCCCACCCCAAGCCGCACCCCCATCTACCTACTAACATCATCCCACCTCCTTGACCTGTCCGTCTTCCCTGGACTGACCTATCCCCTCCCTACCTCCCACCTATACTCTCTCCACCTATCTTCTTTACTCTCCATCTTCGGTCCGCCTCCCCCTCTCTCCCTATTTATTCCAGTTCCCTCTCCCCATCCCCCTCTCTGAAGAAGGGTCTAGGCCCGAAACGTCAGCTTTTGTGCTCCTGAGATGCTGCTGGGCCTGTGTTCATCCAGCCTCACATTTTATTATCTTGGAATTCTCCAGCATCTGCAGTTCCCATTATCTCAGACATAACATTGGATTTTAATTACTACAAATAGTTTACTTTTCTAAAATATTTATGGACAGTTATGGGGATTAAGCCAGAGAAGTGATAAACTATCTAGAAGCCATGTAATTCAATGAAAAACCTCACGTATGCAAGTGGGATATAAAAAAAGTACTTTAGGAAACTTTGTTTCAAATTTACGAATGAAGTTTCAAAAATTCCCAACAAAATCAATTAAGGTAGTTGAAGTCAACAGGTCTGGCAGCATCTGTAGGGAGAATGTACAGTTAACATTTCAAGTCTGGTCACCCTTCATCAGAACTAAAAAACAGTTCTAATGAACTGCTTCCAGGCTTGATAATGTTAACTTTTGTTCTCCTCCGACAGATACTCCAGATCTCAAAGAGTGGAGCTGGATGAACACAGCAGGCCAAGCAGCATCTCAGGAGTACAAAAGCTGACATTTTGGGCCAAGACCCTTCATCAGAAAAGGGGGATGGGGGACAGGATTCTGAAATAAATAGGGAGAGAGGGGGAGGCAGACTGAATATGGGCGGAGAGGAGTGTATGGGTGGAGAGGGGATAGGTCAGTCTGGAGAGGACGGACAGGTCAAGGGGGCGGGATGAGTTTGGTAGGTTGGAAATGGAGGTGTGGCTTGAGGTGGGGGTAGGTGTGAGGAAGAACAGGTTGGGGAGGCGGGGACAAGCTGGGTTGGTTTTGGGATGCAGTGGGGGAAGGGGAGATTTTAAAGCTTGTGAAGCCCACATTGATACCATTGGGCTGCAGGGTTCCCAAGCAGAATGAGTTGCTGTTCCTGCAACCTACGGGTGGCATCATTATGGCACTGCAGGAGGCCCAGGATGGACATGTCGTCTAAGGAATGGGAGGGGGAGTTGAAATGGCTCGCGACTGGGAGGTGCAGTTGTTTATTGCGAACCGAGCATATCTCAGTTACTCTAGATCTGCTGACTTTTGCAAGCAGTTTCCGTTTTTTCAGATAGCTACAGTTCTTTGTTTTAAGATCAGTGAAGTACTTGACCACAAGCAACCTTGATTTAGTTCTCAACTGTCACTGCTTATAAAGTATCATGTGCAAATGCTGCTTTAAGTTTGTTTTTGTTTTCGTCATCAAAAACAAGAGTAGGCCATTCGGTCCTTTGAGCATGCTCTGCCATTCAATATGATCATGGGTGATCATTCAAAACAATAGCCTGTTCCTGCTTTCCCCCCCAATATCCTTTTGTCCACTTTATCTTGAGTGCTTTTTGCAACTCCTCCTTGCAATCATGCAATGTTTTGGCCTTGCCTGCTTTCTGTAGTAGCGAATTCCACATGCCTACCACTCTCTGGGTGAAGACATTTCTCCTCATCTCAGTCCTAAATGGTTTACTCCATATTTTTTAGACCGGTGACCCCTCGTTCTGGGCTCCTCAGTCCTTGGGAACATTTTTCCTGCATTTACCCAGTCTAACCAGGTTAGAATTTTATAGGTTTCCATGAGATCTTCCCCCTTCACTCTTCTGAACTCCAGCAAATATAATCCTAATGAATTCAACCTCTCTTCACTCATCAGTCCTGCCATTCCAGGGATCAAGCTGGCAAACCTTCATGGGATCTGTATTTGCTGCCATTCCTAACTGCTCCTGAAAAAGTTGACAGTAAATCCCCCTCTTGAACTGCTGCAGTCCATGTTCTTTGAAAGAGTATTCTAGGGCTTTTCATCCATTGTCAGTCAACAAAATGTTGTATAGTTCCAAGTCAGGATTCAAAGTCAATTGGAAGGGAATTTCAAGCAGTAGTTGATGTTTACACACAGCTGCTACCCTGTTTTACTAGGTGACAGAAGTCATGGGTGACAGGTTGTTTTTAAGAGGAGCTTTGGTGTGTTTTTGCTGTGTACGGTGTGAACAATAACATTATTGCCTCGGTATGTGGGTGGAGTGAATATTTAAATGTTTTAGGTGCACACCAATTGAGCTAGTTGCTTCATCTTAGTTGGTATTGAGCTTCTTGGTGCTGGAGCTGCACTCATCCAAACAAAATGGAGATTTTCAATCACAGTCCAGACTTGTATCTATACATACAAGATACACTGTCAAGATACATGCTATTCTTGCAGAATTACAAGGCATCTACTCTTAAGCCACAGTATTTAAGTGGCTGGTCCAGTCAAGTTCCTGGACAAAGGCAACCCTCAGGATGCTGGCCGTAGGGGATTCAGTTGTGGCAATACAATTAACTGTCAAGGGGACATGGTTAGATTCTCTTTTGTTTGAGATGCCATTGAAAATTAAGCCCAATTATTCCACGAGTTGTACAAAATATGTTAATGGCTTAGTGAATCACCAAAATTGATGAACTTGTTTGTCTCCATTACTGTTAACTAGAACAAAACAGACTTTCAGAAAACTTTCAAAAAAAAGCACATTTATTATAGGCAAACTTATTCTTCAAACAGTTGGAAAATTAATCATGAACTAAGCTCAAGAATTGAACTATATCTTCCAAATTACACACAATCATATTCAGACAGGGTAAAAACACGCACAGTTCCAGAGAGCTCTGGATGAGAGGCAGACAGAAACACTGACAGACAGATGGTATTGCATCTTTGCAAACTTCTCCAGAAACTGCCCACAGTTTCTAGGTGTGTACTGAAATAACAATCACCAGCTCAGTCCACAGGCTGTTGTCAGACATAGATCTGGTCTATTATTTTCCACATCGTTTTAAGTATTGAACAAACAGATAAGATTCCACACTTATCTTTCTTTTAAAAGATTTGGTGGACACTGCTTTATGAACTCCACAGAATCTCTACAGTGTGGAAATAGGCCCTTTGTCCAACAAGTCCACACCGGGTCTCAGACGTTCCACCCAGACCCATCCCTATAAACCCACATGACCTACACATCGCTGGACACTGTGGGCAATTTAGGATGGCAAATCCACCTGGCCTGCACATCCTTGGACAGTGAGATGAAACCAGGACACCCGGGGTAAACCCATGCAAATGAGGAGAAAATGCAAACTTCACACAGACAATTGCCCGATGGTGGTAATGAACCCAGGTCCCTGGGGTTGTGAGGCGACAGTGCTAAACACTGAGCCACCGTGCCGCCCACTTGCTTGTAATCAAGAAATAAATCAAAGTATTCTTCAATCCTTTGGCTAGAACAGGGAAGTCAATCATATGCTAAATCCTTTGCAACTCAGTAATGTCCAGCATATCCATGTTCAATTGATATAATCCATAAACAGTGGTGTTCCTGACAATTGTCATCCCCAGGACTTGGGTGGCAAATCATGGTGGACTTTTGTCCAGGTCTTGTGGCACACAGCCTCAGACTGCTTCAACAGGAGAGTTGCTGCAAATGATATTGCAAAGTATATAATAATCAGCAAACGACTCCACAGCTAAAGATGGTTGGCCCTGAGAAATTTATACAATGACACGAAAGGACTAAAATTGCTGGCCTCTACCCAGTTCAAACATCTTTCTTTGTGTTAGACACAAACTTGTGGTGAGCTCCCCACAGCTTACATTCAAAACTATTTTCTGACCAATAGATTGAGGCATTTCAAAAATACAATATCACAGCTACCATAGTCACAAAAATTACTGGAAATAATCAGCAAATGCTGGGGATGAGAGGGTGGTGGAAGAATAATGTCATGGTGTCTTGAACTATCATAAAAATCCACCTGGTTCACTAATGCCCTTGGTCAGTCCTTACTTGGTCTGACCTACAAGTGACTTCATAACCACAGCAATGTGCTGGATGCTTAAGTGCACTGTGAAGCAACATAGTAGTCACTCGATTCAATGGTAAGGAGGGATGGGAGACAAGTGCCAGCCTTTCCAGGAAAGCCCGTATTCCCATAAAAAGAATACATTTTTTTAAAAAGTACTGTGAAAAATCTATGTGAAAGAATTCAATGTTTCATATTTGATTTTTTAACAGAGTTAATAAATATTTTCAAATTTTCTTTTTATTTCAGATTTATAGCGTCTGGCAGTATTTCACAAGACCATTCAGACCTGCTACTCCAAATAGCTTTATTGGAGAGAATATGAGTACATTTTAAAGATTTTTACTGAATGTTTAATAGTAACCATCAGAAACTACAACTTAAAATTAGTCATGAATAGAGAAAACATAATCTTTGTTTCCATGTATCCTATCCTCGCAAGTTGCAGGTTTCGATGGTGCTGAGGAAGTTATGTGATTAGTTACATGTGCAAAGTAAATTTAGAAAATTTTGTAGAATAATTTTAGTTTTTGTAATCTGTTAAATAAAATTAAATCTAACTTTGTTTCAAGTAAAAAAATGGTGAGTTGTGGAGGAAGAAATGGAACAAAAGGCTTCGTGCAATCATAGCCCTATCAGCTAATGATCTCAATAAATGAAGGGAGATGATTTGGAATTATGGTGTCATCCTATAGTAAAGCAACTTTGAAATGAGACTGGTAACCAGCCACTCAAAATAATTTCAGTCATTCTGGAGAAGTGATGGCCTTGTGGTTTTATTGCTCGACTGTTAATCCAGAGGTCCAGGTAATGTTCTGGAGACTTGGGTTCGAATCCCACCATGGCAGTTGGTGGATGGTGGATTTTGAATTCAGTAAAAATCTGGAATTAAGTTACTGATGACCAATGAACCCAATTCGTGTTAGTCAGAAAAACCTATCTGCTTCAAAAATATCCCTCATGGAAGGAAACTGCCATCCTTACCTGGTCTGGCCTACATGTGACTCCAGACACACAACAACTGATTGACTCTTAACTGCCCTCTGGTTAATTAGGGATGGGCCGGTGGTATCCTCGTCCCGTGAATAAATAAAACAAAAAGTCAGACAATTGCTTGTAAAGAAAACTCTCATGTTCAATTTCTGTTTAAACCTACTTATTAAAGACAGATTTGGAAGGTTAATAATCAAGAACTGTATCAAGTACAGTTCCCTTAAAAATGAGTTTGTTCTTAAATAATCTTTCAATTGGCTTACAAATGCCCTGGCAGAGTGGTACAATCATGCTAAAGAGCACAAATGTATCTGCCACTGTTTTCTCATCTTTCCAAATTTACTGCTGCAAATTCATGTTTTAACTGCACCAATTGAAATTAGAAAGACTGAAATACTGAAATTAGCAAAAGGCACTGCAAGAGAAATTGTTATGAATAATGTCCAGGATAATTATGGATGGACAATGATACCGGCCTAATCCACAACATACAAATCATATGAAGGAACCATAAAAAAAATTATGAACCTCCATCAAAATTAGATGATGCGCAAGTTATGGGATAAAGTGAATAAAAAGCACTAAAAAGTGTTGAATCAGCCATGATTGTTTAGTACAGCAGGCCGAGTGGCCTTCTGTTCCTACGTTCTAAGACAAACTGAATGAAAGGTAGTTTGAACACTCCATTTTATATAACAGTCATCTTACAAAATAAAAGCTTCTAATAATCAGTTATTGCCTTCGCTGTTAGGAACGGACAAAATTACACCAGTGGAACTAGGACTCAATCCAAATATTGAAACAGCGATCGGACATCAAAGTTTCTGAAAAATCAACAGTATTTGTCTGATGAAATAGTCAATCTTGCACGGTCAAGATAAAAAGGCTGACTTCTTTAAATAAAAAAAAGACCCTGCTACTACTGTTAAGAACATGAATGGAGAATCCCAGACAACATAAGGAACAGAAATAAGTCCATAAGGCCCATATGATCTCCCAAGCAATACATTCATAAGACCATAAGACATAGGAGTGGAAGTAAGGCCATTCGGCCCATCGAGTTCACTCCGCCATTTAAATCATGGTTGATGGACATTTGTGAATTAGAGGGGGTAGATTTAAAATGGAAATGTGACGACATTTCTTCAGCCAGAGTGTGGTGGGCTTGTGGAATTCATTGCCACGGAGTGCAGTGGAGGTCGGGTCGTTAGATGCCTTCAACGCAGAGATCGACAAAATCTTGATCTCCTCAATGGCTAAGCTGATCGTGAATGATACTCCATCTCATGAGGTATGGAGACCCTCAAGTTAAACCACCATCAGTCATGACTGACTAATGAACAGAGCAGCCCCTATGGCTCTCTGGAACTACGGTGATTTTCACACAACATACCAGGAACAAATCTGACTTTTCAAACAAACAAAATATGATTTAGAAAAATAACGCATGCAGTAGTGTGTTAGGGGGTTGTGATTTATTTTTGATATAATTACGTTCTGTATGTTTTGAAGAGATCTAGGTTAAAGGGTGACAGGATCCACAGTATTGGGAGATTTATATCTGGTAACAGATGACAGGCTGTGACAAGCAGCAGCACTCATTACCCCAAACAAGCTGGCAAGCCTAATCGTAATCAGGAATTGACCAGATAAGGAACACTGAAACACAGGAAGAATGAGAGATTACAAAAAACAAAACACCACACATATCTTCTTTTGAGTCAACTAACTCAATTAATAATAATTCAATTAATGCAAGTTCAATAAATGAAAAAAAACTTTAAAATGTTTTAATTGAGAAAGAGTAAAGTTATAGGAAGGATAGATCCAGTCCCATAAATGTTCAGTGAAAATTCACAAAAGGATAACACAGTTCCCTTTTATGTTGGATTGTACTCAATAACCCACCTTGCTACCTGATAAATGTATTGAGGGCCTGCGCCGGCAAAAACGTTTATATAATAGTCACGATGGATTCACAGGTTTTATCCTTCTTTTGAATGTCACTCCAAAAACTTAACCAAACCATCGGAGTGCATCATGATGAATCTTAATTTCTGCTGGCACATATCCAACTTACATTTTACAGAATCATAGAATGATTACAAACAAAGGAGGCCACTATTTGGTCCACTGCGAGTGTGCTGGCTCTCCAAAGGAGCAATTCACTTAATCTCAAACATTCACTTTCTCCCTTTAGGCCTTTACAATCTTCTTGTTCAGATAAAATGAACTCTAAAGTAAATCTCAAACTCATTAAACTAGTTTTCATCGGTATTGTGGAAGTGTTAGTGAAAATGGGCACTGCAGCTGTTTTTAGCTTTTAGCACCACTTGCTGGGCTTGCAATGAAACTGCAATAATGCATTTACGATAAGCAAAGACAACTGAAACAATAATGGATCCCAAAACCAGCCCAGCTTGTCCCCGCTTCCCTAATCTATCCTTCCTCCCAGCTATCCCCTCCACCCACCTCCTATCTACTAACCTCATCCTGCCCCCTTGACCTGTCCGTCCTCCCTGGACTGACTTATCTCCTCCCTACCTCCTCTCACCTTTACTGGCTCCATCCCCACCTCCTTGACCGGTCTGTCTCCTCTCCACCTATCTTCTCCTCTACCCATCTTTTATCCGCCTCCCCGTCTCTCCCTATTTATTTCAGAACCCCCTTCCCCTCGTCCATTTCTGAAGGAGGGTCTAGGCCCAAAACATCAAGATTTCCTGATCCTATGATGCTGCTTGGCCTGCTGTGTTCATCCAGCTCTACACCTTATTATCTCAGATTCTCCAGCATTTGCAGTTCCTACTATCTCTGAAACAATGGGCAATCTGTTCATTTCAAATTGCAAAACTGTGAAACATAGTTTGATAGTGAGCATAATTCAGGAGACACTGGAGCAGTTGCACATTCTTTGGTGAGTTAAAGTTTGAAAAAGTGGCAGTTTTACCTACAATTTACTGGAAATGGCTTTGAACAGAGCTCTCGGATTTGAGCAAAGGAAATCTTATTTTCTCCCTAAAACAACCTAAAATTTTATTTGTAACTCACATTTAATTGAAACAAACATTTAAATTCTGTTCATCCAGACTTCAAAACGGATATACAAACTTTCCGCTGGTAAACAGCTGAGGTTTATAGCATCATAAAATTATCTTAAGCTTTCATTCGTACACCTGGGACTGAGCTAAGTTACAGCTTTTAATTACAAGCATCTCATTGAGTCTATACACTGAGTGAGATTTTTAAACAGGGCACCAGGAGTCATGTGAGTAAATGGGTGAGGTGAATGACTGACTCCTTAGCTTAGGAAAACAGTTTACCTTGTATAAGTTAGTTCTCAAAGTAATATACAGGAAGAAGCTAGGTGCTGAAAGTAGTTGAGGTCTATTCTTTTTCCCAAGATATAAAATATCACCAAAGGGTGGTTAAGGAAATATATTTTTACAAAATAGCTGATAAAATAATTAGTAGTTGATATGTGATGTGTGACAGTTGTGGCATTTGGATACATAATCACCTGAATATTTTGCACGAGGTGGTCACACATCTAAAGAGAGGATCAATAGTCAAGAACATGGGAGTACGGCTGTAACAAAAGCAGATAAGGTGATCAGATTACACAGTTGTCCATAAAGTATGAAGTTTGATCAGCTTGATTCATATGATCAAACTGACCTTGGCACTGTGGGATAGGAAGTAATTTTGTAAGGGGGGCAAAAAGTAATGGAGTGGTAGTAGGGGACAATACAACGATGGGGACTGTAACCAAGAGTGAGAACACAGAAGGCCATATTCCTTCAGAAACTGGAGAATCGGAGATAACAAGGTATAGAGCTGGATGAACACAGCAGGCCAAGCAGCATCAGAGGAGCAGGAAGGCTGACATTTCAGGCCTAAGGGTCTAGGCCCAAAATGTCAGCCTTCCTGCTCCTCTGATGCTGCTTGGCCTGCTGTGTTCATCCAGCTCTACACCTTGTTAACACAGGAAAGGAGCAGTCACTTTATTGGGAGTTCTCTATATACATTCCAATAGCAACAGATACACTGAGGAACAGATTGGGAGCCAGATTTTGGAAAGATGCAGAAGTAATGGGGTTGTCGTCATGGGTGACTTCAACTTTCCAAATATCGACTGGAACCGCCAAAGTGCAAATAATTTAGATGGAGTAGATTTTGTCAGGTGTGTCCAGGAAGGATTTCAGACTCCATTTGTAAATAGGACGACTAGAGGGCAGGTTATATTGGATTTGGTGCTTGGCAACAAACCAGGTATCAGATTTCACAGTGGGAGAGCATTTTGGTGATAGTGATCACAACTCCCTGACCTTTACTATAGTCGTGGAAAGGGATAGGAGCAGACGGTATGGGAAAGTATTTAATTGGGGAGGGGGAATTACAATGCTAATAGGCAAGAACTGCAGAGTATAAATTGGGAATAGATGTGCTCAGGAAAATGCATGACAGAAACATGGAGGTTGTTTTGGGAGCACTTACAACGAATGCTGGATAGGTTTATCCCACTGAGGCAAAAAAAGGAATGGTAAGGTGAAGGAACCTTGGATGACAAAACATGAGGAACATCTAGTCAAAAGAAAGAAGGAAGCTTACTTGAGGTTGAGGAAGCTAGGATTGGAATGGGCTCTACAGGGTTACAAGGTAGCCAGGAAGGAGCTGAAGAATGGACTTAGGAGCGTTCGAAGGCGGTATGAAAAAGCCTTGGAAGGTAGGAATAAGGAAAAGCCCAAGGCATTCTACACTTATATGGGGAACAAGAGGATGGCCAAAGTGAGGGTAGGGCCAATCAGGGATAGTGGAGGGAACTGGTGCATGGAATTAGAAGAGGTAGGGGAGGTCCTTAATAAATATTTTGCTTCAGTATTCACCAGTGAGAGGGACCTTGTGGTTTGTGAGAACAGCATGAAACAGGCACATATGCTCCAAGTTGATATTAGGAAAGAGGATGTGCGAGAAATTTTGAAAAACATAAGGATAGATAAGTCCCCTGGGCCAGACGGGATATAACCCCAAGGTTACTACAGGAAGCGAGGGAAGAGACTGTCGTGCCTTTGGCGATGATCTTTACATCCTCATTGTCCACTGGAGTAGTACCAGATGATTGGAAGATGGCAAATGTCATTCCCTTGTTCAAGGGAGGGAATAGGGATAATCCTGAGAATTACAGACCAGTCAGTCTTACTTCTGTGGTGGGCAAATTATTAGAGGATTCTGAGAGTGTGTGTTTATGATTATTTGGAAAAAAAAAGTTTGATTAGAAATAATTAGCATGGCTTTGAGGGGGGCAGGTCATGCCTCACAAGCCTTAATAAATCCTTTGAGGATGTGACAAAACACATTGTTGAAGATAGGGCAGTGGATGTGGCATATAGAGATTTTAGCAAGGCATTTGATGAAGTTCCCAGCGGTAGGCTCATTCAGAAAGTAAGGAGGAGTAGGATCTAGGGAAATTTGGCTGTCTGGATACGGAATTGGCTGTCCAATAGAAGGCGGAGGGTGGAGTAGATGGAAATTATTCAGCCTGGAGCTCAGTGACCAGTGGTGTTCCGCACTGATCTGTTCTGGCACCTCTGTGATCTTTACAAATGACTTGGATGAGGAAAAAGAAGGATGGGTTAAAGTTTGCTGATGACACAAAGGTTGGTAGAGTTGTGAATAGTGTGGAGGGCTGTTGTAGGTTGCAACAGGAAATTGGCAGGATGCAGAGATAGGCAAAAAAGTGGCAGATGGAATTCAACCCAGAAAAGCAGAAAAGTGTGAAGTTAATAAAATGTGAGGCTGGACGAACACAGCAGGCCAAGCAGCATCTCAGGAGCACAAAAGCTGAAGTTTCGGGCCTAGACCCTTCATCAGAGAGGGGGATGGGGGGAGGGAACTGGAATAAATAGGGAGAGAGGGGGAGGCGGACCGAAGATGGAGAGTAAAGAAGATAGGTGGAGAGAGTGTAGGTGGGGAGGTAGGGAGGGGATAGGTCAGTCCGGGGAAGACGGACAGGTCAAGGAGGTGGGATGAGGTTAGTAGGTAGCGGGGGGTGCGGCTTGGGGTGGGAGGAAGGGATGGGTGAGAGGAAGAACCGGTTAGGGAGGCAGAGACAGGTTGGACTGGTTTTGGGATGCAGTGGGTGGGGGGGGAAGAGCTGGGCTGGTTGTGTGGTGCAGTGGGGGGAGGGGACGAACTGGGCTGGTTGAGGGATGCAGTAGGGGAAGGGGAGATTTTGAAACTGGTGAAGTCCACATTGATACCATATGGCTGCAGGGTTCCCAGGCGGAATATGAGTTGCTGTTCCTGCAACCTTCGGGTGGCATCATTGTGGCAGTGCAGGAGGCCCATGATGGACATGTCATCAAGAGAATGGGAGGGGGAGTGGAAATGGTTTGCGACTGGGAGGTGCAGTTGTTTTTTGCGAACTGAGCGGAGGTGTTCTGCAAAGCGGTCCCCAAGCCTCCGCTTGGTTTCCCCAATGTAGAGGAAGCCAGACCGGGTACAATGGATGCAGTATACCACATTGGCAGATGTGCAGGTGAACCTCTGCTTGATGTGGAATGTCATTTTGGGGCCTGGGATGGGGGTGAGGGAGGAGGTGTGGGGACAAGTGTAGCATTTCCTGCGGTTGCAGGGGAAGGTGCCGGGTGTGGTGGGGTTGGAGGGCAGTGTGGAGCGAACAAGGGAGTCACGGAGAGAGTGGTCTCTCCGGAAAGCAGACAGGGGAGGGGATGGAAAAATGTCTTGGGTGGTGGGGTCGGATTGTAAATGGCGGAAGTGTCGGAGGATAATGCGTTGTATCCGGAGGTTGGTAGGGTGGTGTGTGAGAACGAGGGGGATCCTCTTTGGGCGGTTGTGGCGGGGGCGGGGTGTGAGGGATGTGTCGCGGGAAATGCGGGAGACGCGGTAGACGCGGTCAAGGGCGTTCTCGATCACCGTGGGGGGAAAGTTGCGGTCCTTAAAGAACTTGGACATCTGGGATGTGCGGGAGTGGAATGTCTTGTCGTGGGAGGAGATGCGGCGGAGGCGGAGGAATTAGGAATAGGGGATGGAATTTTTGCAGGAGGGTGGGTAGGAGGAGGTGTATTCTAGGTAGCTGTGGGAGTTGGTGGGCTTGAAATGGACATCAGTTACCAGCTGGTTGCCTGAGATGGAGACTGAGAGGTCCAGGAAGGTGAGGGATGTGCTGGAGATGGCCCAGGTGAACTGAAGGTTGGGGTGGAAGGTGTTGGTGAAGTGGATGAACTGTTCGAGCTCCTCTGGGGAGCAAGAGGCGGCGCCGATACAGTCATCAATGTACCGGAGGAAGAGGTGGGGTTTGGGGCCTGTGTAGGTGCGGAAGAGGGACTGTTCCACGTAACCTACAAAGAGGCAGGCATAGCTGGGGCCCATGCGGGTGCCCATGGCCACCCCCTTAGTCTGTAGGAAGTGGGAGGAGTCAAAAGAGAAGTTGTTGAGTGTGAGGACGAGTTCAGCTAGGCGGATGAGAGTGTCGGTGGAGGGGGACTGGTCGGACCTGCGGGACAGGAAGAAGCGGAGGGCCTTGAGGCCATCTCCATGCGGAATGCAGGTGTACAGGGACTGGACGTCCATGGTGAATATGAGGTGTTGGGGGCCAGGGAATTGGAAGTCCTGGAGGAGGTGGAGGGCGAGGGTGGTGTCACGGACGTAGGTGGGGAGATCCTGGACCAAAGGGGAGAAAATGGAGTCCAGATAGGTGGAGAGGAGTTCGGTGGGGCAGGAGCAGGCTGAGACGATGGGTCGACCAGGGCAGGCAGGTTTGTGGATTTTGGGAAGGAGATAGAAACGGGCTGTGCGGGGTTGGGGAACAATGAGGTTGGAGGCTGTGGGTGGGAGGTCCCCTGAGGTGATGAGGTCGTGAATGGTGTTGGAGATGATGGTTTGGTGCTCGGGTGTGGGGTCATGATCGAGGAGGCGGTAGGAGGTGGTGTCGGAGAGTTGGCGTCTGGCCTCGGCGATGTAGAGGTCAGTGCGCCATACTACCACTGCGCCACCCTTGTCTGCGGGTTTGATGGTGAGGTTGGGGTGGGAGCGGAGGGCTGCCCGTTCTGCGGGGGAGAGGTTGGAGTGGGTGAGAGGGGTGGAGAGGTTGAGGCGGTTGATGTCTCGACGGCAGTTGGAGATGAAGAGGTCGAGGGAGGGTAGGAGGCCTGGGGGTGGTGTCCAGGAGGAGGACTTGTGTTGGAAGCGGGTGAAGGGGTCAGTGGAAGGAGGGTTAGGTTCCCGGTTGAAGAAGTAGGCATGGAGGCGAAGACGGCGGAAAAACTGCTCTATGTCCGACCGTGACTGGTATTCGTTGATGTGTGGTTGTAGGGGGACAAAGGTGAGCCCCTTGCTAAGGACTGACCGTTCGTCCTCAGTCAGTGGGAGGTCTGGGGGGATGGTGAAGATGCGGCAGGGCTCAGTGTGGCTGTCTCCTCTGGGGTTGCAGGAGTGTGAAGTGATTAATTTTGGAAGGTCAAATTTGAATGCAGAATACAGGGGTAATGGTAGATTACTGGCAGTGTGGAGGAACACAGAGGGATCTTGGGGTCCACGTCCATAGATCCCTCCAAGTTGCCACCCAAGTTGATCGGGTTGTTAAGTTAGTGCATGGTATCTGGGGTGTTGGCTTTCATTGGCAGGGGAATGGAGTTTAAGAGCTGTGAGGCTATGCTGTGGCTCTATAAAACCCTGGTTAGACCATACTTGAAAAATTGTGTCCAGTTCTAGTGGTCTCATTATAAGATAGATGTGGAAACTTTCGAGAGGGTGCAGAGGAGATTTACCAGGATGCTGTCTAGACTGGAGAGCAGGTCTTATGAGGAAAGGTTGAGCAAGCTAGGGCTTTTCTCATTGGAGCAAAGGAGGAGGAGAGGGGGCTTAATTGAGGTGCGTGTACATGATGATGAGAGGCACAAAAAGAGTGGTCAGCTAGAGACTTAGTCCCATGGTGGAAATGACTATTACAAGGGAGCATAATTTTAAGGTGATTGAAGAAAGGTATAGGGGAGATGTCAGAGGTAGGTTCTTTACTCAAAGACTGGTGGGTGCGTGGAATGCACTGTATGGCAGTGGTAGTGGAGTCAATACATTAGGGATATTTACCACCTCTTGGATAGGAACATGGATGAAAGTAAAATGTCAGGTACACAGGGTAGTCTGATCTTGGAGTAGCATAATAAGGCCGCACAACATCATGAGACCGAAGGGCCTGTACTGTTCTATAATTGTGATGTGATAGCTATCACAGAGACACATACATGATTACAGACTAGTAGTGAGAGATTTCAGAGTTTGGATTCTGGACTGCGTCGATGAAGGGGTTTTATGGTTAACTTACAAGAATTGCTGTAGCCACAGTGATTTATTTTTTAGGAGAAGCATGAATGTGTACTGAGGTTAATGGGAAATTGTTCACATTGGGAAAAATTTTACTACCACGCTGAGTAAGCAATGCATTTGGCTTTATTTAGAAGATTCTGGAAATTCTCTGTTCCCTTCTGGCTTCAGGGAAACCTCCATAGTTTGAATTGAGTTAGCATCAGAGTCGGAGCGCTGAAACAGACCCTTGGCTTCAGCTCGTCCATACCAAACAAGTTTCCTGAATTAAACTGGTCCCAGTTGCCTGCATTTGGCCCAATTTCCTTTGAACTCCTCCTACTCGTATGCACATCCAAATGACTTTTAAAATGCTGTAATTGTGCCTGCATTTACTGCTTCCTCTGGCAGTTCCTTCCACATACGAGCTACCCTCTGTGAAAAAGCTACTCCTCAGGTGCCCTTTAAAACTTTCTCCTCTCACCCTAAAAGTATGTCTCCTGGTTTTGAACTTGAAATAACCGCACAGAGGCCAATATCCCGTCACCATGTCACCCTTTATTTACTTGTGCACAGTACACTGGCTCAGAGTTGGTTTATATCGGTCCACCAAGACTTTCCTGATTAGTCCAGGTTAGGAACCTCGATCAACTGCTTCAGTCAACAAGGTCAACTTGCTTCCAGTCACTACAGAACTCCTTCATGCTCGGGAAAAGAGCCTGCACAATCACCATATCTCATGATTTTATAAACATCTATTAGGTCAACTTTCAACCTCCTGCATTTCAAGCCTATCCAGCTTCTCCTTCTAACTCAAACCCTCTATTCCCGGTAATGACCTTGTAAGTCTTTTCTGCACCCCCTCCAATTTAGTGACATCCTTCCCCTTGTAGGGTAACCAGAACTCTGGACATTACTCCAGAAGTGGCCTCACCACCATCCTGTGCAAACTCAGCGCAATGCCCCAACTCGTATACTCAATATTCTGAGCAATTTAGACAAGCGTGCTCAACCCTTGTCTACCCATGATGGAACATGATCTTCTAGAAGAAAGTATTTCCTCTTCCCCTCAACACGTTTCCTGTTTCTGAAACAAAACAGTCATTTTGTGTTAAGCTGTGTACTATAGTCAATTATTTACTTAGCTCTGCACATATGACAGTCATTTGAGGAATTAATTGCAATATTTTCAAAAAGTAAAAACAGAAAAGCATACAATCAAGTTTTGAGAAGTTATCTTGGTCTCCCCATTAAAATGGTGAGTCACTAAAATTGTGAGTAACTACCTGAACACAGCAGCACTCTAACAGCAATGGAGAATACAAAGTTGTGCTTCACAATGTGGAAATCAGAACCTTAAGAAGAGTTGTCATCTGAAATAGTTTGATGAGGAGCTCTGAGGCAACATGGTCACTGTGGAATTCTGAATATTGTTCGAAGTCTACTGGAAACTATTTGCATGCGTCAGTGCTTGCAGGAAAGAAACAACAGTTAATCCCACGTGCCTGTGAGATTACAGATTGTAGCATCTACTTAAGTGAACTGTCCAGTTATATCTCATTTATGTTTCTTTTGATTTATCTCTTAAATGTGTCTGTTTGTCTATCTGTCTTTGCAACAGCATTGGCCAGAATCAAAAAATGGTGTTTACTGCACTGATTAGATTATTTTGTTGTTTAAACTTTGCTCTGCTAAAGCTACTGCATTATTAATAAACTGTTAAATCTTTTGGTTAAGCTGATGTCTGGTATCAGTTATTCACAAAGTATGGGGTACATTCAAAAGTCTGGTTATGAACTATTGGTGTCAATTTTGAGGATCACTGAATGTTTTAATGTTACTGTTGATATAGGGATACAAAGACTGGTTTGGTTTGAGTGTCTCTTCACGTCATGATAGTAACTCCTACTAATAATATTAAAGGTACACTGGTGAAGGTGAGGTCAACTAGACTTTTCCTATTTGATGGTACATTCCGGACTGTTGCAGGCCCAATTTGGCAGCTTTAAACTGCAGAAGCCAGCCAGTAGCAGTGTTATATTAATTACGCTTAGTGATGGATGTTAAAGTCCACTCAAATTATATTCTATGCCTTCAGTATTTTAAGTATCTAGTCTTTGTGCACTTAACATGGAGAGCGTCAATTCCTCAGCTAAGAGAAGCAGCTTGTGAGAAAGGGTCACCAGACCCAAAACGTTAATTCTGATTTTCTCTTCACAGATGCTGCCAGACCAGCTGAGCTGTTCCATCAACTTCTGTTTTTTGCTCCTGATTTACAGTAACCGCAGTTCTTTCGGTTTATTTTAAGCTTGTGATCAATAGTGGGTACAGGCTGAGAATGATTTACTGTTGTCCTTGACCTTGAGAATGAATGATAAAAACTAAAATTCACTAGAGAGATATTATCTTTCTGATTTTCTACCAATAAAAATTAATGAGTTAATTTTAAATATGTGTAACAGCACATTCATCTGAATACAAGAATAGAACAATCTGCTAAATATGTTTTCATCTACTGCACTCTGCAAGGCAAAAACACTTCAGATATAGTCCAATCTGTTCACTTTGTGTTGAAGAAAGTTTAATTGTTTTGAGATCCTCTTGGGGGTTGACTAACTCAGTTGGCTGGTTTGCAGTGCAGAGTGAAGCCAACAGAGAGGGTTGAATGAGGTTACTACAAAGTGACTTTCTCAGAATCCTATCAGACCTTCTTCTAGTACAAGTCATTGAGAGTGGCCAGTTTGATCTGTTTGCTATTTTAGAACAAGCAGTGAATCATCATGTGAATAAACAGGATTCTCAAGCCTAGTTATAAGACTGGGCTGCTAACGCAGCCTCTGATTTACAGGTAATTGTTATAAATAGATAAAAATCGAACTTTGTATCCTTCAATTACCTGTTGAAGCCTGCTTGTAAATTTCAAAGGCACAGGTCAATGTTCCTCTGCTTATTTCTTTCTTAATCAATTGTGGGACATGAGCACTGCCGCTGGCCAGAATTTATTGCCTGGCCCTAGTTGGCTTTGACGAAGAGATGGTGAACTGCATGCTTTAACTACTGAATAATAGACATGGCCCTTCAATAAAGATGCCATATTTGTGCAGTGTTCTTCAATGTTTTGTTTGTATTAATTGCTAGATTTCTTATCTTAAAATACTTGAAGCTTTTTGTCATGATAACAAGGCAGTTTCTACCGTTGTCCCATGTGCATGCGCAAAGTAAAGATATTTAAAATGTAATCTAATTTTAGCACTTTTCATTTTCTGGTTACTGTCAAAATTCTTTTGCATCATTGGTCACTTGGACAATTTGATGCTACCACTGCAGTTTTGCACTGAAATACATCAGAACACTCTCTTCTCATCACGTATTGGATTGCAAATTTGACAAACTCATCACTATATCTTTCAATAAGCCTTTCATTTTGAGGCAAAGAATGAGCATCCAAACATGACTGCATATTCCAAATCCCAGACCAACATTTTTATTTATAGGCTTATTGTCCTCCTATGATGTATGGAACCTAATGTAAATCATCAATGCCCGGTGCCCACCTGTCTCTTCTATTTGCATTTGATGAACAGACAGTAGAAACATTCTGTCATTCCCTCAAAAAGCATGTTTTACTTCATGCTGTGCAGAAGAAACAAGAACGATGACGATCTGAGGCCGTTTTGCATTTGTGAAAGCCTTATCAGAAGAAAACTTTGCTAAGTCTTGGAGATATTGGTTACACAAATCATTGTTGTTGTTTAGTATGGTACGTTAAAATTTGAGTGAAATATAATGTATCTTTCAAAAAACAAGAGCAAAGCACGGATGTACTTGGGCTGCTTGCTTGTAATAAACGTGATCTAAAATTCCTATAGCAGAATTTCTTCACTCTGTGGTCCAGTACAAGAAAAATTAGACAAAGGAAACCACGATCACTATATGTTCTAGTCTTCCTGGGACTTCATGTAATTATTAACTTGCAAAAACACCAAGTTCAGAAAGAAGGAAAACTTCAGATGGATCTGTCAGCTATATCGAAGCACCGTACCAAGATGAGATATTGGCGAATTTGATAAGTCAAACAGGCACCTTATTAACATCTGAGGTTAATCAAATGTGATTTCCCTTTCATTAATCCATGATGACGTTGCCCAACCTTATCATTAGAGGCAGAGACACAGACTGTGTTAACATGATTTTTAAGAACCCTGTTACCACATCCTTTTATAGATTCTAGCATTTTTCTTATGACCGATGTTCAGCTAACAGGCCTATAACATTTTGTTCTGTCTTCTTTCTTAAAGTTGTGCTTTTCACCTTCCAGCTAGCCAGGACCATTCAGAGTCTAGAGAATTAGGCCTTCTTCAACATTCATGGATGTAGATTCATCAGGTCCAGGAGATTTATTCAATTATTTACTTTGTTTTTGTTCATATTAAGATCCTGCAGTTTCTGGTATACACCAGTCTCTCAATTCTGTTACTCCCGAGAGCATTTTATTATTTTTGGCCATTAAGGCAGACATTAAGGATTAGTTCCCCTGCCAGTTCCTTATTCATCGTTACAAATTGTCTTGAGTCTGCTTTGTTTTTTTTTAATCTTTTTCCTTTTCAAAGACCTACAGAAAATTTTATCATTCATTTTTATGCATCATTAGTTTCGTCTAACATTTTGTTTTACAATCTTTGATCTGTTAACCATGATTGGAAACTCTCCTTTAATGTGCAAAAATTAAGCAGTAATGATTTTGTTGCGTACTAAATATTATTTCTTTAAAAAGTTAGATATTGCCTCTCTACTCTTAATGTGGTTTTCTAACCAACATGAGCCAATTTACTCCTCATAGCTTTATAGTTTCTTTTATTTTTCTTCTAATGAACTTGTTCCGAGATGGAACTTCAACTTGGGTCTCCTGGGCCAGATGCAGGAACGCTGCACTATACCACAAGATCATTGTTTCTTTGTTTAGAGTGCTAAATGCAACAACAGCCAGAAATAGTGATGACTTTCCAACATTCCCAAAAAGTAGGGTTCTTTTGATGCAGTGGTGGTGTCCCTATCTCTAAGCCAGCAGGCCCAAGTTCAAGTTCCTCCTGCTCTAGAGGTGTGCAATAACATCCCCAAACAGGTTGATGAGAAAATATAATAAAAATCTCCAAAATGCAAAAATTAGCTAATCAGTCCTTGCCGACCAAGATAATAAAAATGAAAGCAGTCTCAACCAATAACTCAATATCATTTGTGCGATTAGGCATTCTTTTAGTTGTTTAATCATTAAACAGGACAAAAGCACGAACCAACTTTCTTCAAAATTGACAGATCTAATTGGCTGTATAGAATTGGTTTATTACTGCGAAACTGTAATGTGGTCATAGGTCAATGCAATGCTTCAGCACAAACATAAGACTGAAACGACCACGGGGTTATTTGCCCATATCTATAAATAGCACTGAATTACAGTAAAACAATACAGTTTCATGCTGTAACTAGAGTCAGAACAAACAGGTTTAGTGTTCCGTATGGGCCGTTTCTTGTAAAATGGAAAGGAAACACTGCATTGAAAATATTTGCAAAGTAGGGCAGCACAGACTTTTTCCTCTCTAAATAAGTTAGGTTGAGAAAACTGCTTCCTCATGTATCATGAATGACAACATCAAAATCAAAAATACAAGTTAATAGTAGTCAGGTGCCGCATTCTAATGTCTGAGCATAGACTACTCAATCTGTTCAGTCGTCATGTTACCATTCCAGAGTTTTTAACTGGAGTCCTTCTTAACTGAAAATTAGTGTTAATACAGAAACCTAACAAATTACGCTCAACAGGCAAATGCTGCAGGTGATATTCACTCATATCAGAAACACGGGGCTATTATCTATAGCTGGAATGGTTGATGTTCAAACTTGTGAAACAATGCACGCATACCTGAATTAGGTCCAGGATGCCCAGTTCGCTCTCTGAAGAATCCACACAGAACACAAAATACAAAGTTGCATAATGTCTGTAAATAAGTTTATTATCTGCTCCGCCAATTAACCTAAAACAGAAGAAAAAAAGTTACAGAAAAAGACATTACACATTTTGTGCTACATCTTTTATTGAGCCTGACTAAATGACTTTTTACATGGCTTCTCCTATTTATTCGTCAAATGACTTCTTTGTGAAAGAAAATTTGAATTTTTTTTACTTTCAATGAGCAAAACAAAACTGGCACTTTGTTTGTCACTTCCCAAATTCCCAGAGAGAGGACTAAATCCTGAGCTTGTACATTGTTTGCAATGCAATCTTGGGATATCCCTAATCCTGCACTATGTATTTTGGTACAGAAACATAGTCTCTTGCTGCATACATGTTTCAATCAGAAAATGCGCTGCATTTACACTTTGGAAATTTCTGCACAAAAAGGAGTAGTTTGTTGTCAAAATACAAGCCATTTGATGTGGGTAGATCTGAAAGTCAACTTTGTTTAACACACAACTGGGCAACATTTGAATATCTACAACCCAGACATGCACATAATAACATAAAACCATCAGAACTTGTTATTTAGGGGGAAAAATAAATCAGTGTTATCCCTTAACACTGATAACTAGAACAAAACATTGCATCAGGTTACCACTAGAAATTGTTGTGAGACTATGTTAATTTGATACATTGTAACACAATACACAGCCTGGTTCTAAATTTCTTTGAGCAATTAAACTGATCCATTTTCTGTGGTATTCTATCCATAGATATAAACTAAAACACTGTGTTGAATTAACTGAACTGCTCACCTCAGACTGGTTGAACTTTTTTTTAAAATCAAAGTCAATTTACATTACTTACATGCCACCTTCTAGGAAATTACAGACATTTTCATCTCTTTTTGACACTAGGTGGAATGTCTCCCTTATAATTTGTTGTTGCGTGTCTTCACTCTGTAAATAAAGACAGGCTGATTTATAATTTAAAACCCTCTGACATGACATACAAACTGGAAGATAATACATCTTTTAAAATAAAGTCTTTGTGCAGACACTACTAACTGTAAGGCTTAAAGCCAATCATACTGTATAGTAAAAGAAAGAAGTATGTAGCAAACAGCTCCTGCATGCTCCATAAACACCTACAAAACTTTGGTTGGATATTACATAGGCAAAGTGACAAGAAGTGGAGGAGTGGGGAGGCGAATGGAGGCTAAAAAAATTATATTTGAATCCACAGCAAATTGTTGCAGGGACCAATAATGTTGGTTTCTGATATATTTAAATCCAAAAGCCTGTGGAAAGAGAAAAGAAATGCCTTTTAATATACAAGAGGAAAATATCACCACATTTGCAGGACAACAATGAGACTTGGATGTATAAGATTGAAGCGCTTATCCCTGGATTTCTCACATCTATAAAAATTTTTTAGAGAAGTGCACATTCAAAATAGACTAAATTACACGATTTACACCCTGGCCAATGCAGCAGTTGGTGACAACAGTGATAACACACTGTGAAGGTATAAAAAGAAAGACATTCCTGGATCTATTTTTGCTCGCTCTGAAGACTGGTAACTTTGCATTTTACTGTCTACATGAGCTTTGCCAGCCCCAACTAAACAAATCACAACTTTGACCATTTAAATACTTCTAAATGCTTTGCTATTTCATCCATTATAATAGACACTAACATTTTCCCAATAACAGCCATTAAGGTAACTGGTTTATAGTTACAAATTTTTGCCTCCTTCCCATTTGAAATAAAGGTGTTACACTGGCAGTTTTCCATTCCTTGGCACTTCTTCAAAATCTAGAGATTTTTGGAATATTACTACTAGTGCATTTACTATTTCTGCAGCTACTTTTTAAAAATATCCAAATACACGTGCCATCAAGTCCAAGAGATTGTATCAGAGATAATGGGAACTGCAGATGCTTGAGAATCCGAGATAACAAAGTGTGGAGCTGGAAGAGCACAGCAGGCAAAGCAGCAGAGGAGCAGGAAAGGTGGTGTTTTGGGCCTAGACCCTTCTTCAGAAAATGAGGGAGGGCAAGTGGGTTCTGAAATAAATAGGGAGAGAGGGGGAGGTGGATAGAAGACAGATAGAGAAGATAGGTGGAGAAGAGACAGACCAGTCAATGAAGCAGGGATAGAGCAAGTAAAGGTGACTGTAGGTGGGGAGTTAGGGGAGGAGATAGGTCTGTCCAGGGAGGATGGGCAGGTCAAGAGGGCGGGATGAGGCTAGTAGGCAGGAGGTGGGGGTGGGGCTTGATGTGGGAGGAGAGGATAGGTAGGAGGAAGTACAGGTTAGGGAGGCGGGGACGAGCTGGGCTGGTTTTGGGATGCAGTGGGGGGAGGGGAGATTTTGAAGCTTGTGAAATCCACATTGATACCATTGGGCTGCAGGGCTCCCAAGCAGAATTTGAGTTTTTGTTCCTGCAACTTTCGAGTGGCATCATTGTGGCACTGCAGGAGGCCTAGGATGGACATGTTGTCCAAGGAATGCGAGGGGGAGTTGAAATGGTTCGCGACTGGGAGGTGCAGCTGTTTGCTGCGAACGAAGCGTAGGTGTTCTGCAAAGCGGTCCCCAAGCGTCCACTTGGTTTCCCCAATGTAGAGGTAGCCACACCAGGTACAGTAGATGCAATATACCACATTAGCAGATGTGCAGGTGAACATCTGTTTGATGTGCAAAGTCATCTTGGGGCCTGGGATGTGTGTGAGGGAGGTGGTGTGGGGGCAAGTGTAGCACTTCGTGCAGTTGCAGGGCTCAATTCGATGACCCAGGCTAAAATTGAGGAGGCTCGGTGCCTATAACTGTATGTGGTTCTTGTAAGCCGTATGGACAAGAGTGGGGATGGCAGGTTGGATACGAAAACTGACCATGGCATCTTTACACAAGGAGCCATTTAAGTTGGGGTTAGAAAATAGGAATGTAATTACATTAGATGCTGTACAATTAAGCTAATAGTATTCTCTGCAGGAGCATTGAAGGTTGTGTTGCCCGTGCAGCACTAAGTTTAAGGATGTCTCATCTAGTTGGAAAAATAAAACTTGAAGGGGGAGGCTCCAGTAGTCATCTTCCACATGGGTGCCATTAACAAATGAGGTTCTGCTGACAGACTTAGAACAGTTAGGAGCTAAATCAATATAGCAAACATCCAAGGTAATAGTCTCTGGATTACTATATGGACCACGGCCAAACTTGCACAGGGTAAGCAAAGTTGAGGCTAAGGCGTCATTTTCAGGATGACAATCTGTAATTCATGGAGTACTACTGGGATCAGTGCTGGAGCAATAATCATTTCCAATTATCGTAGAATCCCTAATGTGCGGAAACAGGCCCTTCAGCCCAACAAGTCCACACTGTCCCATGGATCATCCCACCCAAACCAATCCCCTTATTATACTAATGTCTTGGCTGATGCAAGATGAATGTACTATAGCCAAGTTTGCAGATGACACAAAAATAGGATGAAGGACAAGTGAGGAGGGTGATAGAGTATACAAAAGGGATATAGATAAGTAAAGCAAGTGGACAAAAACTTGGCAGATGGAATATCATGTAGCAAAACGTGAGGTCATGCGCATTGGTAAGAAGAATAGAAGAAGTGAATATTATTTAAATGGAGAAAGACTGGGGAAAGCTATTGAACAGAGGGATTTTGGAATCCTTGTCCACGAATCACAAAAAGCTCCACCTAATACCTGCAGGTAATAGGGAAGGGAGACAGAATATGGGGAATGAAATCTAGATGTAGGGAGGTTGTACCAAAACTATAAAAAAAGGTACTAGTCAGACCACAGCTGGAATACTGTGAACAGTTTTGTACACCTTACCTAAGAAAAGATATATTGGCATTGGCGGCAGTCCAGAGAAGGCTCACTGGGTTAAGGTTGAGTAGGTTATAACTGTACTCATTGGAATTTAAAAGAATAAAGAAACCTTATTAAACCATAAAAGATTCACAGGAGACTGGACATAGTCAATGCAAAAGGTTATTTCCCCTTAGGGGAGAATCTAGGACCAGAGGGCATAGTTTCAGAATAAGGGGTTGTACAGTTAAGACGGAGAGATGAGGAGAAATTTCTCTCAGAGATAATGAATCTGTGGAATTCTTTACTGCGGAGGGCTGTCAAGGTTGGGCACACCTAGTATATTCAATGCTATGACAGACATATCTTTAATCAATAAGGGAATCAAGGGTTATAGGGAACACGCAAGAATGTGCAATTGATTATCATCAGATCAGCTATGAGTTCATTCAAGGATGGAGCAGACTCAATGGACTGAATGGCATTCTTCTGCTCCCACCTTTTATGGTTTAGCCTACTTCGGCACATATTACTATTCTTTCAACTGTCCGGTGCATTTATATTTTTTTTTACTCAAATATGTACCACGATCTTTCTATAGTTCATGAAGAGGATGTGTGTATATTGACAGCAGCAATTTTCTCTCATTTACTGACTATCACTCATTACCCTCAAGATGGTGGTGGTAATGCACTGTGCGCTAGAAATTCACAGAGCTGGTAGGCAAAATGTTCAAGAGCTTTGACTCAATGACATGGAAAGAATGGCGAACAACAAAACACCAAATCAAGATGGTATGTAATTTGAAGGCGCTTGGGTTCCCACGTGCCTGCAGTAATTCTTCTAGGTGGTATAGATCACACGTTTGGGAGGTACGGTTCTGAAGAAGCCTTGGCAAATTACTATAGTGCATCTACTGAGTGGTGCACAGTGCAGACACAGTACACGAGTGGTGGAAAAAGTGAATGCTTGAAGTGCTGTAGGGAGTCATCAATGAAATGTGATATTTGTTCAGGATGATATTAAGTGTAAATTTAGTTGAAGCTGCACTTCTCTAGGCAGGTGAAGAGCAATGCATCACATGAGTAACATGTGCTCTGACAAAATTTCATCTGACCCTGAGTCACCAACTATAGAATATCCAGGAACAAAAAAAGTTGCTAGAAAGGCTCAGCAGGTCTGGCAGCATCTGTGAAGGGAGAAAACAAAAAAGAGTTAATGCTTCGGGCCCAGTGATCCCTCGTCAGAACTGGTTCAGACCCGATGCTGTCAGATCTGCTGAGCTTTTCCAGCAACTTTGATCTCGTTCCCAATTTACAGCATCTGTAGTTCTTTCGGTTTTTACAGAATATCCAGGATCCTTCCTGATCTTGTAGTTGCAATATTTATGGCTGATCTGTTTGAGTTCAATGTGAATAGGGATGCTAAAGTTGTTGATGGTGAGGAATTAGAGATTGGTAATGCAACTTAGGAGGAAAATGCCATTAGAGGTGGTTAGATTCTCTCTTACGATGGTCTTTGGCTGACACTTAAGTAGCAAATAATATGTGTGCACACATCAGCCAAGCCAGGATACAAATATAAATAAAAAGGCCAGTTGTGAGAGGGATACAAACAGTTTACAGACAGATACTGATAGATTAATGAAGTGGGCAAAAAGCTGGCAAAAGTGCTGTAATGTGGGAAAACATGACACTTTTCCACTTTGGAAGGGAGAACCTAAGAACAGAATATTATTTACGTGGGGCAAAAAACAAAGTTTGAGAGTATTTGTGTACAAGGCTAGCACATGGATGCAGCAGGTAACTAGGAAGGTTAATGGGATGGTAGCCCTTATTTCATGGGGGTGGAGTATAAGAGTAAGGATATCTTCCTGCAACAGGTGGAGGCCATATTGGATTACTCAGAGCAATTCTGGTGCTCTTACTTAAGTAAAGATATTATTTCAGAGGCAATTCCCAAAAGGTTGACTAGGATAATCCCTGGTGTGAAGATATTTTTGTATGAGCAAAGGCTAAACAGTTTGGGACTTTACGCATTACAGTTTAGAGGAATGAGAGGTGATCTCATTAAGACAAATAGGATTCTTACGGGGCTTGACAGTGTGTATGCACATTGTATGTTTCCCCGCATGGGGAACCCATAGGTTACCAAACAGCATAGTCTCAGAATAAAGGATGGCAATTTAAGGCTGAGATAAAGAAGAATTTCTTCCCTCAGAAGGGTGAGTATCTTTGGAACTCCTTGTCACACCACAAGCAGCTGTGAGGGAAGAGTCCTTGCGTATATTTAAGGTTAGAATAGATGAGGTACTTAATCAGAAGAGAAAAAAACAAAATCAATGGTTATTGATTTTGAGAAAAGGGCAGGAAAGTGGACATTAGGGAATGTCGGATCAGCCATGATCCTCTAGAATGGCAGCAGCTCGTTGAATATCCAACTTGTGTTCCTTTTTTGTGTTCTTGCTGCAACATGGCTCAGACTGCTTCATTACTGGAAGACAAAGTGAAATGGAACACCAGGCAATCATTAGGGAATATCCATACTTTTAACATTATGAGGAAGAGAAATTCATCAATGAAAGCAATGGCAGACATTTGGGGGTGCAGGACATCATTCAGAGGAACTCTTGCTGTGGAATGGAGCTAACTTACAGCAACCACAGCCATCTTTCTTTTGTGATGATTTCTAATTACTTCAATTTCTCATGGGCTGTTTGGAGCTGCCTTAATGTCAAGTGCAGTAATATTCAGCTTGCTTCTGGAATTCAGAACTTTAATCAGCAATCAGGTTTACAGTCCAAGCTGTAGAACCAAAACTGTGCTATCAGCTAGGTTACTTTTTAGTCATAGCACATTCTAGTAAATCAATTACATTTTTATGGGTGGTCGAGCAGAAATGTCTGCTGGGTTTGAATTTGCCCTGTCTTCTGTAATAGGCTAGAATTAGGAATTTTTCACTTTTTCAAATAAGTGCCAGTATTGTAGCTATGCTGGAACAATGTGTCAAGGGTCATATAGCTGGTTCTGGAACTTAAGTCTTCAGCACTACAGTTGATGTTGTCAGGGCCCAAACACTCTTCTTAATATCATATAGAGTAAATAAAATAAGTTTAATACCAGCATCCATAATGGTAGGACTTCAGAAAGTTGGGAATAATGGAGAATACAGTGGTCAAGATAAAACATCGGCTCCAATTTCTGGCTGAGATGACTGTGAATGATTCAGCCCCATTTTTTGCATCTCTGGCTGTGCTCTGCCATCAGTGAGGATGAAAATGTTCATGGAGCCCCCACAATGTTAACTTATTAACTATCTACCACAAATGATGAGTGTGGCAAGACTGCAAAGCTTTGATCTGATAGACGAAGCTACGTGATTTCAAAATCAGACCACAACATGTTACTGACACTACTTAGCTGAAATATACAATTGCTATGACATGAAATAGACAGCCAAATCAAATTAGCCTCCCATCCCTGTATTGCAATACTGTAAAATTAAAACATTCAATGACCCTTAAAATTGATTCCAATGGTTCCTAACCTGACTTTTTGAATAATCAGTACAGACTTTGTGAATGACAGATACCAGACACCAGGTTTATGTCTTAAAAAGATTTAAGAATTTATTAACAATACAGTAGCTTTAGCAGTGGTAAAAGTTAAGCAACACGGTAATCTAATCATAAACAAGAACAGAAATCACTCAGAAAACTCAGCAGATCTGACAGAATTTGTGGAGAGAAAGTAGATTTAGTGTTGAGTCCAATGGCCCTTCGTCAAAACTGGTAATCTAATTAATGACAATGATTTATACTCAAATTTCTTTGATTCTCGCTCCCCACTCAGTGACAAACAGCTAAACATGGCTAAGGAAAGAAATAAGAAAAACAAAAATAGCTGGTATGTAAAGGGCCAGTTCACTTAAGTAGACTCCATGATCTGTAATCTCTCCGGCACTTAGGATGGTATCTTGATTGGTTTCCTGAAGCTACCAATTTAAGCTAACAGCTTCCAGTAGGTTGAGAAATGTTCGCTTAATACCTACAGCAGATTTTATTTTTTGAACTTTCAATCAGATAATAAATGGGGAGGATAACCAAGGAGCAATCATCTTGTATCTTTCCTACTTAAGCACAATCCTTCCTACTTAAGCACAGTTGAAAAACCCGTTCAATCTTTAATATTAGTTTGTTTCCTTTCTCATTCACTGTGTTAGACTGATTGGCACCATAATTCAGAGGGGGCCCCGTTAATATTCATATATCTGCTATCTGTTTGGACATAATGTACCTGGGCAACAAAACATCTACAGAGTACTTTAAACAAAAACCAACCTGTAAGTAATTTCTAGGCCTGGCCTAATTAACAGCATTCAATTTGTTTGTTTTGTTTTGAAAAAGCAAGCAGCTAATCACACTCCAAAGAATATCTTCAGCTCTAAGCTCACTGTTCATAGCTCCAAACAAAAATAAAAATTAGATCGGGACAGAATCTGCATTTATAAAGCATTTTTAACAAAAACAAATTGTCCCACAGCTTTTCACGGGAACACTATAAAGCAGAATCCGACACTGAGGAACACAAGCCAATATTAAAACATATGGCCAATAGGCACACTTTTAAGGAACATCTTAAAAAGGAGGAAAAGTAGGCGAAGAGGTTTAGAAAGAGAATTACAGGGATTGCAAGTGTTAGCACATGAAGGCAGTGCCAGCAACGGAGTGATAATTAAAATCAGGAAGTCAGAAGGTAGAGGAATATTACAGAGTTTGGGAGGGGCAAAGCCATACACAAGGCATTTTAAAAAAAGGAGAATTTAAATGGAAGCCTTATTCGTCTGGCCACTAACAGGAGCGCAAAACATAGAACATTACAGCACAGTACAGGCCCTTAGGCCCTCAATGTTGTGCCGACCTGTCATTACCGATCTCAAGCCCAGCTAACCTACACTATTCCATGTACGTCCATATGCTTGTCCAATGACGACTTAAACGTACCTGATGTTGGCGAATCTACTACCGTTGCAGGCGAAGCGTTCCATTCCCTTACTACTCTCTGAGTAAAGAAACTACCTCTGACTCCGTCCTATATCTTTCACCCCTCAATTTAAAGCTATGCCCCCTCGTGCTCGCCGTCACCATCCTAGGAAAAAGGCTCTCCCTATCCACCCTATCTAACCCTCTGATTATTTTATATGTCTCAATTAAGTCACCTCTCAACCTTCTCTCTAATGAAAACAGCCTCAAGTCCCTCAGCCTTTCCTCATAAGACCTTCCCTCCATACCAGGCAACATCCTAGTAAATCTCCTCTGCACCCTTTCCAAAGCTTCCACATCCTTCTTCTCACGCGGTGACCAGAACTGTGCACAATACTCCAAGTGCGGCCGCACCAGAGTTTTGTACAGCTTCACCATAACCTCTTGGTTCCGGAACTCAATCCCTCTATTAATAAAAGCTAAAACACTGTACGCCTTCTTAACAGCCCTGTCAACCTGGGTGGCAACTTTCAAGGATCTGTGTACATGGGCATCGAGGTGACTGCTAAACAGGAATTGATGTAAGCAAGGACACGGCATTTACCTAACCTTAAAATGTGCAAACAGCAGGAGAGAAGACCAGACAAGTGGACATTATTACCAACATACTTAACTTTCCAGAGGTATTAGTGAGGGTTTCGATAGATGAGCTAAGGCAGGGGCAGAGTCATGAAATGTTACAGTTGGAAACAGGTGTCCAGTATTGACATAGTTGTCTATTTGGAAGCTCAGACTCGAAGGAACTTTTCTCCTTGGTGGAAGGCTTAATGACTAGGGAGTGCAGATTTAAGTTAAGGGACAGGAAGTTTAAGAGGGTATGTAAGGTATTTTTTCCCCACTTACAGGCTGTACTGGAACTCTCTGCTTGCAAGGACAGTAGACGCAGAGACCTTCATAACGTTAAAGAAGCATTTAGATGTACATTTGCGATGCGAAGGAGTACACGGCTATGCACGATGTGCTGATGGGCCATATTCAGTGGTATAGACTGAATATACCACTGAATATTAGAGTCTAGACAATGTGGAGCTAACATTTCAAACTGTCAGGAAGAGGGCAGAGATTGGAAACCAAAAAACAATGGTTTCAGTCTCCTGAATATCTAATTGGATAAAATTTCTACTCATCTAGCACTGGATGTTGGATAAGCAGTCTCATAATTTATGAATGGTGGAAAAATCAAGAAAAACAGGTTGGAGATAGAGGGGAGTATCATCAGCATGTGATTGGAAATAAAAAACTACATTTTCAGAAGGAATTTTTAAGAGATAGCCTGGAGACAAGGAAATTGGAGAGGACAGAGGATAAATCCTTGAGGGACACACAGATTTTGCACATGGTAGAAGAACTGAAAAAGATTAATGCTGAGGGATGCTTCATGCACAACCCTTTAGGTGGTCATATGGACTTGATGGCAGAACGGCTTTAGATCTCACAGCATTAAGACCTCCTCTCTCTGTAACAATGCCAATCATATCGGTTTAACTTATTAGCTAACACGCAGTAAGTTGTCATGTTTAAGACTACAGCCTCTTCTCGCTGACTAGCGAGTGGCTTTCCCTTACTACATTAGACCAAGCATGCCCTTTAGATGCCTACTCTGAGGCAAGATGGTGGCAGCAAATCTACCTTGTGGTGAGCAATAATGCAGGAAGCCTCATACAACATGGTCTGTGATGATGACATTCGCACAACAGAACCAACAACATAGAATTTAGGGCATTATCACTGCTTATCTGGCTAAATTCAATAGATAAAAATGGAAAGCTGTCACAAAAACACAGGAAGTGCCAAGAGTTGACCATGTAGCCAATTGAGCCCACACCATTATTCAACATGTTCATATCTGATTTTCAATTTTAACTTTTTTCCCTTAATTTACCATATCACTTGAATATCTAAAAGACAAAAAAAAATGTCCCTTCTAAGCTTTATAAATATTCAACATTGGTGTAGCACCATCTTCTGTGGTGGAGAATTTAAAGAATTCACAAACCTTGCATGAAGAAATTTATCTTCCCAATAGTCTCAAAGTACTGGCCCACACTATCCAAATAGATAGCAAAAGAGAGAGGTTGGAAGGAAGCTATGCAGTGAACCTTACCAAGGATGCAGAATAGCAAAGATATAATCTGCAACCTTGATAAGATTTTAAATTTCCAAATTTTTACTGACACAAGTGGAAATCTGATTAGAGGATTCAAACATGGAACTCTGGAAAGGTGGTCATGCATTCGAGGGGTTGGAATCAGGGACAAGAGCAACAATACTTTTACAGATTTGAAGGAGAAGAGAATTTGGAGATGGATTTTCAAAACAAAACAAAGTTGAGAAGGCTTTGTATTTGAAAAAGATGAGCAATGGTCTCAACTTTAAAGGAGAAAGCACAGCATTGAGGACAGGTACTGTTAGGACCAAGACAAGTTAAGCAGTCAGCACTTTAATGTAATTAGAGTCAAGACGGCTGGAGTGGATCTCATATGAAAGAAAAGTTCAGGGACGGAATAGGAAAAAAAAAATACAAGATCAGGCACAAGAAAAGGCAGAACTTACAGAAAAAGTTTGTATTTCTGTGCTGCAGCATCAAGTTGGCACCTCATTTTTAGGTTTGCCTGGTACTTCTCCTGCACTTCTGAGCCATAGCTGGTTGCCCTAGTTCAATGGTAATGTTAGAATCAAGGATATTTCATAATGTGCAATTTAAGATTCTCATCACAAAGTAGTTACTGTCATCAATACCAAAGACACTAATACAAAAAATGACATTAGTAGGGATGGCAGTGTTCTTACTACCTTCCAGAAGCCCAACGGGGCAGATATATCCTTCAGGATTCAGTTCATTCAGTAGTCGAGCTTTCAACTCATTGTTACTGAGGGGAATGCAAGTCTTCTAAAGAAATTTTATGTGCTTACTACCCTCAATATTTCTTCCAACATGTGTTCAACTTAAAGGAGTTCTGATTCATAAGCTGAAGGAGGAAGATAGATGATCATCTAAAAGTCTCCGTGCTCTTGCTGGACCTGATGTCGTGAGACTTCATGTTGGTTCACATTAAATTTTAGTACCACTTTCTCCTGACTGTTTAACACTTTGCTACCATCTTTGAGGCATCCACCATGCCAGCTGGACAAAACACAGAAGAAATGGCCATGTAGGAAACTGGGACACTGCTTCACTATTCTGAGACACAGTTCAACCAATTTTGGCACATGCCCAGACATTCACAATGGGGACTTCGCAAAATAGACTAAGCTGGTTTATGCATTTTCATGTTTTATTAGACATCTAGATCAATTATAGGTGGTCCTTCTGTTTTATTATAATTTTTCATAGCGCTTCCCAAGCCATTTCAAAGGGCAAGTAAATGCTTTTAACTGTAGGTCGAGTCACATACATAACAAATAAAGGTAACAGCAAAGCATTTTCTGCCTTAAAGGACATAGTGAACAATGTGAGATTTTTTGATAATGACCAAATCATGGTCACCATTACCAATTCTAGCATTTTGTCCTAACTCTAGATTTATTTAGTTGGATGAATTTAAATTCCCAACTGCCAAGAGGGTTTTGAACTCACATCTCAACGATTCATTCAAATCTTTGATTTTATGAGCATTATTTTATTTTATGACCAATTACATGACCATTATAGTATCATATGCCTTGATTCTTTTCTTCCACTCAAGGACATTCTCAGTTCACCATTTTTCTTGTCCGTTAAACCTCTTCAGCATTTTTAATGTCCAGCATTCACACCTGCAAACGTACTATTTGTGATTTGCAGCACAGGTACATTACACATTACCAGCTTAGTTTCACAGAAATATTGCTCTGTATTCTTAGGAGGGTGGTGGAGAGATGTTTTTCAGACTAGAGGCCTGTAACCAGCAGTGTACAACAAGGATCAGTGCTGGGTCCATTGCTTTCTGTCATTTATAAGTGATTTGGATGTGAATGTGGAAGGAATGACTAGTAAGTTTGCATATAACACCAAAATTGGTGTAGCAGACACTGAAGAAGGTTACCTCAGTACAACAGGACCTTGATCAGATGCGTCAAGGAGTGGCAGATGGAGGTTAATTGAAACATGAGGTGCTACATTCTGGAAAGGTGAATCAGGGCAGGACTTAAACACTTAACAGTGAAGTCCTTGACTGTGTGTGTGTGTGTGTGTGTGTGTGTGTGTGTGTGTGTGTGTGTGTGTGTGTGTGTGTGTGTGTGTGTGTGTGTGTGTGTGTGTGTGTGTGTGTGTGGTGAAACAGAACGACCTTGGGGCGCAGGTTGATAGTTCCACAAAAGTGGAGACACACGTAGACAGGATAGTGAAGAAAGAACTATCTTCTATCATTGCACTGATATTGGTCAGTGCATTGAGTATAGGACGTGACATGTTATGTTGTAAAGGACATTGGTTAGATCACATTTGGCATACTGCGCACAATTTTGATCTCCCTCCTATGTTAAAAATGTTGTTAAACTTGAAAGTGTGCAGAAAAGATTTACAAGGATGTTGCCAGGGTTGGAGGGTTTGAGCTGTAGGAAAAGGCTGAAAAGGCTGGGGCTATTTTCCCTGGAGCATCAGAAGCTGAGGTAACTTTATATTGGTTTACAAAATTATGAACGGCATCAATTGGGTGAATAGCCAAGGTCCCTTCCCAGGTGACAGGGGAAAGATTTCAGAGAGACCCAAGGGGCAACTTTTTCCACAGAGGGTGGTGTATGCATGGAATGAACTGCCAGAGGTGGTGGTAGAGGCAGGTACAATTACAACATTTAAAAGGCTTTTCAATGGGTACGGTATAGGGATAAGGGCCAAATGCTGGCAAATGGGATCAGATTCCTCCAGGATATCTGGTGACCATGGACGAGTTAGACCAAAAAGAGTCTGTTTCTAACCCATACAACTCTACAACACTACTTTGGTCATCTATATTTACTAGGCTGCTCAAATAAACTACATTTGTGTGGCATTGTCTTACCACCGAGAACTGCTTTGCCCATTTTCCTAACAAGCACAATCTTAAAAGAGGTCTTTTCCGACTCAGTAAATTACATTGCTGTAATACCTGGAAATCGTGTGTAGTGTCATGAATTGGCCTTTTCATATCCATTACTTCTGCTCATCTGTATTGGATCCATACCTGAATATTAACTCTTCTAGTCTTTTGAGAGGTGCTGACTGGTCTGCTATATTTCTAACAATGTGTTCTTTTGTTTCAGATTTCCAGTAGCTGGATTTCTTTATAAAAACAATATATTTACTATTTTGTTTTCATCCCAATGCAGTGAGAATAAACATGTTGAAGACAAAATGGCAAATACCTCTTCTGATGCATGCTAGGGTGCCAAATCTATCATTAATGTGCAAACTGGCCAGCACTTTCATTGCCTTGGTTGGGAAGCAATTTTAAGCAACTTGCTGGATTAGTGCATTAATTTTCATTAAACTTGTTCAATGAACCGTAAACACCAATTTGAGACAAGTACTATTTAATTGATACTGCATCAAGTATTATAATAAGAGATTAATGTTTTTGGTCCAGAAAATTAACAGCTTAAAGTACTGAGCGATATTTTTGCATGTAGTAAATAGTAAAGAGATTTTTTTTTGAATATTAGCAGTTTTTCCTTACTTGGGTTTTCACTCTCTCACTTCAATCATGTTTTCCCTTTGTCAACATGTAGCTAATTCGATTTTGGAAAAATGTTTATTTCACAACCTTTAAATTAGTTGTGCTATCCCATTGGCTCCGTAATTTCCAAGGATCGCAACTGCCCCGCTGCCACCCTCAGCAAGTTATATGGCGAGATTGTCCATTCTGAAGCTCAGCCATGCAAACACTACAAATGATAAATGACAAAATAAATCTGTCAAAATAAATTTCTCAACCTAAGATTTATACCTAAAGCTTCATTCAACTTCCAAATGCCTGCAAAAACGTCACATACCTAATTTCAGCCATGCCTACAAAGGGTGGAAGAACAATGTGGAAAAAAAGGAGAAAAGCAACTCAGAGGTCGAATTGGCGGGAACAGAAGAGCATCAATGGCACATATCTGGAAATTCATGTGTTTATCATAATATCGTCTGCAGCATACTCAACACAATCCATGCCATCATTCCCTCGACGTTATAAAAAATTCTCTAAGCACTGAATGTTTTGGCATATGGATTGGTTAGGCAGTGGGGATTTGAATTTTGAAGGAAAAACATAAACACGTGAAACAACAACCTGCATTTATACAATATTTTCAGTGTTCAAAGGTGCCGCATAACAGCAGTATCAAACAAAATTTAACATTGAGCCACAGGAGACACCACAACTGAAAGACTGCAACAGATCACTTTAAAATCATCTAGATAAAAATCAGAGGCCAAGTGATCTCTTTTGCTATCAAAATCCACTATTTGTTCCAGATCAACATATCCGATAAACTTAAGTGGACAGAATACAGAAACTGCTCAAAATTGAAGGCCAGAATTGTGATCAGTGGCAAATTAATGACACTCTTAATCAACCCGAAGGTGGTTACTCAGATCTCTACCAGTCTGAATCTGGCACCAAATCAAGGGGTTGCCAAGCATTCAGCAGCAATGATGCAAACAAACATAGCAAGCAACCAATTTCATTGAAGGATTTTCAGATACAGCAATCCAGGATGTAAAATATACATCGTATCACATTTTAAAATTAAAATATTACCAGACAATATCCATGATTAACATATTAACACAAGATTAATGTTGGATGGGAGTTTGCTCGCTGAGCTGGAAGGTTGGTTTTCAGACGTTTCGTCACCACTCTAGGTAACATCATGTGAGCCTCCGGTGAAGCGCTGGTGTTATGTCCCGCTTTCTATTTATCTGTTTAGGTTTCCTTGGGTTGGTGATGTCATTTCCTGCATTGGTTATGTCATTTCCTGTTCTTTTTCTCAGAGGGTGGTAGATGGGCTCCAAATCAATGTGTTTGTTGATGGAGTTCCGGTTGGAATGCCATGCTTCTAGAAATTCTCGTGCTTGTCTCTGTTTGGCTTCTCCTAGCATGGATGTGTTGTCCCAATCGAAGTGGTGTCCTTCCTCATCTGTATGTAAGGATACTAGTGATAGTGGGTCATGTCGTTTTGTGGCTAGTTGATGTTCAGGTATCCTGGTAGCTAGCTTTCTGCCTGTTTGTCCAGGGTAGTGTTTGTCACAGTTTTGGAAGGTATTTTGTAGATGACGTTCATTTTGCTTGTGTCTGTATAGGGTCTCTTAAGTTCATTAGCTGCTGTTTCAGTGTGTTGGTGGGTTTGTGGGCCAAGAGGTCAGAGTAGTCTGGCAGTCATTTCAGAAATGTCTTTGATGTAAGGGAGAGTGATTATGGTTTCTGGGCCCGTTTTGTCTGTTTGTTTGGGTTTTTCATCAACAAGGACAACATCATCAAGCTACTGGACCAAGTCTTACCACCCACTTCACGTTCAATAACAAAACATACAGACCCATGGGATCTCCGATATCAGGGTTCTTAGCAGAGGCAGTAATGCAGAGACTCAAACAGCTCTGCCAATCATCCAACCCAAACTTTGGGTCTGCTACGTGGATGACACCTTTGTCATCACTAAATAAAATAAATTAGAGGAAACCTTCAAGATCATCAATAATACCCTTTACTGGCATAACATTCACAAAAGAGGAGGAAAACAACAACAAACTGCCATTCCTAGATGTCACAGTAGAGCGAACAGTCAATGGGGAACTTCAAACCAGCGTCTACAGGAAAACAACACATACGGACCAAATACTGAACTACAGAAGCAACCGTCCCAACATCCACAAACGAAGCTGCATTAGAACATTATTCCAACGAGCCACCACATACTGCAGCACAGAGGAACTATGAAGAGAAGAAAATCACCTATACAGCGTATTCAAAAAGAACAGGTACCCAATGAACACAGTCCGATTTCTCAGCAACAAACCCAAACAAACAGACAAAACGGGCCCAGAAACCATAACCACTCTCCCCTACATCAAAGACATTTCCAAAATGACTGCCAGACTACTCGGACCTCTTAGCATCAGGGTAGCCCACAAACCCACCAACACACTAAAACAGCAGCTAATGAACTTAAAAGACCCTATACAGACAACAAGCAAAACGAACATCATCTACAAAATACCTTGCAAAACTGTGACAAACGCTACACTGGACAAACAGGCAGAAAGCTAGCCACCAGAATACATGAACATCAACTAATCACAAAACGACATGACCCACTATCACTAGTATCCTTACATACAGATGAGGAAGGACACCACTTCGATCGGGACAACACATCCATCCTAGGACAAGCCAAACAGAGACATGCACGAGAATTCCTAGAAGCATGGCATTCCAACCAGAATTCCATCAACAAAAACAGTGGCTCCAAATCAATCTACCATCCTCTGAGAAAAAAAACGGGAAATGACATCGCCAATGCAGGAAATGACATCACCAACCCAAGGAAACCTAAACAGATAAATAGAAAGCGGGACGTAACACCAGCGCTTCACCGGAGGCTCACTGATGATGTTACCTAGAACGGTGACGAAATGTCTGAAGGATAAGTGAGAGGAAGAACAGGTTAGGGAGGCAGGGATGAGCTGGACTGGTTTTGTGATGCAGTGGGGGGAGGAGAGATTTTGAAGCTTGTGAAACCCACATTGATACAATGGGCTGCAGGGTTCTCAAGCAGAATATGAGTTGTTGTTCGTGCAACCTTCGGGTGGCATCATTATGGCACTGCAGGTGGCCCAGAATGGACATGTTGTCTAAGGAATGGGAGGGGGAGTTAAAATGGTTCGCGACTGGGGGGGTGCAGTTGTTTATTGTGAACCGAGCATAGGTGTTCTGCAAAGCAGTCCCCAAGTATCCTCGGTTTCCCTAATGTAGAGGATGCCGCAACCCACTGCATCCCAAAACCAGCCCAGCTCATCCCCACATGCCTAACCTGTTCTTCCTCTCACCTATCCCCTCTTCCCACCTCAAGCCGCACTTCCATTTCCTACCTACTAACCTCATCCCACCCGCTTGACCTGTCCGTCCTTCCCAGACTGACCTATCCCCTCCTTAGCTCCCCAACAATACTCTCCTCTCCACCTATCTTCTCCTGTATCCATCTTTGGTCTACCTCCCCCTCTCTCCCTATTTATTTCAGAATCCTCTCCCCATCCCCCTTTTCTGATGAAGGGTCTAGGCCCGAAATGTCAGCTTTTGTGCTCCTAAGATGCTGCTTGGCCTGCCGTGTTCATCCAGCTCCACACTTTGTTACCTCGGATTCTCCAGCATCTGCAGTTTCCATTATCTCTGAACTACCTACTCTAATCCCACTTTCCAGCATTCGGACCATAAACATCACAAATAACGCCATGAGGGTTTCTGCCTCTACCACCCTTACAAGCAGCAAGTCCCAGTTCCAACAGGCTCTGGGTAAAAAAGTATTTCCCCTCATCCCTTCAAATCTCTTATCACTACCCCAAGTATATGGCCCTACTTATTGATTCCTCCATGTCTATCCTATCTCTGCCTTTCATAATTGAGATGTATAATGTTACGTTCCCTCCCTCCTCAGATTTCTTTGCTCCAAAGAAAACAATCCCAGTCTATCTAATCTCTCCTTAACCAAAGCTCTTCAGCCAAGGCAATGTTCCTTGTAAATCTCCACTATACCCTCTCCAATGCAATCTGATCCCTCCTATAATGGTGAATTTTAGACTAAACACAACTGTCTAGCTGTGGCTGAAACAACATTTTATTCAGTTCTAGTATAACATCCTGCTCTTCAACCCTGTGCCACAGCTAATAAAGCAATGTCCTATATGCCACCTCCAGCCATTTTATCCACCTGTCCTGATACGTTAAGGGATCAGTAGATACAGACACTAATGTCCCTCTGATCCTCCATATTTCCCAGGGTCCTAGCATGAATTACATTATTCTCCTGCCTTGTTTATCCCATCTAAGTGCATCACTTCATACACACCTGGATTGAATTCCATTTGCCACTGATCAGTGCATCTGACCAGTTCGTTTTATTTTCCTGTAATCTAATACTATCACCTATCTACTGACCAGCTCAACAGTTTTCATTTCATCTGTGAACTTACTGGTCTACTATCCTAGATTCAAGAGTAAATCATTTATATACACTAGAAAGAACAAATGCCCTAACACTGACTGCCCCACTGGAGATAAACTTTCTATCACAAAAACATCAATCATCAGATTCTGCTTCCCATTACTCAGCCATTTCTGGATCCATTTAGCCAAATTTCCTTGGAACCCATGGACTCACACCTTTATTATCAGTCTCCCATGGAGGACCTTGTCAAAAGTCTTGCTGAAGTTCAAGCAGACTACATCAAATGCATTGCACTCATCTACACATCTGGTTACTGCTTTGAAAAATTCAATCCAGTTGGTCAGACATAACCACCCTTCTCAAAATCAAACTGATTGCTCTTGATTAATATCCAAATGTGGATTAATTCTGTCCCTCAAAATTGTTTCCAAAGCTTCCCCCACCATTGATGTTAGATTGACTAGACTGTTGTTTCTGGACTTTATCCCTTCCCCATTTCTTGAACGACAGTACTACACTGGCTGTTCTCTAGTCCTCTGGCACCTCTTCTGCAGCTAAACAGGAACTGAAAATTATTGCCAGTGCCACTACTATTTTGCCCTGTGCCACACTCACCAACCTGGGATACTTTTAATCCAGTCCTGGATTATCTACTTTTAAGCCTGCCAGACCAGAATTCCCCCCTCTCAATGTTAATTTCTTTAATTACATCACGTGTCCTTCTCCTCGATTTGTATACCCACATCATCCCTCTGCTGAACACCGTCACCAAGTATTTATTTAGAACCCTACTTAAATCCTTCAGCTTGATACACAAATTACCCACTGTGGTCCTTTATGGGCCCTGTTTATCTTTTTATCCTTAATGTACTGTAAAATAATTTAGGATTTTCCTATATTTTACCTGTTATTATTCTTTCATGCTCCTTTTTGCTCTCCTAATTTCCTTTAAATTCCCCCTTGTGCATTCTATACTCTAAGGATTCTACAAT
The DNA here is from genome assembly GCF_030684315.1 of Stegostoma tigrinum. Taxonomy (NCBI): domain Eukaryota; kingdom Metazoa; phylum Chordata; class Chondrichthyes; order Orectolobiformes; family Stegostomatidae; genus Stegostoma; species Stegostoma tigrinum. The sequence continues at coordinate 77,139,637 of NC_081356.1, forward strand.
TTTGTGATACAACAAGTATCTGCCATAAGCTTTCTCTTCTGTCTTTATCTTCCCGACATATACAGAGACCTCAATATCCAGGAGGTTGTGGATTTGTTGGTTCCACACTTTACTGGAATGTATTGATGGTGTGCTTTCCGCATTTCCTTCTTGAAATGCATCTCATTGCTCTGGCACTGATTTACCAAAAAAAAACTGCTTCCAGTCCATTCTGGCCAAATCATATCTGCTTATTACAATTGGTCTTCCCCAAGTTTAAAACTTTGATTTCAGGCCCACCTTTATCTTTTTCAAAAACAATCTCAAATCTAACAGAGTTATGATCACTCTCTGCAAAATGCTCCCCACTAATACTTCAACCTCTTGTCTAAAATTAAATCCAGACTCAACACCATCTCTCAAGGGGCCTTGTATGTTCTGACTCAATAAGCTCGCTTGGACACATTTTAAGAAGTCCATTCCCTCTAAAACTTTTCATCTCTGATAATTTGGCAAGTTAAAATCACCACTATCATTACCTTATCACAGTTTTTTACAATGACATAAAATTTGATTACATACTTTCTCCTAAATTTTGGACTTTCTGGGAGCCTATAGAAAACTCCCAACAGTATGTTTGCTCCTTTTTGGTGTCTAAGTTCTACCAATATGCTTTCATTTGAGAAGGCTAAGCCTAACTTCTCGAATTGATTTTCTGATCAATGTTGTGACTTTTTTTATTGCCTTCCCGGTCTTGCCTAAATATTCAGCTGCTAATCCTACCCGCACTTATCCATGCCTCAGTGACAGAAACAACATCATACTCCCTATATTTTAATTTGTGCCTCAAGTCATCTTCTTTGTGCAGACTCATTGCATTAAATTAAATATCATTCAATCTTGCCAACCTCCCTTGTGCTTTAACAATTCTACAAGCTTTATGTCTTTCCAACTCACCCGCTGTCTCTTCTAATTGTGGATATGCATCTCCCATGCTGAACTTCTATCAGATTTCCAGCCCCTGCCAGGTTAATTTAAACCGTCCCCAACCAAACCAGCAAATTCCCTCAAAAGGATACTGGTCCCGTTCCAACGCATGTGCAACTGGTCCACCTTGTACAGTTCCCACAATCCCCAAAAACAGTCCCAATGTCCCAGAAATCTAAAGCCCTCCCTCCTGCACCCTCTCTCCAGCCATGCATTTACCTTAACTAAACTTATTTCCATGCTTACTAGCATGTGGCATGAGAAGCAATCCAGAGGTTCCACATTTTGAGTCATTTTAATAAATCTCCTTTCTAGCTCCCTAAATCTGCCTGCAGGACCTCATCCCTTTTCCAACCAATGTCAGCCATAAAGCCAGCGAATTACATCCTGGAACCTGGTGCCATGGAAGCAATACACCATCCTGCAGGTTCTTTTGTGGCTGCAGAAACACCTATTTGTTCCCAACCGCTATAGCCTGCCGCTCCTTTTTCTCCCCTTTTGTGCAACACAACCCATGGAGCCACGAATGTGGTTCCCACTGCTTTCCCTCACTCAGTCATCTCTCCTAATAGATTTACCATTTTGGATACCGTTGGAGGAGGAGGTAGCCACAGGGGCTCCTGCATGACCTATCTTCCTCGCTGTGCCTGGCGGTCATCTTTGCCCTTCCGGCCTGATCAGTCTTCTCCTGTGGTGTGACCAGCTCACTGAATGCATTATCCACGACACACTCAGCATCACTGACGCTCCACAGTGAATTCACCTGCAGGCCCAGGTCCAAAATGCAATCCGTCAGCCTCTGCAACTGGGCATGCTGCCTGCACACGTAGTCACCAGGGGCAACTGAAGCTAAGATTTGCCATATAGTACAGCAGGAACATATGAGCTCTACTGTTATGACTTCGCTTAAGTTCCTTAGTTACTCCATTTTTCTAAAATAAAATTACGCCTATATAGGAATACTATAAATTTACTGCTCTTATGCTAACTTTAGTTCCCTTGCTTACTCGTAATATGTTGGCCCTGACTTTCACTTATTTCTGTTGCTTCCCTGTAAATCCTTTCTCCCAAAATATACTTCCTAACATCACAAACCAATGAACCACTTCCTTGTATTGTGACTGGTCGATTTTCTGTACCTTGCATTAGCAGCCCCCTAAAGCTGCAACTGCCTTGCAGGGCTCCCTAAATGGCAATTGGTGAATACAAACATGGAAAAAAACTTACACGATCTCACGTTCAAACTTCACAGATGCACCTGCCTTTTCAAACAAAAAACCATCAGCAATTTTGACACAGTTTTCACTCAGATATAGTCCTGCCTTTACAGTGAAGATGACATCCATCATATTGTGTGGTAAAAATCAACATGCTAAATTGGTTAGATTCAAAATAGACGCAACAGCTCAAAACAGGATACTTGAGGTTTTGAGGTATCCACACATTACGACAGAACACAATTCCACTGTAATGGGCAGTCATGTGGTCTGGCACTGAGCTACTGGGGAGGTGATAGCCTAGTGGTATTATCGCTGGACTGTCAATCCAGAGACCCAAGTAATGTTCTGGGGACCCGAGTTCAAATCCCACCATGGCAGATGGTGGAATTTGAATTCAATAAATATCTGGAAAGAGAAAAAAAGAGTGTCTAATGACGACTATGAATCCATTGTCAATTGTTGGGAAAACCCATCTGGACTAATGTCCTTTAGGAAAGGAAACTGCTATCCTTATCTGGTCTGGCCTACATGTGACTCCAGACCAACAGCAATGTGATTGATTCTTAATTGTCTTCTGGACAATTAGGAATGGGCAATAAACACCACCTCACCAGCAATGACCGCATCCCAAAAATTTTGTTTTTCTTTTTCATTCATCACTCTCGTCTAATTCTAAAGCCAGTGAAGGACAATTTTTTTTGGAGTACCACCAGGCATGCCTTAAAAAAAAGTTAACATCACTACAAGCATGAGCATAAAAGCTGAAGTAGCATGCAATAGACAAGTAGGAAATCCCACAATCAACAAATCACCAAGTTCCGCAGACTTCCAGCTGTGAATGGTGACAAACAATTAAAATAATGGGAAACTTTCATGAATATTCATACTCTCAAACAATTGGAAAATCTTCAAGGCAGTCCAAAAGAAGATGAAGCATTTGCAACCATTTACAAATCAGGAGGGTCAGGTAGATGTTCCACAGCAACATGCCAAGATGCCCAGCATCACAGCCAAAAGACTTCAGCCAATTTGATTCCCACCAGGTGATATCAAGAAAATGCTGTGCTGGATACAGTAATATCCATGGTCCCCGGCAACATTTTGACTATGTGCTGAGAACTTATGCTCCAAAATGAGGAGTGCCTCGAGCTGAATAAGTACAGCCAGAACATCAATATGACAACGTCAAAAACTGCCTCTGCATGTCTTGTCCACAAAAAAGGAAAAAGTCTAATCTAGCCAAGCACTGTGTCATCAATCATTTTAAAATCAACATGGAGAAAGGTATTGACAGCAGCACTTACTCACCAATGCTAGGTTTAAATTCTAACAGGCCCACTCTGCACCAAGCCACATTACACCTCTTAGTCCAAACAAAGATTATAGATATGAATTAGAGAGTCAAAAGAGACTGGCCTAAACAAGGCAGGGAGAATGAAACAAGGTAGCCACTGAGAGATGTAACAAAGAACTGTGGTAAAACTGACGGCAGTCACAGGGAATGATTCTCTCTGGAGTCACAGCTAGCTTGAAAAGAAAATAGCTGTATCTTCTTTTCTCTCCATCTTCGGTCTGCCTCCCCCTCGCTCCCTATTTATTCCAGAGCCCTCTCCCCATCCCCCTCTCTGAAGAAGGGTCTAGGCCCAAAACGTCAGCTTTTGTGCTCCCGAGACGCTGCTTGGCCTGCTGTGTTCATCCAGCTTCACACTTTATTATCTAAGAAAATAGTTGTGCCTGCTTCGGTTGAGGCCAAACATCTCAATCTTGCTACTTGAATTTCTTACTGATGTATCCAAGTCTAAGTCCAAGTTCAGCCGTCTTTAGTTGCTTCAAAAATAACCCACCCCTCACTAAAGGTCAAAATTAGGGGTTTTATTGATGATTGAGAGGTTTAGCTTCATTCACAACTCTGTACATAGTCTGTGCCACATGTAGTAAGACATGGAAAACATCCAGCATTGGGCTGAAAGTGGGGAGTTCCGTTTGCACTTTAAAAAGGTGCAGATAATTAATATTTGAGAGGAAAGTCTAACCATATCCTTTAGTCATTCAATGGAATTTACATTACTAAACATCCAAAATAACACAAACATCATCACTAAACAAAACCATGACTGGACCAGCTCTATTAATAATGCAGCAACAGTAGCAAGTCAAAAAGCCAGCCAATTCACTCCACAATCTACAACGCATAAAATCAGGAATATTACCAAATTTTCTAGATGCGTGTAAAACCCCCATTAAAAGTTTATCAACTAGGACAAAGTGGTCCCAATGACTAACTCTCCAAACACCTGAAGTCTTCATCTTTATCACCACCATGAGGTGATTGTAATTCATATCATGTACAAGATGGACAACTTGCCAAGGTTTCTTTGACAGAACCTCCAAAATCCACATTCTCCACTCAAGTGCAGGACTTGCATGAGAACATCACCTACAAAATTTGTCTGCAAGTCACTCAGCATCCTGATTTAGAAATAAATTGTAGTTCTTTTGTCACTGGGACAAAATCCCAAAACTCCATACTTAACAACACCGTGGATGCAAAAACACCAGATAAATTGCTAAACTGCAGTAGTTTAAGAAGGTAGCTTACCATCACCTCCAGAGTAAGTAGGGATGGACAACAAATGTTGGCCTTACTAACAAAGCCCAGAACCCACTAATACACAAAAAAAACTTACAAGCAATTACTTAAAGATGTTTAACATCCACTGAACAGGTCTTGAATTTTAAAGTCTTAACCATTGATAGACACTTCAGAAAATGCAACATCCACTCAGGCATGAACAGAAGTATTGTTATAGGTATGGCAGCTAAGTATTAATGAAGATCTCTAAACTTTCTAGCATTACTCAAAATACAAATGTGTGTTATTTTTTGCACTGTTTTTTTTAATACCACTCCTAGCATAATGGTCAGAACATAAACGTATACAAATCAAACAAATCCTGGTGGCTCTGAAATCTTACATGATGCAGCCCTGCATAAACAATTGCATTTTTTGAACCAAAATGAAATAACAGTTTGCAATCCACATAAATAATGTAAGTACAGACATCTTAACAGAATTCAGCTCCTTATTACATTAACACAAACTAATTCTTAAATAATTGATGTGTCAAACAAACAGTTAGAATTACTGCTTTTCTCAACTAAGAACTCAACAACTACTCAATTGAATCAATACAAAACTAACTGATCATAGGAGAAATACATGTTTTTCAATTCAACTGTAACACCTTTGAAAGCCATTTTATTTTGTGCAGTACTGTATCACAAGTTGCAAATCTGTGAGCTAAAAACCACTGATCAAAAACCAAATAAGCACTTTTATGATGAATGACAACAGACAGGAAAACATATAGAACATAGAACAATACAGCGCAGAACAGGCCCTTCGGCCCTCAATGTTGCGCCAACCCGTGAACTAATCCAAGCCCATCCCCCTGCACTATTCCATCATCATCCATATACCTATCCAAGGACTGTTTGGTCAGGCTAAAGCTAAATCTAAAACTCAAGTATTTCATTTAGGACTAAGTCACAGAAAGCGATATTGTATAGTTTGCATCAATGCAAATAAGCTCCTTCTCCACACTGAAGTTCACTGTAAGGCATGGAAATAACAGCCAATGTTTATTTTGCAACTGTTAATCCACAATTGCATATCGAGTGAATGAGTGAAAAATTACAGGCTGCAAAACAACAGAAGTCTCCAGAACTCACCTAAATTGAACTTGAGTAAACGATGCAACACTACCTCCAGAGTTGGTCTCATTCTGTAACTTCATAATTGCAATTAGTTAATTTTAATAGATGCAGTATATTGAAGCACATGAAAAATGTTGAATCTTCTCATGTTTGGAGGGGGAAAAAAGTACGTTATCATCAGAAGCCTGTTAGGAGATAGTGCTCCAGAAATTCATATTGTCCTGTGACTGTGTCTCACTTTTCAAGCTGATGATATGAAATGTAATTTCCTTAATACTCTAAAATCAAATCATACAACAAATCTCAATCAGTATGCATTTGTAGACAACAATGTAAGGGGTTAAATAATGCAGTCAAAGTTCTGAGGAAATGATAAGTTAAAAATTTGATGCTCAACAGGAATGACGTGTATGGACAAAAAACAACTGAGTGTTTACAAGTTTAAAAATTAAGGACTTAAGACTATTAAATCAATTGCAAACATCGAAATAATTTAGCTTCTGGCAGAAACAAGTAAATCAAAACAGCAATTTTGAACTGACGAATAGATATAACCTAATAATTAACAAGAACAGTTAAAAAATCTGATGTCACTGGTATACAAGATCTGAGCTATAATACAACTTTTCAAGCCTTTTACCAAAATGACATTGATGCTGCAGCTGCAGACCAGTTAGTACCAAAAGCAACAGTTGAAAGAATCACTCAGTATCCTATCTACATGGTCTCAGCTGTGACCAAATCGCTTTATGTCACAAAGATCCAGGTTCATGCTGGCATGGACTGAGGACTGCTGAACAAAAATAAAACAGTAGGAGTAAATGGATCATTCTCAGGTTGGCACATCGTGAATACAGGTATACTGCAAAGATCAGCAGTTTGACTCAAAATTGTTCACTCGACTTGCTTGGAGGGCCCAATATTTAGGTTAGTAGACAATGCAAAACACTGAGAATGATGTAAAGAGATTTCATAGGGATCTGGACAAGCAGAGTCAGTGGACAAGAACTTGACAGGTGGAATATAATGTGGATAAGTACAAGGTTATCCATTTTTGTAGGAAGAAGGGAGATGGAGCATATTTCTTAAATGGTGAAATTTCGTAAAGTGCTGGTGTCCAAATGGACCTAAGTGTCCTTCTTCACAAGTCACAATAATCAATTAAGAATGCAAATAGTACATTAGCTATTAATTGCAAGAGAACGGCCTCTACTTAAGCAAACAGGAAATTTTCAAAGAGTCACAGTGAACTCGAAACATCACCACCAATTCCTTCCCCACAGCAGCTATTAGATCTGTTAGAATCCGAGTACTTTGGCTTTTATATCAGATCTGCTGCATATAGAGAATTTTGCTATTGTATTTTGGAAAGGCAAATCAGGGAAGGACTTGTACACTTAATGGTAAGGTCCTGGGGAGTGTTTCTGAACAAAGACACCTTGGAGTGCAGGGTTATAGTTCTTTGAAAGACAGGATAGTCAAGAAGGTGTTTAGTATGCTTTCTTCAGGACTGGAATAGTCATCCAGTCCTGAAGAAGGGTAGTACCCAAAACACTGACTCCTCCTTTCCTCCAGATGCTGCCTGGCTTGCTGTGTTCTTCCAGCCTCCTGTTTGTCTACCTTGGATTCCAGCATCTACAGCTTTCTGGTCTCTAACCAAGTTTGGTATACTTGCCTTTATCGGTCAGTACATTGAGTAAGAGAGTTGGGATGTAACGTTGTGCCTGGACAGGGCATTGGTTAGGCCACTTTTGGAATATTGCATTCACTTCTGGTCCCCCGCTACAAGAAGGGTACTGTGAAACTTGAAAGGGCTCACAAAAGATTTACAAAGATGTTGTTGGGGCTGGAGGGTTTGAACTGGGGCTATTTCCCCTGGCGTGTCAGAGGCTCAGAGGTGAATTGAAAAATTTGTAAAATTATGAGGGGCGTAGATACAGTTGCCGAAGTCTTTTTCTCAGGGTAGCAAAGTCCAAATCTAGAGGGCATAGTTTTAAAGTGAGAGGAGAAAGATTTAAAAGGGACTTAAGGAGCAATTTTTTCATGGAGGGCAGTGCGTGTATGGAATGAGCTGCCAGACAAAGTGTTGTTGCAATTATACTAGCCTCCATCTGGATGGGTATGTGAACAGGAATGGTTTAGAGGGATAAGGGCCAAGTGCTGGCAAATGCGACTAGACTCATTTAGGATATCTGATCAGCACGGATGAGTTGAACTGAAGAATCTGTTTCCATGCTGTACAGCTCTATGGCTCTAAGAGACTAAGCTTGTATTCTTTAACAGTTTCAAAGAATGTGACGAAATCTAACTGAATCTTGCAAGATTCTTAAAAGAGACAAACAAGATAGATACAGAACAAATATCTCTTCTGGCTGCAGGGTCTAAACCAAGCCACAGATTCTAAAAGATAAGGGGCAAGCATTGAGATGAGGAAGAATTCCTCGGCTCAGGAGAGGGAGGAATCTTTAGTGTTCTCTGCCCTAGTGGGCTTTGGAAACTCTAACTGTATGTAGTCAAGACAGATAATAAAATGTGAGGCTGGATGAACACAGCTGGCCAAGCAGCATCTCAGGAGCACAAAAGCTGACGTTTCGGGCCTAGACCCTTCATCAGAGAGGGGGATGGGGGGAGGGAACTGGAATAAATAGGGAGAGAGGGGGAGGCGGACCGAAGATGGAGAGTAAAGAAGATAGGTGGAGAAGGTGTGGGTGGGGAGGTAGGGAGGGGATAGGTCAGTCCAGGGAAGACGGACAGGTCAAGGAGGTGGGATGAGGTTAGTAGGTAGCTGGGGGTGCGGCTTGGGGTGGGAGGAAGGGATGGGTGAGAGGAAGAACCGGTTAGGGAGGCAGAGACAGGTTGGACTGGTTTTGGGATGCAGTGGGTGGGGGGGAAGAGCTGGGCTGGTTGTGTGGTGCAGTGGGGGGAGGGGATGAACTGGGCTGGTTTAGGGATGCAGTGGGGCATCTGCCAATCTGCCAATGTGGTATACTGCATCCACTGTACCCGGTGCGGCTTTCTCTACATTGGGGAAACCAAGCGGAGGCTTGGGGACCGCTTTGCAGAACACCTCCGCTCAGTTCGCAACAAACAACTGCACCTCCCAGTCGCAAACCATTTCCACTCCCCCTCCCATTCTCTTGATGACATGTCCATCATGGGCCTCCTGCACTGCCACAATGATGCCACCCGAAGGTTGCAGGAACAGCAACTCATATTCCGCCTGGGAACCCTGCAGCCATATGGTATCAATGTGGACTTCACCAGTTTCAAAATCTCCCCTTCCCCCACTGCATCCCTAAACCAGCCCAGTTCATCCCCTCCCCCCACTGCACCACACAACCAGCCCAGCTCTTCCCCCCCACCCACTGCATCCCAAAACCAGTCCAACCTGTCTCTGCCTCCCTAACCGGTTCTTCCTCTCACCCATCCCTTCCTCCCACCCCAAGCCGCACCCCCAGCTACCTACTAACCTCATCCCACCTCCTTGACCTGTCCGTCTTCCCTGGACTGACCTATCCCCTCCCTACCTCCCCACCCACACCTTCTCCACCTATCTTCTTTACTCTCCATCTTCGGTCCGCCTCCCCCTCTCTCCCTATTTATTCCAGTTCCCTCCCCCCATCCCCCTCTCTGATGAAGGGTCTAGGCCCGAAACGTCAGCTTTTGTGCTCCTGAGATGCTGCTTGGCCAGCTGTGTTCATCCAGCCTCACATTTTATTATCTTGGAATCTCCAGCATCTGCAGTTCCCATTATCTCTGTAGTCAAGACAGAGATTGATTGAGTTTTCAATACTAATGACATCAACAGATACCTGGATGATGTGTGAAAAAGATGTTGAGATAGATTATCTGCCATGTTAGAACATGGCAAAGTGGATGCAAGGGGCTAAATGGCTGATTCCTACCCCTAATTAAACTCTTGCCAAAGACTGGAGAATAAAACTAAGTTAACACACCACACCCATCAAGAGGTGATGTTCAATTCACAGTGATCTGCTTTCTAAGCCGGTATATGAAAAAAAACCATGACATTTCTTTTGAGCAGCAGCAAGGGAGTGATCTCTAGCATCCTTGCCAATACCAACAGATTCAAACACACAGTTTTTGAATTATTGCATGACTATTTGAGAGACCTTGTTGTATACAAAGTGGCTGCCAGGTGTTCTTCAGCGCAAGAGATCGTATCAGTTCTGACGATGGTCACTGGACTGGAAAGTTAACTCTGATTTTCTTTACAGATACTGTCAGACCTGCAGAGTTTCCTCCAGTACTTTTTGCTTGTTACAGTCCATACCTCATTGGCTGTAACGCACTTTGCCACTATATAAATGCACTCTGTATTTGCAATAGTAATTAGGGTCTGATAAAACTTTATTTTTGTAGGAATACTAGAACGCTGTACAGTTAGACACATAATGCCTATCGCCTTCCAAGTCTCCGATGATCTCACATCTCAACCTTAACTACTGATGTGCCAATATATCACAGCCCTTTCCCTCAGACGCCCCCCTAATTAGAAAGCATTTATCACAGGATGAACTCACAGGGTAGCCGCTACTGGATTTCAACCGCTCCTGCCTTTCCAACATGTAGTTCGAAAACTTTTGCTTTCGATAAACTCAAAAGGTACTTCGTCCCAATGCGTAAATAACAAATGTTGCTTTAGTTTAGTATTTTTCTTCTTCGCTGAACTTTAAATGTTTGTTTTGTCTGACCTCGTGTGTTAAAACAACGCTTCGTGCAGCCGATGGCTGTATGCTGCAATTTCGCAACCACATAGATCGGGGAGGACAACCTGAAGAACAGCGTTTCGAAAGAAACACCACCTATCTCTGCTTTGGAATATTCAGTACAGCTCATTGAAATAAAGCCTGGTGTAATCTGTACACCAACTTTACAGTTGCCGACGGGCAAATCTTCGAATTCAAAATACGGTGCTCGAGTGCCGGTGGGCGAAGTGGAGCGGTTCTACTATGCGGCTGTGACAGCCCAATGTAGAAGCTCACTTTGAGAGCAAGACTCCGTCTCTGTGATGACGCCAGGTTGCTCCGAGCGCAAGCCCTACTTTGGAATGTGGCCTGGAGCGCGTGCCCGGTTTAGATGTACAGACCGCACGCGGAAGTTGACAGTTTAACGGGCGCTTCGATCCCGGCCCTCTCTCCCTCATACTCACATAGCGCTCATAAAACTTGGAGAGCCGCGGCTTGCCATGGTTGTTAAATATCAGGATGGCTTTAATCATGACGACCGGACAGCCCTCTTCCCGGAGCACCGACTGGCAGTTGAGAATTGAAACGAAATTTCTCCGAAACATGAACGTAAAAACCGAGGTGGGCGGAACCGAACCCGAAGTGAAGCGTCCGTCACAGGAAACTTCCTCCCAGCTGCCAGCCCTTTACACCGTGACGGCAACCACCACCGTTCAGGAAAGTCATTGCGCTATTTCGAAACGCCTATCAAACGGCCTTAGAGATAACTTTAGGAACACCCGATTTAGTTTCTGAGTGGGATTTTCTTTTTTAAAAAAACGTCGTAAATTCAAGACGTTTTAAAATGGGCTTAAGTTAACAAAAAATGTATTAAAGCTTTTCACGCGATTTTTTTGGCAGTGGTGGGTGCTAGACTGCTCGTTTATTAGGGTACTTAATGATTTCACAGTCTTCTGTAGGTATTTTCTATCACATTGAGTAAAACGAATACATACTTTTAACGGTCTTTATTGAACGATTTTATTCCTATCTTCCGTCGGAAGATCAGAGATTTTCAAGAGTCAAGATCAGGATTCCATGTTGAATGACTTCCTTTGGCACAATGACAGGTGCATAAAGGTGCGGGTGGGACGGAAGGCGAAGGTTGACATTTGGAATATGTCCAAACGGATTGACTTTTTTCCTCGTAGAGTCATAGTGTTATACAGCACCGAAACAGACCTTGCAGTCCAACTCATACTCGCCAGTTAGATATCCTTCACATGGTATTCTAAAAGTGACCTTACCAATTTCCTGTTTGTCCGTATCATGAATTCCCAACTCCTGTACTCAGTGCTCTGATGAATAAAAGCTAGTGTGTCAACACCTTCCTCACCATCCTGTCGACCTGCAACTCCACTTTCAAGGAAATATGCATTTGGACCCCAAAGCCTCATTGTTCAGCTTCCTCTGGTCCTACCATTAACTGTGTAAGTCCTGTCCTGGTTTTCCTTACCAAAGTGCAACACTTCTCATTTATCTAAATTAAACTCCTGCCACTCCTTGGCCCATCTAATCAAGGTCCCAATTTACACTGAGATAACCTATTTTACTGAAGAAGGGTCCCGACTGAAATGTCAAGCTTTGCTGCTTGGCCTGCTGTGTTCATCCAGCTCTACGCCGTGTTATCTCTAACCTTCTTTACTGTCCACTTTGCCAACAATTTTAGTGTCATCTGCAACTTTACCAACCATACCTTTCATATTTCACATCCAAGTCATTTATATAAATACCAAAAAGCAATGGATACTATTGCACACTGCTGGTCACAGGTCTCCAGTTTTTTAAAAAAACCTTCTACCACCAGTCTCTCCTACCTTCAAGTCAATTTGTATCCAGTTGGCTAGCTCCACCGAATCCCACGTGATCTAACCTTGCTAAGCAGTCTACCATGTGGAACTTTGTCAAATGCCTTGCTAAAGTCCATGTGGACAAGGTGTACTGCTTTGCCTTTGTAAATCTTCTTTTTCGCCTATTCAACAAACTCAATCAAGGTAGTGAGATACAGTTTTTCACAGACAAAGCCATGTTGACTATCCCTAATCAGCCCTTACCTTTCCATATACATATAAATCCTGTCTCTCAGAATCCCGTCTAAGAACTTACCACTGGCACTAGGCTCACCAATCCATAGTTTCCTGGTGTCTCCTTACTACCTTTCTTAAATAAACCACATTAGCCGCCCATCAGTCATCTGGCACCTCACTTGTGACTATTGATGATACAAATATTTCATCAAGCACCCAGCTTCCCTCAAAGTTCTGGGATACAGCTGATCAGGACTTGGGGTTTATCTGTACCTAGCATTTTAAGACCTCCAGCACCTCCTATGAACACTTTTCAAAACATCACTATTTATTTCCCAAGTTCTCTAGCTTCCATGTCCTTCTCAGCAGTAAATACTGATGTGAAATATTCATTTAGTATCCTATCCATCTCCTGTCGTTCCACACGTATATGGCCTTGTTGATCTTTAAGTGTCCCTATTAGCTCCCCAGTCTTTTGCCCTCAATGCATTTGTAAAATCTCTTTCGATTCTCGTTAACACTATTTGCCAAAGCTCTCTCGTCTCCTTTTTGCCTTTGTGAAATCCCTCTTAAGTACACTCTTACTGCCCCATACTATACCCCAACTGTCTACCTAACATGTACCTCCCTCTTCTTGACAGAACCTCAAGTTTTCTAGACATGCAGAATTCCCTATACCTACCAGCCTTGCCTTTTGCACTAATAGAAACACACTGTCTCTGAATTCGTATTAATTTGTTTTTGAAGGTCTCCCATTTTCCAACTGTATCTTTAGATGTGAACCTATCTCCCCTAATCAACTTCCAAAAGATCCTTCCCAATACTGTTACATTTTGCCTTACTCCAATTTAGAACTTCGACTTTTAGATCAGGTTTATCCTTTTCCATAATTATTTTAAAACTAGTAGAATTATGATCACTTGCTCTAAAGTGCTTCCCCACTGGCACCTCAGTCACTTGCCCTACCTTATTTCCTAAGAGAAGGTCAGTTTTGCTCCCCTAGCTGGTACACCCACGTACTGAATAAGAACGTTTTCTTATACACGCTTAACAAATTTCTTTTCAACCAAGCTCTTAACACTATGGCAGTGCTAGTCTATGTTTGGAAAGTTAAAATTCCCTACCATTACAACCTATTCTTCTTGTATATCTGAGATGTCCTGACATATTTGCTTCTCAATTTCAAACTGATTATTGGGGGCCCTATAGTACAATCCCAATAAGTTGATCATCTCTTTCTCAGTTCCACCCATGTAACTTCACTGGACGTTCTTCCAAGAATGCCTTGCCTAAGTACAACCTAATGTTATCCACAACCAAGAACTCCACTCACCCTCCTGCTTTGCCCCCACTTTCTATCTTCCCTATAATTTCTGTAGTCCAGAACATTAAACTGCCAATCTTGCCTCTCCCTGGGCCACGATTTTCAAATAGATATAATTTCCCAGTCCCACATTCCCAATCATGCCCTAAATGTATCTGCCTTACCTGTCAGGCCTCTTGCTTTGAAATAAATGCAGTTTAATTTATGAGCCTTACTTCATTCTCTGCTGTGCTCTTGCCTGCCTTGACTCTTTAACTTTCCTTATCTACTATACTAGCCTCAAACCTATCTCTTTTCTCGCTATTTCTTTGGGTTCCATATTTTATTTGTGCCAATTTGTTCATACAACCCCGTCCTAAAATACTTCACTGACTTCAACATTGTTAGGGAGCAAAAGTACAAAATTAAGATGACAAGTTGTCCTTAGTTATGTGAACACTGACATACAGACAAACATTTTGTAGTTAGTTTCTGCAAGCTGATCAGATTTCCTTTCAGCTAAATGCATCTGTTGAAGTATAATCAGAAACAAAAACAGAAATTGCTGGAAAAGCTCAGAAGAGTAGATCCAATACCTTGGAAATATCACATCCGCTGAGAGCTCTAAAACATGTACATCAAATTTTTTTCAATCATTTAAGAATATTTAGCTTGGATTTGCTGATGCAATCAGATTCAGCAGCCTCCTTCGATAATGTATTCCCCACAACCGTCAATCCTTGAATGATGTAGTAGTTAAGATTTTCTACAACGCTTAGTTAATTTTCAATACAATTCAAGTAGAGACAACTTTGAGTTAAGGATTGGCTGTGTTACCATTTTAGCTACAGCCATATTGTGGTACTAATGCAAAATTATATGCATACTGCTCTGCTGAATATTTATCAATTTTCTAAGACAGGCAGGAAACTTCTCATATTTTTTGCGGGATCTTATCTAACTTATTACTCTAGTTTATCTTGGTTCTTATAGCAAACAAAGCTCATGTTTTAAATCTTCAAATCTTTAATAATGTCCATCCTGGCCTTGAGGCTTACTTCAGTAAATAGCTGTGAGCCCAAGTAAACAAATAGACAGCCCTGATAATAAAATGTGAGGCTGGGTGAACATAGCAGGCCCAGCAGCATCTCAGGAGCACAGATGCTGCTGGGCCTGCTGTGTTCATCCAGCCTCACATTTTATTATCTTGGATTCTCCAGCATCTGCAGTTCCCATTATCACAAATAGACAGCCCTGTTTGATAACTGTGGAGGCTAATCAGCTTGTGCCTCTTTCTGAGACAAAAAACAAACTGCAGATGCTGGAATCCAAGGCAGACAAATAGGAGGCTGGAAGAACACAGCAAGCCAGGACAGCAGAAGGGTAATTACTTAAAGTTTTGACTCCTCCTTTCCTCCAGATGCTGCCTGGCTTGCTGTGTTCTTCCAGCCTCCTGTTTGTCTACCTGTGCCTGTATCTGAACCTACTTCACTTGCAAATGTAGTATAACAAAATGTTTTGAAATTCAATTTAATTTGAAATTAATTTATGAAACAAATAATAATATAATGTATCATGTGGCAATGATATAACAGTCATATGCAGCCACATGGCCCTCTTTAGTGGTCTTGTTATAAATTCATTACTAAAATGGTAACAACCAGGTAAGGAGGAATTGAATGGCTCTCTTGTTTGTATCGCCTTGCTTGACTGTAAAGGTGTTTTTAAAAACTGCTATTTTAAACTGCTGAACTAATGTTTGTAATTAACTGTATGTGCCAGTGGTAAGGATTAGTCAGACAGGTTCCTTTGGGTTTTTGACAAATATTGAGTCAAGTTATTGTACTGGAAATGACCCATGGTAAAATCATTAAAGGGTTAACACATTTCCAAAATGCAATGCAACTCTCAAAATCCATGCACTCAATTATAGATGAAGGAGTCATGGCAAAGGAGCAGCACAGATGAAGTGTAAAGTAGGCAAATTTGACTAAATATGAAATAAAAGCATGTCATAGCTTATAGCTGGTATCCTGGTCCCTCTGATATTCATAAGCCACTGAGTTGATGTTTCAAAATATGGGTGGGTATTCTTTGTTCTTCAGCAGATGCTGCAGTAGACATTTAGACGTTTTTCCTGAGGAATTCTCTGTGTGCTGGCAGAGATATAGACTGAGATCAAGTTGCAGCAAACTCTAAGGTTAGTTGTTATATTGAAGGGGGAAGGAGATAGAGCAGCTTTTTGTCCCTTCTGCCATTGCATTCTATTTCAGACCAAGTCCAAATTCATGCACAAAGCTTATTTGGTTACATGATTCCTCTCTAACTGCCATTAAAGATTTACGAATCCATGCTATATTTCAAACGACAGCTTTAGTTCACATCTGCACATCGTATTCGCTGATTGTCCTCTTGTATACTTTTTGTCTCCATTTTGACACAAACTGTTAATACCTGTGCAGGAGTGTATTGTTTCTGGTGAACTTCCTAGAGCTTGTGACTCTGTGGAATGAAATGTAGCTTATAGTAATGCAAATTACAGGCTATTTGAATCCGTTCAGAGTCCGTTTGTTTCAGTGAAATTCCTTTCTTTTAAAAAGGAAGTCCAAAATGTGAATCCAACTAATGAAGTATAAAAATTAATGTTTGATGCAGTAACTCTTCACAACTAAATGCAGTGAAATGTTAGAATTTACCCCAAAAAAGATTTCAAAGAATGTCATAATTCCTTTTCAGTTAGAAATTGATGGAATCTTGTGCAACTGTCAGGAGCAAAAAGCAACATCAGTTGGGAGGTGGTGGTGGTGGGAACCTAATTGTGCACAAGGCCAAGAATCAGGTTCTCGGTGGTGGGATGAAAGTTCGTAATTAGGTTCTTAGACATTATAAGTGCAATGGATATCTTGACTACTGGCCTGAGGAATTCCTTTTGCAAATGTGTCCTGCATTCTCAATAAAAAAGTTAGCTTTTCACAGTTAAGTTCTTTCCAAAATCAATTCCCTGAGAGGGAGGAAAATATGCCTTCTAAAACCAGCTGTACAGAAGAAGTATGTAGTAGGCAACTTAGGTTAACTGATGGCCTTTGGAATAGTTTGTCCTCATTGACAAGTATTTCATGCATATGGTATGATTCAGATTAAACATTAGCAGTTTAGATTGTATGGTGCACAAAGCTGTTAAGGGCTCTTGTGACACAGTAATAGTGTCCCTACCTCTAGGCAAAAGACCTCGATTCAAGTCCTGCCTGTTCCAGAGATATGTGATAACATCTATGAACAGGTTGATAAGAAAATATCTGTGAAGATGACAAAGGGAGGAAGCAGATGTTTAATAGGCAACATTCAAGGACGCTGACTAAATGGGAAGAGGAAGGAGGAGGAAGGGAGGCAGGGCGATTGGGAAAGGGGAGCTAGCTGTCCAGCAGAGAGTGGAAAACCAGAATGATTAGCTACAGGATAATAAAATGTGAGGCTGGATGAACACAGTAGGCCAAGCAGCATCTCAGGAGCACAAAAGCTGATGTTTCGGGCCTAGACCCTTCATCAGATAGGGGGATGGGGTGAGGGTTCTGGAATAAATAGGGAGAGAGAGGGAGGCGGACCAAAGATGGAGAGAAAAGAAGATAGGTGGAGAGAGTATAGGTGGGGAGGTAGGGAGGGGATAGGTCAGTCCAGGGAAGATGGACAGGTCAAGGAGGTGGGATGAGGTTAGTAGGTAGATGGGGGTGCGGCTTGGGGTGGGAGGAAGGGATGGGTGAGAGGAAGAACAGGTTAGGGAGGCAGAGACAGGTTGGACTGGTTTTGGGATGCAGTGGGTGGGGGGGGAAGAGCTGGGCTGGTTGTGTGGTGCAGTGGGGGGAGGGGACGAACTGGGCTGGTTTAGGGATGCGGTGGGGGAATGGGAGATTTTGAAACTGGTGAAGTCCACATTGATACCATTAGGCTGCAGGGTTCCCAGGCGGAATATGAGTTGCTGTTCCTGCAACCTTCGGGTGGCATCATTGTGGCACTGCAGGAGGCCCATGATGGACATGTCATCTAAAGAATGGGAGGGGAGTAGAAATGGTTTGTGACTGGGAGGTGCAGTTCGCAACAAACAACTGCATGGGCCTCCTGCAGTGCCATAATGATGCCACCCGAAGGTTGCAGGAACAGCAAGTCATATTCCGCCTGGGAACCCTGCAGCCTAATGGTATCAATGTGGACTTCACCAGTTTCAAAATCTCCCATTCCCCCACCGCATCCCTAAACCAGCCC
Organism: Stegostoma tigrinum; assembly: GCF_030684315.1. Classification (NCBI taxonomy): domain Eukaryota; kingdom Metazoa; phylum Chordata; class Chondrichthyes; order Orectolobiformes; family Stegostomatidae; genus Stegostoma; species Stegostoma tigrinum. Next base: position 77,157,875 of record NC_081356.1, read on the forward strand.
AGTTCGTCCCCTCCCCCCACTGCACCACACAACCAGCCCAGCTCTTCCCCTCTACCCACGGCATCCCAAAACCAGTCCAACCTGTCTCTGCCTCCCTAACCTGTTCTTCCTCTCACCCATCCCTTCCTCCCACCCCAAGCCGCACCCCCATCTACCTACTAACCTCATCCCACCTCCTTGACCTGTCCGTCTTCCCTGGACTGACCTATCCCCTCCCTACCTCCCCACTTATACTCTCTCCACCTATCTTCTTTACTCTCCATCTTCGGTCCGCCTCCCCCTCTCTCCCTATTTATTCCAGAACCCTTACCCCATCCCCCTCTCTGATGAAGGGTCTAGGCCCTAAACGTCAGCTTTTGTGCTCCTGAGATGCTGCTTGGCCTGCTGTGTTCATCCAGCCTCACATTTTATTATCTTGAATTCTCCAGCATCTGCAGTTCCCATTATCTCTGATTAGCTACAGGAGTTCACTGTGATAGCTCGAGCAATGCTGCTGGCTTGAAGGAATGAATGCCAGTCTGGGTTTCCTTTAAATTTGGCACCAGGACTTTGACACAACTTTTTTTTTCTGAGTAGGGTCCAGACCCAAATGGTCAGTTTTCCTGCTCCTGTGATGCTGCCTGGCCTACTGTGTTCATCCAGCTCCACACCTTGTTATCTCAGACTCCAGCATCTGCAGTTACTACTACCTCTGAGTGAGTTTCAACATTTAATAGATGTTCGGAACAAGTTACTTAAAATGTCTTTTGAAAGAAACAACATAAGTGATTACCTACTACCTTAGATTGAATTCAATTTGTAGTGTATTTTGTACAAAATAATATTCTCTTGTTTCCAAAGCCTAATTTTGCACAAATGTTACACTCTGAACATAATTCACGTCATTGCCTGTATCTTTTAAAATATTTGCAATTAGAATTGAGACTATTAGGAAAAGAAAAAACAGTTCCACAAATTTGTAGTCTACAAGAAAATGTAAGTAGAATTTATTTAGTTTGCAAAACAATTGAACAAAATCTCAAAATGTCACAAAATACAAATGTATTTTGACATATTTGTTCCCCTGTATATATCAATGGTTCTGATAACATCTTGTGTATCATATAAGCAGCTGCTTGACCAGTTGAACAGCATTCTTGTGGATACCTTCCAATTAATGACTGAATTGCGCATTTGTTAAAATGTCTTTTAAAGGACTGAAGCTCATAATGTTAGCACATCAAGGAAGTGGCAATGAAATTTATCATAATTTGCTTTAGGGAGTGATACATGCATTAGAAGTGATGATGATTTAAGTTAACTCACAAACATGTTGACTCAAAAAATAACCTTAACATCTTGGTATGATCTGGTTAATTAAAGCATGTGACAATGACCCAAAACTAGTGAACTTCACATGGAATTGAATGTCTTATTCACACTAATATCCCCACTAATGTGGGAAACCATTGACATTGACCTTTATTTAATTGATTATTCATTACCATTGTAATTAAGGATATATTCCTTATGAGTCTGATTGAAATTAAATTGCCACAAGTCTACTAATTACTAAAATACAGATGTTAGAATGTTGTTGCAAGGAATCAGAAACAGAAAATGCTAGAAATAGCAAATCAGTCTACATCTGTGAAGAGTTAATCAAAATTATGTTTCTGGTTAATGATGTTTTGTCTGTGTTAACGAAAGGTTACAAATTTTGAAGGTTAATTCTATTTCCCCTTTAAGAGATGCAGCCTGACCTGAGTATTTCCATCTTTTTCAGTTTTTTTCCACAATTCAGTCCATCCATTATGTATTAATTCTAAAAATGCTTGCGCATCACCAATCGGCATGAAGGGGTGGAAAATGTTGTATGATATAGTGCTGTGTAAGTTTACCAGCTATCAATTTTCTGTTTTAACTTTCCCTCAGCTGTTTTACAAGTGCTGCACTTCAGGGAATAGCTTCTCAGTTTCAGATCTAATATTAAATTTCTAATTGTAGAGCAATGCTCTATTGAATGTAATCAAGAAATTCCATTGACTGGTCTTTAACCCTATATACCAATTCTACAGCTGATTTCAACTTTTAAAAAAAACATAAAACTATTTTATGAAGGAAATGCTTTGTAACTTACATTCCAAAAGCACATAGCACCATGGCACAGGGAGCCACTAAGTGGGTGGTGGAGAAAAGAGAAGTATCATTGTAATTAGCGATAGTATACTGAGCGGAATAGACTCTGTTCTATGTAGCCAGGATCGAGAGTCCTGAAGGCTGTATTATTTGCCGAGTGCCTGACTTCAGGATATCTTGGCTGGGCTGGAGAGGGAGATGGAACTGGGGGAGAAAGATCCAATTATTTGTGGTCATGTAGGTACCAGTGACATAAGTAGCATGAGGAAAGAGGTTCTGCTGAAGGAATATGAGCAGTAAGAGGCTAAATTAAAAAGCAGCACCAAGAAGGAGGTAATCTCCGGAGTACTATCTGAGGCATGAGCTAATTGGCACAGGCTGAACAAGATTAAAGAGATAAACATGTTGCTCAAAATGGGTGTGTGAGAGATAAGTTTGAATTCATAGGTCATTGGTACCAGTACTGGAGAATAAGGGAGTTGCTCTCATGGGACAGACTCCACCTGAATCCTGCTAGGACAAGAGTCTTGACATAAATCATATAACTACAGCTGTAGATAGGGGTTTGAACTAAATAATTTATGGGGGGGAGGGGTTTAATTACATAGACAATTAGAAAATTGTAAATTAAAGGAGAAGGTAGGATTGCAGGAAAGTGATGGGGCTGATTGTTACTAGAAAACAAAAGGATGGGAAAGAACATATGAATGGGCACATCAGACCAAAGAAGCATAAAAATATAAGAACATTTTGTAGTAGAACAAAGTTTAAAAACTTTGTGTCTTAATGCATGAAGCATTCAGAATAAGAGAGACAAACCGATGATGCAAGTTGATATAAATGATGAGATCTCATAGGCAATACAGAAAAATGGTTACAAGGAGATAAAACCTGGGTACATAGCATTCAGGGATATTTGACCTTTTGGAAAGGATGGATGGAAAAGGTGATGAGGTAGCACTGTTAAGAAGAGATGAAATGAGGACAGTTGTGAGAGATTATCTTGGCTTGGAAGATGCAGCGTCCATTCAGGCAGAAATAAATAACAGTAATGGAAAGAAAACATCGGTAGGAGTAGCGTACTGTACAGACTCGTCCCAGACAGTAGCCACTCTGTAGACAATAGATCAACGAATAGGAACATGTGAAAAGAATGGAGAATTTTTATGGGTCACTTTAATCTTGTTGATTGGATTAATCAAATTGGAATTGGAAAGAGTAGCTACAACAATAAATCATATAGTACATTAGGGATAGCTTCTTAGAGAAACGTATCATGGAGACAGAGAGTAGGCTATTTTGGATCTGTCAAGTGGTAATGAGACAAGTTTAATAAATGATCCCCAAGTAAAAGATCTCCTAGGAAGTAGTGATTTGTAACATGATAATATTTAATTTTCAGTTCGACAGTGAGAAGCTTAGGTTAGAAGCAATTGTGTTTAACTTGAAGATATGTTAGCAAGAATGACAGTAAACAAGAAGTTGCAGACGTTTCGAGGAGGTAATTCTTGACTCTCAGCAGAGGAAAAACTCTAAGAGGGATAAACTAACCATGGCTAACCAAGGAAATAAAGGAGACCAAGTTGAAACAAAAAGCATGTAAGGAGTTATACAAAAGTTAGTGATAGCCCTAAAGACTAGAATAAATTTAGAATCCAGCAAAGAAAAATTTGAAAAGATAGTAAGGACAGAGAAAATAAACTCTGAAGGTAATAAACGGTTCGGGACTGGACCCAAACTCCACCCCTCTGGGTCATCTGATGAGCTCTGTTAAAGGGGCAAGAGGTCAATAAATCACTAGAATCTGATCAAATGTATCCCAGGTCAATGTGGGAAGCTAGGGAAGAAATCGCAAGGCCCCAGGTAGGGTTATTTGTATCATCAGCAGCTACAAGCTGAGATGTCAGAAGACTGGAAGGTGGCAAATGTTGTGCCATCGTTTAAGAAAGGCTGCAAGGAGAAAACAGGGAATTACTGACTGGTAAGGCTGACGTCAGTGATCAGTAAGTTGTCAGAAGGGATTCTGAGACACAGGATCTAAATGCATTTGGAAAGGCATGGACTGATTAGGGATAGTCAGCATAGTTTTGTGTGTGGGAAATCATCTCTCTCAAACATGATTGCATCTTTTGAAGAGGTAACCAAGAGGGTAGATGAAGGCAGAGCAGTAGACATTATCTTCATTGTCTTTAGCAAGGACTTCGACAAGGTAATACATGGGAGACTGGTTAGTAAGGTTGGATCACATGGGATCGAGGAAGAGCTAGCCAATTGGATACAAAATTGGCTAGACAATAGGAGATAGAAGTTGGTGGTGGAACATTGTTGTTCAAACTGGAGGCCTGTGACCAATGATATGTTGCAAAGATTGGTATTGGGTCCACTGTTTTCTGACATTAATATGAACAATTTGGATGAGAATGTAAGACACCCGCAACTACATTCATAACAATCGGAAAAAAGCCCACAGCGTTGGAGGTAGTATATTAACATGTTTAGAGAATTGGCTATTGAGCAGGAAACTGCTCCTGGCATTAAGGTGTTCTTTGACAGGTTGGCAGCCTGTGATTAGTGGGTTTCCACAGCAGAGTGAGACTGCAACTGTTTACAATATATATTAATGGCTTGGTGGAAGGAAAATAAAATGCTCTTGCCAATATAGGCAGATTGTGAGAGGAATGCAAACAATTTCAAGAGATATTGGCAGGTTAGGCAAGTGAGCAAGAAGTTAAGAAATGGACTATAATGTGGGAAAAATGAGGGGTTATTCATTTTCAAAAGGAGAATGAAAGAGCAAAGTTTTATTTGACAACAACAACAAAAACAGAATTTGCTGGAAAAGCTCAGCAGGTCTGGCAGCATCTGTGAAGAAAACATCAGAGTTAACATTTTGGGTCTGGTGACCCTTCCTCAGAATGTTAACTCTGATTTTTTTTTCTTCACAGATGCTGCCAGACCGGCTGAGCTTTTCCAGCAACTTCTGTTTTTGTTTCTAATTTACAGCATCGCCACTTCTTTTGGTTTTTTAAGTTTTATTTAAATTGGGAAAAGCTGTAATACAAATGGACTTGGGGGTACTTGTGCATGAAATGTAGAAAACTAGCATACAGTTACAGCAGATAATCAGAAAGGCTAATGGAATCATAGGATCCCTACAGTGTGGAAACAGGCCTTCCGGCCCAACAAGTCCACATCAAACCTCAGAGCATCCCACCCAGACCTGTCCCCCAGTACCCCATCTAATCTACACATCCCCAAACACTCTCTAGACAATTTAGTATGACCAATCCACCTAACCTGCACATCTTTGGACTGTAGGAGGAAACCAGAGCAGCTAGAGGAAACCCATGCAGACACGGGGAGAATGTGGAAACTCCACACAGACAATTGCCCGAGGCCGGAATCAAACCCAGGTCCCTGGCACTGAGACAGCAGTCCTAACCACTGAGCCATCATGCTGTGCCAATTCTGTTTACCTGTATTTCATGGGGGATGAAATATAAGAGTAGGAAAGTCTTATCATACCTATATATGATGCTGATAAGATCACATCTGGAGTATTGTCAGCAGTTTTGATCCCCTTATTTAAGAAAAGATATATTTCATTGGAGTTCAGAGCAGGTTCACTAGATTGATTCCCAGTATGGAGGGATTGTCTTATGAGCAAAGGCTGCACATTTTGGGATTCTACTAATCAGAATCTAGAAGAATGAGAGGTGACCTCATGAGACATATAGGATTTATAAGGGGTTTGACAAGGTAAATGCTGAGAGGAACTTTCCTTTCATAGGAGAGTCTAGGACCAGAGGGCATATTCTCAGTATAAAAGGTGCCAATTTAAAACTGAGATGAGGAGGAATTTCTTCTCTGAGGGTTGAGAATCTTTGGAACTCATTGCCACAGAGAACTGTAAGGGCGGAGTGCTTGTGTATATTTATGGCTGAGATGGGTAGATAGTTGATCAATATGGGAATCAAGGTTGTGGGGAAAGGACATGAAAGTGAATGTGAAGAATCAACCCAGCAATGATTCTAATGGCATGGCAGGCTAGTGGGCCCAAATTTCCTATTCCTGTTCCTATTTCTTATGTTCTTATGATGTCATCATATTGGCTGACCCTAATGCAGTCTCCAAACTGAACGCTTTCAGAACCATTACCTTCTACAGCATATTCCCCCAAGCTTTTTCCTACTGTTACATATGTACATTCACACAAAGTTACAAATACCACACTGAAAATCCTCATTTAAAAATTATAGAGACTTATTATCTTTTTCTAGGTTCTTGAGGAATTAAGAATGAGACTGTAAGCTTATAATACTTATGAATATTTATTTTAAGAATAAATTCTGGGTTACACTGTAGTCACAAACGATATCATAAAGTACTTGGCCAATCAAATGTAGTTACGACATAACAATTCTTCTTTAAATTTAAGTACAGACTTCAGATCCATGAAAGAAATGAATATTCAAACAAATATCAAGAAAATTATATTCATAGTACAGTATAATTTCTGAGTAGGATGAAACACCTTTCTCTGGATATGTTTTCTTTTAAAGCTTTTAATTCTGTATAATATTATTGTTTCTATTCAAAGGAGGAGAGCACGCCCCCATCTACATCAATGGAACGGAGGTTGAGAGAGTGAACAGCATCAAATTTGTTGACCTGTTCTGGACTTCGCACGTAAATGTGACAGTCAAGAAGGCACAGCAACACCTCTTCTTCCTCAGGTGGCTCAGGAAATTTGGCATGTCCATAACATCCCTCATCAACTTCTACAGATGCACCATTGAAAGCATACTGTCTGGGTGCAAAACAGCCTGGTATGGCAACTGTTCTGCCCAGAACTGTAAGAAACTACAGAAGGTGGTGTGCACAGCCCAGACCATCATGGAAGCCAACCTTCCATCCGCGTACTCTATTTACATGGCTCACTGTCACGGAAAGGCAGCCAACATCATCAAAGACCCATTGCACCCTGGTAATGACCTCCCACAACCTCTTCTGTCAGGCAGAAGATTCAGAAGCCTGAACGCACACCAGAAGGTTAAGGAACAGCTTCTTTCTGGCCATTTTCAGACTGTTGAATGGACTTTAGCCTCAAATCATGTAACCTGCAATGTAATCTGTATGCCTCTAAGTCTTTTTGATCTGTACATCCTTTGCTTGCTGTGATCTGCCTGTACCGCACATAAACAAAGCTTTTCAATGTATTTTGGTACACGTGACTATAAAATCAATCAATATTCATGCTGTATGTATGTTACAGTTGTTAAAGTTCTCCCTAAGTTTGAAGTCAAAATGGGGTTCTCCTGCCTTCACAGAAAATGGGTGATTTCCTGCTTTTCACAGCCAAAATTCACAACAGCCTTTCCATGACTTCCCTAAATGGAAAGTTGTATTTTCTGTCTTAATAAACTCTTGTTGACAGACCTGCAACAATGGATCTCTTGCTCTTTCTTTGACCGCAAACATTTTCTCCCTTTTTCTGTTATACTATGGATGTATACTTTAGCTTTTAGATTAATAATTTTATTCCATTAAATTACCTCATGATGCTCCTTGTGCTGCAAGTATACAGTATTTTGATGGACCTTGACTTCCCTACCACAGCCTTGTCTCCTCATGTTTGTTCAATATGGCAGCAATGCTCTTGTAAGTACTCTTTATTTCAAAATTCTAGCCTCTTCTTTGCACTGTTAATTTAAAGTTACCCTCCTTATGCAACAAGGATTTTAAAACTTACATCACAGCACGACAGTATGTTTGTTTCCTGGCCAAAACTTTATCAGGATCACTCCTACTCATCTTCACTCCCCGATGGAATCTATATCTGCTGGAATTTACTCGTTTTAATCTCCTTTTAGCCTGCACTGCTGCTTCTGTGTTCCTTACAAGTTCTGAAATTAGCTTTCTCCTTTGTTGGTATTTCCAAAAGTTGCTGCTGACTGCTTGATTGTTCAACAGCTTGCAACCGCTGATTGATTGTGTGAGTAATTCTTAAAGCAGTGAAGTCATTAAAGCTCTAAATTCACTTGGTCTTCTGCAAATTTCTTGGTCAAATGTATTTATTACTTCAGTACCTTGTGGTCCTAAACAATACTGTCCACCACTGGAACCGTTGACTATTTGTGGGTAAAACGGTGCTCCCTCCATTTCTTTCCTTGACTGGTTCTAAGGATAGGTTTGGGGAAGGCAATGGCCTAGCGATATTATTGCTGCACTGTTATTCTAGAGACCCAGATAATGCTCTGGGGACCTGGGTTCAAATCCTGCTACAGCAGATGGTGGAATTTGAATTCAATAAAAAAAAATCTGTAAGAGTCTAGCAACAACCATGAACACATTGTCAATTGTTTGGTTCACTAATGTCCTTTACGGAAGGAAACTGCCATCCTCACCTGGTCTGGCCTACATGTGACTTCAGACCCACAGCAATGTGATTGAATCTTAACTGCCCTCTAGGCAATTAGGGATGGACAATAAATACTGGCTAGCCAGTGACACCCTCATCCCATTAATGAATTAAAAAAAGTCTACTGGATTGCAGGAACAGACTCTTTTATTAACAAGGTGTAGCTTATTGCAGAATAGCAACTAGGTACAAGTAAAACTAAGATAACAAGGTGTGCAGCTGGATGAACACAGCAGGCCAAGCAGCATCAGAGGAGCAGGAAAGCTGATGTTTTGGTTCTGGACCCTTCTTCATACAAGTAAAGCTAACTAGTTAGGAATTGTTACTATGGCTACTGAGAGGCATAAATGACACATTCCTCCAAGACCTGGAGTTATCCTCTCAATTTCACCATTCAAGGTGGAATGACATCCTCTGATTTGGACTTTAATGCAATCTCCAATCATTACCTTAATGTAACTTCCCAATATTAAGTTAGAGGAAATTTCTGCTCATACAATTATTAGATAAGTGATTGATAATTTAGCGACAGTTATTGAAGGAGTCGAGAGAGGTGGTGTGAGGTAAAATGGAAATGGCATTTAATACACTTGGTGGTGCTGGTGCTGCTTTTTAAAAAATGTGCAAATGAGAGTCATGCACCTTCAACACCTTCCCTGCCTGATGAAGGAAGAAACTTTATTTAAAAATCTGTAAATCTTACAAACTACGGTGCTCAATTCTGGTCTCTCTAGTATAGTAAAGATGTTGTTAAACTTAAAAGGGTTCAGAAAAGATTTTGATTTGATTTATTGTAGTTACATGTACCTAAGTGCAGTGAAAAGCTTTGTTTTGCAAGCAGTGCAGGCAGATCATAACAAACTAGGGCATACAGATCATAAGGTGCTTAGACAAGTTAAGGCATATAAGGTTTGGGCTGCACAGGATGCATGCAAAGCAAGATCAATATCAGCATGATCAATATTGAAATTTGAGAGGTCCATTGAGCTTTCTAATAACAGGGATGAAGCTGTTCTTGAACCTGTTGGTATGTGTATTCAAGCTTCTGTATCTTCTGCTTGATGGAAAAGGTTATAGCAAAGCTTCATGTTGGCAGCCTTTCCATGGCAATGAGAAGTATAGAGTCCATGGATGGAAGATTGGCTTCCATGATGGACTGGGCTATTCTGTAGTTTCTTACAGTCCTGGGCAGAGCAGTTGCTGTACCAGGCCATTAGGCACCTGGATAGAATGCTTTTTATGGTGCATCTGTAAAAGTTGGTGAGGGTCCTTATGAACATGCTGAATTTCCTAAGCCTCTTGAGGAAGGAGAGGCTTTGTTTTGCCTTGTTGACTGTCGCATCTATGTGGGAAGTCCAGGTCAGGTTGTCAGTTATTGTCATTCCTAGGAACTTGACACTCTCAACCCTCTCCACCTCAGCTCCATTGATATAAATGGGGGTGTGTGTCCTCCTCCTTCCTTCCTGAAGTTAAAGATCAGTTCTTTTGTTTTGTTGACATTGAGAGAGAGGTTGTTATCATTACACCACAACAACAAATGCTCTATCTCCTTCCTGTATTCTGATTCATCGTTGTTTGATATCCATCCTACCATGGTTGTGTCGTCGGGAAACTATTAGATGGAATTTATACCGAATTTGGCGACACAGTTGTGGGTATACAGGGAGACTGTAGGGGACTGAGAATGCATCCTTGTGGGATGCCAGTGTTGAGAGTTATCGTGGAAGAGATGCTGTTGTCTATCTTCACTGATTGCAGTCTGTGGGTCAGGAAGCTGAGGATCCACTTGCAGAGGGCAGAGCTGAAACCTAGGTTTCGGAGTTTTGAGATCAGTCTGGAAGGGATTATGGTGTTGAACGTGGAGATGTAGTCAATGAGTAGGAGCCTGACATAGGTGACTTTGTTATTCAGATGTTCCAGGGATGAATGTAGGGCTAGGGAAATGGCATACGCTGTGGACATATTTGTTAGTAGACAAATTGCAAGGGGTTGAGGCATGCTGGAAGGCTAGAGTTGAAGTGGGCCATGACTAACGTCTTGAAGCACTTCATGATTATTGAGGTCAGACCCACTGGGTGGTCGTCATTAACACATGCTTCAGGTGTTTTGTTTGGTGCTGGGATGATAGTGGTCTTCTCGAAGCAGGTGGGGATTTTGGATTGTAGGAAGAAGACCGATCTGATGTCTGCAGCAGGTACAGAGGAAACAGGTGTATCATGGGCCGCCGGGGCAGGTGACACTGTGCCACAGGCATTCTGCTCAAACCGAGCATAGAAAGCATTGAGCGCATCATGGAAGAATGTGTCTTTGTCCACTTTCTTGCTCTGCTTCATTTGTATCCTGTTTTAAGGATGTTGCCAGTGTTGGAGGGTTTGACCTATAGAGAGAGGCTGAATAGGATGGGGCTATTTTCCATGGAGCATCCAGAGGCTGAGGGGTGACCTTCATGAGATATATAAAATCATGAAGTGCATGAATATGGGGAATAGCTGAGTCATTTTCCCAGAGTGGGGGTGTCCAAAACTAGAGGGCATAGGTTTAACGTGAGAAGGGAAAGTTTTAAAGGGGACGTGAGGGGTAAATTTTTCACACAGAGGGTGTTGCTAATATGGAATGAGCTACCAGAGGAAGTGGTAGAGGCTGGTCCAAATACAACATCTGTATGCATACATGAATAGGAAGGGTATAGAGGGATATGAGACTGGATTAATTTAGGATATCGGGTTGGCATGAACAAGTAGGATGGAAGGATCTGTTTCCATGTTCACCAACTCTGTCACTCTAAGTTAAGATCAGTTCATAATGTTCTTTTCCTCTTGACCAAGAATTATTTAGTCATGACGTAACACATGGGAAGCATTCCATTACCATAAACTCGACTACATCATTAATTATAAATGTATCATGCCCTTTAATGTCGGAAAACATTTTTCGGCATTTGCCTACAAAGAAAGGAACATGTTCAGTTCTTGGAGGCAAGTTAGAAGAAGTAAAGATCCAAAAGATTTTGTAAGGATAAAGAGCTACAGAGACAGTAGGAACTGCTGATGCTGGAGAATCTGAGATAAAATGGTGTGAAGCTGGATGAACACAGGCCAAGCAGCATCAGAGGAACAGGAAAGCTGACGTTTCCGTTCAAGACCCTTCTTCAGGATAAAGAGCTCATGTTTTTTGATCCTAGTGCACAAATAAGTGGATTATTTTTCTCCAGCATGAAGTCTATTTTGCTTCCTCCAATTTTGCTACTCTCTCTTTGTTTTCTACTAACTGAGGTGAAAGATAATGATGTTATCTATTGTAGGTAATGAATCCTTTTAATTTAAATAGCCCAATTTTCAGTCAATATTCTAGGCTTGTGATAGTCATATTCACATCCCATACAGAGGAAACAATACTGATTCAGAGCACAACAAAACTCCAATTCACAACCATGTACCAGATTTGAGTCTGTGGTAGATCTAAAGCTAGTTCAGGAGTGTGGACATTTTTCAATACATATATGATAAGTATGTAAACAGAAGTGAAGTTATAGAACAGGAAGATCAAGAATCAGAAAGCAAGAAAAAACAGATAGCAATGATGATAGTAAAAGGGCTTAAAATATAATTCCTCTATCCACAGCAAAAATGTAAGTCAGCTGGATGCATCAATAGTCCAGTGACATTACCACTATACCATCATCTCCCACACTGCTACTGATACTGCTCTCTTTGAATCAATTATAACTGTAAAGACTTGGTGATTGCAGAGACAGGAAATGATTTTGTTGGCTCAATACACATTATATTCAGAGTCCCTACAGTGCAGAAAGAAGCTATTTGGTCCGATAATTGGACATAAACCTTCAGAAGATTATCCTGCCCAGACCCACCCTATGCTCATAACCACACATTACCATGGCTAATCCACCTAGCCCGCACATCCCTGGATACTACAGGGTAAATAGCTTGATCCATCCACCTAATGCACATCTTTGGACTGTGGGAGGAAACCAAATAATCATCTGGCATCGTAGTCCAGCATACTACCCCTCCCCAGATGCCACATTTCCTGGTTGAATCATACTTACCTAGTATCCTACCCTGCTGGCACCCTACTTACTTAGCATCCTATCACCCCTACACATCTGGCACCCTAACTTCCCAGTACCTTAACATCATCTATTTATCACATCACATCATTATCTTATGTACTTACAGTTTGACAGCAACTATCAAAGTGGCTATCAAGACAGAACATGGCAGCTGACTGTTGTGAAAACCGGAAATGGTTTACCTTCCCCTGATAATTTTGTGCGACCAAAAAATGGTCAGAATGGAAGTACACCACCTCATTTCAGAGGCAGACCTGAGCAGAATCTCCTTTCAGAAATTTGGTTCTCCCTTCTTTTCATAAAAAAAATGACTGGAGTGACAATCTGTGTGAGATTGCCATTGCTGAGAAAATCTGGCATGTTATATTCTGAAAATTTATGTACATGTACCATTTTACATTTTAATGTATAAATTGTATTTTAGGTGGGGCAAAATTGAGTACAAATGTATGGAGGTTATTCTTCTGTTATACGGGGTATTGGTACATTGGCAGTATTGTATATAATATTGGTCTCCTTGTTTAAGGAAGAATGTAAATACATTGAAAGCAGTTCAGAGAAAGTTCACTGAACTAATGCTGGAAGTGGTTGACTTATGAGAAAAGGCTTGGCAGGTTAGACTTGTATCTGCTGGAGTTTAGTAGAGTAATGTAACTTGATTTAATCTGCAAGGTCTTGACAGTGTGCACATGAAAAGGATGCTTCCTCTTGTGAGAGAGTAAAATAAGGGGTCACTATTTTAAGATGTGTCAATATTTAAGACAGAAAGAGGAAACTTTTTTTGTCAATGTGTGAGCCTTTGGAAGTTTCTCTTCAAATTGTATTGGAGGCAGATTATTTTTAAGGCAGAGGGAGATAAAATCTTGATAAGTAAAGGCTTAAAAGGTTATTAGGGAGAGGTGGGAACATGGAATAATCAGATCATACATGATCCTACTGAATGGCAGACTAATCTTGAGGGTTCAAAATGCTGTTTCAAATGTTCATCAGTCGCAAATCCAGCTCTTCCACCCTTTTAACAAAATGTGGAGCTGGAAGAGCACAGCAGGTCAGACAGCATCTGAGGAGCAGAAAAATCAAAGTTTTGGGTCTGGGTCCTTCACGGGTCCTGATTAATCCTGCACTAATTTGCCTTTGCAAAATGCAGTACCTCATATCTCACAGTTCCACCCAAGTAACTTCCCTGGATGTTTTCCCACAAATATCCTCCCTAAGTAATGTTACCCCTTACTGAAAACACCACTTCCGCTCCTCTCTTGCTCTTCTTCCTATCCCTCTTTTAGCATCTATACCCTGAAACATGAAGCTGCCGGTCCTTTCCACTCCTGATCCATGTCTCTGTAATTGCTATGATATCCCAGTCCCATGTTCCTAACCATGCCCTGAGTTCAACTGCCTTACCTGTTGGGTCCCTTGCATTGAAATCAATGAAGTTTAATTTGTCAGTTCCACCTCATTCTTTGTTTTGTTCCTACTTAGCCTGACTGTTTGACTCGTTCCTCTTCCCAATTGTGCCAGTCTCAGACAGATCTCTTTCCTCAATATCTCCCTGGGTCCAAATACCATCCCCCCCAAACCCAACTAGTTTAATTTTCCTGAGCAGCTGTAGCAAATCTCTCCACCAGTATATTAGTCCCTTTCCAATTTAGGCACAATCTGCTTTCCTTATACAGGTCACTTCTACCCTAGAGGAGATTCCAATGATCCAAAACTGTGAATCCTTCTCCACTGCACAAACTCCTCAGCGACTCATTCATCTGCTCTATCCTTCTATTCCTACCCTCCCTAGCTCGGGACACCAAGAGTAATCTACCTATTACTACTCTCAAGGATCTCCTTTCTAAATGTCTGCCTAACTTCCTATATTCTGTCCTTAGAATCTCAGCCTTTTCTCTTCCAATGTCATTAGTTCCAGTGCGTACAATAAGCTCCTGCTTGTCCACCTCCCCTTTGGGGATATTCTGCACCCTCTGCAAGATATCCTTGATCTGGTCACCAGGAAAGAACACATCATTCTGATGTCTCGCTGTCAGCTGCAGAAATGTCTGTCTGTGCCTCTGACTAGAGTCCCCAATCACAGTCAATCGCTTGGAACCTTACAGAGCCAGTCTTGGTACCAGTGCTACGTTCCACTAAGAGTCCATCATCTCTTGCATTTTCCGAAGCAGTATACTTGTCTCAGATAGGGATAGCCACAGGAATCTCCTAGATTACCTGCTTCCCTCTCCTACTTTTCCTGTAGGTCACCTATCTCCTGACTGTGTCTTCAGTTTGTCTCCCTTCCTGCAACTGCCATCTATCATAGCCCCTAGCTCCTGCAAATTGCTCCTTGCCTCTAACTACTGCTCCATTTGATTCTTGCAATCTGATAGGACTCGCAACCAAACACACTTCCTGCAGACATAACCATCAGTAACATGGAAACTCTCCCTAATCTCCCACATCCGACAGGAAGAGCACATTACTCTACCAAATGCCATCTTTACATCTTAACAATCTACAGACCCAGAAAATGGCATAGTCTTACTGCTCTAAAAATCACTGCTCCAGACTAACTTAGTGCCTATGTTTTACATTTTTAATCAAGAGACAGATCTCAATAAAATATGCAATCAAAAAGGAACACACTCTACTAATTATTGTAAATTTACAAAACAAAATGTTAAGGTTACACTTAAAAAGCCACTTAGCTGCTACCCTGCTGTGAGCTTTCCCACGGAGGTTTCTCCAACATCAGCTGTGAACTTTATTGTTTGTTAATTTTTCTTAGATAATTCTGATGTCCAGAGAATCTCCAAATCAAACAGCAGAACAGTCAGCTGTGCAGATTCACTGCTGGGTCAGACAGCAGTTGGGTTTATTTCTCCATTTGATTCGCTTCCCATGTGGTCACTATCTTTGTTTGTTTTCCTCTTTGGCCATCACTAGAGAAAGGTACCAGGAAAACAATTAGGGTTAAATCTGATTAGTCTTTCCTGCATTCTGGGCTCTTAAAAGGATGAAGTTGCAGAGGTAATGACTACATTAGTTGTACTTTTACAAATTCTCTGGGATTATGAAAAGTCTCAGCACAATAGAAAATGCAAACATACCACTTTTTATTCAATAAGTCAGAGACAAAAAGCAGGAATTTGCAGGCCAATTAGTTTAACAGCTATCTTAATGAGAATGCTTGAATTCACGACTAAAAAGATAATGAAAAGACATTTAGAAAATCATAATATAATCACACAATATTAACATGATTTTGTGAAGAGAAATTTTGTTTGACAAATTTATGTGTTCTTTGAGCAAGTAACAAACATGGTGGATAATGGCAAACCAGTAAATGTAGCATGTTTGGATTTCCAAAAGGCATTTGCTAAGGTGTCACATAAAGGATTACTACACAATTCAACAGTTATTAATGTTGGGTAATATATTAGCATGGATAGAGCATTGATTGGTTAACAGGAAGCAGGCTCAAGACATTAGGTTAGCAAATTGTAACTAGTGGAATACCACATGGATTAGCGTTAGAGCCTTAACCATTTACAACCTGTATTAACGACATTGTGAAATAACTGTATGTATGTTTGCTGAATTAGTGTTGACATAAAGATAAGCATGAAAGCAAGCTAGGAAGAGGACGGAAAGTATCTGCAAAGGGATGTAGATAGATTACATGCATGGGCAAAGTATTTGGCGGATGGGATAATATAGGGTAATGTGAGCTTGTCTACCTTGGCAGGAAGAATCTGCAGAAATCTGTAGCAGAAGGGGATCTGACAGTCTGATAGATTAATCGGAAAAAAAATTAGCATGCTGGTGCAGCATGTGATTCAGAAAGCATCTGGAACATTATTTTATTTTATTTATTTGTTTGCTATCACATGGATCTTGCTACAAAACACAAAGTGATGCATTCTGCTGCGCCATCTTAAAAAAACAGAAAAATAAACTAAAACATAGAATATGAAGGCAGAAAAACAAAGAAATTATATGACAAGAGGCATTGGAGCATGAAGGTGGGGAAGCCTTTTGTCACCTGCACATCAAAGTCTTTTTGAGGCTCCATCCAATGCATTGCGTACAGTTTTGACCTCCTTACATAGGGAGGTATACAACTGCATTAGAAGCAGTTCACAGAAGCTTCATGAGGTGAACTCCTATAATTAAGAAGTTATTTAACAAGGAAAGGTTTCCTATATTCATTGGAGTTTAGAGTATGAAAGATGTTCTTACTGAAATACAAATTTGTGAGGAGATTTGAAAGGATGATGATAGGGAAATCTGGAAGTAGGAAGTGCAATCTAAATCTTAAAAGTCTCCTAATTAAAGTGGAGATGAGAGTAGTTTTTTTTCTCAGACGGTCATCAGAGTTGAACTACGCTTCCCTGAGAAGCAGCAAAGATTGGGTCAATGAACATATTTAAGGGTGAGTTTAAAAAAATGGTCAAGGATTATGGGGGATATATTGGAACAGGCAGGAATATGGAGTTAAGGATGTAATCAGATTAGCAGGATTTTAGTGAAATGTCAAGCAGGCTTGAACAGCCAAATAATCTACTTCAGATTCTATTTCTAATGATCTTATCAAAGTGATTTTGAGCTTTGGATCCTGGGTTCTGGGTACATCATCTTGTACTTTGCTTCCTCTACCATTATCTCAACAGATTCCAAGACTGCGGTTGTTAATCCTCCACTTCCACATCCTACTCCCTATACAAAGAAGATGCAAGAACTGCATTCATAATAAATAGAGTAAAATGAATGAGAGATTGATAAGGCTATCGATGTCTTCAGTTTAAACCAGTGAAAGCCAAATCATTGGAGTTGCATCTCAAAATGCTCATAGAGACATTGCAAAATATGGCAGCAAGATATTGATAAATTAGCTACAGAAAACATAGTTTGATATTTGAACATTATTTTGAAAAATCTATTAGGAATAGATTTATTAAATTATGACTATATACAGAAAAGAAATTTGAATCAATGCTGGTGACACTGCTGCATAGCCCTGTGGTACAGCACAACAGTGGAGCAGCAGGGTATGCTGCTGATTTCTTCAAAACTTCTTGAAAATTCACAGACTTACTGGTACTCTATTCGTTAGTTCAAGCAGAAGGCATGAGTCTGGGCTATGAAGTGACACAAAATTGTGCATTGGAATGCAGCCAACAATTTTGGACTTGGAATACTAGAGTTATAAAATTTGTAGGAAAATTGGGATTTTCTGCTTTTAATATAAACTTGAAAATAATTTCAAAGTAACAAAGACTTGTAAAAATTGCCAATTCAGAGCAAGAAAGAAAATGTTCTTGGATGTAAACCATTGTACGCTCATGCTCTCGTTTGTATTTGCTGCAGATCATTGCTTCATGTGATGAGTACTGCAGATCTGAAGGATGACCAGCAAAATAAACATTACATCTGATATGTCATAACTAAGAAAACTGGCTGTACTATTGACATATGGATCACATTCAAAAACACATTCTAAAATTAATGTTTGTTGTTATATTACTTGCAATGGCAAATACTTGTAATATTTTCTGAGAATAGATAATTATATTTATGGTTTCTACTAACAACCATAAACAAATATTATGCCTGTAATTACAAGCAAAATGCATTTGACTAATCACTCAACACTAACTTGATACAATACATTGAAACATATTGAGTAATTCTTCATTCATACTACAGGACATGTTCCTGGCAGCGGTTGGGCCTCTGTTCATTCATCTTTGAATATGCTAAGTAAAATTGGCTTAAAAAATATATTTTCTATCTAAGTAGCATCAGAGTTACAGACTTTTTACAAGCTACATGGCTGGATGATCTAATCACTGGAGCTAAAGTGTGTAGGATTACCACATTGAGTGTGACCAATAACATTAGAAAAGATGACAGCCCTTAAATTAGATTGCTTGATGTAATTTGGTGGAGATTCCAATCATTCAAACCCATCCAGGCAGACATTGCACCCATCAGTTAGGAGCTATGTCTTCCCATGTCCACAGGGTATTACCTCTTATTTAAAGCATTTCTTTGCCACACCGTTGGAGTGGCATGGTGGCTCAGTGTTTAGCACTGCTGCCTTACTGCACCAGGGACCCAGGTTCTATTCCACCCTCGAGTGACTGTCTGTGTGGAGTTTGCACATTCTCCCCATGTCTGTGTGGGTTTCCAGTTTCTTCCCACAGCCCAGGGATGTGCAATGTAGGTGGATTGGCCATAGTCTTCAGGGATGTTTGGGTTAGACATGGGAAATGCAGGGTAGGGGAATGGGTCCGGGTGGGATGCTCTTCAAAGAGGTGGTGTGGACTTGTTGGGCCAAATGGCCTGTTTCCACACTGTAGGGACTTTATGACCATTAGTGGTAGTGTTCCTGTGTATCTGCTGCCTGGTCATTCTAGATGGCCGTAGTTTCAATTTGGAAAATGCTGTTTGAGGAACCTTGATGAATTTCTGCACTACATCTTGTAGGTAGTATACACTGCTGCTATTGAGCATTGGTAGTGAGGGCTGAATACTTGTTTGGCATGGTGCCAACCAAATGGGCTGCTTTGTTCTGAATAGTGTCTACCTTCCTGAATGTCTCTGGAGCTGCACTCATTCAGAATAGTGGGGAGTATTCCATTGGACTCCTGATTTGAGCCTTTTAGATGGTGAACAGGCACTGGGGAGTCAGAGGTGAGGCCCTCTCTGCAATATTCCTAGCCTCTGGCTGACTGTTATAGCCACAGTACTAATTTGACCAGTCCATTTTATGTTGATCATGTGTTGATAATGGGGCATTCAGCGACATAACATTGAAGCTCAGGGGCCAATGGTGAGATTGTCTCTTATTGGAGATGTCCATTACCTGGAATTGATGTGATTATGAATGTTACTCACCAGTTGACGGCTCAAACCTGAATATTGTCCAAGTCTTACTGCATTTGGGCATGAATTCCTTGAATATCTGAGGAGGTGTGACTGGTGCTGAGTGTTGTGCAGTTATCAGTGAACATCCCACTTCGAGATCTTAGAATGAAGGGAAGGTTATGTTGGCCAGGTACAATACGTTGAATATGAATGATTGCAGTAGTTTCTAATATTCTTTCGCACAAATAGCCTTCCCGACATCCATGCTGTGAATTATACTGGTACCAAGCTGTTGACCAGTCACCCACTTTGGTACAAATCCAGCATAATTTACAACCTAATGTTTCTGTGAAGGATAAAAAAAAAGGCAGACTGTTTACATTTCCCTCTACACTCACCCAGAACTCTCCACATAAAAGACGCAGGTATAGTAAATACGAGTGATAGGGATTTTCTGACATTTTCACAACATGACAAATTTGACAGAAGGAGCCTCTTCCTTGGCCAGTTCCAATACATCTACATTTAAAAAGACCCATTTAAACAGGCTTTCTTGTCTTAAGAAATGAATGTGTTTGTTAGTTATTAAAACATGAGGAAACACATCTGTCTGCATTCCTGATAATGGGAATTGCAGATGCTGGAGAATCCAAAATAACAAAGTGTGGAGCTGGATGAACACAGCAGGCCAAGCAGCATCTCAGGATCAGAAAAGCTGACGTGCTCCTGAGATGCTGTTTGGCCTGCTGTGTTCATCCAGCTCCACACTTTGTTGTCTGCATTCCTGAATTTGTTCAGGACTTCCTGCTTTTCATGCTCTCTCTTATTGCTCCCACTGACTGTGCCAGTTATCTCCATCACATTTGTATCTCGTATATGAATACACATAGGCCTAGTGGCCTACTACAAATACCATTTACAACACTGTTCCAGTAAAAAGGTGGTTGAGGTTCAATTATTTATAAAAATTTCTCATTCTTTTCTATTCATTGGTTGTATTTAAATATAGGAAGGGGAACATAAACAAGGATGTGCACCCCTGTAAGGGACCTGTCATAACATTGACACAATGTTTCAAAAGGCAGCATTAAATGATTACAGATGACTGATGAATTTCAGAGTTCTGAATAATTATCAACAGAAGCTATTAATTCCATGTTCAATGGTACAACAAATGGAAGTTTGCTGAAGCATCCTAGAGCTCAGGCAGTCATTCTAACTTCTTATTCAGTAATGTTTATTGGAGCCATAGTATATTCATTCTAGGTAATTGACTTCTTGGAACTTTAAGGATGAAGGTAAGATTATCTCTTGGCATTTGTGTATCCACAATTTTACTTCCCACTTGTCAGACCAAACCTAGTTTCATCCAGGACTTATTCCATTTGGACTTGAGTTGCTTCAGTATCTAAGGGGTCACGAATGGCGCTGAACATTGTGCCATCTTCAATGAACATCCTGTTTCTGACCTTATGGCAGAGGAAATGTCTAGTTGGTGTTATGGACCAGACCAAACCCCTCAAAATATATTAAGAAGATAATCCACATCCTAACTTTTTCTGATTTTAAAGGTAAGTGTAGGGCATTGTGTTCCAGATGCAATTCGATTGGTCAAACTACCAGGCTTGAAACAGAACACTCTTCATTCATACACTATAATTGAAATGCAGACAAAATAAAAATTTAAAAATTGGCTTAATTGTTACTCTCTCAAAAATGCTTAACAAAATAATATATATTAACTATTACTAATTAACTATTCCAATATAGTACAATCCCATAATCACACCCTTGGAAAAAGTAAATTCAGTAAAAAGGATTGTCTCATGTGCAATTCCAACAGCAGAAAGGGAACTCCAACTTTTAGCTGTAACAGCAAGAGGAAAAGGGCTTCCACATCCAGTTTCAAGACCACAGCAACTGCTACAGAAGGCTAAAACTAAACAAAAAATCCTGGTTCTGTGGGAGCTTGACTATTTAGTCTGCTTCGTCGTTTCAATGTTTCTTAAAAAATCCCCAAGGCCTCACAAACTGTATACATTATTGGCTTTTGAGCAGACTGCTCCCTACCTCTATCTCAACATTTCTCCACAAAACTAAAAGGACAAAATACATCTCTTAAAGCCATAGTATTATCACAGTTGGCCAGGTATGGACTGACCCTGATTAATATTGTTAACACAGCTGCATAAATTAGAAAAAAACCTAAAATCTAATAATCTGAAACAAAAGCAGGAAGTGGTGGGAATATATAATAGGTGATTTGAGACAAGGGAATAGAAATGAGAAATTTTGAATTTATCATGGGATCTGGGTGTTGTTAACATGGTCAGTGTTTCTGTCCATCTCTAATTTCCTGTCGGCAAGTTCTGATTTTGTGGATGTATATCCTTCATTATATCATTCTTCAAAAGAGTGCACACAGATGAAACAAAACTAAAGTTGTAAGATCACATGATAATATTGGCCAATACCTCCAACACCAGAAAACTAACATGAAAGTCAGTGATGATATATTGAATGTGATTTGATAGTCATGGTTTCTAATGTTTTTCTTTACAATAGCCTTCTCTGATCTCCAATCTGTGAACTGTACTGGTATCAAGCTGTTGATCGATTCCACACTTTGATACATGTCCTGCATAACTTACAACCTGATATTTCTGCAAAGAAGAAAAAGGCAATGTCTACATTTCCCATTCCACTCAACTAAAATTTCCATGTAAGCAACACAGGTATGACAAATATGCATGATATGGATTTTTGAGGGCCTACTGCTAATCTCTCTCTTTCTCTCCTATTTGCAGTAGCTGTGCCCACTAATTCCATCACTTTTTTAATGGATAAGTTCATATTCATATTCACACGTCTGGTAGCCTTCCACAGATAGCATCAGCAAATTTCTCCAATATAAAGGAAGTTTCAGTTCAGTCATATCGAACAATTTCTGATTCTTCTTTATACAATTTGTCAAATCTTATTCTTGACAAGAGAACATTGACACCAACAGGAGCTTTACTTCAGGATAACAGCTTTGATTTCTCACAACATTTTGGACTTTTGAATAAGGTAGGTTTGTAACAAACTTTTTTTTAAAGAAGGACACATCAGCCAAATTTGGATAGGAGTGTAAATTCTGAAGAAGTAATTTAGTGACTGTCTTGAAAGTTCCTGTGTGTATTGTACTTAGTCCTGCGAAAGATGAAGGCATGTTGCACTTGCAGTATCTCAGGAATGTCAGACAGAGATACTTCGAAGGAAGAGATGAAATCCAAAAACTGCATTATACTCTCCAATGTTTGTAGATAAACAGAGGCTGATTACCATCTCGGTAGAATCCATATTCTGTCAGTTATATCCCACTCTGTGGATAGGATATAAGGTGAAAGAAAGCAGTCTTAGGTGAAAGACTTGTTTGGTGTTTTCCCCTTTTAGGAATACACAAGGTGATGCAAACTGGCTCACAGTGTACCCCTTCAGGTTCTGGTTCTAGAAGGCTAGATTGTGGTGTGAGGGTCACAACTGAAGAACAGTTATTAGACACTCCTGTTCTTTCCTGACAATTGACTTCTATCAATCTCTAGGGCAAAAGTGTCCTGAAATTTCACCTTGCCATGTCTTTTTCTTCTAAACATCTTTGTAATATTTCTAGGTTTTTTTTGTACCTACTTTAAAGCCTTCAGGGATGTTTCCATTCTGGATGGGGTCAGGATTTTGCACCTTGCATTTTGGGTATGGCGTGCAGCATTTTAGATGCTGTTCCTTCTGCCATAGTCTGTGAAGAATTTAATCACATAATCAACAATTTCTCTGCTCATTTTGGATGCAATGTGAGTTTTACAAGAAGTTAAATGGTGAAACAGGTGACTGACAGGTGGATTTGGTTGCCCTCTCCCACACCTCTCAGAGCTAAATGTTCTGACACCACATTTAAAGGCCACCTGAACACCCAAGCTAAAAGGACTTTATTCTCAGTGATGAGCAAAAAAGATGTCCTCTCATAAAAGCAAATGGCCTGTTTCAAATTCACATAGATAGTCAGTACCTTAAGCAGGCATCAAAGAATTGGCACCCAGTGTAGGAAGGGGAAGAATGATCATCTGCTAAGGATCTTGTTGAGTCAACATTTCATTACCTTTTTTAGCTCCTCATTCCTTTTTTTTGCTGAGATTTACCCCATATTGCTGTTCTCCCCCCCCGCCCTTTGAAGGACTAATCAATTCTCTTTGGCTACTGACTTCACTTACACCACCTTTTCAGATCACAAAATGTATTCACTCACTCTGGCTATTTAGCTAATTATCTTAAAACATTTTTCGTTGCTTACCCATTGCTGCACACTTCCATGGCGTTATGATTGCCTCCACCTCCTTGGTCCCTGAAAAAGGACCTTGTCACATTTCTAGACAACCCAGGATATAAATGGCACTGCAGGACTGTCAGTGGCCTGTGCTGCTGGAGGCAGTGGTAGCACTAGTAATAAAATATTGGCCTCAGATTATTCATTTGCTTCTGCTGTCAAAACTTGTTCAGGCATGTTACAATTTTTCAAAATAATGTTCACTAACAATTCATTATAAACATGGCCACCGTCAAAAAAAAAAACAGGTTAATGATCTACAGCAGGATCTTCATGCTCCAGCAACTTTCAGGAGGCAATTCCCCTCAGAAACCAAGGAACCTGTTGCCAACCCATGTAGCTGTCCACATGGTCAGAAATCACAGCGGGCTTTCGGGACGTTTTACTCCTGGTAGAAGGGTCTAGGCCCATACATCAGCTTTTGCACCCCTAAGATGCTGCTTGGCTAGCTGTGTTCATCCAGCTTCACACTTTGTTATCTTGGATTCTCCAGCATCTGCAGTTCCCATTATCTCTGGTACTTTCTCCACTGGCTGCTTATACAACCCACCCCCCCACCCGCCGCCGCGGAAATTATACTTCTGATTACATACCTCTGCAACAGCACATTTTGCTCAAGCCCTGGAGATTACATAACCTAGCCCCTGATTTCTCATTCTTCTGGTCCCTTGAAATAAATAAATCTACTTCAAAACCTGTTTACAGTGGTTAGCTAGAAACATTTATTGAAGCACAAGAGGAATGTCTGAGGCGGTTTTCACTTTGCAGGATTTATTTAATGCAGATGCAGGACTACACTCTATGAAGATGATTTTCTTTATGTACAAGCATTTTTGGTTTTTGAAGTTCAAAACAGATGAAAGCATTTAATTAACTATGTGAATGGCTTTCCCCCTCCCCCCCAAACCCCTCCTTTATTCCAAAAAGGCTTCACTTAAAAAGTCATCATATGTCACAAACAAGTTAATGTTGAATCCAGTGGGATTAAATGGAAATTTAGATAGGAGCAAGCAAGGTTAGAAGAATCCAGAATTGAACAAATTTAACTTCAGAAAGCACCAGGATTCAGTTTACAACCAGGTTATTTCCCCTCCCAGGAAACGGACAGATAATGACCAGTTACTTCAGCAGAAGGTTTAGCCTGTGGAACTTTGGCCAGTACAGTTAGAAATCTCCAGTTATTAGAAATGGAGAAAAGAAAAATAGACTCAGATTTGTGACTAGTTCACTGACAGATTTGGAAGTGATTCAAACCATCTTCTGTGAATGACAAGGAAACATAACCCCCAAAAAAGAAAGTTCTAGCAATGTCTGTTGCAGAGAACAAAGGCTGGAGAAATATCAGACACCAGATTGAAAAAAAAACCTGTTGAAATATTCTGAATTCTCAGTGCATGAAAGAATTCTTTTGTCCTGCTGTTAAGAAAATCTGCAGCCTCTCCAAATGTCTGACAATGTTGGCCAGCCAGAAAAAACCAAGCCAAGCCAGGTTGTATTCTGGGAGCAGCCTTGTCCAGTGTGCCATGATTTATGGTAGAATTAACTAGCAGTGCTGTAATTCGATCATAAATGATTGCTACCTTCCACAAAAAGGAATAAAGACTTTATTCAAGAATTTCAAAAGCTTATTTATTAAACAATTGAAACAATAAAATGTGTGCTTTTTCAAAATATACACAAGTTACTTCAGACAATATTACGTGAAATGATGAAAGCTTCGAGCCAACAGATCTGAAATTAAATCAATACATTTACAGCAGTTTCCTTGCAGGATGCTATTGCATAATTCTACCACATTACAGAGTGTTAGCCAACATTCTCCAAATGCCAACAGAAAGAACAAAAACTGTCATTTTATTTTAGAAGGTGTTCTGACTGTCAGGAAATTCCATTAGTATTAAAAAATAGAAAAATTAACTTCATGATGCATTGGCAAACATTGTTGTTACAAGCATGCAAGATGATTGCTAAAGACAGTTTGGTTAACATTTTCTACTATCCCAAGCCAAAAGTGATTACAAAAGACTTTGTAAAAAACAGAGTTTGCTTAAATCAGAATAGTGTAAAGATCAACTATTCAACATTGCAGCACAGAAAAGGCTATAATAATTTTCTTCCTCTTGTTTATAAGTGTAGAAGCAAAAAAAGTCACCGACAGGTTCACACGTAATGTTGCAGTACATGTGCATTTTCATGAAATCCACTGAGCAGGCCTGCTGGTCTAACAAACTGATCAGTTGTTTTCTTGAGTAAGAGTCTCTGTCTGCAAATCATAGAAGCAAGAAAAAGACTATGGAAACCCACTGTCAATTGCAAATTGTTAGTGATTTACAATTTATTGCTAAAACCAATAATTGGTTTTGTTTTTGAAATCCAAATTTATCCTAAACTATTGGCTGAAAATGGAGGAAAATCCATGATACATGTTTTGATTATTTTCATGCTTTGTGACCAAGAACAAAATATATCCAGTGCCTTCTGCCATTTAATGTGACAAATCTAATTGGCTGAAGACTAATTTATGGAGAGCAGCTTTGGGATAGGCCAGGCAGGAAGAAGTCATCCATCTCAGCACTTCTGGATGGAGGGAGTGTCACAAATGCCTTGGCCAACTCTGGTTTTGGATTTGTTTAAAATTTTAAGTTAACAAAATCAAAACGAGTATAAAACAGCATAGATTTTCACCTAATTTCCAGGAAACTCAGTGGTCAACTATTCATTTAAGTTTTTTAATAAAAAAGTTCAACTTAAACACAGGCAGTTTCCAAATTTTACTGCAAAGCTATAAACTGAACAGTGATCATGGAAAATAGTGGAGAAATACATTAGTTAACATACTGAGAGGCAATCAATCAATTTCCTCCCAAAGTAAGTTCAAGAACGGGGAATTTTACTTGGGCCAGTGAAAGTTGGAATAAAGTCAGGGGGTAACAAAGTGTGGAGCTGGATGAACACAGCAGGCCAAGCAGCATCTCAGGAGCACAAAAGCTGACGTTTCGGGCCTAGACCCATCAGAGAGGGGGATGGGGAGGGGGAACTGGAATAAATAGGGAGAGAGGGGGAGGCCGACCAAAGATGGAAAAAGAAGATAGGTAGAGAGGAGAGTTATAGGTGGGGAGGTAGGGAGGGGATAGGTCAGGTCAGTCCAGGGAAGATGGACAGGTCAAGAAGGCAAGATGAGGTGGTAGGTAGGAAATGGAGGTGTGGCTTGAGGTGGGAGGATGGGATGGGTGAGAGGAAGAACAGGTTAGGGAAGCGGAGACAGGCTGGGCTGGTTTTGGGATGCAGTGGGGGGAGGGGAGTCAGGGGCATGGGTTTCCAATTTGGGCTCAAATTTTCAGAATACTACTGAGGCACAGATTGCCTACTTGGGAAAATTTTTAAAAATTTAAATATTAAAAACAAAGCAGCTAGAAAAAAGGTCAGAATCAAATTACTATGTGAACAGGATGGGCTAAAAAAATTGACGACATTTGACAGCTGCATGACCTTTAATGAGTCCAGTGAATATTCCTGTTTGTACCAAAAGGCAGCACAAAAGTTTGTTTTTCCTGTACTTGCTGTTAGTTTATACTGTAAAAGTTTACCTTTGAGTTGTCAGACTTCACCTCAGACCAGGATCATGAACTATGCCAGGATTGCACTTGAGCCTCCAGACCAACCTTTGATTGAGGAGCCCCCAGTGGGCTGAAGAGCACTAGGCATATAGTTCCCCTCCTTTCCCATTTTTATTGTTTAATAAAAATTGGTCATATTTACATGATTTGTTGTCAAGTCTGCTCTTAATTACATTTAACCAAATCTTAAGAACCACTTAGCTACACAGTAGCAAGACACTCTTGGTGATAAGGATGGGATTTGGGAAAAATGTTTA
Source organism: Stegostoma tigrinum (assembly GCF_030684315.1). Lineage (NCBI taxonomy): Eukaryota > Metazoa > Chordata > Chondrichthyes > Orectolobiformes > Stegostomatidae > Stegostoma > Stegostoma tigrinum. The sequence goes on from NC_081356.1 coordinate 77,185,596, forward strand.
AGGGAAAGGCAACCTGCTGCGCTGCACATAAAGCTGGATGAACACAGCAGGCCAAGCAGCAGAGGAACAGGAAAGCTGACATTTTGGGGCTAGACCCTTCAGAAAATTTTCTGAAGGGTCTAGGCCCAAAACATCAGCCTTCCTGCTCCTGTGCTGCTGCCTGGCCCGCTGTGTTCATCCAGCTCTACGCATTGTTATCTGATTCTCTAATGTCAGCTGTTCCCACTATCTCTGCTGCTCTGGAGACCCTCTATTCTAGGATGGAACATAGCGGACTCTAGATTCAGGTCTAGAACTTTTTTTAAAAAAAAAACACAATTAGGACCCCCACAAGAATTTTGTGGGGCGCGGGGGTTGTGTAAGTTATAACTGGAAAAGGAAAAAAGGAAAGAAGTGTTCATCATATAGGTGGCCATACAAGTGTTTGCAGAAAACAGACTTCTCCAGAAGGGCAGTGTACCGCAAGTGATATGGATACTGTTAACACAGTCTTGCTTTCTGCATGTAAAAGAATTAGCATGCCAGGCACTGGAGGCTACATTAATAGAACAATGTAACATCAGCCCAAGAGGGGTAGTTAAGTCAGCACAGGAGAAACAGTACCAAATAGTATATACAGTCATTAGCCAGCAGAAGGAAGAGAGCAAGATGGTGCAGTGCAAAGTTGACCTAAACAGCACACATTAGCCTCACAAATGGTCCCTATGTCAATGGTCAGGGTCCCATTTGGTACTCATCTGATTCAGAGTCTGAATGGACATACAGGGCAGGGAATGGTCCACCTCCAAAGCCATCCTCAGGAAAGGGGCTAATATCATGACCTCTAATAATGAATAAGGCAAAACAAAAAGGACAAAACACAAAAATTCAAGAATAGAGAGAGATTACTTTGTCAGACTTACAGGGTTTGGGGCTGTGCTTCAAGCAGAAGTTGGGGAAACCCTTGGCCATCAGTCATGGGATCAGGGCACCACTGATATCATGGTCAGTGCCAGAGTGAGGGAATCTTAGAGCATCAAGTGTTGATCCACATGAAGTGTTTTTAAGAAACATAAGGCAAACCGGATCATTATGGAACACATGGATACTAACAGTAGGAAACAAAGTACCCTTCCCTTTTAGATTTGGAAGGTGGTGTTGAAGTGAGATGGCATACTGAAAGGTATAAAATGTTTGAGAAATTTGGCTACGTAAGTATTTATTCTCCTTAATTTCAGGATCCAGACCAGGAAGCTTTCACTACCAGAATGAGGAGCTGGTTGATGCAAAGTGGGCCAAGCAAGTGACAAACAAAAGGTTGAAATGGGGTGGGTTGGTGAAGCAGAAGATAAATCTTTGCAGCATGACCAGCAGGAATACTTCATCTATTGTATTCATCTGTATGTGCCAATGCCATGTACACTGGACAGTGTGCTACCCTCTGATGGCAGGGCAGGGTTGGGAGCACCACATGCCACATGCCAGGCAGTTGTGGTGAGCCACTCAGCCAATTGATTGGAGTGGAGTGGGGCTGGGCCTCCAGGGGAGTTTGTAAGGGCACTTGATGGGACAAGGTGGAGACTCAAGGCCTCACGTCCCTATCACAGAATATTGCCTTTCTTCAAGTGTAATGTGATATCTCGTTGTACCAGATGCTGGGGCAGAAGTTACTATTGTACATCCACATCCAGGGCTCAAAATAACTTCATCTTCAATCCGCCTCCCCCTCTCTCCCTATTTATTCCAGTTTCATCTCCCCATTCCCCTCTCTGAAGGGTCTAGGCCTGAAACGTCAGCTTTTGTGCTCCTAAGATGCTGCTTGGCCTGCTGTGTTCATCCAGCTCCAGTGTTATCTTGGATTCTACAGCATCGGCAGTTCCCATTATCACTCAAAATAACTTAATGGATTTGGTGAGGTGGTAACACCAGCAATTCAAACAAGTGTTAGAATAGCCGTAGGGAATGGACCCCCATGAATAGTCCTGGATTTTTTTGGTATGTTGGATATCAATATCAAGTACGTTTTGAGGTACACCTTGAAAACCCCACTGGGAAAATTCTCTTGGTATACGAGCTATGACAATTACAGCTGGCAAGACAAAATGTAAACCCCTCATTATTCATCTGCCCACAAAGGCGGTTTCAATGAAATAGTGTTGTATTCCAAGAGGGCACAAAAAGTAATTGTGAATACTTTACAGGGCTTGTATGCTGCGTATGTCATGCTCGCTGCAGCTTTGCTTACAATAGCCCTGTATGGCCTGTAAAGAAGCCTATTTGAAAGTTGGCAAATGACAGTCGATTACTACCAACTTAAGTATTCTCCTCTACTGACAGTGGCCATGCCTTACGTGATCACTGCTATAGAATGTAGGTCACTTGGGCCAGATACCTGGTATGCCATTATTGACATAGTAAATGTCTCTCAATACAGACATCACTGGAATCACAAGCTGGGTTTGTTTTTAAACATAGGGAGGTTGCCAGTATACTTCGACAGCTACCACATGGATATCCACACAGCCCAAGCTGAAGAAGCTAGCAGCAAGGGACTTGGATATGTGTCCACTGCCACCAGACAGTCATGTGACCACATGATATTGACATCTTGATTCACAGGTGACTGAAATAATGGTGGTGGAAGCTGTAGCCACACTGGTGCAATATATTGGAGAGAGACAGAGGCTGGGAAGTGAACCCATAGATGATACAGGGACCAGCATAAAAATTAGTGGGGAGAGTGCACGAATTCCTTGGTGCAGAAATATTCCTCATTTGATCATGTTACCAAGACCTCTACATGCCATTACATGAAAGCTCAGTTTGAATAGGGCAATGAACAACAGAAAGCATTTATTGCCGCTAAAAGTCATGCATTAGCACTTCCCCGAGCTTACCTTTTGAATTACAAGGATCAGTAGTAGTCATGTGGAGGTTACGGCAGAGACAAAGGGGAAAGCAACTTTTGGGCTTCTGGTCCAGAAAACTGACTGACAGCTACATGTTATATGCCATTTGAAAAGCAACTTCTGGACAGCTGCTAGGCCTCGGTAGAGATTGAAGGGCAGACAGACAAGCAGAAAGTGCTCTTCAGACTTTAATTACTAATCCTAATGTGAGTGAGTGTTTTCTGATGTTGTGACTAAAAGTTGGTAGAGCACCAAGTTCCACTGCAAAATGTAAATGGTAGCTAGCTGATCAGGCCAAGGAAAAGGAATGATTACCAAAGTATGAACAACTAGCTTAATACCCAGCAAGTGAACAAACTCCCATTTCAAACAATTGACCAAAAGATACTTGCTATGTTTGGTTCACTTATGGATCAGCCACCTGGAAGAATGGCTGAGGGCAGTGGTGGGCAGCTGTGTTTAGTTCCTCCACACAAAATTATCCATTGTGAAGGAGATGGGGAGAAAAAATCCAAGCAGTTGTGGCCCTAGTGCTGGAAGAGTCAGTGCCTGCACATTTATAATGATTCATGGGTGGTGGCCAATGGAATGGCTGCATGGATGCCAATGTGGCAGTCACATGACTGCAAGATTGCTAAAAAGCCCCTGTGCAGAACAGGACTATAGGAAAAAACATGGACGAAGGCACAGCACATGAAAATTAGTGCGCCATGTTGAGGCCCATATGAAGGATGGTTTCCAATCTGATCACAATGCTGCAGGCCAAACAATTGAAGGTGTATCTGAAGAGAATCATTCTAGAAAACAGGCTCATTAAAAAAATCAGAACATTTAGGGTAACACAGCACAGTAGCCAAGAGATAGAGGTTTGCACTTGCCAACGATTTCTTTCACCTGATCAGCAGGTAAAGTGTGAATTATATCAGAGGTAAAAACACTTATTACTGCCAAAAAGCTAATGGCACACATCGAATGGGGGTGGGGGTGAGTAGAAGAATCAGTCAATCTGCCAAACTTGAGGAAGCTATGTTGGCCCATTATCACCACACAATAATCAGTATCTGTTAACCACACTGGACACGTACTCTGGGCTAAGTGTTAGCTTTTCTGACAACCAAACCAAGTCAAGAGTAACAGAGATAATGGGAACTGCAGATGCTGGAGATTCCAAGATAATAAAATGTGAGGCTGGATGAACACAGCAGGCCAAGCAGCATCTCAGGAGCACAAAAGCTGACGTTTCGGGCCTAGACCCTTCATCAGAGAGGGGGATGGGGAGAGGGAACTGGAATAAATAGGGAGAGAGGGGGAGGCGGACCGAAGATGGAGAGTAAAGAAGATAGGTGGAGAGAGTGTAGGTGGGGAGGTAGGGAGGGGATAGGTCAGTCCAGGGGAGACAGACAGGTCAAGGAGGTGGGATGAGGTTAGTAGGTAGCTGGGGGTGCGGCTTGGGGTGGGAGGAAGGGATGGGTGAGAGGAAGAACCGGTTAGGGAGGCAGAGACAGGTTGGACTGGTTTTGGGATGCAGTGGGTGGGGGGGGGGGGGGGGGGGAAGAGCTGGGCTGGTTGTGTGGTGCAGTGGGGGGAGGGGATGAACTGGGCTGGTTTAGGGATGCAGTAGGGGAAGGGGAGATTTTGAAACTGGTGAAGTCCACATTGATACCATATGGCTGCAGGGTTCCCAGGCGGAATAGGAGTTGCTGTTCCTGCAACCTTCGGGTGGCATCATTGTGGCAGTGCAGGAGGCCCATGATGGACATGTCATCAAGAGAATGGGAGGGGGAGTGGAAATGGTTTGCGACTGGGAGGTGCAGTTGTTTGTTGCGAACTGAGCGGAGGTGTTCTGCAAAGCGGTCCCCAAGCCTCCGCTTGGTTTCCCCAATATAGAGGAAGCCGCACCGGGTACAGTGGATGCAGTATACCACATTGGCAGATGTGCAGGTGAACCTCTGCTTAATGTGGAATGTCATCTTGGGGCCTGGGATGGGGGTGAGGGAGGAGGTGTGGGGACAAGTGTAGCATTTCCTGCGGTTGCAGGGGAAGGTGCCGGGTGTGGTGGGGTTGGAGGGCAGTGTGGAGCGAACAAGGGAGTCACGGAGAGAGTGGTCTCTCCGGAAAGCAATCTCCCGCGACACATCCCTCACACCCCCGCCCCCGCCACAACCGCCCCAAGAGGATCCCCCTCGTTCTCACACACCATCCTACCAACCTCCGGATACAACGCATTATCCTCCGACACTTCCGCCATTTACAATCCGACCCCACCACCCAAGACATTTTCCATCCCCTCCCCTGTCTGCTTTCCGGGGAGTAGGGGAGTCTAGGCCTGAAACATCAGCTTTCCTGTTCCTCTGATGCTGCTTGGCCTGCTGTGTTCATCCTGCTCTACACCTTGTTATCTCACAACTTAAGGCCTGCAGCAGTTGATCACCTACCATGGTGAACCATCGGGCAATGGTTTACATTTCAAAGGCCAACAGGCATGAAAGTGGGCTGCACTGTATGTAACCTCAAGCAGCTAGCCTTGTCAAAGGAATGGCTAGATTATTAAGCGTGTTAAGTTATTGACCCCCCCCCTAATCATCTAGTACAGGGCTGAGGAAGGGTCACTGGACCCCAAAATGTTAGCTGATTTTTTCCTTCAGATGTTGCCAGACCTGCTGAGCTTTTCCAGCTACTTGTTTTTATAGTTACATTACAGGGCTGTCACAAACATGGTATAATCTGAATAGAAATCAACCAGTGAAAGGAGGATCACCCATGAGCAGAATGTTCTAAAGGTTGTGGCCAGTTACATCTCCCAACTCTACAACACCTAATGACCTTTGAACAAAGGGAAGCGTGGGTACACCACCCACCTAAGCCTGGTGTGATATTTGTCCATGGACAAGGTGATACTTACTATGTATTGATAATGGGGTAGGAAGTACCAGCGAGTATATAGACAGGTGGAAGTTAAAAAGAAAGAAAAAAGAAAGAAAAAGAGAGAGAGAGACTTCAAGATTGTACACGGATAGGATAGGATTTCTTCAGACCATGCAAATTTATTACAGATGGATGCAGCTGTGGATGACTCAGTTGACATAGGCAGCAGATTTACGTGGTTGGTGCACACAGACATGGTGTGGACAGAATGAGACCAACAGGGTGCAGAGCAACTTAGTCAACCAAGACATTGATGGATCATTGGACACTATACCACTACATGTATAGTTATGTGCGTTAGGGGTAACATGGGGATAGGGTATGTTCACTGTATCTAAAGGACATGCAGCACAATTGCAAACTGCATGACAACAGAAAGTGGCTACTAAAGAAGTACTATACAACCACACAGATAATGAACAGAACCTGGTTATTGCACTGGGTAAAAACAATACAAATACATTGGAAAAGGGTAATTAAAGTCATATCAAATGGTATGGCTGTTCCAGTGCATCTCAAATAGTGATTAGAATATTGATGGTGGCCATACGATCAGTCGATAAAACTGACACTTAGGACAGCCCAACATCTCAACTCAACATTCAAAATAGCTATAGCTCCTAATACAAGAATACAGAGTCAAAACCCCCAGGATACAAAAAGCAAACTTACATGATAACAGAAGACCAGACTAAAACTGAGGCTTGGTACAATATTAGGAGGGCTAGGAAAAACATTGGAGCATTAAATGTCACGGATGTGGAGACTTTGCAAAACAAGATGCAAAAAAGTGGGTAGCCTGACTGGGGATGCTATTAAGCCATAAATGCTTGGGACAGAAAGCTAACTATAAATATTGTCATCTAATGTAATGCAACGGAACAATTTCACATGTCTCTACAAAAGGAAGTTCAAATAATTATACTGTTTGTATGTTCCATGAAATTAAAGCTGTTCAGAGCAGAATTCAGGACAGTGATAGTTGGGTGAATTTATTCACATTTGCCAGATGAAAATTTCTGATCAAACCAATTCTTCAACATAATACCTGTAACAAACAGGTAGGAAATTTTACCTTGAGCATTATTGATGTGACTTATGTACACAATTAGCATAATTTTATTGATCTCCCCCATTTGTGTGGGCAACAATTGTGGCTGCCAGAGATGACAGGGAAGTGGATTCATGAGGCAAATAAACACCAGTGGTATTGATTGTCAGGTGTGGCCATTTGGTCTGGTAAATCTGTTCTACATCCCAGTATTTAAACGGTGCTCCCTTTAACATTCTGCTGGAACACAGATGTGGCAGTTAGCTCCATATAATGACAGCTATTCACAATACAGGACAAAAAAATCAGACTGCTATTTATTAGCCCCCATACCATTTGATTCTATGGTATTTGAAAGGATTCTCCAGTTTAAAAATCAGTGCACACATCCTCTATAACACGATCCAAGTAGCCAGACCAGAACATTTTGGAATAAATGGAAGAATGTACAATAGTATCATACTGCCTTTGGGATACAGAACCTAAGCATTTATCAACCTGACTTGGTTGGAATGATTGTGAAAGTGCCCATATTAAATCGGAATTAGTGACAAGGGTCAAAATAGACATTGAACAAAATCATGTCATGAGGGTGGAGAGTTAACATGATTTACTGATCCTATTACAGCCTTGACCATACACGGGGGGGGTCTATTTAAAGGGTTGGTCCCCAAAGTCCTGCTATTGTGAATTTGATGAGACATCCTTTTCTACATTGAAACAGGATGAAACTACTGCAAATGTAGTGAATATCAAATTATACTTAACTAGATAAGTTGCGGGCTGGTGAGCCTTATGACAGTGGGAGGGTAATAGAATATTCTTAGGAACAGGATTTCACATTTGGCAAAACGGACTTATTAGCAACAAGCATGACTTAGGGTGGGGATGGTCATACTCCAAATTCAATCAATTGAGCCAAGTGATGCAAGTGATGCAAGTGATTGAGGGCAATATGGTGGACTACATGGACTTTAGCCAGGCCTTCGATAAAGCCTCTTATAGCAGGCTGATGGTGAAGGTGAAAGTCACATGGGAGCTGAGATCAGCTGACAAGATGGATCTAGAACTGGTTTGGTCATAGAAGACAGTCATGGGAGTGTTTTTCTGACTGGAGACCTGTCACCAGTGGTGTCTGTAACTAGTGACTAGCACCGAGTTGAGGATAGGAAGGATTGCTCGAGGCTACAGCAGAATATAGATACACTAAAGACTTGAGCAGAGAAATGGCAAATAGAATTTAATCTAGACAATGGAGTTGACTTTTTGTAAGAATCTGAAGAGGGCACTACAATAAGTGCTACTAAGGGTTCTGTCTTCAGACATTGAGACACACTGGTCCACAGTATCGTTGCCATTTTCCAGGCACCATGTCCAGTTCTGGCTACCCAGTTATAGGAAGGATATTAAGCTGGACAGGGTTCAGAAGAGATTTACCAGGATGTTGGCAGGTATGGACAGTTCAAGTTAAAGAAGGTGAGTGTGCCTTTTTTCATTTGAGTCTATAAATTTGAGAGGCAGCCATATATTAGGCGTATGAAATCATGAGGGGTATAGACATGGTTAATGGGATGGAAGTGCACAAGCATGAGTGCTTCATTTGGGATTATATTCAGCACTGACTGCTTGGATTGAAAGGTCCATTTCTGTGCTGTGTGACTGACAAGTGGTAAGGTAGTCAAGGTTTCATGGACTTCAGAATATGGAGTATAAAAATTGACAATCATGCTGCAGGTATATAGAACTTTAGTTCGGGCACATTTTAGAATATGGTGTATGGTTCTGGTTGTCACACAAGACTATGGAGGCTTTGGAGAGGGTACAGAAGATGTTTACAAGATGTTGCCTGGATGCCCAAATGTTTTGAGTGCATTAGCTAGGAGAGATTGGACAAAAAACCAAACTGTTTTCACTTGAATATTGGAAGCTGACAGGCACAGAAAGAATGAATGAGTCTTTCCCTAGGGCAGAAATGTCAATTACTAGAAAGCAAAGGTTTAAGAGTTAAGGTGATGAGAGGGGGAAGTTTGTATTTAAAAGAAGGGTGATAAGTGCCTGGAATGCACTGCCAGATGAGGTAGAATAAAATACAATAACAATGTTTAAGATGCATCTTGACAGATACCTGAATAGGTAGAGTACTGTTTGTTTAGGTGGTCTTGGTTTCCAAGAATGGTCTCACTATTTTAAATTGGAACAAGGTCCAAGTCACATAACAGGTTCTAGGGAAACCACACTTGGAGCATTTCTTGCTTTATCATGAGGCAAGAACTGCACCAATTCATTTGGCATAGATAAAGTGTGGAGCTGGATGAACACAGCAGGCCAAGCAGCATCTCAGGAGCACAAAAGCTTTTGTGCTCCTGAGATGCTGCATGGCTTGCTGTGTTCATCCAGCTCTACACTTTGTTATCTTGGATTCTCCAGCATCTGCAGTTCCCATTATCACTGATCCAATTCATTTGGCAGTTTTACTAATGTCTGAGGAATGAATAGCTACCCAGTTTATATCAGCATGAACAATTCTGAGCCCAAGAAAACAAATCAGAACTCACCATTTATCAGAATGAGAGTTACAGTTTAGTTAACAAAAATCATTAGTACACAAATTTGCACATGGTAGCATCAATTCCAAAAGTCACAGCAATATGGGTAAAATTTCCTGTCAGGGCATAAATGGCAAAGTTACACCATAAAACTTAAAGTGATGCACCAACTTTTCAACAGGTTACAGTGCTAGCCCCTTGAAGGATGAAAAACCAATAGGCATCACAAATTGAGAAATTTCCACAAATTTTATTTATTACTAGACATTTCTTCAACACACCCCCTGACATTCCAAGCCACATGATACTTACAGGAGGAACGATCTTCCCATGTTTGCTGGTAAAAGTAACGCTCACTTTCTTTTTGTGCCCAGTTCTTTGATCGAAGCAGTTGCAGGAGTCAAAGGGTGGACTGTACAAGTGAAGGCTGACTGCCATCTCTGTGTGACTCACATTTTCAACTCTGTGCACCCCAAGTGAATCTAAACATGAAATAGTGAACAGTTTAGATTAAAAGTTGAAAATATTGAGAGACACTCCGGTTTGGTTGCATGTGGAAGAAACTACCATTTCAGGCCAATGATACTAGAATTTCAGTTGTAATTTACATTAAGAATTAACTGGAGGTTAATTCTATGCTAATGCAAGTACACTTTCATTTAAATATTTCTCCTTTAAAAGCAGCCATGAATTAATTTTTAAAACTGAGTAGCAACCAACAGGTGACTGGGTTTTATTCCCTGCCATGCCACAAATAAAGCTTAAAAAGGACGGATAATCAAGAACCCACAATTAAACAAATTGGAGATAGAAAACAATTTTGAAATTCTTACTAATAGGGTCTGTCACATCAAATTTGCTTTCCACAAAAGTCAATATCTGGTTTTCAGCCCTGAGGAGTCAAAAAAAGTACTTTGGCTTCAAAGATAATGGGAACTGCAGATGCTGGAGATTCCAAGATAATAAAATGTGAGGCTGGATGAACACAGCAGGCCAAGCAGCATCTCAGGAGCACAAAAGCTGACGTTTCGGGCCCAGACCCTTCATCAGAGAGGGGGATGGGGGGAGGGAACTGGAATAAATAGGGAGAGAGGGGGAGGCGGACCGAAGATGGAGAGTAAAGAAGATAGGTGGAGAGGGTGTAGGTGGGGAGGTAGGGAGGGGATAGGTCAGTCCAGGGAAGACGGACAGGTCAAGGAGGTGGGATGAGGTTAGTAGGTAGCTGGGGGTGCGGCTTGGGGTGGGAGGAAGGGATGGGTGAGAGGAAGAACCGGTTAGGGAGGCAGAGACAGGTTGGACTGGTTTTGGGATGCAGTGGGTGGGGGGGAAGAGCTGGGCTGGTTGTGTGGTGCAGTGGGGGGAGGGGATGAACTGGGCTGGTTTAGGGAATCTCCCCTTCCCCCACTGCATCCCTAAACCAGTCCAGTTCATCCCCTCCCCCCACTGCACCACACAACCAGCCCAGCTCTTCCCCCCCACCCACTGCATCCCAAAACCAGTCCAACCTGTCTCTGCCTCCCTAACCGGTTCTTCCTCTCACCCATCCCTTCCTCCCACCCCAAGCCGCACCCCCAGCTACCTACTAACCTCATCCCACCTCCTTGACCTGTCCGTCTTCCCTGGACTGACCTATCCCCTCCCTACCTCCCCACCTACACCCTCTCCACCTATCTTCTTTACTCTCCATCTTCGGTCCGCCTCCCCCTCTCTCCCTATTTATTCCAGTTCCCTCCCCCCATCCCCCTCTCTGATGAAGGGTCTGGGCCCGAAACGTCAGCTTTTGTGCTCCTGAGATGCTGCTTGGCCTGCTGTGTTCATCCAGCCTCACATTTTATTACTTTGGCTTCAAGTACCTTTTGTATCCCAGGCTTAAAAAAGCACATTTCCCTTATTTCAAGTTTCATTTAAAAAGTTTCAGTTGGATTAATCATTTGAATACAGAAACCGCCTCAAATCAGACAGGTGCACTTTTGACAAACTGGAGAGGACAAGATGAACTAACATCTTTTCGCCCCCAATTAGTTCTATCACAACTTGCTGCAGACCAATTCCACATCTGTCTTTTAGGACTTGGCCAGCTCAGGAAACAGTAGATCAGTAGCTTTTATTTTGGACACGGACATGAATTTCTCACCCAGAGTGCATTTTATGGCCATGCCATTCTCAAATGCTTCTTCCAATTGGTGTTTAAATTGGAGCACAAATTCTCCAACTGAGGGGGTGGGAACAGCACATTGATCAGCAGGAAAATTTTCTTGACCATCCATCCATGACCGATATCATAAAGGTCTCAAATCAAAATGCCGGACTCAGGGTGACTTCCTGACTAAATGCTATTAGGATGCCACCTCTGGAGTAGCTGCCCCTTTTGAAGGGGCAGAAGATCTCCATGGATGGAGATAGTGTCAACTAGGAGAGATTGTCTAGAAGGACATGGAGTGATTGGAATGAGGTCCAGCTGTATCTCATTAACAGATCCTTGGGTGGAGTTGTTAACCTGGGTAAACTAGGGAGCCCTGACTGACAGGTAAAAAGAGAGATTCAGACTCTTCTCATTCTAGGGATTGGCTGAACTGGTTGGTCAAAGCCCATGTACTGTGCACGATAACAAGAGAGGTGACAGGATGTCAGGCTTTGCAGTTATTTTAGAATAATTCTGTGCAGCATGGCAAAGTCAGGCTGGTATTTACATAATGCTTTCCTCAGTTCTTGAAGTTTAATTGAAAGTTAGCTTATTCTATAGTATATTTAACAGAAATTCAGACTTTATCCTATGTACCCCCCAACCCCCTGTAATTCCAAGCTAGTTAATATAAAAATATTGCACAAGATAGAAATGTAGGCAGAATTCCCCCTTCATGGCACTAAAATGGTGGGTACAAGTGTTCTAACAGAAACCTTGGTCAGATGCAGGTCCTGAAAAAGGACTAGGTTTGGTTAAAGAACAAAAATTCTGTTGACCATGATTTTGAATTTCTTCATTTGGAATTGGCTTAAACAAGCATCCCACAGTCAGGAAAGGCCTTGGATGCTTTTAAAGCCCTAAAGAAAATTTGTTTTGACCTCTACCTTTTGTTGGTCAGGTAAGAGTGAAAGCTCTTTAAAAGCTCATTCTGTTTGACAGTGCATGAAACCCAGGGGAGGCCTGATGGCAGGAACTTTCTGGGGAGCCTCCAGTCAGAAGAGTTTGGTAGCTTCAAATATTACAAGATAACAGCATTAAGTGAGAGAGGTTTTTCAGTAGAGATTACACAGCCATGTTCTTCAAATTTAAAGTGACACATTAGAGTACATGCCGATTGGCAAAAAAGTGTAGTATGTGCTCAAGAGTTTTGGAACAGTCATGATCTGAAGAGACTATGTCCACACCTTTAAGTCAGGAACCAAATGAGTCTGCAATTTTCAGTTCAGGAAGAAACTTGTTCCACAGTCATCATTTGTATTTCCAAGAGATTTGTTTTGACAATTAAGGTCATTATGAATGGTTTGTCAAGATTTCAAACAATACAAAACAATTTATCCTAGTAACAAGCTCTGTTCAGTTTGATTGGCAGTTTTATGGAGGGTTTAAAGACCTGCCTTTGACTGGTCATTGGATAAAAAGGCTTGCTTTCACAAGCAAGGTGACTTTTGGCAGGGCGGGGGGGGAGGGAGGGGGGGAGGAAATGGACAGAAACAAAATCAGGACTTTCTAAAAAGTCATTAATATCATAGTTCTTATAGATTTAAAAGGTGTACTGAGCGTTTGAGTAGGTTTGGCTTATATTTGTTGGCAGTTAGAAGATGGAGAGGTGAACATATTAAAGTGTACAAAATTCTTACTGGACTTAACAGGGTAAGTATGGGAAGGGAGTTCCCCCTGGTAGGGGAGACTAGCACTAGACAGCACAGTCTCAAATAAAAACATTGTTTACACAGTTAAAAGACAGCGAGAATTTCAGGATAGCAAATTTATTGAATTTCTGCTGAACGCTGTTGCGGCTGGGAATCATTATTTGTATTTAAGACAGACAGATTTATATTGGCACAGGAATCAGGGTTATGGGTAGAGGCAGGGGTGTGAAGTAGAGTATTCAGATCAGCTGTGGTCTCATTCAATGGTGGAGCAAAGTCAATGGGCTGAAGGGCTTATTTCTGCTCATGCTGTGTCTTTTCATCTCTTGTAAAAATAGATACACTTTAAGATGTCCATTCCAAGTACATGTTCTAACTGATCATACAACATGTTACACCCCTCTGAGCCATGCAGGAGTTGAACCTGGGTCTCTTGGTCCAGAGGTGGAGATACAATAATAGCCCCTCCTCCATTGCAGTTACAAAGTCTGAGGGCTGTAGATCTTGATTATGGGGCAAGTGGCAAAGAAGTGATAAATAGGTATTGAAGGAGCTGTTGAGTCATGTGGCTCACATTGGAGTCAGCCAATCTTGGTACCACAATCTTGGTACCATAATCATGGTACTGGTACCTTCATAAAAATGAACACTGCCTTCCTTGAGGTGAGGAATCAATGTGGTGATCATAGGAAAGAGTAGCAAGTTCAAATAACAACATAAAGTGGACAAATTTCTAATCTCTTAAGTGTCATTTCACTGGAGGTTCAACATGAAAATCCAACCTCACTAGCATTGGTCAGCACATTTTTTAAAATAGTTTTGTTTTTCACTAGCATAATATTTTCTACCCACTAGTTTAAAAACAAACAATTTGTTAATCCAGAGACCCAGGTAATGTTCTGGGAGATCCTGGGCCCAGATTCTGTCCCAGAACATGGAATCTGAATTCAACTTAAAGAAAATAAAATACCTGGAACTAGGAGTCTAATGATGACTGTAAATCCATTGTTTGTTAGAAAAAACCCATCTGATTCACTGATTTATTTAGGGAGGAGAATTGCCATCTTTACCTGGTCTGACATACATGTGACACCAGACTAAAAGCAAAGCAAAGTGGTTGATTCTTAACTGCCCTCTGGGCAATACATTCTGGCCCAGCCAGCAACATCCTCATCCCACGAAGGCAAAACCTACAAAGATGAAAACAAAATGTAATCTCAGCTAGAACTATATACTTGAGAATGAAATGTGAAAGCCTTACCATTAATGTAGGTACACTGATTTTCTTGTAGAATGGTCTCAAACTTCTTGTTTAGTTCTTTTCGTTCACCATCAGGCCAGTGAAACAGTGTTTCCTTCAACTGTCCCTGAAGCAGCTTTAAGAAGCAGTGGGAATCAGCATGATCATGGATACTGCTATAATGTGGAAAATTAAAGACAGACTCCAGTATCTTCAAACTAGTGATTCAACAAATCTGAATAAAATAGATCCTTGACAAAAGATGAAATGTGAACTCAAGTTAACTGCAAGGTTAACTTCCCCCTCCTTTAAAGGAGTTGGATTCTATTAGGATCATCAGTTTTCAAAATTCTCACATTTTAGCCATTGCAATTATTAATAATAGAGAGAGAGTGAACAGGAATCAAAAAGCAGTGGACTGAAAGAGTTAGATGCAGTAGTATGATGTTGCTTCAAAACCATTCCCACCAGTTATGGCATTAGGAGGTACATTGGAGGCCAGGAACTTTCCATTGAAGAGAAAGGGAAAAGAAAAGCAAAGCAGAAAAGAAAAAACAAGATTAGTCACATTTTTTGTAGCTTTACCAGAGAAGGTCAGCCCACAATTGCTTACACAGGTTACAGCCACAAAGACAAACATTTGGGGAAAACAAAGACATAGGCTTAAAATCAAAGTAATTTTAGAAATAATGCATTACAAGCTGGATTTATAAATCAAAAAGCTGACATTCAATAACATTGTTCACTATAAGAGAATTGGGAGTGTAAAAAACTAACCAGCCATCTATAGGCTACCTATGACAATCCAGCCATAACAAAGACCACAGAAGTAAACCTATTAGGTGTAGAATAACATTAAATTAATTTAATATTTATTGAAGTACAAAACAAACTTACCTCCCATGGCCTTCACCCCAGCATAGTATCATCAGATTAAACTTGCCATTTCCTTCATCAACTAGATTCCTCGTGTATCTGTAAAGAAGGACCAATTATATTGAAGTTAATGTTAAGAATCAAAAGATCCAAGACATGAAAGATGGTTTATAAACCAGAAGCACAAATGCAAACAAGATGATTTTCAATGTTGTGCTCAACTATACTGAGTTGGACATTAACCTGGAAAATGACAGAGTTCGCAGAACAGGCCCTTCAGCCTGCAATGTGGTGCCGACCTGTGAACTAATTTAAGCCCCTCCCCCTACACTATCCCATCCTCCATACGCTTATGATGTTGATATTTGAAATATTCCATCAACTGAAAAAAGCACATTGAGGGAAAATTTCAAAAACAAAAAGCAGCCAAGCCTGATACAAGTTTGATTTTATCCCCCGCCATCAAAAGCTGACAGACATTCAACAACATCAATGTTTGACTAATTCTAAAATGAACAGAATTGAAATTTAGTTGAAAGAGCATTCACCCATTGTGATTATAGAAATCACTATTACAGCAGCCTTTGGCCCAGTGGAATCTGTGCCACAAAAAAACACACCCCACTACCCAGTAGTCCTGCTTTCCTGCATTAGGCTCAGTCTTCAATTTATGACATTCAGTGCTTTTAAGAAAAAAATGTTGTCCCCATCTCAACAACTTTCCCAGGCGTTCTGAGTAAGGGTCGCCAGACTCAAAACATTAATTCAGATTTCTCTTCAGATGCTGCCAAACATGTTGAACTTTTCCAAAAATCTCCTGTTTTTGTCAGAAGAGAACTGCAGATGCTGTGAGGAGCAGGAAGGTTGACGTTTTGGGCCTAAACCCTTCTTCAAACAAACAAAAAACAACCACACACCCTGAGCAGTCTAGGCCCGAAACGTCAGCCTTCCTGATCCTCTGATGCTGCTTGGCCTGCTGTGTTCATCCAGCTCTACACCTTAATTGGCAGCACTCATTTTGGCATCTAACAATTTCACTATTTGGATAGTACATGTTTTTCAAAAAAAAAGCCTAAAATACTCTACCTTGCATGGTTATGCCATTCTCCCAGAAGTCCAACTCAAAAGCAGATGGGGATTATCTTTAGATTGTACAGTCTTTTCTTTCATGCACACAGCACACCAAGCAAAGTATTCATTGCCAATGGGATAAAGAATAATAAATCAGAGGGCTACTGCTTATGGTAGCTTTGTCGCCAAGTCCTATTAGTGAGCTAGGATGTTTAGTAAATCAGCACTCAGGTTTTATAAACAGTGGCCCAGACTATTGCTATAGGAAGTGAGCTGTTTCAGCAGGATAGGTAGGACATGTCAGGATCTTTCAGCTGCAAGTCCACTTTTCGAAAAAGGTGGTGACAAATGACTTCCAAAACAGCCTGTTCCAACACCCCCAGCTGGGTCTTGCAGACTTCACTTGGGGCAGATCCATTTTCTCCCTTGCTGCTATTATCA
Source organism: Stegostoma tigrinum (assembly GCF_030684315.1). NCBI lineage: Eukaryota > Metazoa > Chordata > Chondrichthyes > Orectolobiformes > Stegostomatidae > Stegostoma > Stegostoma tigrinum. The sequence continues at coordinate 77,202,468 of NC_081356.1, forward strand.
TTGCCTTTTGCTCTGGGGTACTTGAAGTTCCAGCAACTCCTCTCCAACACAAGAGCCAGCATTTTCTCCATTAGTACCAAATGAGGTATGCTAGACTTGAACTGCTACTCTCCAGATGCAGGCAAATCAGGGCAGGACGTGTACAGTTAATGGCAAAGTTTTGGAGAGGTGTTGTTGAACAACTAGTTCTTGGAGTGCAGTTTCATAGTTCCTTGAAAGTGGACACCCAGGTAGACAGAATAGTTTGTGGTGTTTGGTACACTTGCCTTTACTGGTAAGTACATTGAGTGTAGGAGTTCAGGCATGCAATTCAAACAACCCACTCAGCTTGACATTCCCAGAAGTCACAAAGCAAAGCTAAATACCCAAGAACAGAACCTCACACTGGCCAAGTGTTTCTTCCAAGTCTTGGGGTCTTTGCCACACTGATACAAGTGTTGGTCCCACACTTCAAAGGGTGCTCTCCAGGAGTTTTTGCTGCTAGCACACAGAAATCCTTCATTTTATCTTTTCCTCTCATGTTCCCAAACTGTTGTCTTGTCCTTGTTGGTTCCTCAGCCGAGGAAGGTCTTTCCACTATAGGCTCACTCCAAGAACACCTGTAGGTTATTTCATTGTTCTTTCACCAACTAAGGATTTCCCTTGATGTCATCCCTCAGACTTAAACCAGGTCAAACCAGCTGGGTTTGGGCAACTTATGTTCATAGCTATTGTCTGTGAGACCAGCTTCTGGCCAACCTAAAAAAGTTGAGGGAAGGGTAAAGTTGAAGGATATGGTCTATGTTCCATGATTTGGTCATCTTCAATACTGTTTCAGCTTAGTCACAACATTAATAATATGCATCCCAGTAATAGCCAGGCCTGCATCTCCAGATGTTAGAATAGACAATCACTGTTAGTTTCCTTGCCTTTGGAGGAATTTGCCCCATTAGGGAGACTGAAGCAATGAGAGAGAGTTTAATGTTTGATGAATCTATTTGCTGTATCAGATAACCAACAATTGTACAAATTGAGTTGTATAGATGTCAAGCTTGCAGCAATGCACAACAGGGCAAAGTGATGCTATTGAATGAATCATAATTAACTGGGAGGTCAGAGATGATCAAGTGACTAAGAGCTGGTGGCAGAGCTGAAGGTGCGTTCACTTTAGCCAACCAACTGATCATCTTTAATTAACTTCTTGATACTGGTCACCTGCTTGGTTTCATGCATCTCCTGGCCTCTGCGGATAGAGAGAACTGCTCTGTTAAATGCCTGCACAAAATGCCTACAGTTCAGTCAATGAAAGCTTGGGAGCTCACCAGTTCCATAATGGAACTTTTTGAAATTGTGCTGCAACATATCCCTGGGCTTGCTAGAGGGTAGATATGCATCAGTCACTCAATGCCAAGAATAAGTGACAGTCCTGCATTTTTATTTTCAGTTTGATTGTGGCTAAAAGAAAAAAAGCGAGAACACTGAAAAGAATTGCTGCACTTTTTGCAGGAAAAAAGTTACTGGACCTCATTATGAGGAGAATTAACACTGCTAATGTTCTGAGTAGATTTGTTGTGAATGCTGTGATTGGTTTGCTCACTGAGCTAGTTTGTTAGTTTGTAGAGGTTTCATTACCCTATTAGGTAAGATCATCAGTGCAGCCTCTGATGAAGCGTTATTATGTTTTCCTGCCTGGTATCTCAACTCTGGGGTCCATTGGAATTGGTTACCTTATTGCTGGTTCTTCTTCACAGTGGTGTATATACACAAGGTCCAATTCTATGTGTTTATTACTGGCCTTCTCCGTGGCAAACCAAGCCTCTAGAAATTCCCCATGCTTCTGTTTGGCTTGACCTCAGATCTGCATGTTGTCCCAATAGAACTAATGGTTCTACTTATCTGTGTGAATAGCAACGAGTGAGTGCTGGTCATGTCTTCTTGTCGCGAGTTGGTGTTCATGTATTCTTGCAGTCAGTTTCCTTCCTGTCTGTCCACTGTAATGTTTGGTCACAGTCTTTGCATGGGATCTTGTATATCAGGTTGGTCCTGTCCATAGGAGACAAGGGGTCTTTGGTTTGAGATAGCAGTTGGCATAGGGTTGATATAGGTCTGTGATGCATCAGAGTGGCTCACAAAGCACAAAGTTGGCTTCCTGTCTGCATCACAATAATCACACATTAATCATGCAGGGATCCTCAGATCACTAAAAACCAAGTTCTGGAGAAACTCTGCAAGTCTGGCAGCATATGGAGAAGGAGTGTATTAATGGGCCATTTTCTCACTGAACATCAAATCTTGTTTCATTAGATACATGTACACCTTGATGATTCTGTTATTTTACTAGAGATGTAACAATTCACTGCTCCTTATTCATATGAGATTTTTATTTTTAAATGGTTTTCCCATCTCATTATGCCCAAAAATACTATTCTTGTCAGTTTCTGCAAGGTGATGGTTTGAGTTTTAGTTACTATAAAAATGTAATTAACGTGACAAACAAAGTATACTGGGTCCCACACAAAAGTCAAATAGCTTATGCCGGAGCATTGAGAAACACACTCATTTTAAAGTATAACATCACTAAAAGAGACATGAAGTTGAAGTCACTGCAGAAGTGTTTTCTTAATATGGTCATACAGATTGGCAGGGTAGTCCATTAGCTCAGTTTGCTGGACTATAATCCAAATAAAAGTGATACCAACAGCACAGGTTCAATTCATACACTGGTCCAAGTAAACACAAATAACCAACCAACCTCAGATCACCTAAAATATGGAAGTCTGCAGTTTAAGCCAGTCATTGGACAATGTAGCCCTATTGTCTGGTAGGGCTACAGCAACAACCTTAGATTAGGACATAGCAAGAACTGATGATTTTGGAGTCAGAGACAGTATGGAGCTGGAGTAGCATAGCAGGCCAGGCAACACAGGATCAGGGGCCTTCAGAAAGGATAGGAGTGGGCCAAACAGCCCAACAAGCCTGCTGCACCATTTGCTAAACAAGTTTGAAGTGTTGTCGTGCGCAAGCAGGAATGTGTTCAGTACAAACCAGATCAGCCATATTATTAAATGGAAGAGCAGACTCAAAGACTGAGTGGCTTATCCCCACCTCTAACTTATATTATGAATGAAACATTTATACAGTTAGATTTGAGACTTCCAACTTGAAAAAGCTGACTGTTGCCAGCCAGTCTACCATACAAGCTTTGAGAAGCCAAATGGACAGTTAGTTGCTGCTGAATTGTTCAGTTATGTTGGTCTACAGTGACTCCCTCAGGATATTTACACAACAGATTCAGTGATAGGAATGCAATACAATTCCTGGCTCTTGCCATGATGCTCTAGAATAAATGATTGAACAAATACAATCATCTTCCCTGGTGCTGGCTCAGACTCCAGCTAGTGTCGAGTTCCCCCTTTTGAAGGGAATTTCCCAGAGCTCCTTGCCACTAATTAGTCCTTTCCAAAATCCCATTCTTTTGTCCTCATTTCAAAAAAGGATCTAATTACCACAAGTGCCATGCCACTGGAGGAGCTGAACAGGTTAATGGGCTTGTTGTGGTAAGTGACACTGTCAGTTACACCTGCCATCACCTCATGACTTCAAACAGACAGATGAGGCTGTAGAGTTTCTGCTTTGTGGGAAAAATCTTACCTAGACAAAGTAGCTGGCAAGGCTTCAGCTAACCCAGAACAACTTTAAGAAAAATGGCGCAACATCTGAAAAAAATGCCTGTAAAGTTTTTAATGCCAGCATGCTTTGACACCACCTCCCCCTAAATTCCTCAGGATTACAGATCTTTAAATTGGATCCATTTGGATTTGTGCTCGAGACACAGATCAATGTAAATTGTAGGTAACAAAGTGTGGAGCTGGATGAACACAGCAGGCTGAGCAACATCTTAGGAGCACAAAAGCTGACGTTTCAGGCCTAGACCCTTAGGGTTCATCCAGCTCCACACTGTTAACTTGGATTCTCCAGCATCAACAGTTCCCATTATCTCCAATTCAACTTAAATTAGAAGCTGGTTCACGCACAGTCCACTTACATTTTATTTGTTTGACCTCATGACCAAACAAAGGTGGTGAAAAGGTAAAGTCACCATAGTCCTACCAGACTATAGGGTTGTTCTGTCGTTAGACAACTATGACAGATGATGGTTTAAACAAGAGGGTCAACATACCCCAGGTGAGGAGAGATCGAGAAGGAGAATCCCTCATTGTAACCTCACCCAGTGTGGAAGTGTAACTAGTGCTGTTGGCCTCACTCTGCAGCACTAATCAGAAATCCAGACAACTGATGAACCTGTTTATTCAAAAACCTAAAAGATATATACACAGCTATGACAGAGTTACTGGGAAGAAAGTGACTCCCTTATTTGGCAAGCTCAACATTAAGCCTCAAAAACATTGATGCCAGCCACCAGAAATTTAAAAATTTTCTACTTTTGGCCCATCTTTTACCCAGTCACATTATCCAATGATCAGCAAAACTTAAGTTTTTTTTATTTTGAATGGTGAGGTGTGATTATTCATGAATACAGTCAATTTTCTGCCACTAAAAGCAATGGCCAAAAAAAAAGCCAACCAAAAAACTTTCCACAGCATTAGATCTCCAGACCAAGTTTGGTGAATCTCAACTTGGCAGTGTTGAAATTCAATGCGTTCACTGCTACTTAACAGATCACATTTTAGTTTGGAACACAACTCTGACACAGTCTTCACTTTGCAAGAAATTATGCCAAAAGCTGCATTGAGATTCTAGAGTCAAGGCTCACCCCCCTGCACAGATTTGCATCATTTTAGTAACACAGCAGTGCAAAGCAAACTCAGAGTGGAAGTATCAGAGATAATGGGAACTGCAGATGCTGGAGATTCCAAGATGATAAAATGTGAGGCTGGATGAACACAGCAGGCCAAGCAGCATCTCAGGAGCACAAAAGCTGACGTTTCGGGCCTAGACCCTTCATCAGAGAGGGGGATGGGGGGAGGGAACTGGAATAAATAGGGAGAGAGGGGGAGGCGGACCGAAGATGGAGAGCAAAGAAGATAGGTGGAGAGGGTGTAGGTGGGGAGGTAGGGAGGGGATAGGTCAGTCCAGGGAAGACGGACAGGTCAAGGAGGTGGGATGAGGTTAGTAGGTAGCTGGGGGTGCGGCTGGGGGTGGGAGGAAGGGATGGGTGAGAGGAAGAACCGGTTAGGGAGGCAGAGACAGGTTGGACTGGTTTTGGGATGCAGTGGGTGGGGGGGAAGAGCTGGGCTGGTTGTGTGGTGCAGTGGGGGGAGGGGATGAACTGGGCTGGTTTAGGGATGCAGTGGGGGAAGGGGAGATTTTGAAACTGGTGAAGTCCACATTGATACCATATGGCTGCAGGGTTCCCAGGCGGAATATGAGTTGCTGTTCCTGCAACCTTCGGGTGGCATCATTGTGGCAGTGCAGGAGGCCCATGATGGACATGTCATCAAGAGAATGGGAGGGGGAGTGGAAATGGTTTGCGACTGGGAGGTGCAGTTGTTTGTTGCGAACTGAGCGGAGGTGTTCTGCAAAGCGCAAAGAGTGGAAGTAACCTTTTCTGCTTGTACTGCATCTACAGTGCAGTGTTTCATTGATTCCAAATGCAGCTGGAATTTTTCCATTTGGAGGAACCTACTGTGTATTCATACTTTTCTTTCAGATGCAGTCATGCCAGAATTTGTAATCACAATAAGTTGCGAAGAGGGGAAATGTTGGGGCAATAAAAACTACACAAGAAATCAGTACAAATAACTATAAAAGAAAAAACTAGTAACTTTGTACATTTTCTCCCCCAGGCATAGTACACCAAAAGTACCCGTTCTCTCCAGAAGGGATCAATCGCGCACAAGAAACAAAACAACATTCCATAACACTTACAACAGTTACTTCAGGCACTTCCAGATGTTCTTTTGCGACACTTGTCCTTCTAGCCAAACACATTACAGGTCAAAAAGGTCACAAGGCAAGACTTTAAATAAACTCCTCTTCAGTCACATATGACAGTGAATTAAAAAGAGTGTTACAAACGCTTACCAAGAAACGAATGAACGGTTCGAATCTCAGCTTTCATTATAACAGGCAGATTGAAAATACTGTACAACTTGGCAGCGTAGTTCTGAGGAAGGGTCACCAACCCGAAACGTTAACTGTTTTCTCCTCCACCAATGTTGCCAGACCTGCGGAGCTTTCCCAGCAACTTTATTTTTGCTAGCAGTGTAGTGTTCATTTACTTTAGTCTTTTTGTTAGGAGGTAGCAAATTAGGTTTGTACTGTTCCTAGGTTGTATTAGTAGCCTAATGGAAAATTCCTTTTTGTGATAACTTTTATAGAGTTTGTACTGCAGGAGTCAAGGAGATTGCAATTTTGCAACACGTTGCACAAATAAATGCAAGAATGGATGTGGGATGGGGCAACAAAAAGAATTGCAGCATTTAACAAAATTGTCGTACCCATCGACAGTAAGCCACCATGGCAAAGCGAAGAAACAGTGTCGTAATCAAACAAAATGCAGAAGAATTAAAAAAAAGTGCAGGGGCACGAGTTACAAACTAGCCCCTCGGAATAAGAGTCGATTTCCTAAACCCACGCAAAACAAAATCAATGCTATTCTTTTACCGTTCTGAGGAAAAAAAGTGTGCGGACCCCCCCCCCCCCAAAGTTTACATAGACAAAGGAAGGTTCCCAAACAAAGGTGCCGTGGTCACTGTTTAGCCACAGGCCTACCCACACGGCTGTTCTTTAACCAACTCATACAATGGGGCTGACTAGTTACCATTTCCAACCCATATCGTGAGCGATCTTACCAGCCCCTTCACCGAGTACAATGCAGCTAGCTCACACTCACCTGTACTTGTCAAACTTCGCGTATTTCAACCATTCGGAACGGTCACTTTTGTAGGATTCCAGCATGTCCCACACCTCATCCACATCAATCTTGTCATTCTCAAAAATTTGATGCAAAGCTCGAATTAAATCCTGCAAATTCGCCACTTTCGGCATTCCTACACGAGCACGAATACCCCCCGCGACCGTCCAAGCCAGCAACCCGCTTCCTGCTATTTATCAATCCAACTGCTGCAGGACCAACCACCATTCAAGGGGCGGGTCTAATTTCGTTCGCTGAATAATTTATGTTTCCCAATCTTTCAAATCAATGCGTGGAAGTCATGTAAGATCTTTAAGCAATGTGGTGGCACATTGCCATATATAATGAAACCATCATCTCTCCTAGTTACGTTAATAACTAATCTGTAAACAATCACCCCCTTTACGATAAAAGATGTGACTGAGAATGGCTAGAGTTCGCAGTGTTACGAGATGATGTGGATATGCGTTACGCGGCTCTCATACTTGAGCAGCAATTTGAATTTCAAAAGTATCCTTAACAGAGTGTAACGGTCTATGGCACATTCATGAAAGTGTTGCTAGATTTGACATTGAGACATTTCAGGAAATATTAGGGCAGATGACCAAAAGCTCGGTCAGATAGGCAAAAGAGCAACTTGAATGAGGGAAAAAAAATCGAATTGTAGCGTTTGGAGCCAAGGCAGATGAACACGTAGCCATCAGTGTTGGGTAGATTGAAACACAAACTTATACGGGATTCTCTAATCAACATAATATTCCACGTCCCTTCACAGAAGCAATAGAAAACAAAATATGATGCCAGTTACCCATGAAACGATTAAATGGGAATCACAATTTGCAAATATTGTATCATTCCATGGTCCTACAATAATATTTTGACCAATTGTCAAATTCAACTGTTTGATATTTCTACACAAGCACCACGCAACAAATATAAGTTTTGTAGTCACTAGATTTTCAAATTATCTCAGAATGAAGATCAGATACTTTGTTTATTTTGCTGAATAGTACAATTTAGGAAATATAAACAATGCAATTTATGAACTTCACTCTGTGCAATTAAATTAGAGGAAGTGGTGGCATAGTGATCACGATTAATCCAGAAGCAAAAACAGAAATTGCTGGAAAAGTTCAGCAGGTCTGGCAGCATCTGTGAAGAGAAATCAGAGCTAACGTTTTCGGGTCAAGTGACCTTCAGAATGGATAGTAGCTAGGAAACTGTCAGTTTATATGCAGAAGATGGGTGTGGGGTGCAGGGGGTAAATGATAGGTGGGGCTAGAGCCCAAAGAGAGAGCAGAACACAAAGGAGTGGATAACCATCTCTCTCTCTCAATAGCAAAACAGACCCACCAGAAGGTGGTGGCGCAGTGGTAAACAGTCACGAGGGAGTAGACCTGGGAGTCCACAGTATTGTCACTGGGTCCTGTGTCAGGCGTCATGTCAAACATGGAAATGGGCAAGGAAATCTCCTGCTAGTTACCCTTTACCATTCTCTTACAAAGCTGACGAATTGTTTCGTTTTTGTGTTGAACAGCAATTGAAAGAAGCACTGAGCATGGCAAGAGCACAGAATGTAGTCATGATGAAGGACTTCAGTATCTATTACCAAGATTGGTTTGGTGGCACTACCACTTACCGAGCTGGAAAAGTTCTAAACATCTGCAGCAGATAGGACTAACAAGAAGGAAAAAACACCTAATTATCCTCATTCTCACCAATCTGCCTGTCATAATGAGGTCTCATCTTCATACTGAAGATAACCTCCATTGTGTTATGTGGCATTACCACAATGCTAAATGTTTTGAACAGACCTAGCAAATCAAAACTGGGCATCCATGAGGTCTGGTGGGACATCAATGAATGCAGATTTGTATTCAAGCACAATCTACAACCTCATGTGCAGAATTCCCGTACCATCAAGCCAATTGTCAATTACTTCAAGCCATTGGTTCAAGCCTGGTTCATTGAGCGCAGGAGAGCATGCCAGGAGCAGTACCAAGCACAGTAAAGGATGCCATTATCACAATCTCCATACCAAACAGGGCATGTAGCACACAATACACAGGGCTAAGTGATCCCTTCCCATTGGATCAGATCTAATCTCTACTGTCCTGCTACATCCAGTTATGAATGGTGGTGGTCAGTTAAAATGTTGGATGCTCAGCACATCAATAAAAAAGACAAGGCTGACGTATTTGCATCTGCCTTTAAACTAAAATGCCAAGTGCATGATTCATTTCAGCCTCCTCCTGAGATCCCAAGCATCACAGATGTCTGACTTCAGCCAAGTGAATTCACACTCCATTTCAAAAACTGGACAAAGGTAAACATTATAGGCACTGACAACATTCCCGCAAGTCTATAGCTAGTCATGTCCCTTGCAAGCTATTTCAATGCAGCTACAATAATAGTTTTAGCTGACAATATAGAAAACTGTCTCCATATGTCCACAAAAAGCAAGACAAATCCAACTTGGCAATTACTGCCAAATCATTAAATGATCAATCATTAGAAATGTGTTGGAAGTGGCCATTGGCAGTGCAATAAAGTGACAGATCCTCAGCAAATGCTTGCTCGCTGATGCCTAGTTTGGATTCTGCTAGATCCACTTAAATCCTGGCCTCATCCTTGGTCTAAACACTGATAAAAGAGCTGAACTCCAGGAGTGAGAATCATTGCCCTGGATATCAAGGCTGTATTTAACTGGCTGTGACATCAAAGGGCCCTTACAAAACTTCAGTCAATGGGACTCAAGGGAGAATTCTCCAATGGGATCATATCTGGATTGAAGGAATACGGTTCTTGTTGTTGGAGGTCAGTCATCTCAATCCCAAAACATTAGTGTAACAAATGTTTTTTACGGTAATGATTATTCACAGTGGTTGCTATTTAACTAGCCTTTTTAATTTCATATTTCTTTCAATAAAAAATTTCCCCTTCTGCTATGGTGGGACTTGATCTCATGGCCCCAGACCATTAACCTGGGGTTCTGGATTTCTAGTTTAGCAACATTACCACTGTGCCACTGCCTTCCTTAACAATTAAATATTAACATATGTTAATAAATGCTATCAGGCCTGTCACCTCTCAATAGTGAGAATCCCATCTTGCTGATCAACACTTGGTTGGAAAATGGGAATCTTTGCCCTCAACATCAAGAAACTCCTCACTAGCCATTTCACATGATTTTCCTAACATCCTTGCTTTGGTCTACATCATTCAGAAGATTCAGCTCATTATCTATCCGCCTACTATAGCTACGTTCCTGAAAAAGCAGAATACTGCGGGTACTGGAAATCTGAAATAGAGATAGAACATGCTGTAGCTACAACTATCCAGTTTCAGCAGCACATCAGGAACAGTAGCTACTTGCAGGAAATCCCAAAAAAGGGTTGTAGAGGAAGCTGTACCTTAAGGTATGTGGTATTCCCATGCTGGGCCAGACAGTCAAGTCCTGTGAGGTGCATGGAATTGGTTGGGGGTGCTGGGCTGTACCAAATAGGGACACTTTTCTACTGGTTAGGCTCTGCATGCAGTGCAAGCTGTCCACAAAGGAAAGAATACCCACAGGGACGACCTGCCGGGATTTGGATTTCAGTGAACTCTATCACATGGTATGGGCTGGTAAAATGCCAACGGCAGTGCTAACAGCCCTTAACTGGCCATAATTAATCACCTATGGGACTCAATTAGTCTGACCTAACACATGTCCTGTCTCTGATTCAGTGCCATCATAAGCAGGTAGTCAATAAACAACCTTTTTGACAGAAGAATGACCCTTGCGTCACCCAATCCCCTTCCTCAGTTCCTCCTTTCCCAGCAGGGTGTAAAATTCTGTCCTTAGAAAACCCTCAGTCACCAAATTCCTAGTTAAGTACTTTGTAAAATCAATATGCTATTGAAATGGACATTATTCTACTTACTCCCTTACTAACAAAGGAGAATAATAGTAACTTCTCCAATTGATCTACATTGTTGAACTTACTCATTTGCAGAACCATTCTCATAGTTTGTTTCTGCACTCTCTCCAAAGCTTTCACACTGTTCCTAAACATGATATCCAGAATTGGAGGCAATACCTTTGTTGAAGATGAGTCAATTTTTTATGAAGGTTCACTGTAACTGCTATGCTTTGGCACTCAAATTCTCCCAGTCCAGAATTCCAATGAATTCCTCCAGCCCAACAATCAACTGCTCACCACAACTTCTGGTCTCTTAGCCAGCTTCGAATATATGCAGCCACTGACCATTTTATTCCCTAAGATTTAAATTTGCTGACAATACTCTTATATGCTACTGTTCAAATGCCTCTGGAAGTCAATGTACACAGCATCACTTGCGCTAACTTCAGTAACCACCTGTGTTACCACATCAAAAAGTACATCAGGTCAGTTAAAAAATGATGTACCTTCAACAAATCTATGCTGGTTTTCATTAATTAATCCTCACTTCTGTAAGTTACTTTTAATTGTGTCGCAAGACTATTGTTTCTGTAAACCTACAACTGAGGGCAAACTGAGTGGTCTTTTGTGATATATTTATCACGACAAACATTTTTTAGTATTTGAAGTCTCTTCTGGCACTGCTCCTGTGTCTAGATATTTTCTAACCAACCTGTTGAAATGTATTATTGCACACCCATGGAACAGGTGGGACTTGAATCCAGGCCTCCTGGCCCAGAGGTAGGGGCACTACATGGTAACACAGGGGTCTAGAAGAAATTCAGGCTGCATCAGTATCTTGGCCAACTCTATATTGAAAGAGGATTGGAATATTTAGGGCAGTGTTTCTGCAATTAACATCCTACATTCCATTGTATCCTTAGATGCCTTCACACATGTTCCTTATAATTTATCAACTTTAAATAAAGCCAGTCATTCTAGTATCCTCTCCTTATTGATTTCTAGAACATATATTATCTTTGTGACTTCCTCTTTCACTATGACATGAATAGCACCTTCCCTCTGGATATTGTCTAATCAATTTTTTCAGAGATGTTATTCCATATCTCTGAAGCAGGCTGGTATTTGAACCTGGACCATCTGGCCCAGAGATAGGGACACTATGACCGCACTGCAAGAGTCTTGGCATCTATGTTCTAGCTAAAGACAGATGCGATGCATTCATACCATACTTCAGCCATGACTTCTGCCTATACTGCCCATTCCTTCTCTTCCAGTCCTTTTGCTACTCACATGTTCATAGAAAATCTTCTTGTTAGTTGACAGTTTCTCCTCATACTATCTCTTTGTTGGTCTTGTTTACTTTTTTAATTCCTCTCTGAACTTTCTACATTCAGCTTATTCTCATCAATGTTATTAGCCCAATATGCCTTTTCTCTGCTTCATCATGCTTTTCACGTCTTTTGTCAGCTAGGCTTTCTGGCTTTGATGATCCTACCTTTCCTTCTTATGAGAATGTACATCAACTCCACTCACCTCTTCAAAGACAACACATTACAGTGTCACAGATTGCCTACCAATCTTTGATCACAATTTATGTTACATAATCTTTTCTCATTCCACTGAAATTAGCTGAGCTCCAATTAAGCATTTTTATTGTGGATTGCTCCTCGTACTTTCTATTGCTAACCTTATGACTCTATGACTTGTATTCCCTGAAATTTTATGGTGGATTCTGGAGATAATGGCTTCAGTCTTCTAAATATTCAGTTGAAGGAAATTTCTGCTTGTTCAGTCCTAAATATTGGACAATCTAATAATTTGGAGGTAGAGTTGATGTTGAGAGGAACGCTGTTGAGTAGAGAAGAGGTGTCTTCAGATGGTGTTGCTGAGAATCAGCAATAGGAAGAAGTACGAGGGTGACAAGGATAAATCCTTTCGGGACACCAAACCTAACTTTGGAAGAATGGGAAGAGAAGACATTGATGGTGATTGTCTGTATATGATTAGATAGATCAGAATGGAACTAGGATGTCTGTTGTTCCACCCAGCTGTATTCCACATATTTATTTTGCCATCCAAATGGAGCTCTAGAATTGAATACTACTGGCATCCACATTGGTGAATGTGTAGCCAACATTTTAGCTATCCTCTAAAATAGGGTTCCCTAGCACTAAAATATATGTCTCAGCTGTCAGTTGACAACTGTTAAAATCAAGACAGTACTATTTAGCACACCAGAAGTATTCCATTATTCCCAGTAAAAAATTAGTGTTCATCTTTAGAAAAGTTTTCCATCCAGAGATGCAATCTCAGTAGTTCAGAATGTCATGTGATTTTAGTAGACGTAATAACCACATCTAGAGTGAAAAGAGTCACTATTCAACTTTTATTAAGATATTTCCAATACACAGGATTCCAGGGGTATTAAACTAAGACAACAGACATCTATTAGAATTCAAAATTGGCAGAAAACATTGGATTTTATCATCATTAAATCACACCACAATGATCATACACAAATAGCCAGCCCGAAGACTCATGAAAAGCATTAAAGCGTGCCCAGAATACATCATTTGAATATTTATCTTGGCAACAACTTTGAGCATTTGTGCATAACCATTAGGCATTGCCTCACTGCACCATGTTGTTTCATTACAAATTTAATCACAGAGCCTGAAATTAGAACAAAATGGATGATTGTAAATTGACAACATGGCTACAGATCCTAAATCTAAACCAGAAACAGTCAGTATTCCACATTGAATAGGCTTCCAAAGTGCTATTGTCCATTTTGCATTACCAACCAAAACCAACTTCAATCACTTTGAAACAGAATGGTAATATTGTGGTGTGTCATTGTAATCTTATGCAAAAATCTGTTGCATACTTATTGAAAAAAGCTATGTCCAATAAAGAGAAATTATAGATGATGACCATGTTCTGTTGAAATATAACAGTCAAAGAAAATAAATACGTGATTCAGATCAAGTATGTATAGAGTGATTTGCAGAGTTGTCTTCACTATAGCTTTTTATATTATGACCAGAAGTGATTTATACTTCAAGGAAATAATGATATCAATGTAATCTCAACATATCATGAAATAATTGATATTTGATTTTGGTGGTATAAGCTACAGCTCATAATGTTTTGCATCAAATACAGCCTACTTAGTCTTTCAGAAGCGGGGATTTCCAACATACCTTAAGGGTTATTCTTTTCAAAAATTTGGTAGTTGTGTTTTGAATTTGAGGATTAAAAAATTGTGTTCAATTTTAAAAGGATGTGGGGTATGAAGTGCATTTTCATTAGTACTCTAAGGATGCCTGGGGTCAAATAGAACTAAGAAACAGGTGATGATCAAAACCTGAAAGAATTGCGGATATTGGAAATCAGAACCAAAACTGAAATTGCTGGAAAAGCTTAGCAGTTCTGACAGCCTCTGTGGAGAGAAATCAGAGCTAATGTTTCAGGTTCGGTGACCCTTTCTCAGAACTGGTAATGGTCAAAATTAATTAGGGGATAATCTGGTAAGAAGTGGGTGTATATATAAATAAGGGAAGCAAGTAATCAGTGATGTTAGAGCTTTGTCCAGCCTACAACCTCTGATGTTTAACACTGGAGATAATACTGTGAACGACAGTGAGGAAGTAGTGTGGCACTATTAAAATTGGAAGAATTGCAGGACTATTCCTTTTGGATGATCAGGGTTTATAAAGACAAATGACATTTAGAGCTGTGACCAACTGTTTATCTCCCCTATTAGCACCATGACCATTTTCTGTGCTAGCAAATTTACAATTCAAAAGGTTTAGCTGGTTCCTGTAAGCAGTCCTTCTTTTATCTAACAATATTTTTCATTTATATAGGATTATTAATATAGTGCAACTTCTCAAGTTGCTTCACATAAGGCAAAAATATGAACAGAATTTTAAAAAAAATGCAAATGGCCAAAAGCTTGACCAAATATTTAGATTTTAAGAAATGTCTTAAATTAGCTGTAGAAATCAGTGTAGAGATTCCAGACCTTAAGGCCGAATAGCTGCAGGTTTGTTTGTCACTGAGGAAAACAGCTGGAGTAGCACAAGGAAGATTGTGGAAGTTGGATGAATGCAGAGATCTCAAAGGGTAGCAGGCTTCAAGGGAATTGAAAATTGGGGAATGATGTCATAGAGGAGGTTGAACATAGCATGGGAAATGATTAAATTACAGCATTGCTGGGCCAGAAGGTATTTAGCAAGGACAGGAGAAATGGATGACAACAAGTGGTGTGGGTTGGGATACATAAAGCTGAATTTTGATTAAGTTCATAATTATGAAGGATAATAGATAGGACATTAACCAGGAAAGAATTACAACTCACACATCTGGAGTTAACAAAAGTATAGATATGCATTTCAGCAACAAATAGCCTGAAGCAGCGGTGGAGTCATATAATAATAGTCCCTTGATGGAAAGGGTCAGGGTTCATTCGAGAGTCGGGTCAGAAGTAAAATTTCTGAACATTAAGCCTGAGGAGACAACCAGAGAGAAGAGTTGGAATGATTGTTCCTAATCTATCAAGTTTGAGCAAATACACCTCTATTTACAGAATAACATTAAAATTTTGGAGCAATTTTAAGTTTAAACACTTTCAATCTTTCACAAGTTATGAAACTAAAGAATACTATGGTAAGAATTAGTGCAAACATTGTGCACTCCCTATGAAAGTGAAGCCCATGTAGAAAACATTACCAAATGCAAAATAGTAGAAAATGCAAACTTTAGTCATAATTGCTAAGTGTTTATTTAACTGAATATCTTGTTGCTTTCAAATTGAATCTCAGCCTTATTAACACTCGAATGTGAACATTTAATTTTTCCCTTATTTGATTCATGATGTTTTCTGAGCCATATTTAAGCTCTGCAGAGAAACATTACACATTTAATGGTGTTCTGCACCTTTAGGAGTAATTGGACAATTAGTAGAGGAGGATGATCAGCAACTATAAATTATAAAGAATTAAAAGATGCATTGACCGTAAGACCGTTTGAACCTGCACTGCAATTCAATTTGATCATGAATGATCTGCCTCAATTCCATTTGCCTGAAACAACTTCTTAAAATCTATCCTATAAAGTGCCTTTAGAATCTTGTATTTTTCAATGATATTAACTTTCTTTCTTTCGAACTCCAGAGGGTATAGGCTCAATTTACTGAGCCTTAATTCATCGAACAAGAGTCTTACCATAAGAACCCGTCTCCTGAACCTGTGTTACATCACCTGTAGTGTAAGCACAGAGACCAAATTTGTAACCACTCCTCAAGGCGTGGTTTCACCAAAACCTTGTGTAATTGTAGCAACACTTCCATATTCTTGGCCTGCAATTCCCTTGTAATAAAGGACAGCCCATCATTAACTTTCTTAATCGCTTTCTGCTTTTGGATTCTAACTGTGTTCCTTGTATGAGTGTATCAAAACCTCCCTTATCATTAACACTTAGAAGTTTCGCACCTTTTAAAAAATTTACAGTTTGTCTACTTTTGTTGCTGAAGTGAATCACTTGACACTTTCCCACATTATAGTTCAACTGCCATTTCATTGCACAACCACTTAACCTATCTATCTCTTATTTCAGCCTCTTTGTGCCTTCTTCATAGTACATTCACACTTAGCTTTGTACTACCGAGGAAAGTTTTATCTTTTCCATCAGCAGAATACAGACATATCCTAACTCTAATTCTAACCCTATCGCTGGATCTAAACTGGTAACTTATTGGGAACCAAATGGTAATCTAGCAAAACCTTAAAACTGATCATTGAAAGACAAATAATATTATAAGTTACACTTTTATTGATTTTGAAAAGCAATTATGAAGAAGTGGTTACATTGTCTTACATGTTAACAATCATTTACAGTGATTTCCTTTGATTGTCTGGGATATTTGACTTGCCTGAAAAGACTTAACAGCTTTAAGAGAATCCAAGCCAAGCTATTGAAAAACCCAGTTATTGTTTATCACATTCTCATGTCAGGGACACGTCACCCGCAAATCCTGGCAGCTTAGTTACAGGGCAGCAAAAGCACACCTAGCACAGTGCTGACAAGCTGTCACTGCGTGTTTGACAAGGACTATCCTATACTTTAAAACACTGTCTTGTTGGGTCACCAAATGGGAAGAATTCCAGCCCATTGATGGCTTTACCTCCTGACCCTATTAATGTCTGTTGAATCTTCAACAGTGCCTGGAAGCACTGACAGCCAGATTGGCTCAGGTAGTAGATTCCCAAAAGCATTACTGAAAGTTGAACTAGTTCATAGAATTTACAACACAGAAAAAGCCCATCTGTCCAATGAGTTTGCATCAACAAAAACCTATTTTAAATTTACACTAGTCTCACTTTCCAACATGTGGCTTAAAGCCTTGAATGTTGTGACACGTCAAGTGCCCATCCAAGTACCTCTTAAAGATAGGGATGTTTCCAGCCTCCCAGCAGTGCATTCTAAAGGCCCAACACCATCTGGGTGAAAAATAATTTCCTCAACTTCCCTCAAAACCTCCTGCCTTCACCTTAAAATTATGCTCCCTTGTTATTGACCCTTCAACTAATGAGAACAGTTGCACTCTAGCCACCCACAATGGACAGCCAGTAGTCCATGCCCTTCACAATCTTATACATCTCTATCAGGCACCCTTTCAGCCTTCTCTGCCCTAAAGAAAACAAGCCAAGCTTATTCAAGCCCCTCTTCATGGCTAAACTGCTCCATCCCAGCCAACCTCCTGGTGAATCTCATCTGCAGTCACTCCAACATGATCAGGTCCTTCCTAAAGTGCGGAGGCCAATGTTGCACATCATACTCCAGTTGTGGCCTCACCAAAGTTCTCCAGAGCTTCAGCATACCTTTTTCTGCTCTTCTAAACTATGCTTCAACTAATAAAGGTGAGTATCCCATACGCCTTCTTAACCACCTCATTAATCCATCCTGCCACCTTCAGGAATCTGTGGACAAGAACCCCAAGATTGCTCTGTTCGTCTGAGCTTCCTTGTGTGCTACTATTCACTGAGTGCTCCCTTGCCTTGTTACTTCTTCCAAACTGTATCATTTATCAGGGTTAATCAGATCTACCCATCTGACCAATCTTTTGTATCTACGCCTGAGCCATGCTTCAGACCCAATTTGAACAAAAGATGAACTCCATTTAAGTAATTTCTTTTTATTCTTTTTGTAACTCAAAATTGTGTCAGATTGTGGTGACAAAACACTTTTCACTGTATCTTAGATATACGTGGCAATATAAAATTATTCAGTCATTCCCGTAGTCTAAGACCTTCTTCCTCACTGTCAATCACCCGGTCAATCTTTGTGTTATCCACAAACTGACTTATCATCCCCCTACATTTTATTCTGTATCATTTTTTCTTATATCGCAAACAATAAGGGACCTAGCACTGATCCCTGTGGTGTGCCACTGAACACCAGCATCCAGTCACAGCTTTCTGCCAGCACCTAAGGTTTACCTGCCACAAGGTCAATTTAGGATCCACCATAGCACGTTATCCTGGATCCCATGTGCTTTTAAGTTATTTATTAGTCTCTCACGTGGGACCTTGACAATGGATACAAATTTACTGAAATTTTCTCTTGTAGGTGAATCTATGTGCCTCCACTTGTACAGAGCATCCCATATATTGTTTATTTCCCTTCGTATCAGACAATTGGCTGCTGCACAATGGACAGCCAGTATTCTTGACTAGTTGTTGGTGCCTGATAATGTAAACTCCTGGTTTGTCATGAGCAACATATCTAGAGCACCAGGAAATTGTACAATTGATGTTATTTGATGATGCCGGTTCATTTGTGCACTGACAAATACAGTCCCTGATACTGATGTTGTTGATGCTGTGCATTATCTACAATTTAGTTCCCACAACTTTCTGTCTGTCAGCTTGTACTATTGACAGGGTCAAATTTAGTTTTGAAGGAATGAAATTCATCAAAGCTATTATTCATCTGATTTAGTTATCTGCATGCCAAAAGAGGTAGGTTTCTGGATTGTGGCACATGTGGCCATTAGGAGCTGTTGTATGAATCATTATAATCACTGCTTTGTTTGAAACCAAAGTTGGTATTGTACCACAGAAGGCAATACCTCAACTAGTGATGGAATGGCTGGAGGCTGAGTAACCTTTAAAGAATTTCTTAACAAAGAAGAGAGATAGAGGTTGAGAGATTTAAGGAGGAATTTCCAGTCCTTGAAGCCAAGCAGCTAAAAGTATGGCTCCAATTGCAGAGCAAATAAAATTGGGAATGTGCAAGAGATTAGAATTGGAGGAGCATTTGATGTTAAGGGGCTGTAAGGCTAGACTACGCTACAGGGGACGGCAATGCCATGAAGGGGTTTTAAACCCAGATGAAATTTTTAAAATTGGGACATTGTTAGACTATGAATCAATAAGTGCAAAGGTGATTGATAAAAAAGAAATCATACAGGTTGAGAAAATGCAGCAGAGTTATAGATGAGCTTAGTTTTAGATGTGCAAGGGGCAGGGGGATGGGAACCAAATGAGGAGGTTAGTGGACAGTAAGGAGGTAGTAACTAAAATCTGTAAGGAACTAGATAAGGAAGTCAGTGTGACTTAAGGAGAAGAGTAGGTAGAGACAGATGATGAATGCAAAGGGACAGGTGGTCTGAGGTTCATTTGTTTTAATGTGAGAAGCGTAGTAGGCAAGGCAAATGAACTTAGGGCTTGAATTAGTACCTGGGAGTATGATGTTATTGCTATTACTGAGACTTGGTTGAGGGAAAGGCAAGATTGATAACTAAACATCCCAGGATATAGATGCTTCAGGCGGGATAGAGAGGGAGGTAAAAGGGGTGGAGGAGTTGCATTACTGGTCAAAGAGGGTATCACAGCTGCGCTGAAGGAGGGCACCATGGATGACTTGAACAGTGAGGCAATATGGGCAGGGCTCAGAAATAGGAAGGGTGCAGTAACAATGATGAGGCTGTACTACAGGCACTCCCAAGACAGATTATGGAAAAATGTAGGAGCAACAGGGTGGTGTTGATGGGAGATTTCAATTTTCCCAACATTGACTGGGATTCACTTAGATTAGATTAGATTAGATTAGATTAGATTAGATTCCCTAAACTGTGAAAATAGGCCCTTCAGCCCAACAAGCCCACACTGCCCCTTGGAGCATCCCACTCAGACCCGTCCCCCATAACCCACACACCCCTGAACACTACCGGCAATTTAGCATGGCCGATCCACCTAGCCTGCACATCTTTGGACTGTGGGAGGAAACCAGAGCACCCGGAGGAAACCTACGCAGACACAGGGAAAATGTGCAAAGTCCACACATTTGCCCGAGGCTGGAATCGAACCCAGGTCCTGGCACTGTGAGGCTGCAGTGCTCACCACTAAGTCACCGTGCTCCATCTAACCCCTTAATACTGCTTAACCCCTTAATACTTAGTATTAAGGGGTTAGATGGAGCAGAATTGGTAAGGAGTATCCAGGAGGGGTCTCTAGAGCAGTATGTAAATCGTCCAATTCGGGAAGGGATCATACTGAACCTGGTGTTGGGGAATGAGCCTGGCCAGGTGGTTGAAGTTACCGTAGGGGGTTACTTTGGGAATAGTGATCACAATTACATAAGTTTTAGAATACTGATGGACAAAGATGAGAGTGGTCCTAAAGGAATAGTGCTAAATTGGGGGAAGGCCAATGATAGCAAAATTCGACAGGAGCTGGGGAATGTGGATTGAGAGCAGCTGTTTGAGGGTAAATCCACTTTTGATATGTGGGAGGCATTTAAAGAGAGGTTGATTAGCGTGCAGGACAGACATATCCCTGTGAAAATGTGGGATAAAAAGGGCAAGATTAGGGCACCATGGATGACAGGTGAAATTGTGAGACTAGCAAAGAGGAAAAAGGAAGCGTACATAAGGTCTTGGCGACTGAAAATAGATGAAGCTTTGGAAGATTATTGGAAAGTAGGACCAATCTGAAATGAGAAATTAAGAGGGCTAAAAGGGGTCCTGAAGTATCTTTAGCAAACAGGGTTAAGGAAAATCTGAAAGCCTTTTATTTGAATGTAAGGAGCAAGAGGGTAATTAGAGAAAGGGTTGACCCACTTAAGGACAAAGGAGAGAAGTTATGTGAGGAGTCAGAGAAAATGAGTGAGATTCTTAACGAGTACTTTGCGTCGGTATTCACTGAGGATAGGGACATGACGGATGTTGAGGTTAAGGATAGATGTTTGATCGCTCAGGAGCAGACCCACAAGGAGAAAGTGAAATCACATGAGGTCCAGGGTGTACTAGCTAGATGGATAGAGAACTGGCTGGGCAACAGGAGACAGACAGCTGTAGTGGAAGGGAGTTCCTCGAAATGGAGAATTGTGACCAGTGGTGTTCCATAGGGATCCGTGTTGGGACCATTGTGTTTGTAATATACATAAATGATCTGGAGGAAGGTGTAGATCGTCTGATTAGCAAGTTTGCAGATGACAATAGGAGTGGTTGGAGTAGCAGATAGTGAAAGGGTCTATTGGAGAATGCAGTAGAATATAGATAGATTGGAGAGTTGGGCGGAGAAATGGCAGATGGAGTTTAATCCAGGCAAATGTGAGGTGAGATAACAAAGCGTACAGCTAGATGAACACAACAGGCCAAGCAGCGTCTTAGGAGCAGCACGTTGGTAGATCCAATTCAAGACCGAACTATATGGTGAATGGAAAAGCCCTGGGGAAAATTGACGCACAGAGAGATCTGGGTGTTCAGGTCCATTATACTCTGAAGGCGGCAACACAGGTCGATAGAGTGGTCAAGAAGGCATATGGCATGCTTTCATTCAACAGACGGGGTATTGAGTACAAGGGTTGGCAGGTGATGTTATCCTCGCCACATTATAAACAGGCTGTGGATGCTTTGGAGAAGGTGCAGAGGAGATTCACCAGGATGTTGCCTGGTATGGAGGGTGCTAGCTATGAAGACAGGTTGAACAGATTAGGATTATTTACATTAGAAAGATGCAGGTTGGGGGGAGGACCTGATTGAGGTCTCTGCTTCTGCAAAAAGCTTTAGCTCTCTCTCTGTTACTAGATTCATTCTGTCAGTCTTCCTACCCCTGGACTGAAGGAGATAACAGAGTGAGGTAAATCTGTTTGGCTGAATTTGCCTTTGTCAAGGGTGTGTTTATGGGACATTGCTATATTGGAACAGTTGATAAGTAGTAGTTAAATAATGTATTACTTCCTTAAGCATTTTGTAATTTTAAAGTTATGCCTTTTTGTTTTGGTTTGTATGCTAACTGAGGTGGAAGAATAAAGTCTGTTTTGCTTAAAGCCAAGTAGCTTGGTCAATCAAGTCACGTCTGGAATGCAGCAGTTTACATGTGCCTTCAAATAAGACAAAAGTTAGGGTCTAGGCTGTCTCTTTGACATGACATTTCAAGTCTGATATGGCTCTTTGGAATCCCAAGGAACTTGGGAGGCACCGTTGCACTTCAGCATGAACTTTCAATAATGCTTAGCTTTAGCAGTGATGAGCATGTCATTCAAATGCTTTCAGGCTCCCAGAAAGAATCTGGCAAGAGATAACTAAGCCAGCTGTCTGCCATAAATGCTCAAATCTGTGTCCTCTTACACTTAAAAAAGTGTAGGTGAAAGGGAAACTAGTGGATTGCCAATTGATAGAAATTCTAACAAGGACAAAGGCATCAAAAGTGGTGGAGAGGATCTGATTTCATGAATTGGCAGCTGCAGAAATGTAATGAAAAATGTGGTCAAAGATGAGACTATGTTTGAAAGAATGATAGCAAATGACTTGAGGCAAAGGATTTTCCAGGGCAGACATGGAAAAAAAAGCTTGGAGTGAAGGAGAATGTTGGTGGAAAATATTACAAGGATACGATTGGATTTTGCCTTCCATTTAAGAGCTGGCAGAATTAGTCATATTTCATTTCTAAAAGTTTTACTGCAACAAATGACAAAAAAAGACTAAGTACTATTTCTTGTTGAAGGCAGCCTATACTTTAAACTACAGATTACAGCATTCCCTTTTTATAATTATCACTCATCACAGTCCCCACAGATTTGCAATCCTTTAGGAAACAGTCAGAATGCCTTTGAGCTTCAGTGGGTTCTCATATCCCTGCCAAGTACTAACTAAGAATGACCATCTTCAGTTATCAAATATTTGCTTAAATCCATCACCAGCAGTAAAGCCTGTTTTGATGACTTGTCTTGTCCTGCTCCGGACAGAAGAAATCTACTAGAATCCCTGCAAGGCTGCAGGATATGTCTCTCCAGTCTTTTTCATTCATTCACGGGATGAGCTGTCGCTAACCAGGCAGCATTTATTGCCCATCCCTAATTGCCAGAGGGCAGTTAAGAGTCAGCCACATTGCTGTGGGTCTGGAGTCACATGTAGGCCAGTCTAGGAAAGGATCGTAGTTTCCTTCCCTAAAGGACATTAGTGAACCAGATGGGTTTTTCCTAATGATTCACAATGGATTCGCAATCATCATTAGACTCACAATTCCTGATATTTATTGAATTCAAATTCCATCATCTGCCTTGTCGGGATTCGAACCCAGGTTCCCAGAACATTATCTGAGTCTCTGGATTAACAGTCCAGATATTACCACCACCCCATTGCCTCCCCTTCCTGCATTCAGCTCTGGTAGCTACAATGTCAAACAGCCTTTACTCACTGCTGGCTGTCAATGATACTCATTGTTTTACAGAGAAATCTATATATAACTTGATCTCAACAAAGCTTCCTTCTGCTTCTCTTCTGTGATAATGTGAAACACATAAACCATGTTTATTTTTGAAAAAATGTCTTCATGGGATGTTGTCATCACTGGCTAGGGCGACATTTATTGCCTATCTCTAAATGCCCAGATGGTAGTTAGGAGACAGCCATTTGGCTGTGAGCCTGAAGTCACATGGGTAAAGATGGGATGTATCTTTCCCTAAAGGGCATGATTGAACTAAATGGTTCTCTACAACAATCGATAGCAGTTACGTGATCAGTTTGTTTGTATTCAAATTTAACAATCTGCCATGGTGGAATTGGAACCTATGTTGCCGAGGCGGATAGACTGGGTTTCTGGACTACTAACCCAGTGACAATACCAATAGGCTGTCACCTTTCTTGGATCTAAATGCTAAGTGCTAATAAACGCCAATTAGCTCTCTCATCATAGAAACAAATTTACAGCTTAGAGCATAACTGTTATAACCTATTACCAACGATACCCTTCTGAGACTTTACCCACTTAATGCCTACACATGATAAATTCAGAGACTGTGACTATTTTCTGCAAGCATTAATGCCTTTCATCATCTTCTTACTAAAACAATTGAAGCCCTCATTAGATCTCTAACAACCAAATCGCCCAGGTTTACTGGACGGCCAGACTGACACACAGGTCATATGTAGCCATTCATTTACCTTCATCATTCAGAAGAAACCAACTTAAAGGAAACTCACATGTGAAGGGGCACAATACTTTGAGCATACTTGTTGGCATAAGGAAATATGGAAAAAATGGAGAAAAGGATGCCAACAACCTTGAGGTCAAGACTCAATTCCACCTCCCAGGAAAATCTGCCAAATGTGTGGTTAGTGATGCAGCTCTAGGATCAGGCTTACCAGCCACACAAGGGACCACAGTGCCCAGTGACATGGAAATGCCAAGGTAGAATTCATTCTTGTTAGTAAGTGATTGTCAATGACAATGACAACTATCCCAAAGTATAAGAATCTTATAAATCTCAAATTGTTACAATAGCTACAACGGGAATAACAAGGCGTAATGCAAGGTAAGGTCAAGGGAGTAGCCATGCATATATTTGGGAGTTTATACAGAGAAAGTGATATGGAGAAGAAAGGAAAGCAATGAACTTTAAGGACAGAAACCGAGAAGAGTTGAGAAGGTAGTTGAAATCCTTGAGAATGATAAATCACTCAGTGCGCAGGTTGAGGGATAAAAGTAGGAAACAGTCTTTGTAAGAATCTTAGTTTAATAATTAAGTGAGTTGTACAGAAAAAGATTTCAAATTAGAAGTGTAAAGAATGTAACAATGTGAAATGTTTAAATGAGATGTTACCAGAAGAGTGCATATAGCTAGATAGAGATAGGAGCTGCACCATTGTTATGGCAATTGAAATGGGGTGGTTGATGAAACACATAGCCAGGTAGGGACCCTTCCGGGGGGAGAAAGATGTCATGAACCTCAGCCATGTCTCTGTCAAGGCTATAATGTTGATTTGTTCATTCACAATATGTTCATGGATGGCAAGGGCTTGTTCACAAGGAGATGCAAAGATAAGCAATAACAGGCTAGCCCTGTTTCCTATGTAAAGATCGGACAGAACTGATTGTGTCGCTCATTGTTATATCAGGAATGGATGTAACACACAAGGAAGATGTTTTACCCTGTGACATGTCCCAGAGCCAAGATCAGATATTGTACCCATTGACAGAAAATGAAACTTAGTGGTGATATTAGTTGCTGGAATCCCTATGAGGTCTTTACATCCTAAAGGCCTTACAAGTTCTTTGCTTTTATTGTCTCTAAACAATCTCAAAGGAGCTTGGATCTTCTAAACTTATGCATACTTTTTCCTTGTTTTAGCCAATGTAATATTGTATAGATAACAAACAGAGAATGCTGAAGAAACTCAGTAGGTAAGGCTACTATAACCATAGAACTCCTACACTTTGGAAGCTGGCCATTCGTCCCATTACATTCATACTGACCCTCTGAACAACATCCCACCTGTTTCCACCTCATCCCTGTAACCCAGCATTTCCCATGGCTAATCCACCCTACCCCTCACATGGCTGGATACTATGGGCAATTTAGCCTGGCTAATCCACCTAATCTGTACATCTTTTTACTCTGGGAAGAATTCAGAACACCCAGAGGAAACACATTCAGACACAGGGAGAACGTGCAAACCCCATGCAGACAGTCACCAGAGAGCGAAATCAAACCCGGGTCAATGGTGCTGTGACGCAGCAGTGCTAACCACCGATCCAACATGCTGCTCCTAACTCTTTAATGATTGATTCTAACACCAACCCCATACAGACATCTGTAGGGCCTACCCTTTTATTTTGTTGGCTGTGTATTTGTTTATGACATTGACAGGATGGATAGAAAGCGGCTGTCCTCCTTAGTAGCAGGGTCAATAACAAAGGGGCACACTTTTCAACTGAAAGGCAGGAGAATTCGAGGGGCAGATTTGTAGAAAAGTTTATTCACCCAGAGGATGGTGGGAGTCTAGAATGCACTGCTGAGGAGGGTAGCTGAGGTGAATAGCCTCACAAAATTTAAAAAGGACTTGGACAAGCACTTGATATATCATAACATTCAAGATTATAGATCTACTGGGGGAATGTGGAACTATAGTAGATAATAGTCTATTTTTAGGGATGTAGACTTAATATGCCAAAGGGTTCTGCACTATATGATTCTATAATTCTCTGACTCTACGAAGTGTAAATTGAGTTGTGTGAAGTAATTCTTGTTCTGAAGTCTGAGTTTTCTCACTGTAAACCACCAAACTTGCCACATTCATTGCTGTACCTGTCCCTAAGGAGTGTCTGACATCATTCTCCTGCCACATCCTAACACACCACTCCTGGAAAAAGATGCCACTCAGCGAATGACTACCCAAAGACTAACATCCCTTGCGTCCAAACCATCTTTGAAAGCTTGCTGAGCAGCAGGAGGAGCGCCGGCATTTGAAGGCAACCCTGCTCTGCTTTGGGGACTGTTTTAAAAGATGGAAGAGAAGGAAATCAACAGAGACCTGGAGATCCTGGTGGACAGAGGGACAGAGTGGTCTAGAGGAGAGGACCCCACTTCCCAGCCGGCTGACATTGGAGGCTGCATCACCAGACCATGCCATTCCAGTCAGAGATTACCACCCTATTAGTGCTGTCTCCAGGATGCGTAGGGCTGGGTTGTGGTGCAGAAAGAAGGTAATTGACTTTCTCCACTCTGCTAGGGTGAGTGTCACACTCTGCTGTCTGCTATCACACACAGTCTATCCTTGCCACAGCACCCACTTCCCACCAAGGCTCTGATACCTCCTCCGTTGCATGCAAAGCCTTCCCTCATTTGCTTTTGTTAGGCCCCATCCTTCCAGACCATGAACTCTGAAAGGCCAGTGCACTTTCTCCTCACTCCTCAGAACACCTTAACACCTTTTCCATATGCAGCAGCACTAACAACTGCGCAACCCACTTGTGCGTTACTCATTCACTCTCTTTTATGTCATAACAAGAGGAGAAGACATCCCATAACAGGGCCGGACAGGAGGAGTGTGCCCAATACCTATACCCTTACTCTCCTACAAGGGCAGAATCCTTGTTGTTACAGAAGAACTGGAACACTCCGGTGAAGATGGAGAGACATCTATATCCTTGAAAGCCAAGTAAGTACCACTTGCCATTCTGATGTAACTGTCACATTAACCAGGAGGTCAGTTCAATGCACAGAACATCTGTACTAACTCATGATTCCAACATCTTCTACGTCTTGTGTCTTGTTGGTGCACCCAATCTACCAACTTCATCTGTAAAGACCAGCATATTTCCCCAGATGGCATGACTTCAACCTCTCTGGATGACAGGGTCAAGGTAATAGAGGTAAACTTTGGCAAATCTATCTCTTGGACCCTCCCAACAGCTCAGGTGATGACACCTTAATGGGGTTGATACATGCATAGATTGTGGGGTCACAGGCTTACGAGCCTGACACAGTGACAGTTCCAGCAAAGTGTGAAGATGAAACATCCCAGACTGCTGATACTAGGGGGGCTATTAGAAACCAAGCACCTGCCCAGCCCAGGTCTCAGCATTGAGAGACCGGATCCACATGCATGTCAGAGCAGGGAGAGCAAACATGTGTCTGGAA
This sequence comes from Stegostoma tigrinum, assembly GCF_030684315.1. Taxonomy (NCBI): domain Eukaryota; kingdom Metazoa; phylum Chordata; class Chondrichthyes; order Orectolobiformes; family Stegostomatidae; genus Stegostoma; species Stegostoma tigrinum. The sequence goes on from NC_081356.1 coordinate 77,230,164, forward strand.
TGCAATGGCTCTCAATGCCCAAAATGCAGTAGCAGAGCAGCAAGTCATGTGACTATCTACCTGACCAATGGACTTGGTGGTGGCTTCCATGGACAGTCAATGCCAAAAGGGGCTCTGGGAGAGATGCACAGTCATGCCATGCATTGCCCCAGCCATGAGTCCTCAGAAGCAAAGGCATGGCAGCAGTGTGGTAGGGAACCTTGACCACAGTCCAGGTGCCCTCTCCTCACAAGGAGACAAGGTGCCATCAGGAAGCACCCAGCCCAGGGTGGAACCACCCATTGGTCGCTCTGCACTTTCCATTCAGGACATAGGACACATGGTATTTAAACACTGTCGGCACCTCCTCTGACACTTGGGTCCAAGGAATGTCAACTTGTATCTGTTGTGGGTGGAAAATATAGTCAAACGGCACAAAGTCTATGAATTTAAATCCAAGCCAAAAATGTGAAATAAGACAATATTCTCACAAATCTCTCTTTGGTCACGACCATGTTGTTGTCAACTGCAGCGATGGTCAATTTGGAGCCAGTCGGTTGGACCTAATGTCTTGGCTTAATTTATAACATTTTTCCTCGTGACGTCTTTGTTATTTCTTTTCCACCCATAGAGAATGAGATAGGGAGAGCGAGTTCACTTGCTGCGGACCTTTTTCAGTTCTGAATCTCAACAGTTCCTCAGATCTGTCATAAATTCTACTTAAACCAATCCACACACTGATGCTGGACAGATGTTTTACAAAGACAGCTGGTGTCATTGTGATGCTCATAAGTAACAATATCTATCTTCTTCAAAATATGACTTTGCGTAACTAATAAGTGATTGCACCGATCCAATTTCCTTTGTGTTACAAAAGAAAAATAACAGGCTAATTTTCCACAACAAAGCAGTCCAAACTTTCATTGCTCCTGTTTATACATCCAATTAAAATATCTGTAGTCATTACAATTAGAACATCCAAACACAACAAGATGTACGGAAGGTGTAACCTTCTGCATGCATGAAGGACATGCCCAGCACTTAAGTTTGCAAGGCATTTAGCAAATAAGGCTGTGCATTAGAGCAAACACTGATGCAATTATACAGAGCCATGCTCTGACCCCAAAAAATCCATCGGGGTGTGCAGGAATGTAGAGTTCAGGTTAAAATCAGATCTGCCATGATCATACTGAATGGTAAGCAGACACAAAGGGCTGGGTGGCTTAGTCTTGTTTGTTATGTTCATTTCCATCTCATCTGGCTTTTCACCCATACACGTTCAGAATAAGACTTCTTATCATTGTATTCATAAACACCCACACTCAACTGTTCATTCAACGGAATACTCCATCATGACCAGCTGATCTTAGGACATGATCGTTCTCATGCCTCTGAGCATACTCACCTGATGATGTACTATAACTCCAGTGAAACAAACATTTAGCTTTATTGTAGATCATTTGTAATATCGACTCTACATTCATGATAAATATGATTATGTTCACGTTCATGTCATTGTTATAAAGTTGCGCAGAATATCAATGAATTAGAAGGCTGGAACTTAGAATTTGTTGGTAAAAATGATAGTGGGGAAAAGTAGTGCATGGTCTCTATTTAAGAAATTGTGCTTTCTCTGTGCTTGGAAGTTTACAAGTATGGTACAGAGAGCCCCATAATTAAAACAAGTGTATCAAAAGGCCTCATAGTTGGCAGGCAAAACAGCAGTTTTGTTTTGGTATTGAGACAAGTTTAAAATTAGCCAACTAATTTAAATCAAGCACCAAGATACAGAAAACCAACTGAATTTAAAACTGACGGTTTTGACAACCTGAAACCAATCATATTATAAGAAATTGATGTGTCATTGGGGGTGCGGGTTTTTGAAAATTGGGGTGAGAGCTAACTGTCATTTGAGGAGAAGGCAAGCCCACCATCTGAGAAATAAGCCCCAAGCTCTCACAATAAATTGCTAAGCTTTCTAAGAAAGCACCATCTATCAGAAAAAGGCATCACAGCATTTTAGCTCAAAGTCCTCACCGAAGCAATTACAGAGAAAAAAATCCTTGACAGCAGAATCAGCGGAAGAAAGGTATTTGTGGCTTAACAGAGAAGGTAGTGCATTTCAGAAGACACAGTCTGTGTGAATTTGGAGAGATTAAGTTTTAATTTATTGTTTTCTAATTGGGTTTATACAAGTGGGACTTGGTTTTATTTGAACAGCATTCCAGTAGAATTTAAACCAGTTCGGGAGTCTTTAGTATCAGAGATAATGGGAACTGCAGATGCTGGAGAATCCAAGATAATAAAATGTGAGGCTGGATGAACACAGCAGGCCAAGCAGCATCTCAGGAGCACAAAAGCTGACGTTTCGGGCCTAGACCCTTCATCAGAGAGGGGGATGGGGGGAGGGAACTGGAATAAATAGGGAGAGAGGGGGAGGCGGACCGAAGATGGAGAGAAAAGAAGATAGGTGGAGAGAGTATAGGTGGGGAGGTAGGGAGGGGATAGGTCAGTCCAGGGAAGACGGACAGGTCAAGGAGGTGGGATGAGGTTAGTAGGTAGATGGGGGTGCGGCTTGGGGTGGGAGGAAGGGATGGGTGAGAGGAAGAACCGGTTAGGGAGGCAGAGACAGGTTGGACTGGTTTTGGGATGCAGTGGGTGGGGAGGAAGAGCTGGGCTGGTTGTGTGGTGCAGTGGGGGGAGGGGACAAACTGGGCTGGTTTAGGGATGCAGTGGGGGAAGGGGAGATTTTGAAACTGGTGAAGTCCACATTGATACCATTAGGCTGCAGGGTTCCCAGGCGGAATATGAGTTGCTGTTCCTGCAACCTTCGGGTGGCATCATTGTGGCACTGCAGGAGGCCCATGACGGACATGTCATCTAGAGAATGGGAGGGGGAGTGGAAATGGTTTGCGACTGGGAGGTGCAGTTGTTTGTTGTGAACTGAGCGGAGGTGTTCTGCAAAGCGGTCTCCAAGCCTCCGCTTGGTTTCCCCAATGTAGAGGAAGCCACACCGGGTACAGTGGATGCAGTATACCACATTGGCAGATGTGCAGGTGAACCTCTGCTTAATGTGGAATGTCATCTTGGGGCCTGGGATAGGGGTGAGGGAGGAGGTGTGGGGGCAAGTGTAGCATTTCCTGCGGTTTCAGGGGAAGGTGCCGGGTGTGGTGGGGTTGGAGGGCAGTGTGGAGCGAACAAGGGAGTCACGGAGAGAGTGGTCTCTCCGGAAAGCAGACAGGGATGGGGATGGAAAAATGTCTTGGGTGGTGGGGTCGGATTGTAGATGGCCGAAGTGTCGGAGGAATCCAACCACACTTATTTCACGTTAGCCATGGCCTTAGGCTCAGCTGCTTCAGCCCCAGCAAAAACCCCATCCCCCTTTAGGCCCCACCCGACATGATCATTGAGGCCTGAAGCAAGACCATGGGCTAGCATGGTCGGCCAACTAGCCATCATTACTGTGGCCAAAATGTGCAGGAAGGACATTTTCTTCCTATGGTCCGAGCAGGTGGTGCACCTGGCCATGGAGAAAAGTCTCACTGTGGGCGGGAAATACTTGCCTGTCCACCCGATGGAAGTCTTGGCTCAGACAGTCGTAATGTCTAATGTCCCATCCTTTATTGCCCTGGAGGAGGTGATTGAGGGCAACTTCACTGTCATCCACAAGGGCATGGCCTCTCATGTCTTCCGGACAGCTGACAGCATGTGTTGCCACCTCTGCCAAGACGTGGGGCGTGTGAGGAAGAACTGTCCCATCCTAAAGGCCACCCAGCCCACACCAGCAGTCTCAGTGGCACTGCTGCACCTGCTTCTCCTCCCCACAAAGCCGTGGCAGGAGCCCTGCAATCAGAGCCTGAGCCAGCGGTCACTGTCACCATGGCCTCTGGCAGTGGTCGGGGGAGAGAGGGGTACAGGGGGGACGGTAGGGTCCAGTCTGAAAGAAGGCACAGAAGAAGTCCAAACACCAAGGGGCCACCCCCGTGGATGCATTCCCCTGTGACCCTATCGCGGTTCTGGGACTTGTTATGTTGGTTCTGGACCAACTGAATAAGGAAGCAGGGTGGCTTCCCCTCCTCGAGGCTATGGTGGGATATGGGCAAGGCTCACATCCACGTCTTCTGTTAGGACTAAGTGAAGGGGTTAACAAAGAGGCGGAAATCCAGGATTGAGGATGTGGAGAAGGAGGTTCTCGACCTGGAGTCACGTCTTGGTCAGCCTGATCCAGACTCAGCCCTGCAGGGTCCGCATGAAGAGAAGGTGGCCCCACACCGAGACCTGCAGCTCATCAGGTTCTGGGGCACTTACAGGAGCTCGCGGATTAGGCTGCACCTTCTTCTACTTGCTGGAAAAAGTGTAGCATCCATCAACAGCTCCTTGTGGTGCTGGCCAATGAGGAGTCTGTTGTCTCAGATCCGGAGGCCATCAATGCCTATTACATGGATTCTGTTCTCTCCAGATCTGCACAGACAGGAAAGTTTTGTGGGAGAACCTGCTGCAGCACACCCTGAAGGGCACCGGAAGGCTCCATGCCCCCAACACTTTTGAGGAGCTGACCAGTGTTGAGGAATCCTGACCTGGCTGTTGAGGGGCAAGTCCCCGGGCCAGGGCCGGCTGAACGTGGAGTTCTTCAGCGCTTTCTGGGACGTCCTTGGTGGGGAGGGAGCGACTACACACAGCGCCTGGGTGAGTGTCTCTCAGCCAGAGAACTGTCCCTTTCTTGGCATAGGACGGTCATTGTGCTGCTGCCACAGAAAGGGAACATTTGTTCCCTTAAGAACTGGTGTCTGGCTTTCTTCCTCAACGCAGATTGTGAAACCCTTGCCAGAGTGTTGGCTTCTCGCCTGGTATCTGTGCCAGTCCACATGATCTACCCTGACAAGTCATACATGGTCCGAGGCTAGAATCCATTACAATGTCCACCTGATCCAGGACTGGCCTGATGAGCGCCTGCCTGTCTCTCAATCAAGAGAAGACTTTCGACAGGGCTGATCATGAGAATCTGCTGGGGACTCTGTGAGCATTTGGGTTTGGGATGCAGGTTGTCACCCGGATCCAACTTTTGTAGCCAGACAATCTGTGGTGGTATAAACAGTCCCGGACAGTGCCCCTTTTGCTTTGGGAGAGGAGTACATCAAGGGCTGCCCCCTGTCCGACCAGCTGTATTTCCTGTGTGGGGAGCCTTTCCTGTGCCCCTTGCAGAGGAGATTGTCAAGGTTGGTTCTGCGTGGGCCGAGTAGGGGTGTGGTCCTTTCGGCTTTCACCAACAACGTGTTCCTCATGTTCACTGACCTGCGGAGGATGTGTGAGTGCCAGGCGGTGTACTTGATGGTGTCATCTGCCAAGATCAACTGGGCTAAATGTTCCAGACTCCTGGTTGGCCCATGGCATGTGGACTCTCTGCTGGAGGAATTATGGGATTCAGCTGGGGATGGTCCATCACCTCCATCTGGGATCTACTTCAGTTCAGCTGAGGAATCCTGGTCGGCAAATTGGAGGAGCTGGAAGCCAAAGTCTCAGCTCACCAAGGCAGCTGGATGGGATTGTGCTGAGTGCTATCTTACAGGCACTGGCACTGGTTGTAAGCCAGCTGTTGGCCTCCATGTTGTGGTACTGACCGGTCCCTTTGGTCTCTGCTCCTGGTGTTGGCGCTGACATCCAGAGAACGTTGGTTCACTTCTTCTGGGTGAAAAAAATGCAGTGGATCGCAGCACAGGTTCTGAATCTCCCTCTTGAGGACAGCAGTCAGGTGCTGGTGTGTGTCCACACCTAGGTGGCAACTTACTGCCTTCAGACCTTGCAGTGGTACCTTCATGTTGAGCCTCCTCCTTGGTGATGCGCCCTAGCAACTTACTTTTTTCCACCAGGTGTGTTACCTCAATAATAACAACACACAACTCCTGTTTATTGACCCCGATGGTTTGCAGCCACCCTCAGGACACTGCCTGACATTTACCAGGACCTGATCACTGTCTGGGACATGCTCAACTTGCACCAGGCTATCCTACGTCAGGAGTGGAAGCCATCGTCAGAGAGCCGCTGCTCAGGAATCCACACCTCCACAATCGCAGGTTCGAGTGGCTGGCAGAAGGGGAGGCCCATGGCTGTGGGGGTGACCAGGGTCAGGGACGTCCTGGTTGGTGGGGGCCTGGGCTGGATGCTGCCGCAGGAATTGGCACACAGGGCCACAGCAGACGTCCAGTTTGCGGCCAATGTCATTCAATGCCTTGACACGGTGGCGCTCAGGCCCAGTGTTGTGCATCAGTTGGAGAATGCTCAGGTGTGCAGTGGAACCCCAGCTGTGCATACACTTGCTGGCACAGAATTTCACAATGGCCCCAGGAGACTATATCCCACAGCCTGAGTCACCTCCAGTGTGCAAGCAGTATGGATTTTAGAGGGGTTAAACTGAGGGCCCTGTATAGACTGCTGCTGCACACCATCCACCCCTTTTTTGTCTACCAACCAGACATGCCTTGGTGGGCCCATTTACTGGCAAGCGGTGGTGATCCCCAGTGGAGCGCTGTCTATGCGGGAGCCTTCTCTCTTTCCCTTGGGGATCTGAGGTGGTGGGTGTTGCATGCAGTAATCCTGTGCAACTGCAGATTGTGGTGGCTCACGGATTCCCAGCCCAATGTGGGTGTTTGCACTCCGTTTTTATATCTAAAAGACCTTCTCCTCTGCTGTTGGTTGCACTTCAGCCCCACGATCCTGACCTTTGGGCATCCAGAGCAGAGGGGAGCAGGCAGGTCAGGAGAACCTCCTTGTGGGTCTACTCCTAGGTCTGGCCAAGCTAGCCCTTAACACGTCCTGGCAGTGGGTCATGGACCGAGTCATTACGGTGGACTGCCTGCCCCTCTTCTGCAGCTACGTTGGAGCCCAGGTTTCCTTGGAGGGGGAGGGTGTGATATCCATGAACACTCTCGATTTCTTCAGGGACAGATGAGCACTGCGAGGAAGCGGAATCCTTTATTTCCCCCTCCAACTCCATTTAGATTTGATCCCTGTCCTCCCCTTCACTTTTTGCTTAACATAACCATTGCTCTTATCAAGCCTGGCACTCATTCCCTGGCCTCATGAGGGCTTTCCTGGTGGTGGAGAATACGGAATGAAATTAATTTGCACAGGGTGTTTTTTTTTATTGACTCCTGGACTTACACACACACATGACATGGATGCTGTGGGGGGGAAAACGAAATAAACATGACTGCTGTAAGGTAGTAGTGTTGGGGTATTTTAAAATAAGGCTGATTCAGAGAGTCTTCTGACTTCAGGGACTGATTCTGAAAAAAATGTAAACAGTGGATATAGAATGTCCTCAGTTCGGGGAACTGACTCCAATCTGGCTGCCCATAGCCAGTGTACTGTGCACAAGTAAATAAAGGGTGACTTGATGATAGTAGCCTCTGTGCAGTTATTTCAGTGGTCAAGGGAGAAAACAGAATTGGTTAAGGAATATTATGACCCTGAACCTCCTCTCATTCTGATATGCCGTTGGTTTTATCCAGCTGTTAGACAGCTGAGGGAATCCCCATTGGGATTCTTGATGAGGTAGAGACGACTGGCAGAGGCATGTGATTTTTGGGGTTAACCCTGATTGAGATGCAGAAAGATTGTTTGTCAGAATAATGACATGACCATGTAGAAGCACCTATTTGCTGAAGCCCAACTGGACTTCAAACAGGCACTACAACTGGCTTTGGCATTAGAAAATGCAGCGAGTGGAGCATGGGAGCTACAGGGCATCCCAGCAGAAGTGGATTCCCTCACCTGTTTGAGTTTGAGGAACACCACTTGAGTGTAGGCAATTGTAAAGCCTCACATAGGGCATATCCTGAGCAGGGAGATCCTAAGACAGTCCACAGCAGAACTCCACAACAAAGCTGAGCCTGAGAACTTGCTAACAAGTTCTTCAGGATCTGCCCTGGCAAGCCATTGTAGTTTGTGCTGACATGCAGACTCAAACGGCAAAAGAAGTCCTACAAATCCTGACTTGAGTAAGAAAACTCATAGGCCGGTACCCAGGAGAGTGTACACCCTGAAAGGTCCCCCTACATGGAGGCTAGAACAATTCATTTGCCTAGCAACAATCAAATCAGAACCGATTAAAATTAATGTTTTGTCACCCAGTTCCCATAGAAGCCAATACTGACACAGCCGTATCTGCGGCTGCAGAAACTGTCTTTAACAAGATACGCTCGGGACTCCAACCCTTAAGTTTGCACAAGACCTCAGCCAGACTGAGAACATACACTGGTGAACTGTTACAGAGTAAGGGTACAACGTTGATTCCAGTTTCCTATGAGAAGCAGTTAGTGCAGTTACCACTGATTGTAATAAAAGGCTCAGTTCCAAGCCTGTTGGGGTAGAATTGGTTGAGGAAGATTCACCTCGATTGGTTCAACATATTTCAATTCGAAAATGTTTGCCTCAATGAAGACCTAGTGAAATAAACAGCAGTTGGAGAATTTGGACATGGTGGTTAAACGTTTCTCTGAGGTGGGTGTATGCCTTAGAGGGTAAAAAAGAAGTGTTCCAGGTTCTCCAAGTTACCTATTTGAGGTTACAACGAAAACGGGTTACACCCATTGGGAGGTCGATCAAAGGAGCCCCAGCTTCCACAGCTTAGGTCTTTCCTCAGGCACAGACAAAGCACAATTTCTTAACAGACCATGCACTACTTTTCCCCACTATCATTTTTACCAACAAATTCTAATGTCCAGCCTTCCAATTCATTGATACTCTACACAACTTCATAACAATGAAATGAACATGAAGAGAATCACATTTATCATGAAAGTAGTATCGATATTACAGACGAACTATAATAAAACTGGATGTTTGTTTCACTAGAGTTATAGTACATCATCAGGTCAGTATGCTCAGAAGCATGATAAGGATCATGTCCACAGATCAATTGGTCATGGAGTATTCCGTTGAATGAACAGTTGAGTGGGGGCAATTATGAATACAATGATAAGAAGCCTTATTCTGAACGTGTATGGGTGAAAAGCCAGATGAGTTGAATATGAGCATAACAAACAAGACTAAGCCACCCAGCTATATGATTTGCTTATCATTCAGTAGGATCATGGCTGATCTGATTTTAACCTGAACTGTACATTCCTGCATATCCATGATAGTTTTTTGGGGGTCAGGGCATAACTCTGTATGACTGCTTCAGGCCTGGCTCTAGTACAGTGCCCTTTCTGACAAATGCCTTGCAAAATTAACTTACAAAATCACTGCCCGCAACCAGCTGGCAACTTTTCGCCTTTAGACCTTGCAGTGATACCTTTACATTGAGCTTCCTCCTGGGTGGTGCACTCTGGCAACATATTTTTATCACCAGGTATGTAACCTCAACAACAACACACGCCTCCTGCTTTTCGTGCATGACGGTTGGAGATCGCCCTCAGGATGCAGCCTGTCTTTTACCAGAACTGGAGTACTGTCTGCCTTTTGGGTATTAAGCAATGATGCCCAACATGACTATTGCTTAATACCCAAAAGGTAACAGTAGTGAGATTTAAGTGGACCCAGAAGCATTACTTGTCATTTGAAACTTCAAAAACTTTACAGCTATAAGAACTGCTCATAGAGAAAATGAGCAAATGCCTGAACCAAGCAACCGCATATAAATTGATGTAAAGATGAATAGGCAGAGATTGGACTTAATGGTAAAGCATTTTATTTCAGGCCTGGTAAGAGAAATGCAGAGGCAAATACAACCTAGAAGCTGGTTGTAACTCGGCAGTTACTAATTCCATTGGGAAGTGACAGTCTGTAGGAGCAGTATTGAGTAGAGGCTTACCTAGAAAGTGAATAAGCATGCAGCTCTCTGAGTAAGGCTAAAATTCCCTAATGGACACAGGCAATATTTCAATTAACCGTGCAGAATGGGTAGAGAAAGCTAGCGACAGTCAACAATTACTTCATTTGAAAGCTTCACAACTTTTAATCAATTTTAGTTGAATGACTAGGTTAATGAAAGTAAGTTTCCATTTGAATATTATTTTGAAATTTCCAATATAAATAGTTAAGTTTCATTTGGCAAGTTCATATACAAAACACCTAAAAAAATTCCAGTCACTGCATAAATCCTGCTGATATAATGACTTAACCTTGTGATCCAGCACAATGGTGGTGTACCAGGCTGTGTCAACAGTTGATTTAGCTCTTCATAACTTCTTCTTGTAAGCACACTGACTTACTGATAAGTTATTTTTATGGGCATTATTTGTGCAAGCAAGCATGGGACACAGTAAACTATACCAGCTTTGCCAATAACTTTATCAACCTACCATCATCAGGAAAATCACTCGTGACCAAAGCATCAATACCAAGCAGAGCCTCTGCAGGGGCAATGCCTATGTGAGAGAAAAAGTGATGGGGAAGGCAGGCATTAGATCAAAATAGAGTTTGTGGAGGAAACAAAGCAGTCCACACCACGCGGTGTCTGCCTCTCCTGAAAGGCATCAAGAGTGCAAGTGCACACCGCGTGTTCCTTCTCCAAGGATATCTCGGCGCAGGCATAGCCACAGAAGAGGTGCATGCAGTCGGCCATAACAATCCCCTCCATGGCCCGCTGCCTGGACCTATTAATGGCCGGCTTGGCCAGGCCCAGGAGCAGACCCACAAGGAGATCCACCGATCTGCCCACACCCCACTCCATACCGGGTGCCCAAAGATAAGGAACATGGGGCTGAAGTGCGACCAAAAACACAAGAGGAGGTCTTTGAGGTCACTGAAAAGGGAGTGCAAGCACCCACACCCAATATCTAGGCCTGAAACGTCAGCCTTCCTGCTCCTCTGATGCTGCTTGGCCTGTTGCGTTCATCCAGCTCTACACTTTGTTATCTCAGATTCTCCAGCACCTGCAGTTCCTACTATCTCTGACTATTATGTTGTATGTGCTGCCATGCCAAAACCACTAGCCTGTGTTTGGGATAGTTTGCTGCCTTCATTCTTTTTCCTTGACTGAGTTCAAGGACTTATTTGTTTTACTATGACAGGAGAAAACAGCAGGTGAGCCTTAACTAGACAGCTTAAAGCAATCATGTATGTTACATTAAAAAGGTAGACAATGTTTCAAAGCAGTCGGAAAACTGTGAATATAGGCATTGATCCTACAAGATTTGAGATGTTTTGTCTTTCCCTACCCAAGTCCTTTTGACATCAACAGATTGGGTAGAAATTTCCAAAATTACCCCTTTCAGAATCATGACATTATACAATAGCTCTCTGAACAAATTTGTGCACAGTGAGGTCTAACTGCAGCAGAGAAAATAATGAGATAATTTGTTTTTGCTGAAGCAGGTTTGAGAATGGAAAATTAGAAGGAAACAGAAGAAACATTAAACAACTCTTAGCTCAAGACATAGAAAACATTCCAGGAGCAGTGGGGAGATCGAAAGTCAGCAGGGAATTAACTTCACAAAATTTCTGCAAACATGTGGAGGGTGGGTGTAAGTTGCCATTTGATTCTTCTGGGGCAAAATAAATCCTTGAAACTGTTGGAGTAATTTCAGTAATCATGCCTCACATATTTAAGAAGATGCCACCTATCTGGCTTCAATTTGCAATTCATCATCCAGGAGTGCAAAATAAGACTCATTGCCTCAATCAACCAAGAACATTACACTGTACACACTAACCACCTCCAAGTCATTTGAGCTTGGCAAGTGCCAGAAGAACAGAGCACTTATAAACAAAATTTGAAGATCCATTTCACAATCACTTTCCATAGTTAGTACTGGAAGGTGATGCGTTGCAACTTTTAAATTGTCACACTAAAGTGCATGCATGGAAGGACATGGTCTGGGTGTGGAGGGAGTTTTTATTCTTTGGGGTAGAGCAGCTATCAATGTAGCTTACTAACAGAATTCTGCTTCCAATGTAACATTAAAACTTTGCTTGTGCCATGTACAGTTCGATAAGATCACATACCTCAATGTTCCTTACAGAGGGATATAAACGTGAAGTTCCCATAATCCCAAAGAACACTTGGGCTGCTGATACATTAGAGAGAGACAACTAATTGGCTGGTTTAATCTGAGGGTCGTCACTCCATAGGTGAGGGAAGAGGTAGAGAAGGAGGGACCTTCATTGTAACCTCAACCAATGTGAGAATTGCTCTCTGATGAAGGGTCTAGGCCCGAAACGTCAACTTTTGTGCTCCTGAGATGCTGCTTGGCCTGCTGTGTTCATCCAGCCTCACATTTTATTATCTTGGAATTCTCCAGCATCTGCAGTTCCCATTATCTCTGAGAATTGAACCCATGTTGTTGGTGCCATTCTGCATTACAAACCAGCCATTTCCATTCTACTACTCTGGAAAGAGACGGTAATTAGAATATCATCAGTAAGTCCAATACATCAGCGACTACAGCACAGCTTCCTGAGGGACAGCCAGCACAAGAAGATCCAACAAGGAGATAGAGATCAGAACTGCATCCACAGGCCTCACTTCATTTTCTTCAACTCTTCAACTGTATGAAAAGTAGTTAAAGCACTAATTAAGGATGTCATGCCCCAGCACTGCTGAACTGTGCAAGCTGCTGGAAGAGGACTTGTGCTTAGAAGGACTGGGTGATAGTTCCATCCTGGTGGACATCAAGGTCACAGCTACTCTAATATTTTATGCTAAACACCTTGTTTCAAGCAGCAACTCGGCACCAGCTGCTATCTCCCAATCCTTGATCCACGATTGTAGCTGGGATATTACTGACGGCATTTTCTCCAGAGCACAGGTCTCATGGCTGAAGAGCTAGAAGATGAGAGGTCTTGAGAATCAAGCTGCTATTGTACTGGAATTTTCCAGCATCACTAGATTACCCTAGGTGCAGAAGTGCCGTAAACCTGCATCTATGTTGCTTTGAGAGTACCCCAGCATCAACTGCCAAGTCCGTCAACAGAAAAGACTTCCACTCAATGAATGTTCAAATTATATGTAATTATCAACACCAAATTCTAGGGATCTGTGCCAAATTCCTGGGAGCTACTAGATTTTTAAACTTGTCTCCTTCCACGGTTCTTAGTCCATACTGGGATGGCTGCTGGGAGACAAAATCCACCCCTCCAAACATGGGTCAAACACCTTGAAGAAACAAGACACAGAACAAAGATATAAAACTACAAGTGTTTCCATGAGGACCAAAGAGGGAAAGAACATAGGCCTCCTTAACATAAGGTTTCAACATACAGACCATTCCAGTCATGGCCCAGAAATATGACCCAGGAAAGGTGTGTCACATCATTACACATGCTGTGTCCTCCTCAACTGGAGCTGACAAAGGCAGAAATTCCTGGTGCAGGCAAAATGGTTATCAGCAGCAAGATTGCTGAGAATGAAGGTAAGGCTGAAGTTCTGGACGTGGACCAAGCAGGCTAGCCAAATGTCAAATACAGAGTAATGCATTGCAGAGTCTGACAGACCAGAGAGAACCTAAAAGACACATGCTTTGAGCTAGGTTGGAGGTTATTTAATTGTTAGGGATTTTGTTCCTAATCTGCCATGCAGCCCCTGAGCAGTGCTAAGGACATGTGGCCAATGTAATTTTTATTGATCATGCTTGTTTTGAAATCTGTGAACTTTTTTGTTGCTGAATAGATGCTTCATTGTCAATGTGATTGGACTCAAGCTATCAAGAGATTATTAATGTTGCCTGGTGCTACAATTAGGTAGCTCTTCAGCCATTAATTAGAAAATGATATCCACATGCTATGTCTCGAAGTTGTTTGCTGATTACCACCAGGCTGACAAGAATGAAGAGGAATTTCCTTTGACTCTTCATCACAATAATTCTTCAATCTTTCAGAATGTGAGTAGACCTTTATGTTGCTCCGAAATGCTTGAACATACTCCTGGGCTGAAGTGAACCCTCGTTTTTTTTTAGACTTTTCTTCTAGACCATGACAGGTAGAGCAGTCATGTGAGCTGCTCATTGTACACCTCCCAGTCTTGATGGCACACTCCCCTGAAAACCTGACACAAAGAATGAACCTTTCTTGTAATAAAGGAATTAAGGGTTATGGCGAGAGGGTGGGTAAGTGAAAGTGAGGCCATGAAAAGATCAGTCACAATCTTATTGAAAGAGGTCAAAGGGCCAGATGGCCAACTCCTTGTCTTGGTTCTTGAGTTTCTATTAAAATGCAATGCATTGGCTGTAGTCCTTAATATCACAGTTCAAGGTCCCTGATACCTGAAGCTATCTGCGATCAGGGGAGTTGGTTGCTTGTGCAAGATGAACAATGCTTGTTTATTATAACATCGTTCATCCTTGAGATGTTTGAAGATGCTGATCATCTCTCGTTTGGTGGGACTTGACCAGGTTTAATTATGAAAACTACACAAAAGTAGACACTTTAAATGGTACAAGTGAAAATATATTTACAAAATTGAATAGTTATTTACAGTAATATTGCTTCTCTGCCACCTATGTAAGCTTAGTGTATTTTCTTCTTCCTCCACTTCCCACTACATCTAAGTACAATCTTGACTTTCATTGTGAAGTGGAAAGAGACTGCTAGCCCTGCTGAATCGGACCAGGCTTGTGCACAGACACCCGAAGGACTCCACTCATCACATTCTGTCAATCAAAAAACCATCCACATACACTTACACTCTAGCTTACTGGCAGAAAACAACCTTCTATCCCTGCTAATAGGTTACCCCTTACACCATGAGCTCCTAATTTGCACAATGAGTTTATTAAATGCCTTCCAGAAGTCCACGTATCTACACACTCCTCTCTATCGACAGTGCATTTTAATTTTTCAGAGTGGTCCAATAAATTGGTTTAACATGGTTTCCCTTTCACAAAGCCATGTTGTCTCTTCCTGATTACTTGAGTATTTCAAAGAGCCCAGCTCTAAAACCTTTAATGATTGATTCTAATACCTTCTCCATGACAGAAATCGAGCCAGCTGGCCAATAATTCTTGTTTTCGGCCTTCCTTCCTTCCTTCCTTCTTGAACAGAATGGTTGTATTTCTAACTTTCCAGACTAATGGAAACTTCCCAGAATGTAGTCAATTTGGGAAAATTAACACTAACACATGTACGACCTCATTAGTAACCTTTTCTGAATATACTGGAATGAAATCAATTAGGTTCCAGGAACTTGTCAGACTACAGTTCCATCACTTTGTGCAGTACAGCTTGCCTGGTGATTATAATTTCAGTAAGCTCCTCTCTCCCTTCTATTGCCTGATTTACAACTATTGTTGGAATATTTTTGGACCGAAGCAAGTATTTGTTCATTTGGTTTGCTATTTCCTTATTTCTACTATTAACACCCACTTCCATACCATGTTAAGGATCAACACTCACTTTACTTACTCTTTTCTTTTTATAAACACCTCTAAAAACTCATGCTAATTTTTTGCATTCCTACTAGCTTCCTGTCATAATTCTACTTTTTTCTCGTTAACTTAGTCATTCTTTGCTGATTTTATATTCTTTGCAATCATCTGATCTGCCACTTACCTTTGCACAATTATATGTTTTTATCTCAAGTTTGTTGCTTTCCTTAACTTTTTAAAAATTTAGTCAGGGATGGTCAGTCCTACATTTAGAACTTCTCTTTATAGTAGAAACATACTTATTTTGAATATGTTGAGGTGCCCCCTTAGATTTTCACCACTGCTTCTCTACTGATCAATCGCCTAGATTAGTATTCCATTTTACTTCAGATAACTCAACTTTGTTTCATACCACAAAGTTGTTTAAAGACAAATGTGCAAGGGAATACTCAATAAGTAGCAGGATACTATGAGCAATGTATTGGCTTTTATTTCCTCTTTCCCTGCTCAGTTGGGTTTACTCTGGATGTCAAGGACTCAAGGTAATGGAATATACCCTTTTTTTTATTAAAGCAAGGTACACTAGAAAAAAAAGCTGCAAAAGTCTTATTCATACATTACTTACAATAAAAAGTGAACCCTTTTAGTTTCACGTTGTATCTCACAACAAAAGAAAAGATTACTGATCACCATTATCCAGGAGGTAATAAATCTCCTGAATTCACATTAAAACTATCAAATGGCCAACATTCCTGGGAGGACAAAGAAATCATTTCAAGGGCAATATAAAGCATTCTGCATGTCAGCATTGGCTTTAGTAAGTGAGAAGAGCTTGCTATCAATTACTCAGAACCAAAACAACTTGCCCATCATACAATGTTATGCATTGAGTCCCAATGCCATAATGCTGAAGCACAGCTATGCCAGCGAAGGAAGGAAAAGGAAGCAAATCCTGTTCTTCGTTACCTTATGGGCATTTCTGCCCCACATGTTCATAGGCATGTGAGTCAAGGATCAGTCACATAAAGACCCATGGCAGAATGTTACGATCCTGAGTAGACATTATCTTTCAGTCGATGGGCAACTGAAAACTCAGACCAGGCACGATTATGTAGAATTAAAGCAAAACCAACTATCAGATAGGTATGCAAGCTACTTCATCTTGTATGACGCAGTTTGGATTTTAAGTGAGTTATCTGATAATTTCTACTTTAATGAGAAGCAAAGCCTCAGAGGTAAGTGCAGATTGGTTTTGTTGCATGTCTAAAATGTATGCATTCCAATAACATTCCTATCTAGTTTTGGACCATTAGAAGTTGTCCCTGTCCCTTCAGGTAGCAATAGTCCAATACAGGGTCCGAGGGATAGTGATGATATTAGTAAATAAAGCTACGAATTATTGTGAATTATTGCAATTATTGTGAATTATTATTGCAAAGCTGACTCCTAGTGGTAGAGAGTATTCTTGCATCTCACTGCAGATTTTAGCTTATGATTGATTGCATACATTCTTCATCTTTATTAGCACACCGAACTTTTCAAAAACACATTGGGCTGAAATGTTCTCTCTTTTTGGGAAATTCCAAGTCGCATCAAATTTTTTTCAGGGTTTTTTTTGCTGCAAATCCAGGTTGCTTCTTGCCCTATCTTAGCAAGCTGACCTCATTATTTTCCCACCACATTCCTACGGTATCTCTCACATCTGAATTAACAACTATGACAAGCTTCCTGGCTTTATGTTCTTGTGAAACACCAAGGCAACAGCAATATGAGCCAAGTGCCCCATGGCTGACAGAGCAAAGCACAAAAATCAAGACAAGAATGTTGTCCGCATCCAGGTAACATCAATGTGAGTGAATGTTAAAATAGTACTTAGAGATGCAGCCCAGTCCAGATCTTGACCTGGGTGCATAGCCCTGAGCATACAGCATTCTTGCTCCAGCAGCATTACAATGATAGTTGCTTGTTCAGCCCATTATGTTGCACTGACGTTCAGAAGTGACCTGTGGTTAAATCGAAGATTCGCCACATTTGATGACAATATCTGTGATTGCGGTTTGTGCGTAGCCAGTACCCACACAGCATGCCCTGACGTTTTGGTGCTCAGTCGCCAACACACTGACTGTTTAGAGCAAGTGGTGAGCTGGATCTGCTGGAGCTCGCACTGGTTTCTTTGTTCAGTTTTTCTGATGCACAGCTTCTTTGGCAAACTTAATAAGATGGGTGTTAGTGAGTTTTGAGAAGATTTGTCGCTCAGGTTGAGGTTCTGGATGTGAGTTTGCTCGCTGAGCTGGAAAGTTCGTTTTCAGACATTTCGTCACCATTCTAGGTAACATCATCAGTGAGTCTCCGACAAAGCGCTGGTGTTATGTCCCACTTTCTATTTATCTGTTTAGGTTTCCTTGGGTTGGTGATGTCATTTCCTGCATTGGTGATGTCATTTCCTGTTCCTTTTCTCAGAGGGTGGTAGATGGGCTCCAAATCAATGTGTTTGTTGATGGAGTTCTGGTTGGAACGCCATGCTTCTAGGAATTCTCATGCGTGTCTCTGTTTGGCTTGTCCTAGGATGGATGTGTTGTCCCAATCAAAGTGGTGTCCTTCCTCATCTGTATGTAAGGATACTAGTGATAGTGGGTCATGTCGTTTTGTGGCTAGTTGATGTTCATGTATCCTGGTGGCTAGCTTTCTGCCAGTTTGTCCAATGTAGTATTTGTCACAGTTCTTGCAAGATAGTTTGTAGATGACGTTCGTTTTATTTGTTGTCTGTATTGGGTCTTTTAAGTTCATTAGCTGCTGTTTTAGTGTGTTGGTGGGTTTGTGGGCTACCCTGATGCCAAGAGGTCCGAGTTGTCTGGCAGTCATTTTGGGAATGTCTTTGATGTAGGGGAGAGTGGTTATGGTTTCTGGGCCCGTTTTGTCTGTTTGTTTGGGTTTGTTGCTGAGAAATCGGCGGACTGTGTTCATTGGGTACCCGCTCTTTTTGAATACGCTGTATAGGTAATTTTCGTCTGCTCTTTGTAAGTCAAAATAACAACACAGTCAGCACAGAAGCATGGATAAAAAAACTTATCTGACCGACCGTTAACAGACACTGAAAAAGCCGTCTTAGTAAGAGGATTAAATTACAACTTCTGGGATGCGGACAAGAAAGATTTCTTAGCAGCGTTAGAAACAACACTGAAAGACAACAAACTCACAGAAGAAACCCAGCAAGCCATCAGACAGACAGTCGCACCAACACTAAGCAGGAAAAAGGAAAAAAACACACTCAATACACAAGAAAGGAAAGCCCTAAAAGGACTCAAAAAAGATAAAAACATCGTTATCCTACCTGTAGACAAAGGACGCTTGACAGTCATTTTAAACCGAACAGACGACATTGAGAAAGCGAATGCACTGCTTGCAGATATGGACACTTACCAACAGGTGGCAATAGACCCGACCCCACAACTAGAGTGACAATGGGAATTGCAGATGCTGGAGAATCCGAGATAATAAAATGTGAGGCTGGATGAACACAGCAGGCCAAGCAGCATCTCAGGAGCACAAAAGCTGACATTTCGGGCCTAGACCCTTCATCAGAGAGGGGGATGGGGAGAGGGAACTGGAATAAATAGGGAGAGAGGGGGAGGCGGACCGAAGATGGAGAGAAAAGAAGATAGGTGGACAGAGTATAGGTGGGGAGGTAGGGAGGGGATAGGTCAGTCCAGGGAAGACGGACAGGTCAAGGAGGTGGGATGAGGTTAGTAGGTAGATGGGGGTGCGGCTTGGGGTGGGAGGAAGGGATGGGTGAGAGGAAGAACTGGTTAGGGAGGCAGAGACAGGTTGGACTGGTTTTGGGATGCAGTGGGTGGGGGGGAAGACAACTCGAGAACCGAATCACAGCCTTACTCAAAAAACTTCAAAAATCTGGAGAATTAGACAAGAGAGACTTCCAAAAAATGAAACCAGGTGGATTCAACACACCACGCTTCTATGGACTACCAAAAATTCACAAACCAGGAGCCCCCTCAGACCCATAGTCTCGCTACCTGGAACACCAACGTACAGATTAGCCAAGGAACTACAGCAAAGACTAAAACATCTAGTAGAAGACTCCCGCCACTCCATTCGCTCCACCCAAGAATTCCTGAACACCATCAAAGGCACCAAGATAGAAGAGGATGAAATAATGGTCTCCTTTGACGTAACAGCCCTGTTCACATCCATCAACATCAACCTGGCCAAAGAAACACTGACTACACTATTAGAAGAACAGAAGACACATACACCAGACACCACCAACATCATCAGCAAGGACAACATCATCAAGCTACTGGACCAAGTCTTACCACCCACTTCACTTTCAATAACAAAACATACAGACCCATGGGATCTCCGATATCAGGGTTCTTAGCAGAAGCAGTAATGCAGAGACTCAAACAAACAGCTCTGCCAATCATCCAACCCAAACTTTGGGTCCACTAGATGGATGACACCTTTGTCATCACTAAATAAAAGAAATTAGAGGAAACCTTCAAGACCATCAATAATACCCTTACTGGCATAAAATTCACAAAAGAGGAGGAAAACAACAACAAACTGCCATTCCTAGATGTCACAGTAGAGCGAACAGCCAATGGGGAACTTCAAACCAGCGTCTACAGGAAAACAACACATACGGACCAAATACTGAACTACAGAAGCAACCATCCCAACACCCACAAACGAAGCTGCATTAGAACATTATTCCAACGAGCGACCACATACTGCAGCACAGAGGAACTATGAAGAGAAGAAAATCACCTATACAGCGTATCCAAAAAGAACAGGTACCCAATGAACACAGTCCGATTTCTCAGCAACAAACCCAAACAAACAGACAAAACGGGCCCAGAAACCATAACCACTCTCCCCTACATCAAAGACATTTCCGAAATGACTGCCAGACTACTCGGACCTCTTAGCATCAGGGTAGCCCACAAACCCACCAACACACTAAAACAGCAGCTAATGAACTTAAAAGACCCTATACAGACAACAAGCAAAACGAACATCATCTACAAAATACCTTGCAAGAACTGTGACAAATACTACATCGGACAAACTGGCAGGAAGCTAGCCACCAGGATACATGAACATCAGCTAGCCACAAAATGACATGACCCACTATCACTCGTATCCTTACATACAGATGAGGAAGGACACCACTTTGATTGGGACAACACATCCATCCTAGGACAAGCCAAACAGAGACACGCACGAGAATTCCTAGAAGCTTGGCATTCCAACCGGAACTCCATCAACAAATACATTGATTTGGAGCCAATCTACCATCCCCTGAGAAAAAGAACAGGAAATGACATCACCAATGCAGGAAATGACATCACCAATCCAAGGAAACCTAAATAGATAAATAGAAAGTGGGACATAACACCAGCGCTTTGTCGGAGGCTCACTGATGATCTTACCTAGAATGGTGACGAAACATCTGGGAACAAACCTTCAAGCTCAGTGAACTAGCTTACATCTCGAACACAATAAAGACCCACTCTCTTGTGGACCGAGAGGACGAGAGTGCTGTCTTGGAGGTGAAAGGAGGACGTCGGGTTGGCTGTGCGCCCTTGCGACCAGTGGATCTTAATGCTGGCTTCGGCCTAACGCAGGTTCAGGGGAGCAGCCAACCTGCAACGATGGCTGCGGCAAGTGCTCGTGCCCCAGGTCAGGGGGCCCGGAACACCATCCGTGTTTCTGTAAAGAAGGTGGATGAAGGTGCACCTGTGGACCGCACCTTCTTCGTGAAGAGGGTCCTGTTGGACTGTTGTGCGATCGCTGCTGCGGACATTTACTGCCTGCAGGATTTCCCCGGAGGAGGTTTTTACGATGTGACCTTCCGGAGTGCCAAGCTTTGTGAGCACTTCCTGGAGGTTTTCAAGGAGAAAGGAGGTGAGGGCCCCCTCTCTGTATTGACCGCTGTCCCACTGTTTGTGATGCCAGCACAGAGGAGCCGTATGGTGACTGTACACATGTACAACCCGCATGTGCCAGCAGTTGATGTCCTGACCTTCCTCGGAAGGTATGTGAAGGTGGAAGGGGACCTAACTGACATCGTGGACCCCTTTGGCAGCTGGACGAGTAAGAGGCAGGTCAAGGTGACGCTGAGGATGGGCGCAGACGGGAATGTCGCACACCCACCATCCAGCTTCGCGATCGGTGGGAGCAGGGGCTACCTGACCTATGCAGGGCAACCTAAAGTCTGCCATGCCTGTGGTAGGTCAGGTCACATGGCGGCCGACTGCAAAGCCACCATCTGCAGGAACTGCAGGGAGGAGGGACACCTTGCAAAGGATTGCCCACGAGAGAGAAGCTGCAACCTTTGCGGGGAAGCGGGCCACTTCTATAGGGCATGCCCGCGGCGGGGTACCACCTACGCCCAGGTCGCTGGCAGGGGAAATGCGGGGCCAGCCCCCCCGGAGGAGAGGAAGGCACCAGGGCCCAGCAAGGACCCCACTAATGTGCAGGAGGGCCAGGTCATGCAGGAGGGCCCAGCCCCACAGGATGGGCCCGAGGCCAGCAAAGCACCCCTGCAGGCTCCGATCCCCACGGACAACCCGGAGCCAATGGAGGCGGCGACAGGCGACCCAGGGGAGTGGACAACAGTCCGGAAGGCGAGGAGGAAGGTGCGTCGACGGGCCCAGGAACCGCAACCATCCGGCGGGAAGAGGCAGCTACAGGGGGGCTATAAGAGCTCCTCTGACGAGGAGGATTCGGAGAGGGCCCACCCGAAGCAGAAGTTAAAGGTCTCGAGGGGGAAGGAAAGCAGCACCCCGCTTCCAGGTGATGGGAGGCGTCCTGAGGCTCCCTCCGACACCCAGTCAAGTGCCGCTGGAGCACTGGAGGGCCCCCCGGAACTTCCAGGCGGGAAGGAGGAAACAGCGCGTCCCCAGCCTGACCCAGAGCCGGACCCTCCTGCCTCCGCACCCCTGACGGGGGGATGCCACCCGGAAGGCAGCACGGACGGTTTCCTGAGCCCGGAGAGCGTCCAGCAGTTAGCCCGGGCAATGGGCATGAAGGGACAGATGGAGGGGCTGGACCTTGGACTTGGGGAGGGTACTGCGGTCACTGCCCACAATGGGGGTACGAGTTGCGAGCATTAATGTACGCAGCGTCAAGTCAACCGCGAGATGTGTGTCCACGTTGGCCGACCTGACCACCATCAAGGCGGACCTCCTGTTTCTGCAGGAGTGCGGGATACCGCACCTCGGCAGGTACGGGAAATGGTCCGGCGCCTGGGCCTGAGGGCCTTCGATCTGGTCGGGGGGTAACGACTGTCGCTTCTCGGGCCTGGCTATTCTGCTGCGAGGGCGCAACTTCACCATCTCTCAAGTTCAGGAGGTGGTGGGGTGCGCCTCCTAGTGGCTGACATCACCTACAGGAACGCTCCCCTGAGGCTGATCAACGTGTACGCTCCAGCGTTACGGAGTGAGCGGTTGGCCGTCCTGCAGCGGCTTCCACCCCTGCTGGCTACGTCCAGGCCGGTCATCCTAGGCGGAGACTTCAACTGCATCATTGATGCAGATGGAAGATCCGGCGTGGGGACAGCGGGTGGGGGGAGTCAACTGGACGTCAAGTCCAGATTCCTGATGGGCACGGTGAAGGACGCCAAGCTGCTCGATGTCTTCAGCACCCCTGCAGACGGAGCGCAGTGGAGATACACCTGGTCGCAGCCAGACGGGTCTATCCGCTCAAGGATAGACTTCCTGTTTGTGTCACGGACGTTCTCGGTCAGGTCCACCGGCGTCGAGCCGGTGTTCTTCTCTGACCACTGCCTCCTGCTGGCCGACTGTCACTTACAGGACGACCAGCCAGCCGGCAAGGGGACGTGGAAGCTCAACACGACTCTGTTGAGCCCAGAGAACGTCGAGGAGCTTAAGAGGGAGTACGCCGGTTGGAGAATCGTGAAACCCCTCTTTGAGTCTCCAGGCGACTGGTGGGAGACGGTGAAGGAGAACATCAGGAGGTTCTTTGTCCTCAAGGGTGTTCAGAAGGCAAGAGAGAGGCGGGGAAAGCTGTCGCGACTCCAGAAAAGGGTGCAGAACCTGCGCCTTCTGCAGTTGATGGGGGTCGATGTCACGGAGGACCTCCGCGAGGTGAGGGGCCAGCAAGCCTCGCTCTTCGCCGCAGAGGCCTCCCGGATAATCTTCCGGTCCAGGGTCCGCTCCATGGAGCAGGACGAGACGTGCTCGCGTTTCTTCTTTCAGAAGGTGCACAAAGAGAGCTCTGTGCTTAGCCGGCTGAAGGAGGACGACGGCTCGGTGACGTCGTCTCGGCCCGACATTTTGAGGATCAGCAGATCCTTCTATGCCGGACTGTATGACACGAAGCCCACGGACAGCACGGCCTCCGAGTCGTTCCTGTCGTCTATCACGGAGGTCTTAGACGACGGCACGAGGGAGTGGCTGGACCGGCCGATATCCCTGGACGAGCTGGCCAGAGCCCTCAAGGCCTTGCAGAGGAATAGGACTCCCGGAAGCGACGGCTTACCGGTCGAGCTGTATTCTGCTCTGTGGGGCCTGGTCGGCCAGGACCTGCTGGAGGTGTACGATAGTGCGCTTCGGGCAGGGGAAATGTGCAAGTCCATGAGGAAGGGCATCATCACCCTCATTTACAAGAGGAGGGGGGAGAGGGAAGAAATTAAGAATTGGCGTCCCATTTCACTTTTGAACGTGGACTACAAAATCCTGGCCAAGGTCATTGCCAACCGGGTCAGGTCTGTCCTGGAGTCAGTGATTCACCCTGACCAAACCTGTGCTGTACCGGGCAGGAAGATCGCTGAGAGCCTCACGCTCATCAGGGATACAATCGCCTACGTACAGGACAGACGGGTGGACACCTGCCTCGTCAGCCTGGACCAGGAGGAGGCCTTCGACAGGGTCTCTCATGCTTACATGAGGGACGTCCTCTCCAAATTGGGGTTCGGGGAGGGCATCCGCAATTGGATCCGGCTGCTCTACGCCAACATCGTTAGCGCAGTCTCGATCAACGGGTGGGAATCAGACAGTTTTCCTGTTAGATCTGGAGTCAGGCAGGGCTGCCCGCTCTCTCCTGCCTTGTTCGTGTGCTGTGTGGAGCCCTTCGCCGCCTCCATCAGGAAGGACGTGAGCCTGAAGGGCGTGACTATCCCAGGCAGTGGAGGCCTTCAGGCCAAGACCTCCCTGTACATGGACGATGTCGCCGTCTTCTGCACCGATCGTCGGTCGGTGAGTAGACTATTGGACATCTGCGGCCAGTTTTAACTGGCCTCGGGTGCCAAAGTCAATAGGGGTAAGAGCGAGGTCATGTTCTTCGGGAACTGGGACGATCGCTCCTTCATCCCCTTCACCGTCAGGACAGACTACCTGAAGGTGCTGGGTGTTTGGTTTGGTGGAGCTGGGGCATGCACTAAGACTTGGGAGGAGCGTATCTCCAAATTGAAGCAGAAGCTGGGCAGGTGGACGCTCCGGTCCCTCTCCATCACGGGTAAGAACCTGGTTGTCAGGTGCGAGGGGCTTTCGGTACTGTTGTATGTGGCGCAGGCCTGGCCTATTCCCTGGACCTGCGCCGCTGCGGTCAGCCGGGCCATCTTCCACTTCATTTGGGGGTCGAGGATGGACCGGGTCCGCAGAGACACCATGTACAAAGACCTGGGAAATGGGGGAAAGGGCGTACCGAACGCCACCCTCGCCCTGACGGCTACCTTTGTGTGCGGCTGCATCAAGCTGTGCGTAGATCCTCAGTATGCAAACACCAAGTGTCACTACTTACTGAGGTTCTACCTGTCCCCGGTGTTGCGAAGGATGGGCCTGGCCTCGTTGCCGCGGAACACTCCGAGTAGTTGGACCGTTCCGTACCACCTGTCCTTCGTGGAGAAATTTTTGAAAGGAAACACCTTTGACCACAAGGCCGTCAGGCAGTGGTCAGCACGTAGTATCCTCGGGACCTTCGGGAAAAGGTGAGGGTGGATCCCGTCGTGTGGTTCCCCACGCAGACTAACAAAGTCGTTTGGCAGAATGCCTCATCGCCAGAACTTTCAAACAAGCACAAGGACATTGCTTGGCTGGCGGTGAGAGGGGCTCTGCCAGTGAGATCCTTTGTGCATGCCCGGAATCTCTGCGCCACTGCAAGCTGCCCTCGAGGTGGCTGCGGGGGCGACGAGACTCTCGATCACCTCCTTCTGGAGTGTGCCTATGCGCAGGAGGTCTGGAGGGGGATGCAGTGGTATTTGTCGAGGTTCGTCCCGAGCAGCTCCGTGACGCGGGACTCCGTGCTCTACGGGCTGTTTCCGGGGACGCACACCGAGACCAACATCAACTGCGCCTGGAGGACCATCAATGCGGTGAAAGACGCTCTTTGGTCTGCCCGCAACTTGCTGGTCTGCCAGCTGAAAGAAATGACCCCGACCGAGTGTTGCAGACTGGCGCACTCCAAGGTCCAGGGCTACATGCTGAGGGACGCGCTAAAGCTTGGGGCAGCCGTCGCCAAGGCGCGGTGGGGAAAGACCACCGTATGAGCCCCCTCGTCCAGAAAAGGGAAAAGAATCCTATCTGGTATCTGGGCCCAGCTGGCGCCTTCCCCAACTGGTCAGGGGGCCAACTGGGACTGTGCGGGGTGACGACTGCCGGGGCGGTTTCTTTGCTTTGTTTTTTTTTTCTCTGTTTTGTTTTTTTTCCTTTAGTTGGTGTACGTACCCCCGGGTAACCCGGAGTGGCTTGCATGACTGGGTAGGTGTATAAATGTTTTATTTTTTGTACATTCTATGAATAAAGTATATTTTTTCAAATTAAAAAAAGGTGACGAAACGTCTGAAAACGAACCTTCCAGCTCAGCGAGCAAACTCACATCCAGAAGACGGGTGTCTGAACATTAATGAAGCAAACTGTGTCATAAACAAAATGTTTAAAGCTATATTGAGTGTCAATTGGCATCTCACCATTGTTGAATGTAAATCTCGTCAAGCTGCTTATGAAAGGTTGGATGAAAAGATCTCAATGATGAGATGGGTTTTGATTCCCTACTCGGTCTGCTTAAAGAGTACAAGGCAATGTCACCCATTCAGCAGTAGGCTTGAATACAAAGTGGTTACAGTGACAAGTGAGAACACCATCTGGGAGGCCAAGTAGCAAATGCAAATACATTGAGCTGTCTCCCACTTGCAGATACACCACCCATTGTACCACCATTGGAACAGTCTGTAATGATATTAAATTTTCTAGACATGTTCCCAGTCACAGCTGACAATATCAGACTTTGGACACAAAATGATCCAGTCCTTTCAAAACTGAAACAACTGGTGGTGATGGGGAAAACCAAAAGGCTGAACCAACCAGATCTGAAACCTTTTAGGACCCAGAGAGGCCAGTTCACAGCAGGAGACATCAAATTATTATGGGGAGTAAGAGTGATTCTGAGCAAAGATTACTTCTAAATACTGGCTGAACTCCACCAGGGACATCCAGGGTGTCCAAAATGATGATGTTGGCACAAGGCTATGTCTGGTTGTCAAGTCTGCATGTAGACACAGCTGCATTGGTGCAGCAGTGCCCAGAGTGCCAGCAAGGACAAAAATTACCACCAGCAGCTCTCCCACATCTGTGGGAATGACTGGGTAGGCCTTGGACCCAGCTGTATGTTGACTATAGGCTCAATGTTCTTAGTCATTGTAGATGCCTACTCAAAATAGTTGGATGTGTATAGGGTCCATCTGTCAAACATTGGGACAATGATAGATAAACTACTTGCAGCTTTTTCAATACACAGAGTCCTGGAAGGATCAGTCACAGATAATGGGCCATCGTATTCGAGCAGGAATTTGGGTATTTCCTGAAGTCAAATGAGGTTTGACATATGAGGAGAGCTCCAAACCACCCATCATCCAATGGTCTGGCAGAAAGAGCTGTCTAAACTTTGCAGGCTGGCCTGAAGAAACAGCCCACAGCCTCGCTATATACCAAGCTGTCATGGTTGTTATTTAATTATAGGACCACTGCACATGCAACTATTTGCACAGCACTGGCAGAGTTGCTAATAGGTGGAAGATTTGGCACCAGATTAAATCGAATGTTCCTGGCAGGATGGGGTGAATGAAATGGCATCAGGAATGCTAATGCCAGACACAAGCGAGAGAAATGGTTTGATACAGCGGAAGAAGTTTGATGAAAGAATCACCGAAATTGCCCCACATAGATTAGAGACATACATGGTTGACACGAGCTGAGGACCAGTGAAATATAATGGTCTTGAACAAGGACATGGACCATATGAAAGCTGCAAATTCACATGTGGTGCAGGAGCAAACCATGCTCTGCCCCTTGGAATGGTCAGAAAAGCTGCCAGAACCTGTGGGCTCACCCTCTTCATCAGGCAGTGACAAATCCTCAGAATCAGAGATGGACATGACAGATGTAGCCACCTTGACACCTTTGCTGCAGAGGAAGAGTGAAATTCCATCAAGGCATTCGTGGCGCCAGAGGTGAGCTCCTATGTGTTACACAGTGGCCATATCAGATGCTGAGTCAGAGGAACCTGACCTGATGCTCAAATCCCAAGGAGGCTCTCCGAGAAAAATGACCAGCCTATGTCCTCAGAATGGGGTTGTCAGGGGTGGGGGTAGTAAATGTTTGTGATGTGATTGTAACAAGGTCAGCCAACTAGACCTCAGAGTAGGAATTCCCTGTTTGGACCAGATTAACAGCCCCAAACAGAGAGCCCTGGCTGACAGATAAAAAGGAGAGTGTCAGAGATTCTCCCACTCTGATAGCTGGCACTGACTGAGGCAGTACTAAAGTCAAGTACCGTCCATGTGTAGAAAAAGGGTGACTAGGTGACAGGATACCTGCGTTTGTGTACTTACGTCAAACAGGATCATCTTTCATTTCCTAAACTGCAGCAGAAACAGGACCAACCTATCAATCCTTTCTTAAATAAATTCACCAAAACTGTACATGGTACCCTGGGAATGATCTCACAAATGGCCGTGCAACTGTAGCAAACATCCTTACTTCTCACCAAAATGTATTGCTGAAATCTTTCTCCTTCCTTCCACTGAAAGTATAGGTTCCACAATATGCCTGTTGAATATGTGCACAGGATTGGAAAGCAACTCAGAATCTCTTGTTGTCACTAACACCTTTTCAGGTGTAAATATGCACTGCAGAATTATGTGCTGTGCATTGTTTACTGCTTCAGAGCTTTGTTTTTTTGCTTCTGCTACCTTTACCGGAATATCACTAAAACATGACTTTGTGTGCGGGATTACAGCTCCTGGAACACAGATAATTATTAGACCACAGTATTAGTCTTAATCCAATTACAGTTCAGGCTACACTCAGTAAACTTAGGCCTCTGGACAACCTAATGTGGAATGTCCCGCCTATCATCCTCTAAAATTTCATCCCAGTGTTCCCCAGGTCTTCTGATTCCCATTTTGAGATTTTTGAGGCACTCCGAGGGTCCAGCTAATCTGGTTTCATGTCCATTTCCACAGCTATCTTTCCCCCAGTGGCTGCCGAGTGAGAGGTTATCAGTATCTCACCCTGGAATGGTACCAAGTTCCAGCGTCTGAGATTGAATTTCTCACCGAGATCTCTACTG
Organism: Stegostoma tigrinum; assembly: GCF_030684315.1. Classification (NCBI taxonomy): domain Eukaryota; kingdom Metazoa; phylum Chordata; class Chondrichthyes; order Orectolobiformes; family Stegostomatidae; genus Stegostoma; species Stegostoma tigrinum. The sequence continues at coordinate 77,259,056 of NC_081356.1, forward strand.
CGACATTTCAGTAGATGAATGAAACCAGAACCGCATTCAACTGTACAAGCCCAATCAACATGAATGCTGAACACAGAGGCAAGAAAAGGTACAAAGAGACAATTGTGTTTGGAAATTAATGAGCTGGTCATACTGAAGCTCCATTTTTAAAATCTGTGAGTTGTGTTGATTGTGCCATTCACAGGTCTTACTGTGCTTTTCTTCTGAGAAACAAGTGACATTCCCATTATTTGTGGATCTAGTGTGAAGTCCTCTCCTGGGGTCACAGTCCCCAATTTGAGAACCACTTCCTTTCTAAACTTCAAAGCTTTCAATCATTCGTAAATTTTAAAATTATACCTTATCTTAATTCCACATTTTAAAATAAATAACAAATTCTGAGCACTATATTACAGTGTGAAAAATAACCTTCACCACTAGGTTATGCATTCTCTCCCTTAGTTAATTTTATATCCACTCTGTTGATGTCCTTTTATATTCACATCCTTTAATAGCATCCCAAATGCTAAATAAATTATCTAGATTGTTTGCTAAAGATGATCATACTAACAACATCAGACTATCTGGCCTGCATTGCCATGTTCATCCCTCTCTCCATTTTAAAATGGTGTGCAATTTTTCAGTCCTTGGCACCATTTCCCTATCTAGGGAGGATTGAAAGATTGTGCTTAGAACTTTCTTAATATCCATTGTCAGTTCCATCAAGCCAACTAATACTTCCATGCTTAGTACAGCCAGCTGTTTAAGGAACACTATCTTGTCTATTTTTTGATGATTTATATATTGCCACAACTCCTCCTGTACTACTACATTGGCTGCATCATCCTTTTCTAATGAAGACAGTAGCAAAGTATTAAGGAAATCTGTTATCATGTTGTGATCTGGCCTACATGTTGACACTAGAACCCAGCAATCTTACTAATTCTTAACTGTACTCTGAAATGGCATAGCCAGTGATGTCCGCAACCATTGATGAATAATTTAACGGTACTTTCTCAACCTATTCTACCACTGTCACCAACTTATCTACACATACACCCAGGTCCCTCTGCTCTGCACCCTTTCAGAATTGTACTCTTTCGTTTATATTCTGTCTCCCCATTTTTCCCAGAAAAATGAGCCATTTCACACTTTCCGACATTAAATTCCATCTGTCATCTCTCCGGCCATTCCTCCAACCTGTCTGGTAGCCTTTTGAAATTAGACACTATCTTCCTAAAAGCTCTACCAAATAGCTTAGAGACAGTAGGAACTGCTGATGCTGGAGAATCTGAGATAACACAGTGTGAAGCTGGATGAACACAGCAGGCCAAGCAACATCAGAGGAGCAGGAAAGTTTGACGTTTTGGGTTGAGACCCTTGTTCTCGATGCTGTTTGGTCTGCTGTGTTCACCAAATAGCTTATAACTGCAACTGACGCCATTGATCATGAAATAGTGTAAGCTGAAACGAGTCCTGATCACAGATATTCTTTTCGAGCAGTCAAGTATTTAAAAATTGTCACAGCTTGTTACATTTTTGTCTGTAGGTGTCTAGGTGTTAAATGCAGGGGAGGAGAAGGGAGAGGGGCAAGAGGATGTGGGGAATATGAGGGAGGAAGGGAAGCAATCAGGAGGAGGACAGAAGAAGTGGAGAATGGAGTGGGAGTGAGGGCTGGCAATAGGGGGAAATGAGTTGGTAACTGGAGGACACAAGATGGGAAAAGAGTAGAAAGGAAGTGGTCAGAGTGGCTTGGGTTCAGGTTGGGTTGGAGGAAAGGGCGCAGATGGGGATGGAAGTGACCAGAACTAGAGAGGTGAGTACTATTAAATTAAAGTACTATATCACGCAACAATGGCTAGTTATAGTGATTACAACAAACAATGTAAGATACTATAATGATTACTATAATGACTTCCCTCTGTTAGATAATCACAACTTGCAGCTGGCACTTCAAAAATTCAAGTCCTTTAATTTTGCTTCTTTTGATTGCTTCTAAGCTGATCAAGCCTCTGTTTCGGTAAGGAGGGTCTAATTTAGTTACACAGGATATTAGCTTGGATTTTCCACAACCCAAATAGTCATTTCTGTAGTGTAGAGCTTGCACGTCTGGCCCTGTGGAATCTCAGATGTAATAAACTCCATGGGAATTTCTGAGTAAACTGAAGACTCCAATGGGCGATTTTCCTGCATCTGCAACTCTCTAAAAGTATCAACTTACATCAGAGAATTGGGAGGATTCTGCTGCTGTTAAAAATTCCTCAGGGAAAGCTGACAATGAAAAATCTAGTTTAAAACCTGGGCAACTATTGAACTGATTGGCCCCCCAAATTACCACACAAATCCCAATTACAGAGCCTCTGCAACCCATACATCCTGGATACTTTACATTTGTATTTTCCAGATTGACAAACTTAATAAAATTCTGAAGAAAGAATATAAAATCTCCCTCAAGGTGTGTACAAAGCACTGTTATAAAAATGTAGTCAAATTTCAATTTGATCCTTTCTCCAACATATATTACTCGGTATGAAGTGAAACTTAAACTTTTGTTTAGTGAAAGCAATGCACCGTGCCACTGGGATTGCAAACTAAATGTTTGCAGCTATGTTTCACTGAATCTAGACGCCTGATGGGGCAGTGCTCCAAAAGCTTGTGATTTCAAGTAAATCTACTGGATTATAACCTGGTGTCATCTAACATCTGAGCTTATCCACCCCAGAACAACACCAGCACCTCCATGTCATCACTGAATATAGTCCTAACAACTTACTGTATGTTCCTGATGGCCATTACATGCAAAAACAAATTGAAGCTACATAATTCTGGATAACTGACAATATTTTGTTCATACATTTCCTATTTATTCACTAAGTAGCATGCAGGTTCAAATTGGTAGGAGGCAAGTTGTGTGAAACAGAAGTTTTGATCTGCTTGTCAACAATTGAATTAAACATTTTTTAGAATGCTATTTTCATTTTGCAGTTGTTAAAGGTTGTAACATTAATATTCCTTTTTCCTAGTTTTCTTTTACTCATTTCTGAAAGTGACTCACGATGCAGTTCTTTCTATTGGTGCCAAAAGATTCAATACAAATTCCAGCTCTTTGTGTCGATCCTAGACAATCAGTGTTACTCAGCAGAGGGCCCATCAATGTTGATTCAATACATTCTTTCCAAGCACGCACTCAACATGCTTTTTTCAAGGCTCAGTAAGTTTAATAGGAAGCGGGAATTTAGTTGATTTTTCTTTTCCTAATCTAGATGACGCAGTTCATTGGAGTGAACCCAATCACTGTTCTGGTTAATATCAGCCAACTCGTCCAAACACAGGAACCCAAGCAACACTTTGCCATATTTACACTCGTTTTAACTTGCTGAGCTCTTAGGATGATAAGTCTTCTCCATAAATCAGACCTTTACATATAAACAGATTTGTTTGTGCAAACTGGAATAACTGTTTGTTACAACACAGAAGATGCTGCAGAAGCTCAGTGGGTCTGGCAGCATCTGTTAAGAGAAAAACAGAACTAACATTGTGAATTCTTCAGAACTGCAAGGTTTAACTGACTGTTAGGTAAACGTGTGGACCACCTTTGGCTCAATAACCCCAACTAATGAGAAGTTGGAGTTTACAACTCTGAACATATTCCTAGATTTGTCATTTCATTACCTCCAACTGCCCTGCTCCTTTCTCTACCTCCAATACTTTTATCATTTAAAAAAAATGTTAATATTGTATTAATATTACTTAAGTGCTGCTCATAGCAGTATATCCCGGAAATAGTTTCAGATAGTTTAGGACAATTCCAGAGAATTCAATGATCATCAGAAACCTATATTTCTCAACTCATAAAATTACAAATGTGCCATTCAGCGACAGGAGTAGGCCATTCATACCCTTGAGCCTGCTCCAGCATTCAATATGACCATGGCTGTTCTGATTGTAACATCAAATCTGCATTGCCCACCTACCCTTGACAACCCTTCAACTGTTGCTTGACAGAATCCACTCAATTGTGTCATAGAAATACTCAAAGAGTCTGCATCCACCACTTTTTCAGGGCCAGAATTCCAAAGACTGACAACCATCCAGGAGGAAAGATTTGGTCTAATGTGCTTTAAATGGGTGACCAATGATTTTTGCTGAGTTCTAGATTAACTCCAAAGAGGAAACATTTTCTCCACATCTGCTCTGTCAAAACCCCTCAGGATTTTATATGCTTCAATCATGTCAACGCTTACTCCTCTAAACACAAGCAAATACAAGCCTAGCCAATTCAATCTTTCCCTATAAGACAACCCACTGATTCCAGGAATTAGTCCAATAAACCTTTGCTGAACTACCTCGAATGCATTTACATACTTCTTGACTGACATGACCAACACATTACTCAGTACTCCAGCTGCAATCTTACCGGTGTCTTGTATATTTCAAGCACAACCTCCATACTTTTTTATTCAGCCCCCCTTGCAACAAATGCTAACATTCTATTAACTTTCTTAATTTCTTGTTCTATCTGTTAACCCTTTGTGGGTCATGTATGAGGACTCTTCGAAAACTCCATATTTCAGAGCCCTGCAATATCTCACCATTTAGATAATATGTTTCTTTTTTATTCTTCTTGTGTAAAAACAAGTTATGGAATCTAATCATTCAGAATTAAGTACAACATTCTGCTGAAATTACAGTGCAGCAAATTACAATGAAGGAGCTGTTTGGATATGATGCTCAACTGAGGTCTTGTTCATCCTTTCAAGAAGCCATAATATTTCCATTGCAGCACTTTGAAGAACAGCAGGGAAGTTCTCCCTAGTGTTCTTCCTTCTTCTAATATCATTCAACTAGATTATATCTAAAGTATAACATAGCTTCTAAGAACTCATTTGAGCCTGAAAGTAGGGGATTGATTGTAAAATGAGTTACAGTTTGGAAGGCTGTAAATCCAGCCTCTCCCATTACCTCAATATTGTAGATTTGCCAGTTTAAAGATGGTTCCCATCAACTCTGATCCTAAAAGTAGCTCAAAAGGAGCTTAAAAAGTACTTTTGTTATTGAACATTGATTTGTAAATAAATAATAACTTCCATTGGGACAGTACTAATAAGTGTGCATTAAATTCATCAGATTCATCTAGAACAGAAGCCATAAATACAAATTAATGCAAATTCAGCTTTTTATTTCACAGAAAAGGCTGCTGCTTAACAGCTATGCATACTTGCAACCTGTATTACAATCCACTATAAAAAAATCATACCCTCTTCATCTTTAAAGCCAAGAGTTAAATCTTTCTGAATTTTGACTATATTTGAATTTTTCAAAAAAGTTCTTACCAAACTCACCTCGATAACTACCTACCTTGCTCAAATGGCATTCCTCATATTCAATTCTATTCCCATCTTACACATGCCATTCCCAGAGCAACTTGCCACTTAGCAAATATCTGCCAAATGACCATCATCCGTCAAACCTGCACCACAGTTAAAAGCCAACTATGCACCTGGACAAGGGTGAGTGTCTGAAGCTGCCCAACACATTTGCCCTGAATGTGGCAGGAAAAGGGCAGACACCCTGCTTTGTGAACGGGAACCTGGAGGTGTTGCCAGATAGGGTGGTGCAGATGCAAGACATCCTCTTGCCAACCTGTTCCAAGGTTTCACCAAGGTTAATGCAGTCTCTGCCATCTGGGAACACCTAGGCTGAAGGAGAAATTCATTTACTTCTCTACTCTGTCAATATACTTAACACACCTTTCCTCTGCTACCTCACACTCACTCTGTCTCAGCTATGATGGTACTTACCTCCTGCCAAGGCTCAAGCTCTACCACTCTCATTAATACCTGCAACATTTTCCTATTCATTCTCTCCAACCCAACACCTGACACCACTAACCCTGCATACACTCTGATCTGCCTACTCACTTGTTTGCAAAATCTCCCAAATGCAGTAAAAGTAACAGCCGTGCCACCCACTTTCACTCCAGGAGGAAGGCAGCCCAGTAGGAGTCCAGATGTCAGTTTGGTCGTTTGGCATTTGACTCTTCATCCCTTTTGTGGAGAGATCTTGATTCTGACAGCCCTGTGTGATTGACTGACCATGTGCAAGCATCTGGACTGGTATCAGAAGCTGTATCAGAGATAATGGGAACTGCAGATGCTGGAGAATCCGAGATAACAAAGCGTGGATCCCCGCCCCTTTAACTTGTCTTCCCAGACTGACCTATCCCCTCCCTACCTCCCCACCTATACTCACCTCTACAGGCTCCATCCCCGCCCCTTTAACTTGTCTGTCTCCTTTCCACCTATCTTCTCCTCTATCCATCTTTGATTTGCCTCCCCCTCTCTCCCTCTTTATTTGAGAACCCTCTTCCCATCCTTTTCTGATGAAGGGTCTAGGCCTGAAACGTCAGCTTTTGTGCTACTAAGATGCTGCTTGGCCTGCTGTGTTCATTCAGCTCCACACTTTGTTATCTGGTATCACAAACGGTCCTTGATTTACTGTGTCAGGACCCAGCATCTCCCATCCTGAGTGAAGACAATCACCCTTGACTGAGTTATAACCATGATCAGCCTCCTGGCTTTGTGTCAGCACTAAATGCATGGCAATGCAAGGAAGAGGCAATATTAGCCTAGTATTTCTGGCTGAGGTGGCAGGAGGAGGAAGGAAGTTCAAAACGGTTAGGCAGTGCAAGGCAGGGATGTTGTAAGCATCTCAGAGTGACCACAATGACAATGAGCAAAGAGCCCAGATACGCAGCGTTGTCCAGTCCATCAGCTGGGTGTGTGTCCCTGATGTCCTTGCTGCAGTGCTTCAATGATAGCTACAGCACTGAAACACAAAAGTTCAGCAGAGATGTGCAATGGCAGTTCTTAGAAGTTGGCACATGTGCAACCACGGACATGTGTTGCATGTGACCGGTGTCCACTCAGAGCACTTTGGTGTTTATTGTCCAACACTGAGCTTCTTCAGTGCAAGCAACAAGCTGAAATTGGCAGGTACCCTGATTTCCATGTTGAGAATTCTCAACATTTAATTTGATTAGTATGTTTGGTAACATAAGAAGCTGAATATTAATGATGCAAGCTGTGGTGTCAATAAGAGAATTAACAAGCAATAAAAACCCCCTTAACTGAAGTGGTTGTGTTAGTTAACGGTTAAAGCTTTAGCCATAGAGTCAGTAATAAGAAAAATTAAAGGCAATAAAGAAAGCATCAGGGAGACCAGAACTGCACACAGTATTCAATTGTGGCTTAACTAATGTCCTGTATCGTTGCAACATGGCCTCTCAACTCCTATACTCAATGCACTGACTAATAAAGGTGAGTATACAAAACACCTTCTTCACTCTCCTATCTAGCTGCGACTCCACTTTCAAGGAAATATGAACCTGCACTCTAAGGTTTCTTTGTTCAGCAACACTCCCTGGGGGTGGCACGGTGGTTAGCACTGCAGCCTCACAGCACCAGGGACCCAAATTCAATTCCAACCTCGGGCAACTGTCTGTGCAGTTTGCACATTCTCCCTGTATCAGTGTGGGTTTCCTCTGGGTGCTCCTATTTCCTCCCACAGTCCAAAGACGTGCATGGTAAGTGGATTGACGAATGCTAAATTGCCCGTAGTGCCCAAGGATATTTGGGTTAGACATGGGAAACACAGGGGTATGGGAATGGGAGAGAGATAATAAGAACTGCAGATGCTGGTGAATCCAAGATAACAAGGTGTGAAGCTGGGTGAACATAGCGGGCCAAGCAGCATCTCAGGAGCAGAAAGCTGACATTTCGGGCCTAGACACTTCATCATAAATGGGAGAGGGGAAGAGGGTTCTTGTGAAATCCACATTGATACCATTGGGCTGCAGGGTTCCCAAGGTTAGGGAGGCAGGGACGAGCTGGGCTGGTTTTGGGATGCATTAGGGGGAGGAGAAATTTTTGTAGCTTATGAAATCCACATTGAAACCATTGGGCATATTCCAACTGCTATTCTGCAGCCCAATGGTATCAATGTGGATTTCACAAGAACCCTCTTCCCCCCCTCCATTTCTGATGAAGGGTCTAATCTCGAAACATCAGCTTTCCTGCTCCTAAGATGCTGCTTGGCCTGCTGTGTTCATCCAGCTCCACACCTTGTTATCTAGATAGGGGAATGGGTCTGGGTAGATGCTCTTTGGAGGTGTGGTGTGGACTTGTTGGGCCAAATGGCCCGTTTTCACACTGTAAGGATTCTGTGATTCTTACCATTAAGTGTACAAGTCCTGCCCTGATTTATCTAACTTAAACTTCATCTGCCACTCCTCAGGTAATAAAATGTGAGGCTGGATGAACACAGCAGGCCCAGCAGCATCTCAGGAGCACAAAAGCTGATGTTTCGGGCCTAGACCGTTCATCAGAGAGGGGGTGGGGTGAGGGTTCTGGAATAAATAGAGAGAGAAGGAAAGGCGGACCGAAGATGGAGAGAAAAGAAGATAGGTGGAGAGGAGAGTATAGGTGGGGAGGTAGGGAGGGGATAGGTCAGTCAAGGGTAGACGGACAGGTCAAGGAGGTGGGATGAGCTTAGTAGGTAGGAGATGGAAGTGCGGCTTAGGGTGGGAGGAAGGGATGGGTGAGAGGAAGAACAGGTTAGGGAGGCAGAGACAGGTTGGACTGGTTTTGGGATGCAGTGGGTGGAGGGGAAGAGCTGGGCTGGTTGTGTGGTGCAGTGGGGGGAGGGGACGAACTGGGCTGGTTTTGGGATGCGGTGGGGGAAGGGGAGATTTTGAAGCTGGTGAAGTCCACATTGATACCATTGGGCTGCAGGGTTCCCAAGCAGAATATGAGTTGCTGTTCCTGCAACCTTCGGGTGGCATCATTGTGGCACTGCAGGAGGCCCATGATGGACGTGTCATCTAAAGAATGGGAGGGGGAGTGGAAATGGTTTGCGACTGGGAGGTGCAGTTGTTTGTTGCGAACTGAGCGGAGGAGTTCTGCAAAGCGGTCCCCAAGCCTCCGCTTGGTTTCCCCAAAGTAGAGGCAGCCACACCGGGTACAATGGATGCAGTATACCACATTGGCAGGTGTTCAGGTGAACTTCTGCATAATATGGAAAGTCATCTTGGGGCCTGGGATAGGGGTGAGGGAGGAGGTGTGGGGGCAAGTGTAGCATTTCCTGCGGTTGCAGGGGAAGGTGCCGGGTGTGGTGGGGTTAAAACGCCCCTGACTGCATCTCCCGCATTTCCCGCAACACATCCCTCACACCCCGCCCCCGCCACAACCGCCCAAAGAGGATCCTCCTCGTTCTCACACACCAACCCACCAACCTCCGGATACAACGCATCATCTTCCGACACTTCCGCCATCTACAATCCGACCCCACGACCCAAGACATTTTTCCATCCCCACCCTTGTCTGCTTTCCGGAGAGACCACTCTCTCCGTGACTCCCTTGTTTGCTCCACACTGCCCTCCAACCCCAACACACCCAGCACCTTCCCCTGCAACCGCAGGAAACGCTACACTTGCCCCCACACCTCCTCCCTCACGCCTATCCCAGGCCCCAAGATGACTTTCCATATTAAACAGAGGTTCACCTGCACATCTGCCAATGTGGTATACTGCATCCATTGTACCCGGTCTGGCTTCCTCTACATTGGGGAAAACAAGCGGAGGCTTGGGGACGGCTTTGCAGAACACCTCTGCTTGGTTCACAATAAACAACTGCACCTCCCAGTCGCAAACCATTTCCACTTCCCCTCCCATTCTTTAGATGACATGTCCATCGTGGGCCTCCTGCAGTGCCACAATGATGCCACCCGAAGGTTGCAGGAACAGCAACTCATATTCCGCTTGGGAACCCTGCAGCCCAATGGTATCAATGTGGACTTCACCAGCTTCAAAATCTCCCCTTCCCCCACAGCATCCCAAAACCAGCCCAGTTCGTCCCCTCCCCCCACCGCACCACACAACCAGCCCAGCTCTTCCCCTCACCCCACTGCATCCCAAAACCAGTCCAACCTGTCTCTGCCTCCCTAACCTGTTCTTCCTCTCACCCATCCCTTCCTCCCACCTCAAGCCGCACCTCCATCTCCTACTAACCTCATCCCACATCCTTGACCTGTCCATCTTCCCTGGACTGACCTATCCCCTCCCTACCTCCCCACCTATACTCTCCTCTCCACCTATCTTCTTTTCTCTCCATCTTCGGTCCGCCTTCCCCTCTCTCCCTACTTATTCCAGAACCCTCACCACATCCCCCTCTCTGATGAAGGGTCCAGGCCCGAAACGTCAGCTTTTGTGCTCCTGAGATGCTGCTGGGCCTGCTGTGTTCATCCAGCCTCACATTTTATTATCTCGGATTCTCCAGCATCTGCAGTTCCCATTATCTCTGCCACTCCTCGGCCTATTGATCCATCGGGTCAAGATCCCCTGGTACTGTGGTAACCTTCTCTGCTGTCCACAACACCCCCAATTTTGGTGTCATCTGCTCTTTGAATTCCACTACACTTCCAATTTTATGCTGAAGTCCATATTCTGCCTCCCTTGGTGAACATCTTATTTCTACCAATTGATACTTCATCCCACATACTTCCTATTCCTATCCTTGAAGGGCTAGTTTCGATACGCATCCGATGCTTGAGCAAGGCTTGTTAGACAACTAGGCGTCACTGCAAATCATGTTTTATAATCCAACTTCAGCAACAACATTATCAACTAAATGTGGTCTGAACATGTCCCACATGTGAAGTCATTTTGTTTACATTGTACCTGGTGTGGCTTCCTCTACATTGGGGAAACCAAGCGGAGGCTTGGGGACCGCTTTGCAGAACACCTCTGCTCGGTTTGCAATAGACAACTGCACATCCCAGTCGCGAACCATTTCAACTCCCCCTCCCATTCTTTAGATGACATGTCCATCATGGGCCTCCTGCAGTGCCACAATGATGCCACCCGAAGGTTGCAGGAACAGCAACTCATATTCCGCTTGGGAACCCTGCAGCCCAATGGTATCAATGTGGACTTCACCAGCTTCAAAATCTCCCCTTCCCCCACCGCATCCCAAAACCAGCCCTGTTCGTCCCCTCCCCCCACTGCACCACCCAACCAGCCCAGCTCTTCCCCTCCACCCACTGCATCCCAAAACCAGTCCAACCTGTCTCTGCCTCCCTAACCTGTTCTTCCTCTCACCCATCCCTTCCTCCCACCCCAAGGCGCACCTCCATTTCCTACCTACTAACCTTATCCCACCTCCTTTACCTGTCCGTCTTCCCTGGAGTGACCTATCCCCTCCCTACCTCCCCACCTATGCTCTCCTCTCCACCTATCTTCTTTACTCTCCATCTTCGGTCCGCCTCCCCCTCTCTCCCTATTTATTCCAGAACCCTCTCCCCATCCCCCTCTCTGATGAAGGGTCTAGGCCTGAAATGTCAGCTTTTGTGCTCCTGAGATGCTGCTTGGCCTGCTGTGTTCATCCAGCTTCACACTTTATTATCTTGGATTCTCCAGCATCTGCAGTTCCCATTATCACTGACATTGCTTAAATGTTTGTTTTGCTCCTTTAGGGCATTGATGAGAATTCTTCTTTATTTCCTCCCTCAGAGAAGGTTTGCAACTTTGGAACTCTCTGCCTCAGAACTTGGTGAAGTCATTTTTTTAAAGCAGAGGTTGATATGTTCTTATTAGGTAAGGGAATCAAATCTATTCCAAGGTAGTTGAAAATGTGGAATTTGAAAACAGAATGGAACAGTAAAGAAATAAAAACAAAGAACAGGAAATACGGGAGATCTGAAACAAAAATGGAAAGTGTGAGAGAAAGACAGCAAGTCTGTTTTTCTTTCTACAGCTGCTGGCAGAGTTAAAGCGGAGTCCAATAACCCTTTGTCAAGCACAGTATTTCTGTTATAGTAGGAACTGCAGATGCTGGAGAATCTGAGATAACAAGGTGTAGAGCTGGATGAACACAGCAGGCCAAGCAGCATCTTAGGAGCAGGAAAGCTGACGTTTTGGGCCAAGAAGGGTCCAGGCCCGAACCGTCAGCTTTCCTGCTCCTGTGATGCTGCTTGGCCTGCTGTGTTCATCCAGCTATGCACCGTGTTATGGCTGTATTTCTGTTTTTTGTTGGGAATTATTATTCTCTGGCTCCACAGCAATGCCTCACAATCAAAATACAATCACCACTTTTTTTTCCTCAGGCAGTACAAATTGCTGTTTGCTTCGAAATTTGGGATTCTTGCATCTGACCCTTGAGCACAAAATAAAAAAATTCCTACAATGGCATTGACCTTTTATTCAGCAATGTTCGAAATCTAGCCAGTTGTTAAATGCCCGTGTCATTCTAGCATCTTCTTCCTGCAATCTTTTCTTTTAATTCAAACCCTGACAACATACCGAGGGTTTGTCTTTTTTCCCCCCTTAATGCCAGATTATCAGGATGTTGTCAGTTTTGAGCTGAGCATGACCACAGCCAGCACAAGCCGCCCACCTCCCTGAATGGCTGGGAAGCAGCATGACCGCGCAGGTGCATCGTTCCCCGACGGGGTTAGAGGTCAAACATCCGGGCAAATTCGCGATGCCACGTCTGGTTCCTGCGCATTGACATCCGGGGGTTTGAGCATTCGGAGCTGCAAGTTGCCGGTTCACGTTTAAATCCGTCCGCGCGGACCCCGCTCTCGCCTCCGAAACTTTTCCCCATCCCGTTCACCCCGGCAAGGTCTACCCGAGCCGGCATGTGGGCCAGGCTCTTACTGCAGCTCCTGTGGGCCCAGCTTCTGGTGGCGCTGGTCCGCGGCTCCGAGCTCACCTTTGAATTACCCGACAACGCCAAGCAGTGTTTCTACGAGGACATCGTGCAGGGCACCAAGTGCACACTGGAGTTCCAGGTCAGGCCGGGGCCGGGGCCGGGGCCGGGGCCGGGTAGATGTGCTTTCAGAGGGTTCAGGATACTGCAGCTGAGGGGCTCTGATAGGATGGGAAGAAGGAACAACGCGGGGATGGATGGCTAAAGACTGATCTATCTGGGTATACACTGGAAATATTGTGTGTGTGTGTGTGTCATGTTCTCCGGGCTGTAGGTCCGATTGAGGGTGTGGTGTTAATTTTCTCCTTGTACACAGTATTCATTGTGCCTGTGGTAGTCGAAGACCTGGCGTCAATACAAATACGCAACCTCCTGCCTCTGCTGCCTGAGTGTTTGCTACCTTGGTTAACACACTTTATCCAGCGATCGTCTTCTAATCGTATCTGCACTGTTTATGGAAAGTTGTTCTTCGGCTCATCTGCTGAAACCCACAGTTATGCCTTAGTTCTCTCCAAACATGACTCTTCCAATACAATCCTAGCTAAATTCTCGCGTTCTGACTTGTCATATTAGTTGATCAAAAGCTGTGCATTCTAATCTGAGTGCCCCATCTCCTAATCATCTCCAGGCCCACATACCCCAAGGATCTGTTGCCTCCATTCCTGACCACTTTGAACATAAGCTATATTAAGCACTCTACTACTTGTGCCTTCTTCACCTTTTCAGGATCTTAGATTCTGGATTTCCCATCCCAGTTCTTTCCACCTCTTTTCTCTCTTTTAAGATCAGCTTCTGATAATCTATGCTAACAGCTGCCCATTTTGAATCAAACTATGTGTGATAATACAGCTGGTAAATGGTTTAGGTCACTTTACTCCATTGAAAACGTTATATAAATACAGAGATAACAAGGTATAGAGCTGGCTGAACACAACAGGCCAAGCAGCATCAAAGGAGCAGGAAGGCTGATGTTTTGGGCCTAAACCCTTCTTCAGAAGGATCAGTTGTTCTTGGCATTTGCTCCTATATTAAGTTATCTGGAATGCCTTTGTCCTCCTTTTACATTATGGAGGAGAAGCTACTGTACAGGAAGGACAACGTTCACCTTTGAGGTGTATCTAATAAAAAATGCATTTTTGAAATTACAAGCATTTGAATTACGATCAGGAAAAAGCCATTCACCCCCTCCAGCTTGTTCTGCCATTCAGTAAGATTGTGGCTGATATGACTGTAAACTCACCTGCATTCCTTTCTACACCTGACAGCTTTTCATCCTCCTTACTTAAGAAGCCTGCCTTTACATTTGCACATTGTTCCACCACACTGCTTGCCCCCACCTTTTCCGGAAGAGAGTTCCAAAAAACACTTGACCATCAGAGAAAAATACATTTTGCCTAATCTCTGTTTTAAATGGGGAGCTCCTGATTTTAAAACAGTGGCCCCTAGTTTTACATTCTATCAAGAGCATAAATCTTCACCTCCAGTTCCTTGTCAAGCCCTCTTGGGATTTTTTTGTTTAAATCAAATCATCTCTTAATCTCCCAAACCTCACGTAGGTTCCTATCCTGTTCAACCCCTCCTCATTCGACACAAATTGTGTACTGATAACAAAACTTGTTATCTGCACTCATCAAATTATTTCAAATTAAACACTTTGAGTTTCTGATCTCCATGAGAGCTCCAAATTCTGGAAGACCCATGACCAAGCTGGTCTTTTTAATCTACAGAAAAAAACTTATAAATGGGGAGTCGATCTCTATTTGACAAACTTCACTGCATCTGGAATGCCCTAAAAGGGCCCTCAAAAACACAACTTTCAAGAGTTAAGACTCCAATAAGTCAATAGTTAACCAGGAAAGGTTAGAGGATGCAAAACCTACTATAACTCCTGAATAACTGTTAAATTGAATCCTGATCATTTAAACTCCTTTCTCAACTACAACCCTTGTTTCCTGACACCCCACTTCCGACTGACACCTGAGCCCCTTTCCAATCTGACCTCACTCCCAAACTTGTATGCATTTACACATTGACCTGAAATGGTGCCCCTTACTTATTCATATACTTACCCCTTCATAGGATTTGTTTCGGGTGGGATGTTTCGAATTTGTTGTTAATCAGAAGCTGTATGTTAACTTGTATGTACTTATTTGGGTGACCAGCCACTGCTCCTTGCATTTTCTTTCAATTTGTCGTTGATTTATCATGTCAAAACATGAACCCAGTCTGTTATGCTTTGTGAAATTTAAGACCATTTGGTGTTTCGTTTTGATGTCAGCAATTAGAATTCAGTAACATTTTTAAAAAGCAGTTTGATCTTGCACTTACAATCTGTCTGTGCTGGGTGTAGTATTGCCCACATTCAGGGTTTGAGTCCTATTTCTGACCTTGATCGAATTTAACAATACTCGAGAGGATATCGGTGTCAGTTGGATTGGAAGAGGGGTGTCAGAAATTGAAGGGTGTAGTTGGGAGAAGGGTGTGAGTGGTGAGTCAGAAGGTCAGTTTAATAGTTACCCAGGCATTACAGTATGGTTTTCATCCTTTACCTTTTACTGAGTAACTGTTAGCTTAATTAAGTCTGAGCCCTCCAAATTTGCATCGTCAAGCATCCTTCTGGTGGGTTCTAGATGCAGGGAAATTTGACCATTGAAAATTTAAATTCCCTAGGCAACTTCCTCGAATTCAAGTACTCTGGTTCTGCAAGGTCCCGATGCACAACTCGAGTCTATGTTACAGAAGCAACCATCTGGCCGTCAGAATATCAGGGCCATCATGTTTTTGCTTTTAAGACATTACTTACAATCCTGATATGTTCACTTCTTGAAATTATGAATGCCAGAATTGAATAGAAGTCTTCTGAATATCATAGAAATCTGATTTAGCTGAAACAAAGGCAACACTGTGGGTAAAGAAAATCTGAAATTAGTAAGATAAGGAGGTATAGAGCTGAATGGACACAGCTGGTCAAGCAGCATCAGAGGAGCAGGAAAGCTGATGTTGGGTCTAGGCCCGACGTCATCTTTCATGCTCCTCTGATGCTGCTTCGCCTGCTGTGTTCATCCAGTCTACACCTTGTCATCTCAGATTCTCCAGCATCTGCATATCCTAATATCTCTGAAATTAGTAAGGCCAGTAGCTGAAGCAGCATCTGTACAGAGGAAAAACAGTAAATGTTTTAGATTGAGCAGAAACATTAACTCTCTACAGATGCTGCTTATCCTCTTGAATGTTTCCAACATTTCCTGATTTAACTGAAATAAAGTCCACAAATTGGATAAACCCTTTTTTTGTAAATTTTTTTTGAGAAAATTTTATGCTTGTGTTGACATTTTCTGTTTAATAGCTCAAGACTTGTGAATTTAATGCACCTAAATTGTTTAAACTTTTGTATATTTAACAGGTCATTACTGGTGGTCATTACGATGTTGACTGTCGGCTAGAGGATGCTGATGGTGCAGTTTTGTACAAAGAGATGAAGAAACAGTACGACAGTTTCACCTTCACTGCTGCTAAAAATGGAACATATAAGTTCTGTTTCAGCAATGAGTTTTCCACCTTCACACACAAAACTGTATATTTTGATTTCCAGGTTGGGGATGACCCTCCTTTGTTTCCCAATGAAAACAGAGTCTCTGCACTGACTCAGGTATTAGATCACTATGTTTTTTGAAACTTTTAATAGATTCAAGTTGATTAAAGTTTTTTAACAAAAAAATTTCCTTTCAATTTGCCCAGTCTCCTTTAAAGTCTCACTTACAGCCAAATTTAGTAGTAATAGTTGTGGAAATAAATTTTGACTTGGCTTACAGCCTGCACCAGTAAGATACAAATGTTATAATTTGGTAATGAGGACAAATAGTACACTTTGCTATATTAATTAGAGTAATTTCACATGCATTGTTATAAGAACTGTGAGCAGGAGTAGTCAATTGAACCCTTCGAGTCTGCTTTGCCATTTAATGCAATCATGCCGGGATCCCTTCATAGTTTCAACTTCACTTTCCTGCCCGTACTCCATAATCCTTCAACTCATTAATTAAAAACTTGTCTATCTCCTCAATTTTACTCTGCTCCCCCATCCGTCGCACTTTAGAATAGTGAATTCAACAGATTCACGTCTTTTTTGGAAGAGAGAATTTCTCCATGTCTATTAAATCTGCAATTCTTGTGCTAAAACCTTGACTTCTTTTTCTAGATTACCCTACCAGGGGAAACAGAAACTCTCTGCTTATGTCAATCCCCTTTAGCATCTTTATATACCACAATTAAATCCCCTCTTGTTCTTCTAAACTCTGGAGAGTACAGGCTGAGCCCAATCTGTCTTCATAAGATAAACCCCTCATCTCTGGAATCAACAGATTGAAGCTATAATTATGTGAAAAACGATGTTGATTTTTGTTTTCCAAATACCCTCACAATCTCTGGTTAATTTAAATTCTTTTAAATGGATGGACTTGGAATGGGGCAAGTCAAAATGTTGAGTCTGAACAAGAACCTGCCCGCCTGCTCCTAGTTTTAGCAGGAGGAAAACAAGGATCCAGAGATCAGTCTGCTGTTGGGGTGCAGATTAGTCATCAAAGGCTTTAAGAAGGC
This sequence comes from Stegostoma tigrinum, assembly GCF_030684315.1. Taxonomy (NCBI): domain Eukaryota; kingdom Metazoa; phylum Chordata; class Chondrichthyes; order Orectolobiformes; family Stegostomatidae; genus Stegostoma; species Stegostoma tigrinum. The sequence continues at coordinate 77,276,395 of NC_081356.1, forward strand.
TGTGCATCTTTTGTTGTTGTTTAATTTGAATTTATATTGTCAGAATCTCTTGGGCTTTGGGATATTATGCAGGTTGAATAAGGTGAAAGGAGCTGGAACCATCAGCCTAAACACCACTGCTTTTGGGTCAAGAGGAGTAAGTGTATTTCTGCCACCTTCAACAATACACCTACAATCAATTCCTAATTCCCATCTGTTTGTCTTTTCTTCAGCCAATCCATAAACCATAAACTGTGGGGTTAAAACTCATGGCTCAACACTTTGTGTTAACAGAGCCCTTGTGCATTTGTAGTTTCAAAATAAAATTTGACGACATTTTCAGTTGAATTATACACATTTCCGCTAAGCATGTCATCTTTTTGAACATGTTATGTTTGTGTCTTTAAAGATCAGTGGTTAAATTTTTGGCTTTATAAAGTTCAAGAATCCTAAAAACATTTTCTCGGCAATTACTGCAAGACACTCGTAGGAAAACTTTAATGTCCCAAAGTTTTGATTATAATTATGCATTTTAATACACAGGTATTATCAGATATCCACTGGGATTGTACCTTAATGAGTATTAGAACATTATTTGAAACTGGTCTAACTCATCTTCTCATCCCAACTTAACACATCAGGAGAGAGGATGGAATTGTAATTTATTACCTGCAGAACTTTAGAAACAGCATTAGCAAGACGTGGTTCTAACATGAATGATTTTACTTGGATGATAAGTTTAAAATTTTAGATTTTATGGTTACTTATTTTCATTGATTTCTTTGAACTGTGATAGTGATTGTAGACATAATTGGACTGAAATAAGGTCATTAAAGTGGCTCTTCCTATTCTGTTGAGAAATACACAATATTCAAAACTAACTGCTATGCTTTATATGTTTGTGCTTTGACGTAGGACTGGACAGTGTGTGATAAATCTAAACTTAAATGGAAAATAGCTTTTGCTAATGGTACTGTCAAGTGTTTAAATTATTCATTGACACAGTTTGGAACATATTTTGCTTACTAATTCAATGTATTGTGGATGAATCAACTTTAGTAAATGTGAAAATAATTTATTTTGTAAGAATTTGAAGCTTAACAGAACATGGTGATAACAAATGTGATTAAGACTTGGTGCAGTAGTTTTGCTGCTAAAAATTTCTTGAAGTGAGCGATGTTTGTTTTAATATTGTTGATTCGCTATTCAGTATTTGGTGTATCTTTTATGGGTTTTGATATATATAAATGAAAGCTATTTTTCTTAAAATCAGATTCTTTAGTTTGTTTACCATATCTATGCTTTCACTTTTAAAACAACAGATGGAGTCAGCTTGTGTCACAATGCACGAAGCCATGAAATCTGTCATCGATTACCAAACTCATTTCCGTCTAAGGGAAGCACAAGGCCGAAGTCGTGCTGAGGACCTCAACTCAAGGGTTGCTTTTTGGTCTATAGGTGAAGCTCTTATCTTGTTAGTTGTGAGTCTTGGCCAGGTGGTTCTCCTCAGGAGCTTCTTCTCAGACAAAAGAACCACTTCCACACGTGTAGGTTCATAACAAGTAGCCATGGCATAAAGTCTAAACAGTACCTGACAGTTTTCAGTTCAGTATCTTGTGTGTTCGAAGATTAAGTTCAAGAAAACTGTTAAGATTAAAATCCTTCTTGAGCTGATTTTCTCATCACTTTGGATTATTTAGCAGATCAGATATTTGAAGATAGAATATTAAAAGTTTACAACAACTGGATGTCACAACAGATAACTACACAATGAGCTGTGTCCACTGGAGGGCAAGGCCATTGATAATTATTTTTCCTTGGCTACATGATTCCCAGTTTGTACATCTTTTGAAATGTGTAATAGGTGATACATCTCGCATTGCTGCAATAGAATTGAAAATATAGTTCTTTTGACTTCAAGGTATCAAAACTAACTTCAAACCCAACTAGCTTCACTTATCACTGTTAGTTTGTTAGGCATCCAGGTGTTTCAAGACCTTTCTTAAACAAGCAGCAGCAATCGTGTTGAATTGTCACTTGTGCTTTGGTTTGTTAAAGTGAGGTAACTTTTGAAATACTATAGCAGTTCTTAAGCATACTGCTGTTTGCATTGAGAAGCATTTTTTGTACCTTTTCCATTGCACAAGGTTGTGCATAAATGACAGTATTTCAAAATAAATCTAGTCAGGTTACATCTTGTTAATGTTTTGCCTGTTTTAAAAAGCCCCTTTAAGTTGTCATGGTTTTCTAACAGTTACGATTACAGTGGAATAACCATTTTATAAGGTTGGTAAGGTTAGAAAAATGTGCTTTTCAAGGCAAGATATTGTTTTATAAAAAAGTTTTTTGTTTTTTGTTTTGTGAAACTTTGTTTTGTGTACCTTGGTAATCTCAAACAAAAAAATCAAGTGTTGAGTAAATCAAACCAGTAAGGATTAAAAACAGAGGAATTTGGGGTTTTTGTATGTGGCAGGGTGTAAATTTCTTTATGCTTAGGAACGTAATGGGGATAACAAATTATCCATAGAATGTTTTCTCACTGAATGGAGTTGATTTTAAAAAAATCTATATATTGTGTTTAGGGTCAGACCTTTATAGATGTTGCTTTCTTTAAGGAAAGAGCAGAATTTTTTTTTAATTGTAATCAATCTCCAGACTTCAACAAGCAGGCGCAGGGCAGTGATAAATCTATTAATTGAGAGCTTCAATTGATTTTGCTGATATTTTGTGCTTAAAAAATTGTAGGTTTAATGCTGCCCATCTAAGAATTTGATTATTTTTCTTATGCCATTTCCCTGTATTTAACATTAATTGCCCATTTAAATAATTAGAAGTTTGGTTATGCACAGTTTTAAGTACCCACACCATTGAGTGTACACTGATGGATATTTGTATGTAAGCTTACTTCTTGGCATAAAACCGATTGTGATATTCCATCTGACAATTACAAGCCTGATGAGTAATAATAGAATAATAACTATTGAAATATGTACTTGGAATAAGTTCTTGTGTTTAAAACTTTCATTTAATTAAAAATGTTCACGTTGCACTGTAAATTCTGAAACAATGAGTGCTTGATTTTATTTTGTATCAATGCAAACACAATTTGTTACAAATGCATAAATTATTGAAAATACAAGACATTGTATTGATAAGCATTGTGCATTTTATGTTTATATCATGTCTTGTAATATAAACCACTAGCTAATCAATCTGAGTCATTATTCCGATTCATTCAGTTTTCAGGAATCAAAATATAAATCTGCTTTGGGAAGGTAATCAGTAGTTGTAAGAAGAAAGTTTTGTGAAATTAGACAACAAAAAAAACTAAAACCCTGTATCTGATATCTGTTCTGAAAGATCTTAAACACAGTATTCATAGATGATCATTTGTAGGCTGAATATAAACTAGTAGTATGGAGGAATCTCATCTCAGGGTAAGTGTACACGATTTTCCGAGTAGTGTCAACAGTTCTTTTGATGCTTGTAGTAGACAAGGTTCCTCGTTTCCTTCACACAATCAGATCATTAACTGCAAATGTACATATAGATATAAAAACGTCTTTTTAAATTCTGAAACAAGCTTGCTTTTATGTATCTTGCTTTTAAAACTTTGCATAAGTGTTAACAAATAAAATTTTACACTGGCCACATATACGTTACTTGAGTGAGTGACCAAAAATGTGAAGAGAGCAGATTTTCAGATTTGTCTTGGAATATGTTATGAGGTAGAGATATGTTGAGGAACTTTTAAAACTGAGCGTTGGCACCTGAAGTTAAGGCTGCTGATGGTGGAGTATTTCAAACTGGGTCCTTCACCATGCTAGAATTAGAGATATCCAAGGGTTGGTAAACTCGAGGAATTTACATAGATTAGGAGTGGTGAGGCCACAGAGGCGTTTAGAAACTAGTATGAAAGTTTTAAATCAAAGTATTGCTGACTAAAGCCAGCGTAGGTCAGTGGGGTTAAGGTTAGAGAATGAAAGGAATTTGGTGCCATATAAGCATCTAAGCTGCAGGGTATTGGATGAGCTCAAGTTTAAGGAGAGTTGGAAGGCTAACCTGGAGGCCATTGGAATAGTCAAGGTAACAGGAATGGATGAAGGTTTCAAGAACAAATATGCTAACGCAGGGCTGGAATCGGGCAGTGTTATGGAGGTAAAAGCAAGTGGCCTTCCCTTTTGTGCATAAATACAAAGTACTGTAACGTTGAACACAGGACATGATAAGGAGATTTCTTCACGCCAAAGTAGGTTGCATGGATGATACATCGAAAACTTAAATACAATTCCCTTGAGCTGGTGGAATAAAGAATTAGATGCACTGTTTTTTTACCAAATTTTAAATACAAAGATGTGCTTGGAATGATATATGGAACCATTCCCCATAACAGTTGTCTTTTGAAAATAAATGTAGCCTATCTGCCATGTTGTGAGCAATGATGAGTCAGCAAAAAAAAAATGTACAATTTTGTGTCAGCAACGTTTTGAATAAAGATAATACTACATGTACCCAAGTTTGTTGGTACTGGAGTACGTTTTTAAACTAATGAAGTGAAGCATATTTACAGTTTGTAACTTATGGTGTTCTGTCAATTTTCCATTCTTACCTTTTTAATGATGCTATCATTGCTAGGACTGTCAGATCTCTGTTACATTTGCTGTTGTCTTACCTTGTTTTACTGACTTTCCTGAAGTGGATCAAGAATCTGCTTCAATTTTTAAACATCCTTGTATAGTAAGGTTTTGGTTTCAAGACGTCTGCTTAGTCAAAATGATTTCATTCAAAACTACATCAGTATAGTATAGTGCTATCCCAGACAATTTAAATCAGTTGATATACATACGTTGAAAAAGATTTTTTTCTACAAGATCATCTGTTAAATTCTGTATATTTTGATGTGAAAGGTAAAAGATGTTTGTAATTTAATCATTCGTAATACCTTAAGTATTTTGGAACGTGACTTTGGAGTGCTGGGAGTTCAAGTTGTTAGAATTAGAAAGAGGTGTCGCTCTGGCTTTATTTTAAGAGCTTGCCTTGTATGAATTGATTCTTACTCTTCGAATATCTAACTTGTAAGCACATGACAAAAATCTGCTCGGTGAGTAAGTGTGAATAATTCAATCTCTACTTCCTAATCTCCAGTTTATAGTAAAAGGTCTAAAATTAATCTTAAGGTATGACAGAGGAGCTTGACCAGACAAAATGTCCATCCTGTAGCATGTGGAGAATTCTAGACACTTGATGTGTAAGAAGTATTACTGCAGAAAAGCTTTGGACTTTAGAGCTTGAGTGGCAGCTGGTGTTACTGTGATGCGTCCACGAAACAGAAGAGTACAGATGGGATGCTTAGGGAGGTGGTCACATCATAGGATAAGGAGATGCAGAAGAATAGGGAATGGGTGACTGCCAGACAGTCCAAGAGAACCAGACTAGTGGTGCCGAGCCCCTGAAACTATATTTTTGTAATTGATTTTCTGATCTGGATACTGGTGGGGGCAATGATGTGTCAAGAGTGCAGCAAGAGCCAAGTCCATTCACTTTACAGAAGGGAAGGGAGAATGTTAGAGCAATAGTGAATTGGATCTTCATTAGTTATGGGAATATACAAACATTTCTGTTCCCATAAGTGTGATTCTAGATTGATATATTGATGCAGGGTTGAGGTGTCAGCAGCTGCAGGGTTTTCTTTTGGGAATAGGTGATCAGTCAGAGGTACAGTCCACATTGATGCTGGTGATGTAGATAGGAAGAGGGATGTGATCCTGCAGTCAGCATTTAGAAAGCTAGGTAAAAAGAAGTGGAACTCTAAATGTAGTAACTTCCTGATTACTTCCCGTGACTTGTGCAAGTGAGTACAGAACCAGGAGAATAAAACAGAAATACATAGAAAGGTAGTGCAAGAAGGAGAACTTTACTACAACTGGCTGTGTGGGAGATGGCACTCTTATAAGCCAGAACAAAGCACCTGAACCATGCTGGAACTGAGTGCTGAGTGGGGTGTTTTGCTGCTGCTTATGGATAGCTTTTAACTAAGTAGGGATGGGGGAACCTGAAGTGAATACCAGGGTGAACCAAATAGTGGGAGAGATGGGTAACACTAGAATAGAGAAGTGTTAACACATGAAGACAGAATGTAACACATTCCAAATTAGGGTTATGTTGAATGTCTGTGAATGAAGTGAGTTGCTGATGCAAATTGCAAACAACAATTATGGTGTGGCTATGACTGGACGTTAAATATTTCTGGATGGATTCGTGGCATTCTGGTAAGGTTGGAAAGGAAGCAGTTGAGGACTTCTGACAGTATTGCTACAGAGCAATGTAGTACTGGAGAAAGAATGTCCCAAAAGGTTCAAACAAATAACAGCAGTTATGAAGAGACTGCCAGTTAATATAAAAGGGAATTACAAAAGTTGTCTATAAGCAGATAAATAACAAGGGTAGTGAAAGGAGTAGTACAGCTGATTAGAGACAAGACATAGGGGATTTATGTAGGGAAGCAGGGAGCAGGGTTATGGTGTATCTATTTTTACCCTGGAAGCAGATGTTGATCCAAGCTATGGTGACAAAGAAAGGTTCAAAATTAAGAGATAAGCTTTTGACAAGCCACTAAAATCAGAAAAGGTATTCAAGGAAGTGAGAGTTTGGTTTGTGAAGGCACTGACCAACATTATTGCATTTTGATCTTGTTGAAAATGGATATAAGGAAAAGCCCAGCAATTGTAGATGTCAGTTTTGCTTTGGGGTAAATTTTATAGAAATAATAAATCAGTATAAAATTTATAGTTATACGGATGGCAGATGTTTAATTAATTAAAAGTTAATGAAAAGAACCAGCATGAATTTTTAAAAATTGTCTTTAGTTAATGGATTGAAGGTTTTAGCTGATTATAAAAGAGAGAGTTGGTGAGAGTTATGCTGCTGGTGTGGTGTACTTGGACTTCAAAAAGGCTAATGATACAGTGCCATATGCCAGACTGTTGAGCAAAGTTAAGGCTCAAAGGATAAATTAGGCAGTAGCAATGTGGATACAAAATAAAATGAGTGATAAGGAACAGAATAGTAGTCAATGAATATTTTTTGGGTTGGAAGAATGTAGTAGAGATTCCCACGGTCAGCATGGAACCCTTGCTTTTGACATATCAGTGGTCTAGACCTTTGTGTACAAGGTACAGTTTCAAAGTTTGCAGGCAATCCAAAACTTGGAATTACTGCAAAATGAGAGTGTAAAACTTCAAAACACAAGTTAGTAGAGTTGGTAATAGGTGGCAAATGAAGTTCAATGTGGATGTTATGGACCAGGCAAAACCCCTCAAAACCTATCGAGGAAACCATCACTGGATGGCTGAAGTTATAGATTTTGGGAGAAAGCACATGGGAAGAGATATAAAAGAAAGGGTGCAACTTCAAAGGATGTGTAAGAACAGAGGATATGCATATTCTTACATTTGTTAAGATCAAAATTAAAAGCCAAGCAGTCGACCTCCATTTCACATAACACCAATTTGGACATCTTCTCCACAGGCCATATTGACAAAGGGTGCATCTTTTTAATCCATTTCCTGTGGTCACATCCTGCCATTTTTTTATTGTTTGCACAGATATCACTCAACGTTTTCTAGAGTGAAAGGAATTTATTACCCTGCCAGGGCAAAGAATAATGAAATTGTCGCTAAACACACCAACACACCAGAAAAAGTGGTACACTTGAGGCAAAATATGCCTCTGTAGTTTGAGTCTTTAAAGTTTTTGAGGTATTAGATTTTAAACCTGAGACCACAGTTGATTAATTGTTGAGTATCCATGGCAGTAGCAACATCTCTAGATATTTTGAGTGTTCAGTGAATGGTCATGTTCCTGAGTTGCTATTTTCCCAAATTATCAGTTTTGCAACTGAACCTTTTTTAACATTAAATGTGGAAGTGCAGTGTGTGTGGTTTTCTGACTGTATGTATGGTAAACATAAGAGCTGGGAGCCGGAGTAGACAATTCATCTCCTCAAGCCTGTTCTGCCATTTTAATATGATTGTAACTGTTCTCATCTTGACCTCAGCTCCAATTTTTGACCTGCCCACATAACCAACTAATCCATTACTTAATTCAAAATTTGTTTACTTCCTCCTTAAATTTGTTCAGTGTCCTGACATCCACTGCACTCGGGGGGGAGTGAATTCCACAGATTCATGACTGACTGCAAGAAGCGTCCTCCTCCTCACTTGATTTGAACCTGCCATCCCGAAACTTGCAATTATAAATGTTTGTCTTAGATTATCCTCCAAGGGGAAGTATCTGCTCTGTATCTACTTTCTCAATCCCCTTTAGCATGTCATACACATCATTTGGATCTCCTCTTATTTTTCTAAACTCCAGCAAGTATAGGTCTAAACTGCTCAATCTCTCTGCATAAGACAAACCTCCCAACCCTGGAATTAATCTAGTGAACCTTCTCTGAACTGCTGCCAGTGCAATTACGTTCTTCCTTAATTAAAGGAGCCTAAACAGTATACCATTCTCCAGATGTGGTCTCGCCAATGCCTTGTACATTTGCAGCATTTTTCCACTTTGTATATTCCATTCTTTTGGCAATAACTTTCAAAATACCATTTGTCCTCCTTATTACATGCATTCTAGCTTTCTGTGACTCTTGCACAAGGACATCCAGGTTCCTCTGCACCAAAGCATTTTCCAGTTTCTCTCCATTTTGAATGTCTTTTTATTCTTCTGCCCAAAATGGAAAATGTCATACATATCCAGGCTAAACTCCATTCGTTAAGTTTGGCCCCTCCACCTAATCTACTCTTATCCATTTCTAACTTTCTTTTCTCTTCATGGCAGCTTACTTTCCTACTCATTCTAGTGTCATCTAGTGAAGCTAGATCAAAGACAAGATTTGACATCAGTTGATGATTGAAAAGTAAGATGCTGCAATGTAGTAAATATTGCATTTGAAGATATGCAGTGTTCATATCTACAAACTGTCTTTGTGCTGAGATATTGGATGTTGAATTGGATGAGTTGGGTGATTAGCTTTCATTAATTGAGGGATTGAGTTCAAGAACAGTGAAGTTATGCTCCAGCTATACAAAATCCTGGTTTGGCCACATCTGGAATATTGTGTCCCGTTCTGGTCGTCTCATTGCAGGAAAGATGTGGAAGTGTTGGAAAAGTTGCAGAGGAGATTTACCACGATGTTGCCTGGAATAGAGATAAGGTCTTAAGAGAAAAGGTTGAGGGAACTAGAGCTTCTCTCTTTAAAATGACGAAGGATGAGGTGTGACTTGATAGAGGTGTACAAAGTGATTGGAGGTATAGGAGGGGACAGCCAAAGACTTTTTCCTTGGGTAGAGGTAGCTATTATGAGGGGGCATAGTTTAAGTGAGTGGAGGTAGATATAGGGGAGATGTCAGAGGTAGGTTCTTTATTCAGAGAGTAGGAGGGGCGTGGAATGCATTACCCGAGACGGTCGTGGAGTTGGCCTCTTTAGGGGCATTTAAGTAACTATTAGTTAGGCATATGGATGATAGTATAAGGTAGGAGTGGAGGTTAGATAGACCTTTAGGATTAGGGTAAAAGTTCGGCACAACATTGTGGGGGCTGAAGGGCCTGTACTGTTGTGTGTTCTATGAAGCTGAATTTGTGATGTCAACTTGTTTTAAAAATAGGCCATATTTATATACTTTAAATGTTAGGTGGCTTAGCTGCTGGTAGTAGTTTTAGTCTGTATGGGTAATCTGGAAGAGAGGAATCCATAGATAGACACTGAAAATCATCGTTGATAGATATGTGTTCACATGAGACAAGGAGAAGCCTGGAAACTACAGACTTTGATGCTAGGTAAATTGTTGGAGGTGATTCTGAGAGATCTAATTTATATGCATTTGGAGTGGCAAGGAATGATTAGGGATAAGCAGCATGGTTTTGTGAGAGAGAAATCATGTCTCACAAATTTGTTTGGGTTTTTTGAGGATGTAACCAAGAAGATTGAGGGCAGAGTGGTAGACATTGTTTACTGGGACTTTCGTAAAGCCTTTGACAGGGTTCTGCATGGTAGACTGATTAGTAAAATTAGATCACCTGGGATTCAGGGTGAGCTTGTCAATTGGATGCAAAATTGGCTTAACGGCAGGAAACAGAGGGTGGTGGTGTAGGGCTCTTTCTTGGACTGGTATTTCAAAGGGACCGGTGCTAGGTCCACTTTTGTCATTTATGTAAATAATTTAGATGAGAATATAAAAGGCAGATTTAGTAAGTTCATGGATGACACCAAAATTGGTGGTATAGTGGACAGTGAAAAATAGTAATCTAAGATTACAAAGAGGACTTGATCAATTGGATCAATGGGTTGAGGAGTGGCAGATGGAATTTAATTTACGTTAGTGTGAGGTATTGCAATTTGGTAAGACAAACAAAAACAGGCCTTATAATTGTATAAGTAGGGCCTTTGGGCAATGTTGTAGAACAGAGAGGGGTTGAGGTACATAATTCTTTTGAAGTTTGCATGGAGACAGTGGTTAAGAAGGCTTTTAGCATGCTTGTCTTCATTGCTCAGACCATTGAGTATAGCAGTTGGATCATCATGTTGAGGTTGTGCGAGATGTTGGTAAGGCCTTTCCTGGAGTACTGTATCCAGCTCTGATCAACATGTTATAAAATGGATATTAAGCTGAAGAGGATTTGTAAAAAAAAAAATTACAGGATGTTGCTCGGAATGGAGGGTTTGAGTCATAAGCAGAGGCAGGATAGGCTGGGACTTTTTTCCTCTGGAATGTTGGAGGTTGAGGGGTGACCTGGTAGAGGTTTATAAAATCATGAGATGTATAGATAAGGTGAATGTCAGGTTTTTTTTCCTAGGGTGGGAGATTTCATGACAAGGGGGCATACTTTCAAGGTGAAAGGGGAAAGATTTAACAAAAGCATGAGACACACTCTCAAAGAAACATTTATTTTTACACCAAGAATGGTTCTACTGTGGAATGAACTACCAGAGGAAATGCCAGATGCAGGTACAGTTACAGTGTTTAAAAGATATTTTGATTAAGTCGTGAATAAATGTTTGGAGGGGTATGGACCAAGCACAGGCATTGATATTATTTTAATTTGGGATCGTGGTCGGCATGGACTAGTTGGACAGAAGTGTCTGTTTCTGTGTTGTATGACTCTTTAACACTATGAGGTCTGTAATAGTACAATATGTGCCTCTTCCTACCTTTGCCATCCTAAATGCCCCAAACAAGTACCAAGAAGGTTCTTTCCAAATTACACAAGGACATAAAATGTAAAAGCAGAAGTATGCTATTTAGCCCTTTAAGTCTGATCTGCAATTCATTAAGATCACAGCTGATCTGACAATCCTCAACTCCACTTTCCTGCCTATTCTCTGCAGTTTAGAAGAATGAATGGGGGCCCCATAGAAACCTATTAAAAATCTAACAGGACAATCTTTGGCTGATTTTCAGTTTTTGTTTCATTCACTCACAGGTCATTGGTGTCACTAAATAGGGGAAGTGCTAGAAGGATGGCCCTGCTGATAAGGGAGTTGAGAACCAGTGTTCACAATCTGTGCATCTAGGGTAGACCATTTAGGTCTGAGATAAGGAGAAATCTTTTCACCTAGACAGTGGGAATCCTGTGTTCTCTGCCACTGAAAGCAGTTGAGGCCAAAACATGGAGTGTATTTTATTTAAATAAGGGGCTTAGATGTAGTTCTTGGGGTTCATGGGATGAGAGAGTATGGGGTGAAAATGGGAATGGAATACTGAGTAGGGTGATCAGCCATGATTTATATAGAATGCTGAGCAGGCTCAGAGGGCCAGGTGGCCTACTCCTGTTCGTATTTTCTGTGTCTCTATAACCCTTAGTGATATTGTAAATTTCCCAAATGTCAAAGGTCCATGAGTTTTCTCCAGAAAATAGATTTCCTCACTTAAGGAAATGCATAGCTATTACAGGTGGTTTTAGTTGTTACAGAAAATCTTGGATGAGATGCTTTACTAAGTTTACAACTTTGTTCACATAATAGTGAGATATCCCCTCAGCATCTTATGTGTCCAATTTAAATGGACAATCATACAGTTATGCTAAAAAGTATCTGAGGATGCAAAACCAAATCAAATGAATCCAATTTTGATGTTACTTTATTTTATTATTATTAAATATTATTGGACAAATTTTATCTGAGATTTCTAATGTTGTCTAATTTCATACCAACATAAGAGCAAGAGTAAGCTACTTGGACCTGTGAGCCTCCTCTATTATTCAATAACATAATGGCTGATCTATTTTAACCACAACTGACTTTTATCCCTTGGTAATCTACATAACTCATCCTTAAAGGTATTTTAATATTTGGCATTCACTGTTTTTTGAGGAAGAAGATTCCAAAAACTGTCAACACTAGTGAGGGGAAAAAAAGGTTTCCTCATCTCTATCTTTAAAGGGCAAGCTCTTCTTCTTAAACTGTGACCCCAGCTCTTGATTCTCCCAAAAGAGGAAACATTCTTTTAACATTCAACCTTCAAATCCCCCAGGCATCTTGTATGTTTCAATTAAGTCACCTCCGACTCTTTTAAACTGAAGAGGATATAAACCTAGCCTGTTTAGCCTTTTCCCCCTAAGGCAATCCACTTATTTGAGGTATTAGTCTAGCAGCCTTCTCTGAACTACTTCCAACAAATTAACAGTCTTTTGTGAGCATAGTGACCAGGACTGTATACAGTACTCTGGATGGACTCTTACCAATGCCCTGTATGACTGAAGCATACCCTTTCTACTCGAACATTCAATTTCCTTCCTATTCTATTAACTTTTCTGATTATTTGTTGTACCTGCAGTATAAACTTCTGCAATTCATGCATTAGGACATCCAGAGCTCTGCTACTTCTAATCCTTTAGAGATAATGGGAACTACAGATGCTGGAGAATTCCAAGATAATAAAATGCGATGCTGGATGAACACAGCAGGCCAAGCAGCATCTCAGGAGCACAAAAGCTGACGTTTCGGGCCTAGACCCTTCATCAGAGAGGGGGATGGGGAGAGGGAACTGGAATAAATAGGGAGAGAGGGGGAGGTGGACCGAAGATGGAGAGAAAAGAAGATAGGTGGAGAGAGTATAGGTGGGGGGGTAGGGAGGGGATAGGTCAGTCCAGGGAAGACGGACAGGTCAAGGAGGTGGGATGAGGTTAGTAGGTAGATGGGGGTGCGGCTTGGAGTGGGAGGAAGGGATGGGTGAGGAAGAACCGGTTAGGGAGGCAGAGACAGGTTGGACTGGTTTTGGGATGCAGTGGGTGGGGGGGAAGAGCTGGGCTGGTTGTGTGGTGCAGTGGGGGGAGGGGATGAACTGGGCTGGTTTAGGGATGCAGTGGGGGAAGGGGAGATTTTGAAACTGGTGAAGTCCACATTGATACCATTAGGCTGCAGGGTTCCCAGGCGGAATATGAGTTGCTGTTCCTGCAACCTTCGGGTGGCATCATTGTGGCAGTGCAGGAGGCCCATGACGGACATGTCATCTGGAGAATGGGAGGGGGAGTGGAAATGGTTTGCGACTGGCAGGGGCAGTTGTTTGTTGCGAACTGAGCGGAGGTGTTCTGCAAAGCGGTCTCCAAGCCTCCGCTTGGTTTCCCCAATGTAGAGGAAGCCACACCGGGTACAGTGGATGCAGTATACCACATTGGCAGATGTGCAGGTGAACCTCTGCTTAATGTGGAATGTCATCTTGGGGTCTGGGATAGGGGTGAGGGAGGAGGTGTGGGGGCAAGTGTAGCATTTCCTGCGGTTGCAGGGGAAGGTGCCGGGTGTGGTGGGGTTGGAGGGCAGTGTGGAGCGAACAAGGGAGTCACGGAGAGAGTGGTCTCTCCGGAAAGCAGACAGGGGTGGGGATGGAAAAATGTCTTGGGTGGTGGGGTCGGATTGTAAATGGCGGAAGTGTCGGAGGATGATGCGTTGTATCCGGAGGTTGGTAGGGTGGTGTGTGAGAATGAGGGGGATCCTCTTTGGGCGGTTGTGGGGGGGGGGGGGGGGGGGGGGGGCGGGGCGGGGTGTGAGGGATGTGTTGCGGGAAATACGGGAGACGCGGTCAAGGGTGTTCTCGATCACTGTGGGGGGAAAGTTTCGGTCCTTGAAGAACTTGGATATCTGGATGTGCGGAAGTGGAATGTCTTATCATGGGGGCGGAGGCGGAGGAATTGGGAATAGGGGATGGAATTTTTGCAGGATGTTGGGTGGGAGGAGGTGTATTCTAGGTAGCTGTGGGAGTCGGTGGGCTTGAAATGGACATCAGTTACAAGCTGGTTGCCTGAGATGGAGACTGAGAGGTCCAGGAAGGTGAGGGATGTGCTGGAGATGGCCCAGGTGAACTGAAGGTTGGGGTGGAAGGTGTTGGTGAAGTGGATGAACTGTTCGAGCTCCTCTGGGGAGCAAGAGGCGGCGCCGATACAGTCATCAATGTACCGGAGGAAGAGGTGGGGTTTGGGGCCTGTGTAGGTGCGGAAGAGGGACTGTTCCACGTAACCTACAAAGAGGCAGGCATAGCTGGGGCCCATGTGGGTGCCCATGGCCACCCCCTTAGTCTGTAGGAAGTGGGAGGAGTCAAAAAAGAAGTTGTTGAGGGTGAGGACGAGTTCAGCTAGGCGGATGAGGGTGTCGGTGGAGGGGGACTGGTCGGGCCTGCGGGACAGGAAGAAGCGGAGGGCCTTGAGGCCATCTGCATGCGGAATGCAGGTGTATAGGGACTGGACGTCCATGGTGAAGATAAGGTGTTGGGGGCCAGGGAATTGGAAGTCCTGGAGGAGGTGGAGGGCGTGGGTGGTGTCACGGACGTAGGTGGGGAGTTCCGGGACCAAAGGGGAGAAAATGGAGTCCAGATAGGTGGAGATGAGTTCGGTGGGGCAGGAGCAGGCTGAGACGATGGGTCGACCAGGGCAGGCAGGTTTGTGGATTTTGGGAAGGAGATAGAAACGGGCCGTGCGGGGTTGGGGAACAATGAGGTTGGAGGCTGTGGGTGGGAGGTCCCCTGAGGTGATGAGGTCATGAATGGTGTTGGAGATGATGGTTTGGTGCTCGGGTGTGGGGTCATGATCGAGGGGGCGGTAGGAGGTGGTGTCGGAGAGTTGGCGTCTGGCCTCGGCGATGTAGAGGTCAGTGCGCCATACTACCACTGCGCCACCCTTGTCTGCGGGTTTGATGGTGAGGTTGGGGTTGGAGCGGAGGGAGCGGAGGGCTGCCCGTTCTGCGGGGGAGAGGTTGGAGTGGGTGAGAGGGGTGGAGAAGTTGAGGCGGTTCCACTGTACCCGGTGTGGCTTCCTCTACATTGGGGAAACCAAGCGGAGGCTTGGAGACCGCTTTGCAGAACACCTCCGCTCAGTTCGCAACAAACAACTGCACCTCCCAGTCGCAAACCATTTCCACTCCCCCTCCCATTCTCTAGATGACATGTCCGTCGTGGGCCTCCTGCACTGCCACAATGATGCCACCCGAAGGTTGCAGGAACAGCAACTCATATTCCGCCTGGGAACCCTGCAGCCTAATGGTATCAATGTGGACTTCACCAGTTTCAAAATCTCCCCCTTCCCCCACTGCATCCCTAAACCAGCCCTGTTCGTCCCCTCCCCCCACTGCACCACACAACCAGCCCAGCTCTTCCCCCCCACCCACTGCATCCCAAAACCAGTCCAACCTGTCTCTGCCTCCCTAACCAGTTCTTCCTCTCACCCATCCCTTCCTCCCACCCCAAGCCGCACCCCCATCTACCTACTAACCTCATCCCACCTCCTTGACCTGTCCGTCTTCCCTGGACTGACCTATCCCCTCCCTACCTCCCCACCTATACTCTCTCCACCTATCTTCTTTTCTCTCCATCTTCGGTCCGCCTCCCCCTCTCTCCCTATTTATTCCAGTTCCCTCTCCCCATCCCCCTCTCCGATGAAGGGTCTAGGCCCGAAACGTCAGCTTTTGTGCTCCTGAGATGCTGCTTGGCCTGCTGTGTTCATCCAGCCTCACATTTTATTATCTAATCCTTTAGATACTGTTTAAAAATTCTTTCTGAACAACTTCACGTTTTCCTCATTGTACTCCATTTGCTAGATCATTGTCCACTCAATAAACCTAACTATATCCCTTTATAGACTCTGTATGTTTTCACAACACACTTTCCTACCTACATTTCAGTCATTAATAAATTTAGCTATCATACTTTCAATCCCTCCATCCAGACCATTTATGTAAATTGTAAAGTATTGAGGTCACAGCACCTACAGCTGTGACACGCTACGTGTGACATTCTGGCAGCCTGAAAAAGACTACTTGTTCCAATTCACTGCTTCCTGTTAGCCAGCCAGTCTTCTATCTAAACCAATATGTTACCCCAACACCATCTTGAACATGTACAAGACACTCTTGTTAGAACTTAGCTGGTGTTGTGTGTACAGTTATGGGCTCCACATTATGGGAAAGATGTGAATTTATTGGAGAAAGTACAGAAGCAATTTACAAGAATGGTTCCAGGAATGAGTAACCTCAGTAATGAGAATAGATTGAACAACTTGGAGGAGAAGGCTGAGGAGAGATTTGACATGTGATTTCTAAATCATGAGCAACCTGGACAGAGTAGATAGGGAGATGTTGTTTCTATCCATAAAAGATGAAAACAAGAAGCAAGATGATGTGAAAAACACAGCACATTGTTAGGGTATGGAGAACACTCCCTGGACATGTGGTAGAGACGGTCAACTGAAACATTCAAGAGGGCATTGGATGATCATTTGAAAGGAGATGGTGTGTGGGGATATGGGGGAAAAAGGCAGGAGGTTGGCATTAGGTAAAAGGACAGGGGCAGGCAAAATGGGCTGAATAGCCTCCTGCACAGTAACAATTCCGTGATTCTGTGAATTTATGTCTGTCAGCTTCATGTTCCTTTCTCGGTATGTCCTTTAACCTGGTAGCTGCAATGGAATTTTATATGGTTCACTCCTTCATGAATCTTTATCTTTAAAAACTTTTTAGTGTCTCTGTGTGTTTTACCTAATTAGTTGTAATTATTTCTCAGCAAAACCCAAATTTATAGCCAGATATTGTTGGAGAACACAGCTAAAGTTATATGACCTGCCTCTTTCAATTAGCTTAATCTGTTTTTTTAGATATTCTTTAGAATATGTCTACCTTTCCTTCCTGATCATATTTATCTATTTTAAGTAAATCAACATTTCTAAAACCATTTTGTTGTGAGGAATGTTCACAGCAACATTGGTAAAGAGCCCCGAAGTTTCAAGTTTTATATTAAATTGACAATTCCTTTCAGAGCAGCCACATAGAATTTGGAAAAGGAAATACCACACTACTGCTTTCAACACATTTTCCTGTCTAAAATTAGGCTCAAAATATTGGCCCAGATGTTCCAATGGCCACACAGTTGATGGAGCAACGTGGACTGTAGTTGCCTACCAGGACTGTAAAGAATCCTGTGTGCAACTGATTTTGGCCAGGAAGTTGAATTTTCTGATGGGCAATTCCCCTGAAAAAGTTCATGAACATCAGAAAATTCAGTGTTCTGACTAAATTAACCTTGACATTATCCAGGAAAATTTAGAGGATTGAAAACATACTCTAATTCCTGGATAACTATTCAACAAAGCCCCTGGTATATCATTGACCCCCCATCCCACCCAATGCATCATCCTGATCCCTCAGACCAATCCTTCTGGACCTGTTACAACCAGTCTACCCCACTACTGACCCTATCAGACCTGATCCCACCACATAGATCTGCCCAACTCGACCTGAACAGCACCGTATCCCATCCATGTAAACTCAACCATGCTGTCCCAAACCTGCTGGTCCTTCCCCTCAATGGACCTTTATTCCCTTCCTGCACATCCTGAACTGACCCTGATACCCACCAACTCAACCCTACTGGACCTAATATGCCCAACTCCAAAGTGACGCTTAAGGACCTGACACCCACTCAATTCAACTTTGCCATACCGAACAGCATCCACCCAAACTTCCCATCCTAACACAAGCTCCAACGGCCGCTCCAACATCACCACATAACCTGACCCAGATCTAGCAGCTGGCAGCCCCCCAAACACCTGCCAGTCAAATGGGAAGGTGCAGGGGAGTGTTGCTGAAAGAGCAGACCTTCGAGTGCAAGTTCATAGTGCCTTAAAAGTAGAGCATGTAGACAGGATAGTGAAGGAGGTGTTTGGTATACTTGCCTTTATTGGTCAGTGCATTGAGTATAGGAAATCATGTTGCGGCTGTGTAGGACGTTAGTGAGACCTCTTTTGGGATACTACATGCAATTGTGGTAAACGTGCTGAAGGAAGGATGTTGTGTAACTTGAAAGAGATCAGAAATGATTTACAAGGATGTTGCCAGGGTTGGAGGGTTTGCGTTACAGGGAGAGGCTGAATAATCTGGGGCTATTTTCCCTGGAGCATTGGAGGCTGAGGGGTGACCTTACAGAGGTGTATAAAATTGAGGGTCATGGATAGGGTGAATAGAGTGAATAGAGAAAGACTTTTCCGTGGGGTTGGGGAATCCAAAGCTTGAGGGCATAGGTTTAAGGTGAGGAAGAGAAATTTAAAAGGCACCTAAGATGTAACTTTTTCATGCAGAGTGTGGTGCTTGTATAGAATGAGCTGCCAGAAGTACTGGGGGGGGGGGACAGTACAATTACAACATTTGAAAGGCATCTGGATGAGTATATAAATAGGAAGTGTATAGAGGGATATGGGCCAAATGTTGGCAAATGACTCTAGATTTATTTAGGATATCTGGTTGGCATGGACAAGT
Organism: Stegostoma tigrinum; assembly: GCF_030684315.1. NCBI lineage: Eukaryota > Metazoa > Chordata > Chondrichthyes > Orectolobiformes > Stegostomatidae > Stegostoma > Stegostoma tigrinum. The sequence continues at coordinate 77,295,164 of NC_081356.1, forward strand.
TGGACTGAAGAGTCTGTTTCCATGCTCTACAGTTCTATGACTCTAAATGTCCAGAGAGAACATCTTTTGGCAGAATAGTGAAATCTTCAGACAGCCTGAATCTATAAAGTCAGAGACTTGGGGGAAGATGGTGTTGTAAATAAATGTGATTATATACAGAAATTTATAATGTTAATGTGGTGAAACAATTTGGAGGAAGATGTTATTCATTAAAGGTGTAAGTGTGTGAAAATATTAATACTGAACATTGCTTCAAGCGCAGCCTGATATGAAGATGTCACATGGACTCAGGTGAGAGATCGTGAGGAAGTAAGACAGTGGTGTTCAAACTTCTACAATCATGACCCCATTTTGGTGCTTGATAATTTACTGTGATTCCAGATCTATGAGAGCGAGGTTGATGTGGTGGAGGTGAGAAATGTGCAGCATATGCAGGTACAAAGTTGATGGAAGGTGGGGAGGGAAGAATGAGAGATCGAGACCTGTGTCAGTCGAGAATGGTGAGGTGGACAAGGCTGGGGGCTGGGTGTAAGAGACCTGTGATAGCGCGAGGACTTGGGGGAGGGGTGTTAGAAGATTTGGCAGGGAACCTGTGAAAGAAAGGAGATCAAAAGAGCATCAATAGAAACCTGTGGCAGTGGGGAATTGATGTAGGATTGAGGTTTTTTTATTTTTGATTTGATTAAACTTGTGAGGAATTGACTTATATTCTATTTAGTTCTGGTTAATTGTTATATATTTTATGTAAGAAAAGACATATTGACCAGGTTAAAGTAAACTCATGGGTTTGGCATTTGGTATGCTTGCTTTACGGGTTAGTGCATTGAGTATAGGAGTTGTGATGTCATGTTACAGCTGTATAGGACATTGGTTTGGCCACTTTGGAAATATTGCATGTGATTCCGGTCTCCCTCCTAGAGGAAGGATGTTGTGAAACTTGAAAGGGTTCAGATTTATGAGGATGTTGATAGGGTTGGATGGTTTGAGCTTAGAGACAGGCTAATATTTGAGGCCATTTTCCCTGGTGCGTTGGAGGCTGAGGGGTGACATTATAGAGGTTTATATGATCATGAGGGGCATGGATAGGGTAAATAGGCAAGGTCTTTTCTGCAGGTTGGGCAAGTCCAAAACCAGATGGCATAGATTTGAGGTGAGAGGGAAAGTTGTAAAAGGGATCTAAGTGGAAACTTTTTCAAACAGAGGATGGTGTATGTATGGAATGAGCTGTCAGAGGAAGCGGTGGAGGCTGGTATGATTACAACATTTAAGAGACATCTGGATGGGTAGACGAATAGGAAGGGTTTAGAGAGATATGGGCCAAATGCTGGCAAATGGGACTAGACATATTTCAGATATCTGGTTGCCATGGATGGGTTGGGTTTCTGTGCTGTATATCTCTATGTGACTGTATTTGATGAGGTATTTAAGGTACATTATATCATGTGGATACCACAGTAATAAAGTCATATTTTTTCCTCAACCATATAGAAAAAAGATAACTGAATAGTCTGGGCAAAATTGTACTATTTTGAATTGTAGGAAAATGCATTTATTATCTATTTTGCAACATGAATTTAGCTATTTAGTTAATTTTAGGCCATTTTCTTCCATTCTCCATTTTCTGTTTTTTGTTGAATCATAAAGATTGCATTGTAAACATTGTAATTCTTGTCTTGATTTTCTACAAAATATTTAATATAGTTATGACACTATCACTCGCAGCAAAATACAAACTCATGTTTTTCTGGTGCCAATTCAACTTCTGAAGCAGAATAGGACCCATCAGGCCAATCAGTACTCAAGTTCAGGAATATTATATGAATTAAAAACACATATGTACATGTAAATGTAAGATTTTTAGAACTGAAAGTTTCAAAAGAAATTGGTGCCAGTATGGAGGAAATATCATTTGACATTTTATTTCAGAACATGTTCAAATAAGTGTAACTTAGCTGAGGTGATAGCTGGTGGGGGTCATCAATCCACATTCAGCTATCCCATCTATCCAGCAAGACCATACAGTTTCCACTGCAAGGTATCTTAGTTTCTAAAATGATTTGCGCAATTTTGACCTTTACCACTACCTGCAGAACACAACTTCAAATATTTATTTTTGTGAAGAATTTATTGATTCGTGTTCAAAAATGATTATTTTCTTGTTATACCCTGTGTTTTAATCTCATAAAAAAGGCTTTCACTTTCTTTTATTCATTCATGGGATGTAGGCATCACCAGCTAGGCCAGCATTTATTGCCCCTTGCTTGTGGCTCTCGAGAAGGTGGTAGTGAGCAGCTTTCTGGAACTGCTGCAGGCCATGTTCCAAAACTACGATAGGTTGCAGTGGGGATGATGTAAACTTATGTAGTATTTTGTGTCATCTCAAGGGCATCTAGAGATGAGTAATAAATGCAAGCAAGTAAATATCACCCAAATCCCATTAAAAAAAATTAAAAGTTAAGGGCATCTCAAAGTTGATTTATGGCAATTAAGTACCTTTGAGGTATAGAAGCTGTTGTAACATAAAGAATATGACTGGTCAATTTCAACAATAGCTTGCTCCCAGAAAAAGCAATGTGATATTAACCAGGGCAGTGATACTGACTGGATTGTACTGCTGAGTACTGGAATGAATTTGATGCACAAAATGCCCTCCTCCTTTGTCATAAAGGTGTGACTTGATAACACTACTTTGTTTCGTGTCCCAGGATACTTGGGGAATTATGAGTTTACATGCCATTTTGACTCTTCACTTCAAAGCTCTATTTAATGCCTTTGGTGAATCCAATTACCAAATCAAAGGACAACTCCTAATTACTAGCAAGATAATACAGCAAGTAATTAGGAAGTCAAATGGAATGTTGGCTTTTCTTGCAGAAAGGAAGAACTATACAAGACAGGGCAGGGCATTGATGGAAAACACGGAGAATAGTTTGGAATAGTTTGGTCTCCTTAGTTAAAGATGGATACGCTTGCATCAGAAGAATTTCAGAGAAATTTTTACTACCCTGATTGGTGTAATATAAGACATAAAACATGTAATAAATTACATATTTATAACAGCAAAAAAAACTCTTACAGAACTCCTGTTTGGCACAGCAGAAATTTTCACTCTCTCTGGAAACACGCAAATAATTCTAAGCAGTTGGGGTCCAGGGCAAAGCAGAAATAGAAATCAGAGACAGCATTTCCTGTACTAAGGACACTATTCTCTTGAGCCAATAACAGGGAGCCTTCTGGCATCAGTGTTCCTGTTTATCTATAAGCACCTATTTTAGGTATTTGTGGCTGCCAAATCACAATATTTTATAGGAAGAGGTACTATATATAAGGAATAGTTGGGTAGGTTGCATCTGTACTCAGTGGGGTTTAGGAGAAACCATACAAAACACAATTCTGAGCTGCCTTGACAGGTTGATGCCCAGAGAATTTTTCCTTTCTCGGAAAAATTAGAACTGGACACAGTTCAAATATAAAGGATCTCCCATTTAAAATCAAAACAGGTAAGAATTTCTGCTCTCGGACATTGGAATTCTCTTCTCCAGCAAATACTGAAGGTTGCATCATTGAATATCTTCAAGGCCGAGTTGGACAGAATTTATGACTGAATACCATTCTGGGAATGTACAACAATTTTTAATTACAAGGTAATTTAAGGTTGGAAATTGTCATAAATTGTTTCAAGAGGTATAATCAGACAAGGATTGATTTTAAACCAGAGGAGATATCAGAGTAACAAGGTGTAGAGCTGGATGAACACAGCAGGCCAAGCAGCATCAGAGGAGTAGGAAGGCTGACATTGCGGGTCTGGATCCAGACCTGAAACGTCAGTTTTCCTGCTCCTCTTATGCTGCTTGGATTGCGGTGTTCATCCAGCTCTAAACCTTGTTACCTCAGATTCTCCTCTGGTTTAAATTGGCAGTTAATCGGCAGCTCCTACTATTTCTGAGATATTGGAATGACTTATTAAGAACTTTGTCAAACACTGGCTTGAAATAGAGTGTCAAAGGAGAGAGAGTTGATGAATCTGGGAAGAAAATTTCAGATCTAAGTTTCTAGACGACTTCAATCATGATCATCAATGTTGAGTTGAATGGGGTCAAAGAAGAGTCCGTAGTTGGGGACTGCAGAGTTCTCAAGAGGTTTGTCAAGCTTGAACGTATTAGAGTTGGAAAGCACAAGGCCAAAGGAAAAATGTGAATGCTTCACATTAGAATTTGAAATGTGAGGCATTGGGTGATTGGGAACCAATGAAGATCATGGAAAACAGGTGTAATGGTGAGGAAGGTGCTGCAGGTTAGAATATGAGCAGCACAGTTTTAGGTGAGTTGAATTTTGCAGCATGTGGAAAGTACGTGTGACCAATAAAGCATTTGTCTGGAAGTGGCAAAACATCATGACAATTTTAACAGCAGATTAGTTGAGAACAACAATGTTCTAGAAATAAAAGGTGGTGGTCATTTTCGGTAGAAAGGATACAGAGGCAAGAGCTCAGTGTATGATCAAACAGCATGTTGAATTGTTTTGTTTGGTCTGCAGTGGTCAGGGAGGGGATTTAATCGAGCTGAAGGAATAGTTGGAGGTTTAAAGCCAATTGATTGGATCTTCCCACTGTTTAATCTGATAAAACTAACTTGGGCTAGATTGGATTGTGGACAATTAGGCTGACAACACAGAGCATTAGACGGTTGACAAAGATGAATTAGAGCTGAGTGTTATCATACAAATAGAAAGTCATATATTCGGATGATGTCATGAGGACCAGCATGTAGATGTAAAACAAAAGGCAGTCAGTAGATCTTTGGAGATCTTCAAAGATAAAGGTTAGGATGTGGGGAAAAGGTTTGCACAAAATCATCCAGCTACGACTGGATAGCTAAGAATAGAACCAGAAGAGGGCAGTAACGCTCAGTCGAACAATTGAGGAAAGGTATTTCACATACTTTAAGCTTGTCATGGACTTCTGTGAAATAAATTTTAATAGCTCCTATTATAATGTAACACAACAGAGTTTGCAACCTGTTTGACAACTTTTAAATTAAATTTAGTTGGTATCTACAATCCAAATCTTTGTGTGCAATATACATTTAAACATATTTTCAAACAATGGTGAAATAATACTTGATTCAATCTGTGACAGTGCGAATGTGGGATAAAGAGAAACAAAACTGCTATTTTTAGAAAGACAAAACAGCTATTTGCAGAATTAAATATTTAAAGAACAATAATGCACAATGTGTGGGATTTACAGAGCTGCTAAGAGAATGTTTCCATAGATCAGACAACAGAATTGTATCTTTTATTAAGAAGGGTCCTGACCTGAAACATCAGCTTTCCTGCTCCTCTGATGCTGCCTGGCCTGCTGTGTTCCTCCAGCTCCACATCGTGTAATCTCAGACTCCAGCATTGGCAGTTCTTACTATCTCTGAGGATTGTATCTTTCCCTCTTTCAATCACCTCATTGATTACATTGATTACAATCATAAAATAAGAGGCATGCCTGTCAATCGAAGAGATTTTTCAAATGAATCACTCATGATCTTCCCATGAAGTATTCCTAAAGCAAATCTTTCTGTATCAGCTTCAGTGTTTTTGGGCACTGCAAAGTCCACTTTGATATCTATGTTGTTGTCCAATGGCAACTTTGTTTCTTTCGATGCTGTGTCCATTTTGTGATGTAGCTGTAGGCATACCACATTTGTGGTTAATACTTTGTATAATAAACACAGCGTTTGCTTCATATGCCACCTCTATATTTCAGGGGCTAAATGGGGACAAGCCACAAATGAGTTCCAGAAAATGAAAAGCTCTATATCCTGAAATATCTAAAATTTAAGCAAAAAACTGTATGTGACATAAATACCTAAACTGTAAATAAAACCTGCACAATTTGCCTATTCAACAAGCATTATTCATCAATTATAGCTGTATCGATATTTACGGCAGAGGAGGACATTCAGCACATTGTATCCATGCTGGTCAAAAAATACTTGACTACACTAATCCCATTTTCCAACTTTTGACCCGTAGTCCTGGAAGCTACAGCAACACAAGTGTACAACTAACTACTACTTAAACGTTATGAGCATTTTGACTCAACTACACTTTTAGGCAGTCAGTTCCAGACTCCCACTACCTTCTAAGTAAACATTTACTCCGCAACTCTCTTCTTAGCTTTCTACCTCATACCCTAAATCTACATCATCTAGTTACTAACCCATTTACAAATGAAAAATTTCCATCCTATTTATGACCCTCATAATCGTATACACATCTACTGGGTTCCCTCTCACTACTCCAAGGTAAGCAGCCCCAGATGATCCAATCTTTCCTCATAAGACAGACCTGTCAGCCCAGACAGCCTCCTGGTAAATGTCCTCTGCATCTTCTCTAGTGCCATCACATCCTTCCCATAATGTGGTGACCAGAACTGTACATAGTACTCCAGTTGTGGCCTAAATAGCATTTAATACAGTTTTGCTTATATCCTATTCTTCAGCGTTGATAAAATATTTGATCCTCTGTCTCTTCCTGATTGTTTTGGCACCTACAGTGTGTACCCAGCAATTTGTTTTCCCTTTTAGTGTTTTTTATTTCTACTCACATGGTCTAATTTGAGGATTCTTCCAAGATACCACCGTTCCCCTCTACGATAATTGATTTCTAGACCAATACTGCAACTCCTGATCCTCTTCTATTCCACTCTTTCTCTTCTGAATACACTAGAACCAGGAATATTGAACTGTCTACTGTACCAGGCTTTTAGCCAAGTCTGGGTCATAACTACGATAATCCCAAACGCCTATTTGTGCCCTCCGCTTGTTTATCTATTTCTCTGGCTCCTCGCATTGAAATATATCACATTTAACTTTGCTAAATCCAGACACATTCATGGGGCAGTATGGTGGCTCAGTGGTTAGCCCGGCTGCCTCACAGTGCTACTGACCCAGGCTCAATCCCACCTTTGGGCAACTGTCTGGGTGAAGTTTGCACATTGTCCCCATGTCTGCATGAGTTTCCTCCTACAGTCCAAAGATGTGCAAGCTAGGTGGATTGGCCATGCTAAATTGCCCATAGTGTCCAAAGACGTGCAGGCTAGATGGGTTGACCAGGGAAAATGCAGGGATATAGGGTATGGGAGCGTGAGTCTGGATGGGATGCTCTTCAGGGAGTCAGTGTGGACTGGTTGGGCCAAATGGCCTGCTCCCATACTGCAGTGATTCTATGAATGTCTTATTCTATCTCTGCTTTTTTCTCCCCACTGAATTGTTTGTCAGAGTCCCAAGACTCTGCCAATCTAGTTTAATGATATTTCACATTTTTATTGTTTTCTTTTTTGGGTTTCTTTACAATGAAAGTTTTATAATAAGCTACACGTTTATTACCTTTCCTCCTGACTTGCTCAAATTTGTATCCAGGATACTCTTTATAATTGAATTTGACTGACTAGTAACATTTAAAATCTACATCAATGTTAAAACGTACATAACACTTAAAATCATATTGGGGAAACAACTAAATTAAAATCAACCTTCAATGAGAGCCCAAATCTAGTACCCCAGTTAACAGTATAAGCCAGTAATGCCAGCTTACTGCACAGCTAACAGTGTCAGCTATGTCCAGCTGGAGGCAGTGAACCAGATGCTACTAGAACTTATTGCCCAGAACCAGGAGAGAGTCTATGGTGGCCAACAAATCTCATACTAGTAGGCTTGCTGTTTTCTCACTGGGCAAGTATGTTTTTCCTTCTAGGAAATCGATCATTGTTAAACATCGTAAGCTCTGTGTCATAGCTCCCTTGTCTAGCTTGCTGGAAATCAAGCCATTCTATTCTCAGAGTTATCATAAAAGTTAAAGATTTGATCAAAGTATGCAAAATCCCCAATTTGCATGTCTGACTGACAGGAATATATAGATGTAGTTTCTGTACTTAATAAGAATTACTATTGATTACAAAAACATAGATTCTAATGACAGGTGAACAATTGTGAACTGACAACACATAACTGTAATAAATTCTAGCCCCCTTCTAAAACAATACTACACACACAAATAGACAGACACAGTCAGACAAAAAAAATGATTTTATGAGTGGAGCTAAAAGAAATCCGGGGAAAGGGAACAACAGCATTGGTCCTCAAGATTTGGGGATGGGTTCCTTTCCTTTCCTAAAACCTTTGGTTCTTTCACTTCCAGAGAAGGCACAGAGTTTTTGATTCACAAATTATAAAATCTCTGACATATTGGTTAAATGCAGCAACAGCTGATTGGCAAAGATAAACAGGTTTACTTGAGGGATAGTAGGAACTGCAGATGCTGGAGAATCTGAGATAACAAGGTGTAGAGCTGGATGACAACAGCAGGCCACGCAGCATCAGAAGAGCAGGAAAGCTGACATTTCAGGCCTAAACCCTTCTTCGGAAAAAAGGGTCTAGGCCCAAAACGTCAGCGTTCCTCCTTCTCTGAAGCTGCTTGGTCTGCTGTGTTTATTCAGCTCTACACCTTGTTATCTCTGGTTTACTTGAGGCTTTAGGTATTTTACGGAACTGACACACCACCTGGTCTTTCAGCAGCCTGAAGGCTTCTACCAGTATTGTACACACCCACAAACTGTTCAGCACACAGGAACCAATCAGTTTTTTTTTCAGGCCACTGTCCTTTGGCAATCATAACTGGCCACAAGTGCACACACCAATCAGCAATCTGTTGCTGGCCAAATCTGATCATGCACACAGACACTGCAGTTGAGCTGTCTCCTCTTACTCCTTATCAAACTGCTTGCAGAACAACAATGTCAACATGATTTACAATGTGTTTCACTAACTTGCTTTTTAAGAGTACTGCAATCTTTTCCTTGGTCCTTTGTTGTATAACAGTCCTCTTCCCAATTTAGTCCACAATCAAGAATAGAGTAAAAGAAAAATAAATGGTCTTTACATCTGTTGGGGAAGTCCCACAAAACTCATGTTGTAAAAGACTCCTTTGATGTTTAGGGCATTTTAAGCAGCTTTATGCTCTTTTCTCCCATTTCTGACACCTTCTGTTAAAACCTAATTTTGAATCCTGCAAAAATCTGTCAGTATTTGCAATAAGTACAAAATTCTGAGGGATCTGATGATACTATACAAAAATAAAAAGCCGTATATTGGAAATAATGTGGAAAAAGTTGACATGGAAAAGAAACAATAGCCTTGCTTTTTAAAAAAAATCATGCACCTTGCAAATTGAGTAGACATTCTCAAGAATGTTCCAGTAATCTGACATTCTCACACCATGTTGAAATTTCAGTATAAGATTGCTGTGGTTTTAGTGGATTGAACAGTCATGGGGTAGAAAAATTTCTCCAGCTCTAGTAGAGGTACATGAACCATGATGCATTGCCTCTCCGATACTAAGTTAAAGAAAATCACTGAAAGGGTAAAGAATATTTTGACCTTCATTACAAAGGGATGCAATAGGATTGGAGTAACGGAATTTTTAAGAAAAATTCTTCCTACAATTGCACAAGGTTTTGATGGGACCACATTTAGAATACTGTGTAGTTTTGGCCATCAAATTTAAGATATACTTGCATTCTGGAATGCACTGCTGAAAAAATAGTTGAGGTGGGAAACATCACAACCTTTAAAAAGGTGAGTACTTGAAATATAATATTCAAGGCTCTGGGTTAAGTGATGGAATGTGGAACTAATGCAGGTATAATGTAGTATTATTGTCAGTGTAGACTCACCAGCCTGAAGGGCGTCTTCTTGCTATGATTCTTTGCATTGGAGGCTGTGTAGCAAAAGTAATTGGGACCAAATTTGTTTTAAATTCTTGCATTTGTTGTCCATCCTGAATTTCTCCTGAACCGAATGAATTTCTCACTCATTCTAAAGGGTAGTTAAGAGTCAATCATGTTGTCGAGTCTGGAACCACATGTAGCACAGACGCAGCAGAGACAGGAGATTTGCTGTTCGACAGGATGTTAGGTTGTCCTGTGATGACAGGCTGAGTTACTTAATTGGGCTTATCCATTCTGGAGTGTGGAAATGTGACAGATGATATTATTGAAAAATACACAATTATGAAGGAGATGACAAAGTAGATTGAGGAGCCCAAAATACTAGGGTTCAGTCGCATGATAAGGAGGGGAATCATTTAGGACTAAAATGAGGAAAAATTACTCAATCAAAAGTTCTGAGTGTTTGTAATTCTCTTCTCTAGAAGGTGCAGACAGTCCATCATTGAAAATATTTAAGGCTGGGTTAGATAATGTTATGATTACTGAGAGGATCAGCTGACATGGAGAGCAAGTGGGAACGTGCTGTTGAAGGCCATAGTCAGCAGTGGTCATCCTGAATGGCAGAGTGGACTTGAAAGGCTATATGTTCAACTGCTGCTCCTAATCCTTGTGTTCTTCAAGAAGGAAGCCTCATCCGTTTGATAACTGATAATATGAAAATGAAATGGGTTGTGATTCCTGCAGTTAACCTTTCAGGAACTTCAGATTCTTTGGGCTTTGGGACATGTTCAGGGAATGGAGGAATCTGTATATTGTAGATGTGTCACTCATGAATGAAATTGACACTGTTGGGCACCAGGATTAAACATTACAGAGAAAAATGTGGTGAATAGAAGACTAGTAGAGATAAATATTGCTAGAGTACAGAATAATTTAGAAACATGAGAGATCAGATGGAGAAAATGTGAGGCAGTAAGATACATTTGGAATGTGTGCATGTAAATGCACACAGCATGGTTAAGACCCAGAAAATGTAGGAGCATAAGTAGGCCATTCAGCCTATTGAGTTTTCTTCACCATTTAATAAAATCATGGCTGATAATCCACAACTTCACTTTCTGCCTTTTAGGCAGTAGCAATTGGCAGCAAGAACAGACCGGTAAAGTGGTGTCAGCGGTGAGAACTGACCTTCCGCATGGCGGCAGTAGAAGCCTCCTGGGCGTCCTAGTGATTGGAGCAGCACCTGTACCATTATGGAGGTGGAACTTGGGACTCTGAGATCCAGGCTTTTCTTTTTTTCTTGCTTACCTTTTGTCTCTGTTAAAATCTTCTAATTCTGGCTTTTGTAATGAAGTCAGCGGCAATGAATGGTACTTATCGCTGTACTTATGTATTCCTATACTTAGTACATGTGGCAAATAAACAAATCTATAACTCTTGATTCTCTCACTGAATAAAAATCTATCTTAAATTCAAACATGCTTAATGAGCCCGGACTTGACAGCCCTTTGTCGCAAAAAAAATTCCACTATCTGAGGGAAGAAGTTCCTCCTCATCTCTGTCTGAAATATGTGACCCCTTATTCTGAGATCATTCAGTTTGGTCGCACAGGCTCCCACAAGGGGAAACAACCTCACAACATCTCCCTGTCAGGTCCTCTAAGAATTTGGTGTGTTTCAATCATGTCACCTCTTATTCTTAAATTCCAATGAGGAAAGGCCCAACCTACTCAACTTTTTCTCATAAAACAGACATTCCACACCCAAAAGTAGCCTTGGACTGCCTTCAGTACCCTATAAACTGCCTTAGAAAAGGGAGTCAAAACTGTTCATGGCATTCCAGTCGTGGTATCGCTAATTGCTTTGCATAGTTTTAACAAAACCTCCTTATTTTTATACTCAATTTTCTTTGAAATAAAGGCCAACATGTCAGTTGCTTTCCCTATTTATCCACTGAAATTGGAAGCTAGATTTTTGTGCTTCATGAATGAAACAAAAATCTCTGTTCTACAGCTTTCTGCAATCATTCTCTATTTAAATAATATTCACCTCCTCTATACTTCATGCCAAAATGCTTACCTCAATTTTTTACACATTATATTCCACCTGTCAAGTTTTTGCAAACTCACTCAACCAGGCTACATCCCTCTGCAGATACTTTGAGTAATCTCACAATTTGTCTGTCCACTTATTTTTGTGTCACCCACAAATTTGGCTATAGTACATTCACTTTCTTCATCCAAGTCATTAAGATATATTGTAAATAATTATGATTATTTACAAATGCAGCACTTATCCCTGTGGAAATCCACTATTTTCAAGTTTTTACCTGTGAACATACCTCTCTTATCTCAACTCACTTTCTTTTATTAGTCACATTCCTCAATCATGCTCATTTTTGAGGAAATAACAAATCAGGTAGATAAAGGGGGAGCAATGGATGTAACCTATTTGGATTTTCAGAAGGTGTTTGATAACTTACCACAGATTAGGTTACTTAATAAAATAACAGCCTACACTTCATAGAATCTCTACTGTATGGAAACAGGCTATTCAGCCCAATGAGTCCATACCAACCCTCCAAACAGCATACCAGACCCACCCCATCCCTGCAACCTCCATGGCTAATCCACCTAACCAACACATCCCTGGACACTGTGGGCAACTTAGCATGGCTAAAAGTGGCACAGTGGCTCAGTGGTTAGCACTTTTGCTTTACACTGCCAGAGACCTGGGTTTGATTCTACCCTTGAGTGACTGCCTGTGTGGAGTTTGCATATTCTCCCCATTTCTGTTTGGGTACCCTCTGAATGCTCTGGTTTCCTTCCACAGTCCAAAGATGTGCATGTTAGGTGGACTGGCAATGCTAAATTGCCTATGGTGTCCAGGGATGAAAAGTAGTGGACCCAGCACTGATTCTTGTGACACACTACAGGTCACAGGCCTCCAGTCTGAAAAGTGACTCTCCACCACCACCCTCAGTCTTCTACCCTTGAGGCAATTCTGTACTTAAATGGCTAGTTCTCCCTGTATTCCATGTGATCTAACCTTACTAACCAATCTAACATGCAGAACCTTGTTGAACGCCTTACTGAACTCCATTGCACTGCCCTCCTCAATACTTTTTGTTCCTTCTTCAAAAATTCAATCAAATTAGTAAGACACAACTTCTTACACACGTAGCCACTTTGACTATCCCTAATCAGTCTTTGCCTTTCCAAATATATGTAAATCCTGACCTTTAGGATTCTCTCCAACAACTTGCCCACCACTGATGTCAGGCTCACTGGTCTATAGTTCCCTGGCTTTTCCCTAGCAACTTTCTTCAAAAGTGGAACCACGTTAGCCAACCTCCAGTCTTCTGGCACCTCACCGGTGGTCATCTGATGTACTCTACTCGCTGAAACCTCTTTACCTCTAGCAGTCCTTAAAATCCAATGTTGACCAAGTCTTTCATCACTTTCATCACATTTTCTTCTGTGGCTTAGCGTCAAAAATTATTTTGTCGCACTCTCTCAAAGTTTTACAACATTTTGGAGGTGTCTTATAAATTCAAATGACCAAATTTGTTAGGAAAACACAGCTGGTTTATCTGCTCTACACTCCGAAGGAAAATCAGCATTAAATAGAATTTGACGTTTGGCCTTAAGTATTAATTCTATTTCTTTCTTCAGAGATGTTTCTTGAGCTTAGTATTTCCATTATTCCCTGTTTTTATTTCAGCTATCCAGAAACTGGTTACTATTTGCTTTTGTTCTGATAAGAAGTGGTGCATTTTAGATGTGTTCCATTGTGTGACTCACGAACAGTGTCTATTACTTTTCCTACCTACTAACGTCATCCCACCTCCTTGACCTGTCCGTCTTCCCTGGACGGACCTATCCCCTCCCTACCTATACTCTCCTCTCCACCTATCTTCTTTTCTCTCCATCTTCGGTCCGCATCCCCCTCTCTCCCTATTTATTCCAGAACCCTCTCCCCATCCCCCTCTCTGGAGGATGATCTAGGCCCGAAACATCAGCTTTTGTGCTCCTGAGCCTGCTGTGTTCATCCAGCGCCACACTTTGTTATCTATTACTTGCTGCTCACTTTGTCAAAGCCTATATTTTTCAGTTGTTTGACAGTCAGGTGGTGACAATCTTTAGGGGCATTTAAACAGTCCCTGGTTAAGCATATGGATAATGATGGGATAGTGTAGGGGGAGGGGCTAAGATTAGTTCACAGGTTGGCACAACATCGAGGGCCAAAGCGCCTGTTCTGTGCTGTATTGTTCTATGTTCTTGGCTGTCAGGATTGGGAATGGGGGAAATCAAGATTAGCAGATTTATTGAGGGCAACTTGGCTCCAAAGCAATATACCATGCAATGAAAACTCAGAACTAAGTGAATAATCTAATTTTGTTATCTACACCCCATGGAGATGTACACGTCATTACCCCAATGAGAATGGGCAAAGGTAGTTTACATTTCACACTGGGTGAGCAGTTCAGATAGCTATGTGGATTTCTTAGTCGATGAATGTGATGATTTTCTACGTTCATCATGAATCCAATTTACCAAGAAAAGTCATATTTCAAATCAGTATTGAACTTACTATGAGAAAAAAAAGGGTGAAATAAATAAATGAGAGCAGCATGAGTCATCAACTTCAGAACATGAAGCTACGGAAAAAAAAATAAAATTGAACCATGGGAAATCATTTCTTTAAAAAAATAGTTTTTGTAAAACTCAATCAAGTACATTGAATTAATTTTCTCGAGATCGTAAACTAGATGGTGCTCAATTTCGACACTCACCCCGCCCAGCAGGCACATTTTGAAACGCCTGGCGTTTTGAACGTCTTTGCGGCTGACCTCTACCAGAGACTCCGCCCCTACAACTCTCCTATCGTGCCATTGGCTCGTGGACGCCATAGAAACCAGTCTCGTCATAATGGGTCGTGCTCCGTGGGTTTCCAGCTCAGACTCCTCGGCGCGTCAGCCATGATGCTTTTCAATTGAAGAAAAAGTTCAACTTCCGCTAATAAAGTTAGCCCGGCGGTGCTTTTCGTCGGCTCTTCTACTGTGTGAATTTACCTTTAGGCTGGTAGTGGTATTTAAAACAAAAAAAAAGTTGGTCGGTGTGGACTGTGAGCGAAGGAACCTGCAAAAGTTAGCAAACTGGTTGAAAAGCCACCCGACAGCAAACGAGTGATTTTTTAATATATATAAACTACAACCAAGCAGGAAAAAGGGGAAGGGAGTGGAGTGGATTAAATATATTTTAAAAAAGCGGGGACCAGGAACGGAATAGAGAGAGTTGGAGAGACCTGACAAGAAAAGGAGAGGAAGGGGTCTGTCGGTGTGAGTGCCCCCGGCCGGAGTGAGGAGGAGGCGGCAGTGGCGGCGGTTAGAGCTCGAGCGGCGGCGCGAGAGGGCAGCGCGAGCCCCGGGGAGGGGGGCGCAGGCGCACGAGGGCCAGAGGCCAGGCCAGGACCGGGTCCCGAGCTTCCCCACTCCCGATTCACAATGGATTTCAAGACGGCGGTATTTAACGCGGCCCGGGACGGCAAACTGCGGCTGCTGCAGAAGCTGCTGACCGCCAAGAGCCCGGACGAGGTGTCGCAGCTGGCGGCCGAGAAGACCAACGGCGCCACGGCGCTGCTGATGGCGGCCCGTTACGGCCACCTGGACGTGGTGGTTTACCTGCTGGAGCAGTGCGGCGCCGATGTGGAGCTCGGCGGCTCGGTCAGTTTCGACGGCGAAACCATCGAGGGGGCGCCGCCTCTGTGGGCTGCCTCGGCCGCCGGCCACCTCACCGTGGTGCGGTCTCTGCTCGAACACGGAGCTTCGGTCAACAACACCACTCTGACCAACTCGACCCCGCTGCGGGCTGCTTGCTTCGACGGTCACTTGGATATCGTCAGGTACCTGATCGAGCACCGCGCTGACATGGAGGTAGCCAACAGGCACGGCCATACCTGCCTCATGATCTCCTGCTACAAGGGTCATCGGGAGATCGCCGATTACCTTCTGCAGAAAGGAGCTGATGTCAACAGGAAAAGTGTGAAAGGTATTGGTTGAAGGGAAGCCCCGCGGCCTTCGCTTCGCAACTACCTCCGTCCCACCGAGCTGTCTTTCAGGGTCTATCTCTGCGTCTGTCCGTGACTGCCTTGCGCTCTCGGTGTCTGCCTGTATGTGTCTGTCTCTTTCTCTGTGCCTGTCTGTCCCGATTCCTGATGTCAGTTTGTAAGTAACGATCAAGCTTCTTGCAATGATTGGGGTAGAAAAGAAGAAGTTGCTTTGGATCTTTGCTTTTCATCTAGAACATAATGTATCCATGCAGCTTATCTGTAACATGTAAAAGCATCAATTCACCACTATCCAACCCAACGATGAACTGTGATGTTATTTGATCCTGTTCTCACTTACAATCTGCACGTACACACTTCCAGATAGTGTTGTGCAGAAATCCTACCTAATTACTCTTTTATCCGAAAGCAAACTACCAGCCTTCGGCTACAGTACTCCAGTTGACACCAAGTAATATGGTACAATGCAGTGCATGACTTGGCAATTAAGTAAACTCTCAAAGCCATCACAATTACTTTGAGCTATTTCTTTTAAAGTAAGATGTATATTGTGACCTATTGTATGAGCAGTGGGCCAGATTATTGGATGGATGTGTATGTGCTATCACCTGTAGATTATAGGAACTGATCAAGTATAGACAATGCATCAATAGAATCTGGTTTTAAAACATTTTAGCAGGAGTTATACTCTCTGGGAAAGATACATATTCAATAAACTGATATTTAGAGGTTCCAGCAAAGCAAATATTATTGATACACTATTCAAGAGCAATTTAAAGGAACTTTATTCTAATTTTAAAAAGTACATTTTGTTTAAATTAAAAGGTGAGCATTGATGTATGACAGGATGAACAGAACTCTTCGAGTTGGTAAGCAGAGCCCATTTTTAAAAGTTGTTTATTACAGTGCACTCTACCAACTGTTCGGGCTATCTTGTTTGATACAAGATTCTGTGAAAATGATTGTGCCAACTCTTAAGTTGTCTTCAGTTAGCAGTGAAAGTGGATAAAAATACTTCGGAAGGGCTCATTTCCTTATTCATGTGAATTTATTTACAATAATGTTGTTTTGAGTATTTCTGTAAAGAAAAATGCTGTTTTTAAAAAAAAAACCTTTTTGCCCTAGGAAGTGCAAGACATGAAAACCAAATTTCAAAGAGAGTAGCACTGCCAGATTGCAAGGTTGTTAATTTGGTTGGGAGTAGACTTGTTTTGTGAGAGTCTAACCTGTCCACTGTTCCTTTTTGATCCTTTTTTAGTCTAAAATGTGTTTCCTTGTATTCAAAGCCATTTTGGCCAATGGTGTGTTTGTTATGTGGTGTCCATCTGTATTTGTATAATACTGTGAAACAGGGGAAGTGTATGTCGTCCCAGAGCACAGATAAAAGGTACCCTCTACTATTGTGAAAATGCTCGAATCTTTATGTTCCTTTGGAATTTTTTTCTTGACTTTTTAGTTCTTTTTATAAGAAAATAACTAGTTATTCATGGCACTGAACTAGTTTCTTCGCCTTTGGGACTTGGGTTTGGAAAATGTAGCCCTGTTTTATCAGTTGGAATTCTGTTCTGCTTGTAAGGAGCTGATGTGAAGTCAATCTGCTGACATTTGATCCAATTTTTATTAGACAACTAACTGATTACATCTGACACCTGGATTGGCAAAAGATTCTGTTCTCAAGTATTGATGCTTCCTTTATGGTTTAATTGTATACTGCTCAATTTTCCTTCATATGTGCAGGTCTTCTGAAAGACTTGTTCATTATGGAACTATTGTTTACTTGGTGTTGAACTTGGTAATATGTGGACCACTTCAGAGAGTTGTCATTTTTTTTAAGGTGAAATTATCTTTTGAATCGGAGAAAGCAATAGAAAAAGTTTTGGATGGTTAAAGGAAATAGTGAGAAGAGATTCATGAGGCCTCTTGTCCTGCTAGATGTGACTGTTCTCATCTAGCTTTTTTTCAATAGTTTCTAATCAGCCTGGTCAGTGATGCTATCTCACCCCTTTGGAGCAATTGGGACTTGAAACCATGCCTACTGGCCCATAAGTAAAGGTACTGCTGCCGTGCTACAAGAGCCCTCTAGTTCCATTCTTAACTATCCAATGGTAGCTACAGAACCATCCTGCCATGGCTCCTCTTCCCACCTCTGCATCATTTATCTCATGTTCCTTTGGACGCAATGAGCTTGCAGGAACCAGAGGGTGTGATAGGCAGATTCAGGAAGTTAGAAAACCATTGATACAGTCAAGTAGATGGGTTACTTGTATGAAAGGTAGGGGTGATAGGTACGTAGTGCACGAGCTACTTGTGGCTAACCCCATCTCAAGCAAGTATGCTGTTTTGTAAAGTGTACATAGTGATAGATTCAAGTGGGAATGTAGCACTGACAGCCTGGTTATTGGTACTGAGATTACAGCAGAGGCAATGAGAGGTATGTCAGATTGCAAGTGATCGATGGTGATAGGGGACTTTCTAATCATGGGCACAGACCTTTCTGCGGCCAACCTCATGAAACCAGAGTGGAGTCTGACCTCCCCGTTGCCAGGGTCAAGGATATCTTAGAGTGCGCAGAATGTTGTTAAAGGGGAGAGTGACCAGCAGGAAGTCATGGCATGTCTTGGTGCCACCGACATAGAAAGAGAAAGAGATGAGGCTCTGAACAGAGAATGTAGGAAATTTAAGTAAAAAGATTTGAAAAATAGGTCTTTGAGAATAGTCATATCTGGATTACTCCTGGTGCCACATGCTGTGACAGTAAGTAGAGGAGGATGGAGCACAAGTATGGTTGAGGAGCTGGTATAGGAGTCAAGGGTTTACTTTTTTTTGTGATTATTGAAATATTTTCGGGGGTAGATTTGACCCGTATAAGAAGGGCAGATTGTAACTGAATTGAAAGGAAACCAATATCCTGGTGGAGAGATTTGCTAATTCTGTTTAGAGGCTTTAATCTTGTAAGGGGGTTGGGACCCAAAGAGAGTGAGAGAAGAGAAGGCTGAGGCTGGGACAGTTAAGAGGACCATATCAAATAATCAAAGCAGTGAATGAGGTTAAGACTGATAAGTCAGGATGCATTTATGTCAATGCAAGAGGCCTGATGTTTAAGGCAGATGAACTTGGAGCTTAGTTGGAACATGGGATTGGGATATCATAGCTATTACAGAAATGTCACATGGAAGGATAGCTCTGGCAGCTTAATGTTTGAGGTATAGATGCTATATAGAAAGGTGGGGCAAGAGAGGCATGAGAGTGGTTTTTGATGAGTGATAACATTATGGCTGTACTCTGAAGATATTCCAGGGACTACGTTCAGTGAAGTGATGCAGGTATAACTGAGAAATAAGAAAGGAATGATAACCTTTATTGTGTTTGTGCTCAAGGCCTTCCAGTAGTCAGTGTGAAATTCAGATGCAAATTTGTAAGGAGATCTCATATCTTTAAGAATTGAAGGGTTGTACTCGTAGGGGATTTTAAATTTCCAAACATAGACTGGGACTGCTATTGTTTTAAGTGAGATGAATTTGTCAAGTGTGTACAAAACATTTTCTTATTCAGTATGTGGGTGTACCTACTAGAGAAGGAGCAAAACTTGACCTTCACTCTGGTCAAGAAGAAAAGAGCATGTGTATGATATAGACAGCTGGGATTGAGTGAATCCCTCTGAGTATACTCGAGGGAAATCAAAGGGCAAAAAGGGACACAAGGTAGCTTTGGCAAATATGGTTAAGGAGAGTCCAGAGAAATTTATCAAATACGTTTCAAGGCAAAAGAGTAACTAGGGAGAGAATAGGGCCCTTTGAAGATGAACAAGGCTTTCTGTAGGACATGGGTGAGATACTAAACAAGTATTTTTCTGTCACTTTTTACTGAGGAGGAGGATGTGATATGTAGAGAACTTGGACAAATAAATAGCGATATCTTAAAGTGTTCGTATTACAGAGGTGGGGGTGCTGGGCATTTTAAAACGATAAATTTCTGGGACCTGATCAGGTATATCCTCGAACTTTGGGAAGCTAAGGAAGTGATTGCTGGACCCCTTGCTGAGCTTTTGTATCGTCCGTAGGGGTGGGTGAGATGTTGGAGAGGGTGGTTAATGTGGTGCCATTATTTAAGGAAGGTGATATAGAAAAGCCAGGGAAGTGTAGACCAGTGTGTCTGATGTCAGTGGTGGGTAAGTTATTGGAGGGGATTCTGAGGGACAGGATTTACATGTATTTGCAAAGGCAAGGACTGCTTAGGCATGGATAACATAGCATTATGTATGCAGAATGGTATCT
This sequence comes from Stegostoma tigrinum, assembly GCF_030684315.1. Lineage (NCBI taxonomy): Eukaryota > Metazoa > Chordata > Chondrichthyes > Orectolobiformes > Stegostomatidae > Stegostoma > Stegostoma tigrinum. The sequence goes on from NC_081356.1 coordinate 77,315,227, forward strand.
CAGAAAATTGAGTTTTTTCAAGATGTGACAAAAGATTGAAGGCAGTGTAGTGGAAATTGTCTGTCTGTTTGAACTTCAAGGTGTTCAGCAAGATTCCACATAGACTGGTTAGCAAAGTTGGATCACTTTGAATCCAGGGAATGCTAGCCATTTCGATACAAAATTGGCTTGAAGGTAGGAGACTGAGCATGATTTTAGAAGATGGTTTTTCATACTGGAGGCCTATGACCAGCAGTGTGCTGCAAGGATTGGTGCTGGGTCCACTGCTTGTCATTTACATGAATGATTTGGCAGTCAGCATAGGAGGAATAACTAGTAAATTTGCAAGTGATACCAAAATTGGAGGTGTAGTGCACAGCAAAGAAGGTTACTTCAGTACAACGGGACTTTGATCAGATGGGCCAATGGCCAAGGAGTGGCAGATGGAATTTAATTTTGACAAATATGAGGCGTTGAATTTGGTAGGTAAATCAGAGCAGGACTTGTACACTTACTGGTAAGGTCCTGGGGCAAGTTACTGAACAAAGAGACCTTGGGATACGGGATACAGGTTCACACCACCTTGAAGGTGGAATCACAAGTAGTGAAAAAATGTATTTGGTATGCTTGCCTGTATTGGTCAGTACATGGAGTATAGGAGTTGGAATGTCATGTTGCAGCTGTACAGTACATTGGTTCAGCCACTTAGGGAATACTGCGTTCAATTCTGGTTTCTCAGCTATATGAAAGATGTAAATCCCTTCTGCACCCTTTCAAGTTTAATAACAAGGATGTTGCTGGCGTTGGGAGTGTTTGAGTTGTGGGGAGAGGCTCAATAGGCTGGTGCTATTTTCTCTGGAGGATCAGAGGCTGAAGGGTAACTTCATGATTTTATAAACTTCCATGAAGGGCCATAGGTGGGATGAATTGCTCAGATCATCTCCCCAGGATAGGGGAGTCCAAAAATAGAAGACATAAGTTTAAAGTGAGAGAGGAAAGATTTTAAAAGGGACTTGAGGGGCAACTTTTTCATGCAGAGGGTGATGGATGTGTGGAATGGGCTGCCAGAGGAAGTTGTGGAGGCTGGTACAGTTACAACATTTAAAGGGCATCTGGATGGGTAGATGAATAGTAATGGATCAAATGTTGGCACATGGTACTAGATTAATTTAGGATACCTGGTCGGGATGGATGAGCTGGATTAAAGGGTCTGTTGCCTTGTTGTGTAACTCTGACAGCCTGATCCATGGGGACTTCTCGTTTCTTCTTTCTTTCATGCTATAATTTGGCAGCAACGTCTGGAAACGATGTTAGTTTCCTTGCACTCTTTTAACACCTAGCACTATGTCACATGCGTGCACGCTGGTAAGTTATCAACATGTTTCTCTAGTATTAGATGAGCAGAATCTTTTTCCGCTATGTTTTGAGAAAATCAAAGTCATTGGCTTTAATCCTCACCAGTAACTCATTTATTCTTTCTCAACTACCTGAGGTTGAATCGAACAGCCCAAAACCTTGATGTCCTATATAACAGAACATGAGCTTCTGGTCACTCACTTGCTTACGTAGCATTGCCTGACTCCGTCATTTCCGTAGTTCAAGTTTTATCTGTGCTAGGGTTGCTTTTACAGGCATCTGGGCATCCTCATGCATGAATCTTGGAAAAACTAGTATGGAGGTAATATGGAAGGCAGATGCAATTTTTATATTTATTATGAAAGGAATATAGTAAGAAAGTAGGGAAAATTGTAGCTACAACCAAATGAGGAACTAGTAAGACTGCACCTGGAGTAATGTATTTATTCTTTTTGAGATTCTAAGTCCTGTTTTTTGTTCTTCCACACTACCACTGCACAGCATCTGTGTTGTGTGTCTGGAATGTTGTATACAGTTTTGGTCCACTTACTTAAGAAATGTAATTGTTGGAGGCAGTTCTGAGAAGGTTCACGAGGTTCCTTCTAGAGATGAAGGGTTTTTCTTATGAGAGATTGAGCAGTTTAGTCTAAAACCTCTGGGTTTAGAAGTAAGAGAAGATCTAATTGAAGTATAAAAAGTGCTGAAGGGATTGATAAAGTAGACATATAGTTCATATCCATACTTTCAACTGTTTGGATTTCCTTTCTAAAGGCTTTGCATCAAACTGTCCTCCTTTCTCAGGATTTCTTTAAAACAAGCTTTCTTGACATCTGACCAAATGTGTCATGATGCTACACACTCAAATTTTGCTTTCTAATTCTTTATTTTACTACATGAATGGATTATATGTTATGGCCCTCTGAATCTTTCTCGGTATAATGCATTATTATCTTGGATGGTTAGAGTACAGTGTGCATAGAATCCTGGCTTTTTATTGAGTGAGTGTATTTAAGGTTAACTTTCCATTAGGAAAGAAAATATTGACCAAGCTGTGTGTCTAACAGATTTTCTGCCTAAGGGTCTTTTCTGTTGCAGAGATTAAAATTAGTTTTAAAAACTGTTTCCCTTTATTTCTTGTTTCAAATGTAATCAATGATTTATTGCTATACCAGATTATGCTTTCAGTATTCTCCAACATGGTTTAAACATGAAATATTTCCAACATTTATTTTTCTCTCTTTAAAGGAAATACAGCCTTGCATGACTGTGCTGAGTCTGGGAGCCTGGATATCATGAAGATGTTGCTTAAGTATGGGGCCAAAATGGAGAAAGATGGCTATGGGATGACCCCACTACTTTCAGCCAGTGTGACTGGTCATACCAATATTGTGGACTTCTTGACTCAACATCCTCAAACAAGCAAAGTTGAACGTATTGATGCCCTAGAGCTGCTTGGAGCCACATTTGTGGACAAGAAGAGAGACTTATTGGGAGCAATGAAATACTGGAAGAAAGCTATGGACATGCGATACAGTGATGAGACTAATGTTCTCACTAAACCAGAGCCTCAGGAGTTAATAATGGCTTATGATTATGCCAAAGAAGTAACCTCTCCAGAGGAACTGGAAGCCTTGATTGCTGATCCTGATGAGATGAGGATGCAAGCACTTTTGATCAGAGAGAGAATACTAGGTCCTTCACACCCTGATACCTCTTACTATATTAGATACAGAGGTGCTGTGTATGCTGATTCTGGTAATTTTGAAAGGTGTATCAACTTATGGAAGTATGCATTGGACATGCAGCAGAACAATTTGGATCCATTAAGTCCAATGACAGCAAGCAGCTTGCTGTCTTTTGCTGAACTTTTTTCTTTCATGTTGCAAGATCGCACAAAAGGTGTCTTGGGAACTTGTGTGTCCTTCAATGATTTGATTGGAATATTGAGCAAAAGTGTCTTTGAGATAGACAGAGCCATGAAGCAGGTACAGACTTCACCTGACTTAATACAATTGAGCAAAGCTCTCTCAATAATTCTGCACCTAATTTGTTTGTTGGAGAAAGTGAAATGCAGTTCCGAGCAAGAACATCTCAAGCGCCAGACCATTTACAGATTTTTAAAACTTAACTCCAGAGGGAAAACTGGGTTTTCCCCACTACATCTTGCAGTTGATAAAGACACTACTTCTGTGGGCCGCTATCCAGTTTGTAAATTTCCATCTTTTCAAGTCACTGCAATGTTGCTAGAGTGTGGTGCAGATTTCAATGCAAGAGACTTTGAGGACAACAGCCCACTGCACATTGCAGCACGCAACAATCATCCTGAAATCATGAATCTTCTAATAAAGGCAGGTGCACACTTCGACACCACAAACTCCCATAAACAGACTGCCTGCGATTTACTGGATGAGAAGGAAATGGGAAAAAACTTGATCCAGCCCATCAACCACACAAGTTTGCAGTGTCTTGCTGCCTGTGCCATAGTAAAACACCAATTAGTTTACAAAGGACAGATTCCAGAAAAACTGGAATCTTTCATCTTGCTCCACAGATGAAATGAATGCTTTTTAGGTTGGTTTATAGAATGCCTGTAAATAGGGGAAGAATTTTGTTGCGTGCTTTAGTTTTCATCTGTGCGCGAAGAGGTCTTGAATGGATTCAGCAGCTGTTAGTGAATTTTGATTGCATGTTTTTGTTTTGCCCTCTAGGTCACCTTGCATTGCAATTCATGCACAATGGTAATGCATGCATGTGTGTATATAGTATCTTATATCTGTTCATCTGTATTTTAATGCAAGTCTACTGTACGCTGCTTTGCTTTTTGTTTAAACTTGATTGTTTATTATAATTTGGAGTTCTAGCAACACCTCTGCTAAACTTGGTTTATGTTCTGAATATTTACAAGTAATGAAATGATAGGTTCAAAGTGACTCTTCTAAGTTTCTCGTGGTCCAGATTAGTGTAGATGCAATATTCCCACTGAAAAAGAAAACTGGCATTCTGTTTTGTTGATTCTGCACACTGTCAAAGCTGGCTTTAATGTCAATGCCTTAAGTGCTTTTAAAGTCTCCCAGTGCAATGGCTTGGAGAAAATACTGCTCATGTTGAATACATCACTATGCAGATATTGGAAGTTGATTAGAACATTGGGCATCTTTCTCATGCTTTTTGTGGAGTGCTCATTTATTTAAAAAGCTTTGTTTTTCAAACTGTGTTTGGTATTCTGACCACTTTATTGATGGAAGCACCTAGAGCTTTTTTTGAATATAAATAGGGCTATATCCTTGAAGTTGCTGCATTTTGACTCCCTTTTTACTGTGTAATGGAGTGAGGAGAGAGTTGAACTACTTTTGATCTATACAAGTTAATGCATCATTAAATTGATTTCAAATCTTTTTAATAGCTTTGTACAGCAAACTCAGATGTTTCCTTTGAACAACAACCTGCCTACAAGGTATTGATAACTACCAGATATTACAGCAAAGTAATACATGAAACAATATCCACATTGCTGTTGAATCTGGATGTGACATTTGAGGGCTATGTTGGTTTCGGGCAAATACTGTAATTCTGCACTTTACTGAAACAGATGAGAATTATTGTGGTACACTGGCCATGTAATGTCTTAAATGAAGCATTCGAAATAAAATGCACAAAAAAAGCTGCACTTGCATTCACTGGTATGAAATTGCTGTCCAATCAACTGAGTCATTGATTAAATATTTCCATTCCATAAGGCAGGCACTGTTTAATTTGCATCTAGAACATTTTAACATTGGCTTCCTTATGAGAACATGTTTGGATTTCACCATTTGTTTTAGAAGAATTTTCAGCTGTTTCTCTGATAGTAGTAACATGTTAAATTAATATTACTTTACAAACTGGTCACCCAAGTCTCTCTTTTTTGCAGGTAAAGCTCTCTTTCTGGCTGGTGGTGAAATTATTGATCTTTTTCATTCCTAAATCTGATTTCTGCACCACAGTTTTCTTGCATTAAGCACTTTTTTCCAAAAAGGCTTTTGAGCTGGTTAAATGTCATACTTGAACTTCCCTAATCTCTGGCTGTGAGGGCATTTGGGGTTCTTGAGCCTTAAGGTATGGCACAGATTTTTTTTTTTATAAAAACTTATTGCTGACCTGTGAACCAGTTTTAATTTATCAGGCGAAAGTGGTAAAGGGATGCTGTGATGAAAACTATTGTAATAGTTCTACTGTTTTTACTGCAATTTAACTGACTTATCAAAACTGTTTTTCAGATGAATTAGAATGCTTGAGTGTGCAGAAGTGTGCATCTCAAACCACTTTTTACATGCGGCTTTTTTGAATTGCTTCACACCAGCTGCTGTGGTTGGGTGTGCCTACTTTATTACTACTTATCATGGTCACTATCAAGTTCAATAAGTATCTTACCTCCATGTTAAGTGGTTTCTCAAGATATGGGACTGCTGCTCATTGAACCAAGTGTCATACCACAGTGGTGGGCAATAAATAGGGAGGCTGTTCAGTGATATGAATTATTTTGGACCCTGATCCAAAATTGCTGATTTTTACTGAGGAAGTGTACATAATTGAAAGTCCAACAAAATATTCTGGGAGTAAAGCCCCACCAATGATTCTTTGTCACACGGTATTCACCTACATACCTGCAGTTTTTATTGAATTGTACTGTTCCTCTCCGGTCCCAATTGGAATGATTGAGAACTGAGTTAAGAGAATTTATGTATGGAGCAACGTTAACAATTTCAGGGCTTTCCTATACGTTTTACTACCAGTGACTTTGTTTGAGTCTCCCTGTTATTATCATTTTTTAGGTAAACCAGCAACCAATTTGTACAGCAACTCTCTCCATTATTAATTACACTATTCACAGATAAATGTTAATGCATTTGGGATAGTCAAAGGAGATTTGCGAGATGAATACCTGGTGATTTTTCTATTGAGAAACCAAGGTCTTGAGGGAACTTGTTCTGAGGAAAGGCCATCAGACCCGAAATGTTAGCTGTTTTTTCCTTCATGGACACTGCCAGACTCGCTGAGTATTTCCAGCGACTTTAGTAATTTGCTCCTGAATGGATTTGACAAGGTAGATGTGGGGAGGGTATTTCCTCATGTGAAATAATGTATCTCTAGGGATCATTGTTTTAAAATTAGGGTCACACATTTAAGGCTGATTTGAGATGGAAATTTTTTTTTCCTGATGGTTGCCTTTGCTTCCACCAACTTTTCAGGAAGATTGTACCAGATTTGTTAAATATTTTTGAGGTAGATTCTTGTTAGGCAGGGAGTTGAAGGATTATCTTTTAAGTTGTCATGTGGATTTGAGGTTGCAATCGGATTGACCTGATCTTATGGAAGAGCTAAATGCCTCTTCTCCACTCCCATCCCAGTAAACCTCTCCCCAACACCATCCTCGCTTGTGTTACAATAAGTAGATATATTTTTAATTGTTTTGTTTGCATGATAAACACTGACCAGGATATCGTGATAAATTTCCTTCTCTCTAAACAAGTGCACTTTTTTTATCATCCACTCCCAGAGTTTATAATAGATCAAATTGAAATGGACCATTCTAATTTCATAGCTGTCTAGTAGTTAATATATTTTAATACAATAGTTGAACAGTTGGCGACCTACATTAAGATTCACAGCATGAATACCCTGAGTAGTTCTGGATGACTTCCACACTTGTGTCAGCCAAACTGGTATATCAGTACCACTTCTCCAGCAGTCTGTTTTATGTAAATCACAATACCTGCAATTATTTAAAAATATGACTGGGAGGTGGAGAGAGAATGGATGGGAAACAAACAGTTGCCTATTCTGTAATTGGATAGAATTGCCCTGTAGTGAATCTGTTGATAAAACTGAATATTCTGTAATAAACCAGTTTGGCCTATCTAATGATTGACATTGAGCCAGTTAATTGCAATCAGTTGTCATTTGATAAATTATGGCTGGTTTGGTTGTGGTCTTAATTAGACTTTCCTCCCTTAACCCTTAATTCTCCTGTCACAAAATAATTGGGTCTAGGCCCGAAATGTCAGCTTTTGTGCTCCTGAGATGCTGCTTGGCCTGCTGTGTTCATCCAGCTCCACACTTTGTTATCACAAAATCATTTGTCAGTTTTAAATATATTCAGCGACCCAGTCTTACTGAACCAGTTGGCTCATTATGTCCGTTTTGATCAACAAAGACCTGATCACACTAATCCTATTTTCAGCTTTTGACCTGAGGCTATGGCAACACAAGTGAATATCTAAATACAGCTTAAGGGTTGCAAACGTTTTATTCAACTACCCACTCCAACAATGAGTTCAAGACTCCCACCATCCTTTGTGGAAAAACTATTTTGCTTTTAGCCTTCTATCGCTTAGCTTAAACCTGTGCCCCTTAGTTATTTACCCTGTACTAATGGAAAGTGTGCCGTTATATCCACCATGCCTGTGTTTCTCAGTCAGGTACCCTCTGTCAGGCACCCTGTTTGCCATTGTTGCTCCAAAGGAAATAGTTCAGCCTATCCAATTTTACCTGAGAATGTCGAATGTCTAATGTAATGCCATAATTTCTACGTGACCTGAACTGTAGTTGTGACTTAACTAGCATCTTACACAGTTCCAGCATAATCTTTCTATTCAGCTCTTGAATTTTACCTTTCGGCTACTAAGAAGAAGAATTCAATGTGCTACCTTAACTATTTGCCCTCCTATCTTCAGGATCTGTGGATAGGCACACCGAGGTGTCTCTGATTCAGTACTTTGTAGGGTCCTACTGTTCATAATAGTATCCCTTATCTTGATAGTCCTCTCCAAGTACCTTTTTCAGGCTTTAATCCATTTAACATGGCTGTGTCTATCTGACGTGTGTTTTGATGCCATTGTGAAGTCAATGATAATCCCCTCCTTTTACTACTGTACTAATTTTTGTCATCTACAAACCTCTAAAAGATATCCTCTATGTTTTGAGTCCAAATCCTTAAAAGTACATAAGCAGCAAGAGATCCAGTGCCAAATCCCACAAACCCTCCTAGAAACAGACTTCCAGTTACAGAAGCATCCCTCCACCATATTGCTCTGCTTCCTGCCTCTCTCAATCCTGGGTCTAACATGCCACTTTGGCTTGGATCTCATCTGCTCTTATTTTCTTGACAAGTCATGTACAAAGGCCTTGCTGAACTTCATGTACACTATATCAAATGTATACTACACCTTCAACACTGGCTACTTAACAAAAATTTGTTCAACTTCCTCAACACTGACCATTGTTTAACTGATCCATACTGACTATCCCTGATGTAACCCTTCTCTGTCCCAGTGTAGATACATGGTCGCTCAAAATTCTTTCTAATAACCTCCCTGTGACTGAGGTTCAAAGAGATTTACAAAGACTAACGATACTCAGAAAAGCCATCTGCCATCTCAGTGTTAAATAGAAGACGTCTTATTTTTGAAATGGCCCCTAGTTCTAGATTTTTCCCATGTGAGGAAATCTCCTAAAATCTTCCTTATCAAATTTTCCCTGAACTCTGTGTATCAAAACGAGATCTCATTTTGCTAAACTCGAGTATAGGCCCCAACTTACTAATTATTTCCTAGGGGTGTATCCTTTAATCCTAGGAATGAATGGAGTCTACCTTCTCTGAGCTGCTTCCAATGCAAGTTTATCCTTCCCTCTAAATAATGAGACTGTGCTGAAAGTATTCTAGATGCTTTCTTAGCACTATTTGCAGTTGTACTGCAAGCTTTTTATTAAGTGGTATCCAATGGATCAGGAGTGCACTGGTTGATCAAATATTCCAGATAATTGGGAGGTCCACATAATCGATGTAAAAACACACATGAAGTAATAGAAACATTTATATAGGGGCTAGACATGTCACCGTTATACTTTTTTTTTGAAACAGCATAAATCACTTTAATAATGCAACTTTGCCTTAAACAAAACTTACCAGCAGAGAGCTTTCTCACTTGGACCCTCATCTGACTAGTTTGACATCATGGTAGATTGAGGTATTTGAGGAGAAATTGATTTGAAATTGACTCAGCTGTTGATATTTAATGTAGTCATTTTATTGAACAAATGTACTTAGTGAGAGAAATGAATTATTAATTTTAAAAAAAATTCACGTGAGATGTGGATGTCACTGCTAGCCAGTATTTATTGCCTGTCCCCAGTTCTTTTTGAGAAGATGGTGGTGAGCTGTCTTCCTGTACCACTGCGGTCCACCTGTGGGTTGATCAACAATGCCATTAGGGAGGGAGTTCCTGGATTTTGACCCAGTGACAATGAAGGAATGCCAATATATTTTCAAGTCAGCATGGTGAGGGGCTTTTAGATTAGATTCCCTTCAGTGTGGAAACAGGCCATTCGACCCAACAAGTCCACACTGCCCCGTGAAGCATCCCACCCAGACCCATTCACCTATAATCAACACACCCCTGAACACTACAGGCAATTTAGCATGGCCAATACACCTAGCCTGCACATCTTTGGACTGTAGGAGGAAACCGGAGCACCCGGAGGAAACCCACACAGATAGAGGGAGAACGTGCAAACTCCACACAGACAGTCGCCCGAGGCTGGAATCGAACCCGGGTTCCTGGATCTGTGAGGCTGCAGTGCTAACCACTGAGCCACTGTGCCAGCTTGGGGGGGAGGGGGGGCGGATCTTGATGGTGGTGATGTTCCCATTATATCTGCCGCCCTTCTCTTTCTAGGTGGAAGTGATTGTGGTTTTGGAAGGTGCTATCGGTGAATTCCTGCAGTGCAGCTTGTAGACTGTACACATTGCTGCTGCTGCTGCTGCTGCTGAGTGTCAATGGTGGAGGGAGCAGATGCTTTTGGATGCAGTGCCAATCAAGTGGGCTCCATTGCCCTAAATGGTGTCAAGCTTCATGAGTGTTCTTGGTGCTGCACTCATTCAGACAAGTCAGGGGAGTATCCCATCACACTCCTGACTTGTGCCATGTAGATGGTGAACAGGCTTTGGGGAATCAGGAGGTATGTTACTCCCACAGTATTCTTAGCCTCTGTGTTGCTATTGTAGCCTGTGTTTATGTGGCGAGTCCGGTCAATGATAACTCCCAGGAAATTGATGATGGAGAAGTCAGTGATGGTAACTCCATTGAGTGTTAAGGGGTGGTGATTAGATTGTCTGTCTGTAATTGGTAATGGTCGTAGCCTGGCATTTATGTGGCATGAATATACCTCCCGCTTGTCAGCCCAAGCCTGGATATTGGCCAGATCTTGTTGCATTTGAACGTGGACTGCGTCTGTAACTGAGGAGTCACGAATGGCGATAACATTGTGCGATCATCAGCAAGCATCCCCAATACTAACTTCATGATGGAGGGAACGTCATTGGTGAAGCAGCTGAAGACAGTCAGGCCGAGGACACTACCGGAGAAACTCGTGCAGAGGTGTCCTGGAGTTCAGATGACTGATCTCCAACAACCATGAGCATCATCTTTTGTGTCAGGTATGACTTCAAACAGCAGAGACACCCATTGATTCCAGTTTTGTTAGGGCTCCTTGATGTCACCTTCCCCTCATATCTAGAATTCAGCTCTTTTCTCCATTTCGATCCAAGGCTTTAATGAGGTCAGGAGTCAGGTGACCCTGGTGGAACATAAAGTGGGTGTTACTGAACAGATGGTAAGTCCCTACCACTGGACCAGAAGGACCAATTCTACTTGCTTGACAGGAATGTCACAGTATCCTAGACGTTGATTTTTAAAATACCTACAATTCAGGGGATTTTAAAATACGTACAATTCAGGGGAAGTCTAAGTACATAGAATCAGAAATTTACATTTTATTTAGCACAACTTGTCAGCCAACTTAAACATGGAAGCATAAAAGACTAATCAACTTTTCATCATTGTCCATACCCTTCAAGCATACTCAAGAGCAATTCCAAGCTTTCAAAAATGTATTAAGGGTTTCTGCCTCTGCCATCTTTTCAGGCACCCCACAATGTGTTGAATTCCCTCTTAAACCTTTCTTTCCCTAAGATTTCCTTTTGAGACTGAGTCAACAAGAAATTTCTTCAGAGAATTGTAAGCCTGTAGAAATCTCTGCCACAGAAAGCAGTTGAGACCAAGATATTGAATGTTTTAAACAAGGAATTATACGTAGATTTTAGGGCTAAAGGGATCAAAGTATATCGGGTAAAGGCGGGAGCAGGGTATTGAGTCGTATGATCAGCCATGATCATATTGAATGGTGAATGTGAGTTGGACAGCCCACACCTGCTCCCTTCTGATCTAGGGTGTTAAGACCCTACAAATTTACCTGCATATAAAAATACACCCTGTTAGTCCGCTGTATACTAGGTTATTCAGTACTTTGCCATACCTAACATTCTCCAGTCCAGGCAGTCACCCGCTTTGTACTTTGTACTCTGTACTCTGTTTTCCAATGGCATATTTCCTATAGTGTAATGATTAGAACTGCAGGCAGCACTCTTGCTGTTGTTTAACTCGTTTATCCCTTTTTTGACTACACTGATCAGAATAATTTTATATTTTTTGAATCTGCCTTTCACAAGGTATGCAGTTACTATCCATTCCTAATTATCCTGAAATATGAGGATGAGCCGCTTTCTCAAGTCATTTGCTGCCTGTGTGGTATATCTGTAAGAGTTTGAGGAATTTGACTGAGCTATGGTGATAAAATGGGAGAATAATTAGAAGTCAGAATAGTAAGTGACTCGGAGGGTCCTTGCAGGCACTAGTTTTCCATGCATCTGCTGCCTTTGACCTAGATAGATTAGATGACCGGGTAGGAAGATGCTATCAAAGAAACTGTGTGACTAGTAGCTGCAGTTTATTTTGAAGGTTTCTGAACTCGTGTGCTGCTGGTGGGGTGAGTGAATGTTTAAGATGATGACAGTGTACCAATAAATTAGCTACTTTGTCTTGGATAGGATCAAGATTCCTAGATATTAAAAATGTAGAAAGTAGGAGCAGGTGTAGATCATTTGGCCCATCCAGCCTACTACAGCATTCAGCATGATATTGTCTGAACCTCTTAAACACCATACTTTTAGTCTTTTCTCATACACCTGGACTCTTTAGCTTCTAGAAATCCATTTTTCTTTTTTTTTTAAAGCCATGCTCATCCAACATGGATAACATGGTATGAAGCTGAATGTCACAGCAGGCCAAGCAGCATCAGAGGAGTAGGAAGGTTGATGTTTCAGGTCGAGACCCTTCGTCAGAAAAGGGGTTAGGGCAAGGGGATTCTGAAATCAAGAGGGAAAGGGGGAAGGCGGATAGAAGATGGATAGAGTGAGAGGAGACAGACCAGTCAAAGAGGCAGGGTTTGAGCCAGTGAAGGAGAAGGTAGGTGGGGAGTTAGGGAGGGGATAGGTCAGCCAAAGGGAGGATGGACAAGTCAAGGAGGCAGGATAAGGTTAGTGGGTAGGAGATGGGGATGGGAGGAATGGTTAGGGAGGCGGGGACTAGCTGGGCTGGTTTTGGGATATGGTCAGGGGAGAGGAGATTTTGAAGCTTGTGAAGTCATTCCCCATGCAGATGGCCTAAAGGCCCCCCTCTTCTTCCTGCCCCGCAGGCCTGACCAGTAACCCCCTCCACTGACACCCTCATCCACTTATCCGATCTCGTCCTCACCCTCAGCAAGCGAAATTGGGAACCCTGCAGCCCAAGGGTATCAATGTTACCCACTAACCTCATCCCGCTTCCTTGACCTGTCCATCCTCCCTGGATCGACCTATCCCTTCCCTAACTCCCCACCTACATTCTCCTTCACTGGCTCCTTCCCCACCTCTTTGACCTGTCTGTCTCCTCTCCACCTATCTTCTCCCTTACCTATCTTCTATCCACCTCCCCCTCTCTCCCTATTTATTTCAGAATCCCCTTGCCCTAACCCCTTTTCTGAAGAAGGGTCTTGACCTGAAACGTCAGTTTTCCTGCTGATCTGATGCTGCTTGGCCGCCTGTGTTCATCCAGCTTCACACCGTGTTATCTCAAATTTTCCAGCATCGGCAGTTGCTACTATCTTGTGTTCTATTACACCTGTCCTGTAGATGAGAAATCACGAAGTGAATTACTTCAGAATTCCCAGCCTCTGACCTGCCCTTGTAGTCACAGTATTTATCAGGCGAATCCAGTTAGATTTTGGCCAATGGTTGAAAGTGAAGAATTCAGTGATGGTAATGCTGTTTGAAATGCTGTTTGGTGGTTAGAATTTTCTCATAAAAGATGGCCATATTTTGGTACTTGTGTGGTGTGTATGTTGTTTGCCAATTTTTAGCCTAAGCCTGGATTGTTTTCCAGCTTGCTGCATGTGAGCAGAGACCACATTGAGCAATTGTGGATGGTGCTGAATGTTTGTGCAAAATCTTTGAATGTACTCACCTACTTTTGAAGAAGGGTCCCGCCCTGTAACATCAGCTTTCCTGCGCCTCTGATGCTGCCAGGCCTGCTGTTTTCTTCCAGATCCACACTGTTATCTCTGACTCCAGTATTAGCAGTTCTTACTATCTCTGAGTTGCAGATCAACTTTGCATTTCTGGCTAAAGGTGGTTATAATTGATTTTTGCCTATCTTTGCAATGACTTGCTGAACATGGACTGCTTATATGTCTGAAGAGACATTATTCGTCCTCAATATTGTGCAATTATCAGTGAATCTCCCCTCTTCTGAACTTATCATGGAAGGAAGATCACTTTCAAAACAGCTGAATATAGTTGGGCCTTAGACACTATCCTGAAGAACTGCCCTCCGGTAATGCAGTTGTAATGTCCCTACCTCTGGCCAGGAGGCTGGGTTCCAAGTCCCATCTTCGTAACATATCTGAACGAGTTGTTTATTTTAAATTCTAAAGAACTTCTAAGTGATGCCATGGGACTGAGGATTGACCTGCAACAAACACAACCACCTTCATGTGTGCTAGGTGTGTATGACTCTAACCGGTGTGGAATTACCTTCTGATTCCCATTGACATCTGTTTTACTTACAACCACGTCTGCTTTAATTGTATTGGCATCACATACTGTGCATATTCTGCCAAAATTTATATGGACAGTGCCAACTATAACAGGCATGATCTGCTGAAATGGTAATCTTGATGAAATGTTCTAATACTGATATTATTTCAGTCTTAATATCAAGTGATGGGCTATGAATGGAGATTGCCTGTGGGAAGGAAGTTTGATGCAGTCTTGGCATCGAATTTTCTCGATAGATGTTCACAATCTGCAAAATTATGATTTGGATGTTGAGACCAAATTTGTCAATGACAGAAACTTGGTGGGAGGATGCAAGGTAGCTTTGAGGAACTTAAACAGACTAAGTGAATGGTAAGAAATTGACAGATGGACTATAATGTGGACACATGTGAAATAATTCACTTTGGTAGGAAACAAGGCAGAGTATTTCTTCAATGATGAGATTTTGTGAAGTGTTTCCCAAAGCAACCAGGGTGCAATTGTTTCTGAATCTCTAAAAGTCAACATACAGGCGCATTAAGCAATTAGAAAAACAAGTCATGTGTTGGCTTTCATTGCATTTGAGTACAGGATTGAAGATTGAATATGTCTTGCAACTGTTGCATAAAGTGCTGGTGAGTCCAGACCTGGAGTCGTGGTCATAGAGATGTACAGCACAGAAATAGACCTATTGGTACAACTTGTCTATGCTGACCAGATATCCTAAATTAATCTAGTCCCATTTGCCAACATTTGGCTTATATCCATCTAAACCCTTCCTATACATATATACCCATCCAGATGCCTTTTAAATGTTGTAATTGTACCAGTAGAATTGCATTGTAGCAGGCCCCTGCCATTAAGTATATATAACGTTCTGCCCTAATTTGCCTTACCAAATTCAACACATCATCTTTATCTAAATTAAACTCATCTATCACTCCTTGACCCATTGGAGCATCTGATCAAGGTCCTGTTGTACTGAGGTAACCTTCTTCGACATCCACTACACCTCCAATTTTAGAGTCATCTGCAGACTTTCTGACCGTACCGCCAATGTTCACGTCCAAATCATTTTATATAAAAGACAAAAAGCAGTGGGCCCAGCACTGATCTTTCTGCCACACCACTGGTCACAGGCCTCCAGTCTGAAAAGCAACCCTCCATCACCACCCCCCTGTCTTCTACCCTCGAGCCAGTTCTGTATCCAAAAGCTAGTCCTCCCTGCATTCCATGTGATCTAACCTTGCTAATCAGTTTACCATGAGGAATGTTTTCGAATGTCTTTAGAAGTTCATGTAGATTTTGTCCACTACTCTGCCCTCGTCAATCCTCTTTTTAACTACTTCAAAAAACTCAATCAAGTTGGAGATATTGATTTCCCACACACAAAGCCGCATTGACGATGCGTAATCAGTCCTTGCCTTTCCAAAATTCCTGTTCCTCAGCGTTCCCTCCAACAATTTGCCTACCACTGATGCCAGACTTACCGGTCTATAATTCCTGGGCTTTCCCTTAGCACCTTTCTTAAATAGTGGCACCACATTAGCCAACCTCCAATGATACAAATGTTTCAGCAAGGGGACCAGCAATCACTTCCTTAGTTTCCCATAGAGTTTGAGCGTATACCTGATCAGGCCCCAGCAATTTATCCATATTTATGCATTTTAAGTTGTCCAACACCACCTCCCCTGTAACATGGACGTTTTTGAGGATGTTGCTATTTATTTCCCTATGTTCTATATCTTCCATATCCTTCTCACAGTAAACAGTGATGCAAAATACTCATTTAGTATTGAGTACAGTTTTTTTTTTTGGCCTTTTTTCTAGGAAAGGATACGTCTTCTAGAGATGGGGTGTAACAGTGATTCATCAAATTAATCACTGGGATTGCATTATTAGGTCTTATTCTCTAGAGTTTCGATGAAATAACATCTCTCTCTTACTGGCATGACTGGGCAAATGCAACTAGGATTGTTTCCCTCGGCTTGAGAGTTTAGAACCATGGGATATAATCTCAGGATAAGGTGTAGCCCATTTAATCCTGAAAAGAGGACGAATTTCTAGATTCTGATGATGGTGAATTTTTGGAATTCTTTATGTCAGAGGGCTGTTCAGGGGAAGTTCAACCATTGAATATTTTCAAGGCAGAAATAGATACACTTTTGAACACTAACGATTTCAAGGAATATGGAAGAGGCCAGGACTATCACAGTATGGTAGTTGATCAGCCATGGTCTAATGGAATGCCAGAGCATGCTTGACAGGCAGAATTACCTGTTCCTCCTTCAATCATCTTAAGGTCTTTGTGTGGGAGGCTGACTCATGTTATGTCTTTGGACGTCAAAAATTACTTGCTGTCCGCTTGGTCAAATGCAGTCCTGAAGTCAAGGGTAGTCATTCTCATCTTTCCTCTTCAGATTTCCTTTTCAGCTCTCTTTTTGTCCATATTTGGCCATAGTTATGATGGGGTCAGGAGCTAAGTGGAACCTAAACTGACTGCCTATAAGCAGGTTATTACTGAGCAAGTACCGCTTGGTTGCACTGTCAATAATAACATACATCACACTCCAAACGATTGAGGCCAGACTAATCGGGGAGTAATTGGCCACGTTTTGACCTGCCTTTCTGTGGACTGGACAGGATGTAACAGGATAATTTTCCACTTTTTTTTGGAAGATACCAGTGTTTGTACCTATACTGAAACAGGTTGGTGATCAGTGTGGCTAGTTCCAGCACAAAAGTCCTATTGCTGGAATGTTGTCAAGCCCCATAGTCACGCAGTTTTCCATGCACTTCAACTGTTTATTGTTATCACATGGAATGAATTGAATTGGCTGAAGATTGACATCTGTGATGCTAAGAACATCAGGATGAGGTTGGGATAAATAATTTGCATTGCAATTCTGGCTGAATGGTTAAAAATCCTTCAACCTTGTCTTCTACACTGATGTCCTGTGCTCAACATCATTGAGGACAGGATATTTGTGGAATCTCCTCCTCTATTTAATTGCTTAATTGTCCATTAGAATTCATGGTTGAATACAGCTGGACTCCAGATCTTATCTATTGGTAATGGATCATAACTCTGTCTGTAGCATGCATGTCCTGTGCTGTAGCTTCAATAGATTGGCATCTCATTTGGTTTGGTACTCCCCTTGGCATCTCGTTAGCATTCTTCATAGATGCAGCGTTAATCCAACTTGATACTCCTGCTGGTCAGGGGAATGCAGGACTGTGAGGTTACTTTGTGGTTGAGTAAAAGTCTGCACTAATGCCATATAGTGCCTCATGGATGCTTCCACTTCAGTTTTCTAGATTTGCTTGAAATCTATCCCACTTAGGAGAGTGGTAGCACCACATTGCATAATGGAGAGTATTCTTAATATCAGAGTGCAACATTTGTCTTAACAACTTGAAAATTTTGGTTTTCAATTTAAAGCATTTTCAAATAAAGTTTAGTGGATATCACCAATAAATATTGACTCAAATCCAAGAGCAGGAATTGTTGGTAAAGTTCAGCAGGTCTGGCAGCATCTGTGGAGAGGTCAGCTTTAACATTTCAGGGCCAGTGATCCTTCCTCAGAAGAACTTGCCCTGAAAGTTGTGGATTTTCCTTATGTTTATTAGAAAGCTGATTTTGGAACTCAAACAACTGGAAAGGTTGGAAATGCAGAACATTGATCAAAATCTGTGAAGACAATCAATATTCAAATGTGGCCCCTTTAGACACATATTATTTTAAAGATATATATATTCCATCTTGGATTAGTATTTCAACTATTATGAGCATAAGATATCCAAGGAAAAGCAAGGAGAGGTCAAATCTGAGTCAGAGATCCATTTTAAATGTATTTGAAAGTGAAGTTGTAGCTCCAGTCACTGAAGTTGGTATTGAGACAAAGGTTTTGGGATGTCTAGGTTAAAGTGGGAGACTTATGAAGTTTCTATTGAGCTTTGTTGGAACAGGTTATGAGGTCCTGACAAGAAATCGAATTCAAATGAGAAGGAAGGTTGTTGTCAAGTCTGTGTAACTCATTGCACTTGAGGAATGAATAGAGCGGCTGAGTAAAATTGTCACTGAATGAGTTTGGACCACCTAAAGAAGAGGATACCATCGTGAACAGTGAATACAAGGCAGCAAGTACAGATACAATTTTGCCTCTTGTGAAAGGAATGTTGCGGCACTGAGCAGTGGTGTTGTGTCTTCTGGATTCATGTGAAGTCACTGGAATAGGACTGCTAGAAGTTGAAATTAGTGGAAAAGGAATTGAGCTGCCTTGGAGTGAAATAAGAGACAGGAAAGAAAGATGTAATTGGTTATGGAATCTTGGAAAAATCAGAAATTTCAGAAGATACTTGGGTGAAATATTTAGGGCAGTGATAGAGAAGATAGGAGGGCTATTAAATCTTATTCCAATTGTGAAATGGAGGAATGAAAGCAGAAAATAATGAAGTAGAGTAGACCTACCCAAGGACTGTCTTGACAACGGACGTAATCCTCATGTGAAAAAAAAATAACATTTCTCAGACCAGTGTCAATTTTGATTAGAAATAACATAAAGCTTTTGAGTGCAATGGTTAATACAAGTTTACAGTTTTTACATCATTTGATTATTTTAAAATACTTTATCCTGTGTCAAACCCAGTAAACTCAAATATAAAAGCAGGATAACACTGGCACAACTTGAGGTGTGTTGTTATTATAAAAGCAAACTGCTGGGTGAACCCATCCAATATTTCCTCTCCTCAGTCTGTTCAGCTGGAATCCAACATTCTGATGGTTTGACAGCCTCATAATACCTGCTTAGGTGAAGTGTTCTAGAAACTGCTAAATGCAACAGTTGGATCAAAGTCAAGCTGCACACCTCAGTTTTTCCTGAGTTCAGGAATACATTGGAGACTGATGATTCCAATATATCACTGTTGAATTGGTTTCCCAACATCACACATTACTATTACGGATAGAAACATGCAGAGAGGTTACAAGGTTGGGTGGAGATTTTGTAAGTACTCTCTTGAAGTTCTGGTTGTGTTTCTGAAAAATGTAATTCAGTACTTTCACTCAGTTAGTGAATCAAGGATTTTATTAAAGCTGGAGAAGGTAGGAAGCCTTTGCTGAAAATACAGATTAGCTTAATTTTTATATACATGCAACATCCTGTAATTCATATTTGAAATGTGAAATGATCTCAAACTATCCATAATGACCCCACCACTAATAACATTTTTCCAACGCGCTCCCCCGCACCCCCCCCCCCCCGTCTAGCTTCTGGAGAGACCACTCTCCATGATTCCCTTGTCCGCACCACACCCAGCACTTTCCCCTGCAATCGCAGGAAGTGTTACACTTGCCCCCACACCACCTCCCTCACCCCCATCCTAGGCCCCAAGATGGCTTTTCACATCAAGCAGATGTTCACCTGCACATCTGCCAATCTGGTATACTGCATCCACTGTACCCAGTGTGGTTTCTGCTACATTGGGGAAACCAAGCAGAGGCTTGGGGACTGCTTTGCAGAAGACCTATGCTCGGTCCTCAATAAACAACTACACCTCCCCGTCGAGAACCATTTCAACTCCCCCTCCCATTCCTTAAACGACATGTCCATCCTGGGCCTCCTGCAGTGCCACAATGATGCCACCCGTAGGTTGCAGGAACAGCAACTCATTGTGCTTGGGAACCCTGCAGCCCAATGGTATCAATGTGGATTTCATCAGCTTCAAAATCTCCCCTCCCCCCACTGCATCCAAAAACCAGCCCAGCTCGTCCCGCCTCCCTAACCTGTTCTTCCTCTCACCTCTCACCTATCCCCTCCTCCCACCTCAAGTCGCAGCTCTATTTCCTACCTACTAATCTCATCCCACACCCTTGACCTGTCCGTCCTCCCTGGACTGACCTATTCCCTCCCTACCTCCCCACCCATACTTTGCACCTATCTTCTCCTCTACCCATCTTCGGTCCGCCTCCCCCTCTCTCCCTATTTATTTCAGAATCCTCTCCCCATCCCCCTTTTCTGATGAAGGGTCGGGGCCCGAAACGTCAGCTTTTGTGCTCCTGAGATGCTGCTTGGCCTGCTGTGTTCATCCAGCTCCACACTTTGTTATAACAAAAAGCATTATGGGTTGTAAAAGAATGGGTACAGGAACCTAGATTATAAATGCAAACTTGCAATCACAGTGATTCTTGAGCAAGCAATTTTTGTTTAAAGTTTATTTAACCTCCACACTTTACAGATGATTCTTGATAGTATAATTTTCAGCTGTTGTAATTTACATATGGACCATGCATATTGTGATTTACAAAAGCAGTGAGATACTAAACAAGTGAAGCTGGAACAGCCTAAAATTTGAGAGGACATTGCCATCTGAATGTGTCTGGACTTCCTCCTGTATACTTTAATTAAACAAGCAGACTGTTGAATGCTAAACTGTAACAATTATCCAGACCTGACCCTATCAAACCTCACAACAATCCTCCGCTTTTATGCTTTGGCCTCATCCCAGGGAACGTTATTAACATAGGATTGTCAGCACTGTATACTTGCATCAAGGATTTCACTGTGTTGTTACTTATATGATAAAGGGCACTCTATTTTCGCAAGTTTTGAGTTCACAAATAATAATCAATCATTTCATCCCTGCTCCCTTGGGTGGTGGTAATAATAATAATAATAATAATAATAATGGATTTGAAGGCCTATTAATTCAATAGCATTCAGCATATTTGTGAGTTTTGGCAAAGGAAAATGGAAATTAAACCATGCTTCCCAGGCAGTACTTACATATAATGCTTACATTTTAAGACAATTAACTGTGCCTTCATTATTTTATTCAGGAAATGTATGGATTTTCCTCCAGGATGTCAAAGGATGTTCTCTGAAGTTATAACATCTCCATGATAGTTGCTGAGCGTAGATCCAATAACGTACGTACAATCATCAGAGCCAATATCAAACTTGGTGCAGTCAAGGTGAAGGAGTACTTGATAGGCACAGGAAACAGTTACAATCAGTGCCATTGTTATATTTAAATTCTACTGGAAATTGAAAACTGAAATATAAGTATAGGTTAGGAATGGACAGTAAGCCAGTCTGGTGAAGGGACCAGCCAAGTTAACACTAAAGATCTAAATTTGCAGCAGAACAACTCCAGAGATACTAAATGGACTGCTATGCATATTTTCTGATTTTGCTGCAGCATCGTAGTAATTACTGCATATTCTATAACATATTATGCAGCACTTGG
Source organism: Stegostoma tigrinum (assembly GCF_030684315.1). NCBI lineage: Eukaryota > Metazoa > Chordata > Chondrichthyes > Orectolobiformes > Stegostomatidae > Stegostoma > Stegostoma tigrinum. The sequence goes on from NC_081356.1 coordinate 77,336,759, forward strand.
ATGAAAATGATTAGGTTAATCAAGCGTTTATAGATCACCTTTATATGATTTTGCGAATTCATATGAACTGAATTTATTACAATTGCAAAATCTATTTCAGTAATCACTTCTTTGAGCTTTTTTATGGACTTAATAAATAGATCATTATTGATTAATCCAAGTATTTCATTGTATACACATAATTTTATTTTTAATTTGCAATATCTAAGAGCTCAGCTACAACTATAATTAGACAATCCAATCTATAATTACCAACATTTCCATTGTTTTGTAGCAAAATCTGGTTACAGTATAGACTTCAAGGTGCAAGTTACAGATTTAAGGAAATTATGAAGAATTTTGGCATAGGTCCTGGCTTCTCTTTGGGCATGTGAATGCTTCAATGATCTCCACTCCATGTATGCAACAAATGGGAATGAGGGCAAGAAGTTTAATTCCTTAAATAGTTCTCACCCTACCTAACTGCCACACTGGACCTATGTTATGTGTTTCGGGATTTGGCTAGCCCAATCAGTGGTGGCTGCCACCAAACTATATTTGATAAATATTGAAATTCTCCAGTGTACATATATTTTGTGCTCTTGCTTTCATTAGTACTTCTTTAGATGGGGAATAGTATAACTGGGAAAATTTAATTTTCACAAGGGTTTGAAAGAAATCATGGCTGGGAATCAGCTTGGGGAAAACTTTTGTTCTGCTGATATTACTTTATTAGAAAAAATGAACTCTCATTTCATCAAGTCCAGTGCAGCGCAGCGTATTGTTTATCTGCATTAAGATATTACATGCATATTTACTAAAAGAAAACTGTTTTTGTTGATTGCAGCCTCAAATATTCTATTGTTCTCTTGGCCAGACTCCCACCTTCCAACTGCCATAAATTTTAACTCATTTTAAAAGAAAATCTATTCTTCTTATTATCTATCCCACACTAATGCTTGCTGTCATATCATCCAATCTCTACAATATTCCAATTTAAAATGATCTTTCTTTTGTTTAAATGCCTTCATGGTCTTGCCCTTCTCTATAACCTTGACCACTACAATTCCTCTAGAATTCTTTCTTGCTATCTGCGGCATTTTAAAACAAAAACCTTTTGGGGATATGTTTTTCACTGACTAGGTCGACATTTATTGCCAATTTCTCATCGCCCTTGAAGGTAGTGACAAACTGCCACCTGGGTTACAAAATTTTGACCCAATAACACTGAAAGACTGGCAATTTATTCCCAAGTCAGGGTAGTGAGTGGCTTGGAGGGGAATTTGCAAATGGTGGTGTCCCCTTGTCTTTCTAGATGCCGTGGTAGTGGGTTTGGAAGATGCTTACTAAACAACCTCAGTGAATTTCTGCAGTGCATCTTATGAGGTTGGTATGTACTGCTGCTGTGGAATGTTCGTAGTGGACAGACTGAATGCTGTGGATGTGGTGTCAATCAAGCTGCTTTTACCGGGACCATGTCAAGTGTCGGGAGTGTTATTGCAGCTGCACTCATTCAAGCAAGTACAGAGTCATCCAGCGCGTTCCTGACTTCCAACTTGTAGATGGTGGACAGGCTTTGGGGTGTCGGGAGGTGAGTTACTTGCTGCAGGATTCCTAGCCTCTGACCTGTACTTGTAGCCATAGTATTTATATGCCATACCAGGTCAAGTTTTGGTCTATAGTAATTCCCAGGATATTGATGAGGAGGGAGTCAGTAAAGGTAATGCTATTGAACATCAAGGGGTACTGGTTAGTTCTGTCTGTTGGAAATGGTGACTGCCTGGCTATCGTGTGTTACAAATGTTATTTCCCACTTTTCAGTCAAAGCCTAAATCTTTTTCAGGTTTTGTTGCATTGAGACATGAAATGCTTCAGTAGTGGGGTTGAGGAGTTGCGAGTGGTGTTGACCATTGTATAATCAGAAGTGAACATCCCCCACTCCTGACCTTATGGTGGAAGGAAATGTTGTTCAGGCTTCTTAAAGCTAGATTTGACCGGACATAACCTTGAAGCCAGCAACAGTTACTCTTATCTCCCTGTTGGAATGTTGCTCTTGTATTCATTTTTGAACTAAGGGTGTATTGAAGTCAGAAGCTGAGGAGCCCTGGCAGAATACAAGCTGAACATCAGTAACTTGAATGTTTCTAAACAAGTGTCGCTTGAAAGCAAAGTTGACAACCCTTTCATAGCTTTACTGAAAACAAGAGTAGGCTGAATGGGTGGAAATTGTCTGTGGTGATTTGTCTTGCTTTTTGTGAACATACCAGGTAATTTTCCACCTTGACAGATACATGTCAATGTTGTAGCTGTACTCAAATTGCTTGGTTAGGGATATGATGGGTTCTGGAGCTGAAGTCTTTTGGGCAATTACTGGAATGTAGACTTTGTGGTATCCAACACCTTCAGTTGTTTTTTTTCTTAGCAAGTGGACTGAATGGAATTGGCTGAAGATTGGCCCCTGTGATGCTGGGGAGCCCTGGAGGATAGCTGAGATGGATGATCCAATTGATTGTAATGGTAGAGTAGGGGATATGCTGGGCCAGGAGGTTGCAGATTAGTTGGGCACAATTTCATTACCGATGGCCCACATTCCCTCCATTGATGTCTAACATTGAGTGACGAGATCTATTTGAAATGTATCCCATGATGGAGGCTATCCTCAATGTGAAAACAAGGTTATGTCTGCGTGAGGGCTATACAGTGGTCTGTCCTTCTGATACTAACATGAGCAGATGCATCAGTGGCAGGCAATCTGGTGAAGATGACCGTAGGTGTGTTTTTTCCTTTGGTACTTTCTTCACCATCTTCTGTTGACCCTTTTGAACTTGCCCAGCTTAGTCATTTGTGCTGCGCTGCTGTATCACTTTTTGAGATGAACATTGAAATTCCTTAACCTGAGTACATTCTTCACCCCTGTCATCTTCAATACCTCCTTCAAGTGGTGTTCAACACAAAGTACTTGTTCATCAACCAAGGAGTGTCAATGAGATAACCAGCAGGAAGTTTCCTTGCCTATGTTTGACCTGACACCAAGGAATCTCAGGACAGTCACAGGTAGACAGGTTGGTGAAGAAAGTGTTTGGCATGCTTGCTTTCATTGTTCAGAATATTTGAGTAATTGGGATGTTGTTCTGTGGCTGTACAGGGCATTTGGTGAGACCGCTTTTAGAATACTGCATACAGTTCTAGTTGCCCTTATAGGAGAGAAGCTGTTAAACTTGAGAGGGTGCACAAAAGATTTAGAAGGATGTTGCTGGGACTGGGGGGGTTTGAGCTATAGGGAGAGGCTGAATAGGCTGTGGTTTTTAATCCCTAAGGTGTTAGAGGCCGAAGTGTTATTTTATAGAAGTTTATAAAATCATGAAGGCCACGGATTGGGTGAGTCCAAAACTAGAGGGCTGAAGCTTAAGATGAAAGGGGAAAGATTAGTTACCCTGAGGGGTAACTTTTTCACCAGAGGGCAGTGTGTGCATGGAGCAAGCTGCCAGTAGAAGTGGTAGAGGTGGGTATAATTACAACATTTTAAAAGGCATTTGGATCTGTATATGATTAGGAGTGATTTAGAGGGGTATGGACCAAATACTGGAAAATAGGATTGGGTCAGATTGGGATGCCTGGTTGGGGTGGATGAGTTATATTGAAGGATCTATTTCCATGCCGCATAGCTTTATAACTCTTTGTCTTTATAACTCTCTCCTGGTTAATACTACTGAGCCGTCACCTCTGCTGTCCATGGGATTGGACATACCCAGGGATGGTGATACTGTTTTCTGGGATGTTTGTAAAACATGATTCTATGATTGTAGTGATGTCTAAGTCTACTTGACTAGTTTGTGAGACAACTCTCCCAGTTTTGTGACTAGCCCCTGACTATTAGTTAGGAGGATTTTGTAGTGTTGGCAGGACCATGTTTGCTGTTGTCATGTCCAGTCCCGAGGTCACTGCCTGGTATATATTTTTATGATTGTTGAACCTTCAGCTCCTTGGACTCCATGTTTCGTATTATCTCTTTCAATTTTCTACTCCTTTCTTTGCTTCCTTTTATACACGATCTAAAGAATTAGTTTTGGAGGAGTTCTCTACTTCATTTTATGCATTTGTAGTCACTTTTTACAGTTGTATCTCTGAAGATTTCACTGTAGTAGAGGCGCAGTTATGATCATTTTAACTTAAGAGGAGTGGCTTTCTGTCAAGGCCAGCATTTATTGATTACCCCTAATTATCCTTCAAGTAGCAGTGCTCTATTTTCTTGAACACCTGCAGTCTATGGTAAACATAATCCCACAACATGAGAGAGGAAGTTCCAGGATTTTGACCCCACAGCATGGAGGAACTGCTGTCTGATTTTGAGTCAGGATTGTGTGCTATTGCAAGGAAATTAGCTAGCTGGTCTTATACTTTTAAATAATGGGGTTACAACTTTGGGAGACATGGTACAATTATTACCAAGGTAGCTGCTGAGTTTTGTTTAAAATAAATTCTCTTCAAATCAATAGTTCTGAGTATTGATGAAAAAAACATTTTGTCAAAACTTTTTATCTCACTCTCATCAGGTCAATTTACCAAGTCAAGAGAAAACAACATTAATAATTTAATTGGTTTGAAAGTAGACTTTGATTATTGGAAGTGATGCCATGGATAATGCCCTAGTTAGATGATAACTAACCATTGATTGCCATGATCTTTTTTTCATTTTAAAATTTAAACTAGGCAGGTTGACTCAATTAATCAAGGTCATTTAACCTGTTGGAGTCCCTTTTAAATGTGTGGCCTTGATGAATTTACAGTTCATGGCTTTCTCGTTGTGTGGTTGTGTCCCCAAATGTCCCACCCTGGAAGACTGAGTGTAGTATTGGGTTATTGATCACATCCTATCAGGTGAGCAGTGATTGGCTGATGATACTTTATCCAACATCTTTAAAATATGGGGTAGTTTTCAGGAATCCTTGCACTTTTGGGTTGGATTCGTTCTCCTAGTTCCGTGTAAAAAAAAAAAATCCCACTTTGTTTGGCTCATTCATCAGAGAATTCAGGAAGCCCTTTTTCACAAATAAGAGTGGAAATCTGGAATTCTCTCCCAAAAAAGGCTGTAGTTGATGGATAAGTTGAAATATTTAGGACCAAAACTGCCATTATTTTTATTAAGCAAGTGTATCAAGGGATCAATGGCAAATAAACGGAGATAAAGTATAGACTTTAAATTTAAATTTCTAAAACAGACTGAAGAGACTGAATGTTCTATATCTGTTCCAATATTATTATTGACTAATGCAATATTACATTTGTATTTTCTCATGTTCTGTACTACAACTAATTAGATCAGGAGCTTTGGTGAATTGTCATAGTGCATCTTGTAGATAATATATGTTACTGTCATTGTGAATGGTAGTGGGGTGCACTATTCCTTCAGAGAAGGAAATCTGCCAGGCTTGCCATGTCTTGCCTACATGTGACTCCAGATCGACCGCAATATGATTAACTCTTAACTGCCCTCCAGAGCAATTGCAAATGAGCAATGAATGCTGGCTTAGTCAGCTATGGCCACATCCTGTGAATGAATTTTCAAAAAAGGCTTGTTGTGCCTCATGAATATAAATGGTGTGTAATTTAAGTACTTGCAATCATATGTGTAAACAGGAAAACAGCCATTGGCCTTTTAGTAATGTGTGGCAGACTTGGTCAATACTGTGGATTCTTTGCAAGTATGAATGACTCATTTTTTGGTAAAGTCATGAAACTAATTCTGGCTTTTGCTATCGTTATATGGAATATCAAAAAGAGATTTTGCCTACCACAGAAATTAACCGGCTGGTCAATGCTAAGTACAAATGTTGCAACACACATTACCTACTTCTGAAAATGTGACTTTCTAATTTAATATTTTCCAAATATTGAGTTTGTCAATAATTCAGTTGAGCCTGACCAATGAAGTAACAGTAACATATCCTTGTGTTGTACTGTTTTAACCTTACCACACTACAGCAAGAATTACACCCCATTGAAAGACTTTGAATCAAGACATTTCATTGTCTCAATACATTTTGACACTGCAAGTTATGGAGTATAAAGTTAAATGATGTTTTGAAGTATCGAACATTGTATAAAGTTTGGGAAAACATTGTCCAGAGCTTCTCTTAAAATTCTTACTGGTGGAAAATGCTACCAGAGGTTTAATTACATTAATATGCATGTGCTACATTGTTACATTATTTGTCAGGAACTAGGAACAATTGTTTTGTGAATCTGTATCCTACAGTGCCCATTTTATTACTGCACTGTGCCATTTTCTCAAACTGCCCTGCCATGTTCAATAATTTCACACATCTCCTGGTTTCACTGTATTCCCGAAATAAAATTATTCTTTAATTATTCTTCCTACCACAAGTTTTCACTTCTTGCTTCTTGGTATTTAATTGCCTATGTCATCGTGAAATCTCTAATATCTTGCTGATAGTTCACAGTGCTTTCAAGTCTTATGTCATCTGTAAATGTTCAGATTATGCCCTGTACATCCAGGTCTAAGAAATTCATGTATGTCAAGAAGACTGACCAGCATCAGCTGTCAGGAAACATCATTGTATACCTTCCACCACTGACTCAGCCAACATCATATCTCTGCTATTACTTTTCCACCATTAGCTTCAACTTTTCTGGCAAATACATTATATTTGTCTTTATGGAACATGACCTGAAAATCCATGTACATCACATCGCATCCTCATTATCCTCACCTTCCTTCTCTCTCACCTCTTCAAAAATTAAACCAATTTAGTTCAACACAATTGGTAATTGAAAAATTATGTATGGCTTTCTTTAATTTATTCTAATTTGTCCAAATGAATGTTAATTTTGCTCTGGATTATAATTTCTGACACTCCCAGCATCAAGCTAAAACCTTTTACTTGCTGGATTTTCTTTAGCCCCTCTTCTTGACTGTATCTGTAATGTGTAAAATTCCCTAGTCCTTTGGTACCTCCCTTATACTTAAAGAGAATTGGAAGATAAATTACCTTCTCTTTCACTCTGGCTTTGGCAGCATCTTCTTTGGTAGAACAGATTCCAAGTCATAACTTAGGACCTCAGCCATGAACTCTGCTTTTAACATTACCATGTTTGTTCTGAAATGAAAACTCTTTGCTATCTGTACTGCAAATTCAAAAGTAGCTCTTGTTTTCAATGTTTGTGGGCCTGTCCAAAAGTTTCCACTTACTGGCAGTCGTTTCAAAGTCTTGTTTAAACATATACTGTTATGTACTTGGATCTTTCTGCAGTGACCAAAGTGGGGGGAGAGTATGCAAATTGTTAGTTTGACACTGAATCAAAGAAGTATTTTTAACATTGTGAATTTTTGTTTTTTTTCTTTACAACAACACTCATTATGTGACAGTTTGATTAGCATTGTAAGAGTTAAATAAGTTTATTAAAAAACTCCCCATCGTTTTCACATTTTTCCTCTGGTTTTGGACATTTTCTTGGATGTTAATGTACTAATGCACCATGATCCCTAGAATTTATTGATTAATATTATTTCTTTGCCTTGCTGTGCTTTTCCCTTCTGTGCCATTTCTAGCTATTCTGTTCAGATTAACTTTGTACATGAAAACTCTTTCATATTATTTCCTTCAAGAATGTGGGGTTTTTTTGCGGTCAGATCATCAGAACTGAGTTTTCTGAATTGCCATAACACTGGAAATAATCTCTGGCTTGATCAGAAGGATATTGGGGTCCTGCTTCTGCAGATCCCACCACTAAAGCCACCACCACATTGTATTGCAGGTGTATATTGCATGTCCATTATTTGTAGAGACATCTGCTCATGGTAAAATATGGCCGTCTAGAATTATTTTTTAGTGGCTGTCCAGAGCATGACTTTACAGGGTTTAGACTTTGCAGGAGTTACTTGGAGAGGAAGTGTACTATTTTGGACAGAAAATATCCTTTTGGAAAGGTCAAGTATACTTAGTTAAAAACATGATACTATGTTTTAAAAAAAAAGAAATGAATTAATTGGAACTGTAAGGCTGTCAAACAATTTAATTCTCAAGGCCTCTAAACTAATGAGGAAATTATCTGCAGTGCCTTCTCACTATGTGTTGACGAAAACTTGAGTGCCATGACTGATTTCACAACCTATTGTCATCGCTTCTTCCTTTCTGATAGAGGTTTAAAAATGCACCCCTTGGTGTCTAGGTCTAAAATGGGATGAATTAGGGTAAAGTTTGTAGAGCAAGTATGTAAATGATGATAATATGTAATGAATGACATTATACAGATATCAGAAGAGCAAAGGAGATCTTTATCAGCACGGTGGCTCAGTGGTTATCACCACTGCCTCACAGCACCAGGGACCTGGGTTCAATTTGAGAGCTGAAGGAGAGAAAAGAGTAAAAATAAGACCTGCCACGTGAAAACTATCTTCAATAACATGTACAGAAAGAAATGTCAATAAAGACTGCTACAGTATTGAAAGGAGTAAGAAAGTGTTACTCAAGGACTGATGCTTACAATGTAGAGCAGTGGCACTCCAGAAAAACTGGAGCAGCGTCAAACTGTATGTATCAATACTTATGCTTAAGAAAATAGTGCCTATTAAGCATACTGAGAACAAGGATTGTATTAAAGCATTTGGACAGGCTGGAGGGCTGCTGGTTCACTGGGATACCACATCTCAATCAGGCAATGGAAACAGTTCGTTGCCATGGTCATGGTTGATACTACACTGGTATCCAACCCAATCTTGGCCTTCTGGTGGGGACCCTAAAGAATGTATAGGGCTTTTGGGGGGAAATAAATGAACTTACATTAGGCTGCCTGATGCCTGACACCTTCTAAATCTCCCTGTGACTGTGTGTTCTATTCTCTGCAGCTTGCTATATAAAGAAATGACCCATTTTTATACCTTTTTCTTTGAGTATTCAGACTGCTCTTCTTAATTGGTTTATTGGTGCTTGTCTGGAGTCTTGGATGACATGATTCATTTGTCTGTCAGCCCTTAGCCTTGTTCCACACAATCAGACTGCTCAACATAAGGATCCCCATCTCCAGCAATCACTTGGTGACATTACTAACATTGTAATGAAGGGTAGAGTTCCATCCTTTTGTGAGACTAATTTGGAAACCTTGGAAGTGATGGGAATTTTCCAGTAAATTTGATAGATTACTTCTAGCAATTTGGAACTAGTGTGGTGGTACCTAGAGAAAATTTTGGGGTCAATTTCTTCTCACTCAACATCACTGAAAGGGTTGTGAATATTTGGAAATCTCTGTACCAGAGCTTTGTGGAATTTCTACATTTCTACTTTGAATGTGTTTAATTAGACAGATTTTCTAGTCAGTCCAGGAATCAAGGGACATAAGGAGTTGGAAGGAAAATTGGACTTAAAGCCCAAGATCAACTGTGATCACATTGAATGGAGAAGGCGGCTGTGTGGTCTAGATCTACTTGTATTTCTTGTGTTCTTGTGATTTCCCAGCTAAGAGGGAATTTTAAAGATTTTTCAGGGAGTAATTTGTTCAAAGGGAACATTAGCACTTTGGTTTAAAAATACTATGGACATCAAATGAAAGACAGGAAAACAAAACAAAACAAATTTGACTACAATTCTTAGTCAGATACTATTAAAAATGCATTCTCTTGCTGACAGCCAAGAGTTACAGACTAACAACTGACAATATAATTGCCAGAGTTATCAGAAATTGTAGTCGTGTAATCTATTTTGCACTGAAATTTGACATTAATTATGAATTAATATTCCATCTATCAAAAGGTCCAGAATCTTTAATGATACATAAATACTTATAAGGACAGAGTTAAATACATATGGTTAAACATATCACCCACTTCCTGTTGGTGTAGTTTGAATCAGACAAGCTTTTACACCCTTGCGCAGCTAACCTGTATTTCACTTCTGTCCAGACAAGTAAGTCCATGTGAATTAGATTTGGAAAATTGAAACTTTAAAAAGAATACACACTGAGATTTCTCAAAAGGTTTTAAAACTAATGAAGTATTGCTTCAGTATCTGAAGAGCCGTGAATGATGCCGAGTGTTGTGCAATCATCATTGAATATCATCACTTTGGACCTTATGATGGAGGAAAGCCCATTGATGCAGCTGAAAATGGTTGCACCTAGCACAGTATTCTGTAGATCTCCTGCAGAGATTTCCTGGAGCTGAAATGACTCATGACCAAAAACCACAAACATCTTCATGTGTCCCAGATATAAGACCACAAGACATAGGAGTGGAAGTAAGGCCATTTGGCCCATCGAGTCCACTCTGCCATTTAAATCATGGCTGATGGGCATTTCAACTCCACTTCCCTGCACTCTCCCCGTAGCCCTTGATTCCTTGTGAGATCAAGAATTTGTTGATCTCTGCTTTGAAGGCATCTAACATCCCGGCCTCCATTGCACTCCGTGGCAATGAATTCCACAAGCCCACCACTCTCTGGTTGAAGAAATGTCATCTCATTTCCGTAAATCCAACCCATGGAGAGTTTCCCCCCCGATTCCTATTGACTCCAGCTTTGCTAGGGCTGCTTGTCACCACACTCAGTCAAATGTAGCCTTGATGGAAAGAACAGTCACTTTCACTATACCTCTGCAACTTAGCTCTTTTGTCCATGTTTGACTCAAGGCTGTAATGAGGCCAGGGGTTCATTGGCCCTGGTAGAACCCAAAATAGGTTTGTCTGAGCAGGTTATTGCTGAGCAAATGTTGCTTAATAGCACTTTAAGCATGGCAGAGAGAAGCTAGAAGGTGGCAATTCCTGCCTTGCAGGTCTGAATGGGTGCATTTTTTTAAAAAATGGGAATCCCTTTATTTTTAAACTGTATGTCCCAGTTCTCATCTCTCCCAGAAAGGGAAACATCCTTTCAGCATCACCCTAGATGTCCCTTCAGCATTCCATAGGGTGAATAATTCAATAAGAAAACCACAAACATCTTCATGTGTCCTAGATATAAGACCATAAGACATAGGAGTGGAAGTAAAGCCCATCAACTCATTCTTCTGAACACCACTGGGTGTGGGGCATCTATAATCTTTCCTCACAAAGTAACCTGTCTATTCCGAGTATCAGTTAAGTAAACCTTCCCTGAACTGCCTGTATTGCACTTGCAGCTCTTCTTAAATCAGGAGACCAAAAGAGTGCACAGGACTCCAGCTGTGGCCTTGCCAACACCGTATAGAATTATAGCAACACTTTCCTGCTTTGATGTTTCATTTCCCTTGCAATAAATAACATTCCTAAACCTCCTAAGCACTTGCTGTACCTGCAAACTAGCTTTGAGTCATGTAGTGGGACATCCAAATGTGTTTTTGCCGGAGTTATGCAATTTCTCTCCATTTTAATAATGTACTACTTTTCTATTCTTTCTGCAAAAGTGGTCAAATTCACATTTTCTCCATGTACTCATTTTCAACAATTCTTTTGCCCATTCACTTAACCTATGTAAGATTCTTTGCTGATTTTTTTTACATCCTCTTCACAATGTATTTTCCCAGCTATCTTCATTCTCCCTACTAAAATGTATGACTTGGTGCTTATCAATTTCATTAAATTCATGCTCCAATTACATATCTGTTCTGCATGATAATTAACATCTTTACTGCATCAACTGTTCCCTACAATTTGACACCATCCACAAATTTTGAAATGGTAATCCCACCGTTTGAAGCATTTATATTGAGCAGCAATTTACAGGAAGTGATCAGTAACAGATGTGTCCGGTAAAGTGGCAGTATCTGTAACAGTATAATGGCAAGTTTACAATTATATATATATATATTGCTCACATGTACAGCTGCACAGGTACAGAACATCTTAAGTGTTCTTAACAACATCTAAAATTTGATCCTGTATAGGACGGTTGTAGCTCACACTTCAGATTCTTACTGATATCCTCAAATGTCACATTTCTTTCTTGAGCTCGGAGGGCAACATGTTTTGGGTCTGAGGATTTTCTGTGGGTGCTGTTAAGAACTTTAAACTTCAGGATCAAGATTAGCGAAATTGAAATCCGATGAGCTTTTATTCTCAGCAGTTTTTCCTTCTCTCAAGTTTGTTGCACAATGTCACGAAATAATAGTAAGTGAAACTTACTCAGTGATTATAATGCACGGTGGATTCTAGTAGATCCCCCATACCTAAATTTGTGCACCTGTCCTCCTCAAATGTATTCCCAACCCATAGGTCAGATCCTACTAGGCCTTGAAAATGTTATGCCGCCTCGTTTTGTCAGGCAATGCTTGTTAACTACACATTAAATGCCCTGTAGAGGAAAAAGTGACTCAGGTCTCTTAAATTGTGATCTAAGCAATAACGTGCTTGAGTTTAGTGTTTTGGCATGTTGTTGTACTCCTCCATATATGTGACATTGTCTGTGACTGACTTGTGGTAGGTTTGTGAAAGTAAATAAGCCCCACTATAATGAAACTGTTGCCAATGGCACAGCATGTTTCCAATTTGTTGCTAGAGCTTGCTGAGATTTGTACAAACTTGGAAAACAGAATCCTTAATCGGTTAGCTGAAACTGGAAAATCTTGAAGTAAAGAATGCTGGCTATATAAAATATACCAAAACAATCTGACTTATTAGCAGCAGCAACAACAACCACAAAACCATACCATTAATTAAGCCACAATGGCAAACTCTGAGCTTACAATGTAAATGCAAAAATTGGCATAATGTTGTCGAAGGGAACAGGGACATAGAGTTTATGTACATGTGCTGGGGAGGAGGTGGAGGGACTGTGATGATAGATCTTTTCCCTTGCTTTGAAAATGCATTGGAAATTCGGAATATAAATCTTGATTCTCTCATGTGCTATATATAGCAAACTAATTAAGATTTATTATGCAGTGGGGCAAATTTGGGCACAACTTTAGGGGAAAATCAGGAAGGTTCCCTAACAAATGTATTGAATGTCCTCAACTGAGTAGTATGGAACAGGAAAACAAGTAAATTATATAGGAGGAAGACCTTTCTTTGTCTATCCATCCAGACAGATCTTAATGTCCACTCAGTATTGCATCCAACTATTTCTTAAATGATTCTGGGATTTTTGTCTGTCTAACAATATCTGGAATTTCATTTCAAATACCGATCACTTTACATGAAGAAGAATTTCCTAATACCAGCTTGAAAATTACTGATAACAAGTTGTTGCTAGAGCTTGTCCAAATTTGTAATAACTTGGGAAGCAGAATCCTTGATCCGTTAGCTGAAACTGATGGTTGGACTTTTACATCATGATAGTTGACATATTCACCATAACTAAGACTGGCTTTACATTCCAGATTTTCTATCATGTGGGATCTTTAGACCTAATAAAGAGAGCACACTTTCAACCATTTGTAGTTACTAGAGTGAAATTTACAATTTATTATTAGTAATGATTTATTGCTACTAAGAAGAAAAAAGTGCATTTATATATCGTCTTAAATCTCTTTACTTCCTTGTGAAGGCTTAGTCTGAATCCCTTTGAGGCCTTCTAAAATTCCTCCATATTAGTAGAGTAGTCAGTCACCAATGTCTTGTTTTACTGGAGCATTTCCAGCAGGAGGTAAAGAATTTATAAGAATATATTCTTGCTCCAGGAGTTTGCAGGTCATTGTTACCCAGCTAGCCAGGAAGACCAATTAATTGAGATCTAACACTAGGTGTAAACCAACAAAACGAGGTATGAATCGGTTCGTACTTTCAGTGAGACTTCACTGAAAATCTGTTTTTGTTATTCATAAGGAAACCAAAACTCCATATTCAGATTATGATCATTAAATCAGGTTAGATATATTCCTGGAATGTACTGTCACATGATTTCCCACCTCCAAGCATTTCTCATTGTTCAACAGCCTTCATCCTTATCTCCAAACTTTTTTTATAATAAAGAAAACATTGGAAATATTAAACAATGTCCACAACATTTAGGATAATCTGAAGCACTGGAAACTTAACCATAATCTCAGCACTTATGCCTTGGTGCTTTTCAGCAGTTTATCTGCTTTAAACGATTAAAAATCCGGCTTCTAGCACCTAATCTGGAGGTGGGAGGGTTGCCGATGGAAAATGTCAGAAGCTATCTAAATATATCATCAACTCCAATCTGCACCTTTTGTAGTTAAGCCCTGTAGTCACACAAAAAAATGAATTTGTTGTAAGTTTTCAGGAGTGTAGACTGCTTCCCTGCCCTGAACCTCCCTGGGAGTTGCACTTTACAAATGATTGGTACATCTTCTTTCACTTGGTGTGGTGGGCTCGACAGATGCACTGGATCTTTATGCGAACTTGCAGCATTGTTGTTGGGTTTACCGTTGGAGACTGTATTGGAGATTCTCATGACATCATTGGAGCCATCCCTGACTCCTGACAGGCTATTTAAATATAACAAATAAGATTATGTAACTCACATCGATTGCTATCATCCAAAAAACTACTTACTGTTAAGAAACCTTCCTCTTCTCGTTAAGACGTGCAACAGGTTAATCCTCTACCTCGGTTAAGCAAGCAGGCCCTAGATGCAGTACAGTTCAACATCTAGGAGAATCTGTAGATCATTTTATTGATGATATCCACAAATTAGTAATAAAAATTTGATGATGGAGCTTTGAAATCTGAATTTGTAAGAAACAGCATTGTCGGAAATGATGTTCTACTTACGTGTTTGACTTTAGAAAAATCTATTCAGATTGTGCTGGAAGCAGAAATCAGGAATCGGGAGGATTCACCGATTGAGAGGGGGTGGACAATCTTACCGCAAGAACAGCAAAAGAATGTATCCACTTTATAAGGTAAAAAAAATCCTAAAGACATCCATAAGCAAGCCAACTTGAAGGATAGTTAACGTAACAAGTACTAACAGCCATTGTCAGTGCTATGAAACAAAAAAAACCTCAAAAGCAGAAGCTGTGTTCAACCTTCACCAAAAAAAAGCCACACCTACAAAATTATAGGTCTTTTCTAGATGATGAGTAAAAGTAAGTTACAGTTTCGGAGTAGCAAAAATGGGAGATACGAGGTTATACGTGCCAAGTTCGAGACTGCAGAGAATTGCCATTGGAAAAGGTACCTCGGGCAACCCCAAGGGAAGCTGATTATTCAACCAACTTGTAATTGTCAGTATAATGAAATGTGAGGCTGGATGAACACAGCAGGCCCAGCAGCACCTCAGGAGCACAAAAGCTGACGTTTCGGGCCTAGACCCTGCTGTGTTCATCCAGCCTCACATTTCATTATCTTGGACCTGCTGTGTTCGTCCAGCCTCACATTTTATTATCTTGGATTCTCCAGCATCTGCAATTCCCATTATCACTGTAATTGTCAGTGTCTGTTTATGTCAATGGACATGCTACGACACCAGATGATGGTAATACAAGACAGTTCAGATCCCAGACTGAATCCTGTCTTACAGATCATGAGCTTAATTTTATTAGTTTGGTTACTGTGGTGGTCAGGCACTGGACATATTCACATTAGGCTGCCAATGTTCTTTTAACAAAAGATCAAAATACTCCTATTACACTAAAGAAAGGTCTCTCTCTCTCTGTCTGTCTCTCTCTCTGTCTGTCTCTCTCTCTGTCTGTCTCTCTCTCTGTCTGTCTCTCTCTCTGTCTGTCTCTCTCTCTGTCTGTCTCTCTCTCTGTCTGTCTGTCTCTCTCTCTCTCTGTCTCTCTCTCTCTCTGTCTGTCTCTCTCTCTGTCTGTCTGTCTCTCTGTCTGTCTCTCTCTGTCTGTCTGTCTCTCTCTGTCTGTCTGTCTCTCTCTCTGTCTGTCTCTCTCTCTGTCTGTCTCTCTCTCTGTCTGTCTCTCTCTGTCTGTCTCTCTCTGTCTGTCTCTCTCTTTCTATCAATCTCTATGTGTGTATCTATGACTATTTAGAAAAATCTTAACCTTAGCAACAAAAAAACACTATTCAATCCTTTATTCAACAAATCATTTTCAGATTCTTCATCACAGTAAAGTTTCACTCCTATCTTTACTCCCTAATTTCTTACACAACTGATGAGTTAGCAAATGTTCTCTTTCAGGCTTTCTGCACACTCACCAGATGTGATTCTCTCTGTCACTGCCTTCCCCAGGCACACAAGTCTGTTGACCTACCTCACTGAGTCTTCAAACTGAAAAAAAAACCTCAGGGCTGAATCTTTCAATTTTTTTGTCCAAATGCAAGTTATGCTGAGTTCTTTGGAGAGTTTTTTTGGCACAAGGGCTAGGATTTCTTGTTGTGTCTTACCATAGTCGCCTCATTAATTACCAGTCCCACCCCTGTGGCATCCCACACATTCAATTCCAGGCCCATCTTGCAATTTTCCATTCCCAGAATGACCTAAGTTTGAAGATGTTGTTTTGGAACTTTGGTGAGCTGTTGCGATGCATCCTACAGATGGTATGCGCTGCTGCTACTGTACATCATTGGTAAACATTGATGTTAGATTGCTAGTCAAGCAAGCTGGTTTGTCTAGGATGGTATCAAACTTGAGTGTTGCTGGCACTGCACTCCACGCGAGTAATCCATCACAATTCAAATTTCTGCCTTATAGGTGGGCGACAACCTTTGAGAAGTCAGGAGGTGAGTTACTTGCCTCAGAATTCCCAGCTTCAAATCTGCTCTTGTAGCACAGCATTTATATAGCTGGTCCAGTTCAACTTCTAGTCATTGGTAATCTCCAAAATGTTGTCAGTGTGAGATTCAATGATAATGCCATTGAATATCAAGCAAAGATGATTGGATTCTCTCTTGTTGGAGATCATCATTGTCCGGCACTTATGTGACGTAAATGCTTCTTACCACTTTTCAGTCCAAGCCCAGATATTGTCAAAGTTTTGTTGCTTTTGGACATGGACTGCTTCAGGAATCTGAGGTAAGTCGTGAATTATTAGCGTGGATGCTAATAAGACCAGGAGTACATTGGGAAAATGTTGGATGCCCATCAGCTCACCTGCTAAATTTTAAGGAGGCCAAGACCAGATATTTGTGGGGGTGACTCTCCATGACGGTGAAAAAGGCCAGCTTAGGACACTCTGTCAGTAGAACAATTGAAATTCAAATTATTGGAGAGCAGACCTGTATGCCTGCTAATAGCAGCTCTGTAGCAGGCATTGCTGTGATGGAGCTCACAACCTTTTCCCCTTTTGGGAAATACCCTCATGGAGGACAGGGAGCCAGGAGAGGAATGTGAGAGTTCCAATTGTGATACACATTCATTTACATGTCAACAAAATGCCTGTGTGATTACCTGTGTCAGACAGGTGTACAGTACTCAGCTGGAGATACAGTAATACAGTAACGGCTGATGTTCAGAGTACGGTGGCAGTACCAAGCTATGGAGATCCAGCAAGTTTGCTCAGTTGATTGTTTCTGAACTTTGCTGTTTTCTTTGGATGGACTTGGAAAGAACAAGTCCCAAGGAGAGTTGTCGAAGGAGCCTGGGTGAGTTGCTACAGTGCATCCTGTAAAATGGGAGATAGGCTGGGGCAGGTGGTTAGGTGGTTTGCAGGTCACACTCAAATTTTTATGGGCCACCAGCCCCTAAACCTGCAGCAGGGGTTAATTCCACGACCGTGAAGTCATAGCTGAGCCTAATCCGATTTGCCTCCACATCCACTTCACACAGGAGTCATTATAAGACTGGATTTTCACTGTATCCTTCAGAAGCCTTCGTATATGTGTAATAAATCTGCATTGAATAGGCTACTATCACTCATTGTAATTCTTATCAATCAGTTAACATTCAATAAAGTTGATTTACCACCCAACTAAGGGTAATGGATGGGCCTCTTGAAGCTGGGGGCCAACCAGAGGATTTCCAGCAGCAACAGACTGCCATGGCAGGTAAAGCATTTCTGCAATAAAGGTAATTTTTAAAGAAACAAGCTTATGCAGACTGCAGACTCCCACTGCAGAGTGGGGTGAGGAAAGCACACTGTGCCTGATTAGCCAGTGGATGCTGTAACACAGGCAGTCAGGGCCTCTTCCTGTCGAGACACTTTCTTCCATGTCCAGCCTGTTTGCTGCTGGGAGGTAACCTCCAGGTAGTGACACTCCAGCAGTGGGAAACTGGGCACTGATGGGGAAATCCCAGTTAGCTTCCTCCAATTGTACTTAGGTGGTCATTCACTGTTTGAAAACTAGTAAATTCTGAAAAGCAGCAATGAAAAATTCACACAGCACCAAAAGGTTGACAGTTACAGAATGACCTGATCTATGATTATAGTGGTAGCAACCGTCGCTCTGACCCAAACAACCTGGGTTCAAGTCCCACTGCTTTACAGGTGTGTCGTAACACCTCTGAACAAGTTGTTTGGGGACAAAAAATGCATGGGGTGTGCAGTGGGTGTACACAACTTTCAAATAGTGACAGTTCCAGAATTTTGACCCAGCAGCAGTGAAGGAATGGCAGGAAGGTTATGGAGAGTGGGCAGGAAAGTAGAGTTGGGTCTGAAATGTGATCAGCCGTAACCTTGTGAAATAATGGAGCAGGCTTGATGCGCTGAATTTCCTACTCCTGTTCCTAGTTTTTACGTTCACATTGCTATTAATAGTTAGATCCCAGAAATGAAAGTTGGCTTGATGAATCATATTTTGTTTTCTTTCTTAATTTAACACAATGGTTTTTCATTGGAATACAAGCACACAAGATGTTTTTTTTTAATCATTATCCAAACATATTACACAAAAAATGCAACAAAGAAAAATAAATAAACTAAGGTAACTAACTAGAACATACTTTAAAATATTCCAAAACACATGGTTAAAGTAAATCCACACGAGACCAAACTAAATCCTGTTTACTCACTAATATCACCACTTTACAATTAATCAAAATCCAGATAGCTTTTCTTTCCTATCAAACATTTTACTCTTTCACTGAGGTAACTTTGTTATTTAATTGCTCTGGGCAATCTCCTTTTCAAAGAGATACTACAATTGCATCTGATCTCAGTCAGGTCTCCTTCGAACTGAACCAAAAGTTCTGAACTAAATGATGAAAAACACTTGCTCATCCTGGATTCTGCTATTGCCAATTGCTTAATGTTTTCCCTCTACCGCCATAACTTCCCCACAGTATAATCTAACTTCCCTTAATGCTTGAGAAGACTCAACAGTGTCTGACAATGCACTGGTTTAAAATCATGTTTTTGGGAAGACTGTCCTAATTTATATTTAATCACCTTCACAAAAATAAACCACATGCCAGTCTAAGTGTTAATAAAGTAAAGTAGTTCAATTTCAGCTTTCATCATATTTTTGGAATGCCACTAAAAATGGTGAATTTAACAAATCATCCTTATGGATGATGGTATCATTTTCAATATTTATAAGTTGAAGTGATATCAAGAAACAAGGACTTGCACTCGTATAACATCTAATTGCCCCCTTTGCAAATAGTCTAAGACAATCTTTTTGCATGGAGTCAGAACAGTAAGTGAATTGGATTCCACAGTGAGACTTAGAGATATAGAACAGCACTGACTGCAGCATAGAAAAAATGCCCTTTGGCCCATCATATCCTTGCCAGTTAAAACAACCACCTAATTATTCTAATCCCAACAATATTGGTATCTGTCTGATTGAGGTGACAGTGCTGCAAACTGACCCAAAGAAACACCATTTTCACCTATACTTAATTGGAAGTAGTTTTATTTACACATGTATTGCTGAAATTTATTTCATTTGAGTAGGGTGATTGGAAGTAGCTAAAATATCTCCAGCAAAACCTGCATTTGAAATGTAAAAATCATCTATCTTTATTCTATTTCTGGAGCTCTTGAATTGAAATAATTAATTGCTAATTATTTATTTTTAAAGTTTCAATAGGTTTATATTCCTTCGGCTTTGGAAATAAGTGGCAGCTTTACTCATATAAACAAACAAATGTAAAATTCAGACAGCATCTAGAGTTTTTAAAAAATTGTTCATAGGATGTGGGCATCACTGGCTAGGTCAGCATTTATTATTCATCCCTACTTGCTGTGGACAAGGTGGTGGTGAGCTGCCTTCTTGAACTGCTGTAGTCCTTGTGTTGTAGGGAGTCTCAAAGTACTGTTAAGAAGGGAGTTCCAGGATGTTGACCCAGACACACTTTGTAAGGAAGCTGGAGAGTTTTCCACCTGATTCCCATTGACTGTAGTTTTGCTAGGTCTTCTTGAAGTGACACTCAGTTAAATGCTGCCTTGATCTGAGGGTGGTCACTTCCAACCCACCTCTGGAGTTCAGCTCTTTCGCCCACATTTGGACCAAGGTCACATGTAACCCTGGCAGCACTCAAACTGAACATCAGAATGGAGGTTATTCCTTTGTAAGTTCCACTTGATGTCACTCTGGTTGACTCCTTCTCTCAGTTTGCTGACTGTATATTGACTGATGGCAAAGTAGTTAGCCAGATCGATTTTGTTCTGCTTTTTGTGCCCTTACATATATGGACAATTTTCCACATTAGCTGGTAGATGTCATTGTTGAAGATTGCTGGAACAGCCCAACCCTGGGTACTGCTAGTATGAAAAGTGCCTTCTGGCAAGGAGTGTGAGATGATTAAGTCTCCTCTTACTGATAATATCTCTACTTTGACAGTCATTGATAAGACTACTCTTAGCATCTGATACTGTTACAACTGTAGCCATGGTCAGGTGAAAGTACTGAACCCTTTTCTGCCATTAAACAGATTCTTGAGGTGTCGCAGCTAACACTGCAATGCGGAAGACAGAAACATATGGACATTCTTTGTATACCAGAATTCAGGATAGATAAATACATTTGTGTAGAGGCAAATAAATGTGTATGCATTGTAATCAATTCTATTTTGAGGACTAGATCTGTGTTTCTGTTTCCAAGACAACGTTAACTTTGGTGCACAATATCATTGAAGGTTGAAAGGTAAATAAGGAGGTGGTACAGGAGGTGGGGCAGATCATAGTTTTAAATACCATGCGAGAAAATGTAAGGCAGGGAAGAAGTTTTAATGTGTTGAAGATTGAAATGTTGATATTTTCTTTTAAGATACTGTTGGAGTTTCTTGACTCCGGTTAATATTGGATCTTCTAACATTTAAAAGAAAATTGTTTATCCTTCATCATAGGTAGATGGAAGGATGCTGAAAATAGGATTTTGATTTGAATCAAAAACAGAAGTTGCTGGAAAAGCTCAGCAGATCAGGCAGCATCTGTGAAGAAAAATCAGAGTTAACATTTCGGATCCAGTGACCCTTCCTCATGATTTTGATTTGAATACTGAGTGAATGCTTCATATTAGGAAAATGCTGTCAAGAAGAAATCTTTCAAATTGAGTGTCACTACTGATTGATTTTCCATATTTTGTAGGAAAATATTGCATGCATCTCCAATCATCTCCCCAAATGCAAATATGTTTTATCCAAAGAGATATTTTTCCTGCCTATGCAAAAGCTGGAGCCTGGACTATCTGATCTTCCCTGGGTGGAAATCAGAAGTGTGAGAGATTGGAATTTGGGGCAGGACTCCAGCATTAGTGATGCAATGATGGTGTAATGCTAATGTCACTGGGCTCGTAATCCAGAACTCCAGGTTAATGTTCTGGGGATAAAGACTTGAATCTCTCTGTGGCAGATGGTGAAATTTGAATTCAGGTTTTAAAAATCTGGCAATAAAAACCCGATTTACGTACAATTATTGGAACCACTGTCAAAAGTTGTAAAACTTCTAATTCACCTGTCTGTCCTTTTGGGAAGAAATCTACCATCCTTACCTATGCCTCCAGGTCCACAGCAACGAACTTGACTTTTACTTGCCCTCTGGGTCATAAATACTGGCCTGGCAGGTGACACCAGAATCCCAGAAAAAAATGCATCTACTACCCCATTGCAAAACCCAGATTTCAATTATAAAGCCATTAATAGAGGAAGCCTGGTGGTGCAAACTCCTTTTAGAGGTTACAGGAGTGTAGATGTTTTTCTATTGCCTGCTCCACTGGGTGGGCTTTCCCCACTGGCATGGGTGCTCAGTCGTTATGACCTAACTCCTGAAACTTAGAACCAGGTTATGACTGGAAACTTCATTTATAGAAATACAAAAGCTGTGATGTTTACCCCAGTTTCAGTTAAGATTATATTCATTTTATTTAACTTCCAAATTTTAGATTTATTTGTTGATAGATTATGCAGTACCAGAGGAAGCCATTGTAGCAAATCTGGGTTCAAATGTGGTCCCCTCAGAGTCCATCAAATCTGTAATATGTCACCATCAGGCGACCCCTGCGACTGTGTACTTGTGTGTTTCACGATAACAGAAATGAACACTTTTGAAGCGAAAATCTTTCATCTGAGGTAAGGGGCAATGTCAGTTTGTGTGCACACAACAGAAGCTGACATATTTCACATTGACCAGATGTGTAAATAAACCTGAAGGGGAGGTGGATTGGGCATTGTTTAAGAGAAAATTCTTCACTGCACTGTGTCATAAAATAGTGCACATATTTACAAAGGCTCAAATCCATTGAGGTCACTGCAGAGGCAAATCAGACAGGCAGTAGGACAAGCGTCCAACCTACATCAAAGATTTGGTTTATGTCCTTGATGTACATCATGTGCATTAAAACCTTGCCTCAGTTAGGAGCATGCACTAAATTGACAGCGGGAAATTCTTTGAAATCCTGCTATCTTACAGCCTGCTGGAATCAGATAGAAATTTGATTCACATTTAAGAGATACACAAGAGATAAAAGTGTAACTGTTAGGAAACGAGCAAGCACCTCCAAGCTGAAAATAAGCTCAAACATATAGGGATGAGCTTAGGTAATGAATATCTAATTGGCCAAAGATGACAAGATGCCATTGACAATTCTCTTGTTAAGTTTAAAGGTGAAAAGCTGGAAAAGCACCATTCCAGATGCAACATGGGGCAAGATAAGGAGACAGTTCTTTATGTTTCAAACATAAATTGAGATATTTTGCACAGTAGCTGGAGAAAGATCCATGAAAAATAGACGCAGTGAACAGACCGCTCCGTCTTATCAGCTCATTTGAAATATCTGGCCAGCTATTCCAGGTGAACCAAGTGCACACTTTTAAAAGTAGATGGTTGGTAAAATGGAAAACACATAATATATTAAAACTAAAAGTCAAAGAACAATCTGTTCTTCTGTTTAAGTTCGGTAGGCAAGGAAATCATTCAGCTAAAGTATTGATTTTGGACAACAGTGTATTACAATTGAATGAAGATAACTACAAAGATGTGAGGGAGGAGCTAACCAGAGTTGATTGGTAGGGGATCCTGGCACTGAAGCACCAATGGCAGCAGTTTCTGGGGGTAATTTGGCAGGCACAGTGGAAATTGATTTCAGTGAAGAAGAAGCATACTAAGGAGAGGATGAGGTAAACATGGTTGACAAGGGAAGTCAGGGACGGCATATAACGAAAGAAAAAGCATACAATGTGGTGAAGATTAGTAGGAAGCCAAAAGATTGTGAAGCCTTTAAAACCACCAAAGGATAACTAAAAAAATGAAAAGGTGGGCCAAGATGAAATATGAGGGTAAGCTAGCTAGTAATATGAATGACAATTGCAAGAGTTGTTTTCTTAGTTATTTAAAAGGTAAGAGAGAGACAAGAGTGGGCATTAGACCACTGGAAAATGAGGCTAGAGAAGTTGTAACTGGTGGCAAAGAAATGGTGGAGGAATGGAATAGGTACTTTGTATCAGTTTTCACAGTGCAAGACACCAGCAAAATACCAGAACTTCAAAAGATTCGGGGACAGAGGTGAGTGTAGTGGCCATCGCTGAGGAGAAGATGTGGGGGATGCTGCAAAGTCTGAAGATGCATAAATGATCTGGACCATATGGACTACATCCCCAGGGTTCTGAAGGAGGTAGCTGAGGAGATTGTAGAGGCTCTAATGGTGATCTTTCAGGAACCACTGGAGTCAGGGAGGGTGCCAGAAGACTGGAAAATGGCTAACGTAACACCCTGTTTAAGAAGGGAATGAGGCAGAAGCCAGGAAATTACAAGCATGTTAACCTGACCTTGGTCATTGGTAACATTTTTGTGCTCATTATTAAGGATCAGATTGTGGAGAACTTGGAAGTGTGTGGTGAAAAAGAAAAGTGGTGGGTCATCTAGGGGAGGTCATCCAGAAAAATCTGTTAGAATTTTGTTAGGAATCTGTCCGAAGTAATAAGAAGTTAGACAAAGGAGAGCCAATGTGCGTGATCTATTTGGATTTCTAGAAGGCTTTTGACAAGATGCCACACAGGAGGCTGCTAAATAAGATATGGTGTTAGGGGTAAGGTACTGACATGGATAGAGGATTGGCTGGCTAGCAGAAGGCAAAGTGTGGGGATAAGGGATCTTTTTCAGGATGGCACCTGGTAACTAGTGGAGTTCTGTATAGGTCAGTGTTGAGACCATAATGATTCATGCTATACATTAACAATCTGGAAGAGGAAAGGCTGGGACCTCTGTAGAATGATCCTTGAAATGACGAGGAATTTCTTCAGCCAGAGAGTGGTGGATCTGTGGAACTTATGGTCACAGAAGGCTGAGGAGGCAAAGTGCACTTAAGACAGAGATAGATTCCTGATTATTAAGGAGATCAAGGATCATGGGGAGAAGACAGGAGAATAGGATTGAGAAGCATAGTGGCCATAATAGAATGGTGGATCAGACTTGATGGGCTGAATGGCCTAATTCCCTTCCTATATATTATGATCTTATGGCTGGTAGAGAATCATGTCATCCTGGCACGGTCCTGCCTTTGGTGCACTTTAAAGGTGGCAAGACTGGGAATGGGTGCCAATGTCCGTATCTCAGCCATACCTGGGACAGTTTGTCTCATACAGGGACTGTGAAGTAACTCTGTTTTAAAAATAGCGCAGGAGTTGGGAGTCCTGGAACATCTCAGCAGTGGTGAGTGCTTCCCAGGCTGGCATGCACACGATAACATAAGTGGGTAGCCGTATTGATGGTAGCAGAGATAACAAAGCGTTGGAGCTGGATGAACACAGCAGGCCAAGCAGCATCTTCGGAGCACAAAAGCTGACGTTTCGGGCGTAGACCCTTCATCAGAGAGGGGGATGGGGAGAGGGTTCTGAAATAAATAGGGAGAGAGGGGGAGGCGGACCGAAGATGGATAGATGAGAGGATAGTGGAGAGGAGAATATAGGTGGTGAGGTTGGGAGGGGATAGGTCAGTCCGGGGAGGATGGACAGGTCAAGGGGGTGGGATGAGGTTAGTAGGTAGGAAATGGAGGTGCGGCTTGAGGTGGGAGGAGGGGATGGGTGAGAGGAAGAACAGGTTAGGGAGGCGGGGACCAGCTGGGCTGGTTTTGGGATGCAGTGGAGGGGAGGGGAGATTTTCATATGTCTATCCTGGGCCTCCTGCAGTGCCACAATGATGCCACCGAAGGTTGCAGGAACAGCAACTCCTATTCCGCTTGGGAACCCTGCAGCCCAATGGTATCAATGTGGACTTCACAAGCTTCAAAATCTCTCCCTCCCTTGACTTGTCCGTCCTCCCCGGACTGACGTATCCCCCCGCCGCCTATACTTTCCTCTCCACCTATCCTCTCCTCGCTCTCTGATGAAGGGTCTGGGCCCGAAACGTCAGCTTTTGTGCTCCTGAGATGCTGCTTGGCCTGCTGTGTTCATCCAGCCTCACATTTTATTATCTTGGAATCTCCAGCATCTGCAGTTCCCATTATCTCTCCTCTATCCATCTTCGGTCTGCCTCCCCCTCTCTCCCTATTTATTTCAGAACCATCTCCCCATCCCCTTCTCTGATAAAGGGTCTCGGCCCAAAATGTCAGCTTTTGTGCTCCTAAGATGCTGCTTGGCCTGCTGTGTTCGTCCAGCTTCACACTTTGTTATCTTGGATTCACCAGCATCTGCAGTTCCCATTATCTTTGATGGTAGCAGAGAATTGTTTGAGAAAGCCTGCTGGAGCTCTAAGAGAGAAACCCTCTGTGAAACTTGCTGATATTGCCAGTTAGCTAATTTTTGGTAAAATTCAACCCAGTGCCTTTTTTCCCAAATTTTCTGTTTCCCCTGAAGTTGCTGTTTCTTGCAGGCATACCGTTCTACGGCCTGAAGTAAGTTGCAGTCATTGTAATCATTTCTGAGGCTCGCATTGCAGAGGAAAACAAACATAAACTCAGTAAGGAACATAAAAATACTGCTGACGTTTCAGGCCTAGACCCTTCTTCAGAATAAGGGTCTAGGCCAGAAATGTCAGCCTTCCTGTTCCTCTGATGCTGCTTGGCCTGCTGTGTTCATCCAGCTCTACACCTTGTTATCTCAGATTCTCCAGCATCTGCAGTTTCTGCTATCTCATAACACTGCCGGCCACTTTCAAGAAAGGGAGAAGTCTGAAGTTCTCAGTTCAGGTGATTCAGCTTCTGTTTCTTGTGTCACCATCAAGCTCAGTGTTTGTATTCCCTATATCCATTAACAGTGTTTCTACAGAACTGAATTATTTTTTAGATCGGCATTACGCACTGAAAACTGTTTTGATCCCCCTCATTCCATCTCTGCAGTTCACACTGACACTCCTCTCTCTCCTTTTCATCTTCAAACTGGCATTCCCTCCTTCGCCTCCCACATCTTTTGGATCAAATTGGCAATTTTCTCCTCCTCCCACAATGGACACACTCTCTGCCTCCTTTGTGCTCATCTGTTACACCGTCTCATCCTCCCCCTAAAAACCATTACAATAAAGAAGAATGTAAATGCTTTGTTTTCTATTTATCCCTCTCTTTATTCATAATGATATCTTTCATGCAAGCTGTGAAACTCCAAGCTCTCCTACTTCAAATTTGCTTCAAATGCCGCTCCGATATTAAGATCTCTGCTGTGGACAGGAGTTCTTGATCTTCTATAACTATCACAAGAATTCCTATTAAGTTCTGAGGAAGGGTCACTGGAATCAAAATGGTAACTCTGATTTCTCTTCACAGATGCTGCCGGACTTGCTGAGCTTTTCCAGCAACTTCTGTTTTTATTTCTGATTTACAGCACCCGCAGTTCTTTTGGTTTTTAATTCTTATTGAGCGCAGCTTTATCCTAGAACAGGTACTGCAGGTGGGTGAGTCATTGATGAAAACGCTTGGCAGTTGAACTAACTTTAACTGGAAAGGTAGGCACAGAGATATGACCACAAAATGTTGATTATCTGAAATTTCCTTTTAGCAACAACTCAGGTGTATCCTCACAATGTTTATTAGGTTGTATGTAATGAATACTCTGAACCTCTTACAAAGATCACCTCTCAAAATTAAACCAAGCTGGATAAGCAGCAGGCTCTGATGACCTCTGCAGTGATAGCCTCAAGGTGTTGATATTGAATTTGATCATTTCAGAAACTGGCTGCATAATGGCTGTTCTCCATTTTTCTCGCATTCTCGCCCACCTCCATCCCACTCCTTCACAGCTTGTTGTGTTTGTGTCTAGTTGAGTTTGCACTGAGCAGAAAGGACTAATTCTTTCCCTTTCCCACCTTAATTTGAACCCTTTTATCCCCTCCTGTTCACAATCCCTTTACCCTGTGCACTGGGCCTCTCCACCATCTGCTCCATTGGTTCTCCCCTGCCCCCATCAAAACTGAAAAAAAATAATGATTTTCTGACACTTTTTAGTTCTGAAGAAGAGCCATGCTGACCTCAAAACGGGAACACTTGCTCCTCTCTCCACAGATGCTGCCAGACCGGCTGAGTTTCTCCAGCATTCTTGGCATTTGTTTCTGCTGTGAATTACCTGCACCAGGCAACTCTAAGTTTCCAAATCGTAAGGCTTTCTGCCCAGTTTTGCTTGTTTGCTTGTTTGAACGTTAAAATCAGAACTTGACCAGCTTCTCCTCTAAAACATTACTGGGAATTTTCTAGTGATAATGTTTAACCATCCCACCATTAAATGATGACCCCATGATATCACTTGTCCTACAGCGATTTCTCAGCAGGGTTGAAGATAGAATTTTCACACCTCCTTTAGGAAAACATATTGCCTCTAAAAGATACTGGTTAATTGGATTAACCAGAATCTCTATAGTGGTGGCAGTACCAGTCGTGGGTATGACCAGTTCTAAGATTCAAGTTCCCAAGGCTTAGGATACAGGGAGTCTCACAGCACCAACTGGAGGTGAGGCCTGGGGAGATGGGTGTTTTGATGGAGAGGCTGTGACAGGATGGGGTTTGTCATGAGGGAGCACATGCAGGGACACAAACCTTGTGAGGGGGATGCCTGATGCGGAAAGGAGGGGCGGCAGGAAACATCCGTTAAATTTTCATTAATTTCCAATTTAACAATCTTAAGTGGAAAGATAAGCCTTTAGGCCCATGCATCATACTGAAAAATTGTGGACAAGTCAGCGTAGGCAGGAAGGCCATCCGGGGAATTTTACAGACTTCCCTCAATCTGCAGAGCCACTAGCAGAAGGCTGTAATATTCCGTTCTTCGAGATTGGGAGGTGATGGCCTAACGGTGCTATCACTAGATTTATTAGCCAAGAGACCCTGGCAAACTTCTGGGACATGGCTTCAAATCCTGCCATGGGCAGATGGTGGAATTTGACTTCAATAAATATCTGGTATTAGGAGTCTAATAATGACCATGAAACCATTGTTGACTGTTGGCAAAACCCCATCTGGTTCACTAATGTCCTTTAGGGAAGGAAAGTGCCATCCTTACCTGGTCTGGCCTACATATGACTCTATCTCACAGCAATGTGGGTAACACTTAATTGCTCTCTGGGCAAAGAATGCTGGCCCAGCCAGAGACACCCACATCTTGTGAATGAATAAAAAAGACAGCTGATGTATCTCCCCCTCACAGTGATAATGGGAACTGCAGATGTTGGAGAATCCAAGATAACAAAGTGTGAAGCTGGATGAACACAGCAGGCCAAGCAACATCTCAGGAGCACAAAAGCTGACATTTCGGGCCTAGACCTCTCTGATGAAGGGTCTAGGCTCGAAACGTCAGCTTTTATGCTCCTGAGATGCTGCTTGGCCTGCTGTGTTCATCCAGCTTCACACTTTGTTATCTCTCCCTCACAGTCATGTCGTGCATTGAGATTTTCTGCTGCAGCTGTAAACATTTCCTCTCTTTCATATGACACCAGCTCAAACAGGACCCGAACCCTGGCTCTCTACCACTTACCTTCACTCAGGATTGTGACTGGAAACTAGGCCTCAGATTTTTTTCACTTTAGGACAATCTCAATTTTGAGGCTGGGAGCAGGCCAAGGTTCCCAAACTTCAATCCTGCTTTTGGGATTCCAAGGCATAAATGTCTGAAGTGTAGCTCCCAAACTGGTTTATTCATAGTTCTTCTGAAATACCCCTGGAAGTTTCTTAACATAATCCAAGCCTTTACCACTTTCTCATATTTTTAAACTGAAATAGACACTGGATGTTTCGAATACCAAAATATCTGTGATAGCCACACAGATTTCAAAAGTCAAATTATGTGGACCTCTGGCCTCCATTTGAGGACAGATGCTGGCCATTTTGTGGGGCCAAATGCAAAGTAAAATCAAGAGAAGTGTATAATGGAAGGCTATCCCTTCAATTTTATGTTCAACCAAAGCTGTGATGTGTGATGCAATGAAAAAGGGCAAGAGAGAGATAATAGGAAAGAAGGAGGAGACAGCAATATAAAAATGGAAGGGGAGTCAGACACATATGTGAGGGGATAAGGGGAGACATGGTGTGTGGGAAATGAAGAGTGACAGACACAAACGCTGGGATTTTATAGGGCAGATGTTTCTGCTGTTGAGCTGGAAAGCTTGGGGCAGCCAACTCAGGCTAGTCTAGGAGCCCTGGTGCGCTTTTACATGCATTGGCCAATTAGCATCCTGATGTTGACAACTGTTCAGTGCCAATAGCAGTACCAAAAGCAGCGCCCAAAACTGGGATTGCAAGTAGGCAGGGCCAACAGAATGGAAACAGCCCCAGGATGGAAGTAAATGAGCTTAGATTGTCGGGGCCAGTCAGGTAGGCCCAGGCAAAGAAGATAGTGATTGATGATAATAGAATTGGAGGTTTTATGGGGTGCTCTGAGCTGCTTGGTGAAAGGTTGGCAAGACCCCTGTTTCTACCTGTCCATATCCACCTTTCCTTTCCCTCATGTATGTATCTCTTTCCACTTTTTCCCTGGCCAGGATTTTACTCCACCTGGAAAGGCAGTGGATGGGAGAAGGTTGGAGGTATGGGAGTGAAAACTCAACCAAGAAAGTAGGACAAAACCGTATCTCTTGGAGACAGCCACCGTCCTCGGTAAAAGGCACAACATTACTGGCAGCCACTTGACTGATTGCTGCCTACAAAATGTACTCTACCACCTACGCAAAATTCAGCCCACATGGATCTTCTAGCACCAGGAGAAAAAAGTAAATAGAGCAAATTGCAGAATGAGAGATGAGCAGTGACATTGAAAGACTTTTTTTTGTTTATGACCCATCTCACAGCAGTTAGCAATGTATTGGAATCAGTGATCCTGACACAGGAGTGATTTCTGGGCACTGCTCAGTAGCTGTTTGTGTATCTGTGCTTTGTGTGAACAATTCATGGCATCATTCAAGTGATTGCAATCTGGTAAAACCTCCTAGTTACATGCTGCTCTCTGTTCATTTCCTATAGCCAACTGTTGAACATTGCATTGGTAATGTCAATGTGTAAATCTATCAGAGTGAATGTTCTCAGGCATCCACACAAAGAAGAATGCTGACTTTCACAGCAAAACTAAATTGAACAGAAAGAACTCCCTTGATTTCAGACTGTGTGAGTGTTTTTAAATCTAAGTGCTTGCGACCCTGGTTGTTATGTGCAGGTAGAAAGGGGCCATGAAATAAAAACAGAATCTTAGCAGGCCTGGCAGCAGCTGTAGCGAGAGAAACAGTGTTAATGTTTTAAGTTCAATGACTCTAATTTAATTGACTTCAAATGTGAACTTGCCTTGGTGCTGCCAGACCTGTTGAGCTTCTCCAGCAATTTCTGCTTTTGTTTCAGATCCCCAGCATCTGCAATATTTTGCATTTGTTAGAGGTGTGGGTCAGATGCAGCAAATATTATTTATTTTTCTTTTTAACATGTGGCTATCACACTTCAGTTGAACATAGTTAACCAAATTAAAAATGAAGCAGACCCAATTCCAAGACTTTTTTAAATGAAAGAGAGTGAAATGTTACTACCAATCCCCCAAAAACAAATCACAACAGTAAACAAGTAAATGCCTCCTAAGAAGGGAGGTTATCATGGTTTCTAGTAAGGTAACGTTGCCACAGACCTACTTTCTCAATAGAGAGAGCGACGGAGATAATTGGGTGATGTGTTTAAGCTGATGGTCACCACTCCGCAGGTAAGGGGCAAGACAGAGAAAGTGGGATTTTCATGGTAACCTCAGTAAGTACAGGAACTAAACTCCATGTGATTAGCATAACTCTGCATTGCAAACAGCTATTCAGCAAGTGAGCTAACTGACCCCCAAGGAATCTAACGCGGGCAGAGAGGTAAAGGCAGAAACAGTTTACAGTTTTTTCGAGTCATTGAGTTGTGAGATTGGAACATGCATTCTAACTGGTTAGCTGATGTCTTGCATCCTGCATAATAATGAAGCTGCAGATATCCTGGAGTTTTCAGTGAATAATTGTTTCTGTTATTCATTTGTTACTTTCTAAACTTTAGAGTGTTTGTGAAAGAGAGAGGAGTAAAAAGAACATTTTGTATTCTTGCTGTTATTCATCCATGTTGCTTTCTCTCTTTGCTTTTTTTTGCTCAAAGAAAGCTATTAAAATATGGTTTGCTTGTATATTCCAAGTCTGACAAGTATGAGTAATGCAACAGTTGCAAACGTTCCTTAATGGCTCACTAAGTTTCAGTGCCTCTTGAGAAAAACTTGTGATTCTGAGTCTCCTGACTTTTGTATATCCCATGTAAATTGCCGTGGTCACAGTAACCAGTTCAGATCAGCATTGTCATATTTAAAGGCATTTTCATGAAAGTTTTGGGGATTAAAGACAAATGATGAAAATTGAATGTTGACAATCCATTTTCAGCATGATTGCAATATTGCTTGCATATGCATGTAAACTTGTGGCATCTTGATTTTTCTTTTGTGTTCAGAATATCTTTACAATTCATATGATAGTCTGAGATGTTTTTAGCGCAGTATTTTACTTTGGTACTACTGCCTTAAAGTCACTCTCGTATCAATGACTTTGTTCATGGCACTCTGTTGTTTGGACCCTATGCTTTCTTGCTTCTGTTTCAGTGTTTCTGGGTCGGTTCTAACAATGCTGATACATGAATTAGCCTTTTCAGCTACAGTGGCAAGAGGAACTATCATATTTTTCACATACTTCAGTTGAAACTGTGAACTAAGCAAATTCCATAAAAATCTTCTTGTGCTTAATACTTTCTACGTTTTCAATTTGGCACCTACCATGTGGAGCTACTGGGTTGAACTGAAACTCTGCAGTTCTCAGTGAAGAGTGAAAATGACTTTATACTTTTAACAATGATGCACATTGTGCTAATTTCCCACCCCCACTCCTTGTTCCGTTTCTGACCTTGTTGATTTATTTCAGAATACAATTCCATGAATGCCAACTGTGTTCACCGAGACACACTCTTCATGTATCAATTTAGAGAGTGAGTGTGAGCATGTACAAAGTGAGTGGCAAGAACATTGACAAACCTGATGCTAACCTCACTAGTATTTCTAATAATTACTTTCAGCAAGGATATTGGATAATGACCAGAAGTAGGAAACCTCGCTGAAGACTAATTTTCTTTACCTCGGGACACGGAGCTCAATTTTAATATTTCCAAACATTTTACTAAAGTACAATAGCCCAAATACCATACCAGTGAATCACAAAGCCTTCCTGTCACACATTTGGATCAAAACACTAACAAAAGCAGTATGGGTTGGACCACACCACAAGCACTGCAGAATTTCAAAAAGGCAGTTTATCATTACCATCTCTAGAGCAATAAATTCTGGTATGGCCAACAACACCCACATTCTAAAAACAGCACAATCAACAATGGCTGGAAGTTGACATGAGCAAGAATTTCTGTGCCAGTGAAAGACAGATGTGAATGGTAAAATTGGACATGGTTGTAAGTAGTTATTGAATTAAAAGGAAGACTATGACTGCAGCCTAATTTATTGAATGAGCAATAACAAGTGCAAAGAATGCTGGAGAAACTGAACAGGTCTGGCAGCTTCTATGGAAAGAGAAGGAGAGTTAATGTTTCAAGTCTGGTATGATTTCTTCTGCTGCCAGACCTGCTGAATTTCTTCTGCATTCTCTAAACTTGTTCCAAACCTCCAGTAACTGCAGTATTTTTCCTTCATTTGAAGGAATGATAAATTCTACAAACACAAACTGTTTCAGATACTGAAAATCTGAAATAAAAACATAATACAGTGGAAGTACTCAATAAGTCAGCATTTGTGAAGATGACCTTTTGCAAGGGGAAAAATATTAAATTTTAGGATGTGAGCTTGCTCGCTGAGCTGGAAGGTTAGTTTTCAGACGTTTCGTCACAATTCTAGGTAACACCATCAGTGAGCCTCCAATGAAGCGCTGGTGTTATGTCCTGCTTTCTATTTATCTGTTTAGGTTTCCTTGGGTTGATGATATCATTTTCTGTTCTTTTTCTCAGAGGATGTTAGATTGGCTCCAAATCAATGTGTTTGTTGATGGAGTTCCAGTTGGAATGCCTTACTTCTAGGAATTATCGTGCATGTCTCTGTTTGGCTTGTCCTAGGATGGATGTGTTGTCCCAATCAAAGTGGTGTCCTTCCTCATCTGTATGTAAGGAAACGAGTGATAGTGGGTCATGTCGTTTTGTGGCTAGTTGATGTTTATGTATTCTGGTGGCTAGCTTTCTGCCTGTTTGTCCAATGTAGTGTTTGTCACAGTTCTTGCAAGGTATTTTGTAGATGACGTTTGTTTTGCTTGTTGTCTGTATAGGGTCTTTTAAGTTCATTAACTGTGATCTCATGGGTGTACCGTTGGTTTGTCTGTTATTGAAAGTGAAGTGGGTGGTGAGGCATAGGTCCACTAGCTTGATGCTGTTCTCCTTGCTGATGAGATTGGTGGTGTCTGGTGTATGTGTCTTCTGTTCTTCTAATAGTGTAGTCAGTGTTTCTTTGGCCAGGTTGATGTTGATGGATGTGAACAGGGCTGTTACGTCAAAGGAGACCATTATTTCATCCTCTTCTTTCTTGGTGTCTTTGGTGTTCAGGAATTCTTGGGTGGAGCGAATGGAGTGGCGGGAGTCTTCTACTAGATGTTTTAGTCTTTGGTGTAGTTCCTTGGATAATCAGTAGGTAGCGACACTATGGGTCAGCTAATGACCTAATACAGACAACAAGCAAAACAAACGTCATCTACAAAATACCTTGCAAGAACTGTGACAAACACTACATTGGACAAACTGGCAGAAAGCTAGCCACCAGGATACAAGAACATCAACTAGCCACAAAACGACATGACCCACTATCACTCGTATCCTTACATACAAATGAGGAAGGACACCACTTTGATTGGGACAACACATCCATCCTAGGACAAGCCAAACAGAGAGACACACGAGAATTCCTAGAAGCATGGCATTCCAACCGGAATTCCATCAACAAACACATTGATTTGGAGCCAATCTACCATCCCCTGAGAAATAGAACAGGAAATGATATCACCAATGCAGGAAATGACATCACCAACCCAAGGAAACCTAAACAGATAAATAGAAAGCGGGAAATAACACCAGCGCTTCATCGGAAGCTCACTGTTGATGTTACCGAGAATGGTGATGAAACATCTGGGAACGAACCTTCCCACTCAGTGAACCAGTTTACATCCGGAATGCAATAAAGACCCACTCTTTTGTGGATGGAGAAGAGGAGAGCGCGACTATGCTGGAGCTGGAAGGAAGACGTTGGGTTGGCTGTGCACCCTTGCAACCGCTGGCTTCGGCCTAACACTGGTTCAGGGGAGCGGCCAACCTGCAACGATGGCTGCGGCAAGTGCTCGTGCCCGGGTCAGGGGGTCCAGAACACCATCCGCGTTTCCGTGAAGAAGGTGGATGAAGGTGCACCTGTGGACCGCACCTTCTTTGTGAAGAGGGTCCTGTTGGACTGTTGTGGGTTTGCTGCTGCGGACATTTACTGCCTGCAGGATTTCCCCGGAGGAGGTTTTTACGATGTAACCTTCAGGAGTGCCAAGCTTTGCGAGCGCTTCCTGGAGGCTTTCAAGGAGAAAGGAGGTGAGGGCCCCCTCTCTGTATTGACCGCTGTCCCGCTGTTTGTGATGCCAGCGCAGGGGAGCCGTATGGTGACTGTACACATGTACAACCCACATGTGCCAGCAGTTGATGTCCTGACCTTCCTTGGAAGGTACGTGAAGGTGGGAGGGGACCTAACTGACATCATGGACCCCTTCGGCATCTGGACCAGTAAGAGACAGGTCAAGGTGACGCTGAGGATGGGCGCGGATGGGAACATTGTACATCCACCGTCCAGCTTCGCGATTGGCGGGAGTAAGGGCTACCTGACCTACGCAGGGCAACCTAAAGTCTGCCATGCCTGTGGTAGGTCAGGTCACATGGCAGCCGACTGCAAAGCCACCATCTGCAGGGAGGAGGAACGCCTTGCAAAGGGTTGCCCACAAGAAAAAAGCTGCAACCTTTGCGGGGAAGCGGACCACCTCTATAGGGCATGCCCGCAGCGAGGGACCACCTACGCCCAGGTCGCCGGCAGGGGCAATGCAGGGAGAGAAAGGCACCAGGGCCCTGCAAGGACCCCCTAATGTGCAGGAGGGCCAGGTTGTGCAGAAGGGCCCAGCCCCACAGGATGGACCCTGAGGCCAGCAAAGCACCCCTGCAGGCTCCGCTCCCCACCGACAACCCAGAGTCGATGGAGGCAGCGACAGGTGACCCAGGGGAGTGGACGACAGTCCGGAAGGCGAGGAGGAAGGCGCCCTGGTGGGCCCAGGCACTGCAACCATCAGGCGGGAAGAGGCAGCTACAGGGGGGCTATAAGAGCATCTCTGACGAGGGAGGTTTGGAGGAGGCTCGCCCAGAGCAGAAGCTAAAGATCGCAAGGGAAAAGGAAAGCAGCACCACGCTCCCAGGTGACAGGAGGCGTCCTGAGGCTCCCTCCGACACCCAGTCACATGCCCCTGGGGCCCTGGAGGGCACCCCGGAACTTCCAGGCGGGAAGGAGGAAACAGCGCGTCCCCAGCCTGACCCAGAGCCGGACTCTCCAGCCTCCATACTCCCGACGGGGGGATGCCACCCAGAAGGCAGCACGGATGGTTTCCTGAGCCCGGAGAGCGTCCAGCAGTTAGCCCGGGCAATGGGCGTGAAGGGACAGATGGAGAGGCTGGACCTTGGACTTAAGGAGGGTACTGCGGTCACTGCCCACAATGGGGGTACGAGTTGCGAGCATTAATGTGCGCAGCGTCAAGTCCACAGCAAGATGTGTGTCCACGTTGGCCTACCTGACCACCGTCAAGGCGGACCTCCTGTTTCCGCAGGAGTGCGGGATACCACACCTCAGCAGGTACGGGAATTGGTCCGGCACCTGGACCTGTGGGCCTTCGATCTGGTCGAGGGGTAACGACTGTCGCTCCTCGGGCCTGGCTATTCTGCTGCAGGGGTGCAACTTCACCATCTCTGAAGTTCAGGAGGTGGTGGGGGGATGCCTCCTAGTGGCTGATGTCACCTACAGGAACGGTCCCCTGAGGCTAATCAACGTGTACGCCCCAGTGGTACGGAGTGAGCGGTTGGCCATCCTGCAGCGACTTCCACCCCTGTTGGCTATGTCCAGGCCGGTCATCCTAGGCGGAGACTTCAACTGCATCATCGATGCAGATGGAAGATCCGGCGTGGGGACAGCGGGTGGGGGGAGTCAACTGGACGTCACGTCCAGATTCCTGATGGGCACGGTGAAGGACGCCAAGCTGCTCGACGTCTTCAGCACCCCTGCAGATGGAGCACAGTCGAGATACACCTGGTCGCGGCCAGACGGGTCTATCTGCTCAAGGATAGACTTCCTGTTTGTGTCACGGGCGTTCTCGGTCAGGTCCACTGGCGTTGAGCCGGTGTTCTTCTCTGACCAGTGCCTCCTGGCCGACTGTCACTTACAGGATGACCAGCAGGCCGGCAAGGGGATGTGGAAGCTCAACGCGACTCTGTTGACCCCAGAGAACGTTGAGGAGCTTAAGAGGGAGTATGCCGGTTGGAGAACCGTGAAACCCCTCTTTGAGTCTCCGGGCGACTGGTGGGGGTGTACGATAGTGCGCTTCGGGCAGGGGAAATGTGCAAGTCCGTGAGGAAGGGCATCATCACCCTCATTTACAAGAGGAAGGGGGAGAGGGAAGAAATTAAGAATTGGCGTCCCATTTCACTATTGAATGTGGACTACAAAATCCTGGCCAAGGTCATAGCCAACCGGGCCAGGTCTGTCCTGGAGTCAGTGATTCACCCTGACCAAACCTGTGCTGTGCCGGGCAGGGAGACCGCTGAGACCCTCGCGCTCATCAGGGATACGATCGCCTACGTGCAGGACAGGCGGGTGGACACCTGCCTCGTCAGCCTGGACCAGGAGAAGGCCTTTGACGGGGGCCTCATGCTTACATGAGGGACGTCCTCTCCAAATTGGGGTTTGGGGAGGCCATCCGCAATTGGATCTGGCTGCTCTACACCAACATCGTTAGCGCAGTCTCGATCAACGGGGGGGGAATTGGACAGTTTTTCCGTCAGTTCTGGAGTCAGGCAGGGCTGCCTGCTCTCTCCTGCCTTGTTCATGTGCTGTGTGGAGCCCTTCGCCGCATCCATCAGGAAGGACGTGAGCCTGAAGGGCGTGACTATCCCAGGCAGCGGAGGCCTTCAGGTCAAGACCTCCCTGTAATGTGGACAACGTCGCCGTCTTCTGCACCGATCGTCGGTCGGTGAGTAGGCTGTTGGACATCTGCGGCTAGTTTGAACTGACCTCTGGTGCCAAAGTCAATAGGGGTAAGAGCGAGGTCATGTTCTTCGGGAACTGGGACGACCGCTCCTTCATTCCCTTCACCGTCAGGACAGACTACCTGAAGGTGCTGGGTGTTTGGTTCGGTGGAGCTGGGGCATGCACTAATACTTGGAAGGAGCGTATCACCAAACTGAAGCAGAAGCTGGGCAGGTGGAGGCTCTGGTCCCTCTCCATCACAGGTAAGAACCTGGTTGTCAGGTGCGAGGGGCTTTCGGTACTGTTGTCTGTGGCGCAGGCCTGGCCTATTCCCTGGACCTGCGCCGCTGCGGTCACCCGGGCCATCTTCCACTTCATTTGGGGGGGTCGAGGATGGACCAGGTCCGCAGGGACACCATGTACAAAGACCTGGAAAATGGGGGAAAGGGCGTACCAAACGCCACCCTCGGCCCTGATGGCTACCTTTGTGTGCGGCTGCATCAAGCTGTGCGTAGATCCTCAGTACGCAAACACCAAGTGTCACTACTTACTGAGATTCTACCTGTCCCTGGTGTTGCGAAGGATGGGCCTGGCCTCGTTGCCGCGGAACGCTCCGAGTAGTTGGACCGTTCCGTACCACCTGTCCTTCGTGGAGAAATTTTTGAAGGGAAACACCTTTGACCACAAGGCCCTCAGGCAGTGGTCAGTACGCAATATCCTCGAGACCCTTTGGGAAAAGGAGAGGGTGGATCCCGTCGTGTGGTTCCCCACGCAGACTGCCAAAGTCGTTTGGCAGAATGCCTCATCGCCAGAACTTTCAAACAAGCACAAGGACAATGCTTGGCTGGTGGTGAGAGGGGCTCTGCCAGTGAGATCCTTTATGCATGCCCGGAATCTCTGCGTCACCGCACGCTGCCCTCAAGGTGGCTGCGGGGGGGACGAGACTGTCGATCACCTCCTTCTGGAGTGTGCCTATGCGCAGGAGGTCTGGAGGGGGATGCAGTGGTATTTGTCGAGGTTCGTCCCGAGCAGCTCCGTGACGCGGGACTCCGTGCTCTACGGGCTGTTTCCGGGGACGCACACCGAGGCCAACATCAACTGCGCCTGGAGGACCATCAATTCGGTGAAAGACGGTCTTTGGTCTGCCCGCAACTTGCTGGTCTGCCAGCTGAAAGAACTGGACCTGACCAAGTGTTGCAGACTGGCGCACTCCAAGGTCCAGGACTCCGTGCTGAGGAACGCGCTAAAGCTTGGGGCAGCCACCGTCAAGGCGCGGTGGGGAAAGACCACCGTATGAAACCCCTCGTCCAGAATAGAAAAAAAGGCCGTATCTGGTAACTGGGCACAGTTGGCGCCTTCCCCAACTGGTCAGGGGGCCAACGGGGTCTGTGCGGGGTGACGAGTGCCGGGGTATTTTCTTTGCTTTGTTTTTTTTTCTTCTTTGTTTTTTTCCTTTAGTTGGTGTATGTACCCCCTGGGTAACCCGGAGCGGCTTGCATGACTGGATAGGTGTATAAATATGTTTTATTTTTTGTACATCTTATGATTAAAGTATATTTTTTCAAATTAAAAAAAGTGACGAAGCGTCTGAAAACGAAACTTCCAGCTCAGCGAGCAAACTCACATCCAGAACCTCAACCTGAGCTACAAATCTTCTCAAAGCTCGATTTTAAATTTTACCCTGGCTATCAAATTTATACCTGGAAAAGAACTTTACAGCTATACCCTTATTTGTTATACACGTTGATTTAAAAAAAAAAATGCACAAAGTAAGTCTGTCAGAGCTTCCGAGACAGTTTCCTCTTTTTTGTTGCCTGGCCTTGCACACAAAGTTCAAATGGAAAGTTGATTATCACTTGCTGAATCCGAACATAGAAAATCTGTTACTTGAATGTGAGTTGGTCAAACATGTGTTTTTAGGCAGTTAAATTAATAAGATATCTGGTCTGTTTGGTTTTGGCTGCACTCTGTAATTGACTGGGAGATGTTATGAACTTGTCAATGTATGGGAGTTATGTCAGCCTCAAAAAAATGCAGATCATTGATCCAGAATGAGTCATAATTCACTACACAGATGAATCATCTTCTTCTGGCGCAACAACTACCGAGATCACATTCTGTTAATGTTACCAGCTCCTTTGGAAATATACCCAAATATAAGCCACCACCTGCAGCAGAAGACAGAAAAGGAAGAATATCACAGAGAGATTTAAAAAACATTAAATAAACTGGACTGTTTTGAAACAGATAATAAAATGTGAGGCTGGATGAACACAGCAGGCCAAGCAGCATCTCAGGAGCACAAAAGCTGACGTTTCGGGCCTAGACCCTTCATCAGAGAGGGGGATGGGGGGAGGGAACTGGAATAAATAGGGAGAGAGAGGGAGGCGGACCGAAGATGGAGAGAAAAGAAGATAGGTGGAGAGGAGAGTATAGGTAGGGAGGGGATAGGTCAGTCCAGGGAAGACGGACAGGCCAAGGAGGTGGGATGAGGTTAGTAGGTAGCTGGGGGTGCGGCTTGGGGTGGGAGGAAGGGACGGGTGAGAGGAAGAACCGGTTAGGGAGGCAGAGACAGGTTGGACTGGTTTTGGGATGCAGTGGGTGGGGGGGAAGAGCTGGGCTGGTTGTGTGGTGCAGTGGGGGGACAGGACGAACTGGGCTGGTTGAGGGATGCAGTAGGGAAGGGGAGATTTTGAAACTGGTGAAGTCTACTGCAGTGGAACTTTCCCTCCATCATAAGATCAGAAGTGCAGATGTTCACCGATGATTATGTAATGTTCAGCACCAATTGTGACTCCTCAGATACAAAAGCAGTCCATGTTCAAATGAAGCAAGACCAGGACAATATTCAGGCTTGGGCTGAAAAGTGACAAGTAACATCTACACAGAAGTCGTCAATGACTGTCTCTTATTGGAGACAATCAGACCATTATTCCTTGACATTCAATGGTGTTACCATCACTGACTCCCACACTATCAATGGTCTGGGGTTACCATTGACGAGAAACTCAACTGGCTTCACCCTGTAAATGCAGAGGCTACATTAACAGGTCAGAGGTTAGGGATGCTGCAGTGCATAATTCACTTCCTGACTCCTAAAATCATACTGACCATCTACAAGGCACAAGTCAGGAATATGATGGAATACTCCCCCCACTTGCCTGGATGAGTCCAACTCCAACAACACTCAAGAAGCTTGATACCATCCAGAACAAATCAGTCTCCTCGACTGGCACCACGTTCACATAAATCCATTGTCTTCACCACCAGTGCTCAGCGGCAGCAGTGTGTACCATCTATAAGATACATTGTGAAAATTCATCAAAGATCCTTAAACAACACCTTCAAACCCAAGACTATTTCCATCTAGAAGGACGAGGGCAGCGGATATATGGGAACCACCTGCAAGATCCCCTCCAATTCAGTCGCCATCCTGGCTTGGAACATATTACTGTTCCTTTCACATCGTTGGGTCAAAATCCTGAAATTCCCTCAGTAATCACGTTGTGGGTCTACCTACAGCACATGATTTACAGCAACTCAAGAAGGCAGCTTACTATTACCTTCTCAGGGCAACTAAGAATGGGCAACAAATGCTGGCCTCGCCAGTGCATCCCCATCCCAAGAGTGAATATAAGTTTTGTTGGATTATTGTTGGATTGTAGGCTTATCTTTGAACCAGTTTCTTAGACCTGGATTTTTGCTCTCAATTGG
The DNA here is from genome assembly GCF_030684315.1 of Stegostoma tigrinum. NCBI lineage: Eukaryota > Metazoa > Chordata > Chondrichthyes > Orectolobiformes > Stegostomatidae > Stegostoma > Stegostoma tigrinum. The sequence continues at coordinate 77,378,371 of NC_081356.1, forward strand.
CTGTCGTGATTGGTGGGATCTTTGTGCTGATGTCGGAGGTGAAATAACTCCACAGAGGCCAGTATCCCATCACCAAGTCACCCTTTAATTACACTTAGAGAGTGCTTGATACTGGTCTGGCTTCCTCAGAGCCGGCTCTCCGAGTGAACAGGGATGTCTAACACTCCTGTTTGTACCTGTCAGCCAGATCTCCCTGATTGGGCCAGGTTAACAGCCCCAGTCTGGGAACTCATATTCTATGAGATCCACCAAGCTGACCTTGTTATGATCATTACGGGAGGTATTAGAGTCATAGAAGTCTGCAGCACAGAAAAAAGGCCCTTCAGCCCATTGAGGCTAGGCCAGTCAAAACGAACCACTTCCGTATTCTCATTCCATTTTCCAGCATTTGGCCCATACCCTTGTATGTCTTGGCATTGCAAGTGTATATCTAAATTATTCTTAGGCGTTATGAGAGTTTCTGCCTCCACATTACAGACAATGAGTTCCAGATTCCCACTCCCTTCCTTTTTGCTCATATTCCCTCTAAACCTCCTCCCCGTTATCTTAAATCTCTGGTCTCTGGTCATTGATCCCTCGGTCAAAGGGAACAGTTGCTTTCTGTCAACCTTGTCACTGCCCCTCATAATTTTATAGATCTCAATCATGTCCCCTTCAGTCTCCTCTGCTCCAAGGAAAACAACTCCAAGTCTATCCAATCTCTCTTCATAACCAAAACTCTCCCACCCAGGCAAAATCCTGGTAAGTCTCCTATGTATGCTCTCTACTGCTATCATGCCCCTCCAGTAGTGTGAATTCTAGAACTGCAAACACTACTCTAGCTGAAGCCAAGCTAATTTTTTATACCATTACAGCATAATTTCCTTACTCTTTCAGGCTTAAAGCAAATAAAAGAAAATGTCCCTATGCCTTCTTAATCACTATATCAACCTGTCCTGTTAACCAGTGAACATACACATCAAGATGCATCATTATGGCACTGCAGGAGGCCCAGGATGCACATGTTGTCTAAGGAATGGGAGGGGGAGTTGAAATAGTTCACAACTTCCTGCAAGTGCTCCGCTTGCCCCCACGTTTCCTCCCTCACCCCCATCCCAGGGCCCAAGATGACTTTCCACATCAAGCAGATGTTCACCTGCACATCTGCCAATGTGGTGTACTCCATCCGTTGTACCCAGTGTGGCTTCCTCTACGTTGGGGAAACCAAGCAGAGGCTTGGGGACCGCTTTGCAGAGCACCCATGCTCAGTTCGCAATAAACAACTCCAACTCCCAGTCGGGAGCCATTTCAACTCCCCCCTCCCATTCCTTAGACGACGTGTCCACCCTGAGCCTCCTGCAGTGCCATAATGATGCCACCCGAAGGTTGCAGGAACAGCAACTCATATTCTGCTTGTGAAACCTGCAGCCCAATGGTATCAATGTGGGCTTCACAAGCTTTAAAATCTCCCCTTCCCCCACTGCATCCCAAAACCAGCCCAGCTCATCCCCGCCTCCCTAACCTGTTCTTCCTCTCACCTATCGCCTCCTCCTACCTCAAGCCCCATCTCCATTTCCTCCCTACCAACCTCATCCCACCCCTTTGACTGGTCCGTCCTCCCTGGACTGAACTATCCCCTCCCTACCTCCCCACCCAACCTCTCCTCTCCACCTATCTTCTCCTCTATCCATCTTCGGTCCACCTCTCCCTCTCTCCCTATTTATTTCAGAATCCTCTCCCCATCCCCCTTTTCTGATGAAGGGTCCAGGCGCGAAATGTCAGCTTTTGTGCTCCTAAGATGCTGCTTGGTCTGCTGTGTTCATCCAGCTCCGCACTTTATTAGTCCATCTGACCAGCTCATTTATAGCCTCCTATAATCTAAGACCAGCTCCTCACTATTTACCAACCCCACTAATTTTTGCTTTGTCTGTGAACTTACTGAATTAGCCTCCAAATTCGAGTCTAAATCATTTACATAAACCATAAACTACAAAGGTCCCATGGCTGATCCCTGAGGAATCCCACTGGAAATAGGCTTCCTGTCTCGCAAACATTCCTTGAGCATCACCCTCTGCTTCCTACCACTCAGCCAATTCTGGATCCAATTAGCCAGATTTTATCAGATTCCATGGTCTGTTACCATTGCTATCAGTCTCCCAAGTGGAACCCTTTAGAAGCTTTGCTGAAGTCCACATCAACTGCATCAAATGCATAGTCCTCGTTTACACACCCGGCCACTTCTCTGAAAAATATCCTGATGTCCTCTTATCAAAGCCTCCTACAAACACCAGGCAATCTCCACAGCCATTTTTGTCCCCTGTGAAAATCAGTGTTAAGCCATGCCAAATCATTAGCCCACATATGCCTTATGCTTCCTTATAGTCGCAATGCTAATTGAATTCCGACTCATGTCCCACATCTTTCTTTGATCTTTTTAACAAAATCTTTCAAAATGCTCTTATCTATTGTAATACAGTTTGTGTTTCTTTTTGTGTAACCAACTTTTATGTTCTTTTATTAAAAGTATATAGGCAGCTTCTTGTGAATATGTTCAGCAACTCACTTGCACAGTAAACAAAATAAAAATGATTTTATGGTCTGTCAAGCTAGATTTCAACCTGGGATCAGACTTCTCCAGGATTACAATTGGGTTGGGTCATAACACCTTCTAAAAACAAATATCACGACTCATTTTTTAAAAGATGCTGCAAATCTGAAATAAAAGCAGTAAATACTAGAAACACTCACCAGGCATCTAGAGAGAAATGGAATGAACTGAGATAGCGATGAGCATAATGAAATAACAGTGACATTAGAACGTATGAACATACAATTACATGATTTATAGGCCATTTGTACCTTCAAGCCTGCTCTGCCATTTATTAAAATCTGAAATGGGAGAGGAATTGATCTGGAAACCTCACAATCTTTGACCTCTTGAAATGCCATAACATTCAAGGTGGGCCTAGTGTGGAAATTGGGACCAGTGCAGATTTAGTGTAGTTTACTTCAGTGCAGCCTTGAAAGTCTGAAGAGCCTCTTCAGCACTGTATGATTCTCTGATTCAAACAGACACGGATGGATTAATTATATGGGCAAAAATCTGGCAGCTGGAATATAATGTGAGAAAACATGAAGTTGTTCACATTGGCAACAGCATAATAAAGCAGAGAATAATTTAAACAGAGAATGAGTGCAGAATTCTGAGATGCAGAGGGATCTAGGTGTTCTAGTGCATGAGTCACAAAAACCTAGTTTGCAAATATGGTAAATCATTAATGTGAGGGGAATTGAACATAAGGGTATAGATGTACCAGGCATTGGTGAGATCACATTTTGAACACTGTGTCACCATTATTAAGATAGGATGTAAATGTGTTGGAGGCTGTTCATAGGGCATTTATAAGGTAAATATCTGGAATAAGTGCATTGTTTCATCAGATAAGATTGGCTTGTGTTCACTAGAATCCAGAAGAGTAATGGATGGTGTGACTGAAATTTATAAGACCTTGAATGGTCTTAACAAGGTGGAGAAAGAAAGGATGCTTAACCTTATGCGTGAGTCCAAGATTTGTTTTAAAAGCTTGTATTGCCCTTTTAGGGCAGAGATGGGAAGAATCTTTTTAGTCTCAGAGCTTTGTATGTTTTCGGAGCTCTCAGCCTAAGAAGGTGGTGATGTTAGGGCTATTGAATGTTTCTAAGGCACAGGTGGAAAGATTCTTGCTTTACAAGGAAATCAAATGTCATCAGGGATAGATGGGAATGTAGAATTTGGAACACAAACAGAACAGCCACAACCTAATTGAATGTCAATCAGCCCTCCAAGCCTGCTCTGCCAAAGTACTGATCCTAATCTGTATGTTCATAAATAATTGCTTAGTAGTGCAGAACTTAAACATTGTTAAACATAGACAAGCGGCTGAAGCTTTTAGTCTTGTACTCATCAGAATTATGATGCAAGAATCAGACTTGGTAAAAGGGAAATATTTTATACAGCAAGAGGAGAGTGTGCTAAATGATTGAGCCATCATTGACATGGAGATGCATCAAGAATAGTTACCTGCCAGCCTTAGTTCTCAGGTAGATTTTGTCAAGGTGATTGACAGTATCCGTACTCAAACACTGCTTTTATCAAACAAGGTCAGGCATGTTAATATGTGTAGCTTCTCGCACGCAAAAGTATATCAAACTGAAAGGCCAATTGATAATCTTAAATTGGTTTCTGGTATATTTAGTATTTCTATATTTTTTAATAGATGACATGCAAAAACAGAATTACATCTAAACATGGGCGTACTGTTCTGAGGCTTGAATGCTGAGATAAGATTGTCTTTGACATCAAGGCTGCATTTGACTGAATGTGGCATCAAGGAGCAAATTGGAGTCAATGGAAATCAAGGGGAAATCTCTCTGGTTGAAGTCATGCCCATCACAAAGGAAGATAATAGATCAGTCCTCTCAGCTTCAGGACATGTTGCAAGAGTTCCTCAGGATAATGTCCTAAGTCTATTCACCTTCAATTGCTTCACTAATGACCTTTCTTCCATTGTAAGGTCAAAACGGAATATATGCATTTCACAATGTTCGGCATTATTCACAACTACTCAGATACTGAAGCATGTCTAAATACAGCAAAACCTAGATAATATTCAGTCTTAGAAATGTAGAAATTGGGAATATTAGTCAGCCATTCAGTCCTTCAAATCTGCTGTATCATTTGATATATCATAGCTGATCCTCTACATCAATGCTATGACTCAGTCAGTAGCACTCTCTTATCATGCTATGTACAATATTTCCCTTTTATCAAGTCTGATTCTTGTATCATAGTTCTGATGAGAACAAGACAAAATGATTCAACCTCCACTCTCAGCAATGTTTATGTTCTGTACGACCAAGAAATTATTTATGAACATACAAATCAGGATCAGTGCAGGGCCAATCAGACCTGCAAGTCTGCTCTGCCAATCAGTAAGATCATGGCTGATCTGTTTGCGTTCCAAATTCCACATTTGTATGTACCATTAATAATATGCTTTGTCTCCATACTCCTTTAATATCTGTAAATACAATGATCACTTTCTTGAAAATACTCAGTGACCTGGTCGCCACAGCCTTCTGCTTTCGCAGGTTGAATTTCACAGGTTGACTACCTGCTGAGTGACAAAACCATTTCTTCATCTCAGTCCTAAGTGGTCCACCCAGTATCCTGACACTGTGGCCCCTATTTCAGGACACCCCAGCCAAAGGAAACATCTTTCCTGCATCTTGTCCATTTAGCTCAATTAGAATTGTATATGCTTCAATCAGATCCCCATTCATTCTTCTAAACTGCAGTGAATGTGTGCCCAGTCAAACCAATCTCTCCTCATCCAACTGTACTGCCATCCCTGGTGTCAGCTTAGTGAACCTCTGCTGCACTCCCCCAATGGCAACGATATCCTCTCTTAGGCAGTGAGGCCAAAACTGCACACAATACTCTACGGGCTTGGGCTGACATGTGGCAAGTGACATTCACATCAATAACCAGCTCCAAAAAAGGTGAACCTAAACATCATCCCAACGGCATTGCACTGAATCCCCCCACAAACAACATCTTGGGGTTACCATTGATCAGAAACTGAACTTGACTCACCATGTAAATACTGTAACTAAAAGACCAGGTCATAGGCTAGGAATTCTGCAGCAAGTAACTCATCCCTAACTACCCAAATACTGTCCAACATCACCAATTCAGGAGTGTGATGGAGCAGCATGAACAAACTCAAAAACTTTGACACCATCTAAGAAAAAAGCAGCATGTTTGATTGTTACTGCATCCATAAATATTCACTCTTTCCTCCACTGATGCATTGTGGCAGGAGTGTGTACCATCTACAAAGTGCAATACAGAAATTCATAAGGTTCCTCCAAAAACACCTTCCCGATCCATGACAACTAATGCATGGAAGTGAAAGGAATAAGATACCATGGGAATACCATGACCTACAAACTCTCTTCTAAGCTGCACACCGTTCAGACTTGGAAATATATCACCATTCCTTCAGTGTCACTGGGCCAAAATCATGGAACACTTGTGGGTCTACCTCAGTCAAATGGACCACTGTAGTTCAATTTGGAAGGTTGCTACTACATTCCCAAGGGCAACTCTGGGTGGGCAATAAATTTTGGACAAGCCACCAAAGTCCATGTCCCTTCAATTATGTCTTTTTTTAAGAAAATGAGTTCATTGAGCATGATCAGCATGCTGCCTGTTATAAATGGTTGATGGGACTGTTTTTTATGTTCTCAGGACATTGGGAGACGCTGCCTAGAAACCTGTGACAGAAACTCCTATAGCATGTTTTCATTTATGTGAACCATAGAATCCCTACATTGTGGAAGCATGCCATTAGGCCCCTCTAGTCTACATTGACTGCTGAAGAGCATCCCATCTACACCCACCCCATCCATGTAACCCTACATTTCCCCTGGCCAGCCCATCCAACCTACACATCCCAGGAAATTATGGGGCAATTTAGCACGGCCAAGCCCCCTAACCTGCACGTCATTGAATTGTGGAAGGAAACCAGAGCACCCAGAGGAGACACAGACGTGGGAGGAATATGCAAACTCCACACATACAATCGCCCAAGGGTGGAAACAAACCCAGGACCCTGGTGCTGTGAGGGAACAGTGCTAACCACTGAGCCACCGTGCCACCCAATGTAGCAACATGTCTTTTTGACTTGATGACAGCATTCTGTTATTGGAGGAAATTACTTGTGCTTTACTGCAAAGTAGCAACGTGAGACAGGTGTCTTCAGCTGTTCAGATTTTGAGGCACCTTCCCCTTCCATTGTCCTTTTAATCCATAGTCTTCCAAAGGAAATTGCCTCAGATGTAGTCTACATTAGAGATCCTTCAGATGAAAAATCAGACTCTTATTTAATTTGACTGAGACTCATAAAAAAATTCAGCACAGCAGGATCTAGGTGTTCCTGACAACAAAACATAAGACGTTAGCATTCAAGTTCAGGTAATCAGAAAGGCAAATGGAATTTTGGCCTTTATCACTAGAGGGTTGGAGTTTAAAAATAAGAAATCCTTGTTACAACTAAACGAGATGGTGATAAAGCCACACTTTAGTTCTGTGCATAATTTTGGTCTGGGTATTTAAGAAAAGATGTATTTGCATTGGAGGCAGGTTAAGAAGATTCACTAGGCCGAAACCTGGGTAAAAGGATTGCCCTATCAAGGAAGGCTAAACAGGTTAGACATTTATTTAATAGAGCTTGGAAGAGTGAGGGGTGATCATATTGAAACGTTCAAGATCCTGAAGGGCTTGTCAAGGTAAATTTTGAGAAGATGTTTCCTCTACTGGGGGAATCTAGAGCCAGGGGACATAGTAACAGAATAAGGGAAGACTTATTTAAAACAGATGCAAAGGGATTTATTCTCCAGGAGAGTAATGTATGTCTGGAATTCTCTATCCCAGAGAATTGTGAAGGCTTGATCACTGAAAGCATTTAAAGAGAATTAGATAGATTTATTAAAATATCAGGGTGTTGAAGGCACATATGCTGGCACAGAAAAGGATTTGAGGCCTGGAGCCAATTTTATTGTACGATAAGCCAAGCATGAGGGGCTGAATGGCCCTACCGTTATTCATTTTCCACTTCACCAACAGATCATTGGAGAGGCCAAGAAAATGATGAAAACCTTGGTAATATTAACAACTGAAAATACTGGTTAGGATTCAGCCTTACTGAATTAAAAAGAAATAATTTGAGCATTGGGTTCTCACCAGCAGAGGTGCTTATGGGCCAGAAATGAAGAATATAAACACCACTTTTGAAGCAGAATCTAAAACCGGCTATTAAATCAGACAATCAAGAGTGAGTAAAAAATATAGAGAAGAATAAACAAGAGAAGCAGAGAAACTGGTATAGCTCCAGTCATAGACCAAAAGGATGAGCAACATTGATTTGAAGTCAAAAAGTATGGATCAGAAAATTTGGACGCACAGTCCTTAGCAAACTGAACGTTCATGATTGTATCCCATTCAAATTCCATTTGGAATGTTCAGGAAAAACAGAAATAGTTTAAAATTATTAGGGGGTGCTAGAATAAATAAGTTTTAATATTGCAAACTTTGGGATGCTATCAGGAAGGCTGCATTAATTGCCTCAGAGAAAGATGATTCAATCAGTAAACCAGTTGAACACCATCACTCCCTATCAACACTGCAGAGCTGTAAAAGCAACACAAAAGTTTGACCTTCAGAATTCAGTGGGAGACAGTGGGAATGTAAACAATCCAAGAAAATAGTTTAACAAGATGGTTTCATAATGTTATTATAAAATTATGATTACGCTTGTAGGGAAATATATATTAATGAAATGGTGATGTTTATGATGCTGTAACAGTGAAATCAGTAGTGATATGCCAGACTCTGGGAAGAGAGAGGAACAGTATTTATCACAGAGACATGTATTACACACAGAGAATGTATAACAATTTAAAAGAAGGAGTTGTGTGAAATGTCTCAAGTCAGACTGCAATCACCCTTGGGTTGAGGAAATCTTACTAATATACGTTAAGTTAACCAAAGTTTCATCCAAATCAAATCCAGAAGTAGAACTCAAGCCCGAAATCAAAATACAGAGCTAGCATCTCAGGTCAATTGCCTTTCATCAGATAATTATGGTGTGGTGATAATGCCATAGGACTAGTAACACAGAAACTCTGGCTAATGGTCCAGGGCCTTAGGTTGAAATCTCACCATGGTGTGGATTTTGAATTCAATTAATAAACTTGAAAGTGAAAGCCTGTCTTAGTGATGATCAACTGGACAATTTTACGAATGGCACCACGTCATAATTACATGTCATCAATTATCCTAAAAAAAAATCTGGCTCACTGATGTCATTTAGGGAAGGAAATCTGCTACCTTCTTCTGGTCTGGGCTACATGTGACTCCAGACTTACAGTAATGTGATTGACAAGTAATTGTCCTTTGAAATAGCCAAATGAGCCATTCATTTCAAGCGAGGCTAGGGATTGGCAATAAGAGCTAGACTTGTCAGCAATGCACACTTCCCATGAAAAAACTAATGATAACATGTGAAAAAAACATTTTTACAAAGAGAATGATTATGACCTGAAATGTCTTGCCTGAGAGTACGGCAGTGGCTGAGTCAAAAGAGAATCAAATAAATCCCTGAATCCCGTATTTGCTGGGACTTAAGGAAAAGACAAAACCTCACAAACCAACAGTACATGTTGGACAATTGTAGATAATCTGTATTAATTTCTAATCAATTTCTGATCTGATAAAACATTGTTTACTCCAGTGCACAATATGTTGGATTGGTCTTGATAGCAGAACCTCGTTAAGTTTGCTTCTGATGCTTCAAGATCATTAAACTACCTCAGCAATGCTAATCAGCACATTTTAATCTAACTACCCTTGCAGTTTGGAAAGTATTTTAGTCAATTATAATTGATGCAACCAGAATAATAGTTCAGCATAGATTAGTAATAGTTACATGTTTTCTGGACCAGACCAAACCCCTTCAAACATATCAAGAAGATAGCCTAGACCTAACTTTTTCTTATTTAAAAGTAAGTGTAAGGTGCTATTTTCCAGATGTAATTTGATTTGTTACACTATTTGAGTTTAGGCAAAACACACTTAATTCTTACTGTACAGTTAAAATACAAAGAAAAGAAAGAAGATTGGCTTAATTTTAAATAATTGGAAAATTTAACAGAATAATAGATGGTTTAACTACTAAACAGCAAGTGTTCCAATATTGTAAGATTTCATAAACACACCCTTGGCAAATTCAGCAAAATATTCAGTCTCACATGCAGCTCCATCAGCAGAGCGGACCCAAGATTTTAGCTGTAGCAAAGAGAGAGAGGTGTAGCAGCTTTCACAACCAGCTTCCAAAAAACCCAACAACTACTGAAAGCTAATCTAAAACCTCAGTAAGTTAGTCACACTATAGTTAAATATTGTAGAGGAAGTTAGGTAATTGGTGATCAAAAGACAGAGGAAGAGTAGGAAAGTAGTGCAGGGAGCCCATGTGGTCATCTTCCTCCAATACAGATATACCTGTTTTGGATACTACTGGGGGAAGAGGGCTCACAAGGGGAAGGCTGCAGCCAGGTTCATGGCACTGTGACTGGCCCTGCTGCACAGGACGGCGGGGAAAAGAGTGGCAGAGCTATAATAATGGTGGATTCAGTTGTAAGGGCAATAGATAGGCATTTCTGCAGCCACAAGCAAAAGTCCAGGATGGTCTTTTCACTTCAAAAATTTTGACGAAGATGGGATTTGAACCCAAGCATGCAGAGCACAATGGATTAGCAGTCCATCGCCTTAACCACTCGGCAGGATCTAGGCCCAAAACGTCAGCTTTTGTGCTCGTAAGATGCTGCTTGGCCTGCTGTGTTCATCCAGCTCCACACTTTCTTATCTTAGTCCAGGATGGTCTGCTGCTTCCCTGGTGCAAGGTCAAGAATGTCTCAAAGCAGCTTTAGGACATTCTGGAAGGGGAAGGCAAACAGCTAGCTGTCATGGTGCATATAGGCAACAATGATATAGATAATTTAAAAAATGGGATGAAGTGCTACAAACTGAATTTACGTTGTTTGTAGTTGAACTAAAATGTAGGATCTCAAAGGTAGCAATCTCTGGATTGCTATCAGTGCCACGTGCTAGCCAGGGTAGGAAGGGCAGAGTAGCTAGGCTGAATATGTGGCTTGAAGAATGATGCAAGAGGATTCAGGGACATTGGAACCAGTTCTGGGGGAAGAGGGATCAGTACAAACTGGATGGTCTGCCCCTGGCCAGGACCAGAACCAATGCCCTCGGTACAGTGTTTGCTAGTGCTGTTGGGAAGGGTTTAAACTAATATGGTAGGGGGATGGAAACCAATGCAGGAACTCAGAGGGAAGTAAAAAGGGGTCAGAGTTAAAAGGCAGTAAGGGAAAGAGTGAAACTGGAAGGCAAGGGAACCAAAGAACAAAAATCAACAAGGGCCACACCACACCATAATTCTAATAGGGCAATAAAGATCAAAAAAGCGAGCATGAAGGCTCTGTGTCTCAATGCCAGGATCATTTGTAATAAGGTGGATGAGTTAACTGCGCAGGTAATTATGAAGGAGCATAATGTCATTAGGGTCACAGAGACCTGGTTCCAGGATGACAAAGGTTGGGAACCCAACGTTCAGGGTTATTCAATTTTCAGGAAAGACAAACAGAAAGGAAAGGGAGGTGGGGTAGCATTGCTGGTTAAGGAGGCGATTAATACAATAGTAATGGTGGACAGTAGCCGGAAAATGTGAAATCTATGTGGGTGGATCTGCGGAAGGCCAAAGGGAAAACAATGTTAATGGGAACTATGTACAGACCACCAACAAGTAGTTGTGATGTTGGGGACTGTATCAAACAGGAAATTTGAGATGAATGCAGTAAGGATACAGTATTTATGATGTGTGACATCAATCCATGTAATGAATGGACTACCTAAAGTAGCAATGCAATGGAGGAGATTTCCTGGAATGTATGAGGGATGATTTCCTTGATCAATATACTGAGGAATCAACCAGAGAGCAAGCCATCCTAGACTGGGTGTTGTTCAATGAGAGAAGATTACTTAGCAACATTCTGGTGTGAGATCCTTTGGGGAAGAGTGGCCATAATACGCTAAATTCTTCATTAAGATGGACAGTGACACAAGTAAATGTGAAACTAGGGTCCTGAACTTAAAGAAAACTAACTTTGATGATGTGAGGTTTACATTGGCTAGGATAAGCTGGCCAAGGATATTGAAGAAGTTGATGGTGAATTGGCAATGGCAGACATTTAAAGAACACATAGGTGAACTTAATCAATTGTACATCCCTGTCTGGCATAAGAGTAAAACAGAGAAGGTGGTTCAACAATGGCTAACAAGGGAAATCGGGGACAGTGTTAAAGCCAAAGAGGAGGGATATAAATTGGCCAGAAAAAGCAGCAAACCCAAGGACTGGGAGAAATTTAAATTTCAGCAGAGGAGGACAAAGGATTAAATTTGGAAAGGGAAAATAGAATATGAATGTAAGCTTGCTGAAAACATAAAAACTGACTATAAAAGCTTCTATAGATATATGAAGAGAAAAAGACTGGTGAATATAGGTCCCTTAGAATCAGACGAATTCATAACGGACAACAAAGAGATTGCAGACCAGTTGAACAGATACTTTGGACCTGTCTTCACTAAAAAGGAAAAAGTAGCCTTCAGGAAATGCTAAGAGACAGAGGATCAAACATGAAGGAGGAACTGAAGGAAATCCTAATTAGTCAAGAAATGGTATTAGGAAAATTGATGGAGATTAAAACCAAATAGGTCCCCAGAGCCTAATACTCTGCATGTGAGCGTACTTAAGGAAGTGGCCCTAGAAATAACATATACATTGGTTTCATTTTCCAGCATTGTATAGACTCTGGAAGGGCTCCAATGGACTGGAGGTAGCTAATGTAACTCTACTGTTTAAAAAGGGAGAGAGAGTGTAAATGGGGAATTATAGGCCAGTTAGCCTGATGTCAGTGGTGGGGAAATGCTAGAGTCAATTTTTAAGGATGTATTAACTGAGCATTTGGAAAGCAGTGACAGAATCATCTTGGTCAGCATGGATTCACTAAAGGGAAATCATACTTGACAAAACTTTGGGAATTTTTTGAGGATGTGACCAGTCAAGTAGACAATGGTGAATCAGTAAATGTTGCATTTCTGGGTTTCCAAAAGGCTTTTGACAAGGTTCCATACAAGAGATTAGGAGGGAATATTAAAGCGCATGGTATCAGAGGTAATGTGTTGACATGGATAGAGAACTGGTTGGCAGACAGAAAACAGAGTTGGAAAAAACGTGTCCTTTTCAGAGTGGTAAGCATTTTTGAGTGGGATACTGCAGGGTTTAGTGCTGGGATCTCTGCCGTTCACAACATACATTAACGTTTTGGATGAAGGAATTGAATGCCATATCTCCAAAGTTGCAGATGACACTAAGCTGGGTGGCAGTGTGTCCAGGATAATGGGAACTGCAGAAGTTGGAGAATCCAAGATGACAAAATGTGAAGCTGGATGAACACAGCAGGCCAAGCAACATCTCAGGAGCACAAAAGCAATAATGGGAACTGCAGATGCTGGAGACATCAGCTTTTGTGCTCTTAAGATGCTGCTTGGCCTGCTGTGTTCATCCAGCTTCACACTTTGTTATCTTGGGTGGCAGTGTGTGCTGTGAGAAAGATGCTAAGAGGCTGCAGGATGACTTAAATAACAACGTTCAGCAGTGGGAGGTGAATATAAATCCCATTGGGGCCACCTTAATATAACATTAAATTGAATCATGTTAGAAACCATTTGCATGCTCTCTGCAAATGTTACAATTGGCCTTTCCAGACAGAGTCAATAATCTATTTACTTTAGCACAGGCTTCTAATTCCAACTGGCATAAATCTAAATTGGTCGAATGATTAGAGTCAACAGGAGAAAACAGTTATTCACCCAGACATGGCAGGGACCTGGAACATACCGCCTGAATGGAGATTAGAAGCAGAAACTCTCACCACAATTAAAAACCATTCAGATATCTATTTGTAGAGCTTTGACCTGCAAGTCTATGGAGCTAATACAGGAAGTTGTAGTAGTTGATATTCATGGCGATGTTTTACAGTTAGAGTTTCATTTTTTGGCTCTGGTGTCATTATTTCATCACTTTCACTATGTAGCCCTACATTTGAAGTAAAAAAGGATGTTTCACCTTCGGATGCTAGCTAAGGTTTCACTGTGTTAATAACCTGAAAGGATGATTTTGCAAATATGTACTTCACCTCCGTAGATCAGTTTAATTTCTCAACAGCTGCTGTGACACTTGCCCCAGTTTGTAATAGTCGTCTGTATAGCAAAGATTATCAGTAATTGAGTTATTTAAAACCAGTAATTCTAAACTTACATTAAATTCAGTGACTTAGAATAGCTAATTATCTTTATGTGAGGTATTGTAAACTCGGTCAGTTCCAACATAGGCTGCCACACATACATCTTAATTAATTTGAAGCAACTTCTTCAAAACACAGTTCTATATATAACTGTGAGGAATGTTTCAGCTCCTTGCAGCTGCCTCCACCTCATGTGATAGCGTGAATCTATACTGTCACCTTAAAGCCTACTCAATATTTAAAACAAAGTTGCTCTGAATATACAAGCTTATTTATAGCACAATGTTTAATCACAGCAATGTGTAAGTTTAATCACTGATTTTGTTTTGTATGAATCTTGATTCAGAAACTGTTATTTGCACCAAATGTAGAAAAATGTCATTGATGGAAATGTCAGTTGTTAACTGAAGGAACTTAGCTGCAAATAGTCTTACCTTATTGTGTGTTCTTCCGCTTACTGCAGTTGTTCTGCAAAATTTTTTTTTCTATTTATTTTTGTGGGATGTGGCCATCACTGGCTGGCCAAGATTTCTTGCTCATCCATTACAGTATTATTGTGTCTAAGCCAAAATGTTACTCTCTTCTCACTGAAATATAATGAAAAAAAATTGAGTTGTTGTGTATGAGTAGAGAGTCAAAAACTTTAAAAATAATTCAGTACGACAGATATCCATTTCAAGCCCACCGACTCCCACAGCTACCAAGGATACACCTCCTCCCACCCACTTTCCTGCAAAAATGCCATCCCCTACTCCCAATTCCTTTGCCTCCCCCACATCTGCTCCCACCATGAGGCATCCACTCCCGTACATCTCAGATGTCCTCGTTTTTAAAGGACGGCAACTTCCTCCCTGCAGTGGTCGAGAACGCCCTCGACCGTGTCTCCCACAATTCCCGCAACTCATCCCTCACATCCCATCCCCGCAATAACCACCAAAACAGAAGCCCCCTCACCCTATCGTACCACCCCACCAACCTCTGGATCCAACGCATCATCCTCCAACACTTCCACCATCTGCAATCCGATCCCACCACGAAAGACATTTTTCCCTCCCCAATCTTGTCTGCCTTCCGGAGGGACCACTCTCTCCATGACTCCCTTGTCCGCTCCACACTCCCGTCCAACCCCACCACACCCGGCACTTTCCCCTGAAACCGCAGGAAGTGCTACACTTGCCCCTACATCTCCCACTTCACCCCCATCCCAGGCCCCAAAAGGACTTTCCACATCAAGCAGATGTTCACCTGCACGTCTGCTAATGTAGTTTATTGCATCTGCTGTACCCAGTGTGGCTTCCTCTACATTGGCGAAACCAAGCGGAACTTGGTGACTGCTCTGCAGAACACTGACGCTTGGTTCACAATAAGCAACTGCAACTCCCAGTCGTGAACTATTTCAATTCCCCCTCCCATTCCTTAGACGACATGCCCATCCTGGGCCTCCTGCAGTGCCATAATGACGTCACCCAAAGGTTGCAGGAACGTCAACTCATATTCCGCTTGGGAACCCTGCAGCCCAATGGTATCAATATGGATTTCACAAGCTTCAAAATCTCCCCTCGTCCTACTGCATTCCAAAGCCAGCCCAGCTCATCCCTGCCTCCCTAACCTGTTCTTCCTCCCACCTCAAGCTGCACCCCCATTTCCTACCTACTAACCTCATCCTGCCCCCTTGACCTATCCGTCCTCCCCGGACTGACCTATCCCCTCCCTATCTCCCTACCTATACTCACCTCTACAGGCTCCATCCCTGCTCCTTTAAGTTGTCTGTCTCCTCTCCACCTATCTACTCCTCTATCCATCTTCGGTCTGCCTCCCCTCTCTCCCTATTTATTTCAGAACCCTCTCCCCCTCCCCCATTTCTGATGAAGGGTCTAGGCCTAAAACGTCAGTATTTTTTACTCCTAAGGTGCTGCTTGGCCTGCTGTGTTCATCCAGCCCCACACTTTGTTATCTCAGTAGCACATGCATTTGGATGGAGCATCAACAGATGAACATAACAAATAAATGTGAATTATTGGACCATGGGGGAAATAAATAGACAATATATACGGTCAAAACAACTACCACAAAGAAATCTAAGAGGATTAGTAGACATAACTTAAAACGTATTGAGTAATTAAGGAGTAATATCCAGCACAGACAACAGAATGTTTAACTACATCGTACAATTCAAAGCCATGCTGATCTTATACAGTAATATAGCCAGACCATGTTCAAATACTGAGTCTAATTTTCATCACTGAGACACAAGAGAGATTTCAGTTCCAGAGGTGTTAAATAGAACAGCCAGTAGTTTTGATGGACTGAGTTATAAGGAAAGAATGAACAAATCTGTCCAAACTTAAGAGACAAATTCAGTGTCCTGTCAAAGAATACAAGGTAATAAATGTTACACAAATGATGTAACCCTCAGAAATACAAACCCTGGTATTGTTTAGGAAACTAATGTTGTGATAGGAGGAAATGTTTCCTCTGAAAGAATAGTGAAAAATTTTCATCAATACGGAGTGAAATTGTGGCCATTTAATAGAAAGAACAGTTGTTCTGGTCATCTGCTCCTGCTTATTAACCTAAATTAGCAATGGTTGACCTTGTCAGATCTTCCAGGGTTTATCCATTCATACATTTATGATGAGCTCTGCCTTGAATTGGACCTGTCACTGGAAATTACCTCAATGGAGAGTAGAAAGTTTGACGCAACTTCAGCTCTTTAAAGTGCTTGCACATACCACTCAAGGCAAAGCTCATTTTCTGGTATTCACGAGCTTGTATGGAGCGCATCAATCACCACTCTGCCTGTCCTCAAATGGACAGAAACATTCTTCAACAATGCTTGAAGAGCAGCACGGGAATTCTTCTGGTATCCATACCAATGTTTACCTCTCAAGTGACGTAGCTAAACAAATTAACTGGTGAATAATCTCACTGTTGTTTGAGGGATTTCGCTGTGCTCAAATTGCAGGTTGTGTTTCCATATATAATGACAGTAACTAAAAATACTTTATTGACTATAATCTGTTTGGGAGATCCTGTAGTTGTCAAATATAAATGCAAGTTCTTTTACTGTAACAATGTATCATTTTTGGACTGTAGTCTACTATTTCTTTAAATATCATCAGTTCATTTATGTAAATACACTATGGTATTAGACATGAATATGAAGCATATCATAGTTAATCCCCTTTATGGTGTGAATTTATAATACTTTTAAATCTCCATGCAATTACTGTTTGGCTGTGCCTAAAGTCAAATAACATTGCAAATTTGACAGGTGACTTGAATTTGCTGATGTATATAATGCAACAGTGTTTTGCATATATGAATTGCCATGATAAATTTGCACAGACACTTAAGTTCTGGAAGAAGTTAAACTGTAGCAGGTCTGCTTTACAATTACAGTGTGAATACAATACCAAAGAATGCAATCAACTTACCTTGTCTGTGCCAGCTCTTTCAAGAAACAATTCCATTAATCCCATTCACTCATTCTTTACCTATATCTTGCATTTTTCCCCTTCACATATTTATCAAATTCCCTTTTGAAATCTACCAGTAAATCTAAATCGACCAGGGCATTCCAAATTCTAACCAATCATTGCGTAAAGAAAATTAGAGGTGATCATTCAGAGAAAATATCAGAAAAAATCATCTTCACACAGAGGGTAGTTGATATCTGCAACTCATTTTCGCAAAACGCTATTGATGCTAAGTCAGTTGAATATTTCAAAACTGATACCATGACAATCCTTCATCCAGAGACATTGCAGTAAGGAAAAGGTGTAATTTCTTCAAAATGTTTCTGGAATCTCTAATTGTTTTTAACAGCACTTGAACAGAAGCTTCATGAGGTTCTATTAAATGAAAATGGATGAATTGTAATTGTCTTGGAAAATAACCCCAATGGTCAATATAACCTGGAGGCCTTTAACTTCGAAGCAGTAACAAACTGGAAGGAATTTCAGAAAAGCAATGCAGTTAGACATGAGGAAGAGATACAAGCAGGGAAGCTGGGAAATGAAAACCCAAACGAAGACTCAAAGAGAAAGCAAACAGTGATAAGAAGATTTATTTTTTCCCTGTTAGGCATAAAAAGAGAAAAATTAAAAACGGTTTAAACATGGAAGGTTGAAGGTAGGTAACTGAAGAGCTAGGTGTTTTTCTAAAAATGACTAAGTTATGAAACAAGATGTCATTTGTTGGTCAGGTAAAAAGGAAATCTGTAAATCTGCACCATCAAAACAATAATGATCTGAGGCATAGTGGTTTCATAGAAGTGTGCATTATTGATGATAACCATATTCATGAAAGGCAGAGATAAATGTTTTTGTCGGATTGGACTCTTGACCTACAATGCGTGAATACACAACAATATATTGTGGAAGCATGTGGCTAGTTAATGCAATATGTGCTGAGGGATGATGCTTAGGGATATGTAAGAGATTTTTTTTGCATTGGCTATTTAATGTGAAATTTACACGTGTTTTGAAGAATTATTTACCTGTTACTTCATATTTGAATTAACATTGATTGTGATTTGTATTAAAGAAATTCTTCTTTGGGGGTTACTAGCAAATTTGTTCATTTGGGAACAGAGCAAACTTGAAGGGTTCAGTCTGGAATCAAACTCAAGTTTGCAAAACAGATTTGTTGGAACTTTTCAGCATTTAAGTAAATAAGGTTTCACAATGTATTTTGCAGTGAAATCAACATGGGTACGTTTGAGGCACCAGCCAGATTCTCAGAGACTGAAAATGGCTGAGAAAAGGCAATTTACAGGCACTAACAGAGGACTTGGTGATTGAGTCTGTTTGTGATCAAGTAAAAGTGGACAGAATTGAGGGAAAGAAATAACAAGGTGTAGAGCTGCATGAACACAGCAGGCCAAGCAGCATCATAGGAGCGGGAAAGCTGACGTTTCGGGCCTAGACCTAGGACCTAGGCCCGAAACATCAGCTTTCCCGCTCCTATGATGCTGCTTGGCCTGCTGTGTTCATCCAGCTCTGTACCTTGTTATCTCAGATTCTCCAGCATCTGCAGTTCCTACTGTCTCTGAATTGAGGGAAAATTGAGCTCAGAGAGATTGGCTTAAAAGAGAGAAATTAGTGTAAGGAAATAAATGGGAAAGAATTAGGATTAGAGGGGAAAGATAAAGAGAGTGACAGAGATGGAAAAAAATTGAAATACAGCATGCATTTTGATTCCACAAACTTAAGTTGATGAGAAGTGAGACGGACTTAGAAAGATCACTTCTTAATTTTTATTTGATGATCAATTTTCTCTTCGCACCTACGTTTAATGAGGTGGAGTGAGGATGTACTTTGTGTCCTTCAATAATATTGCCGCAAGTTTGAATTGGCTGAAAAAACATGGGCTGCGCTCCTGCATAATAGCTTGGTAGGGAGATCTTTGGATGTGTACCCAATCATTTCAGTGGAGCACTTAAGAGATCAGGAGGAAGTAAATGTAAAACTCTGAGAAAAAAACATAGGCCAGATGTTTGTAGAACTTGCCAGGGAAAAGGCAATGGCGCTTGATAGATGGTGCAGCTGAATCAAAGTAGAACTGAACACTGGTAAACTTAGAGAGATGATGTTGGAACAGGAATGTTAGAAAACTCCCTAGATTCACCTGGGACAAGATAAAGTAAAATAAGGGAAGTGTCGGTGTTGGTAAATGATAATAAGTTAATTCATTAGATGATTAGTAACAGGGTCCATTTTAAAACCTTCCAGAGCAACTAGAATTAGAGGAAGATCAATGATGCAAAGAGAGTAGGTTCTTCTCGGAAAGGGAGAAAAGATAAAAAAAAGGTCCTATTTGATTTATTAAAATAAGTGTTTGAACGACAGATTTATTTCTTGTAGGTCAGCATGCTATTTTTTTCACACGTGAAAACTGCTGGAAGTTAATTAAACAGCCTGTCACTGTTTGTCCAGCAGTTTTCCCCGAGATGTTAGAGTGCTGAATGGATAAGTTCATGACAAGCAGGGTGTTTCCCCATCTTCCACTGAAAGAATTTAGGTGGCGGCTTTTGAGAAATGAATTGTGCAGGAAAAGCAGGTTGACTTCAAAGCATTAATGACTGCCCATAAAATTTCCACAAGAACTAATGTTTTGATTAAAGATGTGTCCAAAGTATCAGAAGACATGCTGTTTTTGAAAAATGACATTGGAGAATAGGCAGAAATGGAAATGTTAATGGCAGTTACGATTCGTGTAAAACCATCTGAATTAAAAATGATACAAAAACCATGAACAAGATGGAGCAAAACAGCCAGTAAAAAATAAGCTGAAAGCTAACTATAAAAAAAAAGCAGGTCAATGTACTTTGAAAGAAATTGGAAAAGCTAAGTTCAGTGCAGACATTATGGAGCTGCAAGGATGGATTAGTGTTCTTGAATGTACATTAAAATGTTAAAATGAAGAGATAACCACTTTTGCTCAAATCAATTAATCACAGCTTGAGCACAGTATGAGGAAGAGAACCGAAACTAAATTAAGAAAATTTATGGTTTGAATGAAAAGTAGCATCAAGATTTCATAGGTAAGTATTGACCAAATTTGAAAATGTTGTTAAACAGGTTGAACACGATCTAGTCAACAGTATAATGAACAGCTTACACAAAAAAGGCCATGCCCATGTTACACCTGCATCACCTAGAAAAAAAAACCAAAAGCTTACATCAAAATTCGAAGTTAAGAATAATCCTAAATTTTGCAGGTTGAAGAGAATTTAATTATTAAGCAGGATAACATGGTTATTTAGTTCACTGATGCTGCTTGATCAAGTCTTCCACTTTAAAAACCATGCAGACAGGGAAGAAAATACGGCTCAACATTTAACAAATGAATGGAAAGGCTGAGAGTCTGCTTCAACAGTGGAAACTTTGATGACAAATCTTATGCTAAAGGATAACAAAAGAAATGGCTGAATTCCAAAGGTTAACATGCTATATGGCGCAGAATTTCTCCTTGCAATGCAACTTGGAAATTCCAGAAACCAGATAATTTGCCTACAATTTGAGTTTGACAAAGATAACCATTCAAAACCAGGGAAAAGTTCTTCAGTTCAATATTCTGAGTAGGACTAAGCAGACAAAACCACCCAATGATGGCCATGGGGCTTATCTTACATCGTTCAGATCAAGGACATAAGACATAAGAAGGTGTATTTTGGTCCCTTGCAAAGACAAGTGAGTGGGAGCCTTTCCTTCCTGAGTATAAGTTGTTGTTGTTTCTGTTAAATGTGCAGCAGTCCAACTAGATTGAGCATTACCTGCTGCATTTTTCAAATTTCTGTGGTGATGGGCATCCAAGATATGTTCCTTAAGGTAAGAGCGTGCATTCAATAAAATGATCTCCTGGTCTATGAACTTTGATGTGATCAATGTCAAATATTATAACTTTTAAGCATTTGTGCTCCTATTTTCTTAAGCCTATCATTAGAAGCATATCTAAACAGAATAGCTCCATTCCTGTGAGAAGAGATGACATTATTTCTTCAGGATAGTAAAGTGTGGAGCTGGATGAACACAGCAGACCAAGCAGCATCTCAGGAGCACAAAAGCTGACGTTTCGGGCCTAGACCCTTCATCAGTTGTTTTTGAGCTGTGTAATGTATCATCAGTTCCTTTGCAAAAAAAGCACATTTATTAAACAGTGACCAATCCCTGAATAAGGATCTTTTGCCAAATTTGAAGAAACGTTTTATGTTTCCACATAACTGTTTTATCTCTTTCACTCTATTATTATTTATACATAACCGTGAGGAGCAACATAGAGTTATAGAGATGGAAACAGGCCCTTCAGCCTAACTCGTCCATGCTGACCAGATATCCTAAAAAAACTAGTCCCCCATTTGCCAACATCTTGAAGAATGCAGAAACTAACACCTTCTTAACCCTTTGTTCTCGTTAACACAATAAGGACAGAGTGTTCTAAATGAAAACCGAAAGAACTGTGGATGCTGTAAATCAGGAGCAAAAACAGAAGTTGCTAAAAAGCTCAGCAGGTCTGGTAGCATCTGTGAAGGAAAATCAGAGCTAACGTTTCAGACCCAGTGGCCCTTCCTCTAACCGGAAATGTTAACTCTGATTTTTTGGCACAGATGCTGCCAGATCTGCTGAGCTTTTTCAGCAACTTCTGTTTTTGAAAGTGTGTTCAAATATGTTTTTCTCATAGTTCAAGCATTTTGGTTAGGAAAAGAATCTGAAGGAATGAAATGATAATATCGGATAAAGATAGCAAAATTGTTTGTAAAATGATTATTGGTAAACAAGTACTGTGGTTTGTTATGCCAATAACACAACTAGCCAAATAATGCAATGTTACAGTGATATCTTGAATTTTGCTCGAACTATCTTTGGTGGCCCAAGAGAAAGTATGCAGACACAATAACGCAGCAGGTAAAGTGGACCTGTTAATCTTATGATCTGATGGATTGTACATAATCTGTGGAGAAAATAGCCTGGTTGGTCTGAATGGCTTTTTCCTAGTCCATAGTCTTTCATTCTCCAGGTAAACAGTATCACATCCTGAAGTAGCACTCCTCTGGTCCAATGTGGGCTACATGCCTCCCAAAATTTTCAATGGGTGTAGGAAAACAGAAGGTTTCAATATTTGTTATTTTAGAAGAATCACGCACATTTTTTACTGTCACTTAGAATTTCATAATGAACAGCTCACAATATTACTCATAAGCATTAGCATGATTTTTCTACAAAGGAAACATTCTTACTACTTGAATTTGCACATCAAGGTTTCCTTCAGCCCTGCATCTAAATAGCTATATTATCCAGCGCGTAGTTTTATATTTCACATCCAAAAGAGATCATTCCTAGGAAACTGTATAGAAGCAGACATATGCTAAGATGACAAGAAACACTTTGTAACATAGCTAGGTGATATTTTGCAGTTTATATCAATAATTCAGTACCAAGTGATTTCTGATAAACTTTCCAACAATGTAAAGTATTTCTCTAGAGATTGGTTTCTCAGCAGAATTTAAATTACTAACAGCAATAATCACTAAGCTATAATTCCATGAAGCTATTCCTCTTGTCAGACTCTTGCTGTTTCCTTCCAAAACACATACTTTGACACTAACTAGTAGAATGTCAATTGTTTTAGAATGTATTTCTTCAGTACTCCAATGGGTTAAATTGGTATCACTTTCATCTAGATCACCCTCACACTTAATTTCTCCCGACCAGAAATGTCTGTGCTTTCATTTGTTTCACGTTGACTATAATTTAAGCATAACTCTCATTTTGCAAGTTATGTTTGGTGTCTTGCTCCCATTTCTGCAATTACTCATTTTAATTTTGGTCAGACCGGTAGGTCTTTGCTGACTAGAAACAGAAATGACAGCAATTATTATCTATAGGTAGCTAGATTCGTGCATGTGAAAGGTAGTCACAGAAAAGAAATCATGATATTAGAATGAAAATTCTGGCTTAGGAAGAAGCAATTTCATAATCATAATGATAATCAACGTACACCCATATTGTTTTGATGTAACCTCTCTGCAGAATTTGCTCAGAATTTAAATAACACTTTACATTTTGTAGAACCAACCATTCTGTGGTAAAATGTGGGTTAGCTAGATTGTTGTGGAGCTCTGAGGGCATATTTTACAATTAGCAATGTCCAATTAATAGATGTAATCTGAACTCTACTCATTGGATAATGAGACAAAATTAGTCACACAAAAAAAATGAATGACTAATCGTTTTGTGTATTGCATGCATTAACCTTGCTGAAAAATAAACCGAAACTAAACAACTGTCTGTAGAAGTGACATGTAAGTTTGCAACTGGTGCCATGGCAACTTGAGCAAATGTTTTCATTTGCTTCCCAGAAGACACCCGACACATGGTGGAGAAGGCTCTGTAACTTACAGTGTGACAGAATTGTCAAAGCCCTGGAGTGTTATGGATTGTACTAGATGTTTAGAGAAATATAACTGTACCCTTAGTGTACAATTGGCTTTCTGTAGTCATGTGACATCTACATCTGCAGTAAGTCCCTATATGTACAAAGTGGGACAGTAAATAAACACATCACTTGAAACATGGTGTTAGACTGGTGCAGCTGAAAATGGGTGAATTTTTTGAGCTGTAACCGGGACACTTACCACAAAAAATTAGCAAGGAAGAAGTCATAAAAGTACTGCGATTTTGAATTACTTGGTGAATTAAAGTTGCTATGCACTTTTTATGCTCTGCTGCTGTGACAATGAAGGGAGATATGAGACGTAAATGTTTCTTTCCACTTTGAGTGGCACCACTATGGAATAGCCACAGGATTTTTTTTAAAAATAAGCACATAAGAGCCACAAACTTGCTGTCACTGCTAGGGCATGTGTGCTACAAAGTGTATGGCACCATGGAGAAGGAAAGCAAGGCAAAGGAGAATTTGAGAGCTTTGAAGACATTCATCAGAAACCTATATTAACGTTACTGATGAATAGCATGTATTCAACATCATAGTTCAATTGAAAAAGGAGACTATTCATCAGTATGTGACTGCACTGATACAACTGACTGAACCTCTGAAGTTCAGAAGACTGAAAGTTGGTCTCATCAGAGGTAGGATTGCCTTAGGCACATGCAGTCCAGCCATGAGAGCACGCTTCTGCAGGCTCTTAGGAAATTTTTTGATATCAGTTAGAATACATTAATGGGAAAGCAAATGACACTTTGTATTATGCTGAGAGACGTCCCAAACCAAGTAAAAACAACAGAATGGGAAAAAGAAAAAATATTTAGAAGTAAACGGAAGAAATATTTGCAGAGGAGCCAGCAGAAAGATTACAGAGGGTAAATATTATAGAGAACATCACATAAAAGAAAATAAAAATTAGAAAATCACTACTCAAACGCAAGAAGCTGAATCATTTTGTATGCTAATATTTCACTAGATAGAAGCAAAGCAAGCCTATAAGGATGGCTGCTGAAGAGACATTGGCAAATAATTCTGGCAAATTACTCTACACCATACAACATTGACATCAGGCACTATTTAGCCTTGTAGACTAGTCAGGAACATTATAAGGTAGGACAGTTAATAAGCAATGGCAGATTGTTTAAAGAAATATTCAATTACTCCCAACTGAAATACATTTCAGAGATGAAGAAAGATTATAAGAGGGGGAGAAAACATCCATGGTAATCAAGGGATTAAAGATAACATGAGACAAAAGCTAAGACATACCATGTTGCAAACACCAGGGCAGGCTGCAAGATTGGGAAACCCTTAAAGATTAACAAAGATTTCCAAAAAAAATAAAAACAGGAAAAGCAAATTATTTAAGTAAACTAGTGCAGAATACAGAAAATGATAACAAAAGCTTCTATAAATAAATCAAAGTGGAGAGTCATGAAAGTGATTTTTAATCCATGATGACAGAGGGAGTTAGACAGAAATGGTGGATCAACAAAATCAATATCTTACCTCAGTTTTCATGGTGAAAGACGCTAGTACCATCCCAATAGTAACAGGTAATGCAAAGATTATAGAAAATGTGGAAATTAGAACAATCATCACTAAGGTAAACAATTTGGATTGAAGACTAGATCCCAGGGCCTGATGAAGCGTGACAACTGAGACCATGTCCAGCTACAGCTTTTTCCTACCTTTACAGCCATCACAGCTGTAGCCTTCCTCTACCCTTTTTTTAATTTCAAAAATATACTTTGTTTATAAAATATCTTTATATACATAGTCACTAAAGCAGTTCAGTTCTGTACAGAGGCATATGAAGAAAGAAACAAACATTGGAGTTTGAATCTATGCAACAAACGAACTCAAGGCAGCTCTTTCTTGTCAAGACTATATTTACATATATTTGAGGCACCAGGAGGGTCCAATAATTGAATGGGCTCCCATTTAACTTCAACAGAAAAGCTTAGGTTGTGCTCTTTCCCCAGTGTGCCTTGGTGGCTGCTGCCCTAAGCTGTCTGTTCTACTACTGAGGATTTCATTGATCATTCTTCATCAGAAATGTACCTCTCAACCTAAATGTCATGAGAGTACCAGATAACATCACACTCAGGGTGCTTGGAACATGCTCTCCACCGCAGCAAGTGATGGTCTTCAGAGTGCAGCCCAGTAAGCTGTTGACTGCTGAATAGTTGATAAAAGATTCCAATTACGGGTGTCTTCTTAGTAATTATTGCTTTAAAGTGGATGCAAATGTGAGACAAATGCAAAAATGGATCAGTAACAACAGCTCGTATAGCAACAGCACATGCCCAGGGAATGATACTCCCCAGATAAAGAATTCCAATCGCGGTACAAAAAGATACCAGAGGAATTGCCAACAGTAAAATGCAAATATACAGTGTGACTGACCTACACAATTTAAAAACTGTTTATGTAATGTGTATGCAAAGGCTGATGGAAATGAAACTGACCAGATTTAACACACCGTTCTGTTAATGAATGAAAATTTGTTACCATTTGTATTGGTTAATTGCATAACTTGTAACTACAGTTGGTAGCCTTTTTTAAAACGAAAACAGCACGCTTTGAAAAATGCACTTGTACCTTTACTAGTGGCATAAGGACGTGCTGAAGGAGGACTCCACAATGTCATTAGAGATAGAATTCCATGATTTTGTTCCAAAAACACTGAAGGAAAAATGATATATTTCCAATTCAGGATGGTAAATGCTTTGGAGGTAAATTTATAGGTAGTGATATTTCCATGCTATATTTGCCCATATAGGTGGGTGTGGTCGTGAATTTCAAAGGTGCTGTCGAGGGATCTTTGGGGAATATCAACTGTGCATGTAGCAAATGGTGCACATTGCTACTACTGAGTGTCAGCAGTGGAGGGAGTGGATGCTTGTGGATGTAGTGCCAATCAAGCAGGCTGTTTTGTCCTGGATAGTGAGAAGCTTCTTGAATGTTATTGGAGCTGCACCCACCCAACCAAGTGGGGAGTATTCCATCACACTCCTCACCAGTGTCTTGTAGATGGTGGACAGGCTTTGGAATTCAGAAGGTGAGTTACTTTTTGAGGGATTCTTAGCCACTGGCCTACTGTTGCAGTCATTGTATTTATAATTGAGTTTTTGCTCAATGTTAACTTCCAGGATGTTGATTATGGAGTATTCAGTGATGATAACACCACTGAATAACAAGGGTGTTGGTTAGTTTGTCTATTAAATGAGATAGTTATTGCCTGACATTTATGTCATTGAATGTTATTTGCTACCTATCAGCCCAAGCTGGAATAGCATCCATTTGAAGTAACTGAGATAACAAAGCATACAGCTGGATGAACACAGCAGGCCAAGCAACATCTTACGAGCACAAAAGCTGACATTTCGGGCCTAGACCCTTCATCAGAAAAGAGGGATGGGGGGAGGGTTCTGAAATAAATAGGGAGAGAGGGGGAGGTGGATCGAAGATGGATAGAGGAAGGCCCAGGAGGCCCATGATGGACATGTTGTCTAAGGAATGGGAGGGGGGAGTTCAAATGGTTCGCGACTGGGAGGTGCAGTTGTTTATTGCGAGCCAAGCATAGGTGTTCTGCAACGCGGTCCCTAAGCCTCCACTTGGATTCCCCAATGTAGAGAAAGCCACAACGGGAACAGCGGATGCAGTATACCACATTGGCAGATGTGCAGGTGAGCATCTGCTTGATGTAGAAAGCCATCTTGGGCCCTGGGATGGGAGTGAGGGAAGAGGTGTGGGGGCAAGTGTAGCACTTCCTGCGGTTGCAGGGGTAAGTGCCTGGTTTGGTGAGGCTGGAGGGGAGTGTGGAACGGACAAGGGAGTCACGGAGAGAGTGGTCTCTCCGGAAGGCAGACAAGGGTGGAGCAGATGTTCCGGGACTTCCTGCAGTGCCATAATGATGCCACCCGAAGGTTGCAGGAACAGAAACTCACATTCCTCTTGGGAACCCTGCAGCCCAATGGTATCAATGTGGATTTCACAAGCTTCAAAATCTCCCCTCCCCCCCACTGCATCCCAAAACCAGCCCAGCATATCCCTGCCTCCCTCACCTGTTCTTCCTCTCAACTATCCCCTCCTTCCACCTCAAACCGCACCTCCATTTCCCACCTACTAACCTCATCCCGCCCCCTTGACCTGTCCGTCCTCCCCGGACTGACCTATCCCCTCCCTCCTTCCCCAGCTATACTTTCGTCTCCACCTATCTTCTCCTCTATCCATCTTCGATCCGCCTCCCCCCCTCCCTATTTATTTCAGAACCCTCTCCCCATCCCCCTTTTCTGATGAAGGGTCCAGGCCCGAAACGTCAGCTTTTGCGCTCCTAAGCTGCTGCTTGGCCTGCTGTCTTCATCCAGCTCCACACTTTGTTATCTCGGATTCTCCAGCATCTGCAGTTCCCATTATCTCTAGCATCCATTTGAACATGGGTTGCTTCAGTATCTGAAGGACCGCAAATGGTGCTGTACATTGTGCAATCGTCAGCAAACATCCCACTTCTGACTTTATGATGGAGGGAAAGTCGTTAGTGAAGCAGTTGAAGATGGTTGGGTCCAGGACATTACCCTGAGGAACCCCTGCAGAGGTGTCCTGGAGCTTAGATGACTGACTTCCAACAACCGCGACCAACTTGCTATGTGCCATGTATGATTCCAACAACTGGAGAGTTTGCTCTGATACCTACTGATTTCAGTTGTGTCATGGATCCTTGATGCCAGGTGAATGAAGCATTTCACTTCCCCACTGAAATGCAGCTCTATTGTCTCTGATTAAACAAGAATGTAATGAATTCAAGAGCTGAGTGGCCCTGGCAGCAGACAGCAGATTGTTGCTGAGTAGGTGCTGCTTAATTACACTTCCATCATTTTATTGATGATCAAGAGTAGCCTGACATTTGAAGCTCCTTTGGACATTAGCTATCTTTATCCCTTAGTCGTGACTTAGTGCAGAATTTGTGAGTTAATACTAGTGAGTCAATAAATAGGTAAGAAATATGGAAAATACATCTCATATAAATAACTGTACTAAAAAGCTACCGTAAATATTTCAAATATAACATTCCAAGACTAATCAAGGGATCCACTCCAAAAGAAGACACAAATTTAAAAGCTTAAACCCAGTACAAATACCACTGAATTAATATAAGTCACACAATATGTACGAATAGTTCAGTCTACTGCAAGCAGAAGAGCAGATAATTTCAGGCCGGGAAGAAATTTTCAAAGCACCCTACTTTCAAATCTCTAACATTCTCTGTGACTTCCTATTCTGGAGGCAAGATAGTGAGAGGCTGGACAGAGAATTCATTGCAATTGCTAAATTTCAGCATCAGATGAGCTGAAGCTCACCTCAGGATTAAGTATGACACTAAGTTTGCAAACACTGAAGCTTGTGACAGAGTCTGAAGACTATGAGATGGATTTTACAGGCTATCATGGTACTTGTTGTGCACAGTTTCTGGTCAAAGTTGGGGGAGCCCATACATAATCCCAAAATATGCCCAACAGCAATTTATCACTGGGAGCAGCATCAAATTACTTTAATGTGAAGTTTTGCCCTTTTCCTGAGACAAAGTCCTACCTGAGAGAACTGCCAGCCGACTAGTTGGGTGCTGTGGGCACTGATGAGTCTACAATTAGTCCCCAGTATTTAAGAGCCAAAACAGACAAGTAAGGGGAGAGGTGTTGAGTGTGGAGGATACACAGCAGGTTTCAAAAGGACAGGGATAGAGTGTTAAGGAGGGGAATGACTTTTTGAAAGATCTCAGAAAGGCCTGGTTGTCCCCACATTGATGTGCCTCCCATTCGCAGGCCAACAGCTGAAACTGCCAGGTACTTTCTCTTGTCTTCTGACCTCTATTTCTGGGTATTGCCCAAGCATAGGTAAGATACAGGCAGCAATGGAAGAAGACTCTTTAAGTCACCCATTGATGACCAGTTTAGAGCCCCATGAACCAGACCTACCCCTGCCTGATGTAAAATTTTAGACAGGTTTGCGATGTGTGATAGTTGCCGGGCAGGCTGCTGGCTGGATTTTAAATGTTTGTGATTCAAACCCAATGGTGGGGGAGCACAGCATCCAACCCAATTACTTTGATAAACCTAACATTTTAATTAGAGGAAAACTTTTTTCATCATGTTAGACAAGTAGTTTAACAATTTAGAACCAAGAATTTACATGCATTTTTAAAGATTACTGAGGACGCAACTGGTCTACATGTATTTACTTTAGGCACTTCGTGAATGTAGATCAAAATGGGCAGTTGACATTATGTCTTTTGCATTCTTTGGGCTTCGTAATGCTCCTTTTATTTCAATTTCCTATCCATGTCAGTTTAAATTGGTTAATATCATAAATTACTTAATGAAAGGCCAAGGTATGAAAATAATTGAAATAGCTTACCTGATTCAGAGGGCTCACTGGAAATGCATGACTCCCTGCTTGTCAGCAGGAACATTAAAGCTACTTTCTTCTACTTTTTTTTGTGTTGCATGGTTTGTTTGCATCCTTATTTTTGTAATCTATTGGAAAGAGAGAAGACAAAATCAGATGTAATGGTGTTACAGTTAAAAAAAGGTAATTACAGGGGCATGAGAGAGGAATTGACAAAAATCGACTGGAAGCAGAGCCTAGTGGGGAAGACAGTAGAGCAACAATGGCAGGAGTTTCTGGGTGTAATTGAGGACACAGTACAGAGATTCATCCCAAAGAAAAGAAAGATTTTCCAGGGTGGGATTAGACAGCCATGGCTGACAAAGGAAGTCAGGAAATGTATCAAAGAAAAAGAGGCAGCCTATAAAGTGGCCAAGAGCACTGGGAAATCAGAAGATTGGGAAGGCTACAAAAACAGACAGAGGATAACAAAGAGAGCAATAAGGAAGGAGAGGATCATATATGAAGGTAGGCTAGCCAGTAATCTTAGAAATGATAGTAAAAGCTTCTTTCAATACATAAGAAACAAACGAGAGGCAAAATTAGATATTGGGCCGCTCCAAATTGATGCTAGAAGGCTAGTGATGGGAGATTAGGAAATAGCTGAAGAACTAGCTGAAGACAAGCATATTGGCGTATATGGAATAGTGTAGATTAGATGGGCTTCAGATTGGTATGACAGGTCGGCATCGAGGGCCAAAGGGCCAGTACTGTGCTGTAATGTTCTATGTTCTATGTATATATAACTTAATAAGTACTTTGCGTCAGTCTTCACAGTGGAAGACATGAGTAGTATGCCAAAAATTAGGGAGAGTCAGGGGCAGAGTTGAGTACGGTAGGCATTACAAAAGAGAAGGTGCTAGAAAAGCTAAAAGGTCTAAAAATTGATAAATCTCCTGGCCCCGATGGGCTACATCCTGGAGTTCTGAGGGAGGTGGCAGAGGCTTTGGTTGTGATCTTTCAAAAGCCACTGGAGTCAGGGAAAGTCCCAGATGATTGGAAAATTGCTGTTGTAACCACCTTGTTTAAGAAAGGATCAAGGCAAAAGATGGAAAATTATAGGCCGATTAACCTAACTTTGGTAGTTGGTAAAATTCTTGAATCCATTGTCAAAGATGAGATTTCTAAATTCCTGGACGTGCAGGGTCAGATCAGAACAAGTCAGCATGGTTTTAGTAAGGGGAGGTCGTGCCTGACAAACCTGTTAGAATTCTTTGAAGAGGTAACAAGTATGTTAGACCAGGGAAACCCAGTAGATGTTATCTATCTAGACTTCCAAAAGGCCTTTGATACGGTGCCTCACGGGAGGCTGCTGAGCAAGGTGAGGGCCCATGGTGTTTGAGGTGAGCTACTGGCTTGGATTGGGGGTTGGCTGTCTGACAGAAGGCAGAGAGTTGGGATAAAAGGCTCTTTTTCGGAATGGCAACCAGTGACGAGTGGTGTCCCACAGGGTTCAGTGTTGGGGCCACAGCTGTTCACCTTGTGTATTAATGATCTGGATGAAGGGACCGGGGGCATTCTGGTGAAGTTTGCCGATGATACGAAGATAGGTGGACAGGCAGGTAGTCCTGAGGAGGTGAGGAAGCTGCGGAAAGATTTAGACAGTTTAGGAGAGTGGTCCAGGAATTGGCAGATGAAATTCAATGTGAGTAAATGTGAGGTTTTGCACTTTGGAAAAAAGAATATAGGCATGGACTATTTTCTAAATGGCGAGAAAATTTGTAAAGCAGAAGTACAAAGGGATCTGGGAGTGTTGGTCCAGGATTCTTTAAAAATTAACTTGCAGGTAGAGTCCGTGATTAAGAAAGCGAATGTAATGTTGTCGTTTATCTCAAGAGGGTTGGAATATAAAAGCAGCGATGTGCTTCTGCGGTTTTATAAAGCTCTAGTTAGGCCCCATTTGGAATACTGTGTCCAATTTTGGGCCCCACACCTCAGGAAGGACATACTAGCCCTGGAGCATGTCCAGCGGAGATTCACACGGATGATCCCTGGAATGGTAGGCTTAACGTATGATGAACGGCTAAGGATCCTGGGATTGTACTCATTAGAGTTTAGAAGGTTGAGGGGAGATCGAATAGAAATTTCTAAGATAATGTATGGCTTAGAAAGGGTGGATGCTGGGAAGTTGTTTCTGTTAGGCGGAGAGACTAGGACCCGTGGGCACAGCCTTAGAATTAGAGGGGGTAAATTTAAAATGGAAATGAGTCATCATTTCTTCAGCCAGAGAGTGATGGGCTTGTGGAATTCATTGCCATGGAGTGCAGTGGAGGCCAGGACGTTGGATGCCTTCAAGGCAGAGATCGACAAATTCTTGATCTGAAAAGGAATCAAGGGCTATGGGGAGAGTGCAGGGAAGTGGAGTTGAAATGCCCATCAGCCATGATTTAAATGGCGGAGTGGACTTGATGGGCCAAATGGCCTTACTTCCACTCCTATGTCTTATGCTCTTATGGATTATATTGAAGGTTTTCTAAATTATCCCTGAACCTCACAGACAGATCAATCTACAAATACCTGAGACTGGGGAGAGATATAATGATTAGAGAGATAGGGTCAACCAGAACCCATTGTTGACAAACGTGCAAAATAGAGGTGCCAGCTATACTTAGGCTGATGAAACCAGGCTTATGAGGATGAAAACGAGATTGTCAGTTAACTCTCAGTTATCATGAAGCGGCACATTTCTATGACGAAGCTTCTGCTAAACACAATCTACTTGCCAACAAACAGTCCTCCCCTATTCTTCTGAATTTGCACTATAACAGGCTTCAAAAATGGGCTTTGTTCAGTCATATCTTTTGTAATTCAGTGGAGCTATGTATAAAATTTAGTTGGGTTTTGAATGTTGTATAACATGAAGAAGAGTTTAGATAGACAATTAAAGAGAAAGGAGACTCACATACATAGGTAAAGGGTGGGCAGGCTGGACAACTGCTCACCTGAAGGATAAGCACTAACAAAGACTGGATGAGTTAAATGACACATTTATTTGTTGTAAATTTGGTGCTACACTATATCCTGCAGGTTGATTTTTAGTTCACAGGCTTTACATGGTATTTAATTAGGTTTGTTTACCCATAGAAATAGAATTTACCTTGTAACCAAATATTTTACAGATCAATTCTTATTGGCATGCTGTGTAAATTGTATAGTAATTCTAATGTGCCAATGGGTCATTCATTTGTTGCAACAGTATAGATTTGGTGCTGTTTTGTTGCCTGTAGCATTTTGATACCAGTTCCAGATCACAGTGGAATTTGTCTGAGTATACAGCCTGTGATTATATTCAGGACCACACCATCTAATGAGAGAAATGAGAGAAACCCATAATCCATATGCTGTAAATCTTTGCACTCACCAACCTTTGACTATTAATGACATTTCATTGACCAGAGGATGTCTTGTAAAAAATTAGGAACTTACTGTAATAGTTCAATGTTAAAAGTTACTTCAGGTTTTAATTTACAGCTTTTATGATGTGCTTTGTCGAAAGAAGTATTTACATCAGAACATTAGGTTTAAGGAAATGTCTTGTATTTTAACTTAAACAGTATAATTTCCTACTTCTATTTGTGAAATACTTCATATTTTCTGTTATGCTTAATGATGGCCTACTTTTCTCATGCATTTATAAATATATCACTCACAGAGGCTTCACTTTGCTAAATACAGAAACTGTATCTAGGTGGAAGTTGAGTTGACATCATTCTAAAATTAAAGGACAACCTTAAATTTGGATTTTCATTCAGGCTGGTTATAATGAGAAATGTCACACAGATATATCTATACCCTAAAAGCAGCAATACACTGATTGAGATTGTCATTCTAGTTATTTCTTTTCCATAACGCAATTCAAAAGACTCGACATTTTTCACAGTCTAAGATAAATAGATGAATTAAACTGTGTCTAAAAAGAAAGTGCATTAGCTGGGTAGCTAGATAGAAACCAGACTCTTAATATTCTAAGATAATGAAATGTGAGACTGGATGAACACAGCAGGCCCAGCAGCATCTCAGGAGCACAAAAGCTGACGTTTCAGGCCTAGACCCTTCATCAGAGAGGGGGATGGGGAGAGGGTTCTGGAATAAATAGGGAGAGGGGGGAGGCGGACCAAAGATGGGGAGAAAAGAAGATAGGTGCAGAGAGTATAGGTGGGGAGGTGGGGAGGGGATAGGTCAGTCCAGGGAAGACGGACAGGTCAAGGAGGTGGGATGAGGTTAGTAGGTAGGAGATGGAGGTGCGGCTTGGGGTGGGAGGAAGGGATGGGTGAGAGGAAGAACAGGTTAGGGAGGCAGAGACAGGTTGGACTGGTTTTGGGATGCAGTGGGTGGAGGGGAAGAGCTGGGCTGGTTGTGTGGTGCAGTGGGGGGAGGGGACGAACTGGGCTGGTTTTGGGATGCAGTGGGGGAAAGGGAGATTTTGAAGCTGGTGAAGTCCACATTGATTCCATTGGGCTGCGGGGTTCCCAAGCGGAATATGAGTTGCTGTTCCTGCAAGCTTCAGGTGGCATCATTGTGGCACTGCAGGAGACCCATGATGGACATGTCATCTAAAGAATGGGAGGGGGAGTGGAAATATTCTAATATAATTGTAAATTCAACGTGGCAGATGCACTCCAATGTGTAATTTCTTCACTAAGAAATAAAATGAATAGAAAATAATGGACCACCTAAAATAGCTTACAAAACTACATCATTCAAGGCTTTTCCTTTAATATTTCTATTGTACAGTTAATGTTATTTCCATGCAGTTTTTATGAAGTCGGATCTAGATAATATAAAAATAACTTATTTAAGGGACCTGAATGCACAAGATACTCTGTCTTCATTCTCTTGTTAGGTTGTTAGCAGTGCTTATCCATGACTCAGCTACCACCTCCACTGAACCAATGAGGCAGCTCTGATGCTATTTTATCGCATAAACTCTGGTGGGATAATTAACTCCCTGTATCCAAAATGAACTTAGTGGACTATGAACTCTGACCTCCATGTGGATGTACTTTTATCCTCCCCAGTGCCTGTACTTTCTTTTCATATGTTTGCTTTCAGTCAGAACTAGTCTTTATTCTGTATATTAACATCTACACTGGATCTATGCTTGGTCCTGATTCTACAACTATGATCAGTCCTTTTGCCTTTTGTTCTAAGGTACCTTTCACCTCTAATCTCCTTCCAACCTTTCCCCATCATTCCTTCTATTCTGGCGCCTTTTTCAATGGTTTAAACCCTATTACATTTCCACCTCTTTCTAATTCTGAGGAAAAGTCAGAGACATGAACCAGTTTGTTCTCTCCACAGAAGCTGATGGAACTGCTAGGTTTTTTTCCCACATATTCTATATTTTCTTCAGATCTCCACTATCTGAATAATTTTATTTTACTTAAAACACGACAGTATTGAACATGGATTTCCACTGGTTTTCTGTCAAGCCATTATTTTCTGGCCCTTCATTTAATAAGGTGCCCACTTGACGCAATTGAGAGCCTTAATAGTACTTTTAATTCAGGGCCCTATCTCATTCCTAGACACAACCCCAACTCCTCCGATCACAACCCCATTCTCATCTTCTCCTAAAATTTACCTCAACTCTTGCCTCTGGATATTTTGACAACCTGAATCTAACAAGCTCCAATTAGAGCTCTGTGTGTGATGGGCATCCTACCTGTTCAACTTAAATGGGTCCTGGTGTTCAAAAAGGTTTGAATTATGCTGCTGTATCACCCTCCAATAGATTAAGCAACAAGCGTTGTTAAAGGCTAGTCAATTTTTATGCGTTAAAGAGCTGTGCATCTGTAGCAATCATGAGAATTATAGGATGAGTAAATTTTGCAAATATTACTTTAAATTTAGGGTGACTGATGGTGTGACCTTTTCTGAAGTCTGCCTGAGAATAAATCTGGATTAGTTCGAGATCAAAGGATGGCTTAGATTATTGCACTGAGAAGAAGATGTGAGGCATTTACACGTGGAGATGAAGGGAACCACCCTTGACCTTATAATGATTAGACTCTACATCTTCCCAAATTTCAGAAACATGTACCAAGTAGCAAAGTACTAAGTTGTAAAAGTTCATACTGCAAATTGTCCATTTACATATTAGATGACAGTGAGTTTGAGCCAAGGATAGCTGATAAGCATTTCTAGTGGAATTTGAGGTTAATCTGTTTCACATTGCAATGTGGAAAAGGGCAAAAGAAGCCATTTTTCTAGTCAGGTTACAACCTTCTTTAGAAATCAATGAATATGTTAAACAAATGGCACTTTTTACATGGTTAGCCTGTTTGTCATCCAAACTATCACTGAAGGGTACGGAAGAAGACCAATTACTGCTTGACTACACAGTTATCTCCTGTAAGACATAACAAATTCTGACAATGGGACATCAAAGCCATCCTCATTAGCTAAATATCTCGACCCAAATGACCAGCCACATGACTGAAACTGCTGGCTTGTTTAGTCACATTTTACTTTTCAGCTTTAACTTTGTTTCTTAGTTTGCCTAAAAGACTAAGCAGCACCAGGATTTGATAAACTCCTGTTTCTGATTCCAATATCTCTCAAAAGTCTGATTATTGGAAAACAACCTATGTTTTACCTGTGAAGTTAACCAATTCCCAGATTACAATTACTACACCTTCAACAGAAATACAACTACATCAGTTCTCCTATGAAAGAGATTTCTGGGCACGACTAACTGAGGCAAGTATAGAGAAACAATTTTTGTTTTCATCTTTCTAGTATCAAGTTAAACAATGATGCATTTTGGCATTGTTCATTTCATTCTGTTGTTGTAACTGAAAACAATTTGTGAAATTATGTACATTACAACGATGTTCTTTGAAGAGACCAATATGTTCATTCCTTATGTTTCATAAAATGTGAGAACATGGTTACATCAATCAGGTTTTGTCTTTCTTTGTTGTTAGTTTAGCAGCTTCAGCATTTATTATTTTCATGATGTACCCTTAATAGGATTTTACCATTAACTATTTGCATTAATGAGACTGGTCAGTTCGTGTTATTTTAACTGTAATAATGACATGAAATGGCCTTTTTGGGAAACAATATGTTTACCTCTCTTTAAATAATTGGATGGCGTCTAAAGGTCCGTAACATGAAATGGAAGGGCAACTTTTCAATGAACTAAGTATTGGGAATTGCATAACCATTGCTACAGCCTGTTTCAGATCTGAAATTTTTGTCTCCTGAATCAGGAAGGTCAGACTGGAGGTGTGTGGACAACCATTTTTAATTGCTACAATAATTCCTGTCACCTATCTTTTTCAGCAGGTTGGGAAATATGGCATGTCATGACCAAACACTCTCCTATAACGACATTAGGCTTGTGATTTAACTTGCTGCATAAGTAAATCAAATTTAACTGTATTTGACAGTTTTGTGTGAGTAGTGGATTCTCCATTCCATGGTAACTTTACTAGGCAAATCAGTTTGTGAACCTTAGCGAATGCCTGTTGAGGAATGAGGCACCTTTTGCTGGGGTGGTGGGGGCTCGGCTGTAAATATTCTTCTTGATATCTCATCATATTCGTTTTCCCTCTTTACCCCAACATACTCCCCAAGTGACCCATTATCCTTCCTCATATTCCCCATGCCCTCAAATATCCCCTCCACACCCGTCTACCCCCTTCACTCAATATCCTTTCCCTCTTTGGCCTCACGTTTCAACATGTACCTTGAAACCTGTAAAACCCTGCCTTCTGTAATTCCATCTGTGCTTCCTTCTTTATTATTTTTCAATGCTGTCATACTTTCTTTGCTTCTCCTGTGATCTCAGACTTTACCAACTATTGGATATTCCTCCAGAAATGTCTCCCCAGCTCCATAATCCATCATTACAGGTACTCAGAGCTAAATTTCGAGTTCCTGGCTTTTCAAATTCTGAAGAAAGTACATAATGAAGGGTTGAGTTGTTTCACTATTCTTTGGACCTTTGATCTATTCTTGAATGCCCAGCTGACAGCTTAACAAGTTTGAAAGGGTATATCACAGCCAATAGCTGTGTAACACTTTTGCAGCTTAGCATGGAGGTTTTGTAATTGTTTTACGCTAATTCTGCTTCAGTTTCCATCATTCCTGATGACCTCCTGACAACATGGGCTAAGCGGTGTCTGATGGAAAATTCGCCCTGAAAAGATAACAATGTTATAGCACTGGTAATGTCAGACTCTGAAGCTGCAAAAAGCACAAAGTATGAAAAGAAAAAATAGTCTCCAGAAGATACAAAGAAGATTAATCAGATTGATACCGAGAGCGAGAAACTTTGGTTATGTGAAGAGATGAGAGAGCCTGAATTATTTTTCTTAGAACAGAGAAGGCGGAGGAAGGAATTCAAAGTAGTGTTTCAAATTATCAATGTATAAGTCAGTAACCAGAGGGTACAGTTTTAACAGTTTTAGCATAACGAACAAAGGGAAGATGAGCCATGCATTTTTACACAGTTTTTCTCTGGAAACACGGTAGGAAAGTGTTGGCAGACAAATTAATGGAAATTTTTAAAAGGGGATTTGGTAATAATCAAAAAGGAAGAATGTGCAGAGTGTTATGCCAATGTGTTAATTGAAGTAGTAGTTTAAATGTCATGGACTGGACATACACTACAGCTTGGACTTTTTGGAAAGAACATTTCCAATGCAAATGAAGCTGGCTGCCCCAGGGAATCATATTGCATTTGCAAATAGAACAAGCTGTTTGACTGGAGTCACTGACTTTACAATACTTCCAGCAGGAGCTTACATATCACAGTCTGTGAGTGTAATAGAGTTATTGATTTTGAGTACAGACAAACTGAGACTGACCTGCCTGGAACGACAGAATATTCCCTTTACTTTTTCTGAAACCCCTACCTTCAAACTTTGCGAGTTGTAATGCTCAGCTAAATTTGTATCCAAGTTTCTACAATCCTTTTAATTCCATCAGTTCTAACATTTTTCTTGTGTCCATTAAGTAGCACCGTATTGAAATCTTTTGGTTGTCCATCTACATCATATCAGCAGCATTCTGCTTATCAACCTTCTCTGTTACCTTTTACAGAGATTGCAGCAAGTCAGTCTGCCATGATATTACTTCAACAAAGCCATTCTCCTTTGAATTAACCTATATCTTTTCATGTGACTGTTGATACTATCCTGAATAATTGTTTCTACAAGTTTCCCCACCACTGAAGTTAAGCAGCCTGCCCTATAATTACTGGGCATATCATTTTTTTTGAACAGGGTGTAACATTGGGAGTACTTCAGTCTGCCATTACCAGCCCTGAGTCCAAGGAAGATCAAAAGAATATTGTTATTACCTCTGCAATTTCCACTCTAACTTGCTCCAATGTCTTGGACACAACTCATCCCATCATAGAGCCCAATCATCTTTAGGTGTTAACAGCATTTTTTCCCAAATACCTCCTCTTTGTCAATGTTAAACTCTTGTCATGACTGGGTTTCCTTTGCTGTTACCATGAGCTGCCTTGTAGGTAAAGACAGGTTCAACCAAGGCTACTGTCATGTCTCCAGTCAGCGCATGTAAAGTTCCATTTTGGTCCTTCATCAGTCCTATTCCTATTTTTAATGCCTTTTTATTGTTTATGTGTTTATAATAAACTTTTGGATCTTCTTGTATGTTAGAGGTCAGTCTTTTATTTTTTATAATCCCTTTTCACTGTTTTTATTTCTTTTATTTCACCTCCCTTCTGAACTTTCTACGCTCAGCTTGCTTCTCAATTATATTTTCTACATGGCATCTGTCGTAAGTACACTTTTCTTCTTTAAATTAATCTCTGTCTCCTTCGTCATGTGAAGAGTTCTTTGTTTAATTATCTGACCTCACTTTAAAGCAGATTCTTCAGTGGGACTAGGAAAGCAGGTCAGCAATTGAGCCAGATCCCCAGTCACACTGGCAGAATGGAATCATGGAATTTCAGCTCCAGTTCCTTTGTAAGTATGAATAACAAAAAAAGAGTGTAACTGGTTAAAAAAAATTGGAAACAAATTCATACAAACATGTTCAAAGAGAGGGAGCTGATATGTTTATTTATCCATAATATTACCAGAGATGAAGCTATTAGAATAATACAGAAAAGACATTAGAAAGATAAAACAAACTGAAATCCTTGCTTTTATTATTTTATAGTGCACGTTAATTCATGTGAGCATTGTTCTAGCACATTTTACTGATAAAATTAGACAATGAATTAAAATAGCATGCAGAATAACTTCAGCCTCACAGAGTGTTGATTGAGTTCTAAAAAAGTGCTGGTAACAATGATCAGCCTGGATCTACAGAATGTACAAGAGAAGAAAATCCTTTTATTGAAATGTTTGTCCTTGTTTCAAGAGGTGTAGGAGGTCAAAGACAAGTAGTTTCAATGACGTCAGGAAAGACACTTGAAGTGCTTAGTTGTTAAAGCATTAAGTCTTCAGCAGAGCAATAGCCCAAGGTCATATGTTCAGAACCAAGTGACTTATCACCAGTTGCAAAATTGAAGACCCACAAAAAAATTGTTTGTTGCCATGACAGAATTCACTAAGGGGACACCTGTTAACATTCCACGTATAGATGCAAAGAAAAACCAAAGTTTATTAAATGACAAAGGTAAAAGGCCAAACTTTGGCTATGGAGGCAGATAGCTCATTCAAAATTTCCTAACATTACCAGAACTGCCTCAGTAAAAAAAATTCCCCGATGCGTGCAATTTTCCCTCCAGGAGGACAAATGAGAGAAGCCTGCTCACCCAAGAAGCAGAGTTTATGGAACAAGTTGCGTGGATGAGTATTGAGGTGGGCTGGCTAAATGGCCCACCTCAATTCCCTGAGACTTTCTTAGTTTTTCAGAACCTCCTATCCCCTCTAGCCTTCATCTTGCTCACCTTCATACACTCTCTTAGCACCAACTATCCTCTGACTCTCCACCCTGCTCACTCTCCCCCATGATCCCAGAGGTCGGAATTTGGATTGCTGCTTTCTTTTGATCTGTGCTAATGGCCTGGAGCTGGGTACACAGGGCATCATTTTTAAAGTTATGAAACATGAAAACGTAGCTATAGACAGGCTAATGAAACAGGAAGGCACATTAAAGGTAACATTTAATTCTGAGAAGTGGGAAGTTGTACATTTTAGTAGGAAGAATAAAAAGAAATGTCATGAACTAAATGGCACAGTTTTAGAGTGTGTGCATGAACAGAAAGACCTGGAGGTGTATGTGCACAAATTGCTGATGGTGCCAGGACTTGTAGCAGAGGATTTTGTGAATATGGGATCCCAGACTTTAACTGTAGAAGAATACAGTACAAAAATAGAAAGTCACGCTGCTGGTAAAACGTTGATTAGACCATATCTGATTAACTGGGTTCAATTCTAGGCAGTTCAGTTTAGGAAAAATTGTCAACGCTTTGGAGATGTTGTGTGGAGCAATAGGCTAGAATGTTGTCAGGAACAATGGGCTTCAGTGGTGTGGAGCAGACAGACCAGGGTTGAACCTATGTGGAACTTGGAAGAGGTGGCAGCAATGTTGAAAGGATCAGTGAGAGCAGAGGGGTCCCAAAAGTGGACAGACTGGCAATGGAGCTGCGTGGACTAGGGAATAGCAGCAAGGAGGTTAAAATCAACAGCAAGCACAGAGATGTCCCAGAAGCATACAGACTAGTACGGGAGCTCTGTGAGACTCAAGAGAGGTGGCAGTGAGTTTAAAAGGAGAAGCAACAGGGGAGATGGGTCCAGAAACAGACAGACCAGTTGCAGAGCTACTTCGACAAGATCAAAGAGAGACATCACAAGAGGGCAGGTGGGAAATTGGTGGGTATTTCTCTCTTGTCTCTTGTTAATGTAAACTGATTTATGACCATAAGCATTTCTCAAAACTTTACAGAAGTAAATAATATTTAGAACTTGGAAAGTAAATTTCTTCACTTGATAGAATTAAGGGCCCATGGTTTCTTACCTGACACAAATAAAGACAAAATATATTAGTCTATTCTTAAGCATGAATAATGGTAAAATAAAAGCAAGAGTACCTATCCTATTTAGGGAAGTTATTTTTGAGGAGCTCAAGCCCATGACTTCCCCACCTCATACTCTGTGGGAAAACCTAGATGCTCCTGGTGGTCTGGACAGCCGTGTATTGCTCGAGAAACTCAGCAGCTGGGATTTGTGTTTGAGTGGCTGATATAGGTAATAATGTGCATTCATAAAGCCAAGGGTTCTGTAGATTCCATATTTCAGGTTATGGTCACTCTGCAGGTTAAGGATGTGGAGGCAGAGGGAATGAATGCCGACTAGATAGAAGAAGGGGACCAAGATGGTAGTGAGGGAACTCTGGAGCACGTAGGACCGGTACACTTTGGACGGATTATATATGAACAGGTACAAGACCAAAATCCTCATGGATATGTTTGCTGATGCTGTTGGGGCGGATTTTATTGATTGATTGATTGACTTATTGTCACTTGTACCAAAGTACAGTGAAAAGCTTTGTTTACGAGCAATACAGGAAGATCATCATAAGCAAAGGTGTGCAGATCAAAAATACATAGACATTTTGGTTACATTGCACAGGGCATGCACTGGCGAGATCACCGTTCACAATCTCAGCATTATTTGAGGCTAGACAGCCCATTCATCAGCTTAATAACAGTCAGGAAGAAGCTGTTTCTGATGCTTCTGGTGCGTGTGTTCAGGCTTCTGTACCTTCTGCCTGACTGAAGAGGTTGTAGGAGATCATTACAGGGGTGTAATGGGTATTTGATGATGTTGGTAACCTTTCCACAGCAGCAAGCCGTGTAAATGGATGGAAGGTTGGCTTTTGTGATGGTTTGGGCTGAGCACAGCACCTTCTGTCATTTCTTACAGTCTTGGGCAGGGCAGTTGCCATACCAGGCCATTATGCACCCAGACAGTATGCTTTCAATGGTGCACCCATAGAAGTTGGTGAAGGCCCTTATGGACATGCCAGGTTTCCTGAGCTGTCTGAGGAAGAAGGGGCTTTGCTGTGCCTTCTTGACCATTGCAGATATGTGGGAAGTTCAGGACAGTTTGTTGGTTATCGTTACTCAGAGGAACTTAATGCTCTCCACCCTTTCAGTCTCATTTCAGTTAATGTAGTTGGGGGCATGTTCACCACATTTCTTTCTGAAGTCATGATAAGTTCTTTAGTTTTTCCAACATTGAAAAAGAGGTTGTTTTCATTGCGCCATGTCACCAAGCCCTCTATCACCCTACTGTATTTTGACTTGTTGCCGTTAGATATCCGTCCTACTATGGTGGTATTGTCAGTGAACTTGTAGATGGCATATGTTTGGAATTAGGAAACACAGTTGTGGGTGTACAGGGAATGCAGTGGGGGGACTAAGGATGCATTCTTGGGGGCTCCAGTGTTGACTGTTATTGTGGAAGAGATACAGTTACCTGTCTTCATTGATTGCGATCTGTAGGTCAGAAACCTGAGGATCCAGTTGCAGAGGGTGGAGCCGAGACTAAGATCATGCAGTGTTGAGGTCAGTCTTGAGGGGTTAATGGTGTTGATTGGCAGGTAGTTCAATGGGGAGGGAAGCTGAGATGGAAATAAAAGTTGTGAGTCTGTAAGGCAGAGGAGACATAGGCTAGATAAGAAAGATAAAGTAAGACTAAATGGAATTCATTTTAATGCAAGGAGCCTGTGGAATAAGATAGGTGAGCCGAGAGCACAGAAACAACACATGGGAATATGATATCATAGTTCTGACCTAGATTTGGTTGAAAAACGATCAGGATGGACATGGTTACAGCGTATTCAGACAACACCAAGAGGGAGAGTAGAGTAAGTGTTGGCTCATGTCATTGACCAAGGAATCTATTGTAGCAGTAAACAGAGATGATACTTTGAAAGGATAATTATATGAGGCCAAATGGGTCAGAGTAATAAAACACAAAAGGTACAAGTGCACTATTGGGCATGTACAATAGACCCAAAAATCATCAGGCAGAAATAGAAGATCAAATATGTAAGCACATTTCAGAGAAGTATTAGAATAAGGGATTAATAGCAGTGGATTTCAACCACCCAAATATTAATTGGGATAGCTTTATTGTGCGAGGTGGGGTGGGGGTGAGTTGAGTAAAATTCTTACTTTGCATCCAGAAACGTTTATTTTTAGAATCCCCACAGTGTGTAAAAAGGCCATCTGGCCCAACAGGTCCACACTGACTCTCCAAAGAGCATTTCCTCAGACTAACATCCTTGCCCCCACAACCTTGCATTTCCCATGGCTATTCCACCTAGCCTCCACATCTTTGGACTGTGGGAGGAAACCAGAGCATCTGAAGGAAACCCATGCAGGCAGAGGGTGAACGTGCAAACTGCACAGACAGTCACCCGAGGCTGGAATTAAACTCGGGTCCCTGATGCTGTGAGGCAGCTGTGCTAACCACTGAACTGCTGTGTCACCCCATCTAGGACCGAACACCCGAGGACCATTTGGGATTTGAACCCGGGACCACTTGCATACTATTTTTACCCTGTAAGTAGAAATGTCAACAAGAGATGGG
Source organism: Stegostoma tigrinum (assembly GCF_030684315.1). Classification (NCBI taxonomy): domain Eukaryota; kingdom Metazoa; phylum Chordata; class Chondrichthyes; order Orectolobiformes; family Stegostomatidae; genus Stegostoma; species Stegostoma tigrinum. The sequence continues at coordinate 77,423,250 of NC_081356.1, forward strand.
TGAGTGCTGAACCCTGCCAAGTATCTGGAAGATGTACCTGCAGGGAAGCTTTTGGAGACAGTGACCATAACTCAATTATATTTAGGATAGTTATGGAAAAAGCTGTGAATGGACTGGGAATTAAAGTTCTAAAGAGGGGAAACGCTAATTTTACTAAGTTAAGACACATTTTGGTCCAACTGGATTTGGAACAGCTATTTGCAGATCAAACTTTGTTATAAAAGTAACAAGTAATCAAGGAGAAAATCACAAAAGTACAGGAAAGACATAAAGTCCTCTAAAGACAAAGTTTGGGACCAGGACCAAAGATCTTTGAATGACAAGGGGCACCAATGTTAGTATTAAGAAAGAAAAGGTTTATGGCAGATATGAAGGGCGCAATGTGGCAAAATCTCTAGAGGAGTATTAAAAAATGCAGAATAGATCTCAAGAAGTAAATTAGGAAAGGTAAAAATGTGTATCAGAAAGCGTTAGTGGGTAGGACAAATGAAAACCCAAAGCATTTTTAAAATGAATACAGAGCAAAAGAAGAATTAGGGCAAGAGTGGGGTTCATCAGGGACCAAAGAGGTAATCTATATCTGGAGCCAGATGAAGTGCTCAGACCTCCATGAATACTTTGCATTGGTCTTCACTTAGGAAAAGGATGGTACGGGTAGAGACATCAGAGTGGAAAGACTGTGAAATATTAAAAGTCAACATGTAAAGACAAGATGTGCTAGAGTGTTTAGCAATCTTAGAATTGTTTAAATCCACAGGCCTGAATGAGATTAATCCCTGGCTATTGACAGAGGCAAGGGAAGTTATATCAGTAGCATATGTTGCATATCAGTATCATATCATGGTAACAAACTTCAAATCATCTCTAGGCTAGAGGTGAGGTACCAAAAGTCTGATGTTGTCCCATTATTAAATAAGGGAACAGGAAATAGACCAGGAAATTACACGCCTGACAGTTTAACCTCGGTGAAGTTAAGGAGAAGTTAAGAGAACGTCATGTTCCAAAAAATTGATCAAATGTTTTGAGGAGGTAACCACGAGTACTTTGTGCATAATGCAGTTGATGTGGCCGATGTGACTTCAGCAAGACTTTGATATCACCAAAGTTGCAGAAAGATAAGTCACTCCATTCGGAGCTCCACCCTGCTCACCAGTTCTGTCTCTCTTTCTTTCTGTGTCCTTCCTTTATTTCTCTCCCTTCGTCTCTCTCCGTCTGCAGTAATTCTATACCCCTCACCCACTTTGAACTACATAGGGAGTTGGGAAGGAGCCGGATTACGATGAGGAACCACGTGGTGGGAGCTGAACGTGTCCGACAGCAGTGGTGGATTGAGCCTGGGCCAGAGCAACGGCAGTGGATCAAATGTGGGCCAGTGAGGCAGTGGCAGTGAGACTGGGCTGGTGAGGCAGTGGCAGTGAGAGTGGGGCTGGTGAGGCAGTGGCAATGAGACTGGGCTGATGAGGCAGTGGCAGTGAGAGTGGGGCTAGTGAGGCAGTGGCAATGAGACCGGGCCGGTGAGGCAGTGGCAGTGAGAGTGGGGCCGGTGAGGCACTGAAATGAGAGTGGGGTCGGTGAGGCAGTGACGGTGAGAGTGGGGCCGGTGAGGCAGTGACGGTGAGAGTGCGGCCGGTGAGGCAGTGGCGGTGAGAGTGAGGCCAGTGAGGCAGTAACGGTGAGAGTGGAGCTGGTGAGGCAGTGGCGGTGAGACCGGGCCAGAGAGGCAGTGGCGGTGAGAGTGAGTCAGTGAGGCAGTGGCGGCGAGAGTGGACGGGTGAGGCATTGTAAGTGAGTGTGGGGCCGGTGAGGCAGTGGCGGTGGGAGTGGGGCCGGTGAGGCAGTGGCGGTGAGACTGGACGGGTGAGGCAGTGTCAGTGAGAGTGGAGCCGGTGAGGCAGTGGCGGAGAGACCGGGCTGGTGAGGCAGTGACTGTGTGAGCGGGGCCAGTGAGGCATTGGCGGTGAGACCGGGCGATTGAGGCAGTGGCGGTGAGAGTGAGTCGGTGAGGCAGTGGTGGTGAGAGTGAGTCGATGAGGCAGTGGCGGCGAGAGTGGACGGGTGAGGCATTGTAAGTGAGTGTGGGGCCGGTGAGGCAGTGGCGGTGGGAGTGGGGCCGGTGAGGCAGTGACGGTGATAGTGGGGCCGGTGAGGCAATGGCAGTGAGAGTGGGGTCGTTGGGACAGTGGCAGTGAGAATGGGGCCGGTGAGGCAGTGGCCTTGAGAGAGGGGCCGGTGAGGCAGTGGCGGTGAGACTGGACCGGTGAAGCCGTGGCAGTGAGAGTGGAGCAGGTGAGGCAGTGGCGCTGAGAGTGGGGCCGGTGAGGCAGTGGTGGCGACAGTGGGCCGGTGAGGCAGTGGCGGTGAGAGTTGGGGCCGGTGAGGCAGTGGCGGTGAGAGTGGGGCCGGTGAGGCAGTGGCGGTGAGAGTGCGGCTGGTGAGGCAGTGGTGGTGAGACTAGGCCAGTGATACAGCTGAGAACAGTACGCTGACAGCAACATGGAGTGAGCTGGAAACCCCTGACTCGCGGAAAGGAAAGTTGGACTCTCTTCAGTTACCATTCTTTTTCTTACCTTATTCTAAGTTAATGTGCATGGCACCATGTATGTATGGTGATGGTACTCACTTAACATGTATTTTTACAGTGAAAACACATGACAATAAACAATTCAATTCAAGATAAGGACCCTCACAGTATAATGTTCTAGAAAGTAGGACCCAGTGGATCTAAGGCAAAGTTACATATTGGATCCAAAATTGACAGGCAGGAAGCAGAGTTTGATAGTACAGGGATGTTTCTGTGACTGGAAGTTTGCTTCCTGTGGGGCCCAACAGGGCTCAGAGCTGGGGCCCTTGCTGTATATCTATCATGCACATTTATGAATTTCAATTAAATGTAAGAGGTATTAATCAAGAACTTCACAGATGACCTGAAAACTGTTAGGGTTGCAAATTGTGTGGAGGATAGCTGTAAACTGCCAGATGAGCTGAACAGTGGCACATGGAATTCAACCTTGGTAAGTGTGGGGTAAATCACTTGGGCCTAACAACACAAGAGATTACACTGTAAATGTTAGGGCCCTGGAGAATACTAAAGATCAGACAGATATCCACAGTTCCCTGGAAGTATCAAGATGGGTGGGCAATGTAGTTAAGAAGACATATAGGATACTTACCTGAATAAGGCATAGAATACAAGAGCTGCAACTGTATAAAGCTCTGGTTAGGCTCCGACTGGAGAACTGCATGCAGGTCTGACCACTACACTATCGGGAGGATGTGTTTGCATTGAAGAGGGCGAAGAATAGGTTTACTAGGATGTTTCCTGGACTGGAGGGCCTGAACTATGAAGAAAGATTGGATTGGCTGTGTTTGTCATCCTTGGAGCACAGAAGGTTAAGAAGGGCCCAATAGATGAGTATAAGGCACTTTTTCATTAGTAGAGGAATCAATGAGCAGGGGGTGTAAGAAGAAGAAGGTTGAGAGGAAATTTAAGGGGAAATAGTTTCATCCAGAGGGTGGAGGGAATCTGGAACACATTGCCTGAAAGAGTTGAGTCTGAATGTAGCATTTAAGTAGTTATATCAATATTGAGATGTCTTTCCAAAGCATCCAAGGATAGGGCCTAAAGCTAGAAAATGGATTTATTTTCGTCAGAGATAACAAGGTGTGGAGCTGGATGAACACAGCAGGCCAAGCAGCATCAACGGAGAATGAAAACTGATGATTCAGGTCTGGACCTTTCTTCCCCTCCCCCATTTCAGCTTTCCTGCTCCTCTGATACTGCTTGGCCTGCTGTGTTCATCCAGCTCTATATCTTATTATCTCAGATTCTCCAGCATCGGCAGTTCCTACTATCTCTTGTTGTAGCCAGATCTTTGTTGACTGGCATGGACACTATGTGCCTCATGGCCACATTTTACACTGTAAATGTGAATGTTCTATAAGTTTGACTTTTCAAACCCTTTCATGCCCTCATTTCACTGTATCCCTCTAACATTTTCAATCCTTAAGTTCTTTTATTTTGGTCTTGAGCATTCCCCTGACTGTCCCAGCCCCATCACATTGCTAATACTATTTTATCTTGGCATTGGAATTCTGTAGCAATCAAAATATATTGTGTTCTAAGAGTGACACATTTGACTATTCAAAAATATCAATAACTTGGAAATGTCTCCAGAAAGAGGACGGACAGGGTTTATTCAAGGTTTTCAATAGGTCACACTCAGGACAGTTCAAGAATCATTGAGGAGTGGTTGAACAGTTACTGGGAGTTCAATAAGGAGACAGGGAAGGCAGAGGTAGGCTCCATGTTAACTGTTCTCCAGCAAGCTATAGTGCTGGGAAGGCAGCTGAACTGCATAGATGCTGTGTAGGGACTCACTGAGGAGTCAACTGCACTTGGATGACTACATGCTGTTAAAAAAAAACTTAAGAAGAAGTTCTAAGAATTAATAAGGGGCCAAGTGATGGAGCCAGGACTCAGAAAATGTCCTGTAAAACTGCAAAAGTAGGAAGTTCACTTGCTTAGTGTTGGTGGAAGAAAGAAGTGTTCAGAAAGCAAAATTGCATCAATGTCAATGTGAGTGGGGTTGGAAAGCTCACATGCAATATTTGCTTGATACAATTAAGCAAGTTTAGAGCTGTGCAAAAAACCTAATGATAGGATTGTTTCAGTGAACCCCGCTGTCAGCAAACAACAGGAAGTATGCTTGTGAGTGAATATCATAGTTCAGGGGAGTGTAGACCCAGGAATGAAGGGTGATTGACCTGAGCAGGAATAGTCATCAAGGAAGCCATGGAAGAGCATTTCTGATATTGACAAAGGGACACAGAATTTGGTTCGTTGTTCAACTTGATTTTATTAACAAATTATATATTCTGTAAATGGCTCTATTTTCCTGTAAAAGGATATTCCCCACAATGATCCATGTGTTTGAGCTGAGCTCTTGGAATCCCCTTCCTCTCCTACATAGGAGTGGCTCTCTTCAGGAAGGTGGGACTCGCAGGTGCCAGGAAAAGATTTTTTTTCTCTCTCCCTCTCTCTGGGTGGTTAGAGCTTCACTTTTGAACCAGGTTGAATCTTCACTGAGCCTTCAGTATCTTCACAATGGGGGTGGCATCTAGATGTTTTTACCCCCCATCGTACCAGGCCCTCCATAATATTCTGTAACCTTTGACCAATGGGGTCATGAGCCCGGTTCAAATCATCCAGAAGTGTTGTGCCAACACCCTTCATTGATGCCATGCCAGGAGACGGAAAGTGCACATACTCAGACAGTCAAGGCGCCAGAATATCTGATTGACACTTCTCCAATACAACAGCCCTCAGATCAGTTGTAACTGATTCCTGTTGATCCTTTTGTAAACACTTTGATCTTGGTTTCCACTATTCTCTGTAGTAAGTGGCTGCTTGCTGCTGTATAGTTAAGTTTAGCCAATTTTCTAATAAATGGCATCAAGTATATTCAACTGCCTGCATTACTTGGGCTATGAAGTGGGTTCCCTGGTCTGAATCTATTCCGTGGCAAAACGTACAGAATTAAGATTAACTTTAGCTGTAGTCAGTTGAGTAGGGATCACCTATTTGCTACAAATGAACATGATGTTCAGGATAGACTTACATCTGCCTTTACAGGGTGGATAGGGAACTGACATTGTCTATTTGAAGGTCAGCCCGTGGTCCTGCCACTGGCCTAGTATGCCTCAACACTTCTCTATTGGCATATTGTCTGGATTGTCTGGGCCTGAATTCTCGACATAATGTTTTGTGCCTATTCCAGCTTCCGGTCACCAGTACAATCTCCTAATTCTGTCAGTCATGGCTTCTGTCCTTTGATAATCCTGAACCTCATAACATTGATAAACACTTCATTTCAGTTCTAGACTGGTAAAATATAATGTCCATCTTTGAGAATTAGTTCGTCCTCAGTATTTAATTTGCCCTCCTACTTGCTATATGAGGCAGGTATCATTCTCTCCTGTACTTGCTTTAACTCAGTATCACTGCTCTGAGCTTGTACCAGATCTTTGACCTCAGTTTGGCTCACGGTGACCGCGTCTGTTTGTTCTGGAATTGAGGGGGCCGCCATGGCTCTCCTTCATGGCAACCTGCTTTGCCAATTTGTCTGGCCCCGTGTTTCTCAGTTGGGGAAGTTTGGTGAAGGGATCTAACCTTAATGATGTGGTATTGGTTTTGGGAGAATGAATTTGAGCAGGGTGCTGATGGTAATGGTTTCCCATCTGCCGAGACAGATAATCCAGCTTCCCACCGTCACGAGAAGTCAGTTGCAGTGGCAGATATACATGCTGTCTGAGTGTATGACTGTTGGTGGGGTCTTTTTTCAGGGAACCATGTAGTCTACAGCTGCTAGCTCAGCAGCCTGAGCAGTCAGTTTGTTGGGGAGCTGCAATGCTCCGTTAGGGGTTCAGATCTACGGGTCTCAATTTGCACACCACACCCTGCCTTTCAGTGTCCATCCTCTACAATAGAGGATCCATCTATGAATATTCCTCCAATGTGTCTCTCTTCTGCTCCTCGGGTTCCCCTTGCGTCTTGCCCTGTTTGATTTAGCACAAATGGTCCCTGGGGGACACTTGTTGCTACTACCCTACACTCATGGAGCCCTCCTCCACAGATCAAATTAATGGCTAGGAAGGTGGGTGCTTAGATATGTTTGTCCCTATTGTCGTGACCCTGTAATCTTAGGGTCCAATGTGTTGTGTGGTTTTGGCCAATTGCACCGTTTATAATCCTGCCGTCCAGCAGAAGTTGATTGGAGTGTGCTCCATCAGAATGGTGTGGGAGGTTCAGGCCAATAATATCGGCAAAATATTGACTGGCCAGAACACAGCTAGCAAGTGCTTCTAACACATAGAGGAGCTCTGTTCTACTGGTGGAAGAGTCCAGGAAGCTAGGCAACTGGTCTATGTTCATTGGAGAAATCTGGCTGCTAGTTTGTTATCCTGCTACATTCTGGGTTGGGCCCTGTAGTGGACGGGATGGGGGGGATTTCTTATTTTAATTCAGTAACAATGTCTGTGTGCCATTCAGATCATTCCCATGGGGTATTCTTCTACAGGAGCTTGGGGCAGCTTGATGTGGTTCCAACAGCATCAGAAAGGAACACAACGAGCCGATATCCTGGAGAAGGGCAAACGGATGATGGCCTCAATAGCATCCCTTCTATTTCATGTTTCCCTTGAGCTATCACGGTTCCCAAGTATGAGACCTGGTACCTCATGATCCATGTCTTCTTTGGATTAACTTTTGGTCCCAGTGTGGTGGGGAAGACTAACAGAGCCTTTAACAGTGTCAAATGTTCAGCCTTTGTCTTGTGTCTGTGGGAGGAGATTGTCCACACGCTGTAACAACTGTCTGGTCAGAAACCTTCTTTAGCCTTCTGATGAAATATTGGTGGAGAATTGTGAAAACCCTGGGTCTATGTGTAATGCTGGACTGGAAACATGAAGGTGAACAGATGTTGGCAGTGTAGATGGAGGGAGTTTGACTAAAATCTATTATTAATGTTCAGTACCATGAGATATTTTGCCTCTGGGGCCTGCCTCTCATCATGATTTGAGCAATGTCAGTACTAGATCGTGTAGTTTTATTTAGTTCCTGTAATCGATGGTGAGCTGCTAAGAACTGCCTGGTTTCTTAAACAGCCATCTTGGTGAGTTATTTGTAGATGCTGCAGGGTGTAGGACTCCTTGCTTTAACAAGTTGCTAATTACCGTGGCCAGCTCCCCCTCTGCCGACTCACGGAAAGTGTATAGCCATTGTAGCTTTGGGTCCAGTCTGCCCATCACTACTTCACCCTCTACAGGACCACAGTCATGCTTGTGGCTGGCTAACGCACGCTTGTGCTCCATGAGAATTGACTGTGCTGCTGGTCCCACAGTCATTTTGGTGGGTCTCATCCACATCCCCCATGGTACAACTTCTCTGTGTGCCTGTGCCTGTCACAATCTCCACTGAGGCCTAATTGAGCTTGAGAACTTGCCAAATACAACAAGTGGCCAGGACAAAATATAAATTAAACTTCCTCCTAAGGTCCGAGCTAAACTGTGCTCTATGCCCCTGTGGAGATTAATGAACACTGCTAGGTGATGGCAGATTATATTCTGTATTCTGTTTCTGTCCCCTCCTGTAGGTGTCCAGTCATTCATTTAAAAGAATTTCTTTACAGGTGCTCCATATGTTAATGGGATGTGTTAAATGACGTTTTGGATCCCCTGTGTTCCACAAAAACTCAACAGGGCAGCCCTCACCTCGCTGTCTACCAGGAGCTATCCCACACTGTCCCATATGGCATGGCATACCCACTGAAGTGAAGCACAGCTCTGTAATGCTGTTAGGGGTACAAAGAGTTAAAGAGTGGGATTTCCTCCTTCACTGCCTGATCTCCCATACCAGACTAACTGCTGCGTGTCTCCCTGGTTCTTCCAGCAGTACGGACTGGGATCTTGAGCCTGGCTCCTGTGTGGTGCTAACTGTCTGGGTACACTGTAATCCCCTTTGCAGTGGCCTGTGTGCCATAGTTGTAACATTTCCTTTGTAGCGGCAGCTGCTGGATCAGACCTCCCTGCTGCTGACCCCTATCTCTCACTGCCGGATGGGTGCATGGAGGTGGATAGCTCCAATAATAACTCTTCTTGTTTCGGTCACCCCTTTCATTTCCCCACACAGTGGCTGGGTTTGTAGCTTTTACTGGTTGCATTGTCCCCTTGCCTGGTTTGAGGTTCTCTGATTCATGAACCTCCTTCTCTCACACCCAGGCTATCTACCTTATCATCATTGATCTGTAGTGGAGGTTGTCCATGGGATCGACATTTTCACTGGCTTTCCCCACTGCCTTAGTGACCTATGAGACAAGCATTCAGGTCCAACTTGCCCTCTTTTTGGTGTCAGTACTGTCTGATCTAGTTCACCGAAAACTCCTTTGAACTGTGTCCGCAGGTGCCTGGCAAATGCTGGTGGCTCTCTGTTTTGCTGCCGACGTTTATTTGATCCCTCGATGGGGTCTCCCCTATTGTACCCTACAGTGGCTAGGATCACCAATTTTATGGCTTGCAGTATATTCTGAGGATTGGGTAAAGCAGAGCGGATTGCAGGGCTCTGGTACATGAACACTAATGTTCCCTCCTTGAAATTGTCAAGCCCATGGAATACCCTTTGTTGGTGGGCGCTGCTGATAAACACATGGGGGTCAGCTGTGGGCTCAGATACAAGGATCCTTTTTATTACCTTCACCAATTGTGTCCCCATAAATGGGGCTGTATAAGTAAGTGGATTTTTGTTCTAACTATCCTGACTGACTTGTGGCCAGTGAGCTCATTGGGCCAGGGAGTGCCAAAGGATCAACTCATTCTGGAAGGGAGGTGGGTGTCTTCAGTATTTGCTGCTCTCAGTTTCTCTATTGGCTTGTCCTTCCATTTCCTCCAAGTGTATCTCATTGTTGCTCTCCTCATCTATTTCTATTGTCCCAAGTGCTCATTCATTCTCGTTTGCACCAAAAATTGGGACTTTAATTTTTCAATCTTACACTGGCATTTTGAACGATCCACAGTGTGGTCTCGGTTTTCTTTGCCTGCCTGGTGCAGGACGCTGAGCATAAACTGTATATTTTTTTCATTTCTTTGTCAGTTCATCCACAGCATTTTGGATTGCATCCTGATCACTCACTGAGCATTGTGCTTCCTGGTGCGTTCTATCACTCTGGGTTTGAAACTGTCCCAATGTCCCCTGGCTCCTCTGATCATGCCCTGCTGCTTTGCTTTGTACTTTCTCCGGTTCCTGTTTCAGTTCCTCACTTAACTTCACCTTACCCCATTCTCTGCCTCTCAGCTGCTCCATGCAGCTGGCTATCGCTATAGCCTTATGTGAGGTTCCCTTCAGTTTTATGTGCTGTCTCCCAGCATTTTCGTTGCACAGGTCCTACACCAAATATTTTCTTACTGCAATGATTGCCCCACATGGGTCCCTTCTTACTGAGGTAGTTTCTTAATATGTTCTCCCACTCTGGGCTCTGTGCTATTTCTCCAATTTGTTTCCTTATAATTTACTTCTCTCTCTTACGCTTTCTCTTGAGTCCCTGACCCTTTATTAGCCGTTCTTTCACTTTTCTGTTACTCTGGGTGCTGGCCTTCTCGCTATCTCTTAACTTGTAGATTCCAGACCATACTCTTGCTTCAGTTTGTGGGACCTCTCATCCTGTATTCAGCTTCCTTGCTTCTATTTTCTGCAGGTCCTCAACCCTGTACTAATGCTGGTATTAAGCCTCCTCATGTTTCAGTCACTTGGTTTATGGCCCAATCACTTTCAACTATTTGAATCCTAGCCATCATGAGAGACAGCTGCCCTCCTAATGCAGCCTCAGGCTGGATGCCCGCGAGTTCAATGTTGGTGGGGTTTGACTTTGAAGGTTATACAAACACTTTTAATTGAAGAATACCCATGGGCACCAAGGTTTTCCATGTTTTGGACACTTTGACCAGTTTATGTATTAAAAACATTTCACCCAAGTGTACTTGTTGTTGAAGCAGACAAAGGGACACAGAACTCAGTTTCTGGTCCATCTTGACTTTATTAACAAAAAAGTCCTTCTTAAAACACTATGTGCGCATTTCCCAAATTTCTACTATCTTTACTCCTTACCCTAGCTCTGTCTGACTGGAAAAGAATACTACCGACAGTGATCCACGTGTTTATGCTGGGCCATGAAAATCTTGTTCCTCACCGACATAGACTGGCTCTCTTCTTCGAAGGTAGGCCTCCCAGGTCGGGGAAGATCTTCACTCCATCTCCCCCTCTCTCTGCAGATGTCCAGAGCTCAGCTGTTGGGCCCATGTTGACTGTTTGCTGACTCTTTATTGCAACTTCACTGCCTTTGGCCTTTAACCACTGCGGTCATGAGCTGTGTTCAAATCATGCAATGGGGTCATAGCAACACCCTTCAGTGTTGACCTGCCAGGGGGAGTAAAGTGTACATACTCAGGCATTCAAGATGCCAGAACATCTGATTGATACTTCTCTAATACACAACCCTCAGACTGGTTTAAACTGGTTCCCCTTGAACTTTAGCATCCTCTTTGACCTTGGTTTCTACTATTATTGTAGCCAGTAGCTCCCATCTGCAGTTAATTTAGTTTGGCCAGTTTTCTGTCAGGCCTGATTTCTTCAGTTGTGGGTAATTTAGAGTGTCCAATTTTGGGCCCATAGTCACTTGACCACAGGAATAAGCTTTACATGTTTTGTAAATTGTGTTACTCTCCTCACATTGTATAGTAAAGTTTTGTGTTGTTTGTTCAAAAGAGTGGAAACTTGCTGCTTTCTTCCCTTAGTTAATTCCCCTGGATCTCATGTTTTGTCTACTTTAGAAATAAAAGTTATTGGCCCCTAGCCAGATTGTGACAGTAACTTGGCAGGCTGCTCTGGGATCATGACATACTAAATTTCCATATGACTGCTGGTGGTCCACCAAAGGAAACATGGAATATTGTAAGCTTTCCCCTTGGAAATTCAGCTCACAAAAGAATTGATGTCAGGTGTCGTTGGAGGTAATTTATTCAGAAAAACGTTGGTGTCTATGGACAGAATGTCCTGTGTCTGCAGTGTAGTTTCTATAGTATTAAAAGATCTGCTTGTACTCAACAGTATGGCAGAAAGAATGGGAAACATGGCTATCCATTCAGGCATATGAAAATGATATGCAATGTTTGTGTGGATTCTCCGACAAAACTAGAAAGCAGTGGACCTGAACTGGTTCAATATTTTCCACTGAAATTAGAGAAGACATTATACATTTTCTCTTTTTCTGTAAAGATTTGGCAATCAAGCATTATTCACAAAGATTCCGTTCTAAAGCTTCCAAACTGGACTCTCTGTCAGCTCCGTTCTAATCTTAGCTAGTAATAAATTTATGACAAGATTGGTCACGACAACAAACTTCAGCATCACGACTTTAAATGGGTGGCACAATTCTAAAGTGCAACCATGGCTAGTTTGCTTCTCTGTTGCCAGGCAACTGAAAATACTAAAAATATTGATTGTTCATTCATTGCAGTCATAAAAGATTCCAAGTTCATGCAGTAAAGCCATCTCAATCAACATAGCTTCCTCTGGATTCTCTCGTCCCTTTTTTAAAAACAATATGAAATTTATCGTAGGATATTGCGGTTGGTATAAATAGATTCTTAGGTATACTTCAGTTGAGGCTGGATGTTCTCTTCCCAAGCTTTTAAAGATGCTGTGTATACCTAGTGAAGGTTGTTTATTAGCATCAGCCATTGTGACCCATCACGCTCACCACCTCCTATAAATTAATGAGTCTTTAAACCCTTAGATCAATAGCGAACTGAATCGTGATTCAAGTCACTCAAGAAAAGTTTGATTTTCAAAAGCTAAAGTATATTAAAGCTGAAAATTCTTACTTCAGTTAGAGTTTTGACTGCTACTTTTAATGTAATAAGAAACAAAACAATTATTATTTGAATTGGTGGGGTCTAAGTTGGATAGCCCATGAACGTAGGTGCAGAGGTCACGATGCAGAGTGAATCCATTCTTGTTTATTGGAGTGTAAGCAGAATGCTAACTTCATACTGCCTGCTCATTTAAATGTTTATCAAGCAAAAAAAACTTTATTCATAAAATTTATAACAGTACACGATGTTGCAGCTGATATTGAAAAATATGTAAAGAGCAATGCAGAGCGTGAGGTGATTTATTACATTTCTTATATTTAAAATGTACACTTACATTTCATGTTATTCTCTGTTGCGTACAACCTGAGGGGCTTTTATATGGTTTCCAGCCCCTTAATATGCTACAGGGAAGGGGCCTAAAAGAGTACCCCATTCCCCAACTGAGCTTTGGTGCTAGTCACTTCAATTTTTGATACATCCCCAGAACATTGTCCTGTAACATCTTTTGAATGTTCCAGTCTGAGCAACTGGTCATCGCCAGCTCTTTACGAGGAAGGTCAGCAGGTTTTAAGCAGAACAAAGAGCCTCCTTCACCAGGTTGATGATCCTCCTCCAACAGTTGCCATTTATTCTAGAATTAGGTAGATGATGGTTTCTTCAGCATCATGAAGAGATGGTGAGATTCAGAAACCTCAGGAAGGATCTGAGAGGAAGGGCTTTCCTCAGAACTAGCCAAGCTGTATCTTTGTGCTTATTTGAACGTTTTGGAGAGGAAGCATTTTGCCAAATGACTTTGACAGTGTGCTCACGATAACCATTCAACAGAATCCACCATTTCTTTTTCCCACTGGGCCTTGGGAACAGAACATGTAGATTACTGACTGATAGACTTATGTCAAAGATATTTTTCTGTACAAACCTTTCAATAAGGAACAGGTCATTCATCCTAGTTTAAGGGAGTAGAAATTGCAGGAGAATTTTTAATCATCCCTGAGCTTGTAATGGTATTAGAGTATGGAGCCCCACAAACATTATATCCTTACTCAAAAAAAGGGTGTAAGATTCAATCCAGCAATTACACTCCTGCCACTTTAACTTTGCTGTGGGGAATCTTCTAGAATTATTTGGGATGGAATTTATAGTCACATGGAAAAAGGTAGATTGATTTAGAAGCGTCAACATGGACTTATTTGGGGAAAATGATGCCTAAATAACATGTCAGAGTTTTATGCAGTGTTAGTGGAGAGGATTTATGAGGGTAAGGCCATTGATATGGTACAAATGTGATGGAATCATCCCAGCACTGAATGATGTGCAGATTGGTGAGAAAGTTGCAGAAATCGTGTGAGATTGGCAGTCTCAATATGGAGAGAAAAATGTCCCATTTTCCAACCAAGTGATGAACATCAGGATGACAATCTCACTAGTGGCCAATGAGGTCAGTCCACTGGCTCAGTAGTTATCCCTGCTGACTCGGAGCCCCAGGGATCCAATTTCGATTCCAGTTTTGTGTGACTATCTGCGTGGAGTTTGCAAGTTCTCCCCATGTCTGCATGAGTTTCCTCCTGGTGCTCCTGTTTCCGTCCACAGTCCAAAGATGAGCAGGTTAGTTGGATTGGACTGCTAAATTGCCTTGTAGTGAACAGAGAAATGCAGATTAGGTGGATTAGCCACGGTAAAATGCAGTGTTACAGGGATAGTGTGGAAGGCTGCAGCTGGGGCTAGGGTTGGGTGGATGTTCTTTGGTTGATCAGTGTAGGCTCAATAGCCAAATTGGCCTCATTCCGTGTTGTAGCGATGCTATGAGAGGCGTGCAGTAATTTGTGGAATTCACTACCCAAAGCGTCGTAGGTGCCAGGACACTGAATATATATAAGGAAGAGATAGGCAGATTTTTCATTAGTAATAGTTTAATGCGTTGTAGAGAATGGGCAAGAAAGTGCAGTTGAGGCCAAGTTGAGATCGGCCACAATCGTTTTAATTAGCAGAGCAGGTTTGAGTGGCAGAATTGCCTACTCCTGTTCCTAGTTCTTAAGTTCTTGAATTCAGATAGGCTTGTTGGCTTCATACTAGAGGGAATAATGTAACTGCAAAGGTTCATCCTGATAGTAAACATCTGATATTTTTGTCTCTTGTCCTATTAGTTTCATTCAAATGCCATTCTCCTGCCTACCTGTCCAGTCACTTATAGCTCTTTGCTGCCTCCCTGTTGGAGTGCCTGCATTTAACATTCAGTCGTTTTTGGTCTGATTTCACTTGCGTTTATTTAGAAGACTCTTCTTGCTGTCAAGATTAGAAATTATTAGGAGTAAAATTTAGAACAAAAAAAGTGACAGACTTACACAAACCATGAAATAATATGTTATAAAGTAAACCAAAATGAGTGAATTAGTTTGGACCAAGTGATTTCCCAAGGAAGATATTGCTGAGATTTCTACATATGGTTTTGAATATCACTCTTTCCTTTCTAATAAATATCGTGAGTTATCTGTTTCTGGTCTATATGCCAACTCAAAGACTGGCTTCAGCTGGTTTGAGAACTAGAATAAGAACATTCATATCGCATTAAATCCCTAAGGTGGCGGCCTAGATTTCTATGCAGTCATTTCCTATGAACATCCATATAGTCATGATTGACCTTTTGTAAATGTTATCTAATAGGTCCAAAAATATCTAGCTCTCAAAATTATACCAGAATAGCGCTGGATCCAATCACCAAAAACTGATACCTGTTCATCCCCTAAATATATATAGATTAGCAAAATGTATTTATAATTTTGATTTGCTTTTGTTGTACTACTCTGAAGTATTATTGAGGCACACAGCAGTATACTAATAGCCAAAAAATGTTGTTACAAATACTTCAATGTTTTCTTGACAAAAAAAAATTGCATTTTGTCTGTGATAATAAGGTGTAGAGCTGGATGAACACAGCAGGCCAAGCAGCATCAGAGGAGCAGGAAGGCTGATGTTTCAGCCCTAGACCCTTCTTCAGATATGGGGGAGGGGAAGGGGGTTCTGAAATAAATAGGGAGAGAGGGGGAGGCAGATTGAAGATGGATAGAGGAGACAATAGGTGGAGAGGAGACAGATAGGCCAAAGAGGCAAGGATGGACTCAGTAGAGGTGAGTGTAGGTGGGGAGGAAGGGAGGAGATAGGTCAGTCCAGGGAGGATGGACAGGTCAACGAGGCGGGATGAGGTTAGTAGGTAGGATACACGATCGAAGGCGTTCTCGACCACTGAGGGGTGGGGGGGGAGGTGCAGCCCTTGA
This sequence comes from Stegostoma tigrinum, assembly GCF_030684315.1. Lineage (NCBI taxonomy): Eukaryota > Metazoa > Chordata > Chondrichthyes > Orectolobiformes > Stegostomatidae > Stegostoma > Stegostoma tigrinum. Next base: position 77,438,942 of record NC_081356.1, read on the forward strand.
AAAATGAGGACATCTGAGATTTACGGGAGTGGAATGCCTCATCCTGGGAGCAGGTGTGGCGGAGGTGAAGGAATTGGGAATAGGGGATGGAATATTTGCAGGAAGGTGAGTGGGAGGAGGTGTATTAGGTGGCTATGGAAGTTGGTGGGCTTGAAATGGATATCGGTTTCTAGGTGTTTGCCACAGATGGAGGCAGAGAGGCCCAGGAAGGAGAGATAGGTATTGGAGATGGCCCATGTGAACTTAAGGTTGAGGTCGAAGGTGTTGGTGAAGTGGATGAACAGTTCGAGCTCCTCTGAGGAGCAAGAGGTGGCGCCGATGCAGTCATCAATGTAACAGAGAAAGAGTTTAAGGTCAGTGTAGGTGCAGAAGAGGGATTGTTCCACATAACCTACAAAGAGACAGGCAGAGCTTGGGCCCATGTGGGTACCCATGGCCACCCCCTTTGTCTGTAGGAAGTGAGTGCAATTGAAAGAGAAATTGTTGATGGTGAGGACGAATTTGGCTAAGCGGTGAGGGTCTCAGTTGAGGGGGACTGGTCGGGCCTTTTGGATAGGAAGAAGTAGAGGGCCTTTAGGCCATCTGTATGAGGAATACAGGTGTATAGAGACTGGATGTCCATGGTAAAGATGAAGTGTTGGGGTCTGGGAATTGGAAGTTCTGGAGGAGGTGGAGGGCATGGGTGGTGTCACGGACATAGGTAGGGAGGTAGCGAGGTAGGTAGGGAGACCAAGTGAGGCTTGGAGACCGCTTTGCAACGATGCCACCCGAAGGTGGCAGGAACAAAAACTCATATTCTGCTTGAGAACCCTGCAGCCCAATGGTATCAATGTGGACTTCACAAGCTTCAAAATCTCCCCTCCCCCACCACATCCCAAAACCAGCCCAGCTCGTCCCTGCCTCCCTAACCTGTCCTTTCTCCCACCTATCCCTTCCTCCCACCTCAAGCCCCAACCGCATCTCCTACCTACAAACCTCATCCTGCCCCGCTGACCTGTCAGTCCTCCCTGGACTGACCTATCCCCTCCCTACCTCCCCACCTACACTCACCTCTACTGACTCCATCCTTGCCTCTTTGACCTGTCTGTCTCCTCTCCAACTACCTTCTCCTCTATCCATCTTCTATCTGCCTCCCCCCTCCCTACTTATTTCAGAACCCCCTTCCCCTCCCCCATTTCTGAAGAAGGTTCTAGGCCCGAGATGCCAGCTTTCCTGCTCCTCTGATGCTGCTTGACCTGCTGAGTTCATCCAGCTCTACCACCTTATTATCTCAGATTCTCCAGCATCTGCAGCTCCTGCTATCTCTGTATTGTGTCTGTCATTCTTGTCTTATTAGGGTTAATTTTCTTTGCACAATAAAGCTGGCGTACACTTATAGTACATGGATAATGAAATTGACAGATCGCTCATTAAAACTGTTTAGGTGTGAACAGGTTTTCTACTTGTTAAATGTTTGGTGAGCTGCAATTGATCTGCATTTGATGAGACATGACAGCAGGAAACATTAGCAGTTCCCAGACCTGCTGACCACTCTCAGCATTTTTTGTTATTTCAGTGTCTCAACTTCTGTAGTATGCTTTCTTTCGAATCAGTGTGTGCGGCCTGTTTTCCCTAAAATTAAGTTCGTTTCCTCATTTAAATCTTGTACTCGGGTGCAGGAGCAATCTGGCAGGGTTTGCAATGGTAAACAAGGTTGGGCAAATTCATTGAAAGAAGATTCTGTCACTGAAATCTGGTACACAAATGCAATATGAAGGACTGGATTTTACAGCATGGGGGTTGGGCAGGTGGGGTCAGACTAAGGCAATGACTGAAACAAAACAAAAGCCCTCTAACAAAATGCTGGTGAGTTAAACAGACAGACAGCGAGACCTAGCCCTCTCAGTGACTGGAAATGCCACCCGAGAGAGAGGCCAGATAATCTTCTTGACTAGAATCTATAGAAGTCCAAGGCAACACTGGAACTACACAGTGAGTACTGCGAGGATTACAAGCAGACAGCAAGAACTGCAGATGCTGGAGTCACAGTCGATACAGTGTGGAGCTGGAGGAACATAGCAGGTCAGACAGCATCAAAGGAGCAGGAGAGTCGACTCTGCTATGTTCCTCCAGCTCCACACAGGATTACAAGATGGCTGGGAGTTAGGGAATTCCTGGCGTTTTAGGGCGAGGAGAAATTGGGCAGCCCGTGGCAGCAGCGACAAGGATGAGGGAAAGGTTTAGAGGCGTGCAGCAAGGAACAAAAGGGGGAAAATACCTTGGGGGGTTGGTTGTGTTGTGCATGATGCTCAGAAGACATGGGCAGAATATGCTGTGCAACCTCACACACTTTCCCCCCACCTTTACAAAGGTATTTTTTTCAAAAGCACGATGGTATTTAACCCAGTTAGTAACCCTAACATTATTAGAACATGGGCAATGTGAAATACAGGTGTATCTGGACAGTTTGTCTCAGTCCACAGCTGTTCTGCATGCTTCCTGATAGTTGTCCTAGACATGGCAAACATCCCAGGGAGAAATCCTCATTCCATTTTTCAGACAGGGTCTTAGAGCTGCTATTGGATGAGGTAGTGTATGGATAAGACTTCCTCTTCCCCTACGACTGGCAGTGGAGGTCTCGACACTGGGCTATGCCAACCTGGTCCCACATTTGAGCAGTCTCAACTATCTGGAGGAATGCCCAACACCATAGGGAGAAAGTCAATGTCCTTCTCCTCTCCACCACGGTGAGGTCCACCACATTCACTCTAATACCTCACAGTCACTCTATTTCTGCTATTGTACCCACTTCCCACCCAAGATCATACTCTACCATGCTCACTATTACCTTCAACATCCTCCCCACTCACACTCACCCACACCGACCCCTGACATAATTAATCCTCCAAGCCCTCTGCTTTGCCTACTCGCTTGCTTGGGACACCTCTCCACCTGCACCAACAGTATTAGCTGTGCCATCCACATTCCTCTCCCATAATATTGACTCTCTCTCATTCCAGGAGGAAAATAGCTGCAAAAGGGCAGAGAGAGTCAGGAGGAGTGGTGGGCTGCCTGACATTTGGCTCCTCACCACTTTCGAGGAAAGGATCCTGACACTTAACTCCCCAACCAGGTCCTGGACTAGCCTTAGAGGCTGCTCTTTCTTGCTGTGTCAGAACACCCTGAGTGAAAGTTATCTCCGTTGACTTGACTCGAGCTTACTGATAACCTTGCCAAGCTTCTTGCTTTACGTCTGCTCCAAATGGCAAGGCAGGGCAGGAGCAATATGTGCCTCTTACCTCTGGCTCAGGGGGCAAGGTGCAAAAAGGCAAGGCAATGCAATGGAAGGTAGGGATCTTGTGAGCATCCAGCTAGGCTCAATATGAGTGAGCACTAAGACAGCAGGGATGCAGTCTAGTCCTGTTCATGAGCTGGGTGCATGCCCATTAGAATACAGTGTCCTTGCTGCAGCATTACAATGATAGTTAGTGCTACAGCCTGTGACACATCACTGAAGTGCATGTGAAGTAAATAAATAAATAATTCAGAATAATAGCCCTTCCATGATAATATAATAAAAGGATGGGCCATGAGCATTCATAAAGGCTGGCGTATGCCAAGATCTGTGGATGTGAGGTACATATATCTGGTGCCCATGGAGCATGCCCTGAGCTGCTGGTACCCAGTTCCCAAAATGGAAATCAGTCGAAAAAATTGGTGAAATAAGGTCAGCGCGTGATTACTCTGGGTTCCTTGTCATGTTTGCCTGAGATCCAGCTTATTTGGCAAGTTTCGAAATATTGGCGTGTGAATATTAAAAAGGTACATTATACTGTTAACAAGACATTTAACCTGTCAATAATGACTATCAACTGATATTGTGCCACTACTGAGCAAGAATTTCACCACACTGCATGCAAAAAGCATAAAAAATGGAACAAGATGATTTTCACATTGAGAAGGGCACCATCAGACTTGTCACCAGATTTGTTCACATCCTTAACCATAAAGCACATCACTCAGACCAACCAAAGTTTAACCGTTAGTTAATGTCTCAGGTTTTATTTCATGAATACTGGTCCCAACACCTTGATATTTGTGAAGATCATCATTTCTAATAAAGAGAAAGTAACAGAAACTAAAGGAGTAAAGAAAATAAAGCAGGAAAGCATGGAACAATTATGAAATTATTACATTTTGGTACTGATGTATTAAAATTTAAAGAATGAAAGGGGGTCATATTCTAAGGTTTGACTGAAAGTAATCCCGAGATTGTTAGGGATTAAAGGGAGGATTAAGTTATTTTACTAGGAATAAAATACTTATACTTGGAGACAATAACAACAGCCTTTGGACTTTCCATGAGTACACTGTGAGTTTCCCAAAGTGCCAGAAAGGTTATACTAGCATCAGTTTGTAAATAGTTGTACTGTACACAGTTAAATTACTTCAAAGTTAAAAGTGAGTTGGGATCAAAGATGGCTAGTTAGTACTTCTACCCAGATACATAGCACATGTGTTTCATGTTGTCAGGGAGAAGAGGGCAGAGGAAGCCATTTTTGTGACCACCCTATAGATTTCCCTACAAATCAATAAATACATCACAAACATTGCTGCTTGGCCTGCTGTGTTCATCCAGCTTCACACCGTGTTATCTCAGATTCTCTAGCATCAGTTCCTACTATCACTCTCTCACAAACAAGCAGTAATTCTTTTGGTGTAGTCAGCAGCCATCTGAGAGACTGGGAGCTGGAGATAAAAACAAACACACCACATTTGAAGCAGAGGCAATGCTGACTCTGCACCAAACAGAATAAGTTGGAAGCTTGCACTCAGATTGAAGAAATCAAGTTTGTGATGATCTGGTGGATGCTGGAAGATTAACCGAGCAAGGGCTGGAGGGAGAGCATTGCCAGGGGAGGGAAAAAGTATAACCCTAATGGTGAAAATCAGTTCTTGGATCAAAACTCGCCCAGCCAAAAATATCAAAAGGACTCAAGCCATCAATCAGGAACCTGAGAATAATTGTAGGCCACTTCTTGAAGGTTTAAGTGTCATTTAAGTGACAGTGTAACCTATAGCCATTGTGGGCGATTTTTAAACATTCTTCAGAAATAAATCAAAAATCTATTCATAGTTCAATGTGCAAGTTGGTTATAGAAAGAGAATAATCCTTAGTCAGTGCTGATAGACAAAGCTTTTCAAAATGTGAAATCTTATTGGATCTTACAATTCTTTCACATCCTCAGAGTGTTCGAAGATACTAACAGAGAACTAAGCTCATTTGAAGGGCTGGCAATATTGCAATGTAGGAAATATATCAGCCAAATTTCACATAAAGTCCTACATATAGCAATAAGATAATTGAGCATTTAAATAAGATCATTAGATCATAAGAAATAGAATTAAGGTCATTTGACCCATTGAACCTATCCTCCATTCAATAATATCAGTAATGATTTGATTACAACTTAATACATTTTCTTGCCTGTCTGCATAAGTCTTTGGCTAGTGTGGGTTGGGATAAGAAACATTGGCTAGGATAAGGAAACAAACGACATATGCTGCTTGAGAAGAAATTTGGCAAAGAATAGCTGGAAAGTCTATCTAAGTTAACTCAGCCACATTAGGGACATTTAAACAGTCCTTAGATAAGCAGATGGATGATGATGGGATAATGTTGGGGGATGGGCTTAGATTAGTTCACAGGTCGGCGCAACATCGAGGGCCGAAGGGCCTGTTCTATGCTGTATTGTTCTATGTTCTTTGTTCTAAGGTCAGTTCTAATAGAGTAGCATAAAATTGTGAGCTGAAGGCAGAAATAGAGAGTGAGGAATTCTTGTAATCTATTCTATTTCAGTAGGAGAATTATCAAAAGCTTTTTTAAGCTGTCACATTAATTTCTTGGTTATTGGAAGATCTCAAGTCTCTATTTTAAGAATTCCCTCTTTCTGACTGAGATCAGACAAAAAATTGTCCACTTCCTATTACTTTACTGTTTGGACTTCCAGTGCAGATTCCATCAAAACAACTAAAGCAGGTCCAATAAACCACACAGGCACCATCAGAATGGATTGTTGCAGAACACACTGCCTTTTTACTGCAGTCGCAGTTATATTCCAATAAAAACATTTTTATAAGTTCCCAAGATAACGAAGTGTGGAGCTGGAGGAACACAGCAGGCCCAGCAGCATCTCAGGAGCACAAAAGCTGACGTTTCGGGCCTAGACCCTTCAGCAGAGAGGGGGATGGGGAGAGGGAACTGGAATAAATTGGGAGAGAGGGGGAGGCGGACCGAAGATGGAGAGAAAAGAAGATAGGTGGAGAGAGTATAGGTGGGGAGGTAGGAAGGGGATAGGTCAGTCCAGGGAAGACGGACAGGTCAAGGAGGTAGGATGAGGTTAGTAGGTAGGAAATGGAGGTGCAGCTTGAGGTGGGAGGAAGGGATGGGTGAGAGGAAGAACAGGCTAGGGAAGCAGAGACAGGCTGGACTGGTTTTGGGATGCAGTGGGTGGAGGGGACGAGCTGGGCTGGTTTTGGGATGCAGTGGGGGGAGGGGACGAACCGGGCTGGTTTTGGGATGCAGTGGGGGAAGGGGAGATTTTGAAGCTGGTGAAGTCCACATTGATACCATTGGGCTGCAGGGTTCCCAAGTGGAATATGAGTTGCCGTTCCTACAATCTTCAGGTGGCATCATTGTGGCACTGCAGGAGGCCCATGATGGACATGTCGTCTGAGGAATGGGAGGGGGAGTTGAAATGGTTCGCGACTGGGAGGTGCAGTTGTTTGTTGCGAACCGAGCGGAGGTGTTCTGCAAAGCGGTCCCCAAGCCTCCACTTGGTTTCCCCAATGTAGAGGAAGCCACACCGAGTGCAATGGATACAATATACCACATTGGCAGATATGCAGGTGAACATTCCATTTCCTACCTACCACCTCATCCCGCCTCCTTGACATGTCCATCTTCCCTGGACTGACCTATCCCCTCCCTACCTCCTCACCTATAATCTCCTCTCTACCTATCTTGTTTCTCTCCATCTTTGGTCCGCCTCCCCCTCTCTCCCTATTTATTCCAGTTCCCTCTCTGATGAAGGGTCTAGACCCGAAACATCAGCTTTTGTGCTCCTGAGATGCTGCTTGGCCTGCTGTGTTCATCCAGCTCCACACTTTGTTATCTTGGATTCTCCAGCATCTGCAGTTCCCATTATCACTGATACAATTTACAAGTTCCCAAAGTCAGTTTAACAAGAACTGTTAGAAGGTAAGTGTGGAAGGTACGTGTGAGTTAGAGTAGGAAGGCAACTGTGTGAGGGAGGAGGGAGGCAGGCAAGTGTGTGAGGAAGTTGTATGAAAGGGAAGTAACTGGCTTGGATAGCAGATAGATGAGGGATGCAGATGGCAGGTGGGTGAAGGGGATAATGTGACCATCCATGTGCCCCAGTTCCAAGGTCCCCAACAAACAGGAATTTACTGTGATCTCTTCCTCCTAATATCTTGAACGTTTTGATCAAATTAATCATTAACCTTCTTAAGGTACACACCCTAATCCCACTGTGTAATTTAACTCTTTGAGTACAGGTATCGATTTGGGAAATCTACACTGCACTCTCTCCAAGGCATCTCTTCAAAGCTATTGTGAATAGAGATGCTTTATACAGCTGAAAAATGATTTCCACTCCTTTATGTTATGAAGCTAAAATATAAAGGCCGGCATTTTATTTGTATTTTTGATAATTAACCACTGCAAAGCTGTTAGGGAGGGAATTCAAGGAGTTTGTCCCAATGGCACTGAAGCAACACCACCAAGTCATGATGGTGAGTAGCTTGTTTGTGACATTCTCTTGATTTAATCAACCTACCAAAGTTTTACTGGGAGAGTGGTAAAATCGCTGTGCAAGTTAATTGGCTTTCACTTCTGAAAAAGAATAGATATTTTACTGATCAACACCAGGTCACACAATCGGACAATGTTTTGCTTTCAGTTTTTGTTTGGTTTTAAAACAAGACTTGGAATTTCGTCATGGGATTGCATTAACATGAAATGTGAGTAATCTTGCTTTGAGGTTAAAGTGACTAATTTGGAAATCCACCAAGAAGATTTCCAGTGAGAAACAGAATGCTGCCCACACCTTTCCTATTTAACTGTTACAAGTAAACAAAATATTGAGTGCCTCACCTTGAGAATGGACCAGCTTCAATAGCATAAATAATCATATCATTGAAGGATAGTAACATGGCATCAACCCCTACCATCTGTCCCTCAACCCTCTACCAACCCTTCCACACTGCCAGCCTTCTCCTTTGCATGCCCAGCTAAATGTGTGAAATATAGAAGTAAGTAGACCAGAAAGGAGAGATCGGGTGTGTGGGTTTGAGGAGGTTTGTTACTGTGTAGAGATAAGGCCGGTCATTGTAATAGAACCAGAAGTCCAGTGATGGATTGGAGTGAATGTTGGCTAACAAAAGCTTGAGGTTAAACTATCCATGCAGGATCTTACTGTGAGGAGCCAGGTTAGCGTTAGCAGAGGGGATTTAAGCTGGCAGTACATCAATATTTGTAAGCATTGTTTAGCTGCATATTTGACTCATCGAAGCAGCTGAAGGCAGTGGTGACAGCAGTGGGATTGATGTCAGAAATGAAAATGTGGAGCTAAGTGTTGTTTAGAGTAAATGAGGAAGCTGGCACCGTGCCTCGACATCATTAAAGGATAACCATCATAAAATAACAATGACAATGTATATTAATATAAAACTTTATACAAAATTAAACATCATAGGACATTTCACAGGTGCAGGGTAAAGCAAATTTGACACCCTGAATAAAGTATCTTTCTCTGTAGTCCCATCTGATGACTCTGAAGAAATGGAGTCACTGACTGATAAATGCTTTGGACACTCCTAACTTAACGCCAACCAATGGGAGTGAGAACCTCAGGGAGGATGGATTTTTTGTAACCTTGCCTCGCAACAGGAAGCTATTTCACTATGAGAGCTTCAGACTGGACTCATAGATTGGGGCTTACTAGTTGCTGTGGCAGGGAATGATTTCAGTGTCCCCTGAGGCTGTGCAGGCTCATAGACTGTGAATTGAGGAACTCATGTAGCAGATAGGTTCAACCATGTTCCAGGGCTTTGTGTGTATGAGTTTCTCCACTGACAAAGTGACCAACCTGCACAGACTTTATGATGCATGATGAAGTCTGAGCCACTTGATATCAATGCACTAACATCCAGATCACGCATGAAGAACATGTTGACAAAACTCTTTGATATTGTTTGAAGCAGTAAGACAAAACTTGTCACAACTCAATCTAAACAAGTTCAAAAATATGCAACATAAGATTTGAATACACACTCAAAACAAAGATGATACATTGGGGATTATTTACTCCACTGCTATTAGGTCATTTAAGGTCAACAAAGGAACTATTTACACTGCATATGTGGAATAAAGTCTGTGGGTTAACATTGAAGTAAGGTACCCTCTGTCTTGCTGATTCCTTTTCCCATCAACCCCATTTTGGCCAAAGGCACTCTTTTTCCAGAGATAGTAGGAACTGCAGATGCTGGAGAATCTGAGAAAACAAGGTGTAGAGCTGGATGAACACAGCAGGCCAAGCAGCATCACAGGAGCAGGAAAACTTATGTTTCAGGCCTAGACCCTTCTTCAGAAAATGAAGAAGGGTCTAGGCCCAAAACGTCAGCTTTTGTGCTCCTGAGATGCTGCTGGGCCTGCTGTGTTCATCCAGCTTCACATTTCATTATCTACGCCTTATTATCTCTTCTTCTATTGAGTCAGTTTAATGGGTTCAGTTGCCATCACTCACTATTGCCACCTGCTGGTGGAGGTCCTATTACAAATGCAAAAGCACTTTCCAGATCTGAAGTATTTTGGGAACACATATTCGTGATTTTTCCAACCCTTTCTAAAGCATCAAATGTGTTCAATAGTAAGTTTTCTGGCACAGCTGAAAATGCTAAACAAATTCTGTATTTTCTTTAAAGATGATTAGCGAAATGACAAATTCAGATAGCAAATACCGAGTGAATGAATTCCCTTCATTTTGATTGTGAAAGCTTTAGGTCTTGCTAAAATTTTGATCAACAACACCCCAATCTCAAACCCGGCCACCGACCACCCCCATCTCCTCAAAGCTGTTAGTTACCTGAGGTTCTTTGAGTCCAATAAGATCCTTTGTGCACAGAGCAAACCAGGGCAACAGGTGTGACCTGCCAGTGACAGGGTGATGAAAAGTAATAATTGGAATCGGCTTTCTCGGAACTGTGCAGCTGGCATTGTACAAGCATGTCACTTACGATGGTCATGATCAGAAATAAAACGTGATTAAATACTCTTGAGGCAATTTTAACAGTGTTCGTGAAACAAAACTGCTTCCAATCAGTGCTTTAAGTGTAAATTACTTCATTCCATTAATAATATAATCCTGGTGAAAACCCATCCAGAGAAACATGGAAAGGCATATGAACAGATGAATGTATTAAGGGACACTTTGTAAAACATCTGTCATCTTATTAAATGAGCACTACAAATGCAAAGTACTAAACATGTATTGGAAATATTGCTTAATTTTGACTTTTGCGTAGACATTTTTAGTCTTCACATTATTGTTTTTAAAGAACATTGCCTCTTTCTTTTGATCTCCCTCTTTCCCACACTTCTCAAGCAGTTAGGCTTTCCTCTGATACGCCATTGTTAATGATGTTGAGTGATAATAGCTGGGCAATAACGTCCATATTTGTCCAATAATCTTCACCACACCTCCCTGCCCCACCCACAGGCCCACACAATTCTCCTACCTGTACTCCACACCCCATACTTACTGGAAAAGGAACCTTTAAGAATCTGCATGTCAGGACATAAAAAATTTTACCGATAGCAAAATGAAATTTGCCTAACTCTCATATTTTCTTCATTGATTACCTTCCCACGTGATCTCTCCATTCTCATTCAGACAGCCATAGAAGCTGTTATTTTGACAGAAGCTTTACTGGTCAAAACTGGTGCATAACTTCTCTAAAAGTCTTAGGTACAATTTCTGATGCATTCAGACAGCCAGCTTCACTACAGTGTAGGAAAGAGATTATAAATGTTAAAAGCAAAAAAGTTGTGAAAAAATAAAATGAATTCTGCAACTGCCCCAAATCTGTTAGATGAGAGAAATGAGTAATATGTGGTGATCTAGGCAAAAGTCTGAAGTCTAGCCATGTAAACGGTAGAAACAGGCACATAGAAACGCAGGGAATAGGCTGGCTAGCATTTAACAATAGAGTTGTGAAATATTCTTTCAATAATGTATGAAGAAGACCAGAACCTCCTAAAGACATAGTAGGAACTGCAGATGCTGGAGAACCTGAGATAACAAGGTGTAGAGCTGGATGAACACAGCAGGCCAAGCAGCATCAGAGGAGCAGGAAAGTTTGACGTTTCAGGCCTATACCCTTCTCCAGAAATGGGGGAGGGGAAGGGGATTCTGAAAGAAATAGGGAGTGAGGGGGAGGCGGATAGAAGATGGATAGAGGAGAAGATAGGTGGAGAGGAGACAGATAGGTCAAAGAGATGGGGATGGAGCCAGTAAAGGTGAGTGTAGGTGGGGAGTTAGGGAGGAGATAGGTCAGTCCAGGGAGGACGGACAGGTCAAGGAGGCAGGATGAGGTTAGTAAGAAGGAAATGAGGGTGGGGCTTGAGGACTTGAGCAACTCATCCCTCACACCCTCTCCCTGCAATAAAAACCAAAACAGAATTCCTCTCATCCTCAGGTACCACCCCACCAACATCCGAATCGAACGCATCATCCTCCGACACTCACGCCAACGGCTATCCGACCCCACGAACAAAGACGTTTTTCCCTCCCCACCCTTGTCTGCTTTCCGGAGGGACCACTCTCTCCGTGACTCCCTTGTCCGCTCTACATTCCCCTCCAGCTCCACCACACTCAGCACTTTTCCCTGCAACCGCAGCAAGTGCTACACCTGCCCCTACACGTCCCCCCTCACCACCATCCCAGGCCCCAAGAAGACTTTCCACATCAAGCAGATGTTCACCTGCACATCTGCTAATGTGGTATACTGCATCTGCTGTTCCCTTTGTGGCCTCCTCTACTTTGAGGAAACCAAGCAGAGGCTTGGGGACCGCTTTGCAGAACACCTACACTCGGTTTGCACTAAACAACTGCACCTCCCAGTCACAAACCATTTCAACTACCCCTCCCATTCCTCAGATGACATGTCCATCCTGGGCCTCCTGCAGTGCCACAACATTGCTACCTGAAGATCACAGGAACAGAAACTCATATTCCGCTTGGGAACCCTGTAGCCCAATGGTATCATGTGGACTTCACAAACTTCAAAATCTCCCTTCCCCCACCACATCCCGGAACCAGCCCAGCTCGTCCCTGCCTCCCTAACCTGTACTTCCTCCCACCTGCCCCCTCCTCCCACCTCAAGACCCACCCCCATCTCCTACCTACTAGCCTCATCCCACCCCCTTGACCTGCCCATCCTCCCTGGACAGACCTATCCCCTCCCTAACTCCCCTCCTACACTCACCTTTACTGGCTCCACCCCTGCCTCCTTGACCAATCTGTCTCTTCTCCACCTATCTTCTCCTCTATCCATCTTCTATCCACCTCCCCCTCTCTCCCTATTTGTTTCAGAACCCACTTCCCCTCCCGCATTTTCTGAAGAAGGGTCTAGGCCTGAAACATCAGCCTTCCTGATCCTATGATGCTGCTTGGCCTGCTGTGTTCATCCAGCTCCACACTTTGTTATCAAAGATCTGCGGACACTGGCAATCTGAAGTCAAACAGAAATTGCTAGAGAGACTGAATAGGTCTAGCAACATCTATGCACAGAAAACAGAGTTTACATTTCAAGTTGTGTGACTATTCTTCATGTGTCACAGATGTTACCAGGCCTGCTGAGTTTCTCCAGCAATTTCTGTTTTTGTTTATTGCTAATTCCTGTCTGTTAACTGCCAAAGAACATTCTCTACTATATGACATGCTTATGAAAACCATTGCTTTCCATGACATTTCACAGCATAATTCCCGTAAGCCCTCATTCTAAAAAGTTTGGAAAGAAGTGGAGGTAAATTTAAATCCATAGCTGACTGTAACTGTTACTATTCAATGCCATCTGTCAGCTCAATGTGTCTATGCAGGAGGGGGAACAACTTTATATCTGGGTCTCTACTGTTCTGGACTCTGAAAATGATTTGCCACTGTCATTGGCAAGTAGGTGGGACAGTGAGCCTAATATAACTGTTGACTTGTTCCATAATAGTGAAACATTGACAAGGTACACCATTTTAAAAAAAATGTTTGCAGTTTACAGATTGACTCAGATATGCCAAATGCTTCGATCTTTTGTGAATTGCTGGCAAAGGTATTGTGAAAGGAAAAGTCACCATAGTCTCAGAGTCTGTACCGATCTGTTGTTACCCTCACCAAAACTGATATGGGTTTGTTTCACTGCTCTGCACTTGATTTTGATTAATGGTAGTTGTGGATTGCTGGATTTACACTGTGATTTGCATCACTGCCAACTAGGCAAAAATAATGGCATGATTAAACTGGTATGGATGTGTTCTCAATTTGCGAGGTCACTTAATAGACCACGAAAGGTACAGAATCTCATTCCAACTGTTTCACCATTGCCCCGCGGGTATCACTTCCTGTACCTCTCATCTATGTCAGCTTTTTCATCCAGACCATTGTTTACATTTGAAGGCAATTATTTTCAGTCCTCCATCTAGTTCTACGTGTAAGTCAGCCAAAACCATAGTGATAGCCTATCCACTGGACGTTTCCCTGTTCCCTTGATTAGTCTAGACTACCTGGGAGAAGAGCACATTTAACAATTGTGTCACTTGAGGCATCAAAGCAGGAAACTGAGCTTTCTCTATATCACTAATTTGTTTTAGCCGAAGACTGCAAAAACTTCACAAACATCGGCCGTGAAGCTGCTTGGATCTTACATTCAAAAACTACCTTCCTCATGACCTATGGCCATTCAATATATTTCCTTAGCACATAAAAAAGACAAGCTCTTCAGCTTTTGGAAGATTGCCAGTCTCTTAGAGGCTTAATGGCTCTTGATGGGATCAATGTGCTTCTTAAAATTCCAAGTGAGAAAACTGTCGCTTCTTTCAATAAAACTTTTATATAGCTTTTAAACCCAATGTTTGCTGTCACCTTACCAGATTTATCCAGTCTTCTCCGTTACCTCTTTTTGCCTTGATGGTGTTCTGTCCTTGATCCTTGAATGTGATCTATGGCTTCAGTGTCCACATGAAAGGAATTCCTTCTCTTCCATTTATGAGTAGGTCAGACAGGACGAGAAACACTGTCACTCTGGGGTGAGTAAATTACACCAGTTCTTTGTATCCTAATGCAACACCTTCATATTAGTATTTTAATGATTTGTCTTAATTTAATTTTTATATTTCTAACAAGGTTCAGATGAATGAGATTTTCATTGCAGCTCTTCATAATCTTGATAGTTAAGTGTGAAAGAAAACATAAACTTTGAAAATAACAGGGTGCTAAATTTGAAAAAAAACACTTTTTCTGCAAACATTTCATTCAACTCAAGGCATGAGTGAGAATTGTGAGTGAGAAGTCTGTATAGTAAATGACAAAAAATGACCTGACTGAAAGTCTAAGTAGAATGAAATTAACAACATATCAAGCTACATTTCTAAGACTAGAAAAAAATTAGTGGAATAGTATATTTAGATTAGATATTAAGTGTAATGAAATACATTGGCACTTAATAAAAATATTCAGCACACAGCTTATTATAAAGTTACTTTGAAATGAGAATTTAAGTAGTCATAATTAATTCAGCAAACAATATTTACTTCATTCAGTGGTACAAGATGTCCGGATATCTGTCAAAGGACACCTTAATTTCTCCCCAGGTAAAATAAAAACAGTAAGTGCTGGAAATACTCAACAAGTTTGCAAGCATCTGCAGAGAAAGAAACTACATTAATGTCATGAAAGATCGCTGACCTGAAATGCTAATTCTATTTCTTTCTCCAACTGCCAAACTGCTGAGTTTGTTTTAGTTGAGATTCTGGGGAAGAAACAGTACGAAACATTGAGAATCAGAACTGCACATGCTGTTAAATATTAATTCCTTTTTCCCCTTCTCGGCTGTTTTTGCTGGTAAATGTGTATTATAGTCTTAAATATACAAAATATATAATGGAATTTTCAACATACTGCAACCTTCCCCTTCTAAGTAGATGAGAGAAAGAGCACGTTTCATTAGTTTGCTTCCAAATGTTTAAGCAATAAATTTAAATGTATCTTGATAATTCAGCTTTACCGGGAAGACTTGCATAAGCAAAATTTCACATTAATTTAGCACCACACTCAGCCATGTGCACTGAGATAAAGGAATGGTTTCTCCACTAAAAATAGTTTACTTCGTAGCATAATCACCCTGTGTAGTAGCCACCTTCTCTCATGAGTATTGTTCTGTTCAGGTTTGGACTCATTTAACTGAAGCTCCTGATTTGGGATGTTGATGTTGGAACTGGATTCAGTGCTTATGACTGTTGATTTCAGTGCTATGAGGAATAATACAATCCATGTTTGAATTGTGCTTAACAGTGATCATTGATGTTTCTGTGTTAGTTACAAGAACTGGTTAGATGTCATAAGGGATTGTTTGATTGTCAACGTGACCATAACATTTCACAAGCATTTTATTGCCTATAACTAGACATGAGGGGCAAATTTTTTTACGCAGAGTGGTTTGTGTGTGGAATGAACTTTCAGAGGAAGTGGTAGATGTGGGTACTGTAACAAAGTATAAAAGACATTTGGATAAGCACACGAATAAGAAATGGTTGGCGGGAAAAGGGTCAAGCGCAGGCAGGTGGGACTAGTTTAATTGGCATTATGGTCATTATGGCATGGACTGATAGGATTGAAGGGTCTGTTTCCATGCTGTATGACTCTACAACAACTCTGTAATTATTTTGGTTTAATTTTTCTATTCTCAATTTTACATTCAAATGCATATTGATCACAGCTTTGCAGGTTTGCTCTGAAAGATGTACACACATATAATGTGAAAAAGTAAGTGTCACTGGAAACCTACCCGTGGTTGAGGAGAGAGTCAGTCTGTGGTAGTGAAGAAAGTGATACAACTTCTAGTTCCATGACTTTCTCTCAGCCAGGGGAGTATTGTCATTGTGGTAATATCACTAGGCTAGTGTTCTGGAGGCAGGAATTCAACTGACTACCATGACAGATAATGACATTTGAATGTAATAAAAAAAAATACTGGCACATAAAGCCAGGGTGGTATGGTAGCTCAGTGGTTAGCACTGCTGCCTCACAGCATCAGAGACCCGAGTTTGATTCCAGCCTCCGGCGACTGCCTGGGTTGAGTTGGCACATTCTTCCCATGTCTGCATGGCTTTCCTCCCAGTGGTCTGGTTTCCTCCCACAGGCCGAAGGTGTGTAGTTTAAGTGGATTGACCATGCTAAATTGCTCACAGTGTCCAGGGATGTGCAGGCTAGGTGTAGTAGCCAGATGAAATGCAGGGTTATGGGAAAGGGGATGGGTTTGGGTAGGATGCTCTTTGGAGGGCCAGTGAATTTGATGGGCTGAATGGACTGCTCCCACACTGTAGGGATTCAATGGTTCTAACAGCAAACATTTACTCACTGGCAATTGTTGGGAAAACACAAATAGTTCATGAACATCCTTTGAGAAGGTTGACTTTACGTGATATCAACTGTTAACTATTCCCAGGCAGTTAGGGATGGACAATATATGCTGGCCAAGCCAATGATGCCCACATACAAGGAAATAAAGTCCAAATAAATTTCAAATGCACATTTAAATGTTGTTTTGTTTTCAAAGCTTACATACACCTCTTGACTTTTCCATCAGTTCTGAGCAAAAATGGTTACATTTTCAATGAGTGGGTAGTTTGTGAATTTACTGAACTTTTCATTGCACATTTGAGAGATTTGTGATCGCTAGCAGTCTAAGATCTTTCATCACTTCAACTTATTTTCATATAAGTAGAGATGAAAGTATAAGAAACCCTGTTCCCTATGTTTATAAATGTTGGGGAAGCAGGCCCCTCCTCTTTTCATGACATTGTCCTTGTGTGCTCCTCTTACCTCTCGTCCTTTTTACTTCCTGGTGAAAGTTGACATTGGGCCTGAAGCAGCATTTAGGCCTCAAACTTTACAATTATCAAAATAGTAGTGACTTGAGGCCTGCTGTCTCTTTAATTCAACCCCGTACACTTATTGCTCTAGACATTCATTGCTGCCACAGTCAACAAAACCAGAAGCTTTCTGCACCTTTGCGCTAAAACCCCTCACCACTTCCTCTTGTGCTAAAACACCTCATTTCCCATTCGGTCTGCCAGAAGAGAAAAAGCAGTAAAACTGGTGGATGAGGCATACCGATCCAAGCCATCTTCTATATATGAAAATGTAGGATCTGTATGAACAGTACATTCATTTCCAAGTATTATATATTTTTATTTTCTTTTCCCTTTTTGGCAGACACCAGAGCTCTTGTTTTGGGGTGAGTTCTTCTTGAGTTTGCCCTGCTTGCTAAATGATCCTTATCACAGGAGCATGGTGAAAATAGTGAGCAGGGGTCTCATGTTGTGCGTTCTCTGCACCAATGAGGGAGTAGCCTGCTCAAAGTTTCTAATGACTGCACTGTTTGGTCTGCACAGCAAGTCTGTTTGTGGAAGGTCATGCACAGCTGCTAGGGATACCATTCCACTGACATAGCAGCAGTTCAAAGCAAACATTTGTGCCTGATCAGGAAAGGC
Source organism: Stegostoma tigrinum (assembly GCF_030684315.1). NCBI lineage: Eukaryota > Metazoa > Chordata > Chondrichthyes > Orectolobiformes > Stegostomatidae > Stegostoma > Stegostoma tigrinum. The sequence continues at coordinate 77,456,763 of NC_081356.1, forward strand.
TTAGGGGAAGGGGTGTGGGCTGGTGAAATTACAGACAGCAGTGGTGCAGCTATATGTTCTAATCCAAAATTCAACCCTGCCTTGAAAGAGAGAAGAGAGGGTGGCCATGTTCTGTATACCAGAATATCCCCTTCACCAAAAAGCTGTACAGAGAAGGAGACGTTGATAGGGTAAGTAGTACTGAAGGACAGGTGGATAGGGTAAGTAGTATTGAAGCATTCAGAGAACCTGGCTACTACTGAGAAGGAAAGGGTCAGAGATTAGCAAAGCAGCTAATTTTTCTTGACATCCACTTCTACTCCTTCACCCCGGTTGTCTACTCCTAGATTTTCATACTGAATATCTGTCTACCTAAACATGACTTGATATCTAAAATAACAAATATATGTTATTATGTTGAACTGTAAACTTGTTGCATGCATTGTACACAATTAAAACACAGGGATGCTGGTTATGTTACACTAGGAGTTTACCACTAAACAGAAATAGTAGATGAAGTCTAATTTGAAAACAAAACATTTCATTCATAGAATTAAATCTTGACCTCCAGCCCAGTCTGGGCTGCAGTGTACTCTCTTCACTCTGAGGCAGACAGCTGTCACTAATGGGAAACCTCAAGAAAACAGTTCACATTACAGAAGAGGAGGCTCTGGAGGTCTCAGAGAATATAAAGGTGGATAAAACTCTGGAGCCTGATCTAATGTATCCCAGCACATTGTGGGAAATAGGAGAGGAAATTACTGGACCCGTTGCATAAATATTTGTCTCATGTATATCTACAGGTGAGATGACTGAATAATAGAGGGTGGTTGATGTTATACTTTTGTGTAACAAAGGCCGTAAGAAGAAATCGGGGAATTACAGACCCGTGAGTCTGACTTCGATGGTGGGTAAATTGTTAGAGGTGATTATAAACGAAGGATTTATGGACATTTAGAGAGGCAAAAATTGATTAGAGATAGTCAGCATGGTTTTGTGCAAGGAAAGATATGTCTCACAAACTTGGTTGAGCTTTTTGAAGAAGTTACCAAAACAGTTGATGATAGCGGAGCAGTAGACATTATTTATTTGGATTTTAGTAAAGCCTTTGACAAGTTTCCACATGGTAGACCAATTAATTACATTAGGTCACATGGGATTCAGAGTGAGCTTGCCAATTGGATACAAAATTGGCTTAATGGCAGGAGACAGAGAATAATGGCGTAAATGCTGGAGTCAGAGTTAACATGGTGTGTAGCTGGAGGAACACAGCTGGCAGGCAGCATCAGAGGAGTGGGAAAGCTGATGTTTCGGGCTGGGACCCTTCTTCAGAAATCTTCTGCAGGAAGGTTGCTTTTCAGACTGGAGGCCTGTGCCCAGCAGTGTTCCATAGGGATTTTGTGTGTCATTTAAATGATTTGGATGAAAATATATAGAAGGCATAGTTAGAAAGTTTGCAGATGACACCAAAATTGGTGGTATTGTAGAAAATAAAAAAGGTTTTTCCAAGGTTACAAAGGGATTTTTATCAAATGGATCAAATGAAAATTGGCAGATGAAGATCAATCTGGATAAATTTATCATTATTACATTTTGGTACAACAGATGGTAGGGCTTATAAAATTAATGGTAGGATCTTGGGTAGTGTTGTAGAACAGAGGGACCTGGGTGCAAGTATATAGTTCTTTAAAGTTTGTGTCACACATACACAGGATGGTTAAAAAAGCATTTGGCGTGCTTGACTTCATTGCTCTATCTTTTGATTATAGGTGTTGGGATGTTATGTTAAAGTTGAACAGGACATTGGTGGGCCTCTACCGAATACTGTGTCCAGTGCTGATCGCCTAGTTATAGGAAGGATATTATTAAGCTGGAGAGGGTTCAAAGAGATTTACCAGGATGTTGCCGGGTACGGAAGGTTTGAGTTATAAGGAAAGGCTGGATAAGCTGGGACTTTTTTCACTATAGCATAGGAGGTTGCGAGATGACCCGATAGAAGTTTATAGAATAATGAGAAGTGTAGATAGATTTGATGATAGTTGTCTTTTCCCCAGGATGTGGAATTTCAAGATTAAGGGCACATTTTTAAGGTGAGAGGAGAAAGATTTAATAAAGACATAAGAGGCAATTTTTTTATTGTGTGTGGAATGAACTTCCCGAAGAAGTGGTGGATGTGGGTCCAATGATAATGTTTAAAAAACATTTGGATGGATACACAAATAGGAAAGGTTGGAGAGATATTGGCCAGGAGCAGGCAGGTGGGACTAGTTTAGTTTGGGATGATGTTCGGCCTGGGCTAGTTGGACTGAAGGATCTGTTTCAGTGCTGTATATTTCGATAACGCAATAAAACAGATAATCTCTTTTCAGGGAATTAAGCTATGCTGTGTCTGCTCATTTTCTGTAGACCTAGAACCTAAATTTAATGACCTGCTTGTATTTCATTATTCATACACTCCAACAGTTTAAAGTTTGTAACATGGCTCCTTACTAGTGACTTCAATCAAATCAATGTATTATGGATTATTTCTTCATGATTCAACACATTGTATCCCAGATTTGTTTTTCTCACTCTTTGAATTTGCTCCGATGTATTTTGGAAGGAGGGACTGCACAATGCTGAAGAGGGCAATAAAAGGCTATAGAAGAGGACAATATGATCATTTGGTTCTCATAGTGAGGATATATTTGCAGGACAATACAGTATCAAAGCCAGTAATTTTCTGGACGCACAGAAAATGATGTGTGGCACATTCATTAATGCCAGCAATAAGCTCCCTGCAAGAATCACTGAAAGCACCAGATTGTGAAATCCACCTTTATTACAGGCAGATATGACATAAAACAGAGATGATACTATGAAACTGAACAGCTCTGTGTGGAATGAAAATTATGTAAAGGAAAAAGAAACCTGTTAATCTTGACTGTGTTTATCAGGATATTACATAACTTCTGCGTTTCTAGACAATTTTCTTAGTTGAATTTCAGCATTCATTATATTCTTTATCAAATGTGTTTGGATCCCAATAATAGTCCAAGAAGATTGTTAAAAGTTTATGCTGGGTTAGTGCAAAGTAGAAAATGAATTGTTGTGAAGATATACCAGATAAAATGTACAATGTGAAGAAGAAAAGAAGGTTGTCAAAGCTTCCTGGTAGGATATGGGGAAAGAAGGCTTAGAATTGTAGGATGGTTGCAGGACTAAAAGATGCCATTCAGCATATCGATTTTACACTTGTTCTCTTCAGGAAGGATTCAACTAGTTCCATTCCTTTCCTCATTGTCCTAGACATTTTTCTGTCATGTGCTTTTCAAACATCTTTTTGAAAGCCATGAATTAATCTACCTCCACAAAACTCTCGAGCGGTGCTTTCCACTTGTTAACTACTTACCATGTAAAAATGATTTTCTTAAACATTTTGATAAAGAAGAACATAGCTGAAGCTTCTAAATCTTGTACTTATTTTACTGACTCAGAAGTAACTAGACATAGAATGGGAACATCAACTTATTGAAAACACCTTCAGTGAATTTTAGCAGTGTCAGCCTGACTGTATCAGTGATATCCTTATCATTGCTCTTTGTTGCACCGTTGGCTCCAGTGCACAGTACTTGCTTGGTAGCACAGAGCTTAAATATTTCTAAAAAGCAAAGTTAATTCAAATCTTTTCATCTTGTACTGGTCAGGATGGACATGCAAGAAACCAAACTTAGAAAGCAAATGACAATTTATCTAAAACACTTCCAGAGAAATGTAATACTTTGCTAATTCATAACTGTCTCAGAGATAGTAAGAACTGCCGATGCTGCAATCAGGGATAACGCAATGTGGAGCTGACCAGACAGCATCAGAGGAGCATTAAAGTTGACATTTTGGGTTGGGCCCCCTCTTCACTTGAGGAGGGTCAGGATGGACATGTCATCCAGGGAGTGGGAGGGGGAGTTGAAGAAGTGGCTTGTAACTGGAAGGTGTTGTCATTTGTCACCAACAGAGTGCAGGTGCTCTACAAAATGGTCTCTGATTTTCCGCTTGGTCTCGCCAATGTAGAGGAGGCCGTATTGGGAGCAGCAGATACAGTAGACCACATTAGTGGATGTGCAGATGAACATCTGTCAAATGTGGAAGATTTTTCTGCTTCCTTGGACATAGATAAGGGGGAAGGTGTGAGGGCAGGTATAACACTTCCTGCGGTTTCAGGGAAAGGTGCCGGGGGGGGTGGTGGAGCTAGTGGGGAGTGCGGAGCAAACGATGGAGTTGCAGAGAGCACGGTCCCTACAGAAGGCAGATGGGGTGGGGAGGGAAATATATCCTTGGTTGTGGGGTGAGACTGCAGGTGGCGGAAGTGATGGAGAATGATACATTGAATCCGGAGGTTTGTGGGGTGATGCGTGAGGAAAAAGAGGTTTCTGCCTTTGTTTTTGTTGCGGGGAGGGTGAAGGCAGAGGTATGGAAAATGCAAGAGATGCGGTTGAGAGTATTTTCGACTACTGAAGGAAGGAAGTTGCAGTCCTTGAATTAAGAAGACAACTGGGATGTCGGGACTGGAATGCCCCAGCTTGGGAGCAGACGCAGAGGAATTGGAAGTAAGGGATTGCAGTCTTGCAGGAAGGTGGGTGAGAGGAGGTGTAGTCTATGTAGCTGTGGGAGTTGGTGGGCTTGAAATAGATATCGGTTTCGAGGCAGTCACCAGGGATGGAGACAGAGAGGTCCAGGAAGAGGAGGGAGGTATCAGAGATAGTCCAGGTGAACTTGAGGTTGGGGTAAAAGGGGTTAGTAAAGTTGATGAACTGTTCAAGCTCCTCATGGGAGCATAAGGCAGCACCGATACAGTCATCAAAGTAGTGGAGGAGGAGGTGGGGAATAGTGCCAGTGTAGCTATGGAAGAGGGACTGTTCCACATTTCCTGTGAAGAGGCAGGCATTTCATAGCTTGGGCCCACTCCCTGGGTGACATGTCCATCCTGGGCCTCCAACATTGTCACAATGACGCCATCTGGATACCGGAGGAGCAGCACATCATATTTCACCTTGGGAGCCTACAACTCGATGGTCTCAATGTGGAATTTAGTAGCTTCAAAATCTCCCCACCCTTGGCCTCATCCCATGACCAAACCTCGCTCTCATCCCTACCTCCTTGACCTGACACAACCTGTCCATCTTCTCTCCCTCCTATCCGCTCCTGTCACCTCATTGGCCAATCGCCACCACACCCTACCTGCATTCATCTATCACCATCCCACCTACCTTCCGCAGCCCCACCCTCTCTCTCTATTTATTTCAGAGCTACCTTCCCCCTGTCCCATTTCTGAAGAAGGGTCCTGACCTGAAACGTCAACTTTCCTGCTCCTCTGATGTTGCCTGGCCTGCTGTGTTCATTCAGCTCCACACCGTGTTATCTCTAATTCATAATTCTGTTGTGATTTTAAGTTTGGTTTCCTGTGTGTCGGCCCTGATGAGAAGGTTAAAAGATTCAAGCTTCTGCTTCCTTTTAGGAAAGGATTTTCTTTGTCATCTTAGCCTTCTGTCAATAACCTTAAATTCCTATCCACTTACTCTCAATTCTTCCATTAATGGAAGCACATATAGTATAGTTTGAGCTTCACCATAGGTTATTCAGCATGGGTTGAGCAAATAATCACCAAGTACTTGCATACCCTTTCAGTACCGTGTATTCCTGGTGCTTTCATATCATAAAGGGAGATTAAGCAATCTTGGAAAGATTTTCCTCTGTTTATTTGGTCATAAATAAGTATCTGGGTGAAGTGTAGATGGGAAAAATCAGGATCCCAACCCTGTAAAGGAGTCTACCTGATTTTTATTCCTATGAATTTACTAGGAGAACCATCTGTCATAATTTTAATCTTAGTGAATCTTTTAGGTAAGCTTTGAAAGGTTAATTTGAGTAAAATATTATTAGTGAGTCTGTGTGTGAAACTGAGCAAACAGAAGCCTACAGATAACCAAAATTCTGTATTGGTTCTCTCAGAAATCGCGTGGCTTTTCCTTGGCTGATGGGCTGCTGCAAGCATCAACTCAGGTGTAGGTCAAAACTTAAAGAGACTCCCAGTGCTCGCTCCGAAAACTGGCACCAGGGAAATGAAAAAGCAGTCGAGAGTCACCATTATTGACACTGTAGCTCACTCTATGCCAATAAAATTCATATTAAAATACCAACACATTCTCTTACCTAGTTCAAGGTAAAACTCATTATGTAAGTACATATACCAGGCATATTGCTAATTTCTGACACATCAAGCAGATTCTGTTATGGTAGTGCATCTCCTTGTTGAGATTTGGAAGAATCAACTTAAAAAGCGATAACATGGGACCAGACAAATACCACTTTAGTGATGGTATCATTTCAGCTTCTATTCCAAATTACTGATGACTATTTAAATGAAGTGTCTTTATTTCAGTAGCATGACTGGCCAGGAGTCTACCATTGAGTTAAGAAGATGAATTTATCAGTATAAATTCTGATGACTGGTTCACAGATGCTTGTATCTCAGGCTCTGAAGTAAAACAGCAGCAGTGCCAAAGCAGCTGAAAAAGAAAAGAACCAAACATCAAATCAGATCAAAAGCTGTGAAATTTAGAAGCCGGTGAGATAAACAAAATAAACCTACTAGTTTCTTTTTCATTTTTTATTTATAGCTCACTGCATAATACAGAGATTCTGGGCTTTCAGGTATTCTGAGATCTCTAAGAATTCTGCAACAATGAGTGGGTGAATGCATAGAATCACAATGAACTGTAATTGTAAGGTATGACTCATCAAATTGCTGATCGGTTGCAAAAATATCAGACAAAAATGAAAAAAAAAATGAATGTTAGAAATCTGAAGTGCTTGGCACTAACTTCATGCCATAGCAACCAGAAAAGGGTTTCATCATGAGCAAGGGCAGATGAATGATTCCACTGAGTTCTGATAACAAAAATGTTAATGGCACATGACACCTGTAAGAACTAAACGCATTTGTTCTGTTTTTCATGAGTCTGTTTTTCATACTCCTTTTTGTAAAGTACATTGAGTTTTTTTTCAACATGGAATGATATAGAAATGTACCTTGCTATGGATTTTTTCATACCTCTAAATGATCTAAGAAGAAAGTAATTCTGGGGGGCTGGGAAAGTGTCTGCAGGTGAGGGGCAAAGGTGATGAGCTACATTTATTGGAAAGACTTAAAGTTGAAGTTATGCAGAATGATTTAGAGTGAGTGCTCCAGAATATAGAACCACAGTGACTCAGTGCTTTGACACTGGTGGCACAGGAAAATGCAAGAACATTCAAGGTATTCACTATGTGTGACCTTCTACAAGAAGTTAATGTTAATGCTGGTAGTGACAGTTTCATAAGCTGTTTGGCGAAACTGCCTGTTACGGTAAAATAGCAACGATGTATCAAAAGTATGTTGTGAAAAACATATATCTGCAAAATTAAAGATAACAAGGTGTAGAGCTGGATGAACATAGCAGGCCAAACAGCATCAGAGGAGCAAGAAGGCTGACGTTTCAGGCCAAGATCCTTCTTCAGAAATCTAGGCCCAAAACGCCAGCCTTCCTCCTCCTCTGACACTGCTTGGCCTGCTGCATTCATCCAGCTCTACACCTTGTTATCTCAGATTCTCCAGCATCTGCAGTTCCTACTGCCTGCAAAGTTATCCTGGACCTAAGATACTTGACCACCAACAACCATCACCATCTTCCTTTGTGCCAAGTTTGATGCTAACAAGTGGAGAGATTTCCCCTGATTCCCCATGACTGTAGATTTTCTCAGGCTCCTCAATGCCACCCTTGTTCAAATGCAGCCTTGCTACAGAGGGTACCAATACTGCTTTCATCTGCCCTCTGGAGTACAGTTGTTTTGTCCCTGTTTGAGCCAAGGTTTAATGGGGCCATGACCCAAGTGGCTGCAGTGTAATCTGAATGTCAATGAACAAGTTATTGCTGAGCAGTGATACCACATTAAAGATGGGTAGCCAAGTCAAATTGGCCTCTCTATCTCTGCATTTGCAACAGGAAAACTAAAACCTTCAACAACACTCATAAGTGACCCCAATTGTTTATAACCAGACTTTTTGATATTAATTATTCACAAAGTCTGGTATTAGTTGTTCAAACACCAATTTTATAGTTTAAACAAAAGCTTGAACAAGTGGCTATTCTACATTTGTGACAGGTGGTAGAATAGTGTGGCTCAATTATCAATGGACTCTTGCCAATTAAGTTGCAACTTCAATTACAAATTTAAGAATTAATTTCCCACACCATGTTCCAATCTAGCCAATTTTCCAGAGATAATCTTCAAAACCTAATTTTCAGGACTCAGCCAATTCAGTTAGAAATGGTGCTACCAACACATTTTTGGGGATGGTTATTAAAGTCTGTCAACCCAGAGTACATTCAGTGCCCTGGCTATCTGTGAAAATGTAGCCTTTCAGAGATTGGCTCCTCCTCAGGCATAGTATGAGAGAGAAAGTGTATAAGACACAGAATTTAGAAGCAGAAAGGTAACAATCCTAAAACTGGCTGCCTCTTGTTGAATCTTTTTTCTGTTGGGAAGGAGACTACTTATTAAAATGCAAAATCTAAATTCCTCTCAAGTCATTGTCCCCAGCTTATTAAAGGATTTATCAATGAATGCAAGAGGTGGCATCACAGGTCAGACAATGCATTTTAGGTATGATATCTTGCTTAGAATCTGTCTATGTTTTAAACTGGGATTTGGTTTTGGGTACTCAGTTCTGAGGAAGGGTCACCAGACCCAAAATGTTAAGTCTGGTTTTTCCTCACACAGGAATTATTTCATCCAAGACGTTTGTGTAGTTGCAGATGCATTCTGTTTTGCTCAAAAAAGTGAAGCCTGAACCCAGGCTCCACTCGCCTTCCCTGCTTAGACTGCCATGGTGGCACAGTGGTTGGCACTACTGCCTCACAGTGACAGGGACCTGGGTCCAATTCCAAACTTGGGGAACTGTTGATTTTACATGTTCTGTGTTTTGTGTGGTCTTCTGCTGGGTGCTCTGAATTCTTCCCACAGTTCAAAAATGTTCAAGTTAGGTGAATTATCCATGCCAAAGTGCCAGAGATATGCAGGCTTGGTGGATTACCCATGGGAAATGCTATGATAGAGTGAGGGGCTGGGTCTAGGCGGGATGCTGTTTGGAGGGTAAGTGCAGATCTGATGGGCTAAATGGCATCTTTCTTTACTATAGGGATTCTATAATTCTGCTGCAGTTATATGCAGTTGTGCATCTGCTTCTTATTCGTAGAGATCAGATGAGTTAACTTTAAAATGATAAGGATCAAAATTTTGCCTTAAAATCTTCCAATTCCATACTTAATAGCTTTGTGGGAGCATCACTACATGGATTGCAGTGGTTCGAGAAGGTGGTTAATCCTCCAGGATCAACAATAATCGATGGCCTTCAGTGACGCCTACATCCCCAAAATGAATATGAAAAAGAGCAGAGGTTGAATGAATAGATACTGTCAGATGGGAAAACAGCCTGACAAAATGAATTGCTTTAAAATAAGTATGTGGTGTACTTTTATTGCTATATACCCTTCCTGCCTCTCTTCTCTGTTTCATATTTAGCTGCAAATTTAAAAAGAAACATTCATACATCTTTGAAGAATCATAAGATGTCTTTCCCTTGTTTTTTTTTAAGGCTCAATTTAAAGCTTACTCATGTCCCTTATGTTGAAGGATCATTTAAAGAAGCAGACACACCGGTGTCAAAATTTGTCCAAATTAGCAAAACAATTATATTGATTGTGAATTTTATACTGGGTCCAATTTTCATTTTCATTGATGTCAATCAATGAAGACCCCCTTCCAATCTTTGCAGTTCACTCATACTGGATACAGAGAGTAATTACATGTGATAAAATTGTATTTTAAATTCAGCTTTTGTATATCTCCACCTTCTCTTTTCATATATTTTCTACAGTTTAAAATTATGCACTTCCCACTGATTATTTACAGACAGTGAAATTTGCAATGTTATTATGTTTTAAGTGATATTCTTCAATCTATTGTAGCAGTGTGATTAATTTCATGATATGAACCAACTTTATTGGAGATTTAATTAGACAGCCCTTGAAAACGAGCGCAGGACCAAAGTGCCTGATTAACACCCACATATTCATTGCATTGTAGATTGCACATTAAATTAATGCTGTCCGCCTCTTTTCATAATTAGTGTGCAACTTGTGCAGTCGACTAAGTACATCAGCAGTATATAATTTAAAGGTAACTTGTACCTCGTAAAGGGGAAGTACGTTGTATCTGAATGAACCAATAAAAGTGCACTGTGAACATTATCATTGAAGACTTGTTAAATATGCAAGACAATATGTAATAGTGCTTTTCCAGGAGTGAATTGGAGAGGTTGGCACAAGATGTGGAATACAGGACTGTCAACTTACAAATTGGAAGGCAGGAAACCATTGAGATATATGCTGTAGAAAATCCAGTGGATTATGTCAATGCTGGGAATGTAGCTTCTGGAAGGTGGATGCAATGCAAGATGAAATTTAACTTCTGGCACAAGTTAACAAGATGAGTGAATTCAATTTTCAAAAGGAGTATCTCACCAAATTCATCACTCGTCTCACCCATTGCTCAATTTATAAAAGCCACATTCCCTACTGATCAACAATCTCCTTCCATCGGTCTTCAAGCCTATCATCCCGATGACTTACTTTAGCTTCACAACTTCTACAAGCCTTGCATTTGTAAGTCACAAACGCTGGCAGCTATTCAGTGACATCACTCAAAAGGATTGCAAGATGGTCACTGAGACACTGCCCTTTTATTGCATCAAAAGATGAAGCATAACAGGAGAGAATGAAAGTGACCTGGAAGTGATCAAGAGGAGTGCATCATGTACTAAATTCCAAGGAAGAGATTGTGTTAACTGTCATCGGACTGATGTAATTGAGACCATAGTTACTGGAGGAAACGATGATGAAGGTATCAGCGTATCAAATCCTTTACCATTTTTCTTTGAGTGTGGATGGCACATTAATTGCTGAAGAGTGACCTCGAAAAATGGGGGCAGGCTCCTTGCTGATTTTTCAGTCAGGGCTGAGATCACCACCTCTGTATAAAATTCCAGCCACTATGTCTATAGAGTCATAGAGTTGTACAGCATGGAAACAGATCCTTTAGTCCAACTTGTCCATGGCGAGCAGGCATCCCAAACCAACCATCTGCCAGCATTTGGCCCATATCCCCCTAAAACCCTTCCTATTCATGTATCCATCCAGAAACCTTTTTAATGTTGTATTTATACCAGCCTCCACTACTTCCTCTGACAGTTCATTCCTTACATGCACCACATTCTGTGTGAAAGTTTTGCCCACTAAATCTCTTTTATTTCTCTCCCCTCACACATTAAACGTATGCCGTTTAGTTTTGGACGTGCCTATCCTGGAGAAAGGACCTTGGTTATTCACCACGTTCATGCTCCTCATGATTTTATAAACCTCCATAATGTCACTCCTCAACTACCGGCACTCCAGGGAAAATAACCTGTTATTCAGCCTCTCCCAACTGCTCAAACCCTCCAATCCAGGCAACATCCTTGTAAATCTTTTTGCACTCTTTCAAGTTTAATATCATCTTTCATATAGCAGGGACGCTGGAATTGAACGTAGTATTCCAAAAGTGGCCTAACCAATGAGCTGTACAGGTGCAACACGTCACCCCCAACTCACTGACCAATAAAGGCAACGCTACCCTGTCTTTCTGTGGCCCCACCTTCAAGGAAACCATGAACCTGCTCCCCAAGTCTCCTTTTTGGGTAACGCACCACAGCATCATACCATTAAGTGTAGAAATCCTGCCCTGATTTGCCTAACCAAATGCACACCTCACATTTATTTGAATTAAACTCTATCTGCTACTCCTTGGCCATACAGCCCATCTGATTAACGTCCCATTGTAATCTGAGTTAACTTTCTTCATGTGCCTGCATGGTGGCTCAGTGGCTAACACTGCTACTTCACAGTGCTGGAGACCCAGGTTCGATTCCACCCTCAGGTGACTATCTGTGTGGAATTTGCACATTCTCCCCATGTCTGCATGGGTTGTCTCTGGGTAATTCTGTTTTCCTCCCACAGCCCAAAGATGTGTGCGTTCAGAAAATTGACCATGCTAAATTGCCAATATTGTCCAGGGATATGCAGGCCAGGTGGATTAGCCGTGAGAAATGCAGGTCACTGGGATTGAGTGGGATGCTCTTTGAAGGTTTGGTGTGGACTCAATGAGCTGAATGGTTTGCTTTCACACTGTAGGGATGCTATGATTCTGTCCACCACATCACCAATTTTGGTGCAATCTGCAAACTTACTAACCATTTCAATTAAGAGTTGACTACTTTGCTATGAACCTGGAGTCACATGTAAGCTTCATGGATTTCCTTAGTGAACCATGTGGGTTTTTATGAACTTCTGTAATGGGTTTTGTTTGGTCATCATGAGACTAGCTTTTAATACCGGATCGATTAATCAAATTCAACTTTACCATTTGCTGTGGTGGCTCACAAATTCATGTCTCCAGAGCATTATGGTCTCTGCATTAGTGACAATGCCACCATGGCACTGACTCTACTTCTTGGTAGTATGTGACTTGTTATAGTTTCTCCTTACCTATGAGTGCTGCTGCCTGACTCCAGGGGGTTCTGAAAACACTTACTCTCACTATTGTATGCCACACTGTTCTCTTTAAGTACATATCCCACTAGTGCAGAATTTTCTGCCCTTTCTACCCAGGTTCTTGTCAGAAATATGGCAGCCATTACCATTAAAAAAAGGTGGGGTATTTGGCTTGCCTCAACATTTCTGCACTACAAAGAAGGATTGTGATTTAAATTATGCTCTGAAGAGGCAGGGCTCAGAAACTCTGATCAGAAATGCAAAGCCCGGTGGGAAAAGTGCATTAGAACTGCAAATCTACAGTGACAGCTGCTGCCCAAAAGTTTGGTTAATAGTCTCAGGTTAGAAGATCAGCCAATTAGGACTGCAATGAGAAAAAAATGCTTCACCCAAAGAGGCATAGGAATCACTGGAATTCTCCAAGTAGAGGACAGATTGAGTCAATCCAAGACTGGGAAATCTCTATATTTCACCAGCAATAAATTGCTGATGAAACACTTCGAGAGTGGAAGTAAACTTGAGAAAGACTCAAAGCACCTTAGAAGGGTTCTATATGGGTTGAGTGAGAACATGGAGTTGGGGGATGAATTGTCGAGAAATGCAAAATTATCCTGTTTGGTAAAAAGAATTTTAAAGCAGAATATGCGTTACAAGGTGTGAGGCTATTACATGTCAATATTCAGAGGGATATGAGTGACAATGTACTAAATCACAGAGAATCATATGCAAACAGAGCAGCAATTAGAAAGTCAACAGCATATTATCCTCAAATGCAAAGAGTTTAGAGTACAAGAGTAGGCAAGTCTTACAATAATTGTACACAGCATTGGTGAGATCAAACCTGTGTACAGTTTCAATCTCCATACCTGAGTACTGATGTACTTGCATTGAAATTTTGTAACAAATGTAATCTTGGTTGATTCATGGAGCAACAGGGCTGACCTATGATGATTAAAATGGCTTTAAATTCTCTAGAGTTTAGAAGACCCAGAGGCATAGAGTAATCGAGATCTACAGTGCTGAAAAAGGCCCATTGAATTAGAATAGATCAAAAACAAACACTTAATTACTCCAATTCTATTTTCCAGCACTTGACCCATAGCCTAATATACCCTGCATTGCAAATGCACATCTAAATACTTCTTAAATGTTGGGGTTTCTGCCCCTACACCCTTACAGGCAGTGAGTCCCAGATTCTCACCACCCTCTGGGTGAAAAAAGGTTTTCTTCACATCTCCTTTAAACTTTCTGCCCCCTGCCTTAAATCTCTGACCTTTCATCATTGTTATTTCCAACAAGGGGAAAAGATTCTTCCTTTCTACCTTATCTATGCTATCCATATTTTAAATATCTCAACCATGTATCATCTCAGTTTCCTCTGCTCAATGGATAACAACCTCACTGTCCAATCTCTATTTATAACTCTCCAGCCCAAGCAACATCCTGATAAGTTGCCTCTGCACCTTCTCCAGTGCAATCTCATTCCTCCCATAATGTCAGTTTCAGAACTGCATACAGTACTTGAACTGTGACCTAACCAAAATTTCATACGGTTCCAGCATCACCTGTCTGCTGTTAATTTCTATGCCTTGTCAAATAAAGGTGCATATACCGTGGATTGGCACAGTGGCTCAGTGGCTAGCACTGCTGCCTCACAGCGCCAGGGATCCGGGTTCGACCCCCGCCTTGGGCGACTGTCTGTGTGGAGTTTGCACATTCTCCCTGTGTCTGCGCAGGTTTCCTCTGGGTGCTTTGGTTTCCTCCCACAGTCCAAAGATGTGCTGGTTAGGTGGATTGGTACATGCTAAATTGCCCGTAGCGTTCAGGGATGTGCAGGATGCTCTGAGGTTTGGTGTAGACTTGTTGGGCTGAAGGGCCTCTTTACACACTGTAGAAACTCTATGACTTCAGTGACATTCTATATAAAAGCAAAAAGTGCTGGAGATCACAGCGAGTAATATCCATGGAGAGGAAAACAAGCTAATATTTCAAGTCAAGATGACTCTTCACTGATTCTGGCATATGTAGTAATTTGCTCCTCCAAGTATACCATATGCTTTCTTGACCACTTTATCCACCAGCCCTAATATCTTAAAGAGACCAATGTACATGTACACCAAGGTCCTTCTGATCCTTGGTGCTTCCCAGGGTCCTAATACTCATGTGTATTCCTTTGCCTTGTCACACATTTATCTGGATTGAATTCCATTTGTCATTGATGAACCAATCTGGCCTGCAATTCTATTTTCTCCTATAAACTAAAACTATCCTCTTCACTATATTCCAAACCACCAACTTTTGCATCATCTGCAATTCAATTGAAATGTGCAAAATTCTGACAGCTCTTGACAAGGTAAATACCCAGATTTTATTTCCGAATGAAAGGCTAAATATTGTGGGATTTGTGACAATACTGTAACGGATGGTCTCTTGAAGAATGAACCAGAACATGCTCCAAAGAGCAGGTAGTTGACACTCATTGGATCACATATTTAAGGTCTGGTTTTCCACAATGAGGGGTGTTCTTTAGGAAGGAGAGAGAGAACGTTTGAGTTTGTTTTGTTTTATGAAATGCAAACAAATAGATTGTGGAAGACAGACCGATTCCTACTTCTGTAAGTGGATGCCGAGTATTACGATGCAGTCTCAGAATAAACGGAAGTCTGAGTTGAGGAAAAAATTCTTAATTGAGAGAATTGTGAATCTGTAGAATTTAAAATTCAAGGGAGTTGTGGATGCTGAATCATTGTTATATTCAAACCTATGAGCAACTGGCTTTTGGACGATAATGGAATTGAAGGAATTTGGGGTCAGTTTGGGAAAGTGCAGATGAGGTCAATGATCAAGTCAGATCTGGTTAGATTATGAAACAGGTCCAGGGGATTCTTATGTTTTTCTGGTACAATAAGGCCAGTCACCAAGCCTGCATTAGTAACTAACTATTCACATTATATCAGAAACATTATCAGTGACATTAAGGTGTTTTTAATGTCAGCTGCTCACCAAATTGTTTGAGTTACTCAGAAACCTTTGTCTCACTGACCTAGTTATGAATTATTTTTAACCACTTATAAAGAAAAAAAATCAAAAATAGCTTTTATGACAAACATATGAAGTGGTGGTTAGCACAAGAATAAATCATGAGGAGAAGGTTTCAGGAGAGTGTTACCTTCAGGTAGAGAGGTGATGTCAGGGGACTATCGTGCACTCTATCCCCTCAAAGAACATTGTAGGAAACTAGATCTCTTTAGATCTTTTCTGCACCTGGATTTTTTGGTTGATGAGACAATCACAATAGCATAATTACTCAGGAGCCTTGTTAAAATAGTTTTTGGGACCCAATGATTTGTTCACTTCCTAATCTGCTTTTTAGCAAAGATCCTATTAGTTTCATGCAGATTCCCTAATTCCCTGCTGAGACAAACAGGTAAAAAAAAAGACGATGGGAGTATGTAAGATATCAATGGATAGAGTTCCAATCCAATTTGTAAATTAGTAGCCAAAGGATTCAAAAGTTTGGAGGCAGTCTTGAAAATAAGAACAAAAGAATCAATGCAGGAACAGTTGGTGTTGAACTGTTAGTTTATGCCATCATCACAACTCTGTGAATCTCCATAACTTCAGGATGTATGGAAATTAGTGTAGAAATTCAGACTTTGTAGCCGATCAATCAGACCCTGATGCAGCCTGCACTGTGTCTCGCCCCAGAGCTAGCAATCACTGAGAATTTCATTTCTTGCTTCCACATCATCATTTGAAAACCCAAAAAATTTTACTTATCCAATCAAGTAGAGCTCTATTTTTCATAGCAATGTGCTTAATAAAATTTGACAGACAATGGAAATGATTCTGAAAACATAATTTCATAATTGTGATGTCTTTTTCAATGATTTGTAAGCATTTTTTTAAAATGACTTTAAAAATTAAAAGATTTTAGTCCTTCATCCCATCCATATGTCCTAACCTTTGATCAATGCAAGATTTTTTTTGATAAGTAATTGTCACTTTAAAGATTTTGCTTGGGAGGCTTTTAAAAATCCTCTAGCATGAGCAAATGCTTTGATATTTGGCTAACTTCAGTGCCACTCCATGATATGTGCCTAGTAAAGAACAGAGCAATCCATTGCAGAATCACTGCTTAAGGCTAGAGGTGAAATTTCCATTGTGACGTTGACAGTCTCGGACTGAGATTTATATCTGAGTCAGCAGCAGGTCTCCCTATTTCACCACTGATTACAAATTCTGGGCCTATCTTACTGCACAGATGGAAACCATTGAACCCATTGTGCTGTTATCAGCTCCTTGTAAAAGGCGAGTGAATTAGTCATACTAGCCTTCTCTTTCTCTAGCCCTGCCATCTTAATTTCTAGGAGAATTTGGGTATAATGCAGTATTTTGCACAAAATGTAATATTCACATGGGCCCTGATAATCACCGAGTGAAGCTTTCCAATGAACTTCACTGCTATTTACTTACTTGTAAACAATTGCCACCACTTTGTGCAAAACTGTGTGCAATCTTTCACAAATTTTTGATATTCTAACCTAAATTTATCAGGCATAACACATCTTAGTGACTTTATCAGAATGACTATTGAAAATATCAACATGTATGATCTGACCACTCGCAGCCTCTTAATTAGTCAACCCACTGTTCTCCCTCTAGAAACCAGCTGCAGCTGAGTTCCCTTTCCTATCATGTGCTCTATTTGAGCTACCAGTTACTGGTTAGTCACATTTTATTCTGATGTCCGGATGAAGTTGTTCTGCTTGGTTGAATTGATAGCTTTGCTCTGTGAACAATATTGCTGTTGTTTCCAATATGTTGAATGAAGGTGTTTTCATGTTATAGTTTCTAATCAACCTGTTCAGAGATGTTATTGCACATCTCTGCAGTAGGCCCTGGCTCAGAGGTAGGGACAATTACCATTTTATCACATGATCCCTCTGTTTTGGTGTTGTACACTACCTTAGCAAATAGCCAATAAGGATTAATCACAATGAAAGCCTGCACCCTCCTTTTCAAATTGCCATTCTCCCAATAAACGTGTAATAAGGTTAAAACACATATGTGTATCTTGGGTAATGAGGCCACATGCTTGACAAAAAGGCCTATTAGCTATCTTCTTTGACAAATCCAGAATAAAATTAGCCTCAGCTGGATTCCCAATTCACTTTATGTGGCAAGTGGCTAATATAGTGGACACCACTGTCATAGTATAAGGGTTCCAAACGCCCTTTTTGGTTGTTTTTCTGAAGGATGGAGTTTCTGCTCTTTGGGCCAATCAGGAAGTTTTACAATTGTCAGTGGCCTGATGTTAAAGTTGTGTGTATGTTTTTGGTCTCAGAAATTAAGGAGTATCAGGAACAGGTAGCAAAGGGGAGTTATGGCTACAGATCAGCCATGATTGCATTAGTGGAGCAGGCTTAATGGGCTGTGTAGATTGCTCCTCTTCCTATTTCTTCTGTTCTTATAATTATGTCTGTGGTTTGGTGTTAAAATTATCTCCCTGCAGAGCTGTTACAAAGAAACTCAGTGCAATAGGGAGTGTTGAAATAGACAGCATAAGCTGCTTTGGGAGGCAAATAGCTCTCTTTCTTCAGATGGGGGGGAAATTGAGGGAAATGGTGGAATTAAGTAAAGTGAACCAAAATGGGAGAATTTAACAAATTTCATGTCTAAACTTTCAAGAGTTCCTATCAACTTAAAATAGCAACTTTTTATTTTCATCAATCCATTCCAAAAATTATGCTTATTTAGCAAATAACTGGTGATTTTTTTTTTTCAATCTCCATTACCTCACCTTTGTTACACTGTGACCTAAGAATCTGGTTGACCTCAGTCATTTAACTTCAGTGACACCTCATGATGAGCACTTCCATGTTAATGATTGATAAGTTGTTGCCAAGTAGAAGCAATGACTTTCAGAGAATTTTGTGCAAGCCATAAAATGCAGGTCATCCAAACAGTGCTGCTGATGTACTAATTCCTCTAAATCTTTGGCCCTGGCCATGTTAGAACTAAAAACTTTACAGCCATTGTGCCAATTCCACACCTCCATCCCACTTTTTTTATGGAGGGGATTTTTTTTTACAAAATGTTTGTTTATGGGATGTGACTGTTTAGACTAGCATTTATTGTCCCATCCCAGAGGGCTTTTAGGCGTCAACTACATTGCTATGGCTTCAGAGTGGTGTGTAGGTCAGGCCAGGTAAGGATGGAACATTTTCTTCCCTAAAGGGCATTGACAGACCATATGGACATTTTTCTCCCCCTCTTGTCTTGACAATTAGTAACAATTTTATGGTCATCATTAGATTCTTAATTTTAGTTTTTTTTTGTTTTAAATTGAATTCAATTTGCATCTGCTATGGTGGGATTTGAACCCAGATGTCTGGACCATTATCTGGGTCTCTGATTTACTAGTCTAGTAATAGTATTATTAGGCCATTGCCTCACCTGGAATTAAGATGACCTGTTTGCAGGAGGCAGAGGTGACTGCCCAGCCTCATCAAGTACTTTATTGAGTCCAATTATTGGAATTTTCTGGTTACCTTCCAATTATGTCTTCAGTGGGTTGAGTTCAGCAGAGACTCTCTCTGCCTTCTTGGATGAAGGAGTGGCCACAGACTGCCCTGCCACTCCCATTCCCCCTTCCAGCCAATATTTCCCCCTAACCACCGCCACCATGACCAATAGTGGTGACTTGGATATGCTGTCTATAAATTTAATTAAAATGCAAAATGTTGGAGATCAGGTACCTCTATCTTGAAGCACCCAGTCAGTTAATTATTTGTGATCACAGCTTCATGCTGTGCTGTCTGATAAACCACCTCTGGTCCAGTGGCTTGTTTTTTGCTTGTTTGTTTTAAAGTCTAGTCAGTAGTCTGGGCCTTTCTCGCCATGGGTTACTTGGTTCGGTACCTGGTTTGATCACCAAACATGATCTCTTCATAAGGTAGAATCTGGGCAGGTGAAGGCTCGTGTATGTGGGTTTAGTGGGGGCCTGGGAGATGAAGAGTGTTCAGAGGTTTTGGGGAAGTGCTGTTAGAAGTAGGATCTGGATGTTTGGGGACTCACTGGCATATTGGGGAAGATGCTGCAGAGGCTGAGGAACACTCCACTTTGGTGGAAATTGAAGGTAAGCAGTTTGGAAGAAAATGGCTGCAGACATATTTGGAGTTGGCATGGTAAGTAATGATTCATGAAGGAGGGGGCAGCAGGACCCGCTCATGTTAGATTATAAAGAGAAAGAAAATTGCACAGAGAGCAATATACTGCACAGGACATCTACGAGGGTTCCTAATTCCTAGCCATTCTAATGCATTGCCCCTCCTATTTGTGTTGCACCTCCCTCCCCTAGATATTGCTGATTCACACTGACACTTTGAGATGCAGAGGATGGGAAAGAATCGGGATGTTGTCAGCAGCGTTACCCTCTTACAAGCCTTTTTCTCCTGGCTTTCAGATGGTGCAACAAGCTCTCAGCACACCCATCCATCCTTGGGACATTATCTGTGGCCACAAACTGATGCCTCATGCTGGAACCCTAATACTTGGGGGGCTATGGAGAGAAAGAAATGGCCAGATGTAGAGAGAACTGATGTATGTAAAAATGTGCAAAGGACCTGACAGTGCATTGTCACCCATGCCACCAAAGTGCAGTCACTAAGTCATTTTATTTCCCATCCTCCCACTACATGTGAGAGTATTTCTTCATTCTGCAGCTGGGGTGGAGGCAGTCTGCTCAGTATTAAAGCTCTTTGCCCTGGAGGTTTAGTCAGTCGACACTGTGAATGCTTGTCAAAGACAAGCTGACTGTCCTTGGTATGAACCTTCAGAAATCAAATAAGAGCAGGCAGAGTACAGGTGGAGGGCCAGGCCACTTCTGGAGCCTCTCATGTGGAGGCTTTTGATGGGACTGCATGTGGTTCCTCCTCCTTCTGGGCACCTCCTGGCACTTTCCCAGCTCTGTGGGAGGATGGTGCAACTGGAACGCTTGCCAGGTTCTCCATCTCCCTACCATCATGCCTTTGGTTTTGAGAGCTTATGGCTGGGGGGAGGAGTGAAAGGGGGGGGGGGGGGAGGAGTGAAAGGGGGGCGGGGGAGGAGTGAAAGTGAAGGGGGGGGGAGGAGTGAAAGTGAAGGGGGGGGGAGGAGTGAAAGGGGGGCGGGGGAGGAGTGAAAGTGAAGGGGGGGGAGGAGTGAAAGGGGGGCGGGGGAGGAGTGAAAGTGAAGGGGGGGGGAGGAGTGAAAGTGAAGGGGGGGGGAGGAGTGAAAGTGAAGGGGGGGGGAGGAGTGAAAGTGAAGGGGGGGGGAGGAGTGAAAGTGAAGGGGGGGAGGAGTGAAAGTGAAGTGGGGGGGGAGGAGTGAAAGTGAAGGGGGGGAGGAGTGAAAGTGAAGTGGGGGGGGAGGAGTGAAAGTGAAGTGGGGGGGGAGGAGTGAAAGTGAAGGGGGGGAGTGAAGGGGGGAGAGGAGTGAAGGGGGGAGAGGAGTGAAGGGGGGAGAGGAGTGAAGGGGGGGAGGAGTGAAGGGGGGGAGTGAAGGGGGTGAAGGGGGGGGAGTGAAGGGGGGGGAGGAGTGAAAGTGAAGGGGGGGGGAGGAGTGAAAGTGAAGGGGGGGGGAGGAGTGAAAGTGAAGTGGGGGGGAGGAGTGAAAGTGAAGGGGGGGGAGGAGTGAAAGTGAAGGGGGGGGAGGAGTGAAAGTGAAGTGGGGGGGGAGGAGTGAAAGTGAAGTGGGGGGGGAGGAGTGAAAGTGAAGGGGGGGAGGAGTGAAAGTGAAGGGGGGAGTGAAGAAGGGGGGGGAGTGAAGGGAGTGAAGGGGGGGGAGTGAAGGGGGGAGAGGAGTGAAGGGGGGAGGAGTGAAGGGGGGGAGTGAAGGGGGTGAAGGGGGGGGAGTGAAGGGGGGGGAGGAGTGAAAGTGAAGGGGGGGGGAGGAGTGAAAGTGAAGGGGGGGGGGAGGAGTGAAAGTGAAGGGGGGGGAGGAGTGAAAGTGAAAGGGGGGGGGAGGAGTGAAAGTGAAGGGGGGGGAGGAGTGAAAGTGAAGGGGGGGAGGAGTGAAAGTGAAGGGGGGGGAGGAGTGAAAGTGAAGGGGGGAGGAGTGAAAGTGAAGGGAGGGAGTGAAGGGGGAGGAGTGAAGGGGGGGAGGAGTGAAGGGGGGGAGAGGAGTGAAGGGGGGGAGTGAAGGGGGTGAAGGGGGGGGAGTGAAGGGGGTGAAGGGGGGAGTGAAGGGAGTGAAGGGGGGGAGGAGTGAAGAGGGGGGAGTGAGGGGGGGGGTGAAGGGGGGGGAGTGAAGGGGGGGAGTGAAGGGAGTGAAGGGGGGGAGGAGTGAAGAGGGGGGAGTGAGGGGGGGAGTGAAGGGGGGAGAGAAGTGAAGGGGGGGGAGGAGTGAAAGTGAAGGGGGGGGAGGAGTGAAAGTGAAGTGGGGGGGGAGGAGTGAAAGTGAAGTGGGGGGGGAGGAGTGAAAGTGAAGGGGGGGAGTGAAGAAGGGGGGGGAGTGAAGGGAGTGAAGGGGGGGGAGTGAAGGGGGGAGAGGAGTGAAGGGGGGAGGAGTGAAGGGGGGGAGTGAAGGGGGTGAAGGGGGGGGAGTGAAGGGGGGGGGAGGAGTGAAAGTGAAGGGGGGGGGAGGAGTGAAAGTGAAGGGGGGGGGAGGAGTGAAAGTGAAGGGGGGGGGAGGAGTGAAAGTGAAGGGGGGGGAGGAGTGAAAGTGAAAGTGGGGGGGAGGAGTGAAAGTGAAGGGGGGGGAGGAGTGAAAGTGAAAGTGGGGGGGAGGAGTGAAAGTGAAAGTGGGGGGGAGGAGTGAAAGTGAAGGGGGGGGGAGGAGTGAAAGTGAAGGGGGGGGAGGAGTGAAAGTGAAGGGGGGGGAGGAGTGAAAGTGAAGGGGGGAGGAGTGAAAGTGAAGGGAGGGAGTGAAGGGGGAGGAGTGAAGGGGGGGAGGAGTGAAGGGGGGGAGGAGTGAAGGGGGGAGAGGAGTGAAGGGGGGGAGAGGAGTGAAGGGGGGGAGTGAAGGGGGTGAAGGGGGGGGAGTGAAGGGGGTGAAGGGGGGGGAGTGAAGGGGGGAGTGAAGGGAGTGAAGGGGGTGAAGGGGGGGGAGTGAAGGGGGTGAAGGGGGGGGAGTGAAGGGGGGAGTGAAGGGAGTGAAGGGGGGGAGGAGTGAAGAGGGGGGAGTGAGGGGGGGAGTGAAGGGGGTGAAGGGGGGGGAGTGAAGGGGGGGAGTGAAGGGAGTGAAGGGGGGAGGAGTGAAGAGGGGGGAGTGAGGGGGGGAGTGAAGGGGGGAGAGAAGTGAAGGAGGGAGAGGAGTGAGGGGGGGGAGTGAAGGGGGGAGAGAAGTGAAGGAGGGAGAGGAGTGAAGGGGGGGAGTGAAGGGGGGGAGTGAGGGGGGGGAGTGAAGGGTGGAGAGGAGTGAAGGGGGGAGGAGTGAAGGGAGTGAAGGGGGGGAGGAGTGAAGGGAGGGAGTGAAGGGGGGGAGGAGTGAAGGGGGGGAGTGAAGGGAGTGAAGGGGGGGGAGTGAAGGGGGGGGAGTGAAGGGGAGGGGAGTGAAGGAGGGGAGTGAAGGGGAGGGGAGTGAAGGGGGGCGAGAGTGAAGGTGGGGGGGGGGAGTGAAGGCGCGTGTGCCCTCTCCAGTAGACCCCGAGAGCACTGAGCCTGAGCCTACGTGGCAGGTGCCAACCTGTCCATAGAAGCCCACAGACAGTTACATGACTCGCTGCACTGCTGCAGCTTCTGGATAATGAGGGCCATTGCACCCCATGTGCTGCTCCTGTTTCTCCTTGGGCATGTGCATGATGTCCCTGAGTGTTGACACCACAGGGTCCTCTCTTGCCTGGGATGGAGCCTGGTCTCCAGCCATTCTCTGTGTGTCTGTGGCCTGGTGAGCGTCTTCCTTGTCTAGCTGTGGCAGTGATGTGCTGATACAGGTAGCTGAAAGGTAGTGTGCTGCTTTGAGGTAGTGAGGAGGCAGAGGCCAGGGCCACGCTGAGTTAGTGCTGTTGGCTGTTGGCGGGTAGTGAGAATGAATGACAGAAGATGTTGTGGGAGGTCATGACAGTGGCAGAAAATGAGCCATGGTTTGAGGTAGGTACGTTTTCCGATAGAGAGTATCAGGTGGCAAAGAGAAGAGTGTGGCACATGCCCAACTGCAGCAGAAAAAGTCAATGACTTTCTTATGACATTGGCCATTCCTGTGGACTATGGAGACAACACTGGCCTAGGTGGTGGCCTCAGTCTGGTGTCATGGCTTCCCCTGTCAGTCCTCCTTGGGTCTCCTTGATACTACCCCCCTCAACAGCACCTCCACTGCTCTGTAGGAAATTACGATGCTTTCTTCCCCTTTTCCAACGTCTTCTTGAAACACCCATGACTGAGCAGGGCAATTTTGGAAAGGCAGTGCTCTTTTGGCATGCAGCTGCCCTTTTTAAAGATGGCATAGCCCACATGAGAGCCCCATCTTCCGATGAATGAATTTCTGAGAAAGGTCTGCAGTAAGGTGGGGATTACAGATGATGGCCACTACAGTGGAGGGGTAGAGAGTTAACGAGGCAAGCTTGGGAAGATACAACAAGGGATCTCCTCAGGCCACGTGGCAGAAATCTCTCCAAAATAACTAACTGAACTTGGACTTATCTGTAAAAGAAATAAGATCCATTCCCATGTCGTCTTCTCCACCGTAGAATATTTTTTGTGATGTGCAGTCAGTTTCTTTGAAACATAACAGACAGACTGTTCAATTCAGATCACTTTATCCTTCAGTTAACAGGCCCACACCAATGCCAATGGCATCAACAGTCAGTTTGAATGGCTTTGTGAAATCAGTGCAGCTAAAACCAGTGTGGTTGTCAGCACAGCTTTCAAGTTTTCAAAGGTACTCTGGCATACACAAGTTTTCTGCCTAGTTTTGGCAAGTTTGTTAAAGGTGCAATGACCATGCTGAAGTTTGGAACAAATTTACAATAAAATCTATTCATGATAATAAAATGTAGAGTTTCACATATTGTCCCAGGCACAGGAGAACCCAAAATTGTCCATAATTTTATTTCTCTTGGTTCTCCTTGACACTGTTCCAAAATATACTTCAAATAAGACACCTCTGCAATGACAAATTCACTGTTTGCCAAATTTATGACCAAATTGACTTCCTGCAGCCAATCAAAGAGTTCAGTGAAGTGTATAAATGCTCTTCCCAGGTTTGGCTAAAGAACAACCAAATTGCCAATGCATACAACACAGCTGCATAGTCCTTCAATGATTTTTATTGGTTAATTATTGGGATATTGCTTGTACATAAGTCATTCAAATGACATGATATTGTGTTAATAAATCCATCTGATGTTCCAAAATCTGACATTTCTTTGGCTCTTTCAGTCAATGGAACTAGCCAATATCCTTTTAGCAATTTTATGACAAATCATGCACATCTAATTTGTTTCATGCATTCTCCAATTTGGAATATGAGAGATTTATGTTTTGGTGCCCCCGTCCATATTTTCATTCAAAAGAAAAAAATCTTGTAAACTCCTAGGAGGGTCCCTCATGGCAAACAGGAGTAAATGAATTCCCTTTCCAAACCATTGGGATGTATATGATATGGTCACAAAAGTTTGATGCCATCTTTCAAATGTGGCTTAAGATCGCAGGTGATAAGCAGAAGATGAGAATTGTTTTATTCATGAAAGAGACTTTTTTTTTGAATATTTGAAGCATAAATTTGAACCTTGATTTCATTGTATTTCTTTGGATCATCCATGAATTGTAAAATGCTGAACTAACTTTTCCTACTAATGCATAAATAGTAATTTTCCCTAAAGACGTTATGTTAGAAATCTCATGGAAACATTCGTAATTATTAAAAGGTACTGGTTCCCATTTCTAGTTTTAGGCAGAGGTCCTACACAATATGTTAAGATCTGAATAATGTTTCTTCAAAACTGGAATTGGAATTAAAAGTCCAGGTTTAATTGAGAGTTGATGTTTCTGTGTTACTAAACATGTATGGCAAAGTTTGACCACGTCTTTATGTAACTCTGGCCAATAAAAATTAAAATTTTAGCTTGTGTTCTGATGCCACATACATGACATTCCATTGGAATTATGTGAGCAACCCCAAAAATTAAACTATGATACTTCTATAAGACTGCCAACAGATGTACCAATGTCCATTGCTCAATAGGTAGTATTTGAGGTATTGCCATTTCCTCATCTTTGTCTTTCAAATAATTTTTACTTCCATGGACCTAAGATCTAGTCACAACATGGTTGGGAATAATCCAGGATGCTGCTCTTATAAAATTTCCATTTCTTCTATCTCCCTTGATTGTTTTTTATCATCCTTGTTGAGGCCAATATTCTTGAGACAAGTATGTCATTTCCCGAAATGCCAATTCCTTCCACAGAAGTTGTTTCGTTCGTCCCACTACAACCTCTCCGAAATATCAAGTCACTCTTTAATCTAATTCTCTATAATGAGACTCCATGCATATTTCCAATTCATAATTTCTAATTCACTAACAACTCTAGAAGACAAAAAGTAGCCAGCGTTAGTGACTGACTACCTCTGTTGTCTCCCAATATCTTTTTAGGTTTACCGCGTTGATTCTTTTTGAGAGAAAATACTCAGAACCTCCAGTGGTTTGATTTTCCTGGTCGATAGTTTTAAAAAATATATTACTGTCCTAAGCCAACATTCCCTTCTTATACTTTCTAAGGAAACATTTTCTATTTGTACAAGTGCTTTAGTTTGGATACCTACTTCCTTTTATGATGCCCACATTTTTAAAGGTTTCTTAAACATTCTCATCACTGTAATCAGTCTTCCATTTATTTAATGATAATAAAATGTGAGGCTGGATGAACACAGCAGGCCAAGCAGCATCTCAGGAGCACAAAAGCTGACGTTTCGGGCCTAGACCCTTCATCAGAGAGGGGGATGGGGAGAGGGAACTGGAATAAATAGGGAGAGAGGGGGAGGCGGACCGAAGATGGAGAGTAAAGAAGATAGGTGGAGAGAGTGTAGGTGGGGAGGTAGGGAGGGGATAGGTCAGTCCAGGGAAGACGGACAGGTCAAGGAGGTGGGATGAGGTTAGTAGGTTGATGGGGGTGCGGCTTGGGGTGGGAGGAAGGGATGGGTGAGAGGAAGAACCGATTAGGGAGGCAGAGACAGGTTGGACTGGTTTTTGGGATGCAGTGGGTGGGGGGGAAGAGCTGGGTTGGTTGTGTGGTGCAGTGGGGGGAGGGGACGAACTGGGCTGGTTGAGGGATGCAGTAGGGGAAGGGGAGATTTTGAAACTGGTGAAGTCCACATTGATACCATATGGCTGCAGGGTTCCCAGGCGGAATATGAGTTGCTGTTCCTGCAACCTTCGGGTGGCATCATTGTGGCAGTGCAGGAGGCCCATGATGGACATGTCATCAAGAGAATGGGAGGGGGAGTGGAAATGGTTTGCGACTGGGAGGTGCAGTTGTTTTTTGCGAACTGAGCGGAGGTGTTGTGCAAAGCGGTCCCCAAGCCTCCGCTTGGTTTCCCCAATGTAGAGGAAGCCGCACCGGGTACAGTGGATGCAGTATACCACATTGGCAGATGTGCAGGTGAACCTCTGCTTGATGTGGAATGTCATCTTGGGGCCTGGGATGGGGGTGAGGGAGGAGGTGTGGGGACAAGTGTAGCATTTCCTGCGGTTGCAGGGGAAGGTGCCGGGTGTGGTGGGGTTGGAGGGCAGTGTGGAGCGAACAAGGGAGTCACGGAGAGAGTGGTCTCTCCGGAAAGCAGACAGGGGAGGGGATGGAAAAATGTCTTGGGTGGTGGGGTCGGATTGTAAATGGCGGAAGTGTCGGAGGATAATGCGTTGTATCCGGAGGTTGGTAGGGTGGTGTGTGAGAACGAGGGGGATCCTCTTGGGGCGGTTGTGGCGGGGGCGGGGTGTGAGGGATGTGTCGCGGGAAATGCGGGAGACGCGGTCAAGGGCATTCTCGATCACCGTGGGGGGAAAGTTGCGGTCCTTAAAGAACTTGGACATGTGGGATGTGCGGGAGTGGAATGTCTTGTCGTGGGAGCAGATGCGGCGGAGGCGGAGGAATTGGGAATAGGGGATGGAATTTTTGCAGGAGGGTGGGTGGGAGGAGGTGTATTCTAGGTAGCTGTGGGAGTCGGTGGGCTTGAAATGGACATCAGTTACAAGCTGGTTGCCTGAGATGGAGACTGAGAGGTCCAGGAAGGTGAGGGATGTGCTGGAGATGGCCCAGGTGAACTGAAGGTTGGGGTGGAAGGTGTTGGTGAAGTGGATGAACTGTTCGAGCTCCTCTGGGGAGCAAGAGGCGGCGCCGATACAGTCATCAATGTACCGGAGGAAGAGGTGGGGTTTGGGGCCTGTGTAGGTGCGGAAGAGGGACTGTTCCACGTAACCTACAAACAGGCAGGCATAGCTGGGGCCCATGCGGGTGCCCATGGCCACCCCCTTAGTCTGTAGGAAGTGGGAGGAGTCAAAAGAGAAGTTGTTGAGTGTGAGGACGAGTTCAGCTAGGCGGATGAGAGTGTCGGTGGAGGGGGACTGGTCGGGCCTGCGGGACAGGAAGAAGCGGAGGGCCTTGAGGCCATCTCCATGCGGAATGCAGGTGTACAGGGACTGGGCGTCCATGGTGAATATGAGGTGTTGGGGGCCAGGGAATTGGAAGTCCTGGAGGAGGTGGAGGGCGTGGGTGGTGTCACGGACGTAGGTGGGGAGTTCCTGGACCAAAGGGGAGAAAATGGAGTCCAGATAGGTGGAGATGAGTTCGGTGGGGCAGGAACAGACTGAGACGATGGGTTACCAGCTTTCTTTCAGCACTTTTATGGCTTCAGCTTTTCTCCTTTAGATCTTTGGCATCCTTTTGTCTGCTCTTTACAGTTAGTACTTCTTCCATCTGCAGATTTTTCTATTCTTTCAATTTCTTACATATTGCTGTGTGACAATCTTTACTCCTGGAACTGCCTGTGTGAACGATCATAGGCATCTACCAAGTGGTGGATCTATGGAATTGTTTACTGCAGACAGCCATCAAGATTGTCTCATCAAGTATAATCAAGGCTGAGACAGACAGCTCTTTCTTCAGTAAGGGAATTAACGGTGATGGGAAAAGACGGGAAAGTAGAGATGAGGACTCTCAAATCAGCCACAATCTTATTGAATGGCAGAACCGACTGTATGGGCTGAATGGCCTACCTTTTGCTCCTATGTCTTATGAATTAGAACTACATCAGCTTCACTGTCATTTTGGTCAAAATCTGGAACTCCTTTCTTAATGTCAATGTGAGTGCACCAGCACCAAATGGACCCCTGTGCTTCAAGAAGTCAGCTCATCACCACTTTCTCAAGGACACTTAGGAATGGCTAACAAGTTCTATCTTTGCAGTATGCTGGAATCACATAAAGGATTAGAAAAGTCCCGTCACGTCTGAGTTCACTGACTTAAAGCAATGTTGTAATTTTAAAACTCTCATTCTTGTTTTTAGATCTTTCTACACCCTCTCCCTTCCACAGCTCTACAATCTTTTTCAGCCCCACGTCATCCAAGATACCTATGCTTCTCATGTCCTTTCCAGCTTCCTTTATTTTAGCCTCTCAATAATTGATAGTCATGCCTCCAGCGATTTAAGGAATTCTAAAGTTTAGAGCTTAACTGAACTTTTCCAACTCTCCATCTCACTTCCCTCCTGTAAGATGCTCCTTAACATTTATCTCATTGACCAACATTTTGGCCATCCACTCTAACATCATTCTACGTTGCTCTGTGTCAAATTTTGTTTTATAATTTTTCTGTGATGAAGCTTAGAACATTTTATCGCATTACTAACTAGTATGCATGCATGTTGCTGTCAATAAAGTAAATCAAGCACTCCTTGTGATTGTTTTATGTCATAAGTTTACTGTCTACATATTTTGTTGGAAATGCTCTTGTCCACAACTTACTGAGTATAAAATAAGTCCAGGGAATACAATTTGAACAGAAAATTTTAAGAAAGGACATAAAAGAACCATTAGACCCAGCAAATTTGACACATCTACCAGGTTGACGTTATTTTTAGCAAAATGCTAACACTATTGTACCTGGTTGAGACTAAAAACCTGTAATCAGATGAGCGGCATTTTAAGACACAAACATTAGGAATTCCTTTCCATTTTCTTCAGCAAAATCTTTTCTCCAAGAAACTGCAGCTGTCTCTCGACCACCATGGATTATTGAAACAGGTTAACTTCAACTGCCTTTAGTTTGCTCTGGGGACTGGGATTAACTCCAAGAGACTGTGCTTTAGCTGCAGTTCACCCCTGGATACTAGTTACTTCCAGAAACTTAAGCTCCATAATACTACGGATACCTCCAGGAGACCACACTTGGCTCAACACCATTGTAATTAGCTCCGAAAAAGGTAGGTTAAACATAGAATAGGGTGCATGAAGGCACTGTTAGCCACAGTTAATTGTGCTCCAGAAAGACCTGGTAGTCCCAAGAAGCTGAGATTTCTTTACCCAGGAGTTTGTGGTTAGTTTGGGAGAATCACCTAACTCCAGAATTAGCAGTAAATATTGCATGAGCCATCGTTTTCCTTTCATATCAAAATCTTGATTATTTATAGTGAGAAGATGAATGAGATCTATAGCAAATGAACTCCATTGAAATATGACTTGCACAATTTGACTGAACATGAATCAATAAATAACAATCATATGCATGGCTTCCTGCAAAAGGTCTCGGCACGATGAATAGAAATGTTGTCAAGTAAGTCATTTTGAACAAGTGTGTGAATCACGACAAAGTAATTTTAAGGCTATTTTACATAATGTTGCATGAGGCCTTGAGCTGAATCATAAGAGATAATGGGTAATTACATGCTTCTGCAAAGCTTTTGCACTTATGTGAACCCACAGATCCACTTAACACAAGGCTAACAAGCTAGCATATTATTTATTACTGCGTTGTAGGCAGTAATAGTTTTCTAACTGACTCTTTACATTTTAAAACCATATAGTGGTATGAAGGTTGTACTTCTAGATTTTATTCTGTTGAACAACATTGTTTTCTCAGTTTATGGAATAGGCCTTCCTGGGCACTGTAACACTTCTGTGATTGTCTCTAATAAGTGAAATATTAATAAGAGATCATGCGCTAATGGAGCTGGACTGTGTGAACTAGTCAGGGAGACAGCGAAGTGGCCTAGATGTCATAGAATGATAGCATCCCTACTGTGCAGAAAGAGGCCCTTTGGCCTGTCGAGTTTTCACCAACCCTCCAAAGAGCATCCTATCCAAACCTAGCCCCCTACCCTTTAACCCCACATTACTATGGCTAATCCACCTAGTCTGCACACCTATAGACACTATTGACAACTTAACATGGCCAATCCACCTAACCTGCATATTTTTGGAATGTAGGAGGAAATAAGAGAACCCATACACGAAGAATATGCATCTGTCCAAGAATAGAATTAAATCTGGGCCCCAAGCACTGCAAGGCAGCTGTGTTAACAACTAAGCCACTCGGAATGACTTGAGTCAACTTCTTGTTTAGGTTTATTTAGGTATTCACTGTTGTAACCAGGGGAGCACCAATAGATCCAAGAGCAATTGCAGCAGCAGACAAAGTGAAAGGCAATATTAGAGAGTTCACACACCCTTCGACACTTGACCAAGGTTTAACATCATGTCAAGCCTTCAGAAGGTGAGTAATTGGAGGAAAGGCTTTCTCCCTCTATTTACCATATGTGGAGCCAAAACCCAACACTAAAACACTTGACTTACAGGAAACAGTAGGAATGGGGTGCAGAGCAAGGAAATTGATTGGGAATGGATTGGGAATTCAGGAGATACCTCCTCCCCTGCCAGCATTTACAGGTGATTGGCAGGGATGGAATGACCAGTGGTATATTTAAGATCAAACAAAGCCAACAAAATATACCAAATAATTCCCTGGTGAGGAAGTACAATGTTTCACTTTTTAACCTTTTTTGTTTTAACACGAACCAGAGTCAATGTCACTTAAACATTTAACTAAAACATCACTGTTGAGATGAACTATAAACTAAATGCGAAATAACATGTACCATTCTTGCATCCATTCTTGCAGCTTCAGGTTCTTTGAAGCTTGGATCTTCCCAGGCAGATTTGCAACTTCTTTCCTTCAAGAACTTAGTCAATGTCTTCACAGGCAGCAGCATCCATGTAACCTGGGACCTTCCTGTATCATCTTGCAAACAGCAACACACTCATTTATGGATCCTTCTCAAATCTAAGCTCTGTTTGATACTGTATCATGGGACTGATGTTAACTTCATACAGTATGGTTGGTTATGTGCATCTCTCTAGCTTTTTCATCTTCTGTGTTCTTCGGTGCCACATGGGCTTCCTCACTTTAATTTCTTTCCAGTTACCTGTACTTCCAGATGAATGTTGCTGGACCCACATTTCTTATTGTCCAAGTATTATAATGGATTCCTTTACAAGTGATGCAAACTCATGAACTCATTAAAAAAAACTCATAAAATACAAATGTTTCAAAACAGGTACAAAATTTCCAAATGCTTCAAAATAATTAAACATTTCCTTAATACGATTTCTTCTGAATCAAGGCCATAACGCCTTTGATGATTTCAGTTAAAATAGTAGAGCAAAATTATATGCCACCATAATGAAAAATTGTTACATTTCATACATGAAAACCTGTCTCAGAAAGGCAAGAAGAGAAAGCCAAAATAAATGGCAATAAATTAAATCTACCAAAATAATTTTAATAGAATTGGGCGTACAGACACAACACTACATTGTTTATTTATGATTAATTCCCTTAATGTCCTTTCATACAATAACTGCAGCACCTTGGGTACATTTCCTCTTTGAAGCTCAGGAACCAAAGTGAGCCGTTCAGCCCCGCAATTCTACTCCATCATTCAGATTATGGCTCAATACCTCAACAGCATGTTCCTCTACTATCCCTTGATAGCATTAATAACTAGAATTAGTTGCAGAATTTGAAGAAATCCCTCATGTTTTCCAATCATTATCCATTCCATCCTCTGCTTGTTTGGTCCTCATCTTCTCTCTGATTAATCCACAAGCTGTTCTTCTGGACCTTTAGCTGAAGGGTTTTGCACTTTGCATCACCAAATTAGATAGATGCATCTGTAGATGGAGTGGTACCAGCTTCTTGAAAATTAATTGCAAAGTGGCCAAAATGGCGCAATAAGACTTATTGTTTGTTGTTTAATTGTTTATTGTTTAACAGTTCAGCACAGCACAGGCCCTTCGGCAATGTTGTGCCGAGCTTTTACCCTAAACCTAAGGTCTATCTCACCTCCACCGATACTTTATACAATCATCCATATGCCTATCTAACAGCTGCTTAAATGCCCCTATTGAGGCTGACTCCACTACTCTCTCTGGCAATGCATTCCATGCCCTGACCACCCTCTGAATAAAGAACCTAAATGAGATGAGGCTTAATGAGATGTCTTTCTATTGCCATGCCATTTTGTCAGTGGTGGGAATCTGAACAATTGGCTGCCCACTAGGAAGCTAATTGAGCCAGTTGAGGCCAATGAATCGCCTCTTGACACTTGCATGTGTATTTTGTTGGCTTCACGGAGGGTTTACCATTAAATGGGGAGACTGTCCAGTGAAAGCTGATGGAATCCCAGTGAGATCCAGGGGCCAGGGCCCCCAAACGTCAATGGTCATGGAATCTTTGAAGGGGAGAAAGTGAGGTTAGGCAACCGGAAGGCTAGGGAACCGGAAGGCTAGGGATCATGATGGGGGTTTCAGTGTGCCCAATACCACCCCTTCATGGCCACGGTCTGCCCAGGTTTGAGGGTCCTGGCCTCCAGAACTGTCCAGGAACTTTCTTTTAATTTGCTCATGGGACAAGGGTGTTACTGGTTAGGCCAACATTTGTCCATTCCTAATTGTCCAGAGGCTAGTTAGAAGTCAGCCACAATGCTGTGGGTCTGGAGTCACATGTAGGCCAGACCAGGTAAGTCCGGCAGTTTCTTTCCCTAAAGGACGTTAGTGAACCAGATGGGTTTTTATGACAATCAACAATGGTTTTGTGGTCAGCAGTAGACTCTTAATTCCATATTTTTATTGAATTCAACTTCCACCATCTGCAGTAGCAGGATACCACGAGGCTTTACTGGACAGTCTCCCCATACAGCACCATACCCTCCGTGATGTGAGGCAGCTGTCTATGTACGTGTGGGTATGAACCTTTTCCTGTTGTCGATCTGCCCTGGCATCTTCAAGTACCTGTCCATTCTCATCTTTTACTAAGAAAAGATCTGCCTTGAAGAGAGCTTTTACCAAGGCGGGGGGAGGTTTATACCACCTCCTACCCTCTATCCTAGGTATTCCCATTAATTATTTTCTCACACAGTGTATGTCCACTTCAGCAATAAAACAAATGCCCTTTAAACTTATTCTGCTTTTGGCAGGGCAAATCCGATCACCTTCGTCACAAGGGGAAACACTCATTTCCTGGCACTAACTGAGGTACATGATGCAGAAGATAATTCTCCACCACATTTTTATTTTGTGTCATTATCATACTATTTAAATTGTCCCGCTAAATTTGGTCGGGAAGTGCTTAACCTAGCCTGAAACATGCCTAAAAATCTGTGCTTCTGGCCAGTTTTCCCCTCAGCATTTTGCCCCAGGCACAAACAAAAGGATTATTCATATTATGGTTGTTTCACTTGCTGATCTCCCCATCATGACTTCTTTAGAAAGTACTATTTCAGTCATGAAATACTATAGAAAACCATGGGAATGAAACCAAGTAAGAAATGTGCTTTGGAATTCTATTGCTTAATATAAAGCAGAGTCTGTTTAATTATTTTGAGATGGTCAATACCTTACAGATGTTTTCATTTATTTAATATTAGTCGCTGGGAACAAAGCAGAGCAATTGCATGCCTGAAGTACCTTCAACATCATGGTTAAACCTTCAGCCAGTCTCACAAAGCAAATACTGTTGACAGCTAATTAATATGATCCGAGATCAGAAACTACAGTCCAACAACAGACTAAAAATACCACCTTAAGATAATTTGTTATTTAACATTTCCACAGCAAATATTTGTTTATTTCAGCAATGCATGTATTTTATAGATTGAGCTGTAGTTATATGAATTATTTTAAATACTTAATCTTTTTAACAGTTCAGAAAACCAAACGTCTTACAATTGCAAAATGCTACTTCCACGAGACTTTTGAGGAATTGGTTTGTTCAGAGGCTAAATCTGAATATAATTTTAACTCAGTGGTATTTGTGGACAATGCCAACTGCACTTATCTAATCTGAATACATTACAATAATCTTTCCAGTTCGATGCTATTTTGCCAATATATCCAATTGTTACCTGATTTTGTATGAGGATCTGCTACCTGTATAAACTTCATATGGATTTGTTTGTATAAAGTAACCAATTTAACTTTACACCTTATTTAACTATCATAGTGGTTAACTTTTATGATTTTTTGATACAGTGCCTCACAGGAGGCTACTGAGCAAGGTGAGGGCCCATGGTGTTTGAGGTGAGCTACTGGCTTGGATTGAGGATTGGCTGTCTGACAGAGGCAGAGAGTTGGGATAAAAGGCTCTTTTTCGGAATGGCAACCAGTGACGAGTGGTGTCCCACAGGGTTCAGCGGAGTGGACTTGATGGGCCAAATGGCCTTAATTCCACTCCTATGTCTTATGGTCTTATGGTCTTAATTGGTACTTGCATTATTATCAAAACTGTAGCCATGAATACATCTGAGTGCTCCATCTAGTGTACAGTTACATTAATGCAGTTCTGACGAAGGGTAAATGGATTTGAAAGCTTAAATCAACTTTTTTTCTCTCTGCAGACACTAACACCTGAAGAAGGAATGAGGTTCTGAAATTTGTGTTTTCAAATAAACCTGTTGGATTATAAACTGGTGTCATGTAATTTCTGACTTAGTCCACCCCAGTCCAACACTGGCACGTCCACATCACCCACAGGTACAGCCAGACCTGCTGAGTTTCTCCAGCACTTTCCATTTTTATTTTACATTAAAGCAGTAGTGATTTGCCTTTTTCATGGAAACTCTGGCTATCCACCTTCATTTTGAGTTGTATAGTAATACAATGACTATTATACTAATTACTAACCTAAACAGCCTGATTTCAAACACCACCATGCAAAATTAAATAATTTGTGACTTAATGCAAGGTAATTGACATGAAATTTGCCATGCTGTCACAAAAATGCAATGGATTTCTTAATGCGCTTCAAGGCAGGAAACCCACTGATCCTGGCCTGTATAACCTACTTCTCCAATCTGTGTGCATTTTCTGCTCATTCTTAGTGGCCAAACCAGAGACTTATTTTTTAATAAATACCCATAAGATGAAGGACTACCTTCTGCTTCAAGCAACACAGAATGGGCAATACACTCACCACAAATACAATAAATGGGATTTCTAGGTTATTTTTGAGTCCATGTAATGTGGTAAAATTAGCATGGATATTAATTCTAATGACATTAATACTGAAATCGTCTTTGGTGCAAATTAAAATTTGCAGCCTGACTTTCTAAAATTAGCATTTTGCCTGTTTTCCAACTTAAGTGCACAGATACATACAATTCAGAATGATGGCAGTATTATTCCTCCACTTGGAAATCCTGTTCGTGAATGGTGAAGCTGAAAACTAACTTTAGCATTTAAGTGAAACCAATCTGTACTCAGCTATTTGAAAAGCTCTTTTTCCTGTTTATAAGCACAAGTGTAAGCAGGAAGGGAGGGGCCAGGCATATAATTGAATGTGATGGGATAGGGTGGAGAGTCGTTACATTCCCAGTTTCCTGCACCCACGTCACTCCCACTCATTCCACATCAGCTGCCACCACCACGCCCCTGATTGATTAACGTCCTTAATTTGCCAATTAAGGGCCACATCCCTATGCTGCTGCTATTTTACCAGATGTGAGGGGAGGTGCATCTGCCATGGCAGTAGGCCGTCAAGTAGGCTGTTGGTCTCCCTTCAGACTCGGGTGGGATTGCCTTCCTGATTGGGCACCCTAAGGACCCTTAAGGTGTGCCCCCCTGAAAGAGCATCCTCTTCCTTCCACAATGACCCTGCCTCAATTCCCCCGCCCCCCCCCAACAACCTCAGTCAGGCCTGCCTGCCCGCCCAGCTATAGAAAACCAGGCCCACCTCCAGAGACTCTGCCAAGGCTGTTTCTCTGGAGACCAGCTGCAGTTGACAAGTACATGGAAAGGGAAGGTTCAGAGGGATATAGGCCATTTGCAGGCAAATGGGATGAATTCAGTTTAGGAAACCTCGCTGGCATGGGTGAAGTATTTGTTTCTGTGCTGTCTGACTCTAGTTCCAACAGTGATTGCTGCTCCCAATGCTAATGCAACAAGTGTCCAACTGCTAGCTTCCTGTGTGGTTGACAGCTCTGGGAGGCCAGCTTTTCACCTTTATAGGCACATGCACACTTCCATGGCAGGTGTGACTGCCTGGATCAATGCTTAACACCAATAGTGCTCCCAGTAATTGCTACAGTAGGCTTGACACTGGCTTTCCAGTCAGTAGATAGTGCGCTTCCCTGGCATTAAATTCCATCAAAAGGGATTGTGTCACCTCTCATACCTCAAAGTATTTCCACCGCTTACATGGTAACAGTCAGAAGTGGAAAGAGACATTCCTAGGTTCTTTTGAATGTGTACAGCTGCAGTGACACAGAAGTAAACTTGAAGTGGTCTTTATAGGAAAATCTCGGTCATACGTGACATAGGGGTCAATGGCAAGAGAATTATTTATTGGTCATCTCCAGTCACTTTGAGAATGTGTTGGTGAATATCATTCTGAACCGTTCACCTCATGTAGTGAAGATACTTCCAGGGTGCTGTTGGGGATGGAGTTCCTGAAGGTTGATCTAGAGACCATGAAGGAATGGCAATCCGTTTCCTATTCAGGCTAGTATGTGATTTGGAGAAAACACGTCTGCATTTGGTGCCTTGACATTCTAGACATTAGACACCAACAGTTTAAAAGATTTGAGAATCCTTAATGGTTTGCTGTCGAGTATCTTATGTACAGAGTGCTTACCTAAGATACTGAGGTATAGGATCTATTCCCATTTGGAAGAAAATGGGCTTATCAGTGATAGGCAACATGGTTTTGTACAGGGAAGGTCATGTCTTACCAACTTAATAGAATTCTTTGAGGACGTGACAAAGTTGATTGATGAGGGAAAGGCTGTAGATGTCATATACATGGACTTCAGTCAGGCGTTTGAGAAGGTTCCCCATGGCAAGCTAATGGAGAAAATGAAGTTACATGGGGTCCAGGGTGTGCTAGCTAGATGGATAAAAAACTGGCTCGGCACAGGAGACAGAGAGTAGTAGTAGAAGGAGGTTTCTCAAATAAGGAGACCTGTAACCAGTGGTGTTCCACAGGGATCTGTGCTGGGACCACTGTTGTTTGTGGTATATGTAAATGATCTGGAGGTAGGTGTAGGTGGTCTGATCAGCAAGTTTGCTGATAACACTAAGATTGGTGGAGTAGCTGATAGTGAAGGGGACTGTCAGAGATTACAGCAGAATATAGATAGACTGGAGAGTTGGGCAGATAAATGGCAGATGGAGTTCAATCCGGGCAAATGCGAGGTGATGCATTTTGGAAGATCAAATTCAAGGGGGAACTATACAGTAAATGGAAACGTCCTAGGGAAAATTGATGAACAGAGAGATCTGGGTGTTCAGGTCCATTGTTCCCTAAAGGTGACAAAGCAGGTCAATAGGGTCGTCAAGAAGGCATACGGCATGCTTTCCTTCATCGGACGGGGTATTGAGTACAAGAGTTGGCAGGACATGTTGCAGTTGTATAGGACTTTGGTTCGGCCACATTTGGAGTACTGTGTACAGTTCTGGTCGCCACATTACCAAAAGGATGTGGATGCTTTGGAGAGGGTGCAGAGGAGGTTCACCAGGATGTTGCCTGGTATGGAGGGTGCTAGCTATGAAGAGAGGTTGAATAGATTAGGATTATTTTCATTAGAAAGACGGAGATTGAGGGGGGGGGGCCTGATTGAGGTCTACTAAATCATGAGGGGTATTGACAGGGTGAATAGCAAAAAGCTTTTTCCCAGAGTGGGGGACTCAATGACTAGGGGTCATGAGTTCAAAGTGAGAGGAGGAAAGTTTAAGGGAGATATGCGTGGAAAGTTCTTTACACAGAGGGTGGTTGATGCCTGGAGACATGTTAGCGTCTTTTAAGATATATTTGGTCAGGTACATGGATGAGCAGGGAGCAAAAGGACACAGATGGTTAGAAAATTGATGACAGGTTAGACAGAGAATCTCGATCGGCACAGGCTTGGAGGGCCGAAGGGCCTGTTCCTGTGCTGTAATTTTCTTTGTTCTTTGAGATCACCCCTCATTTGTTTAAACTCTCAACAAAGGCCTAACCTTATTAGATGTTCTTGATAAGTCAACTACTTCATCCCAGGAGTCATCTAGTGAATCTCTTTGAATAGCCTCCAATATCAATACATCCTTCCTTAAAGTGCTGTCATAACAAGACTCTCTATTTTTAAACTCCCAGCACCCCAGCGACCAAAATCCCATTGGTCTTTTAACTTACTTGTTGCACCTGTATACTAATACCCAAGAACACCCAGATTTCTCTGCACTGTATTTTTAGTGTTTCTCTCCATTTAAATAATAGTCTGTCTTTCATTCGTCCTACCAAAGTGAATCACCTCAAATTTTCCTACATTAAACTCCATCTGCCAAGTTTTAGCCCACTCGTTCAATCTATCTTTATCCCCTTACAGATTCCTATACCCTTGCTCCTTTGTTTACTACGTTGCACCACTGTTACACAATGTATGGTGTGGAGAGGTATTTACAGGAGAATATTGTTGACCTGCTCATGTCTATGAAGAAGCAAAACTTGGCTTAAAACGCACATAAACAGTAGTAATCTCCTTGTAAATTACAGCACAATTTACAGTTCAAAAACACAGTTTTAATTGAAGATTGTAGCAACAGGCTGAAACAGAAAAGTAGAAACATATTGTTGGCTCAGTCAGCTTGAAAGCATGTCACATAGCTGTTTTCTGCCATTTTCTAAGAATATCTAACACAGAATGGCCATAGAAGGAATAAAGGCACAAAATAGTCAGTTAAAATAAATGTAGCAAGTTTGGAAGAGGTAGAGAATTGAATTCCCAGTTAAGGTCATATTGGGCTCAAAACACAAACAAACTCCGCTTCTCTCTCACAGTTGTTGCCAGAACTAAAACTTTCTGTTCCTATTTCAGATCTCCAACATCCACAGTACTTTGCTTTGTTTAAGACAGGAGAACTGCTTTGTTTCCATGGAACTGAGGTGGATAACAAGGTTCCTCATGCGAAGAAAAGGCACTGGCACTGGGCTGATTTTCTTCCTACCAAGTGCATAACCTCCCACTTTGCTACATTAAACTCCATCTACCAAATTTATGGACATTCACTCGATCAATGTATATCCCCTTGCAGATTCCTTGCATCTTCAATCCAATTGCTGGAAAATATTTGATGAATTGAACAAGGTAATAAGGCACCACCCTACCATTTCTTCTATGGGCAGCAACAAATTTCTCACTCTGAAATTAACAGCTAGGCTTTAAATGAGTCTTCAAAGTGCTAACTGTTTAATGGGGTCTTGACTGGGGAACTCACATCCCTGTAGCTTCTTTCTCATTTGAACAGTGCAACCCTCTGCATGCTAATACCCACTGAGCATTTGGTCAACCATTAGTCTCATTAAAGTGTACTCATGTCCCTTTTAATGACAAATGGAAAATGGGCATGCAATATTGAATCAGGCAAAAACTGAATCTTGACCTCTTCTCTGTGAGGCCTGGACAATTTCAACTTCCAAACCTTATCTGCTTGTGAGTTGGCAATTGTTTGTCTCAGTGGCTGGAGGGTGGGACCAAAAAATGGTTTGTGCTGTCATGGGAGATAGTGAGAAAAGTTCTGTGAAGGTGGAGGGGAGAGAAGATTAAATTCTACTGATGTCAGAGTCACAGGACTGCAAGGTAAGTAAAATAAAAATTCAATCCAATCTTTCCTACCTCTTGATTCCTTTTTTATTCATTGGCGAGATGTCTTATGAGATCTTGATTATAAAGGCTTCAAAAACAATGTTGGAGCAATTAAAGTAATTTTTTGAATAGCACAGTTTGGAGGAAATGCCACAAAGCCTAACCCCACTCTGCCCATACCAGATACTGATTTCCAGAAAGGGATTCCAACTTCAGAAGCGTGTTAATGTTACCTGCTCAGGAGAAATGTTTAAAATAGATTAGTCACTTAGGAGGTCCTCTGCTGCTTCTTCACAGATTATCAGATTGAAAAGTACATTGCTGATGCCTGAGTTACTGGTTGAACAACCCTCAGTGTGACTTCCCTGTGAAACACCGTAGAACCACAACCTTCCAGCTCTTACACTTCAATTAAGGGTTTTACCAATTGATTGGTAATACTTGACCCCTTTTGAAAGGATCACCGCAAATAAACTGTAAGGAAACCTAACAAATTAAACTAAAATGGCATTTCTGAGGGCATTTACTTAATGGCATTTACTTAATCTACATTTCCTCTCGTGTCCTTTAGTCATACACAGGCCCACACATACTGTAAGATACTGCAATTGTGTAGTTCCTGTTTGGGGATACTGGGAAATGGATGGACGCAGAATGAGCCCCTCAACCATTCATTAGCTGCCTCAAGCTTCTATCCCATGCTTAGCTACTAACTTCTTTCCTGCAGACTGATCACCAATGGGCTAAGGTACGCATGGAGACACATTTGGAAAAAGATAGTGATGAAGACAGCAGGAGGAATACAGACATTACCATCTTCTTGTGGACAACGATGATGAGAGACAAAGGAGAATGATGATGAAGGGGGTGAGGCAGGAGATCAATTTGGATCTGAAACAATCCATGAGTTCCTGCACAAATCTCTTCTCTCATTATTCTGTTCCTTCTCCGGCTCAAACTCCTTGCTTAATTCAGATTGTTTCATCCGAAGGAATTAGAAAAGGCCAGCGAGGAAGTCATATCAGGTGGTTCACACAACACGAGGCAGCTGGAAGAGTGGGGATTGAAAGAGGATGTGCCATCTTCCTACTGACTGCTGAGGAGAAGGTTGCTGCCCAGAACTTCAAAGAGTTGAGCAGCTCAAACACAGGGCTGCATGCTACAGCATTCACTTTCAGTAACATTCGAGAAGTTTTTTTCTTTGTTGCAGGAATAGAGACACAGGCCACATCTTTGGGAGATAAATGTTGGCCTGCCCAGTGACACCCATGTCATATGAGCAAATTTAGAAAGAGAAGAACTAAGCAGTGCCATCGCTCTTCATAACTACCTATTGCTAATCCTATCATCCAATAATGTCATGAGTGCTACCTAGAAGAACTGAAGATAGCACAAATACAAACTAAGCTTTTACGATCTCAAGATTAATTTTTCCTGTCATACAGACTTGGCACAATGTTGCTGTATACCAAATTCTTTAAAAAAGGTTGAAACAAAACTAATAAATGATGTTATATTTTGGGACATACATAGAAAAAGAAAGCAAAACATCACATTGGATTCAAAAATATAACAAAATATTTAAAAATATACATTAAAGATTTAAACATCTTCATTTGAGATATTGTAGTCTATGTCAGACTTCTTCCTCAGACTAATCGTCTTTTCTTTTCAGGGGTCCTGGACTTCCTCCTTCTTAATGCAAAACAAAGTGCTTCAGGTTGCTGCACTGTGGAAGGTCCTAGACTCTGAGACTGAGGAGGGTGTGTGGGAGAGTGGTCTTCTGAACTTGTTTTGTGGATTGGCTCTTCAAGCACAGACCTCATGAGCCTTGATAGTTCAGGAGATGTTTGAGGGAAATGCCGCTGCAAGGATAGATGCATCTCTGAGACGTTTTGTGCCATTTCCCGGGTGTGAAGGAGTAACTGTTGGTTTTGTAGCACCAATTCTCTGGTGTTGTCAGCCACTCCCTTGGTCTGCTGGGCCACCTGATGGGTATGCTCAGCAACTAAGTGGGTTTCATGAGCTAACTCCCGGGTTGCTTGTATGAGATCCCGCATAAGGGGCTGGAATTCTACCCAAAAATCTCTCAAGAATGCAGTCTGCTGGTTTTGAGATTCAAGCAGTTGCCTATCAAATTCATTCACTAATTTGGCATTGGAAGGTGGGCATGGGCCCCTTTTGGGAAAGTATGTCTCTGATAGTGAGGGTGGCATATTAGGAGTAGGGGGAGATTCTGAGGCTGGTGTCCAACTTCTTGCTCCATCCTCATTGCAAATGAGTTGTCCTCTCGAGGGACCAGCTTTCTCTGCATAGGATCTTCCTTCTTCCTTTACTGGAAAAAAATACAATGAGAGGTTACTCTATTAAATCACAGAACCGAAGAGTACCTAGATTTTAACACATCACACTGTCTTACATCAGTAGGTTCCCTGTAATGTGTTTTAAAAATTCAAATCTTCTAATCATTTAAAATGGAGCCAAAATTTGAAATATTCTGCATTGTGGTTAGTTTTGAGCAGATAAAATGA
This sequence comes from Stegostoma tigrinum, assembly GCF_030684315.1. Lineage (NCBI taxonomy): Eukaryota > Metazoa > Chordata > Chondrichthyes > Orectolobiformes > Stegostomatidae > Stegostoma > Stegostoma tigrinum. The sequence goes on from NC_081356.1 coordinate 77,500,018, forward strand.
ATTGAACAGCCATGAAATATTCATAGTGTTTGTTTTTAAAAAAAAATTATTGAACCAACAATTCAAATAAAAAAAACACTTCCTTGGCCTCAGGTACAACTGGCAACATATTGTAACAGTGCAATTTTTGATATGGACAATGGAAAGTATTGAGAAAAATCAACAGTCTCCAGCAACGTTGTCCTTTTAAAGATCATAAGCAAATAGTCAAATAAACACCTTTTTGTTCAAATCATATCAATTTTGAAGCCTTATCTTTGTGGTATTTTCCTAGATGATGACTCCATGTATCTTGCAGAATTTGCCACCTCTACCAACTGTGTATGGGTCGTTTGGAATAAGTCAGGGTTGTTTGGAATAAGTTACTGACACCAACTCTCATTTGCCTTTGTTTTACCTTGGGCTTATCTGGCAATTACTAAAGAGTATCCACAAGACAGGTCCTGTTCTCAGATAACAAAAAGGCTTATTGCATAATTACGAGGACCATTGCGAGCCGGCACAGCTATGTCTTGTCCCTTTGAAAGCCTGAGTTGAACTCCCTGTCTTCATCTACATTGTGGCATCAGTAGCACGGGTGGGACCACTGTAATATGAACATTAACTCCTTACCATTACCATCTACAACAGTGTAACAGGCTTATTGGCTCCATGATTTATGAAATGTAAAAGTGAACATATATCAATCCCTTTGAACCATTAAAAACAAAACCACCTTCCAAGTCCACTGCAGAAGACAATTAGGATGAGTAAAACATACCAGTTGTGAGAAAAAAAACAGAAAATATTTAATAGTGCAAAAAGTATGAATATGCTATTTTGTCAGGGGAAAAATGCGCGAAGCACCTCCACGAACAAAATGCGACATGTAACCTTCATTTTGTTCAAAAAGATGTGAAACCTCCCAAGAAGAAACAAAGAAAGGATTCCTTTGTTCTGACTGCTAAAATAAGAATGCATGTAATAACATGTCTAAGAAATGTATTTAAGAGAATATACAACTTTTAAAACATACTGAAGAATTTTAAAAGCTTTATCTGAAAAATATTGCCACTTTGCAAAGTTTTAAATTTCAAACAATTTAAAAATACACGAGCTTTGCAAGAAAAGGAAGATTTAAAAGCTAGAACAGCAAATCACTACAGAACAACCAGTAAGCGCAATTTCAAGCTTTGTTAGTAGAATTTGATACAGTTCAACCATGATACAGAGTTAGCAAAGACTGGTTAATAAAGAACACAGTGCAACATCAATAGCAAAGTTTACAGTAACTTAAAATAAACTGGATTCCTGAATATAAGACGACAAGCAGATAGAATATTTGATTTTAATAAAATTGTAATTATAAAGATTTGCATACCTTTAAAGTCAGAATATTGATCAATCCATTAAGGAGGAATTGAAAGATAATATTTCCTAGCAGATTCAAAATCAGAGAGTCCTTGCAAAACACAGGATTGGACTTTATGGAGGAAACAGTTCCTAAGATAAAGAACTACTTCAAAGTTGAATGCTAAATCAGAAGCAGAACAAGTTACTACACCATTATATTTAATAGGTCCTATAGCTAATGTTATTAGAAATCACCAGAAGATAAAGGAAGGTAGAGACACGTTTAATGATGTTCTAAATATTTAGACAATACTTTAACTTGAAAATGAAGTCTTGAACAGGCAAAATGGATTTTGGAGACAATTTCATAAATGACCACTTCAAATTAGTTGAAACCTGTATACATGGAGCCTTGCAATCAAAGTTCATAAACATCAGAATTCATGGAAGAACACTTGATCAGACCCATCACAGACTAAAGGAGATTCTACTGTGAAAAACACACATACACTGAAGCAGACACTCGGAAATATCACAAACAAATCCTCAGAGGAAAAGAACAACCTTATGACAGAGCCTATTAACTTCATACGCGCACTCTAAATAGATAATGTGACAAGTCAACAAAAAGAGGCATGAGATCAGATACTTAGAGTCAGTGTCAGTGCTATGGAACAGAAAAAACTTCATAGGCTAAAAGCAGTATTCAGCTGTGATAGAAGTGTATTGCATCTGTTAAGAAAATGGTAATTTCCAAAGGACGTGCAGGATTTGAAACAGGTTCCAGAACAGTGGACATACTAACAGGCACACACATAAACAGCTTAATGCAGTGGATCAGCATCTCCATTAAAAGAAAAGCCCACATTTCAAGATATGCCTCCACTGGAAGAGATACCTAAAGCATTCCTAAAGCAAATAGGAGATCCATCATTACTGATAAGACTGAATTTACTTATGTCACTGAATATCGTACTCAATTTAAGCCTCAGAAAAGGCTAGGTATGACTGTACTATCGGAATAAATACCATGGTTACAAAAACAGAAGTTATAACCTACAAATCAAGAGTTGCAATTAATCTTACAACATAAAGGATATCAGATAGTAGAGAAAGCATCAATCGTTGAGATTAAGGAAACCAGACTATTAAGCAAGAAAGCATATTGTGTCCTCAACCTCCTTCAAAAAGGCTGAAGAACTACATTAGCATATGGAGAAAAGTTTCTTTGAGATGGAATACTCAAGATTGTTCACAGAATCAGGCAAACTCAATAATGAATAACAGTATAACGTTAGGAAAGATTCTAAGTCATGATTCTGCCACATACCCTTCGTGAATCAAATTTAGAAACAGCTTCAGGAAATGACAAGAACCGGTGTCATTTTGTGGGCAGCCAAACTAAATGAATAGTGCTTGTGCATGTTTACTGTCGTCAATAGCTTACTGATCTTTAGTGTCTCTACCTATCATTATCTTCTGCTGATTTCTAACATAATCAGCTAATAGGACCTATTAAATATAGTGGTTTAGTGACTTGTTCAGCTTCTAATTTAGTATTCTGCTTTGAAGCAGTTCTTTATCTTAGGGGAACTGTTTCCTCCATAAAGTCTAATTGTGTGTCTAGTCAGGACATCTCCGATTTTGAATCTGTGAGGAAGTATTATTTTTCAATTTCTCCTTAATGGGTTGGTCAATATTCTAATTTTAAAAGTACTGTCTTCCCCTTCTATCACTCACACTTCAAATGTAATTTAATGCACAACAGTTTGGGATGACTTGAAGATAATAGACTAAAGGCACTATAACAATATATGATCAACCTGAGAAGGTGATAGACTTGCCAATTTTAAATCAATATTACCACATCTATATGATATTTGAATTAATTTGGCACCCCAATTAAATTAAAACAATCCATATAAGTTCACTACTCTTTAGAAGTGTTACTTATGTAAACATAACAGCTGCTATGTGCCAAATATCCCAAGTGAGATAAATGATAATGACATTAATTTGAATGTTGAATAAAAATGTTCGAATGATCTTGACCATCCACATGAACCATCAGGACTATGGTTCAACATTTTATCAAAAGACCAGTAGCTCTAAGTGTAGCAGTGCCTCAGTGCTGCCCTGGAATCCTAGCCTGGAATTGTGTGACCAAGTCTTGATGTGGCACTTGCCTGCCAAATCTTTTTACGCAGCAGCAAGATAAGACTGGCAATCCAATAACAACAACTACTAACATGAATAAGCTCCAAAACATGCTCCAAATCCGAACTGATCTACTGCACCTAATTCTGATTCACACAACGAATATGTAAGACCAGAAACCTCATTTAGATATGGATGCAGCTCTACATAAATCAAGACAAAACAATACGTGAGGTCGAGGGTCAGTGTATAGTGAAATCATGAGTCAAATTCGGATAACCTGAAACTCCAGCAGAATGAGAAATTCAGTAGAAGGATATGAATTGTTCAGGCTGGTAGCTCCAGGCTAATCAAATCCATGTAGTCTCGGCATATAACCATACGAGCCAATCGGAATGGCTGTACTAGCTGGAGTAGAGAACATTCCCAACCCTGAACAATTCTGCAGGTATTGGGAATAACCGTGGTAAAGAGCCTGGGCTATAAGAGTACAGTTGCAGCAACGGACAGCTGGACCAATTCAAAGCAAGGTAATGGCATTGCAGTGAGGGTGTGGAATTAGACCCTGAAGAGACTGATGAATACCCATCTGCCAGTTTTCTGAGCTGAAGCCGTAAAGGATGTAGAAATGCTCAAGATTTGATACTGCAGCAGGAAAGCACAGAAGTTTTAACTGCATTGATGACATGGCAGACTGTATTGTTCTTGACAGAAAACAAAATAACAAAGGAAGATTGAGTTTTTCCACTGCTAACTTCCAACTTCTTTTTCAGTGCTGTTTAGGCTATAATAAGTTATTGACAAATTGAAAAATAAATATTTTTTTCACATATTTACTATATTTCTGTATTTCCATTCTTTTTTTTTGACACAGAATACATTTATAGGCAAACCAGGTTACATGGTGGATTCCTCAGCTACTCAAAGCTCCACTTAAACATGAATTTGTGGGAGGGCCCCCTGCAATTTGATTTTTCATTTCCCAAGCCTATGTTTTACTCCAGCCTAGATGGATGTGTTGGGAGTGTCTCCATCCTCATAATTATAAGGATCACATGAGAAGTGAGCTTTGAAGCTTTAATTCAAGGGAAATTCATGATCCAAGTATAGTGTTGCACTCATTGGGAAAATAAAACAGTGATTTGAGATGCATGTAGGACATGCCCCTGTCGGTATCAATGCTGCTGAGGTGGAGGTGGTCAAGAGCTTCAAGTTCCAAGGAGTGAATATCACCAACAATCTGTACAGGTCCATCCACATTGATGCTACAGGCAAGAAAGCACACCAGCACTTCTACGTCTTCACGAGGTTAAGAAAATTTGGCATGTCCACAATGGCTCTTACCGATTTTTATAGAAGCACCATAGAAAGCACCCGATTCAGACGTATCACAATTTGGTACGCAACTGCTCTGCCCCAGACCGCAAGAAATTAGGGAGAGCTGCGATCGCAGCTCAGTTGATCATGAGAACGAGTCTTCCTTCCATTGACTCTGTCTACACTTCTCGCTGCCTTGGGAAAGCAGCCAGCGTAATCAAAGATCCTTCCCACCCCAGTTATTCTATCTTCCACCCTCTTCCATCAGGCAGAAGATACAGAATTTTGATAAATACATATGAACAGATTCAAGAACAAGTTCTTCCCCACTGTTATCAGACTTCTGAACATATATTATAGTTGATCTTTCTCCATGTCTTCTTAAGGGATAGTATGGTGGCTCAGTGGTTAGCACTGCTGCCTCACTGCACCAGGGATCCAGGTTCAATGTTATCCCTGAGTGACTGTCTATGTGGAGTTTGCACATTTTTCCTGTGTCCACATGGTCCACTTTTCTCCCACAATCTAGAGATATGTAGGCTCGGTGGATTAGCCATGGGAAATGCAGAGTTACAGGGGTAGGGTGGTGGAGTGGTGCTGGGTGAAGTGCTCTTCAGATATTTGGGTCAACGTAATGGGCTGAATGGCCTGCTTCCATGCTGTGGGGATTCACTGATTCTCTATAGTTACAACACTATATTCTGTATTCTGTTCTATTATTCTGATGTACTTATGTCTTATTTGTCTGGTTAAACATAAAACAATACTTTTCACTGTATTTTGGTACATGTGACAATAATAAATCAAATCAAAAATCATAAGATAAGGCCTTGAAACAAACTGTTGGCAATTGAACTTTTCTTGATAAACTCATTGAGGAGCCATTTGGATGTCTGATATGCAAAGTGAGATCACTCACATTCATAGAGTGAGCCTTACTCCCCTCAGATTAAGATGAAAGCCTGCTGCTTGGGGAGAGGGCAGTGAGCATGAGCTTTTAGCCTGCATCAAATCATGCTGAAGCCGATTGGGCAACAGTTGAAAAAATTAGAGGTTCTCCAAATGCGGGAAAACATGTTCTTTTCCGTTGCACCGAAAATTCTGACTTCAACAAGAAGACAAATGACCAAGAAACTGAAAGGAGAGAGGAAGCAGGAAATGGATCCATTTCCTTCAGGTTGACTGGGCTGGGCGAAGCTCTTCTTCGAATAACAAGCGGCTAGAGAGGCAGATGGTTACTTTTCATATAATGTCTAAAAATATCTGACAGAAGTAGTTTATTTTAACTCAATGTGTTTTTTAAAAATCTTTCAAACCAGGTGACAGTGTGGATTCTGACCCCCTTTTAATTAATCATACCAGTTGGGGTGGTATTATTTTTTCTAGTTTTATATTTGAAATTCTTTGAACAGTTTAGACTCAGTCAATTCATATCTGAACATTGACCCAAATAAGTTACAATATGGAAGTGGGTCACTTGGCCCAGCCTAGACATGAATTTCTAGACTATGAATTCAGAAAACACTTTTACTTGTGTAAAGTATTTGTATGAGCTCAGGACATCCCAAAACACTCTACAGACAGTGAAATCCTTTCTGAAAAGTAATCATTACCGTAATATAGGAAAAGAAAACACGTACTTTATAACTATCTCCCAGTGAGGTTCTTTATACATAAAGTAACTTAACAGTCCCAACATACTTGCTTTTTTTGTTTATTCATGGAATATGGGTATCGTTGACTAGGCTAGCATTTATTGCCCATTCCTACTTGTCCTTGAGGACGTGTTGGTGCATTGCCTTCTTGAACTATTGCAGTCCATGGTGTTGGGGACACTGTTGTTATAAAATCAGAAAATTCCTACAGTGTAGGAAGAAGCGGATCTACACCACACAAGGAGAGAGTTTTCATTTTTTTTTGGATGTTGGAGTGGTCTGATACAATTGAACAGCATAGGCCATTTCAGAAGGCAGTTAAGAGCCAAACACACTGTTCTGGGTCCAGAATCACATGTAAGCCAGCCCAGGTACAATGGAAGATTTTCTAACCTTAAGGACATTAGTGAACCAGATGGGTTTTACAATAATTGACAGTGGTTTTCCTGATCATCATCAATCTGGCTTTTAATCCAGGTTTTATTGAATTCAAATTTCACCATACGTCTGGTGTGATTCAAAGCCATATCTCCAGAACAATAGCCTAAGTTTCTGTTTTCTGAATTTGGTGATATTTAGTGATGATGCAGAGGTAGTGTCCATATCTCTGAGCCAGGACGTCCGATTCAAATCCTACTTGCTCCAAAGGTATGTAATAACATCTCTGAACATGTTGGTTAGAAAATATCCCACAGCACCTCCCAAAATATTGCCTCAGATGATAATTTAATCTCTCTGTAATGTCCATTAGTTACAAATAGAATGCAAATTAGATGATATTTAGAATCACGACAAGTTCATCGAAGGGAAACACTTACTTGCCCTCCAGTATGGAAAGTCTGCAGGATCCAGTCCACCCATCCACAGTATTGACTGAGGGTGCATGATCTGATGGACTCTCCATTCCTCTGGGATCAGATCTTCTGCTCCACAAGGTTCTACTTGAATTTGACGTGCCTCTCGGGCCAAATGGGCGACCTCTTTAGTGCGCCGCATAAGGTCATCCCAACGGGTCTTGATGGCCTTTACAGACCGTTTGACCTGTGAGACTGCATTGACTTTGGCAGTGATATTTTGCCATATCTTATCACGCTCTCCCTGCGACAGTCTGTGGGCACGACCGAAAAGTTGATCCCTATGTGCGGTCACCTCAGCAATCAGTACTTCCAGCTCATCTGAGCTGAATTTGGGCAGTCTCTGTCTCCTCTGCTGCTGCTCTGCCATTTTACTGAAATCTGCAAACTCCTTGCACCACGTGGCTAACTCCCAACAGAATATTCATTTGCAAGTTGTCAACATGCCCAAACGCTTATTTTGCAGAATCAACAGTCCTAACTGCCCTAATACCTCCTTATCAGTTATGCCTAAAGTTAATAAATTAGTGGACGTTCCACAAATTTTCCGCAACACAGCAACTTCGTTTGCGTAAAACTTGCACAAAATCTGCTTATGTCTGCGTGCAGAAAGAGAGGAAGGAGTTTGGTGAGTAGGCGGGGGTCGACAGCAATTTACAGCAGGATTAGTGCTAGCTTGCAATGAGCTGCCGGCAGTATACTTGCTCTGCAAAGCTGTTTTTTTGCTGTGGTGTTGGAGCCTTTGCCGCAATCCCAGCGACGACTAGCGGACAAAGTGTTTCAACCCGCGTATTCACTCCTCTCAATAAATCTGGGTACCGGTCTGCGTCTGCGCACACCTGGGGCCGGTGGATCATTCGGCAGCGGCTCACACTAGGGCCACCGGTGTGTCATTCTGCGTCTGCGCACACCAGGGCACCCGGCGTGGCATTCTGCGTCTGCGCACACCAGGGCTCCCGGTGTGTCGTTCAGCGGCTGCGCACACTCAACGTTTTATTAACGAAGATGGCAACCATAGTAACAGGGATGGAGGTGAGGAGTGATTCTTTCTACTGTTTGTATTTGGTGTGAAGTTTCTCTTTTCGGCGGGGGGCTATGATTAAATTCTCTCTGTATAAACAGGCTGGCGATTGCGGTCGGAAGCCGGACTTAGTGTCGAGGCAGCGGTTGCAGGTTCCCATTCCCGGGCGCAGGGAGTCGGGCGGGAAGGCCGCCTTCAGCCGGGAGCTCCGCAAACTGTGGCTCCAGTGAGTATAAGTAGCTGTTCCACCTCCACCTCCACCTCAGAGTGAATTTGCAGCCGCGGTCAGGTGGAATATGCTGTTCCAAAACCACGACCGTAAAGAGAGCCTTACGGTCCGTCGTGTATCTGCTGGCTCAAAGCTGTCTTTCTAATTTCACTTTTCATGAAACGAATGAGAATAAGTAGGAAATTCATTGAGATCATGGCTGATCTGATAATCCGACGTTCTATTTGCCTACCTTTTCCTCATAGTTCTTGATTCCTTTACTGATTAAAAATCTATCTTTGCCTTGAATGTACTTACTGACCCAACTTCAACTACTGTCTGTGATAAAGAAACCTAGGACTCACTACCATCTGGGGGAAGAAATTCCTTCTTATCTTTTTCTTAAATGTGTGAACCTTATTCTGAGATTTTCCCTGCTCGTCCTAGACTTCCCAAGAAGGGGAACAACTTCTCAGGATCTACCCTGAGGATGTCCTCTAAAAGTATTGAATGTTTAACTGAAGTTATTTCATTCTAACTACACTGGGTACAGGCTTAACCTCTCCTTATAAAACAGTCCCTCCATACCCAACGTTGACTTAGTAAACCTGCTCTGAAGTGCCTGTAATGCCAGTATATATCTCCTGAGATAAGGGGACCGAAACTATACCAGTATTCCAGCTGTAGTTAGTATAGTGTCTTGTAAGTTTTAGCAAAACCTCCTCACGTTTATACTCTATTCCCTTTCAAATGAAGGCCAACACTCCACTTGCCTCCCCTGTTATCTGTCATCATCAAGCTAGTGGACCTATGCCTTACCACCCACTTCACTTTCAATAACAAAACCTTCAGACAAACCAACGGTACACCCATGGGATCTCCGATATCAGGGTTCTTAGCAGAGGCAGTAATGTAGAGACTCGAACAAACAGCTCTGCCAACCATCCAACCCAAACTTTGGGTCTGCTATGTGGATGACACCTTTGTCATCACTAAACAAAACAAATTAGAGGAAACCTTCAAGACCATCAATAATACCATTACTGGCATAAAATTCACAAAAGAGGAGGAAAACAACAACAAACTGCCATTCCTAGATGTCACAGTAGAGCGAACAGCCAATGGGGAAACAACACATACGGACCAAATACTGAACTACAGAAGCAACCATCCCAACATCCACAAACGAAGCTGCATTAGAACATTATTTCAACGAGCCACCACACACTGCAGCATAGAGGAACTACGAAGAGCAGAAGAAAATCACCTACACAGCGTATTCAAAAAGAACGGGTACCCAATGAACACAGTCCGATTTCTCAGCAACAAACCCAAACAAACAGACAAAACGGGCCCAGAAACCATAACCACTCTCCCCTACATCAAAGACATCTCGGAAATGACTGCCAGACTACTTGGACCTCTTGGCATCATGGTAGCCCACAAACCCACCAACACACTGAAACAGCAGCTAATGAACTTAAAAGACCCTATACAGACAACAAGCAAAACGAACGTCATTTACAAAATACCTTGCAAGAACTGTGACAAACACTACATTGGACAAACAGGCAGAAAGCTAGCCACCAGGATACATGAACATCAACGAACCGCAAAAAGACATGACCCACTATCACTATATTGTTACGTACAGATGAGGAAGGACACCACTTTGACTGGGACAACACATCCATCCTAGGACAAGCCAAACAGAGACACGCACAAGAATTCCTAGAAGCATGGCATTCCAACTGGAACTCCATCAACAAACACATTGATTTGGAGCCCATCTACCACCCTCTGAGAAAAAGAACAGGAAATGACACCAACACATGAAATGACATCACCAACCCAAGGAAACCTAAACACAAATAGAAAGTGGGACATAACACCAGCGCTTCATCGGAGGCTCACTGATGATGTTACCTCGAATGGTGACGAAATGTCTGAAAATGAACCTTCCAGCTCAGCGAGCAAACTTACATCCAGAACTGTCTGCAGTCTTTCTCCATTTAAAAATATTTAGCACCTTTGTCCTGCCAATATACTTAGCCTCACATTTTCCATGTTATATTCTATTTGCTAAGTTTTTTGCCCACTTGCTTTATTTGTCCATATCCCCCTGCAGACTGAGTCATACACAGCACTTGCCTTCCCAATTATGTTTGTTATCTGCACACGTGGCTGTAATACATTCAATTTCCTCATTCTAGTTACTGTCTAATGTGTATTGTAATAATTGTGGCCCTGACACTGAGCATGTTGGCACTCCTAGTTAGATTGTCATTCTGAAAATATACTCCTCCATCCTCCACACCCCAATTCTGTCTTCTATTAGTTAGCCAGTCCACTGATCCACGGTAATATACTTCCAACACTATAGACTTTAGTTAAATAGCCTAATGTGTACTTTATCAAATGCCTTTTAGATATTTCACATCTACTACTTCCCCGTTGACTGTCTTGCTTGTTCCTTCCTCAAAGAATTGTTTGTCAGACAGAATTTTCCCTTAGTGAAGCAAGGCTGACTCTGCTTGTTCAGATTGTATATTTCAAAATGCTGTGCTGTTTGTCTTCTACAAAATAATAGAAACCCTATGGTGTAGGAAGAGGCCATTTGGCCTATCGAACCTACACCAACACGCAGGAGAGCATCCCACCCTAGCCCAAAAGCCATTTATTTACAGCACTAATCCACCTAGCCTGTACGTTCCTGTACGCTATAAGACAATGTAGTGTGGGCTACGTGCACATCTTTGGATTGTTGGAGGCGCTGGAGCACCCGACGGAAACCCACACAGATACAGGGAGAATGTGTAAACTTCACACAGAATTAGCTAAGTCTGTAATCAAGCCTGGGTCCCTGGTGCTGTGAGGGAGCAGTGCTAACCATTGTGCCTTTATAAATAAACTCTAACATCATTCCAATAACAGAAGTTAAACTGACTGCCCTATAGTTACCAAATTTATGTCTCCTCTTTTTAAATAAAAATGTTAATTTGGCAATTTTCTTTCTTATGGGAGTTTTACAGAATCTAAGGATTTCTGGAAGATTACTCCCAATGTGGCCACTATCTCTTTAGCTTCTTCCTTAAAAATCCCAGAATGAGTCAGGATCTTATCAGTCTTCTGCGCCATTAGTTTTTCTTTTTTTTTGGTCCAGTGATAGTTTTTGATTCTATCCTCATCTCCTTCCACCACTATCCTCTTTCCACAACACCTTCAGTTCCTTGATTATTTTATAGTTTTGGAGCCATGAAGACTGATAAAGTGGATGTGAGTTTACTCGCTGAGCTGGAAGGTTAGTTTTCAGATGTTTTGTCACCATTCTAGGTAACATCATCAGTGAGCCTCCGGTGAAGCGCTGGTGTTGAGTCCCGCTTTCTATTTATCTGTTTAGGTTTCCTTGGTTTGGTGATGTCATTTCCTGCGTTGGTGATGAACATCAACTAGCCACAAAAAGACATGACCCACTATCACTAGTATCCTTACACACAGATGAGGAAGGACACCACTTTGATTGGGACAACACATCCATCCTAGGACAAGCCAAATAGAGACATGCACGAGAATTCCTAGAAGCACGGCATTCCAACCGGATCTCCATCAACAAAAACATTGATTTGGAGCCTATCTACCATCCTCTGAGAAAAAGAACAGGAGTTTTGAAAAGATTTGTAGCTCAGGTTGAGTTTCTGGATGTGAGTTTGCTCGCTGAGCTGGAATGTTAGTTTTCAGACGTTTCATCACCATTCGAGGTAACAATGACCTAAGGAAACCTAAACAGACAAATAGAAAGCGGGACAAAACACCACAGCGCTTCACCGGAGGCTCACTGATGTTACCTAGAATGGTGACGAAACGTCTGAAAATTAACCTTTCAGCTCAGCGAGCAAACTCTCATCCAGAAACTCAACCTGAGCTATAAATCTTGCCATTACTTACTATGTAGACTTGAAATTTAAAAAAATCAGGTAATATGTGTATATAATGTTCTGATGAATTTCTGTAGAAATATTGTAGAAGTTCAGAAAGATCCTTAGACCGCACCATTCAAATTCATGAGCATTACCACCTGGGAGAAGAAGCAGCCGATGCGTGAGAACGCTGCCACCTGCGAGACCCCATCTGAGCGACTCACTGTCCTGACTTGGAAATATATTGCTGTACTTTTATTGTTGTTGAGTCAAATTCTTGGAATTCCCTCCCTGTGTACAGGATAGTTAAAAAGGCAGATGGGACACTTGCTTTCATCAGTTGTGGCATCAAGTAATACAACAAGAAGTTAACGTTGGGAGTTGTACAATTGGTCAGGCCACAGATGGCGTACTGTGTGCAGTTCTCACCACCTCACTACAGGAAGGATGTGACAGGACTAGACAGGGTACAGAGGAGGCTCACCAGGATGTCGCCAGGAATGGAAAAATTGAGTCATAAGGAGAGGTTTGGATTTTTTTTTTTAGAGATACGAAGACTGAAGAGAGACTTGATTGAGGTGTATAAAGTTATGAGCTGTATGGGCGGAGTGAATAGAGAGCAGCTGTTCCGCTTGGGGTCAACAGGGCATAGCTTTATGATAAGGCGCGGGAGATTGAGGGGATTTGGGATAGTGGGAATCTGAATATACTGCCTGGGAAGGTAGTGGAGGCTGGAAAACTTACAACTTAAAAAAAATTCTTGGATGAGCACTTCAAATATCATAATATTCAAGGAGAGGGACAAGTGTAGGAAATTGAGATTAGCGGACCTTTAGTGCTGTTTATTGTCAGTGCAGGACACTCTTCCCTGAGCGTATGGAAAAAGAGCTGCTCCCCACTGACTGTACATAGCCAGCTGTAGGGAATCTAATCTAATCTAATCCCTCACAGCATTATGGATCGACCTACAGCACATGGATTGCAGTGGTTCATGAAGGCAGTTGTCAAGAGCAACCGAAAACAGACAATAAATGCTGGCCCAGCCAGCAATGCCCACATTCCATTAGTGAATTAAATAAAATGGAAGCAAAATATTGCATATGTGGAAAGCTGAAAATAGGCACTTATGAATTAGCAGCAGGAATAGGCTACTGGGTCTCAAGCTTGCTCTGTCACTCAGTAATATGTTTCTGATCTGATTACTCCAATTGCTTGCGTAGCTTTGGTAACTTTTCATCTGTTCTTTATTAAGAACCTTGCTACATCTCCTTTCGAAAATAAGCAAGAGCTGTCCTCCCACCACTTTTTAAGAAAGATGGTTCCAAAGACCTTTTGGGGGAAAAAAAATTCTGATCTTTTTCTTAAGTGGGCAACCCCGTTATTTTTAAACAGACCCCCAAATACTTGTTTCTGTTACAAGAGGAAACATCCTTGTCTATATCCACCTCATCAAAATCCCTCAGGATCAAACCTAGTTTGTCCAACTTTTCCTGAAATGGGCAAGTTGTCTTAAGAGGTATTGGTTTGCTAAACCATGTCGGAAGTGCTTCCAATGTATTTCCAGCACACACGTGTGTGAAATAGGAGCAGAAGTAGACCACTTGGCTCCTCAGTCCTGCCCTTCCATTCAGTGAAGTAATGGCTGATCTGTTTATGTTTCAAATTTCCTATTCCTGTCTACTTCCCTCATGACCCTTGAATCCCCTGTTTATCCACTTAGGAAACATCCTTTCCACATTCACCTTGGCAAGACCACGCAGGATCATATCCCCTTCATCTTTCATTCTTCTAAATTCCAGTGAAAGCAAGGCTAGCCTGTCCAAATATCCTGAAGCCAACTCAACTTTAGAGATATTAATCTGGGAAACCTCCTCTGAACCACGTCCAATGCGTTTACATCTTTTCTTCAATAAGAAAACCAAAACTGCATCCAATATTTGTATGTGATTTAACTAATGTTCTGTATAACTGAAAGTTAACATACATACTTATTTTGTACTCAAGGATAGTATTCCATTAACTTACTTGATTATGTGCTGCATGCTTATGTGACTCTACCCTCTGCGCCTCAGATTTCTGCAGTTTTTATCTAAGTAATATTCTACATTTTTTGTTCTTCTGGCCAAAGTGAACAACTTCACATTAAATCACATTATACTGTACCTGTTAGATTTTTGTTCACTCTCTGGGCCTATCTGTTGTCTGTCTGCAACTTCATTTTGTCTTCTTTACAGTATATCTTTTTATGTTTCTCCAGTATTTAAATACCATGGCTTCTCTCCCCTCATCTAAATCATTGATGTAAATTGTAAAATGTTAGGTCTCCAGCACACATCCTGCTGGACACCACTTGTCACATCCTTTCAAATCAGTCCTATTTATACATGTTCTACCTTCTGTCAGCCAGCTATTCTCCCCTAAATTATGATATGGTATCACCCTCAAATCGTCAGCTTTTATTTCCTGCAATCTTCTTCAATTTAGCAGCTTATTAAATCATACAGGGACCCAATTATTCACAGCAGAATGTTCCTTCAAAAAAGTCCA
Organism: Stegostoma tigrinum; assembly: GCF_030684315.1. NCBI lineage: Eukaryota > Metazoa > Chordata > Chondrichthyes > Orectolobiformes > Stegostomatidae > Stegostoma > Stegostoma tigrinum. Next base: position 77,515,026 of record NC_081356.1, read on the forward strand.
GTCCAGTAAATTGATTACAGTAGGTCCCTGACTTACGAACATTGACTTATGAACGCCTTTGTTCACAAATATGATCAGGTTGTAATTTTAAAGACCAAACATTTCCGGTACTTAAAAATGGCTGCTTTACATTGTGTTCCAACTTATGTACAAATTGACTTCGGAACAGACTGTAAAACGGACCCTATCGTAACCTGCAGACTGGCTGTAAACATGATTTTCCTTTAGTAAAACTATACACACTCTTTCTGGGGTTGCCTTGAGTTTAAGTGCAGCTACAATTTCTTTAGTAGTCAATTCTAAATGACGTGTGAATCTAACTGGCCTGAACTTTCTCTTTTCTGCCTTCCTCCCTTCTTGAATAGATTAATTATAATCAATATTTAAAGTCTGTTGGATCCTTTCCTGAATGTAGGGAACTTGAAAAATTAACACCAATGCAACTGCTAACCTCTTACCATCCTAGAATGAACTTCATTCTAGAACCTGGAGGCTTGTCAAGCCGCAGCTCCATTGATTTGCTTATTAGTTCTTCCTTTCAGATAATTTTGCTAAGTTTCTCTCTCCCTTCCATCTCCTGACTTACAGCTGTAACTGGATATTTTTGTATCCTCTAACAAAGACAAGCATAGATTTTATTTACTTCATCCTGTCGTTTCCTTATCATCTACTATTCTCCCCATTCTCTCCAGAGGACCAACACCCAACTTGCTTTTTTTTAAAGTCCTGTTGAAACTTTTGCTTTTGGTTTTTACATTTCTAGCTATCTCGCATACTCTAAATTCTTCTTCCTGATTAACCTTTTTGTCATTATCTGTTAATCGTAATTGTATCAATTGTCTGATCTATGTTCAGATTTAAAAATAGAATAGACCATAACCACTTATTAGAGACTCACCAACAGCTAGCTCGTTTCTATGATAGCAAAAACTAATTCCAGTCAACTGTAATGAATCCAGCTCTCTGATTGCCTGTCTTGAAATTATAACCTTGCCTCCTCCTTTCAATGATATTGACTACCTGACTTTCCTTGCCTGTTCTTGGTGATGCCCACTGTCTTGGTGTCCTCACCTTCCTTCCTTTTCACTGCTCCTTAACTACCAGGGTCTCGGCCCAAAACGTCAGCTTTTGTGCTCCTGAGATGCTGCTTGGCCTGCTGTGTTCATCCAGCTTCACACTTTATTATCCTAAACCAGAACTGTGTATTGTGCTCCAGATGTGAGTGCATCAACACACTGTCTGACTGAAGTATAATCTTGTAATTGTTGTTTCAATTTCCCACCAATAGATTACTTCCTACTAACTTGTGTAATCACTTGCTTGCACTTGCATTCAAGCCTTTTACAATTCATGTACCGGTAGAACAGCAGGTCAAGCAAGATTTTGGGAGAAAAACAGTTAACATTTCAGATCGTGATAATATCCTTCTTACATTGCATATGGATATTATCAAGTTGATTATAACTGCAGAATAAATAAGTTTAGCTGTTTGAAAACTGACTACAGTCATGTCTGTCATTGGTTACTTTAGTAGGAAATCTTTGCAAATAACGTATTTGAATTTTAAACACTTTGATTATTTTTTTCCCCAATCCAGAATAGCTAATTTAGAAAAGGACAAAAATGCTAATCTTTTCAACAAAAGGAATGAGTTTAGAGCTGAATACAGCATTCTTGAAGAATTGGAGCTGAAACTAACAAACAACAGGAAAACAGAAAGTAAGAATTATGAATTTTTGGGGCTATTTTGCTTGTAGCTCTCAATTTTCTTTTTGCTGTCATAGTCACCTTTGTTTTTTTCCCCTGTGTAATAATAAAGAGAACACATTTTGAATATTACTGAAGAAAAGAAATGTTAAAGTTTTTGTCTTGTACTCATCAGGACAAATGAAAAATATCAAATTTCAAACTATCACAATTCATGCATCAGGTTAGAAGGTTGACTCTAACTGACCATGGTGTATAGGACTGGGACAGGTAGAGGGGAGAGGAGAGGCAAGTGGGTTTGGGAGGGAAAGATCAGGAGTGGAGGGCTCTGCCCCTCTCCCTGCACTGTGCAAGGGGAGGTTATGGCCAAGTGCTATGATCTCTGGATGGTTAATCCAGAGATCCAGATAACGTCTGGGGGCCTAGTTTGATTCCCGCCACAGCAAATGGTGGAATTTGAATTCAATAAATATCTGGAATTAAGAATCTAATGATGACCATGAATCCATTGTCAATTGTTGCAAAAACTCATGGTTCACTAATATGCTTCAGGGAAGGAAACTGCCATCCTTACCTGGTCTGGTCTACACGTGACTCCAGATCCACAGTAATGTGATTGACTGTTAACTGCCCTCTGGGCAATTAGGGATGGGCAATAAATGCTGGCCTGCCCAGTAACACCCATATCCCATGAATGAATAAAGAAACTCTTCCCCCTACATTCTTGACCCCTTTAATCCTCCCTGACTCTTCTCTGCTCTTGCTTACCAGAGCAAACTAAAAATGCATTTTGCATTCCGTATAGTTTGCTTATTACTACTATATTTTTATACCTTGTGTCAGGTGGAACTTCTCTTCTAAGACAAAGCGCTTTGGATTTAAGCTTTCCTACTTTCCAATATCTGACTTTGTTTCAAACTTTGCTTTTTAACATTCCTCTGAAGTGTGTTACCAAAACATGCATCTTAATTCATAATTTCTTGTTTTAATATTTCTTATAACAGGTATGAAGGTTCAACAGCAACTTGCAAAATTACGTCACAATGTGAAGAGATTCCAGAGCCAGCTTATGGATGTTAAGCCCACTCCAGAATGTATGTACGACATGCAAACAAAAATGTACGTGTATCAATGATTCTGATGTACTATATAACATACTATCAAAAGCTATGCAGAAATTCTTTAAGTCCTTAGTACAAGGAGAATGGTTGGATGTTTCTATAGAATAAAAATACTGGCATGGACCAGTTTAGCCAAGTTTTATTTTCAGCTGCCACTTCTTTAACGAGAAAGTGTTGCAACATTCTGGAAAACTGACCAGGATCGAGTGCTGTTTTGGTAGTGATAACTTCTTGCTTTGTTTCATTCTCAGTAAGAATTGCACTTCTGTTGTCAACTACCAAATTAGATTGAACCAGAGTGTCCTGCTTCTATCCAGTACTTCATCTCATCATGAGAACTGAGAAGTTTGAATGTTAATTCACATTTCTCTTTTTTTTTTGGGAGGTTTCACCCAAGTTCGGCTTTTGCAGTGCTGTAATATTGCAGGATCATTTTGGTCATTTCTACAGAAAAACTTCTGAACAATAACAGCACAGAAGGTGGCCATCTGGCCTGTACCTGGATCAATCAACAAAAGTCTGACTGCACTAATCCCCACTTTCTAGTTTTTAGCTTGTAGCCCTGGAGTGAATATCTAAATGCTGTTCAAATGATTTGAGTTTCTGACTCAATCAAGCAATGAGTTCCAAAATCTTAACATCCTCTGGGGGAAAGATTTCTCAACTGCACTCATAATGTTCTACCTCTTACTTTAAACCTATATTGTCCTTTTATTGATCTCTGCACTAATGGAAAAAATATCTTTCTATCCACCCCCTTCATGTCCCTTAATCTTATCCCCTCAATCTTCGCTACTCTGCAGAAAACAACCCTTGCATATACAATCTTTCCTTTATAGCTCAGGCCCTCCAGATCCAGGCAGCAGCCTGGTAAATCTCACTTTCTGCACCTTTTCTAGTGAAATCACATCGTTCCTATAATGTGTTCACCAGAACTATGCCCAGTACTCCAGGTGTGGCCAAACCAACATTTTATACAGTTCCAACCTCCCTCGTTGAAGTTAAATTCTTAATTACTTTCGATATTTCTTTCATGAAAAGAAAATACATTGAATATTTTTCCCATAGGTGTTTAGCAAACCTTGATAAATGTTGGATTCTTCAGACATCAAAGAATAAGCAACTTGTTGACTTTTCTCAGTAATCAAAGACCTTATTGTTATGTTAATCTATCTGTGAAAAAAGGGTAGTCATGTATTTGGCAGTAGAAACGTTGCAAGGTTGGGCGGGCCCTGAACAGCAGGCTCGGATGAGGTCAGGAACCACGAGGGGAAAGGGATCCCCTGATGTCTGGATTAGAATTCAGAGAGACAACTACTTACAGTTGAGAAACAACTGACTGACTTGAACAACTTTGTATGATGTGAAGTAAAGCAATTCAACAGTCCATATCCATCTTGATTTTGCTAAATGTTCACCTTGTCTGCTGACAACGAATTTGAAGAATTAATTGTGTGTAAAGTTTTAAGCCATGTCACAGTGGAAATACGCTGTTGCACACCAATATAAAATCAACTGCTTTAAATGTCTAAACCTCAAACTTCTTCATGGAATGACTAATACTTCTGAAACCAATTTATCATCTCTAGTAGACCTGAATTTCTAACTAATGTATGTCAGGTTTGACTATGAAGTTCTGTGAAATTTAAGTTTTAATTATTCTGTTATTATGGTCCCGAAACTTCCTTTGTAGCTTTTTAGGTGGTGAGTGATAGTGACCTTGTGATGATTCTTCATCGTATCCCTTTCTGATTTGAAGGTGGACAGTTTCATTTTAATATTACTGATTTCATAGCAGTTAAAATGGCATATTTCCTCTATTGTTTATTTGTTTAAAAAGGTTTAAATGAATCACTGTTACAATTATTTGATTTATACAGTAATGAGAATAATGGCATTGGCCAACATATATTTACTAATGTATAATAAATGTGATGCTCTTAGTTGTAGAAAAGTTGAAAGAAATCATGGAAGAGGTAGAAAATGCAATCACTACCTTTAAAGAAGAACAAAGGCAGATGTAAGTTCTTGTATATCTGCACTTATCAGCACCATGACAATTCAGACCTTGAGTTGAATTATATGTGTTAATGTTATGGCTGAAAATTAAAACTGAATCTTTGAAGCTGAGGTTTTAAACTTGAATTGACTGTAAATTTGTTATTAATCTCGATACACACTTCCAGTCTGTGAACTTATTTTTCAACATCTGCACAGAACAAATTTAAATTTATGAGCATAAAAATGAATTCTGTGTCCACACTGAGCTTTGGTGCTACTTTAACACTTATTGGGATGTAAGAGTTTAGGAAAGAGTGGCTGTGGCAGAAATTAACTATCTGAACCCTTTATTGTCATTGCCATAATTCAGCGAAAATAAGCAAAACAGTCAGTGGCAGAATTAGAAATGATAAATTTAGGTTGTTACTAGAGAACAATTTATAAAGTTATGATTAAATATGTTAGTAATTTGAAATGTCAAGCTGGGAGCAATTTGAAATGTTAAAGGGACCATCTCGACTGTCATCCTCCTGTTACTGAGTCATATAAAGTTTACCTAGGAGGAAATTTGAATTCTCCCACATGCTCCATTTCACCACTGTTTTAATACCTTCATTCTCTGCTGGGGTAGTTTAATGGAATACTGCTAAAGAAATTTGCATTAGCATCTGCTGCCTTCCACATGCATGACGTTAATGGGTGTGATGTTAATACATGGTGCTTCTAGTGCATTAAACTATCTGTTAGAATATAAACTTAGATAGTCAATAAATTTCAGTTAGCTGGGAAATAACAGCATGTGGAACTATTCTTATATTTTATGAAAAATTAGAATAAGCACTATTGTCCTCTCTTCCTACTGTTTCCTTTGTAGCATTTGTTCAAGAGTGAATTTCATAGCACATAGCAGGATATCAGAGAATCTAGTTTCTTTCACTTTAAGATGCATGACCTGGCAGCACTAGTATTGAATTATAAAGGGATCTACGAATGACATGATACACCAGGACGTTTGAATTAGTTGAATTTTGTCTAGAATAAGGTTGGATTTATCAGTTAGGAATGGATTCAGGCTGAGGGTATGCAAACCATATAAAAACAACTGTTGTTTTGATCCAAAACAGTTTGTACTTGTACATACCCATTTTTAAAACCTGCATCGTTAGATTTGTACCAGAGAGCACCTTTGCAAATATAATAGTGTTTCCACTCATTTTTAACAAAGGTATGAAGAACTCCTGAAGGAGGAAAAAACTACTACTCAGGAAATTTTGGCTGTGGAAAAAAAAATAGAAGTATGGGCCCAGATTCCAACAGAAGCAGTGATACGCAAGCCCATTGTAGCAAAAGGAGTATCCACTAACTCTGGTCCAGAGAATGTGTTAGTTGAAATTACGGAATTTGATAAGTTCCTTCAGCAGACTGGATGCCAAGGTGGTTGGGATGATTTTGATCATCAGGACTTTCTCAAAGTCTGGACAAAACACAAAGGAAAAGCATCATTTATTGAGGAAGCTCTGCAACATTTGATTGGGAGGACCCGTGAGGATATAATGCAACATGTGCAATGGTATCAAGAGTTTCTCTTCCTAGAAGAGAGGCAGAAGGAGGTAGGAATTTGACGAAATATTTGTTTAGAACATAGAACATACAGAACATAGAACATAGAACAATACAGCACAGAACAGGTCCTACGGCCCTCAATGTTGTGCCGACCTGTGAACTAATCTAAGCCCCTTCCCCTGCACTATCCCATCATCATCCATATGCTTATCCAAAGACTATTTAAATGCCCCTAATGTGGCTGAGTTAACTACATTGGCAGGCAGGGCGTTCCACACCCTTACCACTCTCTGAGTAAAGAACCTGCCTCCGACATCTGTCTTAAATCTGTCACCCCTCAATTTGTAGCTATGCCCCCTTGTACAAGCTGAAGTCATCATCCTCGGAAAAAGACTGTCACTGTCCACCCTATCTAATCGTCTGATCATCTTGTAGGTCTCTATTAAATCCCCTCTTAGCCTCCTTCCCTCCAATGAGAACAGACCCAAGTCCCTTAGCCTTTCTTCATAGGGCCTGCACCCCAGACCAGGCAACATCCTGGTAAATCTCCTCTGCACCTTTTCCAATGCTTCCACATCCTTCCTGTAAAGGGGCGACCAGAACTGCACACAGTATTCCAAATGAGGCTGCACTAGTGTTTTGTACAGTTGCAGCATGACATCAATGCTCTGGAACGCAATCCCTGTACCAATAAAACCTAACACACCATAAGCCTTTTTAACAGCACTGTTAACCTGGGTGGCAACTTTCAGAGATCTACGTACATGGACGCCAAGATCCCTCTGCACATCCACACTACCAAGAATTTTTCCATTGACCCTGTATTCTGCCTTCCTAGTATTCTTCCCAAAGTGAATCACCTCACGTTTATCCGCATTGAATTCCATTTGCCACCTTTCAGCCCAATTCTGCAGTTTATCCAAGTCTCCCTGCAACATTTTTCCACACTGTCCACCACTCCACCGACTTGTGTCATCTGCAAACTTACTAACCCATCCACCTATGCCTGCGTCCAAGTCATCTAAAAAAATGACAAACAGCAGTGGTCCCAAAACAGATCCTTGAGGCACACCACTAGTGACCTGACTCCAGGCTGAATATTTTCCATCAACCACCACTCGTTGCCTCCTGACAGAAAGCAGTTTGGATTAGAAACTGGCTAAATCTCCCTCAATCCCGTGCCTCTGTATTTTCGCCAATAGCCTACCATGTGGAACTTTATCAAAGGCTTTACTGAAGTCCATGTACACCATGTCAACTGCCCTGCTCTACCCTCATCCACATGCTTGGTCACCTTCTCAAAAAACTCAATAAGGTTTGTGAGACACGACCTGCCCTTAACGAATCCATTGCTGACTATCTCCAATCAAATTTTTGCTTGCTAGATGATTATAAATCCAATTTCTTATAATCCTTTCCAAAACTTTTCCTACAACAGACGTAAGGCTCACAGGTCTACAATTACCTGTGTCATCCCTACTGCCCTTCTTGAACAAGGGCACAACATTTGCAATCCTCCAGTCCTCTGTCTACAGGTTTAGTACCAATGAGGACTCAAAGATCAAGGCCAAAGGCTCAGCAACCACCTCCCTAGCTTCCCAGAGAATCTTCGGGAAAAATCCCATCTGGCCCAGGGGATTTATCTACCTTCACACCTTCTAGAATTGATAACACCTCCTCCTTACTAACCTCAATCCTTTCAATTCTAGTAGCCCATAACTCAGTCGTTTCCTCTACAATATTCTCCTGTTCCTCAGTGAAAACAGATGAGAAATAATCATTTAGCACCTCTCCAACCTCCACAGGGTCCATGCGCAACTTCCCATTTCTGCCTTTGACTGGCCCTGTTCCTACCCTAGTCATCCTCTTATTCCACACGTACCTATAGAAAGCTTCAGGGTGCTCCTTTATTCTACCTGCTAATGTCTGCTCATGTCCCCTCCGTGTTCTTAACTCTCTCCTTAAATCCTTCCTAGCTAATCTGTAACTCTCCATCGCTTCATCTGAACCACCTCGCCCCATCGTCACATAAGCCTCCCTCATCTGCTTAACAAGAGATACAATTTCTTTGGTAAACCATGGTTCCCTTGCCTTTATCGCTTCCTGCCTACCTGACAGGGACATACCTATCAAGGACATGCGATATCTGTTCCTTGAATTAGGTCCACATTTCGATTGTCCCCATCCCCTGCATTTTGCTAACCCATTCTATGCCTCCTAAGTCTTGCCTAATAGCATTATAATTGCCCTTGCCCCATCTATAACTCTTGCCCTGTGGCATGTTCCTATCCTTTTCCATCGCTAAACTAAACATAACTGAATTATGGTCATTCTCTCCAAAGTGCTCACTTACCACTAAATCAAACACCTGGCCTGGTTCATTACCACGTACCAGATCCAGTGTGGCCTCCCCTCTTGTGGGCCCTTTGACATACTGTGTCAGGAAACCGTCCTGCACACGTTGGACAAAAACTGATCCATCCGACGTACTAGAGTTATAGCATTTCCAGTCAATGTTAGGGACGGGAAAGTCTCCCATAATGACCACCCTGTTCCTTTCACTCCTGCCCAGAATCGTTTTGCCAATCCTCCCCTCCACATTCCTGGAGCTTTGTGGAGGCCTATTTTTAAAAAAAAAACTCCCAGCAGTGTTACCTCTCCTCTCTTGTTTCTGACCTCAGCCCATACCACCTCAGTAGACGAATCCACATCAAAAGTTCTTTCAGCCACCGTGTATACTGTCCTTGACTAACGGAGTCACACCTACCCCTCTCTTACCACCTTCCCTGATCTTAATGAAAGATCTAAATCCTGGAACCTGCAACATCCATTCCTGAGCCTGCTCTAGCCATGTCTCCGAAATGGCCACAACATCGAAGTCCCAGGTACCTCTCCATGCTGCAAGCTCACCTACCTTATTCCAGATATTCCTGGCGTTGAAGTAGACACACTTCAATCCAGCTTGCTGTCTGCCAGCACACTCCTGTGACGGTGAGATCCTGTCCATGTCCTCCCTACTCTCATCCTCCTGTGTACTGGAACTATACCTCAGTTTCCCATGCCCCTTCTGAGCTAGTTTAAATCCACTCGAATAGCACTAGCAAATTTCCCACCCAGGATATTAGTGCCCCTCTGGTTCAAGTGGAGACCGTCCTGTTTGTAGAGGTCCCTCCTTCCCCAGAATGGGCCCCACTTGTCCATGTACCTGAAGCCCTCCCTCCTGCACCATCCCTGCAGCCACATGTTCAGCTGAAATCTCTCCCTGTTCTTTGCCTTGCTATCTCATGGCACGGGTAACAAACCAGAAATAACCACTGTTTGTTCTAGCTCTCAGTTTCCACCCTAGCTCCCTGAAATCCTGCCTGACAAGCCTATCCCTCTTTCTGCCTATGTCGTTGGTGCCTATGTGGGCCATGACTTGGGGCTGGTCACCCTCTCCCTTCAGGACCCCAAAGACATGATCGAGACATCACGGACCCTGGCACCTGGGAGGCAACACACCAACCGTGAGTCTTTTTCGTTCCCGACAAACCTTCTATCAGTCCCTCTAACTATTGAGTCCCCAATGACCTACACTCTCTTCCTATCCCCCGCCCTTCCCTTCTGTGTAAGAGGGGCAGACTGTGTGCCAGAGATCTGCACCCCAGTGCATGCCCCTGGTAAGTCATCTACCCCCCCCCCCCCCCCCCCCCGCAAACAGTATCCAAAACGGTATACTTGTTTTTCAGGGAAACGACCACAGGGGATCCCTGCACTGACTGCCTTTCCCCCTTCTAACAGTTACCCAGCTTTCTTCATGCTTAGGAGTAACTATTTCCCTGTAACTCTTCTCCAGCACTGACTCTGCCTCCCGAATGATCTGAAGTTCGTCCAACTTCCGCTCCAGTCCCCTAATGCGGTCTTGGAGGAGCAAAAGTTGGGTGCACTTCCTGCAGGTGTATTTGGATGGGACACTAATGGCGTCCCTCACCTCAATACATCATGCAGGAGGAACATTCCTCCACTTGCACTGCCATCCCTGCTAGTTCCCTTATCAGAAAGGTTTTAAAAAAAAAAGCTTACCTGATTTGTCCCTGGTGTGTAAGGTTAGACGAGGTAGATGGGTGGGAGGCCTTTTGTCTCGGGTTTAGTCAACAATCACTTATATAGCTGAGGATGAAAAAAAAGCGTCCCTCCCTTCCCAGAAACCTCTGCTGTGAGGTGCAGCTGCTGCAACCAGAAATGGAAGGCTCCGACGCTCGAGATAAGCTTTTAGAGTTTTAAAATATTGACTCACCGGCTTCCCAACAAGCCCCTGGTCCAATCTCCCGCTCGTGCTGCTGCTGCAACCAGAAATGGAACCAGAACATTTTAAAGTTCTGGGTAGGATGTAACTTAGGAGCATGATGTTTTTGTTTCACCAGCAATCTATATTATTCTTCCTCGTTAAATTTACTACATGTTAGAACATGTTGCATTTCTGCAGAAATAGCTATAATTCCTAATCAATTGCCAAATGACTTTTATATACTGTTTATTGCTTGATTTTGTAAGTAAATACAATGAATAAAATTATGATTACATCCTATACAATTCAGGAGTGTAGCAAGTAGAGATTCAGTAAGTGAGAATATTCTTTAGGTTCACACTCTCAATTTCCATTAAAAAACATGGTGATGAATTGTTTCCGTAGAAACTCAAAATCAGAGTCAGTACTGTACTGCTTATGTGCAGATCCTAGCATTTTGAGATTAAATTATTTGTTATCATATAATTAACCCCTAAATCTTCAAAGTTTGTCTGTTTGTCTGTTTGTCCAGGTACTGATTCAATGTCATAACAGTTAATAAGGATCTCTGATGAATTTACCTTGCAGGCTATTCAGAAATGGAAAACAAAGAAGCAACATGAGAAAATGGAGCTCCTGAGGATGCAAGCAGAAGCAGAAGAGAAGACTGATGCAGAACACCTAGCAAGAGAAAAAGCAAAACAGCTTAGGCTTGAGAAGGAAAGAAAAGAGCGAGAAGCTCAGTTGCAGTTGTGGAAAAAACAGAAAGAACTGGAACTTGCTCTTGAGAAAGAACGACAAATGAAAGAAGAGGCAGAGAAAATGAAAAGACAAAGGAAAGAAAATCAAAAACGACTTGAAATTAAAAGAATGCTCAAAGATTCTGCTGAACAAAAGAAGGAGAAAGAAGAGTTTCTACGATTGGAAGCACAAATGAGAGAGGAAGCTGAAAGAGAAGAAAGGCAGTGGCTTGTGGCAAGAGAAATCTCCAGATTTCAAAAGCGGGTGGGTCTTTTATAAAGTAATTTGTACATGAAATTGCTAAATGAGAAAATTTCTTTTAGTTCATTTTTTAAATAGTTAAATACGTAAAAATGCTCCTTTTATTTTCTTGATGTTTAATAAAAAATGTTGCATTTTAAAGAAAAATTTTAAGGTGTAATCCTAAAGTATGTCACCACCTTACATTTTACAGTCATGCATTTAACTACATGGTGCTTCCACTTGCAATTTCTACATGAAGGTAACATAAAAGGTACTCATATTGCAATTGCTGAAGTTTTTTTTCATACCATTCAGGATTTTCAAAAGTTGGAAAGCAAGTTAGCAGAAAAACGAATGAAGCAAGAGCAGGAGGATGAGCGAGAGAAGAGATTGGCCAAGCTTAAAGAGAAGGTTTGGCAAATACTAAGTTTAATAGGAGTTGAAAACTCATGTTGGTTGGAAAACACTGATTTAACCCCACTTGTTAATGTGAACTTTCTAAAGGACAGTGCTTCAGGTGGTTTAGACTGCTACTTATTAACAGGCTGGTGAATAAGCTAAAACTATCTACATTCAGGTATATTTGTAGCTAGTAATCAAAATGCATTCTCATGGATGTCTGCTGTTTTGGTTCTTCCAGTAAAGAACAGTCACTATTGGCTCTTAAAAGCCTGATCTAGTTTTCAGTGTTCAAGTTCAATAATTTTTAAAGATTAGTTTTGAAGATATGAACTTTAAGACAGAGAATTGTCTGTAATTGTAGTTGCCCAGATTCGAGCCATTGCAAGCGTTAACCATATGATAGTGAATCTCTACAGAGTTTCAGTTGGCAATGTCTATGTTTTTGTGGATAGTGCTTGCAAAGTGATGAATCGTCTTAAAAGTAGTTGGTATTTTAAAGGGCTTGAGTGGAAAAAGGATGAATAGTTGATTAAACATTAAGCAGCAGTACATGTTGGAAATCCTGTAATGATAGAAACATAGCATTAGAAACTCTCATAACGATTTGTGCTGAACACTCTCTATCCATCAAATTGACTGTTGCATAACTTTGCATTAACTTTCATACTGCAATTTTAGAGCTAACGGTATTGGAGTCTAACTTTGGGCAGAAGTTCATCTATGTCTAAATGTCTGACCCTTTTTAAAATTTACATTGGCTGTCAGTTCCACCAACTGACTGAAAATTCTGCAACTCTTACTAAAATCTGTTGACTAACGTTTTGGTGTTTCTTTGATGCCCATAACTTCAAGTTGATTGCTCTCCAGTGAAATTGCATATTTCTCATTGCACAGACTAAATTTAGCTGCATTTGTCCTGATATATTTTCGCTAAAATCTAGTGTAACATTTTAATCCCCCATGATTTATGTCAAACCTCTTTCTAAAACATTTCAACAATCTGCTTTCTCGACTGCACATTAGTTGGTATCTGTGATCACTTGGTACAAGGCGTGTCAATCAGTATTGTTAGAACATACAACATATTTTTGGAATATTCAGATAATCAGATCATTTACAAGCTTACTTATTCAAGTTAATTAGAATCTATAGAATTTGGAAGATGATCATTGGTCCATTGACTATCTATATAGCCACCCCCTTCAACAGTCTGGTATGTCAGATCCTGGGGAATTATCAACTTTCAACCCCATTAAATTCTCCAGTACAATCATTTACTAATTTTCTTTAGGGCTTAGTTCTCCCTAGCTACATGGATCACAAGTTCTGGGAGATTTCTTATATCTTCCTCAGTGAAAATAGATCTGAAGTTAGCATTGAGATTCTCTACCATTTCTCTATCCCCGAATAATAAATTTTTTCTGACTTTGCCTGTAAAGGACCCGAATTTTGTTTTATCTAAATGTTTCCTTTTTATATAGCTATAGAAGCTTTACAGTCTACTTTTGCTGGATTACATTCATGTTCTATTGTCCTTGTTCTTTCAGTTTCTTGGGCCTCCTTTGCTATATTCCTAAAAGCTCCCAATCCTCACTTTTACTGTGATTTCTGGCAACATTACAGCCCACATCTTTCAATCTTTTGTAATCCTGAACTTCCTTTGCTAGCTATGGTTAACTGACTTTCAAAGTTTTTGCTCTTTGAAGGATTGTTCAGAACTTGAAAACCATGTAATGTTTATTTAAAGACTTAATAGCCTTTTTAATATCATGCCTGTAAATCTCTTTTCTCAATCCATCTCAGCTAATTTGCGCCTTATGCTGTCATTAATTTCCCTAATTTAAGTTTAACATCTTGCTTCAGATTTATCTTCTAATTTTGTGGCAGATGCCGCAGCTGTGAGGATTCTAATAGTTTATTAATCCTATTTGCTTTACTTGCTTTAGCATATGATATGCATAACAAGCGGATCAAGGCAAATGGAATTTTCCCTGCACCTCTTGTCTGTCCCAGGGGTTCTTTTTAAGTAATATTGTAAACAATATAATGAGAACGTTGTGCAATTTACATTTATTCAGCAAGAAATATGAGTAAATCACATTATGATTTTTGAGGTAATATCGCTGGGCAAGTAATCCAGAGGCCAAGACAGGCAACAGCAATTCAGATTTCACCATGTTCTTTGATGCAGTTTAAATTCAATTACTAGATCTGATATTTAAAACTATCCTCAGTTATGATGTCCATCAAACTATCAACAATTATCATAGAAGCTCCTCTGATTGCCTAGTGCCTTTTAGGCAATTTAAACCTGCCATTGCCACCTGGTCTGCCATTTATGAATCAACAACCATATAGTTTTAAACTGCCTCTTTCAAGCTATTTAGTTCAAAGGCATAAAGATCTGCTATAAATCCCAATTTTGATGGTGGGTTTAGTAATCAGCATCTTAGAAGTTATGTTCACATTAAATTAACGGAAAAAATCTTCAGTAGTGGTTAGAAAACTTAAATTGGCAGGATTTGATCTCGATGGCTCTTTGTGTTTTTTAAATGCTGCCATATTCATAGAATCCCTATAGTGTGGAAACACGCCATTAGGCCTAACAAGTCCACACTGACACTCCAAAGAGTATCCCACCATTATCCTGGTAACGCTGCATTTCCCATTGCCTAATTCGCCTAATCCCTGGACACTATGGGCAATTTAGCATGACCAATCCACCTAGCCTGCTCATCTTTGGACTGTGGGAGGAAACCAGAGCAGGAGGGAGTATGGGTCAGTTTGCTCAGTTGACTGATGGTCGGTTTGCACCGCAGAGTCATGCCAACAGAATGCATTAAATTCCTGCACCAGCTGAGGTTATGATGAAGAACTCTTTCTCAACCTCTCCCCTCCCCAAAGCATGGTAATCTGCAGGTTAAACTGCCACTAGTTCTTGTTCTAGCGTGAAAGAGCAGTCCTGTTGGGCCCTGGGACTATGGCAACTTCACCTTTATGGAAGTGGTAGTTGTGATTACATGGAGAGAATTGGCTTGAAGTTAAATTTGAGCTGGTGAACAAAATGAAGGTGAATGTCTCCGTTTTCCCAAAAGAACAGAATTCTGAAATCCACCTACTTTATCCTGATACCATGTAACTCGCTGAAAATCCTTCTAAATAGTGCAGTAGGAAAATACCCATTCAGCTGGTTTTTGAACATACTTTATTTTTATACAAGATTATCATTGAGCCTCTGACAAAATGAATCTTAATGTGGTGTTGTTCCATACAGGCTAAAGATAGGCTTAGGTTCAACCACGGTCCTGAGTGAATTGATATTCAGGAGGGATAATATTAGATTTTTGTTCCTGAAAAACAACAAAGTCGTTGGAAAAGCTCAGCAGGTCTGGCAGCATCTGTGGAGGAGAAAACAGTTAACGTTTTGTGTCCGGTGACCCTTCCTCAGAACTGATGGTGGCTGGGAAAATGTCAGTTTATATGCAGAAAATAGGGAGGTGGGTGGGATAGGGAGTAAACAATAGGATAGAGCCCAAAGAGAGAGAAAGACAATTGGACAGGCAAAGGAGTTGCTCATGATCAGACTGGGAGGGCCTGGTGTGTGGGGTGAGGGGCTGAGACATGGGAGAGTTTAGGCCCTAAAATGATTGAACTCAATTGAGTCTGGAGGGTTGTAGGGTTCCCAAGAGGAAAAGGAGGTGTTGTTCCTCCAGCTTGCATTGGGCTTCACTGGAACACTGTAGCAAGCCAGAGACACAGATATTGGCCAGGGAACAGGGTGGTACATTGAAGTGGCAGGCAACAGGTAGTTCAGCGTCTTTTTTGCGAGCAGAACGTAGATGTTCTGCGACACGGTTGCCAAGTCTATGCTTCATTTCCCTGATGTAGAGGAGACCACATTGTGAGCAGCAAATGCAGTAGACTAGTTTCTTGGAAGTACAGGTGAAGTGTTGCTTCATCTGGAAGGTATGTTTGGGTCCTTGGATTCTGGGGAGGGAGGAGGTAAATGCGCAGGTTTTGGAACTTCGCTGGTTACAGGGGAAGGTGCCATAGGGCTGTGGAGTGGTGTTGGGGGTGAACAAAGTATGGACCAGAGTGCCGTGGAGGGAACGGTCCCTGCGGAAGGCAGACCAGGGAGGGAGGGGAATATGTGTCTGCTGGTGGCGGAAATGGTGTCAGATGATCTTTTGAATATGGATGTTGGTGGGATGGTCGGTGAGCATAAGAGGTACCCTATCGCTGTTGTGGGAGCGGAGAGAAGGGGTGAGGGCAGAAGTGCAGGAGATGAGTTGGACCCGATTTGAGGGCCTTGTCAACAACAGAGCTGGGGAATCCCCAGTTGAGGAAGAATGTGGACATTTCGGAGGCTCCTTTGCCAAAACTGGCCTCATGTAAACATATGCGATGAAGAGGGAGGAGCTGAGAGAATGGGATGGAGTCTTTACAGGAAGTGGGTTGTGAGGATGTATAATCCAGGTAGCTGTGGGGGTCGGGGTTTGTAATGAATATTAGGGGCCAGTCTATCCTCAGAAATGGAAACAGAAATGTTGAGGAAGGAAAAGGAGGAGTCAGAGATAGACCAGGTGAAAGTGAGGACAGGGTGGAAATTGGAGGCAAAATTGAAGTTTTCCAATTCTAGATGAGAGAGAGAAGCAGCACCAATGCTATCGATGTTTCGGAGAAAGAGTTGTGGGTGGACTCAGTGTTGAGTTCAATCATTTTTAGGGCCTAAACTCTCCCATGTCTCAGCCCCTCACCCCACACACCAGGCCTTGTTACCACTATGCCTCCCACTACACACCCCCTGTTGTTAGTCACTAACAGTCCCCATTAACAACTATTCACCCTCGCAGCCTGATCATTAGCAACTCCTTTGTCTGTCCAACTGCCTTTCTCTCTCTTTGAGCTCTATCCTGTCATTTACTCCCTACCCCACCCACCTTCCTATTTTCTGCATATAAACTGACGTTTTCCCAGCCATCACCAGTTCTGAGGAAGGGTCACCAGACTCGAAACGTTAATCTGTTTTCTCCACAGATGCTGTCAGACCTGCTGAGCTTTTCCAGCAACTTTATTTTTGTTCCTGATTTACAGCATCCACAGTTCTTATGGTTTTTATTAGATTGTTTTTGTTTTCAGTTACTACTGAGTATCATCATGATGACAAGCTTAGATTTGCTACTGCTCAGCTTCATTTACAAACAAAGCCATTACACTCAAGTTAAGTGTCAATAAAGCCCGTAGCTTAATATCAATGGTCACCATTTGGAGAGGGGAAGACAACTGCTTCAGAATTATTTCTGTCTTTTCCATTCAGATTGATGCTCAGATACAACGAGATCCATCAAGACTACTAAAACCCACCAAAGGTTGGGAGGAACACACAAAAGAGATGGGACCGAATAGTGGTGGTCCTATGCTGTTTCTTCCCCATCGGTAAGTGTTTATCATGAGAACAAATCTCTTAATACTAAAAAGATAAACACACTTAAATTTGCTTTGCTATGTCTCCATGTATAACCATTTTATTTCCTGTGTTGTTTTTCAGGGCTATTCCATCTTGGAGGCAAGGGATATAACAATATTATTCCATGAATATTGAAGAATTGTACTGATTAGTTGAAGTGTATATTGTCTATTATTAAATAAATTATGACAAACTTTAAAAATAATTCAATAGTTTGAGTTAGTTAAAGTTGTCAAAAGGCAAAAATATATTTCTAAAAATTAGGAAAGGGAATAAGTGTGTATGATTTGGGGGAAAAAGGAATTGAGAAATGTGAATGTGCAAAGCAATCAACATAGAATTGGAAGGAGAGCTGGAAATATTAGTAACTGGAACAGCATGATAATGCAAGCTAGGGCTCGGACAGACACAAACAAAGTGCTGGATAGATTCAGCTGGTCTGGCAGCATCTGTGGAGAGAGAACGTTAACATTGAGTTCAGTGAGCCTTCTTCAGACCCAATTTCTTGGGTTTAGACAGCAGTGGGAATTTAATATTCCAGGTCATTACAGTTTGAGTTAATATAAAGGGAAATGAGGGTATGGTACCACTGCTGGTAAAGACTAACATCATATCACTCAAGCACAAAAATATCCTGAGGACAACATTATGACATTGGTTAGAGCGAAGAATAAACGTAAGTTCTATAAATGTACATACTGTAAATGACCATCAGTTGATATGAGGGAAGAGTGGAAATTGAGGTGGCTTGGCAGAGATACAGGGTAATAAACAGCAAAATTGCTGTTAATTTGCTCACTTGTCACCCTTACCTTGAGCTGTGATAGCTATTGATCCAATTTAAAATTTTTATCTATTTATGAACCCATTTGCAGCATTGCGGTTTCTACCTCTAACTTAATTTAGTCCTACAACACTATTCCTCTAATTCCTTCTTGAACTATAACAGAAATAGAGCTGGGATTACAGGGCATAATTTTAGCATTTTTAGACGACAGTATTTTCAAATTGTGAACTGTGAGGAGGATAGTGATAAGCTGCAAGACGACATGGACGTGCTGACAAGTTGGGCAGGATCTTGGCGGAGAATCCAGAAGTATTTTGGGAGGGGGGAAAAGGGAGGCAACATAAACTGAAGGGTGCAGTTGTAAAAGTGGGTGCAACAGAAATAAAGATACCTGAGTTTATATAGGCACCAATAATTGAAGATGGCAGGGCAAGGTGAAAACTTCTTTTAAAAGTGCATCCTTAGCTTTCTAAATAAGGAAACAACATAAGACAGTTCTGTGGCATCAACTGAATTATTAATTGTATCCAATTCTGTTAACTAAATTTTAGGAAGGATGTGAAGGCTTTTGACAGGATATACAAAACATTCACAAGAACTATTTGGATTTAGGAACATCTGTTATATGGATATGTAGCGGAAGTTGGGTTGTTTTCCTCAGAAGAGGAGATTGATCAAAAAAAATATTCAACATAAGTTTTCAAACCTTGAGGCTTGAGAACCAGCAGTAATACTCAAAGCTTGTGGGTGGGGGGAAGTGGGAACAAGAGTCGAAAAGCAAATGACTGAAGCAAAGAATGAGAAACTACTAGAGGCTAACAAAGGGAACTCTCAGCCATCTTGGACATTTAAACAGTAAGAGTATGGTTAAAGGAGGACAAGGACTGAGCAGCAAGGAAAAGAGGGGATTTGCACATGGAACAGTGGCATGGTAGAAGTGTTAAATGAATACTTTGAATCTGACTTTACAAAAAATGTTGCTGCCCAGTCCATGGTAGCAGAGGAAGAAACTCTGTCTGCAGAATGGTTCAAAATTAATAAGGAAGAAACCTTGACTAGATAATTATCACCTAAAGCTGACAAGGTTGTGGGACTAGATAAGATAATCAGTCATACAGCATGGAAACAGACCCTTTAGTCCAACCTGTAAACATCATCCAGACATGCCAGTTTGACTTAGTGCCATGTGCCAGTATTTGGCCCATTATCACTCTCAACCCTACCTAGTCATATACCCATCTAGATGTCTTTTAAATGTTGTAGTTGTAATCACCTGCTCCACTTCCTATGGTAGCGCATTCTGTGTGCACCACCCTCTGCATGAAAAAGTTATCTCAGGTTTGTTTTAAATCTTTTCACTCTCGCCTTAAACTGCTCTCTAGTTTTGAACTCCCCCCCCCCCCCCTAAGAAAAAGACCTTAGCTATTCACCCTATCCATGCCCCTCATGATTTTATAAACCAGGATAGGTCACCCCTCGGCCTCTGACACTCTGGGGGGGAAAATAGCCCCGGCCTATTCAGCCTCTTCCTACAACTCAAACCTCCAGTCCCAGCAATGTTTGTAATTCTTTTCTGAACCCTCTCAAGTTTAACAATTCTTCTATAGAGGAGTAACCAGAATTGTATGCAGTATTTCAAAAGTGGCCATACCAATGTCCTGTACAGCCATAGTATGATGTCTAAACTCCCAACTTCTGATCAATGAAGACAAGCATGCCATCCAAGCAGTAGACCCATGACCAACCCATGTGGCTTACCGCTGGTCACAGACCTCCAATGTGAAAAGCAACCCTCTACCACCATCTGCTGTCCTCTCCCTTCAAACCAATTTTGTATCTTATTGGCTAGCTCCCATGGGATTTGCTTTCTACTTCAGCCCCAAGCTGGTGAGCATCCAAAGCTTTAACAGAACAAGTAAGTGATTGAATTGTTAAAATGTTAGTGCTCTAAAACATGGGCAGTAGTTAAAACCGGTATTGTTGTTACATTACATGTATGGCTACACTGGTTAAACTGCTCGGTATAACTGTCAACAAAACTTTAGTGTTTCTGAATGCAACTTAATTAGGTATCTTATAGATAAGATGGCAGAGTAGTTAGTATGTTCCATCTGTCTCACATGAAGACTGGTCAAGACTTGAGAGACTCCCAAAGGCAGCCAGATCTGTAGTGTGTCCCTTCAGTTTAAGGAACTTCAGCTCCAAGTTGATGAACTGAAGTTTGAGCTTTGTAAAATTTGGGAAGGTATTCACACCTCTTAGCTCGGTCTGTACTCGGGGACGTGAGGAAAACGGGTATGGGAATCTAAATATAGCAATGCAGGAACTTCAGGACCTATAGTTGCTCACTGGTTTGAGTTTCCTACAACTTTCATGGACAGCACTTTAGGGCTGCAGAGTAGATGGCCAGACTACCTTCAAAATGCTGTGGCAGGGAGCCATTCAAGTGAAATAGGATGGGGTAAAAAGTAAAATAATTGTACCAGTGACATAATAGTTATGGGAATAAATATTGGTCACTGTAGCTGCAAGTCTGGTTCTGAAGATTGCCAAGTTCCAGGATTGAGAGCTTTTTATCAAGGCTGGAGTGGAATTTGGAGAGATGTATACAGTTGTCACAGTCCATATGGGTACCAACAACTAAGAGGAGTTTTATAATGAAGTATAAACAGCTAGGGGCTAAATTAAACAATGGTAATCATGTCTGGATTAATACCTGAACATATTGGCATAGGGTAAATAAAATCAGTTGAATGGAAGACTCCGATTGCTATGGGTGAAATGTTATTTCGTTCAGGGAACTCAGCACCAGGGGAAAAAGAGGACTGTTAGTACAGTCTTCACCTGAACCACGCTGGGACCTGTGGACTGACAAATTGTATAACTAGGGCTGTAGATTGAGTTTAAAATAGTGGGTGGAGGGAAGAGTTCATGAGTGGAGATTTGGAAATTCAGAGAGGATGAGTCAGTCATGCAGATTAGCAACGCAGGTAATGACGCGTAAAGGGATGGTGTGTGCAGACAATGTGTCAGCAAATAAGCTTAGCAGTTAAAAAGAATGCATTAAAGGTTCTTTATCTGCATTATGCAGTGTAATGATGGATAAATTAATTGCACCAATATAAATAGGTGAGGAGGGGCTCTTGTGGAGCAGTGGTAGTGTCCTTACCCCTGGACTGGGAGACCTGAGTTCAAATGTCACCTGCTCTAGAGATGTGTTAAAAACATCTCTTTGAATAGGGTGATTAGAAAAATTGCTTATATACGTAAGAGTATGACTGGGACTGGGACCTAATGTTCAAGTGTATTTGACAGATCAGGGGGGAAAAAAGTAAGAAAGTAAAAGGAGGCAGAGTGATTCAGCTTCTAAAGGACAGTATCAGTACAATAATGAAAAATGACAGTTCAGTGAATCAAAATGTAGAACCCATTCTTTTGTGGAGATAAACAGTAAAGCAAATAAGTCACTTTAGGAGTGGTATGTAAGCCCACTGACAAATAGGTACACTAATTAATTATTGCAATTAATGTTTATTGTATTATCTTATGGGAGATTTTTTCAAAAAATGATTTGGATGAATCAAACTGACAAAAATATCCAGGATAGGTTAATTAACCTGTGAATTGTGGGGATTATGGGACAGAAGCAGCAAAGTGATGTTATTGGGATAATCAAAGCCATCGTGATTTTGCAGGATGACAGACCAGGCTCAGTGAGCCAAATGGCTGACTTGTTATTGTGACCTATCCACATTTTTCAGTACTTGTGAAGCACAGAATCATAGAACTATGCAAGAGGAGGACGTTTGGTCCTGTGTTCAACAGCTCTTTGATCATGATTATTTGGTCCCATTCTCCTGCCCTTTGACGCTGCACGTTGTTTCTATCTAAACAACAATCTAATACCATGTTGAATGTCTCAATCGAACCTGGATTCACACTTCTATGTAGTGCACTCCATACCCAAGTCAATCGTTTAAAAACGCTGCCTCAATGTGAACCTTCACCGTAGGGATAACTAAAACACGTTGGGTCGGTTTTGAAGCTAAAGGCTTTGTCCCATCAGAACGAGACAAGCTTGAAGTGCCCTGTGTTAATTTCGCTATTGCTTTAACGCAACCTAACGTTGGTTGAAGTTATTGAAGAACAGCGTATAAATTCCAAATTTTGTTCAAATAATGGGAAATTCGGAGGGGAAAAAAAGGAAGATATCAGATAGGTTTTTTTTGACGAAACTGTTGAGGTTTGATTGAACCACTATTGCATCTTTCAAAGTATGTAATTTCACCTCCACAGAGAGAAACGTGACGCTGTTTTAGAACTTTTTAATTGTTCGCATTTAACCCACCAGATGAATTTTGTTGCAGGATGTAAAGGCTTGCCTTCACGTCGCCGGGGTACATCCGCTATTTTTGCACTGAGTTTTAGGTGAGAGCTGTTCTTGACAGACAGAAACCCGGAGAGAGACGCATGCGCCGGGGTTTGTTGGTTTCTGATTGGCTGCAGTGGGCCGGAGGCGGAGCATGTTCGGCTTGCGGTGGACCGGGGGGCGGGGCGTGTCCATGGCGATCCAACATGGCCGAGGAGACGGCTCCTGGCGAGCATTTGGAGTTTCTGAAGGATCGGCATGTTTGCTTCTTCGAGCGATGTCTAAAGATCTTACCCGAGAGGTACTGCTCACTGGAGACCAGCAGGTACGGGTCAGCTCCGAAAGGATGGGGTGAAGCGAAACGGGGTCGGGGGGTGGCGCTTCTGCAGAGGGGTCTGTAAACTCGGCCCGACCCATCAGCCCTACCGGGGGAGTGGGGTGGTGGGTGAACTGGGAACCCGTCCCGGGGAGGGGACAACATCCTCTCCGCTACTCCTGGGGTAGGAACAGGGTCTTCAACTGACAGTTCCTGGCGCCTTTAGCAGGCGTGCGGAGTTTTCGGAGGTTGCAAGTTGGGTGGGGCAATCGAGATGGTAACTGGAAACTGCTTAGTGTATGGGAACGCTTCGCGTTGATTCTCGTAATTTACAAGTTGTGAAGCACGAAAAGAGGCTGCATCTTTCATCAAACATGACTTCATCGTGAAAGGTGATTTGTGGTGCTTATTTTCTCGAAGGCCTTTACTGCTCAGTGAGGTTGTTGAACAGTTTTGAGATGTGTTGTAATTACCCGTGCAAGCCCAGGTTTGTACATCACTCCTGAGACACCCCTAAATCATTAACTTTATAATTAGATCTACTTAAATAGAGTGGTACACACTTGCCTTGGTACTTCAGGTTTTTATGAATCACCATGAGGGAATTTTGTGACGCAGTATACAGTACTGAACGCGACCCTTTGTCCCCGTGCTCATCACACTCTTGCTGTTTCTGCGCATTCCTGTAAACGTTTCCCTTTAAGAATTTATCCAATTTATTTCTTTATGCTCACTGAATCTGTTTTCAGTTGCTCTTCCTGGCAATGCCTTTCAGTTCATAAAGCACTTTACTACATAAAAGTGAGGAAATTATGCCAAATATTTATACAGCAATATAATAAAGATTGCTGCGGTGCAGAAGAGCTCCATTAAAATGGTGTAACAAAACCAAAGGAAACTACTGGTGTTGAATGTTTACCAGCAGATCGTTTTCAGAAGTGTGAAATTTCCACTCTGTCAACGTTTACGAAGTACGCAAAGTAACCATGAAGGTATGGCAAGCAAATAAGTTAAATGGCATTTTGGCTTTGTGCGAGAGAGCGATCAGAGCAGAGAACATAGAGAAAGGACTCGTGCTGTATTACAAAGAGCGCCTCGCAAGTAAAAATACAACATAGTGAAATCGTAAGACAATTGGGGAGAATTTTGATGACACCATATCTGGAGTACCGTGCACACTTTGGTCTCCACGTTTTAAAAAAAATGTACTTGTATTAGGAGCGTTGTTGAGACTCAGTGGGATAGTACTATGGAAATCAAGCCCTGCTAAACTCAGTCACAAAATTTGAAGATTTTATAGAAGTACAAAAAACTCTGCAATTTAACTGATTTTTCAAACCCAGTTTGACAAAAGCATGAACTAGATTTCCATACCTAACAAAAATTGCCATTATGTATAAATGGACTCTAGCTTCATGTAAACAATTATAAATCATTAGCATCTAATCCTATTGGTTAAACTCTAACTGCATTATAAACTCTGTCATCGACAGAAGTGTGTTGACAGGAAACAAACATGGATGGAGGGCAAACTGGGAAAGCGGTTCACTTTTATTACCACAGAATATACTGAGGTGGTTTGTGTTGATCAGAATGCTGCTTTTCATGTTTTCCTTCTGATCCTTGCATTCGTTTACATGAGACGTGAGGTAGGACCAAGATGTAGAATTAAACTCCGCAAAATATGGCAGATAGTGGAATTTGAATTCAGCAAATATCTGGAATTATGCATGTAATGATAACCATGATTGTATTAATTTGTTATTGAAATGTCCCTTAGGGTAGGAAACTGCCATCCTCACCTGGTCTGGCCTACACGTGACTCCAGCCCCACAGCAATGTGATTGACTTTTCACTGCCCTCTAGACAATTAGGGATGGGCATTAAATGCTACCCAGACAGAGACGCACTCGCACCATGAATGAATTTTAGAAAACAGTAAAGAAAAGATGCTGCTTGGCCTGCTGTGTTCGTCCAGCTCTAAACCTTGTTATCTCAGATTCTCCAGCATCTGCAGTTCCTATTATCTCTGTTACAAAGAAAATAATCCCCTGGTGCAAGTTGTAGTCCAAGACATAGTATAAACCAGGTATTATTGTGACAATAATCATAGGTGATAGGCATATAGACTGGATTAATCAAATTTGGCAATGTTAACCTTGGAGAGTTCAAAGTCTATTAGAGATTGCTGTAAGAAACAGTATGTTGGGGAGCCAATCAGGGAGCATTTTCTTTTGTATTTCGTATTGTGTAACGAGATAGGATTGATTAATCTTGTAGTAAAAGATCGTCCTAGGGAAAAGTGATAATAGCATGCTGAAATTTCAAATTCAGTTTGAGGAAGAGAAATTTAAGTTCCATATTAGTGTTCCGGAGTTAAAGATAATTACATTTGCACGAAGACAAATTCTGCCTCAGTGGACAGGGCAGAAAGACTGAAAAAGAAAATGATTGATGAACAGCAGAAAACATTTGAAGGAGATATTTCCGTTCCTTCGACTAAAATATATTCCAGGAGGAGGAAAGTTCGTAAAAAGAGGAAAAGCATCCATGGTTAAGCATGGACATTAAAGAGAACATGAGGGCAAAAAGTAATGTGCACCATATTGCAAAGGATAGTGGCTGGCTGGAGGATTCAAAGCTTTTAAAGACCAACAAAAGGTTACTTTAAAAAATAATAAAAAGGTTAATTGTGAAAGACTCGTGCAAAATATCGAGATGGATAGCAAAAGCTTCAATGAATATTTAAAAAGGAAGAGAGTTGCTAAAGTGAATGTTGATTCCTTGGAGGATGTGGGAGTTAGAAATTGGGAACATGAAATGTCGTAGACAGAAAATCATTACTTTGCCTCAGTTTTCATTGTAAAAGACACTGAAACCCCATCCAAATAATAAGAGTAGAGATTAGAAAAAAGGAGGAACTTAAAATAATTACCATCACTAGGAAAATGTGCTGAGCAACCTACTGGGATTAAAAGCAGGCAAGATCTCAAGACCTGATGGCCTACATCCTAGGGCCTTAAAGAGTCAGCAGAGATGATGGATCCATTGGTTATAATATTCCAGTATTCCTATGGGTAGGTTCCGGTGATTTGGGAAAAATGCTAATATAATGCTCTTAGTCAGAAAATGAGGGAGGCAGAAATTAGAAACTGTAGACCAGTGGTTTAGCGTCTGTTGGGAAATTGTTGGAATCCATTATCAAGGAGGTAGCAACAAGACCATTTGGAAAGTCAAATTACAGTATGTTAGAGTCAGCATGATTCCATCTAAGCTAAATCATTTTTGACTATTTCACTGGAGTCCTTCGAAGATGTAACAAGCAAAGTAGATAACAGGGCCTGTAATAGTTTATACAGACTACTTGGAGACATTTGATCAGGTTCTGCACAAAAGGTTAATGCAAAAGGTAAGATGACGTGGTTACGGGTAATATGTTAGCTTGGATAGTGGAGTGGCTAACCAACAAAAAGCAGCGAGTCGGCATAGGCGCATCTCTTTCTGGTTGGCATGCTCGTTTGCCACAGAGTTCAGTCCTGGGTTTCCAACTGTTTACAATCTATATTCATGACTCGGATGCAGGGATAGGATTGCTGTAGCCAAATTTGCAGAAGATGCTAAAGTAGGTCTGACAGTTAGTTACAATAAAGAAGTAAGAACCTTATAAGTAGATTGGGTGAATAGACCAAAATTTCGCATTAGAGTTTAATGTGGATAAGTGTAAGGTTATCCACTTTGGTCAGAAGAATAAAAAGACAACTTATCTAAATAGATAGAAATTTCAAAATTCTTCCTGCAGAGGAATCTGGATGCCTTTGTGTATGAATTACAGAAAACTAATATGTAGATAGAGCAAGTAATAGGGAGGTGGGGGGATGGGGTGGCAAATGGAATTTTGCCATTTATTCCGAAAGAAATGAAGTACAAAAGCAGGGAAGCTTTGTCATAATGGTACAAAGTATTGGTGAGAGTACAGTTTGAGTTTTGCATATAGTTTTGGTCCCCTTCCTTGAGGAATGTAATTGCATTGAAGGCAATTCAGATAACGTTCACTAGACTAACTCCAGAGATGAGAGATTTGTCCTGTGAGGAGAAATTGAGCAGTTTGAGGTTGTACTCTCGGATGAGAGGAGTTCTACTTGAGATATACAGCCATAGTTTTAGACACTCGGGTAAGCAGCTTTAAAACTGAGACAAGGAGAAATTGCATCTCTGAACCAGATGGGTTTTTCTGACAGTTGTAATGGTAAAATTGACTGGTCAGTTGTGATGGTAATCATTAAACTCTTAATTCCCAGATCTTCTGTCTTTTAGGGATGGAAACTGCCGTCTTTACCTGGTCTGGCTTACTTGTGACTCCGGACCCATAACTGCCTTTTGCGCAATGAGGGATAGGCAGTAAATAGCTGCCCAGGTAGTGACTTCCTAATCTTGGGAATGAATAAAAAAAAATGCTTCTGGACCTTTTAAAACTAAATTCCTTAGACTGAGAGAACCTATGTCTTAACAGTTTAGGAGCAGGTGTCTTTTTACCACAGCTTCAGCTAACGCTTCTACAAACTGCTACACTCAAAAGCCTTTCTTCAAGCAATGGGTGACTTCCATAAGCCCAAAAACAATTTGAGTATTTGAACTGAAACCTCCACTAATCACTATTTATTCTGTTCACTCGTAAAGCTCTGTCAATGTAAACAAGATCCCAGTACTCTGCAGGATATCTTTCTCTCTGGCAACAGAAATACTTGCAAATACTTTAATGAATAAAACCCTTTCAAAGACACATCCAAGCCATGTGCCACTAGTTCAAAATCTTGAATACTTGATATTAAAAGACATTTATTTTCTTTACATATAAAAATAAAGAATAGGTCCTATGATAGGTTGAGTAAATTGTATATGCCTTACATGGAGTTAAGAATGAGAACTGATTTCATTGAAGTGAACAAGATTCTGAAGGACCTAGGGTAGACACTGTGAGATTATTCCCTCTGGCCCAAGAGTCCAAAACAGTCACAGTCTTGAGATAAAAACCCAATCATTCAAGATGAGACATTTCTTCACTTGAGCAGTTGTACATCTTTGGAATTCTCTACCCGGGAGGGTTGCGGAATCTTTCATTGAATGCTGACGTTGGCAGATCTTACTTTGCTTCAGAGACTGCATTTTGTATTACGAGTGACATGATCTATAACAATTTTATTCTGTCACCTTGGATTCTTTTGTCAGTCGTCTAAATTTGTTCTCTGGTTACCCACTTTTCTTCTACTGTAAGCAGCTTTCCTTTATTTCAACTGCAAGTCATTAGATTTCCTCTTAAACCTAATCTTTGAGGAGAGCAATCTTGATTTCTCCAGTCTATCCACATAGTTAAAGTCCTTCACCTCTGACACATAATCTCTTCTGTGATTTTAGGCCTGTTTTAAGGCACTGCAAAAGTCCAATGCTGAGAGTTGAATGCCACACTCCAACATTAATAAATATTTAGCATAAATCCTTTCCTTTTGTTCACAGTTTTAAAGCTAACAATTCTAAATGCTTCTTTTTCACCAGCCCTTATTTTTGTTTCTGACTGTTTAAACATACCTCCAAATCTCTCTCGCTTTAGAATTGTACCATTTAGTTCATATTGTCTTGTCTCTTAATCTCCCCACCAAAGTGTTTCACCTCACATTGCTCTCTCATCTGTCATGCGCATCACCTTTTTCATCCGTCTGTGTTATGGTGTCTTGAAATTATGTTCTGTCCTTATTGTTTACATTTCAAAGTTTTATATCACCTGTGAACTTTGAAATAATGCCTTCTAACTGAGCCATTATTAGGAGTTGGAGCAGCAATCCTAGTGGTGCCCCAGGCAGAATACCATTTCTTTTCATTCTAGAGGGAAATGTTCATCTGTCCATGTGTTCTTCTCGTCTATTAGCCCTTGAATCCCTTGAATTTCAATATTGCTGACCAGTCCATTGTGGGTTCTCTGCCTTTTTAAAAAGTCAGTATATGTAGCATCAACAATCATACAGCCATCATCCCTCTGTTGCTTCATCATGACATGTTGTTTGAGCACATTGTGTCTTTAATAAATCATTTGTTTATTATCCCATTTTGTTTTCAAATTGCAATCCTACATCTTCCTGATCATTGTTTGTAAAAATTTGCCTGCTAATGACATAAGGCTGACTGGCCTCTAGTGACCAGGTTTGTCCCTTTTTCTTTTTGAATAAACTGTTAAGTTGAGTCCACTATCTGTCACACCAATCCTGTGCCCAAGGATTGTAAGATTATGGTTTGATACTCTGCAATTTTCACCTTATCTATCGGTAATCAAGGTTGCTTCACCTCTGGACCAGATGAGTTTCTGCTTTGAGGCTGGCCAGCCTTTAACCTTTTAATCCTCGATGTATTTTTATCCTGTTCAGTGTCACAGCTGCTTCCTCTTATTGCTACTTAGTAGACTTCTCAATACTAGCAAAGTCAAATATCAAGTACTCATTTAGTAACTCAGCTACACTTCTGCATCCACAGGAAGATTTTCTTGGTGCCTGACCCACCCTTCCTCGACTGCCCTTAAATTTTGCTAAAAAAGAGTCACCTTGTCTAGATATTTACAAATCAACCTCTTCCAACTTTATGACTGACTCACTTCTGGTGCAGATGGGGCTCAAAACCAGGCTTCTGGCTCTCCAGTCGTGAAACTACCACTGTACCACAAGAGTTCTGAGTTACCTTGCTATTGTTACTCTCATTAACACATTACGTAGAGTGATACTTGCCAGTCAGTTGGTGAATAATCTCTTTAGATGGTGCAAGCATATTACTTTGGGATGCTGCGTAGAATTCCTTAGTATTTCTGAAATTAAAATTGGTTTTGGCTTATGATCCAGTGTGCCAAACACTATAGTTGGATGTAGGCATTCAGTGGGAACCTCAAAAAATGTCCATTTTGTTTCAGAAAGGCAACTCTGAAAACTCACCACTAATTCTATTGAAAACCTCATTCACTACATGCAGTACAGACTGCAAAATTAATAAAGTATGGTCAGGTTTTCTGTTGTCAGCTTGAAGTTGTGATATATTATTTGAGTTGTAGAGATTCTATGCTTTATTAATAGAAACAGTATTAATTTGCACGCTATAGCTGCTTGTTAAATCTACTAGGTTTTGCAAAATACTGTGTTTGCTGGGAATGCAAAATTAATAACGAAAAATGTTGGAAATCCTCAATGGAGACCATACACATTGAGTTAAAGAAATGCTGTCTTAGTACTGGAAGTCTTTTTCTAGAGTCTTTAAACAATCAGAAGGAGATAGAAGAGCAGGTTATGGGGGGATATTTCTGAAAAATGGAGCAACACCAGAACAGTAACGAATTACTTTTAACTACTTCAATTTTAACTGGTATAGTTATAGGAATGGCAGGAACTTTTTTGGCCAGTATATAGTCAATGCAACAAGAGAGGGTACAGTTCTGGGCATCATTAAAGAAGGTGTAAGGGTAAAATAAAAAAAGGAATTTAGGAAAGCAAAGAGAATATGAAAGAATATCTGCAAGAAAGATCAAGGCGACCCCCAAGGTGTTTAGTTAATTCATTGTGTAAGAGGAAATTAAGAGTACCTATTTTTTTTTTTAAAAAGTAACCTGTCGAGGTGGAAGATGAGAGTATGGCTTTGAATGAATACTTTGTGTTGTTCTCTTCATAATTAATCGCTTCTCACTGCGGTGTAGATCCTCACTGTGTGCCATAGGATTGGAGGACTGGAATTATTGCACCTTTGTGCAAAAATGGCACAGGGCATAGGCTGTCTGGCCTGTAATTATTTAGTCTAACCTTTTGGGATAGGTAAATCGTTGAAATCGATTCTGAAATACAGAATAAACTGTCAGTTAAGAAGACCCAGACTAATCAAGGAGAGCATGGATTTCAGGAAGGGTAGTGTCTAACTTTATTAACTTCAAAAAAATTCAATTAAGAGGATTGATGAGAGTAGTGTATGTGATACAGTCTACATGTACTTGTGCAGGGCTAATGACAAGACTGCAAGTGGCAGACAAAAAGATCCTTTTGGGATGCAAGACATTGCAGTAAGACGGATTCAAAATTGGCCTGCTGGCAGGAAACAAAGGTTAACTATTTGGGTGTTGTTGTATCTGAGAGGCTATATCCAGTGATGTTCCACAGGGCTCAGTCCTACATCCGTTGTGTTTGTGGTATATATAAATGACTCAAATGAAATGCAGGGACCATGATCAAGAAGTTTTAAGGTGGCACAAAAATTGACTAAATTGTGCAGGTAGATATAAATGGGTATAACATAATTTTTGATTGCGGAGACGTGGCTGCAGGGTGACCAGGGTATTCAGTACTTAGGAAGGACAGGCAAAAATGAAAAGTTGGTGAAGTGGTATTGCTGGTTAACGAGGAAATTCTCACAGTGGTAAGAAAGGATATTAGCTCTGATAATTTGGAGCCTGTATGGGTAGAGTTGAGCAATATCAAGGGGCCGAAAACATTTGTGGGTGTCATATATAGACCCCCAAGCTGTAGTGTTGTTGAGAATGGCATTAAACAGGAAATTAGTGATGCATGTGATAAGGAAATATTGGTGAACATGGGTGATTTTAATGTGCACGTAGATTGTGGCTAATTTGATCTGCCCAGAGCTGTAAAGGAGGAATTCCTGGATCATATATTGGTCAACAAAACCTTCCCATATGTGGAAAACCAACTAGAGAGCAGGCCGTCTCAGACTGGGTACTGTGTAATGAGAAGGGAAGTGTTGCCTGTCTAGTTGTGCAAGACCCCTTGGGGATGAGAGACCATAATGTGTTTGGATTTTTTATCAAGATCTAGAATGAGTTAGTTGATTCAAAGTAAAAACCAAAAGAGCTGCAGATGCTGTAAATCAAGTACAAAAACAAAGTTGCTGGAAAAGCTCAGCAGGTCAGGCAGCATCTGTGAAGGAGAAAACAGTTGATGTTTCAGGTCCGGTGACCCTTCCTCACAAGTCAGTTCATAAAACGTCCATAAAACCCTCAAAGTTGCCATCCAAGTTGATAAGTTTGTTAAGGTGTATGGTGGGTTGATTGGCAGGGGAATTGAGTTTAAGAGCCACGAGGTTATGCTACAGCTCTGTAAAACCCTGGTTAGACCGTATTTAGAATATTGTGTTCAGTTGTGGTTGCCTCACTATAGGAAGGATGTGGAAGCTTTAGAGATGGTGTGGAGGAGATTTACCAGGATGCTGCCTGGACTGGAGGCAGGTCTTATGAGCAAAGGTTGAGGGAGCTAGGACTTTTCTCATTGGAGCGAAGAAGGATGAGAATTGACTCGATAGAGGTGTACAAGATGATGAGAGGCACAGATAGTGTTAGCTGGAGACTTTTTCCCAAGATGGAAATGACTATCGCGAAGGGGCATAATTTTAAGGTGATTGAAGAAAGGTATGGGGGAGATGTGTTGCTGGCATTGGCAGTGGAGTCGCATATGTTTGGGACATTTTAGCAACTCTTCGATAGGCACATGGATGAAAGTAAATGTAGGGTTTGCAGGGTAATTTGACCTTGGATTAGCATAATAGGTTGGCACAACATTGTGGGCCAAAGGGCTGGTGCTATTCCATGTTCTAAGTCAAAGGTAATGTTTTTGGGGAAGTCAAAGGCAAAGGACAATACAGTTAATTGGCAGCAGAGAGGTTTTGAGGCTGTCAGGGACCTTGGAGACAACGTGCACAGGCCCCTGAAGATAGGATGTGTTGATGAGGCGATTAAAAGGGTATATGAAATACTTTATCTTTTGTTTCAGCTGATAAGAGAGAGGAACACTGAAGCTATATAAAGCATTAATTAGTCACAGGCTGTCTACTGCATGCAGCAATGGCCCCCTCAATACAGAAAGGATGTAATGACACTGATCTAGCAACCGGGGAATGCAGCTAGAACAAGAAAGCCACAGCCATGAGGAAAAACTCAGTAGTTTGGGGTTATTTTCTTGGAACACAGAAAGCTGATGAGAGATTTGATTTCACAAGGCTATGAAGGACCTGGGTAGAGTGGATGGAAAGCACCTATTTGCATGGACTTTTAAGGGATTAGTAACAGAATTATAGATGAGATGAGGAAAAACATTTCTACCTAGAAAGTGATAATGGGAACTGCAGATGCTGGAGAATCCAAGATAACAAAGTGTGGAGCTGGATGAACACAGCAGGCCAAGCAGCATCTCAGGGGCACAAAAGCTGACGTTTCAGGCCTAGACCCTTCATCAGAGAGGGGGATGGGGAGAGGGAACTGGAATAAATTGGGAGAGAGGGGGAGGCAGTCCGAAGACAGAGAAAAGAAGATAGGTGGAGAGGAGAGTAGAGGTGAAAAGGTAGGGAGGGGATAGGTCAGTCCAAGGAAGATGGGCAGGTCAAGGAGGCGGGATGAGGTGGTAGGTAGGAAATGGAGGTGCGGCTTGAGGTAGGAGGAAGGGATGGGTGAGAGGAAGAACAGGCTAGGGAAGCAGAGACAGGCTGGGCTGGTTTTGGGATGCAGTGGGGGGAGGGGATGAGCTGGGCTGGTTTTGTGATGCAGGGGGGGGAGGGGAAGAACTGGGCTGGTTTTGGGATGCAGTGGGGGAAGGGGAGATTTTGAAGCTGGTGAAGTCCACATTGATACCATTGGGCTGCAGGGTTCCCAAGCGGAATATGAGTTGCTGTTCCTGCAACCTTCAGGTGGCATCATTGTGGCACTGCAGGAGGCCCACGATGGACATGTCGTCTGAGGAATGGGAGGGGTAGTTGAAATGGTTCGCCACTGGGAGGTGCAGTTGTTTGTTGCGAACCGAGCGGAGGTGTTCTGCAAAGTGGTCCCCAAGCTTCCGCCTTGGTTTCCCCAATGTAGAGGAAGCCACACCGGGTGCATTGGATACAATATACCACATTGGCAGATGTGCAGGTGAACATCTGCTTGATATGGAAGGTCATCTTGGGGCCTGGGATAGGGGTGAGGGAGGAGGTGTGGGGGCAAGTGGGGGAGCTCGAACAGTTCATCCACTTTACCAACACCTTTCACCCCAACTTCAAGTTCACCTGGGCCATCTCCAACACATCCCTCACCTTCCTGGACCCCTTAGTCTCCATCTCAGGTAACCAGCTAGAAACTGATGTCCATTTCAAGCCCACTGACTCCCACAGCTACCTAGAATACACCACCTCCCACCCACCCTCCTGCAAAAATTCCATCCTCTATTCCCAATTCCTTCGCCTCTGCCGCATCTGCTCCCAGGATGAGGCATTCCACTCCCGCACATCCCAGATGTCCACGTTCTTCAAGGACCGCAGCTTTCCCCGCGCAGTGGTTGAGAACGCCCTTGACCGTGTCTCCCGTATTTCCCGCAACACATCCCTCACACCCCGCCCCCGCCACAACCGCCCCCAGAGGGTCCCCTTCATTCTCACATACCACCCCACCAACCTCCGGATACAACGTATCATCTTCCGACACTTCTGCCGTCTACAATCCGACCCCACCACCCAAGCTGTTTTTCTATCCCCACCCTTGTCTGCCTTCCAGAGAGACCACTCTCTCCGCGACTCCCTTGTTCACTCCATACTGCCCTCCAACCCCACCACACGCGGCACCTTCCCCTGCAACCGCAGGAAGTGCTACACTTGCCCCCACACCACCTCCCTCACCCCTATCCCAGGCCCCAAGATGACCTTCCATGTCAAACAGATGTTCACCTGTACATCTGCCAATGTGGTATATTGTATCATTTGCACCCGGTGTGGCTTCCTCTACATTGGGGAAACCAAGCGGAGGCTTGGGGACTGCTTTGCAGAACACCTCCGCTCGGTTCGCAACAAACAACTGCACATCCCAATTGCGAACCAATTCAACTCCCCCTCCCATTCCTCAGACAACCTGTCCATCATGGGTCTCCTGCAGTGCCACAATGATGCCACCCGAAGGTTGCAGGAACAGCAATTCATATTCTGCTTGGGAACCCTGCAGCCCAATGGTATCAATGTGGACTTCACAAGCTTCAAAATCTCCCCTTGCCCCACCGCATCCCAAAACCAGCCCAGCTTGTCTCTGCTTCCCTAACCTGTTCTTCCTCTCACCCATCCCTTCCTCCCACCTCAAGCCGCACCTCCATTTCCTACCTACCACCTCATCCCATCTCTTTGACCTGCCCATTTTCCCTGGACTGACCTATCCCCTCCCTACCTCCTCACCTATACTCTCCTCTCTACCTATCTTGTTTTCTCTCCATCTTCGGTCCACCTACCCCTCTCCCCCTATTTATTCCACTTCCCTCTCCCCATCCCCCTCTCTGAAGGGTCTAGGCCCGAAATGTCAGCTTTTGTGCTCCTGAGATGCTGCTTGGCCTGCTGTGTTCATCCAGCTCCACACCTTGCTACCTAGAATGTAGCAGGTTCTGGAAGTCTCGCCCTGAACAGGCAACTGTTTTAAAAGGTGGCTGGATATTCACTTGAAATTCTTAGGCTGCATGCTGAAAATAGGTATTGGTCAGGCAGTTCATTTTTTTTGATTGGTGAATACATGATGGTCAGACGAGCTACCTTTTTATGCTAAAAAAAATTTAAGAAAATGTAGAAAAAGTTAAGTATAACAATAGGAAGGGTCTGACTGGGTGGAAGGCAGGAGCCCTAGGCAAAAGGAGGTTTTATGGAACTTGTCGAGAAACTACAAAAGATTGTCAAGAAGATGTAAGGGAAAATAGCATAATCATCAATAACATTTTTTTAATCTGTTGGTTCATACTGGACTAACAATTCCTGGGTCCCATTTAACTTCTGAAGACATTTTTCATGTATTACTAAACTTCGTTTCCTTGTGTCTGATGAAATATTTTCTTATTTGTTCCCTAAGTGGGAATTGCTGAGTAGTCTGGCATTTGTTGCACATCGCTAATTGCCAATGAGAAAGTGTTGGTGAACTGCTTCATCCTTTGGCAGATACCCTCAGTACTGTTAGGGAGTTAGTTTTCAGTCAGGATTGAATGTGGCACGGAGGAGAGTTTGCAGTGGTGCTGCTCTGTGCATCTGCTATCCCTGTCCTTCAGGGTGGCAGAGGTCATAGTTTTGGAAAGTGCTTTTGAAGGAAGTTTGAGTTGTTGGCAGTGTGTCTTTTAATTTGCACACGCTGCCACTGTGTCTCTGTAGTGGAGTGCACATAGAAGGTAGTGATGGGGTGCTAATCAAGCAGGCTGCTTTGTCCAGTATGGTGCCGTCGTCGTGAATATTTTGGAGCTGCTGTGTTCCTGACGAGTGGAGAATATTTCATTACACTCCTGACTTGTGACTTGTAGATGGTGGATAGGATTGAGGAGTTGAAAGATTGTGGCATTCCTAATATTTGACCTGTTGGAATTACCGTATCCATATGGCTGATTTTGTTCACTTTCCAGTTAATGGTATATCCCAACCCCCAGAATGCTGATCGAGGGGGAATTTGGTCAAGGCAATACAACTGTATGGTAAGACACTTTGGTTAGCTATCCTCCTTGGTGATGGTCATTGCTGCACCTGTATAGTGCAAGTATTACTTACATAGTAAATTGTACAGGGTATGATTTTGCTTGTGTTTTAAGAGTAGATGTGGATTTCTATGTCCTTGAAATTGAGCTGGTATAAATTATTAGTTAAGTTTGTTTTAAAATGATGTAAACAGTAAAGAAGTAGATACCATAACTGCTGTCCAAACACTCACTAACTTGACTTTACTCTGTACATTTACATTAGAGATGTTTTTGGGGGCTGTGATAGACATCTCATTTCCAGAATAACAAGCCTTAATCTTAGCAGAATCATTTGAGAAGATGCCAAGGGAATGGAGAGGAAAATTAGGCTGGTTCCTTTTAATAGGTGGATGCATTATCCATGGATTTTCTGTGATCTGGGTAACTTGTGTAGCATGTGTTTGGGATTTTGCTGCTCACAGCTGCCTTATGAATAAACTTGCTGGATGTGACCAAAGCTAGCGTTTATTGCTCATCACGAACAGTTTATATACCTGTTCCTGAGCTTCCTACTTCAACCATTAGTAACAGTTTGAAAAAAGACTGAATGGCTTCATAGGACAGTTTTTCTCCCATGTTAGTGTAGAACTAAAGTCTGATTTAGGCCAGACAGAACAGAGTTTGTGATAACCTTAAGATAGTGGTAACACTTTAGCTGAGTCACAAGGTTGGGGTTCAAAATCTACCCAGCACTGTAAGCATGTTAGTTAGTACAGGTAATACTGCACTGTCTGAAATGCCATTTTTCAGATAAAATGTGAAACCTATTTACCATATGCTTGTACACCTAATCCCTCTGTTCCACCACACTCCTTAAGACCCTACCATTCACCATGAAGCTTCTACCTTGAATTTACTTCCCAAAATGAAATCCCTCTCACTTATCTACATTAAACTCCATTTGTCATTACTCTGCCCATTTCCCTCGCTGATAAAGCTCCCACTGCAATTTCTGATAACCTTCCTTACTGTCCACGATATTGCCTATTTTAGTGCCATCGCAAAATTGCTAACCATGCCTGATGCATTCTCGTCCATATTGCTGTTTGGTACCGATATCAACAATGGGTCCAACACCGACTCTGTAGGCACACCACTAGTGACAGGCTTCTGGTCTGACAAGCATCCTTTCATTATTACTGTCTGCTTTCAACCATGAAGCCAGTTGTTTGTCCCGTTTGACAGCTCTTCCTGAATTCCAGGCAATCTAATATTCCAGAGTAACCTACCACGTGAAACCTTATCAAAGGCCTTGCACTTCTCCATATATTGGTGCTGTGTTGCAGAGTGAAAAGACTTTGTTGAATGTCTGCCAATTTATTCTGAAATTATTCTGAAGGCATATAGACTTTTTTTGAGTACTTGAGGATTTCTAGACTTTCTATTTAGCAGACTTCAAGATTTTTTATAATCAAGTGATTTTTTTTTAAAACAGCAAGTTACATAGAGCAGGGTTTGTCTGGTTCTCAGCTAGTAGTTTATTCTGTGTGTTTCCTGCAATATGGGATGTGAAAATATTTACTTAATCTCATCATACTTTTATGATAATTTAGGTTGACCATTGCTTTCTTCGCATTATCTGGCCTGGATATGCTGAGTGCCTTGCATCTGGTGGATAAAACCAGCATCATTGAATGGATTTATTCTCTCCAGGTCCTTCCCACTGAAGATAGTGAGTGAGTTTTTATTTTAAATCTTGAAGTTAATGCTTTTTAAAGATAGTTGATCATTTTCTCCGTTCAATCTTTTTCTGCAATATTTATTTTGTTTTTGGATAACTTTATACGTTATGAATGGAATGCCAATCATATCAGTAGATAATGTAGTATCCAGTCTGATACCTTTGTTACTAGGTAGGCTATCGATGAAGGAAGCACAGATGAAACTGGGTGTTGAATGTAACAAAGTTATTGCATTTAAAAATTCTGTGAATTTGTAATTCATACAGTCAGGTGACCATTTGTATTTTTTTTTAAATGGAGTCTAACTTTGCTTAAATGTAGCAACTATATTGCCATCAGTAGGCAGAAATTTAGACAAAAAGTTGACTGTTGAAACTGCAGGTTCTAAGGGTAAACATTTTAGTGAAAGATACAGGGATAGGGGATGGGGAGATGATATGTTTATAATAGTGATAAATGGTAGATGTAACAAATAATGAAGAACATCATCAAAGCCTATAGTAGGATATTATTAATTAACGTGTTCAGGTGTTTTATGTCAAACCTTTGGAGCAAGTATGACATGAACCTAGACCACCTTGTTCAGAAGTAGGGACGCTACCTCTGTGCCACAAGAGCTCCCCGCAGTAAGCCTATAGAAAGTCTGCACTTGATGAGAGGTTTCATCAATGTGGTGGTTATTGATTAAGATTTAGCAAGAAAAGCCATCTCATTTTGCATCTCATATTTTTGGCAACCAGACTTAGCCAATCAACAATAATATATGATGAATAAGAAAATAATGGTGAGCAACAGTAATGGAAAGGTGGATAGGGACTGGACTTGGACCACTGTCAAAATTTCTTGTAATGGGGGAGGAGGAATCTTGCTAATGATGAATTATGATATTTGTGCAATTATGATCATAATTGTGTATGTAGCAACAGAAAACTGCTTTAGCAATGGGGTATGTGAAAGCAGTCATAGGTGCAGTAATTCATAAAGTTTTGCAAAATAAGCCAGTCTGTAAATCATCACTTGCTCTAATGTGGGCTGTCCAAGTGGGGCCAAAAAAAACTGTCAGTTAAAGAAGATAGTTCATGATAGGGATCCTGTGTTCCATTAGTAATAAGCAACCAGCCCTCTTTTGGGAAAAGATTGCAATTAGCTTTACTTTTTTTGAAGCATTTGATTGGACTTCACTCAGGCAGAAAGCCACAGCCTCAAAGAATTCAACAAGCTTTAAGATATATTGTAAAACCATTGTAAACAAGTTTCAATTTGGGATATATAGTTTATTGTATGAAGGAGGGTCTTAGAGTGGAGAGACGTGGAAAAATATTATTGGTAAAAACACTGAAGTAATTGTCTTGGAAGGAGCCAGAAACTTGTAGCACTCTCTCCAAAGATGATTGGCATGAATTGCTAACTTTCGGATTGAAAAAGTTATATGAAGCAAAGAGGAACCAACGATATCGCATGCTGACAGAATGAACATCAGACTGTTGCAGTTAAAAGTTTGTCTAATAATGGACAGTTCTGTTCTGACATTCAAAAATGAGGTTATCGGTCCAAAAGACAACTGCAAAAAGTGGGTTCTAAAGTTAAATGTTTGCTTAAATGAGCTGGTCAATGAAGAAGTGGAATTGTACTAATTAGTGCAGGGAGGACCACTGGAAGAGACAAAAATTGGTGTTGAATTTACAAGTTGAGGGGCAGGAGATTAGACCTACGGATTAGAAATGTGAAATACAAAAATGGAATGAATGAAAATGCAATACAAATTGCATAGTAAATCTGGGAGTGAAGGTAACCTGCTAAAACCATTGAAAGGAAACCTATTAATTGGAGAAATGGATAAAGTCAGACAAGGACAAGAAAATCGTGCAAACCAGGAATAATCCCAGAAACGGAGCACCGAACG
Organism: Stegostoma tigrinum; assembly: GCF_030684315.1. NCBI lineage: Eukaryota > Metazoa > Chordata > Chondrichthyes > Orectolobiformes > Stegostomatidae > Stegostoma > Stegostoma tigrinum. The sequence goes on from NC_081356.1 coordinate 77,555,115, forward strand.
ATCGGGAAGTCTTAGTGACCATGAAAAGATTAAAGTTATGTTAATGAAAGGTGACTCACAGCCTGAATTAAAAATCTGGAGAAAATTTTTCTCACGCGCAGAGGTGGCCAGTAGGGAACTACCAGCCCAATCACAGGGCAGGTGTGTATAGAAAAGGTGCTTCCAAATGATATGTGTAAGGCTGAAGCCATGTTCTGAAGAAAACCTGAGGGATCAAGGTATGAGTATGTGAGGAAAAGCAGTTTGAAGATTTTCTTGTTTCTTTAAAAAGATTACAGGGAGAAGGCAGGAGAATGATGTTGAGAAACATATCTGCCATGATTGAATGGTAGAGCAGACTCGAAGGGTCGAATGGCCTTATTCTGTTCCTATGTCATATGGTCATTGCCAACTGTAATGTAACAAAATGAATATCGACAATACATAAATGGAGTTTGCACAGATTTTTGCTGTGAAGTACTGAATTTTGTTTTAGACTTTTCAGCGTCAATGCCCTTGATTAAGCAATGTTCTGTGAGGTTACACAGAATTAAGTCAATTGTATCTACTTATGACATCTTCGTGATGTTGCTGTTCACTCGATCAGTCTTTCAATATCTTCTCTGTTTGAGTTATCCCACTGAACTTTTTATGTGGTTGTCTGTCTCCTTTCCTTTCACATGTGCAGTGTGGCATAGGCAGAGAAAGTGGCTACCAGTGACATGAATTCTCTTTCAAAAAGCCATGCAGAGTTTGTGTTTTCAGACTAGTTTTCCAAGTGTGCTGCTATAACTTCCTTAATAATTGATTTTTAACAGTTTTTCAGCAGGAGATGTTATGCTAATCTGTCTGTGGTTACCCTCCCTTGTTGACTAGGGGGTCACAAATTGGCAGTTTTTGCATCCTGTGGTATTTCTCCAGAATTCAAGGATTTTTGGAGAATTGAAAACAATGCGTCCACTATCTCATAAGTACCTCCTTTCCAGGATTCTGGACTGTAAGCCATAAAGACCAGGGGACTTAAGTGCCTATAATGTGCCTTCTCAAAACTCACTTATGTGCCTATACTTGTACATTGCATCTGTGTCATGGAAGAAGATACTGTTTCTAGGAGATTTTCTTTAAGTGACCAAGGGATTTGTGTAACTGCAGTGTTAAAAGAAATTAGCATTCATAAAGAGGCAGAGAGATAATTACAAAAAAAAAGAAAAAAGGTGATACTGGAGACAAACAAAGCGGCTGGAATAATGTGATAGGTATAAGAGGGTCTAACCAAAGTAACAAGTAATCCAAAACTGTACAAACTGAGGCAGAGCAAACAAAACTTATCATGGTCATGGTTTCAAAACAGGTCAGTAAAGACAAGTTTACAACCACAGAACAATATGGTGGGGTTGCATGTAGCGTGACATGAACCCAAGATCACGGTTGAGGCAAAAGAGTTGAATTGAACCCTCCTGGAAGGCTGTTGCACTGGGCTCGACATGCATGCTCAAGCTGTCAGGAGATGCATTAATCCCAGAATCTTCAGCCACACTCTCAAGCTAGTGCAAACATCACCCAAGCACAACACAGTGCCATCTAGGCTCTCAAGACCAATTGCAATTACCATCACCGAACCAGCAGACAAAGCAGGTGGCATCATCATATGGAATAGAACAGACTACCACAAAGAAGCATTCCGACAACTGAACAACCAGGACCACTACAGACAACTACCTGCCGATCCAACCAAAGGACACATCCGTCACAACAGACTGATGAAGACCTTTGATCAGACCTTCAGACTTATCCTATCCACTCTCACCCTGTGTGGTTCTCACATAAAGACTCCTACTGCCTTCTGAAGATACGCAAAGCCAGCACACCTGGATGTTCCATTGTAACAGGACCCTGTTTGAGAACCCCTCTGGCTCCATCAAGGGCATCTTGAAACCCGTTGCACAAAGAACTCGCAGTTTCTGTCACGACACTACAGACCTTTCACAGAAACTGAACACCCACGGACTGGTCGAACTTCGTTGCAATGGACGTTTCGACACTCTGCACCAGCAGCCCCCATGGTGACGGCATCGTTCCAACAGCCTCAGTACTCTATACCAACAGGTGCTACTTTCCAGACGCCTTCCTACAACTGCAATCCACTTCACCCTTGACCACAGTTCTTCATCTTCGACAACCAGTTCTTCGTCAGAACAGCCATGGGGATGAAATGTGCACACCAATATGCCAACATTTTCATGCACAAGCTTCAGCAAGACTTCTTTGCTAAACAGGACCGCCGACCAATGCTATGCACCACACATATTAACAATTTCTTCCTCTGGACTCATTACAAGGAATTACTGGAATGACTACACGATGATACCGACAAGTTTCATCCCACCATCAGACATACCATAGACTGCTCTTCAGAATCAGCCTTATTCTTTGGCACACATCTCCAAGGACGGACAGTACACCACACTCTACTGCAAGCCCACAGACAGTGTAACAATGCTGCACTTCTCTAGCTTTCACCCAAAGCATTTTAAAGAACCCTGTGGACATGCCGTGCGTATACACAGGATCTGCTAAGATGAGGAATGCGACAGACACCCAAAGATGCTGAAAAACCCCCCATTAGAACGGGATAGGATGTTCAACTCATCAATCGCCAGTTCTGACATGCTACAGTGAAAAACTGCAATGACCACCTCAGAAGAGACAAGACGCAATCGATAGAATACCCTTTTTTTGCCCAATACTTCCTTGGAGTGGAGAAACTATACCATGTTCTTCGCAGCCTTCAACCTTTCAATGACGGGCACCATTTTTGCTAAGGTCATCCCTACACCCCTACTTCTCACCTTGAAACAACTGCCAAATCTTAAACAGACCATCGCTCGCAGCAAACTACCCAACCTTCGAGACATCAACCACAACACTTCACAACCCTGCCACGGCATCCTTTTGCAAGGCATGTCAGTCTTTGACATGGATGCAGCCGTCACACGTGGCAACACAACCTATCACGTGTATGGCAGATACTCTTGTGACTTGGCCAGTCTTGTCTATCTCATGCTGCAGGCGAGGATGCTCCATGGCATGATATATAGGCAAGACCATGCAGACACACTGACAATGGATAAATGGACACGGTGCAACAATCGCCAGACAGGAACATTCCCTCCCAGTGGGGGAACACTTCAGCGGTCAAGGACATTCTGCCTCCGATCTTTGGGTAAGTGTCCTCCAAGGACGCCTTTGAGATACACAATGCAGAATTGCTGAGCAGAAACTAATAGCCACATCCCATACCCGTGAGGATGACCTCAACCGTGATCTTGGGTTCATGCGTTGCTACATGTACCCCCTCCATACTGTTCTGTATTTGTAAGATCTTCCGTACTATCCTGTTTTGACATCATCGCATTGATAATTTGTTTTAATCTCTCTACCTTTTTAATTAGTTTGGAAAGTTTTGGATTACTTGTTCCTTTGGTTAGACCCTCAGCAAGCACCTTTTTATACCTGATATTCGAGCTGTTTGGTTCTTTTCCAGCACCACCTTTTTTTAATTTTGTTCTGATTATCTTTGTCTCGTATCATTGAATTATAGATCATCCTTTCCCTTGTTAGTCAGCTGTTGACATCTTACTCTCTTGCCTGACACACTTCACCTGCAGAGACTTTAATCACACTATATTCTCTCCATTTTTATGACCTTCTGATCTCTCTGCTTATAAATTCTGTGCATGTGTGCTATTCTTCACTTCCTGTTGAAGGACCAGCAGTCTGAAAGCTTGTGATTTAAAATTAACTTGGACTATAACCTGGTGTCATGTGACTTCTGACTTTGCCAGGCGCCACTCCAACACCAGAGCCTCCACATCCTTAACAAACTGCAGTGCTGGACATAATAAAGTAGTCAAGGCCATATTAGAATCTTCTATAAATTCAGTATAAATACTTTGGGAACTCTAGCAGTGCAAGAGCAGCTGATGCATATTTGAATGAACAACTGAATTTCCCTGTCATTTTCACAGTAACCTGACTTGGAAATATGTAACTGCCTCTTCACTGTTGCTAGGTCAAAATTGGGTAACTCCCTTCTTATCAGTGCTGCTTGTCCCTACACCCCAAGAACTGCAAGAGTTCAAGAACGCAGCTCATGATATTCTCGAGGGCAACAAGAAATAAGCAATGAATGCTCCTATCAAGCGGCACCCACTTAAATGAATTATGACCTTTTTTTAATTCAAGCTCACAGTACTCTATACTCCATTAACTGATCTCTCAACCTGTCCTGCCACCTTTACTACCTGATGCATAAATATACCCTGGTTTATCTCCTCCGAATCCTCTTTAATATGGTATCCTTTTTACTCTCTATTGTCTTGCATGTTCTTCCCACAAATATATCACTTCATAGTTCTTCACATTGAATTTAATCTGTCACCTACCTGCCACTCCTCCAATTTGCCTTTGTCTTTTGTAGTTGTACATTCTCCTCCTATCCGTTTGCAATGCTTCCGAGCCTTGTATCATTGGGTGGCCAAAAATAAGAAACAGTGGTTCTTCTGGCATCGCCAAGCTCACCATACACAGCAATTTCTGGTACAGGACCATCATTCTAACCATATGGCTTAGTCATTGTACTTGACATCGACATCATTTGAATATTGCTGTAATATTTTGGTTTAGAATACTGCAACATCAACAAGACTGTTTATCAGTAATGTAGATATCCAACAGAGAATTTGTTCCACATTACAAGATGTCCAATTGAGACTAAATCAATCCTGTTAGTAGTAGTGCAAAAGATGATTCAAATTATCCAAAGCATATGGAGTGGATAATGAAGACACATCTAATTGTTTTATCAAGGAATGGCTGAGGATACATCCCTGAAAGAGTTGTGCGATTGACTGTGATAAAGAAAGTTAAGGGAAACCTGTTTAACAGTTACAACTGTGGAGAATGTTATTTGTGACTTTGCAGATTGACTATTGTGGTGGAGTGGGAATTTTTAGACGTGAATATGGAAATTTTGGAAATAGGTATGAATGGGAACTTTGGAAAGGCAAAGGAAGTTTGAAATAAACGGCTGTTTGCAACAGCAGGAGTTGTTTTGCTTAGGCCTGATGGCCATTTTGAAGGGAAATGAAACACAATGTGGAAGGTTGAGTAGCCAAGTGAGTGGGAGGTTAATTTTCAGGAATAGGACTCCTGGATCACTTCTGGATGAACTGGAAAAGCAGAATTGGGCTGAAAACTAGAGGTATATGGGAGACGTGAATGGGGGTCAAATGTAGGGGAAGGTTATAAGGAAAGGACAGGGCGGGTATGGTTGAAGCAATTGGCTGGATTGTCTTGATCCACCCCTTGGATTTCTGAAGGTGTGTGTTTGGGAAAATGCAGGTATGGTGGTGGAAAGGATTGACAGATTTAATAGTGTGGATTATCTTTAGTGTCCTCTGAGTTCCTGATTTACTGGACATTTACAGTAGAGGCAAGTGAGGCCTGACAGCACTTAATGTAGTCCACTAGACCTGATGGATGAATAAAGTGTGAACGTTCACTAGATTTGCCTGTGAAGTGAGGAGTGTTCTGTGGTTGCTTGACTAAATTGGGACTGATTTTTGGAGTATAGAAGAATGAAAAGTGATCTCTTTGAAATGCAAGTTGTCTAGTCCTGGGGAACTGCAGAGCTGCTCTCATTAGAGAGTTTACTCGTGGTGGGTTTAACCTGAGGGCCACCACACCTCAGGCAAGATTGAGAAGATGGTTGATAGTTTAGCCATTTGAGAGTTTTCCTGACTGGAGAGTCTGAATAATGGGTGCAGACTGAAGATAAAGGGTCAATCATTCATAGCCAAGGTGAGAAATTTCTTCATGAAAATGGTTATGAATCCTTGGATTTTTCTACCCCAAGGATAGTGAATGATCCATTCAAGACTGAGGCATATTTTTGATCTTTACCATATGTTTGCTTGAAAGATGATCTATTCTCCCATGCTGGTTGGTTAAATTGCATAATTCCCAAATTTCACAGTATTTATCTGTTTCCTTGTCATTTGTCAAAGGGAGCATATTGACTTGTTTTTGGAATTTGGAAGCTAGTAGCAATCATGGTTAACTGAAATCTGAAGAGGTAATGTAGGAAAGTGTGCCTAAGGTATGCAAAATTAATCTAATTGAACACTTTTCTTTCTGAAGAGAGTGTGTGTTTAATTACATGAGTTGTAGTTTAAGATTGAAGATAGCTATTTTGTATTCGGTTTATGGTGTTTTCAAATGTATTGCATAACACACGCTATGAACCAGACCAAGTCCGTCTCAAAACATATTGAGAAGATAACCTAGATATTAACTTGGTGCTTATTTAAAGTTAAGCGTAAGGTGCCGCTTTCGAAATATGATTTGATTCGTCAAACTACTAGGCTTTAGGCAAAACGCATTTATTCTTAGACCACAGTTAAAATACACACAACAAAAGAATTGGCCTAACTTTAACACTCTTGAAATACTAAAGAAAATAATATTTTTAACTGTTACTGATCAACTGTTCAAATATAGCAGCAATATAGCAAGAGTTCCCCCACTTTTACTGCAGTCACCTGCCCTGCGTTATGGCCAGAAAGGAGGTCTAGTTTGGCTTCTTTTCTGATAGGGGCATCCACATACTGATAAAAAAAATTCTTGAGCTCATTTGACAAATTCTTCATCTAAAGCTTTAACACTATGGTAATCCCAGTCAGTGTTTGGAAAATTAAAATCCTCCAATATTGCAACCTTATTATAATCACACATATCTGAGCTCTCCCTACATATTTGCTTCTAGACTGAGGCCAAGAGTAAACTCCATCAGTGACCTTTTCCTTTCTTGTGGGCGGCATGGTGGCTCAGTTAGCACTGCAACCTCACAGCACCAGGGACCCAGGTTCAATTCCAGCCTCGGGCATTTGTCTGTGTGGAGTTTGCACATTCTCCCCGTGTCTGCGTGGGTTTCCGGGTGCTCCGGTTTCCTCCCACAGTCCAAAGATGTGCAGAGTAGGTGGACTGGCCATGCTAAATTGCCTGTACTGTTCAGGGTGTGTGGGTTATAGGGGGATGGCTCTGGGTGGGATGCTCTAAGGGGCTGTTTGGACTTGTTGGGCCGAAGGGCCTGTTTCCACACTGTAGGGAATCTCGCCCCTGCCCCCGCCCCCACTGCTCCCACTCTACTTATCTTCAGTGCTGGCAAATTCAGCAGAGTAGTTGTGAATCCAGGATGGTGGGTTGCTTCCTTAGCATCATGGACAAGAATGTCCTTACATGGCTGCAAAGTATCCTAAAGGGAAAAGGTGAACATGCTCAATAGTTGTAGTCTGCATTGCACTATGAAGATCCTGCAGTCACATTTTTAAAGCTAAGTAGAAAATTGTTGAGCAGAGACTCAAAAGTAAACATCCCTTGATTACTCCCACACTTACTTGCAAGTGGTACTGTAAACACGATGAAGCAGAAGAATACTTGGTTTACAAAGATGGTTAGGCGGGAGGAATTTAGATTCTTAAATTTGGACACCTTACACTGGATAGGTTGTACCTGTGTGTCTGAAATCATTGTGGGGTAAATTGCTAATGTTTTCGGGAATGCTTTAAATGAACTGGACAGGGCATGGGTTTGAGGGAGTAATACTGGACAGGAATTCTAAAGTGCATAGAATATGAGGAGAGAAGGCTAGCACCAGAGTAAGAAATAGTAAGTTATTAGGTGGGTTCAGTGACCGAATAAGTAATAAAAAAAAATCATGGTTACTACACATGGGAATGTAGGGACTTGAGTAAATACGATTGAATTGCAGGTGCAAACTGCTATGTTGAAAAGTATGGTTAGAACAAAGATCTTGCTTAAAGAAGGGTTGGACAGTATGCCAAATATACCTGGAGACAGTGTTCAGGAAAGGAAGAAAATGGGAAAGGTGTGGTGGTACATCGATTCAAAGAGGCATGTGATACAATGCTCCACAATAGTTGTAAGGAAAATTTGACCTGATGAAATAAAAGCAGAAGAAGCAACATGGATACAGAGTTGGATGAGTGACTGGAAACATTTGTGTAGTTTTGATAATTTTTGGACTGGGAGAAGATGTGTACTGGAGTTTCTCAAACCTGGCACCCCTGCTCTTCCTTTTATACATGGTCTGGACCAGGTATACGTGCAGCAATTTCCAAATTCACAAATGATACAAAACATGGGAGAATTTTAACAAAAATTGGCTCGAGAGATGAGTAACTTCAGTTCCCTTCATAGATTGGAGAGGTTGGGGCTGTTGTAATCTCTTTGGAGGAGAGCTATGATGATAAATTGTGAACCAGAGGACAACAATAATTGACAAAAGAAGTGGTCACGTTGAGTGAAAGTCTTTCTCTATAAGTCTTTAGGATCTGGAGTACACCACGAACAAGGAGTTGGAATCTTAAATGAAAAGTAATAATACGCAGGAGCAGGGCTGACAGAGCCAGCACCTAGACAATGAACAGAATAATTAACTTCTTTGCTACAGTAGTTTTGTGATTTGGAGAGGTAGCTGTTACAGTTATGTGGTTGGTAATTCATCTCAACTGTCTCTCAACAGTTCGCTCAGCCTTTGAAAGAGATGAAGTTGGGAATTTAATAGCTGTGTTCTTAATGTTTAAATGCAGGAAACTTGTGTGCGCCCAGTATGAATATTGACCACAGTTTCAAAACATTGAAGGGATTAATGGAAGTAATGGTGAAACTGACAGAGAATAGATGACAGTAGATTTAAAACCTAATTTAAACTTAGTTTGCAACATCTGCCCTTGGAACTGCCTAAGCTGAGTTACATAGCAAATCAAATCCAGCATGTTAGTGCATGGCTGGCATTTTTCCGTGGACACAATTCAGAACCTGGATCAAAATGCCCCCGTTGTTGATACCTGTTTTGCCAAATGTCAAGATGCTCCCACATAGCTTACAATTTCATTAGCTACATGGAAATTTAAAATAAACTTAAATCAGTTCGAACAACGTAACCCCAAGGAAAACATTGAATCTTCTGTGTTTATTTTTCTTTAATTATGAAAGTTGAAGTTTCACCTCCTTTAATCATTATTTGTGCTCAATGGGCGGGCAGAAATAAGTCATGTTCTGAAGTTAGTGCATGTAATTCAAGATAAAGTAAATACTAATTGCATAACACTGAAGTATTGAAGTACTGAGTTAACGTTTTAGTCATTTGATACAAATGCATTGATATACTGTCTTGATCATGTTATGATCAAACTGACCATCAATAGTTCTGACCACCTTGAAATCTAATATTTCATTTGAAGTGACCTCAGCATTTGCTACAGTTTTTTTAAAACCTGTAATAATACATGATGACTTGGTCTGCATGTTCTAATTCATGAATACTTAGTCTGTACAATTTTGAGACTTTTTTTACCTTTTGCTACTTTTAATAACTCCTGTCTCCATAGATGCTATTTCTCGGTCTTTCTGCTTCAACTTTCTAGCATCTGCAGTATTTTCTCTCCTGTTAGATGGCAGCATTTAGATAGCACAGTGAATTCTTGCAACTGGTGAAATGATATATTAATGTTTTGCATGATTATAACATGCTTTAGTTGTGAAAAACAATTTGTTATAGGAATCTGACAAGAAATTAATTTGTGCTAAGCTTCCTTCAAACAGGAACTAACATGAGATGTAGTTTGCAGTGATTCTTTGGAGAAACCAGAACAACACCCAAATACTGCTTTGAATATTAAACGTGTGGTTTGTGTATTTTTTTTAATGGAGATCAGGGATAAAAAAATCAATGGACTTAGTTGTCTTAATATATTACTATATGCTTTAAGTGTTTTTATTTAGTTGAGTGAAAAGTTTCAAAAATTTTGCATGGTGTATTCCATTTTGCTGATGAGGACAAATTAAGACCGTGGTTTAATCACCCACATCATTGAAGCACCTTTTGTTTGATCCTGCTGTACACTAGGGAAGGTGCAGGCTGTTTCAAATCTTCCTGTAATGTAAAGATTTCTCCTCACCACAACTGCCATCCTACTGCCAACTCTCTGCCTTTCCACGAAAACTGTAACCTTAAAAATGCAAAATAAATTAACTGAGCAAAGTAAAAAAAAATCACAAAGGGTGATGATTTACCTATTGCAGCCAGAAATCAGAGGGGTGCTGAAATAATGCAGAAGAAACAAAAACAAAATGAAAGTTCAGAAGCGTCGTTGGAAGCTAATGAAGGAACTTCAATCTAATGCCCACACCTTGGTACTGGACCTAACTTTGCTGGTTGGGTACATTTAACAAGCAATGTGGCTTTGTCTTCAACTATCCAGCTCCTTTGCCCTTCCTTCTCTGCACTCTTCTCCAAATGTGAGAAGCTCACAGGTATCTTTGCACTAGAATTGAAACTGGTAGTTAATGACCTCGAGCACGTCCAGTACTCACTGCCTGGGAGAGGTGAGTGATTTTTGACTCCACCTCCCCAAGTGCCAAAGTAAATTTGATCACAAGAAATGTTGCCCTCCTGTAAACAAAATAGATAGAATTGCGCCTGTGCTGGAGGGCCTGAGGGTGAGGGGGTTGGGGTGGGAGGGAGGCATTTGGGGAAGGAAGAAGCTTCCAAGAGGAGTGGGATAATGGGACAGAAGAAGGGGAAGCTGGAACAGCAGAGGTGATTGGTTGACAACGCAAAGTAAATAACTGCATCATCTATTAAATGATTTAGTGAGGATAAAAAGGGAGCACTTGAAAACCAAAATATACCCCTTGAGGAAATCTCAAAGCCCTTGAGTTTTGGGAATGAGGCATGTGATTCTGACCCTCTGTCTGTCCTTTTAACCTGCCAGTCCAGATTCCCTAAGCTTATCCTCTTCCCAAGCCTTGAACTTGTAGACAGAGAATCTATTGCAGTGGTAGGTGTGCAGGTGGATGAACACAGCAGGCCAGGCAGCATCAAAGGAGCAGGAAAGCTGATGTTTTGGGTCAGGAGCCGCGGTTGGAAATTTTCTACTCCTTTGCTGCCTGGCCTGCTGTGTTCCTCCAGCTGCACACTCTTATTTCAGTAAGAACTACCGACACTGGGGTCTATTTCCTGCAGTGGCTTTTGTTTCCACTCTTGTAGTTACTTCTGGAATCTAACAAGGATATATCTTTGGCCACCTCCTGTTTATCACTACATAAAATCAAGGTCCTGCATATATGATGACAAAGCTTGACTTTACAATCACTTATGCTAATCCCTCCAATGTCTCTAAATAGTCTTACTGCTTACCCAAATCCAGTATTGGATGTGCTGAATATTCTCCAGCTATCTTTTGGAAAGGTAAAAACCATTGCCTTCAATCCCCACCAGAACCCTGTTCCCTTGCCTCTGACTTAGCGGAGTTATGCTAATGCAAAAAAGAAAAGAACTTAAATGTTGGATATCACACGAATAAAATATAAAAACTACTTTGTGTCTGGAATCATTTTCTTAACCTTGTAATGTGTGAAATTCATAACTTCCATGGAATTTAAGGCGTGAACAATAAGATGACTTTGAAAATTTTATCACTTTACCAGAGTTGAAATGTCAAATTCAGCTGGTCTAGCAGCATCTGACAAGAGAAAGTTAAAGTTTCAGTTGACGCGTTTAGCAGTGAGGTCATGCTCGCATTTTACAAGGTTTAAAATTATTATATTTTAATGAGTTTATTTTATGTCTTTTAACGAAGAATTATGTTTGCTGTCTAGGATCTAATCTAGATCGCTGTGGATTCAGGGGATCTTCACACCTGGGAATCCCTTATCAATCGAAGGTTAGTTGAACTCTGAAGTGTTTCGGTATGAAGCCAGTACTTTTCTCCATAGTAACAATGCCAAAAGTCAGAATAGGGTCACTAGAATATTCTTCATAAGGACCTAGAAGTAATTTCGAGTCACATTCAACAGGTCTCAGTTTCTAAGTTTGCAGACTTTGCTATAAACTTTGTACTAATGTAGTTTCTTAGAATTTTGCCTTTATTATTATCTAATCTTAAATTCTTAAATGCTGTTCTTTCTCATTGTTTTCTTGAGATGTTTTATTTAGTACTTGTGCAACTGAAAATGGTTAAAATCTGGCGATGAATAAGTTCTATTACTTAATTATCCCAGTTGATTAAACTCTCCTCTATTGGTAAATGTCAGAAGGTGAATTTGGGGACCTTTTTGTCCTTGGAAGTTAAAATTCTGATGTTCCCAATTTAATTATTGCTGTGTTTGTATGAGGAAGAATTATAGTGAATTATGTGGAGATTTCTGTATTGTTTAGAAATCTTAGCATTCCATGCAAGTCACCTGAAATTGTATATATTACTAGTAACGTGCAAAACTTCAATTTGTGTTGACCCTTAAATGTAAGGAAGTACACCAACGCATTTCATGGGTGTGTCTCAGAACCACCTAATGTGATATTCAAGCAGATTGTTAAAAGCTTAATCAAAGGTAAGTTCTCAAGAACATTTTTGGAAAAAGAAAGATGTTTTAGAGAGGCTGGGGGATTAAGTGAGAGAATTCTGGAGCTGCTGAGCAATTGAAATTGATGTTGCTCAAAGTTAGGTGAGCGCAGAAATCCTGTTACATTTACAGGGCTGGAGATTAGAAATAGTGAGAAACAAAGATGTGGAGGGACCCTTAATACCAAGAATGAAAACTTAAATTGAGGGATAGCCTGACTGAATTCCAGCATAATTTGGTGGGTGAGCGATTTTGGGCAGCAGGGCTTTTTGATATTCTCTCATGACGTGTGCATCACTGGCTAGAGTAAGTATTGTTCCCATCGCTAATTGCCTTGGAGAAGGCCTTGTGGTGGGCTGCTGCCTTGAACCAGTGAAGTTCATGTGATGTAGCTGCATATGCATTGCTGAAGGAGACAGCTTCAGTATTTTGACCCAGCAGCAGTGAAGGAATGGTGACTTCATTTCAGGTCCGGATGATCAGTCGCTCAGGGAAACTTGCAAATTGTATTGCCATGCATCTGCTGCCCTTGCCCTTCTAGGTGCTAGGTAGGTGGATATAGGCACGATTAGTGAAGCAGTGGATATGTGATTTAGAAATGCTTCTTCATACCAAATATGATACCAAGATTGCAAACAGCCTGGTTTAGTCTAAATATTTTTGAATGAATGGAATTGGTATCAAGAAACAGTGTTTGTAATCCAAACTCTTCAGTCTTATGAACAATTAGTTGAAGGAGTTCAGTATTGAATACTGGATGTCAGACAAGCCGTCTGATCATTTATTAGAGTGGATGAATCTGGAGAGGTTGCAGTGAAGTGGATCTGGATATTATCAAAATCTGAAAACCACTGTTAAAGATGGCATTCTAACTACTCCTTTAGTAGACAAGAACGAGGCTCCTCTCAGTTGAATTATAGTGAAAGACATCTTTTATGCAACATTGCCAGTTCAGGAAAGGTGATAGTTTACCGTTGTCGTGGTCACATGAGCTGTGATTTTTAACAGGAGCTGCCTTGATGCAGTAGTGAAGGTGGAAGTATGATTGGAATTATTCAAACACAAAGTCCCAGTAGATTTGGGAGGCAACAACATCTTCAAATACTATGGAGAGGTTGAAAGTGTGATCATTTTCAAGGACAGCAGCATCGAGAGTAGCCTTTTATTGACCTGAAGTGCTAGAGTTAAAAACAAGAAGCTAACTTGTTTCTACTGAAATGCTTCCTATCATTTTGGGTACAAAAAAGAAGACAGTGGTATGATTTCAAACTTGTAACTTCTAATCTTCAAGATTTAGATGCTTACTTCCTCTCCCATTCTCGGTTTTTACACTCTCTTGTCTCACGAAAGAAAGGACCATTTCAATCACTGAATATTTGATCTCTTTGAAACCTGTGAGCAAATCAAATAAGATACTCAACAAAGTGTTACAGATTCTGAAACACTTGGTGGAGGTGGGCACTGCAAGTGTTTAGCAAGTCTGTCTGCATCTGTTAACACAAACACCAATAATATTTTGGACTTTAAAGGACTACTGACCTGAAATGTTAATTATGATGTGCAGGTTCCAAGATAATAAAATGTGAGGCTGGATGAACACAGCAGGCCAAGCAGCATCTCAGGCTTTTGTGCTCCTGAGATGCTGCTTGGCCTGCTGTGTTCATCCAGCCTCACATTTTATTATCTTGGATTCTCCAGCATCTGCAGTTCCCATTATCTATGATGTGGAGGTGGTAGTATTGGACAGAGGTGGACAAAGTTCAAACTCAGACGACACCAAGTTATAATCCAACGGGTTTATTTGAAATCTCAAGCTTTTGAAGCCTTGCTCCTTTGTTAGGTGAAGTGAGAGAGAAGCACATAAACAGAATTTATGGGCACAGAAATCCAAAAGATCATACAAATGATGTGCGTAGAGTGTTGGATAATAAGTCTCTGCAGGTGATCGAGTGTCAACAGCTGAATGTCAAGCAAAGTGACGGCCTATTATCCATTAACTGAGGCAGAGAGATAATTACAAAAAAACTAACAATAAAGTGATATTGGAGACAAACCAAATTACTAGAATGACATGATTGGTATAAGCGTTGCATGCTGAAGGTCTAACCGAAGTAATAAATAATCCAAAACTGTACAGATTAAGGTGGAGCGATCATAACAGATGATCAAGATGGTGTCAAAACAGGATAGTAAGGACGATTTTACAAATACACAACGTTATGGGGGGGGTTACATGTAATGCAAAATGAACCCAACATCACTGTTGAGGCTAATCTTCATGGGTATTGAACTTGGCTACCAGTTTCTGCTCGGCAATTCTGCATAGATGTGTCTCTCAAAGACTGCCTTGGAGGATACTTACCAAAAATCAGAGGCTGAATGTCCTTGACCGATGAAGTGTTCCCAGACTCGGAATATTCCTGTCTGCCGCTTGTTGCTCAGTGTCCATTCATCTGTTGTTGTAGAATCTGCATGGTCTCGCCAATATATCATACCTCGAGGCATCTTTACTTGCAGGTGAATGAGATGGACAACATTGGCCAAGTCACATTAGTATATGCTGTGTATGTGGTGGGTAGTGTTCCGACATGTGTAGGTAGTGCCCATGTCGATGATTGATTTGACATGTTCTGCACAGGTTTCCGTGGCAGGGTTTGTGATGTAGTCAATGTTATCCTGAAGGCTGGCTAGTTTATTGTGAACTGTGGTCTATTTAAGGTTTGGCAGATGTTTAGAGGCAAGGTGTGGAGGTGTAGGGATGATCTTGGCAAGATGCTCTTTGTCAATGACACATTGAAGGCTGCAAAGAATATGGCGTATTCTCTCTGCTCCGGGGAAGCACTAGACAACGGAGGGTACTCTTTCGGTCGTATCCTGCCACTGTCTTCTGAGGAGGTTGTTGCAATTTATTTGCTGTGGCATGTCGGAACTGGCAATCAAGTTGTGCGTTGTATCACTTTTTCTTATGAGGGCGTCCTGAAATCTTTAGGTGCCCCCTTCGTGTGAACAGATCTTGTGTATGCACAGCACGTGCCCATATAGATGGCTTTTTTAAACATGTCTATGGTGAAAGCCAGAGAAGTGCAGCATCAAGAGGTTATCTGTGGGTTCGTGGTAGAGTGAGATACTAAGGTGTCCATCCTTGATGGAGGTGCGTATGTCTGACAGTGAGGTTGGACTGCTCTTCAGAATCATGGTAAGTCTGGTGGGATGAAAGTAGTTGGTATCGTTGAGAAATCGTTTGTGCTTGTTCGCCATGAGACCAAAGGAAGAAAATGTCGTTGGCGTTGATTGGAGGTGCTGCACAGCAATGAAACTGAACCTTAAAAAGACTGTCTTTTGCAACAACCAATCCAGGCTTCAGGACAGCACCGACCACAGCATCACGCACCCTGCCATGGCAACCTCTGCAAAATATGTCAGTACCGAGACGTGGACACCACCATCACCTGGGTACACCACTCACTATGTACACAACAGATACTCGTGTGCCTAGGCCAATGTTGTCTATCTCATACGCTGTAGGTAGGGATGCCCTGAGATATATTGGTGAGACCATGCAGATACTACAACAACGGACGATTGGAAACCATGCAACAGTCGCCAGACAGGAATGTTCCCTCCCGGTTGGGAATACTTAAGAGGTCAAGGACATTCAGCTTCTGATCTTCAAATAAGTATCCTCCAAGGTGGCCTTCAGGATACACATCAACACAGAATCGCCAAGTCCTCTAACCATGAAAATGGCCTGAACCATGATCTTGGGTTCATGTCATGCTACATGTAACCCCATCACACTGTTCTGTCTGTTAGACCTTCCTTACTGTCCTATTTTGACACCATCACTTTGATAAATTGTTCCCTTGACCTTTTAATTAGTTTGTGCAGTTTTGGATTTTTTGTTGCTTTTGATTAGACCTTCTGCATACCTATCGTGTTATTCCAGTCATTTTGGTTTGTCTCCAGCACCACTTTATTTTTAATTTTTGTAATTATCCCTCTGCTTCAGGCTATCCATACTCCACTCGCACAATTTGCCTGATCTTTTGATCTGTCTGCCTATAAATTGTGTCTATGTGCTTCTCTCTCTCCACCTGTCACAGGAGCTAGGCTCTGAAAGCTTGCCATTTCAAATAAGCCTGTTGAACCATAACCTAGTGTCACCTGACTTCTGAAACATCTGTTTTTCTCTTCAGAATAGTTATCCATGGTGCCATATGGCTACTGCACAGATGTGACTGGTGACATCACCTGGCCACGACAGGGCAAATCGTAGCAAGTGTATGCGTCAGTAATGTGATTGCCTTCCATGCACGCGAAGTCATTTAGTGCCTGTGCTGCGAGGCTGGGTGAAGGGAAGATTGTCTGCTTTGGGAGGGCTGCCTCATTGGGGTTGGGTGTTTTGCTACAATGAGCCAAATTGGTACTTGGACTGGTTGGAAGGGTGGGAAAAGATTGAGGTGAGTAGGGGACTGCTAAGAGAAACTAAACTTTAATTCATTAGGTTACGCCACGTAGGCTACATTTTGTATCCTGCACTGCCATCTTTAGGCAATAAGTTGCTTCAGCTGCTTGAGACTCATGTTAGTTTTCTTTTTGTTGGTGGTATTTTGTTTTAAAAAACTCAACTTGTTCTTTTCACATGCTGCCAAATATGTTGAATAATTCAGCGTCTTTTGTACCATATTGTCTAATGGATGCTTTTTAATATTCTGTAGGATAATGGTTCTCATCATTTATATGATAGTGGTCACATAGCCATGACATATACTGGTTTAGCTAGCCTAGTGATCCTCGGAGATGATCTGAAACGGGTAAATAAGGAAGCATGCCTGGCAGGGCTTGGAGCCCTTCAACTGGAAGATGGCAGGTACAGTGAAATATTTCTGCACTCCAAACAAGTTGCTCATACTTTTGAAGCACGCAATGAAATTAATAAAGCAGTGGTACATAACTGATGGGTAGTTGTGTCCTATGTATCCTGACTTGAACTTGAGAATTCAAGCTTTGCTCAATTGGGATCTTTGCTTGTGAGTAAGACAGATTTCGTTTTTTGTAAAACAAATTATTGATCTCCTTACTGATGTTCTTATCCACTGTCTTGCTTCCGTGTATCTTTTGTTTAGTTCATGGATTTTTGTTTACACCCCCTCAAAATTTGACTTGTGTGGTATAGTTTGTGGTAAATTTGTATTACTTTTATCCAAATGAATCTTTCTTTTGAGATTTTATGGTTATGGCCAAATTGGCATGGAAATAATTAATTCTAATATTGATCATTAACTATATGTATAAACTTGTTAGTGGGCCCAGGAGTGTTGTCATTTCCATTCTACTTTTTCCACAGCCATGATGGGGAGATGCCGATTTTGGACTGGGCTGGACAAGGTCAAAAATCGTGCAACGCCAGGATATAGTCCAAAAGGCTGAGGAAAGAGCTGAGCTATGAAAGCTTGTGTTTTCAAATAAACCTGTTGGATTATAGATAATAAAATGTGAGGCTGGATGAACACAGCAGGCCAAGCAGCATCTCAGGAGCACAAAAGCTGACGTTTCGGGCCTAGACCCTTCATCAGAGAGGGGGATGGGGAGAGGGAACTGGAATAAATAGGGAGAGAGGGGGAGGCGGACCGAAGATGGAGAGTAAAGAAGATAGGTGGAGAGAGTGTAGGTGGGGAGGGGATAGGTCAGTCCAGGGAAGATGGAGAGGTCAAGGAGGTGGGATGAGGTTAGTAGGTAGATGGGGGTGCGGCTTGGGGTGAGAGGAAGAACCGGTTAGGGAGGCAGAGACAGGTTGGACTGGTTTTGGGATGCAGTGGGTGGGGGGGGGAAGAGCTGGGCTGGTTGTGTGGTGCAGTGGGGGGAGGGGACGAACTGGGCTGGTTTAGGGATGCAGTAGGGGAAGGGGAGATTTTGAAACTGGTGAAGTCCACATTGATACCATTAGGCTGCAGGGTTCCCAGGCGGAATATGAGTTGCTGTTCCTGCAACCTTCGGGTGGCATCATTGTGGCAGTGCAGGAGGCCCATGACGGACATGTCATCTAGAGAATGGGAGGGGGAGTGGAAATGGTTTGCGACTGGGAGGTGCAGTTGTTTGTTGCGAACTGAGCGGAGGTGTTCTGCAAAGCGGTCTCCAAGCCTCCGCTTGGTTTCCCCAATGTAGAGGAAGCCGCACCGGGTACAGTGGATGCAGTATACCGCATTGGCAGATGTGCAGGTGAACCTCTGCTTAATGTGGAATGTCATCTTGGGGCCTGGGATAGGGGTGAGGGAGGAGGTGTGGGGGCAAGTGTAGCATTTCCTGCGGTTGCAGGGGAAGGTGCCGGGTGTGGTGGGGTTGGAGGGCAGTGTGGAGCGAACAAGGGAGTCACTGAGAGAGTGGTCTCTCCGGAAAGCAGACAGGGGTGGGGATGGAAAAATGTCTTGGGTGGTGGGGTCGGATTGTAAATGGCGGAAGTGTCGGAGGATGATGCATTGTATCTGGAAGTTGGTAGGGTGGTGTGTGAGAACGAGGGGGATCCTCTTAGGGCGGTTGTGGCGGGGGTGGGGTGTGAGGGATGTGTTGCGGGAAATACGGGAGACGCGGTCAAGGGCGTTCTTTACTCTCCATCTTCGGTCCGCCTCCCCCTCTCTCCCTATTTATTCCAGTTCCCTCTCCCCATCCCCCTCTCTGATGAAGGGTCTAGGCCCGAAACGTCAGCTTTTGTGCTCCTGAGATGCTGCTTGGCCTGCTGTGTTCATCCAGCCTCACATTTTATTATCTTGGAATTCTCCAGCATCTGCAGTTCCCATTATCTCTGTTGGACTATAACCTGGTGTCAGGTGATTTGTTGTCTTTTTTTTCCACAGCAGCACAGATGAAAACCCATTCTGTGTATTGAAGCAAATTGTTGAATGCAACTAAAACTCAGGGAATGAAGGGTTAGTCTTGGGGCATTTAAAATTCAGTGTGCCAACTGGTGTGATATTTACCTCCTGAAATATTTGAGCACTGAATTTATTCTACACATCATAATTCATGACACATTTGTAGAAAATGGTTAAAATTGCTTTTATGGAATTTAACACATTTGTTTAATTACAAAATATATCTTTAATGATTTTGTAATGATTATTGAAAGTGTCCTAATTAAAAAGCAAATTGGAATTTTAAGACTGATGCATTTGTGAAACTTAAAAAAAACCAGAAAACCTGGCCAGGATTTTTATTGGGTGCCAAGTCCGGGCTTTTTGGGGGCTGCCTATGCAATTCACAATTCAAGAGGCTGTGTCAGGATTTCTCTGGGTTTTGAATATTCAACTGCCCACAGGGTTTTGGAGTGGAGGGAACAGGGAAAGCATCTCCCTCCAGTTAACAGTTCCTTAAGCCCCTCAAAGGGCAGCCTGGAATAGAGTAAAGTTGTCAGTTTTTCCTGACACAACAAGTAGTTTTGTGCACTTAGTGGAGTGTTATCTGGTTCATTGCACAGATTGGATAATTTGATTTGAACATCTCCTTAAATTTAATAAATAGTACTGATGTGCATTTCTGTTATTTATCCATGGCCATCTTCTGCACTGTTTTGCAGCCTAAAGGGCTGCCTGTTCTAATTGATAAGTTGGGATAGCAGATCTCAACAGGGCTAGTGATGTCACCCTACTCTTCCCCTTCAAGCATTGAGCAACTTTCTGCCTCCAAGCCAGTCAGACTTTTTGCATTTGAAGTTAGAATTACAGATGCAATGCAACTTGGACCCACAGTCAGAACCTGGATTTAGCAGGATGTCACGTTCTAAATAAAAGCAAAATACTGCATATGCTTGGAATCTGAAACAACTCAATGTTAATTCTCTCCACAGATACTGCCACAGAAGCAGCATGGTGGTACAATAGTTAACACTGCTGCCTCACGTCGCCAGGAACCCAGGTTTGATTCCAGACTTGGGTGGCTATGTAGAGTCTGCCCTTCATCCCTGAATCTGCATGGGTTTCTGTCAGGCACTCTGGTTTCCTTCTACAGTCCAAAGATGTGCAGTTTAGCTGGATTGGCTATGCTAAATTTCCCTGTTGTGTCTAGTGATATGCAGGCTAGGTAGGGAAAGTGCAATGTTACAGGATAGGATGAGGGGCTGGGCTGGGTGGGGTGCCATTCATAGGGTTGATGTTGGTTCAGTAGGCAGAATGGCCTCTGTCACCACTGTAGGGATTCTGTGATCACTTGAGTTTCTCTCACATGGTGTTTGAGTCACATTCCCAACCCTGCATTAAAAATCTGACCCTTTCTTCTCAGCATCTCAAAATTTATTTCCACACTGAAGATTGAAATGACTGTTAGAATCACCAGATGTGTTTACCATGTCTAAATAGTTGCTGCAGTGTTTATTGTTTTATTGTTACATAATTTTTAGTAAAATTAATTGAGATAGCTTCCTGTTTTTCTTTGTCTTGCAGTTTCTATGCAGTGCCAGAAGGAAGTGAAAATGACATGAGATTTGTGTATTGTGCCACTTGTATCTGTTATATGCTTAATGATTGGTCAGGAATGAATACACAGAAAGCCGTAGAATATATTAGGAAAAGCATGGTAAGTAACAAAAAAGAAGAAAATGAGATCTCTCACCTGAATACATCAGTTATTAAACTTCTTTGTTTTTGTTCTACTGAATGGTTTGTACGCTTGTAGTTCTCAAAACATGGGCTCATGAAATTTTCCTTAGTAGCATTTGTTGTACAAATGGCAACTAAAGTTCTTCGGATTTTTTAAAAAAATTTTTGAAACGCGATTAAGTTTTTAAATATGGTAATACTGACAAATAATGGAGGCAGATGCTTGTCTTTTGATCATTGATTTGAAAATTGCCCAGCAGAAAATGTAATTACAGGCAGTAAAATCAAATGTACCACAGTCTTCCTGGTGACATTTTAACAGCTGCTGCAGGTTGTGCCTTGTGATTTTGTTTACACTGCACCTTTTAATAAAAATGTTTGTGTTCGTTCAACTAGAAATTAAATACAATGTATTTTGAGTGCTTGGATCAATTTAGCAGTGTTTTGAAAATGACTTAATTGAAATTATTTTGCATTGTTATGAAAAGGTTGTTAAAAACCTTTTTGATGCAATGCCTCTCATTTAAACAATTTTAAACTGTTTGAGTATCGGGTACCAGTAATCAAATACTGGGCACAGTGCTATAAGACAAACTCATTATACAATACCTGTGTTAATCCAGCATTAGGGATGATGTTTTTCAAGGTCATATCTTACAATTTGTTCTAATTGTGAGCAAAATGAGTGTACTATGATAATTGAAGCGGAAGAAATGGTAAAATTGCATACAGGTGGTTCTCCTTTAACACAATGGTTGTGTTCTTGTGTGACCTGGCGCTACAGAGCCAGGGAGATCAATACAGAAAATCGTTATGTCTGCACAGGAGAATGTTCACGTTGTCCAACCAGCATCCACTCTTTATCACACGTTATAGCCATTTCGCATTAATGAAACATGTTATGGCAGAACTGTCTGTACTCATTTTTAATAAAGTTAACTAACAGAAATTGACTAATGCATAAGAAACTCCAACTTGGTTTCACAATTTTGTAATAATGTGGCAAGTATGGTTTTTGTAGAAATACAGGAAACGGCTTTTAAATTAATGCATTTGTCCTAGAGATGCCTTGATGTAAATTGTGCTTTGTGTTTTACTGCAGTCAACTTTGTAACCTGAGAGCTTTTACCTTTCAGTAGTTTGAAAAGTACTGAATGTCAAGGCAGCACCTCAAATACAGTAAAAATTTCCAGCACAGAACCTTACCTATTTCAGTCGTACACCAGAACACATTGCTTGTTAATATCATGCTATATTGGTCTTACAGATAATGCGGTGTCCTACGAAGAAGTGTCCTATGTTAGTATTCTTGTTTAGGTGTTCACTTAGGGGGCTAATGCAGAGAAGTGCAGCCTCTGGTTCTGCTGGCTACCATGGGGCTTTGTTTAATCCACTTTAAAAGTGGGCTTTTGGAGACAGTTGTTTCAGGCTAGAACGTTTTTTTTTAAAGTGATTTTCTTTTGTTTTGCCTTTTGGTGAGCATATGAAGTGGCGGTTGAAGAAAACATGAATTGCTTAGTTTGTGGATACTTCCACATCCTATATTTTTAAAGAAACTGAGTGGATGTGTATTCATTTGTGCTCAATCATGATGTTTAGCCCTGAGTTACCACTTGTATAAAAATGTTCAGAGAAACCTTGCAGCAATCAATATTTAATGAATCAGTGATAATGGGAACTGCAGATGCTGGAGAATCTAAGAGAACAAAGTGTGGAGCTGGATGAACACAGCAGGCCAAGCAGCATCTCAGGAGCACAAAAGCTAACGTTTCAGGCCGAGGCCCTTCATCAGAGAGGAGGGTGGGGAGAGGAAACTGGAATAAATAGGGAGAGAGGGGGAGGCGGACCAAAGATGGAGAGAAAACAAGATGGGTAGAGTGGAGAGTATAGGTGAGGAGGTAGGGAGGGGATAGGTCAGTCCAGCCTAGCCGAACTCGAACTCACCCTCAACATCTTCTCTTTCGATTCCTCGCATTTCCTACAGACAAAGGGGATGGCCATGGGTACCTGCATGGGCCCAAGCTATGCCTGCCTCTTTGTAGGTTACGTGGAACAGTCCCTCTTCCGCACCTACATAGGCCCCAAACCCCACCTCTTACTCCGTTACATTGATGACTGTATCGGCGCCGCCTCTTCCTCCCCAGAGGAGCTCGAACAGTTCATCCACTTTACCAAAACCTTCCACCCCAACCTCAAGTTCACCTGGGCCATCTCCAACACATCCCTCACCTTCCTGGACCTCTCAGTCTCCATCTCAGGACTCCCACAGCTACCTAGAATACACCTCCTCCCACGCACCCTCCTGCAAAAATTCTATTCCCTATTCCCTATTCCCAATTCCTCCGCCTCCGCCGTATCTGCTCCCAGAATGAGGCATTCCACTCCCGCACATCCCAGATGTCCACGTTTTTCAAGGACTGCAGCTTTCCCCCCGCAGTGGTCGAGAACGCCCTTGACGGTGTCTCCGGCATTTCTCGCAATACATCCCTCACACCCCGCCCCCGCCACAACCACCCCCAGAGGATCCCCCTCGTTCTCACATACCACCCCACCAACCTCCGGATACAACATATCATCCTCCGACACCTCCGTCATCTACAATCCGACCCCACCACCCAAGCTATTTTTCCATCCCCACCCTTGTCTGCCTTCCGGAGAGACCACTCTCTCCGCGACTCCCTTGTCCGCTCCACACTCCCCTCCAACTTCACCACACCCGGCACCTTCCCCTGCAACCGCAGGAAGTGCTACGCTTACCCCCACACCTCCTCCCTCACCCCCATCCCAGGCCCCAAGATGACTTCCATATCAAGCAGGTGTTCACCTGCACATCTGCCAATGTGGTATATTGTATCCATTGCACCCGGTGTGGCTTACTCTACATTGGGGAAACCAAGCGGAGGCTTGGAGACCACTTTGCAGAACACCTCCGCTCGGTTCACAACAAACAACTGCACCTCCCAGTCACGAACCATTTCAACTACCCCTCCCATTCCTCAGACGACATGTCCATCATGGGCCTCCTGCAGTGCCACAATGATGCCATCCAAAGGTTGCAGGAACAGCAATTCATATTCTGCTTGGGAACCCTGCAGCCCAATGGTATTAATGTGGACTTCACCAGCTTCAAAATCTCCCCTCCCCCCACCGCATCCCAAAACCAACCCAGTTCTTCCCCTCCCCCCACTGCGTCCCAAAACCAGTCCAGCCTGTCTCTGCTTCCCTAAACTGTTCTTCCTCTCACCCATACCTTCCTCCCACTTCAAGCCGCACCTCCATTTCCTACCTACCACCTCATCCCACCTCCTTGACCTGTCCATCTTCCCTGGACTGACCTATCCCCTCCCTAACTCCTCACCTATACTCTCCTCTCCCCCTATCCTGTTTTCTCTCCATCTTCGGTCTGCATCCCCCTGTCCCTATTTATTCCAGTTCCCTCTCCCCATTCCCCTCCCCCTCTGATGAAGGGTCTAGTCCCGAAACGTTAACTTTTGTGCTCCTGAGATGCTGCTTCGCCTGCTGTGTTCATCCAGCTCCACACTTTGTTATCTTAATATTTAATGAATGTCTTGTTTGCTGTTAAATTCTTTGACATGAATTTTCAGTTTTGAAACTCTAATCACAGTGGGCATGTGGTTTTTAATTGGAGTAAGGCCAGTTTTAATGGTATGAGACAAGAACTTTCAAAAGTTGATTGGCGTAGACTGTTCATAGGTAAAAGAACATCTGACAAGTGGGGAGGCATTAGGGAGTGTGATGACTAGAGTTCAGAGGCATTATGTTCCTGTTAGAGTGAAGTGTAAGGCTGTTAAGATTAAGGAACGATGGATGAATAAAGATTTTAAGTTTCTATTCAGGAATAAGAGAAAGTTATTTTAGATATTTTCGTTCAATTGAATATCTTAATATTGGGTGTAAGGACATTCTTAAGGAGGAAATCAGGAAGGCAAAGAGGGGATGTGAGAGTGCATTGGCAGGTAACCATGTGGCGGCATTGATGTTGAACTGGGTGGACAAGGTCAAAAATCTCTCAACACCAGGATATGGTCCAACTGGTTAATTTGAAGACAAGCTTTTCAGTGCCACCTCTCTTGCTAACACCTAAGGAAGGAGTGAGACTCTGAAAGCTTGTCTTCAAATAAACCAGTTGGACTATAAACTGTTGTCATGTGATTTTTGATCGTGTACGCCCCAGTCCCACACTGGCGCCTCCAAATCATGGCTACCATTGATGACATAAACCCCCGGCTCAATGTGGGATTTTCAAGAAGATCGCGCGTATTGACACAGCCATAAAGTTTCTACAGAAATGAAGGAAAGCAGAAAAGACCGCAAAAGGACTACCGATCACAAGCCCACTCAAGTCAAAATCTTTAGTTATCTTGGGGCAGTGACTTTCGTATTCCTGAAATAATTTTCTTATTGATCCCTTCTAACTGATTAAAGATTTAATTGCCATCTTGGGTTTGTTCAACACCGCATCAGTTCTATGACCCTTTGATCTTTTGATTTTATAAATTGTGTCCGGTGCCAACACACACATTGACAGATGAGGAAGAAGGAATGAGACTCCAAAAGCTTGTGTCTTCAAATAAACCTGTTGGACTGTAAATGGCATTGTGATTTTTGACATTGGATTATCCTTATCCTTAACCTTAGTCAAGGAGATTCTACAAATACATTGGGAGCTAAATGAGGGTTAAGTTGCAGTGCTTAAAAGACATTTGGATAGATACGTGAATAGGAAAGGTTTGGAGGGATGTAGGATTTGGACCAGGCAGGTGGAACTAGTTTAGTTTGGGATTATGTTTGGCATGGACTGGTTGGACCAAAGGGTCTGTTTCAATGCTGTGTGACTCTGACTGTCTAACTCACGAAAAGTTAAAAGGATTAAAACTTCCTTTCGCACTTGGGTCAGTACAAAATTGTTCACCTCCACCACCGCAAAGACCCATCACTGTAACTGATGACCTCTACAGGATGAGACCTCCCACTCCCACAACTAACTCTTGCCTGGCTCACCATAATCCGACACTCACTTGCTAATCTATCCCTTTCCTGCTTATCCCAAACAGCTCCCCTGTAATCACTTACCAAGAATTGTCAAATTGTTTTTCTTATTCAGCATTCAATTACACCTGGATTTAATAAATTACTGTGCCATTAGTTTTCTAAACAAATTTTAAAAATGTACAATTGGTCACTAATAATGACAACTTATTATTTTCACTTAAAGATTTTGTCATACACTGGAGGTTTCCTTAAACTTGCCTTGTGGCATAAATCATTCTACACTCACTTTGAACAGGCGGTCAGTGAAAGTGTCACTTGTCCCAATGGCCTTTGACGCACGTGTACCCAAGGTTACTGCCGCAAACATTAGATTGGCGTTCTTAAGAGTGAACCTATGGAAAGC
Source organism: Stegostoma tigrinum (assembly GCF_030684315.1). Taxonomy (NCBI): domain Eukaryota; kingdom Metazoa; phylum Chordata; class Chondrichthyes; order Orectolobiformes; family Stegostomatidae; genus Stegostoma; species Stegostoma tigrinum. The sequence goes on from NC_081356.1 coordinate 77,581,587, forward strand.
GACTGGCCCGGATGGAGTACCTGGCTTTGCACTCGGATCCTGTGCGGACCAGCTGGCAGGCATATTCGCAGACATCTTTAACCTCTTCTTACTTTGATTTAGAGTCTCCACTTGCTTCAAGAAGGCCATGGTCATCACCGTTCCAAAGAAAAATCATGCGTTGTGCCTCAATATCTACTATCTTGTGGCTCTGACCTCAAATTATGAAGTGCATCAAGTCTTTCATTTGAAGTCTCACATCAACTCCAGCTTAGCAAATTGCCTTGATCCTTTGCAATTCGCCTTCTGGCACAGCAGATCCTCAAGATGCCATTTCCCTGGCCTTACATTCGTCACTGGAACATTTGGAAAACAAGGATACCTACATCGGGCTCCCACGTATTGACTGCAGTTCTACTTTCTTCATCATTTTTCCAAACAAACTAGTCTGTACGCTGAGACCTGGGTCTCGGCTCCCCACTCTGTGACTGGATCCTTGACTCCCTGACCCATAAGCTGAAATCGCTAAGAATAGGTGACAGCATCCCCTCCACCATAATCAACACTGGTGTCTCTCAAGACTGAAACTAAACCCCCTACTTATGGCTGTGGCCAAATTCCACTGAACTCTCTTTACAAGTTTGATACCATGTTTGTGGAATGGGTCTCAAACAATGATGGGACAAAAGATGGGAAAGAGATTGAGGTGCGTAGCAGCATGGTGGAAAAATGACCATCTCTGCAATGTCAGCAAAATGAAAGAACTGGTCATTGACTTCACAGGTGGAGGAGAGGGCATACCCCTATCTGTATCAGTAGTGCTGATGTCAAGTTCCTGGGAATGATTTATCATCAGCGGTCTGTCCTGATACACCCACATTGATGTGACGGTCGAGAAAGCACACCAACATCTACTTCTCAGGAAGCTAAGGAAGTTGGGCATGTCCACAAGGATACTTAACTTTTTTTGCTGCACCATTGAAAGCATCCTATTTGTATGCATCCAAGTGTGGTGTAGCAACTGTTCCTTTCAAGATCATAAACAAAAGTTGTGAGCACAGCCCAGTCCATTATGCAAACCAGCCTTCTATCCATTGATTTCATCTGTACTTGCTGTCTGGAGGAAAACAACCAACATAATCAAATATCCCTTCCACCCCAGTTATGCTCTCTTATTAAGTCAGGCAGAAGAAATAAATGCTTGAAACCCTGCTGTTATCAGATTTCTGAATGGACCCCTCAAATGTTAATTCTGTTCTCAGCCTGCATCTTCTGTGTGGCTGGAACACTGTTTTGCACTCTGTTGTGCTACCTTGATGCACTTTGTATGATACGATCTGCCTACAGGTTGCATTCATTGGTACATGTGATAACAACAAAGCAAGCAGTTTTTTTTAAAGTGGCTGGCTGATTTCCCCCAAGAGCATTCCCACCACCTCTGATATCCCATGAGGCCATGACTTCACTTTCCAGTTGGTGTTAGTGTCTACCTCCCTTCCTGTACTGGAGGCTTCAGGAACTGGTCAGCCAACATTGAATAAGTGAGCACTATTTCCTAGCGTAATACAGAACGGTTCAGGTATTGATTGAAGTTCTGGATCATTGTTAGCCAGTTGTACAAAACAGTAAAGATTAATGATGGTGATTAGACATTAGTATACTGTTGTATATCACAGCAAGTTATATCACCTATTGATTTTATTTTCTGTTTTATCATATGGCAGCAAATCGTCATGTATATATTAAGTGTTTTAAAACTTGGGTCATTGTGCTAAATATCAATTCGGTCTACCTACCTTGGTAACCTTTCATTACCATCTGTGCAGATATTAGAAGCTTTTTGAAGTTGTAACACCATCAGCAATTACTGGCATGTTTTCTATTGTGCTTCACTATAGTTCTGATAACAAGAGATATTGCACTGAAGTGAATGCTAAACCCCTGCATACCATGCACGAAAAAGTTCCTTCAAACACTGGCACATTTAATACCCGTAGTTTTTGGGGGTTCAGTTGACACCTGATTTTATTTGCAGTTTTGAATTTTATATATATGCCGTATTTGTGCTGTGTTCTGCAGCTATAAGCCACTCTTTCCATTTTCATGTTGGTACCACTTAAGCTATTTTCGAGTAATTATTTTACATTATCAACAGTAATCTTGAGTTTTAGGATGGTGGGGATTCTTTGTTATCCTAATAGATGCTGGATTTCTGATAGAAATTTCTTCTGCCATGCTGAATGTCGTATATTCAAATAATATCTATAATACAAATGAAAATGTTGAACATTTTGAGCAGTTTGAGAGACCTTTATAAGTAATTTCATTCTAAGAAGTCAAGGATGTAGACGCTGAATCTAAGGCCTGACTTTCAAGTTAAGGGCCAATTACATAAACTTTTTGGAGAATAAGATTGTAATTTTGTTTTTCTTTCTGATCTTAAAATGATGTCTTCCGAATCCAGTAGCTTTAGTGATTTGTTCCAGTAATCTTGAAACTTTTTTCTCAATTGCGCAAAACAAATCATGGCCAGACTTTCTGGGATTTCCTGAAGGTTATGGATAAACTTTGATTGAGTTCAACGCTTTTTTAAGCATAAAACGATTATTCTCGTTTACATACGTAGATCAATCCTTCACTGGAATAATCCTTTTATCTCTGGTCACTGCTTTTCCAAAGCTGCCACCTAATTTTGTTTCGGTAGATCCCACCGTCAAGCATACAGTGACTGTTTCTGGTACTGTATCTTATGAGCTTTGCTTATTTACACAGTATGCATAAAGGGATGAATTTATATAGTGTTGGCAAGAGCAGCTGTCCCATATTTTTGTATAATTCACCATTTCAGCCAACTAGATGAAGCTCCAGAATTCTCCTCTTAAACCTGTTTTCTTCTCAACCTCACTTCCTTTTGGATACTTAGCCATAGAGATGTGCAATGTGGAAACGTTGTTTCCAGCTTGTCCATGTCCACCAGATACCTGAGAGAAATCTAGCCCCACCTTGCTAGCATTTGACCCCTCTACGCTGTTCCTATTCACCCAGATGCCTTTTAAATGTTATAATTGTACCAGTCTTCACCACTTCCTCTGACAGCTCGTTCCATACATGCGCCACCCTTTGTATGAAAGCGATTCCCCATTAGGTCCCTACCCATGCTGTCTAGATTTTGACGACTGCTTCAGTGTTCGTTTGTTATTGGGGTACTCCTGAGTTGTAACGCTTGGCATAAAATGAAATCTCAGCTCAACACCAATTTCTTGCAAAAATGTGGCTTATTTAATGTAATAAAGCATCTCAAAATGCTTTGCAGGAGCTTTAAAAAACAGAATTTGGCTTGGAGTCATGGGAGGTGATATTAGGTAGGTTACCTGAAGGCTTAGTTGAAGTGGATTTTGAGGAGGCAAAAGAGTCTTGTGGATATACTAGGGCTTTGAGCTTAGATGCTTGCAGGCACATAAAACTAGGTTTTCTGAAGAGTTCAGAAAGGGATGAGTGTAGATATTTTGAGAGTTGTTCGCAATGTCTCCTTGAATACTTGTTCTCAAATGTTTATGTACATATCTCTAAATGTTTTTTGCAATTATGTGCTACTTTAAACAGACCAAATTCTAACAGTCCATTTCATTGTTGAGTCAATCATTCAGCATAGAAACAGACCCACTGGTCCACCATGTCTGCCATCCAACAAACGCCAAACTGCATTTTCCCATTTTCCTGAATGTGGTCCATAGATACTGTGCCTTGGCATTTCAGTTACTTGTCCAGATGCTCGCTAAATGTTGCCAAAATATTTGCCTTGACCACCTTCTCAGGCAGCACGTTCTGTGTATCTACATACTTCTAATTCTTGGATCCCATCTCAACCACCTACACCTCACTTTAAACTTATACCCTCTGGCCTTTGACATGTGTGCTGCAGGGTAGAAATTCTCGCAGTCTAACCTACGCCTGACATAATTTTGTGTACCTCAATCAGATTCCCATCTCAGCCTTCTGCTCCAAGGCTAACAAACCCTGTCCATTTAGTATCAGAGATAATGGGAACTGCAGATGCTGGAGATTCCAAGATAATAAAATGTGAGGCTGGATGAACACAGCAGGCCAAGCAGCATCTCAGGAGCACAAAAGCTGACGTTTCGGGCCTAGACCCTTCTTCAGAGAGGGGGATGGGGGGAGGGAACTGGAATAAATAGGGAGAGAGGGGGAGGCGGACCGAAGATGGAGAGTAAAGAAGATAGGTGGAGAGGGTGTAGGTGGGGAGGTAGGGAGGGGATAGGTCAGTCCAGGGAAGACGGACAGGTCAAGGAGGTGGGATGAGGTTAGTAGGTAGCTGGGGGTGCGGCTTGGGGTGGGAGGAAGGGATGGGTGAGAGGAAGAACCGGTTAGGGAGGCAGAGACAGGTTGGACTGGTTTTGGGATGCAGTGGGTGGGGGGGAAGAGCTGGGTTGGTTGTGTGGTGCAGTGGGGGGAGGGGATGAACTGGGCTGGTTTAGGGATGCAGTAGGGGAAGGGGAGATTTTGAAACTGGTGAAGTCCACATTGATACCATATGGCTGCAGGGTTCCCAGGCGGAATATGAGTTGCTGTTCCTGCAACCTTTTAGTATCTCACTTTCGGTCCCAGGCACCATTCTAGTGAATCTCTTATGCACCCTCTCCGTGCAATCGCATCCTTCTGATAGTGTTGCAACCAGAACTGTGGCCTAACCAATTTTTTTTATAAAGTTGTAACAATACTCCCTTGCTACTATATTCAATGCCCAGCTAATGAAGGCAAGCATCCTATATGCCTTTTTCACTACCCTGTCGAATGGTACTGATGCTTTCAAGTGTCATTGGACTTGAGCACCAAAGACCTGTTGTTCCTCAGTACTCTTTGAGGACCTACATTATATTATGTATACCTTTTTATAAGACCTCCAAAAATGCAACATTTTGCACTTATTGGGGTTAAGTTCCATCTGCAATTGCTTTGACTAGTTTACCAGCTGATCAATGTCTGACTGTAACTTGGGACCATACTCTGCACACTCAACATTACCAATGTTATGGGGCTTAAGGAGGTTATAAAAATGTTAAAAATGAAAGCCATAGAGCAGCTTGCAAACAAGATGAAAATTTTAAATTTGAGGTGCTGCTTAACATGGAGCCAATGTAGGTAAGCTAGGACAGGTTCAGTGATGAACAGGAATTTCTATGAGTCAGGACATGGTTACAGAGCTTTGGATAACTCCAATTTAATGGAAAGCGGAACGAGACCAGCCAAGAGTGCTTTCAAAAAGTCAAGTTCACTTGTAGGTTGCATCTCCGTAATTAAGCAGCCTCATACAAGGCCTTTGTAAGACTGGAGAATTTGCCAGGCCACAAGAATTATGTCAATGCTGGAGCTTTGAAACATGTTTGAAAAAGGCTGTGCAGCATAAAATGAGATGAGGAGTAGTTATTTTTGAAAATGGTTTTTTTTCTTCCCTGCAAGCACAATTGCAGCTGCTTTGTCAGTGTTGCGGTCTTCACTGTGCTCATGATGCTGCTGCTTTTATGCAAGTGCAGACTGGGGAGCAGTATTGCAGTTGGCAGACTGCATGCCCGATAGAGGAGGTCCAATCTGTAGTGGTGACAAAGGCAGATGGGTTTTAAAACTTGAGTAAAATCTGAAAGAACTGTGGATACTGTAAATCAGGAACAAAAACAGAAGTTGCTGGAGAAGCAACTCCAGATTTGGCAGTATCTGAGGAAGGGTCATCAGACCTGAAACATTTACTGACTTTTCTTCAGATATGCCAAGTGTGAGTTTTTCAGCAACTTCTTTTTTGTTTAAAGCTTGATCCCTGGGCACAGTCAATGTATAATCCTGAAACTATACTACTCAGTTATCTAGTTTGTTGTTGCTTTTACTATAAACAAAGATGTCTTCTCCTATTAACGCACTTTATCTAGCTTACAAAAACAAAGAGGAGTACTTCAGGCATAAGGGATTTGGCTGGGTTTCCCCCTCAGGATAATTAAAAAAACATTTCCCAAATTTCTTGCTTTGCAAGCAGACTACCATTGAAAGGTAGAATTAGGTAGGAAATGCCAGAGGGGGGAAGGATACCTTGTCAATGACCTGGTGAATTTATTTTTGTTATTTGTATTTTGCTGTACAAAAGATTTTAAAAGATTTTACCCTCAAAGGGTAATTTATACTATTTTTGTGGTCTCAGTTGATTTAGTAAACATACATTACATTGGATGTTTAATGAAAACTGGGGCCTAGTACTTTTCAGTTATCTCAAAGATTGAAATTTCTTTTTTGTACACTTTTGTTGTAGCAGAACATTGATTTCAACATAATATATCAGGACTGACTGTGTTAAAGGTGTAAGCAAGTAAATGAATTGATTATTTTGGGATGAAGGGTGGTCCAATTGAAAAAAAGCTTGAGGTTGAATGCCAGGGCCTTTTTTAGTAACTCAGCTGCTGTTTTCTTTGCTGTTTGAGTTCTTTTAAAATTCACTGTAATTAATGTCAAGAAGCTCCTTCTGCTTTGATTTCTAAGAATTCAGTCATAGTATTTTATTTCCAAGGAACTAGGGAGAAACTCCATATACAAGATCTAGCTCAGTCAATCATAAATGATAAAGTACTTGAGTAAGCAAGGTGCTGAAGGTACTAATTAACAAATAGACTTTTTCTCAAGTCAGCCAAAGCAGCCTGTATATATTCTGCATATTTAATCTGCGTGTCCCAGTCCTCTTCTGCTTTAATAATGAAATACATCCAAATACATAATTCATCTCTCTTCCATCTTCGTAAAACTGGTGTTTGCCTTAAAGTAAAGCTCCACAAATGGCCCCAAGCCTTCTCCACACAGTAGATGATACCTGCTAAATTGACTGGGAATTGCCACATGCATGAGAGTGACTCTCCCAATTTTGGCACTGTCCCCTAGATTTTAGTTAGGAGGACTTCATAAGGTCATCAGGACTGCTTTTGCCTTGTTGTTTCTGATGTTTAGGTTGATGCCAGGTGGTCTGTCCATTTTCATTCCCATATCTTTCTAGCAGTTTGTACAATTGAATGGCTTGTTAAGCCACTTCAAAGGGCAGTTAAGAGACAAACATATTGATGTGGGTCTGAAATCAGAAGTAGACCAGACCGATAAGGACGTCCAAGGCCGCATTTGACGAAGTGTTGCATCAGGGACCCCTCGGAAAACTGGAGTTGGGGTAAAACTCTGCTGGTTGGAATCATTCCTGATGTGTTGGAAGGTGGACGAGGTTGTTTGAAGTCAGTCACCTCATTTCCAGGACACCTCTGCAGGAGATCCTCTGGTTAGTGTCTGCGGGCCAGCCATCTTTTTTGTGACGTAGCAGTACAGTTGGAGATTGAAAAGAGGAGGTACAGTCTTGTTTCTGAACTGTGAACCTGGTCTCTAGACCAGCACAATTATGACATTTTTGTTGGTATGCTGCTTTTTTAAAAATGTCCTTTGAAAGCAGTTGCATATCAAATTTGCAAGAGGATGCAAGAGTACAGAATTTGAATTGTTTATGTTGCTGTTCTACTTTGCAAATATGGTACATTCTGAAATATTCAATGAGTCTTTGACAGAGTTTAAAAGCGCTGAATTGGAATAATTTGAGGTTCTATTTGTTACCTGTTATAATGAAGCCACAGGTGGTTGAGGTTGTCAATTCAAGCCCAAGCCCATGGATTTGAACAGACAGTTTAAACTGATGTTCCAGTGCAGTACTGAGAAACCTACAGAACACCTGAAGATATAAGTAATCCAAAAGTGGCCTTCTGTTTTGAGTTCAAATGCCTTATGCTTTGTGCTTTCTCTGTTTGCTTTGTCTGTTGATCATGCCATGGGCGAGCAAAAGGGCAAATGTTCGTGTGAAAATAGATTTGCAGAATATGCTCCTAAGCACAATGGCAAAGTACCATACTTGATAAAGGAAATTAAACTCAAGAAGAGATCTAATTTTTAAATGGGCAGAATTCTACTAAATAAATAAGAACTTTTCAAAGCCGTTCTTTCATTTTGGCGAGTATACTACTATAAAACTAATCTTATGAAAAAGAATACATGATCATACTTTAAAGGTTAGCTTATAAATTATTCTGTTTTCAAGTAGTATAAATTGTGCCTGTTTTGACAACTCGCTTGCCTGGAGATAAAGCACGTATGCATCTATCTACACTCAAGCCCAGTGTCTGCTACTTCACTTCAACTTTTGAGTTCTGCTCAATCAGAAATTTAAGCATGGTTCTTGTACATATCAACCAGCAGTATGAATGGAGTTGGACAAGTGAGAGCTAAGTCACTGGACACTTGGCCATAGAGGTAGAAGACTGAGATAGAAGGGTCATTGTATTGATCCATAAGCAACAATTGGGGCAAATGTTATGTTCTCTCTCAAATTATTCCAATCTTTGAAAGAGTCATTCCCACCAAATAAACAGTTTTGAAGAAGTCAGTTCCCAGGCTGGCAATAAAAGTTGATCACCAGCTTAAATGTTATTGAAACAAATAATTTGCATAATCGGATGTGCCACCTTGCAAAACATTAGTGGATTTGTAATTCTAGGTTGTAAAAGTTTTTTTTTAAAGCACAAATTGTTCTGTTTTTCAATTTAAATGTTTTCTTAAATTTATTTTCTTTAGTCATATGACAGTGGCCTTGCTCAGGGAGCTGGACTGGAATCGCATGGTAAGTGATAAACAATTTTTCAAATATAAAATTATCAGCCCATTTGTCCCCTGTTAAACTACTAGACATTGATGTAATGAAATTTGGAATTTATGTATAGTTTAATATTGGCATCCTTGGAGTGATTCTTTAGAAGCTGTCGCATTGGCATGTTATGCTGGCATACTGATCCCATGTGCTGAACTATAAAATGTAGTTCTTAAAATCTCCAGTTTTCTGCATCTGCCAAATGTGGTTCAAGCTATCTGGAAGTATTTACTAAAGGTATTAAAACAACTTACTTTTTTGCATATTAAAAATAACTAAACAAAGTTTATTTCAGTTTTAAAAGCTTGGGTATTGTTGTGTCAGCTAGTTGCTGATTATTAAAAGCTAACAATCCCTAACAGGCTCATGACAAAGGATAAAGAAGTGGTCTGTCTTTATTTACTGGAGCAGCAAATGTTTATAGATTAGTAGATAAGAACGTGACAGGGCAGGATGCACTGTGGAGTGCTCCTTTTGCTGTATATGGGACTGACTTTGGGTCACTTTTTTGTCTTGGATGTTCAAGTGTAGGATGTTTTGTTGGCTGAGTCCAGGATTTATCCACATGAAAAGCAGTTCATATTGTTGTGACCCATCTGTGAGATTGATTATTTCATTAACAGCACCTTTTGTAGATGTGGTCATCTAACAGTTTGAGGATGTGCAGGCATACAGGAATGGGTGATCATCAGGTAGTTGAGAAGGAACAGGCAATCCAAGAGTGTATCTTGCTCTCCAAGTATTCAATTTGAATATAGCGAGAGTGATAGTTCACCAGGAGAATGCAACCATTGACAAGACCAAGACATCACAGAAGTTCAACTGTACTTGGGAGTGAGGGAAAGGTTTGCTTTGACAAGAAATTCAATAAGAAAACAGACCAGAAACATGAATTCAAAGTGGTATATTGCCTCCCTTGTGCCAGCATCAAGATGTCACTAAACTGCACAGCTTTCCACCTAGAAAGACGAGCGTCCAGTGGTCATTGGCCGTCATTGCCATCCTACTTTTGAAGGACTCTTCTTCCATTATTAAGTGATGCAGCCATGTAGTAACATGACCTTCTGTATAACAACAGCTTGCTATGTGCTGTATTAATTATTTAGGTGGATCCACATTTTGTGCCATTGCCTCACTCTGCCTAATGGGAAAACTGAAAGAGGTCTTTTCTGAGAAGGAACTAAATAGAATAAGACGGTGGTGTATAATGAGGCAGCAAAATGGTTTCCATGGCCGACCCAATAAACCTGTGGATACCTGCTACTCATTTTGGGTTGGCGCAACCCTAAAGGTAATTAAAAATTTAGAATTTTGCTTATGTTGAACTGTTTCTAAGGTCTTTTGCTTTTGTTCATGTTGTGTTTATCAATATTGAGCTTTCACACACTCCACACTATTTGAAGAATCCATGCTGGGATCCGGGATAGAGTGGACTTGATGGGCCAAATGGCCTAACTTCCACTCCTATGTCTTATGATCTTATGAGTAGATCAGAAATCTTGAGCTGCACGATGTGTAGGAGCCTAGTTCTGTGGAAATTCTGCCCTGATTCATTCTTGCAGCCTCTTCCTGTGGGACCTGCCAATCAGAATCCTGCAAGCATGTCCGTGGGGGCAGGGGAAGCATGTAAGGGGTAAGCAGGGATATCAACTTGGTCTCTTCATGTAAAGTTCACCTGGAGTTGAAAACTGGCCTTTCTAAGCAGCGAAGGAAAAGGCTTGTCCATCACTGGTGCCATGAAATCTATCCTGGAAGAGTTCAAGCAGGACTTGAATGCATTATCTCGGCTGACAGTGGAATGTGCTGTTCAGTCGTTAGAGGTGATATCCTTCAGGTGAGATGTCAACAGTTCAGGGACTACTTGGAAAAGATTGTGAAACACTTGAGTATCTTTGCTAAAATGTTATCAAAAAAAGCCACATTAATTGCTTGCCATGAGCAAAGTAACTGATGTATTCACTGATGGTCATTAGTTCAGTTGGCTGGATGGCTGGTTTGTGACCAAGTGATTCAATTCCTGCACTGGCTGAGGTTGCAATCAAGATCTCCTTCTCAACCTCTCCCCTTGCCTGAGGCATGTTAACCCTCAGGTTAATCACCACCAGTCATCTACCTCTGATGAGAGCTGCCCTATTGGCAGGACTGTGGCAGTTTGTACTGGTTGCCCTTCTAAGAAAGTAATTGCAATGTTTTTCACCTTTTTGGTCATGGGAAAAACTGCTGTATAAATGAACTTTATCAAAGCCTGTGACAACTATTGTGTGTGTCTACAAGTTTCAATGTAACAAAAATATTAGCAATAAATAAGGAACAAAAACAGAAGTTGTTGGAAAAACTCAGCAGGCTTAGCAGCATCTGTGAAGAAAAATCAGTTAACATTTCGAGTCTGGTGACCCTTCCTCAGAACGGATTTTTCTTCACAGATGCTAAGGGCCTGCTAAGATTTTCCAGCAACTTCTGTTTTTGTTCCTGATTTACAGCATCTGGGTTCTTTTGGTTTTTATTTACGTTTTATTAACCATTAAGCAAAATGTTTAATAGTTCATGGGAAAATAGAGAAAACAACAAATCTGCATTTTTTGAATATCTTCCAGCTTTTGCAGATTTTCCAGTATACTAATTTTGAGAAAAACCGGAATTACATTTTGTCAACCCAAGATCATATTGTTGGAGGATTTGCAAAGTGGCCAGATAGTCACCCAGGTAAAAGTTGGATTTTTGTTTTGTGATTTATTAAAACTGAAAGTGCGTGGATATAGATAGCAGAAGTCTGTTTTTAAAACTTTTTTGTTTTGATTTTGAAACATAATTTTCAAACTGTTTACTACCTTAAAGGTGCAAGGAGCAAATTCACTTTGGAAATGATGAATGTGCCTTGAGGTTATGTATTCCTTGACATACTATTTCTCAGTGACTACCATTTTCTTCGGACATTATTGCACAGCTGAATTGCATTTAAGTTGTGAAATTCAGGCAGCTAGGGCTTGGCATCATGCGCAGAATTTTTGTCAACTCCGCATATTAATTCACTTTGAGTAAGCAGACATTTGAGCATAATGAATTTACTGTGCATGGCTATTTGATCTCTTCCTATGTCAGAGATTTTCTTTTAGAATTGATAATAAACTGAAAAAGAAGATGCAGGAATTAAGGCAGCTCTCCCAACACACAGAGGATTAAGATTAAAGTTTGGTGTGGGACATTTCACTAGAGCACGTTCTGTTGAATCATACATATTGATTGACATGCTGTTATATCAGATTTGCAGTGATTGCACATTTCCCAACATGTCAGAATGTGCCTAATTTATGCACCCAGTGTAATGTGCATAACCTTCTCTTGCAGTTAAGTAATTTTCTGATGAGCCTTCACCTTTTCCTCCCTTGTTCTGTCATTTAATAAAAATATGGTTAGGGATGTCTCGATACTGGTAACCACCATGCCAGTGTATACAGCTTTATTGTCAGTCAAATGTGAACAAATAGCACAGAAGCTGTTAAATTGCATTGTACTATACTATGAGGATAACATTTTGGATCCCCCAGCACTTAACTGCTGTCTTCCTATATGTTTACACCCTCATCTAAATAATTCAAAATTTTAATGAAATAGAAGATGAAGTTTGCTTGATGACCTAGCAACAGTGTGCAGTATAAAATGTAAGATTTCCCTGTTCCTCCATGGATCTATGCTGTTAACTTGTCTTAGCATAGTTATCATAATTGTCTCCAGTTATGAATAATCATGCTAGATCTGAAATGTTAAGTCTATTTCTGTCTCCATTGATGCTGCCAGACCTGAGTTTTTCCAGCATTCTGGTTGGGTCCAGCTAGCCTCAGATCTTCTGTTCAATTTAGAGAAGACTAGTTGGATTCCATGTTACTGTATTTTTAGTCAGTATCTTTAGGAAAGAAAGATACAATTAGGAGTTTATTATCTAGCTGAGACAATCAAATGTGATAACTCTCTAATTATTACATTAAAAAATATTGGATCCAGTTTTCAAGTCTTATTTTCTTCAAACGCACTTCTTATTCTCACCTTTGTCTATTTCAGATGCTTTGCATGCATACTTTGGAGTCTGTGGTCTTTCTTTAATTGGAGAATCTGGTGTTTGCAAAGTGCATCCTGCACTGAATATGAGCATAAGGGCTTTTCAATATCTTCAGCACCTGCATCAGACAGCAGAGACTCAGGGGCAGGACCAGCAATCAGAATCAATGCCTGACTACACATGACAAAAGTGGTTGCAGAATTAAAACTGAAACTAGGTCAAATATTCTTGCCCAAGGAACAAGCCATGTCATTAGGAAGAGGTCTTGCTTGAATGCTGAGACTCCATATTAAAAAGACAGCTCTGAAGAATGTTTGTTTTTAAAATTATCATTGGTCCAATCAATGGACCAATTGCTGTTTGCTCTGAATTCTGATAATGCATTGAATGTGTGTTTTGAGTGGATGGAAGTTTGTCTATATTCTGTAGGAAATCATTTATACTAATTTTCTAAACAGTTTTGAGCATTTAATAAATAAAAACACCTCTACCTGTTGTCTGACTTTTTGTTTTCCCCCCCTCACATCTCACACTCAATTTTCTGTTCTAAGATTTAAATCACAAGGGGAACATTCCATCATGTTTCATAAAATATTTTACAGTTCTAAACCTGCTTTTATAGAATTAAAACCCATTTGATTGAATTTGTGCTTCACTTCAGTAAATTTGCATCAAATGCTTTGAAGGAATTTCACCGTGCATCAATTTGTCATTTTGATTTGAGGCAAATGATTCACTTACTAAGTTACAAGTGATACGTGTAAATACAGTTTCTCTCTCAACTGGCATTTTACCCCCACCGCCCCCGACATTAATGTCCAGATGTAACCTGTCACACTTCCAGCAAAGTTATGTTGGCAGAATAGAATCAGCTCTGAGGAGATATCCAGTTTTATATCCCTTTTACTTGTGGTTTGTGTGCAGAGACTGGTTCAGTAGCAAAAGTGGATACTTTTAACTTAATCCACAATTTTAAAAAGTTGATTTTCAATACAGAGGATCTGCTTCAAGTGTTTTATAATTTAAATGTGTATGCTTTTAGAAGTTTTAGTTCCGAACAGCAGATTTTTGGGGTGGGTGAGAAAGGAGAATAGCTATATCTTGAACATTCCACGTAAAGACTTCATTTTTATGACATTTAACCTGAAAACGACACATTCCACTGAAGCTGTATGCCCTGCATTCGTTGGGACCATTAGACCGTAGGACGTCAGAGATGACGTAGGTCATTTCGCCATTGGGTTTACTCTGTTTAGTGAGATTGAGGCTGATCTGGTAATTCTCAAGTTCACTTTCCTGCCGTTTCCCCATAACCCTTTCTTCCTCTACTGATTAAAAAATCTGTAAATCTGCGCAAATGCTACCAAAAAGGAGAACATCTTTTTAACTGTATGAGAACAGAGCTTGATAGTGATTTTTTTGTTTTGGTGTTTGTGCCTTTATAACATAGCCGTTAATGAGTTGTTGTTTTTTGAGAAGGTTGTGAAGAGTTCTGAACATACACTCTACTGTCTTTTGAATTTGAGAATTTTTAAAAGAAACTCTAATGTAGTCAAAACAGAACTAAATATTGTCAAATTATGATGGTATAAGCACAATGAGACTTGTGACAGAACTAAAAATAGATTCAATGATTGACACCGTTATGTCAAGTGAGCAGGGGATGTCACCTTATTCTGAGGGACTTGAAGGACAGTTCCCTTTTTAGATTCTAGCATTTTCAGGTAGTTGACTTTTCAATGTGCCTGTATTGAGATTTTTATTTTGTGCTTTTCAGCCAGAAAATCTGTGGTTTCGGATGACTTTTTTGTGTTGCCTCAGGCCTCCTCAGACTTAGTCCTCCAACAAGATATTTAACCAGCAACTTTAAATTTTTTTTGTTTACTGAAGTTTTCTCATTCTCCCTTTCCTGAGTGCTGACTCACTTGTGATTATAGGAATCAACAACTCTATGGTTGTTGTCTTGTTTCTTCATTCAGGGGATGTGGTCACTGGAAAGGTGAACATGTAATGCTCATCTTGCCCTTGAAAATCATGGTATACAGGTCTAGTGATAATTCTATTAGCTATAAAATAGTCATGGAAAAGGATGAGCCTTCCATAAGTTTTTTTAATTGGAGTCGGGCAAGTTTTAATGGTGAGACAAGAACTTTCAAAAGTTGATTGGAGTAGACTGCAAGTAAAGGGATTTCTGATAAGTGGAAGGTTTTCAGAAGTGTGAGAACGAGAGTTCAGAGTTATGCTCCTGTCTAGAATGAAAGATAAGGCTAGTAGACTAGGAGACAATGGATAAATTGAGCTCTAGTCATGAAATAAAAAGAAACACATTGGATATGGCCAACTAAGATCCAATGAGCCTCTTGAGCAATATAAAAACTGCAGTGGCATTCTCTAAGATGGAAATCAAGAAGGCAAAGGGGATATGAGATAGCTTTGGCAGATAAGGTTACTGATAATCCATGGAGATTCTACAAATACATAAGAATGAGAGAAAGTTGGGCCTATTAAAGATCAAAGAGGTCATCTTTGTGATGAAACTCAGGAGATGAGAGAGATGATGAATATTTTGCATCAGTTTTTAACTGGAGAATGAAGTGGAGGCTAGGGAAATCAGGGAAATAATTACTGATGTTTTGAAAATAGTTCACGTCACAGAAGAGGAAATACTGGAGGTCTTAGAAAATATAAAGATGGGCAAATCTCTGGGACTATCTCTGATATATCCCAGGACATTGTGGGAAATTCGGGAGGAAATTGTGGGGACGCTTGCAGAAATATTTGTCATCTATTACTATGGTGAAGTACTGGATTACTGGAGAGTGGCTAATATTGTGACTTCGTTTTAAGAAGGGATGTAAGGGGAAGTACAGAAACTATAGACCTATGAGTCTGACATTTGTGGGTAAGTTGTTGGTGAAAGACAGGATTTATGTGCACGGGGTGGGGGGGGGTGTGTGTGCAAGGAATGATAAGAGACCACGGTTTTGTGTGAAATAAATTGTGTCACCACTTGATTTTAGTTACTCCCTCAAAAAACTCAAAGATTGATAAGGACAGAGTGGTGGACATTGTTTATTTGGACTTGAATAAAGCCTTTGACAAGGTTCTCCATGGTAGATTAATTAAAGTTAAATCACATGGGATTCAGGATGAGCTTGTCAGTTGGTTACAAAATTGACTTAACAGCAAGTGATAGTGATGGTGAAAGGTTTTTTTTCCAGTCTGGAAGCCTGTGTCCAGCGGTGTTCCACGGGGATCAGTGTTGGTCCACTTCATTTATACAAGTGATTTAGATGAACATATAGAAGGCAAGGTTAGTAAGTTTGCAAATGACACCAAAATCGGTGGTACAGTGGACAGCGAAGAAGGATATCTAAGATTATAAGGAGATTGTGATCATTCGTGTCAATGGGATGAGAGTTAATTTGGATAAATGTAAGGTATTGCATTTTGGTAAAATGAACAAGGACAGGACTTTCATAATTAAAAGTAAGACTTGTGTAGGACTGGAACAGGAGAGACTAAAGGGTTTGTGTACATAACTCTGAAGTTTGTGTCATGTGGACAGGGTGGTCAAACAATAGTACAATACAGAAGGAGGTTCGTGAAGTCTATGCTTTTCTTTTGGGTGCCGGTCCAGTTCCTTTCCCACTTTCTGCTTTAAGTATTTATCCAGACTCTCTTGAAGGTTGCTGTTAATCTATGTACACTGTTCCATTCAACAGTGCACTCCAAACCCTAAGATTGCTGCTTAATTTTCCTTTAATGGCTCTAGTTCCTAAATCATTGATTTAAGTGATCAACACCTCAGCCATTGAAAAACATGTGTTTTAGTGTATATTATTCCAACCCTTTGTTTTTGAGTACCTTTTATCAGGCATGCTGTTAGTCTTTTCTGCTCAAAGGAGGGCAAGCTCACCTTCTCCAGTCTATCTATTAACTTTGATCACTCATTGCCAGAACCATTCTAATAAAATTCTTCTGCACTGTCCCCAAAATGTTCCATCCTCAAAGTATGGTTTGACACCTTCAACTGAACTAATGTTATAAAAGTTTAGTAAAGCCCCTGTCTTTGTAATCTATGGGGAAAATTTTAGAGGGATATATGCTGCCTCCATAGAAGCTGGAACTCTGACCCTGAAGCCACCAGACAATCAGGTTGCTAACTCTGGTCCCAGCTGTGCCATAAGTAAGCACTGACTTGCTGGCTGCTGGGGCAAGCAGCTGTTCTGTGGGGGTGGGGAAGACATGAAGAGGTTAAAATTCGAAGTGGATACCAAAGCAAGGAAAGTGGATGGGTAAGAACTACCTTTCCACAGGTGGAGGCAGGTGTACAGGGAAACCTCTGAAGGAGACACAGTAGTTCCTGACTGGTTCTTTAACCTGTGCAGTGAAATCTGCTGGACTGGTCTGCATTCCTTCTGCCTTCTACAGTTGCAAGTAGTGGGGGAAAAGGCGTCCTTGAATATTCATTAAATGGTTGACGACAGGGGTGGGGGTGTGGGTATGTGAGAAAAGGGGGATCGCATTAGTCACCCCATGGCTGTAAGCCTCTTTCCATTTGTACCATTTAGCTAGTATTGTCTCTTACCACAAACAGTTTGGCACTCTTGTTCAATCACTATTAAAAGAAACCAGGTCAAAATACACTTTGTAAAGCAACAGCATTGTCACAACAGTGACACCTTATTTTCATTAACAAATCCAATCATTGGCTAATCCATTACAATAATCATAAATGGGGGAAAAAATGTAACACCAAGTTTTGGACAACTGAATTTAAAACAATCTAAAATGCAACATGCACTTGGGAACTCTACAATAGAAATATTTTACTGCATTTTAATGAAAATGTACAGTTGCAACTAAAATTAATTACAACAGGTGATAGGCTTACTTAGTGCTAAACATAGGACTAAGTGTAAACAAAAATGGATGAGCCTGTTGCAATGTAAAATTGCTGTACCTTGGTATCCAAAATTATTTTTCAAACATATCGTATGTTTGTACAGTAAAAAAAAAACATAATTCTGTGGCTGCTGGAGGACTGAAAATGAAGAACCGTGCTGGAGAAAACCAACAGATCTACACTATTTGTGGAAAGTAAGAGAGTCAATTTATATGGCTCTCCTTGAGAAGTTGATTCACTTACAAATGACACAGCCAGAAGTTTAAAAAGTTGTATTCAGTAGTTTCATTGAATCTCTTTTTCCAGAAAGTTTACTAACTTAGCTACAAGAACTTCTGGAAGGAATGTAAAGTCATGTAAATAACATGATTCAGATGCAAGGTTTCTTCTGCAATACTTATAGTTTGCTTATGGGACATGTCTTTCTAATTTTGCTACAAATAGCAGTTGATGGAAAATATCCTCTCTGCTTATGGGTAGATTTGCTGCTCTAAACATATGTGGCTGATCGTTTGTCGCCATGACTTTTAAGAGTTGGATTTGAATTTTAGGCCACTTCAGCCAATATTTGACTGGAAAAAAATTATTTTCTCTAAGTTTTATACCTTGCATTCATCAAGACATAGTCTTGTAAAATTAATTCACAGAGATATCAAATGTATATGTTGTGTGAGAGGAGAATGCTGATTTGTGGGCAAGTGGACTCCGATTGATAGAGGCATTGCCTAATGGAATGCATCTGTTAATGATAAGTGACAGTGAACTGCCAGGTATGTAAGTTGAATGTTCCAAAGACTGGAGGATCATGTCAAATGGCATTTCCTTTAGCTGTCTACAGTCATTAAAATACTGACCAGACTCAACCAATCTGCAAAACTCTTAGCAGTGTCCAACATTAGAAGTAATACTGCATTTGGACAACAATCCTGATTGCATACAATTATGCTGACAACCAGTTTCGGATTTTCAATTCAGCTTTCAGTGTAACGCAGTTGTACGTACATATGTATTACTATACAGCACCCTGTTCTTTGCAGACAGAAAAAATATGTGCACACATAGTTTGCCTGTTTCAACCCGATAAAATGGATGATATCCATTTGTCAGAAAAGTGGGAAGAAACCTCATAATTGCTTCACATACATGGTGATGTGGCTCTGGAACCATTCTCCTCTGCTCAGAGGGTCCCTGAAATCCTATGTCATTGCAAAATGTTTGGGGCCATTGAGTATGGATCTTTGCCTTTGTTTCTGTGGGTAGCATTTGGAAATTATCATTCCACGAGGACTAATGATAGTAGTTTGGCACTTTGTTTGTCAGGAAGCAATGACTAATCAGCCAAGAAAAGATTATTAGAACAGGTAGCCAAAAGTTTTTTTTTCAAAAATACGTTTTAAAGAGTTGTGGTTGAAAAGAACAGACCTGTAAGGTAATATTCTCAAGGTAAGGCTGGGCCACCTAACATTAACATGAGAAATTTCTTCATGCTGGACATGTAGTCTTTGAAATTTTGTACCCAAGTAAAGCATTCTCATCTGTCATGGGTTCTTTAGTTAACTAATGTGCCCTATCTACAATGCTGCTTCTGAATAAACAATCAAAAACATTGCTCTGAATGATCAACTGCCTATATTGTGATCATGAACCTTTTCAAAATAAACTCTTGTTCTTCCGGTAAGATGTTTTATGTTTGAAAGATGCTGTGAAAGGATGCTTGAAAAATTGCTGCAGTGTGACTAATATTGGACACACTCTGCACTGCAACCACAGTGCACCCTGCTGGACGGTGTGAATATTTACAGTAGTAGATTAAGTACTCATTTGCCCTGAATACTATGCCTGAGTGTTATTAGAGCTTTATTCACTCAAACAAGTGGCCAGCATTCTGTTATACTCCTGACACAATTTTTAGATGGTCGTCAGTTTTGGGGAGTGAAGGAGTGAGTTACTCACTGCAGAATACCAGTCTTTGACCTCCTCTTATTGGCACAGCATTTCATTGGGTCATTCAGTAAGATTTCTAACCAATATTGAATGGCAGGATGTAGATTGAATTAATTAATGGGAATTAATCAATGACACTGCATTTTCAGGTTGAGGTGAGGTTGTTCAATTCTCTTTGATTGGGAAATTGTCATTAATTGGTGTTAAATGTTCCTTGTTCTTAAAAATTTAAGTTACAGGGTTGTCCAGGTCTGGCTGGATGCTGGCATGGAATGCTTCATTAGCTGAGGAGTTGTGTCAGTGCTGTAGGTACTGGAAACAGCTCATGGGAAAACGTTTTCTCCCAATGTATGATGGGTATCTGCAACTTACTGCCTGAAAAGTGGTTCAAGACAGGAACTCTCCAACATTTGAGGAATGTGTAGATGCACACTTGAAATACCACAGCATACATACAAAGCTATGGACCAAGTTCTGGAAAATGGGATTAAAAGGGCAAGCTGGTTGATAATCATTATGAAGGCGATGGGCCTAAGAGCCTCTTTGCAATGCTGTGAAATTCTATGATCCACTGGCTAGGCTTCATTCCATCAATGATTGGAATCACATATACCAGCTTCAACATTCACAACAACATTCAACATTAGTTCCCTCATGACCTTCACCACCACCCCAACACATCACTGCCCCAAACCCATGAAGACAGACTGGCAAATACATCCTTCAGGATTTGACCAGCTTAAGCAGTCATTTTGCTACTAATTCAATCTTAATGGTGAACATAAAAGACTCTCACCTAAATTCTATAATCTTTCTACCTAAAATGCTCCACAACAGTGGTGGTCAACATGAGGAAGTACTGATTGACAGCCGAGGGAGGACAGTAGTGGCTTCCTAATGTATGTTTGATTGGATGCCATGGGGCTTTGTGACGGCCTAAGTCAATGTTGAGGACTCCCAAAGAAACTATGCTGCCACCTATGGTGAATCTGTCTTAACAATACGATAGGACAGATCCAGGGATGGTGATGAAGGAGTTGCAGTTGTTAGTTGAAAGGTATGAATCTGTGGGAAAACAATTTTTGGGTAATTTGAGACACAGTGAGATCAGTTAATGATTTCCTTTCTTTCACATGATCCACAGAAAGTGAGGCCAATCACTATCATTCTTCCAGTGCCGTAGTTGGCATCAGACATAAGATAGATTAATGCTAAGAATGCTCATAATATATATTTTTATATACACTGTACCAAAATGGCAACATGTTACTTTTAAATGCTTGGCTGATAATCTGACTATTGTAACATCTGAATTCATTCCCCAGGATTTAAAATTGTGCATATTCCTTTGCAGGTTGGCAATTCGCTCCTTATGATTACTAGCCATCCAGTACAGATGAAAACTTAACAATCTGATTTTGCCAACACATTGTATTCCTGTGGTGACTAACTGAATGATTCTGCCAAAGTGTGGAAAAATGCTGACCTCGAGCTATGGTTGGCTAACATGGGTACTTAGGGCACTTTAAGTAGGAATTGAATGACAATGATAATTTTAAAAAGATTCCCATCAATGATTGTTCCATTTCTTTCACAGTTCAGGAAGAACTTTATCAACGATTACTTGTGATAGTACATATTCCTTGGGAATGTAGTCTAATAGAAAATGGTGATGAAGTTCAAACTTTAAATAGCCTAGAAAAATGCCTGTTTGATATGCCTGAAAGTTTTCTCGCATTCCTTATTTTATGACTTCAGGCTGTATGTGTTTACTCATTGGTGCTTGACAGAGGAAACAAAATTCAAAATACTTAAAGGACGTTCAGTTATGTGAAGAAAATAGATTGAGATTTCAACGAAATATAATCTGTTAACATTTAGCAAGATTTATTTAAATTTACATATAAGATGTAAAAGAAAACCATTAACACTCTTTCCATTGAATTGGATGGCATTAACATGAACATGCACCAGGCCAAGAGTTGCTCAGTACTTGTATTCAGAAGAATTTCACAGAAATACAGTGGACAATTATACCAGTATTGTAAGTACCCTGTACAGGCTGCACAATAACTACTGTTTTGTGAATTCCACATCTGTATCTGCAGACAATTGTATTATTGATACTTCAAAAAGATACTTTATTCTACAGGCCACAAAATAAGGTAAAACAGTAAAGAGTTTTCATGTGAAGAAGGAGTTATATTGGACTTAGCTGGATTAGTATTGCACTGACAATTATCATCCAGTTTTCTTAATTACGCTTCGTCCTTCTTTGCTTTCCCTTTAATAATTTTCTCTCCTGAAATCGTGGAGTCTGGGGCAATTTTGTCCTGCGGAAATTGCTCCAGTGATTACTGTGAGACAAGACAGTGAAAGCTGTTTAACCTCGAGTAGAGTGGGCCACAGTGTTGACGTCTGATTCTGTGCTCACCTAATATTCACACGTGCTCAGTTATAAATATTTTCTCACAACCTCGTTCAGGAAGGTTATTGCAAACGTATGGAGCGTGTGGGACTTGAACATGGGCCTCTTGGCTCAGAGGTCGGAACTCTGCTGTTCCACCATAAGAACCCTGTGTGTGTTTTATTTGGCATCACTAGATCATGATCAGGTGTGGGTATTATTTCCAGTTTTTCTCTCGCTAACTGATGATTCTGTGATCAGTGGTTCAAGAAACTGAGACCAAAGTAATCGCACAGTAATGCCTCTAAGGAGTGGCTTGCAGGTTTCATTACTGGAGATGCAAAAACAACTGAGAAATTGAAGTAAGTCAAACTTTTATAATAATTTAGATTGTAGGAGGTGAGTGCCCCTTTAAATATTTCTGGAACTGACCCTAGCCTGCCCTTTAATACCCATAAGTGTGAGTAGATGCAAGAACCTGCAGTGACAACTTTGATTAATCCCAAAAATACAATTGCATTTTTAAAATTTTGCCAGAAGATGCTATTTTAAGATATTATTAGAATTGAGTCTGTGTTCACTGCAAGAACTAGCTGTATAATTTATAATCTGCTCAATCACAGGAGGAGTACAAGAAAAAAATCAAGTTATATAGACCAATCTTGACCCTCCACTGCCTCCTTCAATTTGGAAAATGGGCTGCAGACAGTGGAAAGATAAACTCTTTCCCCAAAGCGTAATCTTCAGAGCACCATACCAAATATGTTCCTCCTAAACTCCAGTCTCAGCAAGTTACAATTGCCCTGTCACACCAAACAAAGTGCCTCACATATTGCAAAATAGAAAAACAGAAACTAAGCCTCTTAAAATGTCCTTCCCTCAATATCATATATGATTCCAGTTGGGAAGAATTACTTCCTCTGTGTTAAACTCTATCCCAGCACCTGTCCTGGCTTTGTAAAGAAAATAGGGCAAATGTGACATAAAAACTACCATATTAGCCCTGGGAATGTTATCCGATCTTCTCCCAATCAAAATTCAGCAGGAGTTTGGCAGAAACTTTTGTTTAAGTGTTTATATATAGATTTTACCAATACAATACTAAATGCATGCTGGCCAGACTGGGGAACTTTGAAGCACATTCTTGGTTCAGTGTTTTTTTCTAATTTCATTTTTATCTTTCTTGCACGGAAACCAGTGACTGGTTTTGGGATAGAAGGTCAGTTATTTATTGTTGCCGTATGATATATCTTTCAATGGCTAGATGGGTCAACCAGCGCAGTAACTTGTAGGAATGTGTTTATCTATATGTACTCTCAGTGTGATTTGCAAACTGAACAACTATAATGCAAAACATTTTCACACTGAGAGTAGTCAGAGTCTGGAATGCACCATCCAGAAGTGTGGTGGAGATAAGTTTAATCAAAGATGTCAAGAGGGCATTTGATTATTTAAATAAAAATATAATCCACAGCATTCCAGCAAAAATGGCACTAAATCATTTGGAGAGCTGATGCAGACACAGTGGGCTGAAGGGCTTTCTGCTCCATGAAAATTCTCTGATTTTGTAATGCCTTGTGATCTTCAGGAAGAAACTGAAAGCTATCATAGGGTCCCTACAGTGCAGACAGAGGCCATTTGGCCCATTGAGTCTGCACCAAACCTCCAAAGGGCATTCCACTCTATCCCATGAACACCACACTTCCCCTGGCTAATCCACCTGCCTGCACGTTTGTAGACACCACAGGGCAATTTAGCATGGCCAATCCACCTAACCTTCACAGCTTTGGACTGTGGGAAGAACCAGAGCACCCAGTGAAACCCAGGCAGACAGGGGAAGAATGTGCAAACTCCACCAAAGACTGAAATTAAACCAAGTCCATGCCATTGTGAAGCAGCAGTGTTAATCCCTGAGACACCATACCTCCCTATTCTCAAATATGGTTTAAGTCTTTTGTTTTTACCTTGCCTATAGTTAACAGCCATAAGATCCCTGAAGGGATGGATGAAGGATTCACTGAATATGTGTCTATTGATAGGCCTGTCACAGACTGACAACAAGCTTGGACGTTTTTATCAATGATGCATTATAAGTAATATTGCCCGTATATCTGATTTGGAATTTTCACACAATTATGGTGCACTGTTGATGCTATTATGTTGCTGTATTTTCATTGGGTTACACTCAACTCGCACATCTTAAATTATATAATAAACAGTGAAGTAGGACCTTGAAAGTTTCCGGGTGATTTAATTTGAGGTAAAACTTCCGTGCAGATTCCCCATTCTCTGGCCATAACTTGGGTAGTAGATCAACTGAAACCCCTGAGAAATTGTGTAAATCACCTTTCTTGCCCTATTTCTGGGGTTTTCAACAACCTCCACAAAAGTTATCATGAGGGGTTGGGATTTGCTTGCAGAAACAGCACTGAACATTTACCTAAACCACACGGAAGGCAATGCTTCACAAAGACACTCAACACCACCTTTTTTGAGGGCAATCAGGGATGGGCAAGGTGGTCTTACCAGAGATGCCCATAATCCATGGATATAAAGAAATGTTAGTGGCATATCATTTTGTAAGGTCAAACTGAGCTGGGATAAATTAACAAAGTCATTAAATGTTTTTAAGGCTGTGCTAGATAGATTTTGACTCACAAGTGAGTAAAAGATTTTTGGAGGTAGGCAGGAATGTGGAGTTGAAGTCACCAGCAAATCAGCTATTGTCTTTTTGAATTAGGGACTCCTGCTCCTAGTTTGTACATTTTATGTAACTTTCATGTTCGGTGAGTAACAATTGCATTAATTTTACTCTGATTTTGTCACTGGATGCATGAGACCCAGGCATGGCAAGTTGGTGATCCTAATAAAGGTCGCCATGCACAGTAATAATTATCTCCTGGTCAGTCCAGTAATAGTGCTGAATTTAAATAGATTATCTGATAATGAGTGGATGGTGAATGACTGACTAAATAAAGTAGAAGACTTTGAACTGATTAAAATTGAAGGCAATGGACAAGAGCTTTTTATAAATAAAAGGACAGGAATGTCAGATGCAGCCATGGCTACAATAATACCAATGACAAATCTCTTAATTTTACACAGATTAAGAATGTGAATGTAAGCCACTTGATCTGTTTGTGTGTGGTATACCATGGATACCACAATTCCAATCACCTCTGTTTTCTGTCTGCTGTTATTCAGTTTCTCATTCATAAAAATTGAGGCAATTTTTTAAAAGTTCTGTCCAAGGTTTCTCAGTACTTTGCACATCTTCAAGATTTTTCTAGCTCTGTGTGGACTAAGTCAGGTAGGTCGGGATGTTTTGGTGATTTAGTATTGCCACAAACTGTCCTACATGTGTTAATTTCCTTAATGGCATTTTTCACTGCAAAATCACAGGAGAATCTGATGAAGCATTAGACATTTACTTTCGGTACTGAATTAATGCATCAATCTCTGCAAAGCATTGTTAAAACTTCACATTTGCATGCACTTCCAGTCTCAAAATCTTAATTCGTGATCATTTCTGCCAACTTCACACATTAAAAATTCCTATGTGTAGACTCATAGTGTAAGCTGCCTGTCCATACAAACTTTGCAATAATTACATCCTCCTCCAGTCATGGTGCAGCAGTGACTTTATACTCCACACCCAATTCCTTAGCCTGTGGTTTGACATTCTTATAGGCTCCAACTTTAGAATAATGAGATTTAAATGCATCATAATAATGTAACTGATCACATGACTCTGGCTTCATTAAGAGAAAAATCATAAGTCTAGAATGCATATGTGAAGAGCGTTGTATTGGATAACTGACTACATACAAATGAAAATAAAGGAATGTTGTAATCTTACAAAGAGATAAGGAACAAGAGGACTCGGGAACAGTATATATACGTAGACACTCATTAGGAGACACTCCATTCTGATATCTCAATTTGCAGGTAGCCGTGTTATTTACTGCCTACCATGAAGTATGAGGAACTAGGAGGGGCAAAAAAACGCCTCCAAAGCCAGGATCTGGAAATAAACAGATTTCAAGGAACACAGCCAATAAGGGAAGTCCTCAAAAGCAGGATAAGGTATCAGATGACTTTGAAGAAAAATATCTTGAAAAGGGGAAGACTTTGAAGTTGCATCTGACTAAAAAGCAGAAAGAGTCCGAAAGCAGGGAAAATAATTTGGGTGACTTTGATAACAGGGCTAGAGAGATTCCAAACAGTAGGGAGCAAAACCTCAGAAGCATTTCAAGTCTAGCCATGAATCAAAAAAAATTCTGCCAAGTGAAGACACAGGATTCAAACTTTTCAACTGGAACATGGAAACACCCAGGAACTTATCCATGACAATAGATAACATAAACCTCCAAGGTCTAGGAGGCACAGCTCTTCAAATGCATGGCCCAAGTGGAGTTTAGTCACAGTGAACAAAATCTCTGTGAAACAATCTATATAGTGAGGAATCAGAACATCTCATTGTTGAGTAGAAATGCATGGACTCAACTAGGCGTCTCAGAGAGTGTGAATGCAATATTTCAAAGTGAGACTGAAAGGAATTTTGGCAAAAACTTTTGAAAGCTGGAAAAGCTTTAGTAAATTGAAGCAGGAACATCATGTCACTCGGCAAAAAGATACTCACTCCACCTGCTTCTATGCTCAGAGGAGAATTTCTCATCCTTTAATAAGAAAAGTCAAATTTCAGGTAAACAGCACGATTGAAACAAGACCATATCACCAGTGGCAAAACCAACACAATGGTATTTAGCACTCGTAACTGTATGCAGGACAAATGGAAAACCATGATTGTGTGCGCATTTCAATCAAAGAAGTTATGAAGGGGAATCCATCCTACCTTGTCAGTTTTCAATTGCTTGGAAAGATTTGTATTTGTCAGGACAGGTTTTGGCAGATACCCTCAGAACAAGAGTCAAAGATTGCTGACTACATTTCCTCCGTTCTCAAGAAAAATTGCTACATTCATCTAACTTTTAGAATCTTCTCTAAGCCAACAACTTTCACAGGTCAATGTGTAGAAGCCAAGACAGGAAACAGTGAATTATTTGTCATGTGGATGACAGCCTAATGCATGGCAAACTAAGAAGGAATATGACCAGAGAGTCAGGGATGTGTTGAGTGTATTACAGTTCGTGGATCTGACATTGAATGAAATATGTCAATTCTCTAGGATGATGATTGCATTTGATGGACACATTATCCAAGAGCAAGGCATCATGGTGGTTCCAAAGAAGACAAAAGCCATCAAAGAATTTCTGGCACTGAATGACATCACCTTGGGAATTGTGAAACAAATGAGAAAATTCATTGTCAATTTGGTCAGACCATAAGCAAACTTTGGATGGAACTCCAGCAATTTATAGGAGTCAGGGACAGCCTTTGAAGGATTAAACAGATGTTACCTTCTACTGATGTTTGAGCACAATATAATCCAAATTTACTTACCACAACAGCAACAGATACATCACCAATTTTATGAGCTCTTTTGGAGGCCTACATGGGTCCGCAGCCAAAGAAGGAAGTGTTGGCAGCTACACAGGAATGCAAAAGATTCATGACTACCTTTCGAGACTGAATTCGCTGGTAAAAGTGGGCCACAAGCCTTTGGTAGCATGGTTGGGTTGAAGGAAACCTCAGAAATGCCCCTACACATACTAAGATTCAACTTTAGACAAGTGAGGCATGACTACGGCACAGTCTAAGTTTCAGACAAGGCACAAGTAATGACAGATACAGTCTCGAGAGCAACAGTGAATTGAACAGTAAAAGACAATCTATTCTGTGGCTATAGCCAACACTTTATTGGGAAATGAGAGAAAACTCAAATAAATTCACGCAGGTCAAAAATCTGACAAGGAGTACGCAAAGGTAAGTTGACTCTGTGTGTTTTGTGTTATTTAGAGTGGTCAACATTTATATTTTCATGTTACAAACTGGGTTAACCAATTCTGAAATTTCATGGACTAAGTTTTGATTTATACTAAATCAATAATATTGTATTTATTAAATAAATACTGAAAAAGACTGAAATAAGAGTATAGGGGAATGTGCCAATTAATGATGATTGACATTTAGTTGCTTTTCTTTTCCCCTTAAATTGTTATTCTTGCAAATTGTTCTGATGAGTACAAGATGAAAAGCTTCAACAAAATATGTCTTTTTTCAGCAAGTCAAGTTTGGCTTTTCTTGTTTTAAGTCTAATATAAGGCAATTGTGTGCCTGAAATTGGGGAATTCAGTTAAATTAAATTAGTTGTGAACCATGAAGTAGTAGGACTAGAGAAAGGCAGTGTACTCCTCCCAGCCTCATTTTGCTATAAACGGTTACATAAAATCACAGTATTATAAGAAAAGAGACACATGACTTTGAAATAAGTAGCAATATTATGCCTGCCACCCATTTGATTTATCCCTCAGTATCTAATTTTAACACATATGCAGATGAGGTATAGTGCTGAAAATATGGATGATGGCATCGAAATTTTGCAGGGTCACCTTATTTTCGTGAAAGTTTGTCCAATTAAGCATTTCATTGAAAAAATAATAGCATCTCAAAGGTACATGCAGGTAAGATCTTTGAACCTACCACCCCTCACAGTGAGTTTATTGGTGGGGACTGTTTGATCAAGCAGCTGATTGGCAGTATGGTCCATTGCAGTTGACCTAATTTACACCTGTGGGAAAGTTCAGCATGGTTTTCCTGCTGTGCTACCAATGGCAGCTCTTATGTGAGCAATTAATACATCTTAATGGCCTTATCCCACACCGCTCATATTAACCCAGTATCAATGAGGGATTACGTGTTTGTTCGTAGCTGTGAGGATGTTCAAAGGCACTCCAAGCCTGATCAAGGGTCTACTCAGAGTCAACGCCTGTTTTTGCTGCTTAAATCTCTTATGTCCTTTTCCTGAAAACCCTGCCCTGAGTCCCTCACTGTCATCTCCACCCACCACCAATCACCTCTGGTCTGGGATTCACTGATAATCCTAGTCCTCAGGTGGGTTCTGTGTCAACTGCTGCCTGCTCGGTGGAGCTGCCTCTCAATAGAGCTGCTGGCCATGATTGACTGGCAACAGCCAGGACTTTCAGCCAAGACTCCTTGATATCGGGGAAAGGCCCACTGCTGACTTGTCAAATGCCTGAGTGGAAAAGTGGGAAAAAGTGGGTTTTTCCCCAAGGTGCCTCACTGCCCCAAGCTTTAGTGTGTCCTCCAGCATGTAGTCTTGGACCTTGAAATGTGCCAGTCTGCAACATTTGGTCAGGATCAACTCCTTGCTCTGGAGACCAACAAGTTTTGGGCAGACCAAAGGGCACCTTCCGCGCAGTTGATGGTCCTCCAGGAGCTAACAATGTTTGTCTCAGTGTGTGAGCCCGCCTAGCACAGGAAAACATTTTCTACTTGTCCTCTCATTCCCCTTCAAGACTCAGTAGCAGTCACCTTTCTCAGTGTTGTCACCAGAGTGACAGAGAAGTCAGCTTTTTGCTGGGTTATTAGCACGGAGGGGCAGCATGCATTCTTCATTGTATAATGCACCTTGTGCTACCGCTTAATTGGCATTGCCAGGAAAGGTGTTGCCATTGACCAGTTGGCTGTCGGTGCTGATTCATGATCTGTACAAGGCCCCACCATCATGGCCTACCATGTGCTAGGAAATTCCTGACCATTAGCTTTATTTCTTTCTGCACAGATGCTGCCAGATCCGTCGAGTATTACAGCACTTTCGAGTTCTATTTCAGATTGCCGGTATCTGCTTTAGTTTGTTTTATTATCATTATAAACTTTGTTCAGGACTGTGAGGTCAACTGCAGTATCTTTATCAGACATTCAGTGAGATCAAAAAATTTGGCATACTTTGCGTGCAATGCAGTTAGGTTGAAGGGGGATTATTTTGAAATAGGAGATAGCGAATCTGGAATCTGTTTTACATCATGCCCAAATTTTGAAATAAATTCCACACCCTCCATTTCATTTCAAAAAGAGCTAATTTTATGTGACTTTTGTTGGGTATGTTTAAAAAAATGATGCTTGCACAATGTCGAAAAAACAAACATTAATGAAGCTTTGTATTTTGCACATCAGGACAAATGCCAAAATTTCAAATAATTGCAGTGATTTCAGCTACAGGAGCAAAAGGGTGCTGATTGGTTGGAAATTGGTTCAGAAGTTGGGTAATTCAAAGATACAAGAATTGAACAGATTGAATAGATTCCTTTCATATGCAGAGAGAGGATACTGTGCATGAATGTTTGTTACTTCTAATAAGTGCAAATGAGTCAGTTAATGAATTTGAGTGATGATCTTAAATTGATTATTAATGTTGTTATTCGTGCCCTCAGGATTATTCCCTGTTTGTTAATAGACGTTTATCTGATCTCTTTACTAATGGTTGTATTATAGGTAGCTCTAAAGTCCAACAATGATCCTGTGCCGTATAAAGTTGGAAGAATTGTTCCAGGTTTTAATGTCGCAGGGTATCCAGAATGTGCCCTGTTTGTTAAACCTATTTGTGCATGTTTAGGTTTGCAACTCTTTCTTTCCCACAATGTTTCTGAATCTTTATGCTGACAATGGAGTATCAAAGCCTGCAAGAGGGCTTCAAAAACCTTGGTGAATAGTTGGACGTTCTATTTCTTAATGATTCAGATTAAATGATTGAGAAATTGCAGAGGAATGAGTCAGAAGCATGAAGGAGTGCAAATTCAGTTTCAAACGAGGTGCTCAGTGAGAAAAAGGACAGAAAGTAAAAGGGGAAAAAAAACTTGTTTAAAATCTCCCAGCAACCATTTGTAACTTGCAAGAATAAGACTCCAGAGATATATGTGCTCATTTCCTGGAAAGAGTTTGAGATTCATTCATAATTATCATTATTATAAAAATATCTAACGGCATTAATATTAGACATAGCTTTCAATGTCAAGGTGAATAAATATGCTAATACTGCAACTTCATGAAAATTTCAGGGAGGTTAAGCATGAGATGTCAGTACCATAAAACTAAAGGTGCAGTGCAGCAACTTTGGGCACTTTGCACTGTATATTGTACTTCTTTGAATTCCAGAAGTTTGTTAATTAATTTGTACATTAGTAACATAAGGTTAAATTTTCAATGGCACTTGGAGGCACACTGTGTGGGGGTGGAGATGGCAAAATGGAGAAGGAAACTCCTTTGGGCCAGTTCCAGGACACCTTATTGCTTTCTTGGGAGACACAGGAGTTAGGATGAAGGTGAGATTGGGTACCTGCACAGATCATTGAAGACTGAATTAAGGCATTATTCTGTTGCTGGATTTTCCTACTGGCTCGCAGGTTACCCGTAGACTCAGGAGGTCATCAGCAGGGATGTTAAACCTTGGAGGCAGAGACTTCATTGCGTTTGGAAGATGCCACTCCAATTCCTGGCAACAATGGCAGCAGTACACTTGACTGTGGGTTTTCCCTTTCAAATGTCTGATGGGCCTAACCTTATGGCCCCCTTATCACTGACAACCAGGAGTGGAAGGGCCTGCACACCCTCATTATATGTTTCCCTCTCAACCCTTCTGATGATGGGATTATTGATCTTGGTGGAAGGCATCCTATTGGCGCTCCAGATTTCAGAGGTCACCCACTGCCCTTACTTGCATGGTGTTCCCAGAGGCATTCACATAATTGGTCAACTCTGCCAAAATTTCTCTGTGTCCATTTGTGGGATCCCAACTGGGGAATTCAGACCTGGGAATGTAAATCCTGCCAAGTCAGTTAAATCCTGTGGTGGAGGTAGGATCCTGCCAGTTGGCAGGAGACCCAACACGCATGAAGTCTTTCTGCCAAAGTTAAATAGATGCCCATTTAATTATCAGACCCCTTCCTGGTGCCTTAAGTATATGTAGCCTTGTGCAGGTAAGAAATGCCTTGGATTTATTTGCTGGAGAGAGTCACATTCCAATATTTGTTTATTTCTTCACATGCTACTGTACAGAACTGAACTACTTTAGTGACAATGATAATGGGAACTGCAGATGCTGGAGAATCCAAGATAACAAAGTGTGGAGCTGGATGAACACAGCAGGCCAAGCAGCATCTCAGGAGCACAAAAGCTGACGTTTCGGGCCTAGAGCCGTCATCACAGATCTGATGAAGGGTCTAGGCCGGAAACGTCAGCTTTTGTGCTCCTGAGATGCTGCTTGGCCTGCTATGTTCATCCAGCTCCACGCTTTGTTATCTTACTTTAGTGACAATGTATGTATAGTACAATATTTTTATGAATAAAGTAAATTTTTGAAATTAAAAAAAAAATAGTCCTTTCTGCAGGGAAGTTGGGTCCATAAGGATGGCCATTGACTGTGGAAGTGCCTTGTGCTTTGCAGCCCTTGGATCCCCTTAGCACTACTCTGGAAGCCACAGTGGGAGGGCCCATGTAGCTGGTAGCCACCCCATGCAGTGACAATGTCAGTCCCCTGGCCCTGAGAAAATGTCTATCAATTGCTGATTTAAAGACATAAGTGAGTAGCAATCTCCAGTCTGGAGGCAGCAACTGGACTGTGTCAAGGACCCCTCCTGATCTAGTTCCCTGGCTTTTACTGAAAGTCACAACTCCAACAACTCACCACATGACAACTAGTAAACTCACCGTCACTGTTTCAGCACTGTGAGCTGTTGAGTATTTCAGCCATGTCTGTTTTTATTCAGAGTGAAACTACCAGAAAGTCTGAAAGACCTTTAGAGTTCTCAGTTTAGGGTATATTTACCTGATTTCTGTTAGAACAAATAATAATATTGTAAATAACAACAGATAGAAAGCTATTTCTTTCGCTCTATCTTTTTTTAAATCACATCATCTATGTCACAAAACTATCTGCTGCAGTTAGTGCAAGAGCTGTTCTGAAAGAGATAGAGAACATTGTTTCTTCTTAACAAAGAACAACTTATACTTGGTGACAGATTCAAGGCAGTAATTCAATCTCAGGTTGTGCTGACTCAGGAAAACTGATCGTGTTACACTCGTGGTCTTAGATATCATCAGTGCTGCTTATTGAATTGTACTGCCAGTCATCCCAGCATCTGCAGTTCCCATTATCTCTGATTACAATTTTAACTTCACTGTGAAGCTTCTTCCAGGGATGCCTAACCTGAAGAAGTTACCCTCCTCCCTCCAGACCAACCTCAGGAAATCTCCACCAATCTTCTCCTCTATCTATCTTCGGTCCGCCTCTCCCTCTTTCCCTATTTATTTCAGAACCCTCTCCCCATCCCCCTCTCTGATGAAGGGTCTAGGCCCAAAATGTCAGCTTTTATGCTCCTGAGATGCTGCTTGGCCTGCTGTGTTCACCCAGCTCCACAATTTGTTATCTTGGATTCTCCAGCATCTGCAGTTCCCCTTATATCTGTTATTCCCTGTCAGCTTCAGTAGACATAAAGAGCCCAACCTTTCTGGGACATGGAGAGTGGGCGAATGGGCTAGAGGCAGTGGGTGTTTTGGGGAAATGGTGGGGAATGTCCAAAATAGGTCACAGAACCTGACAAGAATGAGAATGAGGAGGATCTGTCAAATTTGACACAAGATTCTCATGATCACGTCGGTTAGCTATAACAGTAGTTAATGGAAAAGCCAGTAGTCACCAGATAAATGACAGCCTAGCTGATTGTTTTAGGGGCTTACCACTGACAAGCTGTATGGGAGAGGAGGCATCAGCAAACGTGGCTGAAGTATACCAGCCGGAGTGTAATATTTCTAGGACAAAGGTTTCCCAACTACTCCACTAACTACTTTAAGATGGGAAGTGTAATATTAAAATATATGGCTCAACAGCTTTGCTTAATTTAGAAAAAATTTGGAAACTGTCCTCATCCCTGGTTCTATCATGATCATGCCTTATTAGTACTAGCAGGACAAGTATGGAAGAAGGTTGAATCAGCAGCAAAGACATGGGATGATTCTGAGAGGGACCCAGTGCCTCTTTACTTACCAATGCAAGGTCCCTCATTCAAGCACTACATGGTTTGAATATGAATGTCTCCAACCCTGCAGCCCTCATGCAATTAACTTAAAAGCCACAATTGGTGTAAGGATAGGAAAACGATCCATAGATGTTTCCATCCTGAACTTAGAGTGGAGACAAGAAGCTCTGAGTGTCTCCAGTCTCCTTCCTCCCACCTGATGTTCAATGAGGTGTGCACAAGATTCTACCCAGTTACCTCAGTCACTACACATCAAAGGATTCCTATGGCTTTACAGCATGTGGACATCCTGTGGTCATGAAAGGCACTAGATAAGTATATGTTTTCTTCTAAATTAGCAGGGTTTATTTGCTATTGCAAGTGTTACAGATGAAACATGTTAGCTTTGAGAAGCCGATGTCACTATAAAGTTTTCCAGGCTGGTTATCTTCTTCAGTTCTCGGTCCAAAAGTAAGCCTGACCCATAGCTCCATGGCTTCTGTTGTGATTAGGCCAACAGGTAAGTCCTGAATCCTCCAGCCAGAACAATTAAATCCACTGCTGTTGGCATCAATCTGATGTGTAAGTTGTAGCCCTGGAGACATGAGTAGTGATGGTATTGTCTCTACTTCTTTTTCTATCACAGGGCTGACTGGGAATCTGTCCTGTTCTTATCAACTGCCATCAGCATTTGTTGGAATGATTTGTATTCAACCTGTTTAGTTGCTTTGTGAACATACCATCCTTGATTATCAAATTCTTGGAATGCATTTAAACCTAGGGTTTCTGGCTTCTAATATAAATGATGCTTTATTTGTACAACATTCAAGTTACACATCTAAACTGAGCTCCTCTCTCAGCAGTTATAGCTTTTCACTATGGTTGGGATATAGTTGCATGTGAGACCAACCAATATAAATTCAATTAAAATGTGACCCAAACAAGAAATGTCCCTTTTGTTCTCGTTTCGATAGGGAGATTGCAAGAGGTTGAACTGTCCATCATGGCTTAAATGGAGAAACTTTGAAAGAGTTTCAGAGACTGGGAGACTATAATTCTGATTTTTGCACCATCTCTTAGGGCTGTGTCAAACTTTGTCCCATTAAATTTACACAGAATCTGTAAAAGAGTTTCAAGCCCACTGACTCCCACAGCTACCTGGACTACAACTCCTCTCACTCGCCTTCCTGCAAGAATGCGATCCCCTACTTCCAATTCCTCAGCCTCCGCCACGTCTGCTCCCGAGATGGAATGTTCCACTCCTGAACATCCCAGGCGTCCCCCTATTTCAGGGACTGTAACCTCCCCCCTCCGGTGATTGAAAATACCCTCAACCACATCTCTTGCATTTCCTGCACTTCTGCCCTCACATCCCCTCCCCCAACTAAAGACAGAATCCCCCTTGTCCTCTTGTATCATCCCACCAATCTCCATATCAAATGTATTCTCCGCCACTTCCGCCATCTACAATCCAATCACACCACCAAAAATATATTTCCCTCCCCACCCCTATCTGTCTTTCGTAGGGACCACTCTCTCCCCGACTCCATCGTCAGCTCCCCACTAGTGCCACCAGATCTGGCACCTTTCCCTGCAACCACAGGAAGTGCTACACCTGCCCTACACCTCCCCCCTCACCTCCATCCATGGCACAAAACAAACCTGCACATCCATCAACATGGTCTACTACATCCACTGCTCCCAATGTGGCCTCCTATACATCGGTGAGACCCAGTGTAGACTTGGAGATCATTTTGGAGAGCATCTGCACTCTGTATGCAACAAACAACAACATCTTCTGGTCGCCAACCATTTTAACTCCCCATCCCACTATCTGGATGACGTGTCCATCCTGGGCCTCCCCCAGTGTCACAATGACACCACCTACAAACTGGAGGAGCAACTCCTCATATTCCACCTCAGGTGTCTGCAGCCCGATGGCCTTAACATGGAATTTTAAAATCTCCCCAGCCCCGGCGTCATCCCATGTCCAATCCTCGCTCTCACCCTGCCTCCTTGATCTGGCGCAACCTGCTCATCTTCTCTCCCACCTATCTGTTCCTCCCACCCCACTGACCAATCCCCACCACTGACTACCTGCGCTCACTAACCACCATCCCACCTACCTTCCCCAGCCCCACCCCTCCTTTTTCTATTTATTTCTAAGCTCCCTTCCCCCTCCCCATTTCTGAAGAAGGGTGTTGACCAGAAACTGCTGCTCTGATGCTTCCTGGCCTGTTGTGTTCCTCCAGCTCCACACTGTGTTACTTCTGACTCCAGCATCTGCAGTTCTTGCTATCTCTCTTGCCAAAAATTGGTTTCCATTACTTTTCACCATGAACTGCTCCAGTTCCCATCTGGGCAAAGAAAGTAATGGCATAGTAACAAGCATATTTTGGGTGGCATGGTGGCTCAGTGGTTAACAATGCTGCCTCACAGTAGCAGGGACCCAGGTTTGATTCCTGCCTCAGGGAACTTGAGTTTGCACATCCTCCCTCGTGTACAGGCTAGGTGGGTTAGCCATGGGAAATGTAGGATTCCAAGGATGGCTGGGTCTGGATGGGATGGTCTCCAGAGGGTTGGTGTGGACTCAGTGAGCCAAATGGCCTACTTCCACACTGTAGGGATTCTATGTATATTCCTGAAATTAAATCGTGGTTGCATTTTGAGAAGTTCACAATACTATAGCAAATGAAACTTGCGCCATCGGTTGATATGAAATTTTCAGATATACTTTGACAAAAATATAAAATGATGTGTATTTTTAAGTGAGTTGCAATGTAAGCTGGTCATAAGCTTTCCAACAAAAAAAAGTATAACATTTTATCAGGACCTTATAGGCGTGGCTGTTAGGTGAGAACAGTATAACACTGTCTACAGTAGACAAAATGCTTTTTAACTTTATATTAAAATGCTACTGTGGGCATTTAGGCGAGTTACGACACAATTGCTCAATTTTGTTTACTGTGGAAGATGTTCCTACAATTATTAATAAGGCTAGATGTATAAGATTAAAAACTACTTTATAAATGTGCAGTTGTAATAACCAGAACCTTTTTCCTGATGTCACAAGTAATTGACATTGAATATATTGATATGTAACATGGTTTGGAATAAAAAATAAACAAACTAATTTATGAGTTCAAGATTGTTGTCTAAATATAGTACTAAGATGAAATTTTCATATCAACATATCACCCTACAGTCGGAATACTTGTTTCAGCCCTGTCACAGGGACCTTCACATGACACACAAAAAATGAACAACTGCTGTTTTGAAAACCAGCTGGGAAGTTCGGCCAGTGTTCTGGTAAATAGATATCTCGTAACCTGGATTACTTAAAAGATTATCTGGTTGCTATCACATTGATGGCTATGGGCCCTCACTGTCTGCAAACTTATTGCCATGTCTCCTACATTACTGCAATGGCTACACTTTTAAGAAGTTTTTATTAGTTTTAAGACATTTTGGGATGTCAGTCGGTTACAAGAGGTGCCTTTTCAATGGAAGATATGCATATACCAGATCTGTACATGTATTCACACAGTCAATAGCCAGCATCAACCTTGAAGAAAGAAAAACTTGAAGTTATAGAGGACCTTTAACCATCTCGGGATATCACAAAGTGTTTTCCAGCCAACTGAGTACTTTAAAATTGTAGTTTCTGCTGTAATTTAGGGGAAGCATAGCAGCCAGTTAGCAAAGTGTTCACCAACAGCAGCACCACGCACACCTCAGCAGCACAGGGACAATTTGTAAAGTGTAAAGAAGGCATCAGCTAGTTTACAGGCTATTCCAGCTCTAATGCTAACATCATCTTATACTTGAGCGGACATCATGTGTTTGGATTTCCAAAAATCCTATGGAAGGCAGTGTGGAGCTGAAATTGATGCACTGTTCTGGTGGAGGGTGTGACGGTGAATAGAGTCCAATTGATTTACTACAGCTCAGTCATCACCGGAGATTAGTGACATCAGGGTCTCTCTGACAGCAGAGAAGGGGAAGTTTGATAGAAGCCAAAATCATGAAGAGCTCTGACACAGGAATGAAAGTGAAGCAGTTTACAATGGCAGAAGTGTAAGACAGCGGGAACGGGTATGTGAGGTAATTGGCAAAAGACCCAGAGCTGACATGAGGAAAGAATGATTTAGGAATGAGTTTTTATGATCTAGAATTCACTGTCTGAAATGTTGGTCGAAGCATATTCATTCTTTTTTACCAAAAGAATTGTTTGAATGGGTCAGATTTGTAGGGTTTCAGGGAAAGAGCAGAGGGCCTGGGAAATTATCCTCAAGGGCGTGCATAAAGACGATGGGCGGAACTGCCTCCCTCTGCACCATATTATCTTGTGATTCTATGATGGTGCTCGGAGCGTTTGCCAATATTAAGTGACCAACATGGGAAAACTAAACGTTAAATAAACTATTTCCAATCCGTTCTGTTGGAGCCATGACCTTAAATCGATAACTTTAAAGAAATGACGGGGTGGGCGGGGTCACTGAGCGAAGGACTGTCTAATCTTAAGCCACTTGGTGTTTGAAAATTGTTAACATTGTAAACAAAAAATGAAAACAAACTATACGATTATTTGACAATTTCGCTGGGTTGTAAAACAGAGTTCAGGTTTATAATGAATACAAGTGCATGCTGGGCGCAACGGGCCGGCGATTATCAGCGTGCCGAAGTGTGCATAGTGGGAATAAAGCCAGTGCAGGAACGCCCAAGATTAAGATCCCAGGATCAAATGTCTTATTGCATTGTGTCTTTGTTTAGTACTGGGCTCCGTCTGGAATGCTTAGGGAAAACAGGCTGCAATAAGTGGCGGTGTTGAAATGTGAATGAAATATTAACTTTAGACACAGCGTAAATGTGGCCGGGCAGCGCCGCCGGCTTGGACTGCGACAGAAATAGACGGCGGCTGTGGATTTGAGCAAACACACCCGCAATCTCTGTGCACTTGATGCTAAAGCCAGGTTGTGCTTCGTGCCCGAGCAGCCGCCTCCGATAGGAGCTCACCTGCCCTCAGCATTCCCCGTGAGATCGCGGTTTCAGTTCGGCAGCTCGGATCCGGCTCCGCACCCAGATCGCTTGGAGCGAATCCGAATCCAACCCTAACCCTGTCAGAACGGGAAACGTGGCTCCCACGGTGACCGCTCCCTGCCCCTTGGGGGCAAATGGCTTTACGTAGACTGTGCATCCAGAATCTTTTCTGGGACACGGGTGGTTAACCTGGTGCTGGGGGTGGGGGGGGGGGTAATCCAGACTCTGAGGGTGGGGTGTTAATCCTGTCTCTGGGGTTGGAGGGGGTTAATCCTGTCTCTGAGGATGGGACGTTAATCGTATCTCTGGGGGTGGAGGGGGGTTAGTCCTGTCTCGAGGATGGGCGAGGTTAATCCTTGCTCTGAGGGTGGGGGGGGGGTGTTAATCCTGGCCCTGGGGGTGGGGGGTTAATCCTGCCTCTGGGGGTCGGGGGTGTTAATCCTGTCTCGGGGGTGGAGGAGGTTAATCCCGTCTCTGGGGGGGAATGAGGGGGTAATCCTGGTGCTGGGGATGGGGGGTGTTAATCCTGTCTCTGTGGGTGGGAGAGGCTAATCCTGGCCCTGGGCGTGGGGGGTTAATCCTGGCTCTGGGGGCGGGGGGTTAGTCCTGTCTCGGGAGTGGGGGAGGTTAATCCTGGCTCTGGGGGCGATAATTCTGGTGCTGGGGGTGGAGGGGGTTAATCGTGTCTCTGAGGGTAGGGAGGTAGTCCTGTCTCTGGGGGTGGGGGGTTGTTAATCCTGTCTCTGGGGGTGGGGAGGAGTTAATCGTATCTCCTGGAGTGGGGAGGGGGGGCGGTGGAGGTGGATTTCTCGGTGCTCCGTGGCTGTGCTGTGGGAAATCTGGGCGAGGCTGTGCCGCTGAGATACACAGCTCAGCAGGCTGGAAATGAACGGATCAGCGAATCGCTAAACCTTCTCAACCTGCCCCTGGTAGACTGTAACTAAACCTCTCACAAAGGTACATTGTCCTCCTGTTTGTCTCCTATTCAATGTGTCTGACTTCGAGCAGCCCACCTTGGCTGCAGTTTTCACACCGAGATACTGCGTGCACTCCACTCTCTCCGCTGTTTAACCCCGATGGGAAAGCGGGGAGAGCTCCATTCCATTTGAATACTTCCTGCTGTAATATCCTGAAAAGCCTCTGTGAGTTACATCCGTTCCTGGTGCTATCTGCGGTCCTGAACCCAGGGCATGAAATTTACAGTGGTCCTGAAATTGGGGTTTTAATTACTTTCAGTCTATTTGAAGGTGACCATAGGTGCGGGGCACTGCTGATGGTTCCCCTGAAAGCCTTGAGAGACAGAGCTCTGTGCTAAACCCATTAGTCTAATGCTGCCATCTGTTAGCACAAGTGTTAGCGAGTGAGTGAGCAGCGGATGTTAGCCGTCATTCCGCCGGTTGGTTCGGGAATATCTCCATACCCCGCCCTCGGCGGTCACCCTGGGGCGGGGTTTTACATTCAGGGAAGTGCTGGAGTTGAGGCCGAGCTAAGGATTTCGGGGCGGTTTCAGTAGGTGCTCGGAGCTCAGCAACCTGACTGTTCCCCGGCTCCATCGACTTCATCTCCGACTGGCTTCTGTCCAGGAAAGTGCCTTTAACCAAGCAGCATGTCCGATTCTGATGATATCAGTGAGTTTGGATTCATCGTTGACAGGATCTCCAGAGGCGAGGTAGGTGGGATAACAGCACAGCCTCACTCCATCCAAACCTGTTTTTAGTGAACACAGTCAATGAGCCCCGTCTTTCTCCTTCAAGCTGCGAGGCGCTGGTCCCAGCTTTCTCTCTCTCTCTCTCTCTCTCTCTCACACACACACACACGCTCACAGTCTGGCTCTGGGCTGCTCCTCCCTGGCGGCTCTTGACTGAATGAGTCCCCTTCTCATGTCCGCTTTAATCCCACCGGACTGTATTAGCCTCTGCATTTCATCTCATCCCAGTTACTTCCAGCATCAGTGCCGAACCTGATCTGAACCCTCTGATCTGTCACATCGAGCCGATCCTAAGACAGGCACCTGTATTACTGACTACAGCTTTATGTTCACAGTTTCCAACGGTTCCATGGCCAACTTTCCTTCAGCTCAGTTTTCTGTTCTGATAAGATTGCTTGCTAATCAGATCCGGTGTCCTTCCCATTTCCATCACGCCTGTGACAGGTCTACTAACTGTGTGAACCGTGTCGGTGAAAAGGCGTAAATATATCAGTAGTAACTTCCTGCGGTGGAGTATGGTAAAATGTTTACAGAACCGACAACACACACACAGACACGCATTTACACCAACACACACACATACACACACCGCACACTTACTCATACACACTTACACACAGACACCACACAATTACACCGAAACACCGCACACCACACACAGATACACACACAAAGACACACACACATAGACAGCACCACACAGACACAAAGGCAGATTCATCACATACACACCGAGACCGAGGCACATATACTCACGCACATACACGCAGACACAAATGACTAATCTCATTCAGACACATAAGACTCACAAACCGGACTCCGGGACTATCTGTCTCTGTATTGAACAAACTCGCTCTGAGTGGGATTAGTTTCTCATCGCCCTGCTCTCCGTCCAGCAGCCACATATTGATCATTTCTCACTCTTTCAGCACTTGATAGTGGGAAATATTTGTAACTGTTTCGTCTTGCCGTCATGCTCAGCACAGATCGGATCATTTCTCAATACCTTGCTTATTTCTGTAATATGTGATCCACATTTTTTAAAGAAACGTTTCTATATATTGAAGAATTGACGTGAGTGTTACCTGTGTAAATAATCGTCCGGAGCTTTCAGCAGGTTTTCATATGAGAATGCCTGGGGTTTGGTTGT
This sequence comes from Stegostoma tigrinum, assembly GCF_030684315.1. NCBI lineage: Eukaryota > Metazoa > Chordata > Chondrichthyes > Orectolobiformes > Stegostomatidae > Stegostoma > Stegostoma tigrinum. Next base: position 77,623,436 of record NC_081356.1, read on the forward strand.
TTAGAAGCAGCGCAGGGCTTGGATAATTCTCTCCCTTTTCTTGCAGGTTCCCATTAAAAACATAGAGCGGGAATTGATCTGCCCGTGCTGTAAGGAGCTCTTCACTCACCCCCTGATCCTTCCCTGCCAGCACAGTGTCTGCCACAAATGCGCCAAAGAGTTGCTGCTGTTCCGGGACGATGCGGCCACCGAGCTGGACTCGGAGTTCTCCAATCCGGCCACACCAGTCAGCAGCCCCCGGAGCCGCCGCCTCTCCTCGGCCAGTGTCGAGAGGCTCGATAGACTCACTAGGACAGGTAGGTGCCAATCTCAGGCGTGACCCACATCAACAGCTCCCACCTGTGGGCGTTTGCTGGCCAGGGATGGGAAACACTCCATCGGCCGACCTGTTGAGTGTTTCCAACAATTTTTGTTTTACTTTTGCCTTAGAATTCCAGCTTCTGCAGCTTTCTATTTTGCAAAACAAAACGAATTACAGGGTGAGGCCCCAATCTGCTCTTAAGGAGAGCGGTACAGGGTCATCAGAAACTCGTGAGCCTGCTCCGTGCTAGGCAAAAATGTAAACAGTTATTATACTGCTAGCACAGTCTGTATATTCACACGCTACATAAAACTAGACTGGTCGGGAGGCTCCTAGTGTGGTCTTCATTTTAGTCCTCACCATTGGGGCTGTAAAGCTTAATTGAAGAGAACAGGTTGCATAGACCAGTGTTATATTCCAGTAATTATCCAACATTGAGGGTGATCTGAGGTGTTAAAGATGATTTGAAGGATTTAAGGTAACAGACAAATAAACTATTTCCCACATGTGAAGATAATAACAGAAGTTAAAAGCAAGACCATAAAATGAGACTTAGGGGTACTGCCAGGTAACATTTCTTAACACAAAGGGCATTGGAAATCAGAAATTCTTTCCATTGGAAGGGCTCTCAATGCTAAGTTAATTGATCATTTCAAAACTGAGGTTGTTGGATTTTTGTTGGTTGAGGGTATTGAGGGAGATTAAATTTATGAAGGTAAATGGAGTTAAGATGAAGATAAAATGTGGCTTAAATGATTGATGGAACAGGTTAGCCCAGCTGTAACAATCTTGGAATGTCAGAAGTCAAACAACACCATATATAGTCCAACAGGTTTATTTGAAATCAAAAAAAAAATTGGAGTGCTGCTCCTTCACCAGAAGACTTCACCTAATGAAGGAGCAGCGCTCCAAAAGCTAGTGATTTCAAATAAGCCTGTTGGACTATAACTTGGTGTTGTGTGATTTCTGAATTTGTCCACCCCAGTGCAAGACCTGCACCTCCACATCAATCCTGGAATGAGCAGTTCTGAGAGCACAGCAGGAAGAGACCATAGAATGATAATTTGCAAGGGACCTGCATAGTCCCAGGTTAAAAAAGCTCACCAGAGTTCATGCGCTTCCTACAAACTTTGAAAACTTAATCTCCAATTGCTTTCACATGCTTTGAGAATGCACACACTTCCACTGTGCTCACAGTTCTTTTAAGACTTTCATCTGAGAGTCATGCTGTGTAAAACTCCACAAAGGTAGCACTGAACCCGGTCAAAGGCAGTAAGCTGGTTCCTAGCCTGCAGCGTAACCTTGATAGGGTTAGATGTGAATAGTATTCTGCAGTTACTACTCTCAGAGCAGTAGGACATACTCTATATTCACGCATTATATAAAATTACACTGCTTGGTAGTCTCCTATAGTGGTCTTCACTTTAGCCCTCACCATTGACTCTAGACCCCTTGATGTGTCTTGGCATCAGTCAAACATGGACAAGTAAACCTCTGGCTGATCACCACATACCACACTACCACACCCTCACATACGCACACACATACAGACACACACACCTCACCTGATGAATCAGCCTTTTCCATGCTGAACAGCATTTGGACGAAGCACTGCAGATAGCAGGGGTGAAGAAAATAGTAGGGAATTCCAGTGTCCATCACCAAGACTGGCTCAGCAACTCTGCTAAGTATGTGGAGGTGCTGGTGTTGGACAGGGGTGGACAAGGGCAGAAGGTCACTTCAGCTGAGGAAGGAGCAGCACTCCGAAAGCTTGTGATTTCAAAGAAATCCTAAATTGTGTCTGTAGTAGGTGATGAGAGAACTGACGAAAGGGAAAAACATTCCTCACTTCGCCTTCATCAATCTGCCTGTTGCAGATGCATCTGTGTATGACCACATTAGTATGAGTGACAACAAAGCTCAGTTTTCACACTGGGGAACTATCACTGCAGTAAGTGTGATAGACTTTGAACAGATCGAGCAGCTCAAGATTGGTCTTCTATGCAGCACTGTGGGCCATCAACTCCATCACTATCTGCAACCTCTTGGCCCAGCATATGCCCCCTCAACCGATACTATCAAACCAGGGAATCCATCTTGGTTCAATGGATAGTGCAGGAGGGAAAGCCAGGAGCAGCACCAGGTATACCTGAAAATGAGGTGTATGTCTGGTGAAGTTCCAAAACAGGACAACTTGTGTGACAAACATCACAAGCAGCAAGTGACAGAGTGAAACGATTCAACAACCATCAGATCTAAGTTCTATAATGGTATCATATGTAGTCATGAATGTTGGTGAACAATTAAACAACTCATTGAAGGAGAGAGAGGAGACTCAACAAACATCTTCATCCCCAGTAATGGGACACATACATGCAAGCGTATGAATAAAGAACAAGAATAGACCACTTGGCCCTTCAAACTTGCCTTGCCATTCAATTGCTGATCTGATTTTAACTTCAACTCTACTTTCCTGTATATCCCCAATAATCCTGCATCCGCTTGATACTCAAGAATCTATCTACCTCTGCCTTAAAAATATTTATAGATTCCGCATCTACTGGCTTTTGAGGAAAGGAATTCCAAAAATCACAACCCTCAAGAGAAAAGGTTTCCCTTAAATTTGTCTTAAAATGATGCTCCCTTATTTTTAATGATCCTTGTTCTAGATTCTCCCACAAGAGGAAACATCCTTTCCATAGCCCCTCCAGTTGCTATCTCTCCAATGCCCTGTATAATTGAAGCGTAACCACCCTGCTCTTATAAGACTATAAGACATAAGAGTGGAAGTAAGGCCATTTGGCCCATCAAGCCCACTCCGCCATTTAAATCATGGCTGATGGGCATTTCAACACCACTTCCCTGCACTCTCCCCATAGCCCTTGATTCATTTTGAGATCAAGAATTTGTCGATCTCTGCCTTGAAGACATCCACCGTCCCGGCCTCCACTGCACTCCGCGGCAATGAATTCCACAAGCCCACCACTCTCTGGCTGAAGAAATGTCGTCTCATTTCCGTTTTAAATTTACCCCCTCTAATTTTAAATCTGTGCCCACGGGTCCTAGTCTCCCCGCCTGACAGAAACAACTTTCTAGCGTCCACCCCTTCTAAACCATACAGTATCTTGTAAGTTTCTATTAGATCTCCCCTCAACCTTCTAAACTCTAATGAATACAATCCCAGGATCCTTAGCCGTTCATCATACGTTAAACCTACCATTCCAGGGATCATCCGTGTGAATCTCCGCTGGACACGCTCCAGGGCTAGTATGTCCTTCCTGATGTATGGGGCCCAAAATTGGACACAGTATTCTAAATGGGGCCTAACTAGAGCCTTATAAAGCCTCAGAAGCACTCCTGATTTGCAAATTTTCTCACCGTTTAGAAAATAGTCCATGCCTATATTCTTTTTTCCAAAGTGCAAAACCTCACATTTACTCACATTGAATTTCATCAGCCATTTCCTGGACCACTCTCCTGTCTAAATCTTTCTGCAGCTTCCCCAACTCCTCAGTACTACCTGCCTGTCTACCTATCTTCGTATCATCAGCAAACTTCACCAGAATGCCCCCAGTCCCTTCATCCAGATCATTAATATATAAGGTGAACAGCTGCAGCCCCAACACTGAACCCTGTGGGACACCACTCGTCCCCGGTGGCCATTCCGAAAAAGAGCCTTTTATCCCAACTCTCTGCCTTCTGTCAGACAGCCAATCCTCAATCCAAGTCAGTAGCTCACCTCGAACACCATGGGCCCTCACCTTGCTCAGCAGCCTCCCGTGAGGCACCGTATCAAAGGCCTTTTGGAAGTCTAGATAGATAATATCTACTGGGTTTCCCTGGTCTAACATACTTGTTACCTCTTCAAAGAATTCTAACAGGTTTGTCAGGCATGACCTCCCCTTACTAAAACCATGCTGACTTGTTTTAATCTGATCCTGCACTTCCAGGAATTTAGAAATCTCATCTTTGACAATGGATTCTAGAATTTTACCAACTACCTAGGTTAGGCTAATCGGCCTATAATTTTCCATCTTTTGCCTTGATCCTTTCTTAAACAAGGGAGTTACCACAGCAATTTTCCAATCATCTGGGACTTTCCCTGACTCCAGTGACTTATGTTCAATTCACCTCATAATAAGCCATAACATTGTATTAGCTTTTCTGATTACTTGCTGTGCCTGCATGAAAACCTTCTGTGATTCATGCATTAGGACATCAAGATCTCTCTGCCTATCAGAGCTCTGCAATCTCTCACCATTGAGATAATATAGCTCATTTTTGTTCTTTTCTAAAATGGTCAATTTCAAACTTTTCTACATTATCCTCCATTTCCCCGATCTTTGTCCACTCACAACCTACATATATATATATCCCTCTGTAGACTCTTTATGCATGTTCTCTTTACAATGCTTTCCTCCCTACCTTTGTGTCATCAGAAATTTAGCAATCATATTTTCAGTCCCTTCATCAAAGTCATTCACAAAAATTGCAAATTGTTGGGGCCTCAGCCCCTACTTTATGCACATTGCTGTGACATCTATCTGGCCAGCCTGAAAAAAGACCCACTTATTCCTACTCTCTGCTTCCTATTAGCTAACCAATTGTCTATCCATGCCTTACTTTATATCCTCTATTCCACGAGCTTTTATTTTCTGCAATAACATTTGTTGTGGCACCTGATCAACTGCCTTCTTGAAATATAAATACAATACATCCATTATGCAACCCTTTATCTACAACACAAGTTACTGCATCAAAGGCTTCCAACAGATTAATTGAACATGATTTCCCTTTAACAAAACCATCTTCATTACCTTGAACTTATCCAACAACTTGAATAATAGCGTCTAACATTTTCCCCGTGTTGGATGTTAAGCAAACTGCCCTGTAGTTTCCTGCTTTCTGTCTCCCTCCCTCATTAATTATTTTCCAGTCTAAAAGAATCTTCCCTAAATCGAATGAGTTTTTGAAAATTAAAATCAACACTTCAAGTATCTCGCAAGCTATCTTTTAACACTTTTGGATAAAATCCATCAGGACCTGGGGACTTGCCAACTCGCAGTTCCAACATTTTTCTCAGTACTACTTCCCTTGTAATTGTAATTTTCCTGAGTTCCTCTTTCCCTTTCAATTTTTGATTTACAGCTATCTCTGATGTTACTTATATTCTCTTTTGTAAAGACTGACATAAAATATCTGTTTAATTCACTTGCCATCTTTTTATAATCTATTAGTGATTTCCCACATTCATTTTCTATTGGAAAAACTCTGACTTTGCACACTGATTTTTAAACGTATATAGAAACTTTGCCTATCTGTTTTTATATTATTGGCTAACTTCCTCTCATACACTTATCAATCTTACAGTAATTTTTGCTGCTTTATATATTCTGTCTTATCTTCTGAACTGTCACCTACCTGTGCACAATTACATTTCTTTATTTTTGAGTGTGATACTATTTTTGACTTTTTTAGTTAACCACAGATGGTGGCTCTATCCCTTAGATTATTTCTTCTTTATTGGAATTATCTATTTTGCACCTTGTGGAATAGCCCCTTAAATGTTTACCACTGTATCTCTAATAACCCATATCAGAACATCACATTGTTTTGTCCATTAAAGAAAGTCGCTGAGGTGATCTAATATCACCCCGACTGTAATATTACTGTAGCTCAGTTTATTACACAACACAGGAACATCTAAAATGGCATCTGCTTTAAGGTTACAGGTGGTGATGTTTTGCCAGTTGTCTTCTGCCATTAATGTTTCACAGGCATTTGGAGGGCTGCCAGTGAGAAATTGTTGGCACATCTGTCTCCAAGCTCACTTTCACCACGGGTGAATAATTATTGTATTGTCTATCTCCGACACCACAGCACTGTATAGCTGACCATGTACTCTGTCCTCCTTATTGGCCTGGGAGTGGTGACAAAATTTGTAAAAACATTGTTATATGTTGTTGCGAGGGTAACAGTTTTTATTTTATAGATGGATGACCTACAATTGAGTCTTCTCTGACTTTACAGAATATCTATCTGAATTGCATAGCCTCTTCTTAAATATCAGTTTTATTTCATGCAACTAGAGTCAAGGTATATGAGGAAATATTTTGTACTCAAAGTTCCTGTCCTGAAATATGGACCTTGCTGCCAAAGGCAATAATTGCAGAAGGCAGTTAAAATCCTTTAACAATGCTGTGGGCCTGAAATCGCCTACCTGGTCAAGATGCTAGATTTCCTTCCCTAAAGTACATCAGTTAATTGGAGACAATGATAGAAATTGCTGGGCAAGTTCTGCAGGTCTAGCAGCATCAGTGGAGAGAAATCAGAGTTAATGTTTCCAGACAAGTGAGCCTTCCTCAGAACTGGTCACTCAACCCGAAACAATATCTCTGATTTCTCTCACAGATGCTGCCAGACCTGTTGAGCTTTTCCAGCAATTTCTATCATTGTCTCTGATTTACAGCATCTGCAGTTCTTTTGGTCTTTATCAGTGTGTTAGATAGGTTTTAACAACAATTAAGATAGTTGTTTATTGAGACAATTTGAGACTAGCTTTACATTCCAAATTTATTAATTCAATTTAATTAATTAATTTAATTCCACCGGTTTCTGTGATTGGATTTGAATCTGCATCGCCAGAGCATTAACCTGCCCTGTGAGAGGATTTGGTCTAAGGACATTGCCCAAACACTATCACCTAACCAAGCAGTATATCTGGTCTAAATCAGACTTGATAAATTTTAAATTACTGCATAAGTACTCTTCATTCTTTGACTGTCAGTATTGGTGATGATACCGCTATTTATTACCCAAATACTCTAGTAATATCTTCACAGTTTGAAACCATGGAATGGCTTATGAGCCCAGTTCAGGGGTCAGTTAAGTGTCGAGCTCATTGGTTTGGAAATGCAACTACATTTAGATCAGACCAGGTAAGGAAGACAGACCTTCCCTGATAAACAACAGAGAAAGAATTGGGTTTTTCTTACACTCTGACAGCTTTATAATCATTTATACTGACAGCAGCATTTATTTTCAAATCTCTAAACTGAATTCAATGTTCTCAAATTTTCATGATGGGATTTTAGGTCATATTCTTCAGATTATTTGATACAACCTCGATGACTGGTCCAGTAATATAACCACCACTGGATGCTTCCTGAGACTAGTATCCACATAGATAATTGCTGCTTGAGGCATTCCTTACACACCATCTGAATTTTCAAAACGGTAGCCTCACTCCCATTTGTCCATGCTGGAGCATGTAAATTGAAAGGTGGTGGTCTCATTGCAGCAGACTGGTTGGAATGGACCAGAGGTGCATCCTGCAAAGAAGGCCAGCAGGAATCTACTGTACTATCAGGGCCATAACAATTTCCATAAGCCATCCTGTGGAGTGTTTCCTTTCTGCTATCATGACAACTGTGACCACATCATATGCGGCACCTGTGTTTTGAGGATAACTGGGCCCATTGTCCCCATCTTCAGCAGCAGAGGGCACCTTTTCCCAATGCTTTGTCAACACCTCAGACCCTCAGCTGATTGCAACGGACCTTCCAGTTGTGGAGACTGCCCTCCATTCTTAATTGGATGGTTTCTGAAGCAAGCATTAAAAATCTTTGCCAAGGTCATGCTATGGCCACCTCCGAATGCTGTGTGGAATTCAGCCTCTGACCGGATTGGGACCCAAGAATGAATATTTAGCTTTAGCTGTTATCTTATTAGTCTCTTTTTCAACTTTAACCATAAAACCAGGATAGTATGTATCCAAGGAAAACCTGCCCCTCGGCCTTGAAAGGGCAAATGCCATATGCTAATCAGGAGTTCATTTTTTTGAGGAGTCTGCACAGGAAATGATCGTACTTGAAAATGTCTGACAAAATGCTATTATCCCTTCAATATGATACAGAGTTAGTGTGAGATCTGTAATGTGATAATGGAAATAAATGAGACATTAAGGAAATAGATTATCTAACCAAAAATTTGATTACAGTGTGCATTATGGTATTATATTTTGCAAGCTTACATTAGAAATGGCTGCCTTCTTCAGTGGGATTCTAAGAGAATATTTCTGTCTCCAGCAAAAATAAAAAAAACTGCCTTTCCCTTGTGATCCAAATAGCTTTGTTTAAGCCATTCATTGGATGTGAGCATTGCTGGCAGTGCCTACATTTGTTGCCCATCCCAACATGCTGTTGAGAATCAGTTGCTTCTTCTGTAGAATGATGATGTACCCATTAACCAGCACCAACCTACACTGGGGACCAAATGAAGGATAGTCTGTTGGTAGTAATTCCTTTTTTGCGGCACATGTTTATGATTTGGTTTAAAATTTCATAAACTTTCACATGCAGGCAAGAAACAGGGTAGCAAAAAATGTTACTTTTTCAGAGTGAAGGGTAGCGTTGAGCAGGGATTCAGGATTTGTGTCCCAGCTACTCACAATACACATATATTAACCATTTAAGTGAAGTAATCAAACATAGCATTTCCAACTTCACTGATGACACAAAACCAGGTTGGATTGTGAGCAGCTAGGAGGCAATAAAGAGGCTTCAGGGTGATTTAGATCAGTTGAACGTGTAGGCAACTACGTTGCAGATGCAGTATAATGTGTGTAAGTGAGAAGTTGTCCACTTCAGCTGGAAAAGCAGAATGGGAGACTATTATTTATGTGGTGATAGACTTGGAAATTTTGATGTTGGAGGTCGTATATTGGCACAGGTAGAAAATTTGCTAATGGGCAGGAAACAGTGAGTGGGAATTCTGGGTTCATTTTAAGGTTGGCGACCTGTAACTCGTGGAGTTCCACAGGGATCAGTGCTGGGACTGCAAACGTTTACAATATATATTAGTGACTTGGACAAAGCAAATGAATGCACTGCAACCAAATTTGCAAATGACACAAAAATAAGTGGAAGGGCAGGTTTTGAGAGGGACACATCAGAAATTGATAGGTTAAGTCGGTGGGCAAAAAGATGGCAAATAGAGTATAATGAGGGAAAAATGAAAAGTTGACCCTTGGAAGGGAGAACAAAAGAAGAGTTATTTAAATGGAGAATAGCTGTGGAAAGCTGCAACACAAAGGGACTTAGGAGGACTTATGCATGAAACACAGAAAGCTAGCACACAGGTACAGCAGGTAATCCAGAAGGCAAATGGAATGTTGGCCTTTATTTCAGGGGGGTTGAAGTATGTGAGTCGGGAAGTCTTCCTGCAACCTGAGACCACATCTGGAGTACTGTGAGAAATTTTGGTCCCCTCATTGAAGCAAAGATATTATTTCATTGGAGGCAGTTCAGAGAAGGTTCACTTGGATAATGCCCAGCATGCAGGGATCGTCTGATGAGAATTTTCTTAAACAGTTTGGGACTGTGCTCACTTGAGTTTAGAAGAATGAGATGATTTCAATGAGACATATAGGATGCTTAGTGAGCTTGACAGCCTAAATGCTAAGATGTTTCCCCTCTTAGGAGAATCTAGAACCAAAGGGCATGGTCTCAACATTAAACATAGTCAATTTAGACTGCGATGAGGAGGAATTTCTTGTCTTAGAAGGTTGAGAGTCTTAGGATCTTCTTGTCCTGGAGAACTGAATCCTTGTGTATATTTAAAGCTGAGATAAATAGACTCGTGATCAGTCGAGGAATTAGGGTGATGGAGCAAGTGATTGTGAGGATTGTTGGGTTAGCCAAGATTCAATCCTTCCAGGATCACCATGCTTATTTTTGGTATGGAGTGGGTTGAGCTTAGAAGTTACCAGTGCAGTTTCAATATTGCTGGTATTTCATCGGACAGTCCACAACTACAATGATAAAGTCACAAATGCTGTTCAAATGACACAAAGATGTTTATTAGAAAAGTGCTCCACTCAACCTTAAACTAAGACTACAAAGATTTAGTGTTTATTACATTGTTATCTGGCAGCTTTTATAGTAGCGTGATATTATGAAAAACAAAGGTATATTAAATCTATTAGCCAAAGTTGCTGTAATCTACTCTAGTGGGGATAGATATGTGAATGAAGATATCATGTTTCTAAGATTAGCTCTAAGTTTCCTCATACAGAACTAAATTTTTAAAACAAATATAATTTACTGGTTTGTTTGATTATTTTTTAATTATGGCGACTGTCTTATTTCAACATTTTTGACAACCAAAGTCAGCGATAAGCGCTCTCATTTACTTCAAGTAAAATATATCCAAGTTAGATACAGGATAAAACCGCCTTTATCATATCCAAGAAGCCAACTTTTCCCCGAATTTCAGAGGCATCCAGTGGCACAAGTGTGTCTTTTATCACTGCCCATATTTACCAACTCAATATCGAGTAGAATTAATACGATTTTTAAAAAAAATCATTCGCAGTTTAAGGCATCATTGTCTAAGCCAGCATTTATTGTCTATTCCTATCTGCCCTTGAGGAGCTGGTGGTACGCTGTCTCTTGAGCCATTGCAACCTGTAGGGAGGAGGTAGGTACACCCAAAGTGCTGCTCTAAAGGTGTTTCAGGATTTTCTCAGCCACAATGAAGAAATTGCAATATAGCTATGCCTTATATGGACAGGAAAAGCTTTCTCACTAGATTTGTGAGATTCTGAATTTGTTATTTTTTGTCAGATATAGCTACTTTTCTAGTTCATAAGGTTAAATGCATTTACTGAGTGGCACTATATATATACAGACTTGAGCAGTGAATTCTCACAGCCTAAGCAGTTAAGGTGGGATATCACAGCCAAGAGCAGTTCAAACCTTGCAGTATGGCCAGGAATGGATTTACAGCGGACATCAGATAGCAACCACGAAGTGTAACGCTGGCTGCTTTTACCCCAGCCTCGCCAAAAATGACACAACCAGTTATAAGGTGTTTACACGTCATTATGTTAGATTATTATAGGATAACCCATATTCACCCCCGCAATGATTGAGAATTTTAAAACCCTCAAAAGCCAATTTGAATCATTCACTACGGCATCCTTTCAAAGAAAGAAAGAAAGCAAAAGCATCTAGTACGATCTCATTTCAGCTGTCACTGAATCCCTATGTAATTTGTGTCTATTTTCAGCAATGTTGTGCTATATTGAATATGTACAAATATATGGTGCTGGATATATAATTTTCTTGAAATATTTCAAAGAAAATGAAATTGTGCGTGTAAGACAGCAAATGTTTTTGAAAGCCTAAGACACCAACATTCGGAAAAAACAATAAACTCTGTTTTTGACAGAGTTGTGAATTAAAGGGTATAATGTAGATCTGCCTATAATGTGCTTGAACACAACACTGTATATGTCATTCTAAGCTCAGGTCTTTGCTAACCAGTTCATAACCCAACCCTATGGTATGAGTAGAGCTTTCAAGTAATAAATAATCAATAAAGAGAATTTTTAAATTCTTCAAGTGTTGTAAATACATCGCAGATCAGTCTGTATCTGTAAGGAGAAAAAGGGCAGTTAACAATTCACCAAAAGATTACCTTCTGTTTTTACTTTATGATTGCTGACTGACCTGCCATGCATTTCCAATACCTTCAGTCAACAATTAGCTCATGAATAATATTTAACCATATTAATAAGTAGAAAATGGATAGGTTAATGTATCATCTCACCTTGTGATTAATTACACACATCATTCATATTCAGGGTGAGGTTGTTATAATTCATTCTTCAACATTTTCAGCTACAGTAGAAGTTACATGTCCAAGTCCTGATTTTAAAAAATGTATTCATAGGTTATGAGCTTATTGTCCATAGCTAATTGCCTAGAGGGCATTTAAGACTCAACCCTATTTCTGTGAGTCTAGAGTCACATGTAGGCCAGGTCGAGTAAGCATGACTGATTTCCTTCTTTAAAAGTGATTAGTGAACCAGATGAGTTTGTATAACAATCAACAGTTATTACATAGCTGCCATTGGGTCAGCTTTGTATTGAATCCAGATTTCACCATCTGCCGTTGTGGCATTCAAACCCACATCCCCACAGTATTAGGCGTGTAGGTTTACCAGTTCAGTGACATTACCACTCGGACACCATCTTACTTACAAATTCCAGAACTCTAATTCTTTATTCAACAAATGCAACTAACAATTATTTGTAATGATAGACACTACATGGATGAAAAGCTGAATTGGGTTGGATGCATAATTACTGTGCCTCTAAGGGCAGGTCACAGGCTAAGAATCCTGCAACAAGTAATTCACTGCCTGACTCCCCAAGGCCTGTCCATCATCTACAGGGCACAAGTCAATAGTGTGATGGAATACTCCCCAATTGACTGGGTTGGTGCTGCTCCAACAATATTCAAGAAGCTTAACAACATTCTGGACAAAGCAATCTACTTGATTGGCACAACATTCACAAACATTTACTCCCTCCACCATCGACTCTCAGTAGCAACAGTGTGTGCCACCACAAGATGTACTGCAGCAAGTTACAAAGGCTCCTCTGATGGCACCTTCTAAACCCTTGTCTACTACCTTCTAGACAGAGAAGAGCAGCAGATACGTGGGAATACTGCAACTGCCTGCAAGCTCCCTCCATGCCACTCATTATCCTGAATTTAAACCATATTAGTGTTCTTTCAGCGCCACTCGATCAAAATCCTTGAACTCCTTCTATAACAGCATAGTGGATCTACTGCGACATAGAGAATGTACCATTTGAAGAAAGTACCTTCCCACCATCCTCCCAGGAAAAACATGGGATGGGCAATAAATTCTAGCCCAGGCAATGATGCCCATATCTCATTAATGAACAAAAACATGTAATTGCTTTTAAGTAGTGCTAACTATATTGTAGGACAAAATGTTGGCTTTTTGCTGAGAGAAATGCTTTGAAAGTAAGGGTAAAAGAGGGTAATGAGAAAAATGGTATTTTGGGAGAATTTTATACGGAAGGGCACTGTATCCAAAATTTGGTCGTGGAATACAGTTTGGAACACACGAATGTTTCTGACATTGAAGTTGCACTGAATATGTGACACAAGAAAGCCAATACTGTAGAGTGGGAATGTACAATTGAATTCCTCACAGTAAGTTTGATAAAAAAAATTTCAGAATTCCACAGGGTAAGAGGTTTACTGTTGTTTTAAAGTAATTGCTCAGAAATTGGCCTTGATATTTACCATCAGGGTGGTTATAATGAACAGCTAACAACACACAAAGTTAACAACACATAATCCACGCTAAGCAAAAAACGTTTGTATAATTGGTAGTAAATTTTTATTGGAAATATTTTTCTGAGCATTTTTGTGGAGAGAATGGAGATGGGTTGGCACATAGTTATTGGGCGTTATGAATAGATAGGTTTTTTTTTGCAAGGAATCCTTGACAGCAGTTCTTATCAGTTTTGGAAAGGAGCCCACACATGTTGTGTTTTGAATGTTGTAGCTGGTCAAAGTTCTATTTAAATTTGATAACTCAAAATAAAAGTTGCAGCATTTGCAATAATGTTTTTGAAATAAGCACAAGACAGAAACCTTAGAAAATAAATGTTTGAATTATTTTTTATCACTTGTTACAGGACAGGGCTCCATTCAAGTCAAAAAGCATTTAGAATATTTGATTTGCTGAACTCTGCTTTCATCAACCTTGTGTTGGGAGGGAACTTTATGTCTGCTGTCTCTGTTATTGGCTATTGGAATTAAATAACAACTTTGACCTTAGATTCAGCCTGAACTGGTTTTAAACCTAGTGCCAAAGTACAAAGAATGTGATCAAAACCACTTTACCACCAAGTCCAATTTATAAGGTTTGATAGAGGATTGGTTAACCAACAGAAAGTAGCCAGTCAAGATAAATGGGTCTTTTTCTGGTTGGCAGTGTGTAACTAGTGGTGTGCTGTAAGGTTCAATCCGCAGGCCCCAACTATTTACAATCTAAATTGATGACTTAGATGCAGGGATAGAAGGTACAATAACCAAATTTGAAGATGACACGAAAATAGGTGGGGAAGTAAATTGCAATGAAGAAGTAAGAAAGTTATGAGGGATGTGGACAGGTTAGGTGAACTTGCCAAAATTGGCAGGTGGAATTTAATGTGGACAAGTGTGAACTTATCCATTTTCATTAAAATAGAAAAGAAATTTACTAAGTAAATGGAGAAAAAATTCAGGGTGCTTTGATGCAGAAGGATCTGGATGTCCTCATGCATGAATTGTAGAAGAACAGTATGCAGGCACGGCAGGCAATAAGAAAGGCAAATGGAATTTTTGCACTTATAACTAAATAAATAGAGTTTAAAAATAGGGTAGTGCAGCTACAATTGTACAAGGAATTAGCAAGATCATAACTGGAGGACAGTTTTGGTCCCTTTATTCAAGGCTGGATGTAGTTACGTTAATCAGATTGATTCCAGAGGTTAAGAGGTTTGTCTTATGAAGAGAGATTGAGCACCTGAAGCCTGTACTCTCTGCAGTTTTGAAGAATGACAGGAGGTCTAATTGTGGTATATAAGATGCTGAAGAGGTTTGACAAAGTAGACGTAGAGAGGATGAGATAACACTCTATGGAGCTGGAAGAACACAGCAGGCCAGGCAGCAACAGAGGAGCAGGAAAGTTGACGTTTCAGGTTGAGACCCTTTTTCAGAAATGGGGAGGGGGAAAGGAGCTTAGCAAAAAATAGAAAAAGGAGCGGTGGAGCTGGTGAAGGCAGGTGGGATGGTGACAGTGGGTAGGGAGTGGTGGGGATTGGTCAGTGAGGTGGGAGGAGTGGATAGGTAGGAGAGAAGACGGGCAGGATGTGTCGGATCAAGGAGGCAGGGATGAAAGGGAGGGTTGGATATGGGATGAGGCAGGGGTGGGGAGATTTTAAAACTGGTGAATTCCATTTTAAGGCCATTGGGTTGTTGACTCTGAAGTGGAATGTGAGGTGTTGCTCCTCCAGTTTGCAGGTGGTGTCATTGTGACACTTGGGGAGGCCCAGGATGGACACGTCACCAAGATAGTAGGAGGGGGAGTTAAAATGGTTGACGACTGGAAGGTGATGTTGTTTGTCATGTACAGAGTCCAGATGATCTACAAAATGATTTCTGAGTCTACGCTTAGTCTCACCGATGTAGAGGAGGCTACATTGGGAGCAGTGGATGCAGTAGACCATGTTGACAGATGTGCAGGTGAGCTCCTGTCTAATGTGGAAGGTTTGTTTTGTGCCATGGATGAAGGTGAGGGGGGAGGTGTGGAACAGGTGTAGCGCTTCCTGCGGTTGCAGGGAAGGGTGCCAGGGGTGGTGGGGTTAATGGGGAGTATGGAGCAGATGACGGAGTCGTGGAGAGAGTGGTCCCATGAAAAGTAGATAGGGTTGGGGAGGGGAATATCTGTTTGGGTGTGGGATTGGATTGTAGGTGACGGAGTTGGTGGAGAATGGGCTACATTGGATACAGAAGTTGATGGGGTGATATGTGAGGACAAGGGGGATCCTGTCTTTATTTTTGTTGGGGGAAGGGGTCATGAGGGCAGAAGTGTGGGAAATGCAAGAGATGCAGTTGAGGTCATTTTTGAACACAGGATGGGCTAAGTTATGATCTTTGAAATAAGAGGACATCTGGGATGTTCAGGAGTGGAATGCCCCATCTTGGGAGCAGATGCGATAGAGACAAAATGGCCTGATGGCGTGATGGCCTAAACACAGAATTCACCAGCTTTAAAATCTCCCCACCACCAGCCTCATCCCATGTCCAACCCTCCCTCTTATTCCCGCCTCTTGACCTGACACAGCCTGCCCATCTTCTCTCACATCCATCCACCCCTCCAATCCCACAGACCAGTTTACCTGCACTCAACAATCATCATCCCACCCCTCCTCTCTCTGTTTATATCTGAGTTCCCTTCTCCCTCCCCATTTCTGAACAAGGATCCAGACCTGAAACGTCAACTTTCCTGCTCCTTTGATGCTGCCTGGCCTGCTGTGTTCTTCCAGCTCCACACTGAGCTATCTCTGACTCCAACATCTGCAGTCTTTCCTATCTCAGATGTAGAGAGGATGTTTCTTCATGTGTGGCAATTTAGAATGAGAGGCCACCGTTTAAGGTTAAGGGGTAGCAGATTTAAAATGAGGATGAGGAGAAATTCTTTCTCTCAAAGGGCCATGAATCTATAGAATTTACTACCGCAGAGTGTGGTGGATGCTGCGACATTTAGTAAATTTAAGGAAGAGGTAGACAGATTGTTGACCAGTAATGGGTTGAAGGGTTATGGAGAGTGGGTGAGAAAGTGGAGTTGAGATTGGGATGAGATTAGCCGTAATCATATTGAATTGTGGAGCAGGCTCAAGGGGCTGAATTACCTGCTCCTAGTTCTTATGTTATTAATTGACAGAAAAATGCAGTCTTTTTATGCACTTAGGTAGCTTGTTTAGTAAATATTTATTACTTATGTTACTATATTTATGTAAGTATTACAGTAAAGGAGACACACCAATCAACAAGTTTTCATTTTTGATCTTCAAGTTAACAGATCTCAAATGGAATGACCTTAGTAATGATATAATTGACTTCAGTGTTCCAAGATGAGAGGAGAATAAACCGCAAAGATTCTCTTTTCTGACTATTCTTCTGGAAAATGTGTTTACTAGAGCAATGGGTAAGAGTACAGGAAGGCTCTTAGTGACGAAGTAGTCAGTCGGCATTCACTATGTCAAATTACAGAAAGCACCAGCTCTTGCTTAAGACACTGTAAAGTATGTGTAAAATATGAAACTATCATAATATGTGTTCATGCCTTAAATAAAGTAGAGTGGGAATTATGTGTGATGCTTCATATACTTTTTCAAAATTGTTACAATGAAGTAAACATTACATATCAACTGTTGTACTTTTTCTACCAGTTGCTGTACTATTGTTGTACAAACTCATTTTCAGTATTTTGTTAGACGAAATGTTTTGGGCTGTATTACCACTTGAGGAATAGTTTGCATTGTGCTTTATGCACACGAATTGAATGATGTCAAAAGCAAATTGTCATAACTTTTTAACTGGATAAATAAACACCACAAGTCAGTGTTTTGGCTTGGTAAGAGGTACTTCAGCTTATTAGTGCTCTTTTCTGGTACTGGTTTTCTGATTCAGAAATCTAGTGAACTAATGCAATTCTACAAATTATTTTATGCTTTTAACAGTGAAATCTAATTTGTGTTGCATTGTCTTTGAGGTAATGTATTGATCAGCCAGTGAATTATAAATCTAATTTTGGGCTTACTTATTGTAGCATAATGGTACTGGAGGATCCTTCCTGATATTGTGTTAATTGATTACAGCCTCACTGCGAAGGTCATTTGGGAGAAAAGGTAGAACTATTCTGTGTTTATTTAGGTTTGATGATTCTTCACTACGGCTCTATTACAGTTAATATCTTTGCAACAGAAGAACATGTTTGATGATTTTCAAACAAATTGTGGTCAAGTTCTGAAGTTAACAAATGGAAGGCATATTCACAATAGAATTGTTTCATCAATAAACTAATTGACTAAAATTCTATGATACGGTAGTACTTGTACATAATTGATGAACGTCACATCAGCACTTTTGAGAAGTTTGTACCATAACCTCAGAAGTGATAATGCCACTCATTAAAAATCTATCAACGGGTCTCAACATGTTTTGAGGTTAGGCATTCATCCAATGACCAAATTAATTGTCAATCTGTGACACATATAATACTTGTGTAATAATGCATTCTTATTCATTCCAGCACAAGTGAGAAAAGAACCATACCCAATGTGAACTTCAGTGTAACCTGACCACTGCAGGGTATTTTGTTTCTGGCATTCAGTTCTCTATTGCTTGGTTCATTAGTTTGTAACAACAGTGTGCCTGTCCCAATGCTTGCTTCTGTGATCTGTTGCTTTCTGGTTGTGCTGCATCTCACTGTTTTTTAGATTCCATTGTGTTTTGTGTGGTTTTGTTGTTTGCTGTGGCTTATGTTTTTTTTCTTACTGCCTGAAATATTCTGAAATGCAAATCAATAGTAGGTATTGCAGCATATGACAGATTTATGTATGTTCTAATTCAATTTACCTCAAGAAAAATCAGTGGGGTTTTCTTACAATGCATTGGAGTGAAAGTTTTCTGGATGCAGTTTCATGGCCATTAATTGTGACATAGTCATTTGACATTCTGAGCCATTCTACTCAGGGGGATGGATGACCATGAACTAAATGGTCTGTCCCGCAAGCTGCTGGAAGTAAGTTAAGGAGAACATTGTCCTATGACACTTTCCAGCAGCTGTCAGCATTTGGACAATGGCAATGTTGAGGGAATCCTCAGAGCAAGTGCCAGAAATGAAATGGTATAAGCACAATAAAAGGTACAAGAGTAAAAAAAAAGCTAAAAATATAAAATCCACCCATTAGTTTGTATCAATCAGTTGGATAGATGTTATATGTTGACATTATTTATTACAGTTCCTTTTTCCTTATTAATTGACATTCAGCTTTTTACATGAAAATATTTCTGATGTGCGGTGACCTTAACCAAACTAATTCTATATCCCCATGAATTATTAACTAAGGTATTATTTTTCATTATTTAATACATTTTGTATTATGAATTTGGACATACTAACATGTTTTAAAATAGTCATGTTCATTCAATAAATGTTCAGCATGCTCACATTGTTTATAAATGTTCACATTTTTAAAAAAATGTTGTGTTGCACTGGCCCCAGCATTTGACTTATTACTAATCTTGTAACTTGCTAACTGTTATTATATTATATTGTGAATTATTAATGTTTCTCTCCTCTGACTAACAATATTGCCATCCTGCAAATTAATCACATTTTTACTATCCTATAAATTACCAAATGTCACTATCCTGCAAATGTAGTGTTCTTATCCTTCATCTCTTGATGAGTCATTGTTTCAATCTCACTTTATCTTTTTCTTTCTCACATTTTCTTCCCCCTTTCTCATTTTCTCTCACATTTCATCTCCAAACATTTAAAAAAGGGAAACTGCCTGAGTTCCGTATTCTGTTTCTTTCATTGAGCTTATCAATGGCTGTCAATATCCATGCTAGCAATATAACAAAGTGGCTCAGAAATCACTGATCAAACAGTT
The DNA here is from genome assembly GCF_030684315.1 of Stegostoma tigrinum. Lineage (NCBI taxonomy): Eukaryota > Metazoa > Chordata > Chondrichthyes > Orectolobiformes > Stegostomatidae > Stegostoma > Stegostoma tigrinum. Next base: position 77,642,795 of record NC_081356.1, read on the forward strand.
CAGGTAACAATGAAACTATGGTGCAAATTTAACATGAGATTACGTATAAAAATCCAGGTCAGAGTAGTACTTGCTATAAGCGACAAACATACGTTCAGAGTCGATCTTAATTGTCTCCATGTTGGGGATACTGAGGGGGTGGGCTATCAGAAAATGCTGATTTAAACCTATAGGCTTCTACAGGTTGCCAAGGCACCCTCAGAAAAAGACGTCATGAACTTATGTAAATTAGAGCTCTAGTATTTCACTGGGATCTCATTGTATTTTAACTTGGATATCAAAAGGAAAACTACTTTCAATTTCCTACCAGCTAGCCGATCAACTGCTTGTCGGATGGACAGGACAGCTGTCTGATGATATCAAATGTGACTGTGGTACTAGGCATATCAACAGCGCACTTCTGGGCATCACAAAGGACATCATTACCTAGTCCTACCCGTTGCACACAGGAAATGGAACTGTGGCATTTGAATGACCTCTGGGATTTAATGCAAATCTGAGAAACTAAGACTCAGCAGTGTGGCCCTCACTCAGTGACAATCCACCAACACCCCTTCATCCAAAGATAATCACACATATCTGAAACCAATTCGAGGTTAAATCATCTGTTTAGCGTTGGTTTCTGGTTCATCCAATTTTGGATTAGTTTAAATGCAAATAGCAATTCTCAATACATTGCTTATTGTGAATGTCATTCACACTGAAAGCTTAACCAATGTTAGAGGTGTGCTGATAAGTTACTTCATTTGAATTTTCAATACAATAGAATGTATCCGATTATTTTACATCTACCATTATTTAAAACAATATCCAACATCATCTAACTGCCTGAAGACTTGATCCACTTTCCAATCTATAGTAACTTTCCTGTGCTGAAAATACATCAGCTGATGCGACTCATTTAGGCAGGGAAATCTCTGGCACTGTTATAAGTTGCACAAGGTTTTTCATTTCAAACTTCATTATTAATATTAGTGTAATCACCCATCAAATAAGACAAAAGATGCTTGCTAAGGAGCCATCAAGGGATGCGATAAACCCTCAACAACCTGTGACTTGGAATTAAATTAAAATCTCACCTATGGATCGTATTGTAAACAGCAAAAATCTGAACTAATCAATTACAAGTTCAGTTAGCATAGTTCAATCTTGCATTAAAATTTTAGTTGTAGAATAGTTTTATTAATTCAATCAGTTTTATCTTTAATAGTTTTCAGCGATCTGCTAGAGAGGATTCAATTGTTTGTTTTTGAGTGGGTGGATTGGGTGGGTTACAAGAAATTCTGATAATGCGACATGGATAGGTATTCAGTAGCAGTTGTGTTTAAAATTAAGGTGAGCAGCTGTTAAGTTTGCAGCCAGTGATCTTTAACAATTTCAGGCATGTCTAATTAGAGTCTCTTACACACCAGTGAGTGCCAATGGTCTCCAATGAGGAAGTGTAACTGACATTAAACAACAGTTTTGCAGCAAAACACTTTCTAGTGTTTATTTTAAGAAGACATTTGATATATATTTTCAAATGAAAATGATATATATTCTCATAAAATGTAATATAAATGTAAGATCTAAATTAGAATACCAAATTGACCAAGCAGGATAGTTTGGTGTACTTGATCAGTAACTAATCAAATGATGTGAATTAAGAAAGCAATAACTTGCTATGCCATTTTCATTCATTGGGCAGAATTTTGTGAGTCCTATGGCAACAGACGAGGAGGACAGATTGCTTACAGAATGATAGGGGAAGGCACTAGAGGAGGTCCCCAAAGTTCTGCCATCACAACCATGACATTTTGCTAGGGGAGGGGAAATGAGCTGCTCACACAGCAGCCAATTGAGCCACTTAAGAGTAATATGCACCATGGCATGTACTTTTATTTGCCATTTCTTACCTCCAGTGGCATTTTGCCTGCATGTGGGGGACTCTTTGCAATGTGGGGAGACCGCCTAGTATAACCTGATTGCCTCTGAGTGGGTACCGGCTGGTGGAAGGCCTGCTCTTTGGGCACTCCCTGGCCCACAGGGCAGCTCAGTGGCAGCAATAGCTACTTCAGCACCAATACAACAACTTGTACACCTTGTGAATTAATGATAGTTCTGGAACATTAGAAAGGAATCATTTCAGTTCAAATTCAAAGGAATCATTTCAGGAAACCACGATGTAGAAGCAGTTCAGGTAGAGATAAAAAGATTGTAAAGGTAACAAGTATCTTGTAGGAATGGTGTACCGGCCTCCTAGCACCAATCAGTTTTCAGAATACATTATAAAGGAAAACATAATGGTGCTTGTCAGTGAGTATGGAAATAATCATGGAGGATTTTAATCTACATATAGCCTCGAAAAATTAGGTGGTAAAAAGTGGCTTGGAGTTCATAGAATATACTGAAAATAACAAATGCTTTCGGGATGGTTCCTCAGTATAACACATTCTGGAGCCAACCAGAAAGCAGTCTATGCTAGATCCGGTATTGTACAATGAGACAGGATTAATTAGTAATGTCACAATTAAGGTGCCCCCTCGGCAACAGTGATTTCAATATGTTTGAATTTTGCATGCAGTCTGAGGAAGAGAAGCATGAGCCTAAAACTCATATTTTAAGCTTAAATAAGACCAAGTATGAGGGCATTATAGCAGAGTCAACTAAACTAAACTGACAAATTAAGAGAAAGGATAGGTCAATAGAAATATTTAAAGGACAGACATGTAAAGGCAGACATTTAAAGAGATACTTTCGAATGCAGTATCAGGATGTGGGGTAGACCAATTGGTAGTAAAGATGAGGAAAAGCTGCTTCACTCAAAGGATAGCAAACCTAAAGAATTCTCCACCTCAGAATGTTGTGGAGCCCTAGTTGCTGAATATATTGAAAAAGAAATGTTTTTTTACTTAGATTTTAAAGGAACTAAAGGGGTAAGTAGAGATAGCGGGACTGTGACATTGAAATAGAGGATCAGCTATGATCATATTTAACGGTGGAGCAGTCTTGAAAGACCGAATAGCCTATTCCTGTGCTTAGTTTCTATATTGCTATGTTTAATGCACCAGAAAGATGCATTTCAACGAGAAAGAAAAATTCCAAAGCTAGGCCCCACCATACGTATGTAATGAAGAAAGTGAATGATAATGTCAAACTTAAAAGCATAAAATTTCACAAGATTAACTGGCAAGTTAAAAAAAAACTGAGCAGAATATTAAAATAGGAAAGAATGGCTAAAAGATTAATAAGGACGGAAAAATTAGAATGCAATAGAAAGCTAACTGGAAATATAAAAACAGTAAAAATTGTAACTGTTTTTAAAAGAGAGAAGAATTAGCAGACTGAGCATTAGTCCTACAGGAAGTAAGACTGGAAGATGACGGGAAATAAGGAGGTGGCAAATTATTTGAACAAATATTTTGCATTGGGCCTCATTGTAGAGGAAATTAGTAGCATTCCAGAAATTTCTGAAATTATAATTTCTAGACATGGCTGGGAGGGTCTAACTCTAGAAAATTACAAACATCAAGAAAGTGTTCTCAAGCAAATTTTTGGAACTGGGGCTAACAACGCAACAAGTCCAGATGGGCCTCATCCTATGGTCTTAAAAGAAATGGCTAGTAAGATTGTTCATGTGTTAGTTTTAATCTTCCAAAGTTCCTTAGATTCAGGGAAGGTTCCACTGGATTAGAAAATAGCAAATGTAGCTCTTATTTTTAAAGGAAGGGAGACAGGAAGCAGGAAAATCAAATCCAGGTAACATGACATCTGTTGTAGGGAAGGCATTCAACACTAAAATTAGGGTCCCTACAACAGGGCAGTGAACAATGTTCCAGGTAATAAGGCAGGGTTAGCATTGTTTTGTGAAAGGGATATCATGTTTAACCAATTTATTGAAGTTCTTTGAAGAAGTAAAGTGTATTGTCATTAAAGAAGGAGCTAAGGGATGTACTGTAGTTAGATATCCAGCAGGCATTTGATAAAGTGCAATAGCAATGGTTATTGTGCAAAATGAAAGATCATGATTTAGGGGGTAACATATTTGCATGGATAGACAATTGGTTAGCGAACAGTAAACAGACTTTTTGCATAAATGTGTCATTTTCTGGTTGATGCAGATCAATGAGTGGTGAACCATAGGGATCAGTGCTGGGGCTTCAACTTTTTAATAATTTATGTAAATAATTTATATGAATATACTGAAGATATGAATTTTATAGCTACTGATGGCACAAAGATAATCTTTGAGGAGGACATAAAGAAGTTACAAAGGGATATAGATAGGTTAATAAAAGAGCAATGATCTGGCAACTGAAATATACTGTGGCAAAATATGAAACTCATCATTTTGGTAAGGATATCAACAAAGAATGCTATGTAAATGCAGAGAGATTGCAAACCTCTGAAGTGCAGACCTCTGATCTACATATTCTAGTGCATGAACCACAAATCATTGGTATGCAGGTTCAGTAGGTCCTGAGGAAATCTATCAGTAGATTATAAGTTATTATGAGGAGAAATAAATACAAAAGTGGAGAGGGGATATTTTGGTTAGCTAGGGTGAGACCATATCGGGAATACTGTAGACAATATTGATCTCTTTATTTAAGGAAAGGTGTGAATACATTAGCAGCAGTTCAACAGGTTTTACAAGACTAAAATCTGGAATAGATGGATTGTTTTAGGAGGAAATGTTGGACAGTATAGGCTATTATCTGCTTCAAATTAGAAGAGTAAATGGCCACTTGTTTGAAACATATAAGGTTTTGAGTGGCATTGACCTGGTAGATTTGAAAGGGTGTTTCCTCTTTTGGGAGAATCCAAAACTAGGGATCACTATTCAAGCATAAAAGGTCTTCCTTTAAGGCAGACATGAGAAGACTTTTTTCCTGAGAATCTATTGAATCTTTGGTTCCTCTTCCTCAGAAGAAGAGTCTTTGGTTATTTTTAGGGCAGAATTATATAGATTATTGACAATAAGAACATGAAAGGTCATCAGAGGTAGGTTGGAATGTGAATTAATCAGATAAATCATGATCTTCCTGAATAGTGAAGCAGGCGCAAAGAGTCCAAACTCTCGTGTTCCTAATTCACATGCTTGTACGTTAATGATAATAAAAGTTAGCATTCGTTAACTTTGAAAAAAATGAGCTCAAAAACAGACCGCATTTTGGAAATTTTATTTATTTGTAAATTTAATGCTATCCAACAATTAGATCCAGCACATTACAATGACGATTACACTCCAAAAACACTTAAATATGCATTAGGATGAAAGCTACATTATAAATGTAACTTATTTCTTTTCTCCAATTACTTCATTTTAATTTGCAACCTGTATAAACACCTCCATATCATAAGATTTTTTAAAATTAATTTTCCAAGTTCCTATCCTTGACCAGCTGAGTGGCAATGCATTAGCTGTTGTAATATGGAGTTGTGTAAACTCAGAACATCTGCGCTGGCTGTCTTTAGCCTTTTTGTGGCCCTATTCCTTGAGCTAAAGTAGAGTAATTTTGGCCAGAATTTCTGCTCCTGATTTGCTATGAAGTGAATCTTCCTGGAAGTACCTGTGTGCAGTTGCCAAATGAGGGTTATATTTCCCTCCCTATGATCAGTGATTAATTTTACTAGCAGTGCGTACTGGGATAAATGTAATAACTTAGCAATCTTGGCACAGTGCTTCAGGGCTGAGTATCAAGAATTTGGGCTTTGATGCCTAATTCGTGGCCTGCAGGTTTTGCATTCTGTGAGACCATGTCCAAATTCCTGGTATATATTTAATGTCAATACCATGTTCCTTGGTAGACAGTCACAGATCTAAAGTGGCTTTTTTGAGGGGAGAAGACCAAAGCCCTACAATTTGTGCAAACATGCACTATCTTCAGGATTTGTATTTGGAGGAAATTATTGAGAGGACGTCAAGAGGGAGAGCAGGGTGGAGTTGGAAGGAAAAGCATCAAAGCGACCTTTGACAAAACTGAAGTCAAAATGACCCAGTTGCTGTTTTTGGATGTGTATTTATTTTCCTAGTCCTGTACGTTACAAACCTGTATCAATATTCCATAACACATTATCTCTGTGAACAATAAGATAAAACTTTGATCAAGGCACTTACCTGGACAAAAGAAACCACCTGACTTATTGCCATTAGAAAAATCAGTAAATGTGTGAAACTGTGCCTTAAACTCCAGATTACATTTCATTTCTTCTGGCAAAACACCCCAGAGATAGATTAGCAATCGGTTACTTTAATGATGAAACAAGACTAGATATGCCAAATTAGAATTACGATGTAAATAACCTCCAGGTGGTTTCATCTTAGGTTTCCTAAATAATCAGAAACTTCATTAAAGACATTGAATTTATCTATTTAAAATAATCTCTCAGCTTGCACTATTTCAGTAAATAATCTGGCTTTACAGATTTGTAAAGCGCCTCTTGCATGGATTTACAATAAAAGATTTTGAATTGTCATGACTTGCGCACTAACTGTAAAAATTAGCTGAGAAAGTTTCAAAAATTAAACCACTCACAATCAAACTTAATTTTCAATGAAGTGGAACACTGATCTAGAGGTCCTTTTTAAAGTTACATCACTTAAACATATGGGTTTTTATTTGCACCTTAAGTAGAATTTTGGTTGTCGATGGAAAATGTTTCCATAGCAAGCAAAAGCCAAATGGCACATTTGCGAAGATATTCATGAAACAGAGAGATCTGTTTGTATGCATATCTTTGAAATTGGAGAATTGTTAAAAAAGAAGATAATAAAGCATATGCAATTTGGAAGCTAGAGCAAAAGAGCTAGGAAATAATATGAAATTTATGCTAAACTTAGCTAAAATGTTGGCTCAGCCCAACTGGTATGGTGTGTTCATTTCTGGGCACTTTATAAAGGGTATGAAGTCTTTGAAGAGAATACAGAACAGATTAGCTCCAGGGATGAGGACTTTGAGTTATGTCAATAAACTGGAGAATTAGAAGCTGTTCTTCTTAAAGCAGAGAAGGCTAAGACAAGCTTTAATCCATCTGCTTAACAATGTAAAATGTTAGGTGGAGAAGATTAAACTCAACTGTGTCTAGCAGCTGAAAACTTATTCAGCAAGAAGGACGGATTTAAAGTGGTTAGCGAAAGAGCTGGCTATGATGTAAGGAAAAACCTTTTTAGCAATGAGTCAATAGGATTTCAAATACAGATTCACAAAAAGACTTGCTGAAGATCTTAAAGGATAAAAATTGCAGGGATATAGGGAGGAGGAAGAAGTGGGTCTAACTGTATTGCTCTTTGAAACAGTGTGTGCAAAGTTAATAGGCTGAAAGATCTCTTTCTATGCTGTACTATTCTGTTATTTTAATGTTTTCGTTCTAGCAATTCTAATAATCTATATAATTTTACTACTCTGTCAATTCTCTTTCTTTTCCACTGTCCCTCATCTGTCCTTTCTCTCTACCTTCCCCTTACTTTGTCATGTGTTGGTTGACTAAAAAAGGATCTGCTGCCCATCCAGGCTGGAAACGAACCATCCACAGTCAAGGAATCACCACCTTCCCTTGTCCTAGCTGCAAACATGACATAGATCTTGGAGAACGTGGTCTTAGCGGTCTGTTCCGAAACTTCACCTTGGAAACAATTGTGGAAAGATACAGACAGGCCGCTAGAGCAGCAGTGGCAATCATGTGCAATCTCTGCAAGCCCCCACCCCAGGAGGCCACAAAGAGCTGCATGGACTGCAAGGCAAGCTACTGCAATGAGTGTTTCAAACTCCATCATCCTTGGGGGACTCCAAAGGCCCAGCATGAGTATGTAGGACCAACAACCAACTTCCGACCTAAGGTACAGAGCTTTTCCTTTTGCTACTTTTGTACAATGTGTTTCAGAAAGGCATTCCCAGAAATGCATTTATTTTATTAGCCATTTTATTCTAGGCACAAAATCATAATTAAATAAGTAAGCAAACATTTTCCCATTTTTTTTGCAAAGAAATGATTGTGCATAGCCCCATCAGTTGAAACTTGTCCTTCTCCACAAACAGGAAAAGGGCCACAGACTTTTTAATGAAGTTGGTGCCTTATTAATAATTAATTTGATTTGCACTTAATACGACAGAGAGTTAGCTGAAGCGGCAGATAGCCATGAATGTAGTAAGCAACAAAACTAACACCTAACAATGTGTTACGTTCATCAGTAATAATCTTGCATGCATAAATCGTAGCGATCTGGCCACTGTATGAGCCATTTTCCATTATTCATTAAAATTGAAATATATTTAAGCAGAAAGAAGAGCCATTAAATAGGTTGCACAGCTGAATTCGTTTCCTTACTTATTCATTCTGACTCAAATGCTCAGATCAACCTTAAATTTGGCACTTCCCTCGAGGACATTAATGTGATGCGACAGATTAAAGTAATATAAATATTCAGAGGAAATAATCTTTAAGCAAGCTTTTTTAATGCTATAATTTTATTACCAGGTTTTGCTAAACAACTTCTTTAGCTCACTAAATTTGAAAATCCCAATTTCATGGACTGATCATTAGTTTTTCATGTGGCAAGCTTGAGTGATTCACAATATTTAATCTCCAGCTTCCTTACAGTGTTATCTCTAACAAGAGTTAAAAATCCTTGTCTGTCAATCATTGCTATGCTATAATTATAACATCTGCTGATGAAAATGTGACAGATGTTGCTGTCATTTTACCCAAGTGTGCAACAGCTGCTGATCATAACCTTAAGATTGCAGCATTTCTTCAGGATTCCTGCAAATATGATCAGAAGAAAGATGCACCGATTGAAAATATCTACTACATTTGTTTTGAAACATAATTTATTTTTCCCTTCTCCTCCACAGTGACTATGATACTTTGCCAAAGGGAATAATTTTCACAGTTGACTTTGGATATAATATAATATCAATGTTAGGGGCCATCATAGCTGAACCTAATTCATAAAATCTCATATTTCTAACATGGTTTTTTTCGATCACAGATTGTAGTTTCTGTAGCTAACCCATCCCTGGCGCTAATTGTAATTCTCTCGGTTCAGGCCCAGTTGTGATGGTGGACTTTCCAAATGTTCAGCTCCTCCCCAATCATGTGGAGAGTCCTGTCTCTGGTCATCCCATGAGGCTGACTGGCCATTTCTAAGTCTCTAGACTGGAATCAGAGGCTATCCTTGTGCTGCTGTGCTACAATTCCATGACTGAAGCTTGTGTCAGTCGCCTTAAATGAGGCCTGATGATAGCCCTGAAAACTTACTTCATTTGTGTGTGCAATAAATGGCAAGGGAAAACGGAAATAATATGAGCCTGGTATCCCTGGCTGAGGAGGCAAAAAGTTGAGGCAGGGATGCTGTGCATATTTAGTTGTGTCCTGAGTGAGTGTACACTATTACGGCAGGCCAAGAGCTCAGAGATGAAACCTCCTCCAGTCTGCGAGCTGGGTATTTGACCCTGAACTCTCAGTGTCTTTGCTACAGATTACAATGATAGCAGCCAGTGCCACCTAAGGTGCAGCCTGAACTTATAAATGATTTGATGGTGTGCCAAGAGAGTTCTTAGAAGTTGGTGCATTTCCTGCCAGTACCCCTGGAGCGTACTCTCCGATATTGGTGATAATGGGAACTGCAGATGCTGGAGAATTCCAAGATAATAAAATGTGAGGCTGGATGAACACAGCAGGCCAAGCAGCATCTCAGGAGCACAAAAGCTGACGTTTCGGGCCTAGACCCTTCATCAGAGAGGGGGACGGGGAGAGGGAACTGGAATAAATAGGGAGAGAAGGGGAGGCGGACCGAAGATGGAGAGTAAAGAAGATAGGTGGAGAGAGTATAGGTGGGGAGGTAGGGAGGGGATAGGTCAGTCCAGGGAAGACGGACAGGTCAAGGAGGTGGGATGAGGTTAGTAGGTAGATGGGGGTGCGGCTTGGGGTGGGAGGAATGGATGGGTGAGAGGAAGAACCGGTTAGGGAGGCAGAGACAGGTTGGACTGGTTTTGGGATGCATTTGGTGGGGGGGAAGAGCTGGGCTGGTTGTGTGGTGCAGTAGGGGGAGGGGACGAACTGGGCTGGTTTAGGGATGCAGTAGGGGAAGGGGAGATTTTGAAACTGGTGAAGTCCACATTGAAACCATTAGGCTGCAGGGTTCCCAGGCGGAATATGAGTTGCTGTTCCTGCAACCTTCGGGTGGCATCATTGTGGCACTGCAGGAGGCCCATGATGGACATGTCATCTAAAGAATGGGAGGGGGAGTGGAAATTGTTTGCGACTGGGAGGTGCAGTTGTTTGTTGCGGACTGAGCGGAGGTGTTCTGCAAAGCGGTCTCCAAGACTCCGCTTGGTTTCCCCAATGTAGAGGAAGCCACACCGGGTACAGTGGATGCAGTATACCACATTGGCAGATGTGCAGGTGAACCTCTGCTTAATGTGGAATGTCATCTTGGGGCCTGCGATAGGGGTGAGGGAGGAGGTGTGGGGGCAAGAGTAGCATTTCCTGCGGTTGCAGGGGAAGGTGCCGGGTGTGGTGGGGTTGGAGGGCAGTGTGGAGCGAACAAGGGAGTCACGGAGAGAGTGGTCTCTCCGGAAAGCAGACAGGGGTGGGGATGGAAAAATGTCTTGGGTGGTGGGGTCGGATTGTAAATGGCGGAAGTGTCGGAGAATGATGCGTTGCATCCGGAGGTTGGTAGGGTGGTGTGTGAGAACGAGGGGGATCCTCTTTGGGCGGTTGTGGCAGGGGCGGGGTGTGAGGGATGTGTTGCGGGTAATACGGGAGACGCGGCCAAGGGCGTTCTCGATCACTGTGGGGGGAAAGTTGCGGTCCTTGAAGAACTTGAACATCTGGGATGCGCGGGAGTGGAATGTCTTATCGTGGGAGCAGATGCGGCGGAGGCGGAGGAATTGGGAAGTGAACCTCTGCTTAATGTGGAATGTCATCTTGGGGCCTGGGATAGGGGTGAGGGAGGAGGTGTTGGGGCTTTCCGTGTCTGCTTTCCCGAGAGACCACTCTCTCCGTGACTCCCTTGTTCGCTCCACACTGCCCTCCAACCCCACCACACCCGGCACCTTCCCCTGCAACCGCAGGAAATGCTACTCTTGCCCCCACACCTCCTCCCTCACCCCTATCCCAGGCCCCAAGATGACATTCCACATTAAGCAGAGGTTCACCTGCACATCTGCCAATGTGGTATACTGCATCCACTGTACCAGTGTGGCTTCCTCTACATTGGGAAAACCAAGCGGAGGCTTGGAGACCGCTTTGCAGAACACCTCCGCTCAGTCCGCAACAAACAACTGCACCTCCCAGTCGCCAAACATTTCCACTCCCCCTCCCATTCTTTAGATGACATGTCCATCATGGGCCTTCTGCAGTGCCACAATGATGCCACCCGAAGGTTGCAGGAACAGCAACTCATATTCCGCCTGGGAACCCTGCAGCCTAATGGTTTCAATGTGGACTTCACCAGTTTCAAAATCTCCCCTTCCCCTACTGCATCCCTAAACCAGCCCAGTTCGTCCCCTCCCCCCACTGCACCACACAACCAGCCCAGCTCTTCCCCCCCACCCACTGCATCCCAAAACCAGTCCAACCTGTCTCTGCCTCCCTAACCGGTTCTTCCTCTCACCCATCCCTTCCTCCCACCCAAAGCCACACCCCCATCTACCTACTAACCTCATCCCACCTCCTTGACCTGTCCGTCTTCCCTGGACTGACCTATCCCCTCCCTACCTCCCCACCTATACTCTCTCCACCTATCTTCTTTACTCTCCATCTTCGGTCCACCTCCCCCTCTCTCCCTATTTATTCCAGCTCCCTCTCCCCATCCCCCTCTCTGATGAAGGGTCTAGGCCTGAAACGTCAGCTTTTGTGCTCCTGAGATGCTGCTGGGCCTGCTGTGTTCATCCAGCCTCACATTTTATTATCTCTGATATTGGTGTCTGAGTTCCAATTTGCACATCTTTCAGATCTAGCTGAATTCACTAGGTACCCACTTTGATTTCCATTTTGAGGTTAATGAGGTGAGTTGGGCTTTGAGCTGGGCAATTGACAAACAATAACTCCTTAGTTGACACTCTTTTCTGCCTGACGAGAATCTCTCCACAACGCTTATGAAAAGCATAAAAGATGGAGTGATATTCTTCTGACATCACATGGCCTTGTCTGACTTTTCATTTCATTCTGCCACAAAAGTACCCATAGCCCATGTCACTCAAGGAACTGATATAATTCTGGCCAGATAGTTTCTTGACTAAATTAACATCTCACAACTCTCTCGCCTGTTCAAAATGTTCCTTGTTTAGTTAGATAGAAAGTAATTAATTAAAACCCCTGAGCTGTTCTCCTTTTAACCTGAACTAATTGCATTAGTGGGAATGGGAATAGATAGAAAGAGAAATATAAGAGAAATTACAAATTGTATTGTTTTCAAAGGAAATCAAGACTAATGAGAAAAAAAGAAAGGGAATGAGAGACAAAGGATGAAAGAATAAGGAACCGAGTAAAGGGGAAGAAATTAAAGGAGGGAAATGAAGGAATAATAGTTTTACAGATGATGAGAAAGACAATGCAGATAAGAGTGAAGTGATTTTGAATAAATTTAATCCCTGAATTGACAAATATTAACCAGAAAAACTGCTCAAAAGGAAACAAAGTTTATTTAGGAAAAAAAAGCAAATTAATTTTTATTACCACCAGAAATGAGTCAAGTATTTAGTTACAGTTCTGTTCCTTGAGCATGTGTCTTAAACCATAAGGTAGATTTTTCAAGTAAAACTTCAGCTGAATGAAATGACTCTCAGGAATAAGAATGAATTTTGAATTGTTCAGAAGTCTCAAGACAGCCCTGAGATGGTGATGTGTGAGGAATTGGGAGGGGGTTACAGTCATAGACCAATGGTGTTCATTGGGAAGGCTGGTGAACCAGGGAGTATTCTTTCTAGCTCACTTTTTAAAAAAAATTGACTTAGTCATAGATAGTTCCAATAATTCCTCTTTGGAGCAAGTGTGGAACATTTACCAGTTCAGCAGAGGACACCTAAAATTCCTCACAATCCTAAGGAATTTAATTAATGCATGTTGTATTTGACTGCAAGAGAGCATAAAAATCAGTGAACCAACATGGGGTCAAACATCTTTCTGGCATTCACTGAGTGCGGGACACCGTGTTAGATTCCAGAAAGCCAGTTGGTGAGGGATAATATTGGAGGCGATCTTTATTCAGTCTAATAGTTATTTAAAGAGTGAAGCATTACAAGCATATATTACCTAACCCAATCCCACGACAACGGCAGTGCATGCATCTCTATGTACGATTATGTGAAACCCCTACTAATGGCTGCACATAATTAAATCCAATTAATGCGCAAATGACACATTGCCCTGAAAATGATTACTTTCTGCATTTATGTTCAGCCTGGAAAATGGGTAGACAAAGTGTCAATTTCACAGACAGTATCTCTCCTTTGTAATCCACTTACTTTTGTGAAAACAATTCCAAAATGATAGAAGTCAGCAAACACCATTACAAACTGAACAAGTCTTTGTAAAGTTCCAATTCTAAGGATTATTTCACTCATCTGTAAATTTGATGGAATACAGAAATTGACTGAAATGTTTGGAGTTGCTGACTGTCTGGATTGTGCCGCATCTGTTACTGTAATGATTTATGAATGATGATAGTTTTAATGTCTTGTTGCTTGATTCCACCACCTAATTTAATTGTCACCAGATCCTGATGTGTCCTGAGCACGATATGGAGAAAGTTACCATGTATTGTGAGGTATGCAGACGGCCCGTGTGCCACCTCTGTAAACTGGGCGGATCACATGCCAACCACAAAGTAACCTCTATGAGCAGCGCCTACAAAGCCCTGAAGGTAAGTTATGTTGATGCAAGACCAAGACCTATTGATTACTTCCATTTTCCAAAAGTGCTTATTATATTCTCAAATATCAAGACATAAAAATGCTCCAATTTCCTCTCTCTGTTTCTTGTACACAATTAGATTTTAAATGCTTAATGACTTTAATGTATCAGTGGCTTTCCCGATTCCTGGCCTCAGTATTTATCCATTTTGTCTTTTATATATATTTGGTTTCTATACGTCTGATAATTGTTAGCTGCTTTGTGCCTGTGTAAAGTGAGATATTGAGGGTACGTTGACAGCTGGTGCAATTTGAATGGTCTTCTCCGGTTTCACCCTGCGGTATGCTTTGTTGTTATGGCAACAGGAGAAGCTATCCAAGAGTATCGGTTACCTCATCAGCAAAGAGGACCAAGTGAAAACTCAGATCTTTCAATTGGAACACATGATTGAGCAGACAGAGGTAAGAGTCAACTGGAATGACAGACAGTTCTTTCCATTCCGTCGTTAGGTTATTTTACAACGTCATGCACTTTCAGAACAAGGAGGATATTTTGAGACAGCAGTGACCAAACTCTTGATCTGAAAATAAGGCAAACATTTTTCTTGTTATTATTATGTCTTCTGTTTGCTTACTGTCCAGTGAGCATGAAGAAAAGTGAAATAGGAAATCAAAAAGGTTGCTTAACATCTACTTGCAGTTTTTATTTCTTACTATGACGTTTCCGTATGTGACTGCTACTGATAGCGCAGTGTATTAGCATTGGCAAACCCGGAGAGATAAGAGAGAAAGTTGGAGCACAGAGATGAGCAATTGCATCATAACCTGAATGCTAGTACCAAAGAATTTAACACCTTTTGTATAAATATTTACTTGATAGTATGGAGTTTCACATTATTAAAAAGAGGCAGGGAGAAAATGACTTTAGAAAGGAAACAAAATGTATACAGAATGAAAGAGGGTACTGATTAGATAGACTATAGATTGGCAGCATGATGTGCTAACAGTCTTAATTAACTCATTATATCCAAAAAGGGCAGGTTAACTCAGGGTATTGCCACAGAGATGCTGCAAGGATTGGCTGTTTCCATCATGTTAGTCTCACTGAGTAAAGGACTATATATTCATTTTGCCAGCAAAGATCAGAGACTCTTGCATGAATAGATGTTACTTCTAGCACATGCAAAGAACCAAACTGCAAGCCCAAATGATAATCTTAAATATGGTTTCAGTGTAATTCTTAGCCCAGTTAGGATTATTTAGTAAATGTTGTCCTTAAAAGCATGGCCAGAACTGAGATAGCAAGTGACACCCAGGGAATTGCCTGAGCTTAAGTTCAGTGGATCAGAGGGCTTAGGCAGAGGATTTATGGTCTTGGTGGATGAGGGTGTCTCTGACTTTGTGGAGCCAATGAAAACCATAAAAAATTAAACAGTTTGCATATAAATGGGCCTTTTATGACCTTGGATCCAGATCCATAGAGTTTTTAACTGGAATGGAAGTCATCCAACTTCAACCCGCACGATAAAACTAGCAATTGAGTCTGATGATGTCATCGGAAATCTGTCTGCATATGGAATGACCAGCTGCAGGAACATAGAACATAGAACAGTTCAGCACAGTACAGGCCCTTCGGCCCACAATGTTGTGCCAACCTACTATTGTACTAAGATCAAATTACCCTGCATACCCTACATTTTACTATCCTCCATGTGCCTTACCAAGAGTCACATAAATGTCCCTAATGAAATGGACTCTACTACCACTGCTGGCAGCACATTCCACATGCCCACCGCTCTCTGTGTAAAGAACCTACCTCTGACATCTCCCTTATACTTCCTCCAATCACTTTAAAATTATGCCTCCTTATTATAGTCACTTCCGCCCTGTGAAACAGTCTCCGGCTATCCACTCTGTCTATGCCTAGCATCATTTTTACACCTCTATCAAGCATCCTTCTTTTCTCCAATGAATAAAGCCCTAGTTCCCTCATCCTTTCCTCATAAGACCTGCCTTCCAGTTGAGGCAGCGTCCTGGTAAATGTCCTCTGCACCCTCTCTGAAGCTTCCTATAATGAGGTGACCAGAGCTGAACACAATATTCCAAGTGTGGTCTAACCAGGGTTTTATAGTGCTGCAGTGTAACCTCGTGGCTCTTAAACTTAATTCCCCTACCAATGAAAGCCAACAGACCATGTACCTTCTTTATAACTCTATCAACTTGGGTGGCAACTTTGAGGGATCAATGGATGTGGACGCCAAGATCTGTTTGCACCACACTGCCAAGAATCCTGCCAGTATTCTGCATTCTGCATTCAAATTTGACCCTCCTAAATGAATCACTTCACACTTTTCTGGGTTGAATTCAATCTGCCACTTCCTGGCCCAGCTCTGTATCCTGTCAATGTCCCATTGCAACCTACAACAGCCCTCCACGCTGTCCACAACTCTACCAGTCTTCATGTCATTGGCACAGTTACTAACCCAGCCTTCCACTTCCTCATTGAAATCATTTGTAAAGATCACAAAGAGCAGAGGTCCAAGAACAGATCCCAGCAGAACACCACTGTGTCACCATCTCCTCCAATTTATAAGTTCAATTGGTTAGGTTGTAGTGGGAACATACTGTGTTAGACCCTTTTCCTGTCAAGGCAATACCATTTAAAACTGATCCCAGGATCTCTGCTTAATGGTCTATAACTCTGGAATACATTCCACATAGCATCACAGTTCTCTATTTTAAAAAAATCCTTGTGCTCCTTGGCCTAAAACTAATCTACAGTTAATCTTAATGTTTGCTTCCTAAGTTTTATCTATTGCCTGAACATTCCTCCTTTAGTTTGCAGCTCAACACCCAATGCACAAAATGTATTAATTAGGAACATGGTACATGATTGTGCACATGATGTCAATATAAGCAGGAGGACAGAGTAAGGAACACAGATGGAAAGATTAGTAGGTGCAGGAAAGTGAAACTGGGCCTCGAAATATCCATCTATGGTAAAGGTAAATGATGCTGAATGAAGATCACATTATAAGAGATCAAGTTAATTTCGTGAAACTAATTATATTGGAATTTGCTTAGACGTTGATAATTGATCTTAAATTAATTAGGTGCAAGCAAATACCACTATATGGTGCCTCAAAAATAATTAGATACAACAAGGTTTTATTTTGAAATGTATCAAATAAAGCAACTGTGGCAGATCAATATCAAATGTTGATAAGTTGAGATCTTCAACATATAAAATATCTACCACAGTTAGTTTGTGCACTTATTATTGGGATTTAGTTATTTTTGTAAAATTAAGTACAGCAGGCTTCAAATTAATAACTGAACAGCTGTGTTACATATGGCTATCTTTAGGATAATATCAGATTTATTTCTGATGCATTGACAACATATCACCTTTGTTTCATGTTTAAAGATCTTTGAAGCATTTAAAACAAAAAGGTTAATTAAACATGTTAATTTGTTTATTTGCTAAAATGCCTCTTTCAGCACAATGAACAAAGTTCCATTTATTTTTAGAATGACTAAACTCTTTGTCAAAATGGTATATTTGGCCTCTGAAGGATAGATCCAGAGTCAGGGGTGAATTGATTTAATGTGTGGTGTTCATAATATTTCTGGCTTGTCTTTGTTATTTTCTACCAATTCTGAAAGTTTATCCAAAGTTCTATAAAATTGCTTCCAGGGTAGTCATGAGTATTTATGGAATTTGAAGCAAATAAATGGGTCTGCTGTGCAATGTGGTCATTTTCCTTGTAATGGAGCCAAATGAAATGTAAGGACAGGCCTGCTTACCGCTTAGAGTGGGTGAGTGGGGGTACAGAAATCAGATCAAACACAAGCTTTTTTGTTAGTTTAGGAAAATAGCACAGGCCATGTTGGAAAATTACGTTAATTTTTCATAAGCAGCTCACAGATCTAGGCTTTAGGACCTTGCATATATTTGCAAACTGCAAACATTTGCTTTGTCGTATAGAACTTATCACTGCTTAAAGGAGACAAGGCGATAAGGTTTTCTCCTTTCATTCATCAGGACGAGAGCAAACACTATCGGTGGCATTCACATAGAGAAAAAGCACCAACTTGTAAAGAGTAAGAAAGTGGTGTCAATTGATAAAGCAATTGGAACAGTTCATTGTCAACTTTGGTAAAGTAATCACTTACAGCCAGCATAATGTGCTTTATACATGTTAGCCAACATTACATATACACCATGTACTGAGTTAAATCTGGAAATTTAATGTCAACCAACCATGTACATAATATGACACCTCAGACTTAAATATATAGTCTGGGTTATTTGCTTACTTATATTACTATTAAGTTAAATATATAATTAATTGCATGACTAACAGAGTAATGCATTGGCTATTTGCTAACAGCTCAACCATCAATGTGAGGAGATTAAGATGGAGTCCCCTTATACAAGAGTGTCAGATGTTATGATGTCATCTGGCTGCCTTAAAGATTCCAGCCTTTCTGAGCAATATTCAGACACAAGATCCCTAATTTTCTCTTTGAAGAATAGGAAACCTGTTTTGATAAACATACAAATGGGTGCACAGATTATCTTTATGGATTAGGATAATGCTTTAGGGGACATATGATTGGATCTAGTCCTTGTATAATTATCATGACTTGGTTGTGTAGTTTCATTCTGTGGTGTGTGATCTGTCATTGTGGAGAGATGTGTATCGTAAGTTTTGGATGCCTGGTTTCTGTCTGGTGTAATACTTTCTGTAACAGAATTGACATCTTGTATAATGGATGGTTGATCATGTAGAACTCTGCTGTATCATCTGTACCATCATAGGATTTGACTATTGTTGGTGACAGTGTCAATTGACCTGGAATGTGCTCAATGTCGTCATATCTTTCCACAAACCCTAGGCACCATTGAAGTGTTCTTTAAGTTTTTACTACCAATCTGCTTTCACCAGATTCTATTGCATGCTTTCTGCTACCATCTTCTCATACCCATTTGCTGCCACTAACACCACCGTGATGAAATGTGCCAACACAATGCACTTCATGGTTTTCCATATGTTAGCCAAGGCAGCACGGTGGCTCAGTGGTTAGCACTGCAGCCTCATTGCGCCAGGGACCTGGGTTTGATTCCCGCCTCAGGCGACTGTCTGTGTGGAGTTTGCACATTCTCCCCGTGTCTGCGTGGGTTTCCTCTGGGTGCTCCGGTTTCCTCCCACAGTCTGAAGATGTGCGGGCTAGGTGGATCGGCCATGCTAAATTGCCCATGGTGTTCAGGGGTGTGTGGGTTATAGGGGGAAGGGTCTGGGTGGGATGCTCCAAGGGGCGGTGTGGACTTGTTGGGCCGAAGGGCCTGTTTCCACACTGAAGGGAATCTGATAATAAATAATATATGTCACAAACAGTTGGATTAAGGAGACTGCAAGTCTCTGTTGACATTCTTTTTCTAAAGTCCGTTCCTTACATCCTAGACCTGATGAGTTCTAGCCAAAAAGGGTCTGAATTCTTGACTCCCTTAAAAATGTTGAGGAATTAATTGTACTTTTCATTAAATCCCAGTAAGCTGTCAACTCTGGGTAGCAATCTTTCATAACTTTGTCAGAATCATGGAGGTCTACAGTACTGGAAAAGGCTTGTTGATTCTGCACCAGTCAAGAACAACCACCTAACTATTCTTATTCCATTTTCCAGCACCTGGCCCATCACCTTGTGGGCCTTGACATTGCATGTGCAAGTCTAACTACTTCTTAAATGTTATGAGGGTTTCTGCCTCTACTACCCCTACAGGCAATGAGTTCCAGATTCTCGTCACCTTATTGGTGAGAAAGGTTTTCTACATTTCTCCTCTAAACCTCTTGTCCCTGACCTTAGACCTATGTTCCCTCATCGTTGATACTTCCATCAAGGGGAAAAGTTCCTTCCCGTCTAACCTATCTATGCCCCTCATAGTTTTATATATTTCAGTCATGTCCACACCCAACCTGCTATGCTCTTAAGAAATCAATCCCAGTCTGTCAAACTCTCTTCATAACTAAAACCCCCAGCCGAGGTATCATCCTGACAAATCTCCTCTGCACTCTCTCCAGTGCAATCACATCCCTTCTATAATGCAGATTCTCGAACTGCACATAATACTCTGGCTGTGGCCTAACCAACATTTTATACAGTTCTATTTTAAACTCCCTGCTCTTAATCACTATACTTCAGCTAATAGTGGTAAGTATTCCATATGAATCATAGTACCCCTACAATGTGTAAAAAGCCCATTCAGCCCATCGGGTCCACACCAGCCCTCAGAAGAGCAACCTACTTGGATCCACCCCACCCACCCTAACCCTGCATTTCCCATGGCCAATCCACCTAATCTGCACATCTTTGGACTGTGGGAGGAAATCATAACACATGGAAGAAACCCACACAAACACGGGGAGAAACGTGCAAATTCCACATAGACAGTGACCCAAGGGTGGAATCAGACCCAGATCCCTGGTGCTGTGAGCCAGCAGGTGCCAACCACTTAGCCACTGTGCCTTTTGTTAACTGCCTGGGTGTTTCCCAGGGTCCTACCATTCATCATGTGTTTCCTTTCCTTGTTTGTCCTGCCTGAGTTTGTCAGCACTCATTTATCTGGATTGAATTCCATTTTCCCCGATCAGTCCAGCTTGCCAGCCTGTCTGTATTCTCTTGTAACTGAAGGATATTCCCCTTCCTGTTTACCATCACACCAATTTTCATGTCATCACAAACTCATTGATCACTGCTACAACATTCAAGTCTAAATCATTCATATACGCGATAGTACCTCAATACTGATCCCTGCAGAACCTTATGGGACACATGTTTTCAATCAGAAAAAAACACCCCTTGAGCATCACTGTCCATTTCCCACCAATTCTGGAACCAATTCCAGTTTCTTGGATTCCATGAGCTCTTACCACTGCTATCAGTCTCCCATTTGGGAAAATGTCAAAAGTCTGACTGAAGTCCAAATAGACTACATCGAATTGTCCCCATCTACTCACCTAGTTACCTCTTTGGAAAACTTAATCAGTTTGCTCAGACATGACCTCCCCTTAGCAAAATCATGCTATGGTTCTTGATTAATCCCTTTCTCTCCAAATGAAGATTAAACCTGTCCCTCAGAATTGGTTTGACAGTGCCATCAGAATTCAGAAACATGGCTTTGTGGAGGGCAAATCACATTGAATAATCCATTATTGTTCTTTGAGGAGGCAGGATGTGTTGAGGATAAAAGGGAACTGGACATACTGTGCTTAGATTTCCAGAAGGTATTTGATAAAGGGGCCATATCAATTGTTATTGTGAAAAATAAAAGATCATGGTGTAGGGGTGATTGGCATGGACAGATCATTGGCAGGCTAACAGGAAGCAGAACAGATCTTTTACAGGCTGGCAAATGCAATGATTGGTGTGCCACTCAACTGTTTATACTTTATATAAATGCCTTTGATGAAGGGATGGAAAACATGCTTTCTAAATTTGCTGACAACACAAAAATAGGTAGAAAAGCAAGTTGTTAAGAGGGCATGAGGAAGATACAAAACTTTATTCAAAAATCTGAAAGAACTGCGAAAACAGGAAATCAGAAATAAGAACAGAAATTGCTGGAAAAGCTCAGCAGGTCTGGCAGCATCAGTGGAGAGAAATCAGAGTTAATGTTTCAGGCCCAGTGACCCTACAGTTCTGAGAAAGTTCTGTGTGCAGCATTGGTTTTTTTTTTGAAAAAGATATAAATGCCTTGTCAGCAGTTCCAAGAATATTTACTAAAATAATACCTGGAAATGGTGTGTTGTCTCTTGTGGAAAGTTTAGACAGGCTAGGCAAATGATTCCTGGATTTCAGAATAGAGGGAGTTGACTTGATTGAAACGTTTAAAATCTTGAGGTGTTTTGACATGGTAGATGTGGAGAGGGTGTTTTCTGTTATGTGAGAATCTAGAACCAGCGCAACTGCCAATGTTTAGATACCAAGGGTCACTCTTTTTAAAACAGACATTCAGTGGATTCTCTTTCTCACAGAGGATCGTCACTCATCAGCTTCTGGAATGTTCTTCCCGAAAAAGTGGTGGCAACAAAGTCTTTGAATACTTTTTAAGGCGAGTAGAGAGATTCTTGTTAAGAAATGGGTGAAAGGTTATCTGAGGTAAGCAAGAAATGTAGTTTTGAAGTTACAATCGAATCAACCAAGATCACATTGAATGGGGAACAGGTCCAAATTCTGCTTTTACAAATTCCTACTTTGTATGTTCAAATTATGATTCAAACAGCTGTGAGTTTTCTGCATGAGTCCATTGTCTAAAGTTTCTAAAGCTCCCATGGTACTGTCCTTCGTCAAATGCAGCTTTGGTGTCAAAGGCAGTCTCTCTCGCTCCCCTTTCCCTCCTGGGGTCTACTTGTTTCTCCATGTTTAGATAAAGCTGTAATGAGCTTAGAAGACTAATTGCCCTGGAACCTAAACTGAACATCAGAGAGCCGATTATTTCTGTGTAATTGCTGTTTGATAGCACTGTCAACAACCACTTTTTATTACTTTGATAGTGATAGAATGCAGGCTGATGGGGAGGTAATTGACTGAATTGGATTTGTACCATTTTCTTCTGTAGACAAGACTGACCTGGAAAGTTTTCCACAATGTTGGGTGTTGCCAGTGTTGTAGCTGTAACAGAAAAACTTGTCTAGGGTCGCAGCTAGTTCTCTAGCAAAAACCTTCAGAACTTGCTCTGGAATGTTGTCTGGGCTCATAGCTTTCAAAGTGCCCGATGCATCCAGGCATTTCTTGAAATGATGTGGAGTAAATCAAGTTGGCTAAAGACTGACATCTGTTATCATAGAATCCCTACAGTGTGAGATCAGGCCATTCAGCCTATCAAGTCCACACTACCCCTCCATAGAGCATCTCACACAGACCCATCCCATCCCTGTAACCCTGCATTTCCCATTAGTTAATCCATCTAACTTACACATCCCTGGACACTATGAACAACTTAGCATGGCCAATCCACCTAGCCTGCACATCTTTGGACTGTGGGAGAAAACCGGAGTACTTGGAGGAACCCCATGCAGACACGGTGAGAATGTGCAAATTCCCTGGCGCTCTGAGGCAGCAGTGCTAGCCACTGTGCTACCATCTATAGAGGTCCTTACAATGCTTTGGCCATATGGTGCAAAATTGTGTTATAAAGCTATCAGTAGGTACGATGCTGTGAGGCAGACGTTGATAATATCAGTCAGCTGCAGACCTGAGTCTGCTTCCCATTAAGTGCGTACTGATTTTGATCAAGAATGATGGTGCCATGGGCTTGCAAACAGTTCAGCCTCTTCACTTCCTGTATCATCACTTTCAATTCAACAGAGATGAAATAGAAAGTTAGATGCTGGATTACCCCGTTGCCAAAGGAAGTTAATGCATGAACTTTTATACCCTTAATTTTTCTTGCTTCCCGTCATCTCTTTTCAGCCATGCCAAAACCAGGAGGGAGCTGGAATCTCTTCTGAAATTCTTGAAAGGCCAGAGAGAATTATATCATACTGTTCTGCCATTTCTCTTCAATAAGTTGTGTATTTTTTATACAAGTAATATTTGTAGCACACAGTGCCAGGCAATTCCCATCACCAACAAGGAGCATTTTAAGAATCCCCCCATTGCATTCAATGATAGTACCTTCTGAAATCCACCACCATTACATCCATGGGGCTTGGCTGTCACCTATGTACTTTAACTACAGAAGTAGGTCAGAGATTGGGAGCTTTTAGGTGAGTAATTTACATTCTGATTTGCTAAAAACTGTCTGCCATCTATAAGGCTCAATTCAGGCATGTGTTGGAATACTTTCCACTTTCCTGGCTAAGTATAGCTACAGCAACACTCAGGAAGTTTGGTACTATTCTTAAAGTCAACTCCGTTGGTTGACACCTTATTCATTGCTATATGTTCACTCCCTGTACTAATGACACACAGTGTTTATTATCTACTGGATGTCCTGCAGTAACTCGCCAAGCCTTATTTGATGAAGCCTTTCAAACCTTTGACCTCCACCCCCTAAAAGATCAAGACTAGCTGATGGAGGGAACACCACGAGTTTCCCTGAAAACCACACATCAGCCTGACCTGGACCTGTATTGTTTTTCTTTCTCTGTCACTGAATCAAAAACTCCTTTCCTGAAAGCTCTGTGGTTGCCCGAACATCCAATTATCAGCAGTTGTTTAAGAATACAGCTCATGGGCAGATATGCAAATGAATTAAATAGGTGTACGAACAGACTATCAGTTCCTCAAACTTGTTGTGCCATTTAATAAGATCATGGCTGATCTGATTCTCCATGATCCCACCTATTCTTACCTTGTCAAGAACAACCATGCATGAGGAACAAATGATTAAATCGGCCTTTCATAGCTTTTGTTTATTATTTATAAGAATATTGGCGAAGAGAAGAAAGATTATTTGACTGTGCAGGTAATTTGGAGGTGGGAATTTATGTGATGAAGCCTCTCGGAATAAGTTCAATCAGAGTTGTCATCTTTTTGTAGATGTTTTGGTTTGTGATCCTCATCAAGTTACAACAGACATGGAGAGCCCTGTGGCACAGTGATTAGCACTACTGCCTTACAGTTCTCGGGACCTGGGTTCCTGAGTGACTATCTGTATGAAGTTTGCACATTCTCTCCATTGTCTGTGTGGGTTTCTGTCGGGTGTTCCGGTATCCTCCTGCAGTTCAAAAAGTTGGGTGGATTGGTCATGGTAAATGTGGGGTTACAGCGACAGGGTAAGGGGCTGGGACCAGGTGGGATGTTCTTTGTAGGGTCGGTGTAGGCTCAATGGGCCAAGTGGCCTGTTTCCACACTGTAGGGATTCTATGGTTCTACAGTAGCCAAAAATATAAGATAGTATTCAATAAATCTAATAACATACTCATGAGAAAACTCTTTTCTGAGAGAGTGGTTAGGATGTAGAACTCACAATCGCAGGGAGTAGGCAGGGCAAATAATGTAGATACATTTAAGCAGGAGCTAGATGAACACATGGAGGAAGGACTTGAAAAATATGTTATAAAACTGAAAATGATGGAGAAACTCACCAAGTCTGGCAGCATTTGCCGAGGGAAAAACAGTAATATTTTGAATTCAATATTCAAAACCAAAAGAATATGTTGATAGGTTTGAAGGGTGGGGTGGAAATTCATGAGCAGTAAAAATACTGGTCTTTTTCTGTGCTGTAAACATTACAACACACTATGGCATATTCTGCATCCCTTTAAACTTTAGTTGCCTAAGTTTTGCATTCATACCAGTATCGTGCTTCAGGCACCTCCCTTAATTTGCAATTGGATACGTGTACACTTATGCAAATGGATCATCCAGAATATTTGAGTGTTGTTTGCATCTTCCCAATCTGTTGAAGTTTACAGTGATATTTGGAATGGGCTTGCTTTTATACAACTTTACCTGCATTCAGGGACTATCCTGGGCAATGGATTACTAAAGGTACAAATGAGATTTGCAAATTGTCACTTTGGTGTTCCTATTCTGATATAGCTGGGATTTAAAATCCTTCTTCTTTGATGATGACAGTAAAGCCCTTGTTTAATTAATAACATTCAGCAGCATGTATCTACTGCAAATGGAAGGAGAGGAAGTAACCACAATATTACAGGAAGAGCTTGCATTGATAAAGAAAAAATAGGAACAGGAGTAGACCATACCGCCTCTTACAGCTGTTCCACCTTTCTACAATACTGGGCTTGATCTTATCGTCTCTTCAAATCCATGTTCTGCCTTATTTTCTGGAACACCTGATTGCCATATATTTCAAAGATCAGCCTTTAATATATTCAATAATTCAGTCTTCAAAGAGCTGTGGGGTAGGGAACTTGAAAGATTCATAAGTCTCTGAAAAAAGTTCTTGTCTTTTTGTTTTAAATGGATGATCCCTTACTATGAAACTCCACCCCATAGTTTTAGATTTCCCCATGAGGTCAAATATTCTCTCAGTATTTGGCTTGTGAAGCCACCTCAAAATCTTATATGTCTCAATAAGATTACCCCTCATTCTAATGAACTCCAATGTACATAGACCCAATTTGTTCACCTTTTCTTCGAAACCCTCTTCATTCCAGGAATCAGTTTAGTCGAACTGCTTTCAATGCAAGCATTTTCCTCCTTATTCCTCTATACAGAGGATGGAATGGTGGCTCAATGGTTTATACTGTTGCCTCACAGCGCCAGGAACCTGAGTTTTATTCTGGTCTCTGCAATTGTCAGAGTGAAGTTTGCACATTCTCCCTGTGTATGTATGGCTTTCCTCCCACAGCCCAAAGATGTGCAGGTTAATTAGATTAACCATGGGAAATGCAAGGATAGGGTAGGGATGTGGCCTGGGTGGGGATGCTGTTTGGAGGGCTGCCGTGGACTCGATGGGCCTAATGGCCTGCTTCCACACTGTCGTGATTCTATATATAGTAGTTCTTTGACCTGACCACAGTAAACTAGGAAGGTTCTGCATATATCAGGCAGCCCTGAATACAGATCATTCTCATTCATTCATTTCCTGACAGAATGACGGCCAGTATGATGCTGTAATATCAGCTACATTTCCTGTCCACAAAAGCGCCAAGTAAGACTTTAGTTTCACTCCATTCTCATTTGTCGTATAATTCTCGACCACACACCAGGTACATCATAGATCTTAACATAGGAGCACATATTCAATTCAGTACAAACGACAAACGCTGTAAGCTCATGAGTTATATAAAGGTTACTGAACAACTGCTAAGTTTGTGGATGACTGCATTCTCATGGAACAAACACCAGACTATCTTCAGCTGTTTGTTCACCATTTTGCCATAGCCTCAGACGACTTTGGTCTGACAGTATGTATGACACTTGTTATATGAGAATGTTACTTGCCCTGTGTCAGCCCAAGCCTGGATGTTGTCCAGGTGTTGCTGCTTTTGGACACGAACTGCTTCAGTATTTCAGGAGTTGCAAGTTATGCTGAATATTGAGCAGTCATCAGCAAATATCCCAACTTCTGACCTAATGATAGAGACAAAGTCATAATTGAAGCAGCTGAGGATAGTTGAGTAAGACATTACCCTGAGGAACTCCTGGAGAAATATTCTGGAGCCTCAGATCACTGACCTTCAACAAGCACAACCATCTTCCTTTGTGCTGTGTATGACACCTGATTCCCATTGACTCTAGTTTGTCTTTGGCTCCCTGAAGTCACACTTGTCAAAATACTGCCTTGAATTAAGGATGTCACCATTAGTTCACTTCTTGTGTTTGTCTATTTTGGATGCAGGCTATAGT
This sequence comes from Stegostoma tigrinum, assembly GCF_030684315.1. Taxonomy (NCBI): domain Eukaryota; kingdom Metazoa; phylum Chordata; class Chondrichthyes; order Orectolobiformes; family Stegostomatidae; genus Stegostoma; species Stegostoma tigrinum. Next base: position 77,669,959 of record NC_081356.1, read on the forward strand.
GCAGGCTGCAGTCAATTGGGCCTGGAAAATACAAACTAGGCATTAGTGATCATAATCACGTTGATTAATGCCATTTGGATAGCACCATTGACAATACCTTCCATCACTTTGGATTTGTCTTGCTTTTTGTCAACAGGACATAGCTTGGCAAATTTCCACTTTGTCAGATAGGTGACAGTTTTGTAACTGTAATGGAACAGCTTGGCTAGATTAAGTTCTAAACCAATTTTGGACCACAGTCTTCAGTATTATGCTGGAATATTTTCAGGACCCTTAGCCCTTGCAGAATCAAGTGCTTTCAACTACTTTTCACATCAAGTGGAGTGAATCAAATTAGCTGGAGTGGTATCTGCGATGCTGGAGACCTCAGAAGGTGGAAGAGATGGATCATCCACTCAATACTTTTACCTGAAGATGGGTGCAATATTTGAGCTTTGTCTTTTGCATTGATGTGCTGGGCTTCCCTGTCAATATCAATGGGATATTTATGGAGACTATAACTCCTTTTCTTTTTGTTTAAGTGTCCACTATTATTTACAACTGGATGTGGCAGGACTGTAGAGCTTACATAACAAAGTGCAGAGCTGGTCGAACACAGCAGGCCAAGCAGCATCAGAGGAGCAGGAAAGCTGACATTTCGGGTTGGGACACTTCGACCTAGGTCCGAAGCATCAGCCTTCCCACTCCTCTGATGCTGCTTGGCCTGCTATGTTCATCTAGCTCTGCACCTTGTTATCTCAGATTCTCCAGCATCTGCAGTTCCTACTATCTCTGCTGAGCTTAGATCTGTTTTTCGTTATGACAGCAGCAAGAGGAGGCAATGGACCAGTGATATTAACCCTGGATTGTTAATGCAGAAACCAAATTAACATTCTGGGGGCCCAGGTTCAAATCCTGACATGCCAGATGATGGAATTCAATAAAAATCTGAAATTAAGAGCCTAATGATGACCAAGAATTGATTGTTTGGGGGAAAAAAATGCTAATCTGGTTGATTGTTGAAGAAAAACCCATCCAGTTCACTAATGTCCTTCATGGAAAGAAGCTGGTATCCTTACTTGGTCTGGCCTATATGTGACTCCAGACCCACAGTAATGTGGTTGACTTTTACTTGCCCTCTGGATAATTTGGGATGGGCAATAAACGCTGGCCTAGCCAGTGATATCCTCATCCCATGAATGAGTGAAAAAAAGCTATCACTCACCACTTATGCTTTTTAGCATGTGAGTAGTGCTGTTTTGTAGCTTCGCGATTTTTAGGAATCCCTGGTAATGTTCCTGAAATGCTCCTGGAGTCGATCCCCTGGCATGATCCCCTGGTAATGATGGAGTAGGGTATATACCAGGCCGTGAGGTTACAGATTGTGTTTGAGTACAATTCTGTTGCTTTGTGTTTGAAATCCATTCCATTTGACAGGATGACAGCACACAACACACTGGAGGATATGCTCTATATGAAGACTGGTGTTTGTCTTCTTAAGGCTACACGGTGTTTTTCCTGCTACTGCTGTCGTGGACATATGCATCCTCTAATTATAGATCGGTTAGGATGAGGTCAAGTATTTATTTTTCCCCTTTGATGTTTCCGTAATCACTCATTGCAGACCTAATTTAGTAACTATATTATTTAGAACTCACACAGCTCCGTCAATAATGGTGTTGTGAAGCCACTGCTGCTATTTTTTTTCTGAAGAAAAGTTTCGACCTGAAACGTCAGCCTTCCTGCTCCTCTGATGCTGCCTGGCCTGCTGTGTTGCTCCAACTCCACACTGTGTTATTAATGAACCAGATGAGTTTTTAACAACAAACAGTTCATGGTCATACTAGACTAGCTTTTAAGTCCAGATTAACTATGAGTTTAAATTCTACCTTTTGTCAATGTGGGATTTGAACCTATGGTTGCAAAGCATTGGGTCAGATTACTAGTACAGTGACAATACTACTGTACCATTATCTTTTGTTAGTAAGTGATAAAGATTGTTTGAAATTAATTGTTGACCCTTTCCCCTGATTTCTGATTATTATTGGGATGCTTTTACCATGATTACAAGTACAAACTATTTCCTCAGTGTTTCTGCCATTTCTTTGATTTCCATTATTACTCACCCCTTCTCATCCTCTAGGGAAGGATCTTACCTACTCTCTTCCTTTTTATGTACTTGCAGAAGTTCTTATTGCCTATACTAATCCTTCCTACCTGAGCAACATAATACACCTTTTCTTTCATTTTGACACAATCTTACACTTTCACAGGTAGTCATGGATATTTCAGTCTTCTCACAGACTCCATGCCTCTCAATGGGATATCTTTGCAAGTTATGACATATTTGCTTAAGTGTATGATAATACATATTTAGAGACAACTTTTAATTTATTTCCCAGTCTGCTTTAGCCAACTTTGTCTTCAATCCTTTCCAATTGTCTGTGTTTAATTTTAAGATTCTCCAACTGAGTGTGAAATTCTTTCGTGTTATGATCAAGGGAAACTCGGGACAGGCAATAGCCGGACAGAGAAGCTGTGAAGCATTTTGTGAATAAAAAACAAAAGACCTCTCTTCCCTAGAGGATCCTTTACTCTAAGTTTATTAATTAATCTTCTCTCATTACACAGTTTCCAACCTAAAGTGGCCTTTAGATGTATGTTGCACAATATATTGTTCTAAAAACCTGCCCTTAATAGACTCAATGAATTTGTCCTCAAACCTACCTTTGCCAATTTGACTTGTCCAATTTATATGAAAATTAACATCTCTTACCATTATTTCAGTGCCTTTCCTTCAAATCACATTATTTCTGGAGGTATTCTCTATCTACCAGTGTGGTTACTGTTAGGTGGTCTATAAACCACTTCCACCAATGACTTCAGTGACTTTATTCTCTTGCTATTTCTATTCCCACTCAAACAAATTTCATATCTTGTTCTGCTGAGCCAAAACATTTTATCATCACTGTACTGACCTCATCCTTTATTAACAGAATATTTGGCAACAGAATCTGGATTGGGGACAAAGTATGTGTTGGCTCTCTTCCAAATTGCTTCCTCATTCAACAGTATCTCTTTACATTATTCCTGTGCATTGATGAATCTACAAGTGAGTGACATGCAGGCTGCCCAGTTGTTTGGCGACTGCAAAATGCCTGTCAACACATGGAAGGTTTTACAATTATCAATACAGAAGCAAACTTGGTACTGGAGTGAACGTCTCTACTGGATTCAAAAAGTTAATTCTGCTTTCACTCCACAGATGCTGTCAGACCTGTTGCGTCTCCTAGCAATTTCTGTTTTTACTTATTTTTGTGATGATGCTGTCATCTTTTGAAAAATCCTTATCACAAAATAAAATTCATTAAACTTCACAGGAGCAATTAGTGATGGGTGATAAGTTGTGACTTAGTCAGTGACACCACTTCTACAGAAGATTTTTAAGATGTTCAGTAAATGCACAGTGATAAGTGAGGTAGTGAACTGCTTTTGGCTTGTGAATGCAGAGTGCAGTGCTGGTTGAGATTGCTGTAGATTTGTGTTTTAAATGGTTTAGGTTACTGATTAACAGCCGCCTCCGGCTTGGACAGCCAGTGAAAGGAATTGGATCCTGTGCAGTTGTGTTGTATTCCCACAACAGTATTCTGCTCACATTCAAAACACCCATAATCCTTGTAGGAGAAATTAGTCTCGACTTAAAAGGCAGAATATAGTCAGGTCCCAAGTTCAGTAATTTTAGGAAATTCTCTTATGAGAGTTCCTAAGTACATTATATAGAAACTTCAATCCCTGCCATTTGCACTTGTACTAGCACCACCAGAAGGTATCAGATTGAATACAGTGGCCAAATGCAGAGGACTGAACAGAAACAGTGGCTCAAGGTGGAAAGCTGTGACAAGGGCGGGGCAGGAGAAAGGCGCATGAAATTAGTGGCCACACCAGTGCATTGTAATCACGTACAGAGTTGTATCTTGTTGAACATACTTTTCACAAACATTACAGATGTGAGAGAGCTTTTCTAAAAAAACTTAAACAAAGGCATAATTGTACAAAATTCAAACTGAATGAATGACCTGAATTAAAACAGAAGCAATTTGTCCGTTTGTTTCTAACAGGGATTAGATTCTGCCTTTTGTTATTGTGGGGCATGAATACTTTGTCTTGTTCATGCAATGGTCTTGTTATAATCTAATTTAATATAAATCTACCAGCTGATTCACAGTGCCTGTCAGTTAATGTATTATAGGATATGCAACGTACTGTGTGCACTAGTCTAGTTATGGTCCAATTAAGAATTAAAAATAAATGAACCACTGTTTATTGCACCAATTTAAACAATTGGAATAAGGAGTGTTGCACCTTTTGTTTCCTGGTATTTTGCCTTTTGTAGTCACTGCTATGTTTTTATCTCAAGTACAACGTAGGATAGTTTGTTCACTGATCTTGCCCTTGTCATTCTGTGGCTGATAGACAAGACTATCCTTCATTTGTGCGTAACTCATGTTGCCTCTTTTTCTTATTCTGAGATTAAATGCTGAAAACCAATGCACAACTCGACAATTGTCTAAATCTCAACTGGCCAAATTCATCTGTTAAGCACCTGAATATCTGTCAAAATAGAAGATCAGGGTGATTCTCCATACAGAAGTCCAGTGTTACAAATATAATCAAGCTTTTCTGGCATATTATACTGTCCCGATGAGATGCCCAAGGTATAATACAATCCGATACAGCATGGCCAATATTATAACCTGTCCATTTAAGCATGTCCGCAGAGTAGTGCAGTTAGGACGCTAAGGACAAAATCTTCTAGCCTAAGAAAAAAAAGTTAGATTGCCCAACCTGCAGAGCAAGCAGTGACCAACTCTTGCAGAGCTGTCAACTCTGAGTGATTGAAGCTCCAGGAGACTGAATCCCCTCCTGGGGCTGGAGGCAAGTCCTGTCTCATGCCAATTAAAACACCTTAACCTAAAAATACTAAAATGTGACATGCCAACTAAATGTGTGCAGGCTGATATTTATGCCTTGGTGAGGGGGAGGCCACCCGCAGTGTAAATTCTATTACAGTGTTTTAAGGGAAGGCTTTTTGCATTGTTTCCTGTTTACTTTACAAGTTGATTTGCATATAGTCATGTAGGACAAAGCTCTGTCTAAACTCAGCCTTTTGTGTTGCCTGAAGAGATTTTATTATCTAATTAGATAAAAATATACTTTATCATGGTGTATAAACCCACGTGCTTTAATCTCAAATATTCACATTCATTCCACCTTTTAATTACTGTAAACTTTAACATCAGCCAAGTGCCAAAATACTTTTTTTAATTAGCAGTGCAAACACTTCACAGCATAATGTAGATCTGAATAATTTTCTGCAGATATCTTCTTTAATTCAGGAAGAGATTCAGACTACAGTTTTCCTCTTTTGGGCTTTGTGATTCTATAGAGGTCTGCTTCCACTAAAAAAAAGCCCACCTCACCTTTTAACGGATGATGAGTTGTTCTGCTGATCTTTAAGGGCTAATATTACACACTTTATTCTGGCAATTCTTTTTATTCATTCCTGAGATGTAGATGTAACTGGGTGAGTCAGGATTTATTCGCTATTCTTAATTGCTTCAGAAAAAAGTTGTGGCGAGCTACCTTGGTGAACCACTGGGGTATAGGAACACCCAGAGAGCTGTCAGGAACGGAGTCACAGGATTTTGAATCAGTGACAGATAAGGAACAGTGGTGTAGTCCCAATTCAGGATGGTGTGTGTCTTGAGAGGAAAATGCAGATCCTGATGTTCCTATACAGATACTGTCCTTGTCCTTCTGGGTGGTAAAGGTCACAATGTTGTGACACAAGAACTCAAACAAAGGGAAAAAGGGTAGACTATACATCTTAACAAAGTGTGGGGCTTCATGAACACAGCAGGCAAAGCAGCATCTCAGGAGCACAAAAGCTGACATTTCGGGCCTAGACCCTTCATCAGAGAGGGGGATGGGGTGAGGGTTCTGGAATAAATAGGGAGAGAGGGGGAGGCAGACTGAAGATGGAGAGAAAAGAAGATAGGTGGAGAGAGTATAGGTGGGGAGGTAGGGAGGGGATAGGTCAGTCCAGGGAAGACGGACAGGTCAAGGAGGTGGGATGAGGTTAGTAGGTAGAGGATGGAGATGCGGCTTGGGGTGGGAGGAAGGGATGGGTGAGAGGAAGAACAGGTTAGGGGGACAGAGACAGGTTGGTCTGGTTTTGGGATGCAGTGGGTGGAGGGGAAGAGCTGGGCTGGTTGTGTGGTGCAGTGGGGGGAGGGGATGAACTGGGCTGGTTTTGGGATGCGGTGGGGGAAGGGGAAATTTTGAAGCTGGTGAATGCCCTTTCTTAAAATACCATCTTGGCATCTTTCATATTCACCTGACAGAGCAAAAAAGGCCTCAGATTAACATAACAACCAAAAGACGAATGTTTTTATCCCAGTGAAACTCTTCTCTCTGCTATTTTAATGAAGGTATTAACCTATTTATTTTAGTTGTTTAAAACTCCTTTAAGTGGCTAACACCCTTAATTAGAGCACATAGAGGAGTGTCGTACTGTGTTACGCTTTGTCAATTAACACTGACTACATTAGTTTCTGGGTTCTTAAAGTGTTGCCAAACTGAGGCACTAAGTTATTCGTTTAACTCCTTCCTATGAGAATATACACTTTGAGCTTACACTCCAAGCCATTCTAAACTGGAGTGATGACAGCGTTGAACATGACAGGAAAATCTTTAGGGGAACTGAATACTGCACTCAATGACTTAAAGCTACCGCAGCATGGGGTAGGAGCAGTTCAATATCCATAATATCCTTACGCCCGGAGGAGATGGTGCTGTCAATATTTGCAGCAAGCATCACTGAAGTGGTGGCCAGCAGTACTGTGAAAACAATAATGGCATATCTTTATAAAAATGGCATATCTTTTTAATAATGGCATATATTCATTCTGTCTCACATCCCACAGCACCCTCATCCCAAAATTTCAACTGATTTTCAAACTGTACGTTCCAGCTCCCTTCACCCCTACCCTACCCTCGCACCCTGCATCTTTCAGACATCCAGGAATGGCAACCTGGTCAGGTTCCGGTCAAAGAACAATGTAAGTGAAAAAAGTAGTGATGATGAAGAAACACCATCATTCAGTCACTTACAGCCACAAGTTGCAAATATCTTCAGCCCTGGAAGCTGATGCTTAAAGGTTTTATGTTATTTTATCTTCACTGTACTGGCAATGTGCTGGACATGACTCTGAATTTGGTGTTTGTGGCAAATCATGTACCAGATATCACTGAGGTTGTCCTTAGTGAAGTGTCTCACATGGTGCGGTTGTTTCTGTTACTCAATGGCAATGATTGCAAAGTAGATGATGTCAAGTCATTGCTACACTAACATGGCCTTTACTGCATTTTGCACTGGATATGTGGGTTCATTTCACATGTTACTAATGTTACCCCAACGTGGGTACTGTATGTTTAAACTCTGTGCCTGGTAACTCTGTAGTACGTAGTGTCCTGACTCTGTCACCACCTGACTGCATTTAACCTGTTTGAAATAATGCCAAAACACACTATTATAGCTAAAGAATGAGAATTTTTCAGGCTTAGAATAGAATTAAAAAGGACTTCCATATTTAGCAATCACAACTCATTCCAAAGTACTTTCCAGCCAATTAACAGCTTCGGAAGTGCAGATGCTGTTGGTGATGTAGAGCCTATGTAAATACAGTAAGGTCCCACAAAAACTGCAATGAAGTAAATCATCTGTTTTAGCAAAGTTGGTAGAAGGATAAGTGTTGGCTAGGACAGGAGGAGAGCTTTCTGTTCTTTTCTAAATGCCATGGAACATTTTACAAGCTCCTGAGAACTTTAATGTCTTATTCAAAAGGCAGCATGTTTGGAAGTTTACTAAGGGTGGAATCTTAAAGGGGCCTGAATGATGTGGCGAGAAATATGCTAGAATTCCATGACAAGTCCAACGAGGCCTATCAGGAACAATTCAGTGCATCTTTTAATTAAGTTTTGGGCGTTGACATGAGATTCTTGCTTGGTGAGTTATCTGTTTAGGGGGCTTATTGCTTTTTAAAGACCTTAATAACTGCATATTTCACTTTCTTTCTATTCAGGTTCTATTGTATCATGCACTGAAAGCAAACTAAATGTTGAGCATTCTTGACATGGAAGTCAGAGAGGGTACCTGGTCACTTCAGCTCACTCCTGGTTGGAAACAGCCTCCACCTTACACATCACACAATAGCATCTCAGGGCATGAGCTATGGGCACCAGCGGCATGCACCTCTCATCCACAGACATTGGCATCTGTTATTTGCCTTCTCTCCAGCATCTTCACGACACCTCTTGGTTACACTAGCAGTGTGCTCTGAAAGAACAGAGCTGCATTACAGGGTGCACTGGCAACTAACAATGGAACTGCTTTGCCTTGTTTATTTGCTCACTTGCAGAACCAGGCAGCTTCTGTTGCTACTCAGCAGTGTCCAGACAAGGGAGCGTACATCACGCTGAATGGCAGAGTGCCACATCCATCTCACACATACACCATGTGTCAACAGCTTACGTAACAAACATACCATATGGGCAGCAAGAATGAAGCCATGTCTCAAAGTCTTTGGGGAGCAGTCCCTATTGGTGACCAAAGAGGTACCTATCTGTTAGGGAGCCTGGCACAGTTAGGGGTCAGATAACTATTTGGATAGCTGGCTTGCCATGCAGAGTGATGGCAGCCATGTGAGTTCAATTCCTGGGCCGGCTGAGATCATCATGAAGGTCTCACCTTCTTGACTTGCCCCTCGTCTAAGCCATGGTGAACCTAGATTAAAGCCATCACCAGTTGTGTCTCTCCCTTTCTCTCATGAGAGAGCAGCCCCTATTTTAATCCCCAGCACCGTAAGTCAAAGGTAGCCTCCGATACCAGTCCAGGGGATTAGCTATGGCCAGTTGGGGTCGTCTTGGTCATGGAAGTAAGTACCTCTGCAGTCTGGGGAGTGGGTCACAATTAATCCTGTGGCTCCATAGGCTGTGTTTCCAGTCAGGGAGATGTACGGGCATCAGTCAGGAACTTCTCATCTGGGAATCTCCAATTGGGTTGTTCAAGAGGGTGTCCCACAGCCAGTCTGTTGGGTCCTTCCAGAGAAACTAGAGGAAAGCAAGATTGGGGAACAAAGGGTCTCAGGGACCTATACATGCAGATTGGGAGCTGCGGGCTGATGGATGGATGGTGCATGGCAATTGTGAAGTGGGGTAATAATATTTGTAAATTAGTGGGAATATAGCATACCACGGATGGGATGGGGATGGCTTAATATGGGAAGTGTGTTGAGATGAGCAGTTTAGACATATACTCTCTAGAAAAATGAGAGGCGATCTATTTGAGGTATTTAAGATGCTAAAGAAGCTGATGACGTAGACATAGAGAGAATGTTTCCACATGTGGGGAAGTCTAGAATGAAAGGTCATAGTTTTAGGATAAAGGGTGTCAATTTAAAACAGAGATGAGGAGAAATTACTTCTCCCAAAGGGTTGTGAATCTGTGGCATTCGCTACCCCAGTGTGCAGCAATGCTGAAACATTGAGTAAATTTAAGGAGAAGACAGACAGATTTTTAACTAGTAACTGGTTGAAAGGTTACGGAGAATGGACAGGAAAATGGAGTTGAGGCTGAGGTAAGATCAACCATGATCGTATCAAGTGGCAGAGCAGGCTCAGGAGGCTGAGTTGCCTACTCCTGCTCCAGGTTCCTGTGTTCTTATGTCCTTATGATTGTTCATGGTCAGGAGCACCTTGACTTCATGAAAGCAGCATCACCCCCAGACCATAGTAAATGAGGTGACCATGCCAGGCCTGATCATATGCTGCCCCCCTGTGAAGCCAGGGTGCTCCTGACCATTTCCCCCCTTCTCCAATATGTTCAAAGAGCCTGTTCATCATCAAACTGGGTGACTTCAGAATGCCAGTGCTCATTCAGGTGCACGGTGAGTTTTTAAAGATGGTGCAGGTTCTGGTCTTTTGGCAAATCTCTGGTGAGTGGCTAGTTTTTTTCTGAGAATGGTGAGAGATAAGATGGGGTTAGAGTTGGGTGAGTGGGTACTATGGGGTGGGTAGTTAAGGAGGCAGGATACGGCAAGAAATTTCAGTAAGCCTCATGCAAAAATCCCACCTTGAAACTCGACATAATTGACACTTAGTCAAATAAACATAAAGTTCAGCCCTAAGTGTCAGCCTAGCCTTCGGCCTCAATTCTGTTGTTTAAACCCAAACATTTTCTGACTTGAGGCGATACTGCTTCCACTGTTGGGAGTTTAAATCCTATTTTGTGGTGTCCTATCTGTGCAGGAAAAGTTTAGTCAGGATATAAATTGTGTGGTAAAGATTCAGTTTTCAATTGTGTGTGGCCTTGGTGAAAGCATCAATGACCAGGAGGCCTAGATTAAAGAGAAAGGGTGTCAGGTTCAGAGGAGATGTGAAGAAAAATTCTTTCACCCAGAGAATGATGGGAATCTGGTACTCGCTGCCTGAAAGGGTGGTAGAGGCAAAAAAAACCCTTGAAACTTCTAAGGAATATTTAGAGGTGCATTTGCGATGCCAAGGCTATAGGCCCAGTGCTGGAAAGTGTGATTAGAATAGACAGGTTGCTATTTTTAACTAACGCAGGCTCGAAGGGCCGAAGGGCCTTTTTCTATGCTGTACATTTCTATGACTCTACGGCTTTATAGCCCAAGTTTCCATCTGTGCTGTTGTCTGATTGGCAAAAATGCTGGTAAACTATCCGTTTTCCTGTGGTTTTCATGTTCTCATTTAATTTGACTTGGGACACACACAAAAAGGATGGGTAATTCTGTATTACCTTGCACAGAACTCTGCCCTCAGACCTGTCAACAGCAGCTGCCTTGTACTTAACTTTCTGCCTTATCTTTTTCACTCTCCACTGACATTGTAGTTAATTCAAGTTGATACAAAGCATTTTTTAAAAAATACACACAGGACAATAATCTTAACAAAACAGTTGAAACATTGGGAATTAAAATCTTGTCTCAGTAATAGGGACTATGATAACAATCATTGATTAGCATAAAAAAACAAGAGAACTGTTTAAATTCACCTGGACCATCTCTGATACCTCCCTCTCCCCCCTTGAACCTCTCTGTCTCCATCTCTGGTGACCGCCTCGAAACTGACATCTTTGTCAAACCCATCAACTCCTACAGCTACCTCTCACCCACCTTCCTGTAAGAATGCAATCCCCTACTTCCAATTCCTCTGCTCCCAAGATAGGGCGTTCCACTTCCCAACATCCCAGATGTCCATTTTTAAGGACCATAACATCCCCCCACCCCGCCACTGGTGATTGAAATTGCCCTGAAACACATCTCTTGAGTTTCCTGCACTTCTGCCCTCGCACCCCCTTCCTTCTAACAAAAATAAAGACAGAATTCCCTTGTCCTCACACATCATCCCACCAACCTCCGCATCCAACATATCATTCTCTCCACTTTCACCACCTGCAATCCAAGACCACCACCAAGGATATATTTCCCATCTGCCTTTTTCATGGATTGCTCTATCTGTGACTCCCACATCTGCTCCACACTCCCCACCAGCCCGACCACCCCTGGAACCTTTCCCTGCAACTGCAGGAAGTGCCATACCTGCCCCTACACCTCCCCCCTCACCCACATTCAAGGCACAAAAGAAATCTTTCATATCAGACCTGCACATCCATCAACATGATCTACTGCATCCACTGCTCCTGATGCAGCCTCCTCTACATCATTGAGACCAAGCAGAGACTCGGAACCGTTTTGTACTGCATCTATGCTCTGTAGGCGACAAAAGACAACACCTTCCAGTCGCCAACCATTTTAAGTCCCCCTCCCACTCCCTCGGTGACAAGTCCATCCTGACCATCCTCTAGTGTCACAATGACGCCACCCAGAGCAGCACCTCATATTCCACCTAGTGAGCCTATAGCCTGATGGCCTAAACATGGAATTCATCAGTTTTAAAATTTCCCTAACACTGCCTCATCCCTGTCCAACCCTCCCTTCTCATCCCCACCTCCTTGACCTGACCCAACCCATCCATCTTCTTTCCCATCTATCCACCCCACCCATCCCACTGACCAATTGCCACCGCTCCCTACCTGCGCTCACCTATCACCATCCCACTGACCTACCCCAGCCCCAACCCTCCTCCTATTTATTTCCCAGCTCCCTACCCCCTCCCCAGTCCTGATGAAGGGTACCGACCTAAAATGGTGACTTTCCCACTCCTCTGATGCTGTCTGGCCTGATGAGTTCCTATAGCTCCACACTGTGTTATCTCTGACTCCAGCATCTGCAGCTCTTGCTATCTCTGAATCCTCTGTCTTTACCCAGTCTGGCATATCAGCAATTCACGATTCACAGGAATGTGGTTGACTGTTTACTGCCATCTGAAGTAGATCCACCAAATTCCACATTTCAAGGGTAATTAAGGATGTGGGCAATCAATGCTGGCCATGGCCAGTGACACCCATACTCCACAAACAAAAACAAAGATCAGTTAAGCCAATTTTTTTTTGCTTTGATGATTAATTAGCATTTTCAGAAATATTGATTTTTATTCTTTTCTTTAAAAATTCTTCACCAAAGCTCTGTTTTCAGACGAGACTTTTTAGGTAGTGAATGGTTTAATATGTGATAACAGCCCATGTCTCATTTCTAATTGTTTTGCAAGTAAAGTACAAATGATCCAATTTTGAAAGGTCTGAAAACGTTAAAAACAAAGAGAACTGGTCCAGAGCTTGTTTAGTTTAAGGAACCATTCGCTGTGAAAAAGTTTCAGGTTTAAGACATCAGCTTTACTTTAATTAATCACTGACAAACTGGAACATTGAATGAACGTAAATTGATACTTTTGTAATTAATTAATTAAAAGTAATGAATTTTATATAAAATCAACCTAAAAGCTTTAAATAGATAAAGATATTTAACGTACTGCTCCACTTGATGCATAAAACTGTAAACGCATCAGCATAGGCCCTATGCTCGCACCTAGCACAATGCAGGCTAAAAGTGAAAACTCTTCATCTTCAAGAGATAACAAGGTGTGGAGCTGGATGAACACAACAGGCCAAGCAGCATCTTAGGAGCACAAAAGCTGATGTTTTGGGCCTAGACACTTCATCAGAAATTTCAACTGTTTTGATGAAGAACATGCTACATTTGCCAGTTTTTAAAAAAATCTTATCCTAAACATTTTATATTTGAATGATAATGAATAAATATTAATGTCAGTAGTAGAAGGGATTTTAATATACTAATTGCTTACTTCTCACCAGGCTAACTACAGGCCATTAATGGGATATTGGGAAGGGAGGGGCACCTCAGCCGCACTAATGCTACACAAGGTCCACATGTCACAGGTTTTAGGTGGAGCTTTAAATGGCCGAGGTATCTGCTATCTTGTTTTGAGCTTGAAGCTGCTAAATATGCAAATCAGTATCCTGCGTCATTTTAGATCTCTAATTGCAACTTTCAGGTGCAAACAGGTATTGCGTTTGTACAATTGCATGTGTTATTGAGTGGCCTACGTCACAATCCTGTTGAAACATGGTTGAGGAAATCTGTGAAGTTGTTGGATAGGGTAAAGGAATGGCTGGCTGACTCAATTTTGCTTGGTACACATCATTGTCAGCAATTAAAATTGGCAATTAAAATAGGGGCAGCACACTGGCTCAGTGGTTAGCACTGCAGCCTCACAGCGCCAGGGACCCAGGTTCAATTCCAGCCTCAGGTGACTGTCTGTGTGGAGTTTGCACATTCTCCCTGTGTCTATGTGGGTTTCCTCCAGGTGCTCCAGTTTCCTCCCACAGTCCAAAGATGTGCAGGCCAGGTGGATCGGCCATGTTAAATTGCCCGTAGTGTTCAGGGGTGTGTGGGCTATAGGGGGATGGGTCTGGGTAACGCTTCTGTGGGCAGCGTGGACTTGTTGGGCCAAAGGGCCTGTTTCCACACTGCAGGGAATCTAATCTAAAATGGCCCAACCAACTTTATCATGTTTCATGTGAACCACTCTCCCTCAGTAAAGCAATATGTCAGGAAATATTTTGGTAAACGACTGGTTAATAAGCTCATAAAGCAAACGAGAAATCAGTCTGAATTTTCTGAAGTGAGTCACACAGGCTGGAATGGTATTTTGAAATTTGTTAACAGGAGTAAAGGTGACAGTAAATTCCTCATACTCACAACACCTCTGAGTAATTCAGTTAATTGGGGAAGAAATAAGTACTGAGCACTGAATTAGTCCTGGCAAGGAGTTGTATTGTTGGCTTTCAAAGTAAATAAAAGGCTAGCTTGTGTGAGTGCAAAGTCACAACACTCCTGCACACAATTCTTGGGAACATAAGTTCTTAAAGTCAAAAGTTTTATTTTTTGTCCTGGTTCTGGTCACTATTACTCCCTGGCAAGTAGTATTTAAATACATTACATTGAATCACCCAACCAGGGTGAAATGAATGAAACATTGGATTAAACCGTGTTCTTTTCATTTGAATATTTCTTTGCAGAGTAATGGAGAAAAGGCGAAAAGAGAAGCCACTGATATGATTGATGGCCTGTGTGCTATCCTGGAACAGCGCAAAATGAAACTCATCAAGTCAATTGAGGACAGTCATTCATCAAAACTGGAGAAACTACGAAACCAAATGGATGAATATCAGGGGATGCTGGAAAACAGTGGGCTGGTTGGATATGCCCAAGAAGTACTAAAGGAAACAGACCAATCCTGCTTTGTACAGACAGCAAAGCAACTGCATGTTAGGTAGGTCCAAAAATTTGTATCTCTGCTGTAAAACAAAAACAAATTTTCGTACTCTCCAGTGATGCCTTTTGGTCTTTACTTTTGATAAAGTCACAGTATAATTTCTGAATTTCAGAGAATGGGTAGCTCTGTCATCTCTCAGAGCACATTTCTCGTCATGAGGCATCTTTAACACAGGAAGTATGGTTTTGGGGAAATAGTGGATGTCATTTATTTGAAATTTCAGGAATATTTTGATAAGTTTCCACGTTAAGAGGTTAGTAAACAAATTTAAACACATGGGATGAAAGGAAATACATTGGCATGGATTCAGAGCTGGTTAATGGACAGAAAACAGAGGAATAATTGGATCATTTTTAGATTGGCAGGCAGCAACTTGTGCGTTGTCTAGGTATCAGTGCTGGAGTCCCAACCATTGAAAATCTATAACAATGACTTAGTTGTGAGGATTTTCCATTTGCAGATGACACAAAATCAGGAGAATGTGTGAGATGTGTAGAGGATATGAAGATGCTTGGGATTTGGAGACGTGTAGTGAATGGGCCAAAATTTAACACATGCAATGTAGTGATGCTTCAATCCATCCAGGCCCATTAAAATATTCTTTCTAAAAGAGGCCATTATCACTGTTTTGGGAGTCTCCTGTTGGGACCAATGCCATACATACACACTTTGAAAGACTTATTGCTGGAGATATTTGGTATTCTTTTCTTTCACTTGGATGTTTTAAAGGAAAATGAGGCACAAGTTAACAGAAACAATTCATAGAAAATGGGGATAGTCAGACATAATTGATCTCACAGCACCTTGTTCATTCACAGGAAATAGAGTCAGGACCGAAAACCTCTGGTGTTCCTGCACACCCCCAGCAGCAACAGTAACCTGTTCCTGAGTTGGATGCTCCTCATCCTCCACAGCAGCCTGCTGCTGTTCCTGAACCTGCCATTGGCCATGCTCTTCCCTCACATGTCCTTGCCTCCTTCGGTACACAGCCACAGTTACCGATATCCCAACAGTCACCAGGTCCGCAGCTCTCACTGGAAATGACCCAGAAGGGGAACAGAGATGTTTTTCGATCTCAGAAGATTCACTGGTGTCACACCATGCTGATGGAAGCTGAGTGCACTTCGCAACAGAGTGGGACATGTTGAAACTGGATGGCGAGGAACGAGTCTCCGTTATCCATCCACATTCAGGCCCAGCCTGTGCAGCAAATGGTGAAAATGCCATGTTGGCTGAGTGACCACCCAAAGTCATTGCAAAGGGAGTGCTCCAATACCCTTCACATCTCGCAGCCACATTAAACACTCAACTTCATACCCTTCAGCACAGGTCTTAATTACTATTACATGAAAGATGATCAATAAATTTTCTTTCGTTTTGTTCGTTGACAGGATGTGGCTGTCACTGGCTAGGTCAGCATTTATTGTGGAATGCCAATTGCTCAGAGAGCAGTTATAAGTCACCCACTTTGATGTGGGACTGGAGTCACATGTACGACAGATCAGATTACTTTCCCAAAGGTTTATTCATGAAACAATTTTTAACAGTGGTTACATGGATGCCATTGGGCTAGCTTTTCACTTGTGAGCCTCACACAGACCTCTGGGAAGTTGGACAAATAGCAATTTCCTTTCAGTCAATGTTGGCCTTTTGTAACATCATTGCTGCTCACTTCATTACTGAGATGCCCAAGTTCAACATGCAATCACCAATGGAATGTAACAAAGCACCTTTGACTAGTATCTGACCCCTGAGCGCCTTCACTCCACATGATAGCAAATGGCCCATGAAGCAATTGCAATTTAAATTTAGCTGCATTTTGCAAACGGCTGCTTGTGACAACAGTGTAGCTTCCAGCAGACTTAGATCCTACACTTTCTCCCATCAAACCAACACAGACTCTGGTCACCTTGGGTGTTATTTCTGCTTTTTTCCAGTAGCATTTCACATAGAAAGGATGTCAAGTGGTGGCAGGGAATGCAGCTCACAGTGGCACTGTCAGCACTGGGCCCAACCTGGTCACCAAATACCACCCCCCTCCAAAAAGCCTCTATATCCAATATTACCTTGCAGCCCATTCTACTTAATGCCCCCCCTCTTGTGGACACCCACCATTTGAACCTCATCTCTAAGTGTTGTCCCTGCCCCCGACATTACTGGGCACTGCCCAATCCTCCCTTTCCCTGGCCTGCTTTGTCTTTTCACAGTATTCCTCATATCATCAGGTTGAGAAGTTTTAATGATTTTAACTGCCATTAATTTGTTCAATATTATTTCCTTTTCTAATATTAATATCTTACAGTGCCCCATATACATTAGTCACTAGGTTTTCCATTATTTCTGGGAAACTTTTAGTAATTTCCTCTGTTAGCTTAGGTTTCCTCCAACACAGTTCTTAACCCCACCTGAACAAATGCCTTTGCCTTCCACCCTCAGCTTGAGTCCCCCACTCTATCAAGCAGTGATCTCACTGCTGCCCACAGCTGCCCACCCTTAAACCCGCCTGGTTAGAAACTGTATTTGCTCTAAGGTCTCTGGCTGACTTGAATGACTAGCCCCCTGACTGTTCTGTTTGCAGCTCCACAACTGACAATACATGCTTGCCCTGATATTGGTGCTGGTCCCATAGGATGGATTGCTGACTGCTGACCATTCCTTGGACTGTACTGGATACTTCCACTGAGCATGAACATCCTGGTTGGACGACTGACCATGCTAAAGTCCCTGGACTGAAGATAGTCAGACACCCGGACTGACAGTGGTCTTTCTTTGACTGGACTGTCGACTCGCCCCTACCCACTTTCTGACATGGCCATTTGGTTACATTAATATGTGCGTTTGCTGCATCGGGAGCTGGCACATGCTGTCGGAGCTAGAATGACAGCTCAGTGCATTGTACAACAAAGAGTCCCCTCCCAGCAGGCTCCTACTGACCAGCATGGCTCGCAGTCTGTCTGTGTGTCTGCACAAAACAGCACCTCAAAATGGCAGCACTGCCTAGAATGCCAATGTGCAAATGGTCCTGTCATGGCATGGAATCACAATGCAGGACATTGGATGCAGCCTGAATTCAGATAGGGGCTAAGTGAATGAGTGCGCAGAGAGAAAGTGATGCAGCCTGGTCCAACCTGTGACTTGTATCATACAGTCATACAGCACAGAATAGGCCTTTTGGCCCATCGAGTCTGTGCCTGACCGTGTCCCTGCTGAAGCCTTTCCTTGCTGGTTGGTGATGTGCTCTGCAAGTCTATGCATTGTGAGGGGCAAGCAAGTTTATCAGAGAGGTGCCATAATGACAGCGATAAGTTGGCAGACATTGAGGCCAATGTCCATGTAGAAAAGATGCATTTGATTTGCCACCATGTCAGGTTTCTACAGAGAAATCTTGTGGCACTGTCTAGCATGATTACATCTGGGTCAGAAGCTTCAGATTCAAGTGCCGTGCAGGAATTGTTGGCCGTGAAAGGTGCATTAACGACATGACAGGCAAATTGATTTTCAGCTTGCAAATCCTTCCAAGATGCCTAACAACAGGAAGGAGGGAGTTTCCTGGTCCATCATCCTGCTGAAGACAATGGTAACCCACTGCTGTTCTTTCCTGTTAGTGTGGACTAGTCAGGTGGAAGTCCATGGCCAAACCCTTCAAAATGAGGATGGGTAAAAGGCAGACCATTACTCTCTACACTCTTTACACCATTCTTAGTTACTTTCTTTGACTGTCACCAAGTTAGGATGATATTGGAGTCCTTTAATGGCAGGTGAAACTTGATTCATGACTCCATTCCTAGGTTTTCAGATTTCCAACAGGGCTTTTTCACTGTTTCCCGTTGTCAGCCTACACACAGCTTCCAAGCTAGCCAATTCCATTCTGGATATAGGCCTGGCCTACCTTTGTACAGTTGAGTCAGCTTTAAAAAGCTTGTGATTCATGACCTTTCAGAGATATCATGATTCATTGTTTACTTTAGGGAAGCTTTGAAAATGTGAGTCCTAAAGATTCTCCTCGTTGACTCCCATGCAAAGACTTATGCCCCTACACCCCACCCCCCAAACAAACCCTGTGACCCATTATGGTGCAACACCGTAGTATGTCCATACCCTCACCCCCTTCTGTGGTCCCTCAGAGACCCTCACTGCCAAGCTCTGGCATTTCATGCTCATTCATCCACAAACACTTTATATAAAAGCAATGAACCTTATAGTGACAGTTGACACCATAAAATAGCTAAAGTCTCTTCCTATTACAGGCCAAATAACCATCTGGATCCTTCAAACCGCAAAACACTTGAAAGTTAACCATGTGTAAATAAACATTAGGAATTTGATAGGAGAGATTAGACAGCCAGAGCAGTATCCCAAACTTTTTCTGTATGTGCCCTCTTAAACTGAATGTTATCAACAATGTGCCCTCTCATTTATTTAGACCATCTAGAGTCTATTCAAATGCAATTGCTTATAATTTACATAGATGATTTGGAGTTGGGGATCTCATGAAATGTGACAAATTTTGCGGATGACACTAACATGAGGGATGGAGCAAAGTGCGCAGAGGACACTGAAGATTTGCAGGAGGATATAGACAGTTTAAATGAGTGGGAAAAAGGTCTGGAAGGTGGAGTACAATGTTGATAAATGTGAAGTTATCTATTTTGGTAGGAATAACAGTAAAAGGGACTATTGCTTGAACTGTAAAAAATTGTAGCATACTGCCCTGCAGAGGGACCTGGGTGTCCTTGTGCATGAACCACAGAAGTTTGGTTTTCAGGTACAACAGGTAATTAAGAAGGCAAATGAAATTTTGCCCTTCATTGCTGGAGGGACTGAGTTTGAAAGCAGGCAAGTTGTGTTGCAGCTGTATAGTGTGCTGGTGAGGCCACACCTGGAGTACTGCGTGCAGTTTTGGTCTCCTTACTTGAGAAAGAATGTACTGGCACTGGAGGGGCTGCAGAGGAGATTCTCTAGGCTGATGTCGGAGTTAAGAGGGTTGGTTTATAAGGAGAGGGTGAATAGACTGGGATTATATTCTTTGGATTTTAGTAGAATGAGGGGAAAATCTTGTAGAAACACATAAAACTATGAAGGGAATAGATAGAGAATCAGGGAGGATGTTTTCACTGGCTGGTGAAACTAGAATGAGAGGACATAACCTCAAAATTAAGGGAACCAAGCTGAATTGAGGAGGAACGTTTACACCCAAAGGGTTGTGAATCTGTGGAATTCCCTGCCCAGTGAAGTAGTTGAGGTTTCCTCATTCAAAGTTTTTAAAGCTAAGATGGATAATTTTTTGAACGATAAAGGAATTAAGAGTTATGGCGAGAGGGTGAGTAAGTGGAACTGAGGCCATGATCTCATTGAATGGTGGGGCAGGCTCAAACGGCCAGATGGCCTACTTCTGCTCCCGGTTCTTATATTGTATGTTGTTCTGTCCTGCTGTGTTCATAGTCGTATCATCTCTGATCTTACATCTTCCACTCAGGCCTGTGCTCTCTGTGTCCTGGCTAATCATCATCAGTCGCCATGGACAGGAGCAGAAATAATTGATCTGGTACTCTTGGTATACTTTACTTTATTGAATTACAGTTATCTGTAAGAATTGCTATAAACTTTCAGATTGCTTGAAGCAGGAAAACAGAAACATTTGATTTATTTTATTCCCAGTGAAACTGAAATGAAATTTACAAATGCTGTCCTGTTAAACTGATTTAGCTCAGTCCATCTGTATATTGAATTTAAATTAGAAAATGAGACTGTAGGCCTTTGGACCATACTTGCTGCGCAAACAACATTTTGTGTAGAATTAGAAATGAGTAGTACTAGCCAACTGTGGCCTTCCATCATTAAATATCACATGGACCCATCTCAGAGATTTCCATACATATTCCAAAATGTCTGTTAGACATTGCTTTGTTTCCAAACAGCCCCAGTTACTTGAAATATTGTTTCAGCTTCAGTGCAAATGCAGTAAATTTGGAGTGAGGAATGTCACAAGCTGTCCACATCTTACTAGCTTACAGATAAAACACAAACTTGTTCCAATACTTTAAATAACCCCACAGAGGCCAGTATCCCATCACCAAGTCACCATTTGTTTACACATGAACTGTCCTTGACAGCATCGCTGACACTGACCCTTCTTATGTGTTAGCCAGATTAATAACCCTAATTGGGGAACTGATATGAGAAACTATGCAGTCTAGCTGGCTGACCTTGTTACAATCACGATAGCCCTACATAATGTTTTTGGTCAGGGGTATATAGTAAAATCAGGAACACAAAAATGTAGAAAAGAAACAGGCCATTCATCTTCTCAAGACTATTCAATCTATAAATGAGATGATTGCTTATTTGCATATCTTGACTCCATATTCTTTTTCACTTTGTTTACCAAACCGCTATCATTTTCAGCTGCTTCTGAAAGGTTTTACATTTTTCTACCTATTTGTAATAATGACATCTTTCACTAAGCCTTTCCTAAACTTTCAGGAAGATTGAAGGACCTTCTATTTTGATTCTTTTAACATTCAAAAATTAACATATAATAAACAGAGGAGTCATTTTTACTTACACTGCTTAGGAAATTAACTGATTAAGTTGATCACTCTCCCATTATAGAATTAGTCGGTTTTCATGTCCATTGAAATTAATTCACTGTCCAAGTGCCAAAGATAAAAGACACCATCCATATTTTTGTTTTGTTCTGGCAGCAAGAATAATGTCAAATTTTCTGTGGAATTCAGATAGTTGTCTTGCCGTTCATTGGGTAACTGTTTGGTAACTGACATTTCATTACAATGTGTGAATGGGTCTCTTTGTATGTAACCCCTATGTGGAAATATATTTTTGGGGACGGCGAATGTTGTAGCCTTTTGTGACCAATCATTGATGACTCGTGGATAGGGTATTTCACAGCTACCAATGCTCCTTTCTTGGCAGAGTTTAGGGGTCTGTCTAATTATCAGAATTTGTAGATCGACCTCTACAGATTCTTAAGAAGAAGAAGCTCTTGTCATACAAGACAAGATAGTTTGTTTCATGGTGGCAGTATGCACAATTCATACTTACAAGTTAGACATAATTACTATGATCAGGAAACAGGTATATTACATCTATCTGTATTCGGATCATATGCAAGATTAACTGTTTCTCTGCCCAAAAACTGTAACATTACCACTTTCAGAGTTATACAACAGCGAACTGTTGCTATTTAACTACTGCTGGACACTTTAAAGAATGGAAATCATGTAGGTGAATTAGTAAATAAATGGGACATAGGTTTGAGCCATTCGAAATGGGCACATTTCGGAGAGTTTCCACAGAATCTCCAATTTCAAGGTTATCAAACTCTAACGCTCACATGGATGTAAGTAGCGACACAGATTGCTCAGCCAGATGGCTTGTCTTGATGTTATAGCTTCTGCGTGTTTCTGTGCATAAATTGGAATTTCAAGACTAAAAGACTTGATTTGCAATATGAAGCGTGGTTGATATTTTAATGCTTCAAAGGCACCATACTCACACTAACATTGTCCATCCTGGAGGAAAAGGCACCAAACTGATTTTGCTTTCTATGTCCTAGTATGCACATGGCCCAATCTCCCCTAACCAACCTCCGTTTTCTCTTTGACCTCTTTCAAACCAGTGAGAAATACCTTTACCGGTACCTATTAAAGGTAGTGTGTATCTGCCCCATCATTCCCTATCTTCCATTCTTATTTTTTTTCACTTGTCTGATCTAGCACACTTGTCCTCTTACAGAGTACTTATTTTCTTTCTTTACTTCCGAAAATGTAAGAAAAATCAATCAATAGGCTATTCTGCTTATCCAAACTATTACATTGTGTCGAATGTCTGACCAGTGATATCCACTCTCCATCAAAACATCAATTCCTTACTAAAAAGAAGCACTGAACACCTACTCTGAAGACAATGTTGTCCTGCTATCTAGGCAGCGATGTAACATGGGAAGCAGCATATCAGGAAGGGTTTCATATTACTGGAATCCCAACAGCTTTGAATTCTATTGGATCCACAATCTATTCAAATCCTTTTTAATATGGCTCTTGGAGCAGGAGATATTTTAATAAAATTGCATCAGCATATTTTGAAATAAAATGTAACTTTTCCGTGTTCAGTTCTAAAGTAGAATTGTAAATATAACAACGTTGGATCAATCGTTTTCAATGGAGCGAAACCATTGGCCGGTTGCCAGGAGACATTTCGAGCAAAAGAAAAAGAATTATCCCTGTTGTCTCATCTTACAATCAACTTTGGCTTGAGAAGCAATGTTTTTCATTTTTCTTTTGTGTTCTTTGTGCTTTAGGATCCGAATGGCTACTGAATCCCTGAAGACATTCCAGCCAGCTGCAGAACCCACTTTCACAGATTTCAGTCTGGATATTTCCCGAGAGGAGAAACTCCTTAAAGAACTGTCATTCACAAGTGGTGAGTTTGTCCAGAGTAAACTGTCTCTCACTTGGCTTAATATCTATTAGTAAACCTGCAAAATGATCTGAAATAATATCTTCTGTTGGCCTTCCAAACACTCTCACTTCAATTCAATTCAATTAATTCATTGGAAGTCTTGGCTATAGTAGCTGTGCTTTAACTGCTGTCCTTTAACACATATGTCAGGGGATGATAGAAATTTTAAAAAAATTCTGGCTTTGCCAGTGATGTACGTGCAATGAAATATTTCTATTTAAAAAACTCATTTTGGTTTTAAAAGAGATCATATTTGCATTTTTACACTTACCAAGATTGTAATAAGAACAGAAAGAACTGTGGATGTTGTAAATCAGAAGCAAAAACAGAGGTTGCTGGAAAAGCTCAGCAGGTCTGGCAGCATCAGTGGAAAAAAAATCAGAGTTAACATTTCAAGTCTGGTGACCCTTCCTCAGAATGTAACAACATTGAGTTTTCATTCAGATTATTGAACATTGACAGACTTTATCAAAAATAACTGTATGGAAGGGATGGTAAGAGAGGAAATCTTCTGGAACTTCTTACACTCAGACTTCACTTCCATATCATTTGGTATGTATGTTATAGTTATGAGATAACTTCTTCTGCAGGCGTTCTGTAGCTATTCTTAGAGTAAAGGCACAGTTAATCCTTTACTTCATTATTCCAGGTTCATTCTCAGTACCCCTTTTAATCGTCAACATTTAACTATTTACTCTGACTTTTTCTCTCCTGCAAATCAGTTTTGCTTGAGGCATTAATCTCCAGCAATGTTATCAACTCTCTAGGAGGATGCGTAACAGGGTCACTCCACTGATGACGACGTACTCGACAAACTTAAGATGCTGAGATAACAAAGTGTGGAGCTGGATGAACACAGCAGGCCAAGCAGCATCTCAGGAGCACAAAAGCTGTCTTTTTGGGCCTAGACCCGTCATCAAACCCTTCATCGCTCTCTGATGAAGGGTCTAGGCCCGAAACGTCAGCTTTTGTGCTCCTGAGATGCTGCTTGGCCTGCTGTGTTCATCCAGCTTCACACTTTGTTATCTTGGATTCTCCAGCATCTGCAGTTCCCATTATCTCTGAAACTTAAGATGCTGTTAAATCTTTAATCAGTTAGAAGGTTTTAATTAATTAATATGTATATGTAAATCCCTGAATTCATTTGAAATCACTGTTTTGAAAAAAACTAAAGGTTTTATCAGTATAAAGAAGAGATGACATTTTGGTCAGACAATGCATGTTAGGTGTGAGGCTTTGTTTAGAGTTTGTGTTTTGATTTGGAATCAGGCTGGTTTTAGTTCTAAAGTACAAATTTATAAACTGCCACATTGATTGTCTACAAATTGTGTGCTTTCTGAACAAAATAGAATATTACTGCAAATGCAAGTTCACCCCATACATGTATGTGTGTATGTGAGTGTGTGTGTGAGAGAGAGAGAGAGAGAGTGAAGGGAGGAAGTGGTGGAGAGAGAGTGTGTGTGTGTGTGAGGGATAGACCAAGAGAGAGAGAGAGAGAGGGTGTGTGTGTGTGTGTGTGTGTGTGTGTGTGTGTGTGTGTGTACAAGGTTAGGCTCATCCTGTCCTAGTTACTGCTGCTACCATGTAATATGATCAGGTCTATGCTCGGCTAAATGAACATTGACACACTTTATTAAATATATCTATACACAAACAATTCTAAGAAAGGACGTTGCCAAGACTCTTACAGACTCTGGCTCCATTACCATGTTGCCTGATGTCTCCATGATAGCTCATCAACTGACACGATCATCAGTTTTACCTAGAGTAAAGGTATAAATAACCTGTTATTCCACCGACAAAGGTCGGTTAATAGACCACTTCGCTTTATTATTCTACATCTATGCCAAGAAACGTAACATGGCCGGGTAGGGAATAAAGATCCCTCATCTCTGCTTCAACAATGTGTTTCAGCCAGAAAGTCAGATGATTATCACTTTTGCATAAGTAGACTTAGTCACATTTCTCGTGTGCATTATCCTGTAGGCCTCTGACAAGATTGTCACATTAATTCAAACAGTTTTAATGAGCAGTTTTGAGATTTGGGCCTATATCAGTAAAGAATGGATGTGATTACTCAAGTTTAATTGACAAAGGACTCATAATGAGCAGAGATAAGATTAGGCACTTATGTATAATAAAAGAGGAATCAGGGATTGAAGTAAACAGGATAAACAGGAGAAGTGTATAGATAATGCTTAAGAAATTTAGTGGGTGTGAATGTGTTTCTTCTCAACAGTAACATCTATGGGATGAAGTGATCATTGAATCCCTATGGTGGGGAAACAGGCCTTTCAGGCCACACTGTCCCTCTCACTCAGACTCATTCCCTTGTAACCTGGCATTTCTCCATGTCTAATCCAACTAACCCAACTAATTAATTCCATCCCCTATTCCCAATTCCTCCACCTCCGCCGCATCTGATCCCACGATAAGACATTCCACTCCCGCACATCCCAAATGTCCAAGTTCTTCAAGGACCGCAACTTTCCCCCCACAGTGATCGAGAACGCCCTTGACCGCGTCTCCCGTATTTCCCGCAACACATCCCTCACACCCCGCCCCCGCCACAACCGCCCAAAGAGGATCCCCCTCGTTCTCACACACCACCCCACCAACCTCCGGATACAACGCATCATCCTCCGACACTTCCGCCATCTACAATCCGACCCCACCACCCAAGACATTTTTCCATCCCCACCCCTGTCTGCTTTCCGGAGAGACCACTCTCTCCATGACTCCCTTGTTCGCTCCACACTGCTCTCCAACCCCACCACACCCGGCACCTTCCCCTGCAACCGCGGGAAATGCTACACTTGCCCCCACACCTCCTCCCTCACCCCTATCCCAGGCCCCAAGATGACATTCCACATTAAGCAGAGGTTCACCTGCACATCTGCCAATGTGGTATACTGCATCCACTGTACCCGGTGTGGCTTCCTCTACATTGGGGAAACCAAGCGGAGGCTTGGGGACCGCTTTGCAGAACACCTCCGCTCAGTTCGCAACAAACAACTGCACCTCCCAGTCGCAAACAATTTCCACTCCCCCTCCCATTCTTTAGATGACATGTCCATCATGGGCCTCCTGCAGTGCCACAATGATGCCACCCGAAGGTTGCAGGAACAGCAACTCATATTCCGCCTGGGAACCCTGCAGCCTAATGGTAGCAATGTTGACTTCACCAGTTTCAAAATCTCCCATTCCCCCACCGCATCCCTAAACCAGCCCAGTTCGTCCCCTCCCCCCACTGCACCACACAACCAGCCCAGCTCTTCCCCTCCACCCACTGCATCCCAAAACCAGTCCAACCTGTCTCTGCCTCCCTAACCTGTTCTTCCTCTCACCCATCCCTTCCTCCACCCCAAGCCGCACCCCCATCTACCTACTAACCTCATCCCACCTCCTTGACCTGTCCGTCTTCCCTGGACTGACCTATCCCCTCCCTACCTCCCCACCTATACTCTCTCCACCTATCTTCTTTTCTCTCCATCTTCGGTCCGCCTCCCCCTCTCTCCCTATTTATTCCAGAACCCTCACCCCATCCCCCTCTCTGATGAAGGGTCTAGGCCCGAAACGTCAGCTTTTGTGCTCCTGAGATGCTGCTTGGCCTGCTGTGTTCATCCAGCCTCACATTTTATTATCTTGGATTCTCCAGCATCTGCAGTTCCCATTATCTCTAATTTACACACCCCTGGATACTACAGGCAATTTAGTATAGCCAATCCACCTAACCTGCACATCTTTGGGCTGCAGGAGGAAACCGGAGCACCCAGAGGAAACACATGCAGACCCAGGGAGAATGTGTAAAGTCCACACAGGCAGTCACCTTAGGGCGGAATTGATCCTGGGTCCCAGGTGCCGTGAAGCAACAGTGCTAGCCACTGAGCCTCCATGCCACCCTATCTTGATGTGGGTTAAATTTAAAACAAGACAAAATGGGCCAACTAATTTCTTTGGAAACAGCTATTATAAAAAACTGATACTGAACTAGTTTGATCATTGATTCAGCCTTTAAAACAACAAATAATTAATTTCCAACTTAAAATAATGATTAATAGAAAGAAGCCAGAGAATTAAAAGCAAAATCCCAGTTTGCAGACACTGCTTCTGCATTTTACCTATACGTTTGGGATACAGAAACAAAGCCTATCCCAGAAAATATCGCTAAAATTAATTTTCAAAGCTACTTTTTAAAATATATAGAGAAACACTATTTTTTAACCTTTCAGGAAGAAATGTGTTCTTATTTCCATACAGACCACACTATTTACATCCACTACATTATTTGGATGAGGACACAGCTTGTACTATTGCACAGACTTCCCTCCATGTGGTTAAAGAAAATAAAATATTAGCTCAAGGTGTGACTTACAGAGGAGTATGTGAAAGCAACAAACTGTGGGATAGGCCTGATTAGGAGAACTGTACTCTACTTCATCCTACACAGAGATTCACAGTTCAGCTGAATGTTCAAATTTGGTTTCAGAAATTCGATACGTTGGACATTCACAAAGCTTGAGCTCAATGCAAAAACAAGGCACGATTTTAATGTTTGCTTCATGAGTCTCCAGAATCACTCCTACACTCTCCTTCTCACGCTGGAACACTACAAAGCACAAACTGTTATTCATCAGCACTTTGCTTGATCACCAAAGATCAGAAACAGATGTTGATTGAAACTGACAAAAATTAGACACAGGGTCATTCCTTCCCTCATCAAATGGAGCAGCCTAACATTGGCAAGATGTTCATCTTTAAACTCCTAAAGAAAGTTCTTACAATATTTTGAATTGTGGTGAATATCTGTGCTAATGTTCATATTTTACAGACCAAGAATGACTATTAGGACCAAATGTGCTTGCTCTGGTCTACTGACTGATTCCATCCCTGTGAACCAATAATTCTACATGCTCACCCACTACCCCTAAAAATCTATATGTTTTCCTCTCACCCTCTGACACCCTACCCTCCTCAACTTGCAAAGGGGAAAACACCAGTTCAGTATTTCTCTGCTTAAAGCTTTCTTCCACTCCCTCATTGCTGACCAAGATAGCCACAGACTTTTAATGTTTTTCGTATGAGTAACTTACTTCAAAGTTCCACCCAATGAGGTGAATCGGTTTCCTAGAAACTCATCTAACCCCGTGATTGTTTTTTTAAACTGGAACTGTCAATAGCTGTTGTGTTGCACTAAGACAAGAGTCAGACAGGCCTGATGCAGACACCTACTATTTATGCAAACTTTGTCAGATTTACATCATCCAAAGGCCAGGATGATTTGCTTTTATTGCAGCTGCCATTCTATAGGCATACATTAATCTTGGAAAACTTATTTTCCATTTGCGCAAGTCCCCACACGCAAGAGTGGTCAGTCATGTGGAGTGGCACCCGTCATGCTAAAGCATCAGGTGACAGGATAGTGACCTATTCCATGAAAAAATATCTGTGGAAACATGAAAGATCACACTCTTGACTATGTGAATTTTTTTTAATGAATGAAGTATATTTTAACATTTTTAAAAAGCTAGAGAAGAGGAAGGATGAAGATTGTTATTAGAGTTTTGTTTTGCCCTGCCACTCTCCTCTCTTCTGCTGTCTCAAACTAAATAATGACACAAAGACCCCAATCTTAAGGGTCCCATGAATGAATGATGCTGTAATTTAGACTCATACTTGCCTGTTTAATGGTGCTGTTATTTGTGGGGCAGGTTGCTGGAAGTGGGAGCTGGAACAGTGCAGTGTCCTCTACAGGGCACCTGCGACCTGAGCGAACAGGACAAGCAGCTGACAATCAGATTGAAGGATTGTGAAATGAACCAGACAGCCTGAACCAGGAAGTGCAATTTCAAATAATGAATTCAGTGGCCAAGTCAGACACAGGAAGGAAAATAGTGAGGAAAAGAAACGTTGTGTTAAGAGAATGAGGAGAAAATAGACAAAAATATATTTAAAAATTTAGTTTACAGTCTGAAAGCTTATCAAAAATATTTACTATTAGTCCCAGGTTGCTTATTCATAATTAACGCGTTGCACTAAGTTATCAACAATATGTTTTGACTGAACTGTATTTCTGGCTAATTTATTTCATATTGCCCATGCAAGCACATAATTTTCTTGCTATTTAATTCATTTCCTTAGTAAATCAGACAGATGCTTTATCGTGATGCTTAACTGACATTTCTGACTGCAACTGTGGGTTGTTCACTTGTACCCTGCGTTTACGCTTGCCAGATATTGCTGTGCAAATTTGGCATACATCATGATAAGAGCCATTAGCATTATCTTTACTTGACAGGAATTTCTGGGCTAAAGTGATTTGGCCACCGATTTAGAACAATCTTCACCTTGGTGCTTTAATCGAGAGTGATCCTACGGGAGAACACCGCACTGAATTATTTATCACCACTACATATACTCATTCCACAGGAGATTAAAATTGCTCTTTGATTCATTGATTTAAAATGAATTTGATCTCATTCAACGGTAGTGCTCCAGCTTGTCCCTAAGACTACATTCGTGATCTGAATCAGAATAATGTTTTAATTAAGAAGAGTCAACATTTGTAGAGATGAAAATCAGTCTGTTCCTGCATGCCTTGCTGCAACTTATTCAGGTTGTTTCATAACTACAAGCAAGTAGGGTACTTTAGTTACACAGTACAATGATGTTAATGTAGGCCATCTCTTTAAAGTCTGGGTCTATTCCAGATACAACAGTGCTCCATCCATGATGGAAAGAGGGCCACAATTATCGAAGGAGAAAATTAATAACCTATTAAATTCCACATTCTACATGATTTAATAAGCTCATTAATGTCAGTTTTAGCAAGTCAGCTGTTGAAATGCGTAGCCATTGTCAGCAACCTCTTGGTTGGAGCACCCCTGAACGTTTTAACAGTGGGGTTATACTTTCTTTCAATATTTTGTTTCCCAAAATGTATCACTGTGTAGTGAACTGCATCTCACACCTCTAAGATCACTCAGTTAAACTGTGTATGGACTTCAATCCCTACATTTTTACCCCTATATTGTGATGATCCAATTTGGTATTGTCAACAAGTTGAAATGCTGTTACCCTACAATCAATGCCCAAAACTTCTGTACAAATGAAATATAAAGGACAGTCCAGAACCATATATGGGAGCTATCCCTGTACAGATTTTTTTAATTTCAAAAATATATTTTATTCATAAAAATATCTTTATAGACATACCCACCACATTTTCAAGAAGCCAGTCCAGCAGAACATCCTTTCTTGTTTGTCTTGACACATACTGACATAGAAATTCCTCCCGAACACAATCGAAGAACACTCTCCCCATTCTGTCTTTCACAGTGCTTTTATCCCAGACTATATTCAGATAGTTAATGTGCCCCATTATAACTATTCCATAGTGCTCGCACCTCTCTGTAGTCACTAAAGCAGCTCGGTTCTGCACAGTATCTTAAGAAAGAACAAACAAACATTGAACTTTGAATCTATTCAACAAACAAACCAAAGACAAATCTTATTTGTGCAATCAGGAAACCATCCTTTTCACAAGTTCCTTTTCAATGTTCTCTAGTGCATTCTTTTCTGCACTTCATCTAACATCAAATGTGAGCAGACTCAAGCGCACTGACTTGCTATGTGTGAGTTATTTGGAATGAAGCTCTCTCATTTCCACCAGGGATGAAATCACAGCCTCAATTTTTAATTTCATACACTGTAATATGAGCGCAAACTGTGTTTGGATTTACAGGTAATAGATTTATACGAACTAGCCAATCTCCTGTTGTGATCCACATGGTGAATCAAGATCAAGTGTGAAATTTTATTGTGAAATGAAGTCAGAGAAAGATAAAGACTTAGAGCCAGGCATGCAGATGTACACATTTTATACTTTAATTCTGCATTTCTTATGTTCACATAGGGAAGGAAATTTGTTGATGTCAGTTTGCTGGTGTGTAAATTTGCCCTCCAACTGGTAGTAGTGACACAGCGCCACCTTGAGATGGAGGATGCAATTACTGTGTGTCCTGATCCCAGAGAGGAAATTGCCAAATAAAATGACCTATTTCACAGAACAATCCACAATTAAAGAATTTGCAGCAGGATTTCAATTTTTGTTGTCTTTACTTTAAACATACTTTAAATATAAATTAAAAAACAATGGCACTTCAGATAAAAATTTCCCTTTAAACAGTCCATACAACAGACCGGCCTTATCCAGCCACAAGTATCCATATCACTCTGCACTGACTTGTGGCACTATGTAGCCAAATAGTTCCACAATATTACAGTATCACAGAATTTGTACAGTGCAGAAGGATGCCGTTCAAATTCTTGTGTCCGTATTGGCTCACTAAAAGCAGACTGCTTCCTGTCCTCCTGGCCTTTCCCCGTAACCATGCACATTGCTTCTGTTTACAGAATCACTTAATGACCTCTTGAATGTCTCAATTGAACCTGCTGCCACTACTTTT
The DNA here is from genome assembly GCF_030684315.1 of Stegostoma tigrinum. Taxonomy (NCBI): domain Eukaryota; kingdom Metazoa; phylum Chordata; class Chondrichthyes; order Orectolobiformes; family Stegostomatidae; genus Stegostoma; species Stegostoma tigrinum. The sequence continues at coordinate 77,701,725 of NC_081356.1, forward strand.
CCAGGAATAGTCTAATTACTTATCATGTGAAATGTTTCTTCTTGCATTGCATTTATTTCTTGTGAAAATCGCTTTAAGTCTATTTCTTCTGAAAATCGCTTTAAGTCTATTTCTACTCCATAGTTTTCTATCCCCTAATGAGCAGAAACAGTTTCACCCTTTCTGCTCTATATAGATGTCTCATGGTTTTGAAACATTCTACTGAATCTCCTCTTAACCTTCTCCTCCCTGTGGGAAACAGTCCCAGCTTTTCTAATCTATCCTCATAACCAATGGCTCCAGTCTACCTGGCTGAACTTACTCTAATTCTGGATTGTCCATTTTCTTTTTTGACTGTCATCCTGGTCCATGCAATACAACAGTGTCCTCTTGAATATCCTTTCACACAGACACATGATCGACTTGGCCGACCTCATTTTCAAGAAGCCAGTCCAGCAGAACATCCTTTCGTGTTTGGCTCTACACATACTGACGCAGAAATTCCTCCTGAACCCTATCTAAGAACACTCACCCCATTCTGTCTTTCACAGTGCTTTTATCCCAGACTACATTCAGGTAGTTAATGTGCCCCATTATAACTATTTGATAGTGCTCATGCCTCTCTGTAATTTTCAAGCACACATTTTTCCCCTATGCCCTGCCCACCGGTTGGTTTTCTATTGACTACACCAAGCAATGTAATTACACTTTCTTGCTCCTTGTTTCTAGATGTATTGATACTTTCCTTCTTTTCCTAACATTCCCAGCTTTTGTCACGGTTAGCACTGCTGCCTCATAGTGCTTTGAACTTGGGTTTGATTCCACCTCAGGTGACTATGTGGAGTTTGCACATTCTCCCCGTTCTGTGTGGGTTTCCTGTTGGTGCTGTGAATTCCTCCCACCACACAAAGCTGTGCAGATTAGGTGGATTGGCCATGCTAACTTGCCCAGTGGTGTAAAGGGATGTGCAGGTTAGATGGATTAGCGATAGGAAAAGCAGAGTTATAGGGAACAGTGGATGGGCTGCTTTTCAGAGAGGCGGTGTGAATGTGATGGGCTGAATGGCCTGTTTCCACACTGTAGAGATTCTATGACCCTTGTATATCCTGTAACTAGGAACATCTAATTTGACTCTTCCTTTAGGCAGGCTCTTGTTATCAACACAACATTATAATTTTATAAAGTATTCTGCACCTGTAATTTACCAATTTTATTTATTACATGTCAAGTTATTTGCACCTTATTTACAAAGTTTTATTTTCTCCCTTCTCCTCTATTAATTTATTAATCTCTATTCTAATGCTAATTGTCTCTCCCCGTATGTTGTACGCTCTGATATTATTCACTTATATTCTCTCCTGGTTCTCATAACTCTGTTATGTTAGATTAAACCCTCCCCAAAAGCATTATCTAAACCTCCTGCAAGGAAATCTGTCACCCTTGTTCAGTTGCAATTAATCTGACTTGTGTAGGTGCCATTAGCCCTTGAGCCAGTCCCAGGGTGCCAGGATTTTGATGTCTTCCCTCCCACATCATCTTTTTCAGCCATATATTCATTTGCCTTATTCTCCTAATTCTGTCTTCATATATATGGCACTGGGAATAATCTGGAGGTTACAACATTTGAGACCCTGCTTACTCATTTTCTACTTAGCTCCCTTAATTCTGAGTGGAGGACCCCATCTCCCTTCCTATGCATATTATTGACAACAATATGAACCATGAGGTCTGGCTGGTTATGGTCTCATAGGAGAATATCCTACAGCTGCTCTGTGACATTCTTGACTGGCTCAAAAATCGTGTCAAGTATGATAAGTTACATTGAAATGAGTAAGTAAGAAGTTAAAATGGTGAAAAAAAAGTTCACAGGAAGCATACACATTTATTTTGTAAGTTTGGTATTGTATAAAGTAGGGTTTCCCATATTGTTGGTGATAACTCCTCGTAGAGATTGTGGGATGAGATTTTGGGCATACAGGCAGCAATGCGATCATGAACACAGTTTTGCTAAAAACTTGGGACTGAGTTCACATTAAAGTTTGTGTTTTTTTTCTGGCAGTGGGTGTTATTTAATCAACTGTTCTCAGAGGCCTGATTGCTGCTGCAACACCAGTCTGTAAAATAAAAGGTGGGTCTTCATTTATTCAGGGCAATCCCAACAGTTTGCAAGTCCACCATCAATTTTCATTCTGGGATTCACATGCAATCTGTGGCATAACAATAGCGCCACAATAGGAAAATGTTGACGAAGCATTGGTATAGGGTGTGTCAGAGAATGTGGTCTCCCTTAACAGCTGATTTAGAACTGATTTAAAACCTTTAAAAATAGTCTGACATTCATATAGCTTCTTTTGTACCTTAGGATATCCCAGTCAATGAAGTACTCTATAGGTAAAATGTTAAAGTTGTGTGCTGCCAGCTCTTCAAGTCGGGGATTGAGGATGGTGTTCCCATATAATTTCCTAGGTAGCCTACCCACTACCATTCCAGACACCCCTGACATGTCTACAATAACCCCAGCAGTCTGCAGTTTGTCCAATGGCCGCTTTCACTTATTGAGAACAAATCAATAACTGCATTAAGTGTGATGATTAATGAGGCTTTTAGACTGGAATTGGTCTCCATGGAGATAGTTATTGCTGAGTCAGGATGTAGTTTAAATGCACTTTGTGTTATTTGGAAATGGAACTCAGAAGCTGAATGTCAAAACGTAGCACATTATTGATTAAGTAAGAATCATTTTTCAAAATATTAAGGAAATAAGTTCACTTGTTGAAGATCCAATAAAAGCTCAGTGAGGGATATTGACTTTCACATTTTTAAGTGATATTCAAGAGCTGGATTAGCATTTTTTTCAAAGTCTAAATTGTAAATGATATACTCCTAGGGGTTATTTGCATAATCGAAACACATGAAAACATATAAATCATTGCTGCAAGAATGTTAAAGTACCAGACAATATTTATCAGTCAACTAACATCACCAATGTAGGCTTTCTGGTCATTATCCTCTGACTGCTCATGGGGGCTTACTTTGGGCAAATTGGTTGCTGTATTTCCTATATCCCAGCAGAGTTTGAACTTAAAAAGACAACTTTTAAATTTGCCATTGTACCATAATAGTTCATATCAATGCCAGAAATAACATCCTATGTAACTGTGAAAAGGTTGACTACACCATTCCCCTTCTTCCTCATTGCTCAGCTGAGTTGAAATGCTCTAACTTGGTTCCATTCTTTCTTATCCAATCATAATCGTTGTGCCATAGCAGTGGCTTCTCCTTCTGTTTCTATAGCATTTCGCCTAGTCTCCAAAAATCATTCCTGACACCCTCCTGTTTCTATCTACATCTGCCTTTTGTAGCCATAATTCAAAAGCATAGCGTTAATTTCCACATGTACACTGATGATAACCAGCACTACCTGACTGTCACCACTCCCTGCACTTATTTAATTCTGACCTCGATTTTAATCATCCCCATCATTAGTGTTAGCGTTTAGTGATGTCTACTGCCCAGGCCATAATCTCTTTGTATCTCCAACTCACTTTCTTCCATAAGACTTGTTAAACCTTATCTGTCTGATGAAACTTTTGGTCATCTGTATGGTTTAATGACATATTTTGGTTTGTAAAGCACCAGGAGACATTTTATTATGCTAAGGGATGTCCTGAGGTCAAAGAGTGACTATATAAGTGCAAATGATTTCTTCTCCTGTAAAGGCTGTGGATCTGCGATATTGTTGGTGTCAATTCCATCAAATCTGAAAAGTAGTTGTGTTCAGTACATCAATAAACTGCAGTTGAATAGTTAATATTTTGGGTGATGCAATAACAGGAAATTTCAGGAACTCCTCTCCATTCCCCTCATGAGTTAATGTCATAGCATATTTGGAGTAGGTTGTTGCTGGGGATTCTTCCAATAATTCAGATTTTCTGAGAAAAACACAAGATTGTGGCACCATTCCAACATTTATTTTTGTTTTAATAATATGATGATAACCTGGCAGCTACTTAATCTCCACCTAAGAAATGGACAACTACCAGGTCACTATTTGAGGAAGCCAGGCTTAAGTATGCTCTACTAATGTACAGAAATAAAACATTCTAAACTGTAACACACATGCATTTGTATGATGATGCCCTATGGCATAATATGTAAGAAAATAAGATACAGAGAAGATTAAGCACATTAGGTTCCATTGTGATAGCCCAAATTTTGTGGACAGTGAAAGATCCATTCAGCATTCAGACTGTTTAATTTCTGTGAGCTTTTACATTACACATTGTGGCAACAGGACAGCAACCTCTGCAGAGGATCTAGGCTGTACGCTGTATAAAATGGCGCAGGCTGATTATGAAGCTCTCCTTATCCTGCTGCAGGAGGTCGTGAGAGGCAGTGGTTAGCATTCATTACATCTGCTCCAGGAGCTCCCGGTCTGAGTCCACTTGAGGACTTTCTGACCAAGAAAGGTGTATTCCTGACACAAGCAACAGATTGACTATCAAATCCTTCCAATATACGCCAATGACAGATGGTAAAGGAGAGAGAGATTCCTTGTCAGCCACATGAGGTTGGAGGTGCTATTGTCACTATCCAGAGCCCCAGACTACACCATACATGTAAAAATGTATGTTGTCACGGCAACACAGACTCCTGAATGATGTGTGATACACCATTTCTGCTGATTCTATATTGATGGATGAATATCTTCCTTTTAGGATTCTCAGAAAAGTGGCCAAGGGTGAGAAGTTTCTTCTCCTCAGTTCATTGTAGTGCAGCCAATCAGCTATACCTGCTTCCTGGCACCCCTGATGGGCATGTTTTTGCAGGGGAAGAATGGAAACCTGCCTGCTGTTTTTAACAGCTAACTGAGTTTGTCACCAAGCTGATTGACCTGAATATTGCGCTGCCCGTGCTTTAATGCATTTGATGTGGCAGGCATACGGGAGTGGGCAGGCTTCTGTTTTGAAAAAGTCAGGAAGGAAAGAGGATGCCCATCTGGGGAGATCCCTGTGTACATTGGGGATACTCGTCGCAGGATTTTACCTCCACATTTTTTTCCTCCCTGTAAGACTTCGCCTACTCTCTTCTCCTCAAAATCCCAACCTCCACCCCTCCCAGGGCTACCTGAGCCTTCACTGCCTTAAAAACAAAGCATATACCCAATTCTAAGAATAATCCAAGTTCTGTGTGGGCCTGCTTGCAGTCCCAGCAGTGCCCAGTACCAAGGTGTGGCACTGCTAGGAGCATTAGAATTACTTGCCAATCAGATTGACTGGCAGCTCTTGAGGCAGGAACAGCCTCCTGCTCAGTGACAGAAGTTCCAGGTTTAGCCTGTAGCTTGGAAGTACAGATCAGTTGGAAAAACTGGATGAGCAGAAATTGCTGTCTATGTTTGATAATTGGAAAACAAAGTTATTGCAAATTCTTGCAGTGTTTTAATTGGTACATTGACCACACGATGTAGACAACATGATTGATTGCACTCCAATGAACTGAGGAGAAGAAACTTCTCACATTTGGCCGCTATTCTTTATTTATTGACAGGATGCAGAGATGGGCTGAGAGGTGGCAGAGTTCAACCTGGATAAATGCGAGGTGATGCATTTTGGAAGGTCGAATTTGAAAGCTGAGTACAGGATTAAGGATAGGATTCTTGACAGTGTGGAGGAACAGAGGGATCTTGGTGTGCAGATACATAGATCCCTTAAAATGGCCACCCAAGTGGACAGGGTTGTTAAGAAAGCATATGGTGTTGTGGCTTTCATTAACAGGGGGATTGAGTTTAAGAGTCGTGAGATCTTGTTGCAGCTCTATAAAACTTTGGTTAGACCGCACTTGGAATACTGCGTCCAGTTCTGGTCACCGTATTACAGGAAAGATGTGGATGCTTTGGAGAGGGTTCAGAGGAGGTTTACCAGGATGCTGCCTGGACTGGAGGGCTTATCTTATGAAGAGAGGTTGACTGAGCTCGGTCTCTTTTCATTGGAGAAAAGGAGGAGGAGAGGGGACCTAATTGAGGTATACAAGATAATGAGAGGCATAGATAGAGTTGATAGCCAGAGACTATTTCCCAGGGCAGAAATGGCTAGCACGAGGGGTCATAGTTTTAAACTGGTTGGAGGAAAGTATAGAGGGGATGTCAGTGGCAGGTTCTTTACACAGACAGTTGTGAGAGCATGGAATGCGTTGCCAGCAGCAGTTGTGGAAGCAAGGGCATTGGGGTCATTTAAGAGACTGCTGGACATGCATATGGTCACAGAAATTTGAGGGTGCATATGTGAGGATCAATGGTCGGCACAACATTGTGGGCTGAAGGGCCTGTTCTGTGCTGTACTGTTCTATGTTCTATGTTCTGAGAATCCTGCAAGGAAGATATTTATCCATCAACATAGAATCAGCATAAATGTTGAACCATAGGTCATTCAGGAGTCTGTGTTGCCATGGCAACATACACAATCTGGCTATGTGGTGGTCTTCTTTTAGCCACATCAGCTGTGAACTGATTCATACAATAGAGTTGGAGGGAGGGGAGGTGTATCAAGAAATACAATGGCTGCCCCACATAGAACAATTGAAACCAGGCAACTCACTAAAAACCCAGGGTCAAACATGAAGAAGGGTCTAGACCCGAAACCACAGCTTTCCTGTTCCGAAGATGCTGCTTGGCCTGCTGTGTTCATCAGCTCCACACTTTCTTATCTCAGATTCTCCAGCATCTGCAGCTTCTATTATCTATGAATAAATCAGTACTACACCATGTGGTCCAAGTACCCATCAAAACATTGGAAGGATCTGAATTAACTCTGTTTTCCAATTATCAACCATAGACCGTGATTTCTGCTCAGCCAGTTGCTCAGACAGATGGGTACTTCCAGACAATAAGTGTCTTTATTGAATTTCTTGCTAAACCTTTCATTTAATTATGCATTTTGGATCTTTCCGCTTTAGAAATTACTTTCTGAATGTAACATTAACACAAGCACTTACGTGAGCTGCTTAAGCACTTTAATATTGAAATGGTTTAAGAACCTTTAAGCATCTTCAAACAAAACATGGTTCTTGTTTAATGAAGCTCCTAATTGGAAGTCGTTATTAATAATGGGGGCTGGATAATGGATTTATTGATGCTGCCTATGTTTGCAGTCTGTGCAGTTCTGAGGGTTGTCCTGTGTTCCAGTTCCAGACGCGCCAGTTATCGACCTGACACAAAGCCGGTTGTACAATGAGGGGACCATCAGCTGGCAGCAACCCAGTGGCACTCCTCCTGTTGACCACTACAAGCTTGAATACAGGAGACTCGACCAAGATGGAGACTGTGCCTGGGAGTCCACTGAAGATGTGTGCGGCACAAGTAAAGTCATCTCAAATCTTGACACCAATTCGAGCTACATCTTCAGAGTGAAGGGCTGCAAGAATTCCATCTACAGTGACTACAGCAAGGAGGTAGTTCTCCATTCACCACCTGCTCCAGGTAATCCCTTTGGAAGAACAAGAGTTATACTGTGTTGTAATTAAAGTTAATCCTTTCAAGTAGTAAATAACCACTACTAAAACTGGCTGATCAGGTTAGAATTACCCAGAGGAGCTTAATTTGAGTGATAAACAGTCCTCAGTGGTTTAGGATTTTCTTGACTGTGGAATCAGAAACTTCGTGCTTTGCATATTACCTCAGGATTTTTTTTAAGTCGCACTGATGTTCTTTTAATTATGGGTTTGCTAATGTAATGAAGAAAAGTACAGATGTTTCTCTTTGCACCAAAAGAAAGCCAGTTAAAAGAAAATATGCACAAGAAATTACCTAGAATTTGCATTGTACTTATAAACAACTTTGAAGTAATATTTTTGAAGATTTTGTATAAGGTTTTGGAATCAAAATGAGCAAATTTAATCTAAGGTATCCATTTTCCATCATTTGCTTTGCCCAGTGAAATAGGAACACATTTATACAACAGGGTGAGCCTTTAGCTTGGAGGTAGCTTCTTGAATCAGAAGGTGAAGAAGTTCAAGCTTCAGTTCAGACAGTCTGGTAAATAGCTACTAGACTATGGTCTGAAATACTGGTTGATATCCAGTGGTTTACTAGTGCCTGTATTGATTGAACACTGGTCCCATGGAGGTGCTTCTGGCTCTGAGACAGAAGGATTGGGTTTGGGTTTCACCCCACACAGAATTGAAGAGATTGTGAATGGGATTAGCATCCAACGTGCACCCACATACTTTGTAACTGCAAAGAGGTAGGTACTTTTTCTCCTTGCTGTGGGGAAAAGCGTCATGGGAAGAGGGGGTCGCAGGTGTTGAAAATAAAGGGACCAGGAATTGGTTTTCAGAGGCCACTCACTTGGCTCCCCCACCTCTGTGAATCCGATTGACCCCAAATTGAAGCCATTTGAGACTCAGCCTTCTTAATCGTGTCCCTCAGCTGAAGTGTGGTGAACCTGAGGTTAAACTCACCACTAGCCAACTCTCAGTAATGAAGAACCAATTTATGGTCCTCTGGGACTATGGTGACTTTCATTTAGAATCCCTACAGTGTAGACAGAGGCCATTTGGCTCATCAAATCTGCACCAACCCTCTGAAGATCATCGCACCCAGGCTCACACCAACTACCCCCCAGCTCCTCTATAACACTACATTTTCCATGGCTAATCCATCTAGCCCACACATCCCTGGACACTACAGGGCAATTTGCCATGGCCTATCCACCTGAGCTGCTCATCTTTGGACCGTGGGAGGAAACTGGAGCACCCAGCAGAAAGCCATTAGACATGGCCAGAGCATGCAAAATCTACACAGCCGCCCAAGGCTGGAATTGAACCCATGACCGTGGTACTGTGAGGCAGCAGTGCTATCCACTGAGCCACCATGTCACCCAAACTTCACTTTCAGACTGAAGAGAAAATCTGTAATGAAGTCAACACTGCTCCCCAGACTGTGATACGAGGGTCTCACATTATGAGATGTAAATTAGGATCAACCCTTGGGCAGAAAACCACAGTTCTTTATTTTATGTTCTAATTCTGGACAATTTGTCATGAATTTTATGGGTGTGTTGTTGAAGTAATAAATCTTTTTTTGCCTGATACAAAGACATTTCATAATATTTTCATATGTGCATTAAATATGTTTCCATTGTGATTGAATATTTTTACTCTGTGTGCATTGAATTGTTTTTCATTTCTTATTTTAATTAATGAAGAAAATGAACAGATTCTGGGTTCAGTACAATTCCAAAATTCGAAAATCTTTGTAAATTAGATATTGCAACAGATGTTTTAGTGGTTGGCTGTAAAAGTTCAACTCTAAACGTCTGAATTTACTAAGGATGGGCTTTTATGTCCCCTTCCCAAATTCCACTGAGGAATTTGTAAATGGAGAAGATGTAAAATTCTTTGTTTCTTTTTAAATCATGCTACCACCCTGGATTTAATTTACAGAGGTTGTGGTAAGTGAAGACCGTTTCCCCTCAATTGAAGCTCTTAAGCGGCCACTTCCACCCAGTACAGGCCTTTTCTAGGTATCTTGTTGGAATGACTGTCTGGTGGGACCCCTTTTGCCCAATGGGGGCATCCCACACATGTATCCTCATGCCCTGACCATTGCAGCACATTGCTTGGCCCACATTGTACCTAATCACCAAAGGACTGATCTCCTGGCCTCACTGAATTCTTTGGAATTGACGCAGTCCTTGCAATGTCAACATAAATCAATGTTGGGACTGAAGAGCAGCCAACTACTCACTGACCTGGAACAAACACGAATGGAAGACACTCCCAGAGGCAATTTGCTCTTTTTAATGTATTCACTAGCAGCAAGGCAACCATCTAGAATAGGGTTGTGCTCCTTGCCAGCTCTTTGATTGATAAGATAGGATATACCACCATTTGAAAAATAAACTTTCCTTAACTATAAAAAACTAACTGAAGTTCAGTTGTCGTTAATTTACAGATAATTACGAGATTGTTGGACCTCTTAGCTCTCAGAAGTATTTAAGTGTAGAAATGTATTAAATTAGAAGGAATCTATTTTTAGGCAAGCCTTTAGAATCTGGTTGACAATATCATAATTAATAGATGCTTTTATGTATATCCTTTTGCCAGTATTTTGCAATTGGTCAGTAAGAATGAAGCCTAGCGTCAAGAACAGTGCTAACATGCTTTAATAAGTTTGCTGAGGTGTGTGTAGAATGGATTTAATCACATGTTTAAAATGACCTTCAATTAATTGCCTCAACTCATGTCTGTGTCTGTGCAAGCAGCTCGTGTTTGTGATGAATCATGGTGACGATGAGTGAAGTCTATGGCAGTGGAATCTAAGGTTTGAACCTGAATTTTCAGCTACAGGTCTGATTTGACCCAGAGATGTGTTTACAAAACACGTATCCTCTTTATTGCCTTTTTTGCACTGCCTCAGCCCAACCAGTGCTGAAAATCTTTACTACTTTTAAACATTACTAGATCATTGTTCTCCTCAGCATCTCTCACCTTGCAACCTTTGTAAATCAGATTCTTTTCCAAAGCTTTGCTGCTATATTCTGGCTCACACTTTGTCCCATTCATCCACCACCCCTGTGTTAACCAACCTACATTTGTCCCTGGTGTTGCAGTGTCTTGGTTTTCAGTTCTCATCTTGATTTCAAATCACTTCATGGGTTTATTCCTCATGCTGCCTGCTTTCTGTGAAATCCTTCGGTGCTACAACTGTCCAATATACCTGTTCTCTAATTTTGGCCTCTTATACATCCCTCGATTTCATTGGATTGAATTGATGGTTGTTGCCTACTCATTTAACACCACATTATGTGACCACTTGGAGTCCTTGAAAAGGCCTATGTTGTGGAATTCCATCTCTAAGCTTTTCTACAAGTGACTCTGTATACGACACTCCTAAGAAATTTAAGACATTGAGCGGAGTTGGTAACCTTGTGGTATTTTCAATGGGCTAGTAATCCAGGGGACCAGGCTAATGTTTGGGTGACATTGGTTTGAATCCTATCATGGCTGGTGGTGAAATTTGAATTCAATTAACAAAGATCCTGCGATGAAAGCTAGCCTAATGGTGGTCATAAAAAACTCATTTGATTCAGTAATGTTCTTCAGACAAACAAATCAGCCACTTTTATCTGCTCTGGCCCTAATGTGCCTCCAGACCCATAGCTATGTGGCTGACTCCTAACTGCCCTTTGAGTGATATGGGGTAGGTAATAGATGCTGGCCCATAGGTAGACCCACAACGTGAAACTATTCCCCAACTGTCTTCAATTCACTTGCTTTGGCTCAAATCTAGAAACCTCCCTGTCTTTCAAGAATTATATATTTTAGAAATAGATTAACTGTCACTTGGAGATGAACAGATTAATCAGGGGTGATAAGGAAAAAGTTAGGTTTTACTGACGTAATCGATTTTTAAGAGCAAGTAACAAGGAGGTTAGTGCAGTGGATGTTGTCTACATGGATTTTAGTAAACTAATTGACAAGCTCCCCCATGGCAGAATGCTAAGTAAAATTAAAGCCCATGGGATGCAGGCAAAAGTGGAGTTGGATTTTACATTGGGTCGTTGACAGGAGATAAAGGATAATGGTCATTAGACATTTATATGAATAGAAACCTGCTTCCAATAATGGCCTACAGGGATGAGCTTTGGTCACTTGCTCTTTGTGGTAAGTATTTAGATGTAGACTGACATGTGAGATGCACGATTGCGAAACTTATGGATGACACAAAAATTGTATGGGAAGTTGATGATGAAGAGGATAGATGTCGACTGTGGGAAGATATCAATAGTTTTTTTCAGTGGGCAGGAAAGTGGTAAACTGAACACAATCTTGAGAAATGTGAAGTTTTGTGATTATAGAGGGCAAACTGAGCAGGGGAATGAAGAATAAATACAAGGGTATTGAGAGTGTTAGAGGAGGCAAGAGCTCTTGGAGTACGTGCCTACAGGTCCCTGAAGATGGCAGGACAGGTAGATGAGATGGTGAAGAAGACACCGGGGATGCTTTCTTTCATTGTGTTTGGTGCTGGTTGTAATAACAGGGAAGTAATGCTGAAACTATATAAGACATTTGACAGGTCACAGCTCGAATTTTGGTAACAGTACTGGTTTACACGTTATAGGAGGGGCCATTTCTTTAGTGGGAGAATTACAAGAATATTTCCGGGACTGAAAATTGCAAGTATGAGGAAGGATTAGCTCTGCTAGGATTGCTTTTCTTAGAACATAAGAAGCTGAGGGTTCATTCATTGACATGCATGAGTACTGAGGAGTTTGTTTAGAGTGGACAAAGAAAACCTGTTGCCCCTCTCGGAGAGGTCAGGTGCTAGGGGAAGCAGATTGAAGGTGATCAGTAAAAGCATTGCTGAGGAAATGAGGAAAAGCTTCTTCACTGAGTGGCTGATTGCTGCCTGAAATTTGTTGCTTGGCTAGTGGTTGAGTTGAGAACCCTCAACCCATCTAAAAGATACCAAATTTGTACTTGAAGCTCTGTAACCTGCAAGGCCATGGACTTGTGTTGGAGTTGTATTCATCTAGATAGTGGCAGGAAGGTGGCCACAAGTGACCATTAATTAATTAAACACTTGGAGGCCAGGCAAGGAAATAGAACATGGATCTTTCTACCCAGAAATTAATTTTGATGAATGTGTGAAGAGGACATGTTTCAGGTACTCTGGCCTCCACCCAAGCTAATTAAGCTGCCTTCCTGCTTTCAGGCCCATTGCCTCTGAAAGCACGGGATTCCTGAACAAGAGTGGAGTTTACATTTTTTTATTTGTTAATGGGATCACGGAGTCACTGGTTGGGCCAGCATTTGTTGCCCATCCCTAAGTGTTCAGGTGGCAGTTAGGAGGCAACCATATTGCTTTGGTTCAGGAGTCACATATTGGCTAGACAAGTTAAGGATGGAAAATTTCCTTTGCTAAAGGACATGAGTGAGCCAGATGGTTCTTTACAGCAATTGACATGGTGGTCATTAGGCTAGTTTTTATTCCAAATTTTTATTGAATTCAAATTTGGAAAATTGATAATCAAATTGACATTTGAATCCATGTCACCAGAACATTAACCTGAGCTTCTGGATTGCAATTCCAACGACATCATTACCACTCCCTTATACAGTTCAATGTCCTGCTGTGAGCTCGTGTATCAGAAGTGTGAAATGGATTCTGAAAGATCGAGTTAAATGAGGAGTAACCTGCTCCCTCATTTACATGAAAATATTTGGATGCGTATTTGCATAAAATTGTCGCAGAACTTGTTTCCAGTTTCCACTTGCAGTATAAAATGTAATAATAATGTTGTCAGTGCCTGGTGGACTCAAGTTTTAGTTTCAATTTAGTACATCAAACAAAAGGGACTGTTTACAGTCCAATGATGGCATTAGTAGGGTTGGTGATGGTGGGGATATATGGTGTGTAGGACAGCAGTGGCCTTTCCAGTAGCATGCATTTGCAAAAGGACAATGATGAAAAGCCAATAATCACTAGGTAATGTAGTTTGTGAATTTTGCTGAAGAGTGAGGTATGCTGTGTAGTTTTCCATCTAGCACTTATCAAGATGAATGCAAGAATGCTACATTCCAAATAATCAGAACAATTCATATCACAGGAGAAAATGATTGTTGATAATAAGATAACAAGGTGTAGGGCTGGATGAACACAGCAGGCCAAGCAGCATCAGAGGAGCTGGAAAGCTGATGTTTCTGACCTAGGCCCTTCATCAGATTTCTGATGAAGGTCTGAGCCCGAAACATCAGCTTTCCTGCTCCTAAGATACTGCTTGGCCTGCTGTGTTCATCCAGCTCTACCCCTTGTTTCAGGCCTGGACCCTTCTTCAGAAAAATGTCAGCTTTTCCTCTTCTGATGCTGCCAGGCCTGCTATGTTCATCCAGCTGTACACCTTGTTATCTAAGACTCCAGCATCGGCAGTTCCTACTGTCTCTGAGAAAATGATTGTTGATTGTTTCAGCACGTTGATTCTGACTGGCTGGGATGTTGTGATAGGGAAAGCAATGAAGAACTGTCAGCTCCCCCAGCATCTGGGTATTTCAAAACAGGTGCAAAGTTTGAACATATTTTCCTTTAACTCGTATGTAAGTCACTTCAAGAAAGTATAAATGGGGCATGTTATGAGCTTTATTGATTATCTTAAATTGATCAATCTGGCTTTGAAATCCATGCACAACATTGCTCAGTTGTTTGATAAACTGAAGGGTTACAATCTTAATCCAAGGATTTTCACCAGGGAATATCACATTTTTGGGGGAAAAGACCTAACACAGGCTGTTGATTCCAAGACCAGAAAAACAAATCTTTTTCAAACATTAAACAGAAACCAACCCCAGCCAACAGAGACATTGATCACGTAAATGCTAGCTCCAAATTGGCTTGGGAGATAATGATATCCACCAGTTTGATACAATTAGATAGAGAGATGATAGTGCCCCTGGAAGGCAGTTCACATATTGTACAATATTCAAGATCTGGAATACCCATTGTTCCACAGCTAGAAAAGGTGTGGGAAAACAGTATACATTCAAATTACACTTTCTGTCCAGATGACCAATCAAGGCAATTTTGACTGTTTTTACTGTCTCAGTAGAGCAGTCAGAAAAAGATATAAGTGGGGTATCCTCAGAAAGGAAGGGATTAACAGTGGAACAAAAGAAGAAATGTGGAGGCAAACTGCTAGCTGTCTCTCTATAACCAGGACCAAAGGAAGCCACATATACCAAAGAATCGGTGCAGCCCCAAGGACGCCAACCAGAGAAGACACTACAGGGTTAACGCTTCACCTGAAGCCTACAGAACCCTCAACCCACTGCAGTGTGAAGAGTTGCCCCACATCCCCTAACTAGAGACTTCTGGGAGTTTAAGAGCTATTTTGTAAACAGTCATTAGAACATTTAGCATTGATTCTACTATACTGAGATTCACTGTATGTATTATACACAAACTCATTATTGAGTATCTGAAAAGGAATGTGTTCCTCGGATAAGCATACGGATAATGATGGGATAGTGTAGGGGGAGGGGCTTAGATTAATTCACAGGTTGGCGCAACACCGAGGGCCGAAGGGCCTGTTCTGTGCTGTATTATTCTGTGTTCTAACCTGGAGAGTCATAGCAATTAACCTGGAGAGTCATAACAATTTGTAGTTCAACATTGTTTTCTTCATGGCTATGCCTCAGCCAATCCAAATTTACTTGCTGACTAATCGGCACTCTTTTCTCTTGCAGAATAATTTGTTGTATCATTTGAAATTTGGAATTTTTGGCATTTATCCTGATGGTTGTGAGATGAAAAGCTTCAGTAACTTACAATCTCAGCAATATTCAGAAATATTTTTCAGTTAGCAATTGATATTGCCATGAGCATGCTATTATATAAGGCAGGAAGCACAGTACCTTAAATACAAAAGAATGCAAGTCTACAGCAAAGCCACTGAAGGTTGAAATATCCATTTAGTTCTCGAGTATTTTGTTTACTTGCACAAATTACAAGAGGAATAATAGACCAGACCATATACGGAGCATCACACTAGAATTGGATCATTTTGTCTCCACACTTCCACGTTAATAGGCTCTGCATTCGTTATACAACTATTACATGACGTAAATCTCTTGCAATTTGTGTGTAAGCAGCTGAGGGAACATTGTTTACAATAAGCGGATTGTTTTGCAGTTTTTTAAACAAAATGACATTTTTAACATTTTCTGCTGTTATATATAGCTTACTGTTCCTAACGTTCTTGTTTATTTTAAATTATCCCGTATATGATATTCTAATTTGTATTTACAGAACATGGTAAATATCATTACGTCTGTGGGAGCTTGATGTGGGTAAAATAGGTTGCCATGTTTACCTACATTCAGTTGTTTGTGTTTTATTATTTCTGTGTTATAAAAGCAAGATTTACTTTTGTTTAGGTGCAGTCATGGTAGGCTTTTGTACAATTGCTGAGTACTTTGAAGTTAAACTTTCCCTGTAAGTAAATAGAGAAGATACTTTATTATTTGTGGCAGAAGTTAGTTGTAAATTGTGTTGTACAATGTGCTCCTTACACCAAAACGTTTAGAGTTCAAACATTTGAACTCTTCTCACCAAAATGATCAATGCGAATATTCAGTAAATTATTGCACTTAATTTTGAAACATTCTCCTGACAGCAATAATGCATTTTGCAGATTTTAAAGCAAACTCTCGTGATCAAGTGCTCAGTAAACCATTTCTCAGCTTTATTCAAAAATACAATGCAACATAAATCAAAATGAAATGTAGCATCATTTGTGCTGCAGAAGAGATTATGTCAAAAACAGTTGGTACAAAGATTTTCTGGTTCTCCTGTATGCCCAAGGCAGTTCTGTCAAGGGCTCTCAAGTGAAGATAAATTTGCTTCAAGTAGGTCAAGCTTTGAAGTCTCCAACAACACTCAAGCCAGCAGCGATGTCTTTTCCGTTATTGGAGATGTAAACTGCTTTTGAACAATGTACGTAAGCGTACTTGTGATATTATAAAAGAAAGGCTACTAATTTTATGCATTTATTTATGTGTTGCAAAGTACTGAGATACCGTAAAACAAATTTAATAAGGCTCAGCTCCGGAAGTAGAATTGCTCAGTGGGAGTGTGCTTGAAGAATTTGATGCTGAGATTGGTGCTCCTGACATTGTTGGTGATTAATTTTAATTTTCTTGCAGCAGGAATGATGGGAATTAGATGGCTCAGGTCCACTGTTAATTCTTCTATCACTGTTCCCAAAAGCCCATGATGAATACTTTATATGATTTATCCTTTTCTGGAAAACAGCTCTTTGATAAAATAAATCATTGACAGTTGCACAATACAAGATCAGCTTTTTGTAATGTGACACTTTTATGACTGGAAATTAGTTACAGTTTTATAATTTACATCCCATTACTATCAAGCAGAAGTCTGGAGTGGTCTACACTGTATTAATGCTGTTGTGCCATTTGCACAGTGACAATAATTTGCATCAGATAAGATTGGTTTTGACAATATTTCCTTGACTCCTTGATGGAGTGCTTAAGGATGAAGTGTTTTGAGGATGTTTTTATTCAAAAGTGCAGCCTTTATTGTAGATGAGGAAAGAAATGACATTCCTAGTTTGTACCAAGCAATTAAACAAAGCCCCATCCCCAAATGGTTCACTTCAGGCTTAACAGAGGCAGAGCACCTACTCCCAGAAGGCAGCCTGACAATTTAAATGTTGTAGTTATTCTGGCAGCCTCTGATTTGACCTGCCGGCAGTTTAACTCTGGTCAGCTGCCCCAGGAATCATGGACGAAACTGAGGACAACTTTAAACAGAAGGGAAACCCTTGCAAGGTACTGCTGGTTGGTCCAGAAAAGCCCTTATCCTCTGAGGTGGTAGAGGTCTAGGTTTGGAAGGAGCCTTAGTGATTTACTCCAGGGCATTGTGCAAATGGTATGCATTGTGGCCACTGTATATAAGTGGTGAAGGGAGTAAATGTTAAGGTGGTGGATCAGATACCAATCAAGCGGGCTGCTTTGTCCTAGATGGTGTCAAGCTTCTCGAGTGTTGTTGGAGGTGCACCCATCCAGGCTACTGAGGAATATTCCATCACACTCCTGACTTTCTTGCCATTGGATAGAAATGTATTGTTTTTACACTGAGAAACTAGTCACAAAGCACAAAACATCACATGTATCCTGCTCCATTAGTAAGAAACTAATAGCCTGAGGGGCATCACATTTAAGTGTGGAGCAAGATGAGAAGGCATATCTCCTTGAAGCACTATAGCCAGTATCATTGTATGTCACAGCTAACCAATTCCCCACACAGGCAATTTATAACAGCCATGCTAGAGAAGCATCATTGCTTCTTGTGAACAGAACTATTGACATATTCTAGGCAATGCAAGTGGTCAATAAACGTAGGCCCAGCCAGAGATACTCATTTCCCACAAGTAAGTAAGATATATTCTGGGAATGAATGCTTTTTACAGAGAACGAGGAGACAAATATAAACTGTCAGTTTTATTTTGCTTAGTAATGGAAACAATGAACTCATGTTTGTGAACATTTTTTCTTTCTTTTTCAAATATAGTATTAAGGTTTTTGTTTGATGAGAAGTGTGGCTACAACAGTGATCACCTGATCTTAAACAAACAGAGAGACTCTGTGGAGAGTGTTGCTGGGCTTCCCATGTTGCTTGGTGCAGAACGGATTATGGTTGGAAGTTATATGTCTCTGGACTTCATCACTGGGGACACAGGAGTAACAAAAGGAAAATACTACTGGACCTTCCGAGTGGTGCTCGGCTCATATCTGGTTAAAGTAGGTGTGGTGTCCGACACAAAGCTGCAAGAGTGGTTTCACAGTCCACGAGATATCAACAGTCCCAGGTTTGTCCCTTGTCAACTATTCACTGTATCTGCATGGCACTAACTGTACATCAATTTACAAGCTGTAAATGCTGGTTGCAAACATGTCCTGGCAATGCGTTGATGGCCCTGAAGTGACGGTCAAGTTGCTTATTCACTTTTTATTGCAATTTATAAGATTGGGAAACTTTTCCTGGAATATTATATAAAGAGAAAAATGAAACCATCTCCAATCAGCAGGAAGTGTTGCACTGTTCAAAACTGCTGCTAGTCAATTGCGTGAATGATGCTAACATTTATCCCATTTATTTAGAAAGGTTACAAAACCAGTCACCTCTTAATAAGCAATAATGCATTCTTTAATGGAATTCTAGTCCATCATCAGATGTTAAGTTTTGATATGTTCTAGTGCGACGATGCAAGAAAGATTATTAAGTGAGTTTTTTTAATAAAAATTACTGGATACCATTGTGCACCATAGTAACATGACATGTGAAGTATTGCTTACATACATAAAGACAAATGTTGGAAAATAAGGAAAGTTAAGGTAAGAAAGTGAGGAACCTAGAGGGTGGTCAGTGTTAGTACTGTCCAAATGTGTGTCCACCTTAGAGGCAGGTTCTGAGGTGTCTGACAGGTTCCACCCATGTCTTAAGATCACATCAGAACATAGGACCTGGGATGTAGACCATAAGGCCAGAGGATGTTGGAGCAGAATTAGGTCATTCAGCCCATTGAGTATGCGTCTCCAATCAATCATGCTGATATGTTTCTCAATCCAACTCTGCTGCCCTTTACCTGTACCCCTTGATCCCTTCAGTAATCAAGAACCCACTTAGCCGTGTCTTAAATGTACTCAATGACTTGGCCTCCACAGCCCTCTGCGACAATGAGTTCCACAGATTTGCCACCCTCTGGCTGAAGAAATTCTTCCTTTTCTCAGTTCTAAAGTTCCTCACTCTGGGGCTGTGCCATCAGGTCCTAGACTCTCCTACAAATGGAAACATCTTCTTCACATCCACTCCATCCAGCCTCTCAGTATTTTCTAAGTTTCAATGAGAACCTGCTGTCATCATTCTAAACTCCAGCACCTGGAGTCCTCAACTGATCCCCATATGACAAGCTTTTCACCCCTGAGATCATTCTTGGAAAGCCCCTCTGGACCCTCTCCTCTGTCTTAAAAGGGACACTCCCTGGTTTTAAACCATGCCCCCAGTGCTAGACTCCCTTTTTGTCAAGTCCCCTCAGGATCTTACATGTTTCATTATGATCACCTCTGTGTCTTCGTTAGGTCCAGTCTGATTGCCGTTTCTAAATAACATAATTCCTTCATCCCAGGAATGAATCAAGTGAACCTTCTCTGAACTGTTGCTAATATAAATATGTCTTTTTCCAAGTAAAGGGACTAAAATTCTATACAATACTCCAGATGTCATTCTGCCAATGCTTGTACAGCTGCAGTAAAACTTCCCTACTTTTATATTCCATTGCCCTTGTTGTAAATGACAATGTTATATTTTTCATGCTAATCACTTGCTGTACCTGTATACTGACCTTTTATGATTTGTGTGTCAAGACACCCAGGTCCATCTGTACCATTGAGTTCTGCAACATCTCTCTGTTAAATAGTACAATGGTTTTCCATTCTTCTCAGAAAAGTCGGCAAATTCACATTTTTCTGCATTATTCTTCATCTGCCAAAATTTTGTCCACTCACTGAATTTATCTTTATCCTATTTGTAGACACTCTACCTTCTTTGCCAAATTCCTATCCTAACTACTTTGGTTTCAATAGCAAATTTAATCACCATTTATTCAAACTCTTTATCCAAGTCATTGAAATAGACATGTAAATATTTGAGGCCTCAGCACTGATTCCTGTGGTACCAACTAGCTACAGCTTCAAACTTGTAAAAGACTCATTTATCCCCATTCCCTACATCTTGTTAGCTCAATACCATGGGCTCTCATTTTATATCAAAATCTTTTGATAAGGCACCATATAAAAAACCTTGTGAAAACCAAGTTTGCATTAGCATCTGCTAATTCCTCTTTATCCACCTTTCTTCTAATTTCACCAAAGACCTCCAATAAATTAGTCAAACACATCAATAACTTATTGTCCAGACCAATGCTAAAGGAATCTGACAATTAGAATTGCTCACATTAGTTACTAAATCAAACAGCCATTATTATTTAGAATTGCAGTGCAAATGGAGCATAGACGTTAAATCACTTAGCATCAATAATTCTAATCTAGATTTGACCTAATTAAATATAAAGCTAACAAGAAAGTTACAACCAAAAGCTTAATCTATTAGTGTTAGTGAAGTATTTGTTAATGTTAGGCTTATGAAGGCTCACCTGAAAATTGCAGGATATAGTCTACATTCTCAAGTGTTACACAGGACCTGACAAATCTGTTCGAATTCTTTGAGGAGCTAACAAGCAAGTTAGACAAAACAGAGTCAGTAGATGCGACCTGTTAGGGTTTCCAAAAGGGAATTGACAAGGTGCCACACAGGACGCTGCTAAGTAAGATAAGACCCTGTGATGTGAGGGAATGGATAGAGGATTAGCTGACTGGAAGCAGAAAGTGGGGATGAAGGGGACTTTTTTCAGGATGGCAGCCAGTGACTAGTGGAGTTCTGCAGGGATCAGTGTTGGGACCGCAACTATTCATGTTATATATTAATTATCTGGACGAAAGAACTGAGGATGTCGTGGCTAAATTTGTAGATGATACAAAGATTGGTGGAGGGACAGATACTAGTGAGGAAGTCGGCAGGCTGCAGAAGGACTTGAACATGCTAGGCGAGTGGGCAAAGAAATGGGAGATAGGATACAATGTGGGAAAATGGGATGTTATGCACTTTGTTAGGATGAATGAGGCTATGGACTATTTTTTAAATGGGGATAAGCTTCAGAAATATGAAACCTGGGGGATTTGGTAGTCCTAGTTCAGGATTCTCTTAAAGTTAACATGTAGGTTCAGTTGCTAGTTAGGAAGGCAAATGCAATCTTAACATTCATTAAAAGAGGGCTAGAATACAAGAACAGAAATGTACTGAGACAGTTTTGGGCCATGTAGTTCAAACAGGATGCACTAGCATTGGACGGAATCCAGAGGAGATTTAAAAGAATGATTCTGGGGATGAGGAGCTTGTCATATGAGGAATGGTTGAGGACTTTGGCTGTGTATTCATTGGAGTATAGAAGGATGAAGGGGGATCTGACTGAAACTTGTAGAATATTGAGACGCTTGGATAGCGTGAACATAGAGAAGATGTTTCCACTAGCCGGAGAGGCTAGAACCCGAGGGCATAGTTTCAGATTGAAGGGATAACTCTTTATAAGTGAGATGAGGAGAAATTTCTTCAGCCAGAGAGTGGTGAATCTGTGGAGCTCTTTGCCACAGGGGGCTGTGGACGCCAAGTCACTGACTGTCTTTACGACAGAGACAGATAAGTTCTTGATTGGCAAGAGGATCAAGGGTTACAGGGAGAATGCAGGAGAATTGTTTTGAGGAACATATCAGTCATAATAGAATAGTGGAGGAGACTCAATGGGTCAACTGGCCTAATTCTGCTCCTAAATCTTATGGTCATATAGATTTTTGGTGTTGCACCTGAATTTTCCCAGCTGGCTGATGGTTATATAGTCAAGAACCAGTAAGGTGCATTGTCCTAAACTCTGTTCTTAATAATAGCAAATTGAGGGACATACTCCGCACATACCTGCATTTTCAATCTGTGCGAGATACTCTGCAACTTCCTAAGCCGTTAATAGCTTAATAAGGACACTGCTAAATATTTTAAGTAAAACCTTCTGGCTGTGATAACCACAGGACTGCAGTTTTTTGACATCCATTGTTAACTTAAGGGGGACATTTGTTACTGCTCTAACCAGGCCTGAATCAGACTTCACACTTCTTGCATTAACAACCTTAAGTGGACAACTATGCAGGTAGTTCTGCTATAACATGTGTTTCGTTAATGTGAATTAGCTGTAACATGACTGGTGAATAGTGGATGAAAAGTGGATGCTGTTTGGATAATACATACTTTCTGCTGTACACAGCCAGCAATTCCCCTATAACGTGATTTTCTATAGTGATCTTCTATAGCGTGAGGTCACACAAGAACACAACTATTGCATTATCGGAGAAGTACCTGTACTAACCTATCAGTAACCAGAGTTAAATATTCTACCATCACCAGTTAATAGCCTCAGCAGCAGTAATACTTCAAAATCTAGAAACAGGTTGGATAATCCAAACTTTTGCACTTCAATTGCAAGTTTGCTTTGTTAAACAATTTCTACTGGAGCTAATTGTATTTCTGCTTTGTATTTACAATCAATATGGGCAAATGTTGACACTGACATCATTCTCAATACTCCTGTGAATCCTGCATTAAACGTGCCCGTTAATTAAAGACAGAGCCGAATAGATGCAAGGTAATTGCAGGTGTGGTACAACAAGTCATAGAGATGAGCTGTTAGCTCGGAACTGCATTGTCTGTCATTCCCTTTGATTCTTCTCGCATGTGGTGAACATGAATATGCAATTCATTAAAGAAAGAATTGTAGTTAAGTAAGTGCATGCAAAGCCTTCCAATTAATCTCCCAAAATGCTTCCTGGAGCAACTGCTGAAAAATGCGTCTTGGGTTCGTGGGAGCTATTTTGTCTTCAGTCAACCTCCTTTTCTCCAACTGAAAGCTACCTTGTTTTGTTCTAAAAACACAGCTGCAAGTGTCAGTAATGGATGGACATTATTAGTGTTCATTTTGTCTCTCATTTCTAACATAATTGCTTGTTTTTCATAGGTACGATCAAGACAGTGGCCATGACAGCGGGAGTGAAGATATTGCTTTGGAACACTCCCAACCTTTCACTTTTGTTACCATAGGGATGAGGAGGCTTTTCATCCCGAAAGGTTCTGCCAGTTCATCCACAGAATCTTGCAAACGCTCTCTATCCACTCCCAATCGGATTGGCATTTGCCTGGACTATGACAAAGGGAGAGTGAATTTCTACAATGCAGATACTATGCAGTGTTTGTATGAAAGAGGGGTGGAATGTTCTGGAACAATGTATCCTGCCTTTGGGCTAATGGGAGGTGGGGCAGTGCATCTGGATGAATTAATTACAGTGAAAGAATCTACAAAACTTGATTTCTTTATCGATTCTTGATTGCTGGGAAGCATTTTTTTCATAGATTTAAAAACGGTAAAAAATATGTTTGCTTCCCTGTTCATAGCACTTTATGGCATGCGTTGCTTGAAGATCCTCTATAAACGGTTCCACTTGGTTCTCAGTAGAGTTTGTGCAATACACAGCCACTGATTAGACAATAGAAGGTGGTAGTGATGTTTGTGGCTCTAAGAAATATTTCTTTCATCCTCCTTCACTTCTGCTTCACTTGTTTTTACACAAACTGGATTGTTTAAAACTAGCTGGAAATGCACCTTTTCAAAGAAATAAGACTGTTGAGATGTGTTAATTATTTTATTAAGATTTGCAGATGTGATCAACTGCATTTGGCTTATTTAAAGTTTTCAAAGTAAAATTGTATTGTAAAATCATATCAATGTGAGTTGCCCTGTTTTTGACCGAATCGTGTTTTAGAATCCCAGGTTGCATCACTACCAGGATGGAGTGAAATAAATCGATAACGTCAACAGTCAAAGCTGCTCAAATAAAAGCAAAATACCGTGGAAACTGGAGATCTGAACTAAAAGTGCTGAAGAAATTCAGCAGGCCTGGCAGCATCTGTGGAGAGAGAAACAAAATTAATGTTTTCAATCCAAAATGACACTTCAAAAAAAATCAAAATTATAAAATGCTCATTGATAAAACATTGGTCGAGGAGGCCCTTTCAACAGTTTCTTTGAGTATCTTCACGATGCCATAATTGTCTAAAAATACTCCAGATACCTCCCTGAATATCTCTATCAATTTACTCAAGATTTATAAATATATTGTGGAAGAATGCATGTATGTTTTTGCCGAAATTATCCAGCAAATTAATACACAGAGACTTCAGAAAATCTTCCCCCACCATATCATGTGTGTACAGCACGCTACACGACTGAACCTTTCAGATGCTAGTCAGTTGTATGGAGTCTGCTCAGATTAGACTAATCTCAGTTGTCTGGGAATATATAAAGCCTACCTGGTGTGTTACCATCTGCCATCTGCTTCTCAAGTTTCTCATTATATCTTGTCCTTGAATATTAAATACAAGCTGGGTCAGTAATCTTTCCACCATAACAAACGCATAAAGTGTAAAAACATATTAAATTATTCATGGAAAATTTGGGAAGACTGCTCAACCACAGTGAAGCACTGAAAATTGTCAATGCAGGTATTCTTTAAAAGACGAGGGGGATAACTGACTAAACACATTTTATAGGCTGGGGACAGAAAAGCACGAGTAAAGAATTGAAAAAACTAAATAGCTCACAAAATTGCAACAATGATGGTCATTGGGCTGAGGTAACTCAATACTATTTTACAGTTGGAAGTTCTTGGTCTGGAAATGTCTTTCATTTCCTGAAAGGTAAAATCTGAAGGAAAGCTGGCCCAGGATGTACTGGAATGTTACCGGAATCCCAGAGAAGCCAAGCTGACTGTGTCGAATTCAAATCTGTGTTGAAATGGTTTCGAATGCATCAGTGAAGGTAATGTCAGGAGCCAGTCTCTGTCTGAGGCCTGGACTGGCTTGAACTGGTGTAACTCACAGAATAATTAGCATCACTGAACTGAACACCTCAGCTGACTCCTCTGATAACTGTCTGTCCCAGCTGACTTAAACATTTCTCCTATGTCACTGTCATCCAGACTATTTCCCTGACCCAACTATCTCCTTACCCCTACTTGAACTTACTCAACTGCCCTTTCACTTTAGCCACCGACCCAATAATCTACTCACTCAATTATATAATCATCTACTATCTCTCTCTCTCTCTCTCACTCATTAAGTTGCCCACGCATTAACTGACTAGGAACTTTAAAGCTTATCATAATAAGGCAGAGAAAGGGATGCAGTGTCCTTGCACTGACTTCTTGTGTAGTTGACAGTCTTGCACTGGAGATGCAGCATCGGCCAACTTCAGCTGCAGCTGGGATCTGAAACCCTGGCTACGAATTCACAACAAAGTCGGGCACAGAAAAGTTCCTAGGCAGTGGCAATACTGCTAGCTGCAGCACAGGCATCTGACTACAATGTGCAAAATTGCCCAGATATCTCTGCCCGCTAAAGCAGGACACAAGAATATTGTCCCACTCCCCTATTTTCAAATCCCAGCTGAATTCCAGCAGTGATTGGATCCCTGATTGGTAGGGAATCATGGGTTATGGGGAAATGGCAAGAAAGTGGACATGAGGGGTTTCAGATCAGCATTGATCCTATTGAATATTGGAGAAGCCTTGAGGGGCTGAATGGCCTATTCCTGCTCCTATTTCTTATGGTCTCATGGACTCTAGCATTTCAAGCAGAATTGCTTAGGCCTGTCCATGAATTGTTGCTTCTAGTATTTACCAAGCAAGTTATCCAGTGTCCTTGCCAAACTGAGACGTTCATTTTTACTTTATGCCTGGTGTATGCCCGGCGTGCTTTCATTCAGTTTTCATTGGTCCAGGGTTGATCTCCCAACTTCTTGGTTATAATAGTAAGGAAATGCTGGGCCATGAGACTGCAGGTTATGTTGGAGTATTATTTTATTGCTGCTGATGACCCACAGCAACCTAGACCTGAGTAGCTCAATCTGCTCGAAGTCTGTACCATTTAATGTGGTAATTGTGCCTTAAAGCACGATTGAGCAACGTTAATGAAGATAGTGCTTAGCCTCCACAATGACTGTGTGGTGGATTTTCCAACACACACGGTTATAAACAAATGCATTTGCAGCAGGCAAATTAGTGATATTGAGGCCAAGTACATTTTCCCTTCTTATTTGTTTCTTTGCCATCTGTCGCAGATCTAGTCTAGCAGTTATACCTTTTAGCACTCAAACAGCTTGATCAGTACTGTTGTTGCTGAGCCACTCTTGATGTTGGGCATTGTCCCGCACCGAAAGCACATTCTGCACCTTGCCACCTTCAGTTCTTCCTCTAAATGGTGTTCAACACAGAGGAGCACTGATTCATTCGTGGAGATGGAGGGGTGTGGAGGTGTGGGCGGTGGGTGGTATGTGGTAATCAGCAGGAGGTTTCTAGCCCATGTTTGAGCTGATACCATGATGGCTTCTGGGATTAATGTCGAGGACTCCCAGGACAACTGCTTCCTGACTGCATACCACTGTGCCATCACTTCTGCTTGGTCTGCCCTGCTGCTGGGCAAGACTTACCCAGGAACAAAAATTAAAGCTCAGCAGGTCTGGCAGTATCTGTGAGGTAAAAAAGAGTTAATGTTCTGGGTCCGGTGACCCTTCCTCAGAACTGAGGCTTACCTAGGGCTGGCGATGGTGGAACATTAAGCGTAAGCCTTGATATCTGCATATGGCAGGCTACTGCTTGACCAGTCTGTGAGGCAGCTCTTCCAATTTTGGCACTGGTCCCCAGATTTTGGTAAAGGGGACTTTGCACAGTCAGAATTTGCCTTTGTCTTTTTTTGGTGCTTAGGTTGATGCCAGATGGTCTGTCCAGTTTAATTCCTTTTCTGAGACTTTCTAGCGGTGCTACCTGTTAAGTGCTTCATTTATTTAGATGTGCGCTTGTGAATGCTCTGCACAATGAATTGTTATATGTGCTCATGGAGGGAGCACTAACCTCTCTGGCTATTTTCTTCAATTGAACATAGAGAAAAGTGGGATGATTAAGAAGAGCCAGCATGGATTTCTAAAGAGAAAATCATGTTAACTAGTTTGCTGGACTCTTTTTGAAGAGGCAACAGAAAGGCTCGATGTGGTATACATGGATTTCTGGAATGCACTTGATACAATGGGACACAACAGATTTGTGGGGAAAGTTAGGGGTTGTGGTATAGAAGGGATAGTTGCAATGTGCATACAAGATTGGCTGTGTGGTAGAAGATAGAGAGTAATGGTCAATGGATAATTTTCAGGCTTGAGGAATGTTTGTTGTCGAGCTCAGCTGGGGCCGATATTGGAAACTTTATTTTTGCTCATAGATATAATGATTTGGATCTTTGTATGCAGGGAACAATTTCAAAGTTCGCAGATGACGTGAAATTGAGAAGAATTGTAAATTGTGAGGAGGATAGTGTGGAATTCCGAAAGGATGTAGATGAGTTGGAGGAGTGGGCAGATAGGTGGCAGATAATGTTCAATGCAGAGAAATGTGAAGGGATGCCTTTGGTTAGAAGAACATAGACAATATAAAATAAGGAGTACAGTTCCAAAAGGGGCACTGGAACTGAGGTACCTGGGTGTAAACATGCACAGATCATTAAAGGAAGCAAGACAGGTGGAGTGAGCAGTTAATAAAGCACAGCATCTTCAACCAGAAGTGCTCGGTGGAAAGTCTATCTCAGTATTCTTCAGAGGTCACCAGTATCACTGATACTCGTCTTCAGCCAATTCAATTCGCTTGAGATGAAGTCATGAAATGGTTGGAGACACTGGATGCTGTAAAAGGATATAGACCAAGACAACATTCCAACAATAGTACTGAAGACTTGTACTCCAGACCTTACCACGTCCCTTGCCAAGCTATTCCAGTATAGTTATAACACTGGCATTTACCCAACAATGTGGAAAATTGACTAGGAACATCCTGTACTCAGAGCAGGACAAATCCAACCTGGCTGATTACCGCTCCATCAGTCTACTCTCAATCGTCAGTAAAGTGATGGAAGGTGTCATCAACAGGGCTATCGAGCAGCACCTGCTCAGCAATAACCTACTCAGTGATGCCCAGTTTGGGTTCCACCAGGGCCACTCACCTCCTGACCTCAATGTAGCTTTGGTTCAAACATGGACAAAAGAGCTGAATTCCAGACCTGATGTGAGAGTGACAGCTCTTAACATCGAGGTTGCATTTGACTGAATGTGGCATCAAAGAGCTCGAGAAAAACTGGAATCAATGGGTGTCAGGGGCAAACACTCTTGTGGTTGGAGTCATATCTTGCAAAACAAAGATGGTCATAGTTGTTGGAGGTCAGTCATCTCAGCTCCAGGAAATCTCTGCAGGAGTTCCTCGGGGTAATGTCCTAGGCCCAACCATCTTCAGCTGCTTCATCAATGACCTTCCCCTTATCATAAGGTTAGAAGTGGCGATGTTTGCCGATGTTTGCACAATGTTTAACACTATTAATGACTCCTCAGATACTGAAGCAGTCCATCTCAAATGTAACAAGTTCTGGACAATATCCAAGCTTTAGTTGAAAAGTCCCAAGTAACATTTACACTACACAATGACCACCTTGAATAGAGACAATCTAACCATGATCCCTTGACATTCAATGGTGTTACCATCACTGAATCCGTCTTCTATCAATATCCTTGGGGTTACCATTAACTAGAAACTCAACTGGGCTCACCACATAAATTGAGTGGCTACAACAGCAGGTCTGGGAATAGGAATACTGCAGGGACTAATTCACATCCTGACTTTCCACAGCCTCTCCACCATCTACAAGGCACAAGTCAGGAGTGTGATGGAATACTCCTCTGTTGCCTGGATAAGTGTAGCCCCAACAACACTCAGGAAGCTTGACACCATCCAGAACAAAGCAGCCCACTTGATTGGCATTACATCCACAAGCTTCCACTCCCTCCACCACTGACGGTCAGTAGCAGCAGTGTGCACGACCTACAAGATGCACTGCAGAAATTAATTGAAGACCTTCAGACAGCACCTTCCAAACCCACAACTACTTCCATTTAGAAGGATGAGGGCAGTAGATATATGGGAATGCCACCACATGCAAATTGCTCTCCAAGCCACTCACTATCCTGACTTGGAAATATTTCACTCTTTCTTCCTGTCACTGGATCAAAATCCTGGAATTCCTTCTGTAAGGGCATTACCAGTCAACCCACAACATGTGGACTGCAGCAGTTCAAGAAGGCAGCTCACCACCACTTTCTTAAGGGCAACTGGGGATGGGCAATAAATGTTCACCAGCCAGTGATGCCCATGTCCCACGCATGATTAAAAAAAAGATAGGTTGAAGAAGGTGGGATTTAACTAGTTAATGATATGGTCATTTGAAGAGCCAGTGCAGACATGATCGGCTAAAAAGCGTCCTTTGTAGCACAACAATTCTGTGGGTCTGAGAACATTGACACGAGTTTTTCAAGGACTTCTTTATTCAGATCCATTCTGTGCTTCTTTCTTGTCTTATTTGGGTGACAAATGCTTTGAGGATTCAAAACTTTGTATCATTCAGTTGACCTTGAGACATTCCAGGAAGATTTGTGAGTCTTTTAAAAAACACACTGTGATGATGCCTGGTATTAAAATCAACACTAGCACCTAAACACCATTCCCACTCCCAGTTAGATTGGTTTTCCTGTTACTTGGTTGCTTCTGGCAGATGAACTATATGAAATGCTCAGCAGCTGAAACAGAGGGGCTGTAGCAGATTGTGAGAAACAGAGTGGCTGAAACAGAGGGGCTGAAACAGAGTGCGAGAAATAGTGCAAGAAATAGAGGAGCTAAAACAGATGGGCTGAGACAGAAGGGCTGAAAGAGAGGGGCCAAAAGAAAGCACAAGAAACTGAAGGGCTGAAACAGAGGGTTTAAAACAGAGTGGCTGAAACAGAGTGCAAGAAACACAGTGTGAGTAGCAGAGTGGGGAAATGTAGGGGAGAGATGTAGGGAAACAGATGGGATGAAACAAAGAACAAGAAACAGAAGGGCTGAAACAGAGGAGCTGAAACAATTGGTTTGAAACAGTGCGTTTGAAACTGTGTGCGACAAACAGAGGGGCTGAAACAGAGTGCGAGAAACAAAGGGGCTGAAAAAGATTTGTGAGCGATAGAGCTATTGAATTCAGGTCTGTTTTAACAAGGATGCAGATGATGTCTGCTGGAATTTGTAATCTCATGTCCAAATATCTTTGACACACAGCACATGAAATGGAAGCTGCAAATGTTTTAAAACAAGTTTTGAAGTGTACTCCCAAAAAGTAAGAATAAATACTAGTTTGAAAGTAAGCACATAAAATAAATTCATAAATGGCAAAAAAGATAATTGAATACACTGTAAGAAAAACTGTGCACTCCTACACTTGCAGAGGTATTCACATGTTAAAGCAGGTCATGAGTAAATTCCAATGAGTATATCATTGGATACAATACGTGTTTCAAATTTTTTTGATCACTTTCCTGTATTTACATTAATGTTTGTGATAACAAGGGACAATATTAACCCTGTCTGAGTACTGGAAATTGCAGGTGTACAGTTAACTTGGTCTGTGAGATTTAATCTGCGCTGCTCTCAGTGCTACCCTTTGGAATGCAACCTTCAGCTGCTGCTACCCCTTTAAATATACTGGATGACATCACTCCCTGCTTCTTCTTTCTAGGTTAAGGTATGGACAGAGGGATGGAGGCATGGTGTAGGGTGCTTCTGAACCTTGGGCAAGATGTCTGGCTTGGTGTTTCCCTCCATTCTCCAACTATCGTTAAAAGTGCCCTTTGTGTGTTTCAGTGCAGATGGCGCACTCTCCGTAACTGTCATGATTATATTTAAATTATATCCATATGCATTTAGTTGTCCATAAAGATCACTGAGCTGTCGAGGACAAATTGTGAGCATTTTAACTGAACTGCACTGCTCAGTGAATGACCTGATTTCCGAGTAAGTATAATTTTTGTAAAGGGCCATCATCACTAGAACAACGTAAAGCAAACCTCAGAATGTGGGTATCGTGAATAAATAATTGAGGTTAACTAAAAATACATCCCAGTACAAATCTCTTTAAGTAGGAGAAAGCCCAACTGCCATACTGCACTGCCCAGTAGTTGTAGGAACACAGTAACTGACGAGTTTAATTTATGTTTGAATATTTGATTATATCACTCAATCTGTATAATGGCATTGAATAAGCAATTCATTTGGAGCAGACTAGACAAGAAAATAAGCTGTAGATTGCATCATAAATAAGAATGTTTTGCAAATTCAGGGCATCCCAAAGTGCTTTATAGTACCTTTACACAGCAGTGGCAGTTATAATGATGAGAAAGAAACGCAGCAACCAATTTGTAAGCCAGTCAAACTCAATAAACAATGAAATAAATCATCAGATATTCGATACTTTTTGTGAAATAAAAGCAGAAAATGTTGGCTATACACAGGTGCCAGTCCCTGTGGGAAAAGACACCGAGTTACTGGTTTGGATTTTAATACCACAGAGTCATACAGCTCAGAAACAGACCCTGTGCAACCATGCCGACCGTAATCCCAAAGTAAACTATTTCCACCTGTCTGCACCAGACAATCCTCCAAGCCTTGGTATTCATCTTTTAAACATTGTAATTGTACCTACATCCACCATTTCCTCTGGAATTTCACTCCACACTCAAATCTCCTTTTGTGTAAAAAACAATTGTGCCTCACGTCTTTTTTAAATCTCTTTACTCTCATCTTAAAAAAATGTACCCACTAGTCTTGAAATTCCCCATTCTAGAGGAAAGACAACTACCATCAAATCTATCTATACACCTCATTATTTTATAATTTTCTATAAGGTTGCCTCTCAATCTCCTATGCTTCAGTGAAAAAAGTTCTAGCCTATCCAGACTTTATTTAAAACTCAAACTTTGCATACTCAGCAAAGCCCTTGTAAATCTCTTTTGAACCCTATGCAGCTTCCTTTCTCAAGCTGGGCAACCAGAACTGATCAAAATCCACGCAGTCTTCCCCCTCACATTTACATATAGTGTGGCATGATACCATCAGGTCAACAATCTAGCATCATTCAGCTAGTGTCCATTAATAAGAAAGGTGAGTGGGCACTGTGATTAGATGCCCAGGACCTTTTTGAAAAATAAAATAATTAACAAGCTACTGAGCTTGTTAGTAAGCCAATAGATTGCAATATTTTGTAGTTATACAAAGAAAACATTAGGGTAAGTTACATTAGGTATGAGTAAGGGTGGGATAGAAGACCTGTAAATGGAACATGGCTGCACGCAGCTGTACCTGCTGCTGAGGTTGCCAAAGCTTGGCTGTTAGCAAACGTTATTTTTTAAAGGCCAGTTTAACAATTGAGGACAGAGTGAGAGGGAAGGAAGTTTTTCGTTTTGTAGCTTGGACTGACTTTGAGTTCACAGCCAGCAACCTTTCCCTCCAGATATCCTTCCCTAGATGTTCAACTGGGCGTAGAACTCCCCCTCCCTTTGCACTGCTAGTTAGCTGACCAATGTTTGATTTGATGTACTGTACCAGTAGAAGGAAGAGCAACTAGACTGTGCACCTCCTACTCCACATCTTTTACCCTTCAGAAGCTAACTTCCAGTGCAAAGGTTCGGCTCAAATAGCTTTCATTGGAATTCATAAGCTTTAAATGTTAACTCTGTTTTCAAAGGCCTATTGAATGTATCTTGCTTTTCATATTTTATTTTCAAATTTCCAACATGTATAATATTTTGCCTTTCTTTTTAGGATGCTGAATAAGCATTGGATGGTCACCAGGAAAAATTCTCTGTTCCTCTTCTAGTAGCATTCTACAATGCATTACAACAAACTAACAGGATAGCCGTGGCCTTAATTAAACCAGCTCTTATCACCTAAAAAACTGCAACTCAAAAGTTGCAGTGTCTCTTCAGTGTGGCACAGATATTGCAGCCAGACATCATGTTGTTGAGTGGGGCTTGAGTTCATAATACTCTGATTCACTTTAACCCTAAAGCCACTCCACACTACAAGGTATATATTGATAGTGTCATGGAATACTGTTTGCTTTGCTGGAAAGAAGCATTAATACTATTGCTAAAGCGTGATATGAGGCTGCATCCCATGCTTTTTTGGCTAAGTGTGAATTGTGTTGACTATTTTAGAGTGATTCTTGCTGCAAAGTCCAGTGAGGTTTCTCATCCAATGTACTTCATTAACCACTTACCCATTTGTAATGTGACCTTCCCATCAATTTAATCCCCTATGTTGATATGTACTATTCCTTGAACTGAGGAATAGCTAGCAGTGCTGGATGAGGGTCGATATCCTCCATTCTGCCAAGTTAGTGCCATAATTTTCTCTCTGTCTGCAACCTTGCACTCTCTCTATCTCTGCTACTGCTGCCACCCCCAAACGCCCCTCGGCATCACCACCATCAAGGCTCATGCTGTACCACTCATTATTATCTACAGCATCTTCTGTTATTTTCTTTTGCTCTCCCTCAGCCTCCCACACTGCGTGGATTCTACACTGCCTCCTCACTCCCTCAGAACCCAAAACCAGGTTTTTATCACTTGCACCACTTTCATCTCATTCAGTCCCTCCCTTTCTCTCCTCCCAGGAGATACCAGTCTGCAGTAGGGCAAAAGGGCCTAGGCAGCTGGTCGGGTGCTGACATCAGGCCCACCACTCAACCACGAGAACAGAGTTCTGGACCACATAGGAATAGATAGGGATCATCCCTGAGGGGATGTTGAAATATTTCTGTCTCTCCAACTGAAGATGAACCATTCTTTCTTTCACTGCAACTCTTGTAGTTACCCCATTGTCAGTGTTGTTCACTGCACAACATGTCTAACCATTGACCGTGACACCTTCTGTCTCTTACATAGAACATAGAACATAGAACATAGAACAGTACAGCACAGAACAGGCCCTTCAGCCCACAATGTTGTGCCGACCATTGATCCTCATGTATGCACCCTCAAATTTCTGTGACCATATACATGTCCAGCAGTCTCTTAAATGACCCCAATGACCTTGCTTCCACAACTGCTGCTGGCAACGCATTCCATGCTCTCACAACTCTCCGCGTAAAGAACCTGCCTCTGACATCCCCTCTATACTTTCCACCAACCAGCTTAAAACTATGACCCCTCGTGCTAGCCATTTCTGCCCTGGGAAATAGTCTCTGGCTATCAACTCTATCTATGCCTCTCATTATCTTGTATACCTCAATTAGGTCCCCTCTCCTCCTCCTTTTCTCCAATGAAAAGAGACCGAGCTCAGTCAACCTCTCTTCATAAGATAAGCCCTCCAGTCCAGGCAGCATCCTGGTAAACCTCCTCTGAACCCTCTCCAAAGCATCCACATCTTACGTCTTGCAGTTGCTGCCAGCATCTCCCCCACCTCCTCGGTGATGAAACTGCCTGCTCCCGCATAAAGCCATCTCCTCAGCCTCAGAGTATAGAGGCAGCAAAGGAAGCATTGGCAAGGCTGTCTCCTGCACCCCTCACTATAGAGTCATAGAGTCATACAGCACGGAAACAGACCCTTTGGTCCAACCAGTTCATGCTGACTCCATTCCCAAACTAGCCCCACCTGTCTGCGCTTGACCCATACCCCTCCATACCTCTCCAGTTCATGAACTTATTCAAGTGTCTTTTCAACATTGTAACTGTACCTGCATCCACCACTTTCTCTGGCAGTTCGTTGTACACACAAACGGCTCTCTGTGCAAAATAGTTGTCCCCATGTCCTTCTTTAAATCTTTCCTCTCTCATCTTTAAAAAAAAATGCCCCCCAGTTTTTAAATCCCTCATGTTGTCATTCACCTATCCATGCCCCTCATGATTTTAGAAACCTCAATAAAGTCACGCTGCAACCTCCTATACTCCAGGAAACAAAGTCCCACCCTCACCAATCCATTTTTATATCACAAACCCTCCATTCCCACCAATATCCTGGTAAATCTTTTCTGGACCGTCTCCAGTTTAATAATATTGTTCCTCTAACAGTATTCTAGAATAGGCCTCACCAACGTCCGGCACAACCTTCACATGACATCCCAACTCCTATACTCAAAGGTCTGAACAATAAAGGAAAGTGTGCGAAATGCCTTCTTAACCACCCTCTCTACCTGTGACACAAATTTCAAACAATTATGTACCTTAGCCCATGGGTGTCCCTGTTATACAACTCTACCCAGGGTTCTAGGATTAGTTGTGTAAGTACTGTCCTAGTTTGTATTTCCAAAACACAATATCTTGCATTTATCCAAACTAAACTCCATCTGCCACTCCACAGCCCATTGACCCATTCGATCAATATCTCTTTGTAATCTTAGATAACCTTCCTTTCCGTCCATCACTATTAATTTTGGTGTCATCTGAAAACCTATTAACCATGCCTACTATTATCTCATCCAATTCAGTTTATAAAGGACGAACAAAAGAGGGCCCAGTACCAATCCCTGCTGGTCATAGGCCTCCAGTCTGAAAAAACAATCCTCCATTGCCACCCTCTGTCTCCTACCATAAAGCCAATTTTGTATCCAAGTGTTAAGCTCACCCTGAATCCCATGTGATCTAACTTTACTAAATCCTCTATTATTGTAGAACCTTGTCAAAGGCTTTACAAAAGCCCAAGTAAACAAAGTCTAGCACTCTGCCCTCACCAGTCTTTTTGTTACTTCATTTTAAAAATCAATCAAGTTTGTGAGACATTTCTCACACAAAACCATGCTGATTGTCCCTAATCAATCCTTGCCTCTCCAAAACCATATATATCCTATCTTTCAAAATCACCTTCAATACCTTGCCCACCACCAGCATCAGACTCATAATTCTACGGCTTCCAGGCTTCTTACAGCCTTTCTTAAATAGTGGCGTAATATTACTGACTCCCTCATGCTCCAGTACTTTACCCATGTTTACAAATGATACAGATATTTCTGATAGGGGACCCACAATTTCCTCCCTAACTTCCCACAGTTTCCTTGGGTATACTTGATCATGTCCTGGAGATTTATCACCTTTATGTTTTCTAAGGCCTCAAGCACTTTATTTTCAGTAATGTGAACTGTGTTCAAAGCAACAATATTTATCTCCCTGAGTTCTCCAGCCATAACAGTAAAAACGGACATAAAATATTCATTTAATATCTCTCCCATCTCCTGAGGTTCAATACAAAGATGAGCTTGTTCATTTTGCTCCAGTTGGTCTCTTGCTCTAAATGTAATTGTGGAATCTTAATAGATTAATCTTTAATCTTATGTTATCTACCAAGGCCATTTCATATTCCCTCTTTGCCTTCCTAATTTTCTTCTTAGAAATATGCCTATAACCTTTATACTCTTCAAGAGAGTAGTTGATCCCAGGTGGCTACATCTAATATATTATTATTTTTCATTTTTGACTAGAGCCTCAATATCCTTATTCATCTATAGATCCCTAATTTTATCACCCTTACTTCCACTCTAACAGGAATATATGCCTCTGAACTCTCATCCTCATACTTTTGAACTCCTCCCATTTGTCAGTCATAAGTTCACCTGCAAACAGTCTACTGAAATCAACTTCTGAATGTTCTTGCTTCATACCCCTAAAATTTGCCTTACTCCAATTAAGAAATTTAAATTTCATGGAAGACCTATCCTCTTCCATGACTATTTTTAAAAACTGATAATATTTGGATCACTAGTCCCAAAATGTTCCCCTACTAGCACTTCAGTCATTTGTCTTGCCTTATTTCCCAAGTCAGGTTCAAGTTTTGCACCTTCTCTAGTTGGAACATTTACATATTGATAAAGAAAATTTTCTTGAACGTATTTAATAAATGCTTCACCATCCAAATTTTTAACCCTAGGGCAGCCACAGTCAATGCTTGGGAAATTAAAAGCCCCTACTATTACAACCTCCTTATTTGTACATGTATTTAAGATCTGTCTACACAATTGCTTGTCAATTTCCTCTGACTATAGGAGGACCTATGGTACAAGTCCATCAAGGTGATCATCCCTTTCTTATTTCTAATTTCAACACACATACCTTCACTAAGTGATCCCTCAGAAATATCTTCTCTAATTGCAATAGTCATATAATAATCAAAAATGCCACTCCCTCTCCTCTCTGGCCTCTCTTTCGATAACTTCTAAAACCCAGAACATTGAGCTGTCAGTCCTTCCGTTCCCTCTGCCAAGTTTCTGTAACTGTTACAGTGTCCCAGTCCTATGTTCCCATACATACCCTGAGTTCATCAGCCTTACCTGTAAGACCTCTTGCATAAATGCAGTTTAATGTTTCAGAATTACTTTGTTACTCACCAGCCCAGATATTGATACTTTAATGAGAAGGTCAGCCTTAGAAAGTTTGGGAGCACAAGCTGATGAGTATCTTATTGTAATGGGCTTGGCAGCTGGTCGAGGAACAAAGTGCCCCAGCTGCTGGCACTCAGGGGATGGCCAGAGACCAGGTACCTGCTCAGCCCTGGGCATGAGAGCACCCTGTGGTGTTGACAGTTAGGGACTTTGGGAACACAACATTGCCCAGAAACTGCAGCAGTATTGTGAGTAATGGAGATGTCTGCTGGCCTGTATGGGCAAGTTAGCAGCTGCCATGGAGAGCCGTCAGTATCAGCTGGAGAGGGCGCACATACGCAACTGCACTCCATCACTAGTCATTGGTGCTCAGGACTGAAGGCATGCAGGTAGGGAGATGGGGAATCTAACAAGCTCTCCAAATGTCCTTTCCTCACAAGGAAACAGGGCGATGCCAAGAGTGGATGACAGTTGGAGGAAGAACCATATTCCCCCTCAGAAATCTCCTTGTTTTTACATATTTCTGCCCTGCCTGCACCCCAGCCCCAATTCTTGTAAACTGGGGATAAAAATGGTCAACGTGTCTCTGACAATAAGCCCCTTGGCATGTCTGCGACATCAGACTCAGATGCCCCTGCAATCACATGAGCAAATATCCTGGGTCAAGGGGTTCCTCAGCTGAGCAGCAGTGGAAGAAGAAAACTTACTGCGAGCACTTTGGTGGCACGCTTGATAAGGTGGTATACATTATTCTGTACTTTTCTATAAATTGCATTGTTTTACCTGTACATGTGTTTATTTGACTCTCTGATAGCCCCTGGCTGTACCTGGTTCAGTATAAGGCATAGCTTCCTGGGATCAATGTCTGTGGTGAGAACCTGCTGCAGCACCTGGAAACACAAGGAACATACTGCATACTGGGAAATGGATCCTGCTGGCACAATTGTCCCTCTTCCTACAACATCTCTAAACTTATCCTGACATCTGTTTCTGAAAGTAATGTTCTTTCTCCTTAAAAGCCCCAGCGTTAGTGGGTCTTCCCGCACCACTCCACCCCCCACCGCCCCACAAGCGAAGTCACCATTCCAAGTGTGGTTACAAATGGACAGACCGATGGACTAGCCACCCCATTGAGTGACCTGACAGGGCAGCCTTGGGCTGAACGTGTTCAGGCCTCTGACTGATGGCTCTACATCTCCATGGCTGCATTAGACCTCGCCCCTGGACCAACTTTGGACTATCCTCTCTCTCCTACGGAGCTCTAACTCTCCTATGGAGCTACAGGACTGACTGTGACCGACTCCTCAGACTACAGAGGCACACAGACTCTCTGGCCCAGAACACTTGGCTGGATGCCTGACTATGTCCAATTTGCTGGAATGGTATGGGGTCTTCCTTTGACTTATCATGATGGGACTGATAGGTCCCTCCATGGACTTTGGTGAGGACTATTCCCATAAGGCTTTGGGTCATGATTGCCTGCTTAGAGTAAGTGCACTGTATTTGCTACATTGGCTGCTGGCACATGGTGTAGTATGAACTTGAAGTACAGCATTGTTGTGCAGTAGCATATCCACCTCCTTGGCTGAGGACTACTGACCAGCAAGACAAGCTACCCTGGTTGTGTGATTATGCTAATTAACAAGGTAAGGCAAGGCAAGGCAAGACACAGAAAATGCATCCCTTCTGTCTCTCTGTCCCAAGATGTTCAAGCCCCTCTCAGTGATGCCAAACTTATCTTGATTTGGGGAACCACTGGGGCCTTCACCCTGGGCGCATTCCCAGGTGCATCCACTACTGACACTGGCGCTGCAGAGATTGTTGGAGCTGCCAGCTGGTCAGGTTGACTGGAAGCTCCAGAGAATGGACCTTTTGCACACTGGGGTGGGGGGGTTACAGATGTCCCACTCCGCACCAATCTTGCCCACCCACAGAGCTTTATAGCAACAGAGCAGGTTTCTTATTTGTCTGATAGCTGGCTGGTGACATTTCTTCGGTGGGGGGGGGTGCGAGCCATCCTCTGCTCAGCATCAAATTCTGCCCCATATCGTCACCGTATGAAACAGCTTACTTCTACCTCCAGAACGTCAACGGACAGTATTCTCTGTTCAGTCACCTACTGCTAAAACCATCATCTGTGCACATATAACCGGTTAGCACTGCTGCCTCACAGCGCCAGGGACCCGGGTTCAATTCCACCATCGGGTGACTGTCTGTGCGGAGTTTGCACATTCTCCCTGTGTCTGTGTGGGTTTCCTCCGGGTGCTCTGGTTTCCTCCCACAGTCCAAAGGATGTGCAGTCAAGGTGGATTGGCCGTGCTAAATTGCCTGTAGTGTTCAGGGGTGTGTAGATCAGGGAGACGGGTCTGGAGGGCGGTGCTCTCTGAGTTAGTGTGGACTTATTGGGCTGAATGGCCTGTTTCCACACTGTAGGGACTCTGTTAACTTCCAGACTCAGCAATATTATGATCTTCCGCTTGTCTGCATCAACTTGTGTTAATCTGAACATCGCTGCCCATATCTTAAATTGCACTGAGCCTTTTCAATTATTAGATAATAAAATGTGAGGCTGGATGAACATAGCAGGCCAAGCAGCATCTCAGGAGCACAAAAGCTGACGTTTCGGGCCTGGACCCTGCTCTGATGAAGGGTCCAGGCCCGAAACGTCAGCTTTTGTGCTTCTGAGATGCTGCTTGGCCTGCTGTGTTCATCCAGCCTCACATTTTATTATCTTGGAATTCCCCAGCATCTGCAGTTCCCATTATCTCTTTTCAATTATTAGCTTACTGGGTTAGACCCACAATGTCTCAACTAAAATTTTCAACTCCCTGTATGACTTTGCTCCTTCCCATTTCCAGGAAGCCTGGTCAGCCTAGTTTGAGGAAAGCTTAAGCTATTGCACAGGACTTGTTTCTTTAACTTGCAAGTGTTCCAATACAATTAAGTTTGAACTATAGCCTCTTGTTTATCTCATGAAGTAAGAGTACCTGGATAAAAGTGCTTTTCAGTAGTAAACTACTCAAAGTGTATGTAAAGAATATTTTATAGGCAAGCTAATAAAATGTGAGGCTGGACGAACACAGCAGGCCAAGCAGCATCTCAGGAGCACAAAAGCTGACGTTTCGGGCCAAGACCCTTCATCAGAGAGGGGGATGGGGGGAGGGAACTGGAATAAATAGGGAGAGAGGGGGAGGCGGACCGAAGATGGAGAGTAAAGAAGAGAGTAAAGGTGGAGAGAGTGTAGGTGGGGAGGTAGGGAGGGGATAGGTCAGTCCGGGGAAGACGGACAGGTCAAGGAGGTGGGATGAGGTTAGTAGGTAGGAAATGGAGATGCGGCTTGGGGTGGGAGGAAGGGATGGGTGAGAGGAAGAACCGGTTAGGGAGGCAGAGACAGGTTGGACTGGTTTTGGGATGCAGTGGGTGGGGGGGAAGAGCTGGGCTGGTTGTGTGGTGCAGTGGGGGGAGGGGACGAACTGGGCTGGTTGAGGGATGCAGTAGGGGAAGGGGAGATTTTGAAACTGGTGAAGTCCACATTGATACCATATGGCTGCAGGGTTCCCAGGCGGAATATGAGTTGCTGTTCCTGCAACCTTCGGGTGGCATCATTGTGGCAGTGCAGGAGGCCCATGATGGACATGTCATCAAGAGAATGGGAGGGGGAGTGGAAATGGTTTGCGACTGGGAGGTGCAGTTGTTTGTTGCGAACTGAGCGGAGGTGTTCTGCAAAGCGGTCCCCAAGCCTCCGCTTGGTTTCCCCAATGTAGAGGAAGCCGCACCGGGTACAGTGGATGCAGTATACCACATTGGCAGATGTGCAGGTGAACCTCTGCTTGATGTGGAATGTCATCTTGGGGCCTGGGATGGGGGTGAGGGAGGAGGTGTGGGGACAAGTGTAGCATTTCCTGCGGTTGCAGGGGAAGGTGCCGGGTGTGGTGGGGTTGGAGGGCAGTGTGGAGCGAACAAGGGAGTCACGGAGAGAGTGGTCTCTCCGGAAAGCAGACAGGGGAGGGGATGGAAAAATGTCTTGGGTGGTGGGGTCGGATTGTAAATGGCGGAAGTGTCGGAGGATAATGCGTTGTATCCGGAGGTTGGTAGGGTGGTGTGTGAGAACGAGGGGGATCCTCTTGGGGCGGTTGTGGCGGGGGCGGGGTGTGAGGGATGTGTCGCGGGAAATGCGGGAGACGCGGTCAAGGGCGTTCTCGATCACCGTGGGGGGAAAGTTGCGGTCCTTAAAGAACTTGGACATCTGGGATGTGCGGGAGTGGAATGTCTTGTCGTGGGAGCAGATGCGGCGGAGGCGGAGGAATTGGGAATAGGGGATGGAATTTTTGCAGGAGGGTAGGTGGGAGGAGGTGTATTCTAGGTAGCTGTGGGAGTCGGTGGGCTTGAAATGGACATCAGTTACAAGCTGGTTTCCTCCGACACTTCCGCCATTTACTATCCGACCCCACCATCCAAGACATTTTTCCATCCCCTCCCCAGTCTGCTTTCCGGAGAGACCACTCTCTCCGTGACTCCCTTGTTCGCTCCACACTGCCCTCCAACCCCACCACACCCGACACCTTCCCCTGCAACCGCAGGAAATGCTACACTTGTCCCCACACCTCCTCCCTCACCCCCATCCCAGGCCCCAAGATGACATTCCACATCAAGCAGAGGTTCACCTGCACATCTGCCAATGTGGTATACTGCATCCACTGTACCCGGTGCGGCTTCCTCTACATTGGGGAAACCAAGCGGAGGCTTGGGGACCGCTTTGCAGAACACCTCCGCTCAGTTCTCAAAAAACAACTGCACCTCCCAGTCGCAAACCATTTCCACTCCCCCTCCCATTCTCTTGATGACATGTCCATCATGGGCCTCCTGCACTGCCACAATGATGCCACCCGAAGGTTGCAGGAACAGCAACTCATATTCCGCCTGGGAACCCTGCAGCCATATGGTATCAATGTGGACTTCACCAATTTCAAAATCTCCCCTTCCCCTACTGCATCCCTCAACCAGCCCAGTTCGTCCCCTCCCCCCACTGCACCACACAACCAGCCCAGCTCTTCCCCCCCACCCACTGCATCCCAAAACCAGTCCAACCTGTCTCTGCCTCCCTAACCGGTTCTTCCTCTCACCCATCCCTTCCTCCCACCCCAAGCCGCACCCCCCGCTACCTACTAACCTCATCCCACCTCCTTGACCTGTCCGTCTTCCCCGGACTGACCTATCCCCTCCCTACCTCCCCACCTACACTCTCTCCACCTATCTTCTTTACTCTCCATCTTCGGTCCGCCTCCCCCTCTCTCCCTATTTATTCCAGTTCCCTCCCCCCATCCCCCTCTCTGATGAAGGGTCTAGGCCCGAAACGTCAGCTTTTGTGCTCCTGAGATGCTGCTTGGCCTGCTGTGTTCGTCCAGCCTCACATTTTATTAGCTTGGAATCTCCAGCATCTGCAGTTCCCATTATCTCTGATACAATTTTATAGGCAACATTGTCTTTTGCTTCTAACCTGCTGAGACAATTTTTTTTATTATTAATTTGTGGGTGTGGGTGTTATGGTCTGGGCCAGCATTAATTTCCCATTCCTTGTTATCGAGAAGGTGGTGATGAGTTATAATCCTGAACTTCTGCAGTCCATTTGCTTTAGATAGACCTGTTGTTGGGGAGGATGCAGCAGGTAATCAGGAACACAAGTGGAATGTTGAATCTTATTTCAAGGGAGTTGGAATATAATATTAGGGAAGCCTTACTGCAATTGTGCAAGGTTTAGATGAGACCAAATCTCTTCCAATAAAGGCTAAACAACTTGCGACTCTACTCATTGGAGTTTAGAAGAATGACAAGGTGATCTCATTGAAACATATAGAATTCTTATGGGGCTCGGCATTTTAAATGCTGAGAGGATGTTTCCCTCATGGGACAGTCTAGGACAAGAGAGCTTAGTGTCAGAATAAAGGGCTGCCAATTTAATATTGAGATGAGGAGGAATTTCTTTTCTCAGAGTGTTGTGAATCTTTGCAACTCCTATCCAGGCAGAGTCCTTGTGAATATTTATGGCTAGGATTAGTTCTTGATCAATAAGAGTTCAAATGGGGCAAGGGCAGAAATGTGGCAGTGAAGAGTAGGATCAGTCGTATCATATTGAAAGGTAGAACAGGCTCGAGAGG
Source organism: Stegostoma tigrinum (assembly GCF_030684315.1). Taxonomy (NCBI): domain Eukaryota; kingdom Metazoa; phylum Chordata; class Chondrichthyes; order Orectolobiformes; family Stegostomatidae; genus Stegostoma; species Stegostoma tigrinum. The sequence goes on from NC_081356.1 coordinate 77,745,348, forward strand.
TGGAGTGGCCTACTCCTGTTCCTATCCCTTATGGTCTTATAGTGGTTGCGGGCACAGATTGTGCTGCCTGCAGTGCATCTTGCAATTGTACAATATGTTACTACCTTGCCATTGTTTTAGACAGACTGAATGTTTATTGATGTGATGCCTATTAAATGGGTTACTTTATCCAAGATTTTTTCAATGTCTTTGAGGCTTTTTACACTCATGCAAGCAAGTGAAAAGTATTTGATTACACGTCTGGCAGTATACCTGTTGATTGTAGATAGGCTTTAGGGAATCAAGAGGTGAGTTATTCACTGTCAGATTACTAGTTTCTGACCTACTTTTGTAGCTACAGTATTGATACGGCCAATTCAGTTCAGCTTCTGGTAATGGTAATCTTCAGGATGTTGATAATTGGGTGAGGTATTCAGTGATGTTAATGTTATCTAATGTCAAGGGGTGGTGGTTAGATTGTTTCTTGTTAGAGAAAGTCATTGTCTGGCATTTGTGTGTGACATGAATGTTACGTACATCTTGTCAGCTTTAACCTGGGTATTATCCTGACCTTGCTGCATTTGAACATGGGCTGGTTCAGTACCTAAGGAGTAACAAATGGTGCTGAACATTGTGCAATCATTCCCACTCTGACCTTATGATTGAGAGAAGGTCATTGACGAAGTAGCTGAAGATGGTTGCACAAACAACAGAAAACTGCTTTGTGCTAGTACCAGCAGCTCAAATTGAATTTTAGCAAGATTCCTGTCGCTATTAATGTACTACTTGACCGTGCTGCTACCAATAACAGACAACACACATACTTGAAAAAAAATCCTTTCTATCAGCTCAACCTTTCCAAAACAAATTTTCACATATTATATTTGATTGTGCACCATAAAATATTTTGCTTATGTTTTATGTAAGCTCTGCCACTTGTCATGGAGCATTTTGTTTTAGCTGTATGCGCAGGTTATGTCATGTTTGGACTGAGAATTCAATTTGGAGCTCAAAAGTGAATGATTAATTGGTGTTCAGTCACGGCTGGGAGATCATCTTTCCTGTAAGGTTTTAAAATCATTGTTTCAACTAGTCAATCCCTTTTTTTGTTTGTTAAAAGTTTACCTTCATACTGACTGGTCTTTAAAAAAGAATTATCAATGCTTTCGCTAAATTAAACACCAACTTTTGACTCCCCGGTTAACATCCACTGTTGTTTGTTTGCTAAAACTGCTCAGTGAATGATATGATGGGCTGTGAAGGGAACAGATTGAGTTCAGTAAGGAGCTTGTTTAGCACATTGTGGCTTGGCCAGTTTGGGGGCATGCAGAGAGTGCCTGAATGATCCTGACAGTAAGAAATCTTCATATGGTGCGGAGGCTAAGAGGTTTACAGATGATTAACCTTTTAGCTATGCTTGTGTGAGAAGTAAATGATGGGTAAGTAATAAAGGCAAGGTTTAATTTTCTCTGCGCATTACAGCCAGTGCATACAGTAATTGTGCATTAAGGCTGTAATTTTGTGAATTGGAATTAATGAAACCACTATTACATTTTACCTGTGCTTTGAAACTTGCTCTTGTGAGTTCATGATGAGATTTTCCAGGTTTAGTCGAAGCCTGATGTGATTTCAACAGGATGGACTTTGTAAAATCGACTTGGCTGCTCTTGACACCCCAGCCAATTTTTCAACATTTGAATTTATCATTGGATATGCAGTAGGTTCCCTGCCTCTATTGGGAAAAAAAAGATACATTGATTAATGTGTTCAAACACATTATGGTTGACTGCAACAAGCAATCCTCAGAAAATCCAGCCCATTCTGTAGCTATCTGGTTCTTTGTTATTCATGATTATGTTTGTCTTTCAGGAGAGGGAGCCATTCTGCTACTTAGTGATTTCAGTGAAGCTTCAGTGCAAAATCCTTTTGGGGCAAATAGGTTTTCTGTGGTGTAATTTGTTAGTGTGTCTTGAAGAAGGTGATGTAATTGTAGGTAATCAGTTGCAATTCTCTTGCATAATTTTCCAATATTCCTGGGATAGACGGATCACAAAGTATTCATTGTTCATCATGAATTGACGTGGAGAACTGACTTCTTGAACATAATTGAAGATAACAAAGTGTGGAGGTGGATGAACACAGCAGGCCAAGCAGCATCTCAGGAGCACAAAAGCTGACGTTTCGGGCCTAGACCCTTCATCAGAGAGCCTCTCTGATGAAGGGTCTAGGCCCGAAACGTCAGCTTTTGTGCTCCTGAGATGCTGCTTGGCCTGCTGTGTTCATCCAGCTCCACACTTTGTTATCTTGGATTCTCCAGCATCTGCAGTTCCCATTATCACTTATCTTGAACATAATTGACTGGTTTGCTAGGTTATTACAGAAAGCAGTTAAGAGTGAACATATAACTGTTGGCCGGACTGACTAAAAATGGCAGGCGCTCTTCCTGAATGAATATTACTGAACCATTATTGATAATAATAGTTACTAAAAGGCATTTATTTCAGCTTTTTATAATTAATTGAATTTAAAGCTTTAATCTGAAGGGTTTGGAACTCATGTCCCCAGAGGAGTATTCCAGCTCACTGGATTACAAGCCCAGCAATATGACCCCCATGCCATACCACCTCTGTGGTTGGCACCCTCTGAGCCTCATATGTATTCGTGCCTCATGTTGTGAAGACACTTGTGGCAACCAGGAAGAGTACGAGGCCATGAACGTTCAGGGCTTTTGTAATTCTAGTTATCATGGACAGAGTAGCAGTTTCAGTTGAATGCCTTTAAAAATCTTTGTAATCAATTTGACGGGGATTCCTAATGTCTTATATAGACTCAGCCATCAACACACAGCTTCCCTGTCAGGCTTCTGTAAGTCTGTACATCTTACTGAGGGTCAACCTGATGGACTTCCACCAGGGGCTGTAGTGGATTGCTCCCCGCAAAAGCCATTATCTTTGCAATGTTGGTCTGAGTGCAGGTTTGAGTGTGAGGATGACTGGAGCTGTTTGAAAGGTGCTAAGTAGTACAGATGTCAGTGATTTTTGAAAGTCGTAGGATCCCTGCAGTGCAGATAGAGGCCATTTGACCCATCACCTCTGCACTGACCCTACGTCGAGCATCACGCTTGCCTGCCCCCTCCATCCCCATTTCCACATTTTCTGTGGCCAATCTACCCAGCCTTTGGGCTGTGGGAGGAAACCGGAGCATCCAGCAGGAATCCACGCAGACATGCAGAAGATGTGCAAACTCCACACAGACAGTCACCCGATGGTGGAATCAAACCTAGGTCCTTGCTAAAAGCGAAAAGGACTGCAAGTCTGGCGGCATCTGTGAAGGAAAAAGCCAGATTGAATGCTTCAGATCCAGTGACTAGTTCTGAGGAAGGGCCATTGGGCCAAAACATTAACTTTGATTTATTTTTTCTGGGGCGGCACTGTGTCTCAGTGATTAGCACTACAACCTCACAGTGCTCGGGACCTGGGTTCAATTCCAACCTTGGGAGACTGCCTGTGTGGAGTTTGTACATGGTGCTCCAGTTTCCTGCCACCATCCAAAGATGTGCAAGGTAGGTGGATTGGCTGTGTTAAATTGCCCATAGTGTCCAGGGATGTTTAGGTCAGGTGGATAGACGTGGGAAATGCAGGGATAGGGGAATGGGTCTGGGTGGAATGTTTTTCAGAGGGGTAGTGTCTACTTGTGGGGCCGAATGGCCTGTTTCCACACTGTAGGAATTCAATGATCTCATTTTCATCACTCACCTACTTGTCAATAGCTCAGTGTTGGTGGAGCTAGCACTTATAATTACAAGAATGGTACAATAAACCTCCACGTATTTGCACAATGCAAAACAGCTCTGAAGTTATTTGATACATGTAAGATTTATACTGTTTAAACAATCAGGGAAAATACATGTAGTGCAGTAACAATGTGCAAGTAGTATAATGTACAAATACACAAAGTAACTTGACTTTTGTGATGCAATAACAGCATAATGACACCATCATTACTGAAGATCACAAGGAAATCTACTTAAAGGTTTCACTGAAAAGAGGAGTGAGCATTTGGAACCATTAGAAAACAACGTCTCTGGCAATGAAAGTAGCACAGTGTTTGATTTTCTATTTTCACTTTGTGGAACAGTCCAGTTATAGGTATTGTATAATTCAGTAATGTTCGATTAGATCTCTGAATTCATCTTTCAGTTCTCTATTAGCAGTCTGCCTTCTCTTCCACTTGTTGAATTTCTATTTTCAAGGGTCATTTTCAAATTCTATAGTGACCAGCAGAGGAAGTTGGCGCCCGAGTGGTATTCTCACTGGACCATTTAATCCTGCCATGCAGGGAATGCGGTTCAAATCCCACCATGGCTGGTGGGGAAATTTGAATTCATAAAATTATCTGAAATTTACAAGCAAAAAAGGCTGAGCTCATGCTGATCTTGTAACCGGTTTAGAGGGTGGTCAGTGGTTAGCAGTGCTGTCTCAACATGCCACGGGCCTGGGTTTGGTTCTAGCCTTGGAAACTGTGTGGAGTTTGCATGTTCTCCCCATGCCTGTGTGTGTTCCCTCCCACAGTCCAATGATGCGCAGTTTAGGTGGATTGGCAATGCTAAAAAAAACTGCCCTGTAGTGTCCAGGGGTGTGCAGATTTGGTGAGTTAGCCATGGTTTAAGAACTCCATGTATCGTTACGGTAGGGTGGGGCAGGTCTGGGTAGGCTACTGTTTGGGGGTTGGTGGAGATTTGTTAGGCCAAATGGCCTTTCTCTGCATTGCATGGATTCAATAATTCTCCTTGCTTTTCATCCTTCCTCAATATGTGGGTTGTCAGTATTAGGAACCATCTTTTTAACTGAGTTCAATTCTTCACTGCCTTCACTAACAGTCAGAGGGAGAGAGAGAGGCCAGGCAATTTTTGGATATTGTCCATATATGTTATCTTGAATCTTTCAAATGTACAAGACTTCACTTCAGACGTTCAGCTTGTAAGCCTTTCACACAACAAGATGGAGGAGGATGGGCACATTAGGTTACCACAACTCATGAGCCAATGTTGAGAATGTACTGAAGGGAGATTAAGGACCTGCTTAGGTGTTTGAATCTTTGCTTCTGAAGAATGACTGTCTGTACTTTCTCTGCATAGAGCTTTTTAATTTTTAGTCACTCCAAGCGATTTTTACCTTTTGACATTACCTATACGGCTTTCTATGTGTAAATATTCAGTAATCTATTGTGCATTCAAAAATGTTCATGCTAGGAGATCTCAAAGTGTGGAGCTGGATGAACACAGCAGGCCAAGCAGCATCTTAGGATGTTATCTCGGATTCCCCAGCATCTGCAGTTCCCATTATCTCATGCTAAGAGATCTGTCTACTCCAAGCCTTCAGGCACTGGGAAGAGTCTGTTAGAAATACATCCAGTAAAAAAGAAGTCAGATTGACAAAATAAGCCAATAATTGTTGGTTGTTGCTGATATTGAATATTTGATTATTTTGGAATAGCAAGATAGTCATCCAGCTTGCAAGAATGCCAAAAATCATTTAATAAAAGTGTTAGCAAAATATAGACATCACTAAAATCCAGCAAACATCAGATAATTACCAGCATGGCTTTTTGAGAATAATTAAACAAATATATTTGTACCTTGTACACAGATTCATTTATTATATAAGAAATCAAATTTCTAAGTAAAAGAATCTGTTTAAATTAGATGATCAGAGCACGAAAAAAGCAAGTACAATCAAAAGATTATGAATTCATCTAATAAAGAATGATATGAACCTTCATGCTACAGAAATCAATTAGAGAATGAATTAGAATATAGATGAAATTTCATAGGAATGAAAGCTGAAAAACCCTGAAACATCTTGGTTTGGGTAAAAACAGACAAGACTCTATTAACATGAACAGTAGAGGGCAATGAAGACCAATATTTTGTCAATTACATACATGGCAATCAAGCTTCCCATCAGAGAGTAGATCACATGCATTGTAGTGAAACACAAGCGAAAATTCCTGACATAATGTAGGGAACAACAAATAGGAATGATCTGTGATCTTTAACAAGGTAACAAATGAAAACAAATGGTGTTGTTATTACTGTTTTGTCTTTTGAATAAAATGTGCCGTTGTCAATTTTTAGTTCCATTTTAATTATATAAAACAGCAAATAACATGCAAGGATAAATAATTCAGTTAATTTGTTTAATTCACCACAGGGTGTACATTTTCAGATCTAATAATTCAACTTCGTAAAAGTGGCTCAAGGTTTTCTAGAAAGAATTAACTGTTATACTTCAAATGATTACCGGTATAAGAAGTGTGTGAGAGTGGAAATCAAGGTCTTTGTTTTCAAGGTTAAACTGCATTGTGCAGATTTTTTCCTTAGGTAATGGAAACTGGATCACTTAGTTTGAGACTTATAAGCCAGGGATGTACTGTACAATCTTATCTCTATTAAATACACAACTAGAAACTGATGTGTCTTCAGGTTATTGATGAAAACTTATGAAAGAATTGCAATTACATTTTGACTACAATTACTTCTTTAGAGAGACCTGAATTTTTCCAGTCTTTACTGAGATGCTGCATGGAAGGAAATAAGAAGAAATGTAAACCAACAGCTCCTTTGAAATCCAGGTCAACAGCATGTATCTATATTAGCTCACCTACAAATAGATGGCATGGAGTCACAAAACAAAATTAGGACAGAAAACCGAAGGGTTGATAAAATACGTAAGTTTTGAGGAAGTCTTAAGGAGACTTTGAGGAGGAAAAGGTAACTGAAAATAGGCAATAGCATGCAAGGAGGGAGATGGTTATATGTTATTTTTTGAGAAGAGGAACAATGATGGCAGATTTGAAATGAGAACCTTTAATAATGTCAGCTAACATGGGGTCAGTAAAGGAAGTTGAGTTTCTAGTGGAAACTGGTTTGAAGAAACAGGAGGCGAGTCTCATGGACAAGGGAGGGTATGGGGAGAAATAGGAAAGACACTGGAGAAGGTGAAAATTTATAGCAAGGGCAGGCAAGAACTCTATAGCAATCACTCTCAGGCTAAGGTTCATACAGACTATCCAAGGAGTGTATGATGCAGTGCCTGTCATCGCGAATGATGAGAGTGACCTGCTGGAGGACCTTTATCAAGTATTATTGAATGTATGGCTGCTGGAAGCAAACGCTGGTCCCCAGATGTCCTTGCTTTCTCTGTGATCAACTCCACCCAATGCTTCTGCTGCATACACACTTTCTCCATGCTTTCATTTCCTGCATGTTTTGTTGGCCATGTGTTCCTTCTCATCCCCATTCCCATGCTTGTATATCCATGCTTCACTCTTCCCCTCCCCTGCTTCCTCCATGCTTTATGCTCTTTCTCTGTGCTCCCGTCAAGGGTAGCTGGAGCCTGAATAAGAATCAGTTACAGTCAACTCATTGCAACCTGTCTTCTTAAAACATTGTTAAAACCCTTTGTATACAACATGTTCATTTCTCAAGTTCTATATAATTTACTAAGAGGATCGATGATAGAAATTCTCCAACCCATAAAAATTTAAACGACAATGATACGATAACAACTTGGGCTCAATGGACTAGGGGAAGGGAGGGAAATGGCAGAAGCAATCTATTGGATAGATTCGATGCTAATGACAAACAAGTCCAGCAGCTTCTCCCACAATGCTGCTAGTCAAGGGGGTGGAATGGACTTGGGAAAAGGAAATGAGATTTTCAGGACACAAATGATGCAACTTTCACATTCCAGGAAGATGGTGGAAACAGCAGAATTCACTTTTTCAATCACCTTCCTGCTGCAGAGCCCCTCCTCCAAACATTGTAAGTGTTGGACAAAGAAAGATTCTTCTTAATTGAGCTTGCCTTCTATCATCTTGATGTGATACGATACAACACTAATGGTGTTGTTGAACAGTTATGGTAATCAGTTGCCTTGATATAGTTTGCAACAGACACGGACATGATGGGCAGAACATTTGTGGCTTAGAAAGTAATGGAAAGTCAGGGACCATCTAATCCCTGCCTCAGTTTCTGTCGCCTGCATGGATCTGATTGGAGGCAGTCAATTAGCAGGCCACATTCACGTTCATTGTGTATTTAAGTGTGGTGGAAGGGTTAATAGCTCACGAAGTGAATGGAAGGGCCTACAACACTGGGGAGTCAACAGCCCTGCCAAAAGAGATGGGGCCCACTGAAGCAGGGAACTAAGCATGTCAGTTCCAAATTGAAGCACTCTCGAATTGAGTGGAATGGCTGTGGAAAAATGTGAAAACAAATTGATTAGTGGTGTTAGGGTCATCAGCCTTAGAAAGCAACGTCTGCATAGGAATGTTTATGAGTGTTTCTGAGGGATTTTCAGCATTATGGTTCCATCACTGGGAATTTGACAGAAAGACTGATGGTGCTTTTGCGTGCCGCTGGGAGATTACCTTCAAATAGTTACTGAGCTCTGGATTCAATTTTTAAAAATGCCATCAGTTTGAGATAATGATCCTGAACTATGGTCTTAATTGAGTAGATTGGTTGTTTATCTTCATAGAACCCCTACAGTGTGGAAGCAGGCCCTTTGGCCCAACAAGTCCACACTGACCCTCGGAGCATCCCACCCAGACCCAATCCCCCTACAAATCACCAAGCTTACACATCCCTGAACACTACGGGCAATTTAGCATGGCCAATCCACCTGACCTGCACAGCTTTGGACTATGCAAGGAAACCAGAGCACCTAGAGGTAACCCACACAGAGAAGGGGAGAACGTGCAAACTCCACACAGATGGTCGCCCAAGGATGGAATCAAACCGACATCCCTGGTGCTGTGAGGCAGCATTGCGAACTACTGAGCCACCATACCACTCTTTCTTCTTTCCTCACAACTGAAGTCACCACCAAGGTGGTGGGAAGATGCCACTCAAAGTATGGAAAACACCCATTAAAGGATATTTGGATCCTCTGGATTGAAAGTTCTCTTCTTCCCAATCATGCTTCACTTATCACACACACAATGATTCAAATCACTCAAATGGTATTCTGTGTTCCAAAATATTGGGCTGGGATTTGTAGTCAACGGTGAAGTAAGAGTGCTTGCAGCTGATTACATGCAAAGCTGCTTCACAAATATCGAGTGAACTCAGTGGCGTGGAGATCCCATTTCCTGATCTCATTTCGAATTCAGGGCCAGGCTATGAAGATTTTGAGGGATCCAGCAGCAATTATGTCATCGAACAGTGTAAACGTTCAATCATAATACAGTGTTCTCACAGACAGCAAGTCAGATCATAAAGAAAACGCATCTCTTCGCTTTTAATTTTACACTGCAAATAGTGGTCATACACATAGGATTTAGGTAGAAGCTAACATAACATAAATTGGTCGGAAGACTTCAAACCAGGTCTCTTCTTCAGCAGTCTATACCAGGTTCTGAGATTTAAATGTTCAACAATAGACGAATTGACAGCTGCTATGAACGGGGAAGTGTGTAAGGCAAGTGTGGGGTGAGAGTGGCAGTTAATTAGGGGAGTTACTGCGCTAGGTGGGCTGGGTACCAGGTGTTGTACTATGGGAGAGCTGTGTTCAAGCTGGCATGATGTACAGTTGGGTATCTGGTCTGGCAGGTGGAGAAAGAATGTCAGCCAGCAGTGTGGGTGTTATCAGTTTCGACAGTGGAATGGTCGGGGTTCAGTGAGCAGCTAGGAAAGTTGGAGGAGGATTATTATTATTGGGTTTGAGGAATGGATTATTCTGTGTTCTCAGGCTCTGGTCGATGGTATGATTATCAGATGTTGGGAAAGAACATGTTAACAGTTAGGGGAGGTGTAGTGGGGAGAGTGGAGGAAAATTGTGTATTTAATTGAGGAGTCAGTTTAATAATTATCCAGGAATTGGACTACATTTCAATTTTTTGGACAATTCCCACGGAATTTGAGCATCTGAGTTTTGCAGGGTCGTGATGTGCATTTCTCTCATGCCTCTCATGCCACTGAAATATCTGGAACACTGATCCCACAAAAGAAAAAATAATTTACCCCTGTCCAAACACAGGCAGTGTCCTCTGGCCGTACTGTCTGAACCATGTGAGTTAGCTAGTTACGTTTTACATTATTTAGTCCACTTAGAATCCTGAGAACTGAAATTATATTCCCTCTTAATCTTCTACCATCTAGTGAGAACTTGCAGAACTTATAGAGCCATTCCTAATTGTCCAATGCTGTCTATTCTCCACTCAATCGTTCCTGTTCTGTTCTGTATCCTTTCAATAGCTTCATTATCTTTAATGTTATACTGCAGCCAGATTGTACAAAGGTGATCATGTTAATCTGTACATAGTGGCAGAATTACCTTGCCATTTTAATACATCTTAAAATCTATTTTGCTTCAACTGCTGCTGTCATTCTTTAACTTCAATTGATTATCAACCAGGTTTTCCATATTTATTCACAGATTTCATTGTTGAATTTTGTCCATGTTTTGTTGGCCCAATTCTCAAGCATATTCATATCCTTCTGGAGAAAATCCTGTTCATTTTTGCAGTCTGCTACCTTCATTAGCTCTGCTTCACCAGTAAATTCAGTCACGGTGCTAGTGGATGCCAAAAATGCAAAATTAGTTGCAAACAGCTATCTCAGAAAATTAAGAAGGTAGACTAGATTAGATTACAGATGTATGAATGGATGGAGCCATAGAGATACTTGGAAACAAGCATGAGTACTTCATAATCAAGGCATAGTTTAATGGACAGTCAAAGTAGATCAACAAACACAGAGGGCTGGGTTAATGAGGTTACGTACAGACAAGGACACAGTAGAATTTTAGCTAAGCTCAAGTTTATGGACTGTAGACTACGGGACGTGAGCAAAACAGTGAGTTATAGGCAAACTGAGAGGTATAAAGGCATGAATCAGATTTCAGCATCTAGTCTGAGTCAGAGGTGGAACTGAATGATGTTGCGGACGTGGTTGTAAATGTTTTTTGTGATGATATAGATATGTGGCTAGATGCTTATCCCGGTATTCAATATGACACAAACATTCTAAACTTTGTGGTTCAGCCTTAGGCTGCTGCCAAAGGGGACGGATGGAGTCATTAGTTCGGGAGTAGAGTTTGTAATGGTGATCAAAGACTGTAGTATGGTTTTCTCAATATTCAATTTAAGGAAAATTCTGCTTATTTAGTACTGACTGTTGTACAAGCAATCTTATACTTCGGACAGTGAAAGAATTTTGAGAGATTATGTTGAGATAGAGTTGCATGTCATTAGCATAAATGTGGACATTACCATTGGATGATGTTGCCCAGGAGTAGCATGTAGGTGAGGAAAAAGAGAGGCCAAGGATATATAATTGGGACACTGGAGGTAACAGTGCAGGATCAGGAAGAGAAACAACTTTCAGTGATGCTCTGTCTGCAATTGGGTAAGAAGGGAACTAGATGTGCAGCCCCACTTGCCTGGATGAAGACGAAAAGTCATTGGAGAAAGTTGGCATGGTCAACCTCATCAAAGGCTGTAGGTAGGCTGGAAAGGATGAGAAGATCTAAGCTCCCTGAAGGGAGATTTGTGCTTGTTGAGTAATCAGTATTGATAGTTGAAATGTGTAAGCATGTAAAACATTAATTTCCTGTTTGTGATTACTAATTACAGTCTGGTTTACTAAAGATAGCATGCATTAGAAGTTCTCAGCTCCTCAGCTTATCCATTATGACAGCAAAACAGATCTCAGTGAGATCTCAGGAACAAAAATAGAAATCGGTAGAAAAACTCAGCAGGTCTGGTAGCACCTTTGGAGAGAAATCACAGTTAATGTTTTGGATCTGGTGACTCTTCTTCATAACTGAGTTTATTTTGTTCTTTTGCCCAAGAGATCTCAATAGGAACTTTCTCCCAAGATTGCTGGCAATCCCCATATCATCACCTTTTAAGTTTTACTTGTCCATCAATAGCATATACATTGTAAAACATTTCAGCGATTCCCTTTTTATTGGCTTAATTTCTAGTCTATCCAGACCACTTGTATCAAACATCTTATTGAAATCCATATACATCATACAACTGCCATAAGTCCATTTAGGTAATTTACCCCTCTCTTAGAAAACCAATAAATTTGGTTGGAATGCTCACTCCTTCGTGAATCCATTCTAGCTGTTTCATTTGATTTTACTTCTATCCATGTGTTCTGTAGTCTTATTTTTGATATGCATCTTTAATAATGTTATCTGCAATGAGCATTAAAATCTCTGGTCTGTAATTTCTTGATCACTGTTACAGTCTTCTTTAAAAAAACAGTATTGTCTGCCTTTTCTAGATCCCAGAGAACCTCTCCAGTAGAATGTTGGAAATTTCCAGAGGGTTTTGTGCTAGAATTTCTGCAGCTTTCTCCTTCAGCTCCTTAAGGATCCTTGGATCCATCATAGCCTTACAAGGACATTATTTGCCTTAAGGTTGACTAGCTGTTCAGCAACCATGCTAGTAGTAATAAAAATAGTAGCTCAAATTAACTCTATAAAATATTTTCTTTCTTTTGACAGATCAATTTAGTTATTAGTTTCCACTTTTGTATAAACTAATGAACAAAGAACAAGAATAAACCATGCTGCTTCCCATGCCTATTCTGCTGTCCAATAAGCTGATGGATGATCTTATTTTAATCTCAAAATAATCTTGCTTTCTCTTGGTAATCAAAACTCTTTCTTACTTTGCCTTAAAAATACTTAAAGATTCTACATCCAATGCCTTTTGAGGAAGAAAACTCCAAAGACCACAAGCCTCTGAGAGAAAATATGTTTTCTCATCTTTGTTTTAAATCAGTGCCCCATAAATTTCAATTATGTCCCCTTGTTCTCGATTCTCTTATAACAGGAAAGGCGCTTTCAACAACCACCCTTTCAAGTCCCCTCAAGACCGAATATGTTTCAATTAAGTTACCCCTGACTCTTCTAAACACAAGAGGATACAGGACTTACCTGTCTACTCTTTTCTCATTAGAAATTGTGTTCATTGGAGATATTAATCTAGTAAACATTCTCTCAACTGCTTCTAACTGATTCAAATCCTTCCCTAAGTATGGTGACCAGTACTGTACACAGGATTCCTGATGTAGCCTCACAAATGCCCTGTATAGCTAAAAGATTACCTCCTTGCGCTTGCATTCAATCCCTCTCACAATAAAACATAACCTTTTATTAACTTTCTTGATTGCTTGCTGCATATGAACTTTCTATGATTCATACACTTGGAAACCCAGATCTTTCTGTATCCCAAAGTTCTGCAACATCTCAACATTTAAAATATGTGCTTCTTTGTTATTCCTTCTGTCAAAATGGATAATTTCCTACTTTTCCACACTTTATTCTGGATCTTTACCCACTCGCATAACCAATCCATGTCCCTTTGTTGGCACCTCATATTGTCTTCACAACTCACTGCCCTACCTATCTCTGTATCATCAGCAAAATTTAACCTTTGATCTCTTCAACCAAATCGTTGATATAAATTGTGAACAATTGGGGCCTCAGCACCAACCCTTGTGTCCAACCCTTGTAACTTGAAAATGCCTGAAAACTACCTGTTCAATTTATCTGCCATTTCTTTATCACCCAATACTCATTCCCCAGGCTCATTTTGCCGAGGATAATCACTTACTTTGATTTTTATTTTAAACAACTGTCAATTTTCTTAGCCTTTAAATATCCTTATATTTCCTCTCTTTTCATATTTTTGCTCATACTTTAATTTTTTTCCCTCTTTAGCAACATTCTATGTATATTTTTATATTCTTTTTCTTATTTGGTCCAATATTCAGACCTGCCACATACCTTTGCAGAATTACGTGCACTTTCTTTGAGTTAGATACAATCATTGAGTTTTATAGTTAACCATCATGATACGTCTGTCTCTTAGAATTTTTCTTATTTTTTGTCTCTAACTTCCTTATATGCCAATTTGCATGTGGCTCAGGTAATAATCTAGAGACAATTACCTTCGTGGTTCTGCTTCTGAATTAGGTGTCTAGTTCCTCATTTTGGCTTCGCAGAACCTCTTTCTTGGTTCTACCTAAGCCTTTGGTACCTACATGGGTCACAGCAACTGGATTCTCCCCCTCCCACTGCATGTTCTTCTCCAGCTCTGAGTATATGCCCTGAACCCTGGCAATGGCAGATAGCACAGTCACATTGATTCATGCTTTTTGCTATGGAGAGCAGTGCCAATCTCTCTGACCATGCTGTCTTTTACTACAGCTGCATTCCTTTTGAGTTCCCCCACTTGGATGGCTTCCTATACTGTGATGCCACAGTAATTGTGATCATCCATCTCTCAGTCCCTGTTATCATCCAAACCTCAAGCCTTTTGGACAATTCCAGAGGCTGACACTCCTGTCTCTTGGTCCCCTTACCTCCTTACTTACAGTCATTTCTGCCTGTCCCTGGCCACTGACCACATCAGAACACCCTATCTGCCTCCTTGTACAAAGAAACCAGGTAACGGTCCCCATCCTTGATGCACACAGTGTCTGTAGTTCAATTTCTAATCAGACTGTGACCTGAAGTTGTGCATACTTCAAACATTGATCACTAATAGGTTTGCTCTGGATTACAATCATATTCTTGAGCTCCCACATGCTATAGCTTTCATACACCCACGGTACTGTCATTCTTGATGAGTTCTTAATTTATTATTTACTTATACTAACCACAGATGCTGTGTTCCTCCTGCAATTTCTGTTTTTGATTTAGCATGTTTGTAGCCTGTGAAGAAACATCAGTTTACATGCTCTCACCTATCCTATTTTCAGTGTCATCATTATGTATATTTCCCTTTTTTCTCCGAACAAAAGTGAAAAAAAAACTACCTGTTATTTTGCAAATTTTTCTTTGTCAGTTGTTCCTTATTTTACATCCCCTGGTCTTTTCAAATTTCATCTTAAATTCCTTCTTTATTCTTTGAGTTGCTTGGTGCTTTCATTAAGATAGAGTGTCTTTAAATTTATTACTTCGTGTGGAAAAGTAGCAAATTGTCCATTTTGACAGAAGGAACTAAAAAGGACATGTTTAAGTAGTGAGATGTTACATGAGCCTGCATTGATCTATATTAATTAGAATTGCCATCATGAAGGAATTCCCATGTTCCTTTACCCCTCTTGCAATATGCAATCTTTCCTGGCACGATGCCACAAATATGTAAGATTGCTCCTCTTAAAACGTGGCATTTTTGCTTCAGTTTTTATAATCTTTCCAACACTTATAATCTTGAATATTGTTTGTGCATGATCAAAAGCATTATCCACCTTTCTGTTGGAGATTGACCCAATTAATCATAGTCAACTCTAGGATTCTTTTCTTATTCTTTTTGATTAGTCTATTCTTAAATGGAATTGATTCATAAAACAGTCTTCAGTTAACTCTGAAAGTTTATTTCCTGTTTTACTAAATGTGTCAATCAATTTCTGGTACAATATCATGTGTGTGAAAGCATAGAATATACTTATTAGATTCAGGGGTGTGTTACAGGCACAGAATGCCTTTGGGTTAATGATGTGGTGGTGTTAAGGGTCATGGATCAAGGAAGGGCAAGTCTAAGTGTTAAATATTCCTGGTTACAATGTGTTAGGAAAGATATAAAGTGAGGGAGGGTGGTAAGAATGGTTATACTTTTGATTAGGTTGAACGTTATAATATTAGAGAAAAAGAATGTTTCAGAAGGTTCAAGGACAGATTGATTTGGCTAGAGTTGGAAATAAGAAGGATGAAGTTAAATTACTCAGTGTAATCAATAGACCACGAACTAGTGTCAATGATGTGGAGGGACAAAATGGCAAGGAAACTAAAGAGATTATATTCATAGCACTGTTCTTTATGTAGGCCATTCAGTACCTCAAACCTGTTCCAACATTCAATGAGATCAAGGCTGATCTGTGATCCAATTCCATATAACTGTCTTTGGTCCATATCCCATAATACCTCCATTTAACAAAAAATTGTCTATCTCAGAATTGAAATTTAAAATGAACAGCATCTTAACGTAGTTAAATTAAGGGACTTTAATTACAAATCTACAGATTAACATAATGATCGTGTTAGAGCCAATGAGGTACAAGTGTCCTTAGATTATGTTCAGAAGAATTTCCCACAGCAGTATATGACTAGACCAACAAAAAATATGGCACAGCTTGATCTAGTTTTTAGAAATGATGTGGGCCAGGTACATCAAAGAATCCCATGGCCCATAAGGGAGGTAGTGGCATAAGCCCCTGTAACATTTTAAAAAACATTTAGAACATAGAACATAGAACAATACAGCGCAGAACAGGCCCTTCGGCCCTCGAGGTTGCGCCGACCTGTAAACTAATCTAAGCCCCTCCCCCTACATTATCCCATAGATGCTCACTTACAATGCCAAGGCATTTGAAGCCATGGGGATCTCAATGACTTTATAACATTAGAAAAGTTTATAATTGTTAAGGAAGAGACATTGGATAAACTGTTTGTATTTAATATTGTTAAGACAGTGGGACTGGCAGAGATACATCCAAAGAAATTGAAGGAAGTAGAATGAAAATTGTAGAAACACTGACGATTATTTTCTTGATCTTCCCTGAATTTGGTTGTTGTGGACGAGGACTGGAAAACTGCAAACAATATACTTTTGTCCAAAATAGATTGTAAATATAGGCCCATCAATTACAGACCAGTCAGTTTTAACTTTAGTGAAGGGCAACTTCTAGGAACAATTATTTGGGATGGAATTAATAGTCACAGTGGAAAATATGTATTGGCTTGGAAGTATTAGTGTGGATTTGTTAAGAGAAAACAGTGTCTAACGAACTTGCTAGAATTTCCTGAAGAGGTAACAGAGATGCTGTTAGTATAGTGTACGTGGATTTTCAAAAGCCATTCATTACAATGCTGTATTACAGACTTGTGAAGAAAATTATCTTTAGTGGAATAAAAGAGACAGCAGCAACGTGGATACAGTACTGCTTGAAGTGTAGGAAACAAGGACAAATGGTTGTAAAAGAGAAAATGCTGGAAAATCCAGCAGGTTTGGCATCATCCTTTGAGTCCAATATGACTCTTTTCAAAATAGAACAAAGAAAAACAATTAATGGGCATGTTACAGGCCTGAAGAAGATCTGTAGCTGAGTCCCCTAGGGCTCTGAAGTTGGGCCCATACTTTTCTTGATATATGTGAAAGATTTAGATGTTGATGTGCAGGGGACAGTTTCAAAGTTTTGCAGTGGCACGCTGAGAGGTGCACCATGTAGAACTTTAAAAAGCCATTGACAGGTTGTCGGAGTGAGTGAATAGGAGGTGGATGGAGTTCAATGAGATGTATGAGGTGATACACTTTGGTAGAAAGGACACAATGAGATAATATAAAACAAAAAGGCACTATTCTCTAAGTCACGTAGGAGTAGATGACCTTGGCGTATGTGTATTTAAGTCATTTAATTAGGCAGGACAGTTAGGTTGGGTGGTTAATAAATCACACTGTGTTCTAGGCATTAGAAAAACGGTACACGGAGAACAACAACAGAGAAGCTATGATGGACTTCTTGTGATACACTGGTTAAATCTTATCTGGAGTATTGCCTGCAGTTCTGGAAACTACACAATATGAATGCAAGATAACAAGGTGTAGAGCTGGATGAACACAGCAGGCCCAGCACGATCTTGATCCTCATATTCACCATGGACGTCCAGTCCCTATACACCTGCATTCCGCATGCAGATGGCCTCAAGGCCCTCCGCTTCTTCCTGTCCCGCAGGCCCGACCAGTCCCTCTCCACCGACACCGTCATCCACCCAGCCGAACTCGTCGTCACACTCAACAACTTCTCTTTCGATTCCTCCCACTTCCTACAGACTAAGGGGGTGGCCATGGGCACCCGCATGGGTCCCAGCTATGCCTGCCTCTTTGTAGGTTACGTGGAACAGTCTCTCTTCCGCACCTACACAGGCCCCAAACCCCACCTCTTCCTCCGTTACATTGATGACTGTATCAGCGCCGCCTCTTGCTCCCCAGAGGAGCTCGAACAGTTCATCCACTTCACCAACACCTTCCACCCCAACCTTCAGTTCACCTGGGCCATCTCCAGCACATCCCTTACCTTCCTGGGCCTCTCAGTCTCCATCTCAGGCAACCAGCTTGTAACTGATGTCCATTTCAAGCCCACCGACTCCCACAGCTACCTAGAATACACCTCCTCCCACCCACCCTCCTGCAAAAATTCCATCCCTTATTCCCAATTCGTCCGCCTCCGCCGCATCTGCTCCCAGGATGAGGCATTCCACTCCTGCACATCCCAGATGTCCAAGTTCTTCAAGGACCGCAACTTTCCCCCCACAGTGGTCAAGAACGCCCTTGACCGCGTCTCCCGCATTTCCCGCAACACATCCCTCACACCCCGCCCCCGCCACAACCGCCCCAAGAGGATCCCCCTCATTC
The DNA here is from genome assembly GCF_030684315.1 of Stegostoma tigrinum. Classification (NCBI taxonomy): domain Eukaryota; kingdom Metazoa; phylum Chordata; class Chondrichthyes; order Orectolobiformes; family Stegostomatidae; genus Stegostoma; species Stegostoma tigrinum. The sequence continues at coordinate 77,763,768 of NC_081356.1, forward strand.
TCACACACCACCCCACCAACCTCCGGATACAACGCATTATCCTCCGACACTTCCGCCATCTACAATCCGACCCCACCACCCAAGACATTTTTCTATCCCCACCCTTGTCTGCTTTCCGGAGAGACCACTCTCTCCGTGACTCCCTTGCTCGCTCCACGCTGCCCTCCAACCCCACCACACCCGGCACCTTCCCCTGCAACCGCAGGAAATGCTACCCTTGCCCCCACACCACCTCCCTCACCCCTATCCCAGGCCCCAAGATGACTTTCCATATTAAGCAGAGGTTCACCTGCACATCTGCCAATGTGGTATACTGCATCCACTGTACCCGGTATGGCTTCCTCTACATTGGGGAAACCAAGCGGAGGCTTGGGGACCGCTTTGCAGAACACCTCCACTCAGTTCGCAATAAACAACTGCACCTCCCGGTCGCAAACCATTTCCACTCTCCCTCCCATTCTTGAGATGACATGTCCATCATGGGCCTCCTGCAGTGCCACAATGATGCCACCCGAAGGTTGCAGGAACAGCAACCCATATTCCGCTTGGGAACCCTGCAGCCCAATGGTATCAATGTGGACTTCACCAGCTTCAAAATCTCCCCTTCCCCCACCGCGTCCCAAAACCAGCCCAGTTTGTCCCCTCCCCCCACTGCACCACACAACCAGCCCAGCTCTTCCCCTCCACCCACTGCATCCCAAAACCAGTCCAACCTGTCTCTGCCCCCCTAACCTGTTCTTCCTCTCACCCATCCCTTCCTCCCACCCCAAGCCGCACCTCCATCCTACCTACTAAGCTCATCCCATCTCCTTGACCTGTCTGTCTTCCCTGGACTGACCTATCCCCTCTCTACCTCCCCACCTATACTCTCCTCTCCACCTATCTTCTTTTCTCTCCATCTTCGGTCTGCCTCCCCCTCTCTCCCTATTTATTCCAGAACCCTCACCCCATCCCCCTCTCTGATGAAGGGTCTAGGCCCGAAACGTCAGTTTTTGTGCTCCTGAGATGCTGCTGGGCCTACTGTGTTCATCCAGCCTCACATTTTATTATCTAGGATCTTGATGCTGCTTGGCCTGCTGTGTTCATTCAGCTCTACACCTTGTCATCTTGGATTCTCCAACATCTGCAGTTCCTATTATCTCTAATATGAATGCATTTCAGTGAATACAGAAGAACTTTACAACAATGATCCTCAGGGTGAGGCACATCATTTATCAGTAAAGTTTGGAAAAGTTAGGATTTTTTGGAGAGGAAGAGGCTGAGAGGAGATTTACTCAAAGTTTTCAGGATCATGAGGATCTAGGGAGAAAATGTTTGTATCAAGAACTGAAGGGCCCAGAATTAAAGTGCTTTATGAAGAAAGCAAATACGAGGTGAAAAAAAATAGTTATTGTCATAACAAGCCTATAGGTCTGAAATACATTGCTGATACAATGGGCCAAACAACTTCCTCTGCATTGTAGTAACTTTGGAGTTCTGGGATTCATTCTTCTCAGAACATCCCTCATTTCATTCTGCAGTTTAAGAGTAAAGCTTTATCCCAGGCAGGGATCTGGAACATTTGTATAACAATAGTTACCCTTGATTCCTTCTACTAATTCCGCCTACAGTTATTCTATGTATATCCTTTCTGCTTCCATGACCTCTCCTGTTTATGCCCTAATTATGGAGATTAGATTTGCTGACACAAAATGATCTTTTCTTCTGATATGATCTCATTGAAAGAATCTATTCCCTTCCAGAAATAATGGGAACTGCAGATGCTGGAGAATCCAAGATAACAAAGTGTGAAACTGGATGAACACAGCAGGCCAAACAGCATCTCAGGAGCACAAAAGCTGACGTTTTGGGCCTAGACCCTTCATCAGAGAGGGGGTTGGGGAGAGGGTGCTGAAGTAAATAGGGAGAGGGGGGAGGCGGACTGATGATGGAGAGAAAAGAAGGTAGGTGGAGAGGAGAGTATAGGTGGGCAGATAGGGAGAGGATAGGTCAGTCCAGGGAGGATGGACAGGTCAAGGAGGCGGGATGAGGTTAGTAGGTAGGAAATGGAGGTGTGGCTTGAGGTGGGAGGAGGGAATAGGTGAGAGGAAGAACAGTTTAGGGAGGTAGGGCCAGGCCAGGCTGCTTTTGGGATGCAGTGGGGGGAGGAGACAAACTGGGCTGGTTTTGGGATGCGGTGGGGGAAGGGGAGATTTTGAAGCTGGTGAAGTCCACATTGATACCATTGGGCTGCAGGGTTCCCAAGTGGAATACGAATTGCGGTTCCTGCAACCTTCGGGTGGCATCAGTGTGGCACTGCAGGAGGCCCATGACGGACATGTCGTCTGAGGAATGGGAGGGTGAGTTAAAATGGTTCGCGACTAGGAGGTGCAGTTGTTTATTGCGAACCGAGCGGAGGTGTTCTGCAAAGTGGTCCGCAAGCCTCCGCTCGGTTTCCCCAATGTAGAGGAAGCCACACCGGGTACAATAGATACAGTGTACCACATTGGCAGATGTGCAGGTGAACATCTGCTTAATATGGAAAGTCATCTTGGGGCCTGGGATGGGGCTGAGGGCGGAGGTGTGGGGGCTAGTGTAACACTTCCTGCGGTTGCAGGGGAAGGTGCCCTCCCATTCCTCAGACGATATGTCCATCATGGGCCTCCTGCAGTGCTACAATGATGCCACCCGAAGGTTGCAGGAACAGCAACTCATATTCCACTTGGGAACCCTGCAGCCCAATGGCATCAATGTGGACTTCACTAGCTTCAAAATCTCCCCTTCCCCCACTGCATCCCAAAACCAGCCTGGCTTGTCCCCACCTCCCTAACCTGTTCTTCCTCTCACCTATCCCCTCCTCCCACCTCAAGCCGCACATCCATTTCCTACCTAATAACCTCATCCCGCCTCCTTGACCTGCCCATCCTCCCTGGACTGACCTACCCCCTCCCTACCTCCCCACCTATGCTCTCCTCTCCACCTATCTTCTTTTCTCTCCATCTTCGGTCTGCCTCCCCCTCTCTCCCTATTTATTCCAGAACCCTCACCCTATCCCCCTCTCTGATGTAGGGTCTAGGCCCGAAATGTCAGTTTTTGTGGTCCTGAGATGCTGCTTGGCCTGCTGTGTTCATCCAGCTCCAAACTTTATTCCTATCTAGATATGTATCCTGTTGGTTGGAACTGTTCCACCAATGAGTCTGTGATGCTAACGATGTCCAATCAATCACTTCATACAATACTTTCCAGATCAAGCATTTGTCAGGCTTTCTGCTTCATTGCAAGAAAAGACAATTTGTTATGTTTCCTTTTTCTTATATGCTGTTTACAATTCTATTTTCTTTCATGCTGGAACTTTACTACACCTTGTATTTTCAATGGGATCCTCTTAAGGTTATTTCCAATTGGTCTGGGTGTTCTTTTACAATTAATACAAGCATACCATTATCGAGCTTACACATTTCTCTCCTGTTCTGTCTCTCCTGGTATGTATTTTTCATATTGTGTTTGTAGAGGAGCAGGGGAAACAACAGATTTGTACAGCCTTTGCTATAATAAATAAGAAGCTTTTAGGTGTCCCGTTGTAAGTGGTTGTCCAAATAAACTATAATAAATGGCATCATTAAAATGATCAAGACAATTTTACCTAAAGTAAATGGGTACAAAAAAATGAACTCTAGTCCTCTATATTGTCCCAGTAGTGACAATTAATGTTGATTTTTGAAGATAAATTTTCAGGTGTATTTCACATTAGGGTGAATATGACAAAACAAATTAGCCCAAAAAACATATCTAAGTATTGTTAATGAACCCATGCCACTGGTATATGATATTTCACTTGAAATGTGTAAACTACAATCCACTGAGGATTAAAAGATGCCATTTTACAGTATCTTTCATGAACATAGTATATCTCAAAGTGCTCCACAGTCAATTAAATACTTTTGAAGTGCAGTAGGTCATTGTTGCAATGCGGGAGCTAATTTTCCCACTGCAAGCACTCACAAACAGCAACACAATAACAATCAGATAAACTATTTTTTGGTGATGCTAACTGAGGCATAAATATTCACCAGGAATGCCAGGATAACTTACTCTTTAAAAACAACAACATTTGATCTTTAATATCCAACTCTGAGGCAGACTGGGCCTTGGTTTATCATTTGTAAGACAGCAGTGCAGCAATTTCTCAGTACTGTACTGCAATGTCAGCGTTGATTTTGAGCTTAAATCCTCGGGATTTGCATCCACAACATTCTGAATTAAATAACAAGAGTAACAGGAATCAAGACATACCATAATAATATATGTGTCAATAATTCTGGAAGTGACTAATGTATTCATCTTAATACTATACAAGAAGGTAGACAATATAAAGGAGAAAATTTAAATTCTCATATTGGATGGAAACAGAATTGGTAGACAATAATGTTGAATAATTGGTTGTTTCTCAGGTTAGAGAGAAGTGACTATGTGCCATCAGATTTTGTGTCCAGTTCACCTTTTGATATATATTAGTGGCCATAACAATTTCTGCTGGAGAAGCACAGCAGGACTGGCAGCATCTATATAGAGAGAAACTGAGTTAATGCTGCAACTCCAGTGACCCACACTGGAGTCAAAGCAATAACTGTTTCTCACTCCACAGATACTGATGGACCTATTGAGTTTCTCCAGCAATTCTTGCTTTTGTTTGTTTCAGATCAGCAGCATCCACAGTTCTTTGTTTTCTTTTCAATATAGAAATTTTGCCAAAAACACAAAATTCAGAAATATGTTAAAATATTAAGGAAGTCTGTAGCAGATTACAAGAGAATAGAATGTTGAACTAGCCAGATGTCTGGCAGGTGAAATTTAATGCAAGGAACTATGAAGTGATTCTGAAATAATTGCATAGAGGTCAGTATCCTGTCACCAAATCACCCTTAATTTACTTGTGCACAATACAGTTGCTGAGGCCAGCCAGCTTAGAGTCAGTCGCCCTAACTGCAGAGATTCCAATCCCCGGATATATTGGTCAGCCAGGTCTTTCCTGATTGGCTCAGATTAGCAACCTCAATCATGGATTCCATAGTCAACAAGGTCAACGTGGCTCCAAACATTACAGATACATTCTGTTAGGAAGCGAGAAGAGAAGCAGCATAAAGAAAAAGACACAGTTTTGAAGAGGGAAGAACAAGGCCATTTACCTTTTAAGTTAACAGTACAAGTCAGACAGCTACTGGAAAACTCTATGGGCCTTTGATTTTATAGAGGTAGGTTTAGCCTGGAATTTTTTGTCCCGTAGTGAAAGTTCATACCTGGCTGCAAACTATCTTCCTGTGCGCTCCTAATTTCATGGCTTTTTCATGGCTGTTTGGTGGGTCATGAAGGCCTAGGGTACAAGATGCATTTACACCTTTTCTAAAATTGGGGTCCTTTTTTGGTGCTTATGTGGTTTTGTAAGGGACCTCTAAAAAAATGATATCTCTTTGGAGAGGCCGTGATGCCTGGTCAGGAATCGGAACCATTTTGAAAGTTGTGTAAAATGTTTTGACCTATTTAAGTACCACTGTTAAATGCTATATTGTGAATAGATGTGTTTTTATTGCAGTTAATCATTGTAGCAATCTACCAGTTACAGTGAAAATGACTTACCAGAACCCTCTGTTTTTTGCTTTTAGCCTATCTTCTACCTATGGCAATATGTAATACTCAATACCATGAACGCTTGTTTATTAACATTATAAACTTTATATCAAACAGCTTATTGAATACTTTTTGGAAACTATTACCTCTTATCCTCTGTACTACACACTTAAAGAACTCTACTAATTTGTCAGAAAAGAGTCCTCTTTCTCAAAACCATGTTGACTCTGTCTGATTGTATTATGATTTTCTAATAATTCCACAGTTCTGCTTTCTCCTCATTAATGGATTTTCACTTTTTCCCAACGACAGCTCTTAGGCTAATTGACCTAGGTTCCCTGTTCCCCCAGTGGTAATCTCAGTGAAAATTAACTACTTTTAGATTAAGGCCAGATTGATGTTCTATTCCGTCCGATTGAGCTAGTAGAAGGATTTCGTGGTTTCTAGTGTGATTTGACATTATAAAGTTCATAAACTTTATTGGCTTGTGGTGAAGAATTTGATTTACTTCAAAGGTTTGGTGGGAAGACATGCCCCCAGTGAAGGGTGGCTATAGGTTTGGTTTCACTCAGCTTGTAGCATACCAGGAAGAATGAGCAGAGAAAGTCAGGCAGCTCCAAGGAGGAAACAAAGAGAGGACAAAACAGTCTCAGCTGAACATATTCTCCCAACGCTCAATCCCAATTATTTTTCTAGCTACCATCAATTCCGAGGAAGTGTAACTCAACCTGAAATGTTTACTCTGATTTCTCTCCACAACTGCTGCCAGACCTGCTGAGCTTTTCCAGCAATCGCTACTTTTGCTTTCGATTTACAGCATCCACAGTTCTTTCAGTTTTTATGTTCCCTCAATGTTTTAAGGCAATTTGTCTGTTAAAGTACAGAACTCTTTTGTCTAGAAGATAGTGAAGACTGGGTCTTTAACGTTAAACAAAGCAGGGATTGATTAACTTTTAACAGACAAAGGAGTCAGGGATTATAGAGCATGGAGAGGAAAGAGGAGCTGAAACTACAACCAAATCAGCCATGATCTTAGTAAATGGTGGAGCAGTCTTGTGAGGTCAACTGACTTATTCCTGCTCCTAAGTGCAGTTGTCCTATGTTTACTGAAGAGATACTTTCTGAGCGCATGTCATCTCTTTCAGGCTCAGAGTAGGGCAAAGATAGTGTTGCCAGTGACTTTTAAGATGACCATGGCTGCTCTGCATTGGGATCTTTAAAGACCAGAGCACGAAAAATCTCCAACATTCAATTTGCCGCTTAAGATTGAAAAAAGCGAGGTGGCTGATGTGCTGTATGTGTGAAAAGGGGATATACTTAGCATTCTATTCTTACAGAGAATAACAAAAAGGGTATGCATGTTCTTTCAGAAGGATAGTGCCTTTCCCATCCTGCAGTGTGTCAGTGACTGTGCAAATGTTGCCTTTTGGGTGGAAAATATATTGTCAGAGAGTATAGGGTTATACTCTCCATGTTAAATATTGTGCAATCATACTTAGACCATCATACTGACCACTGCCTGATATCCTGGCAGAAGCCAGATGCCTTTATTCTGCAGTCACAGCAAGAAACACAATGACTACTGGGCACCAAGGGCTATCCGCTGAATGCCTTCCCATTATCTGGGTACACGGCCAATGCACCCATTGGCAGCATACACAAAATGAGAACCATGTTCCTACTAAAAATGCTAAAAATGAGAAAGATTAAGCAATACTTCTGATGCCTTGGCTGTTCTGGCCAAAATAGACCAAGCATCAGACTGCATCAACCCGACATGGATGACAGCATTCTGGGCTTGCTGGCTTTGAGGCAATACTATGGGCATTAGCTGAGTGACTATAGTGGAAACCCAAATGTTATGACTTTAAATAAGATGGCAAGATCATGCTGCACAACTCCAGGTGCCCCTAGCGTCACCATAACCCCAATAATTCAAATGGAGGATAGATTCTTTGACCAATGTGAGGCTCTAAAATCCTCTCAGTCCTGATGTCTGCAGTCACGATGACTGCAGTTGGATTCTGCCATTGAGTTGAGACTTGCCTAAGCTCAGTGTGGGTTTCCACAGCAGTGCTCAGACACTGGTTGGTCACTGTTTCCATGGCCCTGGAGCTGAGACATTGGCTGCCTGATGCTGCTTCATGGATTTGCCTGTTGATGTTTTCATGGATTTGGATGCCATTTCCACACTGCAAAAAATAAGCTCCAAGTTTTCCAAGAAATCTTGTGCCCTTAGCTTGGAGCTGATCTATACAACGTGCTTTTTGACAGTGACAGGAAGTTTTTGGCAAGCCTGACAATACACCAAGCATTTCAGCACAGTTATCTTCTCAGTCTTTTTCTGGATTTCATACAATCTGCACAAATTGGTCAGAAGAAACTGAATGGCTGCAGTTCAACTCTAGCAAAACACAACAGAGTGGTATGTGGAGCGGAATTGCTGCTGTTCTATTCAGTAGTATGCTTCACAGTTGTTCAGTTGATGGTATAAACTTCACTGAATTTGCAATCTGCTATTGAACAGGGACTTCTGAATTGGAGAATCAGCACTGGGCAGAAGGTGTAGCACTGGCAGAAGGTCTCCCAACAGTCTTCATTCATTTTCTTGAGGCTTTTGAATGCTGCAGACACTGAAGTAAAAAAAAAATCATTAAGAGGTGTTTTTTTCTGCCTAGAAACCATCAAGGTATTGTGGAATCATAAGCCTTTCTGTTCATGTAGACAGAAAGCTTGTCAAAAGGAATTCAATAGTAAAACTTTTGCAGCCATCTAGACTTTCGGGAAGTTGGCCAGTTAACTTAAGTTCCCTCTCCATGCTGTTGTTTGGAATACCCACTTATTAGATTTTAAAGGTCTTGCCCAGATATCAATGGCACACAACAACTTGGATAAAGTTACACTTATGTAATAAACTTCCATTAAACTACAAAGCAATAGTACATACACACAATGACACTGCTTGCTTAGAAATCTTGCAAAACAAAATCTGTCTCAGTGATCAAGCCAACAATAGATGGCCTGGTGTATCTTTGGAGCAAGTGACCAAACTGCTTAACTTGGCTGCAGCCCTGTCTTGCTCTTCACATCTTCCTTTATACCTTTGCCTTGCTGGGATTGAATGTCATACAAATCATACCTGTTTTGGCCCCTTTCACTGTATTTCTTTTTAATAAGAATCCTATCCTGCTTGAAGCCCTCAGCAGATATACTTTCTCTGGCATCATGCCATGTGAAGGTGGACAAGCACAGCAGGTCAAAAACAAAGTTGCTGGAAAAGCTCAGCAGGTCTGGCAGCATCTGTGAAGGAGCAAACAGAGTTAACATTTCGGGTCTGGTGAACCTTCCTCAGAATAGCAGGTCGGACTGCATCCCAGGAGCAGGAGTGTCAATGTTTCAGGCCGAAACCCTTCATCAGGGCTGGGAAGGGGAACAGGTGCCCAAAGGTAAACAGAGGGAGGGAGGTGGGTCTGGGGGAAGGGGGAAGGAGGAAGGTAATAGGTGAATGCAGGACAGGGGTTATTGTGATTGATCAGTGGGAAGGGTGGAGCAGTTAAGCGAGTAGGAAGATGGACAGGTTGGGTCAGGTCAGGGAGGCAAGGAAGAGGGGGAGGGCTGGACACGGGATAAAGCTGGGGGTGGATGGGTTTTAAAGTTGATGAAGTCAATATTCAGGTCACTGGGCTGTAAGTTCCCAAAGTGAAATATCAGATGTTGTTCCTTCCGGTTTATGTTTGGCCTTGCTCTGACAGTGTAAGATGCCAAAGACAGAGAAGTTGCCCGGGGAATGGGAGAGGGAATGAAAATGGGTGGCAATTAATGGTCAGATTAGTTGGTGCATACAGAGAGCAGATGCTGCACAAACTGATACCTGAGTCTGTGTTTGGTCTCCCTGATATAGAGGAGACCACACTGGGAGCAATGGATACAATAGATCAGGTTGGATGAAGTGCAGGTGAATCTCTGTTGGATCTGGAAGGATTGTTTGCGGCTTGGGATAGAGGTGAGAGGGGAGGAGTAGGGGGAGGTGTAGCATCTCTAAGGGCTCTATCCTTATTTTTGTTGTGGGGAGAGGATTTGAGGGCATCCTTAATTACAGAAGAGGGGAAATTACAGTCCGTAAAGAAGGAGGAGATCTGGGATGTTCTGGAGTAAAATACCTCATCCTGGGAGCAGATGTGGCTGAGTTGGAAGAATTGAGAGTATGGGATAGTATTTTTTCTGGAGGGTGGATGAGAAGAGGTAGTTGTGGGAGTCAATGCATTTGAAATGAATATCAGTGGTGTGTTGGATTCTGAAAATGGAGAGAGAGAGGTCTAGGAAGGGGCGGGTTGTGCCCTAAATGACCCAGGTGAACTTGAAGGTGGGGTGGAAGGAGTTGGAGAAGTGGATGAACTGCTTGAGCTCCTCACAGGAGCAGGAGGCAGCACTGAGCAGTCATCAATATAATGGAGAAAGAGGTGAGGGATGGTACTAGTGAAGAGGGACTGTTTGACAAATCCTACAAATAGGCAGGCGTAGCTCGGGCCCATGTGGGTATCCATAGCCCAGCAGTGCCAGGGGCTGGGGATGAGTGTAGGACTGGGCCAGGAGTGTGGGTGCAGGCTTCACACAGACTGGATATGCATGCTCATATGGTCACATGGGTAGAAGCAGAAGTAACTCAGTTGTCAATGATGTCGGCAGTCACATGCTCGTTGATGTCGGTGGAAGTGGTGGTCACACAATCCATAGGAGTGGTTGGAACATTTCTGTGGTCAATGGCATTGGATTGATCCTCATGAAGATTGGAGATGTGGTTAGGCTGCTGAATAGTTGAGGAGCTCTGTGTGTGGAGGTAAGTATGAGAGTTTGACATACTTACAGTCTTTGATATCTGATAGAGTGGAGAAATTATGTTTGTTGAGGATGTGGGACTTTCTGAGAACAAAGAACAGTAGAAGTCCTCTGCAAGTCTGGGCAAGAGAGGCCTTGAACTGGGGAAAGGCCGACTGCAGGGAAAGAAGATGTCATCACATGGCAGAGAGGATGGAGCTGAGAATCCGCAGGGAGAATCATTTCTAGGGGCCCCGGAGGTACTGCAGTTAACAATTAATGTGGCTGGGTCCAAATTCTGAAGGTCTGAAAGTTATTTGGAGTCCATGCGTGATAAGCTGGCCGTGTGGACAAGCACTGAGGAAGGAGACGTGGCTGTAGTTGAGAAATTGCTTCAGAATGTGATTGGAGAGCTTCAGGGCAGAGGAGGCATCCGGGAGATTTCAGTAGGAGAGAGACTGAGCTCCCTTCAGAGGGAGGAGGAAAGCTTCTTCAAGGTGGTTGTCCTTAGAACAGACTTTGAGTGTTGGCTATCAGTGATTTGGAGACAGTAAGGACTGCAGATGCTGGAAGCCAAAGTCAGTAGATATGAGGTTGGAAAAGCACAGCAGGTCAGACCGCATCCAAAGAGCAGGAAAGTCAACGTTTCAGGCCAAAACCCTTCATCGGGACTGGGGAAGGGTAGGGGAGCCCAGATGTAAATCAGGGTGTGGGGCTGGGAAAGAGTAGTTGGGATGGAGACAGGTGGATGCAGGTAGGGTGTTGTAGTGGTTGGTCAGTGGGAAGGGTGAAGTGGATAGCTGAGTAGAAAGATGGACAGGTTAAGTCAGGTCATGGAGGCAATGAGGAGGGGGAGGGCTGAGCATGAGATAAGGCTGGGGTTGGAGAGATTTTGAAGCTGGCCTCTCTTCAAAAGTTATGCTTTAAGAAAAATAGCAGCTTTCTTCAGACATCTTCTGAAGAAGGGTTGAGGCCCGAAACGTCAGCCTTCCTGCTCCTCTGATGCTGTTTGGCCTGCTGTGTTCATCCAGCTCTACACCTTGTTATTTCAGCTACCTGGGGGTGATATGTTGATCTCCCTTAGCTTTATGGTCACAGGTACGATTTGACGCAGTTCCCTCACAGCTTTTAGACTTTTGATAAAACTCTTTGTTTGCCTAATATTTCCCATCCTGCCATTGTGGCCTCATGCTCATCCTGCAGTATTTAGTCAGGATTCCAATCTCTTCTCTAATACCCATTTCGTGAGACAAACCCAGCATACAGGACTTCATCAAAACTAGCTCACACTGGTGAACAGGAAAGAAATAAAAGCAGAGTACATAATTCAAACCGTTTAATATAAGATTAAATAATACAACAGTTTACAGAGCTCGTGTATGTATTTGTGCATCTGTCTGTAAGTTTAGTGGCTTATAGGCTCCTTTTTATTCATAAAAGTGTTGGCAAATATGGCATCAGTCATTTCCTTTATGTAGCTGTGGTCAGTAGACCAGATTATCTAACAGATACCCCTTGAGGTGCAGCTTAAAGGCTTAATGTCTTTGTGGTTTACACAGCCATAGGAAGAGCAGGCATTGTCCTTGAGATTGTTGTTCAAGCAGTTCACAGCAGATGGCCCAGCTTAGTCATTGCCTCGACAATGAAGTGATAGTTGCAAAGGAAATCTTTCCCTGACATACCAGGTGGAACAGTATGTTCTATAAATATAGTTGCTGGCTGTTAACAGGAGTGAACCTACTGCCTGAGCTGTTCTTTTTTTTGAGCCCTTCATAAGATTGTCTTTCTCATCTGAATCAAATAGTTAATGGTGCATCCAGAGGAACTCTCAAACTGTCAACTGTCAGGAGAAACTTGTTGTATGGCAGCAATTACAACAATGTGCATTTCTATAGCACCTCCAGCACAATAAAATGCAGAAAAGTCTTGCGTAATAAAATACACAGAGAACACGATTCAGGTCAGGACTCTTCTTTTCTGAAGAAGGGTCCCGACTCGAAATGTCAGCCTGCATTCTCCTCTGATGCTGCCTACCATGCTGTGTTCTTCCAGCTCCACATTGTGTTGTCTCTGAAAATAGTAAAGTTGTTTTAAAGATAATACTAAATAAGGGAGTTCCATGGAGCGCCGAGACACCTTTAGAAAGTAATTGAGGTCACACTGGGAACAGAACTTTGTCAGAAGTTCAGTACTCAATTGCAATCTTAGTTAAAGCTAATTTTTTCACATGAATGATGGTTACCCTAGCTTGAAAAGTAACCTCCTTTTATCTCATGTATTTATATGTTGAATAAATCAGGAACAAAAGATTGAATGCCTAATTTTGCCACTGACCCATGCCATCAGCAAGAACCTGTAACAGCTGCAACTTCATTATATCAGAACTTATAAGTATAGTGAGAGATTTTGGATAATAGTGGAGCATCCATCTACATTTTAATAGGTCCCATACTTCCCCAGTACAGGTGCAGTGTATGACAAGGCTTGGCAGGAAACAGGCAAAGTAAGCCAACTGACCTGTCTGAGACGTCTGGTCAAGCATAACCAGAATTTACGTGAAATTATATCAGGTTCCAAGCTGCATTCAGAATATCTAGAAAAGATTTGCTAGTAATGTGGACCTTGCCCAATTTGTATGGGTACATCTGAGCTTCATGGATCTACCTCTTCTGGTTAATTGTAGTGTCTATGTACAGATATCGAATGACAATTACCCTGTCAGGATACCTGATCGGACTCTGCGCCCATCCTGTTCTACGATGTAAGTAGAAAGTGTTTGATTTTCCTATGGTTCCAAGTGATGGCCTTCATGCTTCATTCAAACTCGTGGCAGAGCTAGAGAAGCTGAAGGCTACTGCTTCCGACCTATCTTCTTATTGGTTGCCTAATATCCCCTTGAGCTACTGATGTTGATTGTTGGCAACAGCTTGAAGATACCACAGTGTCACCATCTGCAGGAAGACTTTTCCAAAAAGAGACCTGATGATTATGGGAATATTATTTCCAAAAAAACTTGACATCCTTGGAATATGCATTATTTTAGTCGCTGGATATTGACAAAATAAATATTTGAACCATTTAAAAGGTCAACATGAGAAAAAGCTTCTGGTAGATGACACTTTTTAGATGCTCTGTACGGGAGAGATATATGGGCAACTCTGTGAAAGAAATAACTTGCAATACATTTCAATGTGGGTCATAATCAGCAGGTTGCTCTTAAACTGATATCTACATAAATGAAGCAGCAGCTTGTGCAAACTAGCTCCCACGAACAGAAATGAGTTAAGTAGTCAGCTAATCTGTTTAGAAACCCCTGAGGCTGATTGAAAGTGCACCTGGAAGAGTTATGCATGTGCATTTGGCTTGCACTGACTCTGCCAGTGTAAGTGTGGCTTATGCCATTGCTGATGCCTGTAGTGTGTGGCTGTCCTTTGGCGCTTGTGCTGGTTTGTACGTGAGGGATGGTGTGCTTGTGCAGCTGCGCTCTTCAGTGCATCTTCTCTGTACCACTCCCTCTGCCACCGGCTCTTGCCTTTGATTCAACACTAACCTCTTTAATCTTACTTTGAACATATTTTGGGAGCAACAAATTTCAATTTCAGGCCCTGGATTTCATGCCACAGGCAGTGTAAATACATTGATCAGAAGTGTTCTGACTGCAGTAGTCATTAGAAGCACATTGTTGCAAGAGCAGGTCAGAGACTAGTATGAGTAATGAGTAATTCAACTCCTAACTTGAGCCAGCATTTATTACGCATTTCTTAGTTGCCCTTGAGAAGGTTATACTGAGCTGCCTTCTTGAACCACTACAGTCCATTTGCTGAAGGATGAAACATAATAGTGTTGGGGAGGGAGTTCCGGGATCTTGACTCAGGGACATAGAAAGAACGGCAATATATTTCCAAGTCAGGATAGTGACTGGCTTGGAGAGGAACTTACAGGTGGTGAAGCTCCCATGTATTTGCTGGTTTTTGTCCTTCTGAACAGAAGTGTTCATGGGTTTGGAAGATGCTGTCTAAGGAGCTTTAGTGAATTTCTGCTGTGCGTCTTGTAGAGAGTACACACTGCTGCTACTGAGCATTGGCGCTTGAGGCTGTGAATGTTTATGAATGTGCCAATCCAGAGCTCTGTTTTGTCTTAGATAGTGACAAACTTCTTCAGTGCCATTGAAGCTGCATGCAGTGCAGACTATCCTCCCACACTCGTGGCTTCTGCCTAGCAGATGGTGGACAGGGTTGGAGAAATTGGAGGGGAACTACTTGCAGCAGCATATTTCTGTGGCTAGCCCAGGCCAGTTTCCCATTAATTGTCACCTCCAGGGTGTTTGTAACCTCTGCCACCTGGTGCCATGGTGGCTCAGTGGTTGGCACTGCTGCTTCACAGCACGAGGACCTGGGTTCAATTCCGCTCCTGGGTGACTATCTGTGTGGATTTTGTATATTCTCCCTGTGCCTGCATGGGTTTCCTTCCACTGTCCAGGGATGTGCAGGCTAGGTGGATTAGCCATGGGAAGTGCAGGTCACAGGGATAAGGTATGATGTAGGCTTGGGTGGGATGCTTTTTAGAGGGTTGGTGTGGACTCGATGGGCCAAATGATCTACATGGGGTCATGTGAATTCTGACTTCATCCAACCCAGTCCAACAGTGGCATCTCCACATCATGACTTGCTGAAGATGGTCATTGCTTGGCACTTGTATGTGCCCAGGCCTAGTTATTGTGCAAATTTTGTTGCATTTGGACTTGGACTCTTTTATTATCTAAGGACTCACAAATTCTGGTGAATATTGTGTAATCATTAGTGGACAATCACAGTTCTGACCTTATGATGGAAGGAATGTTATTGAGAAAGCAGTTGAAGACGTTTGAGCCTAAGGCAGTGCACAGAG
This sequence comes from Stegostoma tigrinum, assembly GCF_030684315.1. Classification (NCBI taxonomy): domain Eukaryota; kingdom Metazoa; phylum Chordata; class Chondrichthyes; order Orectolobiformes; family Stegostomatidae; genus Stegostoma; species Stegostoma tigrinum. The sequence goes on from NC_081356.1 coordinate 77,779,074, forward strand.
GAACTCGTGAAGAAATTTCCTGGAGCTGAGATGACTGACATCCAACAACGACAATCATCTTGCTATGTGCCAGAATGATTGTTACAAACTATGAACTTCCCTCTACCTTGATATCCTTTGACTCTAGGTTCACTAGGGCTCCTTGATGCCACACTCTACCAAATGCTATCTTAATGTGAAATGCAGTTTCTCTCATCTCTTCTCTGCAGTTCCAATCCTTTTTGTGTGTTGGACCAAGGATGTAATGAGCTCAGGAGCTGATTGGCCCTGGTAGAAACCAAACTGGGAATCACTGAGCAGATTACTGCTGAGCATTTGCTGTTAGATTGCACTGTTGATGACACCTTCCATCATTTTACCGATAATCGAGAGTAGGCTGAGGGGCAGTAATTAGCTTGGTTAGATTTGTTCTGCTCTTTTCTTTACAGAGCATATCTCAGCAAATTTCCACCGGAGTTTTAATTCCAGATTTAATTTGAATTCATATTTCGTCATCTGCTATGATTTGAACCTAGTTCCCAATTGCATTGTCTAGGTCTGTAGATTATTATTCCAGTGGCAAAGCAACTATGCCATCATCTCCCTATCTGTCTCAAAATGTCACATTTGCAAAAGCTAATCTTCAAAACAAGCAGGACATTTGTTCATGTTATAAATTTTCTTGTTATGTTATCTTTGTTCCAGTAGATACCTGAAGAAGGCACACATCAATGTTTCAGCTTAGCTCAGTCATAGGATTCCTAATTAAATGTCAGAAGATTGTGGATTAAGACCTATCTCAGAATTTAGCAGACAATTTAGCGAACACTTGAAAACACTCTCTCTTGGGTGAGATGATAATTGAAGTTTTTCTATTCAAGGAAATGGTTGGCAAATATGCAATGGCAAGGTCTTGAAAAGATCAAGGAATGTTTCTCATGCTCCAGTAAAAAAAACACCATCAACCATAAACATGACCAAAATTAATTAATTAGTCCTTGATTCCATTGCTGCGTGTCACCTTATTGTGTGCATATTTACTGTGATACAAAATAGTAGAAATTGCAATTGAAAACTAATTGACGTGAAAGTCATTCTAACTCTAATGTGGGAATACCAGTTTTGAAAAGGCTGTAGCAGTTCAAGTGTAGGTCAGCACCATTCAAGCTAGAGCTGGGAAATTAATGTGTTCCTGCCCACATTCCAGGCATAAATGAAATCACATTGTCCTTAAAATAGCTTTGATAGGTTGACATAATTCCCAGTTAATCCTTGACATTATTATGCCAGTGGAATTTCAGGCTTCATGCCTCATATTTGATTTAACTAACTGTCTGGTATATGCAGAGAATTTTCTCATTCAGCAACCTATGCAACCTGCCAAACATTAAAAAGCCATTGTTCAGTCAAAAAGTAATGGGACGCAATGTACAAGTTATTTTAAAATAGAACATCAAGTATCCCATTAAAGTTAGCATCACTTTCGTTTGTTCCTGTTTGTCACATTGCCCAGGATTTTGTAAAAAACATTCACTCAATTTGATATTGAAATGTCAGGAATGATTCATTGTAAAATTGATAAAATAGCTCCTCATTATCTTTGAACAACCACCTTTATATGGTCATGTAATACTCTTGTACAGTTATTAGTTGCTTTGAATTAGCTAAAAAGATATCTAAATACAAAGTCTTCCATTTCTTCCTCCATCATTGACATGATGTTTGAATTTTCCCTCTTTGACTTAAAGTGCTTTGCCAAGTAAGACCCATGATGTCTGGTCTGCCTTGGCTCGGAGCTTCTGTTCTAATGCAATCTTCTGCTCTTTACCTTGCTTTCATTAAGGGGAGGTCATGTCTCACCAAATAAATTGAATAATTTAAGAGATGGCCAGGTGAATAGATGAGGGCAATATATTTGATGTAGTCTACTTGGATTCAACAAGTCTTTTGATAACGTACTACATGGGAGATTGATAGAGAAGGTATGAGTCCAAGGTATCCGAGAAAATTTGATAAATTGGATATGGAATTGGCTGAGTTGCAAGAAGCAGAAGATGATGGTTGAGATTGTTTAGTTACAGGAAATCTGTATCTACTGGAGTTCTACAGAGATCAGTTGGGCCCTTGCTGCTTGTGGTATATACAAAACAATGTAGACTTTTGAACTTGGGAAAGTTGATTGGTAAGTTCACGATGATATAAAAGTTAGTGGGATGGTAAATGGTGAGGAGAGTACGGAAGAATATAGACAGGCTGGTTAACTGGGATGATCTGTGGCAAATGGAATTCAATCTGGATAAGTGTGAGGTGATGCACTGGGTAGAACAAACAAGGCAAAGGAAGACTTAATATGAGGAAGCACCTTGGTGTGCATGTCTACTGGTTCCTTAAAGTAGTGGGACAGCTAGTTAAAAATGGTTAAGAAGGTATATGAGATACTTGATAACACAATGTGGAGCTGGAGGAACACTGCAAGTCAGGCAGCAACAGAGGAGCAGTAAAGCTAACGCTTCGGGCCGGGATCCTTCTTCAGATTTCTATGTATGAGTTTTATGAACTTATGAGAGGCATATACATGACAGACCGGAAGAAACTTCTCCCATTGGTGGAGATATAAATGACAAGGGGACATTGATTTAAGGTAATAAGCAGGAGGCTTAGAGGGAATGAAAGGATTTTCTTTTCATCCAGAGCATGGTAGGAGTCTGGAAATTACTCCCTGTAATGGTATCAGAGTCAGAAACTCTCATAATATTTATGGAGTATTTAGATGTGCACTTGTGATGCCAAGCCACACAAGACAATGAGCCCAGTACTAGAAAATAGGGTTAGAATGGTTAGATGGTTGCCTGAGACTGGCACAAATTCAATGGGCTGAAGGGTCTTTCTCTGTGCTGTAGTTCTCTATAACCCTATGACCTCATAATTATGCACCCAGGCTCTTGGGAGAACGTCACATGGTCTGATGGTAGGACAGCAGGAATTTCTAGCCACTACTTCCAGTGTTCATTCCACTGTCACCACATATAAAGCCCAGACCCACATCAGCTCAAACGCCTGGAGCCAAAACTGGTACTTGCACTGTTTTTCTGAAGAATTCTTACTGAGGACATGGCGTTGATGGGGAAGCTGATACCTTATTTCACCAACAGTGGTGTGGAGGTGCTAATGATTACAGAGAGGAGACAGTGCTTTCTCCCACTAATCATCAAAAGTGTCCGTGCCACCAGACACAGCAAACTGAACCAGGATAGCAGCCTGAGTCAGTTACAGTGTCTCAGATAAAATGGAGCACCCAGCAATGCAGAGACAAGGTCAGTGATATTCTCCACTCTGTAAGACTAACTGTTCCTGCCTTCGCTCTGTTACCTCACATTCACAGGGTCAGGACTTATTTTTTGGACTAATTTTTGGACACATGGGCTAATTCTATTTATGCATCACGTGCGCTCAATAGCTCTCACATTCTCCCAAACTACCAACTCTGCCTGCCTTTTGTGCTTCCGATTAACTCACTGAGAAAATCTCATCACCTCTCCTGCTCCTGTATCACTGCTAACAGCTCTTCCATCTTTTCCATCGTAATCAATCAATTTCTCCCTTTGTCTCATTGCAGGAGAAATTGACCAGGCTAAAGGGGCCAAGACTAGCAGGGTAGACAGCAAGCTCTGACAGAAATACCTAGGAATATTGAATTTTCTGCTGGCAAATTCCTCTACACCTGTAAGCCTCTGAATATCTCCATTTGAATTGGATTCATATTAAAGTAAGCAAAATAGCTGCTCAAGATTAGTTAGATTATTAAATATACAATCTAGCTCCTGACTGGTTATTAGACTGAATCCATATTTCCCTCACAGACCTCCAACTATACTTTCCCCAGATCCCTTACACCCTGCAGATCTTGAGCTTACATTGCACACCACACCCCGACCCACATCCACTCATAGGGACCAGCGGCCCCTCACCTTCCACTGGACCTGGATGGGACATTTCAGTTTAAAGATACCCTCCTTACATTCAGCAACAAAAATAATAGCTTGTTTGCGATTACTTTATCTTTGCTCTACATAGCCAATAAGCACAGAATTCAGACTGTGAAAATCTGAGGTCTTATTGCTATGGAAATACCCTGTATTGTTAAGAAGCTTCAAGAAATCTGTATTATATGTTACTAAGGCTAACATATATGGAACAATGACAATGACTTGCCCAAAAATCATATCACCTGCACATGCACAAATTCTCCCTGTAATAGTGATGGTGGACAACAGGAGCAGAGGCGTGTTTCTAGATGGCACTGATTGTACCAAAATTACATGTGCTATCCATTAAAATTTTGTGGCACAGCTCTGAATGCCTATTGTTAGTTTTGTATTACCATTCAAAACAAAGTGGTTGTAATTACAACTTTAATCCACGTGTCCTTTGTTCTTGCCTTCACATGTTTAATCTATATTCAGCACCAAAACTCCAAATATCATCAAATATTGTCTTGGAAAATCAGATTTGCACAGAATAAGTCAGTTGTCTTGTAAGTTAGGTCCAAAATTTGGGCTGTTATGAATTCCAGTGTGAGTTTGAAGGTCAGTATCCAACCTGAAAAGCTGATTTGGAATTTGAATATAATGACAATCCAAACGCACGACCTAAAAAGCCCATGGAATTTCCAGAAATTGGTCACTCTTCTCTTGATCGTTAATAGATGGGTAGAACCAGGTATTCAACTTAAAAAATGCAGTTTTGATTTCGAAGATACCTAAACATTTCTTTGTGGCTGATACCACAGCCGAGAATTGTTTGCCTGTTGCAGTTAGTTTGCTAAAACACAGCAGCTAGCTGCCAGACAGTGAAGAAAACAGATGAGCTGTGATCGATTTCTAAATCTGATCTCTCCGACACTAATGTTACGAAGCATGCACATTCCAAAGGAATCCCCCTTGGCTAATTCTTCCTTTTGTGATCGCTACAAGATATGCTTAAAAGAGAAGTAGCCCCATAAAGACGAACACTTTAAAACTAAGGTTATTTAAGATATCAGAGCCTTGGACTTCACCTACAGGCAAGCAGTTAATATGGATCAATATATTTGTAATCAAAGGTATTTGTAATTCTTTTGACCTTTGTTGACACCAATGTTATCAGTTAATATCATTGAATGATATTAAAGTTTTGAAGGATGCCCATTAACTAAAATGAATCAAAAAATCCAAAAATGACTGTTCCAACCAGAACCAGACATTCATTCAGAAAGAGAATTTGGCTCAGTTACAAAAATCTCCTTATAACTGCTTATTTTGCTTAGCCAAGGTCATGTTTTGTAATTAAGCCACGTGCATCATCCAACACCTGCTTCGCCAGATGACCTAGTTACCAGAAGATTTGCTTCTTCAAGCAGTAATTTGAGTAAAAGAAGGTACCAATTTGAAAATAAAACATTCTTTATTAAAAGAATGATGTTTTTAATTTCATGCATAAATTGTGCCAGGAAAAAAAGAGTACTGTGTGAGCATTAATATAATTGCATCTCAAATATTCTTTTATGTGGGTGGCAACTTGTTCATTGTCCCAAAACATCACTTGCCATTCCCAAAACCTTCCATTAGTTCACAGTCAGAACAACTGAGTAGCTGCCACCCAAACTTGGCAGAAAAATAATGAACCTTATCATTAACACAAGCTGCCTCAAATTAAATGACCGACTCTCTGACTGATTTAGGATCAAACTCAGCTGTTGTAGGCACTCAAGCCTGCAATTTGTTTCTCACAATAGTAGTCATGTGAAATTGGTGTCTACACACAGTAGGATCTGAGCTGCTCGGGGAGGAGACCAAGAGCCAACGCAGAAAAAAGCTTAAAGAAAAGCTTCAGCTAAATCCTGCTACTTATTTTTTATATTATTGTATCACTGCCTCACCAAATGGTATTGCCTGACAATTATGTTACTGCTCTGCTTCTGGCTCTTCTACCATATATCATGCAGTTCAATTAAAAATCATGTTCTGCAAGAAATGATCAAACTGCAGATAATACAACAGAAAAAAACATAAAATAGTGAAATAATATGGCAGTATCTCAAGTGTATCCTTTGTTAAAATAAATATCTGGTGTTCAACAACTAATGTTGTAGTATCCTGAATCTTCCAAAGATTGTCAACTAAAGTCTGATTGCTTTACACCTACTTGTTCCATAATGCCATGTCTTTGCATTTTTGCTCATAAATTGTGACTGGCTTCTCAAGAAATGCAAGTATACCTGAAATAAAGTCAATAAATATGGAGCTGGAAAAGCACAGCATATCAGAGGAGCAAAACCTTTGTCAGGACTGGTGCGAAGGAGGGGAGCCCAGAAATTGATACAGGAATGGGGGTGGGGCTGGGGCGAGGGTAGATAGTTGGTGACAAGTGGAAGCAGGTAGGGGGTAATTGTGGTTGGTCAGTGGATAGGTGAGTAGGAAGGTGGACAGGCTGGAGGTGGAGAGATTTTGATAATGGTGAAGTCAATATTGAGGCCATTGGGCTGTAAGCTCCCAAGGCAATTATGAAGTATTATTCCTCCAATTTATGCTCGGCCTCACTCTGACAGTGGAAAAGGCCAAGGATGGACATGTCACCAGAGGAGTGGGAGGGGGTATTCAAATGATTGACAACCAGAAGGTTGAGTTGGTCAGTGCATGCAGAATGCAGGTCCTCCATGAAATGGTTCCCAAGTATGCGTGTGGTCTCCCCGATATAGAGGAGACTGTATCAAGAGCAACGGGTAGAGTAGATAAGGTTAGATGAAGCGCAGGTGGATCTCTGCCAGATCTGGAAGGAGAGTTTGGGGCCTTGGATGGAGATGAGCGGAAGGTGTAGGGGCGGGTATAGCACCTCCTGAGGTTGCAGGGAAAGGTACCGGGTGTGGTAGAGGGCTTGTTGGAGACTGTGGAGCTGACGAAGGAGTCGGCGAGTGAATGGTTCCTGTGGAAAGTGGACAGGGGAGGGAAATCTCTTTTTGGTGGTGCTGTCTGATTGTAGGTGGTGAAAATATCGGAGGATGATGCGTTGTATCCAAAAGTTGTTGGTTGGTCTGTGGGAACCAAGTGGACGCTGTCCTTATTGTTACTTGGGGAAGGGAGGTTGAGGGCAGAAGTGCAGGAAATGGGAGAGGGGAGGTTAAGGACATCCTTAATAACAGAGGAGGGGAAACTATGGTCTATAAAGTAGGAGGATATCAGGGAAGTCCTAGAGTAGAACACCTCATCCTGGGAACAGATGTGGCAGAGGCAGAGGACTTGTGAGTATGGGATAGAATTTTTGCAGGAGGATGGGTGAGAGGTGGTGTAGTCGAGGTAATTGTTGGAGTCAATAGGTTTAAAATGGATGTCATTGATGAGTTGGTTGCTGGAGATGGAGACGGAGAGGTTCAGGAAGGGGAGTGAGGTGTCAGAAATGGTCTAGGTGAATTTGAGGGTGTGCTAGAAGGAGTTAGCAAATTTGATGAGCTGTTTGTGCTCCCGCCTATTTATGGCTAACTAATGAAATAAAGTTGGTATCTCATTGAAATAAGAAGTGTACTACTGTGCAAAAAAAGTTCAGAAAGTTGGACAAAATATAAAAAGCAAAGAATGACTTAAAAAGGGGTGAACAGGTCAAAAAACAAAGCTAGCTAGAAATATAAGAAACAGACAGGAAGAGTTTCTACAAATATTTAATAAGGTATAAGTAAAGCGAATGTTGATAACCAGAGAGCAAATCTGAGGAATTAATAATGGAAAATAAGAAAATGGTAGGTGAATTGAACAGATAACTTAATTTTGCTGTAAAGGATATAATTAGCATGTAAAATATTTGAAAATCGAGGAGTGAATGATGTCGTAATGTGACTGAACAGCAACAGACTTTATTGAATATAATTATATGCAGAGGATAACAAGAAAGGATAATTCACTTGGAGCCCTACAGATCTAAAGTCGCTATGGCACAGTCAGCTCAGTAGCTATATTCAGAGTAAAGGTACAATTTCCTTTGCTTTACAAAAGTCAGAGAAGAGCTTCAAACATTACAATCACCAGAGAGGCGTTCCTTAGAAAATCCTTAGAAAAAGGAGTTGACAAGTCCCAAGGTCCTGAAGGACTTAATCCTAGGGCCTTTAAAGAAGGGCTGCCAAAGTAATAGAGTCATTGGTTTCAGTTTTCCAAAATTCCTTAGATTCCATTAGAATGGAACACTCCTATTCAAGAATGAAGACAGCCAATAAGCTGGAAACTAAATACCAGTTTGCTGAGCATCTTTCATAAGAAAAGGATGCCAGAATCTATTCCTAAGAAGGTTATTGCATGGTACTTAGAAAATAGCAATGCAATCAAATAGAACCATCTCGATTTTGTGAAATCATGTTCGACTGATTAATTTGAGTTCTTTGAGATTGTAACAAATAAGGTGGAGAAAAGTAAAACTGTAGATCTGGTGTTAATTAGATTTCTAGAAGACATTCAACAATGGACAGATCAAGTGTTGTTACACAAGATAAGGACTCATGGTTTCGGAGGAACATATTAGCATGTACAGAGTATTGAGAATCCTACAGAAAGCAGATTATAATCGGAAATGGGTGCAGAAAAGGTTCACTTAAAAAGTGAGTTCATCTTCTTGAAATTAGATCTCTTATGGGGACTGGACAAGGTGCATTCTAAAATAATGTTCCCCCCTTGTGTGAGAGAGACTAGGGCTAGGGACAAAGTTTGAAAAGAAGGAATCTCCCATTTAAGATGGCGATGAGGAAAATGTGCATGTCTGTGGAACTCTCTTCCCCAGACAACAGTGGAGGCAACATCATTAAATATTTTTAAGGCAACGACTGATAGATTTTTGATTAAACCGGGAGTCAAAAGGTCAGGGTAAGACAAGAATGTTGAATTGAGGCCATAGTCAGATTCGGCCATGGTCTTATTAAATAATAGAGTAGGTTGAAGGGACTGAATAGTCTATTCAAGCTCCAGTCTGTATTTTTGCCTGTTCATACGAGTTCAAGAGTTTCCGGATGTTCCCTTGAGTTTCCAAGCTCAGCAGGGTTTGCTGGTACAGCTGTTTGATGGTTGGTTGCTCTGACTGCTGTGTTTGATTGTTGTTTGTGATAAGATTTTACTCGTGAAGAGGTAGCTCTGACTGACTTACAGAGTAAGAGCTTAATGTGTGCGCATAAATAAAAAGGCATCAAATGTAAAATCTGAAATTAACCTCTCATTTTAACTTCAGAATAATGTGTGTGCCTGAAAAAAATTATAAAGTTTTGTTGTATGCTCTTCACAAAAGAGATTGAACTGTTAAATAATACAACATGTCTTCTGGAAAAGACAATTCTAGGTCACTGATTTTTAAATTTTTTTTGTGGAAGTTGTAATATAGGTGATTGGTGGAATATCATGCAATAAACTATACCTTGTTATGGGAGGCAAGTGCCTCTTCATGTTAAGACTGTCCAGTGATTTATCTTCTACCGTTGATAATTAGACAGGCCCTTAGACTCATCCTAAAAAGGAAGATTGATGGTATAGTTGCAACTACAAACTACCAGTGGTTGGTAACTAAAGTCCTGTACAAAAGGTCAGATAGAATGAAGGGAGCTTTCAGTGTGCACATCTCATCTAATGCTGGATCCCTGAATTAGGCACTGAGTCCCTGTCTATAAGGGAACCTAATCTTTGGCAATCCTGACTACATTTGCTGACCAGCCTTTATGAGGAATGGGAAATCAACTCCCACTTTATCTCTGACTCATTACTAAGTCATGACTGAGGAAAGATCTCACATGTAACATAGAAAGAGGTAGACCATGAGACTTGGTAAAAGATATGTGCAGTAGCAATGATAGAGCGAGCATGAGGTAGCAGAGAGAAGATGGTGGCACTTATTTTAGCAGAGCAGGGGTTATTCATTTTCTTGCTATACTACTAGCCTTTTCTCTTATCTGTGGAGACCACTCTAATCCAGAGTAACTTCAGACCAGGTTGACAGGGTCTGGTGTTATAGCCTCCTCTGCTGGCTCTGGCAGAAGAAGACAGCCTTCTTCTGCACCATCATGGACCTCTCAGTTGTCCATATTCACTAAGCATGGATATCAATTTCCCCCTTACTGCCATGTTCTGGGTAAGTTTATTGAACTGCACAGACAGCCAGCACATGGCCGCATGCCTATTCAAGATAATGCAGGAACCTGGGAATATCATAGCAGTGGCAAAAATTCCACCCATGATGAGTTGGAGATGCTGGGTGAGCAGGACCCCATAGAAGCATGTTGCATAGTTCATGAGATGAGTTAGGAACAGTCGTGTCAGAAAACACGCTCGGCCCCATGGAGGGAATCACTCTTTCAAACTCAACATACGTGACACTTAGCCAATATCTGCTAAGATTTAGCCCATGGCCAAAATGCAGTTAATTGCAAAATAAACATTGCATACAGATTATTATGCCCCACTTCATTAATATGCCAACTTTCAAGTGACTACTGTCTGCTGTAAAATATAATCTGCAGCTTTCTGAAATGGATGGCAGGATTCAATTTGTTGAAATTAGACCCACATTAATTGTATAAGCAGGAAGTTCGAATATCAATCATAGTTGATATTGTCAAACAGAGTTCACTGCTTCAGAGTAACCATGCCCTTGTCCGCCACAGTGAATGTCCTCAATTCTGTTACATTGCATTTATATTTAAATTAGATATTGGTCCAAATTTTGCAGTCAGAATAAAAACAAGGCAAACAGCATTCAACATTATAAGGGAAAAATCACATTGCAACTTAAGTAGTTAACACTTTTGCAATTAAATGTTAAATCAGGAATATTGCTGATTGGGCTGCTCTTTCTCCTTCGATATATTTGCTACCATTGGTATTTTTGATGAGAATGCTCCAGAGAAAGACACCAGACAGTAAAAGCTCTTCCCAACCAGGGACCTACAGCTGTTGACTTGCTGGGGGATAGTAATTAGTAAAAAGGAATAGCTTTAAAATAAATTAAATACTGCACATAAGAAGTCAATTGATAGCATGTTGTAATGATTGAATTTGAGAAGCAAATCAGGTCAAAATCTGACATGTAGGACTTTTAGAAACAGCAATTCTTAAAATTGTCTTTCTCCACATTTAAGGTTTTTTTTATTTGCCTGCACAAGTCTCAGTGTGCTTGTGCTATTTCCCTGTTGGAAGAACAAGCAGCTGATCAACTGCTATACCTGTCAATTCCACTCGTGTTGTTTACTGCTAAAAAAATTGCAAGTGTGTCCTCAGGGCTACTTGTCATCTGATTTAATTTATTTCTGTCTTTTCTCAAAGAGAACACCTACACTCTTGCTATCTGGGCACTCCTGATGAAGCAGTTATTAGGAATTTACAGCATTTGGGAGACAAATTCACAGATTATTCTCATTGAACCAGAAGGCTGAGCCAGGAAGAATCATTGATATAAAATAAAATATTACTCCTTTGAGATTCAAGTAATTAATATTCAGCCATCTGATATGATAACCTTTCTTCTTCCTGTTCTATCCTCCTGATAAGTCCTATTTTGTCCCTTTTGATCATTGATACATCAACATGAAAACTGTTCGGTAGCAAACAATTGCAATAGATGTGGTTGGTGAAACTACTACATGAATTAGTTACTGGTATTTTATAGCCTTTTACATTAAAATTTGCAAAAGCTGTTATGGAACAAATCCCTATCGTAGAGGATCAGACTGAATCAATATGGTAGCCCTACTGGAGTCGGCCGTATCTGTCAGGACGGTTTTGGGAAATATTGAATTAGGCCCAATATCAAATTTTGATAACTGAGTATTGGAATCCTGTATTCCTGGTTCTGCTGAAATACCGAGCAGGGTAAATTGCTGTGAGCTGTTTATCCTCATGAAAGACTGAGATAGTTGGCTGTATGTTTAGCACAGGCATCGGGTGTACACATGGCTAGCATAATGCTCAGTTAAGCTGGACATACTGAAGTGGACTGCTCCAAAAGGGGAGCTGCACTCATGCCATAGAATCTGCAGCAAATATTTCAACAAGATTTTGCTTGAAGGAATTTCCAGCAAATGGATCAATAGGTCAGACAGAGGGCTCCCAGTTTTACAGATGCAATATTGGAGGCCTTAATAATGGAGATGAAAAGATAGAGAGAAAGTTAAGCTGCATCGAGGACCAAGAGGTCCTCAAGGCACAAGTTGAGAAGAGAAAAGAAGTGGGTGATAAGGGAGTTTAATTCGCAAATCTCACACTGCAGACCTGACCACTGTGATGAAGAATATTCAATAGCATACAAGAGTCGTTAAGGATAACTCCTCTCCACTACATCACTAACATTTCACACTGTTCAATGCCACTCAGCCCATCACAAATTAACCAGTGAAAAGGACACAACTTGTATTTATTTCCTAATGCCCCCAGGCTCTTTGCAGCAAGAGCATCAAACAGAAATTGATAACAAGCTACAGGTTATATGAAGAGATTTTAGAATAGGTGACTAACAATTTGTCAGACAGGTAGGTTTCAAGGAATAACTGAAAGGGGGAGGGAGAGAGATCAAGGTAATGGTTTAGTGAGGGAATTACAGAGCTAAGGGCCTTGGCAGCAGAAGGCGTGGCCTCTAACGATGAAGCAAGTAAAATTGAGGAGGTGATGAGAATGAAATTGAAGAAGGATAAAGAACACTTGTGATCTGCAGAGAGAGAGAGAGAAAAATATTAATCTTTCAGGTTGATGACACAGCGTTAAGAGATGCCTTGGAGTAAGTTAATTATTTGAAGTGGTATGAAAGTGGCAATAAAAGGTCATGGACTGCGTGTACACCATAACAGCTAGAAGAAGGCACAGAGCATTGTCAACAATTTTAAAGGCAAATCCTGACACATTGCTGTCATGAATATGGTATTTTCTATTTCTGGTCAAATGTAACTGTACTTATCCAGTGCAAGAGGCCAGCTACTGATCCTTTGAGCAAATTGAAAAGCATTTGCTTATAGCGGAAGCTGTACAGTCAATCCATTTAATTTGAGATCCTTTAAAATTATTCCCGGTGGAATAAATTGCTAGAGAAATTTCCGCTAAGGATATCTGTAGTTGCTATTTATAACTAAATGTTTCCCTGAATTTTCTGCATGAATCAACTTTTCAAGCTGGTTAGTGATTTTAATGATCAGACTTAAATTCTATCAATCCTGCACACTTCATTGAAGTCTTAATAACTACAAACATATTTTAATTGGAAAGGGCTAATATTTTCCACTGAAAAAAAACCTTTGATTTTGCTGGATGGCATCATTTCCACCAAAGGTCAAGGCTGAGGTATCCTACACGATCGTTTGGCCCTCAGATGATTACCTACACACTAAAGTACTCAGCAAACCACTTGACAAACAAGCTGGAGGTGCTTGTCACTGACAGCACCTTCTGGGTTTGAAGGTTCTGGCACCAGTTTTAAAGACTGATTGGGCACCACTTCAGGTGCTGCAAACCAGGAACTACCCTTTAGCCTGCAGTTTAAGACCCCAGAGATATCTCCTAAGAAGTCCATGCTGGCTCCCTGATTCAGCAATGCTGCCCTCCAGGTACTGCTGGATCAGATCACTGATAGAGGGATATCCTCTTCCAGAGTAACTACACCAGGAAACTATTACATCAAACCTGCCAGCCTAGGATAAGGCCATTGCCACTATCTTACACCAATGGACTGGAAAATCATACTGAATACAGAGCCAATGATCGCTTGCAGTTTGCGAGGGTAAGTAGCACTGTACATTTTCTGCTAACTCCTAATCATAGGGCATCATTAAGTCTAACGCTGCAACTGCGTCTCACAAAGCCTCAGAGCCTAAAAAAAAGCAAAGTACTGCAAATGATGGAAATCTGAAATAAAACAGGAAATGCTAGAGAAATTCGGCAGGCCTAACAGTCTCTGTGGAGAAAGAGAGTTAACGTTTCAAGTCTGATTTGAATTTTCTTCAGATCTTCAACAGGTTTGAGGTAATTTTGGCTTGTTTGGATCAGAGTGACCTCTGCAGGCTCAATTAGTTATAGGATCATGACATCATTGTGCAGGGAGCTGGTGGCAGCAAAAGGATGTATAGTGGCAATAGGGGACAATATTGTGGAAGGTTAGCACAATTCTCTTCAGCAAGGAGTGAGAATTCAGAAAGCTGTGTTGCATACTGGTGCTGAATGTCAGGACTGAAGATGAACTTACGGTAGGAAAGGGGAGAATCCAGCTGTCATGGTTTATGTGAGTACCACTGACATAGACAGGGCAAAGAATGGGAACCTGCATGAACAATCTGATAGGGGAAGCATCATTTGAAAATACAGAATCACAAATGTAATTATCTCTAGACAGTCTACAGGGAACAGTTTTTGGTGAGCTGCATGATGAGTGAAGTAATATTAGGAGTTATCTTGCTAACCAGGAGGGGTTTTAAACTACTCATAGACAAGAAAAATCAGACGGAGAAAGTGGCCCACAATTAATTGATTATTTTCAGGATAGTAGCTTGGGATAGTATATTCTGGAATTGATCAGAGAATGGGTTATCTTAGATCTGATATTGTGTAATGAAACAGGATTGAGTAATGGCCTCAATGTGAAAACTCATCTAAGTTGCAATGATACTAATGTGATTGAGTTTTATATTTATTTTGAGGGAGAGAGGAGTGAATCTAAGACTAGCATTTTAAATGTAAATAAGGACAATGATGCGAGCGTAAGAGCAGAGCTAGTTTAAGTGAACTAGCAATGTAGTTTAAGGATACGCTAATGGATATGTAGTGACAAACATTTAAGAGGATATTTCAGAACACATTCCAATGAGAAAAAAATTCTAAGGGGACTTGGATGAAGGAGCAAAGATTTGACAAATCAATTATAATGTGAGGAAATGTGATATTGTCCATTTTGACAGAAAGAATAAAAAAGAATCGCATTATTTAAAAGCTGAGAGACTGCAGATCTCTGACATGCAGACGTATCTGGGTGTCTCATTTCATGAATTGCAAAAAGTAAGAATGCAGGTACTGCAAGTAGGAAAAATACTAAAATGTTATTGTTCATTTTAAGGGGAATTGAGCACAACAGCAATAAGTTTATGCTGCAGTAATACACATCATAGGTGATACTGCACCTGGAATGCCGGGCATCATATTGATCTCCTCAATTAGGTAAGGATGTGTAAGTTTTGGAGCAGTTCGTAGAAGACCTACTAAATAATACCTGGAATAGGCAGGTTGCCTTTTGAGGAAAGGTTGGACAGGCTTGGTTTGTACCTGCTGGAGTTTGAAGGGTGAGTGAAAGCCGACTTGATTGAAACATTTAAGGGATCCTGAGGGATCATGACTGCCTGGATGTGGAAAAGATGTTTTCTCTTGTAGTATAACCTAGAAATGGGAGAGATGATATAAAACTAAAGGCTTGTTCATTTAATACAGACTTCAGGAGAGTTTTTCTTTGAAAGAATATGTTTAAATCTCTTTGGAATTCTATTCCTTTAAAGGCAGTGGAAGCAGAGTCCTTGAATACCTTTAAGGCAGAACTGGGTATATTCTTGGTAAGCAAGAAGTGAAAGGTTATCAGGGCTAGGTGGGAATATGGAGCTGAGGCTGCCATCTGCTAAGCCATAGTTTTATTACACTTCAGAACAGGCTTGAGGGGCTGAGTAGCCTATTCCTACCCTGAACCCACATATTTAGGTATATATTTTTGATTAAAGTCACCAGGTAGGTGCTTGGTATACAAAGTCGAGTTTCAGTAGCATCTGGTGTCTTGATTGGGCAGAATTGAGAGCAGGAAGTAAACTCTGGAGAGCTGGCCTATTAATGTGATGCAAATGCATGTACACTGGCCTCTTGCCACCTGATAGTGAGAAAGTGATCTTGAAACCTTAGAATGGAGGCCTTAGTTACAAAGGTTTGCAGTGAAGGTGAGAATCCAAATTTTGCATTCTTACCTGATTAACTCAAAATGCTTACCATTATTATTGCCACCTCAAGGAGTGGACAATCTTGCCCAATGAATTTAAAAATGGGGAGCATATACAGGATAGGGCTAGAATGAGTCACTTCTGGCCACACAGTTGAATTGTATTGGACTGAGGGTCCTTGATGTCACACCCACAATGCCCTCAGCTTTTGGTTTATGCTACCACGTAGCTGCCAATGTACACTAGTAAGCATTCCCTGCTACCTCTCCTCAGCTGACGAGCTAAACCAAGTGAATGTATCCTAACATTTTCTAATGAAGATATAAGGCATCACCCTTCCACATGCATAAAGTCTTGAGCAAATGGAACAGGCTGATGGTCCTAGAAAGAGGGAAATGACTCTGAAGACAGACAGCAGCAATGTCAAAGCGGACACTTATGAGCAGTCATCACAGAAAAAAATTGGGACCATAGGGAATATCATTCAGCAGTTAGAAAGTCTAGTTGGAGAGAATGATGTTAGGCACTTACAATGGATTCATTTAAGTACTGGGGCTGTGGGAGATGTTATTCCGATTAGGGTGCCCATTGGTGACAAAGTCCGTCAGTTCAAATTCCAAAAGACTGCTTGAATCTGAGAACAGGCGTCTGAAATCAAGAGGAAAACTGTTCAAAATAACAGCATGTATGTTTACTGAAAGCTGAAAACCATGGCAATATCAAAAGGAAAATTGCAGGTGTAAACATTGATATTCTTGGCGTGAAACATTAGATGGACTGGAACTATAAAGATAGCAGAGGAAGAATAGGTGATGGTTCATTCAGGAAGTGAAGAGTATAAGTTCTGAGGAAGGGTCACTGGATCAGAAACGCTAACTCTGTTTTTTCCTTCACAGGTGTTGCCCAGACCTGTTGAGCTTTTCCAGCAACTTTGTTTTTTTCCCTGATTTGCAGCATCTGCCGTTCTTCAGGTTTTTATTACAAGCATAGTGGTGCTGTATTGATGAAAAGCAGATTCTTACCTCCATGATATCTTTCTGGCCTGTTTCCAGCAGAATCTTAATGATGAAGTTAGACAAAAAGCTGTTCAATATCACTGTGTGCCAGGCCTGTGCATCAACACCAGTTCACTGATGAAGCGATAGGAAAGTAAGTTGTATTCAAACTGAAAATAAATTTTAAAGTGCATTAAAGACAAGCAGTCATCCTGAGTGGGTTGTTTGTAAAATTAGGGCGAGAGAAAGGTTATCTAGCCACAAGACAACTTGAATCAGACACAATCAATGAATGTGGGTCAAAACGGATTGAATTTTGTGAAACTCATTATTTATTAATTCATAAAGTATAAAACTAAAATTTCATAATCATGAACATTCTTCTTAAGAGAAAGCTGTATTTATGGAAGAGTTCAAGAGACCATCATCATAACCAAATTGATCATCTTATTTCTTATTTTTAGTTTTTATATAGTCGCAAATACTTATACAGTGAAAAGTTTTGTTTTGTGAGCAGTAGAGGCACATCATAGCAAGCAAGGACATACAGATCAAAGGTGCTTAGACAGAGCGAGGCTAACATGGGAGGTGCACAAAGCAAAATCGAACTTAGATTTGAAGTGAGAGAGGTCCACTCAACAGTCTAATAACAGCAGGGAGGAAGCTGTTCTTGAATCTGTTGGTACATGTATTCAAGCTTCTGTATATTATGCCAGACAGAAGATGTTAGAAGAGAGCATTCCCAGGGTGGGTGGGGTCTTTGATGATGTTGGCAGCCTTCCCATGGCAATGAGAAGTATAAATGGAGCCCAGAGATGGGAGGGTTGCTTCCGTGATCGTCTGGGCTGTACACACAACTTCCTGTAGTTTCTTAGGATCTTGGGCAGAGAAGTTGCCATACGAGGCCGTTATGCATCCAGATAGAATACTTTCTATGGTGAATCTGAAAAAGATGGTGAGGATCCTGATGGGCATGCTGAATTTCCTAAGCTGCCTGAGCCATCTTATGATGAACCAAAGATTTAAGGCACTGTATATGACAAGAAAAAACCCACAGCATGAGGGGGAGGAGCTGGCAGGGTGGTTCTATCACTGGGTTATTCATTCAGATGCCCAGGGTAATGCTTTGTGAACATGGGTTCAAATCCCATCGCAACAGTCTGATCATAACTCAGTCACGAAGTCTCTGGCTGCGAAAATACACGAGAACAAACAAACCAGAATTCAAAAACAAAATCTTCATTTAGGTATTAGATATTTAGAAAGGAGACAAAAATTTGGGACTGACATTTAAAATGTGATTGACATATAAGCATTGACATTAATCTGCACAAAGAGGTGCAGACAAAGATAAAGTTGAAAACAAATTGAGAATTTGAAAGACAGCGTGATTAAATTTCCAAAGAAACTTACATCAGAAAAGAAAACCTTGAGAAATAACGACAGGTGACTCAAAAAAACCTTGACATATTGAGTACAAGAATGAAATGAAAATGAAATGTACCGAAGATGAAATAAACCAAATTAACAAAGAAAAGATACAGTAAAATATGATACAATTAAAAAGCTGACGGCTTCAAAAAATAAACATGGGGTGGTGAATCTATTAGAGACAGAGATGTGAATATGATATTTGAAATTTTGATAAATTGGGAAGAATATGTAAGTGAATATGTAAGAAGATTTTTGAGGGTAGGGCACTGAATGTAGTCCAAATGGACTTTACTAAAGCATTTGACAAGGTCCCTCATGGTGGGCATGTCCAGAAGACATGCGGGACCTATGGTGAATTGGTAAGTTGGATACAAAATTGTCTTGGCCTTAGAAAGCAGAGTGTAGTTGTGCAGGGCTGTTTTTTTCTGACTGGAAGTCTGTGACCGGAAGTGTTCAAAGGGCCAGCATTGGTTCTTTTCTTGTTTGTAACATATATAAGTGATTTCAATTTGATGGTCTGAATAGCAAGTTTGTACATGACATGAAAATTAGTGGAGTTTCAGATAGTGAGGAAGGTTGCCAAAGGATACAGTAGGATATAGATCAGTTGGAAAGTTAGGCAGACAAATGGCAGATAGAGTTTAATCCAAACAAGTATGATGTGATGCATTTTGGGAGATCAAATGCAAGAGGAAAGTTTACAGTAAATGGCAAGACCCGTAGGAGCATTGAAACACAAAGGAATCCTGGGGTGAAGTTCACAGCTTCCTGAAAATGGCAACATGGTGGATAAGGTGGCAAAATACTTTAGAGAAAGCTTACCTTCACCAGTTGGGGCATTGAGTATAAAAGTTGTCATGTCATGTTGCAGTCATGTTATTTAGGGTACATTTGAAGTATTGCGTGCAGTTCTGGTCACCACACTATAGGAAGGACGTGGAGGCTTTGGAAAGGGTGCAAAGGAGATTTACCAGGATGTTTCAGAGATAGTAGGAGCTGTAGATGCTGGAGAATCTGAGATAACAAGGTGTAGAGGTGGAGTGTAAGGATTGCTTTCACTATGTCGATGGAGGCTAAGGGGTGACCTGATAGAGAAGTATATAAAATTATAAGAGGCATGGATAGGGTAGATAGTCAGAGTCTTTTTCCCAGGGTGATAATGTCAAGTACAAGGGGGCATGAGTTTAAGGGGAAAGGGGAAAAGTTTAAATGAGATGTGTGAGGCAAGTCCTTTATACAGAGGATGGTAGAGGCCTGGAACTCAATGCCAGGGTACATGGTACAAGTAGATGCAATAGCATCTAAGAGACATTCAGATGGGCACATGAACAGGCAGGAAACAGAGGGATATGGACAATGTGCAGGTAGGTGAGATTAGTTTAGAATGATATTATGCTTTGCACAGACATGGTGGGCCAAAGAGCCTGTTCCTGTGCTGTAATGTTTTATATTCTATGTTTCATGAACTGTACCGTGATAAAAATGGAACCACCCAAAAGTGACAATTTAGATAAATGTGAAATTATGATGGAAGAAATGGAAAAATAACTATAAGAGAACTCAAAGCAGGCAAAAGACCTGTTATTTGGGCATACTATCTACAGATATGATCCAGGCTTTAGATGAAGTCAGCACAATGGTTATTTCTAATCAATGCAACAATACAGGTGTAGTATCTAAAGATATGAATCATTCTCTTTCCATTAGTGTCCCAAGGGACACCTAACTGCACATAACATTTGAGTCACATTCTGAGGGTAGCATTACAAAACAAGAATATTATGAAAAGCTGGTGCACTGCAGAATAAAAATGCAGAATTAATGTATAATAAGGAAATGTTGGATAAAATGAACAAATACTTTGCTTCTGTCTTCACTATAGAGGATATGAAAACATTCCTGTAATAGCAATATATCAGGAGGTAGAAGGGAAAAATACCTTATTGAAATTACAATCACCAGGGAAGCAGTACTAAGCAAATTAATGGAGCTATGGCTGACAAGTCTCTGGGTCCAGATGGAATGTATCCCAGTATCTTAAAGGAAGATGTTACTGAGGTAGCGGATATGTTGGTGTTAATATTCCAAAATTTCCTTGATTCAGGCTTCATTACATTGAAAAGTAGCAAATAAAACTCTTCTATTCAAGAAGTGATTGAGGCAGAAAACAGGAAACAATAGGATAGTTAGCTTGACATGTATCATGGAGAAGGTGTTAGAATTGATCATTAAAGGGGTTATCATTGGGCACTTGGAAAAACACAAGATAATTGAGGAAGAGTCAACATGGCTTTATGATAAGGATGTAATATTTAGAAGGAGTACAATATGCCGTACATTAAAAAGAGCCAGTAGGCATGTTGTACTTGGATTTTCGTAAGGAAAGGTTCCACATCAAAGATTTTTGTGGAAATGAAAGCTCATGGTATAAGGAGCAACATATTGGCATGGACAGAAGTTTGGCTATTGGTAGAAAACTTTGTCTGATTGGCAGGATGTGATGAGTGAAGTCACCTTGCAGTCTGTTTTGTACCCTCAACCTTTTGCAACTTGCATCATTGATTCAGAAGAGGGGAATGAAGATATGGTAATTAAATTTACAGATGGCACAGGATATTTATGAAAGTATGTTGACATGAGGAGCTTGCAGAAGTATTTTGATAGGTTGAGAGAGTTGCAAAAGTCTGGCTAGTCAAATGTAACATAGAAAGATGTAGAGTTGTTCACTTCAGCTGGAAAGAATGAAAAAGCCGAGTATTACTTAAATGGAGAATAACAGGAGAAATCCAAGGTGCAGAGGGTTTGTAGGTGTTCTGGAGCGTGAGTACAAAAACGTAGATACAGACAGAGCATGAAATCAAGAAGGCTAATGGAATGCAATCCATTATTATGAGAGAAATTTAACATAAAACTAAGGATCTTACACATCAGTTATACAATGCATAGGTGAAATCATATCTAAAATGCTATGCACAGTTTTAGTCTCCTTATCTAAGAAACAGTGTAAATGTGTTGGAGATGATTCAAAAGAGGTTTACCAGACTGACTCCTGAGATGCTGCTTGGCCTGCTGTGTTCATCCAGCCTCACATTTTATTATCTTGATACCTGTTGTGAGTGTGTACTTTATGAGGAAAGGTTGGGCAGGCTTTTTCATGAGAGTTTAGGAGAGTGGGGCTTGACTTAATTTAAGTATGCAAAATCCTGAATGGTCCTGAGAAGGTGGAAAGAACGTATCCTTGAGTGGGTGAGTCCAGAATTGGGGAAAATTAGACGTTGCCCCTTAAGGACAGAGTTGAGAAGAATTTTTTCCCTCTCAAAGGGTTGCATAACTTTGGAAGTCTTTGACTCATGAGGCAGTAGAAGTAGTGTCATTTAAACTTTTGATGTCAGAGGTAGATCAATTCATGTTAAGGTCAGAAATCACATGACACCAGGTTGTAGTCCAACAGTTTTACCTGAAAACACAGGCTTTCGCAGTCTTACTCCTCCTTCAGGTGTCAGTGAAAGATATAGTATCAGACACAGAATTTAAAAGTAAGAGATCAAAGGGTCACACCACTGATAAGGATGTACTCAACAAATCTGAGATGCTGTTAAATCTTTAATCAATTACAACATTTAATTGATTAATATGTGTAGGTAAATTCCTGAAATCTTTTGAAGTCACTGGCCTGTTCTTGTTGGGCAATGGATTCAAAGGTTATCAGACGTAGCTGGAAATGTGGAATTCGAAATACAGATCAGCCATGAACCTATTGAATATTCAATCAGGTTTGAGGGGCCAAACGGTTTACTTCTGCTCCTAATTCATAGCTTTGCGTGAAACACAAAGTGGCTTTACATCTGGCAAGAGAACAAGCAAAATAATCTTCAGATGTGAACTATCCATGGATGATGCTGTGGGATGGATAAAGAAGTGTACTTATGTTTCATAGACTATGAATAAACCATTAGGTTGTGTGACGCGTGAATATTTACTGCATGTCTAGACATAGGAATGAATGGGCATGATCTAAGAATATTATGAAATTCTGTACTTGAACAAAAGAATAAAAAAGATGGTTTTAAACAAAATTCAAATTAAATGAGGAGTATGTCTTACATATGCAAATCACAATGTGTTGATGTCTGAGACTGAAGAGCCATTGTGTTGGATTGTAGGAGATGTTAACAATGCAGGTGAGGAATTTAGGATAAAATTAATGTTATGAAAACCAAAATAATGATTATTAAGTAAAAAGCCCACAAAATCAAAGGATACATTCCCAATTTAAAGAATTAATTTTAAGGTGAGAGGAGAAAAATTTAAAAGATATGAGAGGCAATTTTATTTCACAGAGGGTGGATTCCGTGTGGAATGAACTTCCCTGGGAAGCGATGAATGTGGGTACAATTACAAGAAAGTAAAAAAAAATTCTGGATAAGTACACGAAAAGGAATAGTTTGGAGGGATATGAGCAGGAGGGTGGGACTAGTTTAGTTTTGATTATGTTCGGCATGGACTGGTTGGGCTGAAGGGTCTGTTTCTGCACTGAATGACTCTACGTGGACAGATACATGTACCTCAGTAAGATTGTTATAAAAGATGCAAAATTTATCTTTGAAATTATCAGTCGATTGAAATAATGAGGTGTTTTCAATCAAACGTATGTTTGCAGACACGAACAAACAAGTTTAAATACAAGAACATGTTTGCTCAAATATTACTCTTGATTAACAGTTACCTATCTCAGAAAGCTGGACAATATGTAACCAAATGATCAAAGCTTTCAAAATGTGCACTTAAAGAAGGACATTTACTACTTCTACAAAATATCTTAAGATAATGAATATCCCTAAAAATGAACCAATATATACATATACTCCAAAGACTTCTCTTTGCAAAGGGTCATTTAAAATGAAATTCTTTCTTGCCATTAGGGTAATTCATGAAAGCAAAAGAATAAAGTGTCAAATTTCTGAAGTCTGTTTGTTCTGATGTCCTGGCACTTGTTATCAAATCAGTTATCACGCATTGTGGTTATCTTTGGAATCTTGGATATAGCCTGGTCAGAAAGTACTATACTGGAGTTTTTTCAATTACTCAGAGGAATGAACGGGTTTCACACTGGACTCAACAAGAGGGTGCTTCACTGAATTAGGAGAGATCAGCTGGGAAGATTTGCCTCAAGGGTTTCTTGTTCTCCAGATAATTTCAGATACCAAAAGACTGTCCATCCAGTTGTTGTTCAAACAGACTCCAGCATCCTACAATAGGGCAAGCAGTTGGCATCAGTCATGTGATGTCCAGGAGGCCTTGTTAAAAGGAACTTCAAATGCCCACAGTGATCTCTTCTGAGGAAACCATTCCAGGCAGTTACAGAAAACGTGAAATCGATCAATTTTTCCAGAATTCTTCAAAACCTAACTTTGCCAATGAATATTAATTACAAAGCAATTTTTTGTAATAATTTAGAATTGAAAACAGAGTTGACTTGGCCATTGATTAAAGTAGAATCACAGGATCATACATTACAGGAAAGGACCTTCGGCCCATTGTTCAGTGTTGCCAAAAATACCCTACTACTTAAAGTAGTCCCACATAATCATAACAATGTTTAAAGGCCTTATTAGTGGCAAAAAGAGTCAAACAAGAATAAGAGTTTCTTGGACAATCAGTGGCAAGGGAAGATCAAGCGTGAAGCATTGTTGACAGCTTACAATAGAAGCAGTAAAATAAAACAAAGAACTGTGGATGTTTGAGACCTGAAACAAAAACCGAAATTCTTGGCAAAACTCAGCAGGTGTGGGGACTCAGCCATGGAATAAATTATATATATTTTCCATCCCTACCTAGCAGAAATCAAGAAGAAGTCACGAAGGAGAAGTTAACTGAGGGTCAGCTGCTATCACCTATCTGAGAACACTTGGGTGCAACAGCAGACCTAAGATTGCCAAACATAATCCAATCTATTCTTGGAGGTTTCACCACATGACTAGCTCCCATGTCAGCAGTTGGCCAAAGCATCCACCCTTGTAATGGGAATTTAAAACAAATAAGTTACAAGAATGTAAGTGTTAAGTAAAGCATTCAGTTTTCTGATGTACAAGTGGTACTTTTATCCTTATCAATGCAGGTACCCAAGAAAAAAGTTTGGTTATTATTTGAAAAGGAGGAATTTTGGAATTTAACTGGGGCAAAGCCCAGGAATGGCGCTAGGTGATCTGCTCCTTCAGAGAGCCTGCAGAGACATGACAGGCCAAATGGGTCCTTTTGTGCTGCAACCATTCCATAATTGAGTAGTTTTACTGTTTAAATGCTTACGTTCTAATCTTTTCTAATTGTTTATTTACATTTTATTTACCATTAGCACTATTTATTTCCTCCCCTCTTTCTTTGCTTCTGCTCTCTAATCCTGTTGAAGTGAGAGAAGAAAAATAGATTCTGCCAATTAGGGTGCTGTGAAAAAAGAAAGTGGCAAAGTGTTTTCTTACTATAGAGGAGATTCTTAGACATGGTAAATACTGAGCAGAAATGTTTCTGTTGTGCAGGAGATCTCTGGCATCTATAAATACTAGGCAGAACAGTTGTAACATTGCCATTTGACATTTTGAATTTTATCCCATCTAAGGACAAACCTGCTCCATAATATTCAAATTTTATGGTCTTTTAAAACACAGTGATATTTGGAGACATTGTCCATCTGGTGTTAGTCCTAAGTAGTTCATTTTTCATATGCTTCAGTATAACTTCAGCTGGAATGGGTTTGTGATTTCAGAAATTTTGTCGCATAGTTTCCATGGAGACCTGAGAATTTCTTCCTTAAGTATTACACTAAGTGTTAGATAAAACAGTTAGAAATTACTGTACTGACTTTCAGAGAAACTAGACACTACTCTAAAGTATTTTAACTCTTTCTTCAAAGCATTTGGTTCCTGTGAATACCGATTGCTAAAACAGTCCAGGCCTAATTAAAGTTGCCTAATTCAAAATATCTGATGGTCAAATTTTTGTGATGCTGCTAATTTTATTTTACCCAATACATAGAATGACATGCAAATTCCAAGAGTCGGGGTAAAAATTGCAGTGAAAGCAAAAGGCATACACTAACTTACAGACAGTAAAAGAGATGATAACAAAACAGGACAGGAGATGATGTGATGATGACAGAAAGGAAACTGAAAATGAAATGGTCAAATGACACAAATTAGTTTGGAAAAGACATATAAATAACAAAAAGAAAATCCATACACAGCTCATTGAAAGTTGAGGGCAGATTGAACAAACAGTTTGGTAAGCATAGAGAATCCTAGACTTTGTAACTGGGGGCACAGAGGTCAAAACTAAGAACATATGACAAAGATCAATAAAACACGGATGTAGCCTCAAATGAGCTATTACAATCAGCCCTTGTAAAAATGTGTTGTCTACACTTCAGTAAGAACATCATTAGACTTTATTAAAAAGGCTATTTCCAAGGCATGTTCAGAGACGCCATGTTCCTTAAAGTTTACAGACTGAGGTTGCATTTCCATGTTATTTGCTGTCACTATGACATATCTCCTTTTGTCAAGACCAGAAGCTCTGTATGAACAACGCTGGCTTGTTCTAGTTTGGAGTTAGCCACCCTCTTTTCCCTCAATAGCTTTTCATTAATTTCATATAGCTATCAAAACTTTTCTTGATGTGCCATTTCTAAGACTGGACATTTTTCCCTAAATATATCAGAAGCACCTTGATGCTGTCTACGTATAAAGATACTTTTCCTGGATATGGCTTCTGCCGATACAGTTGGAGCATCCTCCATTTTTGACTACATGAAATCCAACAGGGAAATCAGAAGATATGGTTTCAACTTGGAAAGAAGTGATAATGTAGAATTCACTATTGCTTGGCCTTTAATTTTATAAGCCACCAGTGGGGGAATTGGAATCTTAAATTAAAGTATATGACATAGTTGCCCCTGCTTCCACCATGATTTTGTGAATGGCTGGGGAAACATCAGGTGTTGACCCACGTGTGGCTCAATTGAAGGTCTCCAGTGGGCAATTGATGCCCAGTTAGGTATGTTATCCTTCTGTTTCTCTGGTTAAACATATAACAAGAGATGCCAGTGCTCAATATGCAGCCTATTGCCAATCAAGGCCCCTCCCCACAACTCTGGATTCTTGACATCGGTGGGATGAGCAACGGTGTGTTCACAGCATTCTTTCTCCACGCTGGAAAAGTTACAATAAAGATGTGAAAAAGGAATCTGGCAGAAACATAGCATCAGAGATAATGGGAACTGCAGATGCTGGGGAATTCCAAGATAATAAAATGTGAGGCTGGATGAACACAGCAGGCCAAGCAGCATCTCAGGAGCACAAAAGCTGACGTTTCGGGCCTAGACCCTTCATCAGAGCTCTGATGAAGGGTCTAGGCCCGAAACGTCAGCTTTTGTGCTCCTGAGATGCTGCTTGGCCTGCTGTGTTCATCCAGCCTCACATTTTATTATCTTGGCAGAAACATAGATCAGCTTCATGAGTATGTTGGGGAAGGCACAAAACACAAAAAATCTTCTGGTCCAGCCATTTTGTTCCCCTCTAATAACTCAGATCTGGGATAATGACTGGCATCTTTAATGGGAGGGTTGTGCTCTCTCCAGCTGCCATGATCCCTGGGAGTGATCCATTTTGATATCAAGGTGTGCCCGGTGGCTGGATCTGCTAACCTGGCAGTGCCATCTTTGGAACTGGCTGCTACTTTCAATCCTTCCCAATGGCACTGCTTCTCCTTCATGCATGTGTGCAGTTTTCGCCACCATAAAGTG
Organism: Stegostoma tigrinum; assembly: GCF_030684315.1. Classification (NCBI taxonomy): domain Eukaryota; kingdom Metazoa; phylum Chordata; class Chondrichthyes; order Orectolobiformes; family Stegostomatidae; genus Stegostoma; species Stegostoma tigrinum. Next base: position 77,806,219 of record NC_081356.1, read on the forward strand.
GTGTTTGTAGTATTCACAGCCTCAGCAAATCAAGGAAACTACATTAACATGAGGCAGAAATTGATGAAAGCATATATTGATAAGGTGAGATGCATTAAGAAGGGAGTGGCCGGGAGTGGTTAGGGTGGAATACAAACCATGGCACAGGCCTGTTTTACTTTTCTCTTTAGTGGGTTTTGGGCTTTGCTGGCAAGCCCAGGCATTGTTGCCCATGCCTAATTGTGATTCAACCGAGTCAGGCCATTTTAGAGAGTTGTAAAGAGTCAACTCATTCATCTGGAATCACAGGAAGGACAGCAGATTTCTTTCTTGAAAGAACATTTGTGAATAATTAGCTTTAAGTGAAGATGGGCTTTAATGACAATTGATGATAGTTCCACTGCCATTTTTTTATATATTGCACGTAAATCCCACTAACTGCCGGAGCGGTATCTGAAATTGTGTCCACAGAGCAGAAACCAGGCTCTCTGGAATACAAGTTCATTGATGTTGCTACCATGCAACCAAAACCCCTGTTGGGGCTAATGACGATTTTCTATTCTGTAAATTTACATTATTTTGCATACCTATTTTCGTGAAAAAAAGTGTTTGAATTGTCAGGGAGAAATGATTAATTTAGCGGCTGATAATGGGAACTGCAGATGCTGGAGAATCCAAGATAATGAAATGTGAGGCTGGATGAACACAGCAGGCCAAGCAGCATCTCAGGAGCACAAAAGCTGACGTTTCGGGCCTAGACCCTTCATCAGAGAGGGGGATGGGGTGAGTGTTCTGGAATAAATAGGGAGAGAGGGGGAGGCGGACCGAAAATGGAGAGAAAAGAAGATAGGTGGAGACGAGAGTATAGATGGGGAGGTGGGGAAGGGATAGGTCAGTCCAGTGAAGACGGACAGGTCAAGGAGGTGGAATGAGGTTGGTAGGTAGGAGATGGAGGTGCGGCTTGGGGTGGGAGGAAGGGATGGGTGAGACGAAGAACAGGTTAGGGAGGCAGAGACAGGTTGGACTGGTTATGGGATGCAGTGGGTGGAGGGGAAGAGCTGGGCTGGTTGTGTGGTGCAGTGGGGGGAGGGGATGAACTGGGCTGGTTTTGGGATGCGGTGGGGGAAGGGGAGATTTTGAAGCTGGTGAAGTCCACATTGATACCATTGGGCTGCAGAGTTCCCAGGCGGAATATGAGTTGCTGTTCCTGCAACCTTTGGGTGGCATCATTGTGGCACTGCAGGAGGCCCATGATGGACATGTCATCTAAAGAATGGGAGGGGGAGTGGAAATGGTTTGCGACTGGGAGGTGCAGTTGTTTATTGCGAACCGAGCGGAGGTGTTCTGCAAAGTGGTCCCCAAGCCTCCGCTTGGTTTCCCCAATGTAGAGGAAGCCATACCGGGTACAGTGGATGCAGTATACCACATTGGCAGATGTGCAGGTGAACCTCTGCTTAATGTGGAAAGTCATCTTGGGGCCTGGGATAGGGGTGAGGGAGGTGGTGTGGGGGCAAGTGTAGCATTTCCTGTGGTTGCAGGGGAAGGTGCCGGGTGTGGTGGGGTTGGAGGGCAGTGTGGAGCGAACAAGGGAGTCACGGAGAGAGTGGTCTCTCCGGAAAGCAGACAGGGGTGGGGATGGAAAAATGTCTTGGGTGGTGGGGTCGGATTGTAGATGGCGGAAGTGTCGGAGGATGATGCGTTGTATCCGGAGGTTGGTGGGGTGGTGTGTGAGAACGAGGGGGATCCTCTTTGGGCGGTTGTGGCGGGGGCGGGGTGTGAGGGATGTGTTGCGGGAAATGCGGGAGACGCGGTCAAGGGCGTTCTCGATTACTGTGGGGGGAAAGTTGCGGTCCTTGAAGTACTTGGACATCTGGGATGTGTGGGAGTGGAATGTCTTGTCGTTGGACCAGATGCGGCGGAGGCGGAGGAATTGGGAATAGGGGATGGAATTTTTGCAGGAGGGTGGGTGGGAAGAGGTGTATTCTAGGTAGCTGTGGGTGTCGGTGGGCTTGAAATGGACATCAGTTACAAGCTGGTTGCCTGAGATGGAGACTGAGAGGCCCAGGAAGGTGAGGAATGTGCTGGAGATGGCCCAGGTGAACTGAAGGTTGGGGTGGAAGGAGTTGGTGAAGTGGATGAACTGTTCGGGCTCCTCTGGGGAGCAAGAGGCGGCGCCGATACAGTCATCAATGTAACGGAGGAAGAGGTGGGGTTTGGGGCCTGCGTAGGTGCGGAAGAGGGACTGTTCCATCCCTTGCTCCCACCCCAAGCCGCACCTCCATCTCCTACCTACCAACCTCATCCCATCTCCTTGACCTGTCCGTCTTCCCTGGACTGACCTATCCCCTCCCTACCTCCCCACCTATACTCTCCTCTCCACCTATCTTCTTTTCTCTCCATCTTCGGTCCGCCTCCCCCTCTCTCCCTATTTATTCCAGAACCCTCACCCCATCCCCGTCTCTGATGAAGGATCTAGGCCCGAAATGTCAGCTTTTGTGCTCCTGAGATGCTGCTGGGCCTGCTGTGTTCATCCAGCCTCACATTTCATTATCTTTAATTTAGCGGCTCTGGTGGATTGAGCAGCAATGTTTGGTGCTGAAGAGACATTCAGGTCTCTTTTAGATCTTTCAGAAACCATTTGAATCTCCACAAGCTGGAAATGTTAAGTGCTAATCATTTTGCCCAATGATTATAATTAACCAACAATGTAACTGGAAAAGTGGCAAGTGATAAATGTAGATGTAATTCTTTACAAAGCTTTTCATGTTATAAACTGAACAGAAACGGAGAGTTAACATACTGAATAAATGTGAAGTGCATGTTATATGTGGTAAAGTTTTTTGTTCAAATCAAACCTGTTGCTGCAAATATAGAAACTTTGAAACTGACAAAAGGGCTGATCAATAACAAAGTTGCTGAAGAAGCTCAGCAGGTCTGGCAGTATCTGTGAAGGAAAAAAAAAGAGTTAACATTTTCGGAACGTTCTGAGGATGGGTCACCGGACCTGAGACATTAACTATGTTTCTCCCTTCTCAGGTGCTGCCAGACCTGCTGAGCTTCTCCAGAAACTTTTTTGATTCCGATTTATGGCATTCACAGTTCTTCCGGTTTTTAAAAGAGCCGATCATCTGCCTTCAATGTATTTTTGATGCAGTCATTTGTGAACTTCTCAGGGAAATGCAACAGGAATTCATATGGATAACACTGGCTTTGAGTGGTCAATTTAATTGAATAAAGTGGTAAAGATAAAATCAACAGCTCTTAGAGGTGGCCATGACGGAAGCATGGGACCATCTAGAAATCTAAAGGGATCTAGATTTATTCCAAGTGATATTTCTGGTAAACCTGCATTGGTATCCTTCTGTGAAACCAACAATGTAACTGGAAAAGTGGCAAGTGATATTTGGGTTTCAGACACATTCTAGATTGCGTTTATGACAAAGCAATGGGAATTCTATTTGAGTGACAAAACATGCCAAAGCATTCAGTCTCATGTGATTTCAAAGTGTTCAAAATTAACATCAGTTTTTTTTCCATCCAGCAGAAGAATACTAACCCTCTCAGGAAATGAGATAAAAGGGCTCATTAGTGACTACTTGACACCAATGAGCTATCTAGATGTTCCAAGCAGATTAAAGAATACCTTGGATCAGACAATAACGGAGAGGTAAGTTCTTCTTTTCAGTGAAAGCCATACTCGAGTGCATCTGTAACATGCAATAGTCTGTCAATCCAAGGAGCTGTATCAACGCACCAATTGGCTATCTCAATAATTTATTTAAAAGCAGATGACGGAAATGTAATGTCCTACCAGTAGATAGAGCTCAATGTCTCAGTAAATAATTATTCATGTTTTGGAAATAAGTTATTTCATCTAACTTGGATTGTTTATTCCACCCATTATGTACTACAGTTAAAAATCATCGTCATCCAACAAAGTTCTGGTTTATTATTGTTTACTGGATGTGCTGATGACAGAGGAGTCACATGCAGCAGACAAAACTTTTGTCTTGTGGTTAGTATTGTGTTACCGAAATAAGGAAAAGTGCTATTGCATTTGGAGTTTGCAGACTAATTATATTCAATTAATTAACAACCCGTCAGGCAACAGCTCGACTCAGCACCCTGCAAAAATAGAATAAAGGGAAGTCAAGATACTTGATTTTCCCTGGAATTATACAACAACATCCTACATTCAATTCTTTCAAGAGCAGTAACTGCATTATTTAATTGGTAATTGCATTTCTTTAAATTGAGAACAAAATGCATTTGATGTGTTACTTTTTCTGATTGTTGATTCTCTGAATCTTTTATCATTTAATGTTGCTTGTTCTTTCTGACTCTGGCCTCTTTTTACCTATTTCCCTGTTATCTGCACCACATCAATGAAATGGCAGCGATCTCTATTCTGAGTTAGGAGGTTATCAGTGCAAGGTTCCACGCTGGAGAAATAAGCAAAAAAGGTCAGTTGAGGCGTGAGTGTGGCTCAAAGAAGCAATCCATTGCTGAAGCTGCAAATTTTAGCTTTTTTTCCCTTTATTTATTCACGGGATGAGGGCACCACTGGCCAGGCAGCATTTACTGCCCACCCCTAATTTTCCAGAGGGGAGTTAAGAAGCAACCACATTGTTGTGAGTCTGGAGTCACATGTAGGCCAGATTAGGTTAAGATGGTAGTTTTCTTCCCTAAAGGACATTAGTGAACCAGATAGGTTTTTCTAACAATCAACAATGGATTGTCATTTGGCTCTTAATTCCAGATATATATTGAATTCAAATTCCACCATCTGCCCATGGCAGGATTTGAACCCAGACCCCCACAACATTGTCTGGGTCTCTGGATTAACAGTCCAGTGATAATACCACTATGTCACCACCTCCTATCATTAATCAAAGTTCTCACTTATCTTTTCCATTAGAGGTAAATTGTAGAACTCCTACAGTGTGGAAGCAGGCAATTCAGTCCATCGAGGCCACACTGACCCTCTGAAAAGCATCCCTCCCCCTCTGCTTATAGTTTTACATTTTCCGCGGCTAATCCACCTAACCTGCACATCTTTAGGCTGTGGGAAGAAATCAGAACGAACTAACACAGAATGTGCAAACCGCACACAGACAATTGCCTGAGGGTAGAATCTAGCCCAGGCCCATGGTGCTGTGAGGCAGCAGGTATCGCCACTGAGCCACTGTGCTCCTCCAATTGTAAAGGATGACAACACTTGAAATGCAGTTCCCTTTTAAGTGTAAACCAGACAGTTCCAGAGGTCATTGACAGTAGGTGAGATGAAGTGTACATATCTCTGGACCAGGAGGCCTGGCTTCACGTCCCACCTGCTTTTGAGGTGCCTAATAACATCTTTGAGTCAATTGATTTGACAATGGTCCCCTGTGGGTCAGCATATGCAATCAGTTGATTGAGTTTATTTGCAAAACGAAAGAGCCATTTTTCCATTCCCTGTAGTCCAGACAAGTCTTAGTTCAAGACCCACCACCTCGAAATATGGGGCATAACACATCTGGATGGAATGATTAAAAAGAAGAGTTGGCTTTTTCTCCAAATTGCAGTATTAACTTCTGAACCAGAAAATCACCCAGAAAGGAATAAAGGAAAATGGTACTTATTTAAAACAAAGGATCATGTGGCACTATTTCAGGAGAAGCAAGAGATTTTTCCCTAGTATTTGATCATTCTTCTTCTTCAACAAACAATGCTGTAGTGGATAACCTGATTATCTAATTACGTGGAGCTCAACCATCTCAGCATCAGGTCACTTGTCCAGGACATCCTCAGCGTAGTGCCCTTGGCACAACTACACTCAGCTGCTTCACCAATGGCCTTCTACCCTTCATGAGGTCAGAAGTGGTGATGTTCAGTGATATACAGCAATGTGTCCACCCGTTTGACTGATGATTGCTGACAACTGTGAAAAGCTGCTTGGTTTTGTTCCTGTGGTAAACAGCTAATCAAATACTTTACTCTCTGGCTGAGGGGGTGAATTGCAAAAAGGCAGGGCAAGGCAAGATGTCATGTGCATTCAAATACAATGCGAGTGAGCACTAAGAGAGCAGGTAAGGAACCCTCAGATGCACCCTGGTCAAATCCATGAGCTACCTGGCTATCTCTGTGTGCAATGTGCCCTAGCAGCAGCATTGCAATGATAGATGCTGGCTGCCTTATTGAGTGCGGAACTATGCTGTAATTGGATCAGGGGTATGCTAACAAGGCACAGTGAGCTGATATGTGTCCAGTGCCAACATCCATGTATCTGGTGTGCAAGTGATTACTGCCCATGGAACGTGCCATGGAATTATGTTGGTGACTACATTCCAAGATGGAGGCTGAGAAACAAGCAGTAAGCTGAAGTCTCCAGGTTACTGCCCTGCAGCAGAAAGGTTTTCCTCTCTCCTGTACCCACACTGATCAGGCAAGCCTCAAGTTCCTTTGTCCAACCGTTTTATCTAACCCAGGCAAGAGGGACTGTACAGATCTGAAGATAGTGCGCAATTCCACTCAACAGATGCACAGGGTTATGGTCAATCTTTTTCCAGTATTCCAGGACTGCTCCCATTATCCACTTATGTGATTCTACACACTTCCTCATTACACTAACCTATCATAATCCAGTCTATCTACATTGATGCTGCACTTCCGACTCAGTAGAAGGTATGGGTTACACTTTTGTGGTATCTCTTAACGTAGCTTTGGGCCAGCCTGACAGTGATAACATACTGGTCTTTGCCAGTCCTAGCAGCTTATATAGTAATTGTTTCTTAACATTCCTCTATTTTCCTCCGTCAAAGAACAGTACAGCACAGGAATAGGCTCTTCAGCCTATCAAGATTGTGCCAACAAATGATGCCTTTCTAAACTGAAAACTTTTTGCCTTTACCCGGTCCATATCCTTCTATTCCCTGCCGACTCACAAATCTGTCAAGATGTCTCTGAAACATTGCTATTGTATCAATCTCCACCACTTCCTCTGGCAGTGCATTCCAGGCACTCACCACCCTCTGTGTAAGAAAAACTTGACTCTCACATCTCTTTCAAATTTACCCGGTTTTATCTTAAACCTATGTTCCCAACTAATTGACAAGATCAACGACCCTTTCTATCCATACCACTTATAATTTTGTAAACTTCTACTGGGTTATCTCTCATTCCTTGACCATAGAATCCCCATAGTGTGGAAACAGGCCATTTGGCCCAACAATTGCACATTGCCCTTCTGTAGAGCACCCTTTCCAGACTCATTCCCCACCCTACCCCTGAATTTCTCATAGCTGGCTCACCTAACCTACACATCCCTGAACGCTACGGGCAAGTTAGCATGGCCAATCCACCTAACCTGCACATCTTTGGACTGTGGGAGGAAAGTGAAGCACCTGGCAGAAAACCACGCAGATATGGAGAGAATGTGCAAACTCCACCAAGATAGTTGATGCAGCTGACATCGAACCTGGGTCCCTGGCACTGTGAGGCAACAGTGAGCCAGTCTGCCACTTTCCCCCCCTCCCCACTACTGAGCCATGGAGCTAACATTCAAGTGAAAACAAACCAAGTTTGTCCAGTTTATCCTTATAGCTAATAAACCAGGCTGCATCCTGGGAAATCATTTCTGTACCCTCTCCAAGGCCTCCATATCCTTCTTGCAATGTACCAACCAGAATTGTATGCAATGTTCCAAATGTGGTCTAACCAAAGTTCTACTCAGCAGCAACATTGTTTGCTAATTTGTATACTCTGTGTCTCGAGTGATGATGCGAAGCATGTTCTATGCCTTCTTGACCATCTTCTCCATTCATGTAGCAGTGGACCTACACACCTAGATACCTCTGTATGCTGATGCTACTAAGGCTTCTGCCATTTACTGTGTACCTCCAACTTGCATTAAATCTTCCAAAATATATCACCTCGCTTTTGTCTGGATTAAATTCCATTTTTCTTTTATCCGCCGAACCTCCACAGCTCCTGCAATTTGTCATCCACAAACTTACCAAGGAGGCCACCTACATCATCCTCCAAATCATATGCATACATTGAAAACCGCAGGTGTCCCAGCACTAATTCATGTGAAACACGACTGGTCAAAGATGTCCAGTCAAAAAAACAACCCTCCAGCATCGCTGTCTGCCTTCTACGACTAATCCAGATCTGTATCCACCCTCCTAGCTCACAGTGTGATTTCACATTCTGTATCAGCATGTCATGAGGGACCTTGACAAAGCCCCTGCTAAAGTGATGTTGACAACATCCACCACTCTGCTCTCATCAATCATTATTGTCACCTCCTCAAAATACTCAATCAAGTTTGTAAGGTGCAAACTTACCCACACAAAGCCTTGCTGTTTGTCACTAATAAATCCATATTTTTCTAAATGTAAATTCTAAAAATAAATCACATTCTGACTTTCAGGTAGGAAATTGTTACTGTCTAGCGTAAATCCAGAGGATTTGATAACGGGAAACCGCATGTCAATGAGGCAAATTTAGGTCATAATAATACATGTATTTGTGTCCAAATTGACCTCTTGCTGCTTGGCTAGGTGACTGTTTCACCAATCATCTTCGCCTGGCCCGTAACAGCTAAACTAACCTCCCGGTCACCACCCATTTCAACTCCCCCTCCAGTGAGTCAAAACGCAAATTTGAAGAGCAACATTGTACCTTCCACATGGGCACTCTACAGCCCAGAGGACTCAACATTGAGTTCTCCAATTTCAAATAACCTTGCCATCCATTCCCTGGCTCCCCTTCCGGCCTCACCTCCTCCCTTCTACTTCACCTTCTGACCTTCCCTTCCAGCAACCAACCAGATTTATCAATCCCATCAACTAACCAGGTCGTACCTATTACCAGTGTCCACCTATCACCACCATTCGGCCTCCACCCCTCACCCTCTCTTTATCTGCAGCTCCTCTCTACCCCCATGTCTAGGTCTGAAGAGGGGTAATACCCAAAACATTGACTGCTCCTTTTTTTCAGATGCTGCCTGGTCTGCTGTGTTCTTCCAGCCTCCTTTTTGACTACCTAAGCAAAATTCACAGCTCGCATTTCAAAACTTAGTTGAAGAAGCTGGCTTTTTCTCACCACATCAAAAGTCGCATTGTTTCAATCGCACATTACTTTCCCAATGTTGATCACAGCCTGGGAAAATTCTGCCTTTGTTTTGTTTCAAAATGTTTTGCATTTCCATGTCCTCTCTGAGATGTGCTATGATCACCAAATTGCCTCAGCAGCACCCATTTCTCCTAGTGGTATAGTTGACCAGTAACATCAGCATGTCCTCTCATTGGGCTTCCCAAGCCTCTGTCTCTCCCACCATTCCTAATTAGACAGTGAACACAGACACTGCCTGTCAATTGCCTATTTCCCAAAAGATCATGTGATAATGGTTTACAATATATTACTATCAGTTGATCATATTGATTTTAAAGTTGTGATAAATGGGATTTTGGTTTTAATTCTGTGAAGATGAGATTTTTTAAGAGTTCAGAATGTCATTTTTAAACATTGCATTGTAGCCAAGAAAGCATTTTACTTAAGCTAGGTGACTAGATAAACTGCCTGGGGAATCAAATTGGTAAATGATTGCAAAGTTGAATGTTTATAACATACAGAAAAACAAACTAGCATCACAATCATGTTTCAGTTGTGAGCAACACTTTTGTATCTGTAGAACAACAGTTTAGTTTGTGACAGTCCAGCTTTCACAGCTGGAAAGAAGCCTTAAAATTATTGTGGCAGTTTAAGTAGACAAGGTTTGGTTTAAAGTTCAGTTAAGAAAAGTAAGTGAAGTATCCAGTATCTGTCTATCTCAAGAAGAGACAGCAATAAAGAAAATCCTGTCTCATCAATGGGTAGAAAGTAGATGAATGGAACTGTTTGGAATCTCATCAGTTAAGTGAGAAATTAAGAAATTAAGGTGGGAGTGATACTTTATGGTGTCCAATGTCTGCAAATTATATGTCTAGGAAAAAGATATAATGTTTCTTTTTGCCATTTATGTGCTGATTTTAAAACGTGTCTTATATATAGCATGTTCTAATTTCATTTAATAAACTTGTGTTCATTTCTTAAAAGAACATTGGCACATAGTGAGTGACTGAGCGCTGCAGTAACGAAACTGCAAAAATAAAGCTTATGGTTTATGAAGCTTGGCTTTACGCTGAGACTTAACTTGTCCAACATTACTGTCATCTGGGGATCATAACAAACAGTGGTGCATTACAATTACCAGTCAATAATGTTGTTGTAATCTGAAAACGGGCATAATCCTCATTTCACCTCATTGACCAATCCCTAACACTGCCTACCTGTACTCACCTATCACCATCCCATCTACCTTCCCCAGCCCCACCCCTCCTCTTTCTATTTATTTCAGAGCTCTCTTCCGCCTCCCCATTTCCGAAGAAGGTTCCCAACCTGAATCGTCTGCTTTTTCTGCTTTTCTGCTGCTCTGATGTTGCTTGGCCTACAGTGAAGGAATATTAACATATTTCCAAATCAGGATGGTGCATGATTCAACAGGAACTTGCAGATGGTGCTGTTCTTATGCATCTGCACCCATATTGAAAGAGTTCAGTTTGTGGCAGTTTAAGCTTTCAGAGCTGGAAAATAGTTTTCAGAATATTTAAGTTGGTGAATGGAGTGCCAATTAAAGCAAGCTACTTGTTTGTGTGGCCCTTCCTGAGTGCATTGGAGTTTACTTTGCACTCATGCACAGTGCAATCCCTATGGCTACAGTAGAGGTAAGAGATAGGCCATTCAACTCCCTGGTTTGACAATGGGATAAAATCACAGAGAATAGAAAGCCCATCAAGTCTCTACCACAGCACTACATCCACATTAGAGAGCCATCCTACAGCTTGAGGTTCATAGTCTTGAATATTACGATATTTCAAGTGCTCATTCAAGCACTTTATTAAAAGTTGTGACGTTACCCACCTTAATGACCCTACCATGCAGCACATTTCAGAACTGTGCCACCTTCTGGATGAAAAATGTTAAAATTATATTCCCTGATTATTAACCATTGGCTAAGGGGAACAGCCACTTTCTACTCTCCCTGTCCATGCCCCTCATAATCTTATATACCTCTATTAGATCCTCTCTCAATCCTTCCCAGAAGATAGTGTTGAACATGTCTAGGTGACAGGGGCAATGAGAACACCTGTAAAATATCTGTAACTGTATAATCTGTAAATGTCAACTCAGTTATTGGACGATGAGAAAGCTTACTGACTGAGGGTCGTGCAATGGAATTATGTGGGTGTGAGGTTATTGAGATAAGAAAACACTTTGAGTGGTTCTAACTTTTCTTTTGCTATCAGCTTCCTCCTGGGATGTAAACATATCAGTTCTTGCACTCACTGGGCCAAAAGCTTAAACAGAACAATAGCTTATTGTAAGGCCATTACTAACAAATCCTTCATCCTAAGTAAAGAGGCAGGAATGTTGATCCAAAAGCTAGCAGCAAAATTATAATGAAGCATTCATTTCCCTGAATCTCACGCACTTCACTCAAAAATTACTCAGATCCTAGTTCTGTGATAACATAATTCCAAAGATTTACACTTCTCTGGGGTATTACATCATTTTATACTGTTTTTAGGTGTTTAATTTTAAAAATTCTGTTTCATGATTATCTGTATCTTCAATACTGTACAAAATAAAGAAAAAATGTATTGTTTCAGTTGCCGTTGATATTAGGGTTTTTTTCTTAAACAATCTTGGAATAGGATTCAAGGGTTAAGTGCCTCTGATTGACCTGATATTGTTTCGGAAGGAAGATGAGAAACTAGGCTGATTTGAGATTTGATATCAATATCAAGTTGGTTCTGTATCAATGTTATTTGGGAATGGGAATTTTGCTATTTTCTAATGAAGAAGGCGAACAAAGGCAAAATAGTTTCAATGTCAAATAAAGGCTCAAGCACAGAATATTCCTAAGCTCCCGTTATGTGATATGGTTCCTAAGAACATAGACACATCGACTTTCCCCAAGAGACAATGTGAAGTGCCAATATTTTTATTGCAAATTTAGTACCCTCGGAGAAGAAGCCTCCCAAATTTAGAAAAACAATTTCAAAAAAAGTACGTAAATAACATAGCGGGTGAGGTGTTGACTTGCTCGCTGAACTGGCTGGTTTTCATTCAGACATCTCATCCCCAATGCCAGGTAACATCATCAATAAGGCCTCTGATGAAGCAATGTTGTTCTACTTCACTTGGAATTTGTACTGTCCGGTCCATTATGGTGACTGGAGGCTTGGAGTGGAAGCTGAAGATAATGGTGGTGTTCCCATGTATTTGCTGCCCTTGTCCTTTTAGATGGAAGTGGTTGTGGGTTTGGAAAGTGCTGTCTGAGGATCTTTGGTGAATTTCTGCAATGAATCTTGTAGATAGTACACACTGTTGCTACTGAGCGCTGGTGGTGGAAGGATTGAATGCTTGGAGATGTAAAGCCAATCAAGCGGATTGTTTCATCCTGGATGTCAAAATTCTTGAGTGTTGTTGGGGCTGCACTCATCCAGGCAAGCGGGGAGTATTCCATCACACTCCCGACTTGTGCCTTGTAGATGATGGACAGGCTTTGCGGAGTCAGGAGATGAGTTGCTTGCCACAGTATTCCCAACTTCTGGCCTGCTCTTGTAACCATTGTGTTTTTGTGTGTTGAGTCCAGTTGAGTTTGTGATCAATGGTAACCCCAAGGATGTCGATAGTGGGGTTTCAGTGATGGTAACACCATTGAATGTCAAGGGTGGTAGTTAGATTAGTTCTTCTAGGAGATGGTCATTGCCTGCGATTTGTGTGGCATAAATGTCACCTGCTACTTTTCAGCATAAGCCTGGATATTGTCCAGATCTTTATGCATCTGAACATGGACTGCTTCAGTATCTGAGGAGTCATGAATGGAGCTGAACGTTTCACAATCACTGGCAAACATGCCCACTTCTGACCTACTGATGGGGGAAAGGCCATTGATGAAGCAGCTGAAGATGGCTGGGCTGAGAGACCCAAGGAACTCCTGTAGAGATGTCCTGGAGCTGGGCTGACTGACTTCCAACTACCACAACCATTTTCCGATGTGTCAGGTATGACTCCAACCACTGGAGAGTTTGGCCCATGATACCCTTTGATTCCAGTGTTGCCAGGGCACCTTGATGCCACACTGGGTTGAATGTGGCCTTGCTATCTAAGGCTGTCACTCTGACATCACCTCTGGAATTCAGCTCTTTTATCTATGTTTGAACCAAGGCTATAATGAGGTCAGGAACTGAGTGACCCTGGCGGAACCCAAACTGGGCATCACTGAGCAGGTTGTTTCTGAGCAGGTGCTGCTTGATAGCACTGTTAATGACACCTTCCATCACTTTACTGATGATCAAGACAAGACTGATGGGGCTGTAATTAACCGGGTTGGATTTGTCCTGTGTTATATGTACAGGACATACATGGGTAATTTTCCAAACTGTCAGGTAGATACCAGTGTTGTAGCTGTGCTGGAATGGCTTGTCTAGTGGAGTAGCAAGTTCTAGAGCACAAGTCTGCAGCACTATTGCTGGAATGTTGTCAGGGCCAGTAGCCTTTGCAGTGTCCAGTGTCTCCAACTGTTTCACTATATCACATGGAGTGTATCCAGTTGGATGAAGGCTGGTATCTGTGATGCTGAGGACCACTGGAGGAGACCAAGATGGATCATCTACTCAGCACTTCTGGCTAAAGATTGCTGTGAAAGCTTCAGCCTTGCCTTTCACACGGATGTGCTGGGCTCTTCCATCATTGAGGATGGGGATATTTGTGGAGAGTCCTCCTCCAGTGAGTTGTATAATTGTCCACCACTATTCATGACTGGATGCAGCAGGACTGCTGAGCTTAGATCTAGTCCATTGGTTATGGGATTGCTTAGCTTTGTCCATCACTTGCTTCTTAAGCTGTTTGGCATGTAAGTATTCTTGTTTGGTGGCTTCACCAGGTTGATACCCAGGTGTGAAGGTGGGACTTCGTCTCCGCAAGGACTGTGCAATGGTCACTCTTACCAATACTGTCATGGACAGATGCACCTGCAGCTGGCAGATTGGTAAGGATGAGGTCAAGTATATTTCTCCCTCTTGTCAGTTCCCTCTCCACCTGCCACAGAAGCAGTCTAGCAGCAATGTCCTTTAGGACCCAATCAGCTTGGTCTGTGGTTCTGCTGCCGAGCCACGCTTGATGGTGGACATTAAAATCCCTGACCCAGAGCACATTTTGTGTCCTTGCCATCCTCAGTGCTTCCTCTAAATGTTGCTCAACATGGAGGAATACTGATTCAGCAGCCGAGGCAGGACAATATGTGGTAATCAGCAGGAGGTTCCCTTGTCCATGTTTAACTTGAAGTCAAGAGACTTCATGGGTCTGGAGTCAATGTTGAGGATTCCCAGAGCAATACCGTCACGACTGTAAACCCCTGTGCTGTCCCTTCTGCTGGGTCTGTCCTGTCGGTGGGACAGGACATATCCAGGGATGGTGATGGTGGTATCTGGGACATTGTCTGTAAGGTATGATTCTGTGAGTATGACTATGTCAGGCTGTTGCTTAACTAGTCTGTGAGATAGCGCTCCCAATTTTGGCTCTCTCCTACAGAAGTTAGTGAGGAGGACTTTGCATGGTCGACAGAGCTGTTTCTGCCGTTGTCTTTTTTGGTGCCAGGTGATCCGTCCAGTTTCATTTCTTTGAGACTTGCTTTGAGACTTCTTAGTGATTGATCCAAGTGAATGGTTTGCTAGGCCATTTGACAGGGCAATTGAGAGTCAACCACATTACATGGAGTCACATGTAGACCAGACCAACTGAAGGTGGTAGATTTCCTTCCATGAAGGAGATTAGTGAACCGGATGGGTTTTTCCAACAATCAGCAATGATTTCATGGTGATCAGTAGTTTGTTAATTCCAGACTTTTTTAAACTGAATTCAAATTCCACCATCTGCCGTGGTTGGAATTGAACCTGGGTCCCCAGAACATTATATTAGTGATAATGGGAACTGCATTTGCTGGAGATTCCAAGATAACAAAGTGTGGAGCTGGATGAACACAGCAGGCCAAGCAGCATCTCAGGAGCACAAAAGCTGACATTTCGGGCCTAGACCCTTCATCAGAGAGGGGGATGGGGTGAGGGTTCTGGAATAAATAGGGAGAGAGGGGGAGACGGACCGAAGATGGAGAGAAAAGAAGATAGGTGGAGAGGAGAGTATAGGTGGGGAAGAGATTACAAGAGAGTTGCAGTGGGAGAGAGATTCCCTGAGGTTGGTCCGGAGAGAGGAGGGTAACTTCTTCAGGTTAGGCATAGTGAGGAGGTAGGGAGGGTATAGGTCAGTCCAGGGAAGATGGACAGGTCAAGGAGGTGGGATGAGGTGGTCAGTAGAAAATGGAGGTGTGGCTTGAGGTGGGAGGAAGGGATGGGTGAGAGGAAGAACAGGTTAGGGAAGCAGAGACAGGCTGGGCTGGTTTGTGTTGCAGGCTGGGATGTGTTGCAGGAAAGGCGGGAGACGCGGTCAAGGGTGTTCTCGACCACTGCGGGTGGAAAGTTGCGGTCCTTGAAGAACGTGGACATCTGGGATGTGCGGGAGTGGAATGCCTCATCCTGGGAGCAGATGCAGTGGAGGCGAAGGAATTGGGAATAGGGGATGGAATTTTTGCAGGAGGGTGGGTGGGAGGAGGTGTATTCTAGGTAGCTGTGGGAGTCAGTGGGCTTGAAATGGACATCGGTTTCTAGCTGGTTGCCTGAGATGGAGACTGAGAGGTCCAGGAAGGTGAGGGATGTGTTGTAGATGGCCCAGGTGAACTTGAGGTTGGGGTGGAAGCTGTTGGTAAAGTGGATGAACTGTTCAAGCTCCTCTGGGGAGCAAGAGGCAGTGCCGATACAGTCATCAATGTAATGGAGGAAGAGGTGGGGTTTGGGGCTTGTGTAGGTGTGGAAGAGGAACTGTTCCACGTAACCCGCAAAGAGGCAGACATAGTTTGGGCCCATGCGGGTACACATGGTCACCCCCTTTGTCTGTAGGAAGTAGGAGGAATCGAAAGAGAAGTTGTTGAGGGTGAAGACGAGTTCTCTCACCCACTCCAACCTCTCCCCCGCACCGCTCACCCACTCCAACCTCTCCCCTGCAGAACATTTAACCGGGAGCCTAACCCTCCCTCCACTGACTCCTTCACCTGCCTCCAACACAAGTCCTCTTCCTGGACACCACCCCCAGGCCTCCTACCCTCTCTCAACCTCTTCATCTCCAACGGCCGTTGAGACATCAACTGCCTCAACCTCTCCACCCCTCTCACCCACTCCAACCTCTCTCCCGCAGAACAGGCAGCCCTCTGCTCCCTCCGCTCCAACGCCAACCTCACCATCAAACCCGCAGACAAGGGTGGCGCAGTGGTAGTATGGCATCGCCGAGGCCAAACGCCAACTCTCCGACACCTCCTCCTACCGCCCCCTTGATCATGACCCCACCCCCGAGCACCAAACCATCATCTCCAACACCATCCATGACCTCATCACCTCAGGGGACCTCCCACCCACAGCCTCCAACCTCATTGTTCCCCAACCCCGCACAGCCTGTTTCTATCTCCTTCCCAAAACCCACAAACCTGCCTGCCCGGGTCGACCCATTGTCTCAGTCTGTTCCTGCCCCACCGAACTCATCTCCACCTATCTGGACTCCATTTTCTCCCCTTTGGTCCAGGAACTCCCCACCTACGTCCGTGACACCACCCACACCCTGCACCTCCTCCAGGACTTCCAATTCCCTGGCCCCCAACACCTCATTTTCACCATGGACGTCCAGTCCCTATACACCTGTATTCCTCATGCAGATGGCCTCAAGGCCCTCCGCTTCTTCCTGTCCCGCAGGCCCGACCAGACCTCCTCCAGCGGCACCCTCATCCGCCTAGCCGAACTCGTCCGGACCCTCAACAACTTCTCTTTCGATTCCTCCCACTTCCTACAGACAAAGGGGGTGGCCTTGGGTAGCCGCATGGGCCCAAGCTATGCTTGCCACTTTGTAGGTTACATGGAACAGTCCCTCTTCCGCACCTACACAGGCCCCAAACCCCATCTCTTCCTCCGTTACATTGATGACTGTATCGGCGCCGCCTCTTGCTCCCCAGAGGAGCTCAAACAGTTCATCCACTTTACCAACACCTTCCACCTCAACCTCACGTTCACCTGGGCCATCTCCAACGCATCCCTCACCTTTCTGAACCTCTCAGTCTCCATCTCAGGTAACCAGTTAGAAGCTGATGTCCATTTCAAGCCCACTGACTCCCACAGCTACCTAAAATATACCTCCTCCCACCCACCCTCCTGCAAAAATTCCATCCCCTATTCCCAATTCCTCTGCCTCCGCCGCATCTGCTCCCAGGATGAGGCATTCCACTCCCGCACATCCCAGATGTCCACGTTCTTCAAGGGCCGCAACTTTCCACCCGCAGTGGTCGAGAACGCCCTTGACCGCGTCTCCCGCCTTTCCTGCAACACATCCCTCACACTCCGCCACAGCCACAACCGCCCAAAGAGGATCCCCCTCGTTCTCACACACCACCCAACCAACCTCCAGATACAATGTATCATCCTCCGACACTTCCGCCATCTACAATCCGACCCCACCACCCAAGCTGTTTTTCCATCCACACCCTTGTCTGCCTTCCGGAGAGACCACTCTCTCCGCGACTCCCCTGTCTGCTCCACACTCCCCTCCAACCCCACCACACCTGGCACCTTCCCCTGCAACCGCAGGAAGTGCTACACTTGCCCCCACATCTCCTCCCTCACCCCCATCCTAGGCCCCAAGATGACCTTCCATATCAAGCAGATGTTCACCTGCGCATCCACCAATGTGGCATACTGTATCCATTGTACCCGGTGTGGCTTCCTCTACATTGGGGAAACCAAGCGGAGGCTTGGGGACTGCTTTGCAGAACACCTCCGCTCGGTTCGCAACAAACTACTGCACCTCCCAGTCGCAAACCATTTCAAATCCCCCTCCCATTCCTCAGACGATAAGTCCATCATGGGCCTCCTGCAGTGCCACAATGATGCCACCCGAAGGTTGCAGGAACAGCAACTCATATTCTATTTGGGAACCCTGTAGCCCAATGGTATCAATGTGGACTTCACAAGCTTCAAAATCTCCCCTTCCTCCACTGCATCCCAAAACCAGCCCAGTTCTTCCCCTTCCCCCACTGCATCCCAAAACCAGCCCAGCCTGTCTCTGCTTCCCTAACCTGTTCTTCCTCTCACCCATCCCTTCCTCCCACCTCAAGCCGCACCTCCATTTCCTACCTACCACCTCATCCCGCCTCCTTGACCTGTCCATCTTCCCTGGACTGACCTATCCCCTCCCTACCTCCCCACCTATACTCTCCTCTCCACCTATCTTCTTTTCTCTCCATCTTTGGTCCGCCTCCCCCTCTCTCCCTATTTATTCCAGTTCCCTCTCCCCATCCCCCTCTCTGATGAAGGTTCTAGGCCCGAAACGTCAGCTTTTGTGCTCCAGAGATGCTGCTTGGCCTGCTGTGTGCATCCAGCTCCACGCTTTGTTCTCCCCAGAGCATTGGCTGGGCTTCCCGGCAATAATACCACTAGGCCATCTCCTAACCTCAAACAACTAACATTTGCTATGGATGTGGTCAATATGAACCGCAGTGGAGTCCACCAGCTCCCACATCATGCAGGTACAACATATCACCTAGCCACGCATTTCTAATTTATTTACTTCATTCTTAATTTTCTTGTTCAAGATTTCCAACTGGTCTTTTAGTTTGTAACCTATAGATATTTCTGCTACTTACCTTCAATCTGAATGAAACCTACAATGGATAGTCAAATTAGCCGCTATCACCAACCCATGAACTTACAGTCTACCTGTGATGTCACTCTTTTGTGCTGCGCCCTTGATCCTGGTCTTCAATTCAAAACATTACAAACTATGAGCCAAAAAAGACAAGCAAAAAGCACTTCTTTCCCAGAGCACCAAATTCCCATGCTGCCTTCACTCACTTAGGCTGTGTCTCACTGCAGACAGGGTCTCTCTTTCTTGATTGTACAAAGCTTACTTGTATACCTCCAGGCCATCAAAGTTGTCTTGCCATTGAGATACTCTCATCCTGAAGTTGTAGCCTCGGCAATGACCATAACAAGTGCTGATTGAGCTGGCAGGGCCTAGTTTGGGCTGCTACACTTAATTGGAATGCAGACCGGTCTTCATTAACCAGGAGTGGCAATATGTCAACATTAATTCTATTTTCAGCTCCAGAGACAAGGCTTCCAGGTAAGTCATAAAATGCAACCAACAGTTCTTAACAGAGAAAAAAAAATCAATAGAATTGAATTTGTGTCATATTCATCCTTCAAATCTGAAAGACCTGGCCTAATTATGCACTATTTCGTGAGTAATTTGAAATGTCATTAAGCTAATGTTGAGGCAATATCACTAAAGTTAATAGTTGAATTTACATTTTCCCAAGAGGAATTGTGAATTATCCATCATGCCACAGGGAAAGAATCAGTCTTCAAGCTTCAGATGGTTTTATAGCCAGTGTGTGTTTCAGATATCATTGAAGTTGAAACCAAAACTAATCTAAAATGCTGGCACAGGGGACTGTTGGAATCAGCAGGGATCAGGAACACAAGCTATAATCATACGGACACAAACATTGACTGCATATAAATAATGAGAAGGCTCAACTTTCCCTCAGGCCAATCAATCTGTCAGAGAAATGGATGCATTTGTCCTACAAGACACTCGGAAAGTAGAAAGTTGCTCTGCTATTGGATACAAGGGGCCAAACTCTATTCCTGTTGATGAGTATGCCAGAGGTTTGACCTCTGTATTCTCGTCAGACTGCTGGGTGCAGAAAAAGATGAGGTTAAATATAGTTTTCGTAAATGAATTATCCTTATTGCTGCTGTTCCAGAAACAGCAGTTCTTTAGCTTCTAACCAAATATTAAATGCATTTGAACAAATGAAATATTTGAACAATCAAATGAAAGCAGACAAAATCTGCCGAAGTCTTCAAACACCCCTGCCATGGAATTTATCGTAAACTAGAGCAATACCCAGATATGCCAGGTTTCATTTTTCCTCACAGCTCCCACGATCCCAACTAAATCCAACGGCAGCAGGTGACCTATAGACATCCAAGATTATATGACTCAATTCCACAGACACATTCTGCCTTTCAATGAGATCGTGTCTGATCTGGATATTAATTCCCTTATCTGTCAATTTGAAGCTAAGCCAGTCAATGAGATAGGAACCAAATTATTTTTCCTTGTGCATAGAGTTTGTTAACTTTGCAGTCTAGATGTTTTTTAATTAATTTATTCAATCATGCTGTGATGCAGCTTGGGAGCAGGTGGGTATTTGGCTTGGAGGTAGGAACACTGCAACTGCACCTCAAGATCCTCAGTGACTTAATCTAGAGATTTTCTAATCAACTTCTACAGAGATGATATTGCACACCTCTGGAGCAGGTGGGGCTTCAACACAGACCTCCTCGCTCAAATGAAGGGACACCACCACTATACTACATGGGTGCTTTATATCAGCTTCTTAATCTACATTTTCTGTATCCACCAGCCCCTCCTGTTCCATCTTTATACATACCCACTCAATTAACATAGAAACATAGAAAGTAGGGGCAGAAGTAGGCTACTTGTGCCATTTCTGAGGTAATGCATTTTGGTAGAAGAAATACAGGGAGACAATACAAGCTTAATGGTACAACTTAGAGAAGAGTACAGGAACTGCAGGGGGTTGGGGGGGGGGTGTGGTGGTGGGAGTGCAGCATTGGGGCTCAAGTGCATAATTCTCTGAAGGTGACCAGGCAAGTTGAAACCATTGTTAGGAAGGCTTATGGGATCATTTGGTTTATAGACTGAGGCATAGATTGCAAAAGCAAGGAAGAGATGCTACACCTCTACAAATCACCGGTCAGGCTACATTTGGCGTATTGTTTTCCGTTTTGGGCATCTTGTTTAAGGAAGTTTGTAAAAGCCCTGGAGAGAACACATAGGAGATCTACTAGAATTATACCAGAAATGAGTGATTTTAGGTACATGGAATGATTAGGGAAATTGGGCTTATTCTCTTTGGAGCAGAGATGATTAATAAGTGACCTTATGGGCGTGTTCAAAATTATGAACAATTTTGACAGGATAAAGAAGGATATTCTGTTTCCACGATTTGGTTTGTCAGTAATTTCAAGATTGACAGTGAGAGATCTAGAAGTGAGATGCAGAGAAACTTCTTTACTCAGACATTTGGAAATCACTAGCTGGGAGAGTGGTGGAGGCAAGTTCCATGGAAGGTTTCAAAAAAGAGCCGAAAGTGATGAGTTTAGAGTGCTACAGATGTAGGGCTGGAGGACGAGACTAATTAATTAGCTCTTTCAGGAGCTGGGACAGTCCCACTGGGCCAAAGTCACTCAGTGACAGGAAACAAATATTTTTGTACGAATCAAAGTGATTTCCAGTGCTGTTCCACAGGGCTCAGTTTGGGTCCCTCAATGTTTGTGATATACATTCGTGATTTAGATTTAAGTGTGGGAGAATGACACAAACATTGGCTGTGTAATTGACTGTGATGAGAGTGGCTGTCGACTGCTGAAAGATATCAATAGTTTGGCTGAGTGGCTGGTAAAGTAGGAAAAGGTATTCAGTCAAGAGAAATGAGACATTATGCCTTAGGGAAGAGCAAACAAAGAAAGGGACACAATAAGTGGAAGGGTGTTGAGAGGGGTAGAGGAAGTTAGAGTCATTGGAATGCATGTCCACAAGTCCCTGATGGTGGCAGGAGAGGGAGATAAGATGATGAAGAAAGCATATGGGATCCATTCCTTCATTGGGCAGGGTGTTGAATACAGTAGGAGGGATATAATGCTGAAATTATTTAAGATTCTGGTTAGGCGGCAGCTGGAGCTCTGTACAGAGTTCTCGTCACCACATTGCAGAAAGGGCATATTTGCTCTGTAGAAAGGTCGCAGGAAATTTACAAGAATGTTGCCAATGTTTGAAAATTGCAGTTATGAAGAAATATTAGATAGACCAGGAATTTTTTCCTTAGAACAGAGGATGCTGAAGCATGACTTAATTGCATTGTACAATTTAATAAAAGGTTTAGATAGAAGCAACAGGAAAGAACTGTTTTCCCTTGCAGAGAGATCAGTTGTCAAGGAGGTAGAAATTTAAGGAGATCATGAGAGGGAATATGATGAAAAGCATTTTTGGTATTGGATGTTGGGTGATTAGAATTTGCTTGCTTGTTTTGAGTTTGAGGCAGAATCCCCCAGCTCATTTAAACAAATGTGCACACAAATCACAGTAATCTGCGAAGCTATGGACCAGTTGCTGGTAAATGGGATTAGCATTGGTGGTTAATTTATTCAGTTGTCAAAATATGTCAGCCTGTATAGCGTCTTTTGTGCTGCAATTTTTCTATTTTTCCTTGATTTACAGGCCACTGAACAACTGACACGATGTTGGACAAAGTTTATGAGATGAAGTATTGTGTGCCTATAAACTGTAAAAATCAAACCCATAGTTGTAACCTGGCTGTGGATCCATGGAATGCTTGATATAGTTTCTCAGAATGGCACTGTGTGGAAATAACCAATTAGCACGTAAAATAGATTTGTTATGATGTAATGTGACAGAATTAATTAATGACCTCAGAGTAAAGAGAGACCTAGGTAGAAGCAACCATGAATCTTACATCAGTAGGCAAGGGAGAAGGTTGGGTCGAAGGCTAGTATTTTAAACCTTAACCAAAGCACCTACATGGATATGAAAAATGAGCTAGCTGAAATGCACAAGAGAGCAGTGCTCAGGGTTAGATTGATATTGACACTGTGGTGGACATTTTGGAGACATGTCAGAATACTCCGAAAACTTATATTCCTACAAAAAACAAAAGTTCAGAAGGAAAGATCCACTATCTATGGTTAACCAAAGATATTAAGGAAAGCATCAAACTGAAGGAAGAAGCATATAACTGTGCAAAGGCACGTGACAAGTCAAATGATTTGTCAGAACATTTTGTAGGGAAAGTAAGACTTTCAAGATTTGCTCTCTAGCATATATGCTCAACTAAAGATCTTTGCTTAATTGAAGCCCACAGAATCAGGAGTGGTCTTTTCACCACAACATTTCTTCCACCAATATGATAAACCATGCCACACTTGAATAATTATCCCGAATGTGAAGCATTGCTAAAAAAAGGTTAGCCCCATGTCATCTGGAGCTCACAAACCTGAAAGTTGCATTTTTTAAAATATAAGTGTTTTAAGTGTTTTACTTCCTCTCAAGATTGCCTCAACACTAGCAAGTTTCATCTTAGTACCCATTTCCAACAAGCATAGTGTAGAGGCTATGGGTCCTGACAATGTTTTTTCTAATTTACATATGAGATGTGAACTTGCTGATTGGACAGTGCTTAATCTCCATATCTAGTTGTTCCTTAAAATTGTTGGGGTGAGATGCTTTCTTGAGCAATTGAATTTCATTTGATTCATACCACAAACAGTAGCCACACTGCGGGAAAGGGTATATGTGAACAAATAATTGGAGCACTTAAAATAATAGAGCGATAATCATGGATGATTTTAATTTTCATGTAATTACTTAATCAAGTTAGAAAGTGAAGCTATGACAATGAATTCATAGGGATTATGGATAGTTTCTTGGAGCAGTATGTTATAGACCCAGTCAGGAAATATGCTCTTTTGGATCTGGTAAGGATACTGAGACAGGTTTAATAAGTTAGCATAGAGGAAAAGATCCTCTGGGAAGTAGTTCCTAACACAACAGAATTTAATATTCATTTTGAGTGTTAGAAGCCCAAATTGGAAACAACCGTGAGACAACAAGGTGTAGAGCCGGATAAACACAGCAGGCCGAGCAGCATCAGAGGAACAGGAAGGCTGACGTTTCGGGTCTAGACCCTTCTTCTGGCTCTACACCTTGTTGTCGCAGATTCTCCAGCATCAGCAGCTCCGATTATCTCTTGAAAGCAACCATGTTATCTTTAATAAAGGGAATTGCAATTAAATAAAAATAGAATTAGCTGAAATGGACTGGGCGGGTAGATCAGCAGGAACAACAATAAGCATGCAGTGGTAGATGTTTAAGGAGGTAATTCATGACTCTCAGCAAAAATATATCCCAGTATGGAGGAAAGATTCTCATAGAGGGAGAAGCCAGCCATGGTTAAACAAGGAAGTTAAGGACAGTATCAAGTTGAAAGAAAAAGCGTATAAGGAAGTAAAAGTCAGTGATAGTCCCACATTCAGAATCCAGCCAAGGAGAACCAAAAATGTAATAAAGACAGAGAAATTAACCTACGAGGGTAAACCAATGTGGAATATAGAAACTGACAATAACAGCTTCCTTAAATATTTTAAAAAAGAGAAAGGTCAAACTGAAAAAGGTTCCTTAGAAAGTAAGCCTGGGAGATAGTTATGATGAACAAGGAAATGGAAGAGGAGTTAACTGGATATTTTGCATCAGTCTTTATGGTGAAAAATACTATGAACATCCCATTAGTAGTAAAGAATATGGGAGAGGAATTAAGTAACATCACCATCACTAGAGAATCAGTATTAGAAAAACCAATGGGGTTAAATGCCAAAAAGTGCCCTACCCTCGTGGTTTGCATCCTATGATCCTAAAGGAGTAGCTGCAGCAATAGTAAATGTAAAGGTTGTAGTTTTCCAAATACCTTTGGACCCTGGAAAAGTACCAGAGGATTGGAAAACTACCAACATGACAAAACGTGTTCAAAAAAGGAGAGAGGCAAAAAGTGGGTGACTATAGGCCAATTAGCTAACATCTATTGTGGGAAAAAATTTGGAATCAATTCTTAAGGAAATAAGCAAATTTGGAAAGTCATAACCTCATCAAGCTATGTCAGCATGGCTTTATGAAAAGGTAACCATGTTTCATTAGTGTTTTTCAAAGCAGTCTCAACCAAAATGAATAGAAGGGTAACAGTAGATGGGTTGTATTTGGACTTCCAGGAGGCATTCAACAAGTTACCTCACAAAAGGTTAAGCCTTAAGATAAGAGCCCACAGATGTGGGGTAGTATATTGGCATGGAGCGAGAATTTGCTCATGGACAAGGAACAACAAATGGGGTTAAGGGGTTCTTTTTTCAGGCTGGTGACCTGTAACCAGTCGAGATCCGCAGGGATCGATGCTGGGGCTGCAACTGTTTAAAGTATATATTACTGATTTGGAGGAAGGAAATGCAAATGTAATCAAATTTGCAGATGATACAAAAATAGATGGGAAGGCGAGTTACAAGACGGATGCAAACAGTTTATAGAGAGGTATTGATAGGTTAATTGAATGAACAAAAAGTTGTCAAGTAGAATGTAATTTGGGA
This sequence comes from Stegostoma tigrinum, assembly GCF_030684315.1. Lineage (NCBI taxonomy): Eukaryota > Metazoa > Chordata > Chondrichthyes > Orectolobiformes > Stegostomatidae > Stegostoma > Stegostoma tigrinum. Next base: position 77,831,616 of record NC_081356.1, read on the forward strand.
GAATGTGAAGTCATTCACTTCAGAAGGGAGAGCAAAAGAGCAAAGCATTATTTAAATGGAGAAATACTGCAGAAAATGCAACACAAAGGGACTTGGGGCTCCCGGTATTTGAAACCCAGAAAGCTAGCACACAGCTATAGCAGGTAATCAGGAAGGCTAATGGAATGTTTGTTCTTATTTCAAGGGAGTTTGGAGTACAAGAGTACATACGTTTTACTGCGACTGTACAAGGTGAGACCAAATCTGGAATACTGTGAGCTGTTTTGGTCCCCTTATTTAAAGAAAGATGTTATTTCATTGGAGACAGCTCAGAGAAGGTTCACTAGGGTGATCCCCAGAATGGAGGGATTGTCTTGTGAGCAAAGGTTGAACAGGTTGGTATGGCATGGTTAACACTACTGCCTCACAGTGCCAGTGACCTGGGTTTGATTCTACCCTCAGGTGACTGTCTGTGCGGAGTTTGCACATTCCCCTTGTGTCTGTGTGGGTTTCCTCCGGGTGCTCTGGTTTCCTCCCACGTGCGCAGCCTAGGTGGATTGGCTGTGCTAAATTGCTCATAGTGTCCAGGGATTTGCACACGAGGCGGATTAGCCATGGGAAATACAGTGGACATGAGGACTGTTGGATCAGCCATGATCTTATTGCATGGTGGAAAGGACATGAGGGGAATATTCCTATTCCCTATGGTCTTATAGTTTGGAAAGCGGCCTAGGACTTTTCCCCAGCAGTACTGAAGATATATATCCAAATCATGATGGTGAGTGGCTTGGAGAGGAACTTGCAGATGGTGATGTTCCATGTGTCTACTGTTGATGTCCTTCTAGATGGTAGTTGTCGTGGGTTTGGAAGTTGCTATTTAAGCAGCCTTCGTGAGTTTGGGCAGTGCACGTTGCAAACGGTACACACTATTGTTATGAAGCACCAGTGGTGGAGATAGTGAATGTTTGTGCATGGTGCCAATTGAGTGAGTTCTTTGTTTTGGAAGGTGGCATTTATGGCAATAGTACTGAAGATTGAGCTCTAGAAATTGCCACATCCTTAGCCAAGCTGTTCCAGTACAGCTACAACACTGGTATCTACGAAGCAATGTATAAAATTGCACAGGACAAAAAGCAGGACAGATCCAAGATAACAAAGTGTGCAGCTGGATGAACGCAGCAGGCCAAGCAGCATCTCAGGAGCACAAAAGATCCAACACAGGCAATTAATGCTCTATCTGACTACTTTTGATCATCAAGAAAGTGATGGAAGAGTTCATTCGCAGTGCAATCAAGCAATTCTTAGACTGGGCTGACAAGTGGCAAGGTACAGTCTCACCACACAAATGCCAAACAATGACTATTTCCAACAAGAGGGGATCTAGCCATTGTCCCTTGGCATTCAATGGCATTATCATCACCGAGACCCCCCACTATCAATAGCCTGCAGTTTACTGTTGACAAGACAGTGAACTTGACTAGCTATATAAATATTGTGGCTTCAGAAGCAGGTCAGAGGGTAGGAATCCTGCAGTGAATCTGTTACCTTTGGATTCCCTGAGGTCAGTGCACAATCTGCAAGTGACAAATTTGGAGTGGAATACTCTCAACTTGCCTAGATAAGTGCAGCCCATTAGGCTCATAAGGCTCCTAAGGTAGCACCTTTCGAACCCATGCCAACTACCATCTGGAAGGACATTGGCAATAGACACATGGGAACATCACCATCTGCAAGAAGCTTGATACTATCCAGGGTAAAGCAGCTCACATGATAAGTATTGTATCTACAAACATTTACTCTCTCCACCACTGATACAGAGGCAGTGTGTACCATGCACAAGATGCACTGCAAAATTCTCCAGAGCCCCTTTGACAGTATCTTCCAAACCTATGACCACCACCCTAAAGAAGGATTCAGGCAGCAGATGATTAGGAATGCTATGATCTGCAAATTCTCCTCCAAGGCATTCACCATACTGACATGGAAATATATCACCATTCCATCACTGTACACTGGGTGTAAATCCTGGAACTCTTTTCCCAGTAGTATTATGGTTCCTAAAAATATTTGCCTTTCAAACTTTTCAGCCTACAAAAAAATGCAACTTTTCTGTTAGAGATAATGGGAACTGCAGATGCTGGAGAATTCCAAGATAATAAAATGTGAGGCTGGATGAACACAGCAGGCCAAGCAGCATCTCAGGAGCACAAAAGCTGACGTTTCGGGCCTGGACCCTTCATCAGAGAGGGGGATGGGGAGAGGGAACTGGAATAAATAGGGAGAGAGGGGGAGGCGGACCGAAGATGGAGAGTAAAGAAGATAGGTGGAGAGAGTATAGGTGGGGAGGTAGGGAGGGGATAGGTCAATCCAGGAAAGACGGACAGGTCAAGGAGGTGAGATGAGGTTAGTAGGTAGATGGGGGTGCGGCTTGGGGTGGGAGGAAGGGATGGGTGAGAGGAAGAACAGGTTAGGGAGGCAGAGACAGGTTGGACTGGTTTTGCGATGCAGTGGGTGGGGGGGAAGAGCTGGGCTGGTTGTGTGGTGCAGTGGGGGGAGGGGACAAACTGGGCTGGTTTAGGGATGCACTTGGGGAAGGGGAGATTTTGAAGCTGGTGAAGTCCACATTGATACCATTAGGCTGCAGGGTTCCCAGGCGGAATATGAGTTGCTGTTCCTGCAACCTTCGGGTGGCATCATTGTGGCAGTGCGGGAGGCCCATGATGGACATGTCATCTAGAGAATGGGAGGGGGAGTGGAAATGGTTTGCGACTGGGAGGTGCAGTTGTTTGTTGCGAACTGAGCGGAGGTGTTCTGCAAAGCGGTCTCCAAGCCTCCGCTTGGTTTCCCCAATGTAGAGGAAGCCGCACCGGGTACAGTGGATGCAGTATACCACATTGGCAGATGTGCAGGTGACCCTCTGCTTAATGTGGAAAGTCATCTTGGGGCCTGGGATAGGGGTGAGGGAGGAGGTGTGGGGGCAAGTGTAGCATTTCCTGCGGTTGCAGGGGAAGGTGCTGTTAATTGGCTTACATTCCCAGGAGTATGTTGCTAAAAGCATGAAATTCATAGAATCCCTGCAGAGTGGAAACAGGCCAATCTATCCAACAAAGCCACACAGCCCCTCTAAATATTGTCCCACCCAGACCCCTCCTTTTCTGTATGACCCTGCATTTCCTTTGACTAATCCACCTAATTTACACACCCCTGGATACTACAGGCAATTTAGCATGGCCAACGCACCTACCTGCATGTCTTTGGACTGTGGGTGGAAGCCAGAGCACCCGGAGGAAACCCATGCAGATACAGGGAGAACGTGCAAATTCTGCACAGGCAGTCACCCAAGGGTGGAATTGAACCCAGGTCCCTGGTGCTGTGAGGTAGCAGTGCTAACCACTGAGCCACCATGATCTTGAAGAACATGTTTCCCTCTTAAATCACTGCAAAGGAGTTACTCTAGCATCTTGATCACCACGTTTCTCTTCAAAATCCTGAGGAACTAATCTGGTTTTAGCCTTTATATTCCATCATGAAGCGTCTGGTGTATATCCATCTATATGATAAAGCTGGTACCTCAGTGAAGGCACCAAACTCTTTCCAGCTAACAACTCTTTTGCTTGACATTTTTCACCAACTTCCTTTCAAATTTGTTGCAGTCACAGAAATTGTTCAATAATGTGGAGTTTTTAGTTCTTGTGGTATTCTCAGTCTGTTCAATACTCTTTGGTCTGGTCAAACAAAGAGCTCTACTTGAATAAAAACAAAATACTGTGGATGCTGGAAATTTAAAAGAAACACCAAGAATGCTGAAGAAACTCAGCAAGTTCCTGAAACTCAGACAGAATCTGAACTCAATGAACTTTGTTTCTCTGTCCACAGATGCTGCCGGATCTGCTGAGTTTCCTAAGCTTTTTCTGTGGTTGAACAACCCCACCCCCGCCACCCCCAGCCTTTGGAGTACTACTCCAACATGTGCCTCTGATAAAGATTCTTTTCACAAGATCAGAATTGTTTCCTAAGACTATGCCCACATGCAGATCCACTTTCAGAGCTCATAGTTTGTTTCAGTCCTTCAGGTCTTCACTTCATTTTGCCAGTGGATCCTACCTCTTGTCCCTCAAGTTGCACACTTGGACAATGTTTGTATTTGCAGTGGCTTTACTGCTCTCCCTATTATGGAGGCGTCCTCCAATCATTGGTGCTTTCTGATAAAAATGTTACTTTAGTGCCAACTTTTGGTTGTGTGCCAAGGGGCAAAATAGCCCTGTCTTGCATTTCTGCACCATTTTGCCCATATTCAGTCAACGTTTCATCTGCCATAATGCTTTACTTATAACTGTCCAGTATACGGGTAGGCAAAGTACATGGTACCTCATCATTTCCTATGACTTGTTGAGAAGTTTTTAGTGCGTAATCAATATTAATTAATTTCACCCTAATAGTTTACTTAGCATGCTGTAAAATTACTAGAGATAATGGGAACTGCAGATGCTGGAGAATCCAAGATAACAAAGTGTGGGGCTGGATGAACACAGCAGGCCAAGCATCACTCTAGGAGCACAAAAGCCGATGCTTCGGGCCTAGACCGTTCATCAGAAAGGGTCTAGGCCCGAAGCGTCAGCTTTTGTGCTCCTATGATGCTACTTAGCCTGCTGTGTTCATCCAGCCCCACACTTTGTTATCCTGTAAAATTACAGTTTTCCAAAATTACTTAAAGCTTCATCCAGACCTTTCCACATTTTCTGCCCATCTCTTTCATAACGAACCATTTCTCCTGGATTAAAATTTGCTTTTTGTGGTTTTATAACCTCAGCTTTAATAAATATGCTTTGCCCCCGACATGAAGGGCATTCAACTACTCAAATCAAAATGCTGCCGGTCATTTGCAGTCAGTTCCTTGCACAGAGTGCCCATTGCAGGGCAAGTACTAATTTACAACGTGACTGACCCACTATGATTTTGTGAATCATCTCATCTGTCACTGTTTTTTTTCACTCACTCCATTACTGCAAGATCTTTCTGCTGTGTAGATAGCTATAACGTTCATATACAGTCCAACATTTATTTCTAGAAAATTCCCAACATTGTCAGTTACAAATTTAATTAGTGCCCCAGCCTAGTCCCTATCCATTTTTCCACTTTCTTATTTACTGTGACTCTATTATATACTATTGGAGAGTATACTGGCTAAATCTAGTTGCCCTCTATGAAATGCAAGTTGAAAATGTACTTTTCTGTATTCTGCTATTCAGTTGCTTCATTAAAGTCTTTTTCTAATGGGGACTCACTGTGGGCTTTGACTGTGTACTCCTATTTCGTTTATATATATCATTTTTATTAGCTCCTTTCTTCCTTCCAGTTAGTGTTCTCATTGTCCCTCACCCGTACACCCTATCGAGCAAATTTAAAATGTGAGAAGATAAATGAACAAAATGCAGCTACAGTTTTGAGATATTGAGTCTCTGCTTATCAGTTTGACAAGAGAAGTGAGGTCTTAGAAAAGTTATATTATAATGTCTGGACTTTGTAACATGTAAATCCATTGACTCCCTATACACAATTGCCTTGACATGCTCGCTATCGATATCAGGTTTCATTGATGTTATGACAAGAGATACCAAACCAAATCAAATTAGCCTTTTAACTGGATTTGAAGCCCAGAGAAATTAATATATTCAGTGACTCTCAAAATTGCTCAATTCTTCCAATTCAAGCATTATGAATAATTGAGCTTGGTCATAGCAAGCTTATAACCTAAACAAAAAATGACAATTTATTATAAATGCTGTGGCTTTTGCTGAACACAAGGTAAACACAAATTAAACATCAGGTAATCTAATTAATATCTATGATTTAAATTCAACCTTTGCCAATCAAAGCCTTCATGCATATATAGATAGACAGGCATATTTAAGGGTTTAAACAAAAAGATATTTAAAAGAATTGCAATTTCCCAGTTTAATTAAACAGTGTCAAAAGAAGGGTGCCGAGATGTTGTGCAATCCTTGGATGATCGGTTCACATACTTGTAATTGTATATCTAATTTCAAAGTCACTGGTGACGACAAACAGAATCAACACACCTCAGAACTTATTTACTTATTTCTTACATACTGCGGTTCTTTTCTCAGAACATGCGACAATTCTTTCACTGGAAAGAAAACTAGAGGGAGTAAAACACTAAAATTAGTCTGTACCTGCCAAAACCAGTAAGAACAAATTTTCTACTACCATTTCTTTTTTAATCAATATTCTGTGTGGTTGGCTGGTTAACCTCTCTCCTCCCTTGATTGACAAACTCAACATTGAACCAGCTGCTAGCCCTGGACATGGCAACACATTGTGCTGAAATGTCCAAAATGTCCCTTAGATTAGAAATTAAGTTGCTTTATCTTCCAGGTCAACAATCACCAACTGCAAACATCCATGTTTATTTTTCATCCCTTTTAAAGCAATTAGCTGTAAAAAGTTCAAACAACCCTAACCTCAACTCACAGTTCTGCCAAACTGAATGAGAATAATAAAAAGAAATATAGTGAAGGTCTCTACATCGGAACACTTCCATATGTGGCCTGCTGAATAATACAGGTATTTTATTTGAAACTTAACCACTGATGATTATCCCTTTGAATAATCTGGTGAGGCTGTAATGAGGCCATGGGTAAAATTCAAGGAGGGAAGGGGATCAAAGGATAAAGAGGAAAAGGAATACATACAAAACAAGTCAAGGAGGTGAATTGAAAAGGAGGATACAATGCTTGGTTCACCGACCCAGTGAGTAGAAACCAAAGGAGAGAAATGTTATTTTCCATTGATTCCACCAAAAGAGCCACTGACTGTACACATGGCAACCTCAGTAGGTAAATCCTTACCAACAGAGTGATATACAGGAGCTGTAAGGGCCACCATTCAATCAATATGCAGACTAATTCAAATTGAATGCCCACTATCCTGGCAGCAGGGACAATACCACCAGCCTGAGACAATTTGCCATTTTACCACCTTCAGACCTCTGAGGAGAGCTGGGGTATGTTTGCACTGGGACAAGGTGTTGCATTCGTTGATTCTAGAGATGACAAAGAATGGATAAGGACTTCAGCAGCAGACAAAATCATGTTGTGCACGATGAAATAGATAGTGTTGATGGTGATTTGGATACAACTGAACTCAGCATATGATAGAATGCCAAATTCACACATTTTGTCTCAGACTGAATTCTGCAATGAGATTGACGCCTGGAGAATTCACAGTTAGTTAGGAATAGCCTGCACAGATTTCTGTTCTGGTGAAAGGTCAATAAAATATTAACTATGATTCATTCTACAGATGCTGCCCAATTTACCAAATTACTGGTTTTTATCCGGTTTTTCTTTTCATGTTACAGGTTTGTGAAAGTCAAATTGCATCTAACAAATACATTCATTCTTCACAAACATAGCAAGTAGCGCTATTATTATAATGTTTCAGTTGTATATGTGTACCATAGTATATGCTTTTTATACAAATCTGGGACATTGAAGGAGTTAAAAGATTAAACCTGAGCTAGTTGAGATTTATGTATAGGTGAAAGTTCAGGAAAGGGGTAACAATTGAAAAAAGTTTGGGAACCTCTGCCTTTTTGAAGTAACTCCACCTGTCCTTGTGGTCGAATGCTTGGCTACAACAGTGGCTGCAGTTTGGCTATGGCAGGCTGCTGATTTTTGCAGGCGGAGGCTTTTTTTGGATGGCCTGGAGCACGTCAACACCTGGAAGGTCTATGGCTTTCAGCTTAGTTGCAGTTGAAGGTGAAACATTGACCACTAAGTGCTGCATCACAGCTAATTCCACAAACCATGCCAATTGTTCCCATTCTTTTCAGAGGGCTTTTCTTGATGACTTCATGGCTCATACTGTGGAAACATGACCTCTCACTCCCTGTTGACCCTGACTACAAAGACCTCAGTGTTGCATCATGAAATGGGCACTCTCTCTCTGCCCACATACTTCATTCTGTTTGTTTCCAATTACAACCTTTTGCTGGGCAAATTGTCAGCAGCAGCTTCTTTTCTGTCAGTACATCTCTGTTTTACAAGGGATAGTTTTCCTTTAAACACAGGAGTCTGTCTGAAACCTTGCATGCCCTGCGCATATGGCTGCATGCTCCATCCAAGTGAATAATGGAAAGACACCGAGTTAATGTGTTCCCTGCCTCAATGAGACTGAGTGCAGACAGATTGCGAATCATATCCCTGTATACCAATTCAGGTGCAGACCAACATTAAGTCTCAAAGTTTAAAAAGCCTAAGGAAATAAGTGCATTGAGATCATCTTCTTTATCATGGCATAAGAGCACAATAAAACAAAGACCAGAAGGAGGAATGAACCATACTGCTTCTCTATTCAATACATAAAGTTTGATTCTGGACTTTAACTCTACTTAGCCCCCACTGAGTGTAGGCCAAACAATTTGACTGAGAATACCCAACTATGTAGGTACGAATGATAATGGGAACTGCAGATGTTGGAGAATCCAAGAAAACTAACCTTCCAGCTCAGCGAGCAAACTCACATCCACAACAATTTACTCAGCGTCACATCATAACACAATCCTCTAATCACAGGGACCAATAAACCTTCACAGTACTGCCTCCAATGCAAATATATGCTTCCTTAAATATGAAGACACAAAGTGCACACAATATACCAGGTGAAGTGTCAAGGAAATGTTGTACAATTGTAGCAAGATTTCTTTATTATTGTAACCCAGTTTCATTGTCAACAGTTGATCCACAAGCTGGAGAAGCAAACTGCAGAAAATGTCTGAAACAAGTGCAAAAAAATATTGATAGGCGCATATAAACTTTCCATAGTCTGCTGAAGGGTAAACTGAGGGCTGAAGGTCAGTACTACCACATTTTAATAAAATATTTTAGTGTCATTATGGTTTCTATTTTTAGGTTAGCCACATATAAAAAAGTAGACTTATCGCTGAATTCAATATTATTAAATATTTGAAAGCCTGGTTGTAGATTAATATATGTGCAGAGCTGAACATGATTAAATAACCATTAAATGATACCTAATTCATGAACGCTACTTCATATTAAAACTCAGTCCACACCAATCTTTCTGCCTTTCATTCAGCTTTATGCTACTACTTCATGCATTGCACCTCAACAGAACTTGAAAATAAGAAGAGGTTACTTAAGACATCTAAAACATTGTGTTCTTAATCATCTTTTATGATCTCCTTTAGCACAGAAGTCAATCTTGCAACATATGCAAAATGGGCTGCCATTTTGCTGTTACCCCTTTAAAACTATTGGAGAGCAAAAGGCTTTCCCACTATATCTTATATATGTTATTCAAGTAGTGGTCAACCCAAACCCAAACCTCCAGTTCTAGTTATTCAAACTGGTAAAGAAAATAAAGTATTAGGAATGACCTCAGAATGATTGGACGACTGTGAATTGTCATCACGTATTTTAGATTCTTTGTTCTTTTACTATGTAACTTTTTTTAGCATTTCGCTTTCCTAAGGAAATCCTGATAAACTTTCTTTTACATTCAATCCTCGTTGAATCATCTCAAAGACGTTGCTTGTATTTTTTTGCTAGTCATTGAATTGTACAGTGCTTGAGTGTTACTGAAAAAAGACACATTTTGTTGAAATTATTTGTCTTGTATACATCAGGAGATTTGCAAAACCACCAGTGCAAGGAGGGAACAACATTTGAGAAGACAGTGTTGACAGTAGCTCTGACTTGTAGAGGCTTTGTGGTGCAAATGCACCAGCTAGGTAAGTGACTGACATACACCAACTTTGGTTTAAATTTAAAATGGGTGAGTTGTTTCTTAATTTTCAAATCATTACCCTGAAGAACGAGCTACAGAATAATTGTTTTCTATTTTAAGTTATAACATGCTCAATGAGTGCACATGGTCTCTCTGCATCTAGCAGATCATATTAAACACCACGTCCCTTCAAATATTCACAACAGGCAAGTTAATGATCACTGCCTATCAGTCTGTACTTGCAAATGTCAAAATACAGTATTCAACACTGGACGTGTATCTGTGCTTAGGCAACACTTACTAAATAACCCTGAACATGCTAATAATTATGTGACAACTAATTTAAGATTGTCAGTCAGGCACCCAGTGTGGCAGACTTTCACATACTGGAAACTATTTTGTTAATATCCATGGCTCTGTGCTAAGCAGTTGGAAAGAATATGTATGCATATTGTGGTTGCTTTAATTTTTAAGACAATAGCATTCTTTGGCTCTTTCCTCAGGGAAATGCTTTGATCAATCAGCAATCAGCCTATCTAGTTTAGATTTAAATCAGTTTTTCACAGCTAACTGTCAGTCATCATCTGAGTATTACATTCCCCATGTCAACATCTCTATCAAACAGCAAGAACTTGCTAATCGGCCAGCACTTTCATACTGTAAAAAATATTGCTCCTCCTTTATGTTAGTATTCTTGTGAATGTTCTGTGAATGTAAATGAAGCACTTTGACAAAATATGTGCTTTTTCAGCAATACTCAAATTATTCACTTTATTCACTAATGGGATTTGAGTCTGGCTGGCAAGGCCAAAATTTATTACCAATTCTCTAATTTACCTGGAGAAGGCAGTAGGAAGCTGCCTTCTTGAATTTGTCCTTGGGGTATAGGGACTGTACTGTTAGGCAGGAACTTCGATGATCTTGACCCATATCTGTAAACATCCGTTAGCTCCACCAGCAATAGTTAGTCACAGCAGAGTGTGGCATTTAAAACATGCATTGCTGAAATTCACGTCATGTTCATAGACAGCACATTACAAACCTACAATAGCTTTCAGCTAGAAGGGCAAAGACAGAAGGTACATGGGAACCAATACCACCTGCAAGATCTTCTTCAAGCCATCCTGTTGAGACTGTCACTTTTCTTTCATTTTTCTGATTTTCTGTTTGGAACAGAGATTTGCAGTTGAGACTTGAACTTTGAATAGCAGCTTCTTTTTAAGAAGTGGAAAGAACAAAAGACTGATGTTTGCTGTTGGGAACTGGCCTGGAAAGATAATGCAGGTTTAGTACTGCTCTAAGGACACTGTAAATGACCTGGCACCAAGATGTCATTGCACTTAAGGACTGGCATCTGGTTGGATGTTGAATTTGTCAGTCAAGGGAGGATTGGTGCTAGCCAGACCATTACAGAGAATGTTGAAAAAGAAAAAGAAATCAAAGGGTGTATTGGTTTTGACTATGTCTTTTGGCAGGCGGCTGTGTTACTTTGGAAGCTGCAGACAGTTTTTTTTAATTGAGTTCTCTCCAGTTATTCTCCAGTTATTGCGTTGTAGAAAGTATTGAGAAAATAATTCCAGTCTTTAAGAAATAAGGAAATGACTTCAGAGGCCAGTGGAAGCAAGCAAGCTACAATCCTACAATCCCATAACACAACCCATCATATTAGACTTGCTACTCATTGTTGAAATGGTTATCAAACTGGCAACTTACAATTATTTTGTTGTGAGAAGATTTATTCCTTAACTACACCTATCTGTCGGTCGGTGAGTGGAGTTTGGTAATCAAAGAAAATTAAACTTAGATCATTAATATTAACTAGATTGCCTTGTAGTTCATCTGCACTAAAGTTACATTATTAATAAGAAATTATTAATTTTGTTTTAAGTTATACAACTGGTGTCCAAGATCAGTTATTTGCAAAGTCTGGTTAGGAACAATTGAACAATTTTGATAGTCATTTAATGTTTTAATTTCACTGTTTTATGAATCCAGTGTTAGCAAATCTGATTTAGCCTGGCTTGCCATCCCTATATTGTAACAACCCTCACTTGGAAATATTTCACTGTTTCTTCAATGTCATTCCAGGTTAAGACCATGGAATTCATTCCGAAATGGCATTGCGGATATCCCGACAGCATATGGACTGCAGCTGTTCAGAAGGCAGTTCACTACCACCTTCTCAAGGGCAACTAGGTACAGGCAGTAAATGCTGCCCAGTCAACAACACCAGCATATCATGATTGAATTTTGAAAAATACCCAGTGGCAGTGAAGGAATGGTGATCTAGCTCTAAGCTATAATGGTGTTGGGCTTAAAGGGACCCTTGGATTTGGTGATTTCCTCATGCATCTTTTGCCCTCATCCTTCAAGTTGATAGAATTTGTGGATTGAAAAGTGCTGCCGAAGACAGCTTGGTAAGTTGCTGCTGAGCATTTTGCAGATGTTACATATTGTCACAAAGGTATGTTATTAATGAAGGGATTAAATGTTGAGGGTAATAGATTGGATGACAATGGATTGCTTTGTCCAGGATGGGATTAAGCCTCTAGAGTTTTGTTGGAGGTGCATCCAGCCAGGAAAGTGAGGAGAACTCCATCATACTCCTGACTTGTGCCTTGTAGAAGGTGTACAGAGTTGGGAGAGAAAGCTAGAGATAGCCAGAGACTTTTCCCCAGGGCAGGATTGACTGCCACGAGGGGTCATAGTTTTAAGGCGTTAGGAGGAAGGTATAGAGGAGACATCAGAGGGAGGTTCTTCACTCAGAGAGTTGTGAGCGCATGGAATAGTTTACCAGTGGTAGTCATGGAAGCAGAGTCATTAGTGACATTTAAGCGACTGCGGGACATGCACATGGACAGCAGTGAATTGAGGGGAATGTAGGTTAGGTTATTTTAATTTTGGATTAGGATTATTCCACGGCACAACATTGTGGGCCAAAGGGCCTGTACTGTGTTGTACATTTCTATGTTCTAAAGATAATGTCGTCTTCGGTACTGTGACAGGATGTTGTTATCATCCATTGCCTTTGCATTATCTAGTGCCTACAGATGTTTCTTGATATCATGCAGAGTGAAGCAAACTGGTTGACGATCTTTAATGCCAGAATCCTCAGGAGAAAGCTGAGATGATCATGCACTTGGCACTTCTGGTTGGTGATAAAGACAAATATTTCAAAAATAACAGAAACCACCTGATTGTTTAACTCTGTCTATTACATGTTTTGGTTGCTGTTTGGCAAGCAAGTAATTCTCACATGTCATGTTACCAAGATAGCACTTTGCTTTTAGGTGTGTCTGGTGCTGCTGCCAGAAGCTTGTACTGCATTCTTCATTGGACCATTGACCTTCAGTTTGGTGGTAATGGTATGGCCATGAAGTTACAGGTTATGTTGGATACAGTTCTGCTGCTACTGCTGCTGACAGCCCACAGAATCTCATGGATGCTCACTTTTCAGTTGCTATATCAGTTGAAAGTCTATCCCATTTAGCAGAGTGATAGTGGCACAAAGCATGCTGGAGGGTATCCTCAATATGAGAAAGGGTCCTCATTCCCAATGTGACAATTCAGTGTAATGACATCCGTGACAAGTCAATTAAAGATTTCCTCTTGTATTTCCTTCAACATCTGCTACAGTTCAGTGAGATTAACATTACAGCACCATCTCTTCATTGCTACATGTATCACTATAGTTAAAATGAGATAGAAAAACAACAAGAAAATGTGCAAACATTACTGAAGATATGTATTTATTTTCAAATTACAGAGTTAATCTTACAAGAAATTACTCATGAGATGGATATGGTTGTTTAATTCCAGTCTTTCAGCTCCAGTGTAAACAAAGACAGCGAGATTTGGTTTGAACTTTACAAGTAATGACAGATGTTAAGTGCTGTACTCATTTAAGCAAAACAATCCTACAAAATGGATTGTACTCTCAGTCAATATATTTACTGTAATGATTCGCTTTAAGCGAAGATGGATTAAACATGCTAGTTAATAGAAAAAGGCCCATTATAAATGGAGTGAAAAATAGTCTGAAGTGCAGCATCTGGTTTATGGAAATAGAATAAGTTAGGTTCTATTTTTATTATGTGCGATTTTGAAATTTTGGAATTGCATTCTGTGGTTTATGCCTTTCCTTGAAAAGGAAATAAATAGTGTCAGTAATATGCAAAGGGAAATGGCTACATTAGCAGACAATATCCCAGATACCACCATCATAATCCTTGGATATGTCCTGACCCACTAGCAGAATCATAGAATCCCTGCAGATTGGAAGCAGGCCATTCAGCCCATCATATGTAAACTAACCCTCTGAACAGCATCCCACCGAGACACACTTCCCATGACCACCATCGCCCCGCCGTATCCCTGTAGCGCTGCATTTTCCATAACTAATCCATCTAGCTTGCATGTCCATGGAGACTATGAACAATTTAGCATGACCAACCCACCTAACATACACATTTTTGGACTGTGGGGTGAAACCCACGCAGACCCGGGGAGAATGTGCAAACTCAACACAAACAGTTCCCAAAAGGTGGCATCATATCTGGGTCCCTGGTGCTGTGAGGCAGCAGTGCTAACCACTGAGCCACCGTGCCACCCTATGTAATATGAATGTCATATACAATGAACAGAACAGACCCAGCAGAGGTGGCAGCACAGTGGCATCCTGTCCATTGTTAGAGTGGGTTGGCAGCAGTATTACAGATCGAGCTGCTCGGGTCCTGAAGGAAATAGATGCTAGACTGGGACTGTGGCAGGTGGTGAGGGAACCAACATGAGGGAAAAACATACTTGACCTCCTTGTGGAGATCATGTCCTGCTTTAATATCAAGAATACCCTCCGTTACCATACAGTGCTACCACTGCTCTAAATGGGACAGACTTCAGACAGATCTAGTAACTGGGCATCCATGAGTTGCTGTGGGCCATCGACTCTAGCACAGCGTCATGGACTAAAATATTCCCAACTCAACCAATGCCGTCAAGTCAGGGCATCAACTCTAGTTCAATGGACAGTACAAGAGGGCATGTCAGGAGCATTAACTGACGTAACTCAAAACGAAATGTCAACCTGGTGAAGCTACAAAACAGAACTACTTGTGTGCCAAACATTATAATCAGGAGTGGTAAATGGAGCACAGTGATAGCACACCAAACAGATCAGTCCTGCCATTTCAAATCTTGGATAATGGCAGACAATTAAACAACTCACTGGGGGAGGAGGCTTCACAAATATCCCCATCCCCAACAATGGGAGAGGGCAACCCCTCAGTGCAAAAGACAAGGCTGAAATATTCACAGTAATCCTCAACCAGAAATGCCAAATGGATGATCCATCTTGGCTTCCTCTAATAGTCCCAGGAGGCTAGTCTTTAGCTATATTATTTGCTCCATGTGATATCAAGAAATGTGTAGAGATGCTGGATACTGTAAAGGCTATGGGCCCTAACAACATTCCAGCAATAATATTGAAGACTTGTGCTCCAGAGATTGCTGTTCCCTAGCCAACTTGTTCCAGTCCCTTTACAACACTGGCATTTACCCAACAATGTGGAAAATTGACTAGGAACATCCTGCACACAAAGCAGGACAAATCCAACCCAGTCAATTACCACTCCATCAGCCAACTCTCGATCATCAATAAAGTGATGGAAAGAGTCATTAACAGCGCTATCAAGCAGCGCTTGTTCAGTAATAACCTGGTCAGTGACACCCAGTTTGGGTCCTTCCAGGGTCACTCAGCTCTTGACCTCATTACAACCTTGGTTGAAACATGGACAAAAGCTCTGAATTCCAGACGTAAGGTGAGAGTGACAGCCCTTGACACCAATGGTGCATTCGACGGTGTTTGGCATCAAGGAGCCCTTGCAAAACTGGAATCAAGGTGTCCCAGGGGACAAACTCTCTGCTTGTTTGAGTCGTACCTGGTACACAGATGGTTACAGTTATTAAAGGTTAGTCATCTCAGTTCCAAGACATCTCTGTAGGAGTTCCTCAGGATAGTGTCCTAGGCTAAATCATGTTCAGCTGTTTCTTCAATGACCTTCCCTCCATCATAAGGTCAGAAGTGGGGACATTCAGCAATGATTGCACAATGTTCAGAACTGTTCATGGCTCCTAAGATACTGAAGCAGCCCATGTGCAAATGCAACAAGATCTGGAACAACATCCAGACCTGGGCTCACAAGTGGCAAGTAACATCTGTGCTACATAAATGTCAGGCACTGACCAACTCCAATAAGAGACAATCTAAACATTTCTTTTGCAATTGAATGGTGCTACCTCACTGAATTCCCTCAAATCAACACAATTATGGTTACCATCGATCAGAAGCTCGACTGAATCTGTCACATAAACTCAGCGGCTACAAGAGCAGGTTAGAAGTTAGGAACACTATGGTGAGTAACTCACCCTCCTGACTCCCCAAAGCATGTTCATCACCTACAAGGCACAAGTTAGGAGTATGATGGAATACTTTCCACTTGCCTGGGTGAGTGCACCTCCAATAAGACTCAAGAAGTTTGACACCATCCAGGACAAAGCAGCCCACTTCACTGGCACTTCATCTGCATTTTTCCACTCTCTCAACCACCGACGCTTAGTAGCAGCAGCATGCATTATCTACAAGATGCACTGCAGAAATTCACCAAAGATCTTCAGACAACACCATGATCACTTCCATCTATTAGGATAAGGGCAGCAGCTACATGGGAATACCATCTCTGGTAAGTTCCCTTCTAAGTAGCTCACCATCCTGACTTGGTAATGTATTTTCATTCCTTCATTGTGTCAAAATTCTGGAATTCCCTCCTCAAGGTCATTGCGGTTCTACTCACTGCACATGGACTGCAGCAGTTCAAGAAAGCATCTCACTACAACCTTCTCAAGGACAACTAAGGATGAGCAATAAATGCAGACATCTCGTGACTTCCATGCTCCACAAGTGAATAAATACATTTGGGCAAAAACTTGGCAGATGTAATTTAAGATAGAAAAATGTTAGTTCATATGCTTTGGTAGGAAGAGTCAAAAAGGTAGACTATTAATTAAGTGGGAAGAGACTTTGACTCCTCAAACATGCAGCGCAGAGGGACTTTGGTTTTCTCATGCATGAAATACAAAATGTTCTCATGCAGGCGAAACAAGTAATTAAGAAAACAATGGAATTTTGGCCTTTTACTGCTCAGGTTTGGAGTTTAAAATAAGATAGTCTTGTTACAATGGTACAGAGTATTGCTGAGTGTGCATGTGGAGTACTGTGTAATTTTGGTGTGGAGTTTTGGTGCTTCATATTTAAGAAAGGATTTATGGGCATTGGTGGCAGTTCGAAACAGATTAACTAGGCTCATTCCTTGGATGAAGGACACGACTTATCAAGTGGAGCCGTTGGAATTTAGAGGAATGAGGGATGATCTCATTGGGACGTGCAAGGTTCTGAGGGAGCTTAGCAGGGTAGATGTTGAGAAAAGAAAAACAAAGGAATTGCGGATAAATCAAAAACATAAATTGCTGGAAAATCTCAGCAGGTCTGGTAGCATCTGTAAGTACCAGTCTATGACCTTTCTTCAGAACAGATCAGGACTTGCTGAGATTTTCCAGCAATTTCTGTAGATGCTGAGAAGATTTTTTCATGAATGGGGAGCCTGAAATAGAGACATGGCTAGAGAATATGGGAACACTCATTTAAAGCTGGGATACAAAAGAAGCTCATCTCTCAGAGAGTAGTGAGTGTTTGAAATTCTCTAAATTAGATTCCCTACAGTGTGGAAACAGGCCCTTTGGCCCAACAAGCCCACAGTGCCCCTTGCAGCATCCTACCCAGACCCATCCCCCTGTAATCCTATAACCAACACACTCCTGAACACAATGGGCAACTTAGCATGGCCAGTCCAGCTAGGCTGCACATCTTCGGACTGTGGGAAGAAACTGGAGCACCTGGAGGAAACCCATATAGACATGGGGAGAATGTGTAAACTCCACACAGACAGTTGCCTGAGGCTGGAATTGAACCTGGGTCCCTGGTGCCGTGAGGCTGCAGTGCTAACCACTGAGCCACCGAGCCACTGTGCCACTCCATCTACCTTAAAACTAGTAGCGGAGGCTATGTTAGTGAAAATACTTAATGAGAAGGTAGATGCAATTTGGAAATAGGGAGGTGCTGAGGGCTATGAGAGGCTAGCATGAAAGAGGGTTTGAGGCCTGGGGCAGATAAACCATGATTTTATAGAATGGTAGGGTAGGCTTGAGGGGCTGAATGGCCTACTCCTACTCCTATTTCTTTTGCTCTATGCACGGTGAGACTTCCATTCCAACAGGTTTCAAAAAAAAATTATGCTTCCTGCCCCATATGCTTTCTTATAAAAGCCTCCTATTGGTGCCTATCTACATTAATCCTCATCTAGTGCACCTAATTATTTCAATAATTTCAAATCTTTGCTGATTTTCCAAAGAAAAAGTGGCAAACATACATTACTGTATCAGGAAGCTATACAACAAAATAATTTAAGTTTCCAGCAGTAATGAACAGTTCCAGGGTCAACTCATGCTCTAACCAAATATAAACCATCCAATTATAAAGCTGGCAGCCATCAGGTGGTTTATGGTTGAAGTGGTTATTCAAGCAATCATGTGTGAGGCCTCATGACACAATATTAAAGTAACAGGAAGTTCATAACAACACTGTTAGAGCAGCAACTAATGCAAAACAAGCACCATGGAATATGGACAATTAGAAGCAATGTGTGGGTGGATTTTAAGAAGACCATACAGATTACTAATGGTGATTACATAATTTGGTTGAGCACCATGGTTTTTAGCATTTTAAACATTTTAACCTCCATCGCACTTATTTCAGTTAAACCGACCATTCTCAAAAGAAATAGTATGCTATGATATTTTTTAAAAATATAGTTCATGAAATTTTGAAGCGTTTGGAAAAGTGAAGTGGTGGTGATGTTCAAAGTGGCAACTTGATATGGTATTTGGGTGAACTAGTCTGTTCTTCAAAGGTGTAGTGATGCTGACTAGGTACCATAGTGGAAGGCACTAGCACATTTCAAGGAAACGGTGCCCAGTATGTTGGGTTAAATAGTTTTATTCTGCAAGGATGTGAAACCCATAATAAATGAATATTTCACCAAAAATGATGTTTGTGGTGGCAACTGATCTTAAGTTCTCATTATGGTGGAGAACATCTAATTATCTTCAAACTGGTTTAAATGACCAAATAAGTCAAGAAAAAAAATGAAAGATTAACACCCTGGACTGTTTCCCTTTATTAAACGCCATCACTTTTTGTTTTGAATTTTATGTCAGATTGTCAGACACACATACAAATATATTTTAGGGCAAGCATTCTAGCTTTGTAATGCAGAAATCAGATATAATAATGTTTGGTGGTTTGATCTGTACAATGATATAATTCAAATGGGCAGCATTGGGTGGGTGGGTTTACTGTCACTGGCAGTCAAATCATTCACTGAAAAAATTTAGTACTCATTTCAGTACAGACCGGCTCTATCCATGCTGTAGAGAAAGGCCGTTTGATGTGCACATAAATTAAATGTACAATGTGCTCATGGAAATAGCTAATAAATTGTGTTATATTAAAAGGTATTTCCGTTGCTTCTTCTGATCATGGCAAAAATCGGTTTCCAGGATGCTTAGTGCAGGTTTACAAAATTTGAACTTACGTAAATAGCTATTTAGGCATGATGATCAGAGATAATGGGAACTGCAGATGTTGGAGAATTCCAAGATAATAAAATGTGAGGCTGGATGAACACAGCAGGCCAAGCAGCATCTCAGGAGCACAAAAGCTGACGTTTTGGGCCTAGACCCTTCATCAGAGAGGGGGATGGGGAGAGGGAACTGGAATAAATAGGGAGAGAGGGGGAGGCGGACCGAAGATGGAGAGTAAAGAACGCCCTTGACCGCGTCTCCCGTATTTCCCACAACACATCCCTCACACCCCGCCCCCGCCACAACCGCCCTAAGAGGATCCCCCTTGTTCTCACACACCACCCTACCAACCTTCGGATACAACGCATCATCCTCCGACACTTCCGCCATTTACAATCCGACCCCACCACCCAAGACATTTTTCCATCCCCTCCCCTGTCTGCTTTCCGGAGAGACCACTCTCTCCGTGACTCCCTTGTTCGCTCCACACTGCCCTCCAACCCCACCACACCCGGCACCATCCCCTGCAACCGCAGGAAATGCTACACTTGTCCCCACACCTCCTCCCTCACCCCTATCCCAGGCCCCAAGATGACATTCCACATTAAGCAGAGGTTCACCTGCACATCTGCCAATGTGGTATACTGCATCCACTGTACCCGGTGCGGCTTCCTTTACATTGGGGAAACCAAGCGGAGGCTTGGGGACCGCTTTGCAGAACACCTCCGCTCAGTTCGCAACAAACTACTGCACCTCCCAGTCGCAAACCATTTCCACTCCCCCTCCCATTCTCTAGATGACATGTCCATCATGGGCCTCCCGCACTGCCACAATGATGCCACCCAAAGGTTGCAGGAACAGCAACTCATATTCCGCCTGGGAACCCTGCAGCCATATGGTATCAATGTGGACTTCACCAGTTTCAAAATCCCCCCTTCCCCTACTGCATCCCTAAACCAGCCCAGTTCGTCCCCTCCCCCCACTGCACCACACAACCAGCCCAGCTCTTCCCCCCCACCCACTGCATCCCAAAACCAGTCCAACCTGTCTCTGCCTCCCTAACCGGTTCTTCCTCTCCCCCATCCCTTCCTCCCACCCCAAGCCGCACCCCCATCTACCTACTAACCTCATCCCACCTCCTTGACCTGTCCGTCTTCCCTGGACTGACCTATCCCCTCCCTACCTCCCCACCTATACTCTCTCCACCTATCTTCTTTACTCTCCATCTTCGGTCCGCCTCCCCCTCTCTCCCTATTTATTCCAGTTCCCTCTCCCCATCCCCCTCTCTGATGAAGGGTCTAGGCCCGAAACGTCAGCTTTTGTGCTCCTGAGATGCTGCTTGGCCTGCTGTGTTCATCCAGCCTCACATTTTATTATCTAGGCATGATGATGTTAGTTATTCTCTTAAGTGGTCTGAGTACCTGCACTTAATGAAGTTGATTACATTTCCTGATATTTACTGATATTGTAATAGGAACCAAGAATGTAGCAATGAAATTACCTTGTGATTTGGCCTGAATTTCTAGTTGACAGGCATGCACGTTTCTTCAAATTCTCTAACAGCAAATTGAAGAGCATAGAATCACAGAACTGTTACCGCACTGAATGAGATCATTCAGCCCTATGTGTCTACATCCACTCTCTATCAGAGGAATACACCCTGTGCTACTCCCCTGCCTTCTCCCAGCAACCCTGCATGGTCTTCTTTTTCACATGACAATCCAATTCCTTCTTAAATGCTTCAATGTCTCCACAACATTCACAGGTATTGCATTCCAAATACTAAGCATTAGCTGCCTGTAATTCTTTATCCCACATGTAACCATTGTTTTTTTTGTTAATTAGTTAATTCTGTGTTTTCTTTGTCTGGATCTTTCTAATAGGAGCAGTATTTTTTCTATTTCTGCTGTGTCCATACAATTCAGAATTTGGAATCCTTTATTATATTTTCTTTGAACCTCCTCTGCACCAACAATAGCAACTTCTTCAACTTATTTATGTCACTGAAATCCCATATCCTTGGGTTCAGTCTGATAAATCTTTTCTGCACCCTCTTATTGCTTTCACATCTTTCCTAAAATGTGGTACACACGGCATGACACAATACTCCAGTTGAGGCTAAACCAGTATTTTGTGCAAGTTTCACTTAGCTTTTTTGTTTTTATACTCTATGCCATTACTAATTTTAAAAACCCTAATTAGCTGTAAGCTTTCTTAAGCATTCTCTCAAGTATATTTCCTGATTTGATGATTGAAACACATGTACAGCCAGGCTCCTCTTCTACTGCACTTGGTTCAGAACAATATTGTCTCCTCACATTCTCATGATCAAAATGAATCACTGTACATTCCTTTGCAGAGAGAGAGAGATTCATCCATCAGATGTCCTTCCACTCCACTGTGCTGTCTTTTTGAAAGTGTATATTATTCTCCACTATCCTCCTCACAGTTCACAATGCTACCATACTTCCTGGGTGATACAAAGCTTGGTTAGACCATAATGGGTTTCTTTTCACAGTTGGTAAATAGTGAGATTGTTAGAAGTCACTCAGGTCAGTTGGCACAACTTTTCCTAATGCAATTTTTCAGAACATCAAGAATATGTCAGTGTATACAACTCCATTGATAACACAACTTCTATGTCCCCTCTTTTAGCTCCCTGGACTGGAATTTCTGAGGTTTCTGCCTGTTATGTGGCTCCTACTTGCAGCCTGTGTTCTAAAAGCCACCTTCACAGAGATTAACAAGGAATAGATTGCTACTGAATAACCAGCCCAAGCTAAAAAGTCACACATTATTTGGGCTGGATTTGATGGAATGCCACAATTTCCATGCCCTGGCTAAAATGTTAGGGGTGGGGGAGACCCCGTAGTAATTTAACACCGAGAGTAGTGTTCATTGCTTCAAGAAGAGAGTCTAACCAGCATATTGCCAGCCTAAGTGGAGCCACTGCTGTGGTTATAGACAATCTACCACTGAGGAACCCAGACAGATCCAGGATCTAGAGTCTCAGAAAGATGTTGGAGGCGGAATATGGGAGCAGATTCAGAAGTCAGATGTAGATTTAAAGAGAGGGTGATGGTGTAGGTGCCTCCATTGGGCCAAAGGGGTCACACATATAAGTTCGCCCCTTCCTTGCTCGACTCGAGTCTCTAGAGTTCCCAGGCCTCCCTCATGGCATAAAATTCCTCCTGCGTTAATTTGTCACTTAAGGGCCCATACAGCCAAGGGTGGGTAGACCATACAGTGTCTCCCTGCACAATTTCAGATAGGTCACGGTGAGCAGATAGTGAAGGCCACCCATTGGATTTTATATACGTTCCACAAACCGTAAATTTCTAACTGGTGAAGTGTAAAATCCAGCCTGAAATTTCTGAACAGATCTTCTCATGAACATTATAATTATCAGTTAATCTACCTTTTAATTGTTTTGGGAAGATAAATTTTAAAGTAGATAGGTTGTGAATAGGCAAATAAAAGGTGATGGAATAAAATGTGGGAAAGTCACAAACAGAATCACAGAAATGATATGGTGCAGAAAGAGGCCATTCAGTCCATCATCTTTACACCATCCCTCTGAGCATTTTGACTTACTCCTGCACATTGGTTCCAATTAAATAATTATCCCACGCTGTCTTGATAGCCCCAGTTGAACCTGCCACCACCACAGATACAGGCAATGCATCCAGATTGCTGTGTGGAAAACCATTGTTTAGCGACTTGGATTTATTTATTCTGCAAGCCAGTTTAAATTTATGCCCACTGGTCCTCGATCATTTTGTAAGCAGTTTCTCCCTATCTACACTGTACAGCCTGCTCATGGTTTTGTAAATGCCTAACACAGCTCCTCTTAACCATTTTCTCTCTCAGGAAAACAGCTCCAATTTCTCCAAAGAATCCTCACAACTAAAGTGTCTCATCCCGAGAAATATTTTCATAAACCTCTTATGAATATTTCCCAATGCATACATATCCTTCCCGAAGTATGGTGCTGAGAACTGTACACAATACTCCTGCTGAGTCTAATGAGTACACTATATAAGTTCAGCATAACATCCCTGCTTTTGTGCTCCATGCCCCTAAAAATGAAGCATAGAATACTTCAAGCGGAGCTTGGGGACCGCTTTGCAGAACAGCTCCATTGGTTCGCAGTAAACAACTGCACCTCCCAGTCACAAACCATTTCAACTCCCCCTCCCATTCCTTAGATGACATGTCCATCCTGGGCCTCCGGCAGTGCCATAATGATGCCACCCGAAGGTTGCAGGAACAGCAACTCGTATTCCGCTTAGGAACCCTGCAGCCCATTGGTATCAATGTGGATTTCAACAGCTTTAAAATCTCCCCTCCCCCCACTGCATCCCAAAATCAACCCAGCTCATCCCCGCCGACAAGCCTGTTCTTCCTCCCAGCTATCCCCTCCTCCCACCTCAAGCCGCACCTCCATTTCCTACCTACTAACCTCATCCTGCCTCCTTGACCTGTCCGTCCTCCCCGGACTGACCTATCACCTCCTTACCTCCCCACCCAAACTCTCCTCTCCACCTATCTCCTCCTTTATCTATCTTCAGTCTGCCTCCCCCTCTCTTCCTATTTATTTCAGAATCCTCTCCCCAGTCCCCTTTTTTAATGAAGGGTCTAGGCCCGAAACATCAGCTTTTGTGCTCTTAAGATGCTGCTTGGCCTGCTGTGTTCATCCAGCCCCACACTTTATTATCATAGAATACTGTATGCTTTATTAACTGCTGTCTTCACCTATTCTGCCAGCTTTAATGATGTTTGCACACAAATATCCAGGCCCTTATGTTCCAATGCAACCTTCAGAATAATAGCCTTTATTTCATGCTGTTGTTCTATGCTCTTTGTACCAAAATGTACCACCTCCTTTGTCTCTGCACTGCACTTCATTTGCTACTTATCCATCCAAGCAATTTGTCTGGATCTTCCTGAATTTCTACATAATTCTCCTGTTAATTTACAACTCTGTCAAGTTTTGTGTCATCTGTAAAGTTTGAGCTCATCTCTTGCACATCAAGATTGAGATCATTTAAATGTATCAGGAAAAGCAAGGGTCCTAGTATTGAATCCTTGGGGAAATCCACCACATGTGTTCCTCCAGCCCACAAAGTACCTGTGGATGATTGCTTTCCATTTCCTATCTGTCAGACAATTTTGTATTCACATTGATACTGTCCCTTTCATTCCTATAATTTTCTTCTCAATTTTATTAGATGGCACTGCATTGAACAGGTTTTGGAAGTCTATGTACACACATCAAAAGTCTTGCCTTCATCAACACTCCCTGTTATCTCTTTAAAAGACTTTAGCAAGTTAGTTAGACTCTTGCAAATTAACCATAATTCATCATTATGACAATTGTTTCTTGGAGGGTTCCCACGACCAAAATTAAACTGACTAGTCTATAATTGCTGACTTGCATTTGTAACTGTTTTTTAACAAGGGCATAATATCTGCAATCCTTCAGTCTGCTCGCATCACTCTGAATCCAAATTAAGTTGAAAGAATATTGTCAGTGCCTGTTCCAATTTCCATTTTCACTTCCTTCAATATTCTTGAATGCCTCTTATCAGGTCCAGGTATATGATCAATTTTAAGTACTGACAGCATTTTGCTTGTCTCCTCACTAATTTCAAACCTTTCTCGCAACTGAGTTTTCTCCTCAGTCACCATGGCCTGAGCATCATCAGCCTCATAGGTGAAGATTGGTGCAAATTACTCAATTAAACATTTCTGTCATGTCACTCACTTTCATTTAGATTAGATTAGGTTCGCTACAGTGTGGAAACAGCTCTTCGGCCCAACAAGTCCACACCGCCCCTTGAAGCATCCCACCCAGACCCATAACCCACACACCCCTGAACACTATGGGCAATTTAGCATGGCCAGTCCACCTAACCTGCACATCTTTGGGCTGTGGGAGGAAACCAGAGCACCCGGAGGAAACCCACGCAGACACAGGGAGAATGTGCAAACTCCGCACGGACAGTTACCCGAGACTGGAATCAAACCCGGGTCCCTGGCGCTGTGAGGCTGCGGTGCTAACCACTGAGCCACCATGCCACTCCCCACTAAGCCACTGTGCCACTCTTGGAACCCTTATCTAAGAAAAGATATGCTGCATTACAGGTAGTTCATGGAAGGTTTGCTAGGCTGATACCAGATATGAAATGATTATCCCATGAAGGGAGTTTGAGTAGGTTTGGCCTGTACTCATTAAAATTTGGAAGTGCAAAGGGAGAACTTATACAAAGATGTATGGTTCTTAGAAGGCTTGACAGGGTAGATATGGAAATTTTTAATCCTTGTATGGGAGAGCCTAGGGCCAGAAGACATAATCTCAGAATAAGGGATGACACATTTAATATGGAAATGAGGAGGAATTTCATCTCAGTGGATAGTGAATCTCTGGAATTCTTTACCAGGGTGCTGTTGAAGCTGGGGTCACTAAGTAAATTCAAGGCTGAGATAAACAGATTTTTCATTAGTAGGGGAATCAAGGGTTGCAGAAAAAGGACAGAAAAGTGGAGTTGAGAGTTGTCAGGTCTACCACAATCTCATTGAATGGCAGAGCAGACTGAATGGGTGGAATGGTACGCTTCTGTTCCCACGTCTTATAGTCTTATTTGTAAATGTAATATTTGGTCCCTAATCAACACATTTTTTTTAACCACCCTTTTAATATTGATGTGCTGATGGAAGACGTTGGGATTTCCTTGCAAAGCCGGTCTTTTCTCATAATCCCTGTTTGCTCTTCTTAATTGTTTTATCACCTCTGTTCTGAACCTTCTGGATTCAGTTTGGGCCTCAGTTGTATTTACAACATAACAGCTATTAGCACATTTTTTTTCTTTTTCCCCAACTTTTTTCTTTTCTTTTTACCTTCTTTATTATCTAGAAAGCTTTGGATTTAACTGCCCCAATTTTCCTTGTTGGGAGATTAAACTTTAACACAGCCCGCACCATCTCTTCTTTGAAGGTAGCCCGTTGTTCATTTACAGATTTCCTCATGAAACTTTGGTTCCAGACAAGTCAATCCAGCTTCATTCTTGTCTGAATGAAATAAGCTGTCTGTCAGTGGATGGCGTGTTTGGGGATGGACACATCCCTGGACTAACTAGAAGAGTCGTGCTGAATAAACAACAGGAGGTTTATTACCTTACTGCAACTATTTACAGATTACAAGAATAAGACCAACGTTGTGACCAAGACTGTTAGGAATACATTAGAGTGCAGGTCTGTCTCCTACCAGCTTCTTCTCATCCTAAGCATGTCACTTTGACTTCATCAAAGCAGATGGAGTTTATTGCATTCAGTCAAGTGTCAACCCTTTCAGACCCTGATAAAAACCTTCTGAGAGGCCTTGACAAGATGAATGCTAATAGGATGTTCTCCCTCAAGCGGGCTACTTGAACTAGGAGGTACTGCTTCATAATAAGGGATTGCTCATTTAAGATAAGGAGCAATTTCTTCTCTCAAGGGTCATTACTCTTTCAAAATCCCTCCCACAGAGAACAGTGCTGGATTGGTCAATTAATATATTTATATTTAAGTTTGAATTAGACAGATTTGTGATTGACAAGACAGTCAAGGTTTATGAGCAATTGTCAGGAAGTGGAGTTACATTGGATAAACCGTGATCTCCTTGAATGGCAGAACAAGCTCAAGGGGCAGAATGATCTCCTCCTGTTGTATTTGTTACTATCTTATGACTTTTCCCTGAGTGTCTTAATATAACTTATCCCTCTATCTATACTGCAAAACAAATTGGCAAGCTAAATTTGCAACATTACAGTCATGACAACGAGCAATTGAATCTTACTTGCCTTTAATAGTTCGCTGGAGAACATGTAGAATTCCATGCATCTTTTTCTATTTCTTCTGACAGATGAAAATAAGGTAAGTTTTGCCTCCTGTGGGTGGAGTGGGGTTGATTTCCCAGAGTTCCAGAGGAGTTCCCCACTTGGCTGAGTGAAAGAACTGCTGAAGACTCACATAAGAGCATAAACTATGTTAATACAAAACTTCCATAAGTTCCATAATTCTTCCACTAACATAACATGATAAATGGAAGAACCAATTTGGAAATAAATTGGAATTCACCCACCCAATTCAGATTTACCATCAGAATTACACCTTGATGTCCTGAGGAAACTCTGGAATCAGAGCTATCATTGATGATTAATGATTAAAGACATAAAACCATGAATACTACAATTTTGTTATTGGCTGGATGCGTTAATGTTTGAATTATAATGAATTCAGACGACCTAGGATGTTCCTATCATTTGTCTTGGCTATGTCCTATAGAATTAGATTTTTACAGTTGATAAAGGGGCAAAAAGAGCTATGAGTTTAGCTCTAGTTTATTTTTTACAAACATGTACAAAATAAAAAAAATGAAATTAGCCTTTTGCACAAATGAGCCTGGAAATAGCATAGACTGCTAAACAAATTCATTGTTCCAATAATGAAGCAAAAGTCAAAAGTTCCTCTTCTTTGAACATAACTAGGTTTCAAATTGAGAGCAAATTTGGCAGGATAGCCTAAAGTACTGATATTTATGACATAGAATACTGGTTAGCATTGCATATACACTAGGAATATCTGGGATTCTCTTGATCAGTAAGTTTGGTAGAAGCCCCAGGTATAATGTACCGATAGATGCTGTTACTGATCCGCAGCTTGTCTGGAGTCCAAGTAGCACCAGATGCCAGAAAAATATTTTCCCTCCATCACATGAAGGTACAGCTGCCGTTTTCCTATTGTCTTAAATTCAGAATGCTCACCCATTTGCACTGTGTTTTACACAGGCTGTATATTACTTGGCAAAAAAGAAAATGAGGTTTACAATTGTATGGTTCAAACAACTGCCTATGCAGTTGCTGCTTGTTCTCTGAAATCAACTCCCATTGAATGTCATGAATCCCCAGGTACCAGAAGGCAAAATGTTCAAAATCACTTCAATTTCAGACAGCATTGCAGATAGTAGAAAAGTAAGAACTCTGTTTAATGCTTGTGAAATAAATTTTCTGAAAGAATGATTATCTGCAGGACAATTGACCACAACCCTCATTTGTATCTAAAATGCATAAATGTAATGGAATCTGCATGCTGTATTAAAAGATGACGGTCTAGAAGAAAACCTACTAATTAAATTATGCTGTTCTCTTCAGTGTTGTTCAAGTTATGTTAGTTCTATAGTTAAAAGCAAAGATTAACATGAATCCTTATCTTTACAGCCATTCAAATCATTACAGAAGCACACAGGCAATCAAGGTAAATTAGTTCCTGTTTTAATTTGTAAGAAAACTTGTTGCTGAAATGACTACAGTTCATTGCTCTGAGTAAAATATATTAATTATTCCATGTTTATGTTGGATTAAAATATCTATACACCGAGTGGTTTCCTGTGGCCCTGCTCACAAAGAGCAAGTGAAAGCCTTCCTCAAACTGGCCTTCCACTGTGAAGACACAAAACCTCTCTGCTATAAATGATGATTCCTCTTCATATACAAGCTAGTCTTCTGTACTATACATAGGTCCCTGATTGCAATTTTGCTGGACAGCTAGGCAGAGTGTTTGTAGTGTATGTTTCATCCAGTTTTGTTGAGCAATGTAACAGATGAGGCACTAAAAAGGTCATTTAAAATATTAACCAATTATGACCAAACTAAAATCCCCTTTAAGATATCAAGGAGACAACCTAGACCCTAACCGTTATCTTATTTAAAGGCAAGTGTAAGGTGTTTTGTTCCAGATGTAATTTGATTGGTGACCCTCATGGCTTTAATCAAAGTACACTTTATATTTACTCAATAATTAAAATACAAACAAAAGAAAGAAGAATAGGAAAAGCTTAACTATTGGAAAACTTAATAAAATAATAGTTTTTTTAAACTACTAAACAGCAACTGTTCCAATTTAGTAACATCCCCTACATGCATTCTTGGCAAAGGCAAATTCAGTAAAATAGATTGTCTCACATGCAATTTTTCTTCAGTCCAGGAAGAAAGAGCATCACAAGAAAATTCTGGCAGAGAGAGCTCTAGCTTTTAGCTGTAACAGAGAGAAAGACAGCTTCTTCAGCCAGCTTCAAAACGCCACAATTATTGAAAGCCAAGCCAAAACCCTGGTTGTGTGGGTGCCTGGCTCTACCCTTCACACTGCATATGCTGTTCCAATTTTAAAAAGAAGCCCAAGGCCGCTCAAGCTGTTTACTTTATTGGCTTGGAATAGACCACTCGATACCTCTGTTTCAACCTATCTTCATAAAACAAAAGAACAGGCAAAGTACATGACTCAAAGCAGAGTATCATCACAGAAAGCAAATTAGACTGGAGTTATGAATCAGGACCATGAAGACATTCCAATGACACACTGGGAATTGTGGATGAATTTGAAATTTGTGATAAATTTTTACTCAACATCCAGAAACATAAGAAAATTCCCACCTCTGAATGAGAATCGGAGACTTTGGGGGCTCTGACCTACAGAATTAATAATTACGCAGGAAACATTAGTGGAATTAAAATCTTATTTAACTTCTGGGAAGCTATTAAATTGTCCTCCAAGGTCATCACTAATGTTCCCAATGTCAGACAGTTTCAATTCCGCCACACCTCGACTTGACCCACCCCAATCCTACACCTAACTCCAGCAGTCTGCTTCCCACACCCATTCCCAGCAGACATGGCCTCAACTCCACCTCAGCCCCTCTGAACCCGACACAGCCTCCCAGAATCAAACAGACCCCACTCCCACTGATTATCAACCCCATGGACCCTCCTGCCCCCTCCCTTCTCACTTTGATTTTTTTTAATCGTTCATGGGATGGGAATTTGCTGGCTAGACCAATATTTACCAGCCAGTTCTAATATCCCATCAGAGATAATGGGAACTGCAGATGCTGGAGAATCCAAGATAATAAAATGTGAGGCTGGATGAACATAGCAGGCCAAGCAGCATCTCAGGAGCACAAAAGGATCTAGGCCCGAAACATCAGCTTTTGTGCTCCTGAGATGCTGCTTGGCCTGCTGTGTTCATCCAGCCTCACATTTTATTATCTAATATCCCATGGTCAGTTAAGAGCCAATCACATTATTGTGAGTCTACAAAATTTCCAAGTATAAATCAGACAATTGAATTCAAAGATCAGAAGCCCATATTTGAGATCATTGCAACACCCTATGTCCACGTGCCACATTTCTGACCAAAGTTCTGGTCTTAAGGGTTTCAGAAATACACAGTGTAGCTTCAATCCAGGTGAATCCCTGCATTGTAGGAATATCATGGGAAGCCAGCTCAGCACCTTTTACATAAGTTACTGCTGTTTTTCAAGAAGTAAATGCATTTAAAGCTACAGAAAAGGTGTTAATGGATTTGCGAGAGGGAAAGCAGCCAACATAATAAAAGATCCCTCATATCCCGGTTATAATTTCTTCCTCCCTTTTCTATCGGGCAGAAAATAGAAAAGTTTGAAAACACATGCCAACAGATTGAGTAACAGCTTCTTCACTGCTGTTATCAGGCTCCTATATTAGAGTTGATCTTTCTCTGCACCTTTTCTGGAGCTGTCACACTATATTTTACATTCTATTCTAATACCCTGGTGTACTGGTGTAAGGTATGATTAGTTTGGTTAACACGTAAAACAATACTTTTCACTATAACTCGGTACTTATGACAATAATAAATCAAACCAAATCATGTTTGGTAAATCAACTGGATTTTTTTGAGGATGCAACTGGTAGAGTTGATAAGGGGGAACCAGTGAATGCAGTTTACTTGGATGTTCAGAAGGCTTTTGATAAGATCCCACTTTGGAAAAAAGAATACAGGCATGGACTATTTTCTAAATGGTGAGAAAATTTGCAAATCAGAAGTGCAAAGGGATCTAGGAGTGTTGGTCCAGGATTCTCTAAAGGTTAACTTGCAGGTAGAGTCCGTAATTAAGAAAGTGAATGTAATGTTGTCGTTTATCTCAAGACGGTTGAAATATAAAAGCAGCGATGTGCTTCTGAGGCTTTATAAGGCTATAGTTAGGCCCCATTTAGAATACTGTGTCCAATTTTGGGCCCCACACCTCAGAAAGGACATACTGGCCCTGGAGCATTTTCAGCGGAGATTCATACGGATGATCCCTGGAATGGTAGGTTTAACATATGATGAACAGCTAAGGATCCTGGGATTATACTCATTAGAGTTTAGAAGGTTGAGGGGAGATCTGATAGAAACTTACAAGATGGCTTAGAAGGGGCGGATGCTAGGAAGTTGTTTCCGTTAGGTGGGGAGACTAGGACCCATGGGCACAGCCTTAAAATTAGAGGGGGTAAATTTAAAACTGAAATGAGACGACATTTCTTCAGCCAGAGAGTGGTGGGCTTGTGGAATTCATTGCCGCAGAGTGCAGTGGAGGCCGGGATGTTGGATGCCTTCAAGGCAGAGATCAACAAATTCTTGATCTCAAAAGGAATCAAGGGCTACGGGGAGAGTGCAGGGAAGTGGTGTTGAGATGCCCATCAACCATGATTTAAATGGTGGAGTGGACTTGATGGGCTGAATGGCCTTACTTCCATTCCTATGTCTTATGTTCTTATGGTCTTATGTTAGCATGTATATTTGCAGTACATGGGATTGGGATTAGTATTGGCATTGATAGAGAATTGGTTGGCAGTCAGGAAACAAAAAGTAGGAATAAACGGGTCATTTTCTGAGTGGCAGCTGGTGACAAGTAAGATACCACAGGGATCTGTGCTTGGGCCTCAGTTATTCACAAGATTTATTAATGATTTAGAGAAGGGCAATAAATGTAATGCCACCACATTTGCAGATGGCACAGAGTTGGTTGGAAAGTGAACTGTAAGAATGCTGAAGTTCTTCACAAGCAAAGTTGCTGGAAAAGCTCAGCGGGTCTGGCAGCATCTGTGAAGGAGAAAACAGAGTTCATGTTTTGAGTCTGGTGACCCTTCCTCAGAACTGCTTCAATCCTGCAGAAGCGTTTCAATCTGTTTTGAATAAGTCAATATAGTGGCCAAATTCATGGCAGATGAAATATAATCTGGATAAATGTGAGGTTATTCACTTTGGTTGCAAAAACAAGAAGGTGGATCATCTTAATGGCAATATAATGAAAAAGGAGAAGGTGCAAAGAGACACAGGGAGGCTTTGTACACCAGTCACTGAAAGTAAACGTGCAGGTGCAGTGGGCGGTGAAGAAGGCACTTGGTAAGTTGGCCTTTATAGTGAAATAATTTGAGTACAGGAGCAGGAATGTTTTACTGCAGTTATGAAGAGTCTTGGTGAGGCCACACCTGGAGTATTATATGAAGTCTTGTCCTCCTCTGAGGACCGGCGTTCTACCTATGGATGGAGGACTACAAAAGTTTACCAGAGAGATTCCTGGGGTGGAAGGAAGAGACAGTGAGTGAGGGGTTGGGGTAGTAGTTAAGGCGTGTGAGGCATAATGGTATAGGTAGTTAAGGGGGCAACATGACAGGGGTACAACAGTAGGTACATGAGTGGTGTATAATGGCAAATGGGTGAGGAGTAACAGTGTCAGTCGTGTGTGTGTGTGTGTGTGTGTGTGTGTGTGTGTGTGTGTGTGTGTGTGTGTGTCAGGTTGTCATAGGGGATGACTGAGGGCTTGGTGTCATGTTGGCTAAGGTGGTGATTTCAGGTTTAGAGTGACACAGGTTTTAGGACAGGTTTTAATCCTCTTACTTTTCCTGCATTACTGTCCCATGTAAGTGAATCATAACCCTCCACAATCTCTGCTCAAACTCAAAGTTGAGGATTGTTTTAGCAAATTCCATATACTGGGTGATTGCCCATCAGTAGTTTAAACTTCCTGGGAATTCTCAGCAGTCACTGTTTAGGGACATTTCAGGTTCTAAGAAGTTATCTTTCAAGGTATGCATCTGCACGGACCATCTTCGGTTGGGAATACCTGGCCTTTTACTTTTTATTTGTCCCTTTAGTCTTGAATCACCACTTTTCATTAAATTTCTCCTGTTTTCCACTTGATAGCAGAAGTTTCCTTCTGTTCTTTTCTCCAACTCTCTCCTCTCATTTACTTAAATCCCATTATTTTTCTATTTGAGCTAGATGAAAAATCACAGACCAAAAACTCTAACTGCCTCTCTCTCTCCACAGACACTAAAGACTGCTGAGTATGGAATAATACTGAAATGGTTCATTGAACATAGGCAATGCATTCTGAATGGAAAATTAATCATGGGAAAAGCACGACAATTCAAAAAGTTCATTCTGCTGTCTCCAGGAGGAGGAGTATTACAAGTATAAGCATTCTTATTTAATAGAAAGAACCATTGTACTCTCCAGATAGGATGTCATATGCTTTCCTAATGTACACTCTCATTTGGAAGTTCATGTTATTTGTCTTATGATGATTTTGCTTCAGCAGTATTAGGTGTGACTTGGGGATTGGGGGTTTGGCTATTTGAAGGTAAATCCACAAATGATATACAGGAGCCTTTTAAAAGCCAGTTGATCAGAGTTCAGGACCAATAAGTTACTGTGAGGATGAATACAATGATGGTAAGTTTTGAAAACCCTGGATGATAAGAGGTATTGAAAGCTTTCAGTCAAAAAGTAAAAGGCAGTGTGGATTTAGGAATCAGACAAAACCCTTGAGGAATATCATGGAAGAGGGAAAGAATGTAAGCAAGAAACTGGGGTACCAAAAAGGAGCCATGAAGTATCCTTGGCAAGTATTAAGGAGAATCTCAAAGCATTTTACACCTTTATTTTGAACAGGGAAAAGAGTATGTCCACTCAAGGACAAAGGATGAAATTAATGCGTGGAGCCAGAGGAAGAGGGTGAGGTCATTATTGAATACTTTGCATTGGTATTTACCAAGAAGAAAGGCATGGATGGTGGTAGTATTAGGGAGGGGTATGTTGATATTCTAGGGCATGTTCAGATTAAAGAAGTGGCAATGTTGGATGTTTTTGAAAACATTAAGTTAGATTAGTCCTCAGGACCTGATGGGATCTATCCCAGGATACTGAGGGAGACAAGGGACAAGATTGCTGGGGCATTGACAAAGATCTTCGTATCCCCTTTAGCCACTGGAAAGGTTCCCAGAAGGCTGCAGAACAGCCGATGTTGTTCCTTTCTTAAAGAACATCATCAGGAGTCATCCAGGAAATTTTAGGTTAGTGAGTATAAAAGTTGACAAGACTTTTTATTCATTCATTCGTGGAAAGTGGGCATTGCTGGCTGGGCCTGTGCCTAGTTGCTTTTGAGATGGTGGTGGTGAGCTTTTTTTTGAACCACTGCAGTTCATGTGCTGTAGGTTAGCCCTCAATATCATGAGGAAGGGAATTACAGCATTATGTCCCATGACAGTGAAAGAAAAACAAAACTTTTCCATGTCAGGGCGGTGAGTATCTTGGAGAGGAACTTGCAGATGTGGTGTTCCCATGTATCTGCTGCCCTTGTCTTTCTAAATTAAAAGTGATTGTGGGTTTGGAAGGTGCTGTCTAAGGGCCTTTGATAAATTTCCACAGTGCATCAGGTAAGTAGTATACACTGCTGCTAGTCAGCATGAGTGGTAGAGGGAATGCATGCTTATGGATGTGTTGCCGATCAAGTGGCCTGTTTTGTCCTGGATGATGTCAAACTTCTTGAGTTTTGTTAAAGCTGCACCCATTCAGGCAAGCCGGCAGTATTCAATTCCACTCCCGACCTGTGCCTTGTAGATGATGGACAAGCTTAGGGGATCAGGAGGCGAGGTACTCACTGCATATTCCTAGACTTCAACCTGCTCTTATAGCCACTGTATTTATATGGTGAGCCCTGTTGAGTTTCCGGTCAATGGTAACACCCAAGATGTTGATAGTGGGGATTCAGTGATGGTAGCACCATTGAATGTCAAAGGGTGGTGGTTAGATTGTCTCTTGTTGGAGATGGTCATTGTCTGGCATTTACATTTCACAGATGTTATTTGCCACTTGTCAGCCCAAGCCTGGATATTGCCCAAATCTTGTTGCATTTGAATATAGATTGCTCCACTGTCTGAGGGGTCACAGATGGGAGTGAACATTGTGTTTTCATTGACAAACATCCCCATTTCTTCTGGTGGAGGAAAGGTCATTGATGAAGCAGCTGAAGGTGGTTGGGCAGAGGATACTACACTGAGGAACTTTTGCAGAGATGTCTTGGAGTTGAGATGACTGACCTCAAACAACCAAGACCATCATCCTACATGAAAGGTATGATACCAGCTAGCGAAGATTTTGCCCCTGATACTGACTGATTACAGTTTTGCTAGGGTTCATACTTGGCTGAGTGCAACAGCTGCATAAATCTTTTGGCAAAAGTATTGTCTGCAGTTCTGGTTGCCACACTACAGGAAGTATGTGAAGGCTTTGAAGAAGGTGCAAAATGAATTTACCAGACTGTTGCTTCAATTGAGGTGTATTAGCTATCAGGAGAGATTCAACATACCTGGATTGTTTACACCCTGACATTAGTAGCTGAGGTGAAAACTGACAGAAGTATATAAAATTATAAGAGGCATGGACAGGGTGGATAGTTCAAGTCTTTTTCTCAGGGTGGAAATGTTAAAATACAGGGGCATATGTTTCAGGTACGAGGCGAATAAGATAAATGATGTGCGAGGCAAATCTTTTGCTCAGAGAATAGAACATGCCGAAAGCACTAAATTTAGAATGCCTCATCATAAAAATTGAGGTTAATGCCCTCTCCAGGAAACAACAGATTCAACAACAACTTGATTAATGTGTCAACTCAAAGGTCCAAAATGACTCATTTTACTGATACACATAGTCATATTGTCACAATACCTTTCACTTTGAGAAACAAGATCTAAGCCAAAGGCAGAAGTAGACTTACTGGCAACATTATTTAACATTGTGATTGTGTTGATTAAGTGAATAAGTATCCTTATCCTCTTAGTGTGCAGTGTTTATGTACTCGGTCTTTCCAAAGCTGATTAGAGCATTTTTTGTGAGTGTGATCATTGTCTTGGTTTGATTTGTGTGTCAGATTGCCTTTAATCAGGAGTGGAGAAGATATGGCAAAATGGATTTATGTCATTATTGAGAGCTTTTGACAGAAGGTAAGGAAATGAGGAAATTTAACAGGACTATTATGACAACAACTTGAAAAATTAGCAAAGCAGCTTATGCATTTTTTGTTAATTACTTTGTTATTAGGGAGAAATCTTTATAATGAAATTAATTAAAATAAATTTCTCTGGTTCAGTTGAAGGAGCAGGTCCAGAATTCCAGAATGATTGAGTTGAAAGCTAGAAATTTTATCCTTCACTGGAACCTAGATGGTAATCCACAGGAGGTTTGGAGAGCTCAGTCTCTGTTTTTATTCCTTCTTGATGTTGTGGTCTGACATCCATTTAGAATATTCAGAAATATTCATAGTTTATCAGAAAATGCATTTGTAAAATATAGTAATTAGAATACAGTAATATAATCAAAATATAATAATCAGAAATCTGCAAATTGGATTGAAAATATTTAAAAAGCAGCATTAAAATGCCATTGGTAATGATGAAAAAAGGAACTTCCTGTTCAAGGGTGCACAGGTAAATCCAATCATGAAGATGGACCTAGGTTTGGGATGCTCTGTTGTGTAGGTTTCTGTGCTCAGTAGGCTGTATAGTAATACCTTTGGGATGTGGGAATCGTCCATGCAAAGCACACTCTTGTGATAATGCCACGATTCTAATTACGGGAATACTGAACAAGCTGTATCATTGTGATACAGTTTGATAGACCGTAATCTTTTAAAGAGTAGAATGAGTGGAAGAGCCAGTAGTAAGGAAATAAGCAACAGGATTCCAAAGTTAAATTGAAATACCAAAACAAAATTCTTTCTCATGCAAACATAAACAAAACAAAAAAGCCATTATTATGAAATAGATATGCTGAACAAGAGAATAATTCTAAACTGTGTACACTTTATATAATGTATATTAATGTAAAAACTTAAACTCTAATATTCAATCTTGAGGTAAATACGAGTTAACAGGCAATCCAGTTTTGAACAAGGTAACATTTTAAATGGTCAATGCAGTCAAGACATATTGTACCCTGAATCATCAAATTTCATTACCACCCTAGTACACAATTCACAAGGACACAGGCCTTAGCTTGGTTCAGCCGAAACTGGTCGCTCTCCCACTTTCCCCAGGACTCATGCTAGTGCCCAATGAATCAAGCCCAATTTCTCTCACACAAGTCTCTGAGATGTATATTCATCATATTTACCATTTGCCTTTTTTTCATAGCTCACTTAATAATCCAGATATTATTATTTTTGAAGTTCTTCTTTTTATTCAGCCTGTAGTTGCTCACCAGTGACCATGTGAGCAGCAAGCACAGGAAAGAATGAGCCTGTGATTGGAGGAATTCCTCCCACCAATTGTATCATTTCTATTTATGGTTTTTCTCTGATTGTCTACCCCTGTAATTGATTCCTTTTCCTGGATGTTTTGAGTTATTTTGAGGTAAATTTGCCACCTATCTCTATATATTTTGAGCTGGACTGTGAAGGCTAGCTGCTGATCTACGAGACAAGTAAGATGGATACATTTATCTCCTTCCTCAAAGTAAAGTTATTCTGTAAATCTTGTTTAATTTAGCGTGACCATGTCATTATTAAATCTGCCCAATGTTTTGATTATGAGATCGACTGATCTCTTATTATTGTCTAGAAGTGTTTTAACATTCTATGAGCTGAGTTAGTTGTCTCTTGACCTTGAGCTTTCTTGGTATTTCAACTGCAGTGATTGGTGAACTGCGAGGAGCAGTAAACTGGCAGATGCAGGAAGGGAAGTTGTATTCAGAGTTTCTTTTTTAGTCGTCTTCCTTAATGAGAACAAATGGGGTATTTTTGTAAATGATAAGCGTTTCAATGCAAAGGCCCAAAAGGATAGGAAGGCTGAAATGGGGAAGAGAGTTCAGATGCTTAAAATATATAAAAATCTGTATATATTTAGTGTCTCAAATAGTATCTAACTGTAAATAGCAGAACGTTACATGTGCTTCAGTTTTCATGCAGCTCAAAAATTTTGAAACAAGAACAATCTACATACATACTATTGTCAAAGTGAAAAATGGGAGGAGGCGTACTACAGTTGCAGACGAGCCACGAATACCTACTGCTACATTTTTTTAAATTCACTCACTGGATGTGGATATCACTGGTTATGCCAGCATTTATTGCCCGTCCCTAGTTGCCCTTAAGGTGATTTTGAGCTACCTTATTGAACCACTGCAGTTGATGAGCTGTCAGCAGACTCACAATGTGTTCGGAAGGGAATTCTAGGATTTTGATCCAGTGACAGTGAAGGAATGGTGATATATTTCCAAATCAGGATGGTGAGTGGTTTGGAGGGGAACTTGCACGTGGTTGGTGTTCCCTTGTATCTGCTACCCTTGTCCTTCCAGATGAAACTGATTGTGGATTTGGAAGGTGCTGTCTAAGAATCTTTGGTGTATTTCTGCATTGCATCTTGTAGATTACATATTGTAGCTATTGAGCATCAGTGATGAAGGGAATTGATGTTTGTGGATGTGGTGCCAGTTAAGTGGTCTACTTTGTCCTGGATGGTGTCAAGCTTCTTGAGTGTTTTTGGACCTGTATTCATCCAGGCAAGTGGATTCCATCTCTGCAAGAATTCCTGAGAGTAGTGTAAATGCCCAACCATCTTCAGCTGCTTCTTCAATTACTTTCTGTCCATTGTAAGTTCAGAAGTGGGGATGTTTACAATGTTCAGCACCATTCACAACCCCTCAGTTACTGAAGCAGCCCATGCCTAAATGCAACAAGACATGAATAATATGCAGGCTTGGGTTAGAAAGTGACCATTATCCTGGTTCATAACCGTCTGAACTGCAGTGGTGGGAGTAATATTCTCCAAATATATCCTGCAATGTTTTGGTTTGGAGAAAGAATTCAAAGTTGTGAGTTTGTAGTGGGAATGGTCATGCTGTTAGCAGAGGGCAGCAAGACAGGTTTGAGTATTGAAGATATCAGGATGAGTTTCCTTGACTAACCTTCAGTATTTTATACAATAACAAGCAGATGTAGTGAATTATATCTGATTTGTGAAGAAAAGGAACTTAGTGAATCAAGGGATAACAAGGTGTGGAACTGGATGAACACAGCAGCCAAGCAGCATCTTAGGAGCAGGAAAGCTGACGTTTCAGGCCTAGACCCTTCATCAGAAAAACAGTCTAGGCCCAAAATGTCAGCTTTCCTGCTCCTAAGATGCTGCTTGGCCTGCTGTGTTCATCCAGCTCCACAACTTGTTATCTCGGATTCTCCAGCATCTGCAGTTCTCATTATCTCTGATACAACTTAGTGAGTCAAATTGCTTTCCGGCATCACATGCCGTCTCATGTACTGATTCACTTCTATGTGAAGTGGTTGGTCTCCAGCTGTATATCAATGATTGTTATATCAATGTATTTCTACTACAATGTATCAATTATTAAATGTGAGAAAGCCTCTTGCCATTCAAGTTCAGTTACTACATTGTTTTCACCTTCAGATGACTCATCATGCCCAAATATATTTTGACTACAATCGATTAAAAACCTTCTGCATCTTTTATATATTTCATTCCACGTACCAAGAAATTAGTTCTTTTCGACTAAATAATCTTCGAGATACTTGTGAATAGCCAAAATGATTTTCTTTGTCATCTTCTTTAGAGAGTGGTTTTGCAATTCAGTCTTCATTATTGTAATCTTCTTTTGATTTGGGATTTGGCAAGATAAAATTTTCCATGTCATGAATAGAGAATTTGATTACTTGAGATTTCTACTTTTCATGCTGAATGTCAACCATCAAACTATCCAAGGTCAGGTATGACATCAGCTTAATTCCAACATGAAAACAGAAGAAACTCAAGCCAGGGTTTTTCACATGACCCACAAACCAGCTGCATCATTCAATAGAATTATGACTAATCATTGCTGGTATCATTCTGATAAATACCCTCTCTACCCTTTCTAAGGACTTGGCAAGCTTTTCAAAATGCGCTGTCCAGAAATGAGTAACACATCCTAACCAAACAATACATGATGTATGGATGATTTAAAAAGCTTAGTAAAGGTTTGGGTTAATGTTTCTAAAAAATATGCTGTGCGTTGAATATCATTGACATTTGTTGTTTGTCCCTAATTGCCCTCGAGAAATTTACTTTTTGTTTATTCATTCGTGGGACATGGGTGTTGCTGTCTGGCCAGTGTTCATTTCCAGCTCTAACTACCCATGAGAAGGTGGTGATGATCTATCTTCTTAAACCATTGCAATTCAGGTGGTGTAGATAGACCCACAAAGCCCATAGGGAGGGAATTCAAGGATTTTGAGACCCACAAAGCCCATAGGGAGGGAATTCAAGGATTGTGAGTCTGTTACGATGAAGGAATGGCGATATATTTCCAAATCAGGATAGTGAGTAGCATGGAGATGAACTTGCAGATGGTGGTATTCCAGTTCCCTTATATCTGCTGCCCTTGGCCTTCTCGATGGAAGTGATTGCGGATTTGTAAGGTGCTATCTCAGGATCTTTGGTGAATTTCTGTCATGCATCTCTTAAATCGTGTACACTGCTGCAACTGAGCATCGGTGGTAGAGAGAATGATGTAGTCCCATTCAAGTGGGTTGCTTTGTCCTGGATGTTGCCAAGCTTCTTGAGTGTTGGTGGAGCTGCTTCCCTGGCACGTGGGGAGCATTTGATCGCACTCCTGACTTGTGCCTTCTAGATGATTATCAGGCTTTGGGGAGTCAGGAGATAAATTCCTCACTGCAGTATTCTTTGGGAAAGACTTCATGTTTATATGCGAAGTCTAGTTAATAGTAAATGGTAACCTCAAGGATCGTGACAGTGAGGAGATTTAGTGATGACAGCATTATTGAAGGTGTGATGGCTAGGTTATCTCTTATTAGAGACGGTCATAGCCTGGCATTTGAGTGGAGCAAATGTTGTTTCCCATTCGTCAGTCCAAAGCCTGGATATTGTTTAGATCTTGTGGCATTTAAATGTGGACTACTTCAGTATGTCAGTAGTCATGAACTGAACTTAATGCAATTATTCTTCATGCCCCACTCGGTCAAATGCAGCCTTGATATGAAGGGCTGTTATTCTCACCTCTCCTCTGGAATCCAGCTCTTTTGTCCATGTTTGAACCAAGGCCGTAATGAGATCAGGAGCTGAGAGGCCCTGGCAGAACCCAAACTGGGCATCACAGGGCAGGCTATTGCTGGAGAGGTGCTGCTTGTGAGCACTTTTGATAACATCCTTCAATACCTTACTAATGACCGATAGTAGACTGATGGAGCTGTAATTGGCTGGGTTGGATTAGTCCAGCTCTTTTGTGTACAAGACATACTTGGGTAATTTTCCACTTTATCAAGTAGATACCAATGTGTAACTGCATTGGAACAGTTTTGCTTCAGTGTGATAAGTTCTGGAGCACAAATCTTCAGTACTTTTGCCTAAATGTTGTCAGGGCCCATAGCCTTTGCAGTATTCGATCCCTCCAACTGTTTCACATTGGGTGAATTGAATTGGCTGAAGACTGGCATTTGTCGTTCTGGAGACCACTGGAGGAGTCTGAGATGGATTATCCACTCTGCACACCTGGCAGAAGGTTGCCACGAATGCTTCAACCTTATCTTTTGCACTGATGTTTTTCAGCTCTTCCATCATTGGGGTAGTTATGAATCTTTCCCTTCCAGTGAATTGTTTAATTGTCCACCACCATTCATGAGGGGATGTGGCAAGATTGCAGAGCTTAGATCTGATCCTTTCTTTTGGGATCACTTGACTCTGTCTATCATTTGCTGGCTTTGTTGTTTAGCATGGAAGTAGTCCAGTTAGGTGTCTTCACTAGGCTGCAACCTCATCTTTAGGTATGCCTGGCGTTGCTCCTGGCATGCTCTGCTGAAAACTCCATTGAACCAGGGTTGATCACTTGGCTTGATTGTATTTGTTGACTGGGTGGTATGCCAGATGGTGAGGTTGCAGATTATATTGGGGTACGATTCTGCTGTTGTTCATGACCTACACAAACTCATGGATTCCTGGTCTTGAGCTGCTAAGTTTTTTCAAAGTCTGTCCCGTTTGATCGATAGCAAGTATTTGTCAAATGTGGCAGTCTGTATGATGTGAGCAGGGAATTCCAAGATATTGATCCAGTGAAGGAATGGTATTATAGCTCCAAGTCAGGATGACATGACTCTCGGAAGGGAACTTGCAGGTGATGGTGTTCCTATGCATCTGCTGCCCTTGC
The DNA here is from genome assembly GCF_030684315.1 of Stegostoma tigrinum. Classification (NCBI taxonomy): domain Eukaryota; kingdom Metazoa; phylum Chordata; class Chondrichthyes; order Orectolobiformes; family Stegostomatidae; genus Stegostoma; species Stegostoma tigrinum. The sequence continues at coordinate 77,874,390 of NC_081356.1, forward strand.
CCTTTTGATGGCCGAAGTCATGGGTTTGGAAAGTGCTGTGGAAGAATCCTTGGGAAGCTGCTACAATGCTTCTTGTTGATAGCACACACCGTAGCTACTGGGCTTTGGCTGTGGAGGGGAATGAAATTGTAAGGCCATGGATGGGCTGCTGATCAAAAAGGCTCATTTGCCCTGGAAGGCATTGAACATCTTAAATGTTGTTGGAGCTGCACTCATCCAAACAAGAGGGGAGTATTCCATTTCTCTCCTGAATTGTGCCTCGTGGATTATGGACAGGATTTAGGAAGCCAGGAGGTAAGCTACTTGCCACAGAATTACTAAGCACTGACTTGCTGTTGTCACCATACTATTTATATAGCTGGACCAGTTAAAATCTGGACAATCTGCCTGGATAGATAAAGCATCCTTCAGCATCTGTCATTAATTGTAGCTGACTCTTGGGAATGGAATGGGTAGTGCTTTTGTTTCTTTGCAGTCCCTTGCTATGCTCTCCAGTATTGTCTTGGCCAATTTGATTCCTCCTTGTCGCTCTTTCCATTGTCAGAGTAATTTGTTCCCATTGGAATTCCCAAGTGACTGGTTTGTGCAGCAGAGGTTCCTTTGCCTGATGCTCCTCTCAGGGCTCTGACCTCTCATTAGTAAGAACTACAAGCTGCTCACTATTGGCGAAAACAGCTGTATTCCTATGGCTGAGCAGCTGAGGAGATTGTCCATCTTTTGCATGAGCTGGCCAGTGCCTGCCATTGGCCTCCATGGCTCCCTGCAGTGTACACTCAAGGTTCACCCTAACATATTTCAGATTGTCAGTGAGGGCTTTTAGTGAACCTCATAACTAGTTTAACAGGCTCTTCATTGTTGACATCACATCTCTCAGATATCCTGCAGTGCACCTTTCCATTAAAACTTGCATCAAGTTGCTTTTGGGAATATGTTTTTCAAATCACACTGGTACCCATTCCTGTTGTGCCAGTAATTGAACAGTCAGTTCTTGAGACAACAAAATGTGAGGCTGGATGAACACAGCAGGCCAAGCAACATCTCAGGAGCACAAAAGCTGACGTTTCGGGCCTAGACCCTTCATCAGAGAGGGGGATGGGGTAAGGGTTCTGGAATAAATAGGGAGAGAGGGGGAGGCGGACCGAAGATGGAGAGAAAAGAAGATGGGTGGAGAGAGTATAGGTGGGGAGGTAGGGAAGGGATAGGTCAGTCCAGGGAAGACGGACAGGTCAAGGAGGTGGGATGAGGTTAGTAGGTAGATGGGGGTGCGGCTTGGGGTGGGAGGAAGGTATGGGTGAGAGGAAGAACAGGTTAGGGAGGCAGAGACAGGTTGGACTGGTTTTGGGATGCAGTGGGTGGAGGGGAAGAGCTGGGCTGGTTGTGTGGTGCAGTGGGGGGAGGTGACGAACTGGGCTGATTTAGGGATGCAGTTGGGGAAGGGGAGATTTTGAAACTGGTGAAGTCCACATTGATACCATTAGGCTGCAGGGTTCAAGGCGGAATATGAGTTGCTGTTCCTGCAACCTTCGGGTGGCATCATTGTGGCACTGCAGGAGGCCCATGATGGACATGTCATCTAAAGAATGGGAGGGGGAGTGGAAATGGTTTGCGACTGGGAGGTGCAGTAGTTTGTTGCGAACTGAGCGGAGGTGTTCTGCAAAGCGGTCTCCAAGCCTCCGCTTGGTTCCCCAAGACCAGGCTTGGAGACCGCTTTGCAGAACACCTCCGCTCAGTTCGCAACAAACTACTGCACCTCCCAGTCGCAAACCATTTCCACTCCCCCTCCCATTCTTTAGATGACATGTCCATCATGGGCCTCCTGCAGTGCCACAATGATGCCACCCGAAGGTTGCAGGAACAGCAGCTCATATTCCGCCTGGGAACCCTGCAGCCTAATGGTATCAATGTGGACTTCACCAGTTTCAAAATCTCCCCTTCCCCAAATGCATCCCTAAACCAGCCCAGTTCGTCCCCTCCCCCCACTGCACCACACAACCAGCCCAGCTCTTCCCCTCCACCCACTGCATCCCAAAACCAGTCCAACCTGTCCCTCCCTCCCTAACCTATTCTTCCTCTCACCCACCCCTTCCTCCCACACCAAGCCGCACCCCCATCTACCAACTAACCTCATCCCACCTCCTTGACCTGTCCGTTTTCCCTGGACTGACCTATCCCCTCCCTACCTCCCCACCTATACTCTCTCCACCCATCTTCTTTTCTCTCCATCTTCGGTCCGCCTCCCCCTCTCTCCCTATTTATTCCAGAACCCTCACCCCATCCCCCTCTCTGATGAAGGGTCTAGGCCCGAAACGTCAGCTTTTGTGCTCCTGAGATGCTGCTTGGCCTGCTGTGTTCATCCAGCCTCACATTTTGTTGTCTTGGATTCTCCAGCATCTGCAGTTCCCATTATCTCAGTCAGTTCTCAAGTCTTAGTTCTAAAGCTATAGGGCCCATATGCTACTTTAATAGTATTATGAATTTGTCCTGCATCTAAAAAGGATTTTATATGTAAACCCACAGGTCACAATGCTGCTGCGTTCCTCACGGTTGAGTTTATTTGGATTGTCTAACTTGCCAGAATTCCTGACACTCACTTACTAAAGTGAATGTTGCTTGGTTGGAGTTTGAGTGAGAAATTCTCTCTTATGGCAGTAAAAACAGGTGCCCAAGGGGTTTTTGAGACAGGCTTCAAGTCTGGGAGAAGCCTAGGATCCCTTCACTTGATGCAATGAATTTAAAAAAATGTGGGAGCTGCTTATACATGTGCACATTAGAGACACCGTTAGAAAGACTGTGAAATTGCACATGGTCCCATATTTATACAGGATATAATGCATAGAAGCACATAAGGGGTATCTTTGTTGCATCAACTGCATAATGTGAAATTTACCACTGTTTAAAATCTTCCACTTATTACTTAATCTTTGTGCTAATTTAAATTTAATTTGTTACAATAAAAGTTTTTAAAAGGGGAATCTTGTCCATCAAGTTTCCTTTGATTGGGATTGAGGGGATTCCTTCCTTCTAAATGTTACCCAGCTCAATGGGGATCATAACAAAGGGAGGGGTTTGCTCATAAGATAACAAGGTATAGAGCTGGATGAACACAGCAGAGGAGCAGGAAAGCTAACGTTTCAGGTCTAGACTCTTCTTCAGGTTTGCTTATCTGTATTTTCAAAATGCTGAGATGGGAAAATGGGTACTCTGCAATTTTTCAGAATTTAAATCAAAAATATTTCATACTTATTTTGCTAGCACTGGTATTCAATGAAAACCAACATCTCTTTTAAAGTTTAAATCTTTTTGGAGAGAAAAGATTTGGTTCTTGGTGCCATAGAACAATTAACAAAGGGTAATTAGAAGGTTGTGGCAGAGAAATTAAGAGCTTAAAATTGAGAGCTGGAACAACAAATATTATTGAAGCAATGACTCATCATTTAGAGATTTAGGAAGGGAATTTTCTTAACAGGTCAAACCAGCAAAAGAAATAAAAAGAGGCAATGAAATTTGAAAAGTGGGAGAACTGCGAAAACTTGAATTTGAAAGTGAAAGTAGATGAATTCGAAATAGAGGAAAAAAGAAATAAAAGTAACAATCTGAGTTACAAAGTAAGAAATTAGAAAGACATTTAAATAAACATGATTATTACTATTGGAGGGGGATAGTAAAGATAAACCAGGTTTAGCACCTCATACCTCCCCACCTACACTCTCTCCACCTATCTTCTTTACTCTCCATCTTCGGTCCGCCTCCCCCTCTCTCCCTATTTATTCCAGTTCCCTCCCCCCATCCCCCTCTCTGATGAAGGGTCTAGGCCCGAAACGTCAGCTTTTGTGCTCCTGAGATGCTGCTTGGCCTGCTGTGTTCATCCAGCCTCACATTTTATTATCTTTAGCACCTCATACTTATGGTTCTGTTGAGGAGTATTACTTGGTACATAAGTGTGGTGAGGAGAGTGTAGCATTCTACCTTCTGTGATTTGAGAAATTTGCTACAAAATGAAAATAACCTAAAGGAGATTAGACACTGCTCCCATGGAGTGTTTTTGAGGGAAAAGCTTTGGAGGTTTATTCTCTTTCAGAAAAGTAATCAGGTTTTAAAAAGTGAAAAACCCACTTTTAGTCCCAATATTTGGGTTTTGAGCTTGGAGAGTTTTGTCCTGTATATGGGAATCTTATAGCTTGACTCTCTCCAGCACTGCTTCTTGTGCCCAAGATACTTTCTTCAAAACTCTTTATTTACAGCATGGTAGACATACCCAATCTCTTAGACTCTGGTTGAGCTCCTGCCTCTTCTCAGATCTCCCTACATTGATTATACGATACTAACATCAACATTGCACCACTATCCATTGTCATTATGCACTATAGTAGTAGCTCATTAAGCCACACAGTGTAACATCCTACTCGGTTGCCTTATTTTTTTTCTCAGTACACACTTACTGGCCTGATGTGTCACTCTAGAATTTTCAGTTTTTTGTTCCAAGGTTTTGCATCTATGGTATTTTTCTTCTGTCTGATCAAAAACTGAGTTATCCTTTCCTTACGTCAGGTGTTCTACAAAACCTGACATCCTCAGAAGCATCTCATCTCATTGCAGTGCCTGATGAATATTCCAATTTCTGTTTTAAGACCATAAGCCCTTAAAAATAGGAGCAGGAGCGAACTGTTCAGTTCCTACAACCTGCTCCACCATTCAATAGGATCAAGGATAATCTAATACTCCTCGTGTCCACTTTCCTGCCATTTCCCCATTACCCTTGATTCCCTTACTGATCAAGAGCCTATCTATCTTAGTCATAAGACTCTGAGACTCTACACCTCTCTGCAGGAAGCAGTTCAAAAGTCTCACAACGCCTTGGGAGAAGAAATTCCTCCTCATCTCAGTTTCAAATTGAAACCACATTATTCTGAGCCATGCTTTCTGGTTCTAGATTTTCCCATGAGGGAAACTTCCTCTCAGCATTTACCATGTCAAACTCCTGAAGAATCCATATGTTTCAATGGGATGGAAGACAAACAAAAGGAATATTTCACATCAGTTTTCACTGTACAATAAGACACAGAAGGTAGGGAACTCAGGGAAATAAATATTGATGTCTTGAAAACAGTCCACATTACAAAGGAGATAGAGCTGGAGGTCTCAAAAGACATAAAGGTAGATAAATCACTGGGACCTAATCAAATATATCCCAGGACATTGTGGGAAGTTAAGGAAGAAATTGCAGGGTCCCTAGTAGGGATATTTGTATCATCTATATCCTTGGGTGAGATGCCAGAAGACTGGAGGGTGGCTAATGTCATGCCATTATTTAAGATAGGCTAAAAGGAGAAGCTTAGAAACTACACCAGTGAGTTTGACATCAGTGGTGGCTGGGTTGTCGGAGGTGATTCTGAGGAATAGGGTTTGCATGCATTTGGAGAGGCAAGTACTGATTAGGGATAGTCAGCATGGCTTTGCGCGTGGAAAATCATGTCTCACAAACTTGATTGCATTTTTTGAGGACATAACCGAAATGATTGATGAGGGCAGAGCGGTATACATTGTCTACATGGACTTTAGTAAGGCCCTTGGCAAAGTTCCACACAGTAGACTGATTAGTAAAGTTAGATCACAATGGACACAGGGAGAGCTTGTCAATTTTAAACAAAATTGGCTTGACGTTAGGAGGCAGAGCGTGGTGGTGGAACATTGTTTTTTGCATTGGGAGCTTGAGTTGGACTGAAAAGTCTGTTTCCATTCTGTATAATGCTATGACTCTGTTCTTCTAAACTCCAGTGAGTAGAGTCCCAAGCTGTTTATCTTTTACTCATAAGGCATTCCCTCCACAGCAGGGATCATCCTAGCAAACTTCTGAACTGCCTTGAATAAAATAACATCTTTTCTTAAATAAGGGGACCAAACCTGCTCACAGTACTCCAGATGTGATTTCACCAGCACCTTGTACATTTGCAGAAAGACTTCCTTTTTCTTATACTCCAACCCCAATTGCCTTCCTGATTAACTGCTTTAAATGTGGGCTAGCCTTCTGAGCTTTGTGCACAAGTACCCCGAAGTCTCTTTGTGTTGCAGCTTTCTGCAGATTTTCTCCACTTAAATAATACTTTGTTCTTTTGCTCTCCCTTCCAAAATGAACAACTTTATATTTTCCCACATTGTACACAATTTGCTAACATTTGTCCACTTATGTAACCTATTGATATCTTTCTATAAAATGTTTGCATCTCACAACCTGATGTTCTGCCTGTTATTGTGCCATCTGTAAACTTGTCTACAGTGCATTCACTTCCTTCCTCCAAGTCATTACTATAGCTTATGAACAGATACAAGCCCAGGCCTGATCCCTGTGGAACTCCAGTGGTTACAGATTGCCAATTTAAGACCATAAGACATAGGACTGGAAGTAAGGCCATTTGGCCTATCAAGTCCACTCTGTCATTTAAATCATGGCTGATGGGCATTTCATCACCACTTCCCTGCACTCTCCCTGTAGCCCTTGATTCCTTTTGAGATCAAGAATTTATCGATCTCTGCCTTGAAGGCATCCGATGTCCTGGCCTCCACTGCACTCTGCGGCAATGAATTCCACAAGCCCACCATTCTCTGGCTGAAGAAATGTCGTCTTATTTCAGTTTTAAATTTACCCCCTCTAATTTTAAGGCTGTGCCCACAGGTCCTAGTCTCCCCGCCTAATGGAAACAACTTCCTAGCGTCCACCCCTTCTCAACCATATATTATCTTGTAAGTTTCTATTAGATCTCCCCTCAACCTTCTAAACTCTAATGAGTACAATCCCAGGATCCTTAGCTGTTCATCATACATTAAACCCACCATTCCAGGGATCATCCGTATGAATCTCTGCTGGACACGCTCCAGGGCTAGTATGTCCACCCTGAGGTGTGGAGCCCAAAATTGGACACAGTGTTCTAAATGGGGCCTAACTATAGCCTTATAAAGCCTCAGGAGCACATTGCTGCTTTTATATTCCAACCCTCTTGAGATAAACGACAACATTACATTCGCTTTCTTAATTACGGACTCTACCTGCATGTTAACCTTTAGAGAATCCTGGACCAACACTCCCTGATCCCTTTGCATTTCTGATTTGCAGACTTTCTCACCATTTAGAAAATAGTCCATGCCTGTATTCTTTTTTCCAAAGTGCAAAACCTCAAATTTACTCACATTGAATTTCATCAGCCATTTCCTGGACCACTCTCCTAAACTGTCTAAATCTTTCTGCAGCTTCCTCACCTCCTCAGTACTACCTGCCTGTCCACCTATCTTCGTATCATCAGCAAACTTCACCAGAATGCCCCCAGTCCCTTCAACCAGATCATTAATATATAAGGTGAACAGCTGTGGCCCCAACACTTAACCCTGTGGGACACCACTTGTCACAGGTTGCCATTCTGAAAAAGAGCCTTTTATCCCAACTCTCTGCCTTCTGTCAGACAGCCAATCCTCAATCCAAGCCAGTAGCTCACCTCAAACACCATGGGCCCTCACCTTGCTCAGCAGCCTCCCGTGAGGCACCGTATCAAAGGCCTTTTGGAAGTCCAGATAGATAACATCTACTGGGTTTCCTTGGTTTATCATACTTGTTACCTCTTCAAAGAATTCTAACAGGTTTGTCAGGCACGACCTCCCCTTACTAAAACCATACTGACTTGTTTTAATCTGACCCTGCACTTCCAGGACTTTAGAAATCTCATCCTTGACAATGGATTCTAGAATTTCACCAACTACCGAGGTTAGGCTAATCAGCCTATAATTTTCCATCTTTTGCCTTGATCCTTTCTTAAACAAGGGAGTTACAACAACAATTTTCCAATCATCTGGGACTTTCCCTGATTCCAGTGACTTTTGAAAGATCACGACCAAAGCCTCCGCTTTTTCCTCAGCCACCTCCCTCAGAACTCTTAGGATGTAGCCCATCGGGGCCAGGAGATTTATCAATTTTTAGACCCTTTAGCTTTTCTAGCACTTTCTTTTATGTCATGTCTTTGAAAAGAAGCCCCTTATTACTACCTCCAACACTACGGGCTCTTATCTTATGACCTAACCTTATGTGAGTTACCTTTTTGACTGCCTTTTTGAAATCCAAATACAACACATCTACTTGTTCTACTCCATCCACTCTAGTTGAGACTTCCATGCAAAATTCTAATAAATTATTCTTATATAATGTCCTTTTCATGACGCTCAAGCTGACTTGCTTGACTTGATTGTGATTGTCCAAATGTTCTGCAATTACATCATTCATTCCAATACTTTTTCACAATGTACATTAAACTAATTGCCCAAAGTTACCTGCTTTTTGCTTCCCTTACTGACTAGGTGTATCACATTGGCAGTTTTCCAATCCTCTGGTACTTCTCCAGAATCCGAAGACTTTTAGAAGATTACAACCAATGCATCCACTATCTCTGCAGCTACCTATTTTAGGATCCTTGGGATGTAAGCCAGGGATATATCTGCCATTAGCCCCATTAGTTTGTCTGTTGCTACTTCTCTAGTGATGGTGATAGTACTTAGTTCCTCCCTCCTCTTCTTTAGTGATATTGGGATGTTCAAAGTTTCTTCCACCATAAAGACTGATGCAAAATATCTATTAACTCCTCTGCTATTTCCTTATTCCCCATATCTATGTCCCCAGATTCATCCTCTAAGGGGTCTATGTTCACTTTGACCTCTCACTTTTTTTTATATATTTCAAGGAACTCTTCCTGTCACTTTTTGTATTCCTCACTGGTTTGCCTTCATAGTTTATTTTTTCTGTCTTTAATATCTTTTTTAGCTGTCCTTTCGGGATCCTGAATTTATCTGTCTTTTAGGCTATCACTGTCTCTGGTATTCTTATATTTTTTTCTTTCAGCTTAATACTCTCCTTAACTTCCTTGGTTTGCCACAGTTGGTTTATCCCTCTCTTAGAATCTTTATTGCTTTTTTGGAGGCATTTTTGCTGAGAGCCATGAATGTCTGCTGTTCATTTCTTACTGTCATTCCTGCTAACCCTATCTGCCAGTTTACTTTAGGTAACTCTATCATCATTTCATTGTGATTCCCCTTATTTAAGTTAAACACAGTTGTTTCTGACACAATTTTCTCACTCTCAAAATTAAAACTAAAATCCATCATGTTATGATCACTACTTCCTCAGGGGTCTTTTACTGGAGGTAATTTATTAAATCTGCCTTATTGCCATTACCAGATCTAAGAAAGCCTACTCTCTGGTTGGCTGCATGACATACTGTTCTGGGAACTATCCCAAATGTACTTCTGTTTTTGTTGTCATAATTTCCCTTTCCAATTTGATTAACCCAATCAACATGAAGATTAAACTCACCCACAACTATTGCTCTATTCTTTTTACATGCTCCTATTAGTTATTGATTTTATAGCCTTTCCTACAGAGTGGCTACTGGTTTAGGGTCTGTACACTACTCCTACTAATGCTTTTTACCCCTTTTTTTTATATCTTTGCCCAAGCGGACGCCATATCATACAAGCTTAGATCATCTTTCACACTGCCCTAATTTCATCTCTTATTAACAGTGCTATGTAAAACACCTTTTCCATCCTGTCTCTCTTTCTGAAAGGTCTAATATCCCTGAATGCTCAGTTTCCAGTTTTGATTTCCATGTTTCTGTCATGTCTGTGAGATCACATTCACTTACAACAATTTGCACTGTCAGTTTGTCAACTGCACATTAATAAATTGATCGCCCTGTAATTTGTGATGACATTGGTGATGTATAAAGAGGTGTCAGGACAAAGGATATCTCAGAGGGTGTGCAGGATATCCTCAAAGTGGAGAGGGACCACCAGGAGGTCATTGTACACATTGGAATTAATGACATCAGATGAGAAAAGGATGAGATTCTGAAGTTAGGTAAGAAATTTAAAAGGAGGTCCTTGAGAGCTGTAATGTCTGGATTACTCCCCAGTGCTACAAGCTGTGAGGGTGAGAATAGAAGGACAGAGCAGAAGAGTTCGTGGCTGGGGAGTTAGTGCAGCAGAGAAGGTACACTTTTTTGAATCATTGGAATCTCCTCTGGAGTAGAAGTGATCTGTATGAGAAGGACAGATTGCACCGGAATTGGAAGGGGATTAATATACTACTGGAGATATTTGCTCGAGCTGCTTGGGAGGAATTAACTTATTGGTTTAGGGTGCAGTGACTGCTAATGGAGATTGTGAGGGAAGAGATCAGTCTGACACTGGTACCATTGGGAAAATGGACAAGTCAAACAGCCAGGGCAGGCTGGAACAGGGCAGAGAATGATGTTGGACTGATAAATTAAGCTGCATTTTATTCAATGCAAGAGGCCTAATAGGTAAGGCAGATGAATTCAGAGCATGGTTGGGAACAAGGGAGTGGGAAATTACAGAGATATGGCTTGGGAATGGATAGGGCTGACAACTTAATATTCCGGTCACAGATGCTACATGAATGATAGAAAGGGAGGGAAGAGGGGAGGGGAGTGGCGTTTTTGATTAGAGATAACATTATGGCTGTGGTTAGGGAGGATATTCCTGGGAATACTCTGATTTTTTGGATCATTGGAATCTCCTCTGGGGAGAAGTGATCTGTATGAGAAGGACAGATTGAACCTGAACTGGAAAGGGATTAATATACTGCCAAACCAGCTGAGCTTTTCCAGCAACTTCTGTTTTTGTTCCTGATTTATAGCATCTACAGTCCTTTTGGTCTTATTCTTGGGAATACATCCAGGGAAGTTATTTAGGTGGTACTGAGAAGTAAGAAATGGAGGACTGCATTATTTGGATTGTACTTTAGACCACCCAATAGCCAGCAGGAAATTGAGAAACAAATTTACAAGGAGATCTCAGTTTATCTGTAAGAATAATAAGGTGGTTATGATAGGGGATTTTAACTTTCCAAACATAGATTGGGACTGCCATGGTGCAAAATGTGACCTACTCTTGGGAAATAAGCCAGGGTAGGTGACTGATGTGTCAGTGCTGAAGCACTTTGGGGCCAGTGACCATAATTCTATTAGTTTTTAAATAGTGATGGAAAGGGATAAACCGCATCTAAAAGTTAAAGTTCTAAATTGGAGGGAGAGGCCAGTTTTGATAGTATTAGGCAAGAACTTTCATAAGTAGATTAGAGGCGGATGTTACATATCACGGGTTGATTGCAAAATGGGAAGACTTCAAAAATAATATAACGAGAATCCAGAGACAGAATGTTCCTGTTAGGGTGAAGGGCAAGGCTAGTATGTGTTGGGAATGCTGGATGACTAGAGAAATTGATGCTTGGGTCAAGAATAAGAAGGAAGTATATGTCAGGTATAGACAGTGGGCATTGAGTGTATGCCTAGAAGAGTATAAAGGCAGTAGGTGTAGACTAAAGAGAGAAATCAGGAGGGCAGAAAGGAGGCATGAGATAACTTTGGCAAATAAGGGTGAGGAGACTCCAGAGACATTCTAAAAATACATTAAGGATGAAAGGGAAACCAGGGAGAGGAAAGGGCCCCTTAAATGGCAGCAAGGCCTGCATGGAACTGCAGGAGATGGGGGAGATATTAGACGCATAATTTGCGTGAGTGTTCACTGTGGAGAAGGGTATGGAAGATGTAGAATGTGGGGTGGTGATGGGAATTCTGAGGGACAGGATTTACATGGAAAGGCAAGGACTGATTAGAGACCTTCACCATGGCTTTGTGCATGGGAAATCATGCCTCACGAACTTGATTGTGTTTCTTAAAGGAGAAACAAAGAGTACTGATGAGGGGCAGATCAGTGGATGAGATTTATATGGGCTTCAGTAAGGCATTTGACAAAGTTTTTTGACAAATTATTTGGGGAATTGAGTTTAAAAATTGGCAGGTAATGTTGCAGCTTTCTAGAACCTTAGTTAGGCTACATTTGGAATCTTGTGTTCACTTCTGGTCGCCACACTACCAGAAGGATGTGATGGTTTTGGAGAGAGTACAGAAAAGATTTACCAGGTTTTTGCCTGGTATTGGGGGCACTAGCTTGAGAAGAGGCTGGAGAAACTTGGGTTGTTCTCACTGGAATGACAGAGGTTGAGGGTGACCTGATAGAGGTCTACAAGATTATGAAGGGCATAGACAGGCTGGACAGTCAGAAACTTTTTCCCAGGGTGGGAGAGTCAATTACCAGGGGCCATGGGTTTAAGGTGTGAGAGGCAAGGTTTTACACAGAGGGTGTTGGGTGCCTGGAACTCACTGCTGCGGAAGAAGATACTATAGTGGCTTTTAAAGGGTGTCTTGATAAATAGACCAATAAGATGGGAATAGAGGGATACGGTTCCTGGAAGGGTAGGGGATTTGAGTTGCGATGGGCAGCATGTTGGTGCAGGTTTGGAGGGCCTGTTCATGTACTGGAAATTTATTTGTTCTTTGTTCCTTGTAAATTCCTCATAGCAGACTCATTAGCAAGGTTAGATCACATGGGATACAGGGAGAACTAGCCATTTGGATACAGAATTGGATCAAAGGTAGAAGACAGAGGGTGGTAGGGGGTTGCTTTCCAGACTAGAGACCTGTGACCAGTGGTGTGCCACAAGGATCAATGCTGGGTCCACTGCTTTTCATCATTTATACAAAAGATTTGGATGTGAGCATAGGAGGTATTGTTAGTAATTTTGCAGGTGACACCAAAATTGGAGGGTTAGTGGACAGCAAAGAAGGTCATCTTAGAATTCAATGGGATCGAGATCAGAAGAACCAATGGGCTGAGAAATGGAGTTGGAATTTAATTTAGATAAATGTGAGATGCTACATTTCAGCAGGGCATATCTGGGCAGGATTCGTACATTTAATGGTAAGGTGTTAGGAAGTGTTGCTAAACAAAGAGAACTTGGAGTGCAAGTTCATAGTTCTTTGAAAGTGTGGTCGCAGGTACATAGGATAGTGAAGAAAATGTTTGATAAGCTTGCTTTTGTTAGTCAGTGCATTGAAGATAGAGTTGAGAGGTCATTTTGTGGCTATACAAGACATTGGTTAGGTCACTATTACAATATTGCATGCAGTTCTGGTCTCCCTGCTATAGGAAGGATGTTGTGAAACTTGAAACGGTTCAGAAAAGATTTACAAGGATGTTGGCAGGGTTGGAGAGTTTGACTATAGGGAGAGGCTGAATAGACTAGGGCTGTTTTTCCAGGAGCATTGGAGATTGAGAGGTCTTATAAACCTTATAGAGGTTTATAAAATCGTGAGAGGCATGGATAGGTTGAATAGCAAGGCCTTTTTCCCCAGGGTGGGGGAACCCAAAACTAGGGGGCATAGGTTTAAAGTGAGAGGAGAAAGATTGAAAAGAGACCTTAGGGATAACATTTTCATGCAGAGGGTAGTGCGTGTATGGAATGAGTTACTAGAGGAAGTTGTGGAGTCTGGTGCAATGACAACATTTAAAAGGCATCTGAATCCTATTTGGTCCACCCCTTGGTTTGAGCACATTCTATGGCTTCTATATTGTTGCTTTTGCGTATTTATAAAGAAAATTATGGTTTGTTTGTTGTAACTGATAAGGCATTAGTTAACTGTTTAGCACAAAGAATCTACTGCTGACAGACTGAGGTTACTGACATCCCTGGTGGCAGACTGGAAGAAGATCAAATCAAAGAAGTGACTATGAAGCTGTAGTGACTTGAAACAGCAACTTCAACAGTCAGTGCTATACTAATTGGGACAATCTATCAGAAAGCAGCTTTGGTGTCACTTGACCTTACCTAGTCAAGAGGATCTGATCTATTTCAAATAAGATTTAACTCCCGCAGAAAACTCAATCAGTTGTAAAAACAATTCCAAGCAGACAGGAGAAGCTAATATTTTATGTTCCTTTTGTAACCCCATGTTTAAGTGAAACTGAGTTGACAAAGAGAAAAATCTTAGAGAGTTGGGATGTTTGAGTCTAAACAAGCTTTGAGGAAATTGACACTTTCTAGATTTTCGATGTAAATCCCAGCCTGTAATTTGCAACTATTCTATTAATTGTCAGCCTTAGGTCATATTGCAGATTGTATATAACACTACATTTCAGTGTTTGTGGAGATGGGGTCTATTCCATCAAATGTCAATCATTTATAGTTGATGAATTACAGAATTGTTACAATGTGGAAGGAAACCATTTTGACCTATTTTGCCCACACTGGCTCTATGATCTAGTCTGACTCTTTTATCTAGTGCCAATATCCTGCCCTTTCCTATGTCATTGCACACCATTATTATCCAAAAGACCATCCAATGCCCTATTGAATGCCTCAATTGAATAAGCCTCCACTACATTTCCAAACAGTGCATTGCAAGCCCTAACAACTCGCTGCGAGAGAACGTTTTTTTTTGGATCACCCTTGCTTCATTTGCGTATGATTTTAAATCCATACCCTCTCATTTTGGGATGTATTATTACATGGCTTCATTCTAGCCGCAAACAGGACCACAAATAGATTTTTATTGAATTCAATTTTGTGAGACTATTTCTAAAACATCATAATACATTAATAGACATAAACCAGAGGACAAATTCATCAATTTCTTCCATATGTGTTAAAGCTGATAACATTTTAGCTGTAATAAGGTACAGATTTCAGATCAGATAGGTCTGAACCTTTAAGACAGTTATATGATATTGTGGTGTGTTTCATTTCATAATAAATGTACCTGCCTCATCACCAGCCACTCTCTGCGTAATGGAGCTGGTGTTGTGTGTTCAGTCATTCATTGGAAGGCTAAATGACCATAAGACAAAGGAGCAGAATTTAGGCCATACAACCCATGGAGTCTGCTCAGCCATTTAATCATGGCTGATAAGATCCTCAACCCCATTCTCCCGCTTTCTCTCCTTGATAATCAAGAATCTATCTATCTCAGACTTAAATGTACTCAATGACCTGGCCTCCACAGCCTTCTGTGGCAGTGAATTCCATAGATTCACCACTCCCTGGCTGAAGAAGTTTCTCCTTATCTATGTTCTAAAAGGTCTTCCCTTTACTCTAAGTCTGTGCCCTCGGATCCTAGTCTCTCCTACCAATGGAAGCATCTTTCAACGTCCACATTGTACAGGCCATTCAGGATTTTGTAAGTTTCAGTTAGAGCCTTCCTCCTCCTTCTAAACTCCAATGAGTGTAGTCCCAGGATCCTCAAAAGTTCCTCATATATTAAGCTTTCCATTCCTGGCACCATTCTTGAGAAGCTCCTCTGAACCTGCCCCAGGACCAGTACACCCTTCCTGAGATATGGGACCCAAAATTGCACACAATACTCCAAATGTGGCCTGACCAGAGCCTTTTAAAGCCTCAGTAGTACATCTCTGCTTTTATATACAACTCCTCTCAAAATAAATGTCAACAATGCATTTGCCTTCCTGACTACTGGCTCAACTTGCAAGTTTACCTCGAGAGAATCCTGGACTAGAACTCCCAAGTCTCTTTGCACTTCAGACTTCTGAATTTTCTTCCCATTTAGAAAATAGTCCATGTTTTTATTCATCTTACCAATGTGCACGACTTCACACTTTCCCACATTGTACTCCATCTGCCACTTCTTTGCCGACTCTCCTAACTGTCCAAATTCTTCTGCAGCACCCCAACCTCCTCAACACTACCTGTCCCTCTACCTATCTTCGTATCATCTGCAAACTTAGCCACAATGCCCACAGTTCTTTCGTCTAGATCATTAACGTATAAAATGAAAAGTTGTGGCCCCAGCACTGACCGTTGTGGAATACCATTTGTCACCGGCTGCCATCCTAAGAAAGACCCTTTTATCCCCACTCACTGCTTTCTGCCAGACAGCCAATCATCTATCCATGCTAGCACCTTGCCTCTAAAACTGTGGGCCCTTTACTTATTCAGCAGCCTCTGTGTGGCACTTTGTCAAATGCCTTCTTGAAGTCCAGGTAGATAACATCCATAGACTTTCTTTGGTCTGCCCTGCTTGTTACTTCCTTAAATAATTCTGGCAGATTTGTCAGGCATGACCTCCCCTTGATCAAACCATGCTGACTTTGCCCTACTTTACCATACACTTCCAAATATTCAGAATTCTCATCCTTTACAATGGGGTCCAAAATCTTGCCCATCACCAAGGTTAGGCCAATCGACCTGTAATTTTCCGTCTTTTGCCTTACTCCCTTTTTAAACAGGGGTGTCAGGTAGTGATTTTCCAGTCCTCTGGGACCTTCTCTAATTCTAACGATTCTTGAAAGATCACCAATAACGTTCTCACTATCTCTTCAGCTATCTCCTTTACAACTCTGGGGTGTAGTCCATCTGATCCAGGTGACTTTTCCACTTTCAGACCAATCAGTTTTACCAGCACCATTTCCTTAGTGATGGCCACCATACTCTGCTCTGTCCTCTGGCTCTCGTGAATTTTTGGGACATGACTCATATTTTGCACCATGAAGACTGATGCAAAGTAATTAAACAGTTCCTCAGCCATTTCCTTGTTCCCCACTACTATCTTTCCACTGTCATTTTCCAGTGGTCCACTGTCTACTTTTGCCTCTCTTTTGCCCTTTATGCATCTAAAGAAACTGTTACAGTCTTCATTTATAGTACTGCTAGCTAACACTCATACTTAATCTTCTCCCTCCTTATTTCTTTTATTGCCCTCTGTTGGTCTTTACATGGTTCCTAGTCCTTTGGTTTCCCACTGCCCTCCACCACATGATATGTTTTCTCTTTTGCTTTTATGCTATCCCTGACTTCCTTAGTCAGCCATGGTTGCCTCATCCTCCCTGTACCATGCTTCCTTTTCTTAGGAATGTTTATAATGTGTATAATGTGTAGTATTATTGCAGAACCCAGATTATGGGCTGAATCTTATACTTCTTCTACCTAAGTCTGAGATCATCAAGTTTTTTGAAGGTTTTATTTGCCTTAATTTACCAAACCAACTGCATTTCTTACTTGCACTGCAGCATGGTGTTTCTCACATCCAGCACCTTGTCTTACCATATTCCATTTACCAGCATCCCTTGCGCCTGCACCATCTTTAGAAGTGCGTACCCAGATCAGCCCTGCATGATTCCTGATATTTGCCAGACATAGCACCCAGGGGAAATCAGTGCCCCCATTGTGCAGGCAGGGGCCTGGAAGTCCTGCTGGGCTGGGTGGCACCCAGATAAGACTTACTGTTCCCCAGTTTAAGGCCATGGAGGTAATGACACCAGACCACGCCTAAGATTGCCATCTGGTTCAGTGCAGTCTCAGCCGTCTGGAGGAATGTAGAAATCCCAGTTATTCAGAAAGAAGATCAATGACATTCTAAAATCCACCAGCTGAAGTGGTACCTTCTTCTTACCAATACCACACATCCACACTGATACTGTACCCACTTACTACCAAGTTGCATCCTCTACCACTTCCACTTATGTACATAACATCTTCCCTCACTCACTGTAAGCACCCAAACCCCCACACCACTCATACTGAATGCCCTCTGCACTGCCTCATCACTTGTTGATGGCCCAAACATTAACCTGCACAAAGTGCTATAGCTGTACCACCCACATTTATCTCCCTAAATACCTGTCTCTCCCATTCTAGGATGAAAGCAACATATAAAAAGGGTAGAATGTTACTTAATATTCTCACCCCTAATGTGGGATCCATTCTGATTCTGACTAGCCCATGTGGCTAATGGACTGTTTCTAAGCCCCAGGACTGATGTTGGAGGTAAAGACCATAAGCAGTAGGAACAGGAATAGCCATTTGGCCCTTCAAACCTGCTGCATCATTCAATAAAATCATGGTTGATCTCACTTTCCTGCCTTTTCCCCATAACCCTGGATTCCCCTCCTGATTGAGAATGTATCAATCTCAGCCTTAAATATACAGAAGAACTCTGCCCTCACACTCTCTGTGGGAAGGAGTTCTAAAGACTGAGAGAGGAGATTCCTCCTCATCTCAGTCTTAATTTGGCAACCCTTTATTCTATGACTGACACTCCAGTCTCAGACTTTCCCATGAGGGGAAACATCTCAACATTTACCCTGTCGATCCCTTTAAGATTCCAATATATTTCAGTGAGATTACTTCACATTCTTCTAAATTCTACTGAGTAGACTCCCAACCTGTTTAGCCTATGCCATAAAATAATCCCTCTATACCAATCTCTGGGTAAAGAAGATAATCTTGAGCTCCTTATTGGATTCATTTATATGTGGTTTCTATCTATTGCCTATAGGTTTGGGTACCTTTACAAATGGAAGCACATTCTCTTTGTACTCACCATCAATTTCCTAATTATTTTTAAGACTTGTAGTTGGTCACTCTTTAGCCTGTTCTAGAGAACTGTGCCTGGTCTTTCAGTTTGTCCTGACTATACCTTCTCAGCTCATATATCACCTTGAAAATAGCCAGTAATATTAGTCAGTTGCATATATTTTTTGAAATTTGCTATTATATTTTCTCTGACTATCTAACAATCAGTTCAATGTTATCACCAGTCAGCAAGTACGAGAGAAGTGGAGAGGAAGGTGACTCAAAGTCTCCTTGGTCCATCCTCTTAAAAAGTAGGAAGCTGATCTCTCGTAAACCCCAAGTGCTGTGCAAGAAAAAGCTACGGAAATCATTTAATGGTAAATCCACAGCTCACAAAGCAAGATAGAAGTTTATTCTGATCTAAAAACACCAATAAGATTAGTCATTGTACTAATGCATCCATAAAAATATGTGTATGCATGCAAAATTCTTCATCCTTTGTTTAATTCTGAAAGGCTTTGCCTTGTTAATAGCTTATGAGGCGTGACTGATTCACATTAAAGAAGGACATAAAGAGATGAATTGCCTGTTTCATTTGGGCCAACTGAGCAGAAGGCTGATTACAGATTTATATGCCTAATCTTGGAGCGTTTGATTACGGCACTGCAATCAGAAAACAAATAAAAACTGAACAGAGATTTGGACAATTCTAAAATGTTTGACACTAAGTGTTAGCTTCAAGGCTTCAATTAATCTTACACACCTCAGATAAAAGTGATGGCTGAATGGCTAAAACAGTGCCACTATTTTTGAACACCACCTATTGATGGCCATTTTAACTGCATTTGTTTTGCAATCATTAAGATGTCTACTCGCATGACTAATTCATCCATTTTATTGTGAATGCTCTGAGCATTCTATAAGGCTTTTAACATTCTTAGCCTTGTTCTCTTTATTTTGCAATATGGAACCATTTGAATTCTTTGCCTGTCATATGTCCTGTTTTCCATGTTGTCTTTTGCTTTTGCCCTTGTTTCGCTATCTTCTGTATCCCTGTATGGGTTCTCAATCCACTGCCACTTTAATTTAAACCCTCCCCAACCACACTAGCAAATACATCTCCTAGGATTTCAGCTCCAGTCCAGTCCAGATGCAACCTGTACAGTTTGGACTGGACCTACCTCCTCCAGAACTAGTCACCTTCACTGTGATGCTGACTGTGGTGTACTCTGGCCCAATCAAACTGTGCTGTCTCTTGAACTAGCTCTACAAGCACCCAATGCACCTAATGTACCTGGTCGAATTGATTTCTGTGATTCACTGAAACAGTATTTAAAGGCACATTCACCTGTAGGTTAGTGGATGAGTTTTTTGTTTTACCTTACATTATGAAATAAGCTTTATTGCTTGTAATGTGTCATATCAGTTTCACTTGGATACAGGAGCAAATGGAGGATGAGAGATAGTAGCAGTTGCCTTACGAACCAACAAAAACAGCAGCTTGCCTAATTAAAAGACAGAAGGTGCATGGGGTCTGTTCATCAGAGGCCATGCCAACCAATCAAGTGCACAGTCACTTTCATAGAATTATCAAAAGACCATTGCATTAGGAGAGTGCACTGCATCACTGGATCCCTTTAAAAGCTCTGCAAACTCCTGCAACTAAATTGACTGTCCACCGCTCCAACGGTATGCACACTAAAGGCTGCCAAAGTCACCAAATCCCCTTTTCTGTACTCTTTCATGGCATATGGGTGTAACTGGCAAGGCCAATGTTAGTTGCCCATGCCTAATTACCCTTGAGCTGAGAGGCTTGCTAAACCATTTTAGAAGGCAATTAAGATGCTATCACGATGCAGTGGACCTGGAGTCACATTGTAGATCAAACAAGGTAAAGATGAAGGATTTGTTTCTCCAAAGGACATCAGTGAACCAGGCAGGTTTTTACAACAATAAATTTCATAGTCACTATTATTGAGAATTGTTCTTTTTTATGTCTGATTGTTTTTAATTGAAGTTAAAATTCCACTAGTTGTCATGGTGGGAATTCACTGACTTTAATCAGTAGATCTCCACTATTAGTTCTGTAACATTATAAATATGCCACCATCTGCCTCTTGATGTTATTGGCACTGCCACTTATCAGTCTACAACAGTGAACAACAGCTGTAATTTGCAGTCTGCAGTATGCAGTTACATTAAACTGCCCATCATCTCTCTGTTCATATGAGTGAGCAATATCTCATCTCCTCCACTGACCACAACAGTTCACTGAAGAGCACTCAGAGGCTTTCAGCAGTGATTATTTTCTTCTTCACTGCGAGATTGACTGTGCACAAGTTGTCTTCCCTGCAGCATAAAACCGGCCAGTAATTTTCATTGATGGAAAAATCTACCATTCCATTATTTTCTAGTTAGTGTCCAATTGCAGAGTTGTAGAAGTAGAGGAATATAACTTGGGATGAGTGAAGGATGATGGAGGTAATTTGTGGGTAACAATGAGAGTGCAAAAAGTGCTGCAGGTTTCAATAAAAATTCCACACACCGTTTCTAATCTTGGAAACTTGTGGCGCAGTTCATTGAATCTAGCCAGCAGTCAAAGTGGGACAAAGGAGGTAATATTTCACATTTGGTCCAAATAAAGGGACCCTGTATAAATCATGAGTCAACTGGATGGAGAAGCAAGATCCAATTAGTTCTCCTCGTGATGGTCTGATGCCCATGAAACCGACATTATCCCATGACTCAGAGGTCACATTCCAATAAGATCCCATCTAGGCCCAGAGCTTCAGTACATTAAGTGCTGACAGGCATCTTGTTTTGTCTGTGGCAGGGATAAAGGGAAGGAGCTGGTATCTCCAATGGGCATGTGCGGAGGTAGCAACTTTGTCAGAATCAGAAACTCCAGTTTCACAGGTAGATTCTCATGGCTAACAAGGGAGTTGATGGTACATCAATGTGAAAAAGACTCTTTCAATTCTGTTTCGAGAGTGACAGAGGGAAGCTCAGTAATGCCTGAGGACATTGCTTTCATCACCTCACAGATCTGTAGACCTCCAGGTTAACCTTCACCATGGTTGATTGGGGTAAGTTCAGAGGAAGTCTAATGCTAGGGCTTAGCATGGGCTTAGAGAATTACAGATTTAGGCAAAACTTCAAAGAATAAGCTGATCAGAAGGATCATTGCATGTTGTTAGCACATCTCCTCAACCCTGTATGATGATGGCACAAAACAACCTTGCGCTTCAACTGATCATAGTCCAGATGGGGAGGAACTGGTGCAGAAGGGTCCTGGACAGGAGCAGTAATGACTACATCAACCTGAGACAGCTCTCCATCTCCCTGTTGAGACAGAGACTCCAGGAGTGCAGGGTGTCAGGAGCCAGTGCAACAACACACATTGACATGAAATTGGAAATATCAAAAATGCTACACTTCACCATGCTCTTCCTCTCACCCATCCCTTCCTCCCACCTCAAGCTGCACCTCCATTTCCTACCTACCACCTCATCCCGCCTCCTTGACCGTCTTCCCTGGACTGACCTATTCCCTCCCTAACTCCTCACCTATGTTCTCCTCTCTACCTATCTTCTTTTCTCTCCATCTTCAGTCCGCCTCCCCCTCTCTCCCTATTTATTCCAGAACCCTCTCCCCATCCCCCTCTCTGATGAAGGGTCTAGGCCCGAAACGTCAGTTTTTGTGCTCCTGAGATGCTGCTTGGCCTGCTGTGTTCATGCAGCTCCACACTTTGTTATCTTGGATTCTCCAGCATCTGCAGTTAGCATTATCTCACTTCACCATAGTGTCTCCCTTCCTCCTTCCTCCTCTAACCAAAAAACAAAAGCGAGAGAGAGATGTGCTGTTGAAAATTTGTTGGCAGCAGAGTGAGAAGTAAGGCTTTGACTCAAGACGGTTCGGGGACCAGTGGCTCAGCAAAAAGGTAAACTCAGGTAAAGTCCTTTTAACTTTCCTCTTTAGTCTTAAAGCAGTTGATTTGGCAATTAGAGCAGTGGCATGCTCCTCCTGCAGGAAGTGGGAACCCAGAGAGACTTCCATCATTCCTGATGAATGCACCTTTGAAAAGAGTACCCAGCTGCAGCTCTTAGGAGACTCAGTTAGGGAACTGGAGCTGGATGCACTCAAGATCATCCAAGATGCTAAGCATATCATAGATAAGAGCTTCAGTGAGGTGGTCACATCAAAGGTGCAGTCAGAGTGACAACCAGAAAAGGCAAAGGAAATTGGCAGACAGTGCAGGAAATTCCCTGTGGCCATTCCCCTCGAAAACAAGTTTCCAGTTTTGGATACTGTCGGGGTGATGACCGTTCATGGGAAAACAGCAGTAGCCAGAGCAATGGCACTATGACTGGCTCTGGGGCACAGCGGGAAAGGGTAAAGGTAAACAAGGCTTTAGTGATAGGAGACTCAATAGTTAGGGGAAAAGACAGGAAATGCTGTGGCCCCAAATGGGAGTCCAGGATGGTGTGTTGTTTCCCAGGTGCCAGGATCCGGGATGTCTTGGAATGGCTGCAGAATGTTCTCAGTGGGGAGGTTGAGCAGTCAAAAGGCTAAAAATCAGTTCCTCGAAAGTCAGGATTTCTTACAGTGCCATGTGCTTGTGAGGGTAAGAACAGGAGGACATGGCAGATGAATGTGTGGCTAAATAATTGGTGTAGGGGGCAGGGATTCTGATTCCTGGATCATTGGGATCTTTTCTGGAGCAGCGGTGACCTGTTCAAGAGAGTTGTGTTGCACCTGAACTGGAGGAGGACCAAAACCTTGGTGGGCAGGTTTGCTAGTGCTACAAAGGAGGGTGTAAACTAGATTGGCAGGGGCGTGGGATCCGCAACAGCAGGAGGGAAGTGCAGAGGCTGGATGGAGATATAGTAATCAGAAATAGCAAGTTGAAGAAACAGGTCAGGCTAGAACAGGGCAGCGAGCTAGGAAAGCCTGTTGGATTAAATTGCAACTATTTCAATGCAAGAGGGCTGACAGGTACAGCCGATAAACTCAGGGTATGGATAGGTATGTGGTGTTGGAATATTATAAGCCATTACAGAAATACGGCTAAGGGAGGGACAGGACTGGCATCTTAATATGCCAGGGTACAGGTGGGAGGAGGGAGGCAAGGGGTGTTGTATTTTTGATTAAGGTGAGTATCACAGCAGAAGTCAGAGATGAAATTACTGTGGGGTCGTCCAATGAGGCTTTGTGGGTGGAGGTAAGAAATAAGAAGGGGATGGTGATGTTATTGGGGGTATACTATAGGCCCCCAAATAGACAACGAGAATTAGAGGAACTGTTATGGAAGGAGATTGTGGAGACTTGCAGCAGAAATAGGATTGTCATAGTCAGGGACTATAATTTTCCTAACAGTAACTGGGACTGCCATAATGTTAAGGGCTTAGATAGGCTGGAATTTGTTCAGGGTTGAAAGTGTTCAGGAAAATTTCCTCGAGCAGTTTATAGAGGGTTCTACTTGAGAAGGGGCAAAATTCAACCTACTCTTGCGGCACGGTGGTTCAGTGGTTAGCACTGCAGCCACAGCACGAGGGGCCCGGGTTCAATTACAGCCTCGGGCAACTGTGCGGAGTTTGTACATTTGCCCCGTGTCAGTGTGGGTTTCCTCCAGGTGCTCCAAAGATGTGCATAGGATTCTATGACTCTATGGCTGTACAGCTGGAGCAGTTGAGAGGAAATGCCAGATGCACCATTGTCTGTCCCATCAGTTACTCATTTAAGACTTACATTCACAACGATTAGAAGGCAATCCTATATAGGTGGCATTAAAGGTAGCAGTGCTGCAAACTACTTTGCCAATAGTTCCTTCCAGGGTTTGACTGGGTATCTGTATGAACCCTCCCAGTAGGCTACCCACAAGTATATCCAAAATGCAACAGATGCTCTCTTCAGAAGATACTCTAATTTTGTGAGTTTCCGTGTGAATCCCAACAGACAGGCAGCCAAAATATGGGCACCCGCATGGGCCCCAGCTATGCCTGCCTCTTTGTAGGTTACGTGGAACAGTCCCTCTTCCGCACCTACACAGGCCCCAAACCCCACCTCTTCCTCCGGTACATTGATGACTGTATCGGCGCCGCCTCTTGCTCCCCAGAGGAGCTCGAACAGTTGATCCACTTCACCAACTCCTTCCACCCCAACCTTCAGTTCACCTGGGCCATCTCCAGCACATCCCTCACCTTCCTGGACCTCTCAGTCTCCATCTCAGGCAACCAGCTTGTAACTGATGTCCATTTCAAGCCCACCGACTCCCACAGCTATCTAGAATACACCTCCTCCCACCCACCCTCCTGCAAAAATTCCATCCCCTATTCCCAATTCCTCCGCCTCCGCCGCATCTGCTCCCACGATAAGACATTCCACTCCCGCACATCCCAGATGTCCAAGTTCTTTAAGGACCGCAACTTTCCCCCCACGGTGATTGAGAACGCCCTCGACCGCGTCTCCCGTATTTCCCGCGACACATCCCTCACACCCCGCCCCCGCCACAACCGCCCCAAGAGGATCCCCCTCGTTCTCACACACCACCCCACCAACCTCCGGATACAACGCATTATCCTCCGACACTTCCGCCATTTACAATCCGACCCCACCACCCAAGACATTTTTCCATCCCCTCCCCTGTCTGCTTTCCGGAGAGACCACTCTCTCCGTGACTCCCTTGTTCGCTCCACACTGCCCTCCAACCCCACCACACCCGGCACCTTCCCCTGCAACCGCAGGAAATGCTACACTTGTCCCCACACCTCCTCCCTCACCCCCATCCCAGGCCCCAAGATGACATTCCACATTAAGCAGAGGTTCACCTGCACATCTGCCAATGTGGTATACTGCATCCACTGTACCCGGTGCGGCTTCCTCTACATTGGGGAAACCAAGCGGAGGCTTGGGGACCGCTTTGCAGAACACCTCCGCTCAGTTCGCAACAAACAACTGCACCTCCCAGTCGCAAACCATTTCCACTCCCCCTCCCATTCTCTTGATGACATGTCCATCATGGGCCTCCTGCACTGCCACAATGATGCCACCCGAAGGTTGCAGGAACAGCAACTCATATTCCGCCTGGGAACCCTGCAGCCATATGGTATCAATGTGGACTTCACCAGTTTCAAAATCTCCCCTTCCCCTACTGCATCCCTAAACCAGCCCAGTTCATCCCCTCCCCCCACTGCACCACACAACCAGCCCAGCTCTTCCCCCCCACCCACTGCATCCCAAAACCAGTCCAACCTGTCTCTGCCTCCCTAACCGTTTCTTCCTCTCACCCATCCCTTCCTCCCACCCCAAGCCGCACCCCCAGCTACCTACTAACCTCATCCCACCTCCTTGACCTGTCCGTCTTCCCTGGACTGACCTATCCCCTCCCTACCTCCCCACCTACACCCTCTCCACCTATCTTCTTTACTCTCCATCTTCGGTCCGCCTCCCCCTCTCTCCCTATTTATTCCAGTTCCCTCCCCCCATCCCCCTCTCTGATGAAGGGTCTAGGCCCGAAACGTCAGCTTTTGTGCTCCTGAGATGCTGCTTGGCCTGCTGTGTTCATCCAGCCTCACATTTTATTATCTTAGCCAAAATATTGAATTTTGTTGAAATCACAGGGTTTCTATTTATGGATGGGTCATTGACTGCACATATGTCATCCTTAGAGCAAACTGGCAACAGTAGGATGCAGTCATTGGCTGGAAAGGTTTCCATTCTACAAATGTGCAGCTGGTGTGTGATCGAAGCAAGCAGGTGAGGAGTAATTTCTTTAGCCAGAGGCTGGTGAATCTGTGGAATTCATTGCTGTAGAAAGCTGTGGAGGCCAAGTCATTGAGAGTGTTTAAGATAGGCAGATAGGTTTGTGTTTAGTAAGGGGATGAAATGTTACAGGGAGAAGTCTGGAGAATGGGGCTGAGAAACATATCAGTCATGATCGAATGGCAGATCAGAACTGATGGGTCGAATGGCCTAATTCTGCTCCTAGGTCTTATGGTCTAACATTAGATTTCTGCTCCCTACCCAGGGATTTTTCACTCACATCTCTGAGGTTCAGTGTGGACTTGTTGGGACGACGGGCCTGTTTCCACGCTGTAGGGATTCCATGATCTATGGTCTATGTTTGAGACATTTTGATAAATGGAGGTTTGCTCATTAGAGACAGGGGATACGCCTGTGAAGAATGGCAAAATGTCACAGAGGAGGGATATAATGCACCATTGTCATAACAAGGGCAAGAATGGAGCAGACGATATGCCTGCTGAAAATGAGGCTTCCAATACTTGGGCTGTTCCGGTTGAGCACTTCAGTTTTCACCACAAAGAGTGCCCAGGGTCATTGGGGTCTGCTGCACCTTGTTTATGTAAGGAAAGATGTGTTTGCAGAGAGAGAGATGGAGGAATCAAATGTGTCCTCATGAAACGAAGAATAGGAAAACCAGGATGATACTGATGAAGGTCTGAGTGTTGTGAAAAAAGAGAAAGAAGTTGGTGCAATAGTACAATGAGGCAGATGGCCCTTGACCCCATTTCACTGTTAGGTACAAGGTCAGTTCCTAAATACAGAGGACAATCTCACAGATGGTGCCATAAGCAGATAAAAACCACCTGATGATAGACATGATGCAGAGATGACTGCAGTGAAAGACCATTACCTTAGACCTCATGAAGAGTGTAATGAATGATGGCTGGGAGCTGGGCATTTCAGAAGTTCATTCTTTTTTTGTTTCCATAATTTTCTGTTGACCACATTTAAAATTGTTATTTTACACTAAATCTGTGAGTATTGTTATCCTTTGCTTCTGTCATTTCTGATGAAATGCAATTGGCTCGCATAGAATACAATGGTCATACAGCATTGCATCCTCAGAGCTACCATACTAGCTAATGCTGCATAACCCATGACCTTGAGTATTTGGATGGATAAATGACGCATCTTTGGCTGAAGCTGTCACACATGTATGCTATACTGAAAGTCATATGCAGTCTAAGAGTATCATAGATGTACATATGTCTGCCTGACATCGTTCATCAATGTAAATGCCTTGTAACGAATTCCATCACACATTAATCTTTTAAGAAAGGACCATTGAAGTATCAACAAGATTAGACCTTTCAGTTCCTAGAGCCAGGTCCACCATTCAATTGGATCGTGACAGATCCTATTACCTTAGTAACCTTTCCCCACATTATCCTCATATCCCTTGATATCTTTAAAATGCTGACATTTATCCAACTCTGTCTTGATTATATTCAATCACTGAGTCCTCACAGTGCTTTGGGTTGGAGATTTCTAATGATTCATCACATATCCAATAAATATATTGACCATCATCTCAAATCTACTCAACTAGTTCTTATTCTGAAACTTGTCCAAGATTTACCCCACCCCAACCCCCTCCACCCACAAAAACAGCCAGTTAAACATCGTTTTCTGTCCAGTCCATTGGACCTCATAGAGATTTTTTCATGGTTTTAGTTTTGTATGATCAACTGACGTAAACTCCTATTTCTATCAGCTCCAGGGATTACATTAATACATTCGGCCATCTTGCAACAAATGTGAGCAACATTAGCTGCAATTCCTCAATGGCAAACATATCCTTCCACAGTTTAGGAGGCCACCACTACACACAATGCTATAAGAGTACAACAAACCTAAGATACTATTTCCAGCAATACAGCTTTATCCTGCAACTCAATCTGTCTTAGAATTATGGTCATCAAACCATTTAGCTTCCTAATTGGGTACTGCAGATGAAATATTTCAATGACTCAATGCCAACTACATTCAGGACACTTAGGGATATCAACATTTACTAGTCTCTCATCATTTGAAAAAATACTTTGCGAGCAAAATCATACCAGGCTCTGAACGGCATGTCAACATGTGTTGTTGAATCAGACAAGATGTTCATTTTGACATCAAGATTATCTTACTGTAGCCTCCTCATTTTGTGCACCAACCGCAACACCGCACCCACAATGCCATTAGGGAGGGAATTCTGGAGGTTTGACTCAGGGATTGTGAAAGAATAGTAATAGTTTTCCAAATCAGGATCATGATTAAATTGGAGGGCAACTTGCAGGTGATGGTGTTCTCATGCATCTGCTGCCTTTTTCCTTCTGCATGAATGTAGTCGTGGGTCTGGAAGGTGCTATCTAAATATTTTTAGTGAATTTCTTCAGTCCATCTTGTAAATATTACACACTGAGTGCGGTGGTGGAGGGAGTGGATTTTTAAATTCATTAGTGGGCTGTAGACATTGCTGGCCAAGCCAGTATTTATTGCCCATTCATAATTGCCTCGTTGAGAGTCAACCATATTGTTATGGGTCTGGAATCAAATGTAGGCCGGACCAGGTAAGAATGGCTTTGAAAGATGGAAAAGGAGACGCCGGTGAATTCCTCCATGAGCAGTGCTTCGTAAAATGGGTCAAAGAAAGGGTGTGATTCTCATGGTGAGGCCTCAAATAGGAGTTAAAGTGATGAATTTGGTCAAATAGAACGAGAAAACATTGGCCTTGCCATGAGAATCACTCCAGCAAATCCAATGTGGTTCACACTTATGCAAAAAAGGTAAGATTTTGACCTGCATTTCAGTTTATCCCACCAAAGTGAATAAATTCACATTTTTAAACATCATAAGTTACTTGTTTAGCTTCTCTGCTGTTTCCTTATTCCCATTATAAATTCTCCTGTCTCTACCTCTAACATAGCCACACTTATTTTGCTAATCTTTTTCTTTTTACACATATATAAACGTTTTTTATATAGATGTTTCTTGTTAGTTTACTTTCATATGCTATTTTCCCTTTGTTGGTTTTTCTGTCCTTCTTTCCTGAAGATTAAAATGTTCACAATCTCCAGGTTTAATAGATTTTTGTCAATGATATAAGCTTCCTTCTTTTGTCTAATGCAATTTTTAACTGCTCTTTTTAGACAGATTGAAAGGCTTTTCTTGATGAGATTTCATGCTTGAATGAATGCATATTGTTGGAAATAATGTCTTAATACTTTAAATGCTGGCTGTTTCCTGGCGATCACAATACCTTATATTGCAATTTCCCAATCTAACACTGCTGTCTTGCCCTTCACACCTTTATAGTTTCCTTTGTATACATTTAATAATCTACATTATTTTCAAACTTAATGTAAAATTCCATCATGTCAGTCGCTTCTCCCAAAAGGTTGCCTTGCAATGATGATTAATTTGCCCTTTCTCACTGCAAATACTTGATCTAAGATAATATTTTTACTGGTTGCTTCCTTAGCACATAGTTCTAGAAAATATTCTTTATACAGTCCAGGAATTCATCCTCAAATGCATTAGGCCTAATAGATTTATATATAGATAAAAGTCCTTATGATTATTTTACTAAACTTGTTACATGCACCTCTAATTTCTTTGTTTATACCATGTCGTAAATTACCACCACTTTTTAGTAGCCTTGAAAGAAATCCTACCAATATTTTCTGTCCCCTGCTGTTTCTAGGCTCAACCCAAACTGCTTCCATGTCTTAAATTTCTGTTCCAAGGTTTTCTCTTACGAACATACTGACGTTATCATTGGTTAATAGTCCTGTTCACCTCCTCCTTCTTTTTGCTTATCCTTCCCAAGCATTGAATATACTTGAATATTCAGTTCCCAGTTTTGGTCACCAGGAAACCAAATGTCCTCAATGGAAATTGAATCATACCCATTTTCTTTCATTTGTGCATGAATTCATTTACCTTGTTGTGAATGTTACACATATTAAGATAGAATGCCTTTAATTTTGTCTTTTTAACAGCTTTCTGTATTTTGTTCCACTGATTTTATTTCTGCTGCCTTTAAATTTTGCTTACTACTTTTCTTGCTGTCATTACCAGCTTTGTTTCTTTACAATCTGCATCTCTCAGGTTCCCATTCCCTTATTGAGCTAGCTTAAACCCTCCTGGTACTTGTCTGATGCTCTTAGACCTGTCTGACAGATCTACCTGAAGTTTTCTAACCTTAGTACAACCATATTCCATTTTGTCTGCATAGTTCAGTCCTGTTCCTTTGCACCTCTCTCATTTAATTATTTACTGCTAATTACTTCCTGCATGATTTAAAAAATATTAATATTACTCCCCTTCACCACTCAACATACTATTCTAAACCTTACCATTTGAAAATAAAACAAAATGTGATAAGGGATATAACTTGTTTCTCCTTTTCCAATTAAGATGACCTTATATTTCATGATCAACATTATAAATTGTTTCTGTATTCTCTCCAGTGCCTCTAATCACATTCTTATTATATGATTCAATCATATTATGATGCCATACTCTTAGACATGTTTACAAAGCTTTCAGCATTGCTGTTTTCACATTAAAGGGATAATTATATCACAGGCTTCTAGCGTGCAATCTTAAAACTGATGCTGACACAAACAGCAGCTGTCTCGATGTTTCAGCCATTGTTTAAACTCCTACTAAATTTATAGCATACAATTGAATTACTAACCCAGGTAATCAGTGTTGTTATTAAAGGCTGGAGATCACAACTGGCAATGATAACGAATAAATTGTTAAGGCAGTTACATTCCACTGTCTTTTCAAAAAAAGTGGCTTTATGCTTATATCAAAATAATAAAGAAGGATGGTCTTTTGAACTGGATTATTTGTATGCGAATATCAAAATTTTCTGACTTAATGTGTGCTGTAATATTATCTTTTAGTTTAGTTCATGATGGAAAACAAATTTAAAAAATAGAGAAAACTGAATGTATTCAACTGAAGTGGAAAAGCTACTTTCAAAATCTATTTTGTTAAGGTTTTTTTAATTAGATCCACTACAATGTATGAAATCATTTCCATAGAGACAACGCTAGATTCTTTCTTTATCTGAACACTGGGGAATTGCCGTGGTGACAGGCTGGATGCTGCTAGGCTATGGTAAGCCTAGAATCTTGGTCATAGCTATACTTGTTGAAACGATCCCATTAAATCATTGAGCAAAGTTAATTAAGTCATGCAACCAAAGTTGAATCCAGTACCCTAGTAAAAATGTTATACTTTGTTTCAATTTTTTTATCAATGAAAATGCAGTTACTCTTTCAGTTTTATATAAAGTCTCAAATCATTACTTTTTATTTTGATAGTTAGCAGTTATAACATGCATAAGGTGTTCAACATTGCAGCCACAGGATGTATTCTATTATATTTAACATGCAGCTGTCAATTGTGACAGGGGTGTTCATTTGAATTTAGTATGCCTAAGAAAAGCTTCACCTTGCCATAGTTCATACCTATTTACAGTAATTATGGTGCATCTGAAATACAAAGCAATTTGTCTTGTTTTGAAAGCAAATAAAGAGGGTTACTTCAGGATTTTTTTAAATTCATGGGACTAGGGCAGCATTTATTGCCCATCACTAATTGCTGGGGGCCTGGAGTCCCGTGTATGCCAGACCAGGTAGGGATAGCAGTTTCCATCCCTAAAGGACATTAACAAACCAGATGTTTACATGTTTCCTGACATGGGATGCATACTCATCATTAGATGTTTAATTCCATTTTTTAAAAAAAATTGAATTCAGATTCTACAGTTTGCCATAGTGGGATTCGAACCCTGGTCCCCAGAACAATACCTGGGGCTCTCGAGTAATAGTCTAGTGACAACCACTAAGCCATTGCCTCCCCTCAATTGGTCACTGAGAAAGAGGTTTTGTGGAGCAATGGTAATGTTTCTGCTTCTGAATCAGAAGGTCAGGTTCAAGTTCCAGTCTACGACCTGATGGCCAAACAAATGCATTCCAAATTGCCAGACAGGTTGTACATTAACTTAGATGCTTTCAACAGAAATGAATAGCAGGCAGTAAGTGTGTTGGAGGTATGTGATGGAAAGAGATTGGACCATTACCATCTCTGTCCATAGCTCCACTTTACTAGATACGTGGAAAAGAGTATGTCACCACAACAACTTGTACTCCATACAGCAGGGAGCTGTCTGGCTAAAATGTCGGAATAGCCAGTGTGGATCTGACTGGCGACAACAATACACACAGTAGATTAAAGACCCACCTTCTTGTGGCAGAAATTGTCATGGAGATTGTGATGCAGTCAGCCAAGCTTGCCTTTGGGTACAGAATTGAAATTGATAATTTGTCATGATTACAAACCAATGAGGATGGCTGATTCAGCTCAACATTGTAAAAATAACCTCTTAGTTGCTCAAAACAAAGATATTTGAAAAGTTCTTTTTAATATGCAGCTTTATCACATGACAATTGAAGATATAATTAACTACATCAAAATGAAGGAGCAAATTACAATATTAGCTTTAGCAAAAGAAATAATAATCTTATTGCCTTTTAAAATTGAGGGAAAGTAATAGAAATGAGACATCAATTCACAAAAAAGCGCATAATAAGTGTGAAGAAAGACGATATGGCACAAAAAGGAAATTGAAGATAACGCATTTTAAAAATTCCTAAGAGTTCTTGAGGAAGTGATTTTTTTTTAACCTGAGTTCACAGTTGTTTAACTGTTGACTTGTATCCTAACCAATGGTGAAATCTGTAGACAAAATTGGATTCTGGGTGAATTTTTTTTTCCAGTTTGTTGCGTCACCAGCAATTGTATTCTGAGACGATGAGAGAAACAGGCAGGGATGGAGAAACTTTTCCAGTACTTGCTTACAAATACCTTTCATTACTCTGCTGCTGAAAAGCAGCTTTTGAAACATAGTCTGTCATGTACTCCTAAATCTGGTTTCATTGCTTTTGAAAACTGCACAACTGGCAGGCAAATCTTTAATCTTCCAACATGTAAATTAGATTGCTGTTTCTTTCTTTGTTTAAAAAAAACAAAGTAGGCCATAAAATTTCTCAAGCACAACGATCAAATGACAGACAGTAAAATTTGATTGTCCATATTTACCACTAACATAACATCATTAACATATAAAAACCAAAAGAACTGCGGATGCTGTAAATCAGGAACAAAAACAAAGTTGCTAGAAAAGCTTAGCAGGTCTGGCAGCATCTGTGTAGGAAAAAACAGAGTTCACGTTTTGGGTCCCGAGCGTTCTGAGGAAGGGTCACTGGACCTGAAACGTTAACTCTGTTTTATCCTTCACTGATGCTACCAAACCTGCTAAGATTTTCCAGCAACTTTGATTTTGTATCATTGACATATAGACTGAAATCTATCCGAACTCACAATTCTCACTTCCTTAAAAGAGATGTCTGAAATGATTTGTGCCTAGATGACAGTGTGTACATTATATTTGCAATTTCTCTAGCAGCAATGCCTGTGCCATCATTTCATGTCTGACAATGATATCAAGAGTATTTTCTAAAATTCATTTCTGTTGGTCCATATTCAAAAAATATAAACTAAAGAAACTTGGAAGAAAAACATACCCTCATTAAAGATCCTCCATTAATACACACTTTGTATTTGCATTATTTTGGATTCTCCATGACATAGTAATCCCTTAAACTGTAATCAGTACCATGGAAATTGCAGTCGTGCTGAAATGACTAGAACATAGAACAGTACAGCACAGAACAGGCCCTTCAGCCCACAATGTTGTGCCGACCATTGATCCTCATGTATGCACCCTCAAATTTCTGTGACCATATACATGTCCAGCAGTCTCTTAAATGACCCCAATGACCTTGCTTCCACAACTGCTGCTGGCAACGCATTCCATGCTCTCACAACTCTCTGCGTAAAGAACCTGCCTCTGACATCCCCTCTATACTTTCCACCAACCAGCTTAAAACTATGACCCCTCGTGCTAGCCATTTCTGCCCTGGGAAATAGTGTCTGGCTATCAACTCTATCTATGCCTCTCATTATCTTGTATACCTCAATTAGGTCCCCTCTCCTCCTCCTTTTCTCCAATGAAAAGAGACCGAGCTCAGTCAACCTCTCTTCATAAGATAAGCCCTCCAGTCCAGGCAGCATCCTGGTAAACCTCCTCTGAACCCTCTCCAAAGCATCCACATCTTTCCTATAATAGGGCGCCCAGAACTGGACGCAGTATTCCAAGTGCGGTCTAACCAAAGTTTTATAGAGCTGCAACAAGATCTCACGACTCTTAAACTCAATCCCCCTGTTAATGAAAGCCAAAACACCATATGCTTTCTTAACAACCCTGTCCACTTGGGTGGCCATTTTAAGGGATCTATGTATCTGCACA
Source organism: Stegostoma tigrinum (assembly GCF_030684315.1). NCBI lineage: Eukaryota > Metazoa > Chordata > Chondrichthyes > Orectolobiformes > Stegostomatidae > Stegostoma > Stegostoma tigrinum. Next base: position 77,908,772 of record NC_081356.1, read on the forward strand.
CCAAGATCCCTCTGTTCCTCCACGCTGCCAAGAATCCTATCCTTAATCCTGTACTCAGCTTTCAAATTCGACCTTCCAAAATGCATCACCTCGCATTTATCCAGGTTGAACTCCATCTGCCACCTCTCAGCCCATCTCTGCATCCTGTCAATGTCCCGCTGCAGCCTACAACAGCCCTCTACACTGTCAACGACACCTCCGACCTTTGTGTCGTCTGCAAACTTGCTGACCCATCCTTCAATTCCCTCGTCCAAGTCATTAATAAAAATTACAAACAGTAGAGGCCCAAGGACAGAGCCCTGTGGAACTCCACTCACCACTGACTTCCAGGCAGAATATTTTCCTTCTACTACCACTCGCTGTCTTCTGTTGGCCAGCCAATTCTGTATCCAAGCAGCTAAGTTCCCCTGTATCCCATTCCTCCTGACCTTCTGAATGAGCCTACCATGGGGAACCTTATCAAATGCCTTACTGAAGTCCATATACACCACATCCACAGCTCGACCCTCATCAACCTTTCTAGTCACATCCTCAAAAAACTCGATAAGGTTTGTAAGGCATGACCTACCCCTCACAAAGACTAATTTTATGTATTTCCCAGTTATGTAATATAATACCTTTTTAATGACCAAATGGCAATATCTTGTTAGAGCAGAGTATTTTACTACATATCCATAACTTAGACTGTTCTCTGAACTAGTAAACTTCAAATTCTTTGATTGGTAATTTTGTAACTTGCTAGAAAGTGTAAACTGACACCCAGCTGTTAAGGGGCAGTGGAGTATTGGATCTTGGTGGATGGAGAAATTAATAGTGCAAATCCTGAACAAATAAGATTTAAAGATTTTTAAAAAGAAAGTAATGATTGACATAGAATAAAAGTACATTAGACTCAAATCAGGCACAGGAAGTGAAATCAAAGCAGAGAAAGTGGGATTAAATTAGGAAGAAGTGAAATTTGGAATAATAAACAATAAATCTTCTGTATCCAAAAGATCGTGACTAGCGAATTTGCCAAAAAATGCACCAAAAAGTAAGTAGCAACAAAATTTGACATCTGCAGGCAAACTCACATATCCACAAATTTCCAGCTATTTTTAACCGGTATTTTTAATGCTCTCCATACTCACGAATGTTATCATTCGTGGGAGCTTTCAGAAACAGAACCATTGCGCATGTGGAGGAATGACTATATAGAACTAAATTGTACATTTTTTTGTAAAACCCTGAGGTGTGTAAAGATTTTTGGAGTGTTTTTCAACATGAGGTCTAGTGAGTTCTCTTGCTGTATCTTACCATATGCGCCGTATTAACTATCCAGCCTGCCCCTATGGAGTCCTTTACATCTCATTTCCACCCGTTTTACCATGTGCCATTTCCTAACGTACCAACTTAATGTTCGGCGACATCCACCAAAAGACCACCATCACTTACATTCGCACTTTCTATAAAAGGTCACTGTGTACTAGACCTTGTTTCTCAGCTGCGACATCATGGAACATTAGCCACAAAACAATGCTGCCCACCACATATAGATAACACTCCCTCACACAACAATCTCATTCTCCCATCTGAGTCATAAGAATTGGGGAGGTCAAGAGCTCTCTGCTGGTTTGAGTCATGCAGGGCATATAGGAAAATGATTGTATTGGTTTGAGGTCAGTCATCTCAGCTCCAGGGCATCTCTGCAAAAGTTACTCAGGGTCATGTCCTAAGCCAACCACATTTATCTGTTTCATCAACAACCTCCTTTCCATCATTAGGTCAAGAGGTGGCATGTTAACTGATGTTCAGCAAGAATGATGTTTAGTACCATTCACAACTCCTCAGATACTGAAGCAGTACACTTTGATTTGCAGCAAGACCAAGACAATGTTCAGGCTTGGGCTGACCAGATGTAGGTAACATCCCCAAAAGGGACAATCTTACCATTGCCCTTGACCTTTAATGGCATCACCATCACTGAATCCCAATTTTCAATATCCTGAAGTTAACATTGATAAGAAACTGAACTGATGAGTCATAGAAGTACTGTGGCTATAAGAACATGATGTGGAGGACTGGGGTGGACAGGGTCAGAAGTCACATAACACCAGATTATACTCCAATAGGTCTAGTTGAAATCACAAGCTTTCGGAGCACCACTCCTTCATCAGGTGAGGTGCCAGAGGCTAGGCCAGAGTCTAGGAATCTTGAAGCAGTAACTTACCTCCTGACTCCTCAATGTCTGACACACTTTACAAGGTACAAGGCAGGAGTATGATGGAATACTCCCATTTGCCTGGATGAGTGAAGCTTGATAAACACTCAAAAAACTTGGTATCATTCAGGAGCAAGCAGCCCACATGTTTGGCACCACATCCACAAATATCCATTCCCTCCACCTCCAATACTTAGTAGAAGCACTGTGTACCATCTTCCAAGATTCACCAAGAAATCCACCAAGTCGTCTTAGACACCACCTTCCAAACACACAACCAGTGATATCGAAATGGACAAGGATAGCGGAACCATAGGAACACCACCACCTGTAAGTTCCCCTTCAAACTGCTCACCATCCTGACTTAGAAATATATCGCTGTTTCTTCAGGGTCACTGGGTCAAAATCCTGGAACCCTCTCACTAGCAGCATAGTGAGTCGAAAGCAAATGAACTGCAGAGTTTCAAGTTGGGAGCCATCAATTTCTCAAAGGTAACTAGGGATGGGTACTAAATGCTATGAGATAGCTTCCAGTGGCTCCCGCATGTGAAGGAAAAGAAAAGCCACACACATTAGCTATACATAGCTACACTCTGTCTGAACAGCCAAGAAGCCAGTGCCCACTGTACACCAATTGTCCAGTGGAGGAACATCACATAAAGCTAAGCAATCAGACAAATACAATGTGAGAGTCTATTTACAGAAAGCAACAGTGAACACAAACAAAATCAATAAAGGCTGAAATTTGTCCCAGGTGTGAAATTAGATTCCAATAATACGACAATGAATATTTTATAGTCCGTGGTGGTCTACCTTAGTGGAAATCTCTTCCTGTTGGATATGGGTGTCAATGAGGTCCAGCCTGACTTGCAGTACTCAATGCACCTGGGTTCTGGACTGGACAAGAGCTTCCTCCTCCTAAATTCATGATCCTCCTCCTCAGAAACCTGCTCCCCGTTTCTCCAGCATGCCAGGATAATGTGGCCCACTCTCTTTGGAGTATCCTGGGAACCATCCCCACCACCTGTCAAAAGCAAAAGTCAAAGCAAAGAACCACATCTGCAGGTGTCCTACACTCTACTCCACCACAGCCCTGGTTGAGACATGGTTGGTCTTAAATCTGGGCTCGATGTCAGTCATGAGGTTGCTCAATGTTGTCTTGGTCACAGTGGGTAGTCCATGTCCCAGTAACCAGCTTTGGACTCTGAAGTCTGCATACAAAGAAGAGAGCATGCCAGGATGTAGGAGCCATGGCAACCACCAGGGTAGTGGGCAAACATTTTCAGAAAGTGGTAACAGTGATCAAATATCATTTGCACATTAACAGAATGGAAATCCTTCCTTGTTGATGAATTCCACAATGTAGTAAAACCACTTTCGCAATGCCATATTTTTACACCCTGCTCCTGTGGGTGCCCAGCTATGTTTCTGAATCCTACTAGGCTGCAGCACTGACCTTGTCTTGAGAAAATGGAATGAGCTGGTACTACCTCACACAATTTCTATCCTGAGGTATTTGTGTGTTTATGACTGTGAGATCCCACACAGGTCTCTAGACCAAGTAGCATTCAGCACAGCAGTGACCTCCACAGCTGCCAGGAGAGGCTGGCCCCCCATTCATGCAGCTCTCAGGTCCTGAGCCACTTTTTGGCACACGTTCATAACAAAGGAACAGGACTTATGGACATATGAACCAGGATGTCAACACTGTGACGCACTCATGCCCAGGAAATTTCATTGTGGATGAAAAGCGCTGGTCCTCATGCAGACCCAAAGGAGGGCCCTGGAGCTGTGACTTCTCCCTGAGCTGGGTGCTCCTCACCATCCATCGGGCCTTGATGCTGCTCATGGGCTTTCTGCCAGCCGTGATTCTGAGCAACAAACTTTTTGTGTAGGCAGCCACAGCAACAACATCCACCATCCACCATTGTCAGGGCCCAGGTCTCGCAGTGGAAAAGACCTAAATTAGCAACTCATCCAACAATCACTGTCATTTGTGGAGAAAAGTTCCAAACCCTTAACCACCCTTTATGTGTAGAAGTGCTTCCTAACATCACTCATGAACCGTCTGGTCCTAATTTTTAGACTATGCCCCAGTTCTACAATCCCCAACCAGTGGAAGTAGTTTATCTGCAAGTACCCTGTCTTTTTCTGACCATATCTCTATGACTTCTATCAGATCACTTTCTAAATTCTACCAAAAACATGTATAATTTATATAATGTCTCATCATAACTTAAATATTCATCTGCCAAAATTACCCCACGAGCCCCAAGTCAACCATATGTCCTACGCATTGAAGGCAGGATAGTTGTGACCACTGATGTTCCCCTCTCCTCTATTTACCCATGTTCTGCACAGCACTATTGTCTCCCATCCTCATCTACTGAGTTTTGCCCACACAATTATTGTCCCCCCTGCAGCTGAGTATATTGCCTCCAATCCCCACAACTGGACTCCTTCAACTTCCCTATAATAGTCTTGGGTAAAAACCCTACTGAATTTCAGATTGCGTGAGGCCCAAGCCCCAAACTGACTTGGACTGGCAGTTCTGACTGAAGCATGGCCAGATCCCTGACTGATCTGTGAGCAGTTCCTGAGTGACCTACTGCAACTGTGAGCAGATCAGGGAACCACACTTCAGGAAAGATATATTAAGCCTTGGCGAGAGTACAAGGTGGGTTTGCAAGAATGATATTTGTGCAGAGCTATGGGCTTGAACCCCAAGATCCCTCCATACATCAATGCTGTTCAGGATCCTGCCATTAACTGTGTACATATGATTAATGTTTGATCTCCCTTACCAAAGATTTTCGATAAAACCCAGGATAACATTACAATCTGCTTACAATGAGCATTCAATGATTGACATTTTCATGATCCCAGAAAGCCTGGAACCATGGTATTCCCTGGTGTATTTGATCAGCTATTTCTATACTTAACTTTATAACCTTTAATGGTTCCATGTGGTTACAGATGACTCATTGCCTCCTATTCCTGTCTCATTACATGGTCACACTTCAGATAGATACATTGATGTAGTCATTTCCATACAATTGTGTATATTTCATCAAATAGTTCAGTATTATTAATCTGTAACCAAAAGACGTAGAAGACAGTAGCTGTGGATATGGAGTTGTCTCATCTATTTAGCTGCAGAGGGTTATGTTTGTATTATGCTGATTAAAGTGAATCCAGAAATGTAAATCTGAAATTGCTAATCTCTATTCAGTAAGTTCTATGTCATAAAACCTTACTCTACATAATTCCATGTAAACAGACAATGAACAGATTAGACTATTCCATAAAAATGCTCACAGCTTCAGGAGGGCAATACAGATCTCCAGGGTATAAAGAATGAGTGAGTTGCTGTTATTATATTTTCCATGACTTTCCAAACATAAAGTTGTATATCTGCATGTTTTAAACTCTTCTAAATGAGTTAATTAAAACATTTCTACATAAATAAAATCAACACTGGAAAGGTCTTTCTATTCTTGCCAAAATATTTAAGTAATTAAGAATATCCCTGTAATGTTCCTATGTTAACACTGGACAGCATGCAGCTGACTATCAGTTTTCAAAAGGACCACAGTCAGAATAATTCATAGATGCCATCTGTTGAATAGTTTCTCTGGCACCAGGCAGATGGTTTTCCTGCTTGATATCTGTTTTGAATATGGATTGACCCATCAACCAGCACTCTTTACTTAATAGCAATTAAATGTAGAAGGCATATGGTTTCTCCTGTTTTTACTGTTTACAGAACGAAATAATAAACATTAATTTTAAAAGTAATTTCCAAATATTTCAAACTACAATGCAAGTAAATTAATTAATATACTTTGAAATTTACTAAGCAATGATCTGATTAAAAAGAGGCTACAACATTTGAATGCTCTTATTCCTCCAATAATACATAGGTGCTCCTTTTCAAAAGCATGCAGCAGTACACTGTCTGGAATTGAGCCATTCAGACCAGAAGGATCCTCATTCAAGACAAGGTTGTACCTAATTCCATTCAACTCAGACAGGTGCACAAAATGGGTGCGAGTAGATTTGCTTCTACACACTATATTTTGTTTGATTGAAGTCAGTAGGAAGGAAAATCAAACAGGCTGTGTAACTGAGTGCAATGGTAACCTTCAGATCCCTGCTGAATTTAGTGAAGCAGGGCAAAATAGAACTTAATTCCTAATGTTTATTTAGAATTTACCCTGATATCATGCTGCTCCAGGAAGGATTTTTTATTCATTCGCAAGACATGGGTGTCACTGGCTGGGCCAGCATTTACTGCCCATCCCTAGTTGCCCTTCAGGAGGTGGTAGTGAGCTGCTTTCTAGAACAGCTGTAGACCATGCGCTGTCTATTTGGGTTCATTCCTTTTTTGAAACTTCATAGCAATTGCCAGCACTAAGTGGCTTGCTTGGCCATTTCCGAGGACAATTGACAGTCGATCATAATGCTATTGGTCTGCTGTCATTTGGAGGCTAGTCCAGGTGAGGATGGCAGATTTCCTTACCTTAAGGCCATTTTCATTTTTAGTATGCTCCATGTAAAGTTAAAATAAATTCAATACACACAACAGGGAGCTACAATGAACAAAGCACAAGCTGTGGATAAAGCTACAAATTTATGTTGCTGCTTCAGTGTGTGATTTCACATACCGGGTGCTGAAGATCTTCTGTTCATTGATGTAGGATAAAATTTTATGCAGCTATTTAGCATCTGAACAGTGCAGAGATAACCATGTAGTTGACACAAAAGTGGTAAAATACCTTACACACACACACACACACACACACACACACACACACACACACACACACACACACACACACACACACACACACACACACACACACACACACACACACACAACCACACAAGTTGCCTGAAAAGCTTAGCAGGTCTGGCAGCATCTGCAAAGAAAAAGATCAGAGTTAATGTCTCAGGTCTGGAGACCCTTCTTCAGAACTTACCAAAAATCTCCCAGTTTTATTGAGGAACTCAGCTAATTATAACTACAGTGAATCACAAGATAACTGTACAATGAAATCAGGATGACAACTTGCAGAACAGTCTCTATGAACACTGAGTATTCTCCAGATACAGTATGTGCATTGATTTGTTTCACTGTCTGTACAATTAATTCAATATATTTTGCACTCAGTAATCAAATCAACCAGCTTCACCTTATCACCTACACTAAGCTGCCCAAAGCAGTTAAGGGTTCATTAACATGTTAAGCAGAAAACACTCTCTTTGAGAATTGCTTTATTGTAAGGATGGAAAATAAAAACTGAATCAGCATCAAGAAGTGGGCATTACAATGGAATCAAGAATAAATTATTTGAATTCCTTTAATAAAGAAAACTAATATTGATTTTGAGCCTGTGAAACAAGCTCTCAAATTATATTCGTTATTACATATTTATAACATTGTAGCTATCCCAAAATTCTGCTCGCTGCTCTTGGGAGACGAGTTTTTACCCCATCATTAGCTGGCATGATTGCTCCCTATGTCTTTCTATTTTGGACGTTTCATAAATTGTACCTAGAGACTGATGGAGGCTGGGTTGTTAATTACATTCAAAGCTGAATTTGTCAGTCTAAGAAAAAGCCAATGGCTATGAGTCCTGGCAGTAAATTGGAGTTATAAGCACAATCAGACCAGCCACGAATTTACTGAATGGTGGAGTAGGCCAAATGATCCAATTGCTTTTGATTTAGAGATCTATTTCCTCCAATCTCAGGCACTGATGGACTAAACTGAAGAATACCGAGGCAAGTGGATCACATTCTGATAAACATTTTCATGGTAACTTTGGGAATAACATTGAGATGAACAAATATAATGTTGGTTTACAAAATGGAGCAGAGCCTAACTGATAAGCATTAGCCATGGTATCTAAAGTGGATGTATTTTAATATTCAAAAGGAACTTTGAAAAAATGTAGGATTTATGCATCGTGAGAGGATGGCACATCAAAAGCTACTACACAAAATTAGAACCCATGGTAGAACAGCTAAGATATCAGCATGGATAGAGGATTGGGTAGCTAACAGAAAACAGACAGCAGACATACTCAGGTTATCAAGATGTAACAAGTAGAATGCTACAAGCTGGTGCCTCAACTAATTACAATCTCTATTAGGTTGGATGAAAGGACTGAATGTACAGTTGCTGAAATGGCTGATGACATAGAAATAGGTAAGAAACTAAGTTGTAAAGAGAACATAGGAAGTCAGCCCATTGACATAAATTTAGTAGGTGGTCAAGAAGTTGCAAATGGAGTATAGTGCTGAAAAATATGAACTTATGCACTTTGGCAGGTAGAATAGAAAAGCAACATAATTTTACATGGTGAGAGATTGGACAAATCTGAGGTACTGACGAATTTGGTATATAAATCATAAAAAAGTTAGTACTTTGTGGTAGATAAATCAAGTGACATGGCAAATGTAACTTGCTTTCTATTGCAAAATGAATGAAATGGAAAAGGAAGGATGTTTTAGTACAGAGATAATGGGAACTGCAGATGCTGGAGAATCCAAGACAACAAAATGTGAGGCTGGATGAACACAGCAGGCCAAGCAGCATCTCAGGAGCACAAAAGCTGATGTTTCGGGCCTAGACCCTTCATCAGAGAGGGGGGTGGGGTGAGGGTTCTGGAATAAATAGGGAGAGAGGGGGAGGCGGACCGAAGATGGAGAGAAAAGAAGATAGGTGGAGAGAGTATAGGTGGGGAGGTAGGGAGAGGATAGGTCAGTCCAGGGAAGACGGTCAGGTCAAGGAGGTGGGATGAGGTTAGTAGGTAGATGGGGGTGCGGCTTGGGGTGGGAGGAAGGGATGGGTGAAAGGAAGAACAGGTTAGGGAGGCAGAGACAGGTTGGACTGGTTTTGCGATGCAGTGGGTGGAGGGGAAGAGCTGGGCTGGTTGTGTGGTGCAGTGGGGGGAGGGGACGAACTGGGCTGGTTTAGAGATGCGGTGGGGGAAGGGGAGATTTTGAAACTGGTGAAGTCCACATTGATACCATATGGCTGCAGGGTTCCCAGGCGGAATATGAGTTGCTGTTCCTGCAACCTTCGGGTGGCATCATTGTGGCACTGCAGGAGGCCCATGATGGACATGTCATCTAAAGAATGGGAGGGGGAGTGGAAATGGTTTGCGACTGGGAGGTGCAGTAGTTTGTTGCGAACTGAGCGGAGGTGTTATGCAAAGCGGTCTCCAAGCCTCCGCTTGGTTTCCCCAATGTAGAGGAAGCCACACCGGGTACAGTGGATGCAGTATACCACATTGGGAGATGTGTAGGTGAACCTCTGCTTAATGTGGAATGTCATCTTGGGGCCTGGGATAGGGGTGAGGGGGGAGGTGTGGGGGCAAGTGTAGCATTTCCTGCGGTTGCAGGGGAAGGTGCCGGGTGTGGTGGGGTTGGAGGGCAGTGTGGAGCGAACAAGGGAGTCGCGGAGAGAGTGGTCTCTCCAGAAAGCCGACAGGGGTGGGGATGGAAAAATGTCTTGGATGGTGGGGTCGGATTGTAGATGGCGGAAGTGTCAGAGGATGATGCGTTGTATACAGAGGTTGGTGGGGTGGTGTGTGAGAACGAGGGGGATCCTCGTTGGGCGGTTGTGGCGGGGGCGGGGTGTGAGGAACGTGTTGCGGGAAATACGGGAGACGCGGTCGAGGGCGTTCTCGATCACTGTGGGGGGAAGGTTACCTCATTGTTCCCCAACCCCGCACAGCCCGTTTCTATCTCCTTCCCAAAATCCACAAACCTGCCTGCCCTGGTCGACCAATCACCTCAGCCTGCTCCTGCCCCACCGAACTCATCTCCACCTATCTGGACTCCATTTTCTCCCCTTTGGTCCAGGAACTCCCCACCTACGTCCGTGACACCACCCACGCCCTCCACCTCCTCCAGGACTTCCAATTCCCTGGCCCCCAACACCTCATCTTCACCATGGACGTCCAGTCCCTATACACCTGCACTCCGCATGCAGATGGCCTCAAGGCCCTCCGCTTCTTCCTGTCCCGCAGGCCCGACCAGACCCCCTCCACCGACACCCTCATCCGCTTAGCCAAACTCGTTCTCACCCTCAAGAACTTCTCTTTTGACTCCTCCCACTTCCTACAGACTAAGGGGGTGGCCATGGGCACCCGCATGGGCCCCAGCTATGCCTGCCTCTTTGTAGGTTACATGGAACAGTCCCTCTTCCGCACCTACACAGGCCCCAAACCCCACCTCTTCCTCCGGTACATTGATGACTGTATCGGCGCCGCCTCGTGCTCCCCAGGGGAGCTCGAACAGTTCATCCGCTTCACCAACACCTTCCACCCCAACCTTCAGTTCACCTGGGCCATCTCCAGCACATCCCTCACCTTCCTGGACCTCTCAGTCTCCATCTCAGGCAACCAGCTTGTAACTGATGTCCATTTCAAGCCCACCGACTCCCACAGCTACCTAGAATACACCTCCTCCCACCCACCCTCCTGCAAAAATTCCATCCCCTATTCCCAATTCCTCCACCTCCGCCGCATCTGCTCCCATGACAAGACATTCCACTCCCGCACATCCCAGATGTCCAAGTTCTTCAAGGACCGCAACTTTCCCCCCACAGTGATCGAGAATGCCCTCGACCGCGTCTCCCATATTTCCTGCAACATGTCCCTCACACCCCGCCCCCGCCACAACCGCCCAAAGAGGATCCCACTCGTTCTCACACACCACCCCACCAACCTCCGGATAAAACGCATCATCCTCCGACACTTCCGCCATCTACAATCCGACCCCACCACCCAAGACATTTTTCCATCCCCACCCCTGTCTGCTTTCCGGAGAGACCACTCTCTCCGTGACTCCCTTGTTCGTTCCACACTGCCCTCCAACCCCACCACACCCGGCACCTTCCCCTGCAACCGCAGGAAATGCTACACTTGCCCCCACACCTCCCCCCTCACCCCTATCCCAGGCCCCAAGATGACATTCCACATTAAGCAGAGGTTCACCTGCACGTCTGCCAATGTGGTATACTGCATCCACTGTACCCGGTGTGGCTTCCTCTACATTGGGGAAACCAAGCGGAGGCTTGGAGACCGCTTTGCATAACACCTCCGCTCAGTTCGCAACAAACTACTGCACCTCCCAGTCGCAAACCATTTCCACTCCCCCTCCCATTCTTTAGATGACATGTCCATCATGGGCCTCCTGCAGTGCCACAATGATGCAACCCGAAGGTTGCAGGAACAGCAACTCATATTCCGCCTGGGAACCCTGCAGCCTAATGGTATCAATGTGGACTTCACCAGTTTCAAAATCTCCCCTTCCCCAACTGCATCCCTAAACCAGCCCAGTTCGTCCCCTCCCCCCACTGCACCACACAACCAGCCCAGCTCTTCCCCTCCACCCACTGCATCGCAAAACCAGTCCAACCTGTCTCCGCCTCCCTAATCTGTTCTTCCTCTCACCCATCCCTTCCTCCCACCCCAAGCCGCACCCCCATCTACCTACGAACCTCATCCCACCTCCTTGACCTGACCGTCTTCCCTGGACTGACCTATCCCCTCCCTACCTCCCCACCTATACTCTCTCCACCTATCTTCTTTTCTCTCCATCTTCGGTCCGCCTCCCCCTCTCTCCCTATTTATTCCAGAACCCTCACCCCATCCCCCTCTCTGATGAAGGGTCTAGGCCCGAAACATCAGCTTTTGTGCTCCTGAGATGCTGCTTGGCCTGCTGTGTTCATCCAGCCTCACATTTTGTTGCCATGTTTTAGTACAGTTCTGCAGGACATAGGTGACACCACGTCCAGAATTTTCTGTGCAGTTTTGCAGTCTTTATTTAAGAAAGGACATAACTGCACTGGAAACATTTTGAAGAAGTTCACTGGAAAATTCCTGGGATGAGGTGGGCGGGTGGGGTCTATCTTACGAGGGAAGGATGGATAGATTGGGCCTGCCCATTGAGATTTAGAAGAATAGAAGTGAAATACTGAAACATGTAAAATCCGACAGTTCCTTGACAGGGTGGATGCTGAAAGGATGCCTTTCCCTTGAGGAAAATGTAAAAGTAGGGGACACAGTTTCAAAGAAAGAGGGTTTCCATTTGACAGAGAGGTGTACAGAATTATTTTCTTCTTGAATGTCATGAGTTTGTGGAACTGTCTTCTCCAGAATGTTAGGGCAGATCTCAGACTCCAAGAATCTATTTACTTATTGTCTTAAAAATGTTCAGATTCTTGACTAATAACAGAGTGAAATAATACCAGCAGAAGACAGGAGCATGAAAGAGAAGTTGCAATGAAATCATGCATAATGTTATCAAATAGGTGATTGGATTCAAGGAGCTGAATCTTTAGAAAAATTGTTATGGGATCTGGGTATGACCGGCAAGGGTAGCATTTGTTGCCAGTCCCTCATCTGCCAGGAGGCAATTACCACATTTCAAGCCACATGTCAGCCAGAGCAGGTAAGGATGGCAGATTTCACTCCCTAAATGACATTAGTGAACCAGGTATCTTAATAGCCTACATGTGCTAGCAGTCAGTATGTCACTATTTACAGAAACATGACCTTATAGGAAAGCATGTGGTAAGATGGCGGCATAGTAATTATGTAATTGTATCAGTAATCCAGATCCCACGCTAATATTCTAGAGTCTTGGAGTTCAAATCCTACCATGAAACATGGTGAAATTTGAATTCACTAAAAATCTGTAGCATAAACAGCCTGATGGTGACCGCAAAACCGTTGTCAATTGTCATAAAAATCTATCTGGTTTATTAACGACTCTTAGAGAAGGAAATCTGCTATCCTTACTGGGTTTGACCAACGTGTGACTCCATACCCATAGCAATGTATTTGATTCTTAACTGGAAGACGAGGAATCAGCAATAAATTCTGACTTAGCCAGCAATACCTACATCCCATGAATTATTAGCAGAAAGAAAAAGCAGCTTGGCTTTATTGGTGGCAGGTAATATCAGACAAATCTATTCAGCTTTGGCCATGTTACTAGAATAGTGGTTATGTTACAAGACCCATAATATATAGGTCAAAACTAACACACTGAACAAGAGTTCAAATCCTACGGAAGCTAAGGGAATGTTAGACTTAACTCTGTCAATCTGTATAAAAGGTCTAGTCGAAATCTTTTGCTCCTGGCAGTGATGATCTTAGAGAAAGAGAGCAAGGTGCTTGTTGAGGTAGGTTGGGGGCATATCCAAATCCATCACTTCCCACCTCCACCAGAATTAAGTTCTTGGCAGAAAGGCCCATTGTCAACTTTCCTTCTCTAACAGTGTTACCCCTCTATCTTGACCTCGTATCCCAATTTTCGTGGATGCCAAATATCATCAATATTTATACATCACCATGATTCAGTGTTCGTTACCGCATGATTCACCATATTTTGTTTGCTCACAGTCATGCCAACAAAACCTACTCAATACTCTTGGGCCTACCTACACTCCTTGGGCTAATCACTACTTCCTTAAGGGCAACTAAGGATGGAGAATAAATGCTGCCCTTGACAAGAATGTGCTCATGCAATCAAAGGGTTAAAAATAATTCCTCAAATTGGGTAATTCAATCTCTCCACCATAGGTAGAGTGCAGTGGTGTATATAATATATAGGTTGCATTGGAAAGGCTCTTGTAGCAAACTGGTAGCGCCCCAACCAATTTAGCTAGGGTGCCTAGGTTCGAGCCCCACCCCTCCCAAAAGGTGTGATAATATCACTGAACTGATTGATTAGAAATCATCTATAAAATATGCTGAGCTCCTCATCAAGCTCCCTCTTTGCCCCATTCCAAACCAATGACTTCTACAGTCTAGAAACAAGCACATGAAAACAGCACTACCTGCAAGATTTGCAACCACACCATCACATTCACTCTCAGCTACACATCACCTTAATCTGGAGCAAATTGCTGGTCCTTTACTATCAATGGATCAAGCTAACAGCATTGTAAGTATACCTGTGCCAAAATGACTACAGTGGCTCAACAACACAACTGTTAAGGATGGGCAGTAAATATTGATCTTGCCACTGATGCTCACATCCCATTAAAGAATGAAATAACTCGGACCTCTTGGCATCAGGGTAGCCCACAAACCCAACAACACACTAAAACAGCAGCTAATGAACTTAAAAGACCCTGTACAGACAACAAACAAAACGAACGTCGTCTAGAACTGTGACAAACACTACATTGGACAACCTGGCAGAAAGCTAGCCACCAGGATACATGAACATCAACTAGCCACAAAACGACATGACCCGCTATCACTAGTATCCTTACATACAGATGAGGAAGGACGCCACTTTGATTGGGACAACACATCCATCCTAGGACAAGCCAAACAGAGACACACACGAGAATTCCTAGAAGCATGGCATTCCTACAGGAACTCCATCAACAAACATATTGATTTGGAGCCAATCTACCATCCCCTGAGAAAAAGAACAGGAAATGACATCACCAATGCAGGAAATGACATCACCAACCCAAGGAAACCTAACCAGATAAATAGAAAGCGGGACATAACACCAGCGCTTTGTCGGAGGCTCACTGATGATGTTACCTAGAATGGTGACGAAACGTCTGAAAACTAACCTTCCAGCTCAGCGAGCAAACTCACATCCAGAACCTCAACCTGAGCTACAAATCTTCTCAAAACACGTGAGAATGAAATAAAATAATGATAGAACTAGTGATAGAGACACACATTTAATTTTCAGTAAGTTATGACAGAAAATTGACTCATGAGAATAGGAGGCAAAGCTGTAGAAAAGAGAGAGTTCCAAATTGAGATGTGGTTCTGCTCCTGGATTGTTTATTAAAACTGTCAGCCTAAATGTGATAAAAAAGCAAACCAGACCTAACTGCATATTGCTAGTTGTGATTGTATAAGGCCCACCCTTGGTCATATATATATATTTCTGTTCATACTGTGCTGGTGGAGTCGTATTAGCTTTGCTGAAGGAACATAGGAAATAATTTAAATTGATACTGAAGACTGAGAAATTAAAAATAAAAGCAGACAATCAGCAAGCTACAAATTTCAGCGAAAACTGACTAGATGCATTTGCATTTCTGCTGGAAGCTGCTTTACCATCTGGTGAAACATCTGTATCGAAAAGATTAACACGTCTTTTTTTTCCTTTCAGGTGCTGATGGAATGTGACTGAGACATACAGTGGGTCACATTCAGGGACAATGAAGGGAGAGAGAGACAACTGCACGCCTAATCTCCTACAAGTGACTTAGGCAGCCACCAGCGTTAATTTGAGATCAACCACCATTCTTCTTTAGCTGTTCATTGGGCCATGTCAGGCCCCACCTTCCAAGCCAAGCCAAGGAGTAGAAACTTAAGATCAAGTGTGATTGTAGCGAAACATTGGCCTTCAGTGTCCACCTGTGTTTCACTGCCATCTCATATGTTTTAATGTAGGATGATGATAGGGAAGTTCAGCCGAACACCAACAGACAAAACAGTACACCACAGAACAGGCCCTTCAGCCCACAATGTTGTGCTGACCATTGATCCTCATGTATGCACCCTCAAATTTCTGTGACCATATGCATGTCCAGCAGTCTCTTAAATGACCCCAATGACCTTGCTTCCACAACTGCTGCTGGCAACGCATTCCATGCTCTCACAACTCTCTGTGTAAAGAACCCACCTTTGACATCCCCTCTATACTTTCCTCCAACCAGCTTAAAACTATGACCCCTCATGTTAGCCATTTCTGCCCTGGGAAATAGTCTCTGGCTATCAACTCTATCTATGCCTCTCATTATCTTGTATACCTCAATTAGGTCCCCTCTCCTCCTCCTTTTCTCCAATGAAAAGAGTCCGAGCTCAGTCAACCTCTCTTCATAAGATAAGCTCTCCAGTCCAGGCAGCATCCTGGTAAACCTCCTCTGAACCCTCTCCAAAGCATCCACATCATTCCTATAATAGGGCGACCAGAACTGGACGCATGGGAACTGAATTTAAACACAGATTGAAGTGACACAAATTCCTCTAAGACTTATGATTAGTGATGTTAATACTGACAAGATTAATTAATCATTCCAACACTGTCAGCTAATGCAGCTTGGTTCATGCATACTAAAAGAATAATGTAGGTAGACTGATAATGGATTGGTGGTGGGTCGGGGAGAAGGTGAGAGGGTGTGAAAATTTTTTGATTTTTCAATCTGGTGCACAATTCTGCCCCAACAGGATCTGTTCTAATTTTAATGGAGGTTTTGATACCGGCAAGAATCCTTCCTACACACCAGCATTGGGATTTAATCATTGCTGGCAGACAGGTCCATTATTGGCACAGTAAATGTCCCAAAGAAGTTAATGATGGCATTGCAAATTACCTTTGAATTTTCCCCAAATGTTTAAGGGAAATTAGGAATGTGTAACGTATGCTAGCCTTGCTGAAAATGCCCAAATGCTATGAAATAATAAAGAACAAACGCCTGTGCATACCAGACCACACAAGCCCGTAAAGAGCCCACACACTAAGAAGATATGGATGGAAGTGTGCACAACATGGTACCAGTGTGGCATGTGAGGATTTACTCTAGCAACACCTCTTCAATGAGCAAACATGCTGGTTAACCAGAAGAAAGATAAGAAAGTGTGGAGCTGGATGAACAGAGCAGGCCAAGCAGCATCTCAGGAGCACAAAAGCTGACGAGTCGGGCCTAGACCCTTCATCAGAGAGGGGGATGTGGAGACGGAACTGGAATAAATAGGGAGAGAGAGGGAAGTGGACCGAAGACGGAGAGAAAACAAGGCAGGTAGAGAGGAGATTACAAGAGAGTTGCAGTGGGAGAGAGATTCCCTGAGGTTGGTCTGGAGAGAGGAGGATAACTTCTTCAGGTTAGGCATCCCTGGAAGAGGCTTCGCAGTGGGGTTAAAATTGTATCAGAGATAATGGGAACTGCAGATGCTGGAGAATCCAAGATAACAAAGTGTGGAGCTGGATGAACACAGCAGGCCAAGCGGCATCTCAGGAGCACAAAAACTGATGTTTCGGGCCTAGACCCTTCATCAGAGAGGGGGATAGAACATAGAACATAGAACATTACAGCACAGTACAGGGCCTTCAGCCCTCGATGTTGTGCCGACCTGTCATAGCGATCTCAAGCCCATCTAACCCACACTGTTCCATGTACGTCCACATGCTTATCTAATGACGACTTAAACGTACCTGATGTTGGCGAATCTACTACCGTTGCAGGCAAAGTGTTCCATTCCCTTACTACTCTCTGAGTAAAGAAACTACCTCTGACATCTGTCCTATATCTTTCACCCCTCAATTTAAAGCTATGCCCCCTCGTGCTCGCCGTCACCATCCTAGGAAAAAGGATCTCCCTATCCACCCTATCTAACCCTCTGATTATTTTATATGTTTCAATTAAGTCACCTCTCAACCTTCTTCTCTCTAATGAAAACAGCCTCAAGTCCCTCAGCCTTTCCTCATAAGACCTCCCCTCCATACCAGGCAACATCCTAGTAAATCTCCTCTGCACCCTTTCCAAAGCTTCCACATCCTTCTTCTCACGCGGTGACCAGAACTGTACACAAAACTCCAAGTGCGGCCACACCAGAGTTTTGTACAGCTTCACCATAACCTCTTGGTTCCGGAACTTGATCCCTCTATTAATAAAAGCTAAAACACTGTATGCCTTCTTTACAGCCCTGTCAACCTGGGTAGCAACTCTCAAGGATGTGTGTACATGGACACCGAGATCTCTCTGCTCATCTACACTACCAAGAATCTTACCATTAGCACTGTACCTTGCTTTCCGGTTACTCCTACCAAAGTGCATCACCTCACACTTGTCCGCATTAAACTCTATTTGCCACCTCTCAGCCCAGCTCTGCTGCTTATCTATGTCTCTCTGCAACCTGCAGCATCCTTCGTCACTATCCACAACTCCACCGACCTTAGTGTCGTCTGCAAATTTATTAACCCATCCTTCTGCACCCTCATCCAGGTCATTTATAAAAATGACAAACAGCAGTGGACGGAACACCGACCCTTGTGGTACGCCACTGGTAACTGGTCTCCAGGATGAACATTTCCTATCAACTACCACCCTCTGTCTTCTTTCAGCAAGCCAATTTCTGATCCAAACCACTATGTCTCCCACAATTCCATTCCTCCGCATTTTGTACAATAGCCTATTGTGGAGAACCTTATCGAACGCCTTGCTGAAATCCATATACACCACATCCACCGGTTTACTCTCATCTACCTGTTTGGTCACCTTCTCAAAGAACTCAATAAGGTTTGTGAGGCACGACTTTCCCTTCACAAAACCGTGCTGACTATCCCTAATCAATTTATTCTTTTCTAGATGATTATAAATCCTATCCCTTATAACCTTTTCCAACACTTTACCAACAACTGAAGTAAGGCTCACTGGTCTATAATTACCATGGTTGTCTCTACTCCCCTTCTTGAACAGGGGAACCACATTTGCTATCCTCCAGTCATCTGGCACTATTCCTGTAGACAATGACAAGTTAAAGATCAATGCCAAAGGCTCGGCAAACTCCTCCTTCAATGCCAAAGGCTCGGCAATCTCCTCCCTGGCTTCCCAGAGGATCCGAGGATAAATCCCATCCGGCCCAGGGGACTTGTCTATCTTCACCCTCTGAAGGATTTCTAATACCTCTTCCTTGTGAACCTCAATCCCACCTAGTCTAGTAGCCTGTATCTCAGTATGTTCCTCAACAACATTGTCGTTTTCTAGAGTGAATACTGATAAAAAATATTCATTTAGCGCTTCCCCTATCTCATCTGACTCCACACACAACTTACCACTACTATCCTTGATTGGCCCTAATCTTACTTTCATCATTCTTTTATTCCTTAAATACCTATAGAAAGCCTTAGGGTTTACCCTGATCTATCCGCCAACAAAATCTCATGTCTCCTCCTGGCTCTTCTGAGCTCTCTCTTTAGGTCTTTCCTGGCTACCTCGCAGCCCTCAAGTGCCCTAACTGAGCCTTCACATCTCATCCTAACATAAGCCTTCTTCTTCCTTTTGACCAGAGATTCCACCTCCTTCGTAAACCACGGCTCCCACACTCTACAGCTTCCTCCCTGCCTGACAGGTACATACTTATCTAGGACACACAGGAGCTTTTCCTTGAATAAGCTCCACATTTCTAATGTGCCCATCCCCTACAGTTTCCTTCCCCATCCTATGCTCCCTAAATCTTGCCTAATCTCATCGTAATTGCCTTTCCCTCAGCTTTAACTCTTGCCCAGTGGTATACACCTATCCCTTTCCATCACTAAAGTAAACATAACAGAATTGTGATCGCTATCACCAAAGTGCTCATCTACTTCCAAATCTAACACCTGGCCAGGCTCATTACCCAGTACCAAATCTAATGTGGCTTTGCCCCTTGTTGGCCTACCTACATACTGTGTCAGGAAGCCCTTTTTTTGTTCTTGCCTTCTTTATTCAATATACTGTTCTTCTTGAGGTCTTTATGTTCTTAAGGGATTGACAAACGACAAATATATGATTGCTGACTTACCTAAACTATTGAGAAAAAAATACCATAACTGAAAATGTTTGAAGCAATGTTTTAATGATTTTTTCAAGGTCTGCCATTCTCTAACAACAATGTCCTCTCCTTCTACGTGGAGTGGAATGACTAAATCGTTCACTTCCAGTATCGAACAGTTTATTGATGTTACATTGAAAGGAAGAAACCTCATGGGGTCCAGTAACTTCTGTGTGTGTGTGGGTGTGTGTGAGGGGAGAGGGAGGGGGTAGGTGTGTGTGTAACTTCTTTTCAATTCTGCCTTCCATTAAATCTGTTTACATTTCTCCACGGCTTTGTCCCATCCTCCGTCTCCTCAACAAACAAATTTCAAAGCTTCTTCATTTCCGTCAGTCTGGTCTGTACTCCATTCCCATTTCATCCTCTGAGCACATTGATGCCCACTGATGCTTAGTTTAGATCCCACTAGGTCCTTTCTGTTCATTACAGCCTTTGGAAGAAAGGACCTGAGCTCAAGAAGTGAGGTGAGAGTGCTGGGCATGATGTCATCAACATCACTGAAGGAGTTCCTCAGGGTGGTGTTCTGTTCCAAACCGGTTCAACTGTTCCACCAATGACTTTTTCTCCATCATAATGTCCAAAGTGTGGATTTTTGCTGATGATTGCACAATGTTCAATATTATTTGCCACATCTCAGCTACTGAACCAGATGCAGCCCATCTAGGGCAAATGTCCAGGAATTCGCTTCCCAAAAACTATCCCTGGAATGGGATGGGGAGAGGGAACTGCAATAAATAGGGAGAGAGGGGGAGGCGGACTGAAGACGGAGAGAAAACAAGATAGGTAGAGAGGAGATTACAAGAGAGTTGCAGTGGGGGAGAGATTCCCTGAAGTTGGTCCGGAGGGTAACTTCGTCAGGTTAAGTATCCCTGGAAGAGGCTTCGCAGAGAGGTTAAAATTGTGTCAGAGATAATGGGAACTGCAGATGCTGGAGAATCCAAGATAACAAAGTGTGGAGCTGGATGAACACAGCAGGCCAAGCAGCATCTCAGGAGCACAAAAGCTGACGTTTCAGGCCTAGACCCTTCATCAGAGAGAGGGATGGGGAGAGGGAACTGGAATAAATAGGGAGAGAGGGGGAGGAGGACCGAAGACAGAGAGAAAACAAGATAGGTAGAGAGGAGACTACAAGAGAGTTGCAGTGGGAGAGAGATTCCCTGAGGTTGGTCTGGAGTGAGGATGGTAACTTCTTCAGGTTAGGCCTCCCTGGAAGAGGCTTTGCAGTGTGGTTGAAATTGTATCAGTGATAATGGGAACTGCAGATGCTGGAGAATCCAAGATAACAAAGTGTGGAGCTGGATGAACACAGCAGGCCAAGCAGCATGTCAGGAGCACAAAAGCTGATGTTTTGGGCCTAGACCCTTCATCAGAGAGGGGGATGGGGAGAGGGAACTGGAATAAATAGGGAGAGAGGGGGAGGCGGACCGATGATGGAGAGAAAACAAGATACGTAGAGAGGAGATTACAAGAGAGTTGCAGTGGGAGAGAGATTCCCTGAAGTTGGTCCAGAGGGAAGAGGATAACTTCTTCTGGTTAGGCATCCCTGGAAGAGGGTTTGCAGTGGGGTTGAAATTGTATCAGAGATAATGGGAACTGCAGAAGCTGGAGAATCCAAGATAACAAAGTGTGGGGCTGGATGAATACAGCAGGCCAAGCAGCATGTCAGGAGCACAAAAGCTGACGTTTTGGGCCTAGACCCTTCATCAGAGAGGGAGGTGGGGAGAGAGAACTGGAATAAATAGGGAGAGAGGGGGAGGCAGACTGAAGACGGAGAGAAAACAAGATAGGTAGGGAGGAGATTACAAGGGAGTACAAGTGATGCTGCTTGGCCTGCTGTGTTCATCCAGCTTCACACTTTGTTTTCTTCGATTCTGCAGCATCTGCAGTTCCCATTATCTCTGATACAATTTTAACCCCACTGCGAAGCCTCTTCCAGGGATGCCTAAACTGAAGAGGTTACCCTCTTCCCTCTGGACCAACCTCAGGGAATCTCTCTCCCACTGCAACTCTCTTGTAATCTCCTCTCTACCTACCTTGTTTTCTCTCCATCATCGGTCCTCCTCCCCCTCTCTCCCTATTTATTCCAGTTCCCTCTCCCCATCCCCCTCTCTGATGAAGGGTCTAGGCCCGAAACGTCAGCTTTTGTGCTCCTGAGATGCTGCTTGGCCTGCTGTGTTCATCCAGCTTCACACTGTTGTCTTGGATTCCCCAGCATCTGCAGTTCCCATTGTCTCGGTTAACCAGAAGGCTTCTGTTTGCTCCAGACAGCAAAACCTCAGAATAAAACCTTGCGTTAAATCTTGGCATCGAGGAATACTGATGCAGGAAGCATTTCAGATCTAATAAAAGTCACAATAGGGCATCGAAAATCTGCAGTTCTAAGGCAGAAGTACAGGCTACATCACAGGTTGGTGATTTGGAGGTTCAGCCCCTCGTCTGAGTGCAGTTAGTATCTGAACACATGTTGGAGATAGTGTGAGCCAAAACTAAAAATCCTTGGTATAAAGGAGAAACAGTAAATGGCACAGTTTTTCAAACTGAAGGCCTCAGACTTTAAAAAGAATTCATCTCAAACCATGATTCATACCATAGCATCCAGACATCTGTGGCACAGGTAGAAATAAAATGAATCTAACAGTGCCATGAAAGAAACTTGCATGATCTGAATGCAAAAGAGCCAGGGGAATTGCAAGGCCAGTCATTTAAATGATGTAAGTGTTAACAATTTAAAGAAATTAATAATTCTGGAATAACATGCAAATTTCTTTCAGAGCCTTAAATATAGCCATATGAAGCATGTGCTTCCTCTAGGTGCAGCGGTTTCTGCCCACAGCCCAAAGACGTGTAGGTTAGGTGGAATGCCATGCTAAAGTCTAGAATTCAGGAATGGGCAGGCTTGGTGGATTAGCCATGGGAAGTGCACAATTACAGGGATAGAGTGAAGGGGTGTATCTGGTTGTGACGCTTTTTGGAGGGTGCTGTAGACTCGATGGGTTGAATGGCCTGCTTTCACACGTAGGGATTCTATGGAAAAAGTTGGAAAATATCTATTAGTTGC
The DNA here is from genome assembly GCF_030684315.1 of Stegostoma tigrinum. Lineage (NCBI taxonomy): Eukaryota > Metazoa > Chordata > Chondrichthyes > Orectolobiformes > Stegostomatidae > Stegostoma > Stegostoma tigrinum. The sequence continues at coordinate 77,931,627 of NC_081356.1, forward strand.
AAAAGCACAGGAACCCTCTAGTCGAGCCTTAAGAGTGGGGAAATCCTCCAGAGCAGCAGCAAAGCTATGGAAAACAGCCATACTATACACAAAAGTAAGAGTACAGCAGATGATATTATTGCTTCCCAATAGATAGGACAAGCAAGCTCTGAGAGGTACTCAAAACCTTTCACAATTATTTCAACCTCAGACCTAATTAATTCCCTGAAAGAACAAGACTTAACAGAAGAATACAGTATCCAGGAGAATCCACAGATGACTTCATCAATGTCCTCTAAAAATTTGTGGAGAAATTTGAAGATGTGACTTAAAATCAGAATTCATAAGAGACCAAATTGTTGTAGATATTGCGGACGACTTATGTCGGATTTATCAATGTGCCAAAGGAAGTCTAGAGAAAGTTGTTCGTATAATTTGAGAACAAGAGGTCTGACTGTAACACAAGTCTTAGGGGAGAATATAAAAATTGGCACTGAAGTTCTTTGAAATCCATTCAATTTTGAAGGTTCTGAACCACAAAAGACACAAAATATACGCCATTGCTAGGTGTAGTGCAGAGACCAGACACTGAAATACCTTATCAACAGGGCAAAGAAACCTCACAGATATGAAATGTGCTCAGGTCTCGAAAACAAAAGTAGAATAGAATGTCCTTTATTGTCACTTGTACCACTGTACAGAAATATGGGAGTACAGTGAAAAGTTTTTACAATGGCTGCCTTTTATTGGCACCATCACAGGTACAAGCCCCTAGGTACAAATCTTACAGAGTGAAAAAAAAGGTCTTACACAAAGAGGATTAAAGGAAAGTATGAGTATTAATTACAGAGGTAGGTACAACAAAGTTGTAGCAGCAGCAGCTCAGCATGCAGCGCCAGGCCCAAGTCTAGCAATTGTCCTGCATTGCTCCACCCTCCAGTCTGCTTCTCACTGGCACTCAGCCACAGCCAGGTTAAGTCACACTGTACAGGGACTTGTACCTCGACCCGTCCATTGCTCCAGGTCATGGCCACACGGCGCTCTGGAATGCGGTTCTCTCTGTCATTCTGGGGAACTCGGGCCCTCCGTTGCCACCTCGAACTGCCTGCTCCCACACTCACTGTCAGCTGCCTCGGGCTGCCTGCTCCCTCCTGCTCCCACATGTGCCGCTGGTTCACGCTCGCTGCTTAAGCGATGCTCCAAGGGCTGCTTCCCCATGTGCTGCTGTGGGTCTCTTCCCTGCGCTGCTCTGGGGTTCACAGCCCCCTTGCTGCTGCAGGCCTCGCTGCTCATGGTGTTCTGGGGCACAAGGACTCACTGCACTGGACTTGCTGCCGGCTCCAGTACTGAGGGGAGAGGAGGGGGTAAAAAAAAGAGGAAAGAAAGGAAAAAGAACAAGCGGAGCAGAGGAGCTCCAATGGGAGTGTTCTACTCTGCTGCCATCTTGCACAAATATTTATCATAAAGCAGAAACTGTTCCAAAGCTGTACACAGCCACAGATAAAATAGAACAAATACAAAAGAACATACAAAAGAACAAATATACATCCATGCAAAAAGGTAAATGAGAAGGAACTGGTAGAAGAACAAACCCAAAGATTTCCAGAGGGAAATCAGTGACTAAGACCAAACATTTGACAAGGTATTATTTATGTTGTTGGCATTTCATTGAGTCAACCTCAGATTCTTGATTCAGCTGAATTGGTTGCTGAACCTCACAACAGAGGAGATTTTCATGCCTCAGATCATCAGGAAGACTGTCCAAGAAAACCATAATCGACTCAAAAAATTATTATTCTTCCAAGTCCATTCTGGAAGAAAAACCTCCAGGCATTATGAACTTGGAAAGTCATCAAGGGGAGATGAGATCTGAGGTCCTTAAGGGGCATAAATGTAATTATATGAACAATTGTGTGACAATAATAGGTATCAAACAAAAACCTTGGACTCAGTGTCATAGATTAGTCTGAAAGGATTAATACTTGATTGACAATGTCATGAGGTCTTGGTGGGAGAATGATGAAGAATCCTGTGGGAGACAAACTGATCTATAATGTGGTATCTGGTTTTATGATCTGTAAATAGTTGCAGAAAAGGACTAAACTATACCTTGTTTACTCAACGAGACCCTTTTCATTCGACCAAAAGTGGCCACCCTTGCACACGCTATACCTTTTAAACCTCTAATAAACTCCTACACTTAAGTTACGCAGATGGCAGCACACACAACATACACCAGTATATTACTCCTTGACGGAATCAGCACTTGCAGTGTAGCTAGATACTTAGAAGAGAGGTGCACAGGAGAGGCATGTGCAGGCAGTGATATGCAGGAAAACACCTAGGGTGGAAGAGATACTAATTTTGTCATGGGTATACAGGCAGATTCTAAGTTTGGCCTCTTTCAGAAGCCGAGCCATTGCAGATTGAAGTCTTCAGGTGAGGGAGGTGATAGAGGAAATCCATTCCCTGCTGAGCTTGATGGCTATGGATTACCAGTCAAAATGAAGGAACACAGTACCATTACCCACAGAAGATTTTGGTTTATTGATGTATAGCTGACAAGCAACTACAAGGAGAGATTCATGCAGATTTCTAATCAGCTGGCCCGATGGCGTCATACTGAGATAGTCCAACATGCCTAATCTTCGAGCAAGCTGTTTAAGGCCGATTCAGGGGAGGTGAGAGATTCCCATTTCCAACTTGGCTGAGATCCTAGATAGTTCTGAAGGTGTCCCTTAATATCTCCAGATTGATTAATGATCCTGCACATCATGGCACAGCAGAGTGGATTCCAGTTGGATAGTCACAAAGGGCTCACCAATCATTTGCAGATCAAATGAACGCAGAGGCGAGGTTTCTGGCAAAGGAGGAGCATAAAGATGGAGCATCCTTCATCAGCCCAAGCATTGACATTGGTATCTTGATATTGCAAAGTCCATTTTGTGAATGACATAAAAAACTCAGGCAGTCCAGAGAATGTTCACCAGGTTCTGGGCCAAGGGGGATTTTCTTTTGAGGAGAGGTTGAGTAGATCGAGCTTGTACACTCATTAGAGTTTGGAATAATGTGGAAAAACCTTACTGAAATGTGATATTTTTAAGAGCATTTGACAGGGTAGATGCAGAAGGTCGTTTCCCCTTATGGGAGAGTCTAGAAGCAGGGAGCGTAATCTCAGAGTAATGGGTGGGCCCTGTAAACAGAGATGATGAGGATGGTTTCCCTTAAAAGGCAGTCAATCTGTAGGAGTCTTTCCTGCAGACGGCTGTCAAGGCTGGGTCAGTAAATATATTAAAGGCTCTGATAGACAGATTTTTAATCAATCAGGTAAGTACGAGTTATGGAGAAAGGCAGAAAAGTGGTGATGAGGCTTATCAGATCAGTCGTGATCTCACTGAATTGCAGAGCAGACCAACATGCAGTTTGGCCTTTTGTGATCCCACATGTTATGGTTTGTGACCACACACAGCCAGGACCATCCCACCTTTGCATTAACGAATCTTCTGCACTTTTTGTGACCTGCTTAGATCTTTAAAGCACTTCCTACACCATATCCAACTGGCACAACACTTCTATTGCTGATCACCACCGTCTTGGTGAGGGTCACAGATTACTTTCTCCCACTGTTGGGAAAAAGTACATCTCTCTGGCTTCACACCGCACCCAGCTTTCATTCCAGCAAATTGTCATGAAATTTGGGGGCTTCATTTGCTCTATGTTCTCCAGTTGAACACTGCCATTTCCCTTTTGGGCATTGACCTTTTAAATACAACTGTGATGGTACCATGTGGGTGCATATCACACAGCCTGAAAGTACAAAGTATGGAAGTTAAAATTAACGGATGCAATTAAGTTAGAATTATGGAATTTGACCCATTCAGGTGGCTTCTGGACTCATCCCATTCTACACCCACTCCTTAGCCTGTAGCTACCTTCTTATTAATATAAAGGCCAATGTTTCTGACTCTTCCTAGCACAATGTCATGTCTTTGCTTTTAATTCTGGCACACGCCATTTCAAAGTTACAATTTGCACATTATATATCACTTAGGCAAGCAGGGAAAATTAAAAACTAGATCCTGCATGTAAGAGGCTGACTGCAAAATTAAGCAATATATATTCACTTGGTTCATTTGAGGATGTTCTAAGTGTATTTGTATACAGCATTAACAATACCTCTGCAAGAGACACTATATTCCATTGTGCTCTGTCCCTTGTCAGGCGTATAACACCAAAAGTTTGATTTTCCAAAAGGACCTTCCCACTATGCACATTCTCACAGCTATTAAGTGATGATTGCTTCCCTCCCAATTCCGTCCAACTTGTTCTTGCCTCTTATGCATCTGTTAAGTTACAGAGTTTGTAGTTCTGGTTTCAATTAGTAGGTGATGGTAGGAGGCAGTAAAACTGAACCTGAATACAAAGTTGCACTGGTTTTCCAAACAGACATTCGACTGTGGTTCTAGCACTTAGTCTGTGTTTTTTTTATCTCTTTATTTTGTTTGATGTATATCATGGACTGCTGCAATTTTCTGGTTATTACATAGGCAATTGTATGTTCAAAGTGCATCATGCCCAAATCAGATGCTAAACTGATTGGCACACTGATATGTAGAGAGTGAAAAAGTATTATTGAAAAACACCTATTCACTTAATCAGTATTTTCAGTTGTTTAGAAGCTGACAATTTTTTGGTTAGGTGCAGAGTGGATATTTTATTGTTGGAAGTTGCTTTTAAGATATTTTATCAAGTATTTTCTGCATTAAATTTGAAAATGATTATTTGCAAACCCTTAAAATAAAACCACAGATTGGATCTATATTTACAAGATAAAATCTGTGCTCTATGAATTTACAGAAATGGTACATCAGTTTCTATGCTGTATGGTGATTGAATGTGTGGATGTCATGAAACGTCAATATGTCAGTTCTCTGATCCAACCCAATTGCTAAATTACATGGGCAATGTGGATGCCATAACTGTGACTGTACTGTTAAAGTCCATCTTCACTGAGTCAGGCGTATCCAATGCTTTTATTCCTGGTTTCCTCACTCTATTGATGGTGGTGACTCCTTGTTGGGGTATTGGTCAACCCTCCAGGACCTGGACATGTAGCCAATAATCTTGTCCAACTTCAGGCTGTGAATGTAAATAAGATACTAAGCACAGCAACACGCACACACTGACATTAGAATTTTCCCTAACTCAGGAGGTGTTACAGCCAATTGTAGAAACACTATAAAATGCTTGTTGAGATCAGTAGGCTTAGTTCAGGTCAGGAACCAAATCAGGAACCTTTTGATCTGCATGACTCAGCTGCTCACTATTTTGATCCACTAGGGAAGCCACGTGTGCCATTATATGTTGACAATTTAATTTTTCTTGCAAAATGCATTATTAGAGGAATATTCCAAATCAAGAGATTCCTGTGGTCCACAAAATTGACACATTCATTTTAAAAACTGTGCAGTTTTCAGGAACCTAACTGTATGGAACTGAGACCTTTCTTCTGTATAATTTATTTGAATACTTGATGGCAGAGCATAATTTTTGAAAAGTATTTCAGCAATCTTTGCGATCAATTTAAACAGGCATACAAAAGTTCATTTAAATGTGCAAGTTCCTCTTCAGTAGTACTTTTATTTTATTTATTCATTCACAACATTGGGCATCACTGGCTAGGCCAGCACTTATTGCCCATCCCTAACTACCGAGGGTAAGTGTCAAGCTTACTGCTGTGGGTCTGGGGTGGTATGTAGACCAGACCAGATAAGGATGGTAGCTTCCCTCCCTAAAGGACATTAGTGAACCAAATGGGTTTTCCAACAATTGACAATGGATTCATGTTCAACGTTAGACTCTTAATTCCAGATTTTTATTGAATCCAAATTCCACCAAATGCCATGATGGGATTCACATCTGGGTCCCCAGAAAATTACCGCGGTCTCCGGGCTAACAGTCCATTGATAATACCACTAGGCTATCACCTCCCCATACTGATTCTTTTCAATGTGCCTTTGCAGCATTGTCAGTCTCAAGTTATAGTCCAGTAACCACATGAATGGGATCAGGCTTTTGAGATTAGCATTACAGCATAATGTCATGGTGATTTAAGCCCTGAATACACAGATACTGAGCTGGTATTTCCCATTTTAAGCTAAGTGTTTTTTGGAGAGAAATTCACAATGCACAGTCTGCCATGGTCCATGGGGAGTTTTTTTTTCACATTATCATCCAATCTTTAAATCATTAATTATGCCAGCAGCCTCAGTGGTGCCTATCTCAAGGAATGAGGTAGTCGGACAGGGAGAAGTCTCACTACAATTGGGACTTCACATCACTGGTGCTTTACATAAACCACAGCTACACACAAGTTATAATGCTGGAAGCCAGGAACAGTCTTTCACATAGTGCTGTTCCAACGTAATCCTCAAGGAAATGGCCCGACAGCCATGCTCTTTGGTTCACAAGTAGGGACCTGTGAAGTACTGGATGGATTGGTGAAGCAGAGGGTGATGCTGTATCCAAAGTTGTACGACCGATAAAGTCATTAGCCACTGGCTTGAGGCACTCTAGGCTGAGATAACGGACTATGTAAGTACCACAAGTTTCCTTCCCTAAAGGGTATTGGTAAACATGGTGTGTATCAACAATCAATAAAGCTAGCCCATCATCTTCTCAAGAGTAATTATGGATGCGCAAAAAGTGCTGAACAAACAAATGAAAAAAATGAACTGAACAAAAGCAATAACCAATCAACAAAAACAAGCTAATTAACTCCTGGGTGTTGTCTAACAAACAGAGCGTCCTGTCCTCAAGGTGCTGCTGGGAGCATCATGCTCCATTTTAATGAAATCTCATTATTAGAGTTGTTCTCAGAAAGCAATTAGTCAGAGACCATCCAAACTCCAGCCATATAACTTATCAAGGATTTTAATAAACATGACATTGAACTGAATTGAATTGAATCATTTATTGTTATATGTATTCAATGTGAAAATACAGTGATGAGTGTATACTTTCTCCATTCATACATGGTGCCAATCACGTTAATTTATAATAAGATAAGAAAAAAAGATAATCTAAGAGAATCCAACCTTCCTTTCACTGTTGCAGTCCCGCTACAGGCTTTCCAGCCCTCGCCATGTGTCGGCCAGCATCCCAGTCAAGGCTGCCTCACCAGCCCAGTCTCACCACCGCTCCCCCACCCGCCCACTCTCACCGCTGCTGTCTCACCGGCCCACTCTCACTGTCCCTCCTTCGCCAGCCCGCCCTCACTGTCCCTCCTTCACCGGCCCGCCCTCACTGTCCCTCCCTCACCGGCGCTCTCACTGTCCCTCCTTCGCCAGCCCGCCCTCACTGTCCCTCCTTCACCGGCCCGCCCTCACTGTCCCTCCTTCACCGGCCCGCCCTCACTGTCCCTCCCTCACCGGCGCTCTCACTGTCCCTCCTTCGCCAGCCCGCCCTCACTGTCCCTCCTTCACCGGCCCGCCCTCACTGTCCCTCCTTCACCGGCGGTCTCACTGTCCCTCCTTCACCGGCCCGCCCTCACTGTCCCTCCCTCACCGGCGCTCTCACTGTCCCTCCTTCGCCAGCCCGCCCTCACTGTCCCTCCCTCACCGGCCCGCTCTCACTGTCCCTCCTTCACCGGCCCGCCCTCGCCAGCCCTCCCTTGATCCACTGCCGTCGCTCTGGCCCACACTCCATCCACAACGTTGTAGGACACAACTCGCCAGTTCAGCTCCCGCCACGTGGCTTCCGGTCGTGACCTGTCACCTTAGGTTGGGGGTGAAGAGGGGGTGAGAGGGACAGAATTATTCCAGAGGGAGAGAGATGACAGGAGAAGAAAAAAGGAAGGACAAAGAAAGAGAAAGAGACCTGGTGAACAGGATGGAGCTCCGAATGGAGTGATTTATCCTGCCGCAATCTTCCCAGGACAAAGCAACCAAAATGTGAGAGAACAAAGTGTGAAGCTGGATGAACACAGCAGGCCAAGCAGCATCTCAGGAGCACAAAAGCTGACGTTTCGGGCCTAGACCCTTCAGAGAGGGGGATGGGGAGAGGGTTCTGGAATAAATAGGGAGAGAGGGCGAGGCGGACCGAAGATGGAGAGAAAAGAAGATAGGTGGAGAGGAGAGTATAGGTGGGGGGGTAGGGAGGGGATAGGTCAGTCCAGGGAAGACGGACAGGTCAAGGAGGTGGGATGAGGTTAATAGGTGGGAAATGGAGATGCGGCTTGGGGTGGGAGGAAGGGATGGGTGAGAGGAAGAACAGGTTAGGGAGGCAGAGACAGGCTGGACTGGTTGTGGGATCCAGTGGGGGGAGGGGACAAGCTGGGCTGGTTGTGTGAAGCAGTGGGGGGAGGGGATGAACTGGGCTCGTTTTGGGATGCAGTGGGGGGAGGGGATGAACTGGGCTGGTTTTGGGATGCGGTGGGGGAAGGGGAGATTTTGAAGCTTGTGAAGTCCACATTGATACCATTGGGCTGCAGGGTTCCCAAGCGGAATATGAGTTGCTGTTCCTGCAACCTTCGGGTGGCACCATTGTGGCACTGCAGGAGGCCCAGGATGGACATGGTGTCTGAGGAATGGGAGGGGGAGTGGAAATGATTTGCGACTGGGAGGTGCAGTTGTTTATTGCGAACCGAGCGGAGGTGTTCTGCAAAGCGGTCCCCAAGCCTCCGCTTGGTTTCCCCAATGTAGAGGAAGCCACACCGGGCACAATGCATACAGTATACCACATTGGCAGATGTACAGGTGAACATCTGCTTAATGTGGAATGTCATCTTGGGGCCTGGGATAGGGGTGAGGGAGGAGGTGTGGGGACAAGTGTAGCATTTCCTGCGGTTGCAGGGGAAGGTGCCGGGTGTGGTGGGGTTGGAGGGCAGTGTGGAGCGAACGAGGGAGTCACGGAGAGAGTGATTTCTCCGGAAGGCAGACAAGGGTGGGGATGGAAAAATGTCTTGGGTGGGATCGGGCTCGGATTGTAGATGGCAGAAATGTCAGAGGATGATACGTTGTATCTGGAGGTTGGTTTTGTTTTACTTGGAGGTGCACCCCTGCTCCTGCCGTCTCCATAAACATAATTCTTACATGTTAGTGATATAGTACAGACCTCCACTTTATGACTGACAGATGACACTGAGCATATCTCTATTCAACAGGTTATTACATTGCCTTTGAAGGTGTTGGTATATCATACTGAATCTGGTGGACATTTAAACTCCCCAAGAAAATAATAATGTTAAAATAGATTCAATGCAACGGAAGTATGAATGAGGGGAGAGCTGAGGCTAGTTGATAGCTGATGTTAGATTATCTAACTTTGAGGGTCAGGTTAGGAGCACACTTTTCCCTCAAGAGATTAAATAAATGGGGTCAAGTCCATGACAGATGGTATATGATCTTTGAGAAATAGAGTATGATGAACAGAATAGGCTTCAGCTTTTCTAGTGTTATAAGTAATTTTTATTTTTCAGTTTAATAAAATGTGAGGCTGGATGAACACAGCAGGCCAAGCAGCATCTCAGGAGCACAAAAGCTGACGTTTCGGGCCTAGACCCTTCATCAGGGAGCTCCTGAGATGCTGCTTGGCCTGCTGCGTTCATCCAGCCTCACATTTTATTATCTTGGAATCTCCAGCATCTGCAGTTCCCATTATCTCTGATTTATTTTTCAGTTTAACTTCTTCTGGATAGACGCACTGAGTAAATGTGGAAGGTGGGAATTTAGACACAGGGGATGACACTGTCAGGCCTGAGAAAGGTAAAATGATTGAGGAATCTCCGTGGGTGAAGTGGCAATTATGTTCAAAATACAGAACATAAATTATTGCCGCACTTAGTCGCCAGATTCAGTTAGCTCTTATAGTGAACGTATATGAGTAACATTGATCAGAATACCTCAGAAATTGCCACTTTGTATTATCTGACTTGCTGTGAAGGTCATACTGACAGTTGATGTGATTGGTGTGATCTATTGTTAGTAAGTATATGAGCTGAATTTTCACTAAGGCAGGAATCTGACTCAGCAGACATTCTATCTTGGCAGACTTGCCTGAGTTTAAAGGGCTCCATTTGACCCAATTTTCACTCTGAGGAGGCAGATGTCAGGTCAGGTTAGGCATGCCAATCCTGGTAATCACAGTGACTTTATCAGAGTTATTTTAGATACTGTCAGGCTGTCCAGTCCTTGCCTCTCACCATCTTCTATGGTCCCTCCTAGCCCTATGGCTCCTGTAGGCCACCTCAATCCCCAAAGTAAACTCCCATGCTCCCTCATGTCACTTGGCCCCTCCATACCAAATTCATGCTCCCCACCTATTCTCATGATATCTTGTTCCCCAAAAGCAAGTCAGCCAGTTTTCACTGTGTGCAGATTTAGGGAGATACTGCATAGGGAGATAAGACAGCACAAAGTTGTAACAATCTAATGGAAACAAGGTACAAATTTGATTGAGAAAAAGATCCCATTCAAGAAACCCACTCAAGCATTTACAACTCTTCAAGAGGTCAATTTCTTCACAAACATATCTAAAAATGAGGTGTCAACCTGGTAGACCTACCACACTGGGCTACTTACATGACAATCCGCATGCACTAGACAAAGTCATGTGAATCCACAGCTAACAAGTATGATTTAAGCCTTGGAGTTCCACCATATCTAGCTGTGAATGGTGATGGGCAATTTAACAACTCTCTGAAAGAGGAGGCTCCATGAATATCCTTACTGTCAATGATAAGGGAGCCCAATATAACAGTCAAGCGGAATATGAGTTGCTGTACCTGCAACCTTCGGGTGGCATCATTGTGGCACTGCAGGAGGCCCATGATGGACATGTCATCTAAAGAATAAGGTTGCAGGAACAGCAACTCATATTCCGCTTGGGAACCCTGCAGCCCAAAGGTATCAATGTAGACTTCACCAGCTTCAAAGTCTCCCCTTCCCCCACTGCATCCCAAAACCAGCCCAGTTCGTCCCCTCCCCCCACTGCACCACACAACCAGCCCAGCTCTTCCCCTCCACCCACTGCATCCCAAAACCAGTCCAACCTGTCTCTGCCTCCCTAACCTGTTCTTCCTTTCACCCATCCCTTCCTCCCACCCCAAGCCGCACCTCCATTTCCTACCTACTAACCTCATCCCACCTCCTTGATCTGTCCATCTTCCTTGGACTGACCTATCCCCTCCCTACCTCCCCACCTATACTCTCTCCACCTATCTTCTTTTCTCTCCCTCTTCGGTCCACCTCCCCCTCTCTCCCTATTTATTCCAGAACCCTCACCCCATCCCCCTCTCTGATGAAGGGTCTAGGCCCGAAACGTCAGCTTTTGTGCTCCTGAGATGCTGCTTGGCCTGCTGTGTTCATCCAGCCACAAATTTTATTGTCTTGGATTCTCCAGCATCTGCAGTTCCCATTATCACAGGATTCCATTTCAATTGGCTTTGAAGCAATTTAGTTGATTGCTTCTCTTTCAGGATTCATTAATGTCACATTGCAGTACATCTGTCTAATAATGCGTAGAAACGGGGTGGTAGTGGGGTTTTGTGGTATATTCGTAGTAGCCTGGCCTCTGAGCCAGAAGGCCCAGGATCAAATCCTGAACAGGGTGCTTAAAAAAATCTATACCTCAGCTGGAGTATTGTCAGCAGTGCGCCATTCCTGATGGCAGAACCAGGAGTGTGTGTTTCCCACATAATTATAATTAATATTGAAAATTGCAACAATGTGCATGGAGGCATTTGCAATTCAGTGGGGAAATTCTATGTCAGCTGATAATGCTGCAACTATGGCTGGGCTATAACAAAGCTTGCTGGACAAACAATGAGAGTTTATGTCACAGCTCAACTCTATTGCACCCTCGCTATTTGTTGAAACTAGTTTAGTCAAAGAGTTCAATCGTGCACTACATGTTTGGCACACATTAATGCTTACAGGCCATGTCAGGAGTATTTCCATTTTTGAGGAAGAAACAATGGGTAGAATCTGCTTAAGGCATTGAAGGTCTCATTAGGAGCCTGGAGAGCTGGAGAGAGACTTGATCTGCCTCTCCCAAAGAGACCTCACTGAATAACACGCCAATCAACTGGAGGTGAGCACACTGGTAGGTCCTCCTTGGAATCAAGACCCTAAGGGTGGAAGTCAGAGCTAACAGGAGCTCCAGCCAATCAGAGGCCAACAGCTCCTGTGCTCCACAGATTTAATGGTGAAATGTGGCAACAACTGGAAGGGCACTCCTTTGTCTCATGATCACAGAGCATTTGGATCAAAGATAAATGATCTTGGGTGGAGGGTTTGTAGCTTCTAGGCTTGGGAGGAGTATGGATAAAGGGGTCCTGCAACCTTATTCTTTAGATGACATGTCCATCATGGGCCTCCTGCAGTGCCACAATGATGCCACCCGAAGGTTGCAGGAACAGCAACTCATATTCCGCTTGGGAACCCTGCAGCCCAATGGTATCAATGTGGACTTCACCTGCTTCAAAATCTCCCCTTCCCCCACTGCATCCCAAAACCAGCCCAGTTCGTCCCCTCTCTCCACTGCACCACACAACCAGCCCAGCTCTTCCCCTCCACCCACTGCATTCCAAAACCAGTCCAACCTGTCTCTGCCTCCCCAACCTGTTCTTCCTCTCACCCATCCCTTCCTCCCACCCCAAGCCCCTCCTCCATCTCCTACCTACTGACCTCATCCCACCTCCTTGACCTGTCCATCTTCCCTGGACTGACCTATCCCCTCCCTACCTCCCCACCTATACTCTCTCCACCTATCTTCTTTTCTCTCCATCTTTGGTCCGCCTCGCCCTCTCTCCTTATTTATTCCAGAACCCTCACCCCATCCCCCTCTCTGATGAAGGGTCTAGGCCCGAAACGTCAGCTTTTGTGCTCCTGAGATGCTGCTTGGCCTGCTGTGTTCATCCAGCCACACATTTCATTGAAATGGAAGCCTTACTGCCAAAAGCTTCACAATAGCAGTGACAACAGCTTTCATTTTACCATTCTCAGCTGTATTTGAGCATAGGTCAGTGAAATAAAATGCCTGTCCAGCCTAATTTTCACTTAAGTGGCTTCTACTTAAGAGGTTACTAGGTGTATGGTCTACAAAGATGAAAGCAAGGATGATTTCAGTGCGTTATGTACAGAATTCCTGGCTTGTTCCCAAAGTCATCGGCCGCATGTTGTTGCAGGGTGTCTTTCCCACAACATAATTCACTAGCTGCTTACTAAAATGAATGAAGATGCGTGATTGCAATTCCCACTGTACCTGCCATCTGTTTGCTTCTTGATCTGTAACACTGAATACTGCATGGCCTAATATGCAGCTCTAACAGCTGCCACTTTGTACAGTGTCTGTTCACCAGTTCTACATTAACACATTGTCAAAACCACTGTTACATCATGTTTTTTTTTGCTGGAGTCCTTTTTTCTAAAATTCCAATGTCATGGAAACTGTTCCACACAGATTTTCGTGCTACAAGATGCAATCTGTTCCATGGTGAGAAAATCATTCAACCATCATTTCATTATTGTAAAGACAAACAGTTTTCAAATTCAGGGAAACGGATTAATCCCTTTAGGTGACTAACTCATGGAAGATATAGGGTTTGCTTCTAAATTGAAGTTGTTTCTTCGTTTTTAAGAGCAAAAGAATTTCAAGGAACAGGAAGAATGTTTTGCCCATGAGAATCATCCCATTCTTAAAGCTTTACTACATCAATCCGGCATCTCACCAAAACACCAATCACATAGCCCTGCGTGCTGGTGACGGATATCAAACAGGCACAGAGAGAATGTGGAGTCAGGAGATCAGGCCTTGCATCAATTTTTTTATGACCTAGCATTTTATTCCTCTTATTGGTTCTCAGGATGTCAGTATAAGATCAGAAAAACTGAATTTATCACGTTTTCCTCGTTGTTCTAAAAGGTTATGGTTGGCCACCTCTTTGAACTGCTGCAGTCCTTGTGGGTGCAATTTTCGCCTCCCTGGAGGTGCTAAGAAAGGTAGCGAGAAGGGCAAATTACTTGGTGAATTGGTACTGGAGAAGCACCCATCCTCCTCTTGCATGCTCATTAATTAAGCATGTGATAAGACGTTCCACTGGGGACCTTCTCGACTCACCAGAGGCCAATAGCAGTAGTTTAAGAGTCATCCACCTGATTACCTGTTGGCCAGCAGGGTGAGTCAATTGGCTTATTGCCCAATTCAGAAAGAAAGGTCAACCTGCCTATCAGATTGAGGAAGGTCTCCATTTCCTCCAATCTGGGGACAATTGGTGGCAATGATGTAATTAAATGGTGATAGTTTAGGGCATATTGATATTAAAAAGGAGGAGGTACTGGGAATCTTGAAAACATTAATGTTGATCAGTCTTCAGGGCCTGATGGGATCTGTCCCAGGATATTGAGGGAGGAGATGACTGGGGCCTTGATAGTAATCTTTGTATCCAGCGCTAATCCAAGAAATTATAGACCAGTGATCTTTACATCAGTGGCAGGGAAATTATTGAAGAAGATTCTAAGGCACAGGATTCACTCATATTTATAAAAGAATGGACTTAATCAGGATTGTCAGCATAGCTTTCTGTGGGGGATTTCCTGTCTTACAAATTTGATTGAGTTTTTCGAAGACATAACGAAGATCATTGATGAGGAATGTGCAGTGATTGTGGTCTATATCTACTTCATTAAAGCATCTGACAATGTTCCTTCCAGCAGGCTGGTCCAGACAATTAAGTCACGTGGGATCCACTGTGATTTGATAACTTGGGAGAAAAAAATGGCTTGGCCGTAAAGGAGAGAGGGAAGTTGTGGAGGGATATTTTTATGATCAGAGGCCTATGACCAGTGATGTTCCACAGGGATCAGTGCTGAGGGCCTGTGTTGTTTATTAGACATAAAAGTGACTTGGATGAAAATGTAGGAGATCTGATTACAAAGTTTGCAGGCAACACAAAAATTGGTGAAGTTGAGGATAGCGAGGAAAGTTGTTAAAGGATATAGCAGGATTTAGATAATTTGGAAAGTCAGGCAGACAAAAGGCTGAATGAGTTTAATATGGGCTAGTGGGAGTTGATTCATTTTGGGAGGTTAAACGCAACAGGGAAGTATACAGTAAATGCAAGGATCCTTAGGAGTATTGATATACAGACGTATCTTGTGGTGCAAGCCCATAGCTCCCTGAAATTGACAACATGAGTGGGTAAGGTGGTAAAGAAAGCCTGCACATGCTTGCCTTCATTGGTGAGGGCATTGGGTATAAAAGTTGACAAGTCATGTTGCAGCTGTATGAGAATTTAGTTAGGCCATATTTGAAGTATATCATGTTGGTTTGGCAGCCACACAGTATGAAATATCTGAAGGCTTTGGAGAAGGTGCAAAAGAGGTTTACTAGGATCTTGCCTGGATTGGAGTGTATTAGCTGCAAGGATTGGAAAAACTTGGACTGGATTGTTGAGTATCACAGGTTGAAAGGCACCCTGATAGAAGTGTATAAAGTTACGAGAGGCATGGATTGGGTAGAGTCAGATTCTTTACTAGATGGCATAGGTTTAAGGTGAGAGAAGAGAAAGCTTGAAGGAGATGTGCAAGTCAAGTTTTTTTTGACACAAATGGTGGTAAGTGCCTGAAAAATGCTGCCAGTGAGTTAGTAGAAGCTGATACGATAGCAATGTTTGAGAGGCATTTAGACAGACACATGAACAAGCAGGAAATAGAGGGATATGGACCATGTACAGCTAGATGGAATTAGTTTAGAATGGTATCATGGGATGAAGGGCCTGTTCCTGCTCTGTACTGTTTTAAATGGATAATGCCTGAAAGCCACTCCCTTGGCTTTACCTCTGACTCCCTCTCCCGCTAGTTCTGATAGAAAAGGACATGCCTTCTTGCACTTGAAGACTAGGCCTCCAACTGCTGAGCCAGCAGCTTCCAGTGAGGTAGAACATCAACATCGAGGCCTATGATTCCCCGTGTAGCTTGCTGGTCAGATCTTAAAAAGCTGATTGGAGTTTTCTCATTGGTGGGGACTGAGAGTTCAGTCACCACACTTGCTCCATACTGAGGCTTTGGGGAATTAAATCTCAGCCTTTTTGTGTGCCATTACAACTATTCTCGTGAAACCATGTTAGTTTTCAGACTTTTAAACAAGCCTAAAGCAATCCCACCAAAAATTAACTATTTAAATTTTGTGAAGGAGTCCGGGTACAACTTTCCATTTCTTTAAGCCAGGAGTGCATCCATCTGAAATAGGCTTTAATGAAAATCCACAGCTGATTATCCATTCAAAATGATTCAGAGGCGTTTTAGTTATTTGTTATTTTCAGAGCTTTCTTTAGTTTCAAGAAGCCATCCTTTCCTCCATTTGGGAAATGTTTATGTGGAACCAAAAGTAACCAATTGATAATTCACCAGAAAATAATTTGAACCTAAACAGAGATAGTAAAAACTAGGCATGCTGGAGTGAATGATAACACAGTGTGGAGCTGGAGGAACACAGCAGGCCAGGCAGCATCAGAGGAGCAGCAAAGCTGATGTTTCAGGTCAGGACCCTTCTTCAGAAATGGCTTTCTGAAGAAGGGTCCCAACCCGAAATGTCAGCTTTCCTGCTCCTCTGATGCTGCCTGGCCTCCTTGAACCTATGCAGCCTCTTTTCATAAATTACTCCAATCTAGTTAACATCCTGGTTCCCTCTATAACTCACACACACACATAGTCACCATTCAGTTCAAATTTGTGATTGCAAAGGCCTCTCACCAAGGCTTGTGGACTATAATTCTCCTAGTTGCATGCATCATGTCCACTCAATGGCTCTCGCCCATCTCATCTTCTCAAACTACTAACCCATCCTGCCTCCTGTGCTTCCTATGGAAATACCTCACCATCTCTGCTGTTCTTACATCAACTCAAACTATTCTTCCATCTGTGATAGTGTAAATTTCAGAACTTTAATAACTGTTCATGGATTCAGAGGAACAAGAGAGACAACAGAAAGATAAAGAAAATGGTAGGAAGTAGTGATAACTCTGTCTGGAATAAATTATTAAAGGACAAGAACAAAATTCTAGGAATTGAAAGCAATTAGCCATGCCTGGGAAAAGGGAGCGGAAGCTGCTAAGATAACTGGAAGCTTTATGTCACAAGTATAACTGATTGCCCTGCAGAAGAATATATAGAGTTAACTGCAAGAAAGCTATGTTTTCAAACAGACAGTCATTACCAAATGTAACAAAGAACATGGAAGTTACTTCTGATAAGAAGGCAAGCTGCAGACTTGCCATATTTTACTGAAAGAATCTAAAGAATCAATGATGATATCACATCATGGACCTGAAGGGCAAAAAGGATAAGAATCCATCAGCAGAACTCTCCCTCTAGCCAAAATTCAAAGAACAATGCTGCACAAGGATCAATCCCCGAACACTTCCAGAGACAGACACTGTTGGTGGAATCCATGCTAAATTCCATCATTAATCGGGTAATAGTGAAGTTGTATTGTGAGGCTTAACTTGTCTGCTTGAGAGGTTATATTTTGGTTGCTATATGCAGTGATGCTTAAATCATTGTTACAATAGGTGATTGTAAGATTCCTTAATAAATAGATAAATTAAAGATAACTTGACATGGATTACTAACAGCACACCCACTTCCATTATATTTAATCTCTCCTCTTGCATTACAGACAAAAAACTAGGCTGTAACCAGACCAAGATATATATTGCCATGGGGTTCAAGTGTGAGGATAATGAGAATGTGATTGGCAAGGTGACAACCATTTGTCCAAGGAGAAGATCCTTGACTTAATCTCGAGATGGGAACAACTGCTCATTTTGCGAAGGGAGACCTCATTAGTTGATCACTCTAATAGGCTTTATTGTGCTGTGATGTGCCACCAGCCTCCATGCCCACAAGTGCTATTCCATTCTTAATCAGTTCAACTTGTACTCTTCGTCAAATAATTCCCTGTTCTCCATTTCGCTGAACGAAAGGGCACATTGTGATGAATCTCTTATCTTGCACAGACGACAATTCACAAAGTGTTATATTAAAAGGAAACCTATTTATGCTGCAGAGAAGAAGAATGCTGATTGGTTCCCAAGCAGACTTTGATTGGTAAGTGCATTGCAGTGCAGAATGCACCAGTCAATGATGACTGACAGTTAACTGCCTTGTTTGGTTTGATGTTGAATCAAGACTGGTTGACTCATTGCCCTGAGAAATGAAACAGACAATAGCTGCCACCTATATTGGTACAGTGAAACATATTCTTTCAGTCAGTAAAGAACAGGATGTTATATATTAATATAAGCAGCTTCCATTATGTGCAAGTGTATCATATTTTCAGCCCAATGCTAAACCGATTATCAGTTTAATTCTTCACACACTCAGGATTATGCAGCAAACTATGTAATGATCGTAATTGTTTGAGGCTGAATTTGGGTGATGAGTCATCTGACAATGAAATACAAATAGAAGCCAAATGGATGGCATGACTGAATGGATAGAGGCATGATTATTAAAATGCCCCTAGCCTCCAATTCCAAAGGTTTTACTTGATCTCTGAAGAAAACCACAGTAGCATACTCTGCCAACTTCCCAAGTGGTGTCAGCCATTTTGTATAGCTATTGTGCAATGGGGTTTTATTCCAATATGTTATGGCTCTAATTTCATTCCATTCTGAGTGCTGTGATGCAATAAGTTCCCTCTTACTTCACAGTCTGTATGGTGTTGCAGTCCTGTGGCTCCTATGAGCTTTCAGCCTCCCATTATTTCTGGTTATATTGACCAACCCACGCTCAACCCCTTTCCAGTCTGACCGTGGCTCACCTCTTAGACAGAGTTGGCACGATAGATCAGATTGGCCATGTCCCAGCCTGCAGACTGATAACTTCACAGCTTTCTGACTGGATAAGCATATGGATAATGATAGGATAGTGTTGGGGTTGGGGGGCTAGATTAGTTCACAGGTCGGCGCAACATCGAGGGCCGAAGGGCCTGTTCTGCGCTGTATTGTTCTATGTTCTACCTCTAATCCTGGACAGGTTGCCAGTCACATGCATACTGACTGGAGCCCAAACTCAGTACTGAAACAATATAGATCCCTGGAATTCAGTTAGAACAAATATTTGACTGACGATGGCTAACCCCCAGACTGTAATTGGATGATGCCTTTGATCAGTGGAGTGTTTTTCTGACTGATAGTCAAACCCCTTCATCCCATTAGGAACAGTTATCCTTGACTTTCAGACATTGCCTTCTTCTTGAAGCGTATGCAGTGTGTTTGCCACTGAAGTTGCTGGCACAGGCTGCAGATGGCATGCTGATTCAGCACGGAGCTGTGCAGGGCCATGACCAGCCCCTTGCCTCTTCATTACTCCCCAGCATGACAAGCTGCTTGCTTCTTCCTCTGTGCTAAAAGACAATGCTAACCACATTGATAGCATGTAACTGAGCAATGAAGACCCTGTGCATTATAAAGCAATGTGACCTTGGCAGAACTGATCCTCATCCTCAAAATTATTTCCTTTGATTGCTTCCACGTCCTACAAGCGAAAGGAGTGGCAATAGGCACCGTATGGGCTCGAGCTATGCCTGCCTTTTTGTAGGATTCATAGAATAGTGCCTCTTCCACAATTATACCGGCCAAATTCTTCATTACTAGATGACTGCATTGGTGCTGACTTGTGATCCCATGAGGAGATCAAACAATTCACCAACTTTACCAACACCTTCCACCCTGCCTTCAAATTGATCTGGATCATTTCTGAACCTTCCCTTTCCATCACTACCTCTGGAAACCAACTAACCAATGACATCTATTTCAGACCCACTGACTCACACTATACCTCGACTACACCCCCTCTCACCCAATCTCCTGTAAAAATTCTATCCCACACTCACAATTCCTCTGCTGCATCAGTTCCCAGGATTAGGCGTTCTTCGCTAGGTCTTCCCAGATATCCTCCAACTTTAGGAACTATAGTTTCTGCTCCTCTGTTATTAACTTTGCCCTCAATCACATCATCTCCACTTCCCATACTTCTGTCTTCAAACCCCCTCCCACCAACAACAACAGGTATTGAGTCCCCTTAGTCATCACATAACACCCCAACAACTTCTGAATTCAATGCATCATCCTTCAACATTTCCTCCACCTACAATCAGACCCCCCACCAAAAAGATATTTCCCTCCCCAGCCTGTCCACTTTTTACAGGGACCATTCATTCCGTGACTCCGGTCAGCGCTATACTCCACACCAACTTCTCCATCACACCCAATATTTTTCCCTGCATCCACAAGAGGTGCAATACCTGCCCGTAGGCCTCCCCTCACATCTCCATCCACAGCCCAAACAATCCTTCCAGATCTGGCAGAAATTCATTTGTACTTCATCTAAACTGATCTATTGTATCCGTTGATCCTGAAATGGACTCGTTTAGATCGGGGAGATCAAACACAGAATCTGCACTTTGCATGCACCAACCAATCCAACCTGCCAGTTGCCATCCATTTTAATTCCCCCTCACTCTTGCCTCCTTAACTTGACCTAACCCATCCATCTTCCTACTCACCTATATGCTATACCCTTCCCACTGACCAATCACAATAACCTGCTACCTGCATTCACCTACCACCTTCCGCCACTTATCCTTCCCCCAGCCCATCCCGCTGTCTCGATTTATTTCTGAGCTCCCGTTTCCCTCCCAAATCCTGATGAAGGGTTTCAGCCCAAAACGTTGATTTTCCTACCCCTCAGATGCTGTCTGACCTGCTGTGCTTTTCCAGCTTCACATCTATTGACTCTGACCTCCACAGAGGCTGATAGCCTAGAGCTGAGTGCCACTGATCCTCTGAGAAAGCTATGTGAGCCACATAGAGGAGAGCAGCTCAGTCTGTGTGAAACCAGTGTATATGTATGCTAAGAAATCAATGTGAAGTAAATCCGAGGCTAACAGCTTCCAAATAAGCAGAAAGTGAGCATGCGCCAAGAAAGCAGGTGATTGAACCATAAGATGCATGAGATGAATGTGTGCCCCTGTACATAGAAACAACTTCTCAGAAGCTCTTAGGTCCCTTATGTTCCAAAGCCCCATAGGAAAGTGCTGGCGAGTCGAATGGTGTGTGAGTTGGGCTGAGACAAGCCTGATGATGGAGAAGCTGGTGGATTGTTGATGGTGGTTTACTTGAATGAAAGGTCAGTGAAGATCATCTCCCCGGAGCTTTCTCATGGCATTTTTGAACAGACAGGCATTTATTACCCCTCCCTAATTGTCCAGAGAGTCGTTATGAATCAGCCACATTGCTGTGGGTCTGAAGTGACTTGGAGCCTAGACAGGTAAAGGTGGTAAGTTTCCTTCCCTAAAGACATCAGTAAAGAGGTGGATATTTATGACAATTGACAATGGTTACTATTACATTCACTTCTAATTCCAGGTATTATTGAATTCAAAATTCCCCCATCTACTACCATAGGAAAAACCATATTCAGCAAATGAGTTGGAGACTGTGTTTTACTAATCCGGTGACATTGCCGTTACATCACAGCCTCCTCCCAGAAGAACAGAAAGCAGGTCTAATTGAGGATTCGAAGTGGATACGTCTTACAAACCCAAATAGTTTAAAGCTGTCAATATAATTGTCCTTATGTTAAGGAAGGGTTGCAAGTTCACAGATGATCGTCATTGGTAACTGCTTTTGATTGCTGCCTTGTGTCCTTTGAGTTGAATATGGATGTTGGGGAAATCTGATGTGTCTCTGATGTCGGTCACAATTGAGTAATCAAGTTTACCATCCTGGTTCTAAGTTTAGAGAGTTATTTTATGAGTGGCTGGAAAGCTGCTAATACCTTTGAAATGACAGTGCATCACTTCAGAGAAAGGAGAATATAGTTTAAAAAAGAAACATGTTAAAATATCTGGGCTGGTGATATAAGGTTTCAGTCAGATCAGAAAATAACTGGTCATTGTCAGTGCATTTGATGATCAATGATTTCGACTCAAAAAAACCTGGGACATAATTTGGGATAAGTAGCTACAGTGAGGCAAATTGTTACATTTCTCAAAACGTAGTCTTCCTTTTAAATTCTGTCAAAATATAGGGTCCTGCTTCAGGCACTAATTACACTAAATTGCTTTTAACTAATGAAGTGCACATACAAAACATGAGTGACTGCTTTATATAGCCAGTTTAGCCTACTCAGTGACATTTAAAATACAAATACAAGTTCTGTTGCACTCTTAGCTCATTAATACCAGGATTAAATTGATAGCTAGCACAGAAAATATTAAATATTTATTGCTGGTGAACACACCAGGAGGTCAAAATCCACTTAATATAAATTAGGAAACTTCCTCAACATGTTAAAGGTAGTCTCAAGAGTGAGCTGATGTTTAATTTGTTGCCATGGACACAATAAGTGATCAAATGCAACAAAGAAACCTTTCATAGCGAAATCCCAGAAAATTGCATTTCAGTTTTTGGAGGAATGAGGTGGCATCTGCATACCAAATACAGTAAAGATTCCTAAGTATTACTACATTAGACAATCCTTTATTGTTAATAAAACAATTGAATTTCCATTTATACAGTTGTACTATTAAGTATGTTTAACATTAGAAATTAAACTAGGTACTCAGGCATTTTTAGCAGCCAATGGCCCTTGCATTTGCTAATATGAAGCTTAGGTAAAAGTCGATATTGTTCTCAGGCTATTCTCTCATTGGAGGGAGACAACTAGTGGTGAGTTTCATTTGAGGGTTGCCACGCTTCTGGTCAGGTTGAGAAGGCAGGGCCTTTATGGTGACCTCAGCCAGAATAGAAAGTGAACTCACATTGTTCCTGTACCTCTGACATTGTAAACCAGCTGTCCAGCTACCTGACCCTTTGCTCTATGATGGTGATTATTCTGCACTCAGCAAAGGACTTAGCTTTGTCCCACTGTGCCCCATTTCAATGAAGTTTGGGTACAACATGATATTGACCTCTGCCTCAGTGTCCTATTCTTTGGACAAGGGACCTCTCCCTGTCCCACAGATCCCTTCATCCACCTCCAACACTATCCCTCCACTTGGACCCCTACTTCTGGCCTTTAAACGGCACTCGACCTGTTCAGTGAGAACTGTTGATGTGACATTTGTCGCCTCATCTCCCACTGAACTGACAGCACTTTGTGCTTACAGATCCAACCCTGACTTGTTAATTAAGCCTGCTGACAAAGTTTGCGGTGTTTCTGCCTGGCAGACCGACCTCTACATTGTAGAGGCTAAGCGCCAGGTCTCAGGTACCTTGCCCTATCTTCCCATGGACCAGGGCATCAAGAATCAGGCCATCATGTCCATGTCTGTTACCAATCTCATCTCATTTGTGGATCCCCCCCTAAACACCTCCTAGATCTTTGTCCCACAGCCCCATACAGCTTCTATCTTCTTCCCAAAATCCACACAGGCTGATTCTGCCTGTTCCTGCCCCACAGAACTTAAAAATACTGATGAAGGGTCACTGGATTCAAAACATTAATTCTGCTTTCTCTCTACAGATGCTGTCAGACCTGCTGAGTTTCTCCAGAAATTTCTGTTTTTGAATGTTTTTATTCTACCAATTGAGGGATTCAAATAAAGCACCAAAAGGAAGTCTGAATGTCATCAGAAGTGTTCTTACGTGCTAACTTTATCGAAAAACCTTATTTGCTATTGCTCCTCAGTGATGTTTCATGATTTACAGTGAGTTAAATTACTATATTCTGCAAGATATTGGAACACCAGAGTTGATACAAAAAAATCAAGGATATTGCCCTTGACAACATTATGGCAATAGCCTGGGAAACTTGTGCTCCAGATCTAGCCACATCCCTCAACAAGATGTTCTAATCCAGTTACAAGTCTATTAGTTCCAGCAATGCAGAATATAGCTCAGGTACGTGCTGCACATAAAAAGCAGGACAAATCCAGCCTGGACAATTATCATTTCATCAGTCTACTCTCAAACAGTAAAGTGCTGGAAGGTGTTGTTGACTGTTCTATCAAGTAGGATTTGCTCCGCCTACTCATTAGTTTGGGTTCTGCCAGGCCCATTCAACTCCTGGTTTCATTACACTTTGGTATAAATGTTGACAAAGGGTTAAAGACCAGAAGTCAGGTGTGAGTGACTTCCCTTAATATCAACTCAGGCTTTGACCAACAGTGACATCAAGGAACCTAGCAAAACCAGAGCGAATGAGAATCAGGGACAAACTCTCACTATTTGGCATCATATCTATTGGAAGCCAAGTATATCATTGCAGGGACCTCACTGTAGAAGTTCCTCAGGAACTAGGTCCAGCCAGTTTTAGCTGTTGCATTAATGAATCTCCATTATAAGGTCAGAATGGCAATGCTCAGTGACAGTTGCATGGTTCTTCAATACCATAAACAAATCCTCAGATATGCAGCAAATTCAGGGCAAACATTTAGACTTGGCAAGTAACATTTGTGCCTCGTAAGTGCCAGGCAATAATCCAAGAATTGTTCTTTGGCATTCAATGGTATTATCATCATTGAATTCCCACTATCTATGCTGTAGAACTTACCATTGACCAGAAACTGAACTGAATCAGCCATGTAAATGCTGTGGTTACAAGATTAGGGCAGAAGCTGAGAATTCTGGCTGAGTAACTCCTTCTGAATCATCAAAGACTGTATAGTATCTACAACACACAAGCCAGGAGTATGATGGAATACTCTCCACTTTCCTGGATGGTCATAGCTCCAACAACACTGAGCACCATCCAGGACAAAGCAGCCCACTTTATTGCCACTCCATCCATCACTCCCTTCCACACTGACGCAGACTAGCAGCTGTATGTTCCACCTACAAGATGCACTGCAACATCTCAGCAAGATTCCTGCGACATCACCTTCCAAGTCTGCAATGTGGATAACCTGGATGGGCAAGCACACCAGATACATGAGAACACCACCAACTGTTAGTTCCCTTCCAAGATTCACAAGAACATAACTTGGATAGATTTCACCATTTCTTCATTGTAGCTGGATCAAGCTGAATATCATGGACCACAACAGTTCAAGAAGGTAGCTCACCACTACCTTCTCAAGGGCAATTAGGCATGTGCAATAAATGCTGGCTCAGCCAGCAATTCTGTTATCCAGGCTATTGCCAAACCAAACAGAACACATGCTATTAATCAGTATTGGATTATGAAACAGCCGTTTAAATCTGATGCAATTTTGAACAGGCGCATTGTACTTGTGAAGTTACTCACCCACAACACCCAAGTAAAATACATTTTGATATAAAACTCTAACTTCCCAGACTTGATTGCTTAAGACATTGTACAAGCTAACTCATATCCTGGTATTCTATGTCCTTGTTTACTGAGTTTATTAATCTCCCATCATTTGATGAGACACATGCCATGATTTGTTCAGGCAATATAAATGAGTGTTGTCAATAAAATGTTTGAATTTTTGCTTTAAGTCTGGTCACTATTGATTATTTATTACACTGCATTCCTTGCTAATCATTAATGATGGACCGGCATTTAGCAGAATGATTACTCAGGGAGAAAATTCTTACCAAAGAATTTTTCAGGAAGCCAGTTACACTTTAAACGTATACAAAATATCAATTCTCAATTTTTTTTCCCAATAAGTAAATGAAACCTTTCCAATCTGGTGTTAGTTTTAGAGTTTGTATCTTAAATGCTGGTTAACCTTTGCCCTCAGGAAGACGAAGTAAGTTGCAATTTGATTCATCTTAACGTATCCATTCAAAAAGATCCTCATAATTGAGGCCAATGGGGCATCCACTTTATTTTAGTGATACAAGGGTTGTTTTGCTTCAAGCAAAATTTTATACACAAGGTATTCCATATCTGGTCACATTTTTAAGAAGAATTTTCTGGGTCAATCTTCTTCCATCTTAAAGTCTGTTGAGTAAAGAAGTAAAAAGAGAAAATGAGGTGGTTCATTGCTTCAATGACTACTGCTGCTTGCATTGAGCCTACATTCTTAACTCAGACTGTGCTGACTACCCAGACCACTTGTACACACCAAAAATGTATATTCATCAAATAAAGAAGAGTACAGACCTATCTACACCATTAAGGAAGATTTTTCAATGTGCAGCAATGACTGTGCCTTCCCTCTAGTTGTTGCTACTGAGCATTTGTGTGAGGAGCTACGTCACAAAGAGGCCAGTTCACATAGAATTGAGACAGGACAGAGTAGGGCTCCAGATATGTCCTCACTTACTCTCTCCAGTATAGCATGCATGTACCAAACAAAAAGATGTTGGCGTTCAGTAACTTGGTTTTGTACTACCATCTATCGATCCCTCTGACATGATTCAACTATATCTTGTGATGAGACCGAAAGAAATGACAATAAGACATGAAGAGAATCCCAGCAACAGGATATTACCGCATGATGTAGGAGCAGTAGTAGACCAATCAGCCTACTGAGTATGCTCCATCACGCAAAGAGGTCATCATTTATTTGATACTCCTCAACTCCCCTTTCCTGCCTTTTGCAGATAACCACTGATTCCTTTGCTGATTAAAGATCTATCTCAGCATTGAGTAAACTTAACAACACAGACTTGTCAGCCCTCTGCAGTAAAGAAATCCACAGATTCATTACCCTCTGAGAGAAAAAAAAATTCCTAATCAAATCTGTTTTAAACATGTAATCCCTCGTTCTGAGGTAATGTCTTCTGGTCCTAATATATCCCATAAATGGAAACAAACTTTCTGCATCTACCTAACAAGTCCCCCCAAGAACCTTACATGTTTTAATAAGCTTGCATTTCATTCTTCTAAATATTAATATGGACAGGTCCAATATACTCAACCTCTCCTCATAAAATAACCCCTCTGTACCTGGTATCAGTCTAGTGAACCTTCTCTGAAACGTCTTCTGACGCCAATATATGTTTCTTTAGATAAGGCGTTCAAAACTGTTTACAATGTTCCACCAGAGGTCTGACTAGTGGTTCACATAGTTTTAACAAAATCTCCTTACTTTTATACTCTATTCCGTTTGAAATAACAACCAATATTCCATTTGCCTTCTCTATAATATGCAGAACTTGTATGCCAGCTTTCTGTGATTCATGAATAAAAACTCCTAAATATCTGTGTTCTGTAGCTGCCTGCAATTTCTCCATTCAAATAACATTCAGCTTTTCTAGGCTTTGTGCCAAAGTACTTAACCCCATATTTCCCTCCAATATATTCTGTCTGCATCATCTTGACCTGTCTGCACAGATTCTTTGGTCATTCTCACCACTTGCCTTTCCACATGTTTTTATGTCATCCACAAATTGGTTATAGTACAATGCAGCAGATGAAGAATAAGCCAACACAGAAATCCAAAGAAGAAGGGAAAAGCTGAAAAAGGAAGCCAGTAGCAACAGGGACAAACTATGCAGGACTTTGAAGCCAACCCACTCACAGACAAACTCTCCGTACTTCTGTACTCCATTCCATATTTCACTGAATGCTGACAGAATGCTGACGGTAGTAGATTCGCCAACTTTAAGTACACTTAAGTCATCATTGGACAAGCATATGGACGTACATGGAATAGTGTAGGTTAGATGGGCTTCAGATCGGTATGACAGGTCGGCACAACATCGAGGGCCGAAGGTCCTGTACAGTGCTGTAATGTTCTATGTTCTATGTAAGTGTCTGACTATCATAATTAAAGTAGCAAAAATGTACGATGATGCTTAAACCCACAGCTTCTGCCAAATCCACTCTGAGAGTCCTGATCAGACTATGTATTGGAACAACTGTTGTCAACATATTATCAAGTTCCAGTTTGCCTCTGACCTCGATCAAGAATCACAAAGATGAGGACCCAGCTAGTGCACTGCTGCATACAATCAGAAGTGGCATAGACGCAATTTTCATTAAACAGACCAAATGAAACGGAAATCGCCAAATAAGGCAACAAAGTTTTGACTCTTATCTTGGATTAGGCACAACTCTATCATAGATTGGGTAAAGTTAGATTGGCACAATCAACAGCTAAAGGTGATACTCTTTTAACTTACCTGTACCATCTCTCTGGTAATTGCCAATACAGAACAATGGGAGATGAGTCCATAAATGGGTCACATACTAGAGGGATGCTGGATGGAAGTCTGTCAGAATTTTTACAGACTGAAGATGGCCTGACATAAGTAAAGGCTGTAGTTTGCCAGACAGTCTGAACTTTACATGTAAAGTGGGCTTCTTATCTGCAGGGACTGGGGAAATTCTGGGTTCAGAGCACTGACTCTAACATGGTCTACTTCATTAAACAGAGGGTGACTAATGAGCCAATTGGACAACGGATTCAAAGAGAAAAGGGCACAGGTCCCATCATTGCTTCTGGTCCATGTTATGACAGGAAAGCTTCATATTAGTACTAATCTCAGCAGCAGTGAGTGCCAAACAGGCCACGGAGAGGTCATTTTAAAGTAGTTTACCAAAACAACAATGGGAGATTTCCATTTGCAGCACAACAGTTTGAGCAAAGACCATGCAAAAATGTATAACAGAGAATTACTGCAGATGATGGAAAAACCAAAATAGAAACAGTAAGTGCGAGAGAAACTCAGCAGGTATAGCAATATCTGTGGTGCCAAAAACATAGTTAATGTTTCAATTTCAACATGACTTTACTTTGGTTCTGAAGAGTTATATTGGATTGTACTGGACATGACACATAAACTTTGTTTCCTCCCCACAGATGCTTGCACATGTTTCCACTCTAAACCACAACTGTCCAACCAAATATTACTGAGGGTCAAGGTACATTCTTCTTGGGGACCCATGAGATGGTTAATGGTATGCAGATATTGTGGGTACTGACAAGAAAACTCTTGTATAAAACATATACAGGTGTATGTGTAAGATAACAAAGTGTAGAGCTGGATGAACACAGCAGGCCAAGCAGCATCTCAGGAGCACAAAAGCTGACGTTTCGGGCCTGGACACTTCATCAGAGAGGGGGATAGGGAGAGGGAACTGGAATAAATAGGGAGAGAGGGGGAGGCGGACTGAAGGCAGAAAGAAAACAAGATAGGTAGAGAGGAGAGTATAGGTGGGGAGGTAGGGAGAGGTTTGGTCAGTCCAGGGAAGATGGACAGGTCAAGGAGGCGGGATGAGGTGGTAGGTAGGAAATGGAGATGCGGCTTGAGGTGGGAGGAAGGGATGGGTGAGAGGAAGACCAGGTTAGGGAAGCGGAGACAGGCTGGGCTGGTTTTAGGATGCAGTGGGGGGAGGGGAAGAACTGGGCTGGTTTTGGGATGCAGTGGGGGAAGGGGAAATTTTGAAGCTTGTGAAGTCCACATTGATACCATTGGGCTGCAGGGTTCCCAAGCGGAATATGAGTTGCTGTTCCTGCAACCTTCGGGTGGCATCATTGTGGCACTGCAGGAGGCCCATGATGGACATGTGGTCTGAGGAATGGGAGGGGGAGTTGAAATGGTTCATGACTGGGAGGTGCAGTTGTTTATTGCGAACCGAGCGGAGGTGTTCTGCAAAGCGGTCCCCAAGCCTCTGTTTGGTTTCCCCAATGTAGAGGAAGTCACACCGGGTGCAATGGATACAATATACCACATTGGCAGATGTGCAGGTGAACATCTGCTTGATATGGAAGGTCATCTTGGGGCCTGGGATAGGGGTGAGGGAGGAGGTGTGGGGGCAAGTGTAGCACTTCCTGCGGTTGCAGGGGAAAGTGCCGGCTATGGTGGGGTTGGAGGGGAGTGTGGAGCGGACAAGGGAGTCGCGGAGAGAGTGGTCTCTCCGGAAGGCAGACAAGGGTGTGGACGGAAACATAGCTTGGGTGGTGGGGTCAGATTGTAGATGGCGGAAGTGTTGGAGGATGATGCGTTGTATCCAGAGGTTGGTGGGGTGGTATGTGAGAATGAGGGGGATCCTCTGGGGGCGGTTGTGGTAGTGGCGGGGTGTGAGGGATGTGTTGCGGGAAATGCGGGTGACGCGGTCAAGGGTGTTCTCGACCACTGCGGGGGGGAAAAGTTGCAGTCCTTGAAGAACATGGACATCTGTGATGTGTGGGAGTAGAACGCCTCATCCTGGGAGCAGATGCGGCGGAGATGGAGGAATTGGAAATAGGGAATGGAATTTTTGCAGGAGGGTGGATGGGAGGAGGTGTATTCTAGATAGCTGTGGGAGTCAGTGGGCTTGGCCAGTTCTTCTCCTCCCCCCACTGCATCCCAAAACCAGCCCAGCCTGTCTCTGCTTCCCTAACCTGTTCTTCCTCTCACCCATCCCTTCCTCCCACCTCAAGCCACACCTCCATTTCCTACCTACCACCTCATTCCGCCTCCTTGACCTGTCCATCTTCCCTGCAATGACCTATCCCCTCCCTACCTCCTCACCTATACTCTCCCCTCTACCTATCTTCTTTTCTCTCCATCTTCGGTCCACCTCCCCCTCTCTCCCTATTTATTCCAGTTCCCTTCCCCATCCCCCTCTCTGATGAAGGGTCTAGGCCCAAAATGTCAGCTTTTGTGCTCCTGAGATGCTGCTGGGCCTGCTGTGTTCATCCAGCTCCACACTCTGTTATCTTGTATTCTCCAGCATCTGCAGTTCCCTTTATCACTGATACGGGTGTACGTGTATCCATTTTTTCAGATTCAGCACAATGGTTATAGCTCGATTTCTTCAACTGTTTTCTATGATGACTCAAGTTTAAGGAATATCTCAGTAAGAGTGTGTGGGCAAGTGCAGGCTATCATATTAACATACAAATTACAAATAGAAGTAGGCCAGTCAGTTGCTCAAGCCTGTTCTGCCAATCAATATGATAATGCCAGCTCTGATTACTCCATTGTCAAACCTACCCTCAATAACATTTCGACTTCTTGCTTATCAAGGCCATACCTAGTTCTGTCTTAACATATTCAAGGACTCTGTTTCCACTGACTTTAGAGGGAAAATATTTCAAAGAGTCATGACTCTCTGCGAGAAAAGAAAATCTCCCTTTCTCTGTCTTAAATGGTTAACACCTCATTTTGAAACTGAATTTTAGTTCCAGATTCTTTGCCAAGCGGAAACATTCTTTCCACAGCCACCTTGTCAATACCCCTTAATATCTTTTATATTTAAATATTAAGTCATTTGGCTTCATATTCTTCTAAACTCCAGTAGATGCAAGCCTAACTTTTCCAATATTTTGTCATGAAACAACTGCCCATTTCAAGTATAAGTTTCCAAAACATTAATATCCTTGGAAAAGCTCAGCAGTTCTGGCTGAATCAGCAAGCCATGGAGTTACTTAAGCTTCTTTCAGTAAAGAAGCAGTGGCACAGGCTAAAAAGCTATTGCAACAGAGAAGAAACATAAAAAAGATTAAAATTAGGCATCAAAAGAAGCTGGAATTCATGAAAATTAAGCTAGAATTAAAGAAATCTGACTACCTTAAAATCACTATTGAACTAAAAGCTCAACTATTGAAAGTCTTGCAGTGAATCAAGCTGCAGAGAAAGATCCAAATGTTGTAAATAAGACAACAAAAGCAACCAAAAATATTGCACTATTGGAGTATAAAAATGCTGCATCGTATCTGCAGAGAATGCAAGAGCCTCAGCTGGGAAGGCTGGTTGTGCAGCATCTATCTAAAGAAATACCAGCACTGACTACCCTTCCTCTTCTCAATGAGATCCCTCTTGAGAAAATGCATGATGCTTATTTTGAACTTCAAGCATATTTGCAGTCAGGGTACTACACAAGAACCCCCATAGACCCTGATCCAGAAACTTATTCCATTGTTGATTATGCAGTAGTGTTATTTCCTAATTGAGTTCCTGAGATGATATTGTCTGCAGAGAAGCAACTTCAAGCTGAGGCAAGTGTGGAGGTAATACCACTGCAAATAGAAAGAAACATACCCTCACTCTGAGTAGGTGGAAGTCTTCATTTCCTCGTTGTCAGAATGCTCTCTGTTCTTCTTATTTACCAGATTCATCCTTGGATCAGCATATGATTCAGATGATAAGCATACAAATTTCAGTTCATTTGCTCCTTTGCAAAGGATTGTGATAGTTCAAGTCCTGGCTCTTGAATCCTTTATCTTCCTGTATTGGTCCACAATGCTATTACAATCAGGTCATCCCAGGAATCAGCTTCAATGAGAAGCTGTCATTCCACTTTACCAATATGTTTACCTTGCAAGGAAATTCTGAGGGAGCACGTATATCCTATAAATCCTCTTAGAGAGCTAAGAACACTTGTGGAGGTTTCTGCTTCAGATAAAAGAGATGGGGGCAGGAAGTAGGGTAGTGTGGGGAGAGATGCAGGAGCTGGATTGAAATTGTGAATAGTTTATGAGGTTAACAGTTTGTGGCAAGAGTGAACTTGGGGAAATATGTAGAGTAAAAGCTTTTCTACACCTTTATTGTAATAGTAGTTACTGAATGTGTGCATGAGGAACTATGTCATAATGACATTAAATCACTTGGAATTGGTACCCGAGTGTGTATGCATAAGTTTCTAGAGATGTCCTGTCTATCCAGGATTACTACCTGTGCCAAGGGTTAGTTAGTCTAGGAAAAGAGAGAGAATGCTATTGAACACATGGCTACAGAGCAGGTGTAAGAGGGAGGACTTTAGATTTATGGGTCATTGGGATGTCTTCGCAGAAGGTGGATCCTGTACATGAAGGATAGGTTACACCTGAACTGGAGGGATACCAATATCCTGGGCAGGAGGCTCGCTAGAGCTCTTCGGAAGGGTTTAAACTATTGTGACAGCGGAGTGGAAACCAGAATATTAGGCCAGTAAATACAGGGACTGGAGACAAAAGTGTGACACAGATATGCTTAGCACGGAGTAAAGCAGGCAGAGAGAAGTTGTGGGGCTCAGAGAGACTGGAGGACTGGAATGCATTTACTTCAGTGCAAGAAGTATAGCATGTAAGCCATATGTGCTAACAGCGTAGATTACTACACAGAATTATGATATTATTGCCATTATAGAGACATGGTTAAAGGAGGGACTGGCAGCTTAAGATTCCTGGATATCACTGTTCTAGATAGGACAGAAAGGGAAACAAAAGGGGTGGGACAGTTGCTTTACTGATTACGGATCACATCACAGCTGTATTGAGGGAGGACACATCGGATTGATCTGGCAGTGAGGCATTATGGGTGGAGCTCAGGAATAGGAAGGGTGAAATCACAATGTTGTGAGTTTTCTATAGACCTCCCATCAGCCCATGGGAGACAGAAGAGCTTATAAGTAATCAGATACAGAAAAGTGTGAAAAGAGCAGGGTAGTTATGGTGGGTGACGTCAACTTTCCTTTTTTTGACTGGAACTCCCTTAGACCCAATGGTTCAGATGGAGAACAATTTGTTAGTTGTGTCCAGGAGGGCTCCTCGAGGCAGGATGTTGGCAATCCAAACAGAGAGGAGACCATATTAGACTTGGTCCTGTGGAATGAGCCAGGACAGGTGACTGATGTTTCAGTAGGAGAGAATTTCAGGCTTATTGACCAAAAGTCCATAAGAATTCGAGTAGTCATGGAAAAGGACACAAGTGGCCCTCGGGTGAGGGCATTTAGTTAGACAAGAGCCAATAACACCCAAATTAGACAGAAACTGGGGAATGTGGATGGAAGCAGTTATTTAAGGGCAAATCTACCTCTGGCATGTGGGAAGCTTTTAGAGGCTAATTGGCTAAAGTGCAGGAAAAACATGTACCGGCAAAACTAAAGAATTGGAATGGCAGGATTCAGGAACAATGCATGGCAAGGGAAATTGAAAAGTTAGTCAAAAGAAAAAAGAAAGCATACGACAACTCTGGGCAGCTACAAACTAATGAAGTCCTGGAGGATGACGGAGAAATTAGGAAGTAACTTAAATGCGCAATTAGGAAGGCAAAAAGGGACCATGAAATGTCTTTAACAATCAGGGTCAAGGAGAATCCCAAGGCTTTTTATGTATATGTCAGGAGAAAGAGGGTAACAAGGGAAAGCGTTAACTCACTCAAGGACGAAGGAGGGAGGTTTTACATAGAGCCACAGGAAGTTGGGAAATCCTGAATGAGTACTTTGTATCAGTTTCCACCAGGGAGAGGGACATGACTAATGTTGAAGTCAAGGATGGGTATGTGAATACTCTGGAGAATGTCAACCTATTGATAGAGAAAGTTTTGGGAATCCTAAATTACATTAAGATAGACAAATCCCCAGGACCAGATAGGATCTACCGTGGGTTACTCTGAGAGGCAAGGGAGGAAATTGTTGGGGCATTGGCAGATATCTTCACATTCTTGTCGACCACAGGTGAAGTTCCAGAGAACTGAAGATTAGCGAATGTTGTTCTTATTTAAGAAAGGATGGAGGGATAATCCAGGAAACTATAGGCTGGTGAGCTTAATGTCTATGGCGGGAAGCTTTTGGAGAAGATGTTGAGGGACAAGAGATATGTGTATTTGGAGGAAAATGGACTAGTTAGTGACAGGCAGCATGGTTTTGTCCAGGGAAGGTCATGTCTCACCAACCTGGATGATTTTTTTTGAAGAGGCAATGAGGAGGATAACTGATGAGGGAAGGGCTGTGGGTGTAATTTATATGGACTTTAGTAACGCTTTTGATAAAGTCCCACATGTTAGGTTGGTACAAAAACTAAAATCACAAGGGATTTGGGTGACTTGGTTAGAAGGATAGAAAACTGGCTTGGTCATAGAAGGCAGAGGGTAGTGCTAGAAGGATATTTTTTCAGATTGGAGACCAGTAATTAGTGATGTTTCACAGGGGCCAGTCTTAGGTACTTTGTTGTTTGTAGTATATATAAATGATCTGGAGGAAAATGTGGGTGGTCTGATGAGCAAGTTTGCTGATGACACGAAGATTGGTGGAGTTGCTGATAGTGCCAACGATTTTGAAAGCATACAACAAGTAAAAAATAGTTTGGTGACTTGGACACAGAAATGGCAGATAGAGTTTAATCCAGACAAATGCGAGGTGATGCATTTTGGAGGATCAAATTTAGGTGTGAATTATATTGTAAATGGCAGAACCCTTAGGAACACTAACATTCAGATGGATCTGGGTGTGCAGGTCCACAGTTCCCTGAAAGTGGCAACACAGGTAGCCAAGGTGATTTAGAAGGCATATGGCATGCTTGCCTTCATTGTCTAAGCCGTGAAGTATAACAGTTGACAAAACATGTTGCAGCTATATGTAACACTTGTTAGGCCACATTTGGAGTATTGTGCACAGTTCTGGTTACCACACCACCAGAAGGAAGTGGAAGCTTTGCTGAAAGGAGACCTGCTATAGATCTACAAAATTATAAGGCATAGGTAGGGTCGATAGTCAAAGGCTTTTCCAAGGGTTGAAGTTTCAATTACAAGAGGGTACAGGTTCAAGGTCGAAGGGGGAAAATTTAAGGGGGATGTGAGAGGGAAGAGGGAGTGGTAGCAGCCTGGAATGCACTACCAGAAGAGATGAGGGAAGTGGGCACAATGAAGGCATTTTACAGGCACCTAGATGGGTACATGAAAAGGGAGGAAATAGAGGGATACGGATCAAAAAATGGCAGGTTTGTTTTTAGATTAATTAAGGCATGATGCACAGGCTTGGAGGGCCGAAGGGTCTGTTCCTGTGCTGTATTTTTTCATTTGTTCATTTGTTCCATTGATGATCTTATGCCATTAATACACTGTTACAAGTTGTCAAGTGTGATTTGCAATACAAACGGGGCAGAGTCAACAGCAAGGGACTCAAGTAGTTCTGTGGTATAACTACAGCTTTGAACCATGCTTTAGGAAAATGTTAGATACGTGAAGTCCAGCACAAGCATCTTTCAACTGCTTATGCATCAGCCATTAACTGTTTCGGGAACGTAAAAGAGGAATAGCACATTTATTCCCTCATGGTAACTAATAGAACTCACTTTAATCACAAAGAACCTAGCTATTAAGAGTTAACAATTTCATGTTTTCTCATTCTGAGTGAATAATACATATTTTATGAGATGCCATGCAGCCTGAATCTCAATGCAATTAACAAGAAGCTGCAACATTACTTATATTATGTGCTGTTGTGAGATTAAATTCTTCATTATCCTTTGATTGAAACCCTATATTCTGGGCAAGCTACCGACTCATCCAATTATGGTGCATTGCAATGTTAAAATTACTTACAATTATAAAAAGTGACTTAATTTACTGTTTTTATTTATATTTCAGCTGAATAACCTGCCCAACTTTAAGTCAGTAACAATCTAAATAAGTGAACCCTGCACATGCTGGTTAGAAACTAATGATGCACTTTAATTCATTAAAAACATTGTTTTTCTTGCTGAATTGACCCCAAATTCAATTTATTTTCCCCTCATTGTCTTTGGTTAGTCTTTTGAAAGGTTCGATTACCTTTGCAGTTACAGCTACTTGTATTGCTATTACAGTGGAAAGCTTTATAACTAACTCTGTGGTTAAATTACAGAGATCTGCTGATAAGTATGACTTGTTTATTAAAAGTTTCTGGCCGTCAAAAGGGGGGCTGACTTTCCTTATTAGTTATAACTAAACTTTCTTAAGTCTCACTATCAAGCTTTCATGATGAAGTATTAAAACGCATTCAATTAGGCATGACATATTGAGCCTTTACTTCAGCATGTGCAATTGCGACCGTGACCTTTTCTCAGTCAGAGACTCATATTTATTTATAAAGTCACAACACAAATTATCCTCACTGTAGTCACTTGACACTTTATATACTGCAGAGATTATAAGTGTTAAATTTCATTTTAATTTAGAAAATAATCTCTCCATATGTTTTTAGGAAGAGTTCATCTTTTTTTAATTTTCTGCCCTACCCCCAACTCTTATCCAAGTTCTGCAAATGCTGATTTATGCCAGCAGACAACTGCGTAAATAGTGACAGGCCTCTGCTAACTCATCCAAGTGGTTATTCTCAACTGTACAAGTGAAATTCTGGTTCTATAATGAGCAGAGTAATCTGGCAGCAGTAGCTGCTGCCTGTAGTTTTGGGGTTGATAGTCACAGCAGGTGCCTACAGTTTGGCAGTCAGTCCATGAGCAAGCGATTTCAGAAGATAAAACAGCACCGCACAGGAACGGGCCCTTCGGCCCACAACAACTGCGCCAACCGTGACGCCATTCAATTTGCACAATATAAAAGCTGTCAAATGGCAGTTTCTGTTGGCAGGCCATCTGGTCATAGGAAACTAAACCAAATCACTGTTCTCATTTAATGTGCATATTCACAGACTTCCCAATGAACTCAAGCTAACCTTTTACCTTATTAGCTTAAATCAATAATTCAATATCTGTCCCTTTGTTCATCATAAGCGAGGATTTCACAACGAATTGAAATTTGAAGCTTGAAAATTTCTTAGCCTGTAAGATCTATCATGTCGCACCTTTGTCCACTGAACTACCCAGGCTGTTGGGATTGGGAAAAGGAAACATAGAACACAGATAATGGCGCATATAATATTATGAATGAAATACAAGTAATGGGCACATTGTAGATGTGGCTGTTTCTCAGCTTGAGACCAGGTACATGCATTGGATTTTCATGAGGCAGCAAAAGACTTACAAAACTATCAACTTGTTACGAACCTGAGAGAAACCTCTCAAAGCACAGTATATAACAGTTTTATGTTGCAATGTCATCAATTTATTTCACATGGTGGGATTTTCCCAGCACTTGAACAACTTGGCAATAGTGAGAAACTTGGGAGAGTGTGAAAAGAATGAAAAGATGAGATTCTTGATGCTGAGAAAAGAGTTTGAGTTTTCCTGAACCTTTCAACAGTTAGTTAACATTCTTGCCAGTAAATGGTAAGGACCTTTTTGCATGCATTATCATGATATTATCAGTTAATCTTGTACATTTATAAAAAAGTCAGTAGTTCTAGCGACATCTGTGAAGAGAAATCAATGATATTTTTTCAGGTTGCGTGACCCTTAGCTTCTGTATTTAGAGGAGAACATGCCTCAGGATGGTTCATATGCATTTGTCTTATTATTACAAATGTTTGCCTTTATTTTCACTGGAGCACTACAGTAACTCTTTAGGGTAGCAGGGTGCATGCATGTATAGGTTTGTTGCAGTGTGGTGGGGTGGAGGTCAATTCTGTAGCTCAGCCTGTGGTAAAATGATGAATGTCAGACCCCAGATCTACTTTGACATGTAGCTCGCACTAACTTAAAAGGTTGAGGTCAGATTAAAAAGGGGAAATTGCTGAAAACATCAACAATTCTTCATTGTCACGGAGGCTTGGGGACCGCTTTGCAGAACACCTCTGCTCGGTTCGCAATAAACAACTGCACCTCCCAGTCGGGAACCATTTTAACTCCCCCTCCCATTCCTCAGACGGCATGTCCATCATGGGCCTCCTGCAGTGCCACAATGATGCCACCCAAAGGTTGCAGGAACAGCAACTCATATTCCGCTTGGGAACACTGCAGCCCAATGGTATCAATGTGGACTTCACAAGCTTCAAAATTTCCCCTTCCCCCACTGCATCCCAAAACCAGCCCAGTTCTTCTCCTCCCGCCACCGCATCACAAAACCAGCCCAACTCGTCTCCTCACCCCACTGCATCCCAAAACCAGCCCAGCTTGTCCCCGCCTCCCTAACGTGTACTTCCTCTCACCCATCCCTTCCTCCCACCTCAAGTCACACCTCCATTTCCTACCTACTAACCTCATCTCGCCTCCTTGACCAGTCCGTCTTCCCTGGACTGATCTATCCCCTCCCTACCTCCGTACCTATACCCTCCTCTCCACCTATCTTCTTTTCTCTCCATCTTCAGTCCGCCTCCCCCTTTCTCCCTATTTATCTCAGAACCCGCTCCCCATCCCCCTCTCTGATGAAGGGTCTAGGCCCAAAATGTCAGCTTTTGTGCTCCTGAGATGCTGCTTGGCCTGCTGTTTTCATCCAGCTTCACACTTTGTTATCTTGGATTCTCCAGCATCTGCAGTTCCCATTATCTCGAACAGTTCTTCATTAAAGACCTACCAAATTCTGGGCAGTTAACTGTGATTACAATGAAACAATGAATGTGACTGTACTTTCTTGGCATTAAAACACCCGGATAAAATCAGTGTCTTCATTAAACTACACATGTCTCAATGTTTTCAAGCACCATGCAAGTTGAAATCACAGCTCTAATATTTAATAGTTTAAAAAAACATTGCATATTAACTATATTTTACAGATATTGCAAATACATGAAAACTTGATAATAGAAGATTAAAGTCTGAAATTCCCCCTGCAGAAAAATATAGAAGATTGTAGGAGCAAATTACTGCAGATGCTGGGATATGTTCTGAGGACAAAAATGGTGCAAATCACAACAGGTCTGGCAGTATCCATGGAGAGTAAACAAGCTAACGTTTCAAGATTAGATGACTCTTCATCAGAACCAAAGTGAAGTGGGGAGGGGGCAGCAGTTATGTAATGGTGGGATAGGGTGTTGGAGTGCTGGGGAGAAAGGATGTTGATAGTTCAGATTAAGAGATCAGAATGTGAGAATGGCAGGACAATGGTGTGTTTATCTACCAGACTGGAAAAAGCAAACAGTACCACTGGGGTGGGGAGAGAGAAGAGAGGGTGACAGAGAATGTAACAGGCAAGCAAAAAGAAAGGGAAGGAATGGGTTCACAATTTGAAGATGTTGAAGTCAATATTGAGCCCAGAACATTCTAACATTACAGTTTGGCAGTTAGACAAATTTAACCATTCGCACATTCTGATCGCTTAAACTGAACTATCAATATCCTTTTACCCCTAGCACTCCAACCCTGCACCCACTCCACCTCCCCAGCCCCATTATTGCATATATGCTGTCCCCTCCCCACTTCACTTCAGTTTTGATGAAGTGTCACCTAGACTCAAAGCGTTAGCTTGCTCTCTCTCTCTCTCCATTGATGCTGCCTGACCTGCTCTGATTTCCAGTATTCTTTTCGCTTTCAATAGATTACCTCTTTTTGCAAATACATTAACTTGCCAGAAGTCGCTTAGGGCTGAATCTGATGTATTTTTGGCTAAGCTCAAGTCACAATGAGGTGTTTTGAAGGGATTTCTATCATAGGGCCCGGCAAGATATCTTGCTGTTATCATACCAAACTAACCTTGTTAATAACCCACCCCAACCCTATGTGGTCCCTCACATCCAATTCCTGTCCAGTCTTACCACACTCGATTCCCAAAACAACTTACTGTAGTAGGATTTAGTTTTTGGCTCAGGATCAAATGCAAGTCCTGGCTCTACACTGTATCAGGAGCAAACTCTCAACAATGACCTTGATTAGCTAATGAAAAGAAGAGGGAATATTAGCAGTTCAAATAAGGAGACCAGCATCTCAAGAATGGAAGGCTGGTAAAATACTTTCTGACACAAGAGCCCCTCCACCTTCAGCATTCTTTCAGGAACTTATTAAGAGTTTGAAATGAAAAGGTGCCTCAATGTCTGTCAACGCACCCCGCCCTTCCCCA
This sequence comes from Stegostoma tigrinum, assembly GCF_030684315.1. Taxonomy (NCBI): domain Eukaryota; kingdom Metazoa; phylum Chordata; class Chondrichthyes; order Orectolobiformes; family Stegostomatidae; genus Stegostoma; species Stegostoma tigrinum. The sequence goes on from NC_081356.1 coordinate 77,972,086, forward strand.
CACGAACCTTCCACCGATACTGCCCACCATCACCAGCTCCCCCGTCAGCTTCCCTGAGGCCACCTTGCAACAATGTCCTACATCCAGATCATTAATGTATAATGTGAATAGTTGTGTTCCCAACACCGATACCTTCAGAACTCCACTAGTCACTGGCTACCATCCTGAAAAAGACTTCTCTATCCCCACTGTCTGTCTTCTAACAGTCAATCATTTACCTATGCCAGAAACTTGCCCTTAATACCACGGGCTCTTATCTCATTTAGCAGCCTCCTGAGCAGTACCTTGTCAAAGGCCTTCTAGAAATCCAAATAGATCATATCCACTGGGTCTCCTTTGTCTTAACATTCTCATTACCCCATCTTACAGATGTGTCAGGTATGACCTCCCTTAATGAAGCCATGCTGACTCAACCCTATTTTACCATGTACTTCCAAGTATTCTGGAATCTCATCCTTCATAATGGACTCTAAAGCCTTACCAAAGACTGAGGTCAGGCTAACCACGTGTCGTATCTTGTCTTCTATCCCTCCTCCCTCTGGCACCTTCTCTAACACCAGTGATTTCTGAAAGAATACCACGAATGCCTTTATAATCTCTCCAGCTATCTCCTTCAGAACTGTAAGGTGTAGTCCAACTGATCCACGTGATTTATTCACCTTCAGACCTTTCAGCTTCCCTACCATCTTGTCCTTAGTGATGGCCACTACACTAATCTCTTCCCCTGAGTGTTTTAATGTTCTGGTATGCTGCTGATGCCTTCCACTGTGCAAACTTATACAAAGTACATATTCAGTTCCTCCACCATTTCATTATGCCCCATTACTACATCTCCAGCCTCATTTTCTAGTTGTCCACTTAAGGCCCTCCTTCCTTTTGAATAACTAAAACAAAACCTCTTGCAATTTTCTTTTATATTACTAGCTAGCTTACTCTCCTATTTCATTTTTTCATTTGTTTACCATTTTTGAAGTTATCCTATGCTGGTTATTAAAGGTTTCCCAATCCTCTGGATTTCCAATAATTTTTCTCTTCTGCTTCTACACTATTCCTGACTCCCCTTGTTAGTAATTGCTGTTCATCCTCCCTTTAGTATGTTTCTCTTACTTTGGCTGAGTTCCTGCTGTGCCTCCCAAGTTAAGCCAGTGACTATGCCACAAGAGGAAATCTGACAGGAAAATTCTATTCAGTCTTTTATAATTGACTTTAATTGAACTTTCAATTATCTTAATAAACTAACCATTCCTTGTGGTTGGTTAGCCATTCATCTCAAAGCTGGCCTCAAGCAAAATGGCTCAGGGTGGAAAAGTCCTTGCACACTGTAATATCACCAGTGGAGTACAATTATGCATGTGTCCGCTTCATTCATTGCCACCCACACTGGGTGATCATCCAGCTTTGAACTCAAGTGGGAAAATCTCACAGGTTCCAAACTTCTAAGGTCCAATCTCAGCCAGGATAGCTTTGTATTGACCAAATTCATTTGTATAATTCATTTTTAAGATTTATTAGTAGTAATAAAATTATGAAACCCAATCTCAAACAGTAAGGTTAATAATTTCAGAGAATGAATGCAGAATTTGTTTCATTTTACTCAAAATTATTAAACTGAGAAAGACAAAATAACTTGCTCCTGAGAAATCAGGAATTCTGCTGTGACAAAGGCTTGTTTTACAGTTCACATTTTGTATGGCTTACACCCAAACTACTTTAATAATGACAGTAAACAACAAAATAAACCAAACAAATGTTAGACTTGTATGTTTTGGACTGATAATTCTAAAACCGATACATTTTAAACATGAATAAAATATTCAATACAAGTTGAATCACATTGAGGTTTAACAGCCCCTACAAAGGAGGGATCATGCAAACATGATACATGAGGTTAATGGAAAATGGGAGTATGTTGGTGCTGTAGAGAATTATTATGAACTTTAGTGTATGCACAAAGGCAGTGAAGTCAATTTTCAAGGATAATGCGTGGTGTAGTGAACCACAAGTTAGTTAAATGCATGCAAGTATATTGTCAGAAGATATTATTTCTCAATAAAAACTGAAAGAACTGCAAAGCTGGGAATCAAAAACAAAAGATGTTATTTCTCAGAGATAGTAGGAACTGCAGATGCTGGAAAATATGAGATAACAAAGTGTAGAGCTGGATGAACACAGCAGGCCATGCAGCATCAGTAGAGCAGGAAGGCTGACGTTTTGGGCCTAGATCCGAAATGTCAGCCTTTCTGCTCCTCTGATGCTGCTTGGCCTGCTGTGTTCATCCAGCTCTACGCCTTGTTATCTACATTATTTCTCAGGATGTTTTATCAGACTGCTCCCTACCAACACTGCACGGAGGCTACAATACAAAAATAACTTGATTACAATAACAATTATTTTGCCACTATCAGAATCCAATTGGAGTCTCAGCTGTACATCCAGTTGGTTGTCTTCCTGTGACAATGTTCTTGATTCTACTCGCACTCCAGGAATTGAAAACAAAGATCAAAGCTGGAATTCCACTTCTGTTCTGCTAGTGGTGTTGTTTTCTGGATCAGAAATTAAACTGAGGTTCTATATATAAACTGAAGTTATTGTAAAAAGATCCCATGACAGTATTTTGAAATTTAAGTGGGTGAGTTGCAAAAAATCTTCTGGCTAGTATCTATCCCTCAGTATCACAATTAAAAAGGATTACCTGATCATTATCACATTGACGTCTGTGGGAACTCTCCATTCACAAATTAGCTGCTCCAGATTAAAGCACTTCAAAAGTACATATTTAGCTATTAAGCAATTTACCATGGTTATCGAAAGTACAATGCAACTACAAGTCATTCTCTTCTTGCTTGTTAGGTGTAATAAAGAACCAGGCCATTAAGACCAACTGATCTCTGGAGGTATTCATAATACACACAGGCACTTTTTACTCTAAGTGCCTCTTCCTACTGTGCTCATGTATCTTTATATTTCTTTCTCCTTATTGTTTGGCTTCAAGCCTCTGCTTAAATATGTTCACATTATTTTCTTCATCACTCCATGTGGCACTGAGTTCAATATGCTCTCTAAATTTAAAGAAATATATCCCAAATTCTTTTCTGACAGTTTTGAAGAAGGGTCACTGGGCTCAAAACATTAACTCTGATTTCTCTCTACTGATGCTACCAGACCTGCTGAGTTTTCCCAACAATTTCTGTTTTTGTACTCGAATTCTTTACTTGATCTGAGATAACAAGGTGTAGAGCTGGATGAACACAGCTGGCCAAGCAGCATCAGAGGAGCAGGAAAGCTGACAATTCGGATCTGGACCTTTCTTCAGAAAATTTTCTGCTGTGTTCATCCAGCTCTCAGTTATCTCAGATTCTCCAGCATCAGCAGTTCCCACTATCTCTTTATTTGATCTGTTAATTTATATGACAACTGTCTCGGACATGCTCACAAGTGGAGAGGCTTTCTTCACATTAATCATATTAAGCACTTTGCATATTTCAAAATGCATAAAAGACTTATTCTTAGCTTTCTCTTTTCTGGAGAAAAGAGCCCAATATCTCTTTTGTATTCTTGACTGTCTTCCTTAAATACATACACAAGATGTGAGCATCACTGGCTATACCAGGATTTACTGCCCAAGCCAAATTACCCTTGAGAAGATTGTGTCAGCAGTCTTTTTAAACTACTGCCATTTATGTGGTAGAGGTACATTCACAGTGTTGTTTGGAAGGACAGTGAAGGATATTGATTCAGGGAAAATGAGAAGATGGTAAGCTAATTCCAAGTTAGGATGCTGTGTGGTTTGGAGGGGCAATGTCCCATGTTTCTGCTCTCCATATTCTTCAAGATCTTAAAGTCCAAGGATTTGTAAGGTGCTATTGAAGGATGCTTAGTGAGTTGTTGCAGTGTATCTTGCATATGCCATGTGCTGCTGCCACTCACTCTGGTGGTAGCAATAGTGAATATTCACGCTGATGGATGGGGTGTCAATCAAGCACAATGTTTTATTCTGGAGAATGTCATGCTTTCTGAGCACTGTTGAAGCTGCATTGATTCAAGTAATTGGTATTCCATCACAGTCTCGACGTGTGAATCACAGATGCGCCTTGGGGAACGGATGTGAGTTATTTCTTACAGAATTTACATCCTTTGACATGGTCTCATAGTGAAAACATTTTTAAAGCCAGTCCAGTTGTATTTATGGTCTATGGTAATCCCAGGATGCTGGAGGTGCAGGAACCAGCAATCGTAAAGCCTTTCATAAAGGGGAGATTATTAGATTCTAGCTTGTTGGACATAGTCATTGCCTGATATTTGCATGGTATGAATGCTGCTTCTAGTTTTCAGCCTATCTCTAAATATTATCCAGGTCTTCCTGCATGTAAGCACAGATTGTTTGAGTATCTGAGGAATGATAAATGGTGATAAATATTCCAACATATCCCCATTTCTGGCCATATGATGCAAGAAAGGTCATTCCTGAAATAGCTGAAGACTCTGACAGGTAGGGCACAACCTTGAAGAGCTCCAACAATGATCTCCTAGAGCTAAGATAATTGGTCTTCAGTAATCACAAGCATCTTCCTTTGTGCTAACTCTGGGTTCACCCAGCAGAGAGCTTTTGCCCTGATTCCCATGGAGTCCAGTTTAGTGCAGGCTTCTTGTTGCCACATTCAATCACATGCTGCTTTTAGAGTTCAGAAGGTTGAGGGGAGATCTAATAGAAACGTACAAGATAATGTATGGCTTAGAAAGGGTGGACGCTAGGAAGTTGTTTCTGTTAGGCGGGGAGACTGGGACCCGTGGGCACAGCCTTAGAATTAGAGGGGGTAAATTTAGAATGGGAATGAGGAGACATTTCTTCAGTCAGAGAGTGGTGGGCTTGTGGAATTCATTGCCACAGGCCGCAGTGGAGGCCAAGACATTAAATGTCTTCAAGGCAGGGATTGATAAATTCTTGATCTCACAAAGAATCAAGGGCCATGGGGAGTGTGCAGGGAAGTGGAGTTGAAAGGCCCATCAGCCATGATTAAGTGGCAGAGTGGATTCAATGGGCCGAATGTCCTTACTTCCACTCCTATGTCTTATGGTCTTATGATATAAAGGACAGTCACTGGCCCTTCCCCTCAAATGCAGATTTTTGCCTATATTTGGACCAAGGCTGTGATGAGGTCAGGAACTGACTGGCTTTGGTCAAACCCAAACTGAGCGTCAGAAAGCAGGTTACAGTTGAATAAGTGCCATGTCATTGCACAGTTGATGGCGTATCCATCATTTAATTGCTGCTGATGAGTAGACTGATGGAGCAGTATTGACCATGTTGGATTTGTCTACAGGGCATACTTGGGCAATTTTCCACGGTATTAGGTAAATGCGAGTGTTGTAGCTGTACTGAACTTAGTTAGGATGTGGCTAGTCCTGAAGCACAAGTCTTCAGTGCTTTTGTTGGAATGTTATCAGGGCTCATAACCTTTGCAAAAGTGCCTTCACCTGTTTTTTGATATCACATGAGATGGATAAAATTGGCTGAAAACTGGCATCTGTGATGCTGAGGACCTCTGGAGGAGGTCAAGGTGAATCATCCACTCGGCAAGTTTGGCTTATTATGTTGCAAATGCTTATGGTTCAGTCTTATCTTTTGCACTGATGAGCTGGGTTCCCCCATAATCGAGGATGGGGACACAGGAGCAGCCTCCTATTACAGTGAATTGTTTAATTATCCACCTCCATTCACAACTGGGTGTGAAAGGATTGAAAGCTTGGATCTGATCCTTTAAAATGCAATACTGTAGCCAGGCAGCATATCGAGCTAATCACGATGAATAACAGTGTTATTCCTTTGCAACATTGTGCCATTATATTAGCCAAGATTTTCATCTTAATTCATTTTTCTTCATTAATAATATGAGCACTAAAATAATATCAGCATGATGCAATATTCAAATAACTAGGCTGATCATGCCCTTGGTTTTGATGGTTACATTGTGTAGTCAGCTCTGTTTACGGTTTAAATGTTTTATAACGTCTGGACACTAGCTTTCACTATACATTAAAGGACTATGCTTACAGCTGAAACCCAACAAAAGAATGCAACTTACTCTTTAATGATTGCAACTCAATATTTTTAATAAAACAGTTAATGGTGTTTGCAAACTGTTCCTACTTTAAACTGGGGCAATTCTTGTGAAGCAGTGATACACATGAAGCATTTGCTGCACAATTGATCAAAACTCAAAAATCCTTTTCACAAATGATTTTTCCCACCAGGAGGCAACTGAATTAAATGAAATGTAATAAAACCCGAATAACTTAAATACATTGTATTTGCTCATATTGATATTGTACACATTGTATGACAAAGCAAGGTGTAAATGCATGGTTTTACTTTACTCAAGGATAGACATTAGATTTTTAATCAAACTCCATCATTATCAAGAAACTCAGAAGGGTTGAAATTGAAGCTACCTTTTTTTGTGTTTGGCTGATGAAGAAGGAAGGAAGAAAAAAAAAGTAACTGAACCAGATCTGCAGGATCCGATCCAAAATATTACTTTGTCTTTTCTCTGATAGAATCCAGAGTTCATCACAGTATTCAAGTTTGCTTAAGAAGCTGCTAAAGTTTGAGAAGTCCAGTAGACAGGTAAACATGTTTACACCTTTTTGTGATGCAGAATGTGATCCATAAATCACCGCCAAAACTCCATGTACACTATGTCTACTAATAGAATAATATATGTGCACTACTGTGTCAACTTTTCTCAACAAACTTCTGTGTCTTTACCAAGGAAGAAAATGTTGTCAACATCATAATCAAAGAGGAGGTAATTTTATAAGTAGACAAACAGGAGGCTGGAAAAAATAGCAAGCCAGGCAGCATCTGGAGGAGGAAAAGTCAACATTTTGGGTATTACCCTTCTTCAGAACTGGATGTGAGGGGAGGGGAGCTGCAGACAAAGTGATGGGGGAGGATAGCAGATTGGTGGTGATAGGTGAATGCCACTAGTAGGTATGACCTGGTTAGTTGATAGGAGGGTTGAATCCAGTTGGTAGCTGGAATGGGAAGTCAGAAGCAGGGCTGGAAAGGGAGCCAAGGGATGGGTGGGAAGGTTATTTGAAAGTAGGGAACTCAATATTAAGTCCTTTGGGCTGTAGGGTGCCCTGGTGGAAGGTAAGGTGTTGTTCCTCAGATTTGCGTTCTGATTCACTGCAACACTGGAGAAGACTGAGGATGGGCATGTCAGAGGGAGACTGTTGGGGGTTTGGGTCGAGTCGAAATGAGCAGTGACCGGAAGATTAGGCTGGCCGTTTTGGGCCAGGCGAAGATGCTCAACTTAGTCTATGGTTGATCTCACCAATGTAGAGAAAACAACACCACAAGTGCTGAATGGATTAGACTAGGTTGGAGGAGATACAGGTGAAGCTCTGTCTCATATGGAAGAGCTGTGCAGGGCCCTGAATGGAGGTGAGGGAGGTGGTGTGCAGGCCGGCAGATATTGCATCTTTTATGGTTACGAGGGAAGGTACAGGAGAGGAAGAAGGAGGAAGGGGCTTTGGAGTGGTTGGTGGGGAGTGTAGTGCGAACTAAGGAGTGACAAAGGGAACGGTCCTTGCAGAAGGCAGAGACGGTTGGGGAGTGAAAGGTGTTCTCAGTGGTGGGATCTAATTGGAGTTGGCGGAGGTGTTGAAGATGAATGTAGAGGCTAGTGGGGTGGAAACTGAGAACAAGGGAGGCCCTATTTTTATTATGTTTGGGGGACTTTAGAGCTGAGGAGTGGGGAATGGAGAAGGTGCAGTGGAGGGCTGTCTGGATGACAGAGAAGGGAAAAGAGTTTTGGAGTGGAACATCTATTTGTCGGTGCAGATGTGACGGAGATGGAGGAATTAGGAAAATCGGATAGAGTTTATGCAGGATACAGGGTGGTAGGAGCTGTAGTCTAGGTACATATGGGAGTCTATGGGTTTATAGTAAATGTTAGTCTGTAAGCTGTTGCCAGAAATCAAAATGGAGAGGTCAGGGAAGGAAGGGAGGCGTCTGAGATTGATGAAGTGAACTTGAGGACAGGTTGGAAGTTGTTAGAGAAGTTGATGAACTGCTCCAGTTCAGCCTGGGTGCAGGATGTAGAACCAATGCAGTCATCGATGAAATGGCAGAAGACTTGGGGAACAGTACCAGTGTATGTACTAAAGAGGAATTGTTTGACATAACCTGCAAAAACAGGCAGGCATAGCTGGGGTCCATGCGAATGCCCTTGGCCATGCTTGTATTTGGAGAAAGTGGAAGAATTGAAGGAAAAGTTATTGAGGCTGAGGACTAATTCAGCAAGGTGGAGGAAGGTATTGGTGGGGAAGGATGGTGGACTGGATGGATCTGTTGAAGACCAAAAAACTGAGGGGCTGTAGGGTGTCCTTGTGGGTTATGAATGTCTATAAGGATTACATGCCCATGGTAAAAATGAAGTGGTGGGGACCAGGGAACTGGAAGTTACCAAAGAGATAGGGGGCATGGCTTTGTGTCCCGGATATAGGTGGTGAGTGCCTGGCCCAAGGGGCAGAGAATGGAGTCGAGGTAGGAAGAGCTGAGTTCAGTGGGGCAGGAGCATGCAGAGATGATGGGTCAGCCAGGGTAGTTGGGCTTGTGGATCGTGGGGAGTAGGTAGAATGGACAGTGCGGGGTTGGGGGACTATAAGGCTGGAGGTGGTGGAGGGGAGGTCTCCGGAGAAAATGGGGTCACGGACAGTGTAAGAGATGGTGGCTTAATTGGACATGGTGGGGTCATGGTCAAGGAGGAGGTAGGACGTGGTGTCGGAGAGTTGGCGCTTGGCCTCTGTGACGTAGAGGTCTGTCCTCCAGACTACCACTGCCCCACCTTTGTCAGTGGGTTTGATAGCGAAACAGGGATTGGTGCAGAGAGAGGAGCATTACATGTTTGGTGGGAGTGAGGTTGGAGTAGGTGGGGGAGGGATGGGGGGGCGCAGAGAAATTGAGGTGGTTGATGTCATGTTGGCAGTTAGCAATAAAGCCCAGGGTGGGTAATAGACCAAGAGTCCAAGAGGGGGAGGAAGGCCGGAGGTGGGAAAAGGCGTCCCTGGAGGGTGGTTGGGAGTCTTTATTGAAGAAGAAGGCCTGCAGGTAGAGGCGATGGAAGAAGAGCTGCATGTCATGGTGGGCACGGAACTCATTGAGGTGGGGGCGGAGGGGCATGAATGTGATTCCTTTACTGAGGACAGATTGTTCACCGTCAGAGAGTTTGAGGTCAGTGGGGATGGTTAAAATGCGGCAAGGTTCCAGGGTAGTTTTGGGTGGTGGGGTGTTCTCGAGGAGGCTGAAGGAGGGAAAGGGTGAAGGGCGATACCATACGATGGTTGAGGGTTGGACAGGTTTGTAGTTGTGGGAGACGGGCAGGGGAGAGGGCTGGTGAGTGGGATGGAGGATTGAATGGGGGCTGTGGGAGAGATGAAGTAGAGAGGAGAGAGGAGAATTGAAGGGGTAGGGTGTATTGTCGGTGTGGTCAGATGAGGAGGGAGAGATGTGCTGGCTAGCTGCAGGTGGGTAGTGGGAAACAGGAGTGGCCCTGGGGATAGGAGTCTGTGTGTTGATTGGCGAGTGGGTGGAATCCAGAGAGGAGGTGGAAGTTGCAGGGAAGTTGAGGCAGGTCTCAATCCGTTTGTTGGCAGAATCCGGGGCAGAGATGGAGGTTGAAGGTGAGTTCCTGTGGGTCCCAGTCAATGGTTGTGGAGGCTCAGGTGCCAGACCAGAGCCAGAGGTGGCGTCAGACTGGAGAGGCCCCATGCTGGATGAGGTCTGCAGGTGCATAATGGCAGCGGCAGCATGGCGAGCCTGGAGGTGGCTAGAAACAGGGCATGGATTTTGAGTGGTGAGTGGCTCCTCTGACTGGAGGTCAGTAGACAAGAGTCTTGCGAACTGAAGATTTTTAATGTCCAATATGAAGCAGAGAAGCAGTTTGTTGAGCGTTTGCATTCTGTATCGAGTGTAGAAGAATAGAGGTCCTCTGCAAATTTGGGAAAGGGAGGCCTTGAGCTGGGAGAGTGATGAGGAGAGGGAGGGGAGGTGCTGGCACATTGTGGAGTGCGTTGAGGAGAGAATCAGGAGAGAAAATTTATTTCTGGAGGCATTGAAGTTGTTGTAAGGAGCATTGAAGAAGGGTCCAAATTTTGATGGTTTAAAATGTACCTGTAGGCCCTGAGGAATGAGATGGTTGTGCAGATAGGAGCTGAGGAATGTTACATGGTTGTAGTAGTAGTATAGGGTGGGTTAAATTTCATAAGCGGGCATTAGAAAGGTTGGCTATACTTAAAGTTGATACGCCACTGAGATCAAAAAATTTACATTCAAAGATGCTCAGGGAAGTCAGAGGTGGAAATTGTGGAAGTACAGATTTATCTCCTGATTGTTCTAGAGTGATGCTGGAGTATCCTGCCCTTGTTCAAAAAGGAATATTGATCCAGCAAGTGGAGGCCTGTTATTTCACCTTTGCTGGTGAGAAAGCATACAGGAACAATAATCAGCAGTTGCTTGGACAGGTGTGGATTCATCAGTGGAAGCTAACACAGATTGCTTAAAAGTAAATCATATTTAACAAATGTGATTAAGTGTGTGAAGAGCTAACAAAGCGGTTTGAGGAAAGGAATGCGTTTGATGTGGACTATGAAACATGATTGGTAAATTACCACACAATATCTCCCAGCAAAGATAAAGGCCATTGTAAAGAGGTACAGTGGCAACATAGACTTGAAGGTAACTGGGTAACTGGAAACAGAGTAGTGTTGAATGGCTATCCTAGCATTGCACTTTTCGCAGCCAAGTACTTACACCAGATCATGACATGTTTCATAACGTCTTTCATTTTTTCCTCTCAGCCTGACACTCGTTAGGTATTTCTTCCTGGATGGTTCAAGATATGATTATCTCATTGTCTAGGTAGTTTGCCTTTTGAATCACTGAAAGCTTACAACCTAAGATGGCCATGTTTATTGGGTCATCTCAACAAAAACAGTGTCAATCAAATAATGTTCAATGTAAGACATTGACATTGCAGGGACATCTCATTTGTGTCATTATTAGCTTTTGTTCTGGTCAATATCCAATTTACATTCTCACAACAAATCATCAAGGAACTTTATTAAGCTGTAGAAAATATGTTTTTTTATGTGTTTGGGTATGTTCCTTCTGATCCTTGCAGAAGTAGGAGTGACATTTTCAGTTGACTGATAGCAGCAATACTTTTATCTTCTTGTCCAGTTACAATCAAATTGCCCCTTGTAAAAAGCGGGAGCCTAATAGTGTTTCTTGAGTAAAAATTACTGGATTATAACTACACCATCTTGACAGAATCCACAGCTTTGAAAATCGAGACAGAGCACAGAAAAGCAAGGGAGTTATGATGAACCTTTATAAAATACTGTCCAATGCTGGGCAACATAACAGATAAAGAAAAAGTCTTGAAAGGCCTTTGAAAGACTGTAAAACAGATTTGAGAAAATGGTCCCCAGGCATTGAGAACTTCCACAATGTGGATAGATTTGAGAAATGCATTTAACTTTCTTAGATGGAGAAGGTTGCAAGAAGAATTCCACGTCGACTTTTATAATGAAACTCCTTATGTAAACTGTCTACATTCTTTTGTCAGTGGTCATACCGTGATGTATTACTTTGCATAGCATTACATGAAAACACCGGACTTAATGAAAATCTGAACTGCATCTTCATCTCTTACGTTGATCAATGAATCATTACCGTCCTAACCCATTTCAGCTGAAGACACCATGTATGCAGTACCATGGAAGATTGGCAAATATATAAAACAAAACCCTAAAATCCTAAGGAGACCTATTTGGGTGGATGTCAAAATAATAATCTTGAGGGAGAAACTAGAAATCGGGGTCATAGTTTAAAAATAAGGGATCTCCCATTTAAGACAAATGGTTGAGAGTTTTTGGAATTTCTTCCTTCAAAACACTGTGGATGCAGAATCTTTAAATATTTAAAAGGCAGAAGTAGATAGATTCTCAATTATCAAGGGGATGGAAAATTATCACGGAAGTAGAGTTAAGATTAAAAAAGGATCAGCATAATCTTGTTGAATGGCAGAGCAGGCTCAAAGGGATTAGAGACCTAGTCTTGTTTTTTGTTTGTACATTTGTAAAATGGCGATATAGCTCTTGTGGCACAGAGATTGGAGGGCTCAGGAGGACTGAGCTTAATTTCCACCCAGAGGTGTCTCAGAAGTACACCTTCTGAGAGTGATTAAAAATATCTATAATAAAAATTGGAATTTGACAAAATCAGAAATTAAATATCAGTCATCCTGCTCATGGGGAATAGAAATATTTGTCTATTACGGTAAAAATAATACTTTCATATCTGTAACTATTTACCAAGAGATCAGATTATCAAATATTAGCATAATATAATTTAATACAACTCATCAAAATTGCAAGTAAATACACTCTCAAAATTTTAAAAAATCCATCCCACATTCCTTTTTAGTCTGCACAGTAGGCCAAATGAAGTTTAACAAGATTGGCAAAAGACCTACCACACTGACTGCAAGATTACCTTTATATTTAAAAAAAATTGGAAACAAAAAGTGCTCTGTAACACGCAAAGAATATTTTAAATATGTCTTGAACTTGGTAGGTTGCCAATATCAAACATTAAAAGAAACTGTATAACATTACAGCAAAATTAAGTTTCTTCCATCTTGTTACCAGTGAAAAATGTTTGAATAATAAATATTATAATCTCGAGAAAAATATATATAATTAACTGCAATCTTTTTGTATTTCTTTGGGTATTAATGCTCATGTTTAGTTTGTATTTCTTTGTTTTTCTTTCAGTTGCATCAACTGTCTACAGCAAACAAGTTTGGTAAGAAATATCTTTGAATGCAATTTTATCTGATACCTTTGTCAATTTTACGTTCTGACAATATAATCAAGTGACAAAAATAGTGAAAATATGGCAATACCTGACTGCAGGATGACACTTTAATTTTCTGCTTTAATATGTAAACTAGTCAGTCTGCTTACGTAATGCAAGTGTAATCTAATTACAAAAACTACTTTGAAGTATACTTAAAGTGCCATGTGAGAACTAAACACAATATCAATAATTGTTTGATAGCTCAGAATTTGAATATTGCTAATAAAATCAAGTTTTGAAGCTTTTAAACTTGTTCTCATCGGGACAATTTGTAGAAATACCAATGTAGAGGAGATTGATATTTTTATATTGTATGAGCACAGCATGCTAATGGGTTGGCATGTGGATTCTCACTGGCACTTGCTTTGCTACAGAAAATGTACCAGTGAAATGATGACTGATAGTTAATTTCCAAATTTAGTTCAAATTTTATCCAGGCAGGTTAACTTTGATTGATCGAGGCATTAACATAAGGAATTAACCAGACAATGGTAGCCAGCCATTTTGTTTAGTTGAAAGAGACACTGTGTGTGCACATGTTCTTTCTGACTGCAAAGAACAGTACTCTGTGCATTGTGAAATACACAGAGGCTGCTATCCCGTCACCAAGTCACCCTTTATATACATGTGCAAAGTATACTGGCTGTGGCCAGTCAGTCCAGTGTTGGTCCCTGAACTGAGGAGATTCTGAATCCCCTATTTATATTGGTCAGCCAAGGCTTCCTGTTTGGTCCAAGTTAACAAGCCCAATCAAGGATCTCATGGTCCATAAGATCAACCTGGTTCTAAACACTACACAATTATATGTGTAGCTTCCATTATGCACAGGTTCACAATACTGTGAGCTGGGCTGATAATCTAAATTGTCTCAGTGTAACTGTTACCACACTCAGGACTATTTGGCAAATAATCCTATCACAGAATCACATTCAAATGTTGCTCATGGTGGTGGAGTTTTGCAAGCATGAACTGGTTGGACATGGTCAGTACTTTGCCTGTAGTGAACTGCTGAAGGGATATGCTGTTGATATGATTCATCAGTCTTTGAGACAAGCGGCTGACATTACATTGGCACTGAAATTCACACATCACATTAGTAATTTGTACAGTAGGCACAGTGGATAGTATTTGCTAAATAATCCAAAGAATGCTCCTTCTTTCACTGCTTTAAAAATATTCTACGTGGACTTGAAAAAAGGGTTTTTGTTCAAACTTTATTCTTGTCAACTGTTAGTTTAGATGCTGGAAAATCTACCCTAGAACCTGAGGAGGGGAAGAATTTAATTTGCTTCATGTTAGCTTTCAGCACATGCCTCTGAATCAAGCTCATAGTCCAGCAATATAACAATGCTTTTTCTTTTATTTTGGATACATTAACGATGGTATATTTTATCCAAGTCCAATAGTGTAGAGAAGGGTTTTTTTTAAGTCCAAACAGAGTTTCACTTCAGCAAAAGAAAAAGAATTGAGTCCTTGTGTTAATGAATATTAACACCAGTCTTTTCCTCTTTGGTATGCACTCTGCGAAGCTGTTGAACCATCTATTCAGGTGCACCATAATATGTAACAGTACACAATTTTAAAATACATCCATTAAAGCTAGAACACTTGGTTATTGGGAAATATGTAATTTGACTCATACCAATGACTAGGAGCTATAAACCTGCATGCCTTCCATCTTGTTATCGAGGTAATGTTGCCCCAAACCCAATTTCCACATTGGCATCTGGCACTGACTCCTTGGAGAGGGCTTCATAGGTATTTACCTCACTAACAGTATTTGGGCAGGTGTCCATACATTAAGTGACTGAAAGAATTGGATTTGGATTCCTATGCTGTGGACAGAGTGAAGGGATAGCCCTGTGTCTCTGTGGCTTTGAGATGCTCACACTTGGTGCATGGGCCTGCTGATATCCCATCAGGCCAGAGATAAACAACCTGTGAGCCTCCCTTGTGATCAAGGTACAACCGCACCCCCAACCCACCATGTTCAGAATGCAAAATGGGTGGAGCCTAATATACTTCTGCAAGAATGTGCTGTAAGGCCCATGAATTGTTAATCCGCGTGGCATAATCTTCAATGCAGTTTAAATAAACAAACAAATATGCAGAGCTGAAATCTTGGTGACTGGCCCAATTTGCAAAATACTCTTGCAAAATCTATTAGGATGTCAAAGTTCCGGTACAGTCCATTTTAACTCGTTTATAAAGTATGGGTTACACCAATATTTCACATGCATATTTTCATCAAACCTTAAAACATGCAATTGCCACAACTTCTTATTCCTCTGATGCCCCTCATGCTTCCTTTTATGGGTTGTAATTGTGATGAAATTCAATAATTTGTGGAGAATATGTCCCTTATTGTGCACTGTAGTACTACCATATGACACATTCCTACAAGCAACATTTAAATTGTGAAGTTTAAAAAATTTGGATTGTTATCCTGCTTCTTTGGTTCTCCATAAATCTGATTCATTCTGTGTTCTTCTGGCTCTGACCTGTCCCATATATCTTTCAGTACCTGCCCTCTTATAAAAGTTCTGATGCCACTCATACTGAATAGTTTTGATTCTAATGTTTTTTATGTTTCCAATGTCCTCACAGCCTAATCCTGAATCTCTTTTGGCCAGATCTTCTGCCTTCTGATCAGTATGCTTCAATACACACTATTCCTTTCTCCTTTAATAAAGCAACTATTCAAGATGCTCTAATAAACTGCCAGACTATCTCAATGTAGCTTACACCATAAAACGGTTCTGGTACTACTGCAGACAACAGATTAGATTCACGGCATAAGAAAGATTGATAGGTCCAGTTGTTAAAACGAATGCTCTCACTCGCTGCGAGAACAAGTGCTAGTCTGCAATGTATTATTTTAAGATTTCCTAACAGATGGTCAGTAGGGGAACTTCAGCTCAAATCTGGAAGGCAGATTAATTGTGGCATTTGGCCAAGAACTTAGAAGGATATCAGGTCGACAGAGAATAGGGATTTCACACATGGGTAACATAGTTATTCTAACTATGCTGCATTGATGCTCCTCAAATGCTGTTGCCCAAAGTGTGTAATTCGCTCTTTATGTTGTGGTATTTCACTGATTGAACAGATAATGCAAGAAGCATGACTAAGATGTAGCCCAAAGCAGCTTAAGTGAAATATTCCACTGGGACTAGAGATGCAGAATAAATGAAGAAACCAATTTTTTTTGAGAATTTGAAAACTGTGTCGATGGTTCATGCCTTTACTATAATTTTATTGTCAGTTTTCATACTAATCTACATCTTTCAAAAAGCATTCTTCAGAGAAAGGGAAAAGGCAGGCTTGCCTCTGACCAGCACTCCTCTGTGATCAGCTAATGAAGGTGTACTAATGGCAAATGCTCTCTGTCCCCGTGAGGCACTGCATCCAACGTCCTACATTTTCTTTTCAAAATGATGGGCATCATTTTAAACCTGGCAGTTATATTTCAGTAACGTCTGTGTCCTATAGCTACCTTAATTTCCCTGAAGTCATAACTTTAATGACTGTGAAAAGAAGGGTTGTTGTTCAAATGGAAAGTGGGAGCAGTATCAATCACTGAGATGCATGCAGGCAATACTTAATGGGAATTATGCAGCGATGCAAAGGAGGAGGAAACTGAGAGCCTTCCCCTTTTTTTGAGATACTAAATGTGATGGGAAAGAGTGAACCTAAGGACAATGGATTAGAAGTAGGTCACTCAGCCCCTTGAGCCTGTTCTGCCATTCCAGATTATCATTGATCATCTCCCTCATAGACATCTCCTCACACTATCCCTTTACCTGGTATCATTATCATCTACAAATCTGTCAGTCAGTATTGAAACTCCTTAATGACTTAAGTTCTACAGCCTTCTGAAAATTCCAAAGATTCACTTCCCTCTGACTGAAGGACTTCCACTTCATCTCAAAAATAATTGGTTTGCCCCTTTTCCTAAGACTGTGGCCACGGGTTCTGGAACCCTCCCTCCCAGCTGGGAAAACATCCTTCCTTTAATCAAAAACTCGATATATCCGGTAGTATCTGTGGGAAGAAAACACAGTTAATGTTTTGAGTCCACTGACTTTTCATCAGAATTGTTAGCAGCAAGAACAATCTGGTATTTATGCTGAAGCTGAAGTGGGTTGTTTCTCAAAGAGGCGATGAATGGATAGATGTAGGTGGAGCCCAGAAAGACAGAGAGAGAGAGAGAGAGAGAGATATGAAACAGTTAGGTAGACAAAGAGATTATGGAAAGCGGGTCAAGACAGAAGAAAAACAGAATTAGAGATAATGCTAGCTATGAGTGAGAAAATGGGTTAGCTGTGCTGAATACAACTCGTATAATGTGATAATAAGCCTAAGAGTGTATAAGGACTGGATGGTTGTGTGAAAAGTACCCCATATCATAACAGGACCAGGTGTAAAAAAAATGGAAGGATGGAATCACACTATGAAGTTAGTGAACTCAATCTTTAATTCCAGAGGCTACAAGGTCCCTAAGCAGAAAATTAGATACTGCTCTTTGAGCTTTTGCTGAGGCTTGCTAAAAGGCTGCAGCAAGCTTGAGACAGAGATATTGACAATGGGAACACGGTGGTGTGTTGAAATGTCAGGCAACTGGAAGCTCAGGGCCATTTTTATGAATAGAACGTTGGTGTTCTGCAAAGCAATCACCCAGTCTACATTTCATCTCCCCAGTGTAGACGACACCACATTGTGAGCAGCAAATAGATTAGACCAGATTCACGTAAATCAGTGCTTCACCTGGAAGTTATGTCTATTTTTTTCACCCCAACCTCAAGTTCACCTGGACCATGTAGGTGTGGCACGGTGGCTCAGTGGTTAGCACTGCAGCCTCACAGCACCAGGGACCTGGGTTTGATTCCACCCTTGGGCGACTGTCTGTGTGGAGTTTGCATATTCTCCCCTTGTCTGTGTGGGTTTCCTCCGGGTGCTCCAGTTTCCTCCCACAGTCCAAAGATATATAGGCTAGGTGGGCTGGCAGTGCTAAATTTCCCGTAGTGTTCAGGGATGTGTAGATTAGGTGGGTTACAGGGGGATGGGTCTGGGTGGGATGCTCTGATGGTTGGTGTGGGCTTCTTGGGCTAAAGGGCCTGTTTCCACACTGTAGGGATTCTATGATGATCTCTGATACCTCTCTCTCCTTTCTGGACCTCTCTGGCTCCATCTCTGGTGACTGCCTCAAAACTGATATCTATTTCAAGCCCACTGACTCCCACAGCTACCTAAACTACACCTCCTCTCACCCACCCTCCTGCAAGAATGTGATCCCCTACTCCCAATTCCTCTGCCTCCAGAGTGTCTGTTCCCAAGTTGGGGAATTCCACTTCCGCATATGATGCCCTCTTATTTCAAGGGTCGCAACTTCCCCTCTTCAGTGGTCAAAAACACAACAAAAACAAAGACAGAATTCCCTCATTCTCCCATATCATTCTACTAACCTCCGTATTCAATGTATCATTCTCCGCCACTTCCGCCACCTACAATCTGACACTGTAATCAAAGACATATTTCCCTCCCCACCCCTATCTGCCTTCTGCAGGGGCCGCTCTCTCCACAACTCCCTCGTCCACATCAGACTCCCCACTAGCTCCACCATCCCCGGCACTTTTCCCTGCAACCACAAGTAGGGCTACACCTGTCCCTACACCTCCCCCTCACCTCCATACAAGGAACTAAAAAAAACTTCCACACCAGACGGAAGTTCACCTGCACATCCACTAATGTGGCCTCCTCCACATCGTTGGCATCAAGCGGAGGGTCGGAGAGCACTTTGTAGAGCAGCTGAGCTCTGTTCGCGACAAACAACAATATCTTCCAGTCGTGAACCATTGCAACTCTGCCTCCCATTCCCTGGGTGACATGTCCAGCCTGGGCCTCTTCTAGTGTCACACTGATGCCACCCGGAAACTGGAGGAGCAGCACCTCAAATTCCGTCTCGGGAGCCTACAGCCCAAAGGTCTCAAGTGGACTTTACCAGTTTCAAAATCTTCTCACCCTGGCCTCATCCCATGACTGACCCTCCCTCTCATCCCACCTCCTTGGCCTGACACAACGCGTCTGTCTTTTTTCCCACCTATCCGTTCCTTCCACCTCACTGACTAATCGCGCCACAGCCTACCTGCACTCACCTATCACCATCCCACCTTCTTTCCCCAGCCCCACCCCTCCTGACTCGATTTATTTCAGAGTTCCCTTCCCCCTCCCCCATTTCTGAAGAAGGGTCCTGACCTGACACGTTACCTGGACTATTTTCTAAATGGTGAGAAAAGCATTGACTATTTTCTAAACAGTGAGAAAATTCACAAAGCAGAAGTAGAAAGGGTTCTGGGAGTATTGGTCCAGGATTCTCTAAAGGTAAACTTGCAGGTAGAGTCCATAATTAAGAAAGTGAATGTAATGTTGTTGTTTATCTCAAGAGGGTTGGAATATAAAAGCAGTGATGTGCTTCTGAGGCTTTATAAAGCTCTAGTTAGGCCCCATTTGGAATACTGTGTCCAATTTTGGGCCCCACACCTCAGGAAGGACATATTAGCCCTGGAGCGTGTCCAGCAGAGATTCACACGGATGATCCCTGGAATGGTAGGTTTAACGTATGATGAATGGCTAAGGATCCTGGGATTGTACTCATTAGAGTTTAGAAGGTTGAGGGGAGGTCTAATAGAAACTTACAAGATAATGCATGGTTTAGAAGGGGCGGATGCTAGGAAGTTGTTTCCGTTAGGCGGGGAGACTAGGACCCGTGGGCACAGCCTTAAAATTAGAGGGGGTAAATTTAAAACTGAAATGAGACGACATTTCTTCAGCCAGAGAGTGGTGGGCTTGTGGAATTCATTGCCACGGAGTGCAGTGGAGGTCGGGATGTTGGATGCCTTCAAGGCAGAGATCGACAAATTCTTGATCTCACAAAGAATCAAGGGCTACGGGGGGGAGTGCAGGGAAGTGGAGTTGAAATGCCCATCAGCCATGATTTAAATGGTGGAGTGGACTTGATGGGCCAAATGGCCTTACTTCCACTCCTATGTCTTCTGGTCTTATGGTCTTTCCTGCTCCTCTGACGCTGCCTGGCCTGCTGTGCTCCTCCAGCTCCACACTGTGTTATCTCTGATGCCAGCATCGGCAGTTCTTACTATCTTTTATGTCTATTTCTACGTCTATTTCTAGTTACATCCTCATTAAACTCCTGTCAAACATGATCTGCCTTTCATATATCCATGTTGATTCCACTTAATCAGATTATTACTTTCCAAGTGGCCAGTTATCGCTTCCTTTATAATAGACAGTAGAACTTTCCCGACTACAACAGGCTAACAAGTCTTTAGTTCCCTGTTTGCTTCCCTCTCTCCTTTCTTAAATATTGTGGCTTTATTTACAACCAGCCAATCAGCAAGCTCTATTCCAGAATCTACAGCAGTTTGCAAGGTGACCACCAGTGCACCCAACTTCAATACAACTACCTCCTTCAACTCTGGAATGTTGATCATTGAATCCTGGGGATTGGTCAACTTTCTATGAACTTATCCAATATCCTTCTTTATAAGACTATTTATTCTGTTTCTCATTCTTACTAGTTCCACAGATTTTTTGTCTTTGGAAGAGATTTCTCCTACCTTCCTCTGTGAAGACAGAGACAACATAATTGTTTAATCCCTTTGCCATTTCCTTACTTCCCATTATAAATTCTCCTGTCTCTGCCTGTAACAGATCACATTGGTCTTTGCTAATCTTTTACCTTTTTACATACCAATAGAAGTATTTGAAGTCTGTTTTTATAGTTTTTACTAGTTTATATTCTATTTGTCCGTTCTTTATCAGTTTCTTTGACCTTCAATGTTGAGGCCTAAAATGTTCCTAATACTCAGGCTTACTCTTGACACCCTTATTAGCCTTCTCCTTTGATTTAATGCAGTCTTCGCCTTCCTTTGTTCATCATGCTTGACTCCAAAAAGTTGCCTTTTTTGTGATTTAAAGGTTTGGTGCATAGGTTTGGTGTAAACCATATTATATGTGTCTCCTGTCATAATGTATTAACATGTTTCTCAACCCACTGTAGCCAATGTGCCTCTCATTTTCATAGCATCCTTTGATTAAATTTCAGATCTTTGTTTGCATCCAATTACATTTGACACAAATATTATTTAAAATGAAGAATTCCTGTGCAACCTAACTCATAATCTGTAATCTGAGCATTGAGAAGCATTATGGACATTTTAGATGACATTTTTGCCCTCAGACTTACAACTGTTGATTACCATGGACAGTACTAGTATTGTTATATTTCAGTGAAATATTATGATTCTATACTGCATTACCAACATAACAAATAATTTATAACACTTCCTAAATTGACCATAAAATAAAATATATTAGTTTTCTTTACTCCTTAATCAAATTAAATATATGCTCTTGTTATCGATTATTGAGTTACATGTGTTGTTCAGTAACAGATGCTAGAATGTCTTCATCTTGGAATAACGAAAACTGGTGCAAGATACAAGGTAGAATATGAATGAGACTCTTTTCCACTACCATCATGAATTCTCTCTCATTAACTTTTCCTGTTTTCCTTTTCTTGATCTGGTTCTTATCCTCAATTTTCCAGTCCTCAGATAGGGCAATATTTGTTACAACTCTACAGATAGTCGGTTCGGCCCTCGAATATTAATTCTGGCAAAAAGCTCTCTAATTTGCAAGTACTTATCCTGAGTACACAGTGGTGCTGATGGCTTTTGAATGTACCTCTGGAGCAGAACATGACTGTGATATACATTGTATTGTTAAAGCATTACTATGTAGATCTCCCTGCTTTATTTGATCACTCCCCTCTTGAATTTTTCTAACTTCTATTCTTTATTCATGGATTTAAGGTAAATCACAAGCTAGCAGATAAATTGTATGTGATAACTAGTAAACTCCACTGTAACAGTCTGTTCTTAACAGTCTTCTCAATAAATATGTATAAAAAGTTTCATTTCTTTTAAATTCTGGGAAAAGGTGAACATTGCTTATGTTTAACAATTTAATAAATGGTGTTTCTCATTTGCAGTTTAAAAAGCATTACTTACGTAATATTCATTTTTGGAACAAAGTACATTTCCTTGTTCATATGGTTGAGCACCTGAGTTCTGTTACAGCTGTGCCCATGAAGTAAAGGGCTTAAACTGACTGACCAGAAATATCCAGAAAGTTCTTTTTATTGTATTATATATTAGTAAAGTCAATTGAAGTGCGTGAGTAAAAAGTCAAGTAAATTGTACAGAAGAAACAATCTAGATAGCAGGATCGGTGCATTCACTGTGCAACTGAAGGAGAGAATTCACTCCTTTTGGCCTAAAATATTTTTGTCAGGTTCCCTGGATTCTGATATCAGAACCCAGATGACACTGTTTAGTATTGTTAGGGCTTTACAATAAAAGCTAAAATATCAACCATATGATGGCAAAAAAAAAGTTTGTCTTGTGATTAAATGTTCACTTCTAGCTACTTTCCGATGAAGTTGGCGGGGCTGTCGATGAGGACCTTCTCCTTCTGGTTGATGAGCGTGACCGCTCAGCACTGCAGGCAGTTTGATTGACATACTGTTGCATCTGAGTTTCAAAGAATTCCCTCTGCTGTTGGCTGATTGACTGGCTAATCAGGCCAGGCAGAGTTTGGATATTCCCTATTAATGTTTCTAACTTATTTTCCAACGTTACAATCCTTTTCTCAAGGTCTTCGCTCCTTTCGTTTAGGTCTGAGACCATGTCGTACATAATGTTTTGCGTCTAAAATGAGGGGAAAGAACAGAGTTAGAAGCTTTACCATCTGTTTTGTGTTTTCTCAAGACAATTTTTTTTTTCCAAATTAACAGGCATCATTAAGTCAGCTCTACTCTAAATGATCTGCTAATTCACCAATGCAGTGAATGATGTATTGCAAGTATAAAATATCAATTTAATACTAAACCATAGGGCAAATTCCCTTTGAGAAGGTCAACACAATTAGTCTCAATGTAATTAATAAGTGATCCCACTGCAAAAAATAACTGTTTAAAGGTTTTTTCACCTACTAATATTTAAAGTCAGATTGTAAATCTAGCACAATGAAAATTCTCACAAGTGCTAAGTGCAATTCTTGGCATTGACCTTTCACATATTAATTACAACCACAGATATAGTCTTTTTCTTAAAGGCAATGTCGCAGTTTTGAAGGAAATATGCAAGGTTAATGATTTGATAGATCTTCAAGGAACACTTAACAAAATAGAGCAAGTATACATTTGGAAAACTTCAGCTCCAACTTCAAATGAGTCATAATTATTACTTATTCCAAACAATGAACTAAAGGAATGAAGAATATAATAAAATGAATTCGCAGATTTTATTGATTGGGCACAACTGAGGAAGAACTATGAATGGATAACTCATCTCATCAGCAACATTTAAACAAAATGAAATAATAATGTCAATATGCTTCCAAAACTTAAATCACAGTTCCCATCAGTGTTAGACATGGTAAGAATTGCTGATGCTGGAGTCAGAGATAAGACAGTGTGAATTTGGAGAAACACAGCAGGCCAGGCAGCATCAGAGGAGCAAGAAAACTGATGTTTCGGGTCTGGACCCTTCTTCCCGGAACGTCAACTCTCCCGCTCCTCTGATGCTACCTGGCCTGCTGTGTTTCTCCAGCTTCACACTGTGTCGTCCACTCTTTGTTACTTCTTTGACCAATCAAAATAAGGAGTCAAATTTTGACAACTATGAGAAATGTACTGACTTTTTGTTCCACCCACAATTCTAGGGATATTACCAGTGGTTCTCCAATTAAAATATATATGCATTTGGCAAACCACTGATAATCTTTCAATTGACCAAGTTATACATCAGCTTTGCCATTGCCGAAATAGAACATAGAACATAGAACAGTACAGCACAGAACAGGCCCTTCAGCCCACAATGTTGTGCCGACCATTGATCCTCATGGATGCACCCTCAAATTTCTGTGACCATATGCATGTCCAGCAGTCTCTTAAATGACCCCAATGACCTTGCTTCCACAACTGCTGCTGGCAACGCATTCCATGTTCTCACAACTCTCTGCGTAAAGAACCTGCCTCTGACATCCCCTCTATACTTTCCACCAACCAGCTTAAAACTATGACCCCTCGTGCTAGCCATTTCTGCCCTGGGAAATAGTCTCTGGCTATCGACTCTATCTATGCCTCTCATTATCTTGTATACCTCAATTAGGTCCCCTCTCCTCCTCCTTTTCTCCAATGAAAAGAGACCGAGCTCAGTCAACCTCTCTTCATAAGATAAGCCCTCCAGTCCAGGCAGCATCCTGGTAAACCTCCTCTGAACCCTCTCCAAAGCATCCACATCTTTCCTATAATAGGGCGCCCAGAACTGGACGCAGTATTCCAAGTGCGGTCTAACCAAAGTTTTATAGAGCTGCAACAAGATCTCACGACTCTTAAACTCAATCCCCCTGTTAATGAAAGCCAAAACACCATATGCTTTCTTAACAACCCTGTCCACTTGGGTGGCCATTTTAAGGGATCTATGTATCTGCACACCAAGATCCCTCTGTTCCTCCACGCTGCCAAGAATCCTATCCTTAATCCTGTACTCAGCTTTCAAATTCGACCTTCCAAAATGCATCACCTCGCATTTATCCAGGTTGAACTCCATCTGCCACCTCTCAGCCCATCTCTGCATCCTGTCAATGTCCCGCTGCAGCCTACAACAGCCCTCTACACTGTCAACGACACCTCCGACCTTTGTGTCGTCTGCAAACTTGCTGACCCATCCTTCAATTCCCTCGTCCAAGTCATTAATAAAAATTACAAACAGTAGAGGCCCAAGGACAGAGCCCTGTGGAACCCCACTCACCACTGACTTCCAGGCAGAATATTTTCCTTCTACTACCACTCGCTGTCTTCTGTTGGCCAGCCAATTCTGTATCCAAGCAGCTAAGTTCCCCTGTATCCCATTCCTCCTGACCTTCTGAATGAGCCTTCCATGGGGAACCTTATCAAATGCCTTACTGAAGTCCATATACACCACATCCACAGCTTGACCCTCATCAACCTTACTAGTCACATCCTCAAAAAACTCGATAAGGTTTGTAAGGCATGACCTACCCCTCACAAAGCCGTGTTGACTGTATTTGATCAAGCCATGCTCTTCCAGATGGTCATAAATCTTATCCCTCAGAATCCTTTCTAACACCTTGCAGACGACAGACGTGAGACTTACCGGTCTATAATTGCCGGGGATTTCCCTATTTCCTTTCTTGAAGAGAGGAATTACATTTGCCTCTCTCCAGTCCTCAGGTACGACTCCAGTGGAGAGCGAGGATGCAAAGATCTTCGCAAGTGGCGAAGCAATTGCATTTCTCGCTTCCCAAAGCAGCCGAGGACAAATCTGATCCGGGCCTGGCGACTTGTCAATCTTAATGTTTGACAAAATTTTCAGTACATCAGCTTCCTCTATCTCTATCCATTCCAGCATGCACACCTGCTCTTCAAAGGTTTCATTCACTACACAGGTCGTTTCTTTCGTAAAGACAGAAGCAAAAAACTCATTTAGGGCTTCCCCTACCTCCTCAGGCTCCACACACAAGTTCCCTATGCTATCCCTGATCGGCCCTACTCTTTCTTTGACCATTCTCTTATTCCTCACGTAAGTGTAAAATGCCTTTGTGTTTTCCCGGATTCCTTCTGCCAAGCCTTTCTCGTGCCCCCTCCTGGCTCTCCTCAGACCATTTTTGAGCTCCTTCCTTGCCTGCATGTAATCCTCTCTAGCTGAACTTGACCCTAGCTTCCTCCACCTTATGTAAGCTACCTTCTTCCTTTTCACTAGAAGCTCCACCGCTCTCGTCATCCAAGGTTCCTTTATCTTACCCCGTCTTGCCTGTCTCAGAGGGACATATTTACTCATCACTCCCAACAACTGTTCCTTAAACCATCTCCACATGTCTATAGTTCCCTTACCATGGAACAACTGCTCCCAGTCCATGCTTCCTAACTCGTGTCTAATCGCATCATAGTTTCCTCTTCCCCAATTAAATATCCTCCCATTCTGCCTAATCCTCTCCTTCTCCATAGCTATGTAGAATGAGAGAGTGTTATGGTCACTATCACCAAAATGCTCTCCCACCACAAGATCTGATACCTGCCCCGGCTCGTTTCCGAGCACCAAGTCTAGAATGGCCTCTCCCCTCGTCGGCCTGTCAACGTACTGCGTTAGGAAACCCTCCTGAACACACCTTACAAAAACAGCTCCATTCAAATCTTCTGCTCGAAGGAGGTTCCAATCAATATTAGGAAAGTTAAAGTCACCCATTACAACAACCCTACTGCGTCCACACTTTTCCAAAATCTGTCGACCTATGCTTTCTACAATCTCCCTGCTGCTATTGGGGGGCCTGTAGTAAACCCCTAACGAGGTGACTACTCCCTTGCTGTTCCTAATTTCCACCCATACTGACTCAGTAGGCAGATCTTCCTCGACAATGGAAGCTTCTGTAGCTGTGATACCCTCTCTGATTAGTAGTGCTACACCCCCTCCTCTTTTTCCCCCCTCCCTATTCTTTTTAAATGTTCTAAACCCTGGAATATCCAGCAACCATTCCAGCCCATGAGAAACCCATGTCTCTGTTATGGCCACAACATCATAGCACCAGGTACTGATCCATGCTCTAAGTTCATCACTTTTATTCCTGATACTCCTTGCATTAAAGCAAACACACTTTAACCGATCCCTTGGTTCCTTCCCAGGAAAATCCTTCTCACTAGCTGGTCTACCTCTTGCTACTGCCTCACCTGCATCAACGCTCACCTCTGGTATACAGCTCAGGTTCCCACCCCCCTGCCATACTAGTTTAAACCCTCTCGAACTACTCGAGCAAACCTTCCACCCAGGACATTGGTCCCCTTCCAGTTCAGATGCAACCCATCCTTCTTGTACAGGTCCCACCTTCCCCAGAAGGCATCCCAATTATCAACATATCTGAAACCCTCCCTCCTACACCAGCTGCGTAGCCACGTGTTCAGCTGCGCCCGCTCCCTGTTCCTCACCTCGCTATCTCGTGGCACCGGTAGTAAACCAGAGAACACTACTCTGTTCGTCCTGCTCTGCAGCTTCCATCCTAACTCCCTGAAATCACTTTTTATATCCTCAAACCTATTTCTGGCTATATCATTTGTGCCAATATGTAACACGATTTCTGGCTGTTCACCCTCCCCTTTCAGAACTTTATACACCCGATCGGAGACGTCCCGGACCCTGGCACCAGGGAGGCAACATACCTTCCGGGAATCCCGATCTTGCCCACAAAATCTCCTGTCGATTCCCCTAACTATCGAGTCCCCTACCACGAGTACTTTTCTATTCTGCCCCCTTCCCTTCTTTGCCACAGTGTCAGGCTCAGTGCCAGAGAACTGACTACTATGGCTTTCCTCTGGTAGGTCAACCCCCCCAGCAGTATCCAAAACGGTATACTTATTGCTGAGGGGAATGCCCACAGGGGATCTCTGCACTGTCTGTCTGTCCCCTTTCCTCCCCCTAACTGTAATGAATGTGTAATTTTAATCGGACTTCCTTTGGTTCCTTAGGTGAGCAGAAGAAAGTTCCTGCAATGTTCAACTGATCTACAATTACCAATACAGCAGTGTATATATCAGCACTTGTTTTCCTGATGGCTGCCACAGTACATTTAATTTAAGGCCATTTATGGCGTCAAGCAAAAAGGTTGGCTGTGCTTTGGCTGACAACTCCTCTGTGCCTCCCAAAAGCAGAACAGCAGTTCTAATCAAACTGGCATCAGTGTTATAAAATGTTGAAATCCTGTTTAGAACAAAATCTAGATTGTTTTGGGGCAGCACTACAAAACAGTTTGCCATGTGTCTCAAAATCAGTGATGGTGTGCTTCTGTCCAACCATTGTTCGAAAAGGTCTCTTCATGGAAGCCAGAGAGATGTTGGTGGTGGCACGGTGGCTCAGTGGTTAGCATTGCTGCCTCACAGCGCCAGGGACCTCAATTCAATTCCAGCCTCGGGCAACTGTTTGTGTGCAGTCTGCATATTGTCCCCATGTCTGCATGAGCATCTACGGGGTGCTCGGTTTCCTCCCACAGTCCAAAGATGTGTAGGTTAGGTGGATTGGCCATGGGAAATGCAGGGTTACAGAAGTTGTAGTCAGGTTTGTGGTACAGATGGGATGCTCTTTGAAGGGGTTGGTGTGGACACGAAGGGCTGAATGATCTGCTCCACACTGTATGAATTCTATGAATAAAATTAAAAGGAAGGTGCCAAAACTCTTGAGGCTGAAGGGAGCCAGAGGAGCAAGAAGAGGAAACCAAGAAAAGCTAGTGGTAAAACATTCAGGCTATGATTTGAGATGGCATCTTTTAGGAATGACATCAAACTCTGAACACTCGTTCAACATTATTCCCTTGCCCATTGCCAAAAAATTGATAGTTCAACCAAAACACGCATTCACTTTGTTTCATGCTGCACTTGTCCAAACTGTAACAAAAACATTAACCATGTAAACTTCACCAAAGCTACACTATAATTGGGAACCACTTGCAGATCGTCACCATCATGATTCTGTTTGGTGAGAGAGGTCATTCAATCCTTTGAGCCTATTCGGCCATTCAGTTAGTTCAGAGCTGACTTGCATCTCAACTCCACTTACCCAACTTTGTTCCTGTTGGTCTTATGCATATTCTGGTGCTTTCTCTAGCTCTACCTGAAGTTCAGGTACTTATGAAATTTTTAACCTCAATTCTGATATAAAACTTTAGGGGCTATTGTTTCCTTTGGCTTCTTGTACTAAAGTTCTCCGATGGACTTATCACAGGCTGCAGTTCTACTGTAACTGAAGTCTGGACATTTGCCTTTGCTGCCTTTCTATCACGTATATTGATGTTTGAAGAACTGTCTGGAGCTTATAATTGACCTGTTATCATAAGGTACAGCTGCACAATAAGCTGCGGTTCAAAAAACAATTACATAGTAATCGGCAATGAGTTGCTGAGCATCATTCACCCTTGAAAAAGACCACAAGCTGCTTTGTCAAACTCAGACAAATACAGCCATACATAACCAGTTGACAGATGAGGAAGTTGAAGGTTAGGTTTGAAAGTATGTTCAAAATGAAGAGAGGGAGGTCAAGAATTAGAAAGGCTTGCATGGAAAATTCTGGAGCACAAAGCTCAAACCTCCACAGAAGAAATGAATGGTGGGGCAAAGTGAGGAATGCTACACAAGAATTTGAATCATTTGGTTGCAAGGATACAAAACATATTGTAGGGGTTCAAGATTTTAACTTCAGTCTTCTTACTGTTAAACTGGAAAAGAATTAGGCCTGCACAGAAAGGTCACTGGAGATGCTGAGGTTATGCTTGGATAGATAAGACAGGAACCAGGAGAAGGCAACCTGTCAAAGGAGAAAATGATGTGGTCTATCTCGTCAAAGTTCCAGAGGGGTCACTAAAATCAAAAAGGGACAATCCATATAAATAAATGATTTACGACCCCATGAGTCATTTGGTAAGCACGGCATTGACGGCAATATATTAGCATGCATTGAAAACTGGTTAGCAGACACGAGACAGAGAGTGGAATAAACAGGTCTGTTTTTGGGTGGTAGGCAGTGACTAATCAGGTACCACAAGGATCGGTGCTTGGAACCCTACAGGTCACAACATATGTAAATGGCCTGGATGTAGGATGTAACATTTTTAAGTTTATTGATGACACAAAACGGGTAGAATTGTGAATTAAGAGGAGGATGCAAGGAGGCTTCAAAGTGATTTAGACAAGTTGAGTGAGTAGGCAAACACATGGCAGATGCAGCACAATGTGGCTAAATGTGAAATTATAAAGTCTTGGTGTCAAAAATAGAATGGAAAAGTATTATTTAAATGATGATATCTGGGGAACTATAGATGTACTACGGAATCTTGGGGTCGCACCGTGGCTTAGTGGTTAGCACTGCAGCCTCACAGCGCCAGGGACCTGGGTTCGATTCCAGCCTCAGGCGACTGTCTGTGTGGAGTTTGCATATTCTCCCTGTGCTTGTGTGGGTTTCCTCCGGGTGCTCCGGTTTCCTCTCACAGTCCAAAGATGTTCAGGCTAGGTGAATTGGCCATGCTAAATTGCCCGTAGTGTTCAGAGGTATGTGGGTTATAGGGGGATGGGTCTGGGTGGGATGCTGCAAGGGGCAGTGTGGATATGTTGGGCCGAAGAGCCTGTTTCCACACTGCAGATAATCTAATCGGGGTGACCCCATACATCAGTCAATGAACGTCAACCAGCAGGTGCAACAAGCAATTGGAAAGGCAAATGTTATGTTGGCCTTCATTGCAAGATGATTGGAGTTCAGAAGTAAGGATGTCTTACTGCAGTTATACACGGTTTTGGTGAAACCGCAGCTGGAATATCTCATGCAGTTTTGGTCTCCCTGCCTAGTTACCTTGCCATAGCAGGAGTGTGGTAGAGGTTCTCTAGGCATAAACTGAGGATGGCAGGACTGTCCCATGAGCAGCGATTGATTCGACTGAGCCTGTACTCACAACAGCATCCAAGAATGAGAGGGGATTTGATTGAAACATAGAACATAGAACATTACAGCACAGTACAGGCCCTTCGGCCTTCGATGTTGTGCCGATCTGTCATACCAATCTGAAGCCCATCTAACCTACACTATTTACAAAGGGTTTGACAGGATAGATGCCTGGAACATGTCTTCCCTGGTTGGGGAGTCTAGAACCAGGGTCCAAGCTTCAGGAAATGAGGCCTTTTAGTACTGACATGAGGTAATATTTCTTCACTCAACGAATAGTGAATCTATGGATTTCTCAGAAGGTGTGCAGGCCAAGTCAGTAAATACTTTGAAGAAAGAGACTGATTACTTTTTAAACATTAAATGTATTAAGGGGTATGGGGAGAAAATGGGAATATGACATTTAAACAAAGAATCAGACATGATCATACGTAATGATTTAAAGGGCCACATGGCCTACTGCTTCCAGTTGCTATGTTTCTGTAGGACACAGGTGCTGTGGAAGAGACAGATTGTGAGATTCAACATGGAGCGCGAGGAAGTTGTGCAGAGATTTGGGAAACAATTCAAGGCTTTAGAGAGAAAAGGGAGATCGGAAACAGAGCAGCAGTTTACAAGGACAAAAAGATCAGCAGTTGTTTTGCTGAAAAGAAAGTATTGACACTTGCCAGGAAAGGAATACGGTGGACAGCAGTTTAATGTAAGTTGGATCAAAGGTAAGTGTCTTGGACAAGATCAATTCAGAAGTTTCATGACAGAAGATAGGAGACAAACTAGGGGAAAACATGGGTGAAGAAACTTGAGAAAAAAGTATAGCAGCGGCCTGAGCAGTCAGGGAGGGTACTTGGCCAGATCTTTTGGCTTTTGTGATTGAGGGTGACTTGGAATTGTTACATGCTCAACTTTGTCTTCAGGGACTACGTCCTTCCTAAAACTGTGGCAATTCTTGACTATAAACCTTTCCAATCACCTTGCTAAGAGCTGCACAATTTTGCAAACTCCTTATCTTCAATCCCTGAATATTCCTCCTTGCCTATCTTCTTTGCAATACCCTGTATATTCTTCTCATTTTTACTTTATCGGCCCTGTTGTGTTACTTGCTGGGTAGTGTGATTGTGCTAAGGAAGAATGAAGCAGAGGAACAGATATCATTCTTCTTCCTTATCTTTTACATGTTATGCTTCATGTCACGGAGGGAAGGGGGTTTAAACTGGATAGTAAAGATACAAAAGTCTTTTGTTACTTCCAAAACAAACTGCAAGTTTTCTCCCACAAAGGGTAAGTATTTCTCTACAACATTATATGGAATAGCTGGCTTTGTAAGTAGGAGTACAGCTAGCATTTGCCTTCTTATTTCTTTCTATCCTCTACAATGGATTTCCCCAGGATTTGGAGAGCTTCCTTCATACAGGGCCACCAGCAGCATGAGATTTGCTTATTTGTTCCTTATGGGTACAAGTTCCCCTTTAAAAAGGAAGCAGACAGCAAGAAGTGCATTTGATCAGCAGGACATGCAGTGGATACAGATGCTAACAGGCAGCTCTTGAAAGGATAATGACAGTTACTCAAAGTAAATTGACATCCTGAGAGAAGCTATTAAGGTGGAGCATTATCAGACAATTGTGCAGGAAAGTTTATTTTGAGACATGTAAAGTTTGGCTTTAAACATGGCCACACCATAAAATTGTTCTAAAGTAAGACCTTAAACAAAGTGAGAAAAAGTTGAGAACGGCTTGTGATAATGTAAACTTCACAACTTCAGTAACTCCATGGATTGAAAGAATCTGCAATAACTCTTTCTGGAATTAATTATTTCTTGAGATGAAAGAGAAAAGAAGACACTGTTGTCAAGGAGTTGAAGGCAATGTGCGAATTAGCCATCCCTGGTAAGGAGTTGAAGCAACATAAACAATGTGTTTCCTGGGAGAGAGGAGATGACAATTGCTTTGACACCTGCTTGATAAACTGGGTGCTTTATTGCCATGAAGGAGAAGGGCTGCACTGCAGAAGAATTGAAGGAGTTAAAAGCAGGAAAAGCTGTGTTTTAACCAGATAACTAACTCCAAATGTAACAAGGAACACGGGAGCTCCTTTTATTAAGAAGGCAAGCTACAGATTTGAGGTCTCCAGGAAAGTAATCACTGTTGGGGATGAAAGAATCTTTTGAATCATCAATAATGTCACACCACAGATTTGAAAGAGAGAAAATTGTACAAGAATCCAACACCAGAACAAATAGGAGAGATTTGAAGAACAACACTGCACAAAGATTGAATCCTGAATACTTCCACAGACACTAGGTGAAATCCTGGCCAGATTACACCATTAATTAGGTTATAGCCAGGTTTGATTTTGAGGCTTAACTTGCTTACTTAAAGGGGTCTTCTTTCGGTTGCTTCCTGCAAAAAAAGTTTAAATTATTGTTTCAGTCCTTGACTGTGCACTGTATTTCTTAATAAGTAGCTGAATTAAAGATAGCTTGTGGTGATTTACCCCTGACGAGCTCACAGGAGTCAGTACAGCGCACTGTTTGAAGCGGTGGATGATTTTATCTTGCACCAAATATCTCGTGGCACTGAGCAGCTGCTCTGCTGTTAATGGAGGCAGCATTTACTGCCCAAGCTATCTATATTGCTCCACTAGTTTGGTTATTACCCCCCAATGCCTTAGAACTTCTGGAGGAAAATTTATAGCATTCTGGTGTGACAAAATGGATACATGACACCACAAAATGGATTTTGCTTTTGAATGCACAAATTTTCTTGCTACTGCTGCCTTCCAACTGTTGCCCTTCACTTTAAGTTGCAGCACATTATTTTCTATAGCACGTTTTGTTTTTCAGTCTCCCTATCTCATTCAAAAAGGACTGACTGCCTTGACATCAAGGCTATGTTTGACAGAGTGTGGTATCAAAGAAATCCCAAAAAAAGGCAATCAGTGGGCAAACTTAACCCTGGTTGGAGTCATACCTGACACATGGAAAAATAATTGCGGTTGCGGAAGGTCAGTCATCTCAGCTCTGGGGCATTTCTGCAGAAGTTATTCAGGGTGCTTTCCTCGGCCCAACCATCTTCGGCTGCTTCATCAATGACACTCTCTCCATCATAAGTAGGTATTCGCTGATGACTGGACAATGTTCAGCACCATTTGCAATTCCTCAGACACTGAAGCAGTTCATTGTCAAATGCAACAAGACGTGGATAATATCCAGACTCAACCTGGCAAGTGGCCTGTGATAATCACGGCCCACAAATGCCAGACAATGATCATCTCCAAAAAGAGAGAAGCTAACCATTGTCACTTGAAATTCAATGGAATTACTGTTGCTAAATCCCCCACTGCAAACATCCTGGTTGTTTCCAATGACTAGAAATTGAGCTGGATTAATATAAATATAGTGACCACAAGAGAAGGTTTGAAATCCTGCACTGAGGAACTCATGCACCCCCCCCACCACGCCTTCTCTAAGCCTGTACACTATTTACAAGGCACAAATCATGAATGTACTGGAATATCACCCATTTGCCTGGATGATTGCAGTTCCAACAACATTCAAGAAGCATGATGCAGGACAAAGCAGCATCCTTGACTAGCACCACAGGTACAAAAATTCACTCTCCTCATTACTGTTGCACAGTAGCATCACTATGCACCATCTACAAGTTGCAATACACAAATTCACCGAGGCTCTTTAGACTGTACCTTACAAACCCACAACCACTACCATCTAGAAGAACAAGGCCAGCAGATAGACAAGAACACCACCACCTGCAACTTCCTCTCCAAGCCACACACCATCTTGATTTGGAAATGTATCAGTGTTCTTTCACCACTGTTGGGTCAAAATCCTGGACCTCCCTCTTTAACATCGCTGAAGTATACTTACAACAAATAGACTGCAGTGGTTGAAGAAGGTGGTCCACCACTTCATTCTCAAGGGAAATTAAGGATGGGCAATAAATGTTGGCCTAACTAACAATGCTCATGTAGAGCCATAGAGCTGTATAGCATGGAAACAAACCCTTGGGTCCAACTTGTCCATGCTGATCAGATATCCTAAATGTATCTTGTCCCATTTGCAAGGATTTGGCCCAGATCACTCTTAAACCCTTCCAATTTATTTACCATCCAGATGCCTTTTAAATGTTGTAATTGTACCCGCTTCTACCACTTCCTCTGGCAGCTTATTCCGTATACACACCATTCTCTGCATGAACAAGTTGCCCCTTAGGTCCTTTTTAAATCTTTCCCCTCTCACCTTAAACTTATGCCCTCTAGTTTTGGACTTCTCCAGCCCAGGGAAAAGATCTTCTCTATTTACTCTGTCCATGCCCCTCATGATTTTATAAACCTCTATAAAGTCACCCCTCAATCTCTAACATTTCTGGGAAAATATTCCCAGCCTAATCAGCCTCTCTCGATAACCTAAACCCTCCAACCCTGGCAACACTCTTGTAAATCTTTTCTGAGCCCTCTCAAGTTTCACAACATCCCTCCTATAGCAGGAAGACCAGAACTGCATGCAGTATTTCACTAGTTGTCTAACCGGTGTCCTGTACAGCTTCAACATGACCTCCCAACTCCTATACTCAATGCACTGACCAATAAAGGCAAGCATACCAAATGCCTTCTTCACCATCCTGTCCACCTATGACTCCACTTCCAAGGAACTATGACCCCACACTTCAAGGTCTCTTTATCCAGCAACACTCCTGATGACTTTACCATTAAGTGTATAAGTCCTGCCCTGATATGCCTTTCCAAAATGCAGCACTTCACATTTATCTAAATTAAACTCCATCTATGACTCCCTGGTCCATTGGCCCATCAGATCAAGATCCGATTGTATTCTGAAGTAACCTTCTTCACCGTCCACTAAACTTCCAATTTTGGTGGTGTCACCTGCAAAAATATTAACCGTACCTTCTATGTTCACATCCAAACCATGAATATAAATGATGAAAAACAGAGAACCCAGCAACGATCCTTGTTGCATGCCACTAGTCACAGGCCTCCTGTCTGAAAACAACCCTCCACCACCACCCTCTATTTTCTACCTTTGAGCCCCAACTCTATATCCAAATGGCTACTTCTCCCTGTATTCCATCTGATCTAACCTTGCTAACCAGATGACCATGAGGAAGCTCGTCAAATCCCTTACTGAAGTCCGTAAAGATCATATCCATCACTCTGCCCTCATCAATTCATTTTGCTACTTCTTCAAAAAACTCAATCAAGTTGGTGAGACATGATTTCACACTCACAAAGCCATGTTGACACTACTTAATCAGTCTTTATCTTTCCAAATATATATAAATCCTGTTCCTCAGGATTCCCTCCAACAACTTGCCACCCCAATGTTAGGCTCACCAGTCTGCAGTTCCCTGGCTATTCCTAACAACCTTTCTTAAATAGTTGCACCATGTTACTCAACCTCCAGTCTTCCAGCGCCTTATCTGTGGCTATCGATGATATAAATACCTCAGCAAAGGGCCTAGCAATCACTTCCCTAGCTTTCCACAGAGTTCTAACGTACACCTGATCAGGTCCCGGAGATTTATCCACCTTTGTGCGTTTTAAGACATCCAGCACCATCTCCTCTGTAATATGGACATGTTTCAAGGCATCACTATTTATTTCTCCACATTCTATATTTTTCATATCCTTCTCTATGTGTAAAATACTTGCTTACTATCTCTGTCATCTCCTGCAATAGCACCCATAGGTGGCCTTGCTGATCTTTAAGGGGCCCTATTCTCTTCCGAGTTACTCTTTTGTCATCGCGAAATAAATAAAAATAGTCTGAACCAAAGCTGAACTCCTCCTTGCACCCTGTCCACCACGGTTCAAATTAGTGGACTCTCGACAATCCTTTGAAATTGGTAGTGAATACATGCTGCAGCTATGCAAAAAATCCTAGCCAACAACATCAATGCAACCAAACTGTTCTTCACAGAAATGCAAATTTGTGATATGGGAACTTTTAAACTTGGCTTGTTAGAACCAATTCTAACTTCTAATGCAGTTTCATGTAATTAAAATAGCCTTTTAAAAATATTTTCTACATTCATAGTCAATTCTGGATATATTGCACGTCTTATACTGTTGAGAATGTGATGGTGAGCTTCTCAGTTGAACAACTATGATCCTTGAGGTAATGGTGCTCTGGCATTGGAAGACAGTTCGAGAATTGTGGACCAGTGAAGGAACAGCCAAGTTAGGATGGTGCATAGATTGGAAGGGGCCTTATGATTGAGAGAAGATTACTGATAAAATTAATGTAGCAACTGAAGATGGATGGATCCAGAACACTGCCCTCAGGAATTGTTGTAACAATGAGCTACAACAGAGAAGATTAACTTCCAGAAATCATGACTATCTTTTGTGCTTGGTAATATTTTAGCCAATTAAGTGATTTCCCTGGATTCCCATTGACTTCGGTTTGGTGAAGGTTCCTTGATGGTACACCCTGGTCGAGTATGGCCTTTGTTGCTAAGATTGGAACTTCCAAAGTGGAATTCAGCTATTTTGTACATACCAGAACCAAGGTGATAATGCCATCTGGACATGCAAGATCAGATGATTTGGCAGAATGCAAACTAAGCATCAGTTCGTAGGTGATTGCTGAGTAAATTCCAACTAATAGCATTATACTTTCCATCACTTTACTCCTGACTGAGAGCTAACTGATAGGGTGATATTTAACTGAATTGGATTCATCCTGCATTTCACGGCCAGGACATAGCTAATCAGTATTTCACATTGTCAGGCAAATGTCAGTGCTGCAGCTGTACTGGGAACAGCTTGGTTAGGGGTGTGGCTAGTTCTGGAGCCATCTTCACCATGACAGCTGGGATGTTGGCATGTCCTGCAGGCTTTAGGTATTGGTGTGCTCAGCTACTCTGAGGTACCACAAAGAGTGAATTAAATCAGCCAAAGAGGGACAGCTCTGATGGTGGACACCTCAGAAGGAGGCCAAGGTAGATTATCAAGCAAACACTTCTGATTGAGGATGGTTATGAATACTTTGGTCTTGCCTTAAATAATTATTGGACTAAATTTAATGTCCAGATTACTTTAA
Source organism: Stegostoma tigrinum (assembly GCF_030684315.1). Taxonomy (NCBI): domain Eukaryota; kingdom Metazoa; phylum Chordata; class Chondrichthyes; order Orectolobiformes; family Stegostomatidae; genus Stegostoma; species Stegostoma tigrinum. The sequence continues at coordinate 78,009,671 of NC_081356.1, forward strand.
CTTCCAGCCTTCTGCATGTGGTCCTGTTGTAAATATGATGCTCACAACTTCTTAGGCAGGGTGGGAGATCGGCACTGTAATATCAGGTGGCAGCTGTAATGTAATGGCAGCTGCCATTCCTCACAAAATTACATCATGGTACAAATATTACTTTCTAATTTGAATAAAAGCATATTCAAAAGGAAACTGGAAATCTGAAATAAAATCAGACAGTGTTGAAAATACTCAGCAAGTCAGGCAGCATCTGTGAAGAGAGAAATAGAATTAACATTTCAGGTCAATTGCCTTTTAACAGAATTTGAAAAGATTAGAGATGATACAAATCTTAAGCAAGTACCAGCAGGGATAAGTTGGAGGGGAAAAAAGAACAGAAGGTAATGTAGAAGATATTAAGTGGAGAAAGGAATGATGTCACCAGGTAAAGGGAGATGACAATGGAACGGGAAAGCGAACAAAACACTGATCAATAAATATTGAAGTCTAAAGCAGGAATAACAGAATCATCAGGAACAACTGTCATCCATAAAGTGAAGGAAAGTTTATGATTTGAGATTGTTGAACTTAAATGTTGAGTTCAGAAAGTTATAAATTAAAAAAAAGATGCTTACAGCAATATTCACTGCAACAGCGTAGGAGGCAGAGGTTGGAGAGGGCAGAGTGGGAGTGGGATAGGGAATTGAAAGGAGAGGTTCTGGGGAAATGGAAACTCTGGGGTCACATTGTGAATTGAATGAATGTCACAAAATCTGCATTCGGTCTCCCTAGTGTCGGGAAGCCTGGATCATGAGCAGCGTATATACTTATAACTAAAATAAGCATAAGTGAATTACAGATCTGGAAGGGGGATTTAGTGCTTTGGACTGTGGGTAAGAAGGTTATAAAAAGGCGGCTGTTGCATTTTCTGAGCATTCATTTATTGAATATTTGATTGACATAGATCGGGGTGAGAATCCTCAGGTGGAGAATAAGGAAGTAGCATTATCAAAGTAGATACAATGGAAGATCTCAGAGAACGGAATGGAATTCTTATAGGATAGGTATAAACCAAATATAGTCAACTAGTTGTGGAAGTCATAAAAAATGAGAAAAAAGAGCAGTAGTGGGACATTTAACAGTTTGTGCTAGCTCCAATTTTCAATGAGATAATGGCTGATCTCAATTTCAACTGCCCCTTACCTCCCTTGACGTTTTTAACATGTAGGAATCTTCAAGCTCAATGACTGAGCCTTTGCAGGCCCGAGGTGTAAAGAATCCCACCGTCCTCTGAGGAGGAAATTTCTGATGACCTGTCATTCATTCTAAGACGGTGTCTTCTAGATCTAGAATCTTCTTCTGGGGGGACAAAAAGATCCTTCCTAAGCTGCAGTGTTAACCCGTGTAAGAACGGGTATGTTTGAATGAGATCACTTCTAACTCTTATGAACTCCAGTAACTATCAGTCCAATCTATTTAATCTTTCTTCAAATGGCATTGCCTCTAACCCGGAATTGGTTGCATTATTTTTATGGCAAGTGTTTCTTTTCTTAGGTAAGGAGACCAAAATAGCACACAATACACAATGTAATCTCAGTACAGGAACAAAGAGAGGATCAGGAGTACACCATCAACCTGTAAAGCCTGCTCTGCTATTTGTTATGATTGTGCCTGATCAAACCCTTAAATGCCAGCATACTATTTGACTTCTTAAACGCCTTGCGATAGCTGCATGTTATCCCATGAATAAGGATACTCAAAACTTTACCATTACCCAGCCTTTCACCATTTAAGAAATACTCTGTATTCCTGTCTTTCCAATCAAAATGGGTATTCCTGCACATTATGTTGTGGCTGCCACCTTTCTGTCCACTTAATTATCTTCTACAAATCGCTTTGAAGCAACTGTGCACCTTCCTTATAATTCACACTCACATCTAGTTTGTTCATCTGTAAACTTGGAAATATTACATTTAACCTCACATTCAAATGATTCTTACAGATTGTAAATAACTGGTGCTCCTTATGATACCCTTCCAATTGCAGCCTGCCAACCTGGAATGTCCCATCTGTTCTTTCTCCCTTTTTTCTGTCCATTAATGAATTCTCAATCCATGCTAACATATCCCCTAATCCCAAGTAATTTAGTTTTGTTCTTCGTGTGTGAAATCCTTTCAAAAGTTTTCTGAAAATTTGAAAAGACCACATCATCTATTATACTTGCTAATAATCCTGATTAATTCTGATGGTTAAATCTTTTAAAAGAATCCAACAGGACTGTCAAACATGATGCCCTTTTCATAAATCCAGGCTGACTCTGTCCAACCCTACCATTATTTTTCTGAGTGTTCTGTTACTGCATGCTTTATTATAAATTCTAATACTATCCCAGTTACTAATATCAGGCTAACAGGCCTGTAGTTTCTTTTCTCTCATCTTTCTTAAATCGTGGGGCTACACTTGTCATCTTCCAACATTCAAAGGCCATTCCAGAGTTTGTAGAATTTTGATTGATGACCTCCAATGTATCTACTATGACTATAACTATCTCTTTCAAAAGTCTGGAATGTAGATAATCAGGTCCAGGGGATTTATTTACATTCAGTCCTGTTAATTACTTCAGCCCTTTTAAAAAAACTATTGTTAATATCTTGCTGTTCCTCATTGGAATTAGTTCCTAGAGTCACCATCATCTCTGAGCGACACCTAGCATTTTCCTTCATGAGGAGAGACACTATGTGCTTGTTTAGAGTCTCTGCAATTTCCTTATTGGTCAGTATTAATTTTTTTCTGACTGCTGTAATGGACTGACATTGAATTTGCTGATCTTTTGTGGTTCTTCCTAGTTTACTCTTACTTCCTATGCTGTTAGCCACTTCCCTTGCTGGGTTTTTGTGCCTTAAAAGAATGCAAAAACTTTGATAAACTATTGGACCAGTGGGTTTAATTCAGCATTCTCCACCTCTGTCACTGACAGAGAACATGACCACATCCATTCTGTGTCCTGGGCTGTACAATGCATTTAAGATGATCAAATACAGGATAAGCAAAAGAGCTTCCAAATCAGATAAATGTTGTATATATTATGCAAAAATAAACATTTGAAGTTAATGCATATTTGAAGAAAATGATATGCATCATATGAAGAAACCAGAAGGGTATTCACTGCTGTGAATACAAAAGCTGCAATTAGAAGTGGAAATTAAATCCAGTGAAGTGGGAACTCTCACAAGGAACATAACAGGGAGGACTCAGCAAAGAGAGAGTGGGCAGTGATTGGCAGGCTGCTGCTTGGGTGGTAAGGATGGGAAGGTCCCTTTGGGACCTGCCTTGTTTGTGTGCTGTATTGAGCCTTTTGCCAAGTCCGTCAGGAACGATGCAAGCCTGAAAGGGGTGGCTATTCCAGGCAGCAGAGGCCTGCAGGTCAAAGCCTCCCAGCACATGGATGACGTCCCTGTTTTCTGTTCAGATACGCTATCAGTGCACGGGCTCGTGATCATCTGGGACCAGTTTGAACTGGCTTCAGCAGCCAAGGTAAATCGAAGCAAGAGCAAGGTCATGTTCTTTGAGAACTGGGCGGACTAATCCTTTATCCCCTTCACCATCAGGACAGATTACCTGAAGGTGCTGGGAATATGGTTCGGAATGGCTGGGGTGTATGCAACAACTTGGGAGAAGCATATTGCCAAGGTGAGGCAGGAACTGGGCTTCTGGGAGCACCACTCCCTCTCCATTGTGGGTACAAACCTGGTCATCGGATGTGATGCACACTGTCTGTTGTTGTACAGGGTGGGGGCATAGGTCTGCCCATTCCTGGAACTTGTGCCGCTGCAGTCACACAAGGCTTCTTCCACTTCATCTGGAGGTCTAAGATAGGCTGTGTCACAGGGACACCATGTACAAAGCTGTGGATAAAGGGGGAAGAACATGCCCAATGCCACCCTCATTCTGATGGCCACTTTTGTGTATGGCTGCATCGAGCTGTACGTAGACCCTTGGTATGCAAACACTACACGTCACTATGTACTGAGGTTCTACCTGTCCCTGGTGTTCGAAAGGATAAGATTAGCTTTGTTGCCACAAAATGCTCCAAGTCGTTGGGCTCTTCCATATCACTTGTTCTTTGTGGAGAAATTTGCGAAAATAAATACCTTTGACCACTAATCCATCAGGCAGTGGTCAGCATGGTGTGTCCTACAGACCCTACAGGAAAAACAGAGGGTGGATCCTGTTGGATTGGTCCCTGAGCAGGCTGTCAAAGTCATTGGCAGAGTGCCTCATCACCAACAAGCACTAAGACATCGCTTGGCTGTTGGTGAGAAGTGCACTGTCTGTGAGATCCTTCACATACACTTGGACTCTCTACGCCACAACATGCTGTTGTTGAAGCGGTCGCAGGTGGGTTGAGGCTGTCACACATCTCCTGCTGGGGTGTGCCTATGCAAAGAAAGCCTGGAGAAAAATGTTCACCCTGAACAGCTCCGTGACGGAGAACCATGTGCTCTACTGTCTGTTTCCTGCGGCGTACACTGAGACAAACATTGCTGTACCTGGAGGATGATCAACTCAGTGAAAGACAGCTCCTTGCTCTGGAATACCAACAAATTTCAGGCAGACCAAAGGATAGGATTAGCTTTGTTGCCTGAAATTTGTTGGTATTCCAGAGCAAGGAGCTGCAGCCATGCATGTTCCAAAGTCCAGGACTATGTGCTGAGGGATGCACAAAAGCTTAGGGCAGCCACCTTTAAGGTGCTGTGGGGAAAAGACCACCTCCTAACAGCTTTCTGCCAAAGTTCAAAGGAGATCCCTTCAGTTATTGGGTTCCCCAAAGCTTCAAATATATGTAAATATAGTCATGTACAAATAAGAAATGCCTTTGGTTTGTTTGTTGGATACAGCCAAACTCCAATGTTTTAGTGACTATGTATGTATATTAACATATTATGAAAGAAAAAAACGTGGGCACAAGATGCTCATGCAGAATGGAACCCTCTCCCCTACTGACCTGAGAGACTGGCCTCCAATGTATTCCTGACAAACTGCCAGTCCCCCGCTACTGGTAAAGTGCCAGAAATGGTGGGGGGAGTGACTATTAAATTGCTTTTAATTAGTGACTTTGAGCCTCAATTGACCCAAGGTGGGGATGGGCTTGCCAGCAGCTCCCCCAGCGCTGGTAAAAGGTGTAAATATTAGGAACAGTGCCCATGCCATTCCTGCTGATTTTATCAATATCCCATCTACCAGTCCACTACTCAGCACATACAGGCATAGTAATTAGGAGCAGAAGGAGAGTATTCAGCGCCTCAAGGCTGCTCTGCCATTCAATAGCATAACGGCTGTACTGATTATAACCTCAAATCTATACTTTTGCGTATCCCTGATGACTTTTCACCCTCCCGCTTAACAAGAATCTCTCCACCTCCACCTTAAAAATATTCAAGCTTTCTGCTTTCACAACCTTCTCAGGAGGAAAGTTCCAGTGCCCCATGACACCCTGAGGGAAAAAAAAGGTTTTGCCTCATTTTGTTTAAAAAGGCAGTCCCTGAGTGATTTTTATACAGTGACTCCTTGTTTCAGATTCACCTGTTAATGGGGGACTGTTAAACTCTGGTCATTTGGTCATAAGTAAGCGTTACTTAAAACAAACTCATACATTTGTGCTTAGCATTTTGATAAGTTTTAACAGCCTTTACTGTATCTTTGCTGAAAGTGAAAAAGCTATCTAGCCTAATCCTAATTTTGGTCTTGGTCATTGTACTTCTAATGCATATCCACATTTTTTTTCTGTGACTGCCACTCTACCCTTTCAGGCATTGAGTTTCAGACCATGATCACTCACTGGGTGAAACAATCTCAACTATCCTCCAAACTTGACATCAGTTATTTTATAGCTGTGTTTGCTCACCTTTCCGCTAAGGAAATACATCCTAATATCCACTCTCGATGGACTCATCTTGATTTTACGCACCTCAATGGAATATTTCGCGACCTCCTCTGTTCCAAAGTAAATATGCCAAGTCAATCTAATCTTTTTTCATAACTAAAATGCTCCATAGCTAGCAGAATCATCAAAAATCTTCTCTTGTTTGTGTAACTACAATCATCCTGTTACATGTGAAGAAAAATTATGCTCAGTACTTTGGTATAAGCACAGAGAGTGCTGGAGAAACAGTCAAGAGTCATACTGGACTTGAATCATCAATTCTGTTTCTGTCTCAACAGATGCTGCCAAATCTGCTGAGTTTCTCCAGCACTTGCTGTTTTAATCTCAGATCGCCACCATCTCATAAGCTTTCTAGTGTTTCATACAGTTCCAGCATTACATCTTTGCACTTATATCTGATGCTTTGGCTAATAAAGGAAAGTATAAATTTCCATAAGAAGATAAGAACTAGGAGCAGGAGTAGGCCATCTGGCCCCATGAGCCTGCCTCGCCATTTAATAAGATCATGGATGATCTTTTTGAGACTCAGCTCCACTTACCACCCCTCCCCACCCCCCACACACCGTAACCCTTAATTCTTTTACTGTTCAATAATTTATCCAGCCTTGCCTTAAAAACATTCAGTGAGGTAGCTTCAACTGCTTCACTGGGCGGGGAATTCCATAGATTCACAACCCTTTGGGTGAAGAAGTTCCTCCTGACCTCAGTCCTACATCTGCTTCCCTTTATTTAGAGGCTATGCCCCCTAGTCCTAGTTTCACCTGCTAGCGGAAACAACCTCCCTGCCTCCACCTTATCTATTCCCTTCATAATCTTATATGTTTCTATAAGATCTGCCCTCATTCTTCTGAATTCCAATGAGTATAATCCCAGCCTACTCAGTCTCTCCTCATAATCCAACCCTCTCAACTCTGGAATCAACCAAGTGAATCTCCTCTGCACCCCCTCCAGTGCTAGTATATCTCTTCTCAAGTAAGGAGACCAAAACTGCACACAGTACTCCAGGTATGGCCTCACCAGGACCCTATACAGCGGCAACATAGCCTCCCTATTTTTAAACTCCATCCCTCGAGCAATGGCAAACAAAATTCCATTTGCTTTTTTAATTACCTGCTGCACCTGCAATCCTACTTTTAGCGATTTATGCACAAGGACACCCAAGTCCCTCTGCACAGCAGCGTGCTGAAATTTTTTACCATTTAAAACATATTCCATTTTGCTGTTATTCCTACCAAAATGGATGACCTCACACTTATCAACATTGTACTCCATCTGCCAGATCTTTGCCCACTCACTTAGACTATCTGCATCCCTCTGCAGACTTTCAGCGTCTTCTGTGTCATCCTCAAATCTTGCCACACCACACTTAGCCCCCAACTGCAAATCATCTATGTAAATTGTAAACAATTGTGGTTCCAACACTGATCCCTGAGGTACACCACTAGTAACTAACTGCCAACCAGAAAAATACCCATTTACCCCTGATCTTTGCTCTCTACTAGTCACCCAATCCTCTATCCTCTCAATGCATTACCTGTAATACAGTGCAAGTTTATCTTATGTAGCAGCCTTTGGTGTGGCACCTTGTCACATGCGTTCTGGAAGTCCAGATACACTGCATTCACAGGTTCTCTGTTGTCCACCATGCAAGTAATGTCCTTAAAGAGTTCTACCAAATTGTTAAACATGACCTATCCTTCATGAACCCATGCTGGGTGTTCCCAATGGGAAAACTTATATCCAGATGTGTTGCTATTTCTTCCTTAATGATAGATTCAAGCATTTTCCCCACCGCGAAAGTTAAGCTAACTGGCCTATATTTACCTACTTTGTGTCTACTTCCTTTTTTAAACAGTGGTGTCACATTGGCTATTTTCCAATCTGCAGGAATCAGCATCCAGTGAATTTTGGTACATAATTACTAATGCATTTGCTATTTCCCCCATCACCTCTTTTGGTACCCTGGGATGTATTTCACCAGGGCCAGGAGACTTGCCTACCTTTAGCCCCATTAGCTTGCCAGCACTGCCTCCTTAGTGATAATGATAGTTTCTAGGTCCTCACCTGCTATAACCTTCTTGCCATCAGTTTTTGGCATGTTATTTGTTTCTTCCACTGTGAAGACCGACACAAAGTAACTGTTTAATGTCTCGGCTATTTCCTCATTCCCAGTTATTAAATTGGCCTTCTCATCCTCTAAAAAACCAGTGTTTACCTTCACTACACTTTTACGATTTACATATTTATTGAAACTTTTGCTGCCTATTTTTATATTTTGAACTAGTTTATTTTTTCTTTATAACTTTTTTTGTGGCTTTCTGTTGGCCTTTAAAGATTTCCCAGTCTACCAGTTTCCCACTAATCTTTGATTTTTTGTATTTGTTTTTTAATCTGATACTGTCCTTTATTTTCTTAAACATCCATGGCTAACTATTTCTTTTCCTACAGTTCTTCCTTATCACTGGACTATGCTTTTGATAAGCACTGTGAAAAATCATTTTGAAAGTCCTCCACTGTTCCTTAATTGACCCACTATAAAGTTTTTGTTCCCATTTTACCTTAGCTAACTCCTCCCTCATCCCATCGTAGTCTCTTTTGTTTAAGCACAGGATATTGGTCCTGGATTTAACCTTCTCACGCTCCATCTTTATTTTAAAATCGGCCAGACTGTGATCACTCCTTCCGAGAGGATCCCTAACTGTGAGATCATTAATTATTCCTGTCTCATTACACAGGACTAGATCTAGGATAGCTTGCTCCCTCGTAGGTTCCATTACATATTGTTCAAGGAAATTATCGCGGATGCACTTTATGAACCCCTCCTCAAGGCTGCCATGACTGACCCGGTTTGACCAATCGATATGTAGATTAAAATCCCCCATGATAATTGCTGTATCATTTTTACATGCATTAGCTATTTCTATGTTTATTGCCCGCCCCACAACGATGTCATTTTTTGGCGGGCTATAGACCACACCTATCAGTGACTTCTTCTCTCTGCTATTCCTAATTTCCACCCAAATGGATTTCATCTTTCACTACTGCCCTGATATCATCCTTAAAAATCAGAGTGACACCACCTCCCTTACCTTCCTGTTTGTCCTTCCGAACAATTTGAAACCCCTGGGTATTTAACTCCTAGTCATGACCATCCTGTAACCATGTCTCTGTAATGATCACTAAATTATGCCCATTTGCCATGATTTGCACCGTCAACTCATCCACCTTGTTTCGAATGCTCTAAGCATTCAGATAAAGTGCCCTAATGCCAGTTTTTGCACCTTCCTTTTGGGTTCTATCACCTCTATTATTAACAGATCTAGAGTTCTCCTTCCCTTTAAACTTTCTTCTAATTTTCAATGGAGTTGAAGCTTCCTTGTCACCTGCTAACCTGTTGCTTTGCCTGACATTCATTGTTATACTCCCTGTATGCTCACTCCTCCCTTCCATAATCCCATATGTCTACTAAAGACCAGATTAAAAACGGAATGTGACACATGCTTAAAGCTAGAACATTCTAATTTTTTTAACTACCACTTCATGGGAATACAGCCTTCTGCCCTGGGATTGCAAAATTACCCATAAAATTTCATCCGACTTTAGTTTGGCTTCTTAATAACCAGTCAATTCTGTTCTATTAAGGATATTCTGGATCACTTGACAAGACTCATAGTTCAGTTCTGTTTTTCTTGTTTACCTTTCAATTCTTCACCCTATTCAGAAAGGATAAAACTAAATGCTTATAAGCAAATCAATCTCAAAATGAGACATTCCTCAAACTTTCTACTTAGTGTCAATACTTGCCGCAAGCTCAGGTTTACTCAGTTTTCATTGATGTGAATCAACATGGTTAAATGGTCACAATTAGACAAGATTTTTAATTCCAGATTTTTATTGAATTCAGAATGCAACTGTGAGATTTGAACGCATAAATTTTACAAATTTGGGCTTCACAGAAATCCAAATTCAAATTCCTGCCTGATATGCATTCCCATTTCATGCAAATTCTAAAATATACACTCGCGTACTTTCCATAACAGTTAGAATCAGCTTATTTGTGATTACTATGATAGTGGGAGCTGCAGACGCTGGAGAATCCAAGATAACAAAGTGTGAAGCTGGGTGAATACAGCAGGCCAAGCAGCATCTCAGGAGCACAAAAGCTTTTGTGCTCCTGAGATGCTGCTTGGCCTGCTGTGTTCATCCATCTTCACACTTTGTTATTTGTGATTACTACTGCTTTTTACTTGTCAAATTACTCACTCTATCATTTCACCCCTGAAAGTTTGTATTGAAATAGTCTCTTGCTACCTTAGCTGTGCTGTAGGTGAGGGTTTACGTGATGATGTCTCACAGTGTAGATTTTTCATGTTTACCACAAGCACAGATATTAGAAAATGGAGACTACTGGGGAATATTTATGTATTCATTCTAGTAACATATGTCCACAAAACTATTATTTAAAAGAAAGTAAATATATAATCCCTTCATTCATGAACAGGATGTTATTTGTTTACAAATATTTGCATGTAACTGAGTTATGGACTTTTGACGTTTGTTTGTAATGTGTCCAACACCCAAGACTAGTTCTAGTTGGTTCTCTTTGGCCTCTGACTGAGATGTAAAACATGCCTCTTTAGATCAGTGGATTTCTAGCCAGGACCCTAACGCATTGCCTAAATGATTTTAAGCAGAAACCAACTTGAATTAATTTTTAAGGTATAGAGTATTTATTTTCAGGAGTGAACCATTATTCATTATAAAGCTCTTGAACAGCTCCCTAATGCCTAGATCATGTTAATTAGGTTGACCTACTCAAGCAAAGGATAAGGCAGGAAGAGGATACTGATTGTGGATGATCAGCCATGATCATAATGAATGGTGGTGCTGGCTCGAAGGGGTGTATGGTCTACTCCTGCACCTATTGTCTATTGTCTATAAAGCCTAAAAAAGTAACTTTATACCAATATGCCTATTTTTGAATGAATTTGGTTCCCACAATTGGGGAAAAAAGAACAAACAATATGAATGAAATAGGTGAAGTATGTGGCAAGGGGGTAAATCATAGCACAATACAATGATTCCAAATTTTACCCCACTAGATCACCGCATTTATCGGAAATTAAAAAATGGATTTTGTGATACCTGCTTAAAATAAATAGTCAAAGTATTAGAATTATAGAGATAACTCTTTGAGATGGTTGAGCATGTTATTGTAATTTAACTATCAGCATAGTAGTCGAACAATTTTAAAAGTGCAACATTTTAAGCAACTTAAGTAAATTCACATCGGGTCCTACTAACCTTAGCAAGGTCCACCAAAGTATTTGCCTGATCATTTAATTTTCTTTGTTCCATTTTTACACTTCGTAACCTGGGTGCAACATTCAGTTTAGTTGGTCAGTTTCATTTCATCTTTCAATGTTATCTTCAAAAAAGAACATGCAGTAAAATTCACCAGAGCAAACAACCTTCATGAAAAATGATTTTCTTACTTTTAACAGGTCAAAACCACTCATTTGTCTGCTAAATGAGAAGCATGCTTCCTCAACATGGGAAAAAGAGCATTGGTAGCAGAGAAAAATGTATGCATTTTATATTACATTAGCTACAGTCAAAGATGAAATAAAATAACAATAAAAACAACTTTACAAATGTTATACCAAAGCTTAGGCATTTGTTAAAAGCCTAAGTATCACGACCAAAAGACATAGGATGGAAAAAGATCGATCTCAGTCTATCCCCAAACCTCTGTAGGTTTTCCATCAGAGCCCACTGCCCATTTCTTGAGACAGCATTTTTTACCGAAATTTAACTGTAATCACAGGGATATCCAAACCATTGTTTGTTTTAACATAGAATATTCTTAGGAGGATATATGTACACATTGTATAAGTTTGGATTAATAATACTTTTGCAATATACTTAAAAGGCTGGAAGAACTGCTGCACAAAGAAAATAAAAGTTCTCCCATTTTAAACCATGCATTCTGAACTCAGCCCATTGACACATGAACAACTGCTTCATGGAGTCTACTTAACTCAGATTCAGATGATGCCTGTTATGTAATTCTAACACAATTAGTTACATTATCATGTTTTCCCTCTAGACACTGGAAATGAGTTGTCAATCTGAACTCTGAAAATTGGGCTGGCAATACCCAGACTCACTTCAGTTAGGAGTCCTAACAGTTGCTTGTATTTAATAGTTAATTAAATTAAAGTGTGTTCCCAAGGCTAACATTTCCCTTACCACCTTAAATTTTGATAATTAAATTCATGATTAAATTCACTGCCTCAAAATCAGGAATCCACACCTTGAAATTCTATGTCAAAGTTTTGTTGCTTCCTTCCATTTACATGGTGTCACTAAATGACTAGGTAGAATATGAGGCTTAATGTTTGACATTACCAATGGTAATCAGGGAATAGAACAAATATATGTAAAATTTTTTAAACTGCATAGCCCTGATTGAAAATCCTTTAAATCAATAATTTTACTTCCATTTGTTGTCTGAATTCTTAATGAATTTCATTGAGTTAAATTTTTCCTAAGAGTACAGCGACTTAATTCAGCTGTTGGTCAAATTGAATCCAGTCCCATTAATGGTTTTAAATATTTCTAATTCTTCTCTTTGAGGACCCCTTGACATGGGCGTATGAAATATTCCTATGTCTGTGTGGCCTGATACTAGTCCTGTAAAAGTCTGAAATGGATTTGATTAAGGGAAACTTGTATCCAATGTTACTCAGTGATAAGTGAAATTCCTATTAAAAAGGAAATATTTTAAACATCTTGCAGCTAAAGAGAGACATAACTTTTCGAAATTATTTTTCATCAACCTCTTCAAACATGTTAGGATACATCTCTGGGTAGGTGGGACTTTGACCCAGACCATGAGAGCAGTCTTATTGACACCTTCATTGTGCCACAAAGGCCCTCAATAATGATTCAGAACAGCAACATCCTAAATTAATTATGTGCAACACACACATCAGTCTGCTTCTAAACATTTATAAAAGGATTAATGTAATCCAATACAATTTATAATATTAGATTTGCCAATGCAGGAAATTGCTGACCACATTTCTTCCTATCTATATTTTCAAACAGTGCTTATTAAGTATTGCATTGTTTTGGGATGCAAGGTGCTGAACCATTTTTAACACTAATTTTATACATTAAGTCAGTAATTGCAGGAAATCAGATTACAGTAAATTATTTTAGCTTGGAAATAAGTTATAAACTCATATCTGAAATTTTATAATTATTTCAATCAATCGGCTCTGATAATTGTCCGCAAAGTTATATTTTCTTTTATGTTTTTGAGTGACATACCATACTTTTGACAAGAAATTTAATTCATCTTGGAGATAAGAATCAATCAAGTCATAAGCCCTTTACCCTGAAGAATTGGGGGTTTGGTATTTAGGCTTTGACGGGACCAGGATCAGAGCTGAACGGAAGATAACAACAGTGCTGTTGGCCAGTGTGCTTGTTCCCTGGTTGTATCCCATTCCTAAATCATTGGTGATGAGGCAGGAATGAGGGTGTTGCATAGCTACTTTCCTGTACTTATTAGATAGATAATTGAAGTTGTTAAGAGTTGCTTAGGGCCAATTAAACAGAGTTATTAGGATTTTCAGTTGGCCTCTTGGTTCCCACAGGTGGAAACCAAGGGGCTATCCCTGCCTATCTGAGTGCTTTAGGCTCTCATATAGAAGGGTTCCCCTCACCCGCGTTTACTCCACCCCAATCTCAATCATGATCATGATGCAAAAGCTATGTTGTTATTTTAAAGAAAACGTTGGAGAGTGGGTGCCTGCATTTTCAAGCATTCTTTTTCTTATTAGCTTCTAGACTTTATCCTGATGGTTTTTTTCAGAAGCGTATGGGTAAACTGTTGCCATCACATTCATTCTTCAAATTAAGATTAAAATGTCACACCTTTTGCTTTGCCTCCATTTTCTTTTCTGATTTACAACCTTTCAAATAATTGGAATATCAATAATTGAAGTTTCCAATTATCGTGGAGGGGTGTGGGCAAATTGGAGGAGCTCCTGGAGGGTCTTGCTGTTGGGCCTGGCCAGACTGACTATAAACAGATCCAGACATTGGGCTGAGGAGGGGCATTTATGGCAACTGTCTGCCCCTCTCCCGTGCTCCATTCATGCCCAGGTGTCCTTGAAGAGGAAGCACACGGTATCCATCAAAACGTTCGATGCCTTTAGAGAGAGGTCATCACCACAGTGCAGGGGGTACAGTGCTTTGTCTTTCCTTCCAACTCCAGCCTGATTTAGCCCCACACCCCCTTTCCCCACCAGTGCCTCAACTTTGATGTTTTGCTTTGCCCTTACTGGGTTTCGCACAAATGAGTGATTTACTGTTTAACTGGTGAAAAAATATTACAGACAATTTGGTGAAGAAAAAGTTACTCAGTTGTGTGCAAGAGGACTTCTGGGCATTAAAGTTAGAGAAGATGTTCTTGAGATACATTACTGAATTGCTGAAGTACCTGTAGCACAGGTACAGTCTGAACTTTGGCCCAGTAATGAAGAATAGCCAGCATTATCTGTCAGGTCAATAAGTAACTTGGAAAGGAATTTGCAGATACTGATACTCACCATCTACTGCCCTTGTTTTTCCACAAAGGACAGTAAAGCACAGGAACAGGTTCTTCAGCCTACCAAGCCTGTGCTGACATGTGATGCCTTTCTAAAATAAAAGTTTTTTGCCTCTATATGGTCTGTATCCCTATATTCCATGCCTCTTCATGTATCTGTCAAGATGCCTCTTAACTGTTGCTACTGTCCCTGCCTCCACCACCTCCTCCAGCAGCACATACCAGGCACTTACTACTCTCTGTGTAAAAAAAATTGCTTCTCACGTCTCCTTTAAATTTTTTCTCTTTTACCTTGCACATATATTCCCTAGTAATTGACATTTCTACCCTGGGAAACAAGAGAGCTAAGTGGTAGAAATCACAGGCTTCAAAAATGTGTTGCTACAGTGCATTTCGTAGATGGTAAACACTGCTGTTACTGTGTCCTGGTAGTGGAGGAAGTATATATTTAGGGTGACTGATGAGGTGCTCATCAAGTGGACAGCTCAGTCCTGGATAGTGTAGAAGCTCCTGAGTGTCGTTAAGCTGCATGCATCCAGGAAAGATGGGTTCTATGTTTTCAAAGGTCCACAGGTTGAGACTCAGTCTGTTTGGTAACATGAAGATGTATAATTGTGACCCTGAGCAGCTGTCATCCTTCAGGTGAGGGATAGTTGATGGTGATGATTTCATCACACTCAATATTTAAGTGGCTGATCCACTTAAGTTTCTTGTTAAATAAAAATGTACAGTATTTGGTGTTATTGCCGAGGTATTCAGCAACGATAATGTTGATGAATGTGAAGGGATGAGAGGTAGAAATTCTTTTGCTGGGAGTGGTCACTGCTTGGCATGTGTGCAGCGCTAAAACCTAGGCCTGAATGCTGTCAAGGTCCTTCTGCATGCTATTTCAGTATGCAAAGAGTTGTGAATGTTACTCAACACTGTTCATCATCAGTGAACATCTCCAAATCTCTGAGATAATGGGAACTGCAGATGCTGGAGAATTCCAAGATAATAAAATGTGAGGCTGGATGAACACAGCAGGCCAAGCAGCATCTCAGGAGCACAAAAGCTGACGTTTCGGGTCCAGGCCCGAAACGTCAGCTTTTGTGCTCCTGAGATGCTGCTTGGCCTGCTGTGTTCATCCATCTCCAAATCTCTCCCTTCATTGGAAGCGAGGTCATTGACAAAACTTTCAAATTTGCTTAGGTGTAGGACACTATCCTTAGAAATTCATGCAGTGATGTCTGAGGAGTTCTACAATTACTTTCAAAAATCAGAACTATTTTCTTTTGTGCTTGGTATAAGTTCAACTAATAGAGAATTTCCCCTGATTCCCATTGACCTCAGTTTTTCTAGGCTCCTAGATGCCACATGCGACTCAAATGATGCCTTGACATTGTGGGCAGTGACAGTCACACTTCGTCTGGAATTCAGCTGTTTTGTCTATGTTTAGCTCAAGGCTGTTAAGATGTCTGGAACCAGGTAGTCATACAGTCATAGAGCATGGAAACAGATCCTTCAATCCAACCAATCCATGCTGACGATGTTCCCAAAGCAAACTTGTCCCACTTGTCTGTATTTGGCCCATGTTCCTCCAAACCTTTCCTGTTCATGTACTTATCCAAATGTCTTTTAAATGTTGTAACTGTACCTGCATCTGACAGTTCATTCCATGAACCACTCTCTATGTAAAAAAAAATTGCCACGTATGTCCTTTTTAAACATTTCTCCTCTCACCTGGTGTTTGTAACAAGGTCAACCAGGTGGACCTCATTGATTATGAGTTCCCTGACTGGGGCTGTCGACCTGGTCCAATCAGGGGGCCCTGGCCTATAGATAGTCCTGCTAGAACCCAACTGAACATCATTGAGAAAGTCATCTGTGTCTAAGTGCTGCTTGATAGCACTATTGATGATGCTTTCCATCACTTTGCTGATGATTGAAAACATGGATGTTCATTGGCTGAAATAGATTTGTTCTGGTTTTTGGTAATGAGACATGGTGAGCCAAATTTCTACATTGCTGGGCAAATGTTGTTATTATAGCTTAATGTGTACTTACAGGATGAAAAGAAATGTAGGTAAATGCGACCCTAAATTCTAAAAAAAAATACTAGTTTGTTTTGACAGCACATTCATTTGTTCTCAAAATATCTGGCAAAGCAGCTTCATAAGAAGATGTGCTGACTGCAGGAATGTAGTAATTGGATAGATATGACGTGTCTGCATCAACAGCTGAGTAGCTCATACATGTCAACAATAAACTGACACAAGTGAGCTGAGCTACCAATAACTCAAAAATAGCTACATTATCACTCTCGGTGAACACTACCTGTGATACCAGCTTTATTTAAATTCTATTGTGTAAATGATAAATTAAAAAAATGCATTGGTCCTCTCCCATATCAGCTCTTGTCCACGCAACCTTACCTCTTCAGCTGGAACATCAAATGCAGACTAGGTAACTAATTATTGGAACACTTATATTCCATCCATGAATCCTTCATCAACCTTACAGTTTTGACTGCCATTCTGATTCTCCTTACCCCCAATACACCATCCTTTTAGTTCTTGACTTCTTGTAATGTTTCAGTAGAGTTCAATGCAGCTTTAAGTAACTACAGCTTACCTTTTGATTGGTTATTTTGCAACCTTCTGGGTTCAACTCTGGGTTAATCAATTTTAGATCATAACCTATGCCTCTATTCCATTTTCTCGTGTTTCTTTCTTAATTCCCTTCTTTTGCATTATGACTATCCTACCATTCACACCTCTACTAGATACACCTAAAAGGGAAGTAAAATGTACCCTAGGTCTTGGACTCTTCAACTAATAGAAATTATTTCTTCTAATTGACCCTATTAATTTGCTTTATTCTCTTGAAAGCTTTTTGATCAAATCACGTCAATCATCTGCATTTCAGGGGCTACAACCTTGGTCTTCTTAATCTGTCTTCATAGCACACATATTGCTGTTCCTTCACTGTGGCTGGGTCAAAATCCCAGAACTCATGCCCTAATAGTATTACAAGTGTGCCTATACAAAATGCTACTCTTTAAGAAGGCAATTTACCAGTTTTCAAGGGCAACTAGAGATGGACAATAAATGTTGTCCCAGTGATGCCCACATCCCATGACTGAAAAGAAAAGCTTCAGCAGGTGAGAGTTTGGATAGAGGATCATGGAATGATCAGTTTGTGTAGATCCTAATTGTGTAAATAGTTGATACATCAAAGATTGTTGTTGAAATGTGCACAGATTGCTGTAGAGGGAGATTTGTGAGGCAATCCAACCCTACCACCTAAACAGAGGACAAAACAGCAAGCAGTTTTGGGAATCGCAAGTTAGGAAGTGCTTTAGCATATTTCTGTGGTGCACCTTGTAAGTGATATACATTGCTGCTATTGAGCATCAGTGGCTGTAGGAGTGAATATGGAGCTAATCAAGAGAGCTGTTTTTTCCTGGATGGTGTCATGTTTCTTGAGTATTGTTGGAGCTGTAGATATCCAGGCATGTGATGAGTATTCCATCTCAATCCTGACTTGTGCGTTGTAGATGGTGGACAGGCTTTGGGGAGATGGTGGTAAGTTACTCACCATTGATTTCTAGCCTCTGACGTGCTGTTGTAGCCACTGCATTTATATGGCAAATCTAGTTCAGTTTCTGGTCAAAGATAACCTTCAGGATGTTGATAGTGGAGATTCAGTGGTGATGATGCTATTGAATGGTCAAACAGCAATAGTTAGATTCTCTGTCGTTGAAGATAATCATCGCTTGGCATACTTGTTAGGCACAAATGTTGCTTGCCACTTGCCAGCCCAAATCTGGGTATTGTCTGTGTCTTAGGTAACAAAGTGTGAAGCTGGATGAACACAGCAGGCCAAGCAGCATCTCAGGAGCACAAAAGCTGACGTTTCAGGCCTAGACCCTTCATCAGAGAGCTTGTTGAATTTGGACATGGACTGCTTCAATATTTGAGGAGTCATGCATATTGCTGAACATTGGTATGCATCCCTCTTCTGACTTTGTGACAGAAGGCTGGTCATTGATGAAGCTGCTGAAAATAGTTGGGCATTGGGACTAGCTTCTCCTAGTCCCAGGCCATGAAACCATTACTCCACATCACTAGACAATGATGGAAGCCTCATTTTCGCTCTCCCTCCTTTTAATAGTTCTGCTGGAAATCATCCATTATGAAATGGTGATAATCTATAATTCCATAAAACTAAGTGAAAGATTTCGTTTTCTTCAGGAAGTTTTTTATAGATCTGAATCCATTTTCTGCACTATTGTTTGCAAGTAAGTATCGAGGTTACCTTGTTGCATCAGTGAACACATATTCCTTCGCAAATTATATAAATTGTTCATTTGCAAACTGTGGCCTATTATCAAATACAACTATGTTAGGTAGAGTTAAATAATTTCATTTTAATGTTTCTATCACTGTGCCCACCATGAAGCCGTGAAGATGACTAAGCTAAGTCCATCCTCCGTGAGTTGATAAAAAGGATGAAAATGTTCCCTTTAAATTCATTCATATTCATTCCTAACCTTTTCCAAGGCCTCAATAGTAATGATGACAGTAGTACCAGTTCATGGGCAGTGTAGATTTGACAGCTGAATATCATTTCCTCAATCAAACAAGTAATCCCTAGACCCCAAACTCACTGTTTGGCACTTGCATGACATTTAATTATTGTGAGGTTACCTTAATGTAGTCTTTGGAGAATATCAATACAGATTGTTTTACGCATATCCAAGCTTTTTGTTAAAGACTAAATAAACATCCATAACTGTGAGATGTTTTCCGTACTCACAATATTGTCTCTGTATAGAATTGTTGGGGAAATGTTTTGTCAATCCATCCTGACAATACTTTCTAAACTGGAGACATTCTTCATCACTGCTCTGCATTCTCATTTCTCTTCCCTTTTTTCTCTGATGCTGGTAAATGCTCTGTTACTGATGACGATTACACTCCAAGATCCTGTTTCTCAACCTCATCAGACAGTATTCTGGATAAGGCATCTGCTATTGTTTGATATTCCCTTGTACACACTCCATGACCGAGTCATATCTCATTAAAAACATGGTCTAGAGCATTGAATGCAAGATATCATCTTTGCAATTTCCTTTGTATTAAGAATTGATATGAAATTCTTTACTTGGTTAACCTGTCCTAGAAATCCTCTGCTATGTTCTTTCATGGTGGAATTACTTGATTACCTCCATTTTCTAAGAATCACCCTTTATTCCTGTGATTTGCACTATACGATCTCAGAATTTGTTTATAGCGAAAAAAAGATTCACATTTTGTTGAACTTCATTTTGTACTCATCGTGACATTTTGAAAGAATACAAATGCAAGGTGAAAACTAACATTCATACTGCAGGAGAGGAGAGTGTTGATTGCTTGGCAAGTTGACTTTATTTGGTAGAGCCATTACCATTAATATTGATTGGCAGTTAGCAGCCAGGCATTGTCTAAACTTTAAACCAGTCGGGTTAACTCCAATTGGTCAAAGCATTGCCCAGCAAAATGTACTCGCAAATTACCATCACCTTTTTTTTTGCATTGAAACAAGAACTGTGCATGTTCATGTTCTTGTCTACAAAGAACAGGGTGCTGTACATTAATAGATGTAGTTTCCAGTATACAGATTGCCCCATACTGTGAACCCCTTAGCTAAGAATCCTAAATTGGCTGCCAGTGTGATTCTTCACACTTTCAGTTTTAGAATTGGAGAATAATTTTTAAAATGATCAGGCTTACTGCAATTATGGCATTCAACTCCCCACTGGGTAGTCATTGTGCTTACGTGTCATGTTTCCATTGCATCTACAGTATTTCAGTTGGTGGCTGATTCACTTCTACACTTTTTGTTGAGCTTTTGATTCAGGACATTTTCTGCTTACAGGCCTACAAATTGCACAAACACACCTGGATGCCTCCACAGAGCACTGGACTCTCCATGAATTGTTCCCCAATTATTCTTCTGGACCTTGATTGTCTTGTAAACAATAATGCTTTTGCAAGCATTAAATCCTGTTATTGCAAAATATCAAGAAATTCTACATCTGTCACCATGACGACAATGCAGTCCAATGTTAGTTTATCTTTTAGGCATCCACACATACAATTTATAGCTAATCTATAAAGGTCGCTGATGAAGGAATGGATGCCCACCCCTTTTCCTCTGCGTCCATTTGTTAAATTTAACCTGTTCAATAATCTGGTTACTCTGGTCAGTAAGGTATATATTGAAGGCTTTTGGAGATTCATCACAAGAAGATTTTGAGGATGGTGTACCAATATAAATAGGGAGATGGTTAACTAATAAATGTTTGAATAAGGGGGACATTTTCAGGATGGGAATCTGTGACTAGTGGAGTGCCACAGGGATCAGATGCCGGTTAGCAATTACTTTCTTACAGTATATATTAATGAGTTGGATGAGGAATGTGAATGTACTATAGTTGAATTTATAGATCACACTAAAATAGGTTGGAAGGCAAGTAGTGACAAAAATAGGGACAGAGACAGGTTAAGCAAGTGAGCAAAAATTTGGCAGATGGACTATAATGTTGAGAAAAATGTGAGGTTATGCACTTTGGCAGGAAATACAGAAGAGCTCAATATTTAAATGGAAGAAGACAGCAGAAAGCTGTAGCACAGATGTATTTGGTGTCCTCATGCATCAATTATAAAAAGCTAGCACCAATTTCAGCAGACAGTAGGAAGACAAATTGACTGTTGGCCTTTACTTAAAGGACATGAAGTCTAACAATAGGGATATTGTGCTAAACCATATGAGGCACTAGTCAGACCACACTTGGAATACTGTGGACAGTTCTGGTTCGCTTATCTAAAGAAAGATACACTGGCTTTGGGAAACAGTCTAGAGAAGGATCACGAGATTGATTTCAGGTTTGGATGGATTTTCTTATGAGGAAAGGTTGAGTAAGTTGAGCCTATACTCATTGAAGTCTAGAATAATTTGAGGCGCTTTTCTGGAAAAATTTAAGATTCTTAGGGGACTTCACAGAATCGACACTGTGAGGTTGTCCGCCCTTTCTAGGAGAGTCTTGAACCAGAAGGCATAATCTCAAAATCAGAAACGAAAAAGATTCTTTCATCTCAGATGGTAATGAATTTGTGGAATTCATCACCAGAGAGGGTTGTAGAGGTTGGATCATTAAATGTATTCAAGCTCAGATAAACAGGCATTTTAAGCAGTAAGGGAATCAAGGGTTATGGGGAAGAGGAGGGAAAGTGGAGTTAAAGATTGTCAGATCAGCCATGATCCCATTGCATGGTGGAGCAGACACGATGGATTGAATAGCCTGCTTCTGCTCCTACATGTTATGGTCTGCTCCTTGTCTGGTCAATACATCATCAGGGCTAATCCTGATTACATAGAGCAGAGTGTGAGCTGATTGTGCTAATTTTTTTGTTCAACCCTGAGACTGGTTGATACCTCTCTGTCTGGGCTTGTAGTTGACCACTGGCATTCAGGAACAGCTCTGAAGTGACAATAATTTCATGGTTCCATGAACCCCTGATTTAAAAAAAATCTTTCATTGGATGTGGGTGTTACTGGCTAGATGATTGCTCAGGGGATAGTTAAGAGTAAGCCACATTGCTGTGGGTGTGGAGACACATGTAGGCCAGACCAGGTAGGGATCGCAATTTCCCTTCCTAAAAGACATTGGTGAACCAGATTGGCTGACCAACAATCAACACCATCTTTATAGACATTATTAGAGTATTTAATTACGAATTTTGTTTTTATTAAATTTCAAGTCCCTCATCTGCCATGGTGGGATCAAACCTAGGTCTCTGAGTACCAGTGAGAGCCTACTGATTCTATCACCTCCCCGGCAATGCTGCTGTTTTGAACTCTGACCTTGCTCCCCAGGTTGCATGATTACTTTCTGGTGAGTTGAATTTTTTTTTGCCTTTTGATCTGCTATTGAAGCATTTCTGTTGATCACCACCTTTCGAATGCTTCCTTCAGTGCTTGCTGCTTCTGGCTTCTTCTTCGCTGATGTTAGTTTTCAGTGTTACACCTTGTTCTGTCTTCAGGTTGGGTGTTTCACATCTCAACTAATTCTGCAGTGGTCTGTCCACAATTTAACAAGAACCTTTCATTTACAGACTATCTAATTACACAGTCATTAATTGACATAAGCTCAAAATGTCTCCTCCATGATTCTGTTCTAGTCATGTGATTTTACATCATCATTGATTCATCAATTTTTAGACTCATGCTATTAATCCTTTACTCCACACTCATGCAACTTTAGTTGTGACATTGCCAGAGCTTCATATAGAAAAAGCACAACCTCTACTCCTTTGTATTCAATATCACTAGCTATAAGGACCGAGATCCCCCCCAAGCCAGTCACCAACATTACTTGGAAATATATTATTGTTCCTTTGCTGTGTCAAAATCCTGGAAATCCCTTCCTCGTGAAATTGTAGGCTACCTATACCAAATAGACTGTAGCTGTTCAAAAAGGCAACTTAAAAGGGCAACTCTGGAAGAGCAATAATATTGGCCCAGTGAGTGATGCTCACGCACCTGAGCAAATAAAAATCAATTCCCACAGGCTTTTTGATTCTTTTCTATAGCTGCACTTGGATCCAAAGTTTATTTGTAACCAAACCATTTCTAGGTTTTCACTAGTTGAAAAGCACACTGTTCTAACCTTTTTAGGACTAAATTGAATAGCCTCATATTCAACAATACTGAAAACCATTTGCAAAAATTTTTACCATTCTTTTCATCTACGAATATTGCTTTCTGATTGTATGATTCCATTTATGCAGTTTGCACTATTACCTATGTTTGTGACACTAGTGACTTTAGATGCACAATGTTCTATCCTATCAACTGAGTTGTTAATGAACACAACAAATGATTGATACCCACCCCAAATTCCTTCAAGATATTACGGGTCACATCCTATCATTTCTGCATTGCAGAAATTGACCAAGGCTCTGGATGTGAGTTTGCTCGCTGAGCTGGAAGGTTCGTTTTCAGACGTTTCGTCACCATTCTAGGTAACATCATCAGTGAGCCTCCGGTGAAGCGCTGGTGTTATGTCTCGCTTTCTATTTATCTGTTCAGGTTTCCTTGGGTTGACGATGTCATTTCCTGTTCTTTTTCTCAGAGGATGGTAGATAGGCTCCAAATCAATGTGTTTGTTGATGGCATTCCGGTTGGAATGCTACCTAGAAGTTACCTAGAATGATGACGAAACGACTGAAAACTAACCTTCCAGCTCAGCAAGCAAACTCACATCCAGAACCTCAAACTGAGCTACAAATCTTCTCAAAACTCGATTGACCAAGGCTCTTTAGCACCTTTTAAACTCACAAACTCTAGAAGAACAAAGGTAGCATACATACGGGAAAATTACCACCTATATGTCCCTCTCTAAGCCACTCACTATCCTACCTTGAAAACATATCACCACTGCTTCAGCGATAATGGGAACTGCAGATGCTGGAGAATCCGAGATAACAAGGTGTGGAGCTGAATGAACACAGCACGCCAAGCAGCATCTTAGGAGGGTCTAGGCCTGAAACATCAGCTTTCCTGCTCCTAAGATGCTGCTTGGCCTGCTGTGTTCATCCAGCTCGACACCTTGTTACCACTGCTTCAGTGTTGCTTGGTTAAAATCATGGAACTCCCAACAGTAAGTTTGTTTGAATCTTGTCATGCCAGGAGGAAAGCGATATAGATTTTATACAACAGATTAACCCTTAAGATTCACTCTCTCTTATTCACCAGACTCTCAAGTTTACACTGTTTCAGCTACCATATTTGCATCTCCTACCCAGGTTAACAGGAATAGTTGGCACAATCAATCACCAATGGCAGACTATAACCAAAGACCCAGGGAAATGGTCTTCAGGGTTGTAAGACAGGAAGGGTGGGAGAGAGAAATAACAACCAGGATCAGTAGGAAAAGAGAAGAGTTCTAGGCATCTTTGTTGCACCAGGGACAGTGCTCTGGCTCCTCTCTGATGATAAAGACACTTAATTTCATCTTCAGGTCACAATGCTTGTGAGTGTGAGGCTTTCTTAGCTCAATGGTAAAATTCTATGCATGTCCAAATAAAACCATCAGACTATGACTTCATCCCTTAGGCTCTGCTTTGCTGGGGAAGGTGATTTTTTTCAACGCCCAAGAGATGCCAATAAAATCCACCATAAACAGCCTTGAAATTGGAGGGTAAGTTCCTGAATTCAAAACTGAACCTCAACCCAAAATTTCCTCACTGAGCATACAGGATAAAAACTGATCTGCAATTTCATATTTCAGAGTTGAAATGCAAACAATAAAACAGACAGCCCTACTTCATTAACAGCTGACAATCTAATTGATCATGGCGTGCAAACAAACTTCTTAACGGAACAGCAGAAAAAGACTCATGGCTACTCAGCCTCATAGAATATTGTGAGAGATCAGTATTCATCCCAGCAATTAGCAACAATTGATTCAATTAAGGTGATTGGCTGTGTGGGTGCCCAAATAATCTACATGCTAATTGCAAAGAAACGTTTAATCATTTTTGTAAAAAGTTTCAGTCTGCAGTACACGTGTTCTTGGGAGTCCACTGAAACCAACAAATTAAAATCAATTGAATGATTCTCGGATCCTGACAAAAAATCCTTACCAAATAAATACGCTCTCTTTACCAATTTCTATCTTTCACTAGATGCCACAGCATCCAAGAAAGTTACAAGCATCTTTTGATATACACACCAACTCTTGTCACGTCCAGAAATAACTTGACAGCCTATGTTGGAAAGCTGCTATATTTCATGATACAAAATTTAACAACAAAAAAAGCATCAAAGGCTTCAAATGTAAGGAACCAACATTAAAAATATCAACAATGCTGGAATATGAACATTGGTGATATGAACAAATGACCGGCAAACTGGAATTTTACGGCAAATGCGAGGTGATGCATTTTTGAAGATTTAATTCAAGGGTGAACTATACAGTAAATGGAAGAGTCCTGGGGAAAATTGATGAACAGAGAGATCTGGGTGTTTAGGTCCATTGTTCCCTGAAGGTGGCAACGCAGGTCAATAGGGTGGTCAAGAAGGCATACGGCATGCTTTCCTTCATCAGATGGGGTATTGAGTACAAGAGTTGGCAGATCATGTTACAGTTGTAAAAGACTTTGGTTCAGCCACATTTGGAATACTGTGTACAGTTCTGGTCGCCACATTACCAAAAGGATGTGGATGAGTGGAGAGGGTGCAGAGGAGGTTCACCAGGATGTTGCCTGGTATGGAGGGTGCTAGCTATGAACAGAGGTTGAGTAGATTAGGATTATTTTCATTAGAAAGTCAGAGATGGAGGGGGGACCTGATTGAGATCTACAAAATCATGAGGGGTACAGACAAGGTGGATAGCAAGAAGCTTTTTCCCAGAGAGGGGGATTCAATTACTAGGGGTCATGAGTTCAAAGTGAGAGGAGGAAAGTTTAAGGGGATATGCATGGAAAGTTCTTTACACAGAGGGTGGTGGGTGCCTGGAACGCGTTGCCAGCGGGGGTGGTAGACGCAGACATGTTAGCGTCTTTTAAGATATGTCTGGACAGGTACATGGATGGGCAGGGAGCAAAGGGATACAGACCGTTAGAAAGTAGATGACAGGTTAGACAGATGATCTCAATGGGCGCAGGCTTGAATGGCTGAAGGGCCTGTTCCTGTGCTGTAATTTTCTTTGTTCTTTGTTCTTCGAATTCCAAGAAAAAAAGAACCAAAATATTTATTCCTCTACAGTGATTTGATGAGTCAGTCTTCACACACTTGATCAGTGCCTCAAGGCCACATGGACTGAACAGACTCTACAGGACCAGCCTCAAGTAGGCAGGTTTAGATGGGAAAGAATGATTCATAGAATTCATAGAATCTCTACAGTGTGGGAGCATGGCCTTTTTTCCCAACAACTGCACACTGACTCTCGGAGCATACCCCTCCAAGACTGATCCCACTAATTTACACCTCTCTAACCACTACGGGCAATTTATAATGGCCAATCCACCTAGCCTGCACAACTTTGGACTGTGGGACGAAACCGGAGGAAATACATGCAGACATGGGGAGAATGTGCGAACTCCACACAGACAGTCACCTGTGGGTGGAATCGAACCCGGGTCCCTGGCATTGTGACGCAGCAGTGCTAACCACTGAGCCACCGTGATAAAAGTAAGGCCAACACACATCTCAAGATAACAAAATGTGAGGCTGGATGAACACAGCAGGCCAAGCAGCATCTCAGGAGCACAAAAGCTGACGTTTCGGGCCTAGACCCTTCATCAGAGAGGGGGATGGGGGGAGGGAACTGGAATAAATAGGGAGAGAGGGGGAGGCGGACCGAAGATGGAGAGTAAAGAAGATAGGTGGAGAGGGTGTAGGTGGGGAGATAGGGAGGGGATAGGTCAGTCCAGGGAAGACGGACAGGTCAAGGAGGTGGGATGAGGTTAGTAGGTAGCTGGGGGTGCGGCTTGGGGTGGGAGGAAGGGATGGGTGAGAGGAAGAACCGGTTAGGGAGGCAGAGACAGGTTGGACTGGTTTTGGGATGCAGTGGGTGGGGGGGAAGAGCTGGGCTGGTTGTGTGGTGCAGTGGGGGGAGGGGATGAACTGGGCTGGTTTAGGGATGCAGTGGGGGAAGGGGAGATTTTGAAACTGGTGAAGTCCACATTGATACCATATGGCTGCAGGGTTCCCAGGCGGAATATGAGTTGCTGTTCCTGCAACCTTCGGGTGGCATCATTGTGGCAGTGCAGGAGGCCCATGATGGACATGTCGTCAAGAGAATGGGAGGGGGAGTGGAAATGGTTTGCGACTGGGAGGTGCAGTTGTTTGTTGCGAACTGAGCGGAGGTGTTCTGCAAAGCGGTCCCCAAGCCTCCGCTTGGTTTCCCCAAGGGAGATTGTGTGGTGCAGTGGGGGGAGGGGAAGGTGCCGGGTGTGGTGGGGTTGGAGGGCAGTGTGGAGCGAACAAGGGAGTCACGGAGAGAGTGGTCTCTCCGGAAAGCAGACAGGGGAGGGGATGGAAAAATGTCTTGGGTGGTGGGGTCGTCCGGAGAGACCACTCTCTCCGTGACTCCCTTGTTCGCTCCACACTGCCCTCCAACCCCACCACACCCGGCACCTTCCCCTGCAACCGCAGGAAATGCTACACTTGTCCCCACACCTCCTCCCTCACCCCCATCCCAGGCCCCAAGATGACATTCCACATTAAGCAGAGGTTCACCTGCACATCTGCCAATGTGGTATACTGCATCCACTGTACCCGGTGCGGCTTCCTCTACATTGGGGAAACCAAGCGGAGGCTTGGGGACCGCTTTGCAGAACACCTCCGCTCAGTTCGCAACAAACAACTGCACCTCCCAGTCGCAAACCATTTCCACTCCCCCTCCCATTCTCTTGACGACATGTCCATCATGGGCCTCCTGCACTGCCACAATGATGCCACCCGAAGGTTGCAGGAACAGCAACTCATATTCCGCCTGGGAACCCTGCAGCCATATGGTATCAATGTGGACTTCACCAGTTTCAAAATCTCCCCTTCCCCCACTGCATCCCTAAACCAGCCCAGTTCATCCCCTCCCCCCACTGCACCACACAACCAGCCCAGCTCTTCCCCCCCACCCACTGCATCCCAAAACCAGTCCAACCTGTCTCTGCCTCCCTAACCGGTTCTTCCTCTCACCCATCCCTTCCTCCCACCCCAAGCCGCACCCCCAGCTACCTACTAACCTCATCCCACCTCCTTGACCTGTCCGTCTTCCCTGGACTGACCTATCCCCTCCCTATCTCCCCACCTACACCCTCTCCACCTATCTTCTTTACTCTCCATCTTCGGTCCGCCTCCCCCTCTCTCCCTATTTATTCCAGTTCCCTCCCCCCATCCCCCTCTCTGATGAAGGGTCTAGGCCCGAAACGTCAGCTTTTGTGCTCCTGAGATGCTGCTTGGCCTGCTGTGTTCATCCAGCCTCACATTTTGTTATCTTGGAATCTCCAGCATCTGCAGTTCCCATTATCTCTCGCCAACACACATCTCATTGGCTTTGTGATATCTTCCCACCACTGTGCTCATTTCCCAGAAATGGCATTTCAGCAGCTGCTCAGCAGTGACAGGGAGTCATTAAGATCACTTAATGGCGTCCATATAGGATGAAGTCACAATTTTTCTGTTTGTACTATTATAGAAGGTAGTGGTTCTGATGGGGTTAATGCTCACGTTCATCTATTCTACTGATATCCCACAATCTGTGGATGGAGACAGGGAGTTCTATTTTAGCTTTCAACAAGAAGAGATATCTGTACCAGCTCCCTAAGTCCTAGGAATTATGCTTGACCATTTGTAGTTGTACCTATTGCCATCATACAATAAACCTACTTGTTACCTAAGGACAGTACACTTCCTATACTCTATGGTGGCATATCCTCAAACCCCATCACGAGAGACACCCAAGACAAAGCAAAGTCAAAGTAAGATCGAGGGCAGTAAACAACTTGTCACCAATGTTCATAGGTGCATGGGCCTCCACTTTTATGTCAGAAGCCTAAATAAGTGAGCGAAGGTAGTTTTACAGAGTGAAGACTGAACTATGAACCATGTGAGGCCTTTTATTATGTTGCCAGCATTAAATCTCAGGGAGAAAACAAAGTTAATGTTTCAGGTCCGGTGACCCTTCCTCAGAACTGCCATTGTCAACTGTCAGTTCTGAGGAAGGGTCACCGGACCCGAAACGTTAACTCTATTTTCTCTTTCACAGATGCTGCCAGACCTGCTGAGCATTTCCAGAAACATTGTTTTTGTTCTTGATTTACAGCATCCACAGTTCTTTTGGTTTTTATTTAAATCTCAGGGCTCAGGTCTTTGCAAGCAGAAGGATGGCATGGCAACAACTTCAAGCATTTTGCATAATTCACATGTAGTTCTTGGTATAATGGCAGCCATTGACATTTTGCTGAAGGTGCCTCAATGAAGCCACACTGGATCCTGCTGCCGTTCTCCAGGCAGCACCAAACACTGCAGCAAATGGTCCTACCAACCTGCCATACAAAATGGGCCTCCTGACAGGTCTCCCAAAATCCTTTGGGATATGGGGCGCATTTTCAGAATGGCAACCTGTAACTAGAGCAGTGCCACTGGAATGAGATCAGGCCAGAATTATTTACCATGTGTATGAATGACTTGGATGAGGAAAGTGAATGTACCTCAGCCAAGCTTGAGGACGATACAAAATTGGTGATGAAGATGACACAAAGAGTCTGCAGAGGAATATAGCCAAGTTAAACAAGTGAGCAAAGACCTAGCAGATGGAATATAATGTGGGAAAATATGAGGTTACACATTTTGGCAGGAAATGAACAGAGGAGATAAATAATATTTAAATAGGGAAAGAGTGCAGAAAGCTAAAGAACAGAGGAATCTGGGAGTCCTAGTCCACAAATCACGAAGAGCTAGCAGCCAAGTGCGTTGGGTAATAGAGAAGGCAAATGGAATGT
This sequence comes from Stegostoma tigrinum, assembly GCF_030684315.1. NCBI lineage: Eukaryota > Metazoa > Chordata > Chondrichthyes > Orectolobiformes > Stegostomatidae > Stegostoma > Stegostoma tigrinum. Next base: position 78,039,747 of record NC_081356.1, read on the forward strand.
TGGCCTTTATTTCAAAGGGAATGCATTCTGAAAATGGGAAGGTTTCACTAAAACTATACAAATCACTAGTTAGGTCACAACTGCAATAATGTGAATAGTTTTGGATCTGTTATCTAAAGAAAGATTCACTGGTGTTGGAGGCAGTCTAGAGAACATTCACTAGGCTACCTGGGTATTAGCAAAATATCATATGAAGTTGAGTAAGTAATTCAGTAGAATTTAGAAGAATGTGAGGACACCATTGAAACATGTAAGAATCTTTGGCAACTTGACAATCTAGCTGCAACAAGGCTGATTCCTCCTGAGGTCAATTCTGTGACAGAGGGCATCATCTCAGAATAAGAGGCCACACATTTAAGATAGAAATAAGGAGGAATTTCTCCGACCATAGGTTAGTGAATCTGTGGGATTCTTTACCAAAGACAAGTTGTAAAGGCTGGGTTGTTCAGTATGTTCAAGGCTGAGACAACGGAAATATTTAATCAGTAAGGGAATCAGGGTGTTAGGGAAAAGGCAAGAAAGAGTGTTATCAGATCAGCCATGATTTTATTGAACGGTGCAGCAGACTCAGCCAGTGGAATGGCCTGCTTCTGCACCTTTGTTTTATGGTAATGGTCTTGTGGTCTTTAACCATAAGCGCAGCACGATAGCTCTGTGGTTAACACTGCTGCTTCACAACATCAGTGACCCGGGTTTGATTCCACCCTTGGGTGACTGTGTGTGTGGAGTTTGCGCATTCTCCCTGTGTCTGCGTGGGTTTCCTCCGGGTGCTCCGGTTTCCTCCCACTGCCAAAAGATGTGCAGGATAGGTGGACTGGCCATGCTAAATTGCCCATAGTGTTCATGAATGTGTAGATTAGGTCGGTTACAGGGGGATGGGTGGGTGTGGACTCGTTGGGCCGAACGGCCTGTAACCACACTGCAGGGATTCTATGATCTTAATTCTGGGCTGATAATGCTTAACTGGGTGCACAATGGCTTTCTAAAAATGGTGTCAGCACAAGGGGTCCCAGGATATCATGACAGTGGCGAGTGGCGACTTCTGACTATGGCCAGTTGGAGAATTGGGCTAACATCAGTCGAGATGGACATCATAGGGATACGGTAGGTATTTGATAGAGCTGGTGTGGGACAACTGTGCAAGAAAACTCACTAGGCCCCCTGGAGAGAAACTGAGTCTTAGCCAAAATATGGGATGATTTGTGCTCAATCTTACTTTATTTGCCTAAGTCTGAGTGCATCCAGTTTTTTTGGGTGGTTTATTAGTATGAGGTCTGACAGATTTTCTCACTGTATGTTACCAAACCCACCTCTTAATTACCAACTGTATGTTATCTCTAACATTTGATTTCCACCCCACATTACCATGCACTATTCCCAAAACAACTCATCACTTAGTGGATATCCCAGAATTCACCAGCATGCCTGGCAACAACACCATCTTTAAAAGACCATCATAACCCAGGCAATCATTGCTTTGCATGGGTTCTGACATTTGTCCCAGAAATGGCAGATAGAGAGAAATCGGTGCCCTGTTTTGCAGGCACAGACCTGGAAGTCCACTTAGGTGGAGTGGTGAGGAGAGAGAACTTCCTCTTTCCCCAGGAACAGCCATGGAGGCCATGACACCAGACCACAACCACTTGGTCTCAGCCATCCGCAAGAATGCTGAGCACTGCAGCAAGAACTCCAATGACCTTCTCCACTCTGACAGGGTAAGTGCCACAATCTTCTTTCTGATACCTCACACTCTTTCGATTTCTGCTATAGTATCCACCTTCGGCTGAGGCCCATGTTCTACATCTCTCACTACTGCCTGTAACACTTTCCCCACTTGTTCTCACATACCCCATCCCCTGACCTCACTAAACTTGCACATTCTCTGCGCTGCCTACTCACTCGCTTAGGACAACTCCCTAACTGTAGCAAACACTGTGGTTGCATCCCATATTTTTATCTGCCCTAATACCTGCCTGTCTCTTTCCAGGAGGAAAACAACTCAGAGTAAGACAGTAAGACTTAAGGCAGGCAATAGTGTGTACCATTCATTCAGATTCTCACTCCTTATGAGAAGAAGATCCTGACTACCCTGAGCAGCATCTGGACAGGAATGGACGCTGCCCTTCACTCAGTATGCTGTGACCCTCTGAATGAATGTTATTTCCCTTAATTTGACTGAGGCCTGCTGACAAATCTAACAAGCTTCCCGGCTTTGTGTTTGCACTAAAAAGGAAGGCAAGACAGCAGTAATGTGAGCCTGGTTGACAGGACTATATGCAAAAAGACACAGCAATGCAAGCAGGGATGCTCTGAACCTCCAGTTTAGGCTCAGTGTGAGTGAATCTGAAAAGCCCGGATATGCAGCCTGGTTCAGTCCATAAGCTGGGTGTTTGTGTGTCTGAGTGTACAGTGTCCTTGCTGCAATCCCAGGTGTAGCATCGGGGTGCCAAAGTATCCTGCAAATGGAATACAGATGTGCCATGAGGGCTGTTAGAGGTTGGTACGTAGATGAAGAGTACGTATGGCTGGTATCCATGGAGAATACCCCGAGATGCTGGTGTCCAGTTCCTAATGTTGCAAGTTGAAGCCACTAAATACTGGCTGTGGTATTATTGTTGAGCTTTTCTGGTGGTTGAGCAAGTTTGGTGACTGGTAGAATGGGAGAATTAATGAGGTGAGTTAGGCTGTTCACAAAGCGTTGAAAATCAATATTGACTGTCAATTGGTAGCTAAGTGGTGCCAACTAAGAATCTGGCCACACCACACTTGTAGAAAGCATAAAAGATGATACAAGTTCCTCTCAGTGTTGAGAACAGCCTCAGGGTGTTTGTCAGCCAGTTCTGCCACTTATCTCACCATGACCCACATCACTTAGACTGCTATGAGATTCCTCCCTAAGAATTTTTCTCAGGTACGCTACTCCTCAATTTGGACTTTGCCTCCATCAGAAATAGGTTGACATGCAAGTGCATGGGTAGAGTGCAAGGCTGCCCAATAGATTGGATAGGGAGGCAGCCTCATGTAATTTTCATGCCTTTCTTTTCATATACCCAAAGGAACAAAAGTCAAATTGCTGACCTTTTGGTGAGTTTGTCCAATTAAAACATATGCCAACAATGTCATGAAACAATTGACATCCACAGACTGGTGAATTTGTCTGGATGTAGTATGTCATAAGATAGAGGGGAAATTGGGTGTGAGAGCTACCATTGGGGTGCATAGATACGTAAGAGATGACTTTGGTAAGATACAGCAAGGGAATTTGCTAGTTCACCATGGTAGGAGCACTATTCATTCTTTCAGAGCAACACAACATCTTACCCTGTAGAAATGCTTTCATTTTTCATAACAGGTGACTCACTCTCATGTTTCAGAAACGTCAGTGATAACAGGATCCCACGAATGAAGTGATAAATTCTGCAACAAGCATGTTCGAAGCAGCCTCCATCCCATAATGAGTACAGCCTTGCTGCTCAGAACTCTCAGACCAATGTTCTCTTCGCCAAATGCAAAAAGGCCACGTGCACACAAAGTGTACCCCACTTCTCAGGACATGAACTCACTCAGACTGGCAAATTCAGGTTGTCTTAATTGCCCTGACAATATACCAGCACGGGAAAACTCCACAGGACAATTGAGGTTTTGTGAGAAATGGTTATTGTCACAACTCCGAAAGCACACGTCTTTGAAAATACCACGATATTTGGGTTTCTGTTCAGTAAAGAGCTAGGAAGATAAGATGGCAGGCACCGAGACCTCAGTCTTGCCTTTTTACCTAGCCTATAATGTTCAGGTTCATACCCTGGAAGTATAAATGAACATGTAGGTCTCCAGACATTTTCCCAAGTGCTTTATGCTCAGATAATAACCCACAGAAACCAGAGGAAATTTGGCCCTTTTAAGCATCAACTTACTGTACAAGAGCGTATTAACTACTGAATTAATTAAAATGCAATTGTCCTTAATAGTGAACAGTCACATGACTCCAAAATGTGCATTTTTTTGCCTTTTTGACAAGAAATATTAAATTTTGCTTTAAACCCAATTTTGGATTATTCTTTAACATGCCACGACAATGCAAGAGTTCTGATACCACTGCATTTTTAAGACAAATGAATTTCTTTCTAAAATATTCAGTTTTGAATGGAATAAGTAGAACAGAAGTGTTGACATAAGATTGGAACTATTCATTAGCTCCTAGGAGAATTGACACTTGGATACAGAATTAGTTCTGAGGAAGGGTCACCGGACCTGAAACGTTAACTCATGTTTCTCCTCCACAAATCCAGTAAAGTCCCTGTTGCAATAGGGTATTTGGTATCTAGTTCATGCTTTCTGCATTCTGAAACTCCCGACATTTTCTAAACTTGATATCATTTACACTGTTGTTATTTTTCTTCATAAAATTTTAAATTAGAAGTGTTACAGGGAACTCCAGGTCCTTTTGAGTGCAATAATTCAAATTGTAGCAGGTAATGCTAACTAACAGTATTGAATGATGATTCATTGTTTTGTAGCTGTTAGCGTAATTTATGCAATAATGCTAACATATTATTTTACCCTTTTGCAAACTTATTTTTTTTTTACAATCGATTTTTCTTGGGCAGGTTTAGCTACAAGAGCAAAATACATGAAACAGCAACAGTATTAGCATAAAGCTGTCTCTTTTTTAGCTTTTAAATACAGCCATTTTACTGCTTCTTCACTCCAACTGAATTTCACTTATCACAGATTAGATCATGATTTCTGATCAGGTTTCCATGGGAGTGGTCAAACCATTGAATTCACGATGATAATACCTCTTTCTTGCATGCATATATATTTGAAAAATCTTTGGAATACAACATATACAACTTACTTTCGGGCTCTAGTTTCATTTTGTAGAAATAAAAAAGACAAACAAAAAGAAAGTAAATATAAAATAAGGCACACCAGAAAACAAAGCACAAAATAACATCAATTTAACACAGTAGTTTCATATTGGAACAGACTGGGGTACGAACAAACACCTTTCATTTAATTTAACCCTTCGAAAAAGAGGTTTTAGTGAAAGAATTGTGTTTGATCACACAATTCCCCCAAAGTAATGTGATGAAGTAAAGAAATTCTTAAATTTGAAATACAATTCTAATAGTAAAATTAACACGCCTGTTACTCAGATTGGTTCAGTAGTAAAAATACCAAAACTTATAATTTTGTACTATCTTTAGAAACTCTGTCAAAATGTTACCATATAATTCGAAGAGTCAAAAAGGCAGACTGAAATAAATCAACCCAACACAATAAACTGAAAAACAGATGCATTATTTACAAATTAGCAGGAATATTGAACAGTATTAATTACTACTGAATTGCACAATAAGGGACTGGGTAGAAAGGTTCTGAAATGTTCATTTACGAAATTTGTAGGCGTACATCTTGTTGGGGTTGTGGGGAAAAAACAGAACTGAAGTCTAAGCTATGATACCCAGTTCTGAGTTGCGTTCACTATTGATATGGCTCCCCATCGGGAGTGCACAATCAGAGAATTACTCCTGAGATTAAATTCTGAACTATTCAAAAATACAGATAACAAGAAATATCAAGAACTAAAAATACAGGTGGCAGCCCTAGGACATCAATTAGATTTTTAGAATTCAAACATGACATAACAATTATCTGAAGACAAACACCGCTTTTGTTTAAAAAAAACAGACACACTCTAAGGATTGGTGACATTAACAATGACCAATATTTCCAAACACTTGACATAAGTATACCATGATGTAGGGCCATTTAATCCTCTTATTTCATTGTTACTGAAGTTAATTATAATAGGAATTTTATCCTGCTATTTGAGAAACCAAAAGCTTATCAAAAATAGGAGCCATACTCACTGATGGATGGCTTGTAAGAATTTGCGTTGATGTTTCCTCACTTTTGCATGGTCTATTTTTTTAACTAGTTTTGTGTTTTTATATATTAACCATGTTTCCCTGAGAACATTGGCAGCTGCATTTTTTACCTGTACACAAACAACTTAGAATCAATTTACAAGCCAATTTGGCACAACATGAATTTAAAATATAGACAAGACTCCAAAGCAAATTAGTGAAACATCATTCTTTAATAAAACATTACTTTAATTCAAACAGCATCTGAATCAATGGTTTACAACAAGATCCAACATTAACAGGGAGGAGGAACTGTTTGATCCACTGGCAGCTCATGGAGAATCTAGAACTTGGGTTCCCTCATGATGTGGTGGTTTAACTCCTCAGCCTACGAGTAATATCAATGACTCCCCTCCTAGGACAGACAGACTTATCTTCTGGTCAGCAATACAGTACTTGAGAAGAGGTCACTGCACTAGGTATGGATTGGGAGTGTACTGATTCTAGGATGGGAGTGGCATGACAGAGGTGTTACTGGGATACAGGGATACAAGGCTATGGTTTGGGAAGATTTGAGGCCTGGAAGTTGGGGGAAAATGGGCAGAAACTTTCATGGAAGTGTGGGATTAAAAGTCTTGGTAAGTTGAAGGCTTCGAGAGGATCATTTAGGTGTTGGGAAATGGTGAAGATATGGCTAATGATGGTGAGATGGTCAGTGGAGGCAGTTTGAGGCAGCTGCTGTTTGGGTTGTGAATGCAGTAATCAATTGTACAAGGCAATACCAAGTAAAACAAAATATGGAAGGCAAAAATTATTGCAGTGTAGCTTCAAAATAATATTCTCTTCAGCACTTTTCAGGCAGAATTTTTACACTGGAATTCTAAATATGCAATCTTACTGTTTTAAATTTATTGACTGGAAGTCCTCAGCTACAGATAAAATAGTATATGGTGTAAATGTAGCTTTCCTTCAAATGGACTAAAACCTATGTTTTATTTCCTGAAAATAATTTTCTCATACTTGGCACATCATCATCTTCCACAATATTTGTCCTTGCCAGCCAGACTATCCGTATACCATTTAAATTGAGCAAAGACTTGAAGCATGGCAGAAGTTGGTTCCACAATGTATCAGTGGAATTCTAATGCAGTTACTGTCAAAATAAAAACATCATTGAAGCCTAAACAATGATACTTTAAAATAGATTTTTTTCCCCATTTAGAAAAGGATACTGTCTCAAATATCCAGGAAATATTCTATTAAAGAAAATACCATCACCCTGTCCTAATTTTATTTTCATTTGAAAAAGATATACTTACTCGCTTAGACAGTTGTGTGTCCATCATAAAATTATGAACATGTTTTTCTGCTTTGGTAAGTTCCAGCTTCCTAGCAACTACAGCCACAACTAAAGCAGTGCAGCCAGCTCCCTGAGTGTGAAAAGAATGGGAAACATCAATATTTTGTAACACTACCTTAGTTGAAAACTTAAATATTTGCAGGTAAGAATGGTTTTGATAGGTTGGAGCAGTCATAGAGTCACACAGTATGGAAACAGGCCCTTTGGTCCAACTCGCTCATGCTGACCAGGCGGCCCAATCTGATCTAGTCCCATTTGCCAGCATTTAGCCCATATCCCTCTCAACTCTTCCCATTCAAGTACCCATCCATGTGCCTTTTAAATTGTGCTATTATACCCACTTCCAGCACCTCCTCTTGCAGCTCGTTCCATCCGCGCACCACCCTCCGTGTGAAAAAGTTACCCACTGAGGTCCTTTTTTACATTTTTCCTCTCTCACCTTAAACCTATGCCCTCTAATTTTGAACTCTGCGACCCGAGGAAAAAGACCTCCTTTGTGTCTTTGCTCTCTCACAGATGGGATTGAATCCTGGGTTGGATGACAGGCACCTTCTCTGTTTGACAGTTAAAAACAGGGTAAATGGGGATTTTCAGCCTTTTTAACTATGGGCTGAATTTTACAGGCTCATTGCAGGAGGTAAAAATAGAGTGGCTACACGCATAATACAGTCATGTGTCATCTTCAACAGGCTGGTCCTACCACTCAATTTTATGGGCAGTGGGGAAGGTTCGGGATGTGCCAATTAATTAAAGCCCAGTGAAGGGCCTTATCCTGTCGTTGCTTTGATTTTAACAGGTGGCAGGACATGTAGCCCGGTAGCTGTAACCCTGGAAGTTGCAGATCAGTGAAATGGGGTGTGTCCTTCCTGCTATTCCTCACCCCACCCACCAACTCAGTTCGTCCTCCTTGCATCTACCCTCTGCCTCATCCAAAGTAAAAAGACATTGGCCCCTTACCTACCACTTGGCAATTCCAACCTGAAGAGATCTCAGGCTTGGAGACATAGAATTTCCTTCTGGGCCTCCAGCTACACTGGTAATGTCAACCAAACCAATTAGTGTCATTGCGTATTTGGAGCCTGCTATTGGCACGACACTCAGTCAAGCCTAGTACCGATGCTGGATCTCAGGCCTTCGGGAAATTATGGCATTAGTGTTTGCAAAATCACAGGGAGATGGGTAGGGTTGGTAGTGAGAGGAAGGACTTGTCTCTTTGCTAACGTTTCCACTTCTCAATGCTGGGACCCTCAATCAGGCACTAAGGGTCTTTGAATGACAAAGTACTGGCAAGAAACCCTACACAGATTTGCTGGCCGTGCTGGCAGCCTGGTGAGTGTACTGATTGTAACAAGATCAGCCAGGCGGAACTCTTGGATATAAGTTCCCTTATCAGGGCTGTTAGACTGGTCCAATCAGGGACCGCTGGCTGACGGATAAGAACAGGAGTGTCAGACATTCTGACACTCTGAGAGCTGGTTCTGATGAAGCTGAACCCGTCTCAAGGACTGTCCACGTGTTAATGAAGGATGGTTTGGTGACGGGATACCAGTCTCTGTGGAGTTATTTCAATGGCAACAAGAGAAAAGCACGCTCCTGAAGAAATTCGCTTGCAGCAGTCATTTTTGAGTCGGGGTAAGCATTTCTGGCATCATGAAATTATTTGGCAAGTTTGGCTTGTTCAATCCTGCCATCGAAGACTGGGCCCAGTATGTGCAAAGAATGCATTTCTTTTCTAGGAAAATTACATTGCGACAGATGAAAAGCAACAAGCAATTCTCCTAACAGCTTGTGGACTACAGCTTTTTTGATTATTAGGAGCCTAACATTCCCTGGGGTATTAATACTAAAGCCTTACAAGAATTTATGGATTTAGTTAAGGAATATTACAACTTCAAGCCTTGTGTAATTCTGACACATTATCGATTCTGCAGTATAATTCAAGAACCGGGGGAATCTGCACCAGGAATTTTGTTGGGGTTAAGATGACTGGTAAATGCATGTGACTTTGGTTTAACCCGTAATGTAATGCTGAGAGATCATTTGGTATATGGGATTAATGATGTAACCATGCAAAAGCTCCTGCTGGCTGAGGCCCAGCTGGACTTCAAACAGGCACTACAACTGGCTTTATCATTGGAAAATGCAGCAAGCAGAGCAGATGACTTCGAGGATATTCTGTAGGAAGTGGATACCCTCGCCAGTCCAACTGAGCTTGGGGTACACCACTTGAGGGCAGGCCAGTGCATAGCTTTACTCAGGACATATCCTGAACAGAAGGATTTTAGATCAGCCCACAGCAAAATCTTAAAACAAAGCCTAGCCCTAGCCAAATGGTTAAAACTTTTTTCAAGACCCAGGCCGACAACCAATTTTAGTCACTATTGGTTAGTGAACTCAAGATAGCAAAAGAGTCCCACTAGACCTAATGGAGTAAGAGAACTCATAGGCTGGTATCCAGAAAAGTGCACACCCCAGAAAATCCACCCACATGCGCTTTGAAACAGTTATACTTCTCCAAATCATCCAAAAACATCCAAATCAGAACCAATCAAATAAAATGTCTGGTTAAATAGTTCAAGGCAAAAATGGAAATTGCTGGAAAAGCAGCATCTGTGGAGAGAAATCCGAGCTAATGTTTCGGGTCAAATGACCCTTCCTCAGTTTAGTTCTGGGGGTGAAGTTAGATGTAGGTACCTTAGGAATGGCCCTGCATAGGTAACAGGCATGTCAATGCAGTGTCAGGTTGTGTGTTGTATAAAGTTTGGTGTAACAATTGTGAACAAACATGAGGACCATACGAAAGCTGCAAACACACAAACTGTGCGGGAACAATACATGCACCGCTCCTCGACTGCCTTTCTGGCTGTTCCCAGAAACCATGGGTTCTCCCTCTCCATCGAGTGTTGAAGATTCCTCGAAATCTAATATGGACACAGCCTCAACGTCTTTGTCACCTGAAGCAGAGAATGAATTTCTTCCAAGATTTGTTCTGAAAGTAAGAGGCACGTTACTCACTGCCCATACCACAGGTAGAGCGAGAGGCACTTGACCTGGTGCCAAAATGCCCCAGGAGGAGCATATCCTCAGACTTAGAGGGGGAGGGATGTAGCAATTGTAACAAGGTCAGCCAGGTGAACCCCTTGGAATACGTGATCTCTGACTGGGGCTGTCAATATTGTCAAATCAGCAGCTCTGGCCGACAAATAAGAACAGGAGTGTCAGAGGTTCTGCTCACTCTGAGGGCTAGCTCTGAGGATGCTGGATCAGTGTTAGGTATTTTCCATGTGACTTGGTGACAGGATACCGGCATCTGTGGAGTTACTTCAGTAAGCTTCCCTGCCTGCCTCTGGGTTAATGTAAACAGTGGTAGGCTGAGGCCTCGGGCCCAGTTGAGAGCCTCAGTAGCCTGTAGAGTGAAAAGGTCAACCCATGTGCCCATTCAGGGTGGAAGTAGGAAGGTGCTGACTGCCACCCACCTGCCTGATTAAATGCACCCAGTCATCAAACTTGCCATGGAGGAACAGCATTAAATTCCACCTTCTGAACTCACAAAACAAAACCACCCACAATTCAGTGTGATTGACATAACAATAACAATTTTATTCAGCTCATCCAAGTAAATCAAGTAGACATGAATGCAGGAAATTGGAAAAAATTCCTAAAGTGGTGATTGATGAGTCTGAGCACTGAGAACAGTTAGACCACAATATACCTGACTTTAGAGTGCTTGTTACAAGATATCGAAAATATTTTACTTTCCATAGCTTTCCCCTTGATAATTACAAAAAGGGTCTATCAAAATATATTTTGATAGAATGTGTACATATTTATACATGAAATGAACCGACAAATACAAATTCATCTCAACCCCTGGCCATTAGTCGCCTGGAGACAGTACAAAGGAAAGGCAGCTCCAGATCAGAAGAAGATGAAAAAGTTTTGAAACATTTGTTCTCACCAAGTCTAGCAAGGCAAATTTGTTAGACTGAGTCTAAATGGATGTGAAGTTTCAAAGAGACCTTCTGGTCATTCAGCATTTCTCAGCAGTCGCAAATTGAGGGACTGCACATTCACAGTGGAGTCCACCTGATTTTAGACTTTGCACTTGACCAATGTGGTATCTACCATCCAAAAGGTAAAGACAAAACTCCAACTCTGTACTTCTGTCAGCACTGGTGGAAGGACTGACTACAGCAGAGTTCTCTCTTATCTGTAATATCCAGATGTAGGACTAATTGAAAAAAATATTGTAAAATAATTCAAGAACAACACATTTTTATTAAAGAATAAATGATTATAAGAAAGACACCTGGGGCTCTTCATGTTGTCGGTAAAAATAAAGTGCTCTCACATTGCTTGCCTGCAGCCCAGAAGCACTCATACAGTCTTGATGCTCTTTGCTGTGCATCAATGCAGAATGACTCAAAGCGCGTAAAAGTAGTTATTACCGTAGAAAAGTCATCAAATGCATTATGTTTAAAGACCAGCATGAGTGGGGAAGGAGAGTTGTCTATTGCTAAAGTCTCAAACAATTGTTGATTTGAAATCTAGCAGGAGATCAACATGTGAAAAATTGAATAACAACCTATTTGTTGCATTTATGTTGGACAAAAAGAAGTACTTTCTAGTGTTTTATAAGCTGCAGGCAAAACAGCAGTGAGGTGAATGGCACTTACCATCATTTACTTCATTTATTTTCAGGTGAAACAAACTTCTGACAAAGGTCGATGCACAACTAAAATAAAAGTTTCTGTGCAAGATGAGCAGCTTTGCTGTCAGCTTTACATTAACAGTATCATCCTGTCTGGTTCATTTTAGAAATACACAGACTGACTGACCTGCAGCTGTTAGATTTGGGAGACGAGTACAAGCTAAACTTGCCACAAAAGTGTAAGTCTTGTTCATTTCAGTTGAAGTATTATTTTCATGATCTGATAAGTGTTCAGTACTGAAAATTAACCTCTCTAGCATGGAAAATTAACTCTTATAAGTATGAAGTCTCATTTGGCAAGTCTTAATTATTTTGGAGATTTGAAAATAGCAAAATTAAATGATATTTTTCCACTTTGCCTTTCACTCTGTGTCTAAATTTTTTCCCCTCTTTATTTATTGTTCTATATCTACTTTGGTAGTAGTTCAAAGGGCAGAGAGAGACAAGAGTTTCTACAATGTGTTCAGGAGAGCTTTCTAAAGCAGTATGTTTCCAGTAAAAGGAGAAAGAAAGTATTGCTGGACTATGTTCTTGGAAATGGGGTGGACAAAGTAGATCAAGCGACAGTGATCATTGCAGATTACTGTAGAAAAGGAGAATGACTAATCAAGAGGAAAATTAATTAATTGTGGGAATATCAATTTTAATAGGTTAAGAGCTTGACAGAGTAACAGAGAAACTGTCACCAGAAGCGTTCAAAATAGCTAAGGAAGAAGTGTTGGATAGGCAGTTTGAACTTAAAGTTAACAAAGCACGAGGACCAGATGAGATGCAACTGAAGATATTGAAGGAAGTGAGAGTGAAAACTGCAGAGGCACTACTAGCTATTAACTTTCAGTTTTCTCCAGACTCAGAGAAAATACCAAGAGACTGGAGAATTGCAAACATTACAGCCTTGTTTAAGAAAGGTTGTAAGGATAAGCCCAGCAATTACAAAGCAGTCTGTTTAACCTAGTTCTGGAGAAGCTTCTAGAAACAATTATTCAAAATTGAGTGAGAGTCACATGAAAAAAAGGGGTTGATTCAGAAGAATTAGCACTGATTTATGAAAAGGAAATCATGCTTGACAAATTTGTTGGAATTTTTTGAGGAGGTAATAGAAAGGCTCAATGAGGATGACAATGTTGATGTGGTGTACATGAACTTCCAGAAAGCATTTGAGTCAGTGTCACCCAACACTTGTGAAAAATGTTACAGGTCATGGAGTACAAGAGTCAGTAGCAACATGAACACAAAATTGGCTGAGCGATAAGAAACAGAGTTATGGTCAATGAATATTTTTAAAGCTGGAGAAAGGTTTGTATTAGAATTCCCCAGACATTTGTTTGAGACTCTTGCTTTTCCTGCAATCTACTAAACGTTTGCAGTAGTGAAACAATGGGTTACATTTGAAGACAAGTTATTTTGGGCACAGTCAACATATATCCCATCAAAACAGAAAAGTAGGGCACACAAATGCTTAGCTCCCTGGATAACAAAACAGGTAAAGGTTACGATAGGAAAGGAAATGTGTGTTTATGACAGGTGTCAACAAAAAATACCTTTGAGAACCAGGTGGCAAATAGATTGTTTTTGGGATGCCTTGAGGAAACAAATAAGAGAAGTAAAGAAGGGGCATGAAAAGGGACTCGTAGCTAACATAAAAGGGAATTCCAAAATCTGATATAGATATGTAAGTAGTAAAGGGGTAATAAGTAGGAATAGGGCTGCCCAGGAACCAAAAGGGAATAACTTTCTCTGAGTTATTCTTGGACTGTAATAAATCCAACAAAAACTGTCTCAAATGAATTTAGATTTCAAAATTCCATTGCCACAGTTTTCACTAATCTGTTGAGATCATTAGAATTATACATGGTTGCTGAACTCTTCTGTTAAATCTCGTCTCTTTCAAGGATTTGAATTGTTCTCAGATTAAATTGGCCAAAGCTTTCAGAACTTCAACATTACCTGTACCTTCTTTTATATTTGATGAACTATAAGCTGTAGGTTCTGTTGAATATCATAGTATATTACCTTGTTAAGTTGTGATATAGTGTGTAGCTTGGAAGCAACTCTGTACTTTCGGAATTGTTTTCTCCAAGATATGCAACTATGTTCTATTTGGTTCATCTCAAAAAATTTTAGCATTATTTTTCCTGCCATTCTTTCCTAATGTAATTACTTATTCAGGTTACTTTATTCTTTTTGAAGGAGTTCAATAGTACAGTCTATCCATATTACATTATCTCTTTGCTGGTCGTTCTTTTAAAACTCTACATTTTGTAATATAGCAATATGGTGTTTCAGTGCTGCTTATTTTATGGTCCAAATTGACGGTTCCTATCTCTGTCAACAAAATGGTCATTTTCCACCTTATCATAGAAAAGTGGATGGTGTTATGGCCTCTCAAGGCTGACAAAACAGTCCCCATCCTTTCCCACAACTTTCTCAAAGCAAGCTTAGAGCCTTCATTCTTAATAATTTCTGCCGCCTAAATCATCCTCTAAATTATGGATATCCCACTGTTACCACAGCTTCAATAGACTTTTTACCATTTTTTCCTGCTAGACATTGCTTGTTTAGGCATTTATATTTTGTAACATTGACAATGTTACAACCACAGTTTAAATGACTTATATGGATTTCAATATCTTAACTGTAGCTATACCTCATGCTGTTTGCTTATTACTGTGAGAATACTTGTTGTGAGTTTTATGTGTTCCTTTTTAACTTGTAAACTTCTCAGCCTGTTCTGAATTGTTAATTTGAAGATTTCCTCTTATCCAACACGGACCTTTGCCTTTACTTATGGAGCTCTAAAGACTCTTGGCTTCCTCACTTCCTATGAATAGCTCTGAAGGCAGTGAGGTTTTTAAAGCTGTAAACATCTAGTACTGCTCTTGGATTCAATGGAATTCTCGGATTTTGATCCTCGGAATTCTCACCATTATTCCCTTGTTGTATGGTACAGGTGAATCAAATTCCAACCCACAGGAATCATCACCATGTGTGGGTTGGCAACCATGACCAGATTGTGATTATGGTGGTTGGCAGTCATCAAGTGATTCTTAACAAGAAGACACTGGTTTATTAAACAAGACACAGACTGTCTGTGTGGAGTTTGCACATTCTCCCCATGTCTGCCTGAGTTTCCTCCGGATGCTCCAGTATCCTCCTACTGTCCAAAGATGTGCAGGCTAGGTGAATTTGCCATGCTAAATAGCCCATAGTGTCCAGGGATGTTTAGGTTAGGTGGATAAAATATGGGAAATGGATCTAGGTGGGATGCACTTTGGATGGGCAGTGTGGACTTGTTGGGCCGAATGCCCTGTTTCCACACTGTAGGGATTCTATGATGTTACATTAGTCAAGAAAGATATCCAGAGAGTCGATAATCTTCAGGTGAACCCTCTTGTTACTAAGACTATGGAAGACCAACGGAAATAGGTCCTAAGCTGTTGTGCTTTATCCCAAACCAATACCACACAACAATCAGGTTTAGTAAAGTTTAATGCAGTCTCCAACATCAACACGTTCAGAACCATTGCCATATATAATGGATAATTATTCAAAAAGAGATTGTGTAAGGTTATTTAAGAAAACATGGGAATGCCACTAGGTCAAAAAGCCCATTTGTACAGCTGATGCAGACATATTGTGTTGACTCGCCCAATTAGCAAATGGATATGGATCGTTTAGGTGATTGGGCCAAACTTTGGCAGGTGAAATTTAACATGGATAAGTGTGAGATTATCCATTTTGACTAGAAGAATAGGCAGGTAACTTTTCTAAATGGGAAGAAACTTAAGAGTACTTCAGTGCAGAAGGATCTGGGTGTCCTTATATACAGATTTCAGAAAGCTAGTCTGCAGGTAATAGGAAAGGCAAATGGAATTTTGACATTTATTGCTAAAGGAATAGAGTACAAAGGTAGGGAAATGTTGCTGCAAATGTACAAAGCATTGAGATCACACCTGGAGTATTGCTTAGAATTTTGCTTCCCTTACTTTAGAAGGGATGTAATTGAAGTGGATGCAATTCTGAGGAGGTTCACATTTTCAGAAATGAGGGGTTTATCTAATGAAAAGCGATTGCAAAGTTTATGCCTAACTCTTTGGAGTTTAGAAGAATGATAGGAAACCTCATTGAGATACATTAGACATTAAAGAGGCTTGACAAAGTAGCTGTTGAAAGAATGTTTTCTCCTGCGGGCCAATCTATCACGAGAGGTCATAGTTTTAGGGTAGCAGATTTGAAACAGAAATGAAGAAAAATTATTTCTCTCAAATAAATCTGTGGAATTCACTATCCTAGAATTCAATGGATCCTGGAACACTGAGTAAGTTTAAGGAGGAGATAGGATTTTTCATTAGTGATGGGTTGAAGGGTTATGGAGAGTGGTCAGCCATGATCACATCAAATAGCTAAGCAGGCTTGATTGCCTACTTCTGCTCCTTGTTCTTATGATCTGTGCTGTAATGGTTCTATGTTTCTGTGAAAAACGGAAAAGGATCATCAGCCTGAATAGTCTACTCATTTTCCTATCTTCCTATGTACAACACAGGATCCTGAATTGCACATTATAAATGGGGTTCATCTGAAGCTTAATGGCTCTCTGGATACCTTTCTTGATCATAACTGTTCTTAACACAAAATTTGTTGAACACACTGCTATATTAGATAACAGTTATTCAGAATCTATTGCAGATCAGTTGATAGTACTACTCCCTCTGAGTCAGATGATTATCAGTTCAAATCCTGTTCCTGAGTTTAAGTATAAACATCTAGCCTAACAGTGCAATACTGAGAAGACGCTGCCTTTTGGATGGAATGTTAATTTGAAGGCCTGGTGAATGTAAAAGATGAGATAATAGGAACTGCAGATGCTGGAGAATCCGAGATGACAAGGTGTAGAGCTGGATGAACACAGTAGGCCAAGTAGCACTGAAGGGTCTAGGCCCGAAATGTCAGCCTTCCTGCTCCTATGATGCTGCTTGGCCTTCTCTGTTCATCCAGCTGTACACCTTATTATCTCAAATGTAAAAGATGAATTGGCCAATACTTATCCTATATGCAACATTACAGAAAATAACATTATTATTTCTCATATTGCTGTTTGTGGAAGCTTGCTGTATGCAGATTTTTCAATTTTTTTTGCATTGCAACCAAAATTACACTTCAAACGATTTTATTGGCTTGAAGATGCTTTGAACTATCTAGTGATTATGAAAGGCATTATATAAATGCACGTGTCATACTTTGCTGCTAACTACTGAAACACATGACTTACCATAATCCCTGTGAGTAGACAAACTCCTTTCCCACAATATGTATTCGGTACCATGTCACCATAGCCAATAGATAGAAAGGTGATAGAAATAAGCCACATTGCTCCAAGAAAATTGCTTGTGACATCTTGATTATCATGATATCTGTAAATCAATTAGAATATCATTGCAGGGCATGGCATATTTCAGTTGTTACAAAAATTACTAATACCTGAATCTTAATCGTTGTTTATAAAGTTCAGAATTCCTTTCTCCACATATTTATCAAAATATTATTTGAACATCAGTGATTGTTACGGTACTCGGTTATGCTACCCATTTGTCACTAGGGCAGTGAGGGTCCTTTCTGCTGATTGGTAAGTGAGGGACAACCCTGCTTTATCTTTTGGGATCTTACAGCCCTAGGTCAATTAATTGCTTTGTCAGGGTTCTGACCCTTTTCAGGGGGATGACGTCCAATCATCATGAGCTTCTGTTTGATCGTAGGGCTGACAGCCACCATCAGTCCCAGCAGTACCGTTAAAGGCAATGCACCTGCTAAGGCTGCAGCAGGCTGAGATCATGGAGAAGGTCCTAGAATCAAAGGGATTTTTGTGCGGCTTGACAAACCCTAACTTGTCAGGGAGACCCTAATGAGGAGGCCATCTGTGTTCTACAACATGTCTAATCAGAAGTACCCTCTCACGAGTCCACAAGAAGGACACCAGGGTATACCTAGCAGACAGCACATGTGACGATGTGTTCACCTACTATTTTCAAAATACCAGCCACAGCATTAAGTGATCAATTGACCTAAGGAGAGGTAGTTATCCATTACCTTTTCTGCTGCGAGTAAAATGCCAACAGTGGCACAAAAATAACTGGCATGTCATCCCTGCCTTATCTCACTTGCTTTTATGCCACCCCACCTCCCTGCTGACACCCTGCAGACTCATTAAACCCTGGTCTTGTTCTCTGACTGATGATAAGGTGAACGTACACAAAACAAAACTTGGATTTATGACCAGTGGGTATAACAGGTGCCAAATCCAAATACAAACTAGCTCAGAGATTGAAAATATAGGCAACAGTAACAACATAATACATTGTTATTAATCTAGAGGCTTTCATAGGAAAGTTTTATAGAATCATAAGTTTTCATTTCCAGTTACTTATGGATTATTGCAAGTAAATTTTAAATCTGTAATTAAATAAGCAATTTAGCAAGACATTAGAATGACTCTGTAAACATTTATGCACCTGAATTACCCGGAGAAAGCCACAAACATAACACAGTTAGCACATAATAACAGGGTATTTGGATATTTTAACATGACGAATGAGAATTAGTTTATTTCATATTTCTTATCATGACAAAAACATTTTCTTCACCGACTCCAAAGATTTGGAAAATGGATTTCTTGGTTCACTAAGTCTTAGTAAACAAGGTCTGCCATATTCTGTGAGGCTTACAGTTCTTAGTATTGCAATAGATTAATCCTGTATGGTAGGAAAATGATTATCTTAAATCTGTAGTCTTCTATGTTCACCTTTTATTTTTCAGATTTTAATAGTTCATTCTCTTAACATTTAACTTGCAGCTCTCAGGTCAGCTTTTTAAAAAATCTTTATGATCCTATCAATCAAAAGTATAATAGATTCACCCTGTATGGAGCCTATAATTATGATGCCAGGTTTTGTGTCATGTCTCCTGGTCAGTATGTAACAGGCTTGCTCAAGACGTCATCATTGTATGTGATTTGACTGCATGAAGATCTCATGTTTCATCTTACCTTGGAACACGTGAAGCATGACACTCTGAGGTAATCTTACAGTTTAGTGTTAACCCAGATATTATACCCAGTGAATATAATATTTCGGCACAATACAGTTAGTTTTAATGAACATATGCTGGATTCTTAAAAACATGTTGTGGGAAATAAGAAATTTTGCTGCATCAGGTCAAAGCACCTTGTTGGATGTAAAATCATACCGTGTTAGAGCTATGGCTGCCTGTGAAAGAATTCAGCACATGGGTAGGAGTAATTTGGAAAACTAATTGAAGACCAACTAGATGACAGCTTTAGACAACAGAGAATTCCTAAGCACAATCAGTTTCGGTGATTACAGACAGCATATATAGTTGTTGATGGGGAATTGGTCAACAAGAAGACAGTACAAATTTATGTTTGGTTAATGCGTAAGTTCTTTTAAGCTAAAGTAGATTTTGAAGAATGCCTCAACTAAAAATACCAAGGTTTCAGTTCACTTTTGTGCTGCAACAGAACACCAGTGCTGTGCAATACAGAATCTGAAGAGCTAGGACGTGATGTTCCTGAAAGTTGATACCAGAATTAACATTCTCTCACAACAGTTCCAGAGTTTGGTTTTTAAGGAAGGAACACTCTTAATTTTACTGACACAAAGTCGTGACATTTTTTTGTTAACTTACACTGACATAAGTTCTATAAATCAGGATTATGGATAGCAAAAAAGCTCATAATCAACCTCAAGTTCCAAACTCCAGACCCCAGAACACACTACAAGTGGCCAACAATTCTGTGCAAATCATAATACTGACTCCAAGGTAGATGTTAAGAAGGTGCACAAACACAATCACATCTGCGGGTTTTGAAGTGAACAGCAAATTTTAGAGGACAGCCAAACTTTCCATACTGTTAACTTCATACACCATGTTGATGGTTTAATGTGATCTAAAGTTTTTATAGCCTTTAATATTACATGTACTGGAAAGGAAGGGCAACACATACTAAAAGCTAAAATCAATATGGGAGCAAATTATTACCACAATGCATCCTGAAAGATGTGAACCTCAGCCAGCAGCATTCCAATGTTACACCTTCAACAGTCTCATGATATGCAACGAAACGCCAAGCCTGTACATTGACACAATGACGCTCCAGTGCTGATACACAAGCTCATCTTGGCTTCCCAAAACCTTCAACCTGATAGATACTAATGGTCTAGCTGTGGCAGGACAATCAGTATAAATACGTCTTGATGTAGTCACAAGGCCTTCACCCACTGTGGCAGACAGCGCAAATAAATGCAATTGAATCAGTCAGCAATCTCAAACCCAGATTAATTTATTGCAATTGGCACTTTTAAGAGTGATGCAGTATCACATCTTAAGGAAAATCAAACACGACTTATTGATCGTCCAAGAAAGTGCAGTGGAAAGATTCAGGAGAAGCATACAGTGGAGTTGAACAAGATGAAGCAAAATAGAATAATTCAGAAAGTTGACGACCACAGGACCAATGTACCTCCATTATACATGTTGAAGAATGATGGCACCATAAGAGTACATCTAACTCTAAGGCTTGTCAACCTTTCAGTTAAAAGAAATCCACGCAAAATATCGCCGTTGGAAAAATTAACTCCCAAATTTTATGGAGCGAGATTCTTTTTCAAGATGTTGCAAAACAAAATACTGCATGTCTATTTAGCAGAAGAATCCCAAGAATTTACAATATTCGGGGCTGTGCTGGTTCTGACTGATACCATGTGGGTTCTCATTTAGCCAAGACACATTCCAGCAGCACACAGAAAAAATGATTTAATTCACCACATATCTGGCTGTATCTGCATTGCTAATGATATTATGGTCATGCTTAGCCTTGGTTTTACACATGACTTTCACACAACTTTCATTTACTGATAACTGCATTGTGATGACAGGACTGATATTTAATCACATAAAGTGCCAAGTCAACATGAGCCAAACAAATATCTATAAGTCCATTTCCCCCACCTATGCAATCAGTCCTGATCAAGGATGCTAAACAAGTGCTAATTCCAAAGGATGAAGAGGATCTGCCATGTTGCCTTGGATTTTTAACTTTCACTATATATTCCCAACTTTGCAAACAATGTACTGTTTCTCCGCTAAGAGATGTGTTCAATAAGGATGTCCCTTAGTTGTCGCAAAAATAACACCAATAGATTTTAAATTCTGTAAAGAAGGTTCTTGCTTACTACAATACCATGACCCCAAGAAAGACATGATCCATGAAGTGGAAGACCAAAAGAACCTATTGCTTTTCATTCATGCATCATGTAATCTGCTCAAGCCAACAATTCCAATATATAGTGTGACAGACATTACTTTGGGTATTTGGCATCTTATAGTTTCCAGCATTCCTGTTTGGGTAAAAATTCTCCTTTGAAACAGAACATAATCCAGTCAAAATGATTTGCAGCAGATTGCTAATGAGCACTTATGCAATAAGCATAATAAATATGTTTCTCACACCTACCTGACAAAATGTAAAGATACAACTGCGAAATGAGATATAAATGAGGTACCAAGATAATTCCATCTGACAGATTTGAGCTGATTACTCAAGCCACACAAAGGTCGAGAGATTTCTCCTGATCTTTATGACGATGGTCTAAACTATGAAGTGGAAGGTTCTCTCAAGATTGATATGTTATACTTTGCAACTGTTCACTCTGGCACTGGGTAATCCGCAACTGCTGAAAAGAAGCAACAACAAGAGTTGCAAATGACTATTATCTAGGGATGGCCTGATACCATTAAATTATCATTTTAGAAAGTTCAATTATTTTGAACACGCAGAAACCAACTTGGTGTGCCACGCCAGTCATTTGAAGGGCAACAAAGTCCCAATTCCAGAAGCATGTGGCCAGAGATGAAACGACCCATGAACCCATGTGAGATATGCTAAAAGTATCAACCCCAGCTGCAGAAGGAGCCTACACAACCATGTCATGTTCTATCCACTTTCTGAACAAGACTAAGAACAGATCTAATTGCAGTGCATTGGGAAGATCACATCTTTGAGATGGATTACTTCTCTAAATTTCCCATTAGTTAACAACTGGTTTGTTTTTTTTTGTAATCACTCATGGGACATGGATATCGCTGACTGGCCAGTATTTTATTTCCTGTCCCCAGTTGCCCTTGAGAAGTTGGCGGTGAGCTACCTTCTGCTGCAGTCATAGGTAGACTCACAATGCCATTATGAAATGAATTCCAGGATTTTAACCCAGCAACAGCGAAGGAATGGTAATATATTTCCAGGTTAGGATGGTGAGTGGCTTGGAGGAGAATTTGTCAGTGGTGGTGCTCCCATCGATCTGCTGCCCTCGTCTTTCTAGTTGGAAGTAGTCATGGGTTTGGGGGGTGCTGTCTAAGGATCTTTGGTGAAACAAACTGCAACCCAAAGAGTGCAAACATTGACACAGTGAGAACAATTAATGGCTAATCCAGTATTCCAGAGAATTTAGTGTCTGATTCTGGACCACAGTTCACTAGCAAACCATTCTAAATGGAGAGTGATTCCTATCATGTTGTCACTCATTATCAGTGCACTAAACAGTCCTGCAGAACATATGATACATGTAAGTAAATCCACAGCATTAGGTGTCAACCAACAAAGCAAACCTTTTGCAAAGCATCATCACATTTTTGTGCAGTATAAATGAAGAAGGGATTACCATACCCAGCATAACTGGTGCTTGGAAGGCAAGTGAAATTAACTTCATCGAGCAACTAATTGTCTCAACATTCTGACACACAAGACATTAGGAGACAGAGGAGAAGGAAAGAGATATACAATAAGCAAGCAGGTAAAATATTACTAAAACTGCATAATGGGCAGGAAATGTGAGTCAGAAACATAACTTGGATATTAGAAAAGGCTTCTAGAATATGACAACTGGCCCAGATCATAAGTCATTGCTGATCACAGAACTACACTGTGAAGGAATTGACCTTAGCTCAAACCAGGTACAATAATCTTGCACAAAGAAGACGGCAATGATGAAATTTGTGTGGTGATGTTGAGTGACAGTAACAACCAAGTTGTCAAACAAGTGCAGCAGATAAAAATGCAAACATCTCCAAACAGGTATACAGTCACAACATTGGGATGAGTTGTTTAACCACCACAACATTACACATAAGATTGAGATGTTAGTCTTGAAAACACCATTTAACCTTGCTGCATAGTTATTGAAATGACAATACATGCCTGTGTTTAACCATGTATAGAGATAAGTTTTTATCTGTAGGAAAATGGAGATGTCGGCTCATGTTTCACATCAGTTTGACAAGCTCACAACATCATCACTACGTCATAACATGTCACCTGAAGATATAAAGATTTCATGCTGCATCATACTCTGTATCACTTGAAGTAAGACATGCTACCAAAAGCATACTCCTCTATATTAATCTAAAGTCTTAATATTAGCTCAGATTATGAGGGCCTGCGAACATAGTGCTCCTACATAATTCTTAGCTGTATAAACATCTGTTGAATTCTTCAATACCTCAATGTTCATGCTCCGCTATTGGAGATAACATGTGCTTTGCCACATCAGGTAAAACTCCTCTGCTGGAGGCAAAATTACATCACCAGGATGGAATAAAAGTATAGAAATATTACATTCAATAAAGCATGGACCAGTTTGGGCTGAAGGGCCTGTTTCCATGCTGTATTACTTTATGACTCTATACAGCGTATTTAGTTTTCTTTATTCAGAAAGGGACATGTTGATATTGTGTTATATTTTTACAATTGTAGATGTTTCCAAAATCTTTAACTATCACTTCAACGTGTACGTGTACAGTAGGGAGAAATGATGAAAGGTAAATCAACAAATCGCAGAGAGTTGGTAATCACCTATCACACTGTCATTTAGGCTTCCCATTCCTTGAAGTGCCAACTGCCCAGGTTTCTCTTTACTCAATAACTTCTGCCTTGCTGAGCAGGTCCTGGCATTGCTGCACCTTTCACATTGACATAGACATTCACAAAGATGGATGTGAAAGTGTCAGTCATCCCATACTTACTTGCTTAATTCATGCTTAATTGCCTCTGGAAGAGTGACGCCTCTTCACTGTATCATGAATATCAGTGGAATGTATGTACTCTTGAAGCAGAACGATGGCAAACATCACACCTGAGTCAAGTTTCCTACTCCATAAGGCACAAGCAATTAAAGACTCACTCCAAGCTCCAACTGAAGAAGGAATCTAAGTTTGAAACATTGACTCTGTTTTCTCTCCACATATGCTGTTAGGCATGCTGAGTTTCTCTAGCAGTTTTTGTTCTTGTTTCAGAAATTTCAGAAATCACTAAATGCTTTGGTGAATAACTAAAATGATTTATTTTGAGTGGCCACGTTGAATATTTCACCAATGTTGATTACTGCATTACACAGCAGCGCTGCTCAGCGTTTAAAAACTTGATAGCTTTGCTTCATGGATAATATGATCCCATTAAAATCACAGGAATTAAATACAGGAGGAATAGTTTAATTTCTTTGCCAAGGATAAAATTTATATTCCCCCTTTATTTGCCGAACACGTTTAACAATCGGAAGCAATACCTATAAATTACTGATAAAGTACTGTCTTAAGTAATGATCCAAAGGATTTTGCAAAGTTCTATAAATCATAATGCAAGTAATTGTTTGAATTGCCTAATGCTTTGTTTCAAAATTACATTTTCCATTTATGATTAAAGCTAAAGTTGAATTAAATTGGAAGTAATTTCATTTTGCTGCAATACTGTCTTGTATTCTATAAGTTATAATTCATTCATATTCACTCAAATAAGTTACCAACATAAGCTAGATTACTTTTCTTGGGAAATCTGAAAAGTATGATCAATTCATATTAGTGAAATTAGCTGTTCAAAATGAGTAAACCAAATAATTAGAAATAAATTCAGAAAATAAGACTATCTTGCACTTCAGGAACAATTAAACACTTTTACTACTATTGTGAAATGTATCAGTTTTTATGGAGGTTGACCAAGATTTTTCACTATATCTTACAAAATGCACCACATTCCTACGCTGCTTCTATAGTATCTCTTAACTCTAACCCTAGCCCGATCTTACCGTGTGCCACCCCTAGAACAATTCACCACTCACTCAATAATTGGTAAAAGATCAGTATCCTTTGCACAGGGGCTGCTGAGTATCCAGACAAGTGTTGGCAATCTGAGGTTGCTCCCCACACCAGCAATGTAATGCTACAGGAACCACAAAGCTATGCCACCCACAACACAGCATAGTCAACACTCCAACAAATATGCAACCCCATTCTCTTGCTGCCTAATCACAAAGGCCATAAACTTTACCCATCCTGTTTGAAGAGCCTCTTTGAAACATCACTATTCTTTTCCCATTGCTCACTGGCTACCCATGTCTTGTCATTGTCCAGTCGGGTCTGAACATAAGCTTTTATTGACAGCCACCAAAAGGGAACACAAAAATAAAACAAATCAAGGCAGCAGTTACCTCTGCAACAGAATCAATGCCAGCATCATGTTTGTGACAGTCCACGATGGTCTTCCATACCCAGCTCGCAGTGATTGGGACTGGGTGTCAATCAGGTTGTGTTTGCCCTGTATCACCAGACGTGGCTGAGCTCTGTCATGTGTAAGGGAGAGCCTCCTCCAGCCCAATGTCCTCATTCTGCTCTTCAGATGACAGCTCCCATTCTTTCAGTTCCTCAGCCTCTATTATATAACCTGGTTGTCTGCTCCAATACCAATTGTGAAGAACACAATATGCCAGGACGATGTGGCACACTGTCCAGACTATATCAGAGAGCTAGACCGCTCTAAGCTGCAGAACTGCACCATCACAAGCCCTATCATATGCTCCAATATGGCCCACTCGCAACATGAGGACCAGATTGTTGAAGGTGCTGTGCTGGCTGAGTAACCAACATAATACATCAAAAGTAGTATCTCCTACACTTCAATGTCCTTCTCATGCCGAGACCAACTGAACAATTCCACTTTCGAGTGGATTCAATAAGGTTTCCTTATAAGACTCATGATGCAGCAATGTTCCCGTCATCCCACTCTTGTGACAGGGATTTGTCTCACAAATGATGGGACTCTTCCTTTATGTTATTGCCACTAACTTCTGCATCACTGAGATGGCAATGTTAGTTTAGCACCAAAGGCACAGTGAAGTCCCCTTAGACCAACATTTGACACACAAACATGTTCACATTCAATATGTATTGCATATGTGCAAAGCAATGATTGGAAATGAAATGTAGCTTAAGTTTGCAAATCACGGCCCATGTATTTACTCCTTCAATGATCAAATGTCCAACAGACATGGATCCCCTGATTTCACCCAACAAAACGATATTTTTACTTTGCTCAGCATTGTCTCAGCCATTTTCCATTTCATATCTAGCAAATGGCAAGTGCCACCAGGAAACACGGACACCATGAATATGGGCTCTGCATGGTTGCCAGATACCCCCATACTCTACTTGTTGCCTTTTATCTTGTACTACTCCCAAAGCCCATTAACGCCTAGCAACCCCCATGTGGAGACCCATCATCTTACCCTCCCTGTCTTCCCTGCTCCCTGACATTACACCTTTAATGACACCCACCCTGGTCTTCTACAGTCCTTCTGAGGGGGCTATAGTGGTTGTCACTGACTATAACACCACCATCTCACACTGGGGTGTTGTTCCACATACCCCCACACACGCTCAGCTTCCTCCCATTACCATCCTTGCTCCCAGCTTCTCAAATGCCTTTGCTTTCCCAACAGTCTTAACTCCCCCAACCCTTTTGTCGGTGATGACCCACTGCCTCTACAAGCCTTTTTTGCATTTTCCTTAATGATCAACAGTCTGCCCCAAAGACTGTATTCACCTTAGACATGAGACTGACTGTGATGATCAGTCCTTAGACATGACTGACCAGATCACTGACCACTGCTTTTGCAGCTTCCCAACTAATGACACACGATTCTCCTGGCTGTTGCTGCTGTCTCTACAGCGTGGACCATTGCCTAATCCCCAGATTAAAGGCTGACATATCTCCTCATGGGGAATGTCCCAAGCTGTCAACTGACTGTGACCAAGCACCCCCCCCCCACTGATTCTATGCAGAGTGTGGCCATAACTGATGGTACCAGGGCCCCCGACTGGCAGTTCCCCTCACTGACACCATGACCTGACTGAGAACCAGCCTGTACCCGCATAGTCATTTGTTTGAATAAAAGTTCAGTTGTGATATCTCAGTGTGCCGTACATCTAGATGTAGATCCTTCCCAAACCAGACACCTACTGACTAGCAACTTATGTCTCTATGTGAAACAGCCCATCAGTACAGCAGCACTGATAGCCTTTGGCTGTGGCTGCGTCTTCAACTCACTATCAGGCATGGTATGGCATGGATGCTGTGCATGTGCTGGTAGGCATTAAGTGAACAAGCATCAAGAGAGAAAGCAAGCAGCTCTGAGATGCAGCCTGGTATAATCCAAGAGATGAGTACCTGTCCTTGTGCACAGAGTAACATTGAGCACCTTTTCAATGCCATTTGCCCATGAACCTAGAAATACTAATCTGTCCTTATGACAGACTTTTCAAGATGAAAAGGCTGATGAAATTGCCTTTGGATGTTCAAAAAAGGAAAAATGAGGAGGAGGAGGTGTCTCACCTGTTGATATATTTGCCCAGGATCTTCAAGCTACCACACCATCAGTCAGAAACAATGCATTAGAGGAAACCCCTTCACAAAATGGATATTAGTGTAAGCTGCTGCTTGTTGCAGCCAGAATTGCAGCTTCAGAACAATGAAAGAATGGCACTGCCAGGAGCAGTGAAGGAAACCATGACCATTCTTTTTTATATGTCATGTTCTTTTGAGACTGCAGAAGGCTAATTTATATGAGTTACAATACACTGAATGAGGAAGATCACAGGATCTCTGTATGCAAAGACAGATGAATATGTTTTACTTGTGGAGGAGGAGGCAGAATGAGCATGCACTTCACCCAGAGTACAGGCTTCTCTTTTGTGCAATGACTGTACACATTTATCTTTGCAACAACGAGCCAGCAATTCTGTGGAATACCACACTCAACAGAGTCCCATTTCTTCAATGATGAGCTGTGAGCAGCTATCTTGTAGGTCGATGCCTGTTAGCCTGGCAGCAGTCATCATGTCTTCATTCTGTGCCAGTCTGTTGTGCCATCTACACTTAAAACAACTGCTTTCGGTTTACCACCTGATTCCTGACGGCGGTGAGTCACTACTGCGCACAGGATAAACATGCTTATAACAAGGGCCATACTACCACATAGAATGTGATTGATTTGCCTTCATGAGGACATATCTTTTGCAACCACATATATAGTGAGCGGTATATAGTGAATAGCAAAGAAAGAAAAGGAAAAGAAGTGTTACATTTCTGATTGAGCCATATTTGATCAACTCATCTGACTGTAACACCAGTGATGACAATCCCAATTCCTCATTTATTGGAAGTCTCACAATTTACTCTCTGACTGTTTCTGGCCATTATGGCACACTTAGATAAAATGTAAATGAATAAAAACCAAAATAAGCACTCTAAGTGAAATTCTGAACAAGATCAGTTTTCCGTAAAAAGTAATCTAATCAGCCTTGTGTATTTTATGCTATTCCTTAATCCCATTCCTCTGAGTACCTATGCGTGTCCTGGTGTTAGCCTAGTAGCTGCTGCATGGCTGCTGGATGGCTGCTTATTGGTTTTTTTTGGGGGGTGGTGAGAGGTGGTGTGTTAAACAGATGAGACATCAGGATGGCCTTGAGAATTCTGGGCCTTAGAAGATTTGGCTTTAGACTGCATCGCCTTTGCATGCCTGACAGGAAATGACAACTGCACTGTCCAGGTTGTACTTCTGGGACAATGAATTCTGATGTCCCGAGAGAGGATAACAGATTCATGTTCCATGATGCCACTATCCCAGTGAGGCACCTTAGCAATCACTGCATTGTATTGCGGTCGGATTGTTGGATGGCTATGAGACACTCCAATCGCTTTACACACTAGCATCTGCAGTCATGATGGTCACAGGCTTAACCTTCAAGTTACAATATTAGCATTCGTTGCTATTTGTAGACAGTTCTTGGCCTCCTTGTCTACCCAAAGAAAATCCATAGCATCTACTGAGCTGAGAAAAATTAACCTCTATTTAGAAATAACATTTAACTGGCACTTTGACTTACTGCTAGGCAAGTTCAGTATCATGTCATTTGACATTGTACCACTTCCTGGGATGATACAGTTTGCATCAGCAACCCTTCGCAGTACACATGACAGCAAGCTGAGCTACTATCACAGTAGATTGAACAGGAAATGCCAATCAGCCAAGAGCACATAACTTCAGTCTGAGATTCTGCTGCAGCACTACATGTTGGGTGGTCTCTGCTGGTACTGCAAGGGAAGCTAGGTAATAACCAGCAGATACTGTATCTTGGTTTGGCGCACAAAGATTCACATGAAGTTTGTCACCTCATGAAAAGAATGGGTTCCAATCTGCAAAGTTAATGCCAAACTCCTCCATGCTCTTTGACATCATGCACAAGATTTCCAACAGGCTTGCTAATGCTTCATTGTGCAGTACCATCAGGATTCTTCGGTAGGGTGCCCAACAAACTCATGAGTGCCTGT
The DNA here is from genome assembly GCF_030684315.1 of Stegostoma tigrinum. NCBI lineage: Eukaryota > Metazoa > Chordata > Chondrichthyes > Orectolobiformes > Stegostomatidae > Stegostoma > Stegostoma tigrinum. Next base: position 78,069,416 of record NC_081356.1, read on the forward strand.
AATATGAGCTCACCCTCTATCAAGAGATATAGTAGGAACGGCTGATGCTGGAGAATCTGAGATAACAAGGTGTGTAACTGGATGAACACAGCAGGCCAGGCAGCATCAGAGGAGCAGGAAGGCTGGCTTTTTGGGTCTGGACCTTTCTTCAGGTCTTTTCAGAAGAAGGGTTCAGACCCAAAATGTCAGCCTTCCTGCTCCTCTGATGCTGTTTGTCCTGCTATGTTCATCCAGCTCTCCACCTTGTTATCTCACCCTCTATCAAGCTGGCTGTCTTGCCCACTGTCCTGGATGCAGCCCACTTGTGTGCAATGACTCATCACATATAAGCTGCTCTTTAAATTATACAGCATCAATATCTGAGGTAGCAGTTATGAGTGTTAGAAAGAGTGATGGTTTTTCTTCTTCATTGCTATCTTTCTGCTTTTTCAGCTCTTGTTCTTCTACCGGATCCTAGTAAGATAGCAGGTTCTGGGTATCTGAAACAAGAAAAGTAAGTGCTACATGCTTACATCAAGCGCAGTTTGCACATCAGAATGGATTGTGAGGTGAGGGAGTGGGGAATGAGATGTGAGAAGATATAAGTATGATGATATCATCATCATTAATAACTTCATCTCACCCCTCTGGTCACAGCCCCAGTCAAACCACTCCAATATTTGTTTTCAACATATAACGTGCTTCGAACTCCATGAAGATAAATCAAGCAAACACTGATAGGCTGAAGTTTGGAATAGATTGCTAACATGTTTTTAAACAGTCCTTGGATAAGCATATGGATGATGGTGGGATAGTGTAGGGGGATTGGCTTAAATTAGTTCACAGGTCGGCACAACATCGAGGGCCGAAGGGCCTGTTCTGCACTGTATTGTTCTATGTTCTATGTTTTGTTTCACAGTAAGTGAAATGTACAGAATGGCCATCGTAATTGGACTTACTTGTTCACTTAAAAGAACTTACAAGACAATCAAAGAACATGTTATATCTCCCCTCTTCAGTGAGTTGCTTGGCCTGATCTGAAAAAGATGGGATAAAATTCAAAATCCCAAAGTAGATGCAGAAGTTGCAATACACAATTTATCAATGCTAATTTCTTTCAAAGAAACGGTAAATGTTGAGTGATTGATGCCTCAACAGAAGCTCAAGTAATCATGATGCTAGCACAACTTAAGGCTTTGCTTGAACATCTTCAAGCGGAAGTGCATGGAGGCTGGAACAGGTGTTCAAACAGAAATGGGAGGAAGTCTGAGCAGGAAGAACCCTTAATAATAGACATTGATGCAAAAATTGGAGAAGTGGAGAAATGACTTCTTTCCACAAGAGGCCAACCAGACAAATCCTGATAAGGCAATGGGCCAGGTAATTGACAGCAATGTAGCCTCAAGACCAGGATGCAGTTATCCAAGAAATGTATTTTTTTCAAGTAAGTGGTCATGGTTCATCATTTTCCTTCACTCATCCGTCAACTGCCTCTTTGAATCATGGCTCATACCAATGTTCATAGTTTCACTGATCCTCACCAAAATGGCATTGTTCCAAACTATGCACCTGCATCTCGCAGCTTGTGTACACTGCCAACTATTCAACTATCAGAGCTACATCACCCAAACATATTACACTGCACTTACCGACACTTAACACACACTTACATTCTGAACATGTCTTACATAACTGGGGATAGTAATAGCTGACCAGCAGGGAACAGGCTTGCTGCCTCCGTGTAGGAGCTACTCTCTAATATAATGTTCAGATGAAAATATCAGGTGAGTACAGCCGATGCCACTGAAACTGACAGATATTTACAGCCAACCTGAATTTGTTACATTCCACCAAAAGCTTTTTGGTGTTCTTCGAAAAATAGCCGCAAATACTAAAGTTGTTTCTTCCCCCAGTTAGAAGTCCTGGGATTGAATATTATTTTATTTGCCCTCCTCTTTCGCTTCTCATGGGACTTACAATTCCTTGAAAGTGTGGAAACTGAAATGACAGAAACGCTCTGAATGCATTGATACATGCCTAAGCACTGTACTTTCAGTTTAATACGTACCATTCAAACAATTTATCCCAGAACTATATATATAATTTCACAGTTTCATCACTCTCTTTGTCTTTGATCCACTATGATGATTGAAGGAGGCACGGTGAATTGAATTAGAAATAATGAACAGTGGTGCAACTAGTTACATGATACAGGAAGGGAACTTATAATGGAGAGCATATTCCAGTACTGGTGCTAATACATGCCAGCCTAGGACCTACAATCTTGCAAATTCTTCGCAATGAGGTATGTAGAGCAGCAGGGATGTTCTCCTTCCCCAGTAGCCAAGCCATAGGGGTGAATCAAAACTCTTTGTATTAAAAGATAGCAGTAATTGCAGATGCTGGAGCCGGAGATAACACAGTGTGGAGCTGGAGGAGCACAGCAAGCCAGGCAGCATCAGAGGAGCCAGAAAGTTGATATTTCGGGTTGACTCTCTTCCTCAGAAAATCGAAAGAATGATCCCAACCCAAAACGTCAACTTTCCTGCTCCACTGATGCTGCCTGGCCTGCTGTACTCCTCCAGCTCCACACTGTGTTATCTACTATTAAAAGGGTCATTTCATGATTTTTTTTTAAACATCTGATTTTTTTAAAAAGGATTCTGTTTGTGTTTCCGACTGCAACCTCCAACATCCACCACTTAAACTGGCACATCCCGCTGACTGGGAAATAAAAATGTTCAGTATAGAAAATGCCATCCTCCCTCTTACAGGTGCCTTGTTCAGGGTGAATTAAGGTTCTACCCAATATCTTGGCATGACCGAAATGTAACATAATTAGGTCCTCATGTAATTAGGCAGTTCTTCCAATGCACTCAAATTGTAATTGGATTGCACACAAAGGGCATGGAACGATTGCGAAATAATAGTGATTCTTTAGCCAGCTGTAACCTTATTGCTTGAAAATATGTATATAAAAAATCATGATCCATCTCTTTGAAAACAGTGTACTATTTCCATTATCTCTCCTCTACTATAATCTGCTTTGAACACTGCAGCTGTAACAATTTAAATGTTGAATTTGTATTTTGTTTTTAAATATGCTTAGCTTTGGAAGGCTGTATAGACTGTCGTAGCAGTGTTGGAAGATTATCCCATAATTGCATATTTTAAGTCCGAAAACATTTGTTACACTAAATGATTGCTGGTTTAGCTCACTTTTCATGTATATATGGATTTTTTTTCTAGTTATTGTCAAAGTGTTCACAGTAGATCTCTGCAGTATTAACTCCTCACAGAAGAAAGCAATTACGTTATCTTCCATACTAAGTTAAATCACAAGCACATAGAATTATACCAAAAATTGGATGGTAGAAACGAAATACAAGTTATCATCTCACTATTTATGGAAAAATGAACAAACACTGAATTGTGCCCGTAACAAGAACAGAAGTAGCTGACAAAACTCAGTAGGTCTGGCAGCATCTATTATAAAAAAAACAGGGATAATGTTGTGATATCCTATTTGCCCTAGGAATGCCTTTCTATGCATTTCTGAAGATGGGTCCCGACCCGAAACGTCAGCTTTCCTGCTCCTCTGATGCTGCCTGGCCTGCTGTGTTCATCCAGCTCCACACTGTTATCTATATCGTTAATTTTCTTTGTAACATCATCTGCTAGAGAGCTTACTGATATAGTAGTGTCTTAACTTCTGATTCTGATTTGGTTTCAGTTTATTAGCAATTCTGAAACTTAGGAGCAGTTTTGCCATAAAAATCCAGAGTTGTGTTTTGTTATAACCATTGCTGACGTTGAATCTTCAAGGAAGCATTACATCTTTTTCCATTTTTCAAGTACTATGAAAGAATATTAAGCATGCATAGTTTCAATATTGTTTTAAAACCAACACTTCATAAGGTTATGTCATGTTTTCAGGAATATATTTTGATTTTAAATTACTGTAAAGCTTGAAAGTGTTCCCAGCTTTTTCTTTATTTATCACTTAATTCTGTATCAAATTCTTTTAATAAAAACTTAAACCAGATTCACTTGTTCCACTGCAGTGATTTATTCCTTCAAAATCCATTTTTCTTTCAAAGCACTCATATTTCTAAAACTAAATTACTGTAGCAGTAGCAATATTATTCTATTAAAGATTTTCAAATCCTTTTAATATCTCAAAGGTTGTAAATTTTCTGCACTCAAGTTTGTCCAGCAGTCCATTCCTACGTGTGGCCTGCCAAAGATCCCATGTGGCCCACAATGCCCTTGTTCAGAATACAGTTAAAGGCTTGTTCTCATAGGCTGATAGGCATTTACAGTGCAAAGAAGACTATTCAGCCCATTGTGTCCAAGCCAGTTAAGGTCTGACTTGAGTAATTCTATTTTCCAGCTCTAGGCACATAGCCCTGGAGGCTTTGATAATCTAAGTGAATGTCTAAATACTGCTTAAACGAATGAATGTTTCTAAGTCAACCACACTTTCAGGCTGTGAGTTCAGCTACTTCCTACGTAACCTGGGGTACCTGGTGCAGCCAGAATGCACTTCCACTGTGAAAGGTGCAGATTGGTTTCAGACATTGTGGGTTAGCTTTAGATATTCGTAAAAACTTAGGTTCCCTGCTGAGATATGTAATTATTAAGCAAGGCGTGCTTCAAAACAGTACTATACTGCATGCTCACCAATTTTGCACCCAAAGTAACCGTAAAAATGACGATTTTGAAAATACTAATACATTTTTATACAAGCACTCACTTCCCAATTAAGAGCAGCTTTTTGCAAAAACATATGAAATGCAATGCTGAGAGTAGTTTTCTCCAAGATCCCGTCAGAAAGTATGCATTGCTGAATCTTAATATTTCACAGAATCATGGAATGACTTCAGAGAGAATGAGGTCATATGGCCTATGCATCTGTGTCAGTTGCCTGTGAGAGCAACTCCTTCTGATGACAATGCAAGAGATAATGGTGTACAAATTCAACATCTTCCTTGCCCTTTAATCTGTTCTGGGGTTGAGAAACTTATCAGCTATGACTGAATGCAAAGCAGACTCGATTGGCTGAATGGCCTCATTTCTGCTGCTATGTCTGATGGTCTTAGTTACTCCAAAGCAAACTTATGCTGGTCTGTCATTCTATGAGAACTGCAATCCTTCAGTATTTCACTCAAATCATGCACTTGTTTGCCTAGATCATGCAAATTTGTCATAATACTTAACCATTTTGGATATCAAATACCTTTCTCACTTCTTTAGCTTATGTTCACTTTCAGTTAAGGGGCAGAAGCTTACTATCTTTGAAGAATTTGTTTGGTCTTCACCAAACAGTGACTTTAACCTAGTTTGACAGGTGGATGACAGGCTAAGGGAGGCTCTGAGTTAGCTACAGTGAGTGAGAGTTTAAGGGAAAAGAGAGAATCAAGACAGTAAATAAAAAGCAAGACGCAGCTGAGCAGTGTAACCCCAAGATGAGTGGAAACTGGGGAGTGACATAAAAAGAAAATGCTTAAAGACAAGGGTTCTTCTCATGTGAGTCTTAAGATTCAATAAAATGTATGAAAACTAGCATAAGGGCACTTTAACTGAATGTTCTTAGCATTCTAAACAAGGTAAATGAGTTTGTGACACTAATCATCGCGAATGAGTATGGTTTAGTGGCTATTACAGAGACATAGTTGCGGGATGGTCATAACTGGGAGTAAAATATCCGGACTACTCAAAAGGACAGTCAGGAAGGAAAGGGCGGTAGTGTGGCTCTGATATTTAAGAATGGCATCAGGGTAGCGATGAGAGGTTCTATGGAGGAAAAGGTTGAATCAATAGGGGTGGAAATTACAAATAATAAGGGGGAAAATGCCATGGAAAGGTGTAGTCTATAGGTCACCAAATAATAACATCACAATGGGGCGGACAATAAGCAAAGAAATAACTGATGCACATAAAATTGCAGTATTATCATGGGGGATTTTAATCTAAATAATGATAGATCAAACCAAGTCGGTCAAGGCAGCCTTGAGGAGGAGTTTATAGAAAGTATCTGCGCTAGTTTCCCCAAACAGTATGTAATGGAACCCACAAGACAGCAAACTATCCTAGGCCTGGTTCTGTGTAATGAGATAGGAATAATTGACGATCTCATAGTTAGGGATACTCTCGGAAGGAGCGATCACAGTATGGTTGAATTTAAAATGCAGGTGGAGGGTGAGAAGGTAAAATCCAATACCAGTGTCTTGTGTTTAAACAAAGGAGACTACAATGGGATGTGGGAGGAGTTGGCTAAGATAGATTAGGAGCAAGGGCTAAATGAAGTGGTCACTGAGGGACAGTAAGGATTTCAAAGAGGCTTTTCACAGTGCTCAGCAAAAGTATATACCAGTGAAAAGGAATGTAGGAAATAAAAGAAGGTGTCAAATTGAAAGCTAATGCATACCAAGTGACAAAGATTAGTGGAAAACAGAGGATTGGGAAATCTTTAAAGTTCAATCGAAAGCCAGGAAAAAACCTATAAAGAAGCCTATGCTACAAGAGTAATCTAGCTGGGAATATGAAAACAGTTTCTATCAGTATATCAAATGAAAAAGAGTTACTAAAGTAAACATTGGTTCTTTGGAAGAAAAGAAGTAGGATTTAATAAAGCAAAATGAGGAAATGACTGAGGTGTTGAACAGGTACTTTACTTCAGTCTTCACAGTGGAAGACACAAATAACATGCCAATAATTGATGGCGAGGGGGCTGTGGCAGGTGAGGATATAAAAATTAATGGGGCAAAAGGTCAACAAGTCTCCTGGCCCTGATGGAATGCATCCCAGGGTTCTAAAAGAGATGGCAGGAGAAATAGCAAATGCACTTGTGATAATTAACCAAGGTTTGCTGAACTCGGGGCAGTTCTGGCAGATTAGTAAACATGATGCTGCTGTTTAAAAAGGTGGTGGACAAAAGGTGGGTAACTATAGGCCTGTTAGCTTAATTTCTGCAGTAGGGAAAATGCTTGCATCTATAATCAAGGAAGAAATGATGAGACGTTTGAATAGAATTTGTCCCATCAGGTAGACACAGCATGAGTTTATGAAAGGCAGGTCATGTTTAACTAATTTACTGGAATTCTTTGAGGAAATTACAAGTGCAGTGGACAATGGGGAACCAATGGATGTGGTGCATTTAGATTTCCAGAATGCATTCAACAACATATCACACAAAAGGCTGCTGCATAAGATACAGATGCTTGGTGTTATGGGTGTTTTTCCAGTTGGGGATCAATAGCTATTGTGTGCCTCAGGGAACAATTAAGACCGCAACTGTTTACATTGATGATTTGGAATTGGGGACCAAGTGTAGTGTGTCAAAGTTTACAGATGGCATGAAGATGAGGGATAGATCAAAGTGTGCAGAGGACACTGAAAGTCTGCAGAAGGATATAGATTAGTGAGAGGGCAAGGGTCTGGAAGTGGAGTACAAGGTTGGTCAATGTCAGGTCATCAATTTTGGTAGGAACAAGAGCAAAATGGTGAAAAGAATATTTAAATAGTGAAAATTTGCAGCATGCAGCTGTGCAGAGTGACCTGGATGTCCTTGTGCATGAATCACAAAAAGATTCGTTCTCAGGTACAGCAGGTAATTAAGAAGGCAAATAGAATATTGTCCTTCATTGCTAGAGCGATTGAGTTTAAAAACAGGGAGGTTATGCTGCAGCAGTATAGGATATTGGTGAGGCCACACCTTGTTTACTGTGTATAGTTTTGGTTTCCCTCCTGGAGAAAGGATATACTGGCACCATAAGACCATAAGGCATAGGAGCAGAAATTAGACCATTTGGCCCTTCGAGTTTGCTCCATCATTCAATCATGGCTGATAAAGTCATCAACCCCATTCTTCCACTTTCTCCCTGTAACTCTTGATCCCCTTGATAATCAAGAACCTATCTATCTCAGTCTTAAATGTACTCAATGACCTGACCTCCACAGCCTTCTGTGGCAGTAAATTCCATAGAGTTACCACTCTCTGGCTGAAGAAGTTTCTCCTTATCTCCATTTTAAAAAGTCTTAACTTTATTCTAAGGCTGTGCCCTCGGATCCTAGTCTCTCCTACAAATGGAAGCATTTTCCCAACATCCACTCTGTTCTGGTCATACAGTATTCTGTAAGTCTCAATTCAATCCCCCCTCATCCTTCTTTAGGAGGTAGAGGGGGATCTATTGGAGGGGGTGCAGAGGAGGTTCACTAGGTTGATTCTGTAATTGAGAGGGTTGGCTTATGAGGAAAGATTGAGTAGGCTGGGACTTTACCCATTGGAATTTAGAAGTGTGATTGGGGAATCTTATAGAAACATATAAAAGAATGGAGGGAATAGATAAGAAAGAAGCAGGGAGAATGTTTTCCTGGTGGGTGAAACCAGAACTAGATGGCATAGCCTCAAAATAAGGGGGAGCAGATTTAGGACCGAGTTGAGAAGAAACTTCATCTTCCAAGGGGTTGAGAATCTGTGGAATTTCCTGCCTAGTGAAGCAGTTGAGGCTACCTCATTGAATGTTTTTAAGGCAAAGGTAGATAGATTTTTGAACAGTAAAGGGTTATGGTGAGTGAGTGGGTAAGTGGAGTTGAGTCCATGACAAAGAGCAGCCATGATATTATTGAATGGCGAAGCAGGCTTGAGAGGTAAGCTGGTCTTCTCTGCTGCTATTTCTTATGTACTTCATTTATGGTTTGTAACAAGTACAAATTCCAACCGATTTACCACAGCAGGCAGGTTCTGGAGGTGTGAGACATAACCAGGGAGAGGCTGTGGTGGTGTGAGGCACAATCAAAGGGCTTGAGACTCTGAGTTAATGGCAGCCCCATTGAGAGAGAGAGGAAGGGAAGGGAGCACGGAATGCTCCCAAATGGAGACATTTTCCACAGCATTCCACTTATTTACAAATCACTCAAGGCCAGGGCCCCGGTATGAAGGGTAACCCTGCAGCTGTGGTTCGCTCATCAAAGTGGATTTGTGCTGGGCTGTTTATTAGGAGACCCGAATGCTCGCCGAAATCTGATATCAGGGGGCCACATCCATTTACCTGCCGGGCTCGAAATGGACACTGACCCCTAGATACTCTTACACTGGACTAGGTTCAATCTGCAATTGTGCTAAGGGAAGAAAGCTCCGAAGGCCTTAGTGCTGAACTCCGCTTCTTTATTAACAGTCACTGCATCTTGCTGAAAGAGCAGAAATGTGAAAGCTGATAACAGTATCAGGTGGAGGGATCTGGAAGTCCAGTGATGTTTTACAGAACCTTCATACATTAAAGAACAAAACACGTTTTATTTCCAGCTGTTTCAGTAATATTTTGTTACGGCTCTGTGGATGTGTATTTTGTGTCATCAAGTTTTATTTTGCATTGAGAAGAAATGTTAAAATTTTTTTATTTGTATCTCCTTTCTTACTTACATACAATTAATTTGAATGACATGGGAGTGAGGTACTGCAACTAACTTGATGGCTAACAGGTAGCTCAGAACAATGCCACCAGCACAGACTGATTCCTGTATCGGTTGAGGAAGACTTGGGGGTCTACGTCCCTGTCCTGCCCCTGGAAGTGGGAGGCAACTTGAAACCACCATTGACAAAAATCTCAGCATGTAGTAAGAGCAGACAATGAGCCGAGGACCAGCTGTAGGGAAGAGCACACAGAATGGAATAGGAACAATAAGCTCATTTGAATTTATGAGTGGTCGATTTGGATCTTATTTTAAGGGAAAAAAATGAACAAGTAGCAAACTGTAAGGCAGGCCTTTTCATAGTAGAATGGAGAAAATAATGCTTGTGATCTTGAAATATCAATTTCCAAACTCCAAGGTAATTTGAGGTAAGATCATAGAAATGAAACCCAATTGAAAAGCAGGCAGCACAACAGAGTTATCTCAGCACAGAAATATATTATCTAGGCATGACTGCTGGCATCTTTAATGGATGAACATGTAATGCATTCCTTTGCCTGTTATTCTAATGCCTTTGCCTCCAGTCAAGTTAGTGAACAGAAAATGCTATAAGGCATTCACCCAATATTGTCAGCTATCATGTCTTGCTTTGTACCCAAATAGGATACAAATCATAGATAGCACATGTCGAGTCAAGAACTATAACAACAACTACCTGTATGGCACCATAAACATATTAAAATATCCAAAGTATTTATCAGAAGTATTATAAAACAAAACAGACACAAAGCTATATAAAGGGATATCTGTACAGGTGAGTTAAATCTTAGTGAAAGAAGAAGCTTTTAAAGAATGTGTCTTAAAATTGGAAAGTGAGGTAGGAATGAATGTTAAATCTTTGAGTCCAGACAGCTGAAGGCACAGCCATCATTCAAGGAGTAATTAAAATTAGGATGGTGGAGTGAATTGGAGGACCACCAATGTTTTAGAAAGTTGAGGGAGGGATGAGGTCAGGAAAGGACTTATATACAAGGTTCAGAAATTTAAAATCAAAGTGTTGCCTAACTTGGAGCGAAGACAGGTTAATGTATCAATAGGTGATGAGTGAATGCTGCTGCACATGTCCTTAATTGCATCAAGTTTTGAATGACATCAAGGTTAAAGAAGATAGAACATAGGGGGCTGGTCTGGAGTGCATTTGAGTAGCAAAGACTGGAGGTAACAATAGCAAAATACAGCAGATACTGAAATAACAAAATGATGGAGATACTCAGCAGGTCAGGCAGTATCTGTGTGGAGAAACAGAATTTTAAGATTTTGGTCAGAACTGTTCTAATACTAAAGGTAATGAAGCTTGAGGATTTCAGCAGAAGAGTGGAGGAAGATCAGAATCAGAAGCTAGAATGCATTTAATTCCATTGTTGGAAATTTTTGAAGTTTTCTCATGTTTTTATTGCTTTTGCACAGATTCAGGTTGTTGATCTCTCCATAAGCATCTTGAGATCACTTGGGTTTCAACATTTAAGCAATTCATACAATTTTGAAGGTGGGCTATTAGCACATAGTTTTTCAGGTTAGATAGAAACACATCCTGTGCCATTACAATGGAAAAGTTAATTTAATTTATTTTTAATAGTACAAGAAGAAAACATACACAAAGAAGCATTCTTAGATTAATATCACACATCAAGGTTTACAAATATTATCGTTTCAAAATAGTGACTTCACTTAATTGTCATCTTCCAGTGAAGTCCCATTAAAGATGTCATTGTAATTACCAAATGCTTACCAAGATAATTGCAGAGGTGTTCGAGGACCTCAGTGGTTAGCACTGTTGCCTTACAGTGCCAGGGACCTGGGTTCGATTCCAGCCTCGAGCTGTCTGTGTGTAATTTGCACATTCTCCCCGTGTCTACGTGGGTTTCCTCCCACAGTCCAAGGATGTGCAGGGTCAGTGGATTGGCTATGCTAAATTGCTCATAGTGGCCAGGAATGTTTAGGTTAGGTGGGTTAGACATGGGAAATCAGGGATAGGATAATGGGTTTTGGTGAGATGGTCTTCAGAGGGGCAATCTGGACTTGGGGTGAATGGCCTGAATGATGATCATTGTTATGGGAGCTGACAGCAGGTCTTTAGGTGTTGGATTTCTCCACCTATCTGCATTAACTCCATTATAGTGCATAAGATGTTGAACCATTCTTCAAGATGATTCTGATGCTGCATTAAGCTCAAAGTGAACTCTATATACCTTGGTCAGGAGATTCAGCATTCTCAGTCTCTACCCTAGATCAGCCTTCCACCCAGCAACTACTGTGTGCTTCTCATTAGCGTTTGGTGCCTCACTGTGTGCACCCTCATTATCTCCATATAATTTTGCTGGAGCACATGCATTATATTGAACTCTGCTTCAGCTTAAACGATGGTAGTTGGCAAAAGGCTATTCAGTTTTCAAGTTTTGGTTGGTGGTCCTTAGGTCCTCCCAGTTTCACAAAGAGAACAGATGGTACATTGTGATTACACACAGGAATGTCTGGTAGATGATTCATTTCAGTCTCCTCTTGATGTTAGTCTTCAGCCAATTTCATTCCCAACACATGATATCAAGAAATGGCTGCTTGCCCCAGATACATCAAAAGCTAATGGCCCAACAATATTATGCTCCAGAAGTTGCTTTACTTGGAATCAAGCTGTTCCAAGACAGTTACATCACTGAAAATGATCTATATTGTCCAGGTATGTGTTATCCACTAAGATCTGATGGTTCCAATGTCAGATCCAACAGTCTACAACAAATTGAAGCAATGTTATACCAACAGTGTGATCATGCAGCATTTACCCAGCCAATAACTAGCTCCTCAACACTCAGTATGAGATCTGCCACGACCAGACAGGTTTAGATTTCATTACAGCCTTAGCAGAAACATGGAAATGAATTATAGAGATGAGGAGAGAACAGCTACGTTTGACACAAAAGCAGCATCAGATAGCCCCAGTAAAATTTAAGTCAGACTATCTCTCTGCAGAGTGGTGTAATACATTGCACACAGAAAGATGGTTGTGATTGCTGAACCTAAGCATGAAGATGTTGCTACAGGAATTCCTCAGGTGAGTGTCCTAGGCCCAACCATCTTCAGCTATTCCAACAGTGATTGTTCTTCCATCATAAGCTCAGAAAAGGTACATTTAGTGATGATTGTTCAGTGTTCAGTATAATTGATGATTCTTCCAACAATACTCACATGTAACAAGGCCTGAACTGCATTCTGGCTTTAGCTGATAAGTGCCATCAGTCATGTCATATAAATCTCAGGCAATGATCTTTTTAACCAACAGGAAAGAATCCAAATAATCTCCCCTTGATTTCAATGGCATTATCATTACTGAATACCCCACTATCAATATCCTGGGCCACTCATTGACCGTAAAATGAACCGGACCAGCTATATAAATTCTGTAGCTGCAAGGTCAGAAATTTGGAATTATACAGTAAGCAACCCAAAGCCTTTCCACAAAGGTGCAAAGCAACAGCGTAGTGGAATAGGCTCCGTATACTTAGTAAGTGCACTTCCATGTTCAAGAAGTTGTCCGTCCAGGTTTAAAGTAGCACCTATGATCAGCAGTCCAATCAACCTCCTGATAGATTCAACCCCTCGACCACCATGGCTGTATTATTCATTATCGATGAGATACACTGCAGTATGCACCAAGGTTTCTTAGGAAAGCCCAAAATCTGGAAACATTATCACCTCCATGGGCAAGGGCTACAAGTGCATAGGTGCACCACTAGGTTTCCCTCCTAGTCACAAAACACCTTAACTTGGAAATACATTGTCTTTAGTTCATCATCAGTGGGTCAAAATCTGTGGTGCAGTGCTTCAGGAAGGTGGCTTAGCACTATGACCACTCAGCACTTAGGTGTGGGCTATAAATGCTGGCTTTTCCAGAGGCATTCATGTTCCATCAATAAATAAAGAAATAACATAATACAGTATTCAAATTGATGAAAGTACATATTTTTAAACATACAGTTAAGCACTTATGGACAACAGCATAACATATGCAAATAATTGATTATATGATTATCATAGTGCTTTTCTTTTCTCTAGTGTTGTGCTCCTTATAAATTCCCAGAGCATCATGGCTGCAGTGTATACTATCTGCAGAAAGCACTGCAGAATTCCAGGTGGGAGAATGCGGGAAGGTTGTACTTTGCACAGAGACAGTTGCATATGTTAAGAGTAGCTGCCTTCAAACAGAAACAGTTTTTGTAAATTGAAAGTCCAAAACATGACTCATAGGCTTTAGACCTTTCAGAAGAAGGTCTAAAGTCACCGGAGTTCTTGAGGTAGGTTGGGTTCCCCTTTGGAAAAATCCAAGGACAATTTTAGATGAGGTAAAGTGCCCTCTGGGAGACGTCATGTCCCCTTTCAGAGAGGTCAAGTGGCTCCTGTGGTAGTTAAAATTAGACATAACAATGTATAAAACGTGGATAAACTCACTGGAATAATGCAACTGTTATAATCAGATTTTGAATTTCAGTACCTTACTTCAACCTCCTTTCCCTGTGATTAGTTATCCCTGACACTAGCTATTTTCCATCAACTGCTCAAGGAAGTCAGCAAAACAAGACATTTTCTAACCACTTGAAGGTGATATTGGGGGATCGCAACTGAACAAATTTGTATTCAGTTCCTCTCATTTTAGTCCTTCAGCATTCCAAGCTATGGCTTCACTTAGTCACCCATCTCTATTAAGTGTCAGGAGCTTAAACAGAGTAAGGAGGAATAGTGGGAATCCTGGCAGATATCACAATCCTATTAGAGCCACTGCTTTTGTTCCTTTAGGCTGCAATATACCAACCACCATCCACTCACTGCTCACAAAACCTTCCCTTTGAAACAGAGATGTGACATTATCACAACCCTCCTTTTCTCTCACAAAAACTACATTTGTCCATCCCGACCTCCTGGGCCATGAGGAAATTTGGAACATTCTGCCTCAAAAACTTGAAAGCTAGATTACTGAAATTTGAGTGAGTTATAGTTAGCTGCTGAGAAGTGCTAAAGAACCAGTGCTACTAGTTCACTGCAAGCTGCCAATACTGCATTTTGACAACCTACACTCTGAAAACATCACTTTTGGACAATTATTTCTCATTTCATTAGCGTCGACAAAAACCTTTTCTTCTATTTTTTAAATTGCAGCCAGAAACTATTTTCATGCGTGATTGGAGGCCAATTATGAGTCACAAAGACGCCTCTAAGTAATATGATGTGTTTTTATTTGTTCAACTGCATTTTCTTAAATGTCATAAATAATTTAGAGTAATTGTATTTTAGCTGCTTATACAGCCTCTTTCCTTACAAAAACAAATTCCTCAGTTTTTTTAACTCAAATTTCTGTGTCTTTATTCAATTCTGTGACATTTATGCAGTCTTTGTATTCTATTTTCTTGAAGCAGCTGAATTATTCTATTTTAAGCACCATTCACCGTGGTTCACATGAATGGAATAGAATATGGTCCAAAATTCTGAATGTGCTATTGAGCCGGAAAATAGAACTGAGTTCCACATTGTGTTGCATGGCTCTTTTGCCCAGTTCAGTGCATGCTCTTGTATTATAGGTTTGGGGCAATTTGGACCCACAATTTGAACATTTCTACAGCATTTTTAAAGGATAAATAAAATTCCTGATTGTGACACATTTAATATGTAAATGGAATCTAATCTGAAAGACATGAGATTCTTCCCTTGAGCTGACATTTAGAAAGGCAGAAACCATCTGAAACAAATCTGAAAAGGGGCAACTTGAGCCAAGAGGTGGTAGGGGCTCTTGTGGTGTACTGGTAGTTGGCCTTCCTCTGAGGCAAAAGGCCTGGGTCAAGTCTCACCTACTCTATGGTACGTAACAACATCTGAGAAGGTTGATTAGAAATATCTACGGCCTCAAAAAGAGGTTCAATTCTATGACATTTATGCAGTCTTTGTATTCTATTTTCTTGAAGCAGCTGAATTACTCTATTTTAAGCACCATTCACCATGGTTCACATGAATGGAATATAATATGGTCCAAAATTCTGAATGTGCTATTCGGCCGAAAAATAGAGCTACCTCTAGACCAGGAGGCATGGGTTCGAGTCTCATCTGCACTACTGGTGTGTAATAAAATCTCCAAGATAATAAAGTGTGGAGCTGGATGAACACAGCAGGCCAAGCAGCATCTCAGGAGCACAAAAGCTGACGTTTCGGGCCTAGGCCCTTCATCAGAGAGGTCTAGGCCCGAAACGTCAGCTTTTGTGCTCCTGAGATGCTGCTTGGCCTGCTGTGTTCATCCAGCTCCACACTTTATTATCTTGGATTCTCCAGCATCTGCAGTTCCCATTATCTCTAATAAAATCTCCGAGCAGATTAATTAGAAAACAATCTATTGTTTCAAAAATTAGAACCCAAACTACTGGATAAACAAATAGAATGGAGACAATTCTCCCTTTAGAGATTGAAGCCAAATGTCCCACAGAATTTATACTAAATGATGCTGAATTGCTAATTCTATAAAACGCAAAAGGATGGATTTTATGAGCAGAATGGATTATCCCTGAGCTAGAAGTGAGCCAGTGACATACTAATGTGAAATCTGGCTGCCCTGGCCATATTAAGACATTGGGACTGGTTTTTAAATGTATCTGGGGGGTGTGGGGGGGGTCTATTACCCTTCAAAGTCAAGATGCTTTGGTCTTAACAGCTTCTGGCCAATCTGATTGGCTGACAGATCTATAGATACAAAAATGTGCCCGAAGAGAACGGTGGCCACAGCTGAAGCTACAACTCCTGAGGGAGAAATGGTATGTAGATACTGGATTTCAGATAAGTTTGCGACATTTTGCAAAAAAATTTACAATCATTCCAAAAGACCTAACTTCTGGAACCACTGAAATCTTGCAAGAAACGCACAACATTTCTGAAAAGTAGTGACCATAGACACCTGTCTCCTTGTTTGAGAATGATTGATTATCTTTTTTCTGGATTCACCTATCACTACAGTATTGGCTTATTGTTTTCTTTCAGAAGTGCCATGCATTTCCTTGATCTTTCGGATCTTTGGTTTTTCTTTAATCTCTTCAACACTGGCTAGTTTAAAGGAAAAAGTCCACTGAACCTGATCATGTATGAGATCTGTGATTTCATAATAAGTAATAGGTAGCAGGCTTTTGAATTATTCAGAATAAGAATAATATCACATGCGATGAATTCTGCAAGTAAAAATAAAGCTATCAATTATAAATGGGACAATGCGCATAGTTGTGTTACCATCATCCATTCAAGAATTTTAAAGTTACTTACTCTGAAAAAGAACAATACTGGTATAGAAATTGAACGTACTTGAGCCACTTTTATTTGTGTGAAATGAGAATAGCAAGGGTTAATTTTACATACTACAGCCATTCATTCCAATGACATTTGAAAGACATTTGAACTAATATTTGAGAAGCCATTTCTCAAGCATCTAGAGTGGCCACACAAAAAGGCATTAGGCACCTTGCAGATGCACTGCTGACAAGGCAAGCAGCCATTCATCTCAATAATGGGGGGGGATCTGCCTTTGTAAATGCAACTGGCTCCAACTGCTTACCCAAGTAGCATTAATGATATCCCAAAAAACCCCAATTTCAGTTTGCTCTCAAGGCTTCTGGTTGAGGTGTACAATCCAGAAGGAATTTCCACTCCAGCGAGTTTCCTGTCAAAGTCTCAACTTTGTACTAAAGAAAATTAACAATCTCAGTGAGTGACATTGTCAGAAAGTGAAAGATTACAAGTTGAATATGGAAAGTTAAGGGAACCAGTTAAAATAGACAGGTAAATAAAAGCATTGCCATGATTTCAGTCACAGCAGAGCTCCTGTTTCAAAGTAAAGTAAAAAGACAAAAGTGTTTATCCTGGTGAGAAGATAAATAATGCATTGTGTCCATGTCATGAGAGTATCTAACACGAATGCATTAGATAGAGACCTCATATACTGAGTATCAGTTTTGCTTTGCTGTAAACCACAGCTAAGTGCGGAGGAATGATTGAATTAATTCTTTTTATGCTTTTTTTTATATCATTCCATCTATCTTTTCAAATTAAAACCTATGAAGAGACAATTTCAGAAGAATCACCGAATACACATTCATCAACATCTCTATCTAAAATCATCTGGAATGAATATGATGAACAGATGTTCAATCTAGCTTAAATCCATTTATTTTAATGTATAAACCAATAGCCATCAATCCTATTAAATATCATGTTTCTGAGAGAAATTGTTTTATATAATCTGCAAAGATTATTTTTTTCTTCAGAGCAATTTCTTTATAGCCTTTTTATTGTTGAGATTTATTGTACAGAAACTTTGCAAGATAGAAGACCATTAAGCCCCACATCTCGAGGAGCAATTTATTCAGTGCCACTGCCCCACTTTCTTTGTACACCAATCCAACTGTCTTAGTTGTCGGTCTGGTAACTGTTCAGTGAGTCCCCTTGAGATTCAAAGAACTTCTCCTTATCTGAGGAAGCCAAAACTGCACACAATACTCCAATTGTGGTCTCATCCAGGCACAATGTAATTACAGCAAGACAGCTCTGCTCCTGTATTTAAATCCTCACACTATCAAGGCCCAGATATCATTTGCCTTCTTCACCACCTGATGTTTGTTTCAAGCAACTGGTTTGAAGAGTGAGAGACAGAGAGAACTGCAGACGCTGGAGAATCTGAGATAACAATGCCGTAGAGCTGGATGAACACAGTAGGCCAAGCAGCATCATAGGAGCAGGAAGGCTGACGTTTCAGGCCTAGACCCTTCTTCAGAAATGGTTTGAAGGTACCTTGTTGTTGCATATCCCCATTTTGTAATCTATTAGCTCAGCACTCAGATTAAAAATACACCTTCCTGTTTCTGCTATCCTCTGCATTCTCCTCATAGTTCACCCTTCCAAATAGCTCTGTATTGACTACAAACTTGGAGATATTACACTTAAATCCCTCACCTAATTCATTAGCATATATTGTGAATAGCTGGGGTCCAAACACTGATCCCTATGGGACTCCACAGGTCAGTGGCTGCCACTCAAAGTCACCCATTCATTCGCACTCTGTTTCCTGTCTGCCAGTCATCTATCCATGTCAGTACACTATCTACAACCCTACATACTTTAATTTTACATCCTATTCTCTGCATGGGACCTGTTCAATGGATTCTGAAAGTCCAAGTAAATCACATCCATTCAGCCCCCTTATCTATTTGTTGCAGCCATTAAAATTTCAATAGATTTGTCAAGCATGTTATCTCTTTCATAAATCCATCCTAACTTTGTCCAATCCTCTTACAGTTTTCTAAATGCTTCACTCTTAATTCTTTTATAATGGATTCTGGCATTTTCTCAACTACCGATGTCAGGCTAATTAGTCTATAATTCCGTATTTTCTCTTTACCTCCTTTCTAAAATAATGGTGTTACATCAGCTATTCCACAATCTGAAGGAACTATTCCAGAGTCTACAGAATCTTGAAAGATCACCAGCAATGTATCCAGCATTGTGAACAGAACCTTATTAAGTACTCTGGGATGTAAATTAATTGGGCTCTGGGAATTTGATAGCCTTTTAATCCCAATGTCTCCAACACCTTTTTCCTATCAATATTGATTTCCTTCCATTCCATCCTCTCACTAGACAGTTTTGGGACAGTATTTGTGTCTTCCTTTATGAAGGCAGAACCAAAACATGTATTTAATTTGTCTGCCATCTTCTTGTTCAGTATTATATCTTTCCCTGTTGCCGACTGTAAAGGACCTACATTTGTCTTCAGTTTTTTTTTTCCTCTTCACATATCTATGGAAGCTTTTACAATCAGTTTCAATGTTCCGTCTTAATTTATTCTCCTAATCCATTTTCCCCTCTTATTTAGTCTTTTGTCCTCTTTTTCAGAAATTTAAACTGCTTCTAATCCTCACATCTGCTGTTCTTTTTGACCAATTTGTATGTCGTTTCCTCAGATCTAATACTATCCTTAATTTCCCTTATTAGCTTTGGCCAGGCCATCTTTCCTGTTTTACATTACCGCTTGACAGGAATGAACGATATTTGCAGTTCCTCTATGCACTCTTTAAATGATTTTCATTGTGAATTCACTGTCATCCCTTTAAGTAATGCTCCCCAATTTATTATAGTCAGCTCATGCCTCATACCTTCACAGTTTCCTCTATTTAGGTTCAGGAATCTCAGAAACGACTCTATCTTTGACAAATGGCAGCCCAATTAAATGCATATTTTGGTCCTGTCTTCACAAAGCAGGACAGAAATATTATCCCCAAAATGCTGTTGAATACAGGGTCCAGTCAGAGAGAGACAGCAGTTTAAAGAAATTAGTATTAGTAGGGGAATGGTGTGGGAGAAATTAATGGCATTAAAACACTGACAAATCCAAAGGTCTGAAGGTGGGTAAATCACCCAGACCAGGTGGAGTACCTCCAGGGTTCTGAAGGGTATAGCAGAGAAATTATGGAGCCATCGGTGATGATCTTTCGGGAATCACTGGAATCAAGGAGTAATCCAGAGGACTGGGAAATGGTGAATATGACACCCTGTTTAAAAAGGGAGGGAGACAGAAATCGGGGAATTATAGGCCAGTTAGCCTATCCATAGTTATTGGTAAGATTTTAGAGTCCATTATGCTATGAAGGGGATGGTTAAATGAAAGGAACTCCCTGATACTCATTTTCTAAGCAACTTTACAACAATTTATTTATCCAACTCTAACAGTGAACAAATTAACAGAACTACTAGCAAACTGAACTATTCCCCCTTAATTACTAACTATTCCGAAAAATAGAAAAATTCTAATGTTATGCTGTTCCAATAAATATAAATCCTACGACATAAACCAAAGTAATAAGACAGAAAAAAATTAAAAACTTAGTCTCTCAAAATTACAGCCAAGGTAAGTCTTCCAGAATGTTCTTTGCTTTCTCCGTTGTCCTCCAGTCAGGAACGTCTTCCTCTGTCAGATTATTTTGAAGGAATATTAGCTAAGAGTGCCATACTACCTTTATTTAGATGGTGCTAACTCTGAGAGCTTAGAGCTTTCTGTGAGAGCCAGTATTTTCTCTTTCTTTTAGAGCTGATGGCTGTTGGAAGTTGTCCCTTAACAGTTGACAGTTTGCTCTCACATCGATTTTCAAATACACTCTTCTTTTTTACTCTTGATGACCTATTAATTTCTTATAATAGGGTTGGTCCAAGATTGTCAAAAACCTCAAATTTAAATGTATTTATGTTTTGGTATCTAGGCCTGGTTTAAATTAATTGGCTAAATTCAAAAACCTGTTGTCTTGGTAAAAATGCTGCTTTGCCTACTAACAGTATCACCTTTTGAAGCAATATTTCAATTTCAACAACTCTCTGTGCATCTGCCGCTGACTGCAGACTTTTTTTAAAAAATCGCCAAGACTTTAAAAAAAGCAACTTTTAAAGGGACCACGCAATCTTCCCCCTATCATTTTACAAACCAATTTTAACATCACCTTCCAATCCACAAGTAAGGTACCCAACTTCACAACAATTGTTATGGAGAAGACTGCAGTGTAATTTGGAACAGCATGGCAAAATAGGGCTGAATCAGAACAGCTTGAAAAAAAGGAGATCATGCCTGACAAACCTGTTAATTTCTTTGAGGAGTTAATGAGCAAGTTAGATAAAGGAGAGCCAATGAATATGATCTATTTGGATTTCCAGAAGGCCTTTGACAAGGTGCTGCACACGGGGCTGCTAAGTAACATAAGGGCTCATGGTGTTAGAGGGCACGGAACTGGCATGGATAGGGGATTGGCTGACTGGCAGAAGGCAGAATGAGGAGATAGGGTTATTTTAGTGCTCCCACAGATGGCCCGGTGGCTCAGTGGTTAGCACTGCTGCCTCATAGCACCAGGGACCTGGGTTTGATTCCACCCTTGGGAGACTGTTGGTGTGGAGTTTGCACATTCTCCCCATGTCTGCATGGGGTTTTCTCCCACAGTCAAAAAATATGCAGGTTAGGTGGATTCGCCATGTGAAATTATCCACAGTGTCCAGGGATGTGCAGGCTAGGTGGATTAGACATGGGAAGTGCAGGGTTACATTGATAGGGTAGAGGGTTGGGTCTGGGTCAGTTATCTGTTCGGAAGGTCATTGTGGACTTGATAGGCTGAATGATCTGCCATTACACTGTACCAATTCTATGGTGATTATCAAGATGGCAGCTGGTGACGAGTGGAATTCCACAGGGGTTAATATTGTGAACACAACTCTTCACGTTATACATTAATGATCTGGATGATGTAACTGAAGATACTGTTATTCAGGTGGACGGACAGGTAGTGTTGAAGAAGCAGGGAGGCTGCAGAAAGAGTAGGAAAGAAGTGGTAAATGGAATACAATGTGGGGAAGTATGAGGTTATGCATTTTGATAAGAAGAAGAGCCCTAGACTATTTTCTAAATGGGGAAGACTTTGGAGATCTGAATCGCGTAGGGGCTTAGAAGTCCCATTTCAGGATGCTCTTAAGGTTAACAAGCAAGTTCAGTTGGCATTTTAGGAAAGCAAATGCAATGTTAGCATTCATTTCAAGAGGGCTAGAATACAAACACAGGCATATAGTGCTGAGTCTCTGGTTCTGATTAGTCTGCATTTGGAATACTGTTAACAGTTTCGGGCCTCATATCTAAGGGCAGATATGTTGGCCTTGGAGGAAGTCCACAGGATGCTTACAAGCATGATCCTGGGAATGAAGGGCTTGTCATACGTGGAGCTGTTGACGACTCTGGGATCACACTTGAAGTTTAGGATGAGGGGAGAATCTGACAGAAACTTACAGAATACTGAGAGGCTTGGATAGAGTGGAGGTGGAGAGGATGATTCCACTAGTCGGAGAGATTAGGAGCCAAGGGCACAGCCTCAGACTGAATGGATGACCCTTTAGAACCGAGACCGGAAGAAATTTCTTCAGCCACAGCATGGTAAATCTGTGGAACACAATATCACAGAAGGCTCTGAAGGGCAAGACATTTAGTGTCTTGAAGACAGAGATAGATAGGTTCTTGATTAGTAAAGGGTTTAAGGGTTACGGGGGAAGGCAGGAGAATGGGATTGAGAAACATAACAGCCATAGGCGAATGTTTTAGTTCTCCACAAAAGAAGATTGGTTTATAGAGTCAGAAAATTTCCTGACTCGTGCTTCCAATTTCTTTTAAAAACGTCCAATTTAAAATCATCATAAAGGCCAAAGGCTTTTCAACTAACTTTTTTTGAAAAGAAAATAGTTGCACTTTAAGAGTTAACACAGTGTGGAGCTGGAGGAGCACAGCGGGCCAGGCAACATCAGAGGAGCAGGAAAATCGACATCTCCAGTCCGGACTCTTCTTCAGAAAATTTTTATGAATTTTTCTAAAGAAGGGTCTAGACCTGAAACATCAACTTTCCTGCTCTTCTGATGCTGCCTAGCCTGCTGTGCTCCTCCAGCTCAACACTGTGTTATCTCTGACTCCATCATCGGCAGTTCTTACTATGTCTGAGCAATTTAGGAGTTGTTGGTCTAATGTGATACAGTCTCTCTCTGAATTAGTTTCTCCCTCACTGTGACCAACTTTTCTTCCTCTCATGTGGACATAAGAAGAACAGAGCAACTCTCAAAGTGTCCTAGCTAATATCTGCGCTTCAATCAACATTATCAATAAGATTCTGTCCATTTATTCTGTTGTTGTTGGAGATTTTTGTCTTACTCTACTTGCTCTGTGCAAAGTGCTTTAAAAATTTACCACAAAGTAGCCATGGCCGCAATGAAAATTAAAGGCTGAAAGCTGTTCAGAACATCATAAATGATGTGAAAGGCATTACCCAATGCAAGTTCCTTTTTTCTGTCTCCATCAGCTGTGATTTGATACTCTCCATTGTGCTGCTTTAATCATCCTGCCAACCACAGCTGCAAAGCTTTAGCACACCCACAGACATGAAGTAATCTGCCATATCTTGAATGATTATGGCTGAACTGAGCAGCAAGTTTATACACTAAAGCACTGTGCAAGACACTCTTAGCCATTAACTTGTTAATAGTGTAAACCACTCATTCCTGGAGGAACATCGGGTGACAGTCAGACATTTCCAAAAAGTTAAAAGAGCATACTGGAAACTGAGTCAACTTGTGCGGCTCATATTTATTACTGCTAACTATAGATGACATTACAGTTCCATAAAGGACAGGCAAATTCCTTGTTTTCTAGTTCAACAAATTATGTACAGTCTGTTACACAGAGATGAAAACAATGTTAATTAAAGATAAGGGTCATTTTTGTGATCAAAATCTCAAAATGAAACCCAATTCTTATGCTAATTTTGACATAAATCCATGTTATTTTCTTAAATTTTACAATCATACTCTTGTTGCAATGAATGGTAAGTTTGGGGCCACGTGATAATTTTATCATGTAAACAATATTTGTTTTACATTAATTTCAGAAGTGATTTGTTGATTTAAGTGTATTTTTTTTTGTTTCGCAGCATGTCATTGTTTAAAATGTTACATGGGTTCAAACCCTGAATCATCACTGCATTGTTGAAACCTAACATTTAATGGCAGCTCATAAATTCTTCAGTTTCTACAGCACTGTGTTTATTTCAAATCTCCAACATTCACAGTACTTTGCTTCTAACGTGTCAAATTTTATAAGATAATACTAATAGAATTTCATTTTACCAAGGTAAGTGTGAAATGAAGGCTCATTAAGTAAAAATACGACTCACCCAGAAGTAAAATAATGCAGATGCCAGAAATCTGAAGTCAAAATGGGAACAGCTGGGAATTGCTCAGCAGGTCCAGCAGGATCTGTGGATAACATTTTAGCAGAAATGGGAAAACACAGAAATGGCAAGGGTTTAACTATGTAAAATGGGAAGAACAAAACAAAGGTTTGTAAACAGGAAGGCAGGACAGGTCAAATGAGAAAAGGTCCTTGGTGCAAAGCTGATGGGAGTGGTAATGCAACAAGAAACAAAGGATGTGATGTGACAATTGTGAATAGCAGCAGCCTGAGTTGCTGCCATCTTGAAGTTTAAAAAAAGGCACCTAGAAATAACAGGGAAAAACTAAATAACAACTTAGGAAAGGATGCAAAATGAGCAGAGGTTGCGCCTAAAATTACTGAGCTCCATGTCCGGAGTTTGGAAAGCTGTAGAGAGTCAAGTTGAAAGATAAGACGCTGTTCTTTAAGCTTGGGTTTAACTTCAACAAAATATTATAGAAATGTCAGTGCTGAGGCACAGTGGATAATTAACATGGCAGGTAATAGGAAGCTTGTGATCATGCTTACATACTGAATGGAGACTTTCTGAAAAACTGTCACTCAATCTGCCTTTGGTCTTCTCAGTGTATATTGTTGCTCACAGTGTCTTAAACTGAAGGAAAAACATAGAAATTGTCTTATTTGATGACAAGGGGCACAAGTAAAATAAAAGATGATGTATCACCTGTACTCGCAGAGAAAGATACTATGTCAGAAGGGAGAAATTTTTGGGAGCAACTGAGGAGTCCTTTTGACCTTACATAGTGAACCCTTTATTATTTAAAGTCTCCTACCTTTGATCCCATCACAGACCCTCTCCTTACCTCTTTTAACCAAGATCTCCTCCCTTTTACTTGATCAAAACACATTATGTTTCAAACTTTTTGCCCAGTTCAGATGGAGGGTCTCAGACCCGAAAAAAATAACTCTGTTTTCTCTCTCTAAAGGATTTTGTCAGGCCCACTGAATATTTCCAACATTTATTTTTGTTTTGACAGCTTGAACTACTACTTACAGTCACATAATGAAAGTTAGAATTCAGACGGCTCTGAATTCTCTAAACCCATCCTGGTGTGCCTTCGTTGATTCAGACAAGCAATGAAAATGACGGACAGGAAATTCCCACTGGTCCACAAAGTCTGCCACACAGACACACACACAGACACACACACACAGACACACACACAGACATACACACAGACACACACACATGTAAAATAAATGTTAGAAACTGAAGGATATTATTCATATTTTGATTAAACATTCAATTTTGCTAAATGTTGCTATGGTGAAAGGCAGATCCTATATTAGCTATCTTTCTACATTATTAAGTCAAAGAACCATACAGCATAGAAACAGACCCATTGGCTCAACTTGTCCATGCTGACCAGATATCCCAATCAAACCTAGTCCCACATGTGAGCATTTGGCCCATATCTTTCAGGGCGGCACGGTGGCTCAGTGGTTAGCACTGCAGCCTCACAGCGCCAGGGATCCAGGTTCAATTCCAGCCTCGGGCGACTGTGTGGAGTTTGCACATTCTCCCTGTGTCTGCGTGGGTTTCCTCCGGGTGCTCCGGTTTCCTCCCACAGTCCAAAGATGTGCGGGCTAGGTGGATTGGCCGTGCTAAATTGCCCATAGTGTTCAGGGGTGTGTGGGTTATAGGGGGTTGGGTCTGGGTGGGATGCTGCAAGGGGAGGTGTGGACTTGTTGGGCCTAAGGGCCTGTTTCCACACTGTCAGGAATCTAATCTAAACTCTTCCTAGCCATATGACCATCCAGATGCCTTTTAAATATTGTAATTGTACCATCCTGCACCACTTCGTCTGGCAGCTGATCCCGTACTCCCACCACCTGCTGCATAAAACATTTACCACTTGGGTCCTTTTTAAATCCTTCCCCTCTCACCTTAAACCTATGCCCTCTGGTTTTGGATTCCACACCCGAGGATAAAGACCGTGGCTATTCACCCTTTTCATGTTCCTCATGATTTTATAAGCTTTTATAAGGCCACGCCTCAGCTTCCAATGCTCCAGGGAAAAAAAAATCCCCAGCCTAATCAGCCTACCCCTACAACTCAAACCCTCCGGTCCCGACAACATCCTTGTAGACTTTTTGCAATTATTTATTGTTAAGTCTCACTGGGGCAGCGTGTTGGAAATCAAGTCCCACTGTTCACAGAGTCACTACAAAAGTTAATGATTTTATGAAGGTATGCAAAATTCTCCAATTTGCCTACTTTTTAGACCGAGGTCAACAGAAAGCACAGACTAGGTTTCTGTACTTAACAAGCATTGCTATTTAATATGAATGAATAGATTATAGCTGCAGGTAAACAATTAATAGCCATTGACTTGTAAAACTAATACTTAAAACTCTAGCCCCCTTATAAAGTCCCCCTCTACATACACAGACAGACAGAAAAATAAAGCACGGGTGCTATGGGTGGAGGGAAAGACAAGTAAAATACTTCAGTGGTCCCTGTTCACAAGTTTTGCCAAGATGATTCTGGTGTTAATCAGAACACTGCTCCATAGTCTTCCTTTTCCAGATATTTTCACCCGTTTGTCAGAGGGACTGTGTGACTTGTCATTTGATTTATCAATTAAAAGTTACAGCTTAACATCAATTTTAATAGGGAAAATAAACAGGCTACTTTCAATGCTTGAGAAGATTTTTACTGTAGAGAATATAGACAGCCCCTACCATTTCAGGAATTTTCTTGCTTCTGACTATCTCATTCATACCCCCAAATTGTCCAGCTACCTGAGAGCTAATCACATCGTTGCTGGCAAGCAGAAAATATTGTCATTGATAACTGGTCACTAGGTCACAGACCAATCAGCTATTTCTTCCCAGCCAGACCTCCATCCATACACACCCCTTGACTCCAAAGTGTCTGCAAATTAGGCTTCCATTACTATTTCAACAAGCAGGTATATAAACAATACTTACAATGAGAGTCAGATTACTTGCTTTTAAGAAGTGCTGCAATCCTTTCAATAATCCTGGTGTTTTTAAACTAGTTCATTTTCATTTCAGTCCACAAATAAAAATAGAGAAAAATTAAAAAAGGTCTTTACACTATAGAGTTAGTTTCTCTAATACTGAAAACATCAGGACAGATGAGTTTCTCAACAAATTGACAACTTACAAACTAATATCAGTTAAAAGGTAACAAACATTAGGTGAGCCAATTAATACAAAAAGAATTATATTCAAAATCACAGTTATTTCAAACTAAGCTAAAAGCAAAACTACTCCAACAACCCATCAGTTTTATTCCAATACGTTTGAAATTTAAGCAATTTACATTTAGATGCAGGGTTACCACACGCAGGTACCTATTCAAGAATCAGAAATAAGATCACAGATTGCTAAAGGTCTTTATTAATATGCTGCATGGATAATTAGGTTCGTATTGATAGCAAACTGCACAGTCATACACCTAAACAGTAATGTGAGTGGGATGAATATTAAGGACATGGGTGCACCCCCAACCAGTTAACTTCAAGACTGAAGTTTGATTCTGAATTCTGATGGTAGAAGCTGTAATGCAGGGAGTCAAGTTTAATTGTGCATCAGTTATGGTTGCATATTATTTATTATGATGGAAAGTTAGTAAGGTATTTTTAAATTTGGCATGTGATTCAGCGGAAAGAAATCAGTCATGTGGAGTATTTCATAGAAAGTAAACAACCATTTATAAAACACAAGTTCTCTTTTCGTTTTGAAGAAGAGAATTTCTTTCCAAAGTTATTATTTAAGCCCACTTGGAAAAACAAAGACATATTTGTAGCCAGATACTTTTTTACTGAACAATTGCTATTTGGTAAGAGCATTCAAATACCTGCAATAGCAATGTCCAATTGTTTAAGCTAATGAAAAAGATTCAGCAGAGAGAAAAAAAGTCACAAGTGAATAGCCAAACAAATACCTTTCTTTCAAATATAAGTCAATGAGAGAGACTTTTGTACAAGGTCTGTCCTAATGAGGAAAATAAATACTTGCATTTCTGCTTTGCAAAACCAACCTGTCTTTACAGAGCTTTATAGCCAATGAAGTACTTCTGAAATGTTGCCAATGGATGAAGCGCAGCAACCAATTTATACATAATATGTCCCAGAAAACAGCAATTTGATAATAACTAGCTTTTGTGCTGTTGATTGCTGGAATAAGTATTAGCTAGGACACTGAGGATAACTTCTCGACTCTATTTCACAACAGTGGTATGATTTCCAACCAGCTGGATAGGCAGATGCGCTTTGACTTAATGTCTCATTCCAAAAAATGGCATGTCTGACAGGGCAGGCTCAAGTTCTGGATTTCTCTCTCTAAACCTTCTCCTGCTCTCCATCCGCCTTTAGGAAGCTCTTCAAACCTAACCTTTTGAACAGGGATCTGATGGATTGATCTAGTCGCCAGGGTTTTTCTGGAGGTGGCAGGGGTTTTGCCATCAGGACCAATAGCTTCAGCAAACAGCAGGAACTTGGGCTGCACTTTATGGGCAACAGCCAATTAAGCTCAGAAATGGCCACAGCTCATCAAAGATGTCAAATCACCCTGAAGAGACGACATCCAGTGATTCAGTGACGGCAATGGCAGCAGGAGAAGTTGCTATTGTTGGAACTGCATCCAAAGAAAGACGATGCAGCAATTGATGTGCACTCTCAAAACTAAGCAAGTGGATTCTGGCTCATGCAGAGAAACAGGTCCCAGTGAGGAGTTGGTAAGGAAAGAGGGCACAGCCTCAGAGTGAAGCGATAACGCTTTAGAACAGAGGTGAGGAGGAATTTCTTCAGCCAGGCTGTGGTGAATCTGTGGAACTCATTGTCATAGAAGGCTGATGCCAAGTCGTTGAGTGTATTTAAGACAGAAATAGATGGGTTCTTAATTGGTAACAGGATCAAGTGTTA
This sequence comes from Stegostoma tigrinum, assembly GCF_030684315.1. Lineage (NCBI taxonomy): Eukaryota > Metazoa > Chordata > Chondrichthyes > Orectolobiformes > Stegostomatidae > Stegostoma > Stegostoma tigrinum. The sequence continues at coordinate 78,098,570 of NC_081356.1, forward strand.
TGGGGAGGCGGCAGAAAAATGGGGTTGAGAAACATATCAGCCATGATCGAATAGCAGAGCAGACTCAATGGCTTAATTCTGTTCCTATGTCTCATTGTCTTATGGTTAATCACTGATGGAAGTTGGCACTGATGTTACGGGAACAACCATTGCCACTCAGGTATCTTCTTTGAGTTAGAGAGAGTCCAAAAAGAAAAACCCACGGTCTGAGCCTAGCCACTAGTGTTTAACCAGCAATCTCCACGTACACAGAGCACAGGGTTCCTCTTTGCAGCTGCTAAAATGCCAACGGAGATGGGGAAAATACCTTAATTGGCCACTTAAGTGGTTCAATGGGTCTCCAACCAGATAGGTGGGCATCTGCCACATTTCTATCTGCTAGCAAGATGGGATGACACCACAGAGATCTCAAACAGCCTCTCCACCATGCCTTCCTGTACAGTGTTGCCAACTTTTCCACATTTGAATTTGTCCACAAAAGCCTCAAGTTGATGTCCAATATCTCATTACGCAGCTCAGTATCAAAACTCACTTTGCTTTTGTTTCTGTGAAGCATAATGAATTTTTTTATTCTATGCCAAAAACGCATCTCCATCTCCTACCTACCAACCTCATCCCACCTCCTTGACCTGTCTGTCTTCCCTGGACTGACCTATCCCCTCCCTACCTCCCCACCTATACTCTCCTCTCCACCTATCTTCTTTTCTCTCCATCTTCGGTCCGCCTCGCCCTCTCTCCCTATTTATTCCAGAACCCTCACCCCATCCCCCTCTCTGATGAAGGGTCTAGGCCCGAAACATCAGCTTTTATGCTCCTGAGATGCTGCTGGGCCTGCTGTGTTCATCCAGCCTCACATTTTATTATATAAATTTTCTCGTTTGGAGAATATCCTGCTTCGAGAAGAGAGATCGATCAAACCATATAACATATCACATGTTATCCTGCTATTAGAGTGTAGATTACTGTCAAAGGTAATGGCGCTGAAAGGATTAACATTCATTTTACATTGGCTCTGACATGGGCAGCTGTGCCACACTACAAACTGAAAACATAAAGTTTGAAAGATAGTTTTAGTGTGTTTGTGTGAAGAAAGCAATGTGTGACTGATCATTCGTTTGAGTTAAACAGTAAAGGTTACATTTCCAATGCCAAGTTACAATGAATGTTGGAAGATGCAATCTCAACAAAAAACTGCAATACTGCTGCTCGAAATCATGGTGCTCAGCAGCTAGAAGAGCATCGTCTGATCATGCATGTGCAGGGGATCTGGTAGTATGGCTGTTCCACCTGTGTGTGGTAGGTTGCATCGGTGTACAATAGATGAAATGTCCATTAGAATTGGACTGAGTAACAGTAAAGAAACTGTGCAAACATGTAAATCAGGAAGAACGAGGCTGCAGGCTCAGCAGGGGCTGACTAGAGTACTTGTATGTCCTGTGCTCACATAAAATAAACTTGTTGTGTTCACTCGAACAGACTGTGTCAAGATTATACCTTAATCTCCACTATATCTCCACATTCTATTGGTGTCACATGTAGTCTGTGGGTGGAGACAGGATGTTCCCACACCAGCTTCCACATTCCTTGTGATTATATCTGACCAAAAGTAGTTGCATGAACGCCTATCATCTAATAATTTTTCTCAGTACAGTGACTTATTTACAAATATTTTACAGTGATGTATCCTTTACCACTTAGACAGGACCAAGACATAGCAAAGACAAAGGAGGTTTGGTGCCCAAGAACTACCTTCAACAACCCTTACTCAGTGGTATAGATGGCAAATGTTACAAAGCACCAAGTGTGGTCATCTGGGAAAATACCACATAGCTATTGTTAAGAAGGTTTTATAAAGTTCAAAATATGTTTTGGCATCACTCAAAAATAACTTAACATGATGAATTTGTCTTTTATCATAGTTTACTACTTAGATTCAGATCCTGTGGTGCAGCAGGTAGTGTCCCAATCTCAGAGCCAATAGCTCTGGGTTCAAGTCCCGATCCAGCATTTGATGGCCAAGGAAGGTGGGTTAATAACACAGCCAAATAGGTTGAGAATCAATTGCTTAAACCTACCTTGGCAGTCATTGGCGTATGGAGGAATTGGGAGAGATTTCTCATTCACCATATGATAGACAGAAATTGTAATCTCAACTATCATTTTCCATAGCTCCAGACTACAAACACACAGACAAATGTATGATGCCACAGCAACCTGGAATATTAGGATGGGTGTTGGCAATTTGGTTCAGTTCTCCAGACAGCCAGGGTGGATCAAATTGTTGCCAACAACACAGGCTTTGATACTAGTTCCAGTGGAGGTAACCAACCTCCTTGCTTTCCTTGCTTTGGTGGGGGTCAAGGTGCTCTGGACTGGACCAACCCTCAAACTGAGCAACAAATAGGACTTGGACTGTGGTATAACAGAAGAGGATTATATGATTTATCAGCAATTGCTTGGAAATGCTGAAAAAGATCTGTCTGTAATAAGCAAACTTAATGGGTTTTTCCGATAAGAAACTGGAACTGGTAACTTATTATTGCATGAGAACATGACGTTTCACTTATTTTCAAACCAATTTTTATTAAACTAATTGCATACCCAACGTCAACAAGCATCTGAGGGCTCTTTGCATATGCTACCAATCTATTGAAAAGTGCAAGACAGGTACTTTTCTTGTGTCCCAATAGACTATGAGATGTGAATGATTGAAGTGTTGTTTGAAACCAAGCAAAATAAAACTTAAGAAAACACTTCCCCGGTTGGACCTGGAGAAACCAAGAGCAGGATGCTGGTGGAGACTTGAGGCAAGGGCAAAGAGAGAGAGGGGAGGGGAAGGGAAGGCAAGGCAAAGAAAGAGACTTGGGCAAGCAATGACAGCACTGGGCCCAATTAGAAAGTTTTAGTATAAACTTCTGTTTCAGACACTGACTGTTGCAGGTAAAAAAGATAGCTATTCAGGCCCTTGGTTCCTAACTCAGGAACCTTATGGCAGGCTGTTGTTTTGCGTCCCATTCATGACCCTTCTCCTATGTATAAAACTTAGAGGGCTGGACCTTCCTGTTTGCTGAATCAGAGATGGCTGACTTTGCACATTGCTCTCAACAGACCTGCAAGAAACCACCCAAATACAGTGTGATTGTTCCTGCAGCCAGGCAAAAAGATTTCAACATGCAATTGACAATGCAGAAATTTCTGCAGGTATGTAGTTGCTGGGTGCACAAAGAAACTCAATTTAATTTCTTTGCAGCAATTGATGGAGAAATTTAGAGTGAGAGGCTAATGAGAGTGATAGTTCTGATGCTGCTTCAGTGAATTATTTGTGCTCATTTGAGATTGTTCTGCATTTTGTTTAAGTATCCTCTTTGCTTTGCTGGACACATTCATGGAACCTTTCCTTTTCTCTATCCACCAGCATGCTTCAGCCAACATCTCTGAACTCAGGGTCTAAGTGTAGAGAATGTGATAGAAGGAGATAAAGAAATGTCTGTGTATTAAATAAAACAAAAACCCAACCAGAAACAACATGACCTTGAGATGAATTGTGCTGCATGCTAATTTTGTGGTGGAAATGTTTATCCATATGGTTTAGATTACTATTTATTATTCAGTTATCAGATCAGCATTTATCACCCATCCATAAATGCCCACAAGAAAGAGATGGTGGTGAACCTCCTTCTCAAGCTAAGGCAGTCCGTGTGCTGTAAGTACAGCCGTAATGCTGTTGGGAAGATAATTCCAGGATTTTGACACAGTTGCAGTGATATATTCCAAGTCAGTATGGTTTGCAGCTTGGAGGATATTTTGCAGGTACCAAAGTTCCCATGTATCTGCTGCCCTTGCCCTTCTAGATGGTAGCGGTCACAAGATTGAAAGATCCTGTCTCAAGGAGCCTTGGTGAGCTGTTGCAAAACATTTTGTGGATGGTGAGCACTGCTGTCCCCAGTGCATCTGTGATAGAGAGGCTGCATGCTGTAACTTTGTTAGATGGGCTACAAATCAAGTATCTTGCAGAACCTCATGGATGCCGAGTCTTGAGTTGCTATACCAGTTCAAAATATATTCATCCATCATGGTGATCGTGCCATGCAACATGATGTAAATATAGGACTTCATCTGCACAAGGATTGTATGGTGATCATTCACACGATACTGTAATGGGCAAATGCATCAGCAATAGGTCAATTGGTAAAGTCAAGTATATTTTCGCCCACCTCCTGCCACAGATCCAGTCCAGCAACTATATCCTTTAGGACTTGACCTGCTTGGTCAATAATGGTATTTCAAGTCAATCATTGATAATTACAGATGTGCCCCACTCAGAGGGCATTCCATACTCTTACCACTCTTTATGGTAACTCCATGGTAACACCAGTTGTTGAAGGTAAGCATGCAGGTGCAACTGATGGTAAAGAAGGTAAATGGTATGTTGGCCCTCATTGCGAGAGGTTTTGAGCAACAGGAGCAGGGATGTGTTGTTGCAATTATACAGGTCTTGGTGAGGTCACACCTAGAATATTGTGTGCGGCTTTGGTCTCCTTTTCTGACGAAGGATGCTCTTGTTTTCAAGGAAATTTAGCAAAGGTTTACCAGGCTGATACCTTGACTTGGTTGGGATTGTGTTCGCTGGAGTTCAAAGGAGAAGGGGATCTCATAGAGACTTATAAAATCCTAACAGGATAGATGCAGGGTCGATGTTTGTGGTGTTGGGTGTGTCCAGAAACAAGGGCCACAGTAAGAGGATTTGTTGTAGATGATTTAGATCATAGAATCCCCAGTGTGGAAACAGGCCCTTCAGCCCAACAAGTCTACACTGACCTTCAGAACAACCCACCCAGTTCAATCCCCCAAATCTACATATCCCTGAACAGTATAGGCAATTTAGCATGGTCAATCCACCTGGCCTGCACATCTTTGGGCTGAGAGGAAACCGGAGCACCTGGAGGAAACCCACGCAGACACAGAGAGAATGAGTAAACTCCACACAGACAGTCGCCTGATGGTGGAACTGAACCCGGGTCCGTGGTGCCGTGAGGCAGCAGTGCTAACCACTGAGACAGCGTGCCACCTTAACACGGAGATGAGGAGACATTTCTTCACCCATAGATTAACGAGCCTGCGGAATTCATTACCACAGGAAGTATTTGATGCCAAAACATTGAATGCATTCAAGAGGCAACTACGTATAGCACTTGGGGCGAATCGAATCAAAAGTTATTGGGAGAAAGCAGGATTAGGATATGGAGTTGGAAGATCACCCATGATCATGATGAATGGTGAAGCAGGCTTGAAGGGCTGAATGGCCTCCTCCTGCTCCTATCTTCTATGTTTCTATGTAGTGTTCAACATGAAAGAAGAATGCCGTCCCAACTGTATACCACTACCACATGACACCCACCACCCTGGATCCAACCCTGTTAGAAAATACCCTGAATGGCAATGGTAGTCCCTGGAACATAGTTGTTCTCTAGAATCATACCTTGAATACAATGTGAGATTGTTGCTCGACGAATCTGTGGGACAACTCTCTCAGTTTCAAGCCCCCAGATGTTAGTAAACAGGGCTTTACAGTTTCAACAAAGGTCTGTGTGGCAATGCAATTTCTGGTGCCTAGGTCAATACCAGATCATAGAACATAGAACATAGAACATTACAGCACAGTACAGGCCCTTTGGCCCTCGATGTTGTGCTGACCTGTCATACCAATCTGAAGCCCATCTAATCTACACTATTCCATGTACGTCCATATGCTTGTCCTATGATGACTTAAATGTACTTAAAGTTGGCGAATCTACTACCATTGCAGGCAAAGCGTCCTATACCCTTACTACTCTCTGAGTAAAGAAACTACCTCTGACGTCTAATAATTTAATGAATTCCATTTCTTTGGTCAGATTTTGTAGAAATTGAATTGCTAGCCGCACTTTACAGGGTTTTTAAGAGTTAAGGACAATGCAGTGGGCTCACATGTAGCCCAGACCAGGTGGGAATGACAGATTTTCTTTCCCTAATAAACGAGCCATATTTTGCGACAATCAGAAGTTGTTTCATAGTCACCATTAGACTAAGTTTTCATTTTAGATGTAGTAACTGAATTCTATTTAATTAGTTAAATTAAGTTGAACTTTACAATAAAGTTTGAAATCTCTAACCACAATTCCTGCATATTTTGTAGATTCAGGGTTACATGCATACTGCTGATACACAATGCCTTAATTCATTTGGTGTCAATTTTGCAATTCCTTTTATATAGCTTGTATTCAGTCAGGTTAACGAAAGAAACAGTGACAACGTTTCATTGGTGGGAAAATGCAGCTGGTGCCAACCATTTCTAATGGATAATTGCTATCTACCCATCACCAGTGTGGAATAATCATCAACCAGCTCAAGTCATAATGTTCAGCAATCTGCATCAACTCTTTCCAAACAAGTTTCACGCACTGGTTGAAACTGTTCCAGTCATTCCAGTTAAACTGTTCTTCCCTTTGGCTTTCTCCGGTAATGACTCAAACTGTTTCCCATTGTCCACCTCTGTTGCTAATTTTTTCATTCTCTTTGCCATTCTGTCTGGACTGAAATGCATTCAAGGCACGACAGCCTACACCCCTACTTACACAAACCTTACATTACACATCATTAACAAGCCCCTTTGGCCATTTCTATCCAGGCAAATTGACTTTAATATCTCTATGCCCTTTCATGACCTTTCTCCTCTCTCCTCAATGCTCACCTTCAGTGTTGTGTTACTGTGTACACCTTACCCTTCAGAAACAAGATTACTCCTCACTCCTTATGTCCCATGACCCATTTTCAATCACAATATTCTCTGAAACTCTCCTTCCCAAATATTTATGCCATGTTCATCTCATGAAGTCAATGAAAATCTTGCCCTTTGTCTTGTTTTCATTCTCATCACTAAACTTTCTGCCCCCTTCATTCCTGTTTGGTATCCAGTTTTGTGGACGAGGAGCATTGTTGAAATGCAAGTTGTTTGTTCTGTTTAGTTTCATTGGTAGAGTGCAATTACACAGAGTCAACTCAAGCATTGAAATGTGAATGATATATCAGATGAATTAAATGTGTGCACTTATGATTAGTAAACATTTTGCACAAAACTACGACATAAATGTGTCAACTTATCCTGTTAATATTTGTATTGAAACTTTAACAAATAGGGAAGATTAACAAAACAAATTGCACAAAAACAAAATAAATAAGGTCACAACAATAAGAAATGAATCAATTAAGAGGCCAGTACCAGTGATTGCGAGGTACGTGAAGGACTAAAGTGTTGCAGGGTCAGAAAGACTCCATGGATTCCAAAACCCACTGGGAAGACCAGTTTCAAAAGTTCCACCCTCATCTTCAAGATGTGCAAAGTGGGGGAAGAATGTAGACATTATTCAAACTCTCAGGAAATTGAAACTCAGTCAGGATATTTAAATCTGGAGCTCAGCCAAACAGGAGTCATAAATTGATGCTGTGATCTAAGTGCACTTGAAAGATTTAAATGTCACAATATGAAGTGTTTCTTTTTAAATTCACTTAACTTCAAAAAAAAGGATAAAACTGGCTGAGGGTTAAAAAAAAAGCTCTGGTGGACTGCTAATGGGTTATTTTGTAAAATTGAGAGAAAAAAATTCTGTTTGGGCTGTTACGGTAAATGTCCATATTAACATTTCCCAAGGGTTAAAATTATATCATTATGAATGCTGGGCTGAGTTTCAAAAGGCGTAATCTCAGTAAGTGGTTCTAAATTCATAGTTTCACTGACAATTTAAGAACACATTTGAAGAAGGTAACTTTGATGTGGGGTCTGAATAGAAGGCTGTCTCTTTTCCAAAGGTGCCATTCAATCCCCTTTCTTGACCATCACCATTTGTATACAGCAAAAACAGAGTCCAATGGAGCAATTTATACTAATAGGTTTGCTGAATCAGTATATCTCATACCTTGAGCTACCCACTTTGGTAGCAAAAGTCCATCCAAAAATTGGATTGCTAAAATAGTATAATATCTGAAAAGAAAAACATTATTCTCTCATGTTTAAACACTGAATCAACTGATTCACAGTAACAGCTTACCTTTCACAAGCTCGGACAGTCCACGCTGCAATTATCCACAAAGAAATGCTGAAAACCAGCAATACTGTTCCGGGACATATTGTCATTAAAGTCTTCATTACGAAACGGGTATTGAAGTTTATTTTGTTCAGTGCTCCAATACTTCTTGAAGAAGCATCCGTAAAAAGTTTGCTATGTAACAGCATTACTCTGGCAATTAGGTACAGTCTAAGAAACATTGGTATTGATAAGATTATATCCACATCTGCTATTGCTGTAGATGTTGTATATGAAAAGGCAAGGCGTGCTGTCCACGTGAATGTATAGTTTCCAGGTATTGGGTGAATAGCACATACCAGAATTTCCAAACAGATGAAAAAAATCCGCTCATAAGTCATGGCTATTCTCCAGTCATCTGCGCCATTGTCTACCATGAATAACTGTAAGGAAATGGTATAGTTTTATTAAACTGGAAAAAACTTCAAGAGCAGAAATTTCCAAGTTATTCATTAACTCATCTTTAAAAAGCAGTATGGACAACACAGTACCTCCAGATACTCAAATATCTTTGAAACATCATTTCATTTTTCTATTGATTTAGCAGATAAAACCATAATGGAAATGAACATGGGGAATGCTATGTAATCAATGCCACCTATTGTACACTGTCACCCAAAGGCAGAATTACCTTCATTGCATTTCCATTTTTAAATTTAAGATGAATCAAAAGGCAGTCACTCATAAATGAGGTGTCACTAATTCTCAACTTCAATATTATTAAATACTGAATGGCCTGGACAAAATGGATGTTGGGAAGATGCTTCCATTGGTAGGAGAGTCTAGGATCGGAGGGCACAGCCTTAGAGTAAAGGGAAGACCTTTTAGATCGGAGATAAGGAGAAACTTCTTCAGCCAAAGAGTAATGAACCTATAGAATTCACTGCCACAGAAGGCTGTGGAGGCCAGGTCATTGAGTACTTTTAAGACTGAGATAGATAGATTCTTGATTAACAAGGGGATCAAGGGTTACAGGGAGGAAGCAGGAGAACGGGGTTGAGGAACTTATCAGCCATGACTGAATGGCAGAGCAGACTCAATGGGCTGAATGACCTAATTTCTGTTCCTGAGTCTTATGGTCTTATGGTCTTGTGATCCAGAACAATCAACAATCAGACAATTAACTAGTCCACATCTGTAGAAATCCTGAACATACTGCTTTTCGATACTCAAATTGTCTGCAAGTTTAATGTTCAATGTAAAGGCAGCATTTAGACCAACTTTTTTTAAACCCATGTTATAATTTTGGAGTTGAGGACACCTCCCTTCCCACTTTCCATTGAGAATGGTAAATTATTTATCTTAATAAAAGCCAAAAGAACCGGGAATGCTGTAAATCAGAAACATATTGTGTTTGTCAACTGTCCAATTGTTCTCTCTCTTTGGGCTCTATCTCCATATATCATTTATTTGTTAATCCCACCACCCCACCCTATCTTCTGCATATAAACCCACGTTTTCCTAGGTACCATCAGTTCTAAGCAAGGGTCACTCCGCCTGAAACATTAACTCTGATTTCTCTCCACAGAACCTGCCAGTCCTGCTGAGTTTTTCCAGCAATCTCTGAAATTATTTATCTCATCGACTTTCTGTTCTCGGTAATTCTGATATTGCAAATATAAAGGAAATTTTAACAAAATATTTTCACATATATAATATTTTGTACTTTTGTCAAGTGCATAGTTCAACAAGTGGGTAAAGTTCAAACATAAATTTTAAGAGAATGTGCATCCTACATTCCTTGTTTCATACTCTTTATTATTACACTGAATTAACATTGTGAAAAAAAATCTGCTCCTCTGCAATCTAATTGGCTACTAGATTGAACAGTTCATTCAAAGAGCCAGGACAGAAAAGACAAGCTAAATGACTGTGTTCTCTGCTTAGGATTTTATAATTTGGATGAGACAATTAAGATAGCGAGAAACACAGTATAAGTGATGCCATCTTCATTGTCATGTTTTAAACTTCAAAAATGGATTTTGACTGAGTCGTAGAGTCATACAGCTATAGAGATATACAGCACAGAAACAGGCCCTTCAGCCCAAGTCATCCATGCCAAACAGATTTCTAAACTAATCTAATGGCAAATATGTCATGATTACTGGGTGTACCCACCTGGTTCAGTAATGCCCTTCAGAGAAGGAAATCTGCCATCCTTACCCACTCTGGCCTACAAATGTCTCTAAACTCCCAGAAATGTAGTTGACTCTGAATTACCGCTCTGTAATGGCCTTTGCATGCCTCGCAGTTCAAGAGAAATTTGGGAAGGGCAGAAAATGCTGGCCTTGCCAGTGGCATCCACATACCAATAACAAATTAAAATTATGGTTTGGAAACATTCTGTCCAAGCTTTGCCATGAAGTTTCACATCTCTGCAATCACAATTTTAATTCAAAAATTCACCAGACTATAAGACAATGATGAAACTTCAGATGGGGACTCTAAAAAGTGCCCAAATATGCATGGCATTCCAATGGATTTCCTCTATAACCTGGCTGGGAACACATTGGAAACACCACTAACTAGGTCAGTTGCATTTGGCACTTTCATAACAGCAAGATTTCAATGATGTAACAGTCAGACATTTCTACAGAAATTACACCATGCATTAAGAGTCCCCCATTTGGCCTGTGGATTGACCTAGGGTGATGCCAGGTACACCTGGCCAGATCAAATAATCATTCCAATTCATTGGGGTATGTTGAGACAATTGACATGATTTTGGTCCCATCTCACCGATGAATCATACTTGACAAAGACAAAACTCCTCAGAAATGTCCAACTAACTGATGTTGGCCTATCTATTAAGGTCCTCTCCAATATGGGTGCACTAGTCTCTGCTCATACTTGTGGGCCTCTTCTACATTCTTGAACCCCTTGAAGACTAAGAAATGCAAAAAGAAATGTCCATCAGATGAAATTGAGGTTCAGTCTAGAAAGAAAGATAAACTCCCCAAACAAAATTCAGAGCGAGAGATTGAACTCAGAACCAGCTAAAAACAAAAGATAAATAATTGGAAGCTCAGAACAGCGGGGATTGATTACTTAAAAAAGGCCAAATAAAAGATTTTTTGTACTTTGCCGCAGTGTGCAGAATGGGGATGTGGTGATAACAAGGAAATTCTATTTTATTTTGTCATTGAAACAGCTTGAACACCGAAGAAACACAAACCAGAGCTGCTGGCACTTTTTGGCATTCAGACTGTGTCACGACACATTACCTAAATGCATACAGCAGTGTTAAAATCAGGCCAAGGTGAGAAGGGGCTCAGGAAATACTTATCTTACTGTTTTTTTTTACTGGTTCTGATCACTCCTCTACAAACAAATACCTTAAAGTCTAGTGAGGGTCTATTTACCATTATTTTATAGAGGATTTAAAATGTCAAAGTTTTGTCATTTAAAATTATCTACTAGACAAAAGAAACATCCATCCCCTGGTAGCCATTAAGAACATAGGAGATACGATCAACCTTGATCTGACATTAAACTAAAGAACAGTTGATCCTCTACCTTAGTGTCATCTTACTGCATGAAATATTTCTCCTGCACCTATGCTGTTGAGCACTAATAATTCTACAACAAAGTCACCTGTCACTCTGGAGAATATTGGTCCAGTCTCCTGACTTAATCCTCATAAGAAAATCTATCCCACCACCATTCTAGGACTCAGTCTGGTGAACCTTTGTTGCACTTACTCTCAGGCAGGAATATCCTTTCTTTAGATAAAGAAGCCAAAATCACACAAAATACTTCAGGTGAAGTTCGACAAGGCCTTAAGCAAATTATAATTGTTGTAAACCTTGTTTAATAGAAGTTACTCCTTAAGGACAATATTGTTTTTTCAGACTTTGATCCTAGCCTAAATTTCAAAATGGGCACTACTTTTATGTCCAGTATCCTGGTTTACTTCCTTCTCTGTACTGCAGGCAGCCAACAGCACAGTTTCAATCCACACACCGGTCTTCTTACTTTACCACATATTTTTGGACTGGTTCACCCTCAAACTGACACAACCAATTGACTCTCTCTCATAGAGAAAGGTGATTAAGATCCTTGTGGACCATAACCTATTTCCTTAATCCAAGCACCATTTCATAAACTTAAAACTCACATGATGAAAGAAATCACTATAAATTCTTAGATTGGACAACCGATTTACTGTTAGCAGTAAAGCACCAGGCTCATGCATGAAAAGGAAATTGTTTCACGATCAATAATGATACATCAGAAGACAAACAATATTTTTAAAAGTGTTAAAACTGGATCACAATGTTGAATAACAACTAAACATTAGAGAACTACGACAATACCTTGGGAGTAGGAAAGTAATTCATTACGCAATGTAATCTCTTAAGTAAACTGGCCGAGCAATTAATTGGAACCGTGATCTCAGCAACTAAATCCCAATGCTCATTAACTATTTACTGATTTCCATTAATAGATCAGTTCCCACTCAATACTATACTGATGTTACTAACATTTGCAAATGAAAAGGTTAAGGCAAATCTTCAGCCAAGTGGATGGTTCATTTCTGCTTCCTCCAGAGAGTAACCCAATATTACAGATGTTTCCAAAATTTCATCCATGGCATGAAGAGATAACAATAACATTGAACAAGTAACCACAAGGTTAAAGCTTGCAGTCTCCAATCAGGCAGCACATGTGGTCAAACTGACTAATCACCTGATAGCACCAGAAAAGCTGAAGTCTTTACCTTCATTCCAGTAATCCGCCCCAAATGGAATGGGCAATGTATACACTGTGTGACAAGACTGGCACTCATGTCTATGCAAATCTCACCCCCTCCTGAATCATAAACAAGATGCACTGAGAATTAGCACAGCGTGGCACAGTCCACTTCAGATTAGCTCATCGCTTACAATGGGTCTGACATCCCATGCATTGGCATTAATTGTCAATACAGATTCTTGGGTTGGACTCCTGAATCCTTTGTCATTGTTGAAACAGATGAGGCTCCTATCATTGCTCTAACAGTATGTGCAGATTTACATGAGATCCATGAAATGGCAAACCTGTCAATTGCAATACCAATGATTTCGAACCACAAAATAGAGCTTATCCACCACCTGGCTAACTTTCAACCTCTAAGGTCCGATACTATTCTTAACATTAAAGATGATGCAGTGTTACATCTGAAAGAGGATACCTAACCAAGAATCAACTCACTTCTTACATGCAGAATTCATGCTTGAGAGAGGCTTAGACTGAAACTAGATTGCACAGCACAAAACTACATCATTCACAAAGTCAAGCAAAATACTGATTTGAGTGTTTTGAAGGAAGAAGGTAGTATGTGCATGTTTAGATTTATGGTGATTAAACAATGTGCTAAATGATAAATAAACTTCTCATTTTATTGCAACATTTAAACAAGATGAATTTTGATGAACAAAGTTTTCCTACTTTAGATTTAGTTTAATTCAATGTCCCTAGATGCCAAGCACGTTTCCCCTGCAAGATTGATGCCAAGCAATGATATTCATCCACACATCTTTCCCTTGAATTATGGGAGATGACGACTATCAATAAATACCGTTTCCTCGTATTATCATTTGGATGATCCATCAAACACGTATAGTCCAAAACAGCACTGAGCACATTGTCGAGAATCTACCAAGTTGTCTCAAGATTACAAATGAAAGTTCTTAGAAGAACTGAAAATAAGAATGAGAAATCTCCATCAGCTCAATTCAGTGGCAAGCAAACATGAACTGGATTTTCCCATTTTCAGTTAATGTTTTTGTGTGCAAGATTCATGATGCCTGAGCCACTGTGGCTCACACTGACTTTCCCCATAAAGTCTTCCGCTCTTCAACTGACTACTTATGCATCTCCATGACAGCAGTCTCATGGAGTCACATGACAGGAATTTGTTAAATTCATGCCACCAGCACCATATTTAAGCCAGCTGAACATCAATCCAAATACTGCAAGCCAGGAACTGCCCCTTATAATGTGGTGCTCTACCACTGTGGCACAGAAAGGTATGCTAGTTTCCTGCTTTGCCGAAAGAAATCTAGAGGGGCTGGATGGTGGAGAGGAAAGCATTGCTTTATCCATCATATTGGGAAAGGAAGCTAAAGAAGGGAAAATATACCTGACCAAAACATTAACCAGTCAGATCATTCTGACCAAGGATTATACACAAAACTTTCACCCACCTTTACAGGTACTGACCACGTTTGGCACTAACAGATTTTGTTTCACTGATTTTGGTACTTACTAAGCTAAAATCATTGTGTTATTGAGGAAGAACAACTGGTGTGTATCATAGACATCAATTTCAACATGATTCTTTCCTCCCAAAAGGTGAGTATTGGCTTTAAACAAAACCAATTCATACCACACATTGTAAGAAATCAAATCAAAATATGTATGTGTACAAACAAAGGAATTTCACTTTTTGGCAGTCTAAATAGTCAACAAAATCAGATTAATTTCAGAGTTATCAACATCAAATGCATATGTTAAGGTCAACGGGTTTGAATCCCTCTGGTGCATATATTAACTGATGGAGTGGCAACTGGTACACATAAAACTTGAATTTATTGATTTAACTGAAAGTATCTTGAGCAGTAGACATGCATTTCTTTAATCTTTACCCACAAAACAAGCAAATCAGAAACAGAAAAAGAGCTGGTTTTTTAAAATTTTGTACTAATTTCTCAAGATAACTATAAAATAATAAATGATAAAAAGTAAGTTTGTAATCACTTTAACAGCCAAATATGCATTTTAATAACGAATTATTGTTCCAATCATCTATTGTGACATAAAATATGTCAAAGCTTTCTTTACTGTGGAACATATGGTCCTGTTTTAATTTCAAGACAACTGTGATCCATCATAGATATAATATTAATAACTGATAGCTTCTTCACTTTGCTGTTTGTTGGGAATCCTCTCAATACAGCTGCTAAGCAGGTACCATGTGTCTTTTTTTGCTGTACCATCATGAGTATCCTTTGGGTTTAGTCCCTCTTCATATGATCAGATTTTTCAATATATCCCTCAACAGTGCTTTAAACTCCAGATACTGCTTGCCTGTGTAAATACAAAGTTATTGAAATGACACTACAATGTCCAGAATGATAGCATAAGCAGTCTTCTGCAACAACTATTATGGAACAATGCAAGGTTATTTTCAGTTTTAGATATCTATTAGCCCCATGTAGTAAATACTTCTACTCCTGCTGTAACCCTAAGAGTAGCATTATCTCATTGCAAAGTTTATTTCAAGTTGCAGGCCCTATTTTCCCAGAATTAAATAAATATGCCAAGCTATTGTCAGAATTGAGAAAAATGCCTATAAGTAGTTGATTATATTAAAGCTTGAAATAGGTTACGGATTAGGTTATTGTTATTAGTTTCACTACACTGGAAATTGCTTAGGTTTAATTTCTGTAGTACCAAGCTGATGAGATGATTATCTTGTGTTGATAGTTAGCTCAAAAGAGGCTATGACTGGGTAAATGTATGAATAAATATCCTTCTCGCGAAGCTGTGCTAAGATTTTCAGTCAACATTCTGTAATTAAGATATTCGTTGGAATTAGAAAGTCAATTAGTGTGTGGAACTGAAATGGAAGTTAATTAGTGATTGAGTGGTCTTATAGGGAATTAGTATAGTTAAAATATTCATAAAGGCTATCCTCTATAATAGGCTTTATGAAGGCTTAACAGGAAAATATGCACAAATATAGTCAAGGATATACTCAAGGAACTTAGAAAATTAATCAACAATAGTGTACAACAATTTAAGGCAAGAGTCTGGGGCAGGGAGGGGGTGTAGCAAAATAGTATCTTGAGAGCAAATTAGGTACAATGGATTGAGAGACCCGTGAAAGGTGGGAAACAATTTAAGAGCAGGCTTTTACTGCATGGTTTAAACAAACAAAAAACTCAATGTACTATTGGATACCTTGCATAAAAGGAGAACATTTGCAGGAGAATTAAGTTCTATCAATATAACAGCTTTATCCCTGCAATAACATATAAAGGAAAAATGGTTTTAAAAGACTATAGGGCAGTAGATAATGGAAGGGAGATTGACTTGCTGACATTTATTTCATGCATCTTAGTAGTTCAGAAGATTGAGACAGAGCAAAGCACCAAGAAGTTAAGAGACTGAAAAATAAAGAGCTGGTCATTCATCCCATCTAACCTTGGTCTGTACTCACCACTTGTCATGATCGTATTGTCTTTTTCCTGTATACCTACTATGTTATGTATACTTTTAAACAACCTGCTCTCAGACCCACTGCCCAGGAGCAGGAACACTAATAATGTGCCACAAGACTCTACCACCATGGTAAATTCTGTATGGAACTAATTAAAATTCACATACCCGCCAGACTCGCGGCAGCCCTCCTGATTAATTGATTAGAGATTGATTAACAAAATTAACAACTTAATTGAAAAGCCATTGCTATAAACTTCAAGAACGCCACACTTAATTTTCATCAGAATAATTTCCTATAAGGTTACTAAACATATACCAATAAAATTTTACCTCCAAGGGGCCTTCTTCTACAGATCTCTGTAGCTCATCAGTCAAAAAGCCCACCCAGCAACAGAAAGCTCTCCACTTGGATTTTGTATATTGCCAGAATTTAAGAGTCTTATCCAGGTATTTCTGCTCCTGTAGTTAGCTTGAGAATTTTTATGAAAGTTATCCAAAAATGAATTACACTGGAGATCATTGTTGGCCATTGTTTTGGTTTTCAGCACCAATTAAAATTGGCATGGACAAATGATATTGCAGTCAAAGTGTTTTGCATCTTATTAAAGATAAAAGAATAATTCACAAAAACATGTGATTGTTATATTGAAAAACACTCATCACACCTATTGTTTTATTGTTTAGTAAGAAATCTATAACTTGATTCCCTAGATTTACAATGTTAGCATATAACTGAATGTACATTCATTGGCTACATGTCCTGGATTAATAGTAACAGCCAGTACTCGCTGCCGATCTCAAAAACGGCCAACAAACATTTGATGATGTCTGAGGCATGGATTGAATCTTTCCCATTAAAACTAGATTCTGTCACAAGGTATAGGGAATCTCCAGCCATCCAAAAACAATGATATTATCAGAAAAACAATCATATTGAGCAAACAAGGAAGTAAAATGCACCAATTACCTTTCATTTTCTAATCATTAAAATAAAGGCTGTGTCATACAAAAGCAGAAATTAATAAAAACTTTAAAAATATTTGTTATAAAAAAGCTCTTTTATGATTGTGGTAAATAAAGACTATCAGTTTTTACTGTCCATCATTTGATTACTATACCAGAGACATTTCATAGACTAAAATAGTTTAAACTAAAACAAAAGAACAACTTTGGCCTAAAATAGCTGCCAAGACAATCTGACCACAGATTGACGGATGTTCAAGATATCAACATAAAACAAAAACGAAACCATCTGCCCCGAAATTATCATTTTACCAAAAGACATTTAAATTTGCCAACTGAGTCAGGTGTCAGGAAGATCAGATCTGCTTCTCTCAAACCCAACTGCCATCCTCATCTTGTTAAATTTTGCTCTCTAATTTTAGACTCCCCAATCAGAGCAAACAAATTCCATGCATCTACCCTGCCTACCCCTTTAGGTATTTTAAAACAGAGACATGCGGATGCTAGAAATCTGAAACAAAAACAGAATTGCTGGAGATCCTCAGCAGGTCTGGGAACATCTGTGTAGAAAAAGCAGAGGTAACTTTTAGATCCAGTGACCCTTCTACAGAAAGTTCAGTAGAAAGGTCACTGGATCTGAAACGCTCCTTCTGCATTTACTCCACAGATGCTCCCAGACCTACTAAGTTTCTCTAGTTTCTCTTTCTGTTAATATTTTTAAGTATGTAATAAGTTGCAACCAGATCACTTCTCATTCTTCAAAACTCAAGAGAATACTCATCTAGTTTACCAAATCTCTCTTAGAACCGCCCAGCTACCCTGGAAACAGGTATGGTGAAGATTTATTGCACTCACTCTGTGGCAAATCTTTACTGAAACAGAGACTAAAACTGCATAGTACTCCATGTGCAGTCTAACCAAGCCCCTATTTATTTAGAGCAAAGATTTGCTTCTCCTGAACATAAATCCACTTGCAATAAAGGGGAACATTCCATTAACCTTCCCAAAAGCTTGCTGTATCTGCATGTTAGCCTTCAGTGACTTAGCAACACAGACACTTTGATCTCTTTGTACGTCTACATATTATCTAATCCCTTTCCATTAAAGAAATTATCTGAAGACTATTCTTCATAATTTGGATAACCACACATTTTTTTCACCTGCCATGTTCTTGCCCATTCACTAAGCCTGACGCAATCCTCCTGAAGCTGCTTTACATTTTCATCACAACATGCATTCCCACTTACCTTTGAAACTTCTGCAAATGTGGAAATACTTTATTGGTCCCCACCTCCAAAACATTGACAAGAAGTGTAAACATATGTCAGGCTTTGCAATGCCCTACAAAGTACAGCCTGCCAATGCAAGAATTACCCACCTGGTTTTCTGTTTGTCAGTCAATGCCAGTGCATTATCTCCAATTCCATGTGCTTTAATTTTCTAACCAGCTTTCAGTGGGGTACTTTATCAAAAGCATTCTAAAAATCTAAGTGCTCCCTATACATTTACAAACAAAATTGATAAAGAAGAGTTAAATCTTTAAAAGTCTCCAACTGATTTGTAAAACATGGTTTCCCATTCACAAATCCATGCTAACTATGCCCAGTTTATTACTATCATCCAAGTATCTATTTATCCGGTCCTTTATAATAGATTATAGCATATTCCCGAACTGCTCCTAAGAGGCCAACACATTTACAGTTCTCTTTCTTTTCATCTTGCACCCTTCTAACACAGTGGGATGGCATTTGCCACCTTCCAATCTGCAGCAATCATTCAAGAATCCATAGAATGTTTGATTTCATACTTGTAAAAGGAACAAGAATGTGAAGGGACAGGTTTAAAGTGATGTGCAAACTATGCAAGGTTGATAGGGGAGAAGCAAACTTTTACACTCAATGAGTAACTTGGGTCTGGATGCTCGGTCGACGTAACTTCAATTGTGGCATTTGAAAGTGTATTAGATTAGTTATTTTTTTAAAATAGAAATAATGCACAAGGTTATAGAGAATAGCAGAAAATTTGTTCCAAGTTAAAATGTACTCAGAGTCAGTACAAACATGATAGGCCAAATGCCCTCTTTCGGCACTGTAACAATCAGTCATTCTATTTGAAAATGGGCATTAGGTTAACCCTGTTTCCAAGCTAAACATTGAATGATTCAATTACAGTGACTGTCAATGCCTCACACATATCCAATTATCAAAGGACTAAATGGACACTGGAACAAAAATTAGCTCTTGCCAATGTAAAATGAAACAGAATATTTGATAAGCAATCCAAATTGAAGTACTAATTGCATAATGTTCTTGAATGTGCATGAATCTCTTACAGTTAAAGAGCTAAAGCACATAAAATGCAGTATTACTTTACAACTAACATGTCAGCATATTGATATGAAATTATTTTGTGTACTTCAATAATGATGTTATTCCACATTAGCATCTTTGCTAAAGTAGCAAAGAAGTTTCACATACTAACCAAATACAAGCAATATAGTTCAGTCAGCACTTCAAGCCTGCTGCACCATTTAATTAGTCCATGGATGATCTGTTTGTGTTTCAAATCCCATATTCCCATTCACTCTAATAATCTTGGATTCCTCCAACAAGAATCCATCCTTGAAAACTGTCAAGCTGATATTGATTGCTTTAAGTTCTGGTTCCCTCACCCATTGTAACTCCCTTTGAACTGACTGCACTCAGTGCTCTCAGATCGAACCCTGAAGCACAAACAGAAATTGCTGGAAAAACTCAGCAGGTATGCGTTCTGTTCTGAAGAAGGATCACTGGGCCTGAAACATTAACTCTGCTTTCTCTTCACCAGTGCTGCCTGACCTGCTGAGCTTTTCCACCAATTTCTGTTTGTATTTCTGATTTCGAGCATCTGCAGTTCTTTGTAATTTTTTGTTTAGTGACCAACCCTGATCTTGTAATCAATCTTGCTGGCAAGGGTGGTGCTGTTCTTGTTGGTGTGATGACCTCTACATTATGTCTCAGATACCATCTCTTACCATTCCTGGACAATGACTCCTCCATCAAGCATCAAGCAATTGTGTTCAGGACTGTCACTAACCTCACTTGTTCTGGCGATCTCTGTCCCATAGCCTCCCAGCCTCATAGACCCCAATCCTGCATAGCCCACTTTTACCTTTTTCCCAAAATTCACAAATAGGGATGCCTAGACCTCCTCATTGTGGGGCAGGAACAGACAGATATTGATATTGGCTTGATATTTTTCTTAGGGTGGTCAAGAAGGCATATGGCATGCTTTCCTTCACTTGGTGGGGTATTGAATACAAGAGTTGGCAGGACATGTTGCAGTTGTATAGGGCTTTGGTTCGGCCACATTTGGAATACTGTGTACAGTTCTGGTCGCCACATTACCAAAAGGATGTGGATGAGTGGAGAGGGTGCAGAGGAGGTTCACCAGGATGTTGCCTGGTATGGAGGGTGCTAGCTATGAAGAGAGGTTGGATAGATTAGGACTATTTTCATTAGAAAGACGGAGATCGAGGGGCAACCTGATTGAGGTCTACAACATCATGAGGGGTACAGACAGGGTGGATAGCAAGAAGCTTTTTCCCAGAGTGGGGGACTCAGTTACTAGTGGTCATGAGTGAGAGGAGGAATGTTTAAGGGAGATATGTGTGGAAAGTTCTTTACACAGAAGGTGGTGGGCGCCTGGAACGTGTTGCCAGCGGAAGTGGTAGACGCAGACACGTTAGCGTCTTTTAAGATATATTTGGACAGGTACATGCATGGGCAGGGAGCAAATGGACACAGATGGTTAGAAAATAGATGACAGGTTAGACAGAGGATCTTGATCGGCGCAGGCTTGGAGGGCCGAAGGGCCTGTTCCTGTGCTGTAGGTTTCTTTGTTTATCTTATCCAGTCTCTTCCCGCTTACATTCTGTGATTCTTCTGAAATTTGTCAGTTTCAGAGTTTCCAGGCTGCAAGCACTTGCTGCTTTCTCTACACCATGGACATGCAAATCCTTCATATGTCCATCCCCATAAGGATGGTCTTTGAGCCCTCTGCTCCCTCCTGTAAAGAAGGCTGGAACTAACCCCATCCACCACCACTCTCTTCTGCCTGGGTGAGCTTGTGCTCACTGTCAGTAAATTCTTCTTTAACTCTTCTTACTACATTCAGATCAAAGCTGTTGCCACAGGGACCCATATGGACCCCAGTTATGCCTGTCTCCTTGTGGGGTACATGGAACATTTATTGTTTTGGTCCTATTCTGGTCCCTTCTCACAACTCTTTCTCTGGTACTTCAATGACAGAGTCATAGAAAGCTACAGAGAACAGCTCTTCAGACCATTGAGCCAACATTGGTCAAAAACAACCACTTGACTACTTTAATCACATTTTCTAGCACTGGGTCATAGCTTTGTATACCTTCACATTGCTAAATATTGAGGTTGTTGACTTGCTTGCTGAGTTGACTTGTTTTCATTCAGGTGTTTTGTCACCATGCTAGGTAACATGTTAGTGAGGTCTCCAATGAAGTGATGTTGTTCTACTCTGCTTGGAATGTGAACTGTCTGATCTGTTATGGTGAGTAGTGTCACTTCTGGTTTTATTCTGTATGGGTTTCCACATGGGGTCCAATTCTACGTGTTTGTTGATTGCATTAAGGGTTGAGAAGCACACCTCTAGGAATTTCTGTGTGTGTCTCTTTGGTTGGCTTGGACTACTACAGTTATGTTGCCCCAGTTAAATTGATGGCCGCTATTGTCCGACTGTACTGATATTAAGGAAGGTTTGCTGTGTGATTTAGCTGCTAGCTGATGTTCGTGTAATCTGATGGCTAGTTTTCTTCCTGTCTGTCTGATGTAATGTCTGTGGCAATCATTGCATGATATTTTATAAACTATGTTAGTTATGCATGTTGTAGAAATGGGATTTTTAAACAATGGATTATGATGCCATTATGCCATAGTACAAGGTCTAGAGGGCACAGGTATCGTGGAAGTCATTTGAGTGTGTGCTTCAAGCTGTGCATAGGTGACTCTATGTCTTTCTGGAGTTGGGGACATGCATTGCACTTAAAATTTGGCTTTCTTGCACATTTGTCCTGATGAGTGCAAGATGAAAAGATTTCATAACATTTCCCACTTTACAGCTATATATTACAACCTCAAAAATACAATGATAGTAATGCACTGAAGCAAATATGTATTTATACTCTGATTCAAAATGAACAAATTTGATGCAATCTATGATTAGATTTATGTTTTTGGAAAAACAAAGACAAGGAATCATAATCAAAACCATAACCACAAACTGATGGTACCCAATCTGAGCTGTTGATGAAATAATAGAGCACAAATCTAATTATGCCGAATCTGATCTGTTCAGATAAATGACTAAAAGCCAAGATTATTTTCAAATTACTTCCTGAAGTATTGCATTATGTGAAAAGAGATGTGGCAGAATACCAAATAAACATGCTGGATTCTGAAACAGCTTTAGAGTGGGTTTATCATATTAAGCACTTTGAGCAATTTTGTTCAGTACATCTTCAAATGGCATTAAATGCAATGATGATGATGCAATTGCCTGGCCATACGGAAGGAGACACGATTTCTGAGGTAAAATGTCGAAATTCCCTTCAGAAAACAATACCTGTTAAAAGTGTGCAGCTGTCCTTGTACATTTTGTCATTGCAAGTTAGGCTCCCACTTGGACATTAAATTGTAACTTTACCATTAGATCCTAAATGAACCCGGTACTTGAGATCCCATGGGTAACCATCTGACACAAAGTGGGTTATGTGGATTGAACTGCTGGATTTTCTGGTGTGAAGTCAGATGTAAAAACGCAAAAATCTTTTCAGATTTCCTGAAAGGCTCCCGAAAGTCGAACCCCAGGGCACTTTGCTAAACGCAAGAGAAGATTAGAGTTCTCTTTGCCGGCTGGTGAAGATTTCTGTCCTGGTGGACAGCGACCATTTCTTGCCAGACACTAGAAGCTTTGGAGTCGACAACTATGACGCGATTCTGCAGCTACTGCTTTCAAACTAAATGTATAAAATTATAACTGCAATCAAAGAAACGCTAATGCTCATGACAACCCGATTGCTGCACAATGCTTGCCAGTATTTCACAATGATATTAAGGTATTTATATTGCAAGGCAATGCGCCTAGATAGCATTCCCTGGAGGTAAAAACGATCCCCCCACCCCCTTTCTTTTGGCAACAGAACAAAAAGAAGTTTTCAGCCGCCAGCTCCCTCCGCCCACACACTGCAGAATAAAGTATGAGTCCAGTCAACTTCAAACATGCTACAAACTCAACACGCTGAGCGGGGAATGTTTATCAACATGTCTGTCAACAAACTACCCTCATTCTAATAATAATTCTGGATAGTGTGTGTCAAACATCCAAAATATTAAGAGTATCACCACCTTTTCATATTATGTATGGATAGAATATGAGACCTCATACACGAACAACTAAACGCTAACAACTTGGTCGAGTCGAAGAATTTGATGTATTTTTTATTCCTTCGGGCGGTTCGAGTTGTAATTATTTCCCGTTTTTAATGATGACCTCTCTGCCACACGGTAGTTCATCCAAAGTGCTTCCTTATAGATCTCTTCCGTTGACTTAACACACTTTAATACGAAAAGGAGGTGCCTTATGTATGGTGACCCTTATGAATTGCGGCTTATATCAGCTGGCCCGTGCCCTGTCCCGCCGCTCCTTGTCCGTTCCTGTCACCTTTCTTCAACCTCAGCTGAAAGGGGTGCTGTGCATTGAACGTGAACTGTTTCTTTGCCTTGCATTGGCTGGCTGACCGCAAAGAGTTGGGAGGTGCAACGCTGAAGTGGTTGGCACTTATCCGAGGAAGGTGATGCGACGCATCAAAGGAGACTCTTTGGTGCATTGTGTCACCGTTTCTTTTCGATCAAATACCCCGCTTCATAGTAAAGTTAATATGGAAATACATTTTATTCTCTTTGGAAGTATTTATCATCGTTGTCGTGTTGCCAGTTGCCCCAATTATAAAGTTAAATGCCCTGGATGATCAGAATTCCCTCAAAACGGGCATGCTGAAAAGATGTGTAACAGGCTGTATTTGACAGCGGCGTACACCACCGCGGGAGCTTAGAGCAGTTTTTGCTGCAAGGAAAACGGGGCAAAGTCTTTTTTAAAAAACAATGAATATTACTTGTTCTGTAGTCGAGCATAATCGCCCATTCTAAGATATAATTCTAACTTGAAAAGCAATTTGTTGGTGTTGCGGTAAAAGACATTGCATGGAGCCTATCTAAAAGCACAGGGGACCACTCAAAGCAGTAGAGAGAATGACTGACCCCATGCAGTCAGTGTTGTTTGTGATCATTCAATAACGTGTGAGCTATTAACTGCACTCCTACAGCCTACAGTTACCTCCGAAATTGATACATCGCAAATAATATTACAGAAACCTGGCTAAATATAGATATATTGTACCTAACCTACAAATCTCTGTCTGATTATCTGAAATCTAAGCAGCATTATAAAATAATTTGAAGTTCATTATGACCAATTGAAAAAAAACTAAATACTGCTGCAAAATCTAGTTGTCGCTGTCACTTTGAAATTCCATGACATTTAACATTCAAATCAATGCCACCAAACTGACTACATACACCAGTTGTGCATGGCATGAATACATTGGTTTTATTCATTGCAGACCTCCATTCTGACGTTGTCTCATTGTCTTATCTGCCACAGCTGCCAGTTCCTGGTTCAGATAGTGTCATTGTGCTCATTGGAACAGCACGCAAACAATTATTATTGAGATGGGAGCCATGACATTAAGTGACAACAAGCTCCTTAAACAGGAAGTAGAAACAGGTGCCCATAATCATGCTTTAACCCTCGGGTGTCTACATGCAGAGGTCAGATAAAGCCAATGTCCCCACCCTTAACTCAGGATTCAAGGCTCGCGCAACGTTCTTCTTGTTCTGAGATTAGCTCATTCAATGCAGATCAGGAATGAACCTAACAAAGTGATGGTCTCAGTGATAATGGGAACTGCAGAATCCAAGATAACAAAATGTGGAGCTGGATGAACACAGCAGGCCAAGCAGCATCCCAGGAGCACAAAAGCCGACGTTTCGGGCCTAGACCCTCTCTGATGAAGGGTCTAGGCCTGAAACGTCAGCTTTTGTGCTCCTGAGATGCTGCTTGGCCTGCTGTGTTCATCCAGCTCCATACTTTGTTATCTTAAAGTGATGGTCTCTATGGCTTAGTTACCCTATTAATGTATTACGAAGGCAATTAAAGAAGAAACTTGTATTTCTTCTACAATTTGAGAATATGAAGTGTTTTGTCGTCAATGAAGTAATTTTGAAATGCCCTTCATTTTTCCTAATGCAGGTAGTCAAAAGCAATATGTTACTATGTAGGAGGAAGGGTCAGGGGATCCAAAACATTAACTCTGATTTCTCTTCACAGATGCTGCCAGACTTGCTGAGCTTTTCCAGCAATGTCTATTTTTGTTTCTTGTAAACTACTATAGAGCTACTGCAGACATAATGGGAACTTAACAGACATTAAATGATATCCATGCAGGATATGTTCTGTATCTGTATGAGTCAGGTATCATTGAATGGAAAGGTTAATTAAAGCATTTAGTGTAGGGGATGGGGCTTTTGGGAAGAGGAGAGAATGAAGTTTCATTTCCAACCCACGATTCTTTAGCCTGTGACATGTCTCAGTTCGTAATGACCAGGTTGCCCTTTGAAACGAATCTGATTGATCGCTCGTCTCAATTCGCAAAACAAAATTCAACACCTTATATATAGCGCAAAGTATTGAATGGATCTAGACTATAAACAAATGTTTCAGCAACTTTTGAACTGTCAAAGCAGCTTAAAACTAGGTCATCTAGCAATGATATTAAAATGCTCATACTGTAAAATTTTCCATCATAAAATTTACATTAAAGTGCATGTCACTTTTATAATCAATGATTAGTTCTGAACCACTTTCACTTATCTCTGTCATCCTATTGATTTCATCTAAATAATTCAAACAGTGGAAGCAACTGATCCAGAAAACTTCCTTTGTGTGGCACGTGTAACAAAATGACATTTTTAAAGAAGGCTACTATTTAAAGTATTACAGGGAGCAAGGCACTGAGGAACTACCTAACTCCAGTGGATGATGGGGTTGAGTGAGCACAAAAAAGTGAAAAGCAAATTTCCAATTAACCTACTTTTGTTGCATTTGCAAATATTAATTATTTCAACTCAACTCCCTCAAAATCTGAGCAAAGCCTCGTCTTCAAATATTAATGTTCTAAACAAAATGCAGAAGTGAATCGCAAAATATTAACACTTATCCTGGTCAGATTTGAATGTTTGAAGGGGTCTGGTTCACAATTAAAGCTCATCAGTTATTTAAGGTAACAAGGTGTAGAGCTGGATGAACACAGTAGGTCAAACATCATCAGAGGAGCAGAAAGGTGACGTTTCGGGTCTGGGCCCTTCTTCAGAAATGGGGGAGGGGAAGAAGGGTCCAAACCCGAAACATCAGCTTTCCTGCTCCTCTGATGCTGCTTGGCCTGCTGTGTTCATCCGACTCTACACCTTGTTATCTCAGATTCTCCAGCATCGGCAGTTCCTACTGTCTCGGTTACTTAAGCTTCTTTGTAACTACAAGAAACTGACATTAGTGAGACTTGAGATTTTGACAAGCCCCAATCTGATGTCAGAGAGTTTCGGGAACGTGCAAGTAGCGAGCAAAAAGTGTTTCAATCTCAAGGTCCTACCAAGACTTCACACAAATCATTTATCTAATATTCATACGGACGAGTTGAATAATCTGTCCTTTGCGGAGGTGGTCATCTGACTGGAAAAATTAACTCTTGTTTCTCACTCCACAGATGCTGATTTCCTCCAGCAATTTTGGTTTGTTGCTACACCAGGTTGTTGGGTTTAGAATTGGTAACGGCGCGTAACCAACTTAATAACACATCTCCTATTCAGTTCACCACTGACCAAATATGTTACCGCACATACTGGGGCAGGCAGGACTTGAACCCCGACCAACCGGTCCTAAAGAAAGGACAGTACCACAATGCCACAAAACCATCGCCAAAAGGTGGGTCAGGTTTGCTCGAAGTAGGACTGCACTTGAACACCAAGAAGTGGGCCAAATTTGACTATGTTGATATCTGGTTAGACAAGAACTCTCTATAATCGTGGTTGACAAGCCAAGCAGCAGGTAGGGAAGTGGAAATTAATGCTTCAGCTCGGCAAGCGCTTATCAAGATCCATAAGTCTACTGCAAGGTCAGTGTCCAGAAACGTTCACTGTTTCTAACGGCGGGGATTCCATCAGTCTCATCTACTTAGCTCACTATTTCAGATTTTTAGCATCCGCAATATTTTGGATATTAACCCTCACCAGTTCCTATACATTTCTCCACAGTGCCGCTCGCTTGCTTTAAGCAATACTATTAACAGCTCCTCGGGCAGAAACAGGGACTCCCTTCTGCCTGGGCATTGGGCGCGCTGTACGAGGCAAGCATACTTCAGCCATAGTAATCTCCAGAGAAATACTCTGGATGGTCAGTGAATCATTTGAAGCATTAGAGCACACGGCAACAAGATGACAAAAGTTCCAGTAGCCCCGGTTATTTATTTCACTGCACAGCGGCCTGGCTTACTAAGGCAACTACTGCACCTTACACTCCACATGCACCGTAACCAGCCGGTCTTCACTCACGTTTATTTTTTTTTTAAAAAGGAATAAAAACTCGAAGGAAACCAAGAGGACAATGCATCATTCCACCACGAAACAGTTGACTGATCGGCGCCTACGTCGTGGGCTGCGCTTGACCTCATTCCTTTCAGCTCCATTTCAACTCATCGTTTATGGTTGTTTTAGGTGTCTCTTACAGCCTCCGCCCCAATTCCAAACAAAAGTAATTAGCTGCTAGGTCCGCTCAAAGCAATCTACCAGGTGAAGACGAACTTTGAACCGATAACTATAACGCCGGTCTATCCAACGACGACCTCATTACTGTCTGGGGTAATTTCACCGTTTGATATTTTCTGTTTCATATTCGCCTTATTATCCAATGTCACTTCTAGCCCCAACGCGCATGCTTCTTACATTTTCTCTCCCCACTTCCATAGTCTCAAATCGGCAGCAATGTTATTCAAAATCTCAAATGGGGCAAGTCATTAATACAGAAATCTACATATTCACAGCGTGCCTTGTTGTACCTGATTACTACACGTCTCAGTTTATATACACGGTAAAGAAAACCACTTGGAGATCTTCGTTTGGAAATGTCAGCGTGTTCAAAAAGAGGTCGTTTTATTAAATAAAAACAGAAATTGCTGGAGAAACTCTACAGGTCTGGCAATTTCTGGAAAGAGAGCTGTACAGTTACCGTTTCCAGTCCGGTATAACTCTTCCTCTTTGTACTGAAGCACAACCTAGATGATCGTATTTTTTGCATGATACTTAGCAGCCAATGTATTAGATAGGACTGCGAGCTAGAATGGTTTGGATGCAAAGCCCCATCTTGAAGAAAGTATTGCTTAGCTAAACTGATTCCTTGCACTTCGTACAAAATTTACTGTTATCAAAAAATAAGCATTGCCAATTGGAAACAGAGCCATTCCTTCGACATTCATGCACATCTGAAAAGTTTAGAATAATAATTCTGAAATACATTGAACAAAAAAAGTCCTCTGTGAATTAAAGCATCATGTAAACAGGACATTTGATCAGTCACCCGCGTTCCTTTGCTGAATTAAAAAAACCCAGGTACCATCAGACCATTGCTATTTATTCAGTTGAACAGACATTTCAACCTGCAGAATAAAGCATAGCACCCCTAATAACTTCATCACTTTCAAAACACTACCTAAAATATGCGAAACAGAAAATGCATGAATGTTGTTATTTTAGAAAACTGTAAGTATAGCATGTACTCTTGGCACAGTTTCTTCTAATAGTAGACATTGGGGTTATCCGTAAATAGTTCGTTCTGCACCTATGATATTCTTATTTTCAGCCTGCCCATGAACAAATGTTAAACGTCTACTTTTGGAAATACAACTATCATTACAGCATGTATATGATACTGTTTAGTTTCAAATCTAGTTGATATTGGTTTTAGTGTTAGAACTGTTGGAGGCTTTGAGAAACAGCGAATTACAAAGTATCACTATCCAAAATGATCAGAGTGCAATGTAATCAGCTTTCCGCTTCTAGTTTTTTAAAGATGACTTTAATTGTTTTAAATAGATGTGTGCAGAAATCTAGACGCACAGGGGCTGCAGCCGTGGGAACGCCACCACTTGCAAATTCCTCTCCAAGCCACATACCATCCTGACTTGGAACAAAATCACCATTCCTTCACTGTCGCTGAGTCAAATTCTTGGAACTCCCTCCCTAACAGCACTTGTGGACTGCAGTGGTTCAAAGCGGCAGCTCCGCACCTTCACCGGGGCAGTCAGGGACAAGCAATAAATGCTGCCCAGCCGCCTATATTCCATGATCGAATACAAAACAAAGCACGATGCATTGACAGCCAATAGAATCTATTAAAATGTTTACCAAACAGCAGCAAAAGTGCATGTGTTTTCAATATTGTTAATAAAAATTAACGTGTCTGCATCTTGTAAAAATTCCCACATTCGTCGATTTTTGATAATGTTCCTGGCGACTGCGACGTTTAAGTTGCGCTTAGTTATGCATTGGAGTGTACGGGCGTGCAATTTGACAATACTTTTGACATCAGTGGCTGTCCCATACAGCAATCCACGACAGTTAAAAACAACCAGGCGAATGGTAAGTAAAATATAATTACCTGAATTTCCCGCGCGTGGTATACAATGATCAAACCAAGCAATATAATCGTCGAAAGGCTGATAAGGCATTTCAGAGCTAATGAGTACAGCGAGCCCTGAAACAGAGAAATATTTCTTGAGTTTGGGTGAAATTTTGTGGGAAAAATGAACTTGCAACAAAGGCGAGACTTATATGAAGAATAAGAAGTGTGCATGGCACTATGTCAAGTTTTATTTTTAAAATCACGTTAACTTTTAACTGGGTAAAGTCAAATCGTTCATTACTGCTAAGGGAGTGATGCAGAGGCTCAAATACAAGTTGCAACTGCTTGAAACAAATTCGGAAACCAAAAGACTCTCAAAATCGCCAGTGTACATGCGACTTGGTGCACATTTGCTTACCTTTTGATAAGCCCCCCACGCAAGTTCAGTCTCAATGACCATCACTACAATCCCAAACATACCAAAGATCAAGGCATAGTCGCTCAATCGCTTTCTTTTCTCAAACAAAGCTCGCCTATGTCCCAGTTTGTAACCGATATTATTGTTTTTCTTTTTGCTCGATTTGCTGTGATTCCCACCGTTTCCTCCTCCCCCGGCACTGCCGCTGCCCCCATAGGAAACGGCCGTCGTGGAATTGTTTTGTTCTGGCTTAGAGACCACGATCTCCGGGGCGACCGTAGTGAAGATGGGCTGAAGAGGTTGCGATTCCGAGTCCAGTTCGTGCAGGTTCCTCCTGGACGAACTCAGGTTGCTGAGCGGCCGCATGACCCCGCCGTTGTACCTGCAGCTGCTCATGGCTATTTCGGTGAAGGGATTGCTTTCCCTGCGGTTGCTGCTGGGACTGAGCTGCCGGCAGTGCTGGTGGAAAGCAGCCTGCCTCGAAGAGCTGGCATGACTGGCGGAGGACTCACTGCCGTTCAGTTGACTGCCTTGCCTGGAGGAGGAGGAGAGGGGAGAACTGGTCCTGAAAGTGAGTGGGGAGGAATTCCGGAGGAACAGGTTCTCGCCAGCGGCGGCAGCAGCAGCAGTAGTAGTAGGAGGAGGAGGAGGAGGAAGAGGAGGAGGAACATGCGGACCGTTACATCTGATCCAGTCGTGGTGGTGCTGCTGCTCCTGGATCACACCGTGGAACTGCAGTGGGGTTTCCATGTCCGAGCTGTTAAAGCCGCAGGAACGGGCTGGGCCGCCTGCGCACGGGAAATCCTGGCGCCAAGACTGGCCCCGGTCGGCTCCCGTCGAATCCAGTCGGCGCGTCCGATTGGTCGGGCGGACCACAACAATGGGCATGACGTAATGTGCAGGAGAAAAGGAGCGCGCCGGCGAAAAGAAGCTGGTCAATTTCACACTGTGGGCCCGGGAATCACTTCATTCATTCATTTATCTATCGAGTGCTACTCCTGGGTCATGGTCTGAACCTCAACATCGTCAAAGTTCAATCTAGCCAATCAGGAAAAATCTCTCTATAGTCTTTCAGAACAGAAAAAGCCTCGCTCTCACTTGTTGTAGATTGCGAGGGCATCCAGGGAAATATTCTCTTATCTGCAAAGTTGTGACGGTGTGGGCTGATGATCGGGCCAGGTTGGGAAAATGCATCATCCTTAACAGCAATAGCTCATGCGTGATGGTCCATAAGAGAGGAGAGTCTGCTGAACGACTGCAACCAACAGTCTCCTCTTTCTTCTGCGGGCAACATTGCCGATTCCTGCAAAGAACAACGGGATCTAGATGAAGTAATCGGGCAATAAAAATGCTACATAATCACTCAAAAAGTATTCCAATCTATTACATGAAATGAGTAAAGTTTCCTTGCGCTGAAAAAGTCTCACGTGAAAATTGGGCAAGGCGCCAGTCTTTATGAATGAGTGATTGGACTGAAGTTTCTTTGAATTATATCAATGTTGTACGTAAGCCATTCTGAAGTATTAAAAAGTAGTTAAGTAGCTATGTTTTTATTTACAGACACAGATCTAAGTCAAACACTATCAGTGAATTGTTTGCCCTCCGCGCATTCAACGCAGAGTTTGCTGTCTAATTGGAAGATAATGGGAACTCGAGGGCCGTATAAGTACACGCACCGCACCAAACAAAATTCCTATTGTGATATTACGTAGGGATTTTGTATGAAATATCTAAAAGGTAATGATAAGATGTATTACACCGTAACACTCTTTGCAGATTGTTGGTTTTCCAACAGAAAGATAATGGCCAATTCCTATCTTACGCTAGGTTCACCTTGTCTCCATGCTGAACTGATAAGGACGAGAAGGGTTTGTACTTTTACGACCCACAACAGGATTTTGAAAGCGACTGTGCAAAAGAAAAACTCTGAGACCTGATAGGTTTCATCGAGTAATTGGATTCTCCATCTGTATGCGATGTCTTGAACCGCTCCGAGGCGGCTTGTGGTGCAGTGGCATTGTCCCTGCCTCTAAGCTAGGAGACCCGAGTTTTAATTCCACCTGCCCCAGAAGGGTATTATGACATATCTGAACAGACTGCTAAGAAAGTGTTTCCACTAGCTGTTAGTTTTTCTCAAGCTTTGCAGTGAGTGACAATGTATTACAGCAGAAAACACTCTAATATGACCGATCCACAGATGCGGTAGTAGATTTAATATTGACCCAACACGCTGCAGTCTTCAAGGGTAAGTTATATATTACACTAACTGGAAGTCGACTAAACAGTTTCTCCTTAACTCCTTAAGCGAAGCAATCTAATCTATGTAATGAGTTTATAAATTAGCATAATTGTTCATAATTAACCAGCCTTTCAAAGCGGACGTTGTAGTTGAGTTAACTTATTAGTGAACTGTTCTGTGTTGTGATGGAGCATATTCGGTGAGATGTGTTGTCACTTTTAAAGGTCTTTCTGGTTTTTACATCATTCACAAGCCGTATTTCAATTTTAGTTGGTATACGTGTTCTTTTATTTCTGTATTTTGAAATAACACGATTGAAATCCGTCCTACGTGTTGCGTAAAAGTGCAAAGATATATGTCTAAGTGTTCCTATGTCCGAAAATGCTATGAATCGGATTCCGTAAACATATTAAGCGATTGCTGCCACTAAAGGCTTAAAGAATGCAATACCTGCTCACGGTATCAAGTGTCCACGTTGTAGCCGGTGGCTTTCACCGTCATGTTTTGATCACTGAGCATTACTGCGCCAAATGTCTTACTTTAAGCACTAGATGGCGTCAGACTCCACAAGGACAGTCTATGGACTGAGCCATTGGCGATAGTTTCAAGTTTTAGAAACAAAAAGTAAACAAGGAATTTCTTTGTGTGATAAGAAACCTTGTACCTTAACATGGCGAACAACGCTTTCTTTTCAACATTCCAACTGGAGGATCGTTTTAAGAAATGTCGGCGCTAATTTTCAGAAAAACATGAGACATCAATGTGGAAATGTTATTTGAAACAAGTGCACTTCTGGAAAATGGCACAAACCCACAGGAGGGCGAGACGATGCAGCAAATCTTACCGAGTTTGGGATTTTCTTATCACCTCGAGTAAGGGATCGGCGCGTGAATGGGTGGCGCTAAGGGTCGATGTAGGGTGGAGTGTGGTTCTACTGAGGCGTCAACTTCTAATATATTTCTGAAGAAGGGCCTAGGCCCGAAACATCAGCCTTCCTGCACCTCTGGTGCTGCTTGGCCTGCTGTGTTCATCCAGCTGCACACCTTGTTATCTCTTATTTCTAATAAAGCATTTTGTGTTCTAAAAACACAAGAAATGCTCTCTAATTAAACTTTCGCGTAGACAATCTCATTTCTTGGCATTATTATTGCTACAAGGTTGTTGACATGATTTTTTTAAAAATCCAATATATCTAGAGAGTGCAGTCATGAATTGAAAGTACCAAGAAACTGAGTTGGAAAATAGTTTTGGGCGGCATTCGTACCCTTTATGAAATTGTAGAAAACATAGTATCCCTTACAATGGGTAACCGATAAAAACAATTTTTTTATGGTGGAATAGGACAAACAAGACCCCAGGCACCTACTGGGAGAGAGTGGCAGAAGGCCCTCACTGTGCCAGAAACTGCATTTTCACTGTCAGCCAATAGCGTTTTAGCAAGCAGCAGACCCGTCTTTTTCGGACGCTCATTAACTCTTGTTGGTGAAGTAAAACAAAAGCGGGGAATGCCGAACTGAACATGGAAAAGGCAAAGTCTTTGTATATAATGCAGGATACAAGCACAATGAATTTTGATACAGTGGCAGTTTATAATAGTAAACATAACTCTGTTGTGTGTAAGATAACCCTACCCAATTTAAGGCACGAGAACCATTTATAGCGTGTTGATTTACTCAAGCGTTGTAAATGCTTGAAACACGTGATGAGCAGGAATCTTTCGTTCTTGAAAACAGATGAGAGGAATATCTAGATCATTCATTATGAATAAATTCATCACAATAAAGGCTGAATTTTCATCTTGGGAGTTAGGACACCCTCGTCAGGACGTATTTGGGTCCCCGCCCAGTACGTGACCGCCTACCGACCCAATTTTCAAGCAGATTGTGGGTCAGCGGTCAGCTGGTTTTTGCCGTCCAATTCAGGAAGGTCGGTGTTCTGGTGAAGTGAGAGATCTCTCAGGACTAAAAGATGGACAGCCTAATACCAGATATGGGTGTGGCCCATTGTAGAATGGAGAACGAGAAAGTTCCTTTGTAGAACACGAATGGGTTAAATCGGAAGGCTGCAATAGAGCCCAAAAAATTCTGCTGACTGGGTTCAGATGGTGTGTTAAAACTCCTCCTGCTTTCTATTCTATTGCGGATCTTCCCCGGTTAATGTCCCTCCTCTTTACCTCCTTCTCCGCACTTGAGAGCTATTTCATCAATAATTGTTTCTACTGTTTTTAATAAATAAAGTGAACATGTTACATAGCCCCTAGTATGGCACTGTAACAACGTAGCATAAGATTTAGAAAAGCTTAGGGTGGAAATTTATCAAATTAAAATCAAATCTGAAAAAGGGTCTCCACTCGAAACGTCAGCCTTCCTGCTCCGCTGATGCTGCTTGGCCTGCTGTGTTCATCGAGCTTCACGCCATGTTATCTCAGATTAAAATCAAGATGCCAGGACTGGGGTGAGGATGCAGCCCCTATCGTGCCCATTAATTCCTAATGGCCTCTATTGTGCAAGTTGAAATAATGTTTTCTATTCTGATGAAAGCTCTTTGGTTTAAACGTTAGAACATTCTGTTCTCTCTACTGGTGCTGTCTGATCTGTTATTTATTTTTGACATTTTCCATTTTATTTCAGTTTTTCTCAACATTGTATATGTTTTACTTTTGGAGGAAAAGTTTAAAGTTATCTATTCATGTGTTTATGTAATTTTAATGGTCTGATGAATCTTAATTATTATCAAACAACATTTCTGGCATTGAGAATTTGCTTGTACAAGTTGAAGTCTCATTCTTTAAAATACCCCATTTTAACTCTGCTTTTTGCCATTATATTTTATTTTACTTTCTTTACAATAGGTTACATTTAATTACATGTTCTAATTAAAACTTCCTAGCTTAGATTCAGCTTGCCTCAGTAAGGTTTCAATCTGATCAGTTGATGAAACACACTTGCTTGCCTAATTAACACAGATCGGATGGGGTGGGGGGGGGGGAAGTATTGCATTGAAGTGGCTTTCTAATTACAATAGTTATTACACTAACAAACTGCAGGCAGCCATGATTGTAATAAATGGTAAGTGACATTTATTTACTGCTAATGGTACAACTTGAACTAATATAGCTTCACACATGCAAATATATTCAACACCAAGGGTTTTTTTGTCATAGCAAGATGTAATTCTATTATACATATTTTCAGTAGCTTCCATCCATTTGTTATAGCACAGTATACATTGGAGTTGACAACGTACAGCAACAAAAGCAAGATCACATGAGTTTTATTGGGAGGAAAGAATTGGGAGTATATGATAGATGAAGCACACAGAATGTCCACTTTATACCTTTACATTTAAACAAACCATCACAGCCCAGGGTATATTACATATCCAGGCATTCAGATGGTATATGCAATTGAAAAAAAAGTGTTTTGGGAGTGCCGTGTAAATGCCAAAATGTGTTCACAGTATTGAAATGCAAAAATGGCATATGTTGGGAAAAAATGCAGAGATAACAAATGAGCTGTTAACTCAAAGGGTGAAATTAATATTATGCATGGCACTACTTCTAGTCAAGAATCAAGATGTTTTGTGGATTAATATAAAATGGCAATATTCCTTTTTTACTTTAAGCTTGGATCATGGAAACTCTGTGCATATATATGAAAGCAAAATACTGTGGATGTTGGAGTTCTGAAACACAGAATGCTGGAAAAAGTCAACAAGTATGGCAGAATCTTTGAAGGCAGAAACAGAGTTAAAGTTTTCACTCTGGTGTGACTTTTCTTCAGAACTAGTTCTATTGTTCTGGTCTTACTGCATACGTGTATGGGTTGCACCAGTATCAGAGGAGTTGTGAATAGTGCTAAGCATTGTGTAATCATCAGTGAACATTGCCACTTCTGACCTTATGATGAAGGAAAAGTGATTGATGAAGCAACCGACGATGTGTCTAGGATACTAGCTTGAGGACCTCCTACAGAGATGTCCTGGAGCTGGGAAGACTGACTTCAAACAATCATTGCTTCTTTAGTTAGGTACGACTCTAATCAGGGGAGAGTTTTCCCCAATTCTCATGGAATCCATAATGCCATAATGGCCTGATATCAAGATTTGCACTTAAGTAGTTACACTACAGCATTTCACTGTTAACTTTTGAACACCACTTGCCTTGAAAGATTTATTTGATTAAATATCAAGCAAACATGTGGCTGGGCTACAATAGCAGAGTCTAGTAAGAAAACATGCAACATAATAAAGCAAAGAATTTACAACCATAAAAATTGTTTAAATGTTTAATATTTCACATTGCTGCAGTCATCAAATAAATCTTTGAGCTTTCAGTGTTGGTTGAGATGAGATTTACTCCAGCAATTTGTCAAGGCATCCTTTCAAACTTGCATCTTGTATCACAAAAAGAACATACTGCATCAAGATTATACCTAGTTTACAACCACATCCTGACTTGAAGGTACAATTTATTTCATCATCAGCAGCACGAATTCCCCCTCTATCATCGCTGTGAATGAATGAACTAATGTAAATTGCAGTCGTTCAAGAAGGTGGCTCTCCTTCTCAAGGACAATTAAGATTAGACAAAAATTTGGCCGCAGCTAGTGACACTCACTTCTCATGAACAAATAAAGAAACAAATCCTGCTACTTTTCTCCCAATAAAGTCTAAATTTAAAGTAATGAACAATTTTATTTAATGAAATTGCCTTCTTGATATTGGATGTTGTGTTTCATGCATTGGTGTTAGGTTCAGGACCCTGGCCAGCACAGCACTCTTGTTTGCACTCTTGCAAACGGAATACTGCACAAAGTTAGTCAACTGTAACCTAATTTTGAAAATTGCTCTTTCTTCAAATTTGAGAAGAACCAATATGTGAGTAGTCAAGTGTTTTTGTCCTAATGCTTATGGGCCAGCTCTTATGTTGTTTTAGGCACACACACTTTTTACTGTAAACAAATAATGATCTCCATTTAAAATCTACCTGAATTGGTGAGTCATCAGGATTCCTAATGGAAATTTTACACAAGTAACATACATTCCATGACAATGAATACTTTGAAACTTAATGAATTTTAACCAACATCATTTTGCCACTACTCTCCTTGGTTGTATGTCATGGAAAGGGGAGTGCTGTGAATAAATCAAGTGAAGTTCTGTATCTGATTTATACCCAAGTCTCTAACACTGAAAACATTGGCCACTGATAGAACTTTGCAAAATCTGTCCTGAAATTTCACCAGATACCTGACAGAGCTATGCTTGAAGTGATGCTGGGTTCCTGCAAAGGGAAACTGTTCCATTTCCAAGACTTACCTGACAAACAGAATATCAATCAGAAAAATGCTTTTCTCAAAATGAGTTTGTCCCACCAGTAAAGCATGAGGAAAAGTCTTATTGCCTCCCATCAGTGGGATTGCACCTGAGGGAGGCCCATAATATTCCCTGGGTGACATTTCTGTCACTTCCCACTCACCTCTTATTTCACTATATTTTAACATTAAACAGGCAAGACTTACTGCAGTCTGCCTGCCCTTGACCCAGCTTAGGTCCTTAAGTGCCCATTATTGCCCATTTAAGGGCTACATCCCACTCAACTTTGAGAGTGGTAGAAGCATTTTAAGGGCAAAGAGGGTTGAGTCTATTTGAGCCTGGGCCTAGTTTGGAGGCATTTACCCCAAGGTAAATTGCCCTTATTTACCCCTATATATCAGTGCCCCAACCAAGGGATACCCCCATTGGAAGTCACTTCTGCACCTACCTCACCATGAAAATACCCAATTTTCTGGATCTCATCTCCGTTCTCTTTGTGGGAGCACCACCTCCATATTTATTGGCTCTGGACGCTGTCTGAATTCTTATTTGTGGCCTTTGTTGCCGCTGGTGCTGCTGGGATAATAAAGCTGCCAGTCAGTCAGATTTCATGAAACACAGCAGTGATCAGTGGGGCACATTCTCTGCCCAATCTTCATGTGGTGAGGCAAAAAAAGCTGATCACCCGAATAAAGAAGCCCAATCAACTCATGCTGGATTCTGCTTCAATGTTCAACACAACTTTACTGAAGTGGAAATTTGACAACACAGCCACATGAAATGTGTTCAAATAGACAATTGTGTACCTTAAATAAATGTTACTGTCTGGACTAATCAGAAGAAGGCCTGCTGTGCTCTGCAAAGTGTATCTTAAGATTCACCATGGTCTCAGATGAGGACACAGCCGTTGCCACAAAGAATATGGTGACCAGATGGGTATAAGGAGGAAGACAGGGACGAATAGGACGAAGAGCATAGGATATAGGAGCAGGAATAGGCCATTTGTTACTTTGAGCCTGTTCTGCCTTTCAACCAAATCATAGCGAATCTTCTGCCTCCGACTCACTTTCCCACACTTCCTCCATGCCCCTTCATATTGTTAATATCTAGAAATCACTCAATATTTGTCTGAAATGTTTTGAATGACAGA
This sequence comes from Stegostoma tigrinum, assembly GCF_030684315.1. Taxonomy (NCBI): domain Eukaryota; kingdom Metazoa; phylum Chordata; class Chondrichthyes; order Orectolobiformes; family Stegostomatidae; genus Stegostoma; species Stegostoma tigrinum. The sequence goes on from NC_081356.1 coordinate 78,137,782, forward strand.
ACATCATAGGCCTTTGGAACATAGAATTTAAAAGATTCACTGCTGCCTGAGTGAAGAAGTTTCTCCCCATCACAGTCCTAAATGGCTGAGTCCCTGCTTCCCATCCTTCATCTACCTTATTGTGCCCTTGTAAGAATTTTGTATGTTTCACAGATGGGAAGAAAACAGCACAATAAAGCATAGAACTGTAGATGCTGGAGATCTGAAATGTACAAAGGCAGAAATTGCTGGAGAAAATCAGCAGGTCTGGCAGTATCTGTGGGCAAAAAACAGAGTTAATGTTTAGAGCCCACTGATCCTTTTTCAGAAATCAGCATTGAAAATGGGTTGACTGTGCTGACAGTCTTTGTCTTGACAGATCCTGTGGTGTGGGGAGTGAGTAACAATCTCTTTCTGGCCAGACTGATTGTGATTGACTCAACTGACCATAGTACAGTGAATGCAATCCCAATTCTCCACTCACTGACCGTCCCATGCTTCATCTCTGTTTCTTCCATACAATGAAAAATTCTTACATAAGTTCTGAAGCAACCAACACATTCTGTACCAATGTTATCAATTCAACTATCCAATAGCTAATGGCAATGGCCAACCTTGTGCATTCCTTCAGTGCCTGTGTTCTATTTCCCTGCCCTAATGCAGCTATGTGATAATTACCCAATGATTCTAGCATAACTGATGGATACTGCTCTTATTTTCAATTCAGGAGACTGCTCAAGTAATTCTGTCCCTCAAAAATCAGGATTAGGACTGCACCACCTCAATATTAGGAGAGGCAGTCTGGGGCGATTGGCTGAAAGACAACTGCAAGGACATTGCAGGAGTGGAAGTAGTGAACGATAGATGACAACATCCTCATTGACAGAGGTTCATACATTATACCGATACATCTTTTCTCAGGGAGATGCCTCAGGAATCTTAGTAATTTGTTAAAGACTGCTGAAGGGAAAACTTTTTAAGAGCTCATAACTGTAACTGAGATGGCAGCTGTCTGACTTTGTTGAGTAGCACTTGGATGTTAGGTGATTATTATTGTACTGCAATGGAAGCTCCGATAATAGCCAGCAGAAAGTGCATAACAGTTAGGTCTCTGCCTGTTTGCTTGTAAAGATGGCTGTTACTTTAAAGCTGGAAAGGATGAGTACCAGTCGACACAAAGCTATGTGTAAGGTTGCTATTGGATTCCCTCATGGCATCTGGGTAATGCCATGCAGATTTTATGGCAGGATGGGTATTATGCCAAACAATTGTGTTTGTATATCTATCAGCTTTTTCCTGTAGACTACTCGCAAAGTCTGTATTGAGTCTGTTGCAGCAGGATTCAAGCGTGTGGCCTAGTCCTCTGCCAAGCTGGAACGACCTTTGCTCCTATCCTGGCTGCACACCACTTAGGCCCAGTGACTCACCATCTGCACATCCCACCTCTAAGATATACTGTGAAGTACATTCAGCATCAGGTTCTGAACGGATTGTTGTGTGTGAGAATGCACTGGCAATTTTTCTTTATCAGAAGCTTTTTTTTTCCTCCTCCAGTTGCTGCTGCCTTTACATTTCCTTTTGGAACAGAAAGGAGAAATGCAAAGGGTAGGGTCATGGTAAAGGAAGGTTAGGTGATCAGAAGCATGAGGTACATGCTTACACCAATTGCATCTTGTGATCACGGGACGAAGGGAATGGCAGTTATGAGAAGGGGCATTAGGAAATGAACAAATCATCACCTTGATAGTTTCAGACCATCCCCTTCTTTAGGGCTTTTTTTAAAAAATTCATGCACCAGCAATGTATGCATTGCTGCAGAGAAAACATTTATTGCCCATCCCCGTTTAACACTTAGAAGGCTGTGGTGAGCTGCTTTCTTAAACTTCTGCAGTCCATGAGCTGTTGGTACAAACAGAATGCTATTGGGAAAGGAGACCCAGGTCTTGACGGAGTGACAGTGAAACTAAAGGGATTTATTTCCAAATTCAATTCTGGGCACCATCCATCAGGAAGGTGAGGCTTTACAGCAGATGTAGAAAAGATTTACAAAAATCATTCCAGGGTGAAGGGATTTAAGTTACATGTATAGAGAAGAGAATAGGTGCATCATCCCCATTGTGAAGAAAAGGTTCCAAGGTAATTTAGTGGCATTGTTCAAAATCATGAGAAGTTTGAATAGAATACATCAGGAGAAACTGTTCTCTTTGTCAGAAGTCAATACTTAAAATCTAGAAAGTAATACCTAAAAATGTGGCAGAGGCAAACTCAAAATGGCTTTTAAAAATGGCATTAGACAATTATCTAAAGCAAAAACAATTCAGAACTGTGGGGAAACAAAGAAATAGACAAGCAGAATCGCTCTCGCAGAGAGTCAGCTCAGTCACAATCAGCTGGATGGTGTCTGCTGAAACTATTCAAAGATTCGACAAGTCAGGATGGTGTGTGACTTAGAAAGAAACTTGCAGGTGATGTATTCACATGCAGTTTCTGTCCTTCTTCGCCTATTTGCTAATAATTAGAGGTTTCACAGATGCTTTACCAAGTTGCTGCAGCGTATCTTGTAGATTGCATTACCACCAATCTGCACCGGCATCAAAGGAGTGAATGGTCGAGGTGATGAATATGGTACCAATCAGGTATTTTGTCAGGGACTGTGTTCAAGCTTCTTGAGTGTTTTTGGACTTTCACTAATGAAGCTACATGGAAAGTATTCCATCACAGTAAGCTGAAGAAGAAAATACTTGAGGAATGCATTTGCAAAATGTAGCTGTATTTCATTCATAATCATTTCTTCACCCACTTGCATTGCTGCAGAGTGAACATAAATATGGAACAAATCTGGTGAAAGGTAAACTGCACCATGTCACTGGTGCTTGCAGATATAGCATTGTCACCTCAGTGATGCAGAAGTTAATGGCTATGACTTAAAAAAGAGGTGAATGCTGGCCAAAATCATCCCATCATTCATGAAACTCCCAAGGGTCAATCAGACGAGGGGATTATCACTTCATCATTTCTCATGCATGCATATTGGTGGACTGTACTCAATTCAATTATAGATTTTATGGTTGATGCAGATCTTGACTGGGGAGGGGTTTGGCACAGCTTTTTGATGTAATATGTTGGCTACTCAGTCAGCGTGGCACCCAGGCCATGTTGGAGCAGATGACAGGACTGCTGAAGATATGGTTCCGTTGCTTGGAGAGATCTCCAGTATAGTCCAGACAGGGTGTGCTACAGGTTTCTGGTGTAATGTGCTCTGCACAATTGGAACAGGAAACAAGGGAATCCAGTGGCAAAGTGAGAAATGGCTCAGTGGCTCGCGCTGCTGCCTCACAGCACCGGGGCCCGGGTTTGATTCCAGCCTCGGGTGACTGTCTGTGTGGAGTTTGCACATTCTCTGCACGTCTGTGTGGGTTTTTTTCAGGTGCTCCAATTTCCTCCTAACATCCAAAAATGTGCAAGTTAGGTGAATTGGCCATGCTAAGTTCCCCACAGATATCAGAGATGTGTAGGTTAGGCGAGTTAAATGTGGGGAATGCAGGGTTACAGGGTAGGGGTGGTTGACCTAGGTTGGATGCTTTTCAGAGGGTCAGCATGGGTTCTTTGGGCTGAACGGCCTGCTTCCCTACTGTTGAGATTCTATGATCCCATGAAAAATGCTGAGGTGCCAGAGGAAGAGGAGCTGTCATCCATAAAGAAGGATGAGGACATTGATCTGTAGGAAGCTCTTCTTGTGCGTGACAGAGCTCATCTGTTTCGGTGCAAAAAAAGGGGGATGCTTCAAGAAGCAATTATTCAGGCTAAAATTAGCAGATACATGGAAAAATGTAGATTAATTAAGATGAATCAGCATGGATTTCTGAAGGGAAAATCATATTTGAATTAGTCAGAGTGTTTTGGAGCAGTAACATAAAGGGTTGTTCAGTGTATGCTGATGTGGTGTACGTGGACTTTCAGAAAGTGTTTGCATGGTCACACAAAAGACTCATCACAAAAGTTAAAGGTCATGGAATAAAAGTAACAATATGGATATAAAATTGGTTGGGTGATATGAAACAGAGACATGGTCAATGGATATTTTTCAATCAGGAGGAAGGTTTGTGGTTGTCCTTCAAGGATCAGTACTGCGACATTTGCTCTTCCTGAAATATATGCTAATGATCTTGATATTTGTCCATAAGGGTCAATTTCAAAGTTTGTAAATGATACTAAACTTTGAAGCTTTGGAATTGTTAAGAGGACAGTGGAGAACTCAAAAAGGGTATAGACAAGTTAGCAAATAGGTGAGAGCTGAAGTTCAATGCAGAGAAGTATGAGGTGATGCATTTTGGCAAAATATTTGTTCCATCCTAAAGAAAGGCATGAGTGTACAGATCTTTGAAGCTGTCAGGTCAACAGGCAAGAACAGTTAATGAAGTGCACATTATCCTGCGCTTTATTTTTACAGGCAGTACCAGACCAAGCTAGAGACCAGTTAGAACCAAACATATGAACACCTGCCATCAGTGGCAAGGCCTACACAACATAACAGGATACAAAACAAAGGCCATATAACCTCCTTGCGCGTGTACTTTAGGGTGACTTTGGAGAAGATACATTTTAGACTTAACTGGAATGTTATGTAGCATTCTGGCACACCCAATAGGAAGGATGTGATCGCATTGAAAATAATGAAGAAGAGATTTACAAGAATGGAAGTGAAGAATGCTCTAGATGAAATTTACACCAGTACAAATGCTCTGGAGACGAAATTCCCTGAGGTCTTATTCATTGTGGCTGGCGATTTCAACCAGGCCATCCTCAAGAGGTTGCTGCCAAAATACTACAAACACATCTTCTGTCCCACTAGAGGACCAAGTATCCTCGGCCACTGTTACACAACCATCAAAGGTGCCTACTGCTCCACACCCCTTCCGCACTTCGGAAAATCAAATCACAACTCTGTGATCCTCCTCCCAGCTTACCATCAGGAGTTGAAATGGGAGGATCCTTCACAGAAAGTTGTACAATGCCGGTCTGAGGCAGTGGAGGAGCTTCTCTGGAACTGCTTGAAGTTGGTGGACTGGACCATATTCAAGAATTCAGCAGACATCCTAGTTGTGTATGCCACTACCATCAAGCACTTCATTAGCAAGTGCATAGCCAACTGCCTGCCAAAGAAGTCAATTTGCGCATTCCCCAACCAGAAACCTTGGATGAACTAGGAAATCCACTGCCTACTAAAGACCAAGCATGCGGCATTCAAATCAGATGACCCAGAGGAATGACCTCCACAAAGCCATCAGAGATGCCACAAGGCAGTACTGGATCAAGTTAGGGCCCATATCAACCATACAGCCACCCACCACCTGTGGCAAGGCCCACACAACGTAACAGGATACAAAATGAAGCAGAGCAAGATAGTGGGCAAAAACACATCCGTCCCTGGCACACTCAATGCTTTCTGTGCTCAGTGTGAGCATGGTCTCACCTGTCCTGACAACCCTGGATGCACTTGTTCTCTCTGTCAAAGCTGCAGATTTCAAATTGGTCTTCCTAGGAGTTAACCTAAAGAAAGCGATGGGCCCGGATAGAGTCCCTGGCTGTGCAGTTAGATCCTGTGTGGGCCAGATGGACCACTGACATCTTCAAACTCTCCTTGCTACAATCCGACGTCCCCACCTGCTTCAAGAAAATCACCATCATCTCGGTAGGAAAGAAAGCTCATGCAATGTGCCTTCATGCCTACTGCCCAGTGGGTCTGATCGCCATAACCATGAAGTACTTCAAGAGGCTGGTCATAGACCACATCAACTCTAACCTCTAAGCCTGTCTTGATCCTGTGCAATTTGCCTACCAGTGTAACAGGTCTACAGTGATGCTATTTCCCTAGCCCTACACTCATCCATGGAATACCTGAATGACAAATTCACCTGTGTCAGGCTCCTATTTATCAACTACAGCTCCACTTTCAACACCATAATCCCTTCCAGATTAGTCTCAGAACTGTGAGACCGAGGTTTCAGCTCTGCCTTCTGCAACTGGTTCCTCAGCTTCCTGCCTGAACCTTCAGCTGAAGGCAGGAATGGCATAGCCACCTATTGTTTCTTTTAGCAGGGCTGGGCCTCAATAGGACCAGTAATGCTGTTGGATGTCTACCTAGAGATATTAACAGATGACATTTGATCATTTTAAAATATATTGATGTAAAAGAGCATGAAGGGACATAGGGTAAAATTTATGAAGTTTAGCCACTTTCATTGAATAATCTTTTAATGTGACCACTATGAAATGTTGGATTGATTAATGGTTTCATTGTTAAGACATGTTCTGTCAATTAGTAGACAAAAAAACTTTAGCTTAACTATTAGGGTTTACCAGATCCTACAATGTACCAAAGGATGGTATTAAGGATTTGTTTATGCGTTCCACCAGTATGTGCTCTGCAAAAGGAGTCATTTACAACTTCACAAAGTTTGTGCAAGTTTCAATTAACTTCACTGGTGAATACAGAAAATAGTAGAAATGAACAAAAACGAGATCAAAGGATGGAAAGTTATAAGCAATATGTAACAGTTTGTATATGTAAACTGACTTTCCAATAATTTTATCAAAAGACAGCATATGGATGAAAAATGGGTGGTATCAAGTTCAAAACTTTGGGAGACACCAGAGACAAGAGAGGAAATTGCCAGTAATGCTCTCCAATGAAGTTTATGAGAATGGAACCAAATGAATGCAGTGCTTATCGACCAGATGATAATCAACGCCGTTGACAAAAAAAGATGCTGTGCACACAAACACACACATAAAGACTGCTGACAGGTTGACAAATGGAGAATGGGCAGCTTACATATGCCAGTCACAATTGATGCTGTTCGTGATCTTATTCAATTAATTCAATTAATAGCAAGGAAGTTAATGGAATGCATAAGAAAATTGGGGAAAAAATGAATACAGGAACCTGGAAGAGCTGATGAGAAAAGATTAACAGGCAATGTTGGCTCTAGCCCTAAAACATTTTATGAACATGTGTCAAAATTTACCAAGGAAAACATTGGGCTAATGAAGGAATTCAAGATAAATTTTCATTTGGAGGCAGAGGATATTACAAATGTATTCAATGACTACTTTGTGTCTATCTTCACAAGTGGAGCAGATAATGTGAGGCTATATTAAAACAGAAGAGATAAGCTACATACAGGGTAGTAACAGATAATGAAGATGCATTGAAATAAATTAAGAGTCCTGAAAATTGGTAAGCTACCTGATCCAGTTGGAATATTTCTAATGTTGCTCAAAGAAGCACAGATAGAAATAGCCCAGGTTGGGGATAAATGTTCTGTTGTTCCCCAGGAGTCATTTTGGTTCCATTACACTGCAGATTTTATAGATTTGCATGTTGGAAGCAGCGTTGTAAAGTTTATAAATAATCAAAAAGGAAAGGAATAGATTAAAAAAATTAAAAGACTTCAAGGTGATAGACAGAATGACCAAATGACCAGAAAAATGGCAAATGGAGTTCAGTGCAGAAAAATGTGAAATATGGCACTTTGGAAGACTGAGATAGAAGGACGGTACGCTGTAAATGAAATAACAAGGTGTAGAGCTGGATGAACACAGCAGACGAAGCAGCATCGGAGAAGCAGGAGGGTGATGTTTTGGGCCTAAACCCTTCTTCAGAAAATTTTCTGAGAAAGGAGCTGGACCCGAAACGTCAGCTTTCCTGCTCCTCTGATGCTGTGAAGCCTGCTGTGTTCATTCAGCTCTATACCTTGTTATCTCAGACTCTCCAGCATCAGCAGTTCCTACTATCTCTGAAACCCTATAAATGACATGGTTGTGAAAAGTGTAGACAAAGAGGGAGCACCTTGTGTCCATATACACAAATAATTAAAGCCAGCATGGCAAGTTGTTACGGTTGTTATACGTAGTGGAATAGAACATAGAAACAAAAAGGTCATATTAAGTATTTCCAAATCATTGATACTACAAACAGTTTTGGGATTACATTTCATGACTATATTAAGGCATTAGAAAGGGTATAAAAGAGTTTTGCTAGGATGTTACCAGGTTGAAAGTCTTCAATTATAAGCCGAGATTGGAAAATGTAGGACAGTTCTTTCCAGAACATGGAAAATTAGAAGGTAAGCTCATTGAGTTTTTTGTGATACTGAAAGTACATACAGGAAAAAGTCTTGTTCCCTTTGGCAAATAGGTCAATAACTTTATGTCATAGATTCAAAAATCATTCTCAAAGGGAGATGAGAAATCTTTTCACTCAGACTATTATCAGTTAACTTTGTATCATCAATTAAATGGATACCTACACAGCTCCTTCATCGAAGTGATTAATACAGATCAGGTATATGGACTGAAGGTCTAACACTGTTCCTTGTAGCACTTTAACATCCAACCAACTTGAAAATGACTTGTTTACTTTGTTTTCTGTCCTTTAAGCAATCCCTTATTTATTCTAATATATTACAATTAATCTTTTTTTATGGAATAATCCTTTGAGTTTCAACTTTTAGATCACATACTGAAAATTTTCAAAAACTGCACACACTGATTTCATTTCATCTATCCTATCAGTCACATCTGAAAAGTAAATCTAATAGATATATCAAATGGATTTTCCTTTCATAGAGCCATATTGACTCTGTCTAAGCATACTGTAATTTTCTAAGCACTGTGTTACCACTTCTCAATGATAGAGTTCATCATTTTTGAATGATCGATTTCACACCAACCAGCCATCAATTGCGGATTTCTCTTTTCTCTTTTCCTGAATAGCACTGTCACATTTTTTGTCTTCCAATCCACTGGGATCATTCCAAACTTCATTGGAATTCTGGAAGATCATATTCAGCACCTCTATTATGTCTGCAGCCAGAGCTCTAGAATGTAGCTATCAGATCCAAAGAAGTTCTAACTTTTCAACACCATTAATTTCTCCAGTACATTTTTATCACTGATAATAATTCATTTAACTTCCTCGCTTTTATTTGATTCTCCACTACTTTGATGTTTCGTTAGTGTCTGATGTGAGGTCAGATATTTAAAACATACATAATGTTTTTGTGATATCTCTGTCATTCCATTATTCCAATTTTGATTTTTCCAGTTCAGCGTCAAGGTGACTGATGTTTACTTTCACAACTCTCTTCCTTTTTATAAACTTATAGAACAGGCCTTTGAGCAAGCCACATAGAATCAGCTATTACCACAGCAACAATGATGTCTTTCATTTGTATGAGAGGCCTTGACTTTTGACAGGAGATTGGCAGCACAAGTGACAAACAATTGTATTCAGCTAATGTTATGGCAACAGATGAGGAGAAAAATCAATGTCTTTAAAAAGAAAAGGTGTTTCGGGTCACTCTACAAAAGTAAAGGACGGGAGGCATTATTATATGTTTTTGAAGAAGAAATTTCAATATGAGAATTTGGGCCGGTGGTGGAAGGCATAGAAACACTACAATTCAGGAAGAGAGTTCCATAGAGTATCATTGAGATAGTTGAAACCTCCACAACCAAAGAGGAATTGAGTGCAAAAAGGTGAACAGGATTAGCACATCCCAGCATTTGAAGGTGAACACATGGCTGGAACAGGTAGCAGCAATGGCGTGGGATAGGATCATGAAGAGATTTGTAGATCATGATGAAGATTTTAAATCTGATCTATTGTGATGGAGCATTAATGAGAATAGGCAAAAGGGTCTTGTTTCAGAAAACAATGTAGCTGATGGCTTTTCTTCTGCACATTGAAGTCAGTTGAAGATATAAGGCTGAGAAGATAGGATTAGAATAACTGACTTCAGGTGAGACAAAGATATCAATAAGAGTTTTGGCAGGTGCACAGGCTAAGAAAAGGCAGAGCAAGAAATGTTATGGGCATGAGTATAAGAGGTTTTACAATTGTAACAGACCTTTAACCTGTGTTCTGCTTCAACTATCATGAATAATGCCAGACCTACTGGAAACAGAATCAGCTTTTACTCTCAGATATATCCAAAATACCTGTCATATATATTCCTTTTATTTTAAACCGATCTTGAGCAACATCTTCAAATCTCATTTCCATCTATAGGTACCTCAGATTCCTTTCTTGTTTTTTACAGAAACTTAACTTACACTCATTTTCTAATGCTTTCTCCTCTCAATTTTATTATCACACTTTTTGTTTTCAATCCAGAATGGGTGTATATTTGCTCAGTCATTTTGGTCTCTCACCTTGACTTATTTAATTCGCCTGATTTCTATCATCTACAGTTAAAAATATCCTTCTGCCATGTCACTAAATTAATTACTTGTCTCTATTGCCCTTCCAACCTTGGTAATTTTGTAAAACTTTTCAATGATTGTGAGGTAAATTGTCTATGTCCTGAAATTATCATTCTAACAACCTTGGTGTATATCATTGACGTTAGTTCCACAGTCATGGAGTTTTTACAGCACAGAAAGAAGATCTTCAGCACATTGTATCAATGCCAGTCATCAAGCATCCATCTATTACAAATACATTTCCCAGCATTTGGTCTGTAGCCTTGTATGCTATGGCATTTTAAATATTCACATAATACATAATAAAATTGTTGTGATTGTTCTTACCTCCACCAACCTATTTGGCAGTAAGTTCCAGATACCCATAACTCTCTGGATGAGCTTTTGCCTCAAGTTCCTGCTAAATCTTCGGGTTCTTACCTAATAACTTATTAAACAGAATTATTTGCAAAAATTGATCAGAGTTATTCTGGCCATCACTGAGACTATCTTTATAATTCCAGATTACATTAATTGCATTTACATTCCATCAGTTGCCATAATGGATATTGAACCCATCTTTCCACAGCATGAGTCTGGCCTCTGGAGTACTCACCCAGAGAAATTAGCACAACATCATCTTCCCTCCTTTTCAGTGGTAATGTTGAGTAACACATCAACAGATCAATTCCTGCCCATAACAGCAACAGCATTAACAAGGTATTTGTAATAGTGCCTTTCACTTAGGAAAAAAAAGCTCCAAAGCAAGTCATAGAAGTGTAATCAGAGAAACAAAGGATGCTAAAGCAGTAAATGGAGATTTTGGTCTCCACTTTGCACCCTTGATAGTGGTGAATCTTGTGATGTTTTGCATTATTGTGAGCTTAATTATCACCACCTCTCCCAAATCCAAATTTCAAAATCTCCATGGTCATGATGATCTGGAACTCTGACTGGATGTCCCAATCTGGTTTAATTGAGTTCAGTGCTAAGATATTGGGATTGTCTCCTCTCTGACAATGTTGTACCACAGTGTACGCTGACAGGTGTAGGTATAGCTGTCCAACAACCTGTGATGATCATAATTAATCTCACTTCTAGGCTCGTTCATACAAATGCCTTCCTTCCCTCCTAAATGTCCCTCAGACCTCCTGGCAACATAACATCTTAGATAATCTTTTTGTTTGATGATCCTGGCTTGAGATTTCCTGTCTCCTAATCAGCTTTTCTTCCCTGTCATTAAGGTTGTCTGAGTTTTTACCCTGTGTCTAGGGTCATATAACATCGACTGTTCTATGCTGTGGTTTTCCTCTAGTTACTTCACCTTCATATCATCTTGAGAGGTTATATTTGGCCCAATATCATATTCTAAAATTGAAACATCCAGTTTTATATTCTTTCCCATTAACACTTCTGCTGGTTAGTACCCATTATTCAATGGCGTTGCTCTGTGATGAAGTGGAGCTAAATCACAGTCTGCATTCCTAAGCATTAGTGAGTTCATAATCTTAACTGCTCTTTCCATTTCTTTTTTTGACTTGGATGAAGTAGAGGACATTTCACCAGTTTGATATTTGTCTGTGAAACCCTCATTCACAAATTGAGGTCCACAATTTAATGCTATTTCTTTCAGAAAACCATGCTTTAAAAAAAATCATTCGTGTGATGTGGGCTTTGCTGGATGGGCCAATACTTATTGCCCACCCCTAAGTGTCCTTGAGATTCAAAGACTATTTTTTATACTGTGATTTCTGAGTCTGCTGTGATTGAATGAAATCTTGCAATTTTAATTCATAATAGTCAACCAGAAATAACTGCATCTTCCCTTTGAAATCAAACAAATCTGTAGATTTTTCTATGCCCTTTCTTGAAATCTTGTTAAAATCATTAGCTCCGCAGGCATTTGGTTGTTTATGGCATACATTTGACATGATGAAATATATTCCTGTGACTTTCAAATTCTGATTCTTGTGGTCATGCTCTGCATTTTGTGTACCAAATTGTACTCTATCGAATTTCCGTGGGATTTCTCTGTGCATTGATTTTTCACTAATTATGCACCAAAAGACTGTCTGAGATCGTCAAGTGTGTTGTTTTTGCTCATGCTCTTTTCAGCAGTTGGTCTGCTGGACTATGTTTTGATCACTCTTGCCAATAGAACTGTCTGACCTTTGCACACACTTTGTCAGATCATTAAGCTGCATGATTTTGTCTGAGTTTGACCTCAATTGCCAGTAAAGTACTGGTTATCACCAAATGATATGACTTTATATCTACTTCAACATTAATATCTATTGGCACCTTGATCCACTACTGCCTTCGAGTGGATTTGACGCCACATGCACCATATCTGGAATTTAGATTCTACCATAGGTTGTACCACATCAGCCTAAGCCTGAATCTTTTCATATACTAATGACTTTTTAAGATTTCTTTTGAACTGAATAACATTTCCAAGGTTTGTCATCCATTTTAAGGTGAAATTTCAGTCCCACGAGACAGTCTCTGAACCTTTCATTTCCTATAAAATTGTTAATGCTGAACTCTCTATGATTGTGAACCTCTCTTCAGGGTCAAAGCACAGAATGTAAAAAATAAGATCTTTTTGCATTTTGTCAGTTTTAATTTGACAACAGTCTACTCCTAGTCATGTAGACAATGAACCTGTAACTACTATAATGAACAAGCATGGGTTGAATTGTATCAAAACATCAATAGAAAACAACACTTGGTTGATTATTTCAAATGCTGTTCTCTGTCCTGACTCCAATAACATTTCTTGCCTTTTTTCAAAAGCTCACTTACGGGTTAAGAAAGATTGGTTAAGTCGGGATAAACTTTCCAATTTGTTTCAACACGCCTAAGAAGTTCCGTACACCATTTACACACTTTGGTGTTGGAAATTCACTGACTCTTGTTTTCCTTGGATCCACGGTGATGCCTTGTTTGGATAACATGACCAAGAAATATAATCATCACTTTGCAGAATTAACATTTCTCATTTAATGTAAGACGATAGGTTGGATAGGCTGGGACTTTTTTTACTGGAGCATAACAGGTTGAGAAGTGACCTTACAGAGGTTTATGAAATCATGAGGGTTACAGATAAGATGAATGGCAGATGTCTTTTCCCTAGAGTAGGGGATTTCAACACTAAGGCGCATATTTTTAAGATGAGAGAAGAAAGATTTAAAAAAGACACGAGGGGCAATGTTTTTACACAGAGTGTGGGTCATGTACGGAATGAACTTCCAGAGGAATGGTAGATGTGAGTACTGTTACAATGTTTTAAAAACCTTTGGATACGTACATGAACAAGAAATGTTACGACGGATATGGGCCAAGTGTAGGCAGGTGGGACTAGTTTAGTTGCAGAATATGATCGGCATGGGCTGGTTGGACTGAAGGATCTGTTTTCATGCTGTATGACTCTTTGAATCGATGGTTCTATGTCCCTGGTTATCTGGTCATGTTCTTTCTTTGTTTTATCATGCACTGTGTTTTCATAGAAAAGATGGTTTCTCTTCTCTGGAATATTAATGGCTCCTGTCTAGGCTTCAAACTTTTCCAGGTTTCTTTTTCATGTTTCCCTTCAAGGATTCCAGATATTTAGTTTTGGGAAATCTCTGGATCCCAAATTCCAAATGGTACAGAATTGAAGCAATATCATCGAACGGTATAATAAATGTAGCTATCAATTTTGACTCTTGGTCTATTTGCCAGAAACCACTGTTTACAGCCAGTTTTCTTTAAAACGTGCTTTGTTTGTGGCCAAACTGAGTGATGATATTTGAGAATTGTTACCAGGCCTGAAAACCAGTGTGTTGAATCTGCTGCTGTGATATGCCCTTACATTTAATCGTGCTATCTTACTGAGATTTTACTGTTCTCATAAAAGGATGAGGAATTTTCTTGGCAGAGTACAAAATGATTGGTTTTGCATTCTCTTGAAGAGTAATATATGGTAGTCCTACTTCAAGTTGCGTAAACCTTTGAAACTTTGGACATTTTTTCAAATGTTTCCTCTGATCTCCTAAAGTATTGTAACCAAGCTGGAAAGTAATATGGCATTTCTACCCAACCATAAGGCATTTTGATTCCTCTATCTGTATATTGTTTCACTGATACTTCTTCTGTGACTAAGCTTCATGATGATTTGCCCTTGCACCTGAAGAGGTGCGCACCTTGGAAAGTGAAACTTTCTTTTGCTGGTCTGACTCTCATACTTAAACTATAACAAGCTACCTGTCAGTATTAATACAACCATTCCTGTGCTGAGTTTAAATTCCGTTTCAAATTATTACACTTTAAGCTTGATGGTCCAGAAGTGTTTTGCCACTCTCTGATGGTCCAGAGAAAAGTTGTCTTTATCTTTTTTTTACATATCTTAACATCTTGACTGTTTCCTTATTGTTTTACTTCCTGATAGATCTTTTCTTTGTTTCTAAGATGATGAAAGTGCTGTTAACTTATTTATGTTTTTTGAAATGCCCAACTGGCTACATTTATAGAATTCAGCTTCCACTGCTGGACATCACTGCAGGTGTGACTTTGTTGCAGCCACATCTCCCACAACCGGAATATGGCCGAAGTCATCAATTCCCTCAGTTTTGGAATTTGCTGGGCTTTTGGAAGGGTGACAACACCATTTTGGGGCCTACCAATCCGACTACTTCAGAAGAATCCCCAGTACTGATCATTTTGGCCCTGATTGCAGCCCATGTATCAAGTTTGATTACCTATTCTATTAAATTCTCCTTAGGTTGAAGGAAGTCTGATAGCTTGCCATTGATTAAACCATTATCATACTGTCACTAACTAGTTCATTCATCAAAGCTCCTTAGCCATAACATCCTGCTCAATGAAGTAAAATCTTTTAAAAGGCACACAGTGAAGGAAGTAGCTACTAAGTTGATGATGCATCGGTAGTAATCTCCCAAGATTCTTTAGATACTGGAAAAGCCCCAGGAGATTGGATAACTGCCAAAATAAATCTTTATTCACAAAGGAAAGGAGACTAAAGGCAGGTATCTGTAGGTCAGTTAGTTAACAGCTATCATTGGAAAAGGTTTAGAGTCAATTATAACTGATATAATAGTAGAACATTGAGAAATACCCAGTATAATCAAGCAGAATCAGCAAGTCTTCATGAAGGAGAAATTATGCCAGACAAATTTATTAAAGTTTCCTTTCGAAGTAACAAGCAGAATAGATAAAGAAGAGCCAGTAGATAAGATGTATTTGGATTTCCAAAAGGCTTTTGATGAGGTATTGCACTAATTAATAAGTTGAGAACCCAATGATGGAGGTTGTGTATTAGCATGAACAGAGGATTGGCTAACTAATAAAAAAGAGTTGGGATGGGGGCATTTCAGGATGGAGAACTGTAATTAGTGAAGTGCCACAGGGGTTGGTTCTTAGGCCACAATTGTTTACTGTTTAGATTTATGATCTGCATGATGGAAATGACTGTACAATAGCCAAGTTTGCAGATAATATAAAAATAGGTGGGAAGAGAAGTAGTGAGGTTGGCAGAAAGATGTACAGCGGGATAGAGACAGATTGATTTAGTGGCAAAAACATGACACTTGGAATATACTTTGGGAAAATACTAATTTATGCACTTTGTCCAGAAGAATAGAAGAGGTGAATTTTTTTAAAATGGATAATAACTGCAGAAATCTACAGCACTGAGGGATTTGAAGGTCCTCTTATGTGAATCACAAAAAGCCAAATGCAGTGGATAATAGGGAAGGCAAATGGCATGTCAGCCTTTATTTCAAAGTGAGTGAGCGAAAAAAAAAATTAGGGAGTCCTTGCTAAAATTATACAAGGCACTAATCACACCACTAGAATACTGTGGACAGTTTCAGTCTCCTTATATAAGGAAATATAAACTGATATTGAAGAGAGTGCAGAGCAGGTTGATTAGATAGATTTTGGGTGTGGAGGGATTTTCTTCGGAGGTGAGGTTGAATAGGTTGGCTTTGTACTGATTGGAGTTTGGGAGAATGAGAGGCAATTTTATAGAAACATTCAAGACTCTTAAGCGGCTCGACAAGGTAAATGCTAAGATGTTGTTTTGCCTTGTGAGAAAGTTTTGGAGCAAAGGCCATTTAAGGAAGAGGTAAGAAATTTTCTTCTCAGAGCCTAGTGAATCTATGGAATTCTTTACAGCAGAGAACTGTTGAGGCTGGGTGGTTAAATGCATTGAAGGCTGAGACTCTGTCCTTGGGCCTCTACTGTTTGTAATTTTTATTAATGACTTGGATGAGGGGATTGAAGGATGGGTCAGCAAGTTTGCAGACGACACGAAGGTTGGAGGTGTCGTTGACAGTATAGAGGGCTGTTGTAGGCTGCAGTGGGACATTGACAGGATGCAGAGATGGGCTGAGAGGTGGCAGATGGATTTTCAACCTGGATAAATGCGAGGTGAAATAGTATCAGAGATAATGGGAACTGCAGATGCTGGAGATTCCAAGATAATAAAATGTGAGGCTGGATGAACACAGCAGGCCAAGCAGCATCTCAGGAGCACAAAAGCTGACGTTTCGGAAGGGTCTAGGCCCGAAACGTCAGCTTTTGTGCTCCTGAGATGCTGCTTGGCCTGCTGTGTTCATCCAGCCTCACATTTTATTATCTATAAATGTGAGGTGATGCATTTTGGAAGGTCAAATTTTGAAAGCTGAGTACAGGATTAAGGATAGGATTCTTGACAGTGTGGAGGAACAGAGGGATCTTGGTGTGCAGACATAGATCCCTTAAAATGGCCACCCAAGTGGACAGGGTTGTTAAGAAAGCATATGGTGTTTTGGCTTTCATTAGCAGGGGGATTGAGTTTAAGAGTCGTGAGATCTTGTTGCAGCTCGATAAAACTTTGGTTAGACCGCTCTTGGAATACTGCGTCCAGTTCTGGTCGCCCTATTATAGGAAAATGTGGATGATTTGGAGAGGGTTCAGAGGAGGTTTACCAGGATGCTGCCTGGACTGGAGGGCTTATCTTATGAAGAGAGGTTGACTGAGCTGGGACTTTTTTCATTGGAGAAAAGGAGGAGGAGAGGGGACCTAATTGAGGTATAGAAGATAATGAGAGGCATAGATACAGTTGATAGCCAGAGACTATTTCCCAGGGCAGAAAAGGCTAACACGAGGGGTCATAGTTTTAAGCTGGTTGGAGGAAAGTATAGAGAGGATGTCAGAGGCGGGTTCTTTACACAGAGAGTTGTGAGAGCATGGAATGCATTACCAGCAGCAGTTGTGGAAGCAAGGTCATTGGGAACATTTAAGAGACTGCTGGACGTGCATATGGTCACAGAAATTTGAGCGTGCATACTTGAGGATCAATGGTCGTCACAACATCGTGGGCTGAAGGGCCTGTTCTGTGCTGTACTGTTCTATGTTCTATGTTCTATGTTCTATAAAATTTTTAATCAATAGGCACAAAAATTGGTTAGAGGATAAGGCAGAATAGTGCAGGTGAAGATTATGAGATCAGTCATGATCTCATTGAATGGTGGGGCAGAATTGATGAGCCAAATGGATTGTTTTAGACGTCTTGTGGCTTATCATGATTTACACAGATCTTTTTATATCATTCCCATTTTTAGGGGCTAAGCAATTTTGCCCCCAAAACATGTACCTTTATAAATGTCAGTTATAGCACTTTCTGGAATATTATCTTACGGCAGTCAAGTTTACTTTTCTTTAGCATAGAGGTGATTTTGACCTTGCCTATTGCTGTAGTTAAGCTACATTGACTTTAATTCAGTGAGCAGCAGTGCCAATCAAGCTCCCTGCTGCTGCTGAGGAAGCGGATTTTAAAGGGCCAATGGCAACACCCTGGAGGGAGATGCCAGCAGTGTTGAGAATGAAAGAAATAAGCTGTTTCAGCTTCATGTGAGATTTTTGCAGTGCCAGCAACAGCTGGAAGATTCAATCTGCAAGCCTTTAAAACTCCAAGAGGCTGCACTGAAATACATGTCATACTTGTTTTCAGTTTTCCTTTCAACGTACACCAAAAATACTTATTGCTTGTTTTAGCTATCCATGCTTAATGGGTAGGAGCAGAAGAGGAATGCAATTCAAAAAGCAAGAACAAAATAATCCTTCACTTCACCCAAATAACACATACCCATGAGATTCCCACTTATTTCTGCTGAAAGCTCCAGATCTAAGACTAGAGTTGGTCCTCAGTGGCAAGCAGTGCATCAACAATATCCACTATTTTAATCCTAAAACCAGTTAGTGCCAGGTACATTACTTCCAGCATGTGCCATGCACATATTTTTCAATGTATTTTGCGATGGGAAGTTTATAGTCAAATCAGTACTCACTCACAGAACATGTTATTTCACATATTTGTTAATAAACCTAACTGTTGTGAAATCATTCTTGCGAAATGTTCAGTGGTTATTTGATATGATTATGTCAGAATATCAATATGGCTGTACACTTTACAACCAAAGCTAGTCTGCTTTCAGCCTTTAGTGAAAGTGAATTAGAAACATTCTGACTACAGCAATATTGAAACAACATAGTATAAATAACAATGTTGTCACATGGCACATGTTTATCGATATAACATTAAACTACGTTGCATTAATGCTGAATGTGAAATTTAAATCCAGTATGATGGCAAAAACTGACTGAAGCAAAGGACAGCAAGACTCGCTTCTCTAAGCCAGGCCATGACATTAGATTCAATTTGCATTTACTTTGGAGAACTTTAGTGTAGGAGCAAGGGCACTGGTAATGTCTCTATCTCTGGAAAAGAAGCTCTGAGTTTGAGTTCCATGCTAACACTTGTTGCTGATCAAGGTTGGCCAAACAGATTGATTGATTGTCAAATCTTGTAAATCTTTCTGAAATACCTGATGTGGCAGGGTTATAACCCCAATTACCTGCCTCTCTAGTCTGGGAATGTCTGTGCCTGGCTGTCATTAGAGATCGAGCACACAATGTCTATTGGTGTTCATGACAGGATGGCACCAGATGGGGGCTAGGATGCATTCCTTCCCAATCAATAACAATTCTATTGAATCTATGGTTTTCTTTCCAGTCTCCAAAATGCTGGTTTATTTTTTGCTTGATAAATTATAGCTTTTCTTTCTTGAAAAAGCATAGTGTAAAGCTGCCTTAGTTGTCCCATAAATAACATTTTGTTTTAAGATTTTCTGAGTTTCCATTAAGACTTTGTTGAGAATTGCAGTGACCCTAAGGTCATTTTGTCATTTTGTTTTCATTTTGTTCTCATCTGGTTAATTTTCTTTATCGTACACACCATGGCAGATGTCAAGAATCAGCTTCCTGGTCACCCATTCTGCAGAAGACATGGTGAACCATTACAATACTTTACCCAGAAGCATTGACCAATCTAATGAACATTCATTGCTCAATCCACAGAAGTGAGGATGAGAAAATAGACAGAAAAGTGACTATTTAATGTCAAAGACAGCAAAATATTCAAAGTTGCAATTATAGCCTATCTATGACTGAATCAAACAGCAACATAACAGTCAAAATAATCAGTAATATCTTTACTGAAATGCA
The DNA here is from genome assembly GCF_030684315.1 of Stegostoma tigrinum. Taxonomy (NCBI): domain Eukaryota; kingdom Metazoa; phylum Chordata; class Chondrichthyes; order Orectolobiformes; family Stegostomatidae; genus Stegostoma; species Stegostoma tigrinum. The sequence goes on from NC_081356.1 coordinate 78,157,558, forward strand.
GTAGGGATGATTGTGTTGTCATGCGAGATTTGTTGATCAGGAAGCAATGAATACATTCTGAATAAATTTATTGAGGCTACTGCAAACTGGACTTTCTGGCTACGTTATCTTTAAGTTAAAAAGATTCTGATGCACTTTTTGCCATTGCAAGTGACAGAAATTTTGCGTCTGCAATGCTCCCAACAGCAGTATGCCAAGAAAAGCGTACAAATCCAGATTTTCTAATGGCAAGATAGTCAGTAGCCTAGTGGTGATGGGAGTTGTGCATAGGAGTCCTGCAAATCCTCATTACAGGTAGTCTCTAAAGGAATTGCCTGAGAATTGAAGATTCTGCTGGGCAATTCCTCCATGCCTGGAACCATCCAAAAATCTCCAGTTAAGTTGGAGAGTTTGGAGGATCCCAATGAAATTGCATTGATTTTTAGTAGATACTCAGGAAAAGTTAGATTACTGAGGAGGCAATGGTCTAGTGGTGTCATCACTGGACTGTTCATCCAGAGACCCTGGTAATGTTCTGGGGACCTGGATTTGAATCTCATTATGTCAGATGGTGGAATCTGAATTTAATAAAAATCAATATATGGAATTAAGAGTCTAATAATGACCATGAATCCATTGTTGATTGTTGTAAAAAAAATCTGGCTCACTAATGCCCTTTATGGAGGAAATCTGCCATCCTTACCTGGTCTCTAGACCCACAGAAATGTGATTGACTGTTAACTGCCCTCTTGGCAGTTAAGGATGGGTAATAAATGCTGCTTAGACAGCTACATCCACATCCTATGAATGAATTTTTAAAAAATAAATAGGTAGTTACTTAGGAGATTGACGATCAAACTGATCTAAACTTAACCTCACACACCCACAGTTACACCTGCCCAGACCCTTTATAGCTCCTCACTGATGCTACTCTGGACTTAATCTGCCTTCATCTCCTCTGAGGACTAACACCTTTTTCTCTCACTGCAGTTCCAATCTGTCTCCATCCTCTGCATGGCATCCCACTCGTCCCAACACCTTAACCTTGTGATAACCATTATCTGCTTAACATTTGACAGCAGCTATCAAAGGAGTTGTCTAGACTTTTAAATTTCCGTATACAGCAGCTTGCTGCTGTGAAAAAGGAGCATGGTGTGCCTTATCCCAATGGCTCTGCACTACAAGAGAAACTGTCAAAATGGAATTAGGGTTCACATTACTGAAAGAGCAATTATCACAATCTCCTGTTAGAAAAGTGGAGTTATCCTTTTGGAAAAGGAAGTGATGGAATGGCAATCTGTGTGAGATTGCTGCTCATTTGAGAACCTGGTCCATAATTTATAGAGCTGGATTAACACAGCAGGCCAAGCAGCATCTTAGGAGCACAAAAGCTGGCTTTTCACGCCTAGACCCTTCATCAGAAATGGGGGAGGGAGAGACAGTTCTGAAATAAATAGGGAGAGAGGGGGAGGCGGATCGTAGATACAGGAGAAGATAGGTGAAGAGGAGACAGACAAGTTAAAGAGACGGGGATGAAGCCAGCTCAGGAAGAACCTGTTCTTCCTCTCACCTATCCCCTCCTCCCACCTCAAGCCACACTCGCATTTCCTTCCGACTAACCTCATCCTGCCCCCTAGACCTGTCCATCCTCCCCAGACTGACCTATCTCCTCCCCACCTCACCACCTACACTCACCCCTACTGGCTCCATCCCCGACTCTTTAACTATATGATTTAGATATCTTCAGTCCAAATGCACCCTGATTATGCCATCTTTCTTTAGCATTTCTGTGTGCAAACATACACTGTGGATAATATCATTATCATATTATCCAACTCACTCTTGCCTTCCCTTGAATATGAAGACTGCACTTTCTTGGAGGATAGATAGATAGAATTGTAACTTTTCCAAAGCGGTTTTACTTCATTGGAAATGTGACCCATTATGGATTTGTCTGCAAGGCTGACTTCATAAAGTTCATTTAGTTCTTGCAAGGCTCAGTTGGAGATCTGAAGGTTTGCAAACTTGGAATTTATATACTTTAGATAAAGTAGAAGTGGCTTGTCCTTTATTGAATAATTGACAAATTTTCACGCTGGCAAAGTGAAATGCTTTTATTATAATATAGCTGTTATGAAAAATTTTACATATTGGGAATGATCTCTTCATGAGTAATGAGCAGAATTCAGTGATGTGCCCTGGTAAAATTTTTAAATTTGTGCTTATGGGATGACTCAGTGGGGGCCAGTCTATTGTGTTCTGAAAAAAAAAATGAGTTAATGTTCAATGAAGCCAGCCAAAGAAATCCCCTTACAACTTGTCTAAATGGCAACACTGATGTCAGTGAAATCAATCACTCTACAGGCTCACTGATGGTTGGAAGGAGATTATTCAATCTGTGGCTAACTTTTGCTGAAATACAATAAGGCTAATCTCATCAATTTTCAGGCTACCAAGAAACAGTTACACAAGGTCAGACACATCTGCTGTAGTCTTTTCAATAAAACTCAGACATACACTGAGCTCCACACAGCAATCCACTAAGTACAATTGACTCCTAATAACAAGTCCATTTTTGCAGCAAAATATAATTATTATTACAGAATCATTTCTTACAATGTCCCAGGCACCACCGTCATAACCTTCCTTGGGTATGTTCTATTCCACAAGCAGGACTGATCTAGCAGAGGTGCCAGCCTAGTGATATATAGCCAGGAAGGAATTGCTCTCAGAGCTCTCAATATTGACTCCAGACCTCATGAGATATCGGGGCATCAGGTCAAATGGGGCAAGGAAATCTCCTGCTAATTAAAACACAGCATTTCCCTTAACTAATGAATCCATTCTCCTCAATTTTGAACAACACTTACAGAAAGCACTATGGATGACAAAGGCACAGAATGTATTCTAGGTAGATATTTCAATGTCTATACCAAGAGTGGCTCGGCACAGCACTACTGATTGAGCTGGTCAGGTCCTAAAGGACATAACTGCTTGACTGGATCTGTAGTAGATGGTGAGGAAAACAACAAGATGCAAAAAAAAACTTGACCTCATCCTTACCAATCTGCCACTGCAAATGCATCTGTCCATGACAGTATCAGTAAGAATGAACGCATCACAGTCCTCACAGAGACAAAGTCCTACCTACACATTGATAATATCTTACATCATGTTTGTGACACTATCCCTGTGCTAAATGGGGCAGACAATGAATAGATTTAGCTATTTAAGACTGGTTTTCTATGGGAGTCTCTGTATGCCATCCGTATGCCATCCGCCAAATTGTTTTATTATAAAAGCAGAGGTTGAACCCCCTCTGACAACTAAAACCAAAACACCCAGAAAGGAGGGCCTCACCTTATAATATGTTAAAATGAGTGTGAAATGTGGTGTAACCTGCTTTTCCACAACTTCTAGTGGTTAAATAAAATAAACCCCTGTCACTCTCTTTACAATCAACAAGTAACAATTTACTTATCTAACTCCAACAGTAAACAAACTAACTAAATTATTAACGAACCAAATAAATCCCCTCTAACTACTAACTATTCCCGAATAAAACAAGATTCTAATGGAATGCTGTTCCGATAAATACAAGTCCCACTTACATAAAATAAAATAAAAACAAGAATTTAGTCTCTCGGAAGTACAGACAGGTTACATGTCTCTTGGAATGTTCTGTGTCTTCTCCACAAAATAGCTGTCAGGAATGCCTTCTCCAGTGAATTCTTCTGTCAGGAATATTAACTAGTTGTGTCATAGGTATCCATGATTTAGATAGTGCTTTCTCTAAAACTTAGAGAAAACTGTGTGAGACAGTGATTCTCTCTTGTGTGCTGAGAGCTGTTAACTCTAGCTGTTGACGCTCCTGATTTTCCAACTGCCTTCTCCTTTTATACGCTTGATGACATATTAATTTCTTACAATAGGAATCGTCCTATGTTGTCTAAACCATCAGATTTAAATTTAGTTTTTTTTTAATTTCTAAGTGCCTGATTCTAATTGATTGCCTGAATTCAGAACAAGACAAAACTTACTTAGGCTACTAGCTGTATGGCTTTTTGATACAAACATTTCAATTTGAGTCTGTTTTGTGCACCTGCAAACCCACAAGCTGCTCACAAACATTTTGATTAAATCTCTAAGCATAGAAAAAACACATCACCTTCTAATTGGAACATGCATTGCTTTTCTACTGTAACATTTTATAAACGCTAAATTCTAACTTCCTGCCTTCCAAGCCACACGTACTCTACCAAACTTTGCAAATGTATACCAACATAATCTGCAACCTCTGGGTCTGGCATATCCTCCACTCTATCATTGTCATCAAGATCAATGAAGAGTGCAGGAGGTACTGCCAGGAGCAGCAATGGCTATCTCCAATAAGAGACAATTTAATCACTACTCCTTGACATTCATTAGAGTTACAATCACGGAATACCCCACTATAAACATCCTGAGGGCCACAATTGACTAGAATGTGAACTGTCTAACCATACTAATACAGTGGTTAAAAGAGCTGGTATCAGCCAAAGAATATTGCAGCAAGTAACTTCCCTTCTGACTCCCAAAGCCTGTCCACCATCAACAAGGTGCAAGTCAGGAATGTGATGGAATGCTCCCCAGTTGCATGGATGGGCGCAGCTCCAACAACACTCAAGAAGCTTGAAACCACTTAGAACAAATCTGCCCACTTGATTGGCACCGTATCCAAAAGCATTGACTTCTTTGTGTGCCATCTACAAAATGCACTGCACAAATTCACCAAAAACTCACCAAAATCCATGTTCTTAAACAGAACCAAATGCACGGCCACTTCCATCTAAAAGGACAAGGGTGGCAGTTACATTGTAACATTGCCAGCTAAAAGTGCCCTTTCAAACGTCTCATCATTGATACATGTAAACATATTACTGTTCCTTCTGTGCCATTGCATCAAGATCCTGGAATTCTCATTCCAACGGCATTATGGTTTATCCTAAATCACATGGTCTCCAGTGGTTCAAGAAGGCAGCTCATCACCACTTTTCAAGAGTAACCAGCGACAAACAATAAATGCTTAACCAGCCAGCAGCATCTGAGAAGGGAATAAAAGAGACCAGCTGGGATTTAAAGTTTGCAATTGATGTATACTTTTATCAGAAGCATTAACTAGTTTTAGAAAATAAATATCCCAATCATGAAGTAATGTCATGCTAAAGCCGGTAAATTGAAATAGCATGAAATCACAGTATCATTTACCATTAATTAGTTTAAGTAATGATCAATAAAATTATTATAAACAAATTAAATTGAATTAAATAAAGATTAATTTGAACAGACAATTATTTGCAGAAGTACAATTATATTTGATTAAAGGAAAATACACCAAGTGTAAAAGCTCTGATTGAATAAATAGCTGAAATACTGTGCTTCTTCTGAATATTAGACTATTCAATTTCCACAAATTGCATTAATTTCACTTGACAATTGTCTCTTCTATTCTCATGAAGTTGTATACCTCCTTGCTGAGGTACAGTTCTACTATTATTGAGCATTTTTTGGTAATTTGTCTAAATAATCATTTTCTTGTGTAAGCTGTAGACAATATCAATGCCAACAGATCAGTGACAACATTTAGGTCAGCACGACATCGTGGGCCAAAGGGCCTGTACTGTGCTGTACTGTTCCATAACAGCCAAGGTGGGCTCTCATCCAATTTCCATATACTTTCAGCAGAAGTCACTGAATTGTAATTTTCCCTCCCTCATGAAAAAAACAAAGAATGCATATAACAGAGCTAATGCTGACATGCCAGCTGATTTTGGCCAGCTCCCAGATCAAAGATTAAATCTTGAGCCTTTTTGATCTCTATATCTAATCTACTCATTAGATAAATGAACCATACTACTAGAATAGTATACATATGTACCCTTACGCAACATTTAAGGATTAACTCACCAGTGAGACAAATGTTTACCCAATGCTTAGTTGAAATAAACAATACGATAAAAGTGTAAGGGTTCGTCCTCAGTTTCAAGCCAATTTAGCTGATAGCCAAAGAAACAATGACTTCATAGATTTTCTTTAACTCACCATCATTGCACATTTTCATACTGTAATACTGCAGTTAAAATGAATATCTATCTCTCAGTTGCCTTTTTGTCCAATTTCAAAATATTTTCAGTCCCAACCAGTTTTTGTTACATTATTTTATTGATCAGAACAGTCATTTTTCATGGTCATCTTTCATGACAGCAAGTCAGATTTGCTCTGATTTTATTTTTATTGCAAATGCAGACTTCTTAAGGCAATAGGAATGATACATACGTGTTTCTACAAATAGCTGCATAACCACTTAAGATTTATTAATATCTATGTCATAAAAATGTAATAATTCTAAGAAATCACTTGAGCAGTTTACAAACGAGTTTAGTAATTTCTCGGGGTAAATATAACTATTGCAAATACAGCAAGTCTTTTTAGTCAGCAAATTTAACGGATGTAGTTTATATTTATTGGAGTATTTACGTTTGTTTCGGGTAGTGACATAGTTACATCAATACCAGCCAATATGTCTCAAATGTCTTCATGCAGGTTTCCGGAGAAATTAGCACAACTAATTTTCTCAAAAGATGATAGATATTGTGTATATCTGTATGGGATATACATGCACATATGTTCATAAGAGAAATACCATATTTAAATGAAGTACCCAATGGCTGCATGCTTTTAACATTAGAGATAATGGAGACTGCAGATGCTGGAGATTCCAAGATAATAAAATGTGAGGCTGGATGAACACAGCAGGCCAAGCAGCATCTCAGGAGCACAAAAGCTGACGTTTCGGGCCTAGTTCGGGTCTAGGCCCGAAACGTCAGCTTTTGTGCTCCTGAGATGCTGCTTGGCCTGCTGTGTTCATCCAGCCTCACATTTTATTGCTTTTAACATTAGATCCTTTCCATTGTTTTCTGAACTCTCTCTGCTTCTACTGATTTGAATCAATTTTTGCAGTTTATGTATTTATGCAAATGATGTAGATTACAAAATTATTACATATAAATGTGATAAATCCAAACACTCGCAGCAACATATTTTGGGTATAATGTGAGTCTGCAGTAAATTTGATCATGAGAATTACTTTAAAATCATAACTGCATTTTTTCTTAACAAATTGTAATAAAAATAACGAATGCATGACATTTGCTTCTTAAGTAAATTCATGTTGACAAGGGTGCAATTTTTCATAGGGATCCTTCATTGATTTAATTCCATTTTCACAGATAACAGCCTTTGAAAAGACATTACAATCTTTGTAACTACTGCAGCAATAATTTACTTTCCCAGTCATTTCTGTTAGGTCCCTCCATAAACTTCAGTATGTTAATGATTACATAATTTACCTTCCTGTATCTCTCATATCAATCTAAAACCACTGTTACAGTTCTTTCATACCATAAACATTTTTAAACCAAATTATCACTAGTATTAATAGTTGTGTTATAAAGGCACTTGGCTGTTGGGGATGGGGCTGAGATGTGGGATAGTGGCAATTATGTTTGAAAATGTTTTATGCTAAATAGCTCTAAGATGGCCAATTAGTTACAACATCATTTCAGTTCATGTTGAGCACAAGATATCTTGGTAAGGGAGTTGATCATGTGCTAGAAATGAATGTCTGGAGAATTTCTAGGGGTCTGATTGACAATAAAATTGTCAGTTCGCACTCATTAAGGAATCTGCCCAGCAATTTGGTGTTTTATGCTGCAATTAAATCTATGGTCAATTTGCAGTGTCATTTTCTGCTGGAGTTTCAAAGATGCTTTCTAAGCCACAACAGGAGACCTTCTGGGGCATTTTGTCAAGACTTTATCAACAGTTATTCTATTTACCATTTCTTCTAGAAATTCTCGGAGGTGATTCCATTCACCATCAATCCTATCCCCTCCGGAGGATACAGGACATCCCTTTTTTCTGGACTTTCTCAACGGAGGCCTTGAGGCATAATGGTTGCTTATTTAGCTCTAGACCACAAGCTCTGCATTCAAATCCCTCCTCAGGACTTAATGGCTCGGTAAGGTGTGCCATAACACAACTGAACAAGTTGCTTATCAATCTGTAAATCCTACCAGTATATCAATGACAAAAAGTAAGTGTGGGAGCAGCACCTCCTATCAAGTTAAAGGACTCCACACATACCTTCTCACCACGAACAAGTGTCATAATTGTTTAGAGGGACTACCACACACTCACTAGTGCCACATCTGAGAACCTGAATATCCTGAAATGTTTTGTAGTGCATCAGGCATTGCATCCACACCTTCAGTGGTCTGGGTGCAAGGACTATTCATACACTGTTCCATAAAGATCAGCGTTTGAGGACATCTTCAGATCTCTGGCAAGTTTAAACCATGGTAAAAATGAACTAGTCCCAAAATTGCAAATTAAGATCAGACTTTTAAATGATTGTGTCTTATTAGCACACAACATATTTAATTCTAGTTTTCATCCTTCCAACAAAATAAATTACAATTAAATTTTTGTGCTTATACTGGATTCTGTCATTTCAATTATTTTCATTTCGTTTATAATTAAAAATAGTGACAAGTTGTCAAAGTATTTTCTCTTATGCTACCAGGACAAATGCAAACTATCACATTTTAAGATTAGCAAGTCAACTCTGGTTACAGCATTGCCATGAAGAACTATTGCATTCTTCTCTGTAGTTTTGTTTAATTCAAAAAAGGGGCAACACTTGGAGATCTATGTTTTGCCTGAAGAGGACATGTATCTAAAAATGGTTACGTATAGCTTCCACCAAATATAAACTTAAATTATTTGTTAGCATAATTCTTAGCAAGATTGTCCAGCAAATGCTATCTAATCGCAGAATCACATCTAACATTAGCCATTTTTTTTAGTTGTACAAGCATGGGCTGTTTGAGTACTCTCAGTTTTCTGTCTATAATGAACAACCATTGGGACACGTCACTTCATACATACACTAGCCTGGGTTGTGCCGTGATAGTGGGGTGAAGCTAATGCTTTACCAATGCCAACCTCTACGGAAAGACGGTGCAAGCAGTTGCTGCTCATGGAGCATGTCCTGAGACATTGGAGAATGCTCACCAACCTGGAGAAAACACCAATGAGTTACAGCTGCCAGGATCCCATTCTGACTTACAAGCAAGAAATGGCTGCTATCCAGTTTCCCTCTACTGCCAGGGAAAGCAGCCACCTTCATATAAATGAGGTTGGTAGTAATGAAATCCTAATTCATGCAAATAGGCTCCTCACTGCTCACCAGCAAGGTTCTCAATCCAGCCATTTAGAAACTTAAGTGGAAAATTGGATTTTTCTTACCATTGATAATATCTTTCTCATTCTCACCATATTTCTCTAACTGTCTTGCGATTGTCCCTGTTATTCAGAGGCTGAGAAAATTGAACCCCATATTTGATTTGGGGCCAAGAACCTTTCAAGGTTAAGCCTCCAAAGGGAATGTGAGCAAGTGGCAAAAGTGGTCAATGGCCAGAAATGAGCAGTAGTATCGATAAAAGCTTAATGACCTCACTGAATGGTCAAGGTGAAGGATGTTTCTGCACATTAAAACTTTAACAAAATATGTTACACATTTTGGTGCTTAAATTCCTAAGTGGCAATAATAATTATTAAACAGTCGCTGCATTGAAGTCATGGTCCAGAAGGAGGACCTGTGAGAATGTTCCTAAAATTATTCTTAGACATCACCGGAATACAAGTTTCAATTTTTGTCTGACTATGACACTGAACTAGCCATATGGAAGTCCATAGGAAAGGCAAAGAAAATTTTAAGGCAAGCCACTACAAGCCAGCAAGTTTACATCTTTAAGGAAGAAGCAGGAAAAAAAATCCACATTCGTTTTGAGTGAGCATTAATAGCATATTTACCAAGTCTTGTTTTACTAACCAGCCGTTTTAGAGGGAGTGCAATAAACGTTCAGCAAATTGATTTATGGGATGGCAGTTTTGTCATATAAGGATACTTTGGGTCAACTGGGCCAGTGTTGATTTATGTTCAGAATAATGACAGGGCATCTCATTGAAAGGTATTACATTCTGAGAGGACTAGACAGACTGGATGCAGGGATTATGTTTCACCTGGGAGGGAGCTCTTGGACTGGCATCTAAGGCTGGACTTGACTTACTGTGCTGGGAAACTCTGAATAAATGCTAACCCCCTTCCCTTGACAGAGGCCTGCTGACAAATATGACAAGTTTCTTGGCTTTGTATCTGTGCTCATTGGCAGTGCATGACAGTGGTAAGTGAGCCTGGGATCTGCTGCGGCGAGGGCAGAGTGAAAAAAGGCAATGCAAGACAGGGATGCAGTAGCATTCAGGTTAGGCTCAGTGGGAGTGACTGCCACAAGAGCAAGTGAAGAGCCCAGAGATGCAGCCTGGTCCAGTCCATGAGCATGGCCACTGAGAGCGAACTGTCCCTTGCTGCAACATTGCAATGATAGCTGCTAATACAGCCCAAAATGCAACACTGAAATGCAGAAGTTTCCTGTATGTGGATCATAGGTCTGCCCAGAGTTTTCAGAGGTTGGCACATGTTAGATGCCATTGAATGAGGTGTGCATGTGACTGGTGTCCATGGAGCATGACCTGAAATGTTGGTGACCAATTTCCAACATTGAGATTGTTCAGACCAAGCAGTAAGTTTAATCTGCCGAGTGCTCATTCTGGTTTCTTTGTTCAGTTTACCTGATGTCAGGCTTGATTGGCAAGCTTGGTATTTAGTTTGGTATTTAGTGATGCCAAATGTTAATGATGAGAGTTGTGTCATTAACAAGACCCACAGCAAGCATAATGACCAACAATAGGCTAACAACACTGCTAACAACATGCTGCTTGTGATAAAAGAAAGCGTAAGTTGTTTCCAATACTGTGATGGGCCTCACTTGTTACCTGATTCTGCCACATATCTCACATAACCCATGTCACCAAGACCCCTATCATATTCACCTTATTCCCCACAACCCCTGTCGCTGAGATCTCGGTCAGATTCACCTTATTCTCTAAATTTAAATTTACGTGTGCTTTCTTCCTCACCACATCTCATCATAGTGTAAGATCCATCTGGTAGATCCGTTTCCACCATCCTCTTCACTCTCTTGCTTGGTAGGGATCTCCAGGACCTGATGATCTAAAGTAGCGGAGAAAGACATCTGGTAATCTAATAAGAAGAGGCTCCTCTCTCAAATAAGATGTCGTTTATTGCATGACATCAGCGAGGAACAGGTTACATTTTTATTATGGTTACCGTTACTGTGACTTGGAAGAAGATCTTAATTATGGCTTTATTCCTTTGAAATCTACATTTATCCTCCTCTCTGAATTCATGTGCCATCATCGCATTGAACAGGGCTTAATGCACTCCTCAGCATTAAGAACAAAGAACAAAGAAACCTATAGCACAGGAACAGACCCTTCGGCCCTCCAAGCCTGCGCCGATCAAGATCCTCTGTCTAATCTGTCATCTGTTTTCTAACGGTCTGTGTCCATTTGCTCCCTGCCCATCCATGTACCTGTCCAAATATATCTTAAAAGACGCTAATGTGTCTGCATCTACCACCTCCGCTGGCAACATGTTCCAGGCACCCACCACCCTTTAACCTTTACAGACTTTTAAAGCTTTATAAAACAAGTCACACCAACAATAATGTTATCACACATAAAATGCTGGCAAGCAGAGCAGACCCAAGTATAGAACTTATGCAATAAGATTGAAAAAAAAGCAGACCAACTTATGAACTCTGATTTATGTGAACTTCGAAGCCTTAACTTTCTTATAAAGTATGCCCACCAAACCTTTACAGTGCACTGGTGTAGTGCTTAATTCTGGTGAATGTTAAACACTTTGGGTATAAATGAAATTTACGTGCTTGAATTCAGTTTGTTGACAGCCATATAATATTAACTATCATAATACCAAATGCAGTGTACCACATCCTGTTCAAATTTTGAGACCACACACACTATTTTCAATAAATAGTGCTTATAGAGTTAGGGATCGATATTCTCATGCTAAGAAATGTTGTGGAATCTGCTGAAGACGGATAAGACAAATCAATCAATGACAAGAGTCATAGGCTAATAATTAAATGCACGGGGCAGCACGATCGCTCAGTGGTTAGCACTGCAGCCTCACAGCACCAGGGACCCAGGTTCAATTCCAACCTCGGGCAACTGTGTGGAGTTTGTACATTCTCCCCACGTCTGCGTGGATTTCGTCCAAGTGCTCCGGTTTCCTTCCACAGTCCAAAGTTGTGCAGGCTAGGTAGATCGGTCACAGAAATTTGAAGGTGCATACATGAGGATCAATGGTCGGCACAACATTGTGGGCTGAAGGGCCTGTTCTGTGCTGTACTGTTCTATGTTCTATGTTCTATGTTCTAAATTGCCCATAGTGTTCAGGGGTGTGGGTTAATGGGGATGGGTCTGGGTGGGATGCTCCAAGGGGAGGTGCGGACTTGTTGGGCCAAAGGGCCTGTTTCCAAACTGTAGGGAATCTAATCTAATCTTAAAAAAACCGCCACTATCAGGAAGCAATTAACTGTGGAAAGCAGAAAACTAACACAAAATAGCTTGATAACCAATGTTGATTGATTTTGCTCTCTGATGAAGGGTCTAGGCCTGAAATGTCAGCTTTTGTGCTCCTGAGATACTGCTTGGCCTGCTGTGTTCATCCAGCTCCACACTTTATTATCTTGGATTCTCCAGCATCTGCAGTTCCCATTATCATTGATTGATTTTACTGCTGAGGTATGAGAATTAATCCATCAATCTCAGAAAACTCAATCAAGGTGAAGAAGGCACTTGGTACGTTTGCCTTTTGGTCATTGCATTGAGTATAGGAGTTGGGAGGTCATGCTGCCAATGTACAGGACATCAGTTTAACATGCTTTCAGTTCCGGATTCTCTGCCATTGTGAAAAATGTTGTTGAACTTGCAAGAGTTCAGAAAGATTTACAAGGATGCTGCAAGGCTAGAGAGTTTGTGCCAAAGGGAGAGGCTGAATATCTGACACTATTTCTATAGAGTCTCAGAGAATGAGAGGTGACCTTAAAGACATTTACAAAATCATGGTAGGGCATGGATAGGGTGAATAGAGAAGATATTTTCTCCAGGGTAAGGCAATCCAAAACTACAGGCATAGCATGAAGGTGAGAGATAAAAGATATTAAAAGGGCCTATGGGGTAACCTTTTCATGCAGAGGGTGGTTTGTTTACGAAATGAGCTGCCAAAGGAAGTGGTGGAGTCTGGTACAATTACAACATTTACAAGGTGTCTCGAAGGGTATATGACTAGGAAGAGTTTAGAGGGTTATGGGCCAAAGGCTGGCAAATGGGACCAGTTTAATGTAGAATGGATGAGTTGAATCAAAGATTTTCTGAAGAAGGGCCCGAAACGCCAGCTTTCCTGCTCCTATGATGTTGCTTGGCCTGCTGTGTTCATCCAGCTCCGTACCTGGTTATCTCAGATTCTCCAATATCTGCAGTTCCTATTATCTCTTGGACCAAATAGTCTTTTCTGTGCGTAGATCTCTACACCTCTATGAGGAAGTCCAAACGTGATCAGTAACTTTTTATTAAATTGTGGTTTCTGCATGCAGTGTTAAATTGAGCACTCAAATTATTTGAGATATAAATCTATTAAATAAAGCAGCATATATATTGGGCACATTGGATGACAAAAAACAAAGCCTCAAGATGGTGGTAGAATGGAGTGCAATACGTTATAGTTATATAAAGCTCTGGTTAGACTTCTTTCAGGGTGTTGGATTCGGTTTGAGGTGTCAAAACTCAGAAGGGACGCACGAACTCAGTGGGGGACCTATGCAGAGCAGATTCACCAGAATGATAATTGAAAAAGTTTATTTTTATGTGTTCATGGATGTGAACATCACTGGTAAGGCCTGAATCTATTGTCCATCACTTGAGAAGGTGATAGTGAGTCAACTTCTTGAACCAATGTAGTCTATACAGTGTAGATATTAGAAAATGATTCCCAGGAATTTGACACAACAATAAAGGATGGCGTGTTGCTTGGAGGGGAGCTTGCAGAAACTAGTGCTCTTACATGTCCACTAGCTTTGATCTTCTGGGTGGAAGTGCTTGCTAGTTTGAAAGGACCATTGACAAGTTGCTGCAATGCATTGTGGTGCTGATATCACTGAGTGCCAGTCATAAAGGCAGCGATGTTTCAGGTCGTAGATGAGATTGCAGTCCATTTGAATGACATGTACAGGTGGGAACTTCTTGAGTGCCGATGGAGCTGCACTCTTTCAGGTAAGAGGTGAGTATTCCATCAGACTCCTGACTTGTACCTTGTAGTTGGAGGTTAGGCTTTTGTAAGCCAGGAGGTGCATTACTTACCTTCAAATTTCAAATTTCTGACCTGTCCTTATAGTCACAGTTATTTATATGGCTAATCCAGTTCAATTTTTGGTCAATGGGAACCTCGCTGAGAGTATAAGTGGTTATTTATCTTCCTCCTGCACTGGGTCCTTCTTCGTAGATGACTATTTATGCACTGCCCTCAGCCCAGACTGCCCAAGTATCAAGCAAGCTCATCCAATGATGACCATTGAGTATCATCTCATCAATCATGCCAGATTGTAAGAAAAACACAGATTATTGGATAAACACCACCTCCCACAGTAGTACAGTGGAGATGTAAAACTATATAAATTGAGATGAGGTTATTGTTGATGTTTTGAGTGACATTACTTTAAATCAATCATAGAGCCAGGAGCAAGAACCCTGGGATAGTTTGTATAATAACAAATTGCAGCAACATACCAAGCAAGTACATAGCAGGGATCCAACTTGGCACGATTATTTATTTTCTGATGGATTTCTTATAAAATTTTGAAAATAGTTACAGCTAAGCTTGCAAGCTGAAGATGGAGAAAAAGGAACAAAAGTGGTTAGTGCTTAAATTGACATAAATATGAAGTATAGAATGAAATATTTAAGAGTTAAAAATAATGCATTATTCATAAATTATAAACTTACACTGAAATGTTCTTTGCTAAAATTCACTAAGTCATGCACCATACAAGAGTGATGTTTGAATCTTTTATGGTGCACAAAATGAATACGCAGAATACAAAATATTTAGGATGTGAACATGTTTCAATTATATTTGCTTCCCAGTTCATGACAAATAGCATTATAAAACATAAATTCTAAATTCTTGCACTTCCAGACTACAATCTTTTGAAGTATAAATATATTGACAACAAGTCAGGCTGTCTAGAATTTGAATGCCTCTCTCCTCAAGGTGATTCAATACTTTTCTGCACAGCGTATACTTAATACATGAAACATTGGTAACAATCTGTACAAAATGTGAACCGGAAACTGTTAATAATATTTGCTTGCTTTGTAGGAACAGATTTATTTAGATCTTGTGAAACTAAGTGTGAACATAGTGGAATTATGTCCTTGAAAAATGGCTTAAAACGTCTTTTACTTGGAGCAACTTGTGTGACCTTCCTCTAAGAGTATACCAGTGTCTTCTATAGTCTTGACGAAATATTTAGCATTGCTCATTATAGACACAGGATTCCTCTCCTGAAAAAAGGGTCAACAATCTGAAAGTTAGTTGATATTCTTTTTGATGATGTTGCTACTGTAAGTGATTGCTTTGCCGTACATACAAGCCAACTTTTTCTATTATTTTCATTTCAGAGTTAGAAGCCTTGAAAAGCTTTCTCCAGGGTTTCACTGTTGCTACTGCATATATGATTACCAATTCATGGGGAGAAGAAAGAGACAGCATAATGGGGCCTGATCTGGAGAATACAACCCTTTCATACACACGTTAGAAAATGAATGGATTAGAATTCAGAGGACGCATTAAAGGCCTCAAAATAAATCTTCAAATGTTTCTCTAACATCAAATTGAAAATCACCAGAATAAAAGCAACACCAGTTCAATAAATGCTTTTCTTTATTCAGTGAGTTCAAGATGACCTTGCTGAGTTGCTTGGAGAAGCAATTTATAGAAACTAAAGAATCTTGATCTTAATTGGAACCTCTGCAATTGCTAAGCAACATAACACCACATAGTTATTTTAATTGGTGAGATGCACACAAAAAAATCACTTTGCTAGATGTAATAACATGGAGGCTTTGTCACAGCGTGTGCTTCTTTTAAACATCTCTCAGGCTTGGATCCAGCATTGACTGAATTTTAAACACTCCTTTATACATATATTTATTACATCCAGCAGCTGACCATGGCACATTCTAATTAGATCGTTATAGTCATTTTATAATTGGAACGCCAATATTTTGTATTGTTTATATTCTAAGGAATCAAATTGAAATGGCTTTGCAATGTCAGGAGAAGTACATTGCAATTTTATAAACATAACGGGTAACAGCAGCTAAAACTCTTGTTTTGTTTTCACAAACGAGCCAAATCAATTTATGAGAACTGTATACAAAAGCTGTACTACAATTTGTACGATTGAGTGGCAGCATCAGCTTACACTTAAATAGCAGCTGTCATGCTTATTTTGCTTTGTGCTCTCTTACTGAGGAAGCAAAAACTTTAGATCAGTTCAGTGTCTCTTCAGTAAATAAATTTGAAAGGGGCTTAGAATACCAAACAATAACCAACATACATAGCACTTTTAATGTAATGAATGTTACAAAGTGTTTACAGGAGGTACATTTGATACCAACCACGAAAGGCAATAACATTTTCAAGGACTTTGGAGAAAAGTAAGGGTAGTTAGAGATGGAGCAGTAGTTTGCAAGAAGTTTGCAACATTGTTTCTTGAGTCATAATGGCAGATTTGGAGGAGAGATGACGTCTGAAGAAACAGAGTTATTTACAATGTCAGCTATATTGAGAACCTGCAAGGGAAATTGAATGGATAGCAGTCTAATGGAGATCGGTTCATGGTTCGGTCTTTAAAAGCATTCCAGTCAATTCAATATTGTAGTTCCACTACTCCTTGCTGTGCTTTTAACTTATTGACTCTGGTATGTTTCAAACAGATCAGGAAACACATGTGCTGACAGTCAGGAGGAGGGACTGAAACACTAATCTATGCCCCATACCCAAGCTGAGCACAATGGCCTATGAGCCTAGTTATGGGACTCTCAGTGCCCTCCTGTGCCAAACCCTGCTGGCAGTTAAAGTTCGGGTTTAATCTTCTGTCAATTATAAGTTGCATGTCTACATGTTTATATTTTCCACATGAACAAGACAAGGGCGCTCCACAAATACCACCATCTTCAATCCTGAGGAAACGCTAGTAGAAAAAGCCAAGGCTGAAGTGTTTGCAACAATCATCAGCCAGAAATGCTGAGTCAATGATCCATCTCAGCCTCTTCCTAAGTCTTAAATATACAGATGCCAATCTTATGCTATTTCTTGATATCAAAATGAAGTGAAGACGCTGATTAGAGCAAAGCATATGGGCCTTGAGCCATCCCACAGGATACTGAAGACTTTTGTTCAAGAACTAGCTACACCCCTAGCTAAGCTCTTTTTGTATAGCTACATGACAATATGGAGAATTATCCAGGTATGTCCTGTCCATGAAAAAGAAGACAAATTGAATCTGGTCATTAATCATCCATTTAATCTACATCAAAATACTCGAAACAATAGCATGAACAGGCCATTTGGCCCATCAAACCTGCTCTGCCTTTTAAACAGATTATGGTTGATCATCTGCCGCTTCACCAATACTCCCTCAATTTTTCTCCTGTGCTTGGACTTTGAGGTCAGTGTATGGCAGTAGCCTCTGACATTGAAAGTCAATCTGTCGGCATGCCATTCATGCTATTTGGCATGACTTCAGAGCAGCTGTGCAGCCACTTTGAAGGAACACTGCTCTGCACCACTTTTCCCCACTATTCCCGCATCCCCATTTTATTATTCAGAAATCCATCACTTTCTGTCATGAGCGTGTTCAATGATTGAGGTCCCTATCCCTCAGGTAGAAAGTTCCAACAATTCCGCCTCATCACTGCCTTAAATAGTTTGTCCTTCATTCAAAAACTATGCTCCCTAATTCTAAATTCACAAGCCAGAGAAAATATCCTATCCATATCCCTGTGTGAATTTTGTAAATTTCAATGGGCTCAACTCTTATTCTTTGAAATTCTAAAGAATACAGATGCAGTTTCTTCAGTCTCTTCATATAATACAATTCTGGCATCCCACTGATTAGTCTAGAACACTTTTGTTGTAATCCCTCGATGGCAGGTACATATTTTATGAGCTAAAAAGACAAAAGCAGTGAACCAATGATTTTGATCTTCAACGAAGTGATGGAAAGGATCATTGAGAATGTTATCAAGCAGCATTTACACAGCAACAACCAATATTCTGTTTAAGTCTCTTAATGTGGGCCACACAGGTTTGGTTCAAACATGAGCAAAAGAGCTGAACTCAAGGGATAAGGCGCTCATGACAATAAGGGAGTATTTGACTTGATTGTGCATCAAGGAGACCTGGCAAAACTTAAGTCAATGGGAATTAGAGAAAACTTTACCAGCCAAGTTATACCTAACAGAAAAGAAGATGCTTGTGCTTGTTGAAAGTCGATAATTTCAGTCCCAAAGCATACTGAAGGGAGTTCTTTGCAGTTGTGCTCCAGGCTCAATCATCTTCAGCTTTTCCATTAATGAATTTTTCTCCATCATAAGATTGGAAATGGGGCATTCACTGACAGTTGAACTATTTTCCTGATACAACTCCTCAAAATCTGGACAGCCCATGTCTACATACATTAAGATCTGGACAGCATTAATTCTAGGACAGATTAGTGAGGTGTAACGTTCATACCACATAAGTGCCAGGGAATGGTCATCTCCAACAAAGGAGAATCTAACCCACAGCTTTTCACGTTCAACAATATTATCATCACTGAAACACTATCATCAAGCATCTGGGGAAAATCACTAAGCAAAAAATTAATTGAATTAGTCATATGAATATTGCGAGTGTGAAAGCACATTGAAGGCTGGAACTCTGTGGCAAGTGACTTCACGTCCTGATATCCCCAAGGCTGGCTGTCATCTATAGCGCACAGGCCAAGGGTATGCTCCACTGGTGTGGATCATTACAACTTGAAAAACACTCATAAAAATTTAACACTATCCTGGACAAAGCTGCCTGCATGATCTGCTTTCCAGCCACCAGCCTGTTGATCTGTGGGTACCATTTACAAGATGATTTGCAGCTGCTTCAACCTGCTGTGACAGCTCGTTCTTAAATTCATTCAATGAACTTGCACATCATTCACAATCAAGTGATCAACTGCAGGGTTACTGCTGTTATTGTATTATTGTCACTTGAAGGACGAAACACCCAGCAGCTCAGGGGAGTTTGAAAAACATCTGTTCTTGCAAAGTCTCTGCAAGTACTCTGGATAGTTTGGAGGTATTGTGGTGAGTTCCTGGATTCAGCAGGGAACATTGCTCTATCGTCACTGCAAAGATTAAATGAGCTGCCCACATGAAGGCTGCAACAGGTAGAGGGTATTTGGGTCACATTTATTGCCTGTGAAGCTGAATGGAAAAAGGATACATTTTCTTAAAAAGAGTAACATGGAATATTTAAACCATACCTTCACAAAATGGTTTCAGGAAAGTCAAGTGATTTCTTTCATGGTTTCAGGACACACAGACACATACACAATAGCTAATGGAGAAGTTATTTAAAATGTAAATTGATTTACCCAGACACTAATGAACTAACTCTTACCATTTCAAAAGTGGGGTTGGGGGGTGGAATTCAAAATGACCACGACTACTGGACCGTCTAGTCCCATGAAAAATTGAGTTTCAAATTAAGTCATTCAGTGAAGGTGATTACAGTTGACATATTGATGGGATATCACATCACATTGTGTGTCAACAGCTGATTGTTTGAACAATGGAATATACCAATACGATTTTCACGTGGTTGAGACTGGCTGGAGAGGGAGCCAATTCCTTATTAACCCAAAAAGGGAGCCCAGCAAGGCAGTCTACAGCCAACACCACAAGAGAGATATCTTCGACAAGTAAAAGAAAGAATCTTGGCAATGTTTCATTTCCAGCATTTGCAGCATTTTGCTTTTACAGGAAAGAATTCTGTTTTGAAAAGAAAGTCATCTTGGGAAGTGAAGAAGGGTTATAATCTGAGGCATAATGCATGAATTTACTTGCCATGCATCAGCCCAAGCCTCAATGTTGCTCAGGCTTTTCAGTGTTGGCAGAGACTGCTTCAGCATCCGAGGAGTCATAAATGCTGCTGAACACCATACAGGTTGTGTAGCACTGTCTTTGTGTTTTGCAGCTGGTTGAACAGCTGGAGATATGTGAAGGCGGTGAAAGGTATATGTGAAAGGCTGGAAGTATTGGTAGGTGTGAGAGGTCAGATGGAGTATCTGGATGATAAATATAAGACCCAAGCGGGAGGGGCTGCAGATAGCTATTTGTTGGGGCTGTGGGACATTAAGCAGCATGAGAAGTGATGGTGCGGTAGATAGTAGATGTGAAGATGTATTCACTGACATTGATCAGCCAAGTGAAGTCACCAAACTGCTAATGACACTGCTGCCTAATCCTGAAAACCCAGACACTATTCTCCAAGGCTATCTAATCCCAGCTCCTCCTGATAGTGATCCTGACATGCCTTACCTCTTCGCTAGGGAAACATTGTGAATTATTCCTGTCCACTTCCATCACTAATATTTACAATCATGGTGTCCTCTCTCTGCCCTGTTCTTCCTCTTGCTTTACAATTTAAGTAATAATTTTCAAGCACAGTTTTCTGACAAATTGCCTTTAGTATTAGAAATCTGGCTATATGATACGCTCTTTATCAATGTTACACAGCTTCCCGATGGGTGTAGAGGCAGCTAGCAATGCAGTCGAGATATGACCCTTAGGAAGTGACAGGATAACATTTAGGTGCTATCTACCTCCACCATGAGGCAAATATGGGTGGGTTGCAGACCTTGATCCCTGAGCCTGAAATTTTTTCGACATGCATTTCCACCATGCCTCAACAGTTCACAACTTGATCCATAAATTGCTGCTGAATAGAAAGCAGCTACTTAACATTTGCACAGGAAAGAAATGTCAAGTTACCATTTTTCATTCAGTAATCTGTTTATTCTCAGCTGCTCTCTGTGTTTGAAAATTGTATATATTATTGCTAAATGTTATTGCATAAAGAATTTCACAGTTTATTTGAACATGAAACATTATTGCTGTCTACAAATACATTTATTTATTTGTTCACGGGTTGAGGGCATCGCTGGCTGGCCCAGCATTTATTGTTCATCTCTAATTGCTCACAGGGTAGGTAAGAGTCAACTATGTTGCCGTGGGTCTGGAGTCACATTTAGGCCAGACCAGGTAAGAGTGGCAGTTTCCTTCCCGAAAGGACATTAATGAACCAGATGGTTATTTTTCCATCAATTGACAATGATTCATGGTAATTATTAAACTTCTAATTCCAGAATTTTATTGAATTCAAATTCCACCATCTGCCATGGTGGGATTTGAACCCAGCTCCCCGGGACATTAGTTGGGTATCTGGATTAATTGGCCAGCAATAATAACACTGGGCCTCCCCTTTGCAAAACAGTTCCACTGTTAACAATTATAAGAAATTATACAGTATTATATAAGAAGTAATAATTAATTATTATAAATAATTCTGAGTTATCCAGCAACAAAACACTAACTTGATGACTATATTTCATGCTTTTGCTGTACTTTTTAAAATGTTGATTGATTAAGTTTAGAAGTTAAATTGCAATATCTTCCTTTTACCATCTTTGCATTAGTTTTGAGATCTTACATTTATTTAGTGTGTTAATGTATACATACACCCTATGGCCCTTCAACCAGACAGAAAATGGGCACCAAGCTAAAGGAGGGAATATTAGAAGGGATAAATAAAGGCTTTATCAAAGGGACAGGTTTTAACATGGAGACACAATGCCAGGTCAGACATAACAGACAGTATGGCCTTCATCTGCACTGTAATAATTCTGTGACTCTGAGAATTGAAGGAGGAGATTTTTTGAGTAAGATGTCTGGGCAGCTGAGAATGATGGAACAAACAAGGGGAGATATGCATTAAGGCCAGAGTCAGTAGAGCTCATGCAGGCACAAAACACAGGTATGAGCAAACATCCACCAGGATCTGAGCTCTTTACACATGACTATTTCCGGATCTTGGCGAGTCACAACGTATCACTAAGCTTGTTCCAGGGTAGAACAAGCAAATGGGGACAATGTTGCAATTAATTAAGATGTGTGCTGTCCTGTTGTTAACGTTTTATTTGAATGACAACATCACTCTAAGTGTGCTTCCCAACTCCTCCAACAATTAATGGCGAGAACTCGATTGGACCCATAATGGGGCAGAAACGTGGCAAGAGATCCAGGCCCAGTTTCCACTCATTGTTTATTCCTCTATTGCTCTTATGTTCCAATAATACCTCAAATGCGAAACAAATTTGGGATGTTTTTAATCCTCTATTTACCATAACTTCTTCTTCTAAATCATTATTTTCTAAGACTTCAAAATTTTGGAACTACCTACCTCCCTCAAAACACCTTCCTTCAAAACCAAACTTAATGTTTCTTAACTTGAGTTTCTTGCATTTCATCTTACTGTCCTACCTTTTAATACATATGTTTTTTTGCATAACAGTTCCTGACATTTCACAAGCATGTTAATAGCAAAATATCTAGCAGAGTACTCTGGTTCACAAGCTTTATGTCTTATATGAAAGAAATAATTAATTTTTAAGAAGGAAGTGACATTGGTCATAGACTCATAGAATTACAAAGCACAAAAACAGACCTTTCAGTCCAACTCATCCATGCCAATCAGATATCTTAAATTGATCCAATCCCATTTGCCAGCATTTGGACCATATCTCTCTAAACTCTTTCTGTTCAAATACCCATCCAGATGTCTTGTAAATGTTGTAATTGTACCCACCTCCACCACTTCCTCTGGCAGCTCGTTCCATACATGCACCACCCTCTGCATGACAATGTTGTCCCTCAGGTCCCTTTTAAAATTTTCCTCTCTCACCTTAAACCAATGCCTTCTAGTTTTAGACTCCCCATCCTGGGGAAAAGACCTTGGCTATTCACCCTATCCATGCTCCTCATGGCCCCTGAAGATTTTACAAACCTCTATAAGGCCACCCCTCAATCTCCAATGTTCCAGGGTAAACAGCACCAGCCTCTCCTTATAGGTCAAACCTTACAATCCCAGAAACATCCTTGTAAGTCTTTTCCGAACCCTTTCAAGTTTCACAACATCTTTCCTATAGCAGGGAGAGCAGAAGTGAACGCAGTAATCCACACATGGTCTCACCAATGTCATCTACAGCTGCAACATGATATCCCAATTCCTGTACTCAATGCACTGACCAATGAAGGGAAGTGAGCTAAACACCTTCTTTACCACCCTATCTACCCGTGTCTCTACTTTCAAGGAACTATAGATGTGCACCCAAAGTATCTTTGTTTTTCAACAGTCCCCCATGCCCTACCATTAGCTGCAGAGAATCATAGAAGTAAAAGGTTACAGAATAGCAACTAATCGTACGTAACAAGAGATTGAAAATAGCGCAAGTGGATGTTTTAGTGATAATGGGAACTGCAGATGCTGGAGAATCCAAGATAATAAAATGTGAAGCTAGATGAACACAGCAGGCCCAGCAGCATCTCAGGAGCACAAAAGCTGACGTTTCGGGCCTAGACCCTTCATCAGAGTGGATGTTTTATTCATTTTGTCAATACATAGATGCTACCTGATGTGTACAAACTAGGTTTCAGTTTGCATTTCCAATTTCCAGCATCACAGCTTTTTTTTTTGTTTTTTGGAAAGCCCGTGAGCAAATTTTGAGGTGCCAGAACTCAATGAGCTCTTTATAACACATTCATTAATTTTAGGTGTGTTGTATAATTTGTACCAACTTTTATTAGTGCTTCTGCTGATTTCTTTTTCCATTTCATATCTCAATCAAATGAAATTGTATAAACATATGGATAATGATGGGATAGTATAGGAGAGGGGCTTAGATTAGTTCACAAGTCGGTGCAACATCGAGGGCCGAAGGGCCTGTTCTGTGCTGTATTGTTCTATGTTCTATGTTCTATGTTGACAATTTATTATACATGAACGGGTAAGTTATTGAGCATGTGGAGAGACAAATATCAACATTAGAAATTTTCAGAATCAGACAGGCTCCTAATGAACTGAATGCTCATTTAGTTTGGTGAAAGGAAAAAATAGGTATGTGCTGATGTAACCTTAATCTACCTCTGCCAGGTAAAGCAACACGAAGATGATCATGGATAGAAGCAAAAACATGGATGTGAATAGCACTGCCTAGTTAGAAAATATATCTAGGGGTGGAAAATTCTAAGTCTTCACATTAAAATGAGGCAGCTGAATAAATCCATAGATTTAAGATCAGAGGCTTTTTTTCAGGAATTTAGATTTTATAAAGCACATAAAAATATCTTTATTTCTCCTTCCAACAATTTATTTATATCTGATATCAAACTAATGAACATATCATTTCTGACTGTTGACTAGATGTCCTTCTTGAGTATTAATACAACATCTATCCAACTTTCAGGAATAATCTCAGTCTGATTTGAGTAAGCTATTAAAAAATGCAAACAAGGGACAGAAGTAGCAAGCATTTTTCTCTTTAAACAACTTTGGTAAGTTCTCAAATAAAATTGAGAGTGCTGGAGAAGCTCAGCAGGTCTGGCAACATTAATGGAGAGAATAACAAAGGTAACATTTTGAATCGAATGTGACTCTTCTTTGGAAGAATATCTTCCTTCTGAGAAGTCAAATCAGACTCAAAACTTTAGTTGAGCTTCTCTCGCCACTGATGCTGCCAGACCTGCTAAATTGAGCTTCTCCAGCACTTACAGTTTTTATTTTGCTTTTACTTCAGTAACTTCTGTTTAGGCCAGCAACACAAGATGATTTGAGACCCCTCCTATTTCAGTCAGGATATTATCCACACCTAGCTTAACATTCATGACTTTAGCTTCTCACTGGCTAGTGCATAACAAAAACTGACTCTAACCTACAGGAGTGAAAACTGATCAAATAAGCCATTTAAAATCTTCACCTTGTCATGTGAACCTATGTAAATGTAACCCACATAATCCTCCAATAGTCTTATCACATCCTCTTCTCCGTAATTAACTAGTAATATTGAGAAAGTTTTGCTTGAGGGCTAATTTTCCTTATAATTTAGTCTGTATGGACAAACCATCACCTGAATAATTAAATATAGAGAATTTTTGATACAATATCTAAATAAGATTTTTTTTACTTTAATGCTTGGACAGACTTGGAAAAACATCAAATATCTGTATTATTCATTAATAACAGGCTCTAGGCTGAGACTGTTTTTCAGTATATGACTAGATTGAGCAGTTGTTGGAAAGGTTTGTATGGAAAGAAGTCCCTCTTTGTCTCACTTTCTCTCTATTTCTCAATGAAGTATTTGTCAATCCTGAATGTTTCAACTATGAGGGTTTCTAACTGTTTTACAGCTGAATCTGAAATCTGGTTTGAACATTGTTCATTGCCCTGCAATTGATATCAATCAGAACTCATTGACAAGAAATCAAAGGAACTGTGAGAATTCAGCTCATTCTGTCTTCTGCACTCAAACTTCTGTCCGATGGAACCATTATTCCTTTTTTACTTACATTTCTCTCAACAACAATACATATTCATCTGCCACTCCTCGGCCCATCTTAAATGGGTGTAAGCTTGGAACAGAATCTTAGAATAATAGAATCCCTAGAGTGTGGAAACAGGCCCTTCGGCCCAACAAGTCCACACCAGCCTGGACAGCACCCCACCCAGACCCATCCCCCATAATATACACATCCCTGAACACTATGGATAAAGGGGGATATAGTTTATTTCCACATAGCATTTAGTTGATAACCATTTTCAACACTAATTATAAGCGTTTGCCTTGACTTTGTCTTTAGGCATTATTTTTTAGTTTATTGATTAAATCTGGTGAAAGTCTCTTTTGTTTCAGATATCAGTAATAAACAGAAACAAAAGAGCCATTTTTGTTGATGAAATAAGACATTTACGCTTTTGGTACAGTTTGTGGAATAGTGGAGCTCGATTTCTAGTGCACTCCTGATATCAGAGTTATAACATTATCTTAGTCTCAACCTTAATTTTTAAATAGTAACTCCTGGTTCTGGGCTTATCTATAAGAGGAAACATCTTTTTCATATTTATCTTCTCAAGACTATTCTTCATCTTGTATACTTAAATCATGTCACCCTAAAACCTCCAAACTCCAGTGAAAATAAATTGTCATAAGACAATCTGCTTATTCGAGGTATCAAACTTCTAAACATGCTCGGAACTTTTTTCACTGCATCTAAGTGCTTCCTTAAGAATGGAGATACAGTTGAGATGTGGTCCTGTCTATGCCCTGTATAACTGAAATACAATATGCTTACTTTTATGAATATTTATGTGATTTCTAAATTAATACCACCTTCATTTTAATGGAAACTTGCCTAAACAACAAGAAACCAATGCTGACACTGTTAAATTCAAAGTGCAGTTGTAAGAATTGTTTCAATGTAATTATAGGAGGTATTGATTAGTTAGTTTGCAGATGACATCTAAGTTGGTGGTAGTGGACAGTGAGAAAGGTCAGTTCAGAGTACAATGAGACCTTGACCAGATGTGCCGATCGGCCGATGGGCCAAGGAGTGGCAGATGAATTTTAATCTAGATAAATGTGTGGTGCTGCATTTTGGAAAAGCAAATCATGTCAGGACTTATACACTTAATGGCGAGGTTCTGGGGAGTGTTGCTGAACAAACAGACTTGGAGTTGCAGGTTCACAGATACTTGAAACTGCAGTCGCAGGTAGGCAAGATAGTAAAGAAGGTGTTCGGCACACTTGCCTTTATTGGTCAGTGCACTGAGTACAGGAGTTGGGAGGTCATGTTGCGGATTTTACATTCAGTTCTGGTCTTTCTGCTATAGGACAGATGTTGTTAAGTTTCAAATGGTTCAGAAAAGATTTACAAGGATGTTGACAGTGTTGGAGAGTTACAGGGAGAGGCTCAATAGGTTGGGACTATTTTCCCTGAAACAATGGAGGCTAAGGAGTGACCTTATTAAGGTTTATAAAATCATGAGGGGCATGGATAGGGTGAATAGACAAGGTCTTTTCCCTAGGGTTGAGGGGTCCAAAACTAGAGGGCATAGATTTAATGTGAGGGGTGAAAGATTTAAAAGGGACCTGAAGGGCAGCTTTTTCGCACAGAGGATGATGTGTGTATAGAATGAACTGACAGACGAAGTGCGGGAGACAGGTGCAATTACAGCCTTTAAAAGGCGTCTGGATGGGTATATGAATAGGAAAGGTTTAGAGAGATATGTGCCAAATGCTGGTAAATGGGACCAAATTCATTTAGGATATCTGGCCGGCATGGATGAGTTGGACCAAATGGTTTGTTTCTGTGCTATACATCTCTATGACTCAATACAGTGAAAATATTTTCTAAACTGTCTTATTTAAATATTTTAATCAGTAATCCACCTCTTCAGGGTGAGTTATGTGCACAAAAATTCACCCCACCCCCATTAAAACTAGAAGTGAACTTATCGAAAGTTTGAACCTCCTACTATAGACTCACCAACCTCAAATTCCAACTGACCCAGGGGTTAAAGTTCCACTCTAAATGCCTTTGGTAATATTAACCTTTTGTCACTTTGCAAACCCAGGAATTTCTTGATGCTAATGAGAAGATTGACAGCAAGTTCACTTACTTTTTAACCAGGCCAATGGAAGAGTGGATTTGTAGGATTTCTCTTATTTTTTCCACTACCAACTAGAAATGAAGGATATTATGAACTCTTTATTGTTTCTCCAGCAATAGTTTTAATAATTATCTAGTTTTCCAATATATTCAGATTGAGATTTCTTGGTTACCTAAGGAATTCATATCTTGGATTCTCAGGAAGGAATAAATGAAGTTGCTCTTAGAGATTGACTTATAACATAAAAGTTACTGCAAAAGTGTTCCAAAAGTTACCTCTTGATAGCATAGCCAATACTCAAATGTTCAAAAATCTTCAGTTTCAGAGCTCCCACTTGCACTGTCTCAATGCACCTTGTGCTTCTAAATTTAGTTTGTCCTTTGTACATATTATTGATATTAAATATTTCATTTTAAGCGACTATAAGGGAATGTATCATGAGACAGTAATATAATCAGAGGACAGAGGGAATTTGAATGACTTTGTAAATCTGAGAATGAATGCAGAGATTTCAGAAGCATCATATAACATTAAATTACAACAGTAAAACCATTGGTACCCAACCTGTTGTATAAATAGTTTGAATGTGTTGCTGTTTGTGTGGGAGTAACTGGTTCCATATGTTTGAAACATAATAGTACTCACATCTTTTTTTTATTCTTTTGAGTAGGGTTCTTATCTGCATTGAATAATATTCATTTTTATGTTAAAAGACTTTTCATGAAAAGTCTTCGAAGAACTAGACTCTAAATCTTTAGTCTAAAAATAGTGTTATTAAACAAATATGTAGCTGGTATGCATTTACACTAAATGTCATTGTGGTCTACAGTATGGCTTATAAAGGACTAACCCCAATCAGGTAGGAGGATAATGATCAGCTATAACTTCCATATCTTTCTAATTATTTTACTTCTTTATTTGATTCCCAAATAATATCCAAGGCTCCTTTTCATAATTAGACAGGACATTAAAGCTGTAACAATTCTTCACTTCAGTTAATGAAATTACATGAAAGTGTATCCATTGTTATAAATTAATTAGTACGGAACAACGAACAAAGATGGAAATGTAATTTCTTCATTCAATTCAATTCTGAAGAATCTCGAGATTATGCAGTTAAAATCCCCCGAAAGGTTTGTTGTGATTTATCTCACTGCACCTATTGTTCCTCATTAATAATTCAGGATTATCAAAGGCAAAGGAAGAAAAATAAGTGTCTTAATAAGTTAAAGAGAATTTCTGTGACTGCTATAGTACCACGGGAGTTTGGACAGGGCACGAATTTGTCCTGGATTGATGTGAAATTGTGGGGCAAGACAGTAACAATTGAGAGGCACCCAGGATCCATAAGTACAGCACTACACACCTCAGATTTGGTCAAGGGTTGGAAAATCCTTGTAGAGGATAGGCACAGAAAGGACTCCAAAAAGCTTGCAAAGTACGGGGGTGGGGTAGAAATTGGAGCAGGGAGCAAAAAGGCCTGGTTCAGCTGCAGAATAAAAAACTGAAACCCTACTGAAATGGGGAGGGCAGTAGCAGAGGTTGCTAGCATAGCAGTTGAGTGAAGAAATGTAAGGCAAAATCTAGCAGAAATATTAACATAGGTTTCAGTAAAATCATGGATCAAAGTGAGTGCATTTCAGTGATAACAAGGCGTGGAGCTGGATGAACACAGCAGGCCAAGCAGCATCTTAGGAGCAGGAAAGCTGGCATTTTGGGCCTAGACACTTCATCAGTTCCATGCCATCTGTGTAATGATGAAATGGAAGTCCCATTGGTAAGTGCTTCTGGTTGATGTGGAGATGCCCAGATTGCAACATATATAGTTAATGTCATTCTGTGCCTTTGAGAAATACAAGCACCATATGTTTGAGCTACTCATTCTGGCTGTTATAATTGCAGGCAAATCACACATTTTTGTTAACCCTGGCAAACAACCTACCCGTCATCTGTCTAATGTACCTGTGGGCTGCTGACTGGGAGATCCTGGATCTGTCTCCCACAGAATGCTGAAAATGTGCAGAGGCTAAAATGTTGAAGTCACTTTGGTAGCCTTGCTATAACACATGGCCCTACGTCCACAATAGAGTAGGTTATTTTTAAGAGGCTGTATAAATCTGTCTCCATCTGCCATGATAGCCTGAGTCTCCAAAACAATGTAATGCATTTCAATAAAGTACAGAAATCAGGGACGGAATCTGGATCCTTGATGCATTCACATTTTTATCGGATTTAATTTCCTCCTCCTCTCCATCCAGATTAGAGAAGGAATTCAGGTAAAAGTGAACCTACATACATTGCAAATATTCTATTAAACAAATTTTAGGGAGTGTAAGAACTGTGTCTTCTAAATTTTGTGTGAGGATAGAGATTTGTTTTTAAAAGCAGAGATTTAACAATATTACTTAATTTCACATTAACAAATTTGGTACCTATTGTGAACTCTATTTTAATGGTTGTCGGACCTACAATGTGCAGTCAAGAGCTGAGAAGTTGTATACCAGTAATGCTGATTAGTTCTCAGCCAAATGAGCAGAGCAGAACTGGAAACAAGTTACAGAAACAGAGAGAGAGTGAGAAAGACACAGAAATGTGTGCTGTTATTCTCCACAGCTGAAGGTGCCTGTTCTCTGCAGTAAAAGAAAATTCAGTTTAAACTTGAAGGAAACTGGTCACGTTTTCTGTGCTAATTGCTGAGTTGTGACTTTTGAATTCATAAATAAAACACATTTTCCAAGTAATCAGAGATAATGGGAACTGCAGATGCTGGAGAATCCAAGACAACAAAGTGTGGAGCTGGATGAACACAGCAGGCCAAACAGCACCTTAGGAGCACAAAAGCTGACGTTTCATCAGAGAGGGGGATGGGGCGAGGATTCTGAAATAAATAGGGAGAGAGGGGGAGGCGAACCGAAGATGGATAGAGGAGAAGATAGGTGGAGAGGAGAGTATAGGTGGGGAGGTAGGGAGGGGATAGGTCAGTCCGGAAGGAGGAGGGTAACTTCTTCAGGTTAGGCATCCTGAAAGAGGCTTCGCAGTGAGGTTAAAATTGAGATCAGAGATAATGGGAACTGCGAAGGGTCTAGGCCCGAAATGTCAGCTTTTGTGCTCCTAAGATGCTGCTTGGCCTGCTGTGTTCATTCAGCTCCACACTTTATTATCTCATTTTCCAAGTGAATCAGTCACTCAGTAAATTGATAATAAAATCGTAAGATGTAAGAGCGGGATTAGGCAATTCAACCTAACAAGTCTGCTCAACTATTCAATGACATTACAGCTGATTGGAAATACTCAACATTTTTCTGCCTTTTCTTTATAACCCATCATTCCCTTACTGATTAAAAGTTTGTCTATCTCAGCCATGAACGTGCATAATGATCCAACCTCAACAGACATCTGCAGTAAGGAATTCTGCAAATTCACTACCCTCTGAGAGAATAAATTCCTTCTTATCTCTATCTTAAATGAGCAATCCCTTAAGAATATCCTCCATCCCCAGACTCTTCCACAAGGGAAACAATCTAAATATCAACCTTAGAGATCTTGTATGTTTCAGTAAAATTGTGTATCATTCTTCTAAATTCCAATGAGTACAGGCCCAACCTCCTCAAACTCTCCCTGTAAGTCAGTTCCCCTTTACCTGGTATTGGCCTTGTGAACGTTCTCGAGGCTGCCTCCAATGCCAGTATGTTGCCCTTGAGATAAAAGGACCAAAATTGTTTGCAGGATTCTAACTGTAGTTTAATGAGTGATTTCTATAGTTTTTAACAAAATCTCTTCATTTTATGCACCATTTTCTTTGAGAAAAAATTGCCAAAATTCCATTTGCCTTCCCTATTAATTGCTGAACTTGGAGGCAAGCTTGTTGTGATTCAATGATGAGGAATTCCACTTCTCATTGCTCTGTAACTTTCTGCGATGTTTCTCCATTTAAATAACATGTAGTTCCTCTAACCTTTCTTCCAAGGTGCAAAACCTCACATTTCCCCACGTTATATGCTATCGGCCATCTTTGTGCCCATTCGCTTAACATATGTATATCCCTCTGCAGTCTCTGTGTCATTCTCACCACTTATTTTACCACCCCCTTAGTGCTTCTTACAAACAAGTGGAAGCATCCACAGAAAGACTGGACATGAAGGGCCTTGCTTGTCAAAGTAGGAACATCTCAAAATTGGATCTGGGAAGGAAAGACCACTGAACTGACTTTCCAGTTTTTTCTACCTCTATCTTCCCTATTTGAGTTGTGTGTGTGCTTAAGGCGGAATTTTCAAGAGGATTACAGTTTTAGTCAGTCATGACGTATGCCAGTGGTTTATATTTGTTTGCCTGTAGCTGTAGTCTAATGACTTAAAATAAATATTGATTTTTGTTTACTACAGAAACGTGGTCCATGTTTTCTATCAATCTTGGTCTGAAAGTCAGGTAAAATTTAAACTTTATCATTTGGTATGACTCTGGGAATAGCAAGGCTCAATTTCTGACATGCTATTGCAGTTGGTCATAACTGGGAGACTGTTCCCTGGTGCATTCTCCACAGCAAAGCGTCAACCAAGCAAACTGTCAACTCCTTGTCAACCAGTCAGCACTCTCTTCTCAAATAGTATAAATTGTTGTTCCATTTGATCTTTGGAAATCTTGGGATTCTATCCCGAACAGTACAAGAGAAAAAAAAACTTCAACAGCAGGTCTCCTTTCTTCAGCAACACTTCAGTTCTGTGACTATGTTTGGCAAAGGAGACCATTTCTGCTGTGAAAACTATTGAAGAATATTTATTCCAGAGCCCTCACCCCATCCCCCTCTCTGATGAAGGGTCTAGGCCCAAAACGTCAGCTTTTGTGCTCCTGAGATGCTGCTGGGCCTGCTGTGTTCATCCAGCCTCACATTTTATTATCTTGGATTCTCCAGCATCTGCAGTTCCCATTATCACTGAAGAATATCTCTTTTGTCCATCACAGGAAGCACCTGGCACACATTCTCTGACCCTGTTACTTGCAGTAGCTGAGGAAATCCGACCTGAAATACTCCGTGGCTTCAGATTTTCCAGAAAGAACTTCCAAAATGGCCTTTGTTGCAAGGCAAACCCAAGAAAAAACTGTTGGGATTGAGACCAGGGACTCACCATTGTACCAATTCACCTGAATAAAGCATTTGACTGAGTAAATCACAAATTGTGCTTCAATGATTTGTATGTCCATGAAGTTTCATCACAACCTTATAACTGCTGTATGATGATGGCAACTTTCTTGGAAAGGAGATCTGAACACAGACAACTTCAAAATTCTCACTAAGGTCAAGCAAAACTTTCTGATCAGTATACAACTTCCAATCCATTTAAAGTGGCTACTAACCTTATCAAAGACATACTACCCTGTGATAAAAGTATTAAATACATTATCAATGGAAAACCCTTTCAACTCCAAGATCTATAGTTTGAGGATGACTGCAAGGTTATTGCTCACTTATACCAGAATTTGAAACTATTAGTACCTCTTCAATTCTGTAAATAAGAACCTGAGTCTATTGACCTACATGTGGTCAGAAAAGTATTCGCCCTCCCAGATATCTTGAACATCTGCCATAACTTGGCAGCTATCTCTCTCAATAGGCCATCATTAACAAGGAGAGCCAACACCGGATCACCTACACTAAATTTTTAATTCATTCATGGGATGTGGGTATTGTTAGTTAAGCCAACATTTATTGTCCATCATTAATGACTGGGAGAAGTGTGCAGTGAGTCAGTATTGCCGCGAAGCAGACTAAGCAAGGTAGAGAAAAGTGAGAGATAGTAAGTTCCTGTGTTTGTAAGTAGCACAGGAGAGAGCAGTTTCATACAGAGAAGGGTAGATCTGCAAAATGAGTAGTATGGTGGGAGAGAGCCCCTTCAACTTGTTTGTTCAAGTAAGAGACAAAAGGGTGACATCAAAGGAGAACAGGTAGGTGATCTGTGGGTATTACTTCAATGTCTTTTGATTGAGAAATTGCTTTAAATTAGAAGATGTATTACATTTGAAGAATCAAGTTAGGAAATCCACCTATAAATTATTTAACAACCAACTTAATAAGTTGAATGGAATGGAGATGGTTGGCAAGGTGATTTATTGCAGCTGTAGTATATGGGAGCTGGTGGGTGCTAGTTCAATTTACAATGGCCATATTTGCAGCAAGTATTAAATGCTTGAGAAACTTTGGCTCAGATTTGATGAATTGAAGTCTGAAATGCTGTTACTGTTACGCATCAGAGGGGAGAGGTAACTGGACACTGTGTTTTAGGAGACAGTCATACTACTTAGATTAATTACATCAAATTAGTCCATGTTCAGGACAGAAGGATGTGACTGCGAGTGAGGGTAATACAAGGATCCAGAGTATAGGTATGAGCTTCTGCCCTTATCCAGTAGGTATGAGGTTCTCACTCTCAGTGTGGATAAGGGCACAGACTGCAGCAGGATGATCAAACTGACTACAGCACTGTGGTTCAGAGAGGACAAACAAACTGACTACAGCACTGTGGTTCAGAGAGGACAAACAAACTGACTACAGCACTGTGGTTCAGACAGCCATTCAAGGAGTGAAAGTAAAAGCAAATGTAGCACTGATAGGTGGTAGCACAGTTAGGGCAATATAGACTGCTCATTCTAGCCAAGTCATAGAGTCCTAAAGGCTGTGTTGTCTTCCTGATTCCGAGGATCAGGATATTTCTTCTGGGCTGGAAAAGGACTTGAACTAAGAGGGAAAGGATCCACTTGTGGGAAACACAGGTACCAATGACACAGATAGGACTTGGAGAGAGGCTCTGCTAAGGGATTATGAACAGTTTGGGGCTAAATAAAAAGCAGAACCACAAAGGTAATAATTTCTGAATTACTGTCTGAGCCACATGCAAATTGGTATAGGATAAATTAGACTAGAGAGGTAAATATGTGGCTTAAAGATTGGGCTGGGAGAAGAGGGTTCCCATTATGGAACATTTAGCACTATAGTGAGGAAAGTGAGAGATAGTAAGAGCTGCTGATGCTGGTTTTCTGAAGGGTCCCGAACCGAAACATCAGCTTTCCTGCTCCTCTGATGCTGCCTGGCCTGCTGTGCTCCTCTAGGTCCACACTGTGTCATCTCTTATTAGTGAGGAAAGTGAGCTGCTCAATTGCAGCAGACTTCACTTGAATAATGCTGGCACTTGGGTCTTGGCAAATCACATAACTAGGGCTTTAGGTAGGACTTTAAACTAATTCGTGGAGGGGAGGTTTCAACTGAAGGGAAATTTAAATATTCAAAAAGAAACAAGGGAGAAGTGTCATAGGAAAGGGCAGGAAATATATGCGGAACAGTGCAGCTGAAACTAGTACCAGAGAGAATAATAATTATTCAAAAGACAAAACTTAAGGCTCTTAGTTGGACTACATGCAGCATTTGTACCAAGATAAATGAGTTGGCAGCATAAACAGAAATAAATGAATGTTACTTGATAGCTATTACAGAGACATTGTTTGTAGGGTGATCAAGGCTGGAACCTAAATGTTAGATCTATTTTAAATCTAAGCCAGTTAGCACGAGGATAATTTTAAACAAGACGAGGAGAGTATCTTCAGTGTGAGGAAAGGACTTTGGTTCCACAAGGTAGATACCCTTACCAATACTGTTATGGACAGGTGCATCAGTGACAGGTAAGTTGGTGAAGGCAAGTTCAGGTAAGCTTCCAGTCGGTGTTCAACTTGGATGGATAGCCTGATTCATCAACCGAGGAGGGATTAGGGAGGAGGTAGAGGTGATATGTGGTAATAAGCAGGAGGTTTCCTTACTCATCTTTAACCTGATACCATATGACCTCATAGCGGTCAGAGTAAATGTTGAGATCTCCCAGGGCAACTGTGCCACCACTTCTGGTGAGTCTGTCTTGCCAGTGGGGCTGGATGTACTCAGAGATCATGTTGGTAGTGCCTGGGATAATCTCTGTAAGGGAATGAGTATCGGTACATCAGGATGATATTTCACTAGTCTATGCAACAAATCTCCTACTTTTAGCAGAAACTCCCAAATGTTAGTAATTCTGCACACATGACATCAACTTTTGGAAAGTAAACAGGTCATTATTTGTTTTGGTTGATGCCAAGTGGCCATATCTTTTCTTGGAGTTTGCATTGGTTTGAAATGACTGAGTCACTAGCCAGGCCATTAACTTAAAAATCCATCACATTGATGTTGGTCTGCAGTCACGCGTAGGCCAGGTAAGGATGGCAGATTTCCTTCCATAAATGGCATTGATGAACCAGATGAATTCTTAGCAATAACTGGCAATGATTTCATAGTCACTATTACTCTAGCTTCCAGATGTATTAATTCCAGTTATCATAATTGAACCTAAGTTCCATCAGCTTCCGTGGGTGAAGTGAACCCATGTGCCCAGATCATTAGCCTGGGACTCTGATGTACTAATCCAGTGACAATTACTACTATGCCACCACCTTCGACAAAGTTCACGCAAAGTTCAACTTTACACAAATCTAGCCCCAAACTGTTCAAATTCCCTCAGCAGAGCCTCTCTCCAAGTCCCGTCTGTGTCATTGGTATCTGTGTGTCCCAAACTTTACACAAACTACTGCAGTGAAAGCTGCCAATAAAGAGTTGCACACCTTAAAAAAATGTCCTTGTACACAGTGCAGTTATTATCACCACATTCCTGTACTACAGTGTGAGGTCGTCTATGTCTCAGTGAAATATAAGAGATTTAGAGAAATTGCATTAGCAATGCATCCACCACATTCTCTCGATTCAACGGGAGGAATATTTAACAAATGTTATGTGTCTTACTTGAGTCAGCTCTACAAGTATGCAAGCTAAGTTCCAACAAAACCTACTTCCATAAACAGATCACAATGTCTGGACAGCTGGAAAATGTCTCCCCCCACTATGCCCTCTGCTGTCAACATTTAAATGGCAAATGTTCTGTGGTAGGCAAACAAAACATTTCAAAGACACTGTAAGTTCTCTCACAGTGGCCAATTATTCAAAATATCCTCCACTTGTCCATCAAGTTACATCACTCTTTAAATCATACTCTTGTAACAATGATGCACAGCAGTGGCAGGAAAGGAAATAAAAGGAAAAAAGTCCTGCACTCTAGATCCTGCAAACAAATGAGAGATCGGACCCCATATGTCTATGAGGTTGAGAAGAGCCTGTTCAGTCACATTAAAACTCATGGTAAAATCCTGAGTAGTCATCATCTTTGAATCAAAGGATAGCAACAATATCAATGTTGCCTATGAGCTAATAAATAGAGTTCTGCGCCAAGCCTGCAGAATAACCTTTATTCCAACAACATGACAATTTCCCTCTACCCAGTACATTTCAATCCTTTGAAGGCTTTATTCCTTTGGTTCTTCTAGGCAGAGGACCAGGAGCAGATCAAGCCTTACGTTATGTCACCATCCCCCCAGACGTAACTCTATACATACTCTCAGTGAAAGATTTTCAGTAAAGTTGATGCTTTTTCTCCCTAATCTGTTATACATGCTCAAAGTGGACCATACAAAGAGCAAGTATACGCCAACACACATTGAATCATATATCTATTTTTTGTGGAGTAGTTTAATTCATGTGCTACAATTAAAGGTTCAAATTTATTGTTTCCAAATTATTATATTGAACACTTGACATGTGAAATATCTCCATAAATGTGGTATGGTAGGAAAGAATGAAAGGATTTCAGTTTAGAATTGAGTGAACTAAAGACAAAGCAGGCAGATCCTGACTTTGAACAGTCAGTTTTAAAACAAAACAAGAACTGCATAACTGAAAAAGCAATGGAGCGCAATTACTTAATTCAGTGATTGTTTTTACTGTACCTTTCTATAATTTGCCTTTATGCATAAGCATCAAGAATATGTAGTGATCAGACTGCTTTGTTAGAAATATTAAAAATAATACCTTTTAGCATGTTTCCCAGCTAAAATGAAGCAACACCAGTTAAAATTGCATTGCAGAATTATTATCAGGTCTTTGAAATGTAAAATTTTTGATACAAGATTATCAGCCAGCAAAAAGAGATTAGAGGGAAATGATTATGCACCAAGAGAATGCCTTTTGAAATGCTGATAGAAAAGGCTTCCATAATAAACATAAATTACCATCTGTGTCAAAAGCAACTCAA
Source organism: Stegostoma tigrinum (assembly GCF_030684315.1). Taxonomy (NCBI): domain Eukaryota; kingdom Metazoa; phylum Chordata; class Chondrichthyes; order Orectolobiformes; family Stegostomatidae; genus Stegostoma; species Stegostoma tigrinum. The sequence goes on from NC_081356.1 coordinate 78,195,562, forward strand.
CTGGTAAAAATAACAGTTCAAATGATTTCATGGTGCTTTTAATTTGAGCAGTATTTGAAAACGAAGCTACCATTTGCTCAATATTGAACAAGTAAACACAACTGCAAATGGGTAAAAATATAAGTTGTGAAAAAATATATAACATCAGGGGGGATGGTGACATAACTTAAAGCCTTGATCTGCCCCTGGTCATCTGCCAAGAAGAACTATAGGAATAAAGTCTTCAGGAGGTAGAGGGAAATTGTCATGTAGTTAGAATAAAGGATATTCCGCAGGTTTGGCACAGAGCTCTGTTTATTAGCTCGTAGGCAAGATTGATATTATTACTATATGTCTCCTAACTATTATATGGAGAATTAGGAAATGATGCTTAAGTAGTAATTAGCAGATGTTGTTCACCTGAGAACCTCAGCAAATGCTGTAATATTAAATCAAAACATAAACTATATACATATTTAAATCTGAGCTCAAGATTGGAGCGCATTCTAAACCTAAAGCCAGGTGAACTGAAGTTTAGACATTCATTTCAGAGTTTGTAAAGATGTGCTCAACCAGAACTGAGAACCCCATCAAAGTTAAAACCAAAATGAACTCAAGTTAAAGTAATTTGAAAGCTCCCTGCTCTCTGTCCCTGCACACAGGCACAAAAGAACAACCAGCTGTTGCAGTGAAACATTGAGTTATTCTGAACAATCTCCAAGCAGATGTTAAGTTTAACATGAAGAGTTGGCATCTGGTGACCTATCCAACCACTGGTCCACAAAAGGAAAAATATAACAGAATCAGTAAAAAGTCAAAACAGCTCATAAATAGCATTTTTATTCTTTCATTATATGAGTCTCACTGGGAGACTAGCATATTGCCCATTCCTAATAATCCTTCAGAAGGTGGTGGTGGGAAGTGGGATAGTAAAAAGACCTCATGGAGTGATGAATGTACACTTATAGCAAGTGAGCTCCTGGTTTCTGACTCAACAGCAATAAATGTTTCCATGGTGTGTTAACTTGGAGGGAATCTTGGAAGTGGCAATGTTCCCACGTGGTTACTGCCCTTATCCATCTGCGTATTGTAGAGTTTGTGGGATCAATGGTGTGTTGTTAAACGAGACTTGGTGAACTGCAGCATTGTGTCTCGTATATGGCAACATTTTTGCAATTGTGCTTCTGTAACGGAAGGAGTAAATGTTTAAGGTAGTAGATAGGACACCCAATCATTTGTCCTGATTAAGGGAATATCGACGAAGTACTTGAACTGACCATTGAGACATTTGTAGCTGGATACATTGAAAAATATACGGTAATCCTGGAAGAGTCAGCATGGCATTTTGAATGTGCAATCAGTTTAATCCATTTATTGGAGCTCTTTTAAGGCGTAACATGTGTTGTGGCAAAAGGGGAGCCTGTCAACATATCATAGAAACGTGACCATGGCTGATCATCTAACTTAGTACACTTTAGAACTAAATCAACTTCCTCCTTGAAAGTCTTCAATGTTTTGACCTTATCAGTTTACTGTGACAGAGAAATCCAGACCATCACTACTCTCTGGGTGATGAAATTCCTCCTTGTATCTGTCCTAAAAGGCCTACCCCTTACCCTTCGACTGTGACCTCTGTTTCTGGGCTCCCCAGTTACAGACAACGTCCTCCATATGTCTAGCCTGACTGATCCTGCTAGTATTGTGTCGGCTCTAAGAATCCCCTGCATCTCAAAACTTCTAAACGCTAGTGAATATAATCCTAACTGATCCACTGTCTCTTCATATATCAGTCCTACCATCTCAGGAATCAGTCTGATAAACATTATTTGCACAGTCTCAATCAATAGAACATCCTTTCTCAGAAAAGGAGACAAAACTGCACAAACTACACTAGTGCCCTTATCAATGCCCTGTATAGATGCAGAAGACATCCCTGTTTGCTCTGAAGGTCAACATACTGTTTGCTTTCTTTCCCCCTGCTGCACCTGCACGCTCACTTTCGATGTCTGGTACATACGAACACACAGATCTTACTGCGCTTTCCAATATATCACCATTCGGATAATAAGCTGCCTACTGGATTTTACTACCAAAGTGGATAAGCTCACATTTATCCACATTATACTGCATCTGCCGTGTATTTGTCCATTTATGTAACTTGTCAATATCATGCGGAAGCTTCTCTGCATTCTCCGGAAAGTTTATCCTCCCACCCAGGTTTGTGTCATCTGCAAACTCAGTGATATGACACACAGTTTTCTATCTTAATCATTAGTACATATTGTGAATAGCAGGAGTTCAAGCCCTGATCTCTGAGGTAGTCAACTGGTCTCTGCCTGTCATTCAGAAAAAGACACATTTATTCATACTCTTTGTATGCTGTCAGCCAGCCACTTCTCAATCCATCGCAGCTCATGACTTCCTATTCATTTTGCATTCTCTTATGTGGGAAATTATCAAAAACTTTCAGAAATTTGAAGTGAATCACATCCACTGGTTCCCGTTTAATTCCAGCAGATTTGTCAAGCACAACTTGTACTTGGATTTCTAGAAGGCTTTTGGCAAGGTGCCGTATAAAAGATTATTATAGCAACTAGAAGCACATGACTTCAGGCGGAACATACCAGCATGGATAGAAAATTGGCTGGTTTTCAATAAACAGACTGCATAGATAAATGGGACTTTGTCTGATGGGCAGGATATAACAAGTGGGGTCCCACAGGTGTCTGTGCTGGAACTTCAAACTTTTTACAATTTATATCAATGATTTAGAAGAGGGCAGTGAAGGTGTGGCTGAGTCGATCTTTTTTTACAGGATCCTTGAGTCCATCAACATTGACTCTTCTACAGCAGCATTTCTGCTGCCAGTGCTATTAGGGCCAGGCTGATGGAGATAGTCAATCAGATGAGGTGATGGTGAGGCCAGAGTTGTCAACTCCAGTCATGGTGTGGGTGATACAAACATCCTTGTGGACTCTTCTTGGGTGTTGACATAATCAACGGGGGCCAATGCCTGTATCAGAGATGCTGCCATGAGGTCTTGTAATTGTCTTCAGTGGGGAGGGGTTAGTGAAGTGCCATGATGCATGTATTAATCTTAAAGGGGTTGTGGGGGGGGGGGGGGTGTTGCTTGCTAAGATAATCAACTGGTTAGTTTTTAAAGATGAGATCACTCCCATTGAGTCAGCGATCTTCCTCAGATTTAGCCACCGAGAAGAAGATTTAGCTGTCACCTGGATCTTTAAGCTGGCATTTTCCTGCCCACTGTGACTCACTCAGGGTAGCAATGTCAATGACATGATGCCAGAGTTCCTACGTTATGTTAGTGGCGTTCAGCTCTGTCACTGCTGGGGTGTCCATGAGGGTGTTGCTGTTTCATTTTGAGGGGGTGAAAGAAGTCTGTGTATCTTTTATATAAATTTGAGGTGGCCGTTACACATCACATGTTACACAGTTCTAAAGAGCAATGTCTATGTCCACTGACAGCAACAGCCAAAATGATTCATGACCAGGCTATATTGCAGGCACTAGGAGCTTTTACTCTAAGTAACAAGTTGTTGCCCTTGATAACACACCCCTATTTTAGGGGCCCGTAGTCCTGCTTGCTATGATCCCACTGTTTCTGCCTGGTTTTATTCCTCCTACTGACCTTATTCTTTCCCACTGTTTCTCAATCTGAACTTGATCTCTCTATGATGTTGTTATCTCTGCTGTTGGTCTCACGCTTTCTGCTGGTCCCCAGCTACAGAAAGTTCATTATTTAAGAACCACTTGGAAACAGTCTTAAGAACCATCATAAGGTTCTGTGTAAATGTAAATCTTCCATTTCCAGTGAACTGGCTGAAGACTAATCAATTCCACCCATTTATAAGTAATTAATATTTCCTCAACTTGGTTTGATTTGTTAAAATTCTGAATATTTTATATATCTAGTGTATGTGTGACATCAAGTCTTTAATGGTACATAAAATCTAGTTATTCATTTGACTACCAAGTTCCTCAATTTGTTGAAACTATGTTGAAACCAAATGGAGGCGATAAATGTTTTGGCACAGGTCAATCATTTAGTCTTCATACATAATTGGAAAATGTAGCATTTGTAAGGGCTATTCTGCCTTTTATGATAATAATAGCTTATGTTCAATTGTCTCCTGTGAATTCACCCGAATGCATTTAAAACTTTAAAGAAAGCAAATTAGACAAAGTTATAAAATTTCTGCCTGATTCCGAAATTAATTTCTCAAAATCATTTATGCCCAATTAACACCAAAATTGAGTGATCTAGTTCTAATGGTGATATTCTCATGACCTTTAAGGAATATATTTTATAATTACACCTCTATTCTTCATTGCTATTTTTTAATTGCCAAAATCTAATGAATTCATTTGGAAAGGAACTAAGTGGTAACCTTCATGAGGAATTTATTCTGTACATCCTTGGGGGAAGATTTGTCTTCAGCAGTTAGCTCAATTGGAGACTAGCAAATTGACTGCAAATAGTATTTTAAACTTTGAATTTCCTTCAATCCATTTCGAGTCATCATCGAAGACAAATTTCACGTCCTGTAAGTTTCACATGAACTATTCTGTATTTTTATGAAACTTCTTTGAAATTCCAGCTTAGTTAAGCAAATACTCCAGGAGTAGTTGTAGCAGTGAAAGAGAAAGTTATTTATTCTTAGTCAGCTAATGCATCTGAAAAGGAGACATTGGATGCAAACTTCTGCTCTTGGAGATAACGAGCTTAGAGGTGAGCAAACACAAGGGTTTTTTTAAATAAATACTGAGCAAGAGAATAACTAAGAGAAAAGTAGAGCCCATTACAGACCTGTGGAGGTGGTGTGTGTGTGTGTGTGTGTGTGTGTGTGTGTGTGTGTGTGTGTGTGTGTGTGTGTGTAAACAATAACACAGCAAAGACATCAGGGTGGAAGACTGAAATATTGCAAGAAATTAACATAGGGTGAGAACAGGTTTTAACAGGATTATTAGCCTTGGAAGTGGATACATCCATAGGCCAAGACGGAGTATGTCACAGGCTGCTGAAGGATATAATGGAGGAGATATCAGGGGCCTGAGAATAATTTTCAGACAATATGCTAGAGGACTTAAAGGCTGCTAAAATTGTCCAATTGATTAGATTAGATTAGATTAGATTCCCTACAGTGTGGAAACAGGCCCTTCAGCCCAACAAGTCCACACCGCCTCTTGGAGCATCCCACCCAGACACATCCCCCTATAACCCAGACAACCTTGATCATCATGGCCAATCCACCTAGCTTGCACATCTTTGGACTGTGGGAGGAAACCGGAGCACCCGGAGGAAACCCACGCAGACACGGGGAGAACGTGCAAACTCCACACAGACAGTTACCCAAGGCTGGAATCGAACCCCGGTCCCTGGCGCTGTGAGGCTGCAGTGCTAACCACTGAACCACCGTGCCGCCCCTTGTTAAATACTGGAGGAAGGAATTGACCAGGAAATTAGAGGCCAGTCAGTATAACTTTGGTGCTGGTGAAATCACTGGAAAGAATTCTGTGACACAGAATAAATCTGCATTTGGACAGACACAAGGTATATCAGGGTAATCAACGTGGATTTGTTAATGGAAGATTATGCTTGACAAATTTGATGTGATCTATATAGATGTCAGCAAGGCTCTTTGTAAGGTCCCTCATGGCAGACATGCATAAGAATAGGCAAATAAAGATAGCAGAGTAAATAGATAAAGTTGTCAACGAGGCATATGGGATACTTGCCTCTATTAACCAAGGCATAGAAAACAGGGGCAACACATTACAGGAAAGAAGTGATTGTACTAGAGAAGGGACATGGGGGATTTACCAGGATGCTGCCTCAAATGCAGGGTCTCAGATGTTGAGGAAAGATTGGATAAGCTGGAATTATTTTGCTCAGAGCACTTAAGGAGACCTGATAGAGATGAAAACAATAATGAGCAGCATAGACAGTCAGATAGAAAGACAGTTCTTTCTATTAGCAGAGTGGTCAGTAACTATACAGGAGGCTAAGAGAAGGGTGAAAGAGATTCTTTTTCTCACAGAGAGTGGCAGGAATCTGGAATTAAAAGGGTGGTTGAGTCAAAAATTCACGTAACATTTAAACAATATGTTACTTTAGGGTCTGGGACTCTGAGCAAAAACTGGAAGATGAGATTATGTAATTAGATCATTGTTGATTGTTGTGGGCACAATGGGCTCTGCTTTCTCTCTACAGATGCTGCCAGAACTGCTGAGTTTCTCCAGCTATTTCACTTTTTGTTTATTTCAGATCTCTAACATCTGCAGTTTTTTGGGTTTATTTTGTTTGCTGAAATATAATTCCTCGTAAAATATTGTAACATATTGTCACTTAATTTAAATTCAGAAAGAATTCCAAATAACTTTTTAAAAAGCAAAATACTGCAGGTGATGTAAATCAGAAGCTAACTCCAAAAATGCTGGAGAAACTCGGCAGGCCTGACAGCATCTATGTAGAGAAAAACAGTTAATGTTTTGAGTCTAAAATGACTCTTTCTCAAAACCTTTCTGCAGTGTTGAAGGAAAGTTATATCAGATTCAAAAGGTAACTCTGTTTCTCTCCCCACAGATGCTGCCAGACCTGCAGAGTTTCTCCAACACTTTCGGATTGTTCCGAATACTTTTCCTTTACTCTTCCTTATGATGTGCGCTGACAATTTTTGAGCTTGCAAGAAGTTTCAACCAAACTTTTAATGAATTGAGGTGGTTTCATTTGTGAATGCTTTAGTCAACAGAAGCTGGGAAAATGATGCAAATAGATAAAGAACACATCAAAACAGGAAGGAACTGATCCTAAATTCATGCCACTGGCTTACAGAAGAAAGCTAGTCTATTGTAAACTGAATATTAAAAGAAACAGTTCTGACTTACAAGCAAATGCTTTAAGGTCAATCCAGAATGTTAGTCACTGCTATCATATGGATTCTTTCTCAAAAGCGTGTGTTTAAAGATCAAAGATCTGCACTTATATAGCACCTTTCACAACCACAGCATATCCCTAAGGTGTGTTATAATGAAGTACTTTTGAAGTCACTGTTGCAACATAGGTAAGGCAGCAAGAAATTTGTACACTGAAATATTGCAAAATTGGAATGCAATACAGCCAGATAAATACCACCAGGTCATCAAGGAGACATTCGGGACACTTGCCTTCATCAGTTCGAATATTAAGTACACGAGTTGGAATGTCTTGTTACAGCTGTAGAAGACATTGGTATGGCCACATTTGAAATACTCCATACAATTCCAGTTGCTCTGCTATAGAAAGGGATGTTATTAAATTGAGGAAGGTACAAAAATGACTGACAAAGATCTTACCAAGTCTGGAAAGTTTGACTTAGAAGGAGAGGCTGGACAGGCTGGGTGTTTTTCCCTGGTACTTAGGAGGCTGGGGGTGACGTTATAGAAGTTTATAAAATCACGATGGGCATAGATAAGGTGAATAGCCAAGGTCTTTACCCCAGGGAAGGGGTGTTCAAAACTAGAGGCCGCAAGGTTAAAGGGAGGGGGTAAGATTTAAAAGGGACCTGATGGGCAACCTTTTTACATGAGGGTGATGTGTATATGAAGCAAGCTGCAAGGGAAAGTGGTGGAGTTGGGTATAATTACAACATTTGAAGACATTTAGACAGGCAAATGAATCGGAAGCATTTAGAGGGATGTGGGCCAAATGCTGGCAAATGTGACTAGATCAGTTTTGAATAGCTAGTCGGCATGGATAAGTTGGGCCCAATGGCCTGTTTCTGTGCTGTATGATTGTATGACTCTTACTCATCTTTGAAATCTTGTATTGCTACATACAAAGGCAGACAAGGCCTAACACCAACATTACGTCTCATCCAGAAAAACAGAACCTCTGAGAGTACACTCGATGCTGGGGCTCCATCGATGCTGCATTTTTGCAATCCCTAAACAGTTATTAAAGTTTTGAAGTTTACAATTTCACACCAGTGAACAGAAGCTGGTCTAGCCACATAAACAGTGTTGCTGTAAGAGCAGGTCTGAGGCCAGTAATCCTGCGGTGATTAACTCACCTCCTGACTCCCCAAAACCTGTCCACTATCTATAAGGTACAAGTGAGGAGTATGATGAAATACTCCCCACTTTCCTGGAATGGTGCAGCCCCAACAACACTCAAGAAGGTTGACACCATCCAGGCCAAAGCAGCTGCTTGACTGACACCACATCTATAAATATTCAGTCACTCCACCACTGACCCTCAACAGTAGCAGTGTGTACCATCTACATGAATCATAGGAGAAATTAACCAGGGGTCCTTAGCACCTTTCAAACCCGTGGCCACTACTATCTAGAAGGACAAGGACAGCAGATACACAGGAACACTACCACCTGCAAGTTTCCCTCCAAGCCAGTCACTTTCCTGACTTGGAAATATATATGTACATAGAACTGTTCCTTCAGTGTCACTAGACCAAACTTCTGGAAGTTCCTCCCCTGTGGCATTGTGGGCATATCTATGCCAATGGACTGCAGCAGTTCAAGAAGGCAGTTCACCACTACCTTCTCAAGGGCAACTGATAGTGAATAATAAATGCTGGCTCAACCAGCAGCACCAACATCCCATAAATGACTTAAAAAAATGGAGGGCTAGCCTACACTTTTGTACCCTTAGTCCCTGGAAGGGACTCTGAATCCACATTCTTGAGACTCAAAAGGAAAAGTGCACCCAAATGAGCCACGGTCAATATCTAAAGAGGCAATAGGAATCACAGCTGACAAATTTATAAATGCAAATGCCATGCAAACATGTTTAACTGTGAACAGTTGCATGAAATACCTTTGAATAAGTAACAAACATATTGTTTATTAAAGAAAGCCTGAAAGAATGACTAAATCTTGAAAAAGGGACACATTGCTTTTCATGCAGCAATTTGGAAATTAAGAAAAGCCTTTGACTTGAAAATACCCAAAGGATTGATTACATGTCTGATGGTTATTTTTGCATTCATTCATGGGATATGGGTATTAATAGCTTGGTCAGCCTTCATTACCTAGTGGTTAGTTAAGAGGCAGCCATGACGTTAAGGGTCTGGATTCACATCGAGACCTGGCAAGGTTACCAGAATTTCATCCTTAAAGGGCATTAGTGAACTAGTACGCTTTTTATTGCATTGGTTACTGATCACCATTAAGCGAGATTTTTCCTGTTCTGGATTATCATTGAATTCAAATTTCAGCATATGCCATGGTGGGATTAAATCTACAGTCTCAGAGCATTAGTTGGGCGTTCTGTGTTACTCGCCCAATAACATTACCATTGTGCCTGCATCTCCCACACCAAGTTGCACTCAGTTCCTCTCTAAACAGTTCTCATTTTAGACAGTACTCCTGTTTATATTGTTTGGTATTCCTGTTGAAATATTCTCTCCTGTGATATCTCAGCGTGCACAAGCTCATATGATCGATTTTAGCCCTCAAGAGATTAATGCTTACAGGGCAGAAGCATCTGTACTTTTAAACCCTAAGCAGCAAATCCCTGTCTCAAGAATACTTTAATGATCCTTTTTTTTCAATATTCATTCTGCATTTGCCTAGGCACCTAGAAAGGAGCCTGATTGCATAGAAGTTTATAAGAATTTGGAGCAGCAGTAGGCCAATCGACCCTTTGAGCCTGTTCTTTCGTTAAGCAGTATCATGGCTGATCTCGCTGTGGATTCAACACCACTTTCTTGCCTGTGCACCATAACTGTTAATATGGTGTTCAGCAGACTTCTGACAAGGAATGATCAATTATGCACACAACAGACTGTATTGAATTATTAGGCAGTTATGCAATTGAATGACAAACTCACAATATTTGAATTCGAATCTACTCTGGATGAACCCAAGAAACGGTAAAGGATAATGTGAATCACTGTGTCTATCCAATACTACACCACACTTAACCTAATAAATGAGAACAGGAGTCTTCACTGAAGATACTAAAGCAAGTGTAAAAATAGAGTCATCTGAAGAGTGACCAAAACAATATATGTAAAAGATCCCAAGCCTGTAGACAATTGGCAGGACACAGCCCATCCTGTCAACTAATGTATATCCTATCGATTACCGTTCTGAATGAATCTATTTGAACATATTAACAAGACATTCACCTGTATTAATGTTTGCCGTGTCAATAACAGAAACACAGTTCTAATTTTAAATAGTTGAAAATATCCTAACTGTATGCATTTTCACAATGACCACACGTTTTGTGGATTCACTTCACACTTCCCGGAGAAAGGGACCGAGTGATCGAAAAGCTGAGGCAAGGGCTTGAAGCTGATGACATTGGGCAAGATGTTGCTATCCATTGTACAAGCGACCGATAAACTGAAGAAATATTATGTCAGGCGAACGATGGGCTTGTGAACTGCCTGAAACCGGAGGTGCCGAAGCTGGTTTCGGTACAAACCCCCCACTGCACGGAGGTTTTGTCTCGAGGCTGGTAACCCGCAAATTTGAGAAAAATAAAGACCGGAGAGTCGACTGGGAACTGTCCTTTGTCATTGCTAGGTCCTTCATAGCGCGTGTGTCGCTTCTAAAGTCTCTAACGGTGCTTGATTTTTAAGAATCATGTTCCCCGCCGGGATATGTGTGTGAGCGATGAATTGAAGGCGTTTCTGCGCTAGTATCGTGTCTGTCAGAGTGACCCTCGACAAGTTGCAACTGGAAGTTATGGCCAGGCTTTGGAGACAGGTCTTACCTGTAGTGGTCGTCCCCGGCTCAATGCTGGCTCAGACTCCGGGCTGAAGGGTCTCAGCTCCACCGCCTGCTGCAGCGAACGCCAGGAACTCCGCTTCTGCTCTGTAGCCGTGAACACACACCGAGACCGTATCCGTAGCTGTTGCTTGCGCACATGGATGATCCGAAACCACCCAAAGTTAAAGCCCAAGACGGTGAGTCAACCCCAGAGGCGTCCCACAGCGATCACAGAGCAGAGCGGCCCTAACAGATCTGTCAGTGTGTTGTTGCCCTGAGGCGCCGTCCCACCACCACCGAGCAGCTTCAGGCACTGAGAGAGGAGAGAGGAGGGCACATACCGCAGTGACTGTCCGGGAGCTCGATCTCCTCCTGCCTCTCGCACCTTTCCTCCCTCCCCCCCAACAAGACAGGGCAGTCCGCAATTCCTACACCAGCGCTGCGCGCAGATACGGAAAGCTCCAAACTTTTTGAACATTTACATCGACTTAAATCGCCAACAAAATAATGCTGTCGTTTTATTATTTACAGATCAGAAGCTCATCTGGAATTGTAAGGAAATGCAAATACGTGGGAGTAAATTGTAGACCACAGATAGGAGGAAATAGCATGTATTGCCGATGAGGGGATCTGTGCGGTAAGCGCTCTGCTGTCATGTTTATAAGGTTTCTGTAAGCCAGGGAAAGGCTCTCCAGCCCCCTGCGCTTCCAGCCTGTCGGATGTTCGCCTATTGAGTGATGTCTCACATAACACAAACATCAAATAGTAAACAGAGAAGTTCTTCGTTAAAATCCACCGTCTGTATGAAAACGTGTTTGGCGAGTGTTCATGCTTGAGGATGGTGGAATTTTGTACTATTTTAATCCAAAGGGCAGTGTTATGTGATGTGCGGTGTATGATCAGCTCGTAAGCTACCAATAGCAAATATTTTCAAACTCTTTATTCTCATCTTTTACTGCAAGGACAAGATGGTCATGCACTGACCTAGGAAGTAATCCTTACAGTTCATCGCTTTTAAAACATTTTTGTGTTTGGCGAATGATCCCTTCTCCTCCGTCCCTGACCACACTAACACGCAACTGTTCCAGACAGCAAGTGACAGGTCGCAGGATTTAATTGCTCATCTAGAGCGGCAGCTGTCATTTTGTGTATCCACCATCTTATTTACTCTCGTTAAAACCTCAACCGTTTCTTAATTACTGACCTGACAAATCCAGGAGTGTCCACCACTCAATGTGAGTCCCACCCGGGGAAAATCAGAAGTCAATACGACTAATCGAGGAAGGAGATGGGATGAATTTGATAGGAAAGGCAGACAAACAATGCAATAGTGAGGAAAGGTTTTGGCTGGTATAACCATGATGTGGATTCTCTGTGCATGGAGATAAGAAACACCAAGGGTCAGAATTTGTTGGTTGGGCTCCGAAAATGTAGCAGTAAAAAAGCCACGTAAAACAGGTTACAATTGTAATCATTTTGGGGGCGGGGAGGGGCTTCAATCTACATATAGATTGGACAAACAAACTGGCAATGATTCTGTTGAACAGAACCCCCATATGTGACCTTTTTATAGGCTAATACTTTGAGGAATCAACTGGAGAGCAGGCTATCCCAAACTGGGTATTGGGCAATGAGGAAAGTATTAACTAAAAATCTTGTTCAGGGTCCAAAGACCATCCATTAAAATTACAGACTTATTCATTAAAATGGAGAGCAAAAAGTTGAATCCCAAACTAGGGCAATGAATATAAATAAAAGGAACTATGAGGTGTGTTAGCAATGATGGATTGGGGAACCTGACTAAAGGGATTAACAGTAAATATGCAAGGCTAATGCTTAAGGAACATATGCATGAATTACAACAATTATTTAATTATTTATTTCTATCTGGCACAAAAGTCAAAAATAGAAGTTGCTTCAACTACGGTGTACAAAAGAAAATAGATATTTGCAGTACATCAAAGGAGAGACAGACAGTTTAAAAAAAGTTGTATTGTTTTGGGACTTTGGGGGAAAAAATCAAAACAATGATTCTTGAAAAAGGAGGAAGAGAGACAAAGGTAGTGACCACATGGGAAGTGAATCAAACAGAGAAATTAACCCACACTGGTGTTTGGCCCAGAAGTAAATCTGCACAGTTCTGCTGTTTGATTTCAAGTACCTCTGGATTTTGGAGTCGTCCAAAAAAATGAACAAACAGCAAAATTCACAGCCAACCTTGGAGAAACCTGTGTGGGGAAACTGATGGTAGGTGAATAACTAAGTGGCTTTTTCAAGTTTAACCTTATTGTTTTGTTTTGTAAATCTACATTAGTGAGTAGAATGGGTTCCTTTTTGATTTTTTTAAGATCTGTCTCTTGATTAAACTTTAAAAATATAAAACATAGGTAATAAGTTAGCCTGGAGCAGTGATTAATTTTTAGAGCAGTAAGATTGTGCTATTTTCTGGGTGTATAGATTGTTAAGGTGCAAAGAAGACAGTTAGTAGAGTGATGTGCTCTTCATGTCAGAAGTGGGAGAGTGGAGATTATTTCCATGTTACTGATGATTATGTCTGCAGGAAGGGCTTCGTTGTGAATCCTATCAGATCGCATGGATCAGTTGGAGTGGCAGTTAGAAACAATGAGGAATTTACAGGAGTTAGGGGTTCATTGGCTGGCAGTTGCAGGGAGCGAGATAAACTGAAGATACAGTCAGGGAGATGGGTGACCTACAGGGAAGCTAGGAGAGGGAGGCAGGTAGTGCTGGGAGGTAGGATTCTGAGACATCAAGGTGTAAATCTGGATGAACACTGCCGGCCAAGCAGCATCAGATGAGCAGAAAAACTGACGTTTCGGTTCTAGACCCTTCTTCTGAAATGGGTTGGGGTAAGGGGATTCTGAAATAAATAGGAAGAAAGGGGGAGGCCGATAGAAGATGGATGAAGGAGAAGGTAGATGGAGAGGAGACAGACAGATCAAGGAGCTAGGGTTGGAGCCAGTAAAGGTGAGTGTAGGTTGGGAGTTAGGGAGGGGCTAGGTCGGTCCAGGGAGGATAGACAGGTCAAGGAGGTGGGATGAGGTTAATACGTAGGAGATGAGGGTGGGGCTTGAGGTGGGAGGAGTGGATAGGTGGGAGGACAGGTTAGGGAGGCAAGTACGAGCTGGGCTGGTTTTGGGATGCAGTCGGGGGACGGGAGATTTTGAAGCTTGTGAAGTCCACATTGATACCATTGGGCTGCAGGGTTCCCAAGCAAAATGAGATGCTGTTCCTGCAACCTTCAGGTGGCATCATTATAGCACTGCAGGACTCCCATGATGGACATGTTGTCTGAGGAATGGGAGGGGGTGTTGAAATGGTTCTCGACTGGGAGGTGCAGTTGTTTATTGTGAACCAAGCGCAGGTGTTCCACAAAGCGGTCCCCAAGCCTCCGCGTGGTTTCCCCAATGTAGAGGAGGCCACATCTGGACCAGCAGATACAGTATACCACATTAGCAGATGTGCAGTTGAACATCTGTTTGATGTGGAAAGTCTTCTTAGGGCCTGGGATGGGGGTGAGGGGGGAGGTGTAGGGGCAAGTGTAGCATTTCTTGCGGTTGCAGGGAAAAGTGTCAGGGGATGGTGGGGCTGGAGGGGAGTGTGGAGCAGACAAGTAAGTCACGGAGAGAATGGTCCCTCCAGAAAGCAGATAAGGGTGGGGACGGAAAACTGTCTATTGTAGTGGGGCCAGATTGCAGATGGCGGAAGTGTCAGAGGATGATGCATTGGATCAGTTGGATCACTATCTCTAGTGCAGGAGTCTCCTGTACCTATACCCATCTCAAACAGGTATGCTGTTTTGGAAAATGTCGGGGGTGATGGACTCTCGGGAGAATGTAATACTGACAGCCAGGTTTCTGGTACCAAGATTGGCTGTAATGTAACGAGGAGTACAACAGATTCCAAGCAATCAGTTGTGCTTGGGGACTGTAGTCAGAGGCACAGACAGACATTTCTGTAGTTGACAGTGAGACATTAAAATGGTGTGTTGCCTCCCTGGTGCCAGGATCAAGGATATCTCGGAGAGGATGCAGCATACTCTCAAAAAGCAGACGCACCAGCAGAAGGTGGTTGTACATGTTGGAATTAACAAGAGAAAAGGATGATATTCAGAGAAGCGAATGTATTAAGGTAGGCAGGAATTTAAAAAAGAGGTCCTGGAGGGTAATAATATCTGGATTACTCCTGGTGCCAGGAACTAGTGAGGGTAGGAATAGGAGGACAGAGCAGATGAATGTGTGGGTGAGAAGCTGGAGCAGGGGAGAAGGATTCACATTTTTGGATCATTGGGATCTTCTGGGGTAGGAGTGACCTCTGTAACAAGGACTGACTTGGAAGGAGACAAAAACACTGGCAGGGAGATTTGCTTGAGCTGTTTGGGAGAGTGTAAACTAGGGGGTTGGGAGGTGGGGCTCACAGAGATTGTAGGGAAAAAGATCAGTCTGAGACTGGTACAGTTGTGAAAAGGAGTGAGTCAAACAGTCAGGGCAAGCAGGAACTAGGTGGGACTGATAAATTAAACTGCATTTGTTTCAATGCAAGAGGCCTAACAGGTAAGGCAGATAAATTTATGGGACTGGGATATCATAGTAATTACAGAAATGTGGCTCAGTGATGAACAGGACGGGCAGCTTAATGTTACAGGGTCTAGATGCTATAGGATGGATAAAAAGCAGGGCAAGAGAGGAGGGGGAATGCCATTTTGATTCGGGATAATATTATGACTGTACTTAGGGAGAATGTTCCTGGGAATATGCCCAGGTAAGTTATTTAGGTGGAACTGAGAAATAAGAAAGGAATGATCACCTTACTGGGATTGTATTATCAACGGCCCCAGTAATCAGCAGGAAGTTGAAAAACATGTTCGTAAGGAGCTCTCCGTTATCAGTGAGAATAGTAGGGTAGTAATGTTAAGGGATTTTAACTTTGCAAACATTGATAGGGACTGCCATAGTGTTAAGGGCTTGGATGGAGAGGAATTTGTTAAGTGTGTACAAGAAAATTTTCTGATTCAATATGTGGATATACCTACTATAGAAGGTCTTGGGAAGTAAGGCAGGGCAGGTGATTGAGGTGTCAGTTGGGGGAGGGTGGAGGCAGAGCACTTTGGAGGTCAGAGACTATAATTCTATTAGTTACAAAATAGTGATGGAAAGGATAGACCAGGTACATAAGTTAAAATTCCAAATTGGAGGAAGGCTACTTTGATGGTATTAGGCAAGAATTTTCAAAAGGTGTTTGGAGGCGGATGTTTGCAGGTAAAGGGACAGCTGGAAAATGGGAAGCCTTCAAAAATGAAATAACGAAAATTCAGAGACAATAATGTCCTGGGGAGTGTTGCTGAACAAAGAGAGCTTGGAGTGCAGGTTCTTAGTTCCTTGAAAGTAGACTTGCAGGTAGATAGGATAGTGAAGAAAGTGTTTGGTATGCCTGCCTTTATTGGTCAGTGCATTGAGTAAAGCAGTGGGAGGTCATGTTGCAGCTGTAAAGGACATTGGTTAGGCCACTGTTGAAATACTGTGTGCAGTTGTGGTCTCCCTACTATAGGAAGGATGTTGTAAAACTTGAAAGGGTTCAGTAAAGATTTACAAAGATGTTGCCAGGGTTGGAGGGTTTGAACTATAGTGAGAAGCTGGATAGTATCATAGAATCCCCACACTGTAGAAACAGGCCATTAGGCCCATCAAGTCCACCCCAACCCTCTGAGGAGCATTTTGCCCATACCCACCCCCTACACTTACTATCCGAGACACTATAGGCAATTTAGCATGGCCAATCCACCTAATCGGCACATCTTTGGTCTGTTGGAGGAAACCGGAGCACCTGGAGAAGACCCACACAGACATGGGGAGAATGTACGAACTCCACACAGACAGTTACCCTAGGGTGGAATCGAACCCGGATCCCTAGTGCTGAGGGCAGCAGTGTTAGCCACTGAGCCACCAAATTTATGCAACATCTACAGACATAGCAACTGAAATGCCAACCTCAATGTCCTCATGGCATGTCTTCAAGATGAACGGGTTGACAGACCACAGAGAAAAGATGGGAGCAGAGGAAAAGACTGCAGAGAGAAGAAAAAAAAGCGCGAAAAGGGCTGCGAGTGCAAAAAGGGCAGGCAGAGATATAGAAAAAGGTAAAGAGAGGAAAGACAGAGACAAGTAGAGGTCTTCAAGCAGCAAAGGTCAGGGAGCGGCCCCAAGACACCTAGATATTATCAGGAGAGGATGTCCAGAAGCATAAGGCTATGAGATATCAAAGAAGACAAAACCTTTTAAGGCTATTGCAGAGAGGTGTTCAGGCAACCAATGTTAAGAAATAGATGAGTGGAGCGCACAATTTGTTTTAAGGGTCTCTGGGAGTTCCATTAGCTAATAATATTGAATGAATGCACAGAAATTTATCAAAAGTTAAACTGCATCAGTGGGATGCGGTTTAAAGGTCTGGAGGGTTGCAGCTGGTGCAAAAGGGTTGAATATGTCTTTCTGATACATGTAAGGGGATTATTCTAGTCTTCTACAATGGAAAATAGTTTGTGTTTTGTGTAAGCTCTGTCAAGACAGGTTTCACTCCAAGATATGACTAATTTTGAACGACCATGAGTTGGGAACATAATCACGAGATACAACTATTTTAGCAAGAGGTGGTGTACAATTCATAAGAAGCACACGTAGTATTTTTATAACTGTTAGGTACTCATTTCCTCAATTTTTTAAGACATTAATACCAGTAGGAAGTGAAATAAATAATTACAATCTATATTTAACAAAATTAAAATATGATCACAATGGAGCTCTGAACTTGCGATCATGAATTTTAGACTGGGGCTATTTTTCCTGTAGTATTGGAGGCTGAGGGGTGACTTTATAGAGGTTTATAAAATCATGGGGCGCATGGATAGGTTAAATAGGCAAAGTCTTTTCCTGGGGTCATGTGGGTCCAAAACTAGGGGGCATAGGTTTAAGATGAGAGGAGAAAGATTTAAAAGGGACTTAAGGGGCAGCTTTATCATGCAGATGGTGCATGTGTGGGATGAGCTGCCAGAGAAAGTGGTCGAGGCTGGTACAATTACAAGATTTAAAAGGCACCTGGATGTATGTGTGAATAGGAAAGGGCTGGAGGAATATGGGCCAAATGCTGGCCAATGGGACAAGATTTGTTTCGGATGACTGGTTGGCACGGATGAGTTGGAACGAAGGGTCTGTTTCTGTGCTGTATGTCTCTGTGACTCAATGACTCTATATATAATATTGCCAGATAAATCAGCAAGCCTAAGAATTGGGAGCATGTAACCTTCAGCAAAAATGCACAAAAAGCATTGATCAAGAGGTGGAAAATAAAGTATGTCATTAAACTTAAAGAGAACATAAACCTGATTGTAAAACCTTCTGTAAATATGTGAAGATATTACAGTAAAAGACACAGAGGTCTCTTACAATCAGAACCTGAGGAAATTACGATGGAAAACAAAGAAAGAGCAAAATAATTGAGCACATATTATGGTTCGTTCTTTTCAAAAGATGACACAAATAATTTCCCAGAAATATTCTGGAAGTAATGGCCTAGCAAGAGGGACAAGTTGAAGGAAATCCTCTGATGAAGGGTCTAGGCCCGAAACGTCAGCTTTTGTGCTCCTGAGATGCTGCTTGGCCTGCTGTGTTCGTCCAGCCTCACATTTTATTATCTTGGAATCTCCAGCATCTGCAGTTCCCATTATCTCTGAAGGAAATCGCTATTGGTTTTTTTTAAAATGTGGTGCTAGAGCAATTAATGGTGATAGCTGTTGACAAATCACTGGGGCCTGATACCATTAAATAACCTACATCCCAGAGTGCTGAAGGAAGTGGCCCTGGAAATATTGATCAATTGTGGTCATCTTCCGAAGTTCTATGGAGCCATTCTTGCAAATTGGAGGATGGCAAATATAACCCCACTACTTAAGAAGAGAGGAAGTAGGAAAAATGACAGACCAATCAGCCTGACTTCAGTTGAAGGCAAAATACAGGAGTCTGTAATATGAAACATGATAACTGAACATTTTAAAAGCCTGAACAGGACTAGACAAAATCAGCATATGAAAGGGAAATTACGCTTTACTAATCTAGAGGTTTTTGAGGATATAGCTAGCAGAATATCTAAGGATGGAATGTATTTGAATTTCAAAAAGGCTTTTGATAAGGTCCCACAAAAGAGGCTAGTCAAATTCTGATTGTGGGTAATTTGCTGGAATTAATTAATCAATAGACTAGAAACATAGATCTTTTTCAGGTGGCAGGCAGTGACATGAGGTATGCAGTTGGGATCAGTGCTCGGGCTCCAACTATTCACACTGTATATGTATAAATTACTTGGATGAGGGAATTGACTGCAATATTTCTAAGTTTGCTGATAATTACAAAGGTAGTTGGGATGATGAATTTTCAGATGATACAAAGGAGGCTTTGGGGGTTCTAGAGAAGTTGGGTAGATAGACAAATAGATGACATATTTTCTATGCTTTTATGTATCTAGGATGTCAGTCTCCCAACCATTTTCAAGTTACAGAACTTGCCCATCCTGTACACTTTAGAACCCATCTTTGTCAAACTGGAAAAATTCTAGCGAATGTATTTTAAAACTAGTCACTCAATCGTTATGTTGATGAGGAAATGATCTGCCTTGTGAAAATCAGTTACTTAACACAGCAGAAAATTGAACTTAAGTTCAAATGTTACACAAATGCCACAAAGTTCATTCTGATTCACTCAGAGATTAATTTGTTAAAAAACAAACTGGATGGATTCCACACGCTGAGGATTTATAAAAGGATTTTATTGAATTCCTTTTGCAGTGATGAACAGGGCAAGGAAGACCATTGTGGGAACAAGACTTTTCCCTCAAAGAACCCAGATAAATGTCACTCTCTTACATTTTTCGGGTATCTCTAGCAGTTACCTTACAATAAGTGTTAACCCCTTGAATATGCCAGGCCAGTTTAAGACCTTTTCTTTTAAATCAGTTTATGCTGAATAAAGCAGACGGGATACACTCGAAACTCTACTGCTGCTGTGCCATCTGTGCCAAAACACCAGTGGCCCTTATCCTCCCAAAGCCCTCCTGATGACCTATTGGCCAGTGACTAATGCCGAATCCTGCTGCACTCTTCGTACACTTCCCTCTGGGTCTTCTCTGTGGGCCATTGCTGATGAAGGCAGGTAGTCTGAAATTTAATTCAGCATTCAAGCAAGCTGCCTGTGGAGGTGTGATAGCTACCAACAGCTCGAGCAACTGAGCCTGCATGGCCTGGAGTCTCCTAGTTTGTATTGCTTCACAGCAAAAATCAAATTCTGATTAGTTATGTCACATTGTTTCTTGCTGCATTTGCTTAAGAGAATCCTGAAGAAGTCAGCATTGGAGAACTTTACATTAACATACGTTGTACTTTAATTTCCACGTGTATCAATCACTATCATCAGTTGCATACTGCATGATTGGAGAAGTACAATGGGTTTTTAACAAAATAGTTGGGGGGCAAGGGCCAATGTTTGAAAAGTTGTGATTAATCAAAGAATGGGAAAAAGCAACAGAGCACATTTGGGACATGGTAAACAGACATTGACAGGAAGGGACAGCAATTGCAGATCTGATACTCAATGAATAGATACTAAATGATAGAAGTTAGAAAAACAATAAAAAGACAAACTTAGGGCACTCCCCACCTCCCCACCAATACTCTCCTCTTCACCTATCTTCTCCTCTATCCATCCTTGGTCCGCCTCCCCCTCTCACCCTATTTATTTCAGAACCCTCTCCCCATCCCCCTCTCTGATGAAGGGTCTAGGCCCGAAACGTCAGCTTTTGTGCTCCTGAGATGCTGCTTGACCTGCTGTGTTCATCCAGCTCCACACTTTGTTATCTTGGATTCTCCAGCATCTGTAGTTCCCATTATCTCTAGGTAATCACAATATGGTGTCCATTACAGAGATGCAGCTACAGGATGACCTAGATTGAGACCTGAATGTTGATACGTGTAAGACATTTAGGACAAACAAGAAGCTAGAAAAGGGTGGAGTACGACTCGGTTAATCAAAGGAGATATTAGCACAACAAAATAAAATTATGTAAATCAGGAAACCAGGATAAAGAAGCATTGCGAGTAGAGATGATGAATGAGAAAGGCAAGAAGTCAGTTGTGGGAGTTGATTACAGGGCCCTAACAGTAATCATATGGTAGGACATGATATCAGTGAAGAAATAATGGGATCTTGTTAAAAGGGTGCAATGATTTTAACCAACATAAAGACTGGAAAAATCAGATGGGAAAATCTAACCTAGATGAGGAAGTTATTGAATGTTATGGCACAAACCAGAGACCAGGCTATACTAGTGTGGTTTTGACAAATGAGATTGGAATAATTACTGACCTCATTGTGAAAGCATCTGGGGGTAGCAGCGATTGTAACATAATTGAGTTTTACGTACAGCTTAAGTGTGGGTCTGAGACTATTTTGAATTTTACCAAGGGTAATTATGCGGACATGAAAGCAAAGCTAGTAAAAGTGAACTGACAATTTAGGTTATGGGATAGGTCATTAGAGATGCAGTGGCAAAAATTAAAGTGGCTAGTCCAGCAAATGCAGAACAGATACATTCCAAAATAAAAAAAAACGTTCAAAGGGATAGACCCACCAACTGTTATTAACTAAAATGGTCAAAAGTAGTATCAAACACAAAGAAAGGATGCATAATTCTGTGAAGCTAGGTGGCCGATCAAAAAATTGGATGGACTATCAAAAAAGGAAAAAAAAAGTAATAAAAGATTCATAAGGAGGGAATATTTACAACAGGCAAAAAAGTTAACCAGAAATATAAAAACAGATAGGAGAAGTTTCTCCACATACTTAAAAAAGCAAACAGCCAACAAAGTAAGAGTTGGTCCTATAGAAAATGACTCTGGGAAATTAGTAATAGAGGATCAAGAGATGACAGTTAAATTGAGCAGATATTTTGTATTAGTCTTCACTGGAAAACATACAAGTAATATCCTGGAAATAGTTGTAAATCAAGAAATGAAAAAAAGAAACACAGGAAAATTACAATTACCAGGGAAGTTTGACTGTGTAAATTGTTGGAACAGCAAATTAACAAGTCTCCAGGCCTTAATCAATTCTATCCTAGTATTTTGATTGAAGAAGCCAGTGAACTAGTTGTTTTTAATTTTCCAAAACTCATTAGATTAAGGGAAGGTTCCTTTCGATTGGAAAAAAAAAGGAAATTTCCTTATTGAAAAGGAGAAAGAAGCAGAAAACCAAAAATACTGGCCATTTACTGTATCATTGGTTACAGGGGAAATTGTTGAAACTATTATTAAAGACTTTTGAACTTGGATAAGTTCAAGGTAATCAGGTACAATATTTTGACAATGATAAATCATTTTTTACTAATTTATAAGAGTTCTTTGAAGAATTAATTTGTACAGTAGATAAAGGGAACTGTGTCCAGAAGCTATTTGATAAAGTCCCACCTCAAACGTTTATGTGGAAAATAAAAGCTGATGGATAAGGGGATAACATCTTGGCCTGGATAGAAGATTGGCTTGCTAACAGGAAGCAGAGAGAAGGAATAAGTCAGTCTTTTTCATTCTGGCTAGAAGTCGTGAGTGGTGTGCCACAAAGTTTGGAGCTGGAGCTTCAAATCTTTACATTTTATACAAATGTTTTGGATGAAGGGTCTAAAGTTGTGATAACTAAGTATGATGATGACTCAAAAGTAGGTAGTAAAGTGAGCTGTGAAAAGGACATTAGGAAACTATGAAGGCATACAAATACGTTAAGTGAGCGGACAAAGATCTGGCAAATAATGTACAATGTAGGAAAGTGTGAAATTGACCCTTTGGCAAAAGGAATAAGAGGAAGCATATTATTTAAATGCTGAAAAGTTGCAGAGCTCTGAGATGCAAGACATCTGGTTGTTCCAGTGCATGAATCACAGAAGGTTAATGTGTAGGTACCACAAGTAATCAGGAAGGCTAATAGAATGTTATGGTTTATTGTGACGGGCATTGAATGCAAGGGCAGTGAAATTATGGTTGAATTATACTGGACATCAGTGTGACTACATCTGAAGTACTTTGTACTGTTTTGGTTACTGCACTAATGGATGGATGTGAATACCTTGGGAGTGTAGTGGTAATAACAAGGTCAGCCAGGTAGACCTCATAGATGTAAACAGGAGTGTCAGAGGTTCTGTTCACGCCGAAAGCTGGCTCTGAGGAAGTTGGATCACATCAGGGACTTACCAAGTTTAAATAAAGGGTGAATTAGTGACAGGATACCAGTCTCTGTGAAGTTATTTCAGTGGTGATCTGGCATCAATGCCATTATTTTGAAGTTTAACTCATTTAATCCTGCCATTGAAGATTGGGCCCATATGTGAAAAGAATGTGTTATCCTTTCTGGACAAATGACTTTGGGGCAGATGAAAAGCAACAAGTAATTCTCCTGTTAGCTTGTGAACCTGCAGCTTTTGCAGTTATTAGGAGCCTAACTTTTCCCGAGGCACCGTATTTTGTGTATGTTTTCTATCTTCATTAGCTATTTTGCAAAATAATGTGACAACATATTCTTTTGTCTTTTTTTTATTAGTCACATTGAGAAACTATTTAAGTTTCACATCCATATAAAAGAATAACATGAAAAAAACTGAGAAAATAATATTCTGTTTCAATATTTATGTATCCTTGAATCTTGTTAGAATAGCCTATTACTGATATTCAAGAATACTATTTTGATGCAATGAATTTTAGAAAGAATCTTAGTAACTTAGTCTCTGGTGCAGTAGTTTGACCGTGGCTGAGTTTGGAACCTGACTCCCTGCACAACATGTTAGTAATTGCTCTTCAGCAGAGTTACAGAGAAGCCACTTATCAGCCCACCTTATCTAATTAAGAACAACGGGCAGGATGACACACCTATCCTGTCAAAGGATGGATTTTTAATTAAAGGAGCGACATGATATAAAAACAAATGCTCACTATCCCTGGATTTTACATGCTGCAGCAAACACGTAAATCGATGCTGTGAGATCTGAGGGATAGTGAGATGAGATCTCCCAAAGACAGTGACCAAGGGAGTCAGCAACAGAAAAGTGCATTGTCTAACTGGGAGATCCAGGATGACATGATGGTGGGAAAAGTGCATGTCATGACACATTCAATCCCAATTTCTATATTCTGACTTATCCAGCTTTCTCCTGTTCTGCATGCCTCAGGTCAACCCAATCTGTTTAGTAATTTCCTGGCAGATACCGCATTCTCCCATCTGAGCAAACAACGCTGATACTCATCTCTAGCTTATTGTCCATCAACACCCATCCTTCATAATCATGCTTTATAAATGTTTACGTTCCCTCCTTTTCACAAGCCACCCTAATTGCTGACATCCCTCTGTTTTACCTCCTTGGAGGAGAAAACAGCACATAACTTGGAGAGAGACAAAGAGCCAGTTGTGAAGTTGGGTTGTCTAGTGGGAAGAGGTTTGGGAATTGGGGCAGGTTCATTGTGACGCTCTTCACTGTAGCTACCCTTGCCAGTGTTTATCCACCTGCTTCACTCTCCATGAATTCTTGTTCCAGGTAGCTGCAAAGTGCTCTGTAATATGGCACTGATGCTCAGATATGTTGAGAGAACTGATTGACTGTCTGTCTTAATCATTCTTCCCTCCCAGACAAACTTTAAGGGAAGTAAGTGAGAATATTCCCAAAGCTGTATTTCTTCCAAGTGTAATCTTCCAAGGTTCTCTCAATTCAAGAGCTGTATCACTCATTGAATAAATGAATATGCTACTCCACAATCTGAGTGATAGAGTCCTTCATAAGAGACTGTTAGTTAAAGTTTAGAAACTGAAAACAAAATTATTGACTTGTTTAGAAATTGGCTGAGCAACAGGAGATTATAGGATATGGATAATGAGATGCACAATGTTCTGTAAAAATCTGTGTGGGCACTTCAACTACTCACCATAATCATAACCAACTTAGATGATAGGAGAAGAAGCCACTTATCCAAATTTGCCATTGAGGTAAAGACAGATGAGATTGTAGCAATAGAATGGTTAAGTGAATGGCTAAAACTGTGGTGAATGGATATAAAGTAAGCTGTTATGAGCTGCCAGGACAAAAATCTTGCATGCTGTATTTTTTTTTATTGAACTGGTGATAAAAATGGATTTCTGCAGCAAGTACTTCATTGTAGAGGTCATGAATATGGCATGTCAGGAGGAACATTAGTACAACATCAAATTTCTAGCCCAAACATTCCCATTCTAATACTACAAAAAATTGTAACAATATCAAGTTACACTGTGTGCCACCCTTGTTACCCACTATGAACGCAACTGCTGTCATGAATCAACAGTTAGTTATTTGCATCAGTCTACACGCATGCTTTGCCAACAACTCTTCATATTGGAGATAATGGGAACCGAAACGTCAGCTTTTGTGCTCCTGAGATGCTGCTTGGCCTGCTGTGTTCATCCAGCTTCACATTTTATTAACTCTTCATATTGCACTGGTTTCATTATAGAATGCATGCACATTGTCATTGACTGTTCCTCTCCGTAGCAGTCCTTCTCTGGGAAGTGTCATTCATACATCATTTGGTGTCACTGTACCTGTTGTTGTTCCAATTCCACTATAGGGTACTGTCGACCTTTGTAACCGATGGTAGATCTGTGTTTTGTGCAAATAGTAAGTTCACAACTTCGTAACTGATTGCCTGCAATGCAGAAACAGGCTCACCAGTTGTGTGTATGTGATAGTACATTTGGCCATTCACTTACACCACCCACAATGGATTTGATAACTGCTCTGTACAAGTCCCAAGTTGCCAGTTGGCTGTCTTTTGTTGAAAGGATTAAAGGTTTCTTCTCCCATTGTCTCTCTAAAGATCATCTTGAACAATGCTTTCGCCATCCTGTCAAAAGTAAATTAGGCTTTCAGCTATTTCATCTTGACTTTGTCACTCAGACCTGTAAATACGCTTTGATTCAATAGCTATTTTGCTATTGGAAATATAGATTGAATGCAGTGTGAATAGTATTTATACTGGACTACTTTCCATGCCTTCAGCTGACATGTCTCTCCACTGAAAGACTTTGTAAAAGCAAAGTAATGCCAACACTGGAAATTGAAATCAAAGCAGAATGCGCTGTAAAGCACAACAGTTCTAGCAGCATCTATGAAGAGAGAAAAAGAGAGGTAGTGTTTGAATCAGTATCTCTCTTCTTAGGAACTCAAGAGGACTGAAAATTGTTACTTTTCATGCTGTTGACAGAGGTTGGGGGAGGACCAAGTGGAACAGATTGTGAAGGTACTCAGAGAAAAGACAAGGGCAGTGACAATGATGAGAAAGAAGGGAAAGATGTAAAATAAATGAAAATGTGAGAAGGACTTGCAAGGATTCCATTGTATGTTCCCAGAGTCTCTATCACTGCTGTACCTGTTCCAATGATGTCACCTTCCACCAGGATGTCTTTGACATGTCCTCCTTTTTCATCAACTGAGGATATCTTCTCACTGTGGTTGACAGGATCCTCAAATGTGTCTAGTGCATCTCTCACAATTCTGCCCACACCCCTTCCTTCCCCTCCTACAATAGGGGTTTTGTTGTCCTCAGTTTTCAGCCCACGGTCTCTATAATGAAAAGATCATCTTTGATCATTTATATGGCCTCCAGCAAGATATCACCATCAAACACATCTTTGCTTTCCCTAAGCTGCCAGCATTCCACGGGACCATTCCTTCTGTGACACCTTGGTAAACTCTTTCATAACTCCTAACATTTCCTCACATCCCATTGCATATTCTCATGTAAACACGGAAGGTGTAACAATTGCCCATTTATCTTCTCCCTTCTCATTACCCAAGGCTCCAAACACAGTTTCCAGGAGAAGCAGTGTTTTACTTGTGTTGATACTTTGGCTTTAAGAGGTACATTTTGTCCTTTTGTTATGAAGAAACGTTGGGACAGAGATGTTGAGGGGTGTGTTCCAAGCCACTAAACAACCTGCAAAGCCTTGTTTTTTTTTTCAAAGTTAGAATAGCAGAAGCAACATGAATGGGTGAAGTCAGGCTCCCACAGAACTAAGGTTTTAGTTTAATTTCAGCAGTTGCTGGTGTTTTTTAAGTGGATGTGAAAGCAACTTCATTTTTCTCTGTAATAGCAAAAGGCTGAAGTTCTGTCTCTACCAGAATTTTCTCTTGATAATCTTTTCTCCTGGACTTGAGAAACATTGCATGTGAGACAGTCTATTTACTGAATTTGTCTTTAGCAAGGGTGTGTTTATGGGGTCTTACTATTTCGGAACAGTTGCTGTTTAGTCATTAGAGAATCTATAATTCTGTTAAGTTATCCAATTGAGTTAAAATTAGATCAATTCTTTCTTTTGTTTGAATTTTAACTGTGGAATAGAATAAAGTATGTTTTGCTTGTAGCCAAGTAGTGTAACCAATTGAATTACATCTCTTACACTTAGCTGTAAATAAGAAAAGTTAGGGTCTGGGCTATCTCTTTGATATATTTGAAGGGGTTCAGTCTGGTTCATTACATTGAAGGAAGCACAAGTGTTATCTGCTATATTTGCTATAGAGAAATCAAGGTGTAGAGCTGGATGAACACAGCAGGCCAAGCAGCATCAGAGGAGCAGGAAGGCTGACGTTTTGGGCCTAGGCCCTGCTTCAGAAATGGAGGAGGGGAAGGAGGTTCTGAAATAAATAGGGAGGGAGGGGGAGGCGGTTAGAAGATGGATAGAGGAGAAGATAGGTGGAGTGGAGACCAACAGGTCAAAGAGGCAGGGATGGAGCCAGTAAAGGTGAGTGTAGGTGGGGAGGTAGGGAGGAGATAGGTCAGTCCAGGAAGGATGGACAGGTCAAGGGGACAGGATGAGGTTAGTAGGTAGGAGATGGGGGTGGGGCTTGAGGTCAAGGAGGGGATTAAGTGGGAGGAAGGACAGGCTAGGGAGGTGGGGGGGCAAGCCCGGCTGATTTAGGGATGTGGTAGGGGGAGAAGAGATTTTGAAGCTTGTGAAATCCACATTGATACCATTGGCTGCAGTGTTCCCAATCGGAATATGAGTTGCTGTTCCTGCAACCTTCGGGTGGCATCATTGTGGCACTGCAGTAGGCCCAGGATGGACATGTCATCTAAGGAATGGGAGGGGGGAGTTGAAATGGTTCGCAACTGGGAGGTGCAGTTGTTTAGTGCTGTATTTGCTGCTCATGATGGAGTCTCTTTTACACAAGCAATATCAAACACAAACTGCATGAATAATTTGCAGAACACCACGACTCTTAGCATAGAAATGACTGTGACCTTTCAGTTGCTGCCATTTCAATAAACCTCCTTGCTTCTGTGTTAACATTTCCATCCTGGGCTGGCTACATTGTTACAATAAAGTTCAAAGCAAGCTGAAGGAACTACACTTTATTTCCCAGTTATGCACATGCAGCCTGAGTTCCACAACTTCAGAGTATGAACTCTGTGCTCCACCTTTCTTTCAGCGCCCAACCTTCCCCAGGCATATCTTGTTTGCATTTTGGATAATGGGAACTGCAGATGCTGGAGAATTCCAAGATAATAAAATGTGAGGCTGGATGAACACAGCAGGCCAAGCAGCATCTCAGGAGCACAAAAGCTGACGTTTCGGGCCTAGACCCTTCATCAGAGAGGGGGATGGGGAGAGGGAACTGGAATAAATAGGGAGAGAGGGGGAGGCAAACCGAAGATGGAGAGTAAAGAAGATAGGTGGAGAGAGTACAGGTGGGGAGGTAGGGAGGGGATAGGTCAGTCCAGGGAAGACGGACAGGTCAAGGAGGTGGGATGAGGTTAGTAGGTAGATGGGGGTGCGGCTTGGGGTGGGAGGAAGGGATGGGTGAGAGGAAGAACCGGTTAGGGAGGCAGAGACAGGTTGGACTGGTTTTGGGATGCAGTGGGTGGGGGGGAAGAGCTGGGCTGGTTGTGTGGTGCAGTGGGGGGAGGGGACGAACTGGGCTGGTTTAGGGATGCAGTAGGGGAAGGGGAGATTTTGAAACTGGTGAAGTCCACATTGATACCATATGGCTGCAGAGTTCCCAGGCGGAATATGAGTTGCTGTTCCTGCAACCTTCGGGTGGCATCATTGTGGCACTGCAGGAGGCCCATGATGGACATGTCATCTAGAGAATGGGAGGGGGAGTGGAAATGGTTTGCGACTGGGAGGTGCAGTTGTTTGTTGCGAACTGAGCGGAGGTGTTCTGCAAAGTGGTCCCCAAGCCTCCGCTTAGTTTCCCCAATGTAGAGGAAGCCACACCGGGTACAATGGATGCAGTATACCACATTGGCAGATGTGCAGGTGAACCTCTGCTTAATGTGGAATGTCATCTTGGGGCCTGGGATAGGGGTGAGGGAGGAGGTGTGGGGGCAAGTGTAGCATTTCCTCCGGTTGCAGGGGAAGGTGTCGGGTGTGGTGGTGTTGGAGGGCAGTGTGGAGCGAACAAGGGAGTCACGGAGAGAGTGGTCTCTCCGGAAAGCAGACAGGGGTGGGGATGGAAAAATGTCTTGGGTGGTTGGGTCGGATTGTAAATGGCGGAAGTGTCGGAGGATGATGCGTTGTATCCGGAGGTTGGTAGGGTGGTGTGTGAGAATGAGGGGGATCCTCTTAGGGTGGTTGTGGCGGGGGCGGGGTGTGAGGGATGTGTTGCGGGAAATACGGGAGACGCGGTCAAGGGCGTTCTCGATCACTGTGGGGGGAAAGTTGCGGTCCTTAAAGAACTTGGACATCTGGGATGTGCGGGAGTGGAATGTCTTATCGTGGGAGCAGATGCGGCGGAGGCGGAGGAATTGGGAATGGGGATGGAATTTTTGCAGGAGGGTGGGTGGGAGGAGGTGTATTCTAGGTAGCTGTGGGAGTCGGTGGGCTTGAAATGGACATCAGTTACAAGCTGGTTGCCTGAGATGGAGCCTGAGAGGCCATTTTCCAGTAACCTACAGTTCTGCAGAAGGGTCATACGTGTTTCAAAACAGTTGCTCAGCTTCTCCCTCCACAGATGCTACCAGACCCGCTGACTTTGTCCCACACTTTGATTTTGTTTATAAGCGTTTTCTTGTGTATGGGCTGGATTTGGGTGAATTCTCTAGGATTCCTTCTGGTTTTCACTGCTTTCTCAGCCTTTCCATTGGATCAGGAACAGCATGAACATGATGCCTGGTCTTCCAATCTTTTAGAAGGCAGCTGAACTTTTTACTTGTGGTGTCCCGCAGGGTTCAGTGTTGGGGCCACAGCTGTTCACTTTATATATTAACGATCTTGATGAAGGGACTGGGGGCATTCTGGCGAAGTTTGCCAATGATACGAAGTTAGGTGGACAGGCAGTTAGTACTGAGGTGTTGGGGCGGGGGTGGGGGGAGGCTGCAGAGGGATTTAGACAGTTTAGGAGAGTGGCCGAGGAAATGGCTGATGAAGTTCAACGTGAGCAATTGCGAGGTCTTGCACTTTGGGAAAAAGAATACAGTCATGGACTATTTTCTAAATGGTGAGAAAATTCATAAAGCTGAAGTACAAAGGGATCTGGGAGTGTTGGTCCAGGATTTTCTAAAGGTTAATTTGCAGGTAGAGACCGTGATTAAGAAAGCAAATGTAATGTTGTCATTATCGCAAGAGGGTTGGAATATAAAAGCAGTGATGTGCTTCTGAGACTTTATAAAGCTCTAGTTAGGCCCCATTTAGAATACGGTATCTAATTTTGGGCCCCACACCTCAGGAAGGACATACTGGCTCTGGAGCGTGTCCAGCGGAGATTTACACGGATGATCCCTGGAATGGTAGGTTTAACATATGATGAACGGCTGAGGATCCTGGGATTGTATTCATTAGGGCTTAGAAGGTTGAGGGGAGATCTAATAGAAACTTAAGATAATGTATGGCTTAGAAGGGGTGGACGCTGGGAAGTTGTTTCCATTAGGTGGGGAGACTAAGACCTGTGGGCACAGAGGGATAAATTTAAAACGGAAATGAGGAGACATTTCTTCCCCCAGAGTGTGGTGGGCTTGTGGAATTCATTGCCACGGAGTGCAGTGGAGGCCGAGACGTTAAATGCTTTCAAGGCAGAGATTGATAAATTCTTGATCTCGCAAGGAATTAAGGGCTACATGGAGAGTGCAGGCAAGTGGAGTTGAAATGCCCATCAGCCATGATTAAATGGCAGAGTAGAATCGATGGGCTGAATGGCCTTACTTCCATTCTTATGTCTTAAGGCCTAAGGCCTTGTGTTTGTTTGCCCAGTGCCCTCAACAAACGTGCTGTTGCTCCTGTGCCTGACTATGCTTTTGTGCTAAGCCACAAAGCGCCAACGCAATACGGTGCTCTCCTCCCTGGGGCTGAGCTGGTACCTGGTCTCTGCAAGTCCTCCAAGTACCAGCAACCTGGGCTATTTCTCTCTTGGCAAACTGCAGAGACATAGCTCACCTGTAGGCACTAGCAACGTGACTCAAAACAAAATAAAGTTTCAGTTCGGGCATGTTCTTTTCAGGAGGAGCCAGCAGCAAGGTGCCAGAGGGAGGAGCAGATCCAGGGAAGATTTAAAATCGAGTGCAGGGCATGATTTCAGGTTAGTCATGTTCCTTTCAGGAGGAACCAGCAATCACCCAATCCAGGGAAGCATCTGCTGATGTCGGGGGTGGGGGGTGGGTGGTGGGAGTGCGGAAAAGAGCATGGTTTCCGATTGTTCAGTGCATGTCAGTGCAAGTCTATGTTAACACTGCAGTACAGCATAAGTGTGATGCAGTCTTTCTGAAGGGTTACTCCCGTTAGTTCATCTTCTGGTTAGTGCATGGACTTTAGATTTTGAGTAATTTGGGGCGTGCTACCTGTTAGAGAATAATAACTGTAATTTTTAGGTAGCTAATGAAAATTGACCTCATATTCTAACAGCCCTCAGAGCATTAGTCATGTCAGTTGGTGGGCTTTTGTGTTCTGCCTGCATGATATAGTCAATCATGGGCACAGAGAGCTTCCCTAATAATTACATCTGCAGGATGTGTACCCAATTTCAGCTGCCTTGCACACAAAAAGCACAGCTTCAGCAGCAGTTGGAGACACAAAAGAGCACATAAATGGTGGGGAGCATCATAAATAGAAGTCATAGAAATTACGTTGCACGCAAGGTACTGGAAGATACATGGGTAACTTTGGATAGGGCAGGCAGTAAGTGTAGGAGTCTTTGCAGCTGTCCCCCAGTCAAACAAGTATTCTACTTTGCATACTGAAGAGTGGGTGGCACATCAGGTTGACAGCAGCAGCCAGAGCTGTGCCACCACAGTGGGTCCTGCTGTGCAGCTGATTGCTGCTAAGTTTCAGTCATTTGTCTGTTTCATGTAGGTCCAGACGAAAAAGAGTTCTATGTATAATCATTCCATTTCCACCAACACCCGTGATGCAAGCCCTGGCTGCATTAGTTGTTCCAAGCCCATTCTCACTGGTATCACAGAGTGACTTCATCAGTTGTATGCCATTGTATTTCAGCACTGGAGTTCTTTTGTGCTGCTAAGATGCTGCTTGGCCTGCTGTGTTCATCCAGCTCCACACTTTGTTATCTCGGATTCTCCAGCATCTGCAGTTCTGATTATCACCTACCACTACTAGTTGTTCGATTTTAGTGAACATTGCTTCTTGCTCTGTCACACAATATTACTACATGTCCATACCACTGTCTGGTGTAATGGTTCACGCTGACAACAAATTGGACGAGAACTTTGTGAACAAGTTGACAAATCCAACAAATCATTACATTTCTTTTATGTCCCTGGATTGCTGCAGTGCAGCTACAGGTCTTAATTTATTTGGGATATAGGCAAAAACCTTTTTCTGTATGTACATGGCCTACGTATGTGACATTGAGCATCTTTAAATGCAATCTTTCCTTATTTAGCTTCAGGTTCATCTGGTGAATTTTGTCAAGCAGTCGCAATGGAGTTTCATTGTGGTCAGCAGTAGTTTCTTGCATCATCACTGCAACCATGAGCTAGTTAATTACACATGATAACTTCTACTCTGGAAAGGTCGCTAACCATCTCAAGCTGTCTGCATGGATACCCCTCCACCCATTGAAATGATAGAAGACATGCACAACCATATGTACTTCCTAAACAATTTTCAGAATGTAATTGGAAAGCTGCTGCTTTCATCCAGCTTCACTTTGCCACAACCATTCTTCATGTTCAGGTTGGTGAAGATTTTTGCAAGTTGTTGCAAAATCCCTTTGCTGTTTTACATAGAATAGTGAGATCTCTTCAGAGCTTCATTTATATCATTTTGATTGATTTATACTCTAAACTTTCAAGATGTTGCACCACTACCATGCTGCAAATTCATTCTGTAAGACTTGTTCTTTCCTTGCTCACTTCCTTTTTGTCAAGCACTTCTTTCTTCACCTTTAGGCTGTCCTTCTGGGCATTTGGGGTTTCCTCTGCAGACATTAACTTGGTCTTGTCTCATCTACATTGCAATGATATCCCTTTCTGGAACACATCATAACCCCATAAACATAATTTTGTAATCTTCTAGAATCTGTTTCATGGTGAATTTTGCCAGAAAAGCTCAGCAGGTCTGGCAGCATCTGTGAAGAAAAATCAGAATTAACGTTTCCAGTCCAGTGACCTTTCTTCAGAACTAATAGCAGCTCGGAAAATGTTGGTTTAAATTAGATTAGATTTATTTGTACATGTAATCCGTATAGAAATAATTAAGCCCAACAAGAAGTGCATAAAATCGCCATTCACTGGCACTGACTTGGTTACAAAAAAAACAGAATTAAAAGATTTAACAGAGCAAAAAGATAAGCAAGAACAAAAAATGTCCAGATTTCAGAGTCCCAAGTCCCATCTCCACACAAGGATACCCAGGGGGCCACAGCCTCTCCGGCCCACCCGTGCCACTGAACCAGCCCAATCTTGATCTGCAGCTGTAACTCCAGACCGCACTGGATCCACTGTTGCTGCAGGACGCCGTCTATGCTTTCAGCTCCTGCCATGTGGTTCCTGATCACGACCCAACTCCTTCTCAATTCCTTAGGTAGATAGTTAAATGGGTGGGGGTGGTGGCGCAGTGGTATATAGAATCACAGCAGAGAGGAGAGAGGTGAAGTAGAGAAAATGGAAGGAAATAGAAAAGGACCTGGCGAGCAGATTGGAGCAACTTACTCTGCCACCATTTTACCGGAAGACTAACAACATTTTTTCTATTGTTAGCCATTCACAGCCAGAGTGTTATCTACTCCTTTCTCTATCCAACTGTTCTTCTCTCTTTGGGATCTCTCCCCACCTCCTACCACCCTATCTTCTGCATAAAAACTGACATTTTCCTAGTTACCATTATTTTTGAGGAAGGGTCACTGGACCCGAAACGTTAGCTGTTTTCTCTTCAGATGCTACCAGACCTGCTGAGCTTTTCTAGCAACTTCTGTTTTGTACCTGATTTACAGCTTATTTAGATTTTGCTTTTTAGTCCATGGTGAATTGTGCCCTGTAACAATGTTGCAAACCTCTTTTGTCTCATTTGGGGTTACCAGTCCAAACATTGGCTTTGCTTGGGCCGAAGTTAGTGGATTTTACTTGCTGCCCATGAACAGGAATAGCAGATTTGCATTCTTAGACGGAGACCAATTTGTTCTCACAAAACAGGGATAGTACCACATTTAGCCTCAACCTTACTTTCAAAGGCTTCATTTTTGGATCACTATATTCAGGCACTTTCCACAAGACTGAAGATCATGATGTTTCAGTTTTGGGCTCCATATCTAAGGAAAGCAGGAAAAGTGCTGGCCTTGGAGGGTGTCCAGGGGAGGTTTAAAAGAATAATCTCAGGGATGATGGGCTTGTTGTATCAGGAGTAGTTGAAGACTCAGCCTGTATTTGAAGAAGCTTGGAAGGATGGGGGATCTCATTGAAACTTACAGAATACCAAGGAGTCTGGATAAAGTGCTCATGCAGGAGATGGTTCCAACCGTAGGAGAGACTCAGACCTGAGCACACAGTCTCGGAGTGAAGGGATGATCCTTTAGAACTGAGATGAGGAGGAATATCTTCAACCAGAGATTAGTTAATCTTGGGATTTATTGCTTCAGATGCCAATTCAGTGAGTATATTTAAGACAGAGATAGATAGGTTCTTGACTAATAACAGGGTCAAAGATTATGGAGAGGAAGCTGGAGGACCTGTTCCTGTCCTCCCACATTAACACTACAGTCAAGAAAGCACAGCAATACCCCTACTTCAAGAGGCTAAGGAAATTCACATACCCACAAAGACTAAAATTTTTAAAGGATACACCATCCTAGAAAGCATCCTATCCAAATGCATTGCAGCATGGTGTGGCAACTGCTCTCCCCAAGATCAAAAGAAACCACAAAGAATCTCAAACACTGACCAGCCCATCACGCAAACTAGCCTCCAATCCATTGAGTTCACCTATACTCCCCATTGCAACAGGAAAGCAACCAACTAGAACAAATACCTTTCTTAGGGTGATTATACTCTCTTCCAACCTTCTCAGGTGTATCGACTTTGATTCCAACATATGCAGTTGTTGCTATGCCCCTTCCTGATGCTCCTTCTCAGTGGAGGTCTTGAATCTTGAGCCCAAGTCCCTTTAGGGCTTATTCTCCTGGTCATGCTTGCAATGGAAAGCAGTCGAGATTCTATCTCAACAACTTTTGTTGTAGTATCATGACTCGTCTTGCCTCCTAGTCCACCACCATTTGACCCAATATTTCCTCATGTCTCATTGTTATATTTTGTTTCATAATGATTATGGGAAGTGTCTTAGGATGATATATTTGTAACACATTTTAACATAACGTAACTTGATTTCTCAGCCCCAGTCTTTCACTTTCTTTAGGTGATCACGTCACAATAATCAGCATAAATCAAGTAATCACTATTGATTGAGGTAGAAAATCAGACATGTAACCAATCTTTAGTTAGGTTTTAATTAATTTTATTCTTATTCATAAGTTAAGGTACACTATCAAAATAAGTAATAATAGTCTGAGCTTTCAGTTACTGCACTCAACTATTAAACTAAGTTTCTTCACAGTTGACCATCCAAAAAATGTTTCATTGCACAGTTAAAGGATTTTAAAACTGAGAGGCATTGTCCACTTTTTTTTCTTTTCGCCTTAGGTCACAATATTCAGGTCAGCTGCATGAAATGAACTAGTGAAGAATAATGAAACAAGCTGTTCAGAAGCAAAATATTTAAGGCCACACAACTGTAATAAACTATCAGTTCTGAAGCAGAGTCATGCAGAACTCATAGCATTAACTGTTTCTCTCTTCACAGATGCTACTGGCCCTGCTGAGGTTTCTCCCGTGTTTTCTATGTATATTTCAGTACTTTGATTTGCTCAGTATCACTTCCCTGGTAGCTGTAATTTTATTCAGTTCCTGCCCCCACACCCACTTCCATTTTCAAATTTACAATTGGTTCTGAAATGTTATTTGTATTCTCTATAATGAAGATCGATGCAAGATACCAAAAAAGGTAGAATCATCCCCATGGGGAGAACTGCCATTTTTGGTATGGCCATTTAAAAATAATTATCAATCTATCTATAAAGAACTGGTCAATCATTTCACTCACTTCACCAGAAAGAGTGCAGTGTAACAATGCACTCTCTTTACATGGAAGCCAAAATCAAATTTCTGATTTTCTCATTGCAGCCTCCTAGAGATTTAACTAGTTCTAAGCAGCTCCTCAGCTGATATCAGCAATAAATATATCACTGAGGTGTTCCTTTTTACAGGAATCCCAGTTAGAGCTGGATGCTAATCTTGAAATATCAGTGCTTCATACAATTGTTTACCAGCTTGTTACACAAAATGTTAAGGTCATTTAGTGATTTACATGCAGAGAGGTTGCATCTCTGTTCTTCATCAACTATTTTCGATTTTCAGGTATGCAGAGAAAAGTAAATTCATTATCACAAAAGCGTTATCTGGGTTACAATAAAGACAAACTCTGTTTTGGAATCTTTAGATGATTGATAAATAAATAATCTTTTGAAGTAAGAATATGTTCATGATTAATATACCTTCTGTTCTTATGGTAACTAACACCCACCACAAGCTTTAAATCATTATTCATTTTGTATATCAGACTGAATACAATTTTACAATTCAGATTCAGTTTCTTTCATCTACTGAGCATCACTGAAAATATAAACAGACGTAAGCTAATGGCATTATCAGGCTTCAAGAGACTTGTGAAAATCTCTTCAGGATCTTGAGTGAAGAATCTCACAGTGACAGACCAATGAAGAATTAATAGAATAATTTAATATTAACAACATACTGAATGGAATCAAAAGGGAAGAGATAATTTGAAAGAGGTTGGGAACAAAATTTAAAATGCAATAATGTGTTACCTAAGAATTAATGCGCCAATGTTTTACAGTCTAATTCTTACTATCAGAGAATAAAAGGCACAAAAGATTGATATTGCATCCAAGCCTTTGCTTATGAACTTGAATTTAGCAAATTAAATATCTAATTGGTACAGTTCAAAATAAAAAACAAAAGCTGGAAGAAAAAATTGAGCTCAGGCTCCATTGGAAGCTAAACCAAAGAAAATTGCAAATTATTTATTGCTAGGAATGATAGCTAGCCCCTTTTAGATTCCAAGTGTTGGTGCATGAGTGTAGGGGAGCAAGTTTTTAAGTAAATTTTTCAAATTAAAAAGAAACTGTAATTGTACATAAATGCCTGTTTTAAGTATCGCACGTGAGATAACCTGGTTTGATTTGACATTCATTGTAGGCACCCAACAATTTGCAATTGCTTGCATCTAATTTTGCCATTGGAAGAGTATAGTTAGCACTTTGCATATGTGTAAATTATAAAAAACATTTTTTAAAATCCCTCTGTCCATGACATTATTCTATTTTTAAATTTTGTATCACATGTATAGTTCACTTCATTCCCCTACCATCTCTCTCTCAGTCCCAATCCAAACAAGCTATAGCTGAAAGAGTCTCCCTGCATAACAATATGCAACTGGATTAAACAGTTTGCAGAACAGATCTACCACAACAAATCAGCCCTCACCTCCCTTATACACCATCTACAAACCCTGCTGATTTTTCATTATTTTTATTTGATTTTCTGATCAGTTTTAATTCAGAGCTGTCAACTGAGCCAAAAAATTTCCTTTGGATTATGGGCAGAAGCGAATGTTTGAAAAAAAAGGGAAGAAGCAAACTGTCTTTTGTTCTTGAGTAAAGTTCTTGGAAGTTAATTGCAGGTTTGTTCTTGGTCAAAAAATGTTCTAGAAATGCTTGAGCATTGGGGAAGTGCAATGTATTTAAAAGGATAGCAGATGTTGGCAGAAAGTGAGGCCTGCACCTGGGAACTGGTTCCAACAAGTCTGGAAGAGACCTTATTCTCCAGCAGCTGGCAGATATTAAAATGGTGACTGGGATTGCATGGAGAGTCAGCTGGTCCATCAGGGAGTTTGAACTGGGCTTTAGACTATGTTTTCTGTGAGAAAGAGTTTGGTTGTGATGCTACAGCATGAAGACTTGAAAGTTCATTGTTCAACCTCCTGATATCAGCTACTGGAAGTTCAGAAAATAGAAATTACATTCTACGTATCACTGACTTCCTTTGAGTGACCTGATTTGATTTTTTGAAGAAAATGTCAATCAAGGAATCATATATATGTCTCTGAAATGTTTTAAAAACAGTTCATATTACGGAAGCGAAAACAAGGCGTAGAGCTGGATGAACACAGCATCCCAAGCAGCATTAGAGGAGCAGGAAAGCTGTCATTTTGGGTCTAGACCCTTCTTCAGAAATGGAAGAGGAGGTTCGGGAGGTCTTAGAGAATATAAAAGGTAGATAAATCTCAGGACTTGATCTGATGTATCCCAGAACATTGTGGAAAGTAAGGGAAGAAATTGCAAGACCCTTTGCAGCAATATTTGTATAATCTGTAACTATGGATGAGGTGCCTGGTGACTGGAGGATGGCTAATGTTCGGCCTCTGTTTGATGAAGATTGTCAGGAGAATCTAAGGAACTATAGATCTATGCGTCTGAATTTGATTGTTGGTAAATTGTTG
Source organism: Stegostoma tigrinum (assembly GCF_030684315.1). Taxonomy (NCBI): domain Eukaryota; kingdom Metazoa; phylum Chordata; class Chondrichthyes; order Orectolobiformes; family Stegostomatidae; genus Stegostoma; species Stegostoma tigrinum. Next base: position 78,234,423 of record NC_081356.1, read on the forward strand.
GAGATTATTACAAAAGATTGGATTTATGGACATTTAAAGAGGCAAAACTTGATTAGGGATAGTCAGCATGGTTTAATGTGAGGAAAATAGTTTCTCACAAGCTTGAGTTTTTTTGAGGCAGTTACCAAAAAATTGATGAGGACAGAACAGTAGACAGTTTCTTTGGATTTTAGTAAAGCCTTTGACAAGGTTCCACTCAGTAGACTAATTGGTAAAGTTAGGTCACATGGGATTCAGGGTGAACTTGCCAATCGGATACATAATTGGCTTAACAGCAGGAGACAGAGTGGTGGTGGAGCGTTGCTTTTTAAACTTCGGGCCTGTGACCAGTGATGTTCCACAGGGATCAATGGTGGGTCTTCTTTTGTCTGTTGTTTATACGAATGATTTAGGTGAAATACAGAATGCACGGTTAGTAAATTTGCAGGCAACACCAAAACTGATGGCATAGCAGACAGTGAAGATTTTCTAAGATTACAAAACAACCCTGATCAAAAGGGTCAATGGGCTGAAAAATGGCAGATGGAAATCTATCTGGATAAATGAGAGGCCTTACATTTTGGTGCAAACAAGGGTAGGGCTTATCCAATTAATGGTAGGGCCTTGGGTAGTGTTGTAGAACTGTGGGATCTAGGCATTCAGGCACATAATTCTTTGAAGTTTGCATCACTTATAGACAGGGTAGTTTAGAGCCATTTGGCATGCTTGCCGTCATTGCTTGGGCCTTTGAGTAACTGAGTTGCAAAGTCATGTTGCTGTTGTACAAGTTACTGCTGAGTCCTGTTCTGGAATACTGTTTCCAGTTCTGGTCACCCAGTTATAGGAAGGATAATATTAAGCTGGAGATGGTTCAGAAGAAATTTACCAGGATGTTGTTGCATATGCAAAGTTTGAGTTATACGGGAAGGCTGAATAGGCTGGGACTTGTCCCACAGGAGTGGAGGCGGTTGAGAAGCAACCATATAGAATTTATAAAATAATGAGGGGTATAAATAGAGTTAATGAATAGGTAACAAGGTGTAGAGCTGGATGAACACAGCTGGCCATGCAACAGAGGAGCAGGAAGGCTGATGTTTCAGGCCTAGACCCTTCTTCCGATATGGGGGAGGGGAAGGGGGTTCTGAAATAAATAGGTAGAGAGGGGGAGGTGGATAGAAGATGGATAGAGGAGAAGATAGGTGGAGAGGAGACAGACAGGTCAAAGAGGCAGGGATGGAGCCAGTAAAGGTGAGTGTAGATGGGGAGGTAGGGTGGGGATAGGTCAGTCCAGGGAGGACGGACAGGTCAAGGGGGCGGGATGAGGTTAGTAGGTAGGAGATGGGGTGGGGCTCGAGGTGGGATGAGAGTATAGGTGGGAGGAAGGACAGGTTAGGGAGGTGGGGACTAGCTGGGCTGGTTCCGGGTTGCTTGGCCTGCTGTGTTCATCCAATTCTACACTGTTATCTCAGATTCTCCAGCATCTGTAGTTCCTACTATCTCTATTAATGAATAGCCAGTTGTCTTTTCCAAAAGTTGTGGGATTTCAAGACAATGGGGCACATTAAGGTGAGAGGAGAAAGATTTAAAAAGACATTGGGCAGGCAATTTTTTTTTAAAACAGGTTGATTCATGTGTGGAATGAACCTCCTGAAGATGTGGTGAAAGTGAGTACAATTGCAACATTTAAAAACACTTGGAAAAGTACATGAATCAGAAAGATTTGGAAGGATACGGGCCAGGAGCAGGCAGGTGGGATTATGTTTGGCATGGGCTAGTTTCCATGCTGTGACTGACTTTATTGTTCTGAATATTGCACTGTAAAAGCCACTTAAGTTTTCTAATCAGTTTTCTTTTATTTATCTCTTAACATGTTTGCCTTTGTGTGAATAGGGCTGAAAATAAATGTTACGGTGCTTAAACATACACATCAATTAGATTACTTTGTTGTTTAATTTTATTCTATTGAATTTATTGTACTGTTAATAAATTACAAAGTCTTATTTTTTAACCTTCAAGCCAGTGTTAAGAATTGATTATTCACAGAGTCTGGGATTGTTTTTCTGAAAAGTTGGTTGAGAATGATTGGAATCAATTTTGAGGGTCTTTAAAGGTTTGAATTTTACTGAGTTGTGGATACTGTGGTAGAAAAGGTTAATTTGGTTTGGCTGCCTGTCTCCATGTTGGAACAATACACAGAGGGCAGCAAAAGTTGACATTGCACTTTGAATGACACACAAACAATTACAAAGTGTGAATGAGAGAATAAGTCTCTCATATTTTGCAAGAAAACTTTTTGGAAGAAAGGGAATAGAATTAATTTTATTTACTTAATGGGCAAAAAGAATGTATTGTCCAAAGACATAAAAATCATCATTTAAAAAACATTACGCTCTATTGTTCATTCTTTGAATCTTGACTTTGCTGGATTAAGACGACTGCAACAGATCACAAGATTTGCAAGTTGGCTACAACGTTAACAACTTCCCATCGTAATTGCAATGATAAAGCTAAGCATATCATCCAGGTAGAATTTCTCACCTATTAATTGTATGGAATCAGCAAGAGAAACAAGACAACAATAGCAATGCTGAGAGAGCTGTTACAGACATGACAAGCAAACATTTAACAATTCTGTGAATTAGTCTCTGGGGAAAAAAAGGCAATTTCCTTGCTAATCCTCCAGAAGCGCTAACAGCTCCATCAACTCCTAAAGTGAGCAATGGATTTTGACCAGAGGCATTCAGGCTTGCCTCATTAATGTAGGATGTGATCTTATTGAAAGATGTAGGATTCTCAAGGGGCATATCAGGGTAAATGCTGAGAGAATGTTCCCATTATGGAAGAATCTAAGACCACAGGACAGTCTCAGAATAAAGGAGCACAAATTTCTTCTGTCAGAGGAGCCCTGGATCGGCCATGATCCTGTTGAATGATGGAGCAGGTTTGAGGGACTGAACAGCCTATTCCTGTCCCTATTTCTTATGGTGACATACTCATCATGGATACTGTCACCTGACTAGATCTCTTTTACAAGATCTAATTTCTGAACCCTTTCTTTGTTTACTTTCAGAATTAGAACTGGAAACAACAAGCAGCATTCCTGGATGACATTTAAGCCTGCCTCAAGTTCACACCTCCTTGAAATCCTGTTTTGGAAATGTCTGGTATTCACCTTCAAAGATGATGGATTCCACAACCTGACATAACTTTTATGCTGAACAATCTCCAACTTTAACAGAATTTGGTATGACCATACTGGCATCCATCTGAACATGCCTGTGCTTTTCACCTGAGTGATAGAATTGTCAATGGATTCTGATTCACATGACTTAATATCTAAACTTTAGTTTTAAACTATGCCTTGTTGTATAATGTTTTATTTTCCTTTTTCTTTCTTGTGTGTGCAAAGTCACAAAGGCCAACATGGGTTTGAATGTGTGAATAAATAAGACTCCTGAATTAGACAGAGGAGACATTGTTAAATTAAGGTCACTCAAAAATGAAGTTTAAAAGCACACCACAGCCTATCTGAAAAGTTAACCACTCTTATGGACAGAATGCAAGGAGCAGATAAGAGTTCAATTTGTCCTTGTCTGTAATACAATGAATAATTTATTATACTGCATTATGAACTTTACTCCGTCCATTTAATTGCCTAAGGGAATTTTTATATATACACATGTGCTAGTCTAAAAATATTGGTATAGGAATTTATCCTACGAAGTAACTGTTCATTACCACTAATGATGTTATGGTCGCAATTTTTGGCAGATTTTAAATGGGCATCTTTAATTTTTTTTACATCTTATGTAATACATTTGACAATTCACCTCATTGTATTCATTCACTATAACAAAATCAGACCTTACTCCTTTTATACAGAATATTGTTCAGTTTGTTTTCTTCACAATACCTCAATGTAATCTTTATGTCAAGTCACACCTTACAACTGAGGCATATTCATGGTAAAGGAAAGCATACGCTGGATTGGGATCTGAAAGGGGCTTTACACCTGGAGGCAACTGGCTAAGGTACTGAAAGAGTTTATTGCATCTATGTTTATGAAAGAAGAAAATGCCACCCCAGTCATAAAGTGAAAGGAGACAAGTGAGATAGTGGATGGACTAAAATTTGAGGAAAAAGTAGGAGCACTAAACAATCTGGCTATAATTATAGTTAATAAGTCATCAAGACAAGATGAAATGTGTCTAGGGAACAGAAGAGAAGGGTGGAAGTATGGAAATACTGATCATAACCAAGTGTTCTCTTTGGGTACAGGGTTATGCCAGAGGGCTGGGAAATTGTTCAAATGGTGTAAAGATTACCTGAGGGACAACACTTCCATTGTGGTGATGGGAAAACTCTTAGAAATGATAAATTAGGGCAAAACAAACTTGTTTGAACGAATGTAGATTAGTTAAGGAAAACCAGCATGGATTTGTACAGGGAAAATCATGTTTAACTATTTTGCTCAATATTTTGATGAGGTCACAGAGGATGATGATTATGATACTGCTGGTATGACGTAGGTAGATCTCCAGAAGGGATTTGATATAATAATGTATAGCAGCTCTGTTGGTAAAGTTAGAGCTCATGGAATAAAACGAACACAGAACAAAAATGCTGGAGAAATTCATCATGTCCAGAAGCTTCTATAGAGAGAGAATCGGGGTGCGTTGAGAGTCTGGTATAATTCTTCAAAGAAGCTGTGCCTACACTGATTTGAGTGGCACGCTCAGACCAGACTGGCACGGCACCATGGCATTCACTGCTGGTCCTGAGAAAGGAGGATGTTCCAACTCTGCATCATCCTATCCAGCAAGGCCTCCAGATCCTTACATGAAAAGTGGAGAGACAAACTTCCTTTGTCCAACATGTCAGGGGCAACTGGCAGGAACTCAGTAGGGCAACTCTGGACTCGCAGTGTTTCTCCAGGTACGCAATGGCCTATTGAAGATGGCATTCATGTCAGGATGATAGTCAATGTTGGGGACTTCTCAGCAGTGGCAAGTTGTTCCAGGAACAATGCATAGGAAGATGAAGAATTAGGTGAGACAGATGCCATAGACCTGGGTGGATCATTAATGAGGAGAAAACTCGCTGGGTTTCACAGCAAAAAATCTTCTAAAGAACTAAATGCAACCAGTCCTTAGCCCAAAAAAACCATAATTCAGCCCCACAAAGGATTATCCATGTACATGAAAACTCATCCAGCTAATTTTTATTTAAAGAGAGCACAAATGTCTATATTTCTGTATTAATTGTTTAATTATATGTAGGATATAGGCATTTTTAAAATTCTGCCTTAAGATGTGGACATTGCTGGTTAAACCAGCATTTATTGCACATCCTTAACTACCCCTTAGATTTTCTTTGTCCTCTGATGATAGACACGAACTAAAACTGTTTTTGCATTGAGATGTATGCTTGTAACTTGTAGCTTTGTAAATGCAAAGATGTGTAAAAGATTTGCTCAGATTTCTTCCTTCAGTAGCAGCTTTCTGCAATAGAAGGTGTAGATATGGGGATCAGCAAGTTAAAAATGGATGACCCACACCCAATGTCCAACAGGAAGACAGCTCTTACAACTCCTGTGAACACGAGCAAATATTGCAATTTACATGGAGCATAGCACTATTGCACAAGGGATCATTTGTAATGAGAAATTAAAAGTAGAGGACAATACAGCTGGGGGGGGTAATTAAATGTTCTGCAGATCCAGGAGCATTATCTAATTGTTATTGGCCTCATGAGTAGCTACAAAAAGCTGTTCATATTCTCCTAACAGAATGTCTTTTTGTTCTATCTATGTTGGTGCTACTCATGTGGGAATTGACTAGATGTTTCCCTTCCCAATCCAACTTTTTTCCCCAGACAAGAGTTTTTGGGACACAAAGAAAAACATTCACAACCTTTGATCGATCTTCATAACTGGAGTTACTCATTCCTGGAACTATTCTTCCAAACCATTTCTGCACTCTTCCCAAATCATTCACATATTTCCTATAATGTGGCACCCACTACTGTAAACAATATTCCATCTGAGATGTAACAAGTGTCTTTTGGAATGAAAACGGAAGTTGCTGGAAAAGCTCAGCAGGCCTGGCAACATCTGTAGAAAAAATTCAGTTAACTTCTTGGGCCCAGTGGCCCTTCCTCAGAACAGAATCTTTTGCAAGCTCAACATCACCTCCTTACTCTTGTATTCTGTGCCCATATTAATAAAGCCAAAAACACTATGCTTAATAATTCCCCACTCCATCTGTCCTGCCACTTTCAATGATCTGTGATCATGTACACTAGGGTCCCTCTGATTTTGAGCTCTTTAGATTTGCAACCCCATTTTATATTGTCTTTTATTGTTATTCCAAGCAAATTGTGTCACCTCAAGCATCTGCATTCAACCTCATCTGCCAATTCCACCAACTTGTCAATGTCCTATCAGAATTCCATATTGTTCTCCTCACCGTTTGAATTCTTCCAATTAAAGTATTCTACAAACTTGGAAATTGTCCTGTGCACATGAAGAGCCAGATCAGTAATATATATCAAGAAAAGCAAAGGTCCCAATACTGACCTTTGGAGATCTCCACTTAGAATCTTTCTCTAGCCCAAAAAATCCATTGACCACCACTTTGTTTCCTATCACTCAGCTGATTTTGTATCCATGTTGCTAGTGTTCTTTTTATATAATGACCAATATCGTTCTTGAAGAGTCTATTGTATGGTAGTATCAATCTATTTCTTGGTAATTCATGTGTATATCAACAGCATGACACTCATCAACCCTTTGTTTTATCTCTTCAACATGTTTTGTTACTTCTTTGGGAGCCAATGTTGGAAATGATCACTAGAGCGTGATAAGAAAAGAATAACATACAAATAGGAGTGCTCCAGAAATTATGGTCAGAATAATGAAAGATGGTTAAAAATTAAAGATCCATTACCTGAATGCATATAGCATTCATTGCAAGATGGATTCATTACAAGACCTTTCCTGAAGGGCCTGGGCCTGAAACGTCAGCTTTCCTCCTCTAATGCTGCTTGGCCTGTGTTCATCCAGCTCCACACCTTATTATCTCTTCATTACAAGATTGTTAGATGGCTAGCACACAGAAATAAGTGGGTATGAAACAATAGCCATTAGAGAAACATGTTTGCAAAGTGGCTAAAGGTGGAAACTGAATATTTAAGGGTATTTGTTGGGTTAAATGGATAAGAAAGCAAGAAAAAATGGTTGGGGTAGCTCTGTTAATGAAGGATTAGATCAGTACTGTTGTCAGAGATGGTCTTGGTTCAGAAGATCAAAGTGTAGAATTCGTTTGGGTAGAGATAGGAAATTAGCATGGAAGTCACTGTTAGACTAGACTAGTTTTGAGATTCCTTAACAGTAGTTACACTGAGCATGAAAAATTAAGAAATAATCAGGATTTGTAGACAACTTTCACCTTAATATATACTAGAGAAATACGATTAGTAAAAAAAGCCTTGACAAAAGTTAGTGCAGTATATTCAGAATGATTTCTTAGAACAATATGTTGTGACACCAAACAGGGATCAGTTATTTTGGACCTGTTAATCTGAAACAAGAAGAAAGGATTCATTCATCACCTCTAAAAGAGTGATCAAATATCATAAGTTCCATTTTTGGAAAACTATGTTTGAATTTAGTGTCTTAAAACTGAAGTCAAGTAAAACAGTATGAAGAAAGGTTGGGAAATTGGTTAAAAGATGACAGATAAGTATTGACAGACATTTCAGATGTTACATAACTCTCAATAAAAGGTATATTTCATTAAGAAACAAAGCTCCATGTAAATGATGAACCACCTTCACTAATTCAGGAAGCTGTCAAATTAAGAAAAGCACAAGGTGTCTCAACGACTAATTGTAGGCTGGAAGACTTGGAAAGTTTTAGAATTCCCCACATTGATGAATTTGCACTGCCAACTTGTGTATATTGAGTCTTTACTATTCTCTGGTAATTATGTAAATAAGACATTGTAATTATCCCAACTGACAAAGATATAAATCAGATCGCAGGGTGAATCCTAGCTTGAAAGAGCCTAACTATTTTTATCCATGGAATTCAGTTACTGAACACATTCACAAGAGTCGGTCAGTGTGCTTTTATCACAAAGAGCAAGGTATTTATCGTATTGCGCCCATAGGTGCTAGTGAGTTGAGAACACTTGTAGCTCAGGTTGAGGTTCTGGATGAGAGTTTGCTCACTGAGCTGGAAGGTTTGTTTTCAGACGTTTCGTCACCATTCTAGGTAACATTATCAGTGAGCCTCCAGTGAAGCAGGAAACCTAAACAAATAAATAGGACATAACACCAGCACTTCACCGGAGGCTCATTGATGATGTTATCTAGAATGTGATGAAACGTCTGAAAACAAACCTTCCAGCTCAGTGAGCAATCTCACATCCAGAAGGTATTTATTAAATAAAGAAAATATTAATTATATTATGCTTGACAAAACAGTTGGAAAGATTTCCTTACAAATGCTAAAAAGGATTTAAAAACTTTACAACTTACACTACTCACTTTATCCCTGCAACATCCTTACACACAAAATACCCAGCAAAGATTTGCCATTTTCTCCACACCAAAGTTTCTTATTCAAGCTGCCATAGCTGCAATTACTTTCCTTTTGGAGGAGAAGTTTTGCACATCGCACACACTGATTCCGTGTGCGCATGTTTGAATTTTTGCCACTCCACAACAGCATAACTTTTCTTTTTGCTATTGTTAATGCATTAAACTGTTAACCTCTGTCTTCTGAGGTTGTAAAATATCATTAAAAGTCCAAATGAACAAAGACAACACTTCTTGGTGTCAAAAACACAAGAATTATTCTAAAAATTGAAACTAATATTAAGCCTTCCACTTACAAAGACACAAAATGCAAGATATAATTTATAATTAAAGTTATACATTATTCCTAACAATATTCAATTATAATTTCCCATATAATAACTTTGAATACCTTAAAGACTAAAATAAAAGCAAATATTGTTTCCATCTGTATTCATTCTACATCACATAACTACATCTGTTGCAAACTGACATTGTTTCAATGTGATTTTAATATCTGTTCAAAGGCTGATGTGCTCAAAGAGTTAATTCGTCCCAATTTCCGAAATCCTCCCTTACTTTCTTTAAAAAATACCTGAGCAATTATCTTCTCAACAAGGTCACCTCTGTGGTACAAAGAGAAAACTCAAAACTGAAGGATATGAGCTCTAACTTCTTCAGTCACAACAGAAAAAAAGCACAACATCTCATTAGATCAATCATTTAGAATTACTGAATAATTTATTAAACAGATGGAGACTTTTTATTAGCCAATAAGATGAGAAAATGTGCATAGTAGTCATACATTGTCAGCTGCACGCTAAACAGTCCCTTGGTAAAAGTGAACTCATTTTAGCAATTACATTAAGGTCTCTCTTATTCTTTGGAAGAAAAAATCTAATGCATCTATAAATATAAACAATTAGTTATTACCTAGGAGTTCAGTGTTTATCTGCATATATCAGTGGCAATGACAATAATTTGAAGCACATTGTTAAAACAATTATATATTGAACATTTCAGTTACTTAGGTAACCACCAGGCTTTTCTCTGAAAGCCCTTTATCACCTTAACTTTAATTGGAAAACATGTAAACTATTGGCTGAAGTTGAGTGATATGAGCATGCACAATAAATTAATTTTAATTTGGTGAATCCTGACTGAGCTGCTCTAAAACTGGGTGAAGCATGCAACTTTAGCAGATTCTTTTGTTTAATACTCAAGGTAAGAGTTAGGTCGATTTACACTTTGGAGGAAGGAATGGTTGTCTAGGTGGAACATAAAACAATATTTTTCACTGTATCTCAGTACCTTTGACAATTATCAAATAAATCTGACTATCTCCTCCGTGTGATATGATTTACCTAGATAGAATGCAAAACAATATTTTTCACTGTATCTCAATACACATGAAAATAATCAAATCAAATCTGATCAATTAGCTCCTCCTAGTGGTCAAAGAATTCCTTCTACAGTCACAGCTCCTCAGGGGTCACCACAGATATGGCTTTCATAGCAAATTCATGAAAAGTATCAACAGCCCAAATGGCTGTATGCAGAATTTTTCAACCTCACGAAAGTCTTTGACTCTGTCAATCCCAACAGCCATTAGAATAAACCTTTCAATTTTGGCTGTAGTCAAATTTGTCACATCTTCTGCCTACCCCATATGACATATACACCATGATCCTTATCAAAGCAAGGATCATCAAAGCTATCAGTGAAATCTGGCAAATCTCTACCATTGCAATATTTGTTTCCTCTCTTCACTACTGTTCTTCACATCCAACAAATTACTTACAGGCATGGATATAATGTACAGACTATGCAAAAAACACTGTGCAACTTACATCACTTTCAAAACAAAACCAAAATTACTGGAGCCTTGCTCATAGAGCTACAGTATACAGTTAAGGCATGTTTTGTATGCACATAAACTGAGTTCCAGGCTATTGTCAATTTCTTCCATGAAGCATATGAAAAAATGCTCTATTCACTAAATTCTTCTTTCAATTACCTCCATCAGTACACATCGATTAATATTAATAGTAAGATTCTGGAAGATGTGAACATTTTCCAAATCAAGGAAGCCTCCTCTTTAGGAAGGCAAACACATTGTGAATTTTGCTGTCAATCTCCTGCAATGTGTCAGCTCAGTCTTTGACTGACTGGGGAAAGAGTATCCAAGGATCAAAACTCACAGCATGGTTTACTGAACAGTATTGACCCACGAGCTCTTATAGAAATTGGAGACTTGGATAACCCACAACAAGAACCTCAAAACACGAGAGAACCACTATCAGTAAGTGCCTTTGTAAAGGTCCTGTAACTCTGGTGGCAAAAAAATGGAACCCAACAGGCAGTATCTTCTGCCAAGCTAACTTAACCAACATCAAGGAACTAAATACTCACAATCAGCACTGTTGATGGATCATGTAGTTTGTGCACTTACAACAAGCTCACAAAACAAGTGTTCTACTTGGAACTCACTATCAGTGCAAGACTCCCATGAGGACAGCAGAAACCTCTTAGGTATGCCCTCAAAGCATTCTGAAAAATCAAACATACCTGCTGGGTCCTTGGCCTTCCTTACTTTTAGATTGCTGTTAGTTTGATAGTAAGGAGAAGAAAACAAGACCCCATCAAGTTTTAGCATTATAAAAAGTCAACAGAAGAGGAAACAAAATCTGTTGTTATTATGTCAATACTGGCATGGGTCTTGAGCATCAGCCTGTACTCCCAGAAATGTGCATTCCTGCAACTTCTGAGGTAGGAAAGGAGCAATGTGTGAGTTATTTATGTAGTGATTGTAACGAGTTCCCTGATTGGGGCTGTTAATCTGACAGATAAAAAGGAGAGTGCCGGACAACCTACTCACTCTGAGTGTGAAGTTGGAGGAACACAGTAGGCTGGGCAGCATCAGAGGAGCAGGAAAGCAGATGTTTTAGGTTGGTACCATTCTTCAAAAATTGGGGAGGGGAAGGGGACTCTGAAATAAATGGGTGGTGATAGCAGGTAGTTAGTGGTGGGGATTGGTCAGTGAGGTGGGGATGAGTGGTAAGTGAGAGCTGATGAACAGATCAATGAGACAAGGATGAAAGGGGGTGCTGGACTTGGAATGAGGCTGGGGGTAGGGATCTTTTGAAGCAAGTAAAGTCCACATTGAGACCTTTGGGTTGTAGGCTTCCAAGGTTGAATATGGGGTTCTCCTCTTCCAGTTTCTGGGCCCCACCCCATTGACCTGTCTCTTCTTGCCAACCTATCTGCTCCTCCCACCTCACCTCACTGACAAATCCCTGCTTTCCCCCTCTATTTATTTCAGAGCCCTCTTGCACCTCTCCCTTCCCCCATTTCTGAAGGGTCCTGAACCAAAATATCAGGCTTCCTGCTCCTTTGATGCCGCCTGGCCTGATGTGTTCCTCCATCTCCATGTGGTTATTTCAGACTCCAGCATTGGCAGTTCCTACTATTTCCGGTCACACTGACAGCTGGCTCTGAGGAAACCAGAGCAGTGCTGAGGACTCCATACACAAATGGTGACTTGATGACAGGCTACTGGCCTCTGGTGTTATTTCAGTGGCAACAGGAAAAATGCATGGTCAAGAAACTTACATCACTGACCTTTGTTAGGGTCAGCATTTCTGGCATTATGCCATTATTTGAAAAGCTCATTCATTCCTGCCATTGGAGACTAGGCCCAGTATGTGGAAAGAATGTGTTGTTTCTTCCTTGGAAAATGTTGTGGGGCAGATGAAAAACTGTAATTCTGACAGCATGTGGACCTGCTTGATTTCTTGGAGTTTAACGTTCCCTGAGTCACCAGATACTAAAACCTTTTAAGAGTTGTCTGATTTAGTTAAGGGATATTATGAACCCAAACATCATCTAATTTTGAGATACACTCTGTTTTACTTAGCAAGTTGAGAATCAGTTTCAGGATTTTTACTTGGGTAAGATGACTGGCAGAAGCCTGTGAATTTAGATTATCCCTCCAGGAGTTGCTGAGTCACATTTTGGTATGTGAAATTAATGGCATAACCATTCAAAAGTGCCAATGGTTTGAAGCCCAACTGGACTTCAAACAGGAACAATAACTGGTTTAGCATTGGAAAATGTAACAATTGCATAGCTTCATTCAGGATCCATCCTGAACAGAGGGACTGTAGGTCAATCTGTAGCAAAACCACAAAATAAATCCAAACTTGGGCCAAGTGGCTAAAATTTTTTTCAGGGTCCAGGCTGGCAAGCTATTTCAATTGCTGCTGATATAATGACTCCATACAGCAAAAGAGCCCTACTACTCCTAAATGGAGTAACAGAAATCATAGGCCAGTATCCTGCAGAGTGCACACCCTGGAAAGTCCACTTACATCTGGTTGGGAACAGTTAAAATGCTTGACCACATCCAAAACCAGAACCAAACAAAAACATCTGGTTAAATGGTCACCTGCTTCTAATGGATGTTGATACATGCATGGTCATTTCAGCGATCACAGAACCAGCCTTTCAGAAAATTTGCTCTAGAATCCACCCTTTAAGTTTGCACAAGACCTCAGCTAGACTGAGTCTATACCATGGAACCTTCACAGATTAAGGGTATAACTGGTTCTGGCCTCTTATGAGAAGCAGCTGGCTTAGTTCCCACTACTTGTAGTAAAAGGATTGGATACAAGCTTAATGGGTTGAAATTGCTTGGGAAAGATTCCCCCAGATTGGATCAACATTTTTCAATTAGAAAATGGCTGGCTGAGTGAAGTCCTATTTAAATACCTGGAAGCTTCTCAGGAAGGTCCAGTGACTATCAAAGGAGCCAAGGCCAACTTGCATGTTGACCAGGAAGCAAATCCATGATTCGGCAAGAGCTGCTCAGTGTCACTTGCCTTAAGGAAGAAAGTAGAGGTGGAAACCAGAAGGCTGGAAGGAGAAGGAATTGTTAAACTGATCCAATTTGCACAAAAGGCAGCACTAGTCATACTGATTGTGAAACGTGATGGGCCAGTTCGTCTTTGTGGGGATTTTAAACAAACAGTAAAATGCTTTTCGCAGCTGGACAAATACCAAATACCCAATACCTCACAGGATTTATACACAAAGCCAACGTTACTCAAATCTGGAAATGAGCCATGTGGACCAGCAATTGTGATTTAGGTGAGAATTCACAGATGTGTGCTGCTACTAATACCCATAAGTTTGTACTAATGCACAAAACTGCCATCTGGGGTATCATCAGCCTGTGCAATTTTTTAGCAGACAATGGAATACGTGTTACAAGGCTGACCCCATGTCACCAGTTATATAGATGATGTAGGGATAATAGGGAAGACTAATAAGGAGCACTTAGAGAACTTGGACATAGTTCTTTAACCCAAGTGGACATATGCCTTAGGGGGGAAAAAAGTGTTCTGGGGCCTACTTAGCCTACAGAGTAAACAAGACTACTTGCCCATTTGAGTATAGTGAGGGCAGTCAAAGGAGCCCCAGCTCCCACATCTGTCAAAGTTTAGGTCTTTCCTTGGCCTGGTGAATTATGACAAAGTTTACACATAACCTGGCCTCTAGCCTGGCACCTTTACACCAACCCTTAAATGGTCAGACTTAGAAATAGCCATGTTCCTAAAGCACAGCCTTTTGAGGAAGTGAAGAAACAGCTATCATCCTCTAAGGTAGCAAGAGCTGCAGATGCTGGAGTCCAAGATAAGTGTAGATCTGGAGGAACACAGCAGGCCAGGCAGCATCAGAGGGGCAGGAAGGTTGACACTTTGGATCAGGACCCTTGACACAAGATTCTGTTCAGTGAGAGCCAGTTTACTTCAGGACACAAAGTTAGGTGTAGGAACCCTGGAAGTGGCCCTGCATGGGGAAAAGGCTGGTAGGCATAAACAGGAGTGTTGGTGGTTCTATTCACTCTGACAGCTGGCTCTGAGGAAGCCAGATCAGAGTCAAGGACTTTCCAAAGTGTTGTAGCTTCATAAAGCATAAAACAAACCCTTCAGCCAAACAAAATCACAAACTAGTCTCACCTGCCTACTCCAGGCCCATTATCCCTCCAAATCTTTCCCATTCATGTACTTATCAAAGTGTCTTCTAAGCATTGTATCTGTGCCTGCATCCACCATTTCCTCAAGGTTCATGCTACTTGCAAAGCACCCTCTGTAAAAAATTTTTCCCTCAGGTCTGTCTTTTAGTCTCTGCCCTCTCTCTCTCTCTCTCTCTCTCCTTAGAAATATACCCTGTAGTCTTAAATCCCCATCCTAAGGAAAAGGCACCTACCATTATCCTTAGCCATACTCTGCATGATTTTAGAAATCTCTACAAGGTTTCCTTTAAAGCTCCAGTGGAAGAAGTCCCAGCCTATCCAGCCTTTCCTTATAAAACAAACCTGCCACATCCTGGTAAAGAGATAATGGGAACTACAGATGCTGGAGAATTCACGATAACAGTGTGGAGCTGGATGAAAGATCTAGGCCCAAAACGTCAGCTTTTGTACTCCAAAGATGCTGCTTGGCCTGCTGTGTTCATCCAGCTCCACACTTTGACATTAAGGTAAATCTCTTCTGAACCTGCTCCAGCTTGATATCCTTCCTATAACATGGCAACCAGAACTGGACACAGTATTCCAGTCTCTCTAATATCCTGGTCAACCCCAACATGACTTCCCAACTCTCATACTCAAAGGACTGAGCAATGAAGGCGAGCATGCCAAACACCTTTTTAACAATCCCATTTCTATGCAGTGCAAACTTCAAAGAATTATGTACCTGAAATTGTGGTCCCTCTTCTACAACACTACCCAATACTCAACCATTAGTTATGTAAGGCTTGCCCCTGTTGCACAAAAATGCAATAACTCATTTATCCAAGTAACATTCTATGTGCCACTTTTCAGCCATTGACTCTTTTGACCAAGATTCCTTTGTAATCTTAGAAAAACTTCTTCACTGTCTATTACGTCACCAATATTGTGTTGCCTGCAAACTTACTAACCATTCTCATCAAAATCACTTATGTAAAGGACAAAATTCCATGTATAAACAAAGGCTGTCTTGGTAACATGATAACAGCTTCTGTGAAGTTATTTCACGAAACAGGGTCTTTTGTTCAAATGTCAAGCAGCCTTTATTTTATAAGTGAAAAACAATATCTGCTGGTAAACCAGGAGATTTTGCATCAGTTCAGAGATTCTAGTTTATACATTATTATATATTATTCTATAATCACTGTAGCCTAAAAAGCACAGCCACTGCTAACAAATGATAATTTTACACCCTCCACCAATGACACAGTATAAGCACCATCAGATAATCTGATTAAGAAATGGAGGTAGTGATCATCAGAACTAAATAGCCCCAATCAACATCCATTCACTCGTGTTGCAGAAGGACTTCTGACGCTCCTGTTTATATCTGACAGCCAGGGCTCTCTGGATCTGATTAACATCCCCAATGCAAGAACCTATATTCTATGGTGTCCAGCTGGCTGACCTCATTACAAATCACCACACCTTGAATGTTGGTTAAAAATACTCCAACGCTGCCACCAGCTTCTTTTGGTGAAGGAATCTACAGGGCTTTCTTGGTCCAGTGTGATGGAGGTAAATCACTAATTGGTCTAATTAGAAAAGGCTCTTATATTTAAAAAGATATAGATTGCATCTTAACAGCTTGTTAAGACAACCTCTGTGACAATAACCATGAGGTCAACATAGATGTTGTATTTACTCCTTCAAGATCTTAGGCTGTTCTGTCCAGATAACATCACCATAGTGGGTGGCGGGTTCAGTCACTCCTCAGGCTTAACCCTTTCAGACGCTTACACTTCCATGCAACATTTTCAGTCACTAATTGTATAGCAGTAGATAATTTAAGCCCTGTTTACCAGATTGCAAATGATTGTTAATGTAACACTTAGAGATGATTTTTCATTCCACTTGTGTGGTGTTGGAAATGAATCTGTTGCCATGCTGTGTGCCATCCAGCTCCAGACAGTTGCCTTCCACTGAAATGTGATGTCAGCTAGTTAATGTAATATAGATCATGCAGAATGATGTGAAATTTTAGCTTTCCTGAGGGGGCATATTAAGTGCCAACCCCCTTTCAGATGTTCTTCTACTTACGGGTGGAGACATGGAATGGCTTTGTGAACTGATATAAAACATACTGCAACATCAGAGTTAGATATACTACCCCATGAGATCCTCAAGGTTGAAGCATTGTAAGGGTTAAAAGGAAACTTTTAGATTTGGTTAAAAAAACTGATAGCACTATGACCTGACAAATATGTCAGAGATAAGAGAGGGAATTCTAAGTTATATTTCAGAGCTATACAGAGAATGGAAGTGTGCCAGAGGACTGGAGAGTGGCCAACCTGGTTCTTATTTTAAGTGAAGCAGATCTTCTCTAGATATTTGCGAATTAATTAATTTAACATCGGAGACAGAAACGTTCGGATTGTTAATTAATATTGAAATAGAAGTAGCTAACACAGATTTCCAAAGGGAAGATAATGCTTGATGAATTTGGAAGAATTCACTGCAAATGTATCACATGGTGGGGCATTGGAATCAAAGTGGCAGAGGAGAAGAAGCCATTCAGTCCATTGTGATAGTTGTACATTAGCAATTTAGCTACTCTCACTCCCCACCCTTCCTCATCCAATTCTCTCTCAGCAGGTGCTATGCAATTCCCTTTTGAAAATGATGACTGCCCCAGCCACATTCACTGGTGCAGCCTTCCAGATCCCAACATTGTTCGGTTTTATTCACCTTAAATCCATGTGCTCTAGTTCTTGGCACTTCTTCCAGTAAGAACAATTTGTCTCTCTGTACTCTATCAAACCTCTCATTAATTTTGAACACCTCAACAAGATTGTCTCGCAAATTTATCTTTCCCAAGGAAAACAGCCCCAACAAACCCCTACCCAGGACTTAATGCTCCCTTCACATCCCATACTCCTCCAAGACCATACAACCTCTGCTAGACCAACAACCCCATCCTCACTGCCTTCCAGAACCCAAGATTCTCCTTCTCCCAAGATCCAACAGGCACTTACTCCTCTCCCACTGGGGCCCAGCATAATGCACACCACCACTGAACCTCCACGGTACTCAACACTTATCAACCCCTCTCTCGTGCTCTTGCGCTCTCCCCACTGGACATGATACCTCCAGTCCATTTGACCTACAACTACATAGCAGTCTTACCAACTTGCTATTCCACCTTCCCAACATGGCAACCTTTTTCCTTGACATGTTACTTATTTGGCATCCTACCTCCTACCCACTTAGTAATAATTGCTCCTTTAGAGTAAATTTAAATGGTGTAGTTGGGTATACTACACATGATGTAACTTAATACATGACTGGTAGCCTTTCTTCTTAGATCTACTTTATCAATGGCAATTTATCAACATTAACACAAGATTGTAAAAGTCTCAAGTACTTATATTTTCTAAAAGTAATATTTTAAACAGTTGGTTAATTAACACACTTACAAGGTTATAAGAGGTTTGTTACAGAAAGTCATTAATGTTTATTTCTAAGCATTTATACACTATCAGAATAGGGTTCATTATTTCTGTACAGTGTATGTTACGTGAACAGAGCTGCAAACGCTATGATAGTATGTTGCTCTATCATTACACTCACCTAATAGGTGAGTCACCATCATTTTAACCCCAAGAGTGCTTTTGCTTCCAAATTTCCAAACAATCTTGTTTCCACAGTTTTTGGGAAGGGCTTAGGGGTCAGATACAACCACTGTGGATACTGGAAATCTGAAATAAATAGCGAATGTTGGAGAAACCCAGGAGGTCTGATAGCATCTGTGGTGAGACAAACAGAATGAACCTGTTGCGTTTGGTATGCCCTCTGAGAGAGTTCTGAAGGACATGTAATGGATTTGAAAAGTTAACGCTGTTCCTCTCTTCACAGATGCGGCCAGACCTGCTGAGTTTCGACATTGTTTTCTATAGAATGATAGATCTGTTTTGCCAAAGATTACAGGCCTGAAATGAATTGAGGATTTCTATCCTTTTGATATTTCCATAAAGTGCTCAGTTTCTGTCAGATGGCTTGACTTAATGGATGAATTGGATGTATTAGTTGGACTGTGGAATAAACATTTACCAACTGACTGTTTTAATCCATAGTTGACAGAAATCCAGATTCAGCTGTGAAATTTCTTGGCAATATGGTATTTCTTTTTTGAGGACAAGGTCATAACTGAAAGTGTTGTCATAGCAACACAGGAAAAGTAAATTTCAATGCTAGAAGCCAAAATAAAAATGTAAAGTTCTAGAGCAAGTTTGTTCACAAATGTTCAGAACAAATCTGACCAAGGGCTGGACCCAATAAATTAATTTCTTATCAATTCACTGCAAAACTTGACAGCTTATTCCCCACAGAAGTTTCTTGATTTTAAAATGGATTTGATGCTGAACCTTTCAAAAAATGCACTTGTTATTCTCCTGTTAATTACAATTAAATTCAACTGCTTTGTATAGATTTAATAGCTGAATTTTGTGTTGATGGGATCAGAACTTGAAAAATGATTTTAATCCAATGCAGTACACTATAAGCAGTCTTTAGAAATAAATCATAATGTTCAATCAAGTGTGTAGACAGTACAGCACAACACCACTAATATGCAAATAAAGTGAAACTAAAGTAGCTACCTTTTACTCAAATAACAAGTGGAATGAAAGGAAAGAATAAATACAAAAGAATGATTTTGTCATCACATCAGGAATGATCCTATTGAGTAGTGGAGCAGGCTCGAGGTAGGAAATTTTGCAGCTGAAATGTCCTACTCTTTTCCTATTTTGTTATAGTCTTAACTGAGTGGGTGATCTTTTTTTTTGTCTGCTGTTTGAGACTAAATGCATGAAAACCTGCTTCCCTTTGAAGCATAACAATGGTGAAATATGCCTTACCTTCCACTGCCCATCAGAACTCTTGGTGACCAGGAGCTTTACCAATAGGGTTACAAATGCAAGTCCTTTGGGTTTTGGGGTTGACAATCAGCTCCACACTATCATTTCATCATCTCCTGAGTGAAACTGCAGATGATCATTAAAAAGGAACAGTCACTACCTATACCATTTCATGATCTTCTTAGAGGCAATTACGTATGGTCTTTAAAGGCCAGTCAGGCCAGCAGTCTCCCGTTCCAGATATGATTTTTTAAAATCTCACTTTTTGAATGCTTCGTGAATTGTGAGTCAGTCTTTGCTAATTTCACATTGAACCCATCTAAATGACTGAAGAAGAATTAATTTCTGCTGCCAATGCCAGAACGTCAAAACTTCTGGTGTTGATTTCTCTAGATCCTTTCTC
The DNA here is from genome assembly GCF_030684315.1 of Stegostoma tigrinum. Classification (NCBI taxonomy): domain Eukaryota; kingdom Metazoa; phylum Chordata; class Chondrichthyes; order Orectolobiformes; family Stegostomatidae; genus Stegostoma; species Stegostoma tigrinum. The sequence continues at coordinate 78,254,314 of NC_081356.1, forward strand.
AGTTCTGACTTCTATAAAGATACAAATGAGGAATATTTCCTTCTATCCGTTCTTCTTTTATATTTGGCTCAATATTTTCTTCAAGCCTCATTGTGAAAAACTATTTTGTAAGGATGACTAATAACACTATCAGCACTAAATGTTAGAATCATGCAGCATTGATGGAAGCTATTTGGCCCATCATGCCTGATACAGAGCATAGAAGCCCCATTACAATGTTAGCTCGTACAGTATTAGCTGAGCATGTTCCCACGAGTTACTTGGTTTAATCTTCTTGTTTTCCTTCATGGTGGATGTTTTCAAAAGAAATGTGCTTAATTTTCTCCTACATGACTGAAGAATTTGGTTATTGTCAAACAAGTAATTTGTTCTGATATCAATCTAAAATACCTATCAATATTTTATTCAAGTTCTAGTATCCGAATTAAGTCCTCAATTTTCTGACCTAGAAGTAAGTGCACCACATTCTGAGCCAGATTGGAGGACGTGAAGAGATAACACTGGTTGCAGTAACCAGGATATAGAGTAGGTATTGCGCTGTGAGCAAGGCAAAGGTTGCTCTGCAGAGTTGTATTAGTAGCACCCAGATAGCCATTAGATAGGCAAGAGTTTTAAACAGCAAAAGAGAAGATGCATTCCGTACACTTCACTTAGTGATGAAAATACTCTCAGATCCTGCGCTAACAATTTCAAATGGCACGATTTTCTTTCTTCAGGCTTGGTGTGGGAGTGAGCATGTTAAGTGTCAACTAACTCGCTAACCTCACTGCTGAGCAACCTTACCAGATTTGAAGCCAATCAGTTTAAGAGCTGACTTCCAGCATCTCAGTGAATCAGAAGCTTCAAAAGGGGTAACCATCTTTCCAGAAGCAGGCAGCCAGTCAGAGGCAGCAGATTCTGTTGGTTGAGACCTTATATTCAGGGAATCCAATATTAAGGAAGTAGTTTTCTTTTGTTTATTCACAAGACATGAGATGCGGAGTAAGAGGGTTCAGAGATAAGAGACAAGGGTGGAGTCAGTGTTCAGAGGGCATCATGTTGCCCCCATCTGTAACAGCAATTGACCCTACAGTCAGGCAAATACCATTTTCTGCCCCAACCTGACAGGCATGCTACCCTGGTTTCAACTGGGAAACTAAGCAATCTTCTAATCTGCTGGAAAGATAGGTAATCAGGGAGGTGTCTGTTTGAGGCCAGTAATTAACTTTATTAGTGGCTTGAGAAAGCTTGCAGCGGAATTTGTGTGTACTTCAATGCTGCGGTGGCAAAATGGGACCGTCTCTCTCTAAGGCCAACTCACCCAGTTAATTCCCCTTCTCATGATCTCTTTCACCAGTATCAGGAAGAGGAAAAGAAGACCCTAAATTAGTTATAGTTAATTGTATATTAATGGTCCACAAATCTGAGGAAAACACTTAAAAATTAGAATTACAAAATCTGAACAAGAAAATATTTTCTTTAATTTACAGTGGCAGGATTTGAATAAAATGCATAAGAAGGAAAGTATTAGCATAGTGAATGAAAGCCACTTTGCCTTCACTCTACCCAGAATTAATAGATTTAAAACATGCATAACACTTTTTCTTCCAGAAAATGTTTAAAAGGACTACATCTAGGCATTACAGCCATGATTGTTTGTCTTCCAAAATGTATGTTGGAAAGCAAGAACACCTGTTTCATTTTTCATAACAATTTTTGTACGGATGGTATAATAGTTTTTAAAATCACTTAAATCATCATGTCATGGGTTTCAAGAAAACAAAATTGCTAAAATTAAGATCAATACTTATGTAGGTGTATTTGTAATAAGGATGTGATTTAAGCCTTAAATTCTTGGTGTCCCTAAGAGATGCAATTGAACTATTGAGCCTAGGCCAGATATGAATCCTCCCTGATACAGAAATAAAACTGGTGGGAAGTTCAGTCTGTCAGGATGGTCAGAGCTTTCAATGTTTTAGCTCTTGCTGCGCCAGCTACAGTTATTCCTACTTATACCATGGCTGCTAACACCAGCCTGTTTTCACATTTTACCAGTTTTTTGAGGGACACTGTAGGAGGGAGAGAATGTGCAACCATCTTGAAAAGAAACATCCACATGAAGTTTTCTCCTGTTGGTCACTCCATATAGGATGTCCAAACTGGATAACTAATAATCTAAATAGTTCAAGGGATGTGTCTAAGGATACAGTCTGCTATTGTTGCCTTTTACAAACATTCTCTGTAACAAATCCAGCAGGCTGCTAGTTGGCGTTTGGGCTCAAGAAAATATTGCAGATTTTAAAGATTAGCTGCCGCAGTGCAGTGTTTCAAAAATAGGAGACGCTTATTCAGAATTTGAGCAAAGAGAATAATTTGTTTAATGTACCCATCACAATGTTTAATTCATTAATTGTAATGAATGGGATATTGGGCTGGGTTCAATGATGTAGTGCTACTGATATATGTTCATTTTGTTCAAAGTTCAGCAATGGGAGCACTAAATGATAAAATCTGTCTTGTAATAATGTTTAACAACAGAAAAAGCCATTGTGCAAAGCAACATTGATTGATTATTCCCACCCATCCAAGTTCACACCATATCTTTCAATCTCCACATACGTTGAATTGTAATGGTGTAATTTGTATTGTCCACTTCAATGACTTTATCTGTCTTATTCCATAACTGTACTACATTTTGATTAAAACAGTTCCAACTGACTTAATTTGATAGTTTTGATTTTTTTAATCTGTTCCCTGGTATTTGAACCCATTAATGTCATAACTAACTTGTCAGGACCATTTTTCTTTGCTCTTCTCAGATATTCATAAAAACTTACAGCACCAAACAAAGCTGTTCAGCCCATCATATCCACACTGATCTAACCAAACTAATGTAATTTTCCTGCTCTTAGCCTACAGGCCTGAAGGCTTTAGCAAACCAGGTGAATGTCTAAATATTGCTCAAATGTTTTGAGGGTTTCCAACTCCACCACTTTTTTAGGCAGTGAGCTCCAGACCATGGACTCTTAATTTCTGGACCAGTCTGCCATATAAGACTTTATCAAAAGCCTTGCTAAAGTCCATGTAAACCATATCAAATGCATTTCCCTCATCAACACTCCTAATTACTTTCTCAAAAAAATTTAATCAAATTTGTCATATGACCTTCACTTAACGAGCTCATGCTGATTATATCTGAGTAATCCGTGTCTCTCCAATGATGGGTGGCATGGTGGCTCAGTGGCTATCCCTGCTGCCTCACAGTGCCAGGGGCATGGGTTTGATTCCATCCTCGGGCAACTGTCTGTGTGGAGTTTGTGCATTCTCCTGTTTATTGCATGAGGTTCCCCCAGGTGCTCAGGTTTCCTCCCTCAGTCCAAAGATGTGCAGGTTTTTTGGATTGGTCATGCTAAATTGCTCAGTGTTCAGGGCTATGGAGGCTAGATGGATTAGCCATGAGTAACACAGGGTAGGGGGTTGGGTCTGGATGGGATCTTTTTGGAGGCTCAGTCTGGACTCAATAGGCTTATTAGACTGCTTCCACACTGAAGGATTTCTGTGATGTGCAGGTATAACTGTCTCTAAATTCATTATAGTATCTTACCCAACACTGACCTTGAACTGTCTGGCCCGTAGTTACATGGCCTATCCCTTTCTCTATTTTAAATACATTTATGACTTTAAACAGAAGCGATCATTTCCAAATTTAGTGGTGCCAGCAGGGAGCCTCAGTCACTGTTAGTACTATGGAAAGTTTGGGAACACCACACAATTTTCCAATAACTCCAAAATAATGTTTGGAAGAGTCATATACACCAGCAGCCAAAATTTCACATTTGCTTTTCAAATGGGTAAGGGCACTCCAGCATCCCAGTTTAGAAACTTTCCTTTATTCCTAATCTCTTTATTCCTAAAGACAATAAATCAAACTCTCTTACTGATTACTCACTTCTAACATACCTTATTTTGCAATATCTTTCTCATGATTAGATTCTCAGAATTCCACAATTTTCAAAATAAATTTACAACGATGATATGGTGATTTCAATGTACTGCACATTGTACCTCTGATACAATGGAATCCTAATAATATTCAATGCTACTTTTTTAAACAATGTTTCTGCTTGACCAAATCTTCAGGTTGTTTACCATACTCCAAATATTAATACTTGTTGTGTGCAACATACTTTAACTGAATATACACATGAAATACGAGGTTATATCTGTAAAGATGTAAATGTGCATTTTCAGTTTATGTAGTTTTGCACTTTTGTATTTTTGAATTTGATGACAAAAGGGACTCCAGTCAAACAAATATGAAGCATTAGAATGATTTTATTGAATGATCAATCTTTACCTTTTTACCTTGTCATGAAATTTCTGTATTTTTCTGAGGGAGGAGAGTACAGATCCAGAAAAATGAAACACATTTTCAGTACACCCTTTGTTTTCTGAGACCACAGAGAACGCAAAAAACTTAGCTGGTCTAAACCTCAATGACTGGAAAGCTTGCAAGGGTTCTTAAACTAATAGAAAATTCAAATTGACAATGCCATCTTAGCCATCTTAACTTGTAAGCTTCTCCTCCATCCTCCTCATTTATTCTTAGGATGTAATTGAGCAAGTAAACCGTAAAGCTAATAACCTTATAAATCACCACAAGGAAACATTGACAAGTAACATTAATTGAAAGGGTTGACCAGAAAGTAGGATCTGTATTTCAAATAATCAGAAAGCCTGGAGTTTCAATGCAAGTCATCAACATAGTTAAGCAGGGGAAATTGATATTAACATTTGACATAAAGAAGCTGGTCCATGGAGAGTATAGTTCATTTGGAGCCACTGACATGGACCTGAAGAGTGTTTGGGCAGTTTGATACCATGTGAAGCTATAGGCTGTTTCTTTAAGGAGCAAGTTACTGCAGATGTACTGAAAACAAAGAATGTTAGAAGTCACAGCAGGTCAGGCAGCATCCATGAAGAGACAGCAAACTAACTTTTTGAGCTCTGACTTGAAACATTAGCTGGGTCTTGCTCCACAGATGCTGTGACCCACTGATTTCCAGCAAATTTGTTTTCTTCACATTTCATTGAGCTTGCCTTCAACATTTGGACTGTTCTTTCCATTGGACCATTGGCCAATGTATAGTGTGGAGCCGTCTGAATGCCGTTCAACTTTAGGAAATACTCAAAATCCCTGCTGGTAAATCATGTCCCATTGTCTATAATTAATGCTTCTAGATGTCTGTGTATTTTAAACAATGCTCACAGCTTTTCAATCATCATCCCAGAGTTTGCCAAATGAATTCTATGCACATCCAAACATTTTGAATGGGCATCCACAATGACCAAAAACATTGAGCCCAAGTCCAGAGTTCACCTGGTCACTCCCACGAATGTGGAAATCTGTCTCCATCTCTGGTGACCGCCTCGAAACTGACATCTATTTCAAGCCCACAGACTCCCAGAGCTACCTAGACAACACATCCTTGCACCTACATTCCTGTTAGAATGTGATCCCCTACTCCTAATTCCTCTGCCTCTGCCTCTGCCACGTCTGCTCCCAAGCTGGGGTGTTCCACTCCCTAACATCCCAGATGACCTCATATTTCAAGGACTGTAACTTCCCCTCTCCAGTGATTGAAAATGCCTTCAGCCATATCTCTTGCATTTCCTGCACTTCTTTCCTCACACCACCTTCCCCAAAGAAAAATAAAGACAGAATCCCCCTTGTCCTTACTTATCATCCCACTAACCTCCACATCCAACGTATCCCATTCTCTGTCACTTCCGTCACCTACAATCCAACCCAATAACCCCTCATTCCATGACCAACCATCCCTCTCATCCCCACCTCCTTGACCATGACACAATCTGCCCATCTTCTCTCCCATCTATCTGCTCCTCCCACCTCAATGACCAATCTTGGCCACTGCATACCTGCACTCACTTATCACCATCCCGTCTACATTCTCCAGCCCCACCCCTCCCCCTCTCTATTTATTTCTGGGCTCCCTTCCCCCTCCCCATTTCTGAAGAAGGGTCTGGACCCGAAACATCAGCTTTCCTGCTCCTCTGATGCAGCCTAGTCTGCTGTGTTCCTCCAGCTCCACACTGTGTTGTCTCATCCTTGTAAATCTTTTTTGCACCCTTTCCAGTTTAATAAATCCTTCCTGTAGGAAGGTAGCCAGAAGTTTAATTCTGAAAAAGGGCACATATGCATTCTGGTAAGACCTTCCTATTTACCTACAACTGCCACTGGATTGTACTTTCTAATAAAAATGTGATCTATTGATTGAAAGGCACTGTATAAATGTATGTATTATTTATTATTTGATTTTGAACCCAAATTTAATAAATATATATCATTATTTATTGCTGACAATTTGTTTTTTATAATTTTTCTTATTTTATTCCTACAGATGAACCTAGAACATCTGGAATTAAAGGAGAAAGGGCACTAATCACTGCCCCACAAATGACAAACATTCAGCAAATACCTGCCCTAACATTTTCTGGTTTATCACTATTAGACAGGTACACGTACAGCATCATGGAAAATGCTCCTCATTTAGCTACTGCTATTTAGGTCACTTAGTACTACCTCCAAGTGTAGAAAGTTATCTTTTTAAAAAAACAGCATTTGGTCCTTAACTGTGGTCTCTTGTGGTCATCAGAGGTATCTTTAATTCAGTTATAACCAGAGTTTTTAAAAAAAACATAATTTGTCCAAGTTTGGCATTGTTTGGTTTACCCTCAAAATAGCTGAGAGATTGCACCAAGTTGTTCACAGGAAACTTAATGTCAAAAATCTCCTGTCTGGGGAATGGGGATGGTGATAAGTGAATGCAGATAGGCAGTGGCCAGGAATGGTCATTGAGGTGGGAGGGGCTGATAGATGGAAGAGAAGATGGGCAGGTTGCGTCAGGTCAAGGCGATGAGGATGAAAGGGAGGGTTGGTCATGGGATGAGGGGTTGTTGGGCCGGATTGTAGGTGATGGAAGTGGCAGAGAATGGGATATTTTGGATGCGGAGGTTAGTGGGAGGATGTGTGAGGACAAGAGGAATTCTGTATTTATTTCTGGATTTTTGCCTGAGACTCTCCCAGCAAGAGTGCCCCTCCGAGAAAGAAATTAGAAATGTGGATGACAACAGGTTGACCTTGAATTTAGACTATCAGGAGGCTCATGAGCTGAAGGCCCAGATGCCTATAGGTATGCTACTGCAACAACTTACAAACTGCCGTACAACCTTGAGGAGCCATCCATTCATAGGGCCAGATTGGTGAAAGCCAGGCTATACAAATGAACTGAACACAGGAAGTGATTGAGATTCAGCTGTCAGATTACTAACCTACAAAAACTAACATGATGTCTCCAGGAGGTTCAGGTATGTAGTTCTAAAGATTAATCACCTGATTGCTGTTGTGAATAAACCAGAAGAAGCATCAGAGGGGTGCTTAAATATACTGTATTTTTCACAGTTTCTTTGAATGTTCTTTCTACTTATTAAAAAATGAGAGAAAGAGACTGTTGCCTAACAATCAAAAATCATCCAGTTGAACAATGAGAAGTCTAATTTTCCAATTTACATGAAAAGGCAATAATTGCCCACAAGAATAGGTAAATTCATTGGGTGCCCAGTGACGAAGAGTGGGAGAGCATAACTAGAGACAAGTAAGAAATGATGTGGTGAAGCTTTAGGAATACATTCAAATTTTTTCAACCTAACTGACTCCAATCATTTTAGGCAGTTTGCCAAGGCACATTGTTCAGCCATTGATATCAATATTTTAATTTAGTTTACAAGTTCCTTTGGAACTTTGATTTTCAGTTACTGTTCTATTAGCGGCTGTCAACTCTAATTTGGTTTAATTTGGTCAAATCGTTTCTTTATTCAAAATTGTAGAAGGGAATTCTATTGTCAGGACTCTACCCCAAAAACGAGCTGGTGTTGGATTGTTCTGCAGCAAGCACATACAACAGCAACAATACCACTGCCCCTCCCCTGCAAATTAAAAGGATGAAGTCTTCAGCCTTCCTCATTCATGTAAGGAAAATCAACCTCCCATTGGTTGATGTATGACTCTTTATATTTACTGATCTTCAACCTTTAAGCACCTTGTTTACTGCAATTTAGTCATTGGTTGTTAAACAGGGATGTGGTTATGATTTAAAACCAAGTCCCGCAACCCTATTGAAACATCCAAAATGACTATCATAGAATAAATGCTTGGCTACCTTTGGTTATAACAAGTGGCTTGATCACTCTGTTGATGCCTGTACTATGTATCATTCATGGGTTATAAACTCTTCCTGGTCTATTGGACCTGCCCAAGCTTTGACTTCAAACTAATAAGGCTTTGAAGTGAGGGAGAGGCTCCAGTCTAGTATAGACATAGGTTGCTGTCTCCTGATACAGGGGCATGAAGTTTTATTGGCATGAGATATTTGTGATTTTTTTTGTAACAACATTACTTTTAGTTGAAGGAATCTCAGCAGTAAAACCTTATTCAACCATTTCTACAGAATAATACTACTACTGATCAGTTCAGCAAATACCCCAGTTTTTGTGAAAGACAGCATTTTTATGTCACTACACATTGTCAGAAAATCAATGAAAACCAAATATTAAGTGCAGGACCATTCGTGGATGATCTGGTGTGATCATATAACTCTATATCCTGTGCCTGCTTTCTTTCTGTATCCTAAAAACTATATCTAACTCCTTTTCGTAAACATTCAATGTTTTGGCCTCAACTGTTTTCTGTAATAGAGAATTCCAAAGGCTCACTATTCTCTGGGTGAAGAAACTTCTCATCTTATTTGTCATTGGCCTACCCCATGTATTTGAAATGTGACCCCAGCTTTTGAATTCCCAGTCATCAGGAACATCCTTCTTGCATTTACCATGCCTGATCCTGTTAGAATTTTATAGGTTTTGATAAGACTGCCCACCCACCCCCCCAATCACATCCCTCCCCAGCACGACCCCAATACCACCCCCTCAGTCTCTAAATGCAAGTGAATATTGTCACAGAGTCATAGAGTCATACAGCACAGAAACAGACCATTCAATCTGACTTGTCTATGCCGACCAAGTTTCCTAAACTAAACTAATCCCACTTGCCTGCATTTGGCCCATATCCCCCTCAATCTTTCCTATTCATATACCTATCCAAATGTCTTTTAAATGCTTTAACTGTACCTGCCTCTCAGACTTCCTCTGGCTGTTGATTCCACATACGAAACACTGTGTGAAGAAATTGCCCCTTGGGTCCCTTTTAAATCGTTCTCCTCTTACCTTGAAAATATGGCCCCCTAGGTTTGAACTCCCCAGCCTTAGGGAAAAGACCTTTGCTAGTCACCTTATCTATGCACCTCGTGATTTTATAAAAGCTGTATAAGGCCACTCCTCAACCTACCACGTTCCAATGAAAAATGTCACACCTTATCCTTATAACTCAAACTCTCCAGTCCTGGCCACATCTTGGTAAATATTTTATGCACCCTCTCCAATTTAATAATATCCTTCCTATAACAAGGCAACCAGACTGCACATAGTACCCCAAAAGTGGCCTCACAAATACCGTGTATAACCTCAACATGACAGCCCAACTCCGATACTCAATGGTCTGAGCAATGAAGGCAAGCATGATAAATGCCTTCCTAACCACCCTGTCTACCTGTGATGAAATTTTCAAAGAACTATATACCTGAACCTCCAGGGCTCTCTGTTTGACAACAGTACCCAGTGCCCTACCATCTACGGCATAAGTCCTGACCTTGTTAGTTTTACCAAAATACAAACCTCACATTTGATTAGATTAGATTCCCTACAGTGTGCAAACAGGCCCTTTGGCCCAACAATTCCACACCACCCCTTGCAGCATCCCACCCAGACCCATTCCCCCTCTAACCCACACACCACTGAACACTACGGGCAATTTAGCATGGCTGATCCACCTACCCTGCACATCTTTGGACTGTAGGAGGAAACTGGAGCACCTGGAGGAAACCCATGCAGAAATGGGGAGAATGTGCAAACTCTGCACAGACAGTTGCCTGAGGCTGGAATCGAACCTGGGTCCCAGGTGCTGTGAGGCTGCAGTGCTAACCGCTGAGCCACCGTACCGCCCCAAATCCAAATTAAACTCCATCTGTCACTCACTTTCTCATAACGATCAGGCTTTTCTTTTTATGTTAGTCTTGCCATCCCAGGAATCAGTCTGGTAAACCTCAGTTGCACTCGTTCCATTGCTAGAACATTTGTCATCAGGTAAGGAGACTGCAAACAATACTCCAGGCGTGGCCTCGCCCAGGCCCTGTACAATTGTAGTAACGCATTCCCTGCTCCTGTATTCAAATCCTCTTATGATAAAAACCAACATACCATTTGCTGCCTTCTCTGCCTGCTGCTTTTTGGGCTGGAGTATTGCCACCTATTGTCTTGGATGGTGATCATGTACTCCGACCCACATCATGTTCACTGATAGCGTAAGGCCTGAAGAACATTGGCAGACATGGAGTGCTCCCTTTCCAAGGACACGATACAGACGTAATGACAGAAGGAGGTAGATAGTCTGTAACAATGATCCTCTCCATGGCCCTGGACCTCTATATGGTCACCTTGGCCAGGCCCAGGAGCACACCCATGCAGAAGCCCTCACATAGAGAGCCCTCCACTGGGATCCTCAGGCCCTGGAATGAAGGAATGCCAAGGCATGACCAGACAGTAGATATAGGTCAGGAAGTAAAGGGCATGCAGCAGCTGCCCATACAGGAAATTCCTCTGCTCTAAATAGAAAGAGAAAGACAAAGAGTTTCCACAGAAAGACACGAATTGTGTGGCACAGGGCCCTGAGGAAGATTCATTAATTGCTCAGCTAACATTTTTTTACTCCAAGGGACAAATTTAATGAACAGTCAGTCTCAAAGAACAGTACAAATAATATCTTGACAAATGCCACTTTAACCACCTCCTGACTCCTGCAATGATCCAGAAGCTACAAAATTACTGCCACAAATTTCATTGCCATAGGCAGAGTAGAAACGGTATGTTACTCCCTAGGTCTGGAGACAGCAGCTGGCATGTATTTTGGTGAGCACATGCATTTTTAACCTCCTCCATTATCTTTCCCCACATCCTATTTTTCTTCTTCATTAAAAGAGAACACTGGCTGCTTCAATTAATTCTATCGTCCTGAGTAAGGTTTTCCAGCACTATTAAACTCAGCCCAACTGTGACACGTACCATTCTAGTGTTGCTTCTAAAATATTGGAATATGGCTGTTGTACCTTAATTAATTAGATCAGCTCCCTAACTCATTGCTGGAAATGACTTACTACTACAACCTATATTGGAATATATAAAATGTCATTAGCAACTTTGAAAAGTACATTTGCTACTTACACGGGGATTTTCTGCCTAAAGCTAAATTCCTAAACCTTAGGACATTAACTCCATTATTCACGCAGCAGATGATACAAACATTGAACTTTAATGAAGACATCAATTTAATATCATTCCTGCAGACATTGATTTTATTGACCTGATCTTCAAAGAATCCCTAATGCTACCTTGATAAAGCTAGTACATGCAAAGATGCAAGCATTTGAGAAAGTGGACTTAGCAAAATAAGTTATGATTAAAATGAGAAAAAACATAGAAAATATTGGAAGTTTGAATTAAAAAAATTTGCTGGAAGCATTGGCCAATTGGCAGCTGAAAGACGAATAGAAGAAGGCTAATATTAGAGATAGACAGCTTTCATCAAAATAGGCATACAGCATGCCTTCCTTCATTGGGCAGGGTATTGAGTATAAGAGTTGGCAGGTATTGTTACAGTCGTATAAGACTTTGGTTCGGCCACATTTAGAGTACTTTGTACAGTTCTGGTCGTCACATTACCAAAAGGATGTGGATGATTTGGAGAGGGTGCAGAGGAGGCTCACCAGGATGTTGCCTGGTATGGAGGGTGCTAACTATGAACAGAGGTTGGGTAGATTAGGATTATTTTCATTAGAAAGACGGAGATTGAGGGGGGATGTGATTGAGATCTACAAAATCATGAGGGGTATAGACAAGGTGGGTAGCAAGAAGCTTTTTCACAGAGTGGGGGACTCAATTACTAGAGGTCATGAGTTCAAAGTGAGAGGAGGAAAGTTTATGGGAGATATGAGTGGAAAGTTCTTTACGCAGAGGGTGGTGGGTGCCTGGAACGCGTTGCCAGCAGAGGTGGTAGATGCAGACACGTTAGTGTCTTTTAAGATGTATCTGGACAGGTACATGGATGGGCAGGGAGCAAAGGGATACAGACCCTTAGAAAATTGACGATAGGCTTAGACAGAGGATCTCAATCGGTGCAGGCTTGGAGGGCCAAAGGGCCTGTTCCTGAGCTGTAATGTTCTTTGTTCTTTGTTTTTTGTTGCTTGCACAATTATTTAGACAATTGATTAAAACAGAAGCATTTTAAAATAAAAGCCCAGGTGACCTAGTCGGTAGGAATGTATGCACCTCAAGCGTGCAAGTGAGTAAATGGCTCTCAGATTAGGTATGCTGCACATGCTCTAATAGCACAGTCTAAATTCAGTTCAAAGCATCAAAGTTTTCATCAAAATATTTGATCAAAAACCAATGCTTTTGACAGTAGCTGAGGGTATCAAGTAAAACATCACTGAAGGTGTTAAAAAACACAAGGTAATTCAATGGCTAATTGAATTATTTTCAGAAATATTTATTTTCTTTTATTTTGATTGAGTTATTGAATTGAATGGTGAAAATGTAATTGCTGAGAAATAAACAATTTTGAAGCACTGTGTGCAATTGTAAGCTATGGTCAGCATTTTGTAGAAAAACAGCATGATACTTGGAAATAACATTCACTCTATTGCAACACTTGAGTTTTTCTTAAAAAAACATTGTAGCACCACCTACAGGAGTAAGGGACACTGCAGGTACTTGTCATGCGTTTCCAATTAAATTTGAAGTTCACCCAACCAGTATATGTAATACGTGCACATATTCACATAGAAAATTATAATGGCTAACTTTAATGTAAAATTAATTTTGTCTGCCATTATGTTCAGATTTCTAGGGTCAGATGCTTTCATATTCCCAGCATACAATCATTAATTTAATAAAATCTGTTTATAAAGTGCCTTTTAATGAGCAGAAAAATAATTCAAATATCAGGGGCATATTAAAATAATCAAACAATTTATAAAGGTTTATGTGTGCTTGTTATCTTTTGTATTTTGGATTACTTTATACGTTCTGTTTTCCCAACTATTTCTTTATAGCATTTTTTAAAATTTACATTTAAGAGTACTTATTTGTTTTGTTCTTCTTGATACTTGCACTGTCCCTTTTAGACAATGGAAACAGCTATTTTAAAAATTGATCATAATACTTGCTTCAAAGGTTTTTATTTTACTCACTCAATGATCAGAATGGAAAAACTACAAAGAGAACTATTATGAGAAAGTGAGCGACAGATGGAGTTTAATTTGATTAAATGTGAGGTTTGCATTTTGGTAAAACTAACAAGGCCAGGGCTTATGCAGTAGATGGTAGGGCACTGTGTACTGTTGTCAAACAGAGAGACCTGGAGGTTCAGGTATATAGTTCTTTGAAAATTTCATCACAGTTAGACAGGGTGGTTAAGAAGGCATTTATCATGCTTGCCTTCATTGCTCAGACCATTGACTCCTCTATATTTTGCACTGAGTCAAACTTTGGGATGCAAAGACTGTTCCACCTCACACAGTCATCTGCTGAAGAAAGCTTTGCCGAGGCATTCATGTAACATTCGTAGATTTATTAGAACTGAGAGGTTCTTTGTCGGTAAAACAGCAAAGATTCTTCAATGTTGCTGATTTTGAACATTAGAAATATTTCTGAAAGAAAGAAAGGGGCTCTTTCATCTCTAAGATGAAAGGAATTCATCAATTGCACAGCCAAGTCTATCACCTTTGAACATATGCCAGCATTTCTTGAAACATGTTTCAAAAACACTCATTCGTGTATAGCATGTAGGTGCCATTGTTTATTATGTCCAGATATTTTCTATTTACCAACTTTGAAACTTGACTTAATATTCTACAGTAGCTTACCAGTAGTTATTCAAGCAAGTTTAATAACACAATTTTTCCATCTTTGCTCTGGATAATTGGATCTCATTTTCAAATGGGGAAAAGGGCAGCAACTGTTGATTTTAGATCCATGATTTCAGAAGGCGTAAACATGCAGGCTTTGTTAAGTCTGTAGAGAAGGCTATATAGAGCACACTGTATAGCACTGTCGCCATGGATTTCAGTCACACATGAGCACACCTTCACACTCACAGTAAGAATGATAATAATAACCATTTCAATTCCAAGTTGTGAGTTGCCAGGTAAAAGTTAATGCTGGTTTTGTAGCGACGATGTTTGAGCTGTGTTGCTGTTGTTGGAAAATAATGCTGGCTTCAGCCTAATACCAATGCAATAACCATTCAATGTTTCAGCTGCAAACACTCAAGCTCCATACCAGCGACTGTGTCAGAATGACAATGAAGAGTTCAACTGAAGTCATGCCCAGAGCTATTTTGTGAAGCGGCTCTGTTTGAGTGCTGTTGATTTGAAACTGTGGACACCTTTTGCTTGCAGACTTTACAGAGCAGTGATATTTTGATGTGACATTCAAGAATGTCACACGATGGGTTCAGCTGATTAAAGTTTTCAGAATTAAAAGAAGACAGGACTATTTGTCATCCTCAGTGCCAAACTTGTGCCATTGCAGTGGGACCACGTGGCCGCCATCCATTTATATATGCCCAGACTTTCTGTCTGCTACCCTTGAGATGACCGTATTGGTGAAGAGACCACATCTTCTGGAGTACGCCCTTGCTATGAAGGTCTTGAGAAAGTTGCAGGGTTTGTCTTCAAGGCTTAACACAAGCAGGTGTGTAATGTCGGAACCTGATCCACGAGGTCTTCCTGGGGACAGATACTGAGACAAATATCAACTGCTGCTGGAGAATTATCAATGCAGTGAAAGAATCTCTTTGGCCTGCCTGAAATTTCAGTGCAAGGTGTGTCCTTGATCAAGCATTGCAGACTAGCACTTTCCAAGCTCCATGCGTATGTGCTAAATGATGCGTTAAAGCTTGGGGCAGCCATGTAAAGGTGCAGTGGGGAAAGGCCACTGCCTAAGCCCTTTTAGCAATCATTTACTGAGGGATTGGCAACTTATTGATCACCTTGGGGCTAGATGCTTGTTTTCTTTTCACTGAAAGCACATGGTGATTGTCACATGTTTATAATTTGATGGAGGCACCCAAGAGTGCAACGTGCTTATTGGAGAAAAGTTTTTCATAAAGTATTTAAAAGTACATTCCAAATCATGTCAAATTGAGCATAACAGAAAAGGCAATAAAGTGTCTTTGTGCAAAAAGAAAATTCCCCTTCCACTTACAACTAGGTTAATAGGACTCAAGTATGCTTTATTGGGCACTCAGGTATAAAATTTAAAAGGCATTTTAAAATCATCTTTGCTATCTCTGTGGCACAGTAAAAGTGGAGGTGTCTGTTTGAATTATCATCTGAGTACATAGTTACATGAACAATTTTGCTTTGATTGTTTTGAAGGAAGTCTAATTTTCCTCAGCATTTCTGACCTGAACTATTTTCCTCCAGCATTTTCTATGGGTCTGGAATGCATAACATGCAAAATGAACCTCCAACCACAGTAAGGTCTAGTTTCCACCTTTAAATGTGTATTAAAAATTAGTTTTCCTCACATGCCCCATTTTTGCTTGGTGTTATGCGAACTTGCAAGTTCACATCAAGTTGGCAGTTTATAAAGCAAACTGAGATAACAAGGAAATATTTTCTGAAGAAAGGTCTAGGCCAGAAACGCCAACTTTCCTGCTCCTCTGATGCTGCCTGGCCTGCTGTGTTCATCCACCTCTACACCTCGTTATCTCAGATGCTCCAGTGTCTGAAGTTCCTACTATCTATGAAGAAAACTGTTCAGTTTTCAAAATCATAAAATGTCACTGTTAGGCAATGTGCTGCAATGCGGATGTATTTTTAATGCAGTGATTCCTGACAGAGATCTGTCCTTTAAAGGCATGTTGACCTGATATGGCAGAACTTTTCCAAGGGAGAAAATACCATAACACAGTGCAAATTATTGCAAAATGAGCTGTGCTGTCATATTTATTACTTAATGGAGTGGCATTCAACCTTCCCTCAGCTCGAAGGGTCTGCACGTGGCATTCACAATTACTTCTGGCTCCAGAAGTCACTGTTGTGCACAGACCTCAATGAACATGCAGCCGCAGGAAAATTTAGAGGAAATATAGGAGACAGCAAACTTGTTAAAGCAAACTTGAAGAAAAAAAAAATCATTTTCCCATTCATTGATTGAAAGGCACTGCACTTTGGATTTGAAATGAACATGTTTGTTCTATCTATCTCACTGTGTGATAACTGACACATTATGAACATTTGGCTAAGTTTCACTGTTAATGGTTTTCGACACAGCTTTTTTTGCATATGGCAGCATTTTTTTCCTCTCACTGTCAATGTTGTTATGTTTGATGAAGGCTTCTATTAGACAGTGAGAGATTTCTGTTATCATTCCCCTCACCCTGACCCTAAGCAATATGAAATGTTTTCCATTGATATTATTATGGGATCTGAGGCATGTCCATACTGGATGTTAGGTGAGTGTCCATGGGAGATGCATGGGGTTACATGGAATGAGCAGGGGTTGCTGGTTGTGTTGATAGCGTGTAAGGCAGTGAGATTTAGGAAGACTTTAAACAATGTTCGGAACCAATATGCTGCAGCAAAGAGCTAAAGCAAGCTTTTTAACCAACACCAACAGTCAGCCTCACTGGTTCGCAGCTCACAAACTGTGCAATGAGCCCAAATCCTGCAGGAAAAGACAAAACTCCCAACACAGTTACACGTTAGTCAAGGTTCTGCGTTTGAATAATTCAACGAGGCTGGTTTTTAAAACTTTCCCTGCAAATAACTAATTTTCCCTCGGAACGGGTGTGAGTTAAAAAAGAAACAGAAAGAGTTATGTTACCCTAAGATTTCAGCACTTCGCGTAACAGGCAAAATGTTAAGGACAAAAGAGAGAATTTATGTGGGGAGCCAGTGGAAATAAGTGAGGTCTGGAATGAGTACTTTGCACTGGTATTCACCAAGGAGAAGGACATAGATAATGATAGGATTAGGGAGGGGGATGTTGATATTCCAGGGCATATTGATGTTAAGAGATGTTGGGTGTCTTGAAAAGCATTAAGGTCTCCAGGGCCTGATGGGATCTATCCCAGGATACTGAGGGAAGCAAGGGAGGAGATTGCTTGGGCATTGACAGAGATCTTTATATCCTCCTTGCCATGTGCAACATCCCAGAAGACTGGAGAATATTCAATGCTGTTCCTTTGTTTAACAGTGGAACAGGGGTAATTCAGGAAATTAGACACTTGTGATTCATACCTCAGTGGTAGAGAAATTATTGGAGAAAATTCTTAGAGACAAGATTTACTCAGATTTGTAAAAGAATGGACATATTGGGGATAGACAATGTGGCTTTATGTGGGAAGGTCTTGTTCTCACAAATTTGTTTGAGTTTTTTGAGTATATGACAAAGATCATTGAGCGTAGGGCAGTGAATGTGGACTATGTGGACTTTATTAAAGCATTTTACAAGATCTTTGATGATAGTCTGGTTCAAAGGATTAATTCACATGGGATCTACAGTGAGTTGAATAGTTGGATACAAAATTGGCTTGGCCATAGAAGAGAGAGGATGGTTTTGGAGGGGTATTTTACTGACTGGAGGTCTGTGACCAGTAGTGTTCTGCAAGAATCAGTGCTGAAACCTCTGTTTCTTGTAATATATATATAAATGATATGGATGAAAATTTAGGTGATCTGATTAGTAAATTTGCAGATAGCATGGAAATTAGTGGAGTTGTGGGCAGTAAGGGAGTTTATCAAAGGATACAGCAGGATATAGATCAATTGGAAAGTTGGGCGGAGAAGTGTCAATTGGAGTTTAATCTACACAAGGAGGAGTGATACATTTTGGGGTGTTAAATGCAAAAGGAAAGTATACAGTAAATGGCAGGAATTTTATGAGAACTGATACACAGAGGGATCTTGTGATGCAAGCCCATAGCTCGCTGAAAGTGGCAACTCAAATGGCTAAGTTAGTAAACTAGGCATATGGCATGTTCGCTTTCTTTCAGTTAGGGCACTGAGTATAAAAGTTAGCAAGCCATGTTCCAGCTGTATAAAACTTCAGTTAAATCACATTTGGAGTATTGTGTGCAGTTCTGGTCACCACACTGTAGGAAGAATTTGGATGTTTTAGAGTGAATGCAAAGGAGGTTTACCAGGATGTTGCCTGGATTGCAGTACGTTAGCTTAGAAGTGGGGTTGGACAAACTTGGATTGTTTTTGCTGAGGGCTGACCTGATAAAGTATATAAAATAATGAGAGGCAAGGATAAGGTGGATATTAGAATCTTTTTCCCAGGGTGGAAATGCCAAATGCCAGGAGGCATGAGTTTAAGGTAAGAGGGACAAAGTTTAAAGGAGAAATGCAAGGTAAGTCTTTTTTTATGCTGAGGATACCAGATGCCTGGAATGTACTGCCAGATGTGCTTGAAACAGATACAACAGCTTTGCTTAAGAGCTATTAAGACAGACACATGAACAGACAGGGAACAGAGGGATACAGACCATGTGCAGGCAGATGTGGATTAGTTTATAATTGCATCATGGTCAGCGCAGACGTGATGAGTGCAAGGGCCTGTTACCAGCTGGAAAAAGAAGGTCTGGATGTTGAATTCAGCATTCAGCTACAAATTAGAACCTGAGTTGGAAAGAACAGTGCTAGGATTAAAAAGGGGTAATTACAAAGGAATGAAGGCTGAGCTGAAATGAAGTTTAGCAGAATAGACTGCTGAGGAACAATGATAGACATTTAAGAAAATAATTCATGGCTCACAGCAAAGACATATTGCAGTGAGGTAAGAGGATTCTAGAAAGAAAACAAGAGGTCATAGATTTAAAGCGATGTGCAGTCAAAACAAGGGTGATTTGAGAATAAAAAACCTTCTAACACAGTAATTAGTTAGGCTATAGGATGCATCGCCTGCTGGAAGTAGGGTCACTGGAGACAGTCAAGACGGCAATGGATAATTATTTGGATAGAACTAGGGAGAGCACGATAGGTCTAATAGCCTCTTCCTGAACTGTAATAATTCTGTCATTCTGTAATAGAGAAATAAGTATTTTGTGACTGTCTTCACTGAGGAAGTCACATGAAATGTCTATGAAATTATTAAAATCTAAAGGTCGAGTGTAGAAGTATACAACTGAAAGAAATTAGCATTGGAATAAAATAGTATTGGAGAAATTAACGGAACAGAGAGTTGACAAACACCCATGACCCAATGACCTCCATCCTACAGTATTGAAAGCGATGGCTTAAACAATAAAAAAATGTATCTGCGATCACCTTTCAAAACTAAATTAACCCTGCAAAAGTGTCCACAGAATGGAAGATTGCAAATGTAATTTCAAACAGGGAACTATAAACCTGTTACACCCAATGTCAGCAGTTGTAAGAATACTAGAATCTATTATAAAGGATGTGAAAACTGAACATTTAGAAAACAATTAACCTCTTGGGCAGAGTCACCATGGATTTATGGAGAGAAAATCATATTTGGCAAACTTGAGAGTTTTTTGAGGACATTACTTGCAAAATCCATAATGTACTTGGATTTTCAGAAGGCTTTTGATGAATTTGCACACGAAATCCAAGTGCATGTGTTTGGGAACAATATATGAGCATGCAATGATGACTGGCTAACAGGCAGAAAGTAGAGTGTGGGAACAAATGGGTCATTCGCAGGTTAGCAGGCTGTGAGCAGAGGGTTACTTGAGGATCAGTGCTTGGCTACCAATTATTCACAGTCTAGATCAACTATTTGGATCTGGAAGCCAACTGTAAAACTTCCAAGTATGTAGGTGATACATCCCTGCCAAATTTTGTGAGTTGTGAGGAGTATAGGGAAAAACTGGAGACGGTGGAAAAGAGGTTTACCAGGACATTTCCTGAATTGGAGAGTTTCAGTTATGAACAGCAAGTGGATAGCACTGGAGTTGTTTTCCTTTGACAGGAGGAGATTAAGAAGGGACATGATTGAGATGTATAAAATTATGAGGGGTATAGATAGGGAAGGAACTTTTCCCCTAGGTGGAGGAATCAATGGGTGGGGGCATAGATTTAAGGTTAGGAACAGAAGGCTTAGAGGAGATGTGTGGCAATCTGGAACTCACTGCCTGTAAGGTTGGTCAAAGCAGAAACCTTCTTAACATTTAAGAAGTATTTAGATGCACAATTGCAATGCTGAGACATACAAGACCGTGGCAATGTGTTGGCAGTGCTGGGATTAGAATAGTGATAATGGGAACTGCAGATGCTGGAGATTCCAAGATAATAAAATGTGAGGCTGGATGAACACAGCAGGCCCAGCAGCATCTCAGGAGCACAAAAGCTGACGTTTCAGGCCTAGACTCTTCATCAGAGAGGGGGATGGGGAGAGGGTTCTGGAATAAATAGGGAGGGGGGGGAGGCGGACCGAAGATGGAGAGAAAAGAAGATAGGTGGAGAGGAGAGTATAGGTGGGGAGGTAGGGAGGGGATAGGTCAGTCCAGGGAAGATGGACAGGTCAAGGAGGTGGGATGAGGTTAGTAGGTAGGAGATGGAGATGCGGTTTGGGGTAGGAGGAAGGGATGGGTGAGAGGAAGAACAGGTCAGGGAGGCAGAGACAGGTTGGACTGGTTTTGGGATGTAGTGGGTGGAGGGGAAGAGCTGGGCTGGTTGTATGGTGCAGTGGGGGGAGGGGACGAACTGGGCTGGTTTTGGGATGCGGTGGGGGAAGGGGAGATTTTGAAGCTGGTGAAGTCCACATTGATACCACTGGGCTGCAGGGTGCAGGCTGCACCTCCAGTTGCAAACCATTTCCACTCCCCCTCCCATTCTTTAGATGACATGTCCATCATGGGCCTCCTGCAGTGCCACAATGATGCCACCCGAAGGTTGCAGGAACAGCAACTCATATTCCGCTTGGGAACCCTGCAGCCCAATGGTATCAATGTGGACTTCACCAGCTTCAAAATCTCCCCTTCCCCCACTGCATCCCAAAACCTGCCCAGTTCGTCCCCTCCCCCCACTGTTCTGTCCTGGATATTGTCAAGCTTCTTGGGCGTTGTTCGAGCTGCACTCACCCAGGCAAGTGAGGAGCATGCCATCGCATTCCTGACCTGTACCTTGTAGATGGCGGACAGGCTTTGGGCAGTCAGGAGGTGTGTTACTCACCGCAGTATTCCTAGCCTCAGACTGATCTTGTAGCCATTGTGTTTATGTGGTGACTCCAGTTGAGTTTCTGGTCAATGGTAACCCCCTAGGATGTTGATAGTGAGGGATTCTGTGATGGTAACACATTGATTGTCAAGGCGCAGTGGTTAGATTGTCTCCTATTGGAGTTGTTCATAACTGGCATTTTTGTGGCAGGAATGTTACTTGATACTTGTCAGCCCAAGCCTGGGTATTGTCCAGATATTACTGCATTTGTTAATGAGCTGCTTCATCTGAGCAGTTGCAAATGGTGTTGAACATTGTGTGATCATCTGTAAACATCCCTACTTCTGACTGTATGATAGAGGGAAAGTCATTGATGAAACAGGTAAGTGGTTAGGCCTAGGCCATGACCCTGAGGAACCTATGCGGAGATGACCTGGAGTTGAGATGATTTCTCTCCAACAACCACAAACATCTTTCTATGTGCCAGGTATGACTCCAACCAGCATCTGACATTCAAATTTTGCAGTGCCATGAATCCAGATAAGCCCAGCACTGCTGAGTACTTCTAACTAAAGAAAATTGGGTAATTTGGCAAGTGGGATGCCACAAAAGCGTAATGCTTAGGATATGCGGTGACTTTGAGAGGATAGCACAAGACAACGTTTTGGGCCTCACGGAAAGGAAGCCTGGAAGAAACTCACCTAAATTTAATTCTTAGCTAACATCTGCTAAGCTTCGGCCTGTAATTTCTAATGGCATCAAGTCATATACAAACAGTGAATCAAAATAGCATTGGGGTAGCTGAGTAGCCATTATGTAGAATGGTGGAGCGAGTTCAAGGGGCTGAATGGCCTGTTCCTCTTCGTATGTTACTATGTTACTGACAGAGTCAAGGGTTAGTAGAAAGGGAAGATGACGCTACAATCAGATCAGCCATAATCCTATTAAATGGCAAAACAGGTTTGATGGGCCAATTGACATATTTAGTTTCCTAATTTTACATTCATTCATACTTTATCCACGTTTATTTTATACCCAAGAACTAAGCATGAATGAATGAATTTCACTCCCATTATTTTGATATGATAAACAGTAAGACTGATTCAAAATAAACATGTTCAACAATGAGTGCTTTAACTTCTATTCAACTGGTTATGTCAAGAAGACGATTCAGAAAATGAAATTTAGATCTTTTATGCAAGATTAAGAACTGTTCTTTAATTCAGAAATCACAAATTAAAATAATTCAAAGCTCTAGAGACACTAGAACAATATTGTTCTACAATAATGAAGGGAATCTCTTTAGTTTCTGCACCGAAAGGCAATAAACAGGCAAAAAGAATGAGAAACAAATTATTTTGTTCCTCCAAATATAACTGGCACACTTCTATTCCATGTTGAAATTGGTAGACTACTTTGAACTAGGAATTCACTATGCAATGCATGAGATTTTTCTTGTTTTAAATGCATTGGTGTCATAAATTCAACATTTTTCCCATTAAATTCATGCCTACTTTTGTATTTTGTGCCTTTTCACTTGTGGTTCAGTTGTTGTGTTTCAGCAGTTCTTTGTTTCTAGAGTGCCTTTTGATAGGAAGTGGATGAAAACATTGGACAGCATTATATTCTTTTAACTCTGCACCGAATTCAATTACAACCCAAATTAATGGCACTTAAATTTCCTCTCAATGGGAACAATATGAGTTGATGGTGCCCAATTTCAATTTTGTGGAGATGGGTCACAGCACAAAATGATCCATACTTCAACTTAAATTGCCACTAAGTTTGAAATCTTACTCAGAGGCAAAATGGTGTTACCAGAAGTCAAAAATTTCGACTAGTATCACTTCTGAAGTTGGGCAGTGCAAAACTGCGTTTAGGAATGTTTGATTCTAACACAGTCCAAAGTAGAAAAATAATTCAATTCTTAGAATGAATTTGTGTCGTCTTAATGAGCATCGTAAAAACATTAGAATGTGTTGCAAACTTATTATTACTGGAGCTCTTCACAGGTGCTTTTATAAATAAGTTGTTGATGTCTTAAAGTTCTTGTTTTTGTAAATTAAGTGTCAATAATAATTTTCAAGCCAACCTTTCAATTAGTGCTTTTACACCACCAGTTTTGCCCTGAGGTCTTTGAAGCAATTCTGTCACATCTGCGTCTCAAAGAAAAAATTTAGATTTCTCATCTGCTGCACTTTTCTTATTATTGTGCATTAGTTAGAACATAGAACAGTAGAACATAGAACAGCACAGCACAGAACAGGCCCTTCAGCCCACGATGTTGTGCCGACCATTGATCCTCATGTATGCACCCTCAAGTTAGTTTGCTAAAAAAGTTTTTGTTACAATTCAAATTCCTTGAAGTGAATTTTCACTGCCTAAGGTATTAAACCTGGCAGTAATGACCTCAAAATGGGTCAGTAAGCTTGCTGCCTCTGTAGGTGTTTAAATATGGAAATCAGGGTCCAACGACTGAAACAGGATCCTAATTGCTATTCTCGATCTAAATGAGTTAGAGTCTGTGTTTCACAGGCTTCACAGGTGACAGCACAGTTGGGGCTACACTAACGGTATACATTAAATTATTTTTATGGGCTTTAATAGAGAAGGATTGTTCCCCTAGGATTCATAAAGTAATCTGGGGCCTACAATGAAAATCTGGGTAGCCTATCTCCCATGACCATATGCAAAATCTCAGCACAGTCCTCATGATTTTCTCTGTGTCCAATCCAGTCTTATCTGGATGCTTCAATTGGTGAGCTGCGTCTGGTTACCTATTTGACACATGTGGAAAGATTACAGAGGTCTATTTGCTAGTAGAACAGCAAACTAACTAATACACTCTGCCAACTGAGATACAACAATCAATATCAACACCCCCATTAAAATTCTGTCCTTCACTCCCTCCTGTGACATAGGTGTTACTGACTAGCTCAGCATTTGCTATTCATTCTTAATTCTCCTGGAGAAGGAGGTGGTGATTTGCTTTCTTGGATCACTACAGTTCTTGTGGTGCAGGGACACCCACAGTTCTGTTGGAAAGGGAGTTTCAGGATTTTGACACACTTTCACGGAAGGATAGACAATACAGTGACTAAGTGATTAGCACTTCTGCCTCACAGTGGCATGGACCTGGGTTGGATTCCACCCTCAGCTGTTAACCTGTGTGAAGTTGCCTCCAGGTGCTCCGGTTTCCTACCACAGCCCAAAGATGTGTTAGCTAGGTGGATTAGCCATGGAAATGCTGGGTTAAAGTTATAGGATAGGGAGTGTGTCTGGGTGGGATGCTCTTCGGAGGGTCAGTGTGAACTCAACAGGCTGAATGGCCTGTGTCAACACTGTAGGGCTTCTGTATTTCCAAGTCAGGATGGTGTCTGGGTTGAGGTGATCCAAAGTATCAGCTGTGCATATCCTTTTAGATGGCTGACGACGAGTTCAAAAGGTACTGTCTAAGAAGCCTTGGTGAGTTACTGTGGTGCATCTAGTAAATGGTACATACTATGGCACTATGCATCAGTGGTGAAATGAGTGAATATTGGAAGTGGTGACTGTGCTGCTGAATAGGCAGGCTGCTGTGTCCAATCTGATGTCAAAATTGTTAGAGTTGCACTCATCCATCAACTCCATCACACTCCTGACTTGTGCCTACTAGGTGGTGGACAGGGTCTAAGAAGTCAGGAGGTGCGTATTCACTGAAAAATGTAGAGCCTTTGATGTATTCTTGTAGCCATAGCAATTATATAGCTAGTCCACTTCAGTTTCTGGTTAATGGCAACGTCTAGAATGACGGCTTCAGCAATGGTGATGCCATTGAATGTCAAGGGACAATGGTTAGATTCTGTATAATTGGAAATGGAACTTGTGTGATGCAAGTGTTATTTTCCACTTATCAGCTGAAGCCTTGATATTGTCCAGGTCTTGCTGCATTTGAACATGGAAAACTTCAATATCTGAGGAGCTGCAATGGAGCAAATTATTGTGTAATCATCAGCAAACAACACCCACTTCTGAATTTATCATGAAAAGAAAGTGATTGATGAAGTAGTTGAAGACTCTACCTGGAGGAATTCATGCAGTGATGTCCTGGTGCTGAATGATTGCTCTCTAATGAGACCAACCATCTTCCTTTGTGTTATGTATGACAACAACCAGCAGGAGTTTACCTTTGATTACCGTTGGACTAGATCTAAATGGGAATCTGTCGTGCTTTTATTTGGTATGTTTCATGGAAAGTTTCTCTCCATGATGTCGAGCAGATTTTCTCATTCTATCACCTTGAATGGGCCTTGTGAACTATGTAGCCACATGTTGCCCCATTTGTCATTTTCTCCCAGAAGTGCTTGCCACTGATGGGGTATCCCAGAATCGCTATGCTGGTATCTTTATTAAAAAGTCCACATGTACCTGATCAAGAGGCAGCAGACTAGAGCCCTGTATATTTTGAATAATTTGCCCAAACATGACTGATCTAGAGAAATGGGTATCCTATTTTGTGTACAGGACCCAGAAAACCACCAGAAAGCCAGCTGGACCGGGTGGTGCAGCAGAGACCACCTTATTTCTGCAGGACCATCAAAAGAGGGCACAACACCAGACCCTGCTGAGCTGGTCTGATGGTACCATACAGGTCTAACTGATGCCACCAGTTCAGAAGGATGCTCAGCAGTGTGTGAGAAGAATATCAATGGCCACGATTTTTTCTCTGATATTTCACTCTCACTCCCTCTCTCTCTGTTACATCACCTACCTCCCACCAAGGTTCATGCTCTACCACTCTCACTATTGCATGCAAAGTCTTCCCTCACTCACTCCCACCTAATGTTCCTACTAAAACTGCTTCCACTGAATGAGCCTCTACAGTCTGTGCACAGCAGCAGTTTCTGGAAATTGAAGACATCCATCAGCACATCAATCAGGGTGCACAGAACTTTGCAACAGCCGTGTGGGCACACAGCTTAGAGAGAGCATTAGCTCCTACCCACTACTTTCTGAGGGCACATAGGTGGCGTGGGTGACATTGAATATTAAATAAGTTATCACATTTATGAATAAATGTTCACTTTTCCCCATCAGGTACATGAACAAATGTCTGTCCGGTTACAGCTGAAATACTGAGCCATCCTCTGCACTACATAGTGTTTTATGGCCCAAGGTGTGAACTTTGAAGGTGTTTCTAATCTTTCCAAAAAGTATGAATATTTCCAGGTTGCAAAACATTGCTTGCTAAACTTGGCTATTATTGGGATTGATTCCTGAAACTGCAACATGTGATTTTAAGACAGGATTTGAAGTTCAGTTAGGGGGTGAATGCCTCAGGTTCACACAGAATACAAGATAATGAAATGTGAGGCTGGATGAACACAACAGGCCCAGCAGCATCTCAGGAGCACAAAAGCTGATGTTTCAGGCCTGGACCCTTCATCAGAGAGCATTATCACTCACACATTCACACAGAATACGATACCTTTCAGCATCTTTCACTTGTAAGGTGTAGGCATCAATGTAATGGTATTGAACTTTGAAGGTCCATGCATTACGTGAAAGTTAAGCCACCTCTCTTACAGAACAAAACACTTTGCCCACTTACTCTGGATGTGTTACACCAATTTTCAGCTACATTGTGCACTTGTTATTTCCTTATTTACTGCCCAATGAAAGGCAACAGTGGTCACTCCTCACGCATTGAGTCTCAGGCTCAACTCTTACTCTTGGCAAACCATGACATGTACACATTCCCTTCCAGTTAGCCTTCCTCATCAACCTCATGTGCTTTAAACAGCCCCGTGTTTCATCAGAAACCTATGTAGCTAAATGCTCATCTCTTTGTGTAACCCCCTAGTCCCAGGCATATCAACATACCAGATGCAGTAGCCCACTGATCCCCATCAAAACCAGGGTTGTCAATGATCCTATTTCTGGCATTAACCCTTTCCCTCAATATTGTAGTAGCACCTCCCCCTTACCCTTACAATCACTATCCGCTCTCCAACTCAGCAAGTTGCCTCCAAATCCGGTACTTAAATCCTCAGCTTGCTTTCTAACAATCAGTGGAAAAATGCTGGTGTCCATCATTAAGGAAGAAAAAGCAGGGCACTTAGCAAGGTAAATGCAGAGTGGCTTTGTGAATTGGGAATCAAATTAGACAAATTTGTGAGTGTTCTTTGAGAATATAACAGGCACCCTTGATGAAAAGAAGCTAGTAGGTTGGAAGAATTATGCTTTTGTTGAAATAAACAAGATTCTGAGGGAGTCAGTGCTTGACAGGGTAGATGTCAAGAAGCTGTTTCTGTGGTCCCAAACTAGGGATCGTGGTGGCCAAGATTGAAGTCTGGAGCCACAAGCAGCAAGCAGGAGTCATCAGGTAACAATGATGACTTTCATATCAGGAACTGTCACCATCTAGTTTCTTTCTAATAGATGGAAATGTTGGACACTTTGCAGAAGTGAGGTGAGATTAACTAAATGTGAAATACTTTGCATTCAATGGTAATGCATTGAAAGTAGCCTCTCATTGCTTACTTGTGAGAATTTCTTCTCACCATTCAAAACTTGGAAAATGGCATTTTTTACTATTAATTTCAAGAAGCTCATCAATAGTTATCTCACATGATTTTTCCCAAATTTCTGCCAATTGTCTCCAGCTTTGCTAGGGTTCTTTGACGTTATATTCAGTCAACTGCTGCCTTGAAATCAAGGACAGTCAATACCATCTCACTCTGGACCAAGTCTTTATGAGATGAGGAGTCAACAGAACCCAAACTGAGTAGATTATTCCTTTTGAAGTGCTGCTTGATAGCACTGTCAACAACCCCATCCTTCACATTGCTGAAGATTGAGAGTCAACTGCTGGGACGGTAATTGGCTGAGTTGGATTTGCCCTGACATTTGTGTACAGGGCATACCTGGGCAATTCTCCACATAATCAAATCGATGTTGCTGTTGTGGCTGAACTAGATTAATTTGTCCAGAAATATCTCATTCTGGAGCACAAATTTTCAGTGCAGCTGCCAGAGTATTGTCAGGACCCATGTCTAGTGTGTTAAACTATTTCATGAAATCATTTGGAATGAATCAAATTGGTTGAAGACTGGCATCTGTGATGCTGGAGATCTGAGTAGGAATGTAAGATAAATCATACAGTCAACACTTGTAGCTGAAGATGGATGCAAATACTTCAGCTTTGTCATTTGCACTAATGTGCTCACTGCCTCATCATTGAGATGGGGATATTGGTGGAGCCTCCTCCTCCTGTTATTTTCTTTAGTTCTTCATCATCATTTATGACTGGATGTGGCAAGATTGCACAGCTAGGCCTGGTACACTGACTGTGGATCGCTTAGCCCAGTCTATGACATGCAGCTTGCACTGTTTGGCATGCAAGTAGTCTTGTATTGTCACTTCAGCGGGATGACACATCACTTCTGGGCATGTCTGATGTTGCTCCTGGAATGCCTTTCTGAACATTTTGTTGAACTAGAATTGATCCTCCAGTTTGATGGGGAATGGGAGAGTGGGGGATATAGCAGGCCATGTGGTTACAGATTGTGGTTGACAACAGTTCTGCTGTTGCTGATGGTCATTGGTGGCTCACTTGGGGTTGCAAGACCTTTTCAAAGTCTGCTCTATTTAACAGTTTGGTGGTGCCACACGACACAATGAAGAGTATCCTCACCATGAAGACAGGCTTCATTTCAATAAGAATTGTATGGTTGAGACCCTTATTAATACTGGCATAAATGAATGAATCTATGACAGGTAGATTAAAAGGTTGAGGTCAAGTAGATAATCCCCTTTTTCTGGTACTCGCCACAGGTCCCGTCTATCAATAAATCCTTTAGGACTAGGCCAGCTTGGTCAGACATGGTGCTATTCAGTCACTCCTGCTGATGGACACTAACATCTCTGAACCAATAATATACAATAATCAATACAATTCAAAATTGTGTTGCTTTTTGAACAATGAAAAGTAGAATAAATAAATGAACGCTAACTAGATAAGTAATTATGACATTGTTAACAATTGAATCACATCACTGAGTTATCAATCCAAAGATATAACTTCGAGTTGACAGAATAAAATAATAGCAGACATTATTAACAGATTTATTAGTTCTGTTCCAATGAACTCAGATTTTTGGCACTTCAGAATTTGATTCAGTAAAAAAACATAACTGCAGTAAAATGTACCTGAACTGTCAGAGGAGAATCAAAGATGATGTGAGTTCAGGAACAGCTAATCAGTTCAAACTGTTTTAGCAATAATAGGAACTACAGATGCTGGTGAATCCGAGATAACAAGGTGTAGAGCTGGATGAACACAGCAGGCCAAGTAGCATTAGAGGAACAGGAAAGCTGATGTTTCGGGCCTAGACCCTTCATCGGAAATGGGGGAGGGGAAGAGGGTTCTGAAATAAGTGGGGAGAAAGGGGGAGGCAGATCGAAGATGGATGGGGGAGAAGATAGGTAGAGAGGAGACAGACAAGTTAAAGAGGCAGGGATGGAGCCAGTAAAGGTGAGTGTAGATGGGGAGGTAGTGAGGACATAGGTCAGTCCAGGGAGGACGGACAGGTCAAGGGGGCGGGATGAGGTTAATAGATAGGAAATGCGGGTGTGGCTTGAGGTGGGAGGAGGGGATAGGTGTGAGGAAGAACAGGTTAGAGAGGTGGGGGTGAGCTGGGCTGGTTTTGGGACGCGGTAGAGGGAGGGGAGATTTTGAAGCTTGTGAAATCCACATTGATACCATTAGGCTGCAATGTTCCCAAGCAGAATATGAGTTGCTGTTCCTGCAACCTTCGGGTGGCATCATTGTGGCACTGCAGGAGGCCCAGGATGGTCATGTCATCTGATGAATAGGAGGGGGCGTTGAAATGGTTCACGACTGAGCGGCACAGCTGTTTACTGCGAACCGAGCGTAGCTGTTCTGCAAAGTTTGGTTTCCCCGATGTTTTATCTGGCTGCTGTCTAAGGAAACGCATTGTAATTCTCCAGAAGGAAAATCGAAACTTGACAGAAGTTGCATGCTCCATCTTTTACAAATACATACATTGTGTTGGCCATTAAATAGACAGAACATAAAGCTGACTAGAGGGGAGGCCAGATTGGATTTGGTGCTTGGCAATGAGCAAGGCAGGTGTCAGATCTCTCGGTGGGAGAACATTTTGGTGATAGTGATCACAACTCTCTGTTAGTCATGGAGAGGTTTAGGAGCAGACGATATAGGAAAGCATGTAATTGCGAGGGGGAATGGAATTACAATGCTATTAGGCAAGAACTGCAGAGCATAAATTGAGATCAGATTTCTCCGGAAAATGCACGACAGAAATGTGGAGGTTGTTTGGGGAGCACTTGCTACAGGTACTGGATAGGTTTGTCCCACTGAGGCAAGGAAGGGATGGCAAGGTGAAGGAACCTTGGATGACAAGTCATGTGGAATATCTAATCAAGAGAAAGAAGGAAGCTTACTTAAGGTTGAGGAAGCAAGGATTGGACAAGGATCTAGAGGTCTACAAAGTGGCCAGGAAGGAACTGAAGAATGGACTTAGGAGAGCTAGGAGAGGGTATGAGAAAACCTTGGTGGGTAGGATCAATGAAGTCCCCACGGCATTCTATACTATGTGAGGAACAAGAGGATGGCCAGAGTGAGAGTAAGGTCAATCAGGGATCGTGGAGGTAACTTGTGTGTGGAGTTGAAGGAGGTAATGGAGGTCCTTAATGAATACTTTGCTTCAGTATTCACCTGTAAGAGGGGCCTTGACATTTGTGAGGACAGCATGAAACAGGCAGACATGCTCAAAACAGTTTGATGTTAGGATAGAGGATGTGCTAGAAATTTTGAAAAACATGAGGATAGATAAGTCTCCTAGGCCAGATGGGATGTACCCAAGGTTTCTACAGGAAGTGACAGAAGAGATTGTTGCGCCTTTGGCGATAATCATTGTGGCCTCACTTTCCACTGGAGGAGTACCAGATGATAAGAGGGTGGCAAATGTTACTTTCTTGTTCAAGAAAGAGTATAGGGTTAATCCTGGGAATTACAGACCAGTCAGTGTTAATTCTGTGGTTGGCAAATTATTGGAGAGGATTCTGAGAGATAGTATTTACAATTATTTGGAAAAGCACAGTTTGATTAGACATAGTCAGCATGGCTTTGTGAGGGGCAGGTCATGCCTCACAAGCCTTACTGAATTCTTTGAAGATGTGACAAAACACACTGATGAAGGCAAAGCAGTAGATGTGGTGTATATGGATTTTAACAAGGCATTTGATAAGGTTCTACCTGGTAGATTCATTCAGAAAGTAAGGAAACATGGGATTCAGGGAAATTTGGCCATCTGGATACAAAATTGGCTGTCCAATAGAAGACAGAGGGGGTAGTAGATGGAAAGTATTCAGCCTGGAGCTCAGTGGCCAATGGTGTTCCGCAGGGATTTGTTCTGGGACCTCTGCTCTTTGTGATCTTTGTAAATGACTTGGATTAGGAAGTGGAAGGGTGGGTTAGTAAGTTTGCCGATGGCACGAAGGTTGGTAGAGTTGTGGACAGCATGGAAGGCTCTCAAAACTCGCTGTTTTAGTGTACAATGGAACATTGACATGATGCAGATCTGCGCAAAGTGGCACTTGGAATTCAACCCAGAAAAGTGTGAAGCGATTATTTTTAGATGGTCAAATTTGAAGGCAGAATGCAGGGTTAATGGCAGGATTCTTCGCAGTGTGGAAGAACAGAGGGATGTTGGGGTCCATGTCCATAGATCCCTCAAAGTTGTTACCCAAATTGATAAGGTTGTAAAGAAGGCATGTGGTGTGTTGGCTTTCATTGGCAGGGGAATTGAGTTGAAGAGCCATGAGGTTATGCTGCAGCTCTATAAAACCTGGTTAGATCACACTTGGACTATTGTGTTCAGTTCTGGTCACCTCATTGTAAGGAAGATGTGGAAGCTTTAGAGAGGGTGCAGCTGAGATTTACCAGGAGGCTGTCTGGTCTGGAGGGCAGGTCTTATAAGGAAAGGATGAGGGAGCGAGGGCTTTTTTCATTGGAGGAAAGAAAGATGAGACGTGACATGATAGAGGTCTAGAAGATGATGAGAGGCATAGATAGAGTGGATAGTCAGAGACTTTTCCCCAGGGTGGAAATGACTATTACAAGGGGGCATAATTTTAAGGTGTTTGGAGGAAGGTATAGGAGAGATGTCAGAGGTAGGTTCTTTACACAGAGAGTGGTGGCCGTGTGGAATGCACTGCTGGCGATGGTAGTGGAGTCAGATAATTTAGAGACTTCTAAGTGACCCTTGGATAGGCACATGGAGGATAGTAAAATGTGGGGTATGTAGGGCAGTTTGATCTTAGAAGGATATTAGGTCAGCACAACATCGTACTGTGCTGTACTGTTCTATGTTCTGCAGAGCAAGGCTACACTTCTCTCTCACAGTCAGCAGGGAACAATAGCCAATGGTGTTCCATATTAATTGGTTTCTTGAAACAAATTCTCCTTTTCCCAGGTGTTTAGGCTGTTTTATTTCCTTGTTATAAATAAAATCAGACAACTGCCCTCAGGTCTTTGCTTTTCCATATTTCCGGAATACATTCATAAATTAATCATGGGCTATTTGCCATGAATATTGCAATGGATTCAATTTATAGGAAATTTATAGCCTCCAACAAGCACAGGGATGTACATAGAAGACCCTTGGATTAAATCAACCTCTATTTTAGGTTGTAATTTTGTCCTACATTCACATAGCATTGTACAATGATAATGGCACAAAAGGAAATCATTCAACCTATTTCAACTGTGCTGGCTCTTTGCAAGATCAACTCACCTAGTACCATTCCAGTCCATCTTGCCCCATACATTCTTCCTTCTCAGATTGTAATCCAACTCTTGTTTGAAAGTCTCAATGGAACTTTTCACGACTGCACTCTCAGATAATGCATTTCGGATCATGTCTCACTTTGCGAAGAAGTATTCCCTTATGTTACCATTGCTTCTTTTGACAATTACCTTACATTTTTGCCTGCTGGTTCTTGATCCTTGCACTGATAAGGAAAGTCTCCTCAAACCTATTTTGTTCAGACCTTTAATATTTTCAAGACCTCCATCAAATTTCCTATCAATTTCTTTTCTCTGAAAAACCAGATAAATGTTTCCAATCTGTCAGCTTGACAAGGTTTGTCTCCCTAGAACCATACTGGTAAATTTTCTCTATACTCTTAATAATACCTCCACTTTAGTTTGGGGAGGGGGGTGGTTGGGGGTAGGAGGGGGATTGGTTAGTGGTGATGGCCGAGTGGCATTATCACTGGAATATTAAGCCAGAGATCTGGGTAACGTCCTGGGGACCCAAGTTCATATCCTGCCACAGATGATTGTGGGATTTGAATTCAATATGAAATTGAATTAAGAGTCTAATGAACCACAAATCCAATGTCAATTGTTGCGGAAAATCTCATTCAGTTCACTAATGTCCTTTGGGGAAAGAAACTGTTATCCTTACCTGGCCTGACCTGCATGGGCTCCAGGCCCATAGCAATGTGGTTGACTCTTAGTCTGCCCTCTGTGTAATTAGGAATGGGCAATAATTGCTGGCCCAGCTAGCAACACCCAAGCCCAGTGAATTTGGGACAAAAAATCCCTCCTGCAATGTTGTTCACAAGATTGGTTACAATACTCCAGTTGAAGTTCAACCAATGCTTTATGCAAGTATAATATCACTTTCTTTGCTTTGTAGTCCATGGCCCCATTGTTAAGGCCTAGGATACAGTATGCTTTATTGCAGCTTTCTTAACCTGTCCTGCAACTTTCCATAGAATATATCAGATTCCTCTGCAGCTACACACCTTTCAGCATTTAATCTTTTATTTTATATTACTTCTCTCCGTTCGTATTACCATAACGAATCAGGTCATATTTCACCTCACTATATTTCATTTGCCACTCATCCACCCCTTCAACCAATACGTCTATGCCTCTTTGAAGTTCCAAACTATCCTCTTCACAATAGTGCAAAGATTTGTGGTGTCTGTAAAGTTTGAAATTATATCCTGTACATGAAACACCAAGTCATTAAAATATTTCAGGAAGAGTATGAGTATTTAAGGGTTGCAAAAGAGATAGGATTAAGATGAAGAGAAAAAGGTGTGTTTATGACAGATGTTACTGAAAATACAACAGAATACTAGCTGAAATAGATAGTTCAGAGGGGAATCCAAGAACATAAGAAATAGTGGAAACTTAAGCAAATTCACTATAAATCTTCTTCCAGTCCAAAAATGCACCTTTAATCATTACTCTCATTTTCCTGTTACTCAGAAAATTTCATTTCTATGTTCAGGTAAATGCTAACAGTATGTTATCATTTTTCAAGTGAATTGTAGACTAGAGTACCGAGACAATGCTTCAGTTACGTTCACCCACGGTGAGACCACGTCTGGAAGACTGAGTACAACACTGATCACCTCAGATAACAAGGCGTAGAGCTGGATGAACACAGCAGGCCAAGCAGCATCAGAGGAGCAGGAAGGCTGACATTTCGGGCCTAGACCCTTTTTTATTTTTCTGAAGAAGGGTCGAGGCCTGGAATGTCAGCCTTCCTGCTCCTCTGATGCTGCTTGACCTGCTGTATTCATCCAGCTCTACACCTTGTTATTTCATATTCTCTAGCATCTGCAGTTCCTACTATCACAGATCACCTTATTTCAGAAAGTATGTAAATGTATTGGAGGCAGTTCGGAGAAGATTTGTTAAACTAATACCTGGAATGGGCTGGTTGTCTTATGAGGAAAGGTTGGACAGACAAGCCTTATTCACATTGGAATTTAAAAGAATAAGAGAAAGCATAATTAAAATATACAAGACCCTGAGGGGTCTGACCAGGCTGGATGTGGAGGGAATGTTCCCTCTAATGGGAGAATCTAGAACTAGGGCTCACTGTTTTTAAAAGCTACGGATCATCCATTTAAAACAAAGGCAATAATTTTTTCTCTCATAGGGTTGTGCCTCTGAAACTCTAGTTCTAGAAGTGGTAAAAGCAGAGTCCTCAAATATTTTTAGAGTAGAGATTCAACACTCCTCGTTAAGGAAGTGGGTGACAGATTACCAGGTGGAGGTGGGATTGCGGATTTGATGTTACCAGCAGCCGTATCCTTATTGAATAATGAAGCAGCCTCGAAGGCCTGAATAGTTGTCTCATTCCCAATTCATATGATCTTATGCAAAACATTCATTTAATATCTGTGTTGATATGTATAAATACACTTTTTGGCCCAACTCCTCCTTATACCACTTAACATTAGCTGCTGATCTGTTCCCATACTGCTACTTGCTTGACAAATTCACTGTTTCAATTTTGTTCTCTATACTCTGGAGGTTAGAGTGCTATTATTGACATATACAGGGTTCTGAAGGGACTATATAGGATACATGCTGAGAGATTGTTTCTGTTGGTTAGAGTCAAAAACATTGGAGTACAGTCTCAGCATAAGGGGCTCATCAATTAGGACTGAATTTAGGACAAATTATTTTACTCAAAGACTGATGAATCTTTGGAGTTTTCCACTGTAGCATCTTGTGAATGTTCCATCTCTGAATATATGTAGGCGTGGGATATCCAGATTTTTAATTTTGAAGGAATTAAAGGATATGGGAAATCAACACAAGAGTGATGCCCAAGATTAGCTATGATTGGAATGAGTAATGGAGCAGGCCTGACCGACCATATGATCTTCTGCTATTCCTATTTCTTGTATTCTTGGATTCTCCTCTGAGCTATTTACTTTCAGCTAATGCTCTGTTGTATTTTGAGTGAAATCTGATGTGGCACACTTTCATTTTCTTCATCTTAATTCCATGCCTTTTGTCATCCAGAGTGTTCTGAATGGGTTAGTCCTATCTTGACCCTTCATGACAATATATTTTGACTATGCCTCAACTATCCCTTATTAAAGGCAGCTCTTTGTTCAGTTACACTTCTACCAGTCAACTTTTAATTTCACTTTATCTAGATTGATCCATCCTCACCTTATTGACATTTGCTTTGGAGATAATAGGAACTGCAGATGCTGGAAAATCCAAAGCTGCTTGGCCTGCTGTGTTCATCAAGCTCCACACTTTGTTATCTCTGATATTGGCTTCAGTCAGTTATTCTTGACCAGGTTTATTCCTTATCCTTTCCCATAAACAGCCTAAACTTCATGATTCAATGATGATCCAACTGATAATCTAGACCTATAAATAAATTTCTATCAAGTCACAGGCTTAACAATTTGAAAAATGATATATTTAATGAGGTCTTCAATGCCCCAGGGTAGAATGATATCTGGGGTGGAACATGGACCAAATACACTTGAGCTTGTAAGCAGAAATTCTCTTCTGAAAATGAAAATGGCCCTAATGCATTAATATTAAACAAATACCACACAACATTTTTAAAATCTAATTTAACACAATTAAATTTATACCTGTGGAACATGATTTCAGTAGTGCTTGTTTTTTTTTGCTACAAATGTATAAGATATCTCCTTACTTAATTAAATGTACATTCATACCTTTAAGAACTTACTTTACTCATTGTTTGATCCCAACTAATGATTGTACTGAACATGTTAGGTTTCAGCTTGAAACCTGGACCTGGGGAGGCATTGTCATATATGTAACGTCAGCGAACTAGTAAGCAGAATGCCAAGTTAATATTCTGGGGACATGGGTTCAAATCCTACAATGGTAGATGAAGAAATTTGAATTCAATGAATTACCTAGAAGTAAAAGCTAGTCTAATATCAGCCATACAACTGTGTTGTAAAACTCCAATTGTTCAGAAATGTCCTTTAGGGAGAGAAATTTGCTATCCTTACTTGGTCTGATCGACATGTGACTCCAGTCCCATAACAATGTGGTTAACACCAAACTGTCCAAGTAAATAACCTTAAGAGCCAATCAGTTGAAGGGTAACAAGGCACAGGCAACAAACATCAGCTTTACCAGCAACACCTGCATTTCATACAAGTTTCAGATTTGCAATTTGGTACCATGAAACATATTCAAAAGGGCCTGTCAATTACTTTTAAAACAATAAAATAAATTTCACAAAATTCGAAACTGCAGAACAATGACACAATTTGGCAGATCTTATAAGTATAAGAAGAAAAATTCAACATTTTTTCCCTAGTAATATCCTTTGCACACAACCCCAGTGAAGTATATTATTCCTACCTCGAACTGATGATAGTGATCTTTCAATATGTGCCAATTCTTCAGCACTCCTTCAATAGACTAAATATTTCTTTAGTAACAATTTAGGTGAAAATGCTTGCAGATGCCACCCCTCTCCTCCCCACCCCCCGCCACCCCCTCCAACTTCTTTTGTCCTACTTTTATTCCCCTCTGAGCAGCTACACATCCCTTTTTCTGCTTCCTGGACTATAGCAATTTGAATCTCAGTTTCTCTTCATGTTCACAGAAAATCTTTATCCATTATTGCATCTGTTTAGGAGCTAATGATGGGACTATAAGTCCATTGAATAAAATGTCTTGCAAGTAACAATATATACCTTAAATATTACTTCTATCTATTGCACTGTAAGGCGTAAAACATCCTTTGTTCTTTTTTGGAATCTTTCAGAAGAATATTGGGTCCCCTCCTCCTTGTGTATGGATTGCAAATATGACACCTCAAACAGTTGATGATAGTGATTACAAATTAAATTGTTGACGTCTATTCTGAATTCACAAAATCTTAAAAGTATGATCAGATTCATCAGATTATTAATAGGATGACTTAGCTGATATTTGGCATGCCATCATGTAACTTTAAATGAGTAGAATGCTCTCGCAAAGTTGGCAATAAGCTGGGGAGGTGATGGCCTCGTTGTATTATCACTAGACTGTTAATTCAGAGACACAGGTAATGTTCTGGGGACCTGGGTTCAAATGCCACCATGGCAGATGGTGGAATTTGAACTTAATTTTAAAAAAATTCTGGTATGAAGAATCTAATAGTGACTGTGAATCCATTGTCGATTGTCTGAAAATCCATCTGGTTCGCTAATGTCCTTTGGGGAAGGAAACTGCCATCCTTACTTGGTCTGGCCTACATGTGACTCCAGACCCACAGCAATGTGATTGACTCTTAACTGCCCTCTGGGCTATTAGGAATGGACAATAAATGCTGCCTAGCCAGAGATGCCCTCATTCCACGAATGAATAAAGAATAAAGGAACATCTTGATGACTACTGTACACTCCACGACCATAATTCATGTTGCTTCTGAGTGGGTAAAGATTGATAGTGAGTTTTCAAGATGTGCTTCACCCAATCATTTACTCAATGCAGAAGAATTTATTGCAGATATCTGAAGTGGAAGGAGAAAAATAAAAGAACTTGCAACTCCAAAGCACTGTACAGCTAGTGAAGTGCTTACAATTGTGACTATACTTCATAAGACAACCTAAAGGGGTAACTGAAATCAGAAGACTAACTTGGCTGGTCAGGATATAAGGGGATGTTTCTGAGAGGAGTTAATAAATATTCCAGTTGTTGTTCTAGTCATGATACTATGTAGCTGCTGGCAATGTGTACTTACTGTTAGTTTCAGCCTGATTCTCACAAAGGTTATTGTATAACACAGATGCAATTTAAATAGCCATTAGGCATGTCATAATGAAACTTCTCTGTTTATCAAGTTTAAACTTCCAATCTGTCAAAGATTTTATGTGCATATCATTCCTCACTTGAAATCAGTAAATTAGATGAATACCAATAAGAAGGATTGGTGGCAGTGAATCTCTCAAAGGCTTTTCAGGAGGTTCCAGTAGCTATGACTTCAGCATATAATTCTCCTTGCAGTTATGCAGATTTCGGATCTATGCTATAATAGCAGCAGGTGTCATACTGTCTCATATATTAGCAATGGTGATCTGCTGAAGAAATCTTCAGTACTTCAAAAGCAACATCCATACAGTCAGAAAACTGTGTGTAGCTTTCAATATTTAGCTGCTTAAAAGTGCACTCAGTGCAGCAGGCAGCAGCTCAAAAAGCTGCAGAAGCAATAGTACTAATAAGCTGGCATGCAGACAATCAAAATAGCTATAATTGTGAAAAATATGAAAAATTTTGCAGAGACCACAGAGTGTCTTACCAAAGCTACAAGTAAAAATATGTGGAACACAAACCCAGGTTAAAGCATTGGACATACAAAATAACTTAGACAAACAATGAAAATTCTACATTTAAGCAACATTCTAATTCAAAATCATCATATTTAGTAAACAAACATTGCTACAATGTAGTGTGGACTGTACCGTTGATAAATAAAGAGCAAACAAAGAACAAAGAAAATTACAGCACAGGAACATGCCCTTCGGCCCTCCAAGCCTGCGCTGATTCAGACCCTCTATCTAAGCCTGTCGCCTATTTTCCAAGGATCTGTATCCCTCTGCTCCCTGCCCATTTATGTATCTGCCTAGATGCATCTTAACTGACGCTACCGTGCCCACCTTTACCACCTCTGCTGGCAATGTGTTCCAGGCACCCACCATCTTCTGCGTAAAGAACTTTCCACGCATATCTCCCTTAAACTTATCCCCTCTCATCTTGAAATCGTGACCTCTTGTAATACTTCTAATATCATTTGTTGTAAGTCCAGATAGTGAGTGACTTGAAGAGGAACTTGTACATGGAGGTACCTGCTGCCCTATCCTTCTATGTGGAAGTGGTCATGAATTTGGAAGATGCTATCTAAGCAGGTTTGGTGAATTTCTGTGGTGCATCTTACAGATCGTACATAATGCTACTACATAGCATCAGTGTTGGAGGGAGAGAATGCTGTGGATAGGGTGGCAATCAATCAGACTGCTTTGAACTGGATGGTGTCAAGCTTCTTCGGTGTTGCTGCAGCTGCACTCATCCAGGCAAGAGGGGAGTAGTCCATCACATTCCTGACCTATGCCTTGTGGATGGTGGGCAGACTTTGGGGAGTCAGGAAGTAAATTAATCCCTGCAGGATTTGCAGCCTCTGGTCTGTTTTCTGTAGCCATAGTATTTACGTGGTGAGTTCGGTTCAGTTTTCGGTCAGTGGTAACTGCCATGATTTTTAGATTAAGCGATTCAATGAAGGAAATATCATTGAATGTCAAGGGCTGATGATTAAATTGTTGCTCATTTGAAATGGTCATTTTCTAGCATTGGTGTAATGTAAATGTTACTTACCGATTGTCAGTCCACTCTTCGATAATTTCCAGGTCTGCTTATGGACAAGGGCTACTTCAGTATCTGAGGAGTCATGACAGATGCTGACCTAACTTCTGACTTTATGATGAAGGGAAGATGATTGAAGAAGCAGGTGGAGATTGTTGAACCAAAGCCATTACACTAAGCAATTGCTGCTGGATTGTCCTGGAACTGACTTACCTCCAACGACCACAACTATTTTCCTATGTTCGAGGTATGACTCCTAACAGTGGAGGGTTTTCCCCCGGATCACATTGACTCCAGTTTTGTTCGGGCTCCTTGATGCCACACTCAGTTAAATGTAGCCTTGCTGTCAAGGGCTGTCACTGTCACCTCATCTCTAGATTCTGCTGTTCTGTCCCTGTTTAAGTCACGGTTATGACGGAGTCAGGAGCTATGTGACCTTGGCGGAACCCAAACTGGGCACCACTGAACAGATTATCACTGAGCAGGAGTTGCTTGAAAGCACTGTTGATGATATCTTCCATCACTTTACCAATGATTGAGAGTAGACTGACAGAGGGGCAAGTGGATGGATTGGATTTGACCTGTGTACAGGATATACCTGTGCAATTTTCCACACTGTTGGTAGATACCAGTGTTATAGTTGTACTGGAACAGCTCGGCTAGGGATGCAGCAAGTTCTAGAGCACATGTCTTCAGTACTATTGAATGTTGTCAGGACCCATTGCTTTGTGTATTCAATGCCTCCAACCATGTCTAGCTAACACTTGGATTGAATCAATTTTGCTGAAGATTGGCATCTGGGAATGCTGATGATGTCTGGAAGAGGTTGAGATGGATCATCCACTTGCCACTTCTGACTGAAGGTTGTTGCAAATGCTTCAGTTGTATACTTTGCATTGATGTTCTGGGCTCCCCTATTTTTTAGGATGAGAACGTTTGGAGCGACTCCTCAAGTTAGCTGCCTAATTAGCTGCCACTATTCATGGCTCAATATGGTAGGACTACAGAACTTGGTTCTGATCCGTTGGTTGTCAATCACCTAGCTCAGTCCATCACTTGCTGCTCACGTAGTTTGTTACACAGGTAGTTCTATTTCACAACTTCACTAGGTTGTCATTTCATTTTTACGCATGTCCGTTGCTGTTCCTGACTTGCCGTCCTGCACTCTTCACTGAACTAGAGTTGATTTCGTAGCTTGATGGTAATGATTGAATGGGGGATATGCTGGACCATGAATTGCAAATTGTGTTGGAGTATGTTTGTGCTGTTGCTAAAGATCCACAGCACCTCACCTCTGCCCTGGCTTGAATTTCTGGAGCTGTTCAAAGTCTATGTCCTTTAGCTCATGGCCAATATCCCTGTTGTCTTGGGTACTGCTGCTTTCTCCTTGAAGATGCTTTCTGTTCTTTAACTTCTTCCTGACCTGTCAAAGCTTATCCTCATTATGTTTACCAATGCCAGAGTAGCTTTTCCCTTCTCTCTTATCTCAGCTGGTGCTGATTCCTTCACCAGACCTTTCTCTGCCAACCTCCCCTTTCAAAATGATGCCAGCAGCCTCTGAATATTTTAATGAGCTCAACTACTAACTATTCACAAATACAAGTCTCTGCATCAACAATGGCAATCTCTGTGTTAGCGATTGTGCAACTGAGTAAAAGTTATCAACTTGTGGACCCATTCACCCCCATTGATATCCATTGTATTCATGTGAACATTTCCCAAAACCTTCATTTTCATTGTGCTTCATGACTGAAAAGTTAATTATGATTGAAAATTGAGAAGCCTATTAATGAACTTTACAATCTGCTGAATGAAGGTGCAGCACTGACCACCAATGTGCACATAAAAAAACATGCAGACACATGCTCATGTGTCTGTCTATTTGCAGAAACATACAGGTGCTGGAATAGATGTGAACAAATGCAGAGTTCCCTTGTAATTAGAATGAGAGGTTTTCTGCAAATAAAATTTGAAGGGATAAAAGCATGTTTAAAAGTGCTGTAATACATTGATGTGGATAAAAAAAATCAAAGTTGTTTTGAAAGTT
This sequence comes from Stegostoma tigrinum, assembly GCF_030684315.1. Classification (NCBI taxonomy): domain Eukaryota; kingdom Metazoa; phylum Chordata; class Chondrichthyes; order Orectolobiformes; family Stegostomatidae; genus Stegostoma; species Stegostoma tigrinum. Next base: position 78,296,912 of record NC_081356.1, read on the forward strand.
TTAAATGGCATCATAACACGAAACTTCTCCAAAATGTTACAATGTGGCAGGTGAAGGTGAAGAGATGGGAAGCCAAGGTTCAGGCAATAATGGGTTGTCCCACCCCTTGAACCTGTAGTTAAGGGCTGCTGAAGTGGACATAGCAATATAGGGAATGGTTGCAGAGGTTTTTGCTTTTCAGCGCTTTAAGCACATATACCAACCTGATTGCCAGTGTTTCTGGAAGGAGATGGCATTTAACATTGATGCCACATCAGATGAGTACTACTTCTGTGGTGCCTATCCTGTGGTACCTGGCAGCAAATGTCTATGCAAAAGATTCTACAGCTCTGCATTTGGTTCACTGTGGTCACGACCATTTGATCACTTTTTTAACAGTTTGTTACTCGAGTCACATTAGGAACCTCTTAACGCATGCCAGTTACTCCCATGAGCAAAGGTGCATCAGGAAACCAACATATACACCTGGAGGATGTTTCCATCTCCATTTTTTTGTGTTTTAGTGGTGGTTCATTCAGGCATTGTTTGCTTTATTAATTAATCTGAAGGAGAAAGACACAAACCTTTTAAACTTAGACCATACAGCCAGAAGACAAATTGCACTTTTAATTGCTGAGTAAGTTCAGCACCATTAAACCCATGTTTTCATTTATTTACCTAATTAAGTTTCCTAATGAAGCTTTAATGTATGGACACTTTAGGGATGTGATTTCGTAATCCACTGATGGTTTTGATCATACTTTATTCCGATTTTGTCTTTTCTGTTAGTAGGTGATCTATCACCACGAGATCTTCATTACTTATCCTCAGAATCACCCTCAGGTACAGGCAGCTTATCCCCCATTCACACTATTTACTTCTGAATTTAATATATCTGTCATCTCCGAAGAGGAGGATAGCGGTGTCGAGTGTTGGGGGAGATTGAGGGTGTGCAATGAAAAGCAGGAGAAAATATCATGAAAGCTGCTCAGGAGCTGGATGCAAATCTGCAGGACATGCCTACTGTAGCCACAGTGCAGATGGTTAGTTAGTGAGAACAAATGGTGTCTATTCAGGAATCAGGCTGGCTGGTCCATCAGTGCCGTAATGACAGGATGCATTAATGGCTGTCCTACAGGCTAACTCCCAACATGGCTTTACCCATTATCCCACGACTCCTTTAGTTAGCAAAATACTATTGATCCTAGCTGTAATTATAATGATTGATTTTACCATTTGTGTTCCAAACTTCCACCACACTTGTGTGTTAAAGTGCTTCCTATTTCCACTACTCAACAGACTTGTCTCAATTTTTAATTCATGTTCCTTAATCATAGTACCCCCGGTGAGCAAAACTAGTTCTTTTCCTTCTAAGCTATCAATTTTCCTCAACATCAATCACTTTCAAAGTTTCACAGTATACAGTCACAGTTTGTATCATGAGTTCTTACGAGGTAGCCCATTCTGCAAAATGGTACACAGCATTTCTTCCAACGCAAATGAATCCTTCCTAACATGTGATGCCTAGAATTGCTCACATTATTGGTTTAATCAAAGCATTGTTTAGCCATAGCATTATGTGTATCCCCCTATATTTTAATCTCTCAGCTATAAATGGGCAGTTATAAAGTAGTTGTCCATGTTATGTTACAGAACTTCTTCATGTTGGACACCAAGCCTCAATAGACCTCTATCACTGCTAACTTTTCACAATTTAGAAAATGCCCTGCTCTATATCTCTTGCAGATAGGTCATCTCACATTTACCACACCGTAATTCAGTTACTTGAGTTTTGTCCACTCACTTTTATTAATATCTTTTATAATTTTATGCATCTATCTGCACTTCTTACAATATTTTCTATTTTCTATCCTCAGCAAATTCGAATATGACTTATTATTTCCATCATAGTCATTAATGTGCATGATGAGCAGTTTAATAAGGAGCCATATAAAGAAAGTTATATCAAAATGTATATCAAAATTAACATGAATTTTTTTCAGATAACATTAGGAAGAAGATGTAGAAAATTGGTTGGTTAGAAAATTGGCTGAGCAGAAGGAAACACAGAATGGCAATAATGGACAGGTACCCAAAATGGCAAGATGTATTAGTCATGTCCACAAGTATCTATCATTAGGGTTTCAACTATTCTTTAACTTTGTTAATAGCTTAGAATATGGGATAAAATTACAAACATTTATTCATAGGTCAGTCAGCTCACATGGTTTGATGGCCAAATATGGTTAGATGAATGCTAACAACACAGGATTTCATCCCTCTTCCAACTGAGGAAGTCTCAGAGTCTGTTTCCTTGCCCTAAGCATAATTTTAATAAATAATCAACTAGGGCTTGCTTTTAAAACAAAAATAAGTGAGCAGGCAAAGATTGTGGCAAACAGATTTCGACGCAATTTCTGTGTCACCCTGCAAGGTTTTAGCAAATTCCTGACAATAGGTGTCAGGATATCTAGTCGATAATTCCTTGGTTTCCCCTCTATTTAATTAGTGGAATGACGTGCACAAATTTCCAAACAAAGGGTGTGGTCTTAAAGAGTCAAGAGGACTATAGTATATTAAACAAGTCAACAAGTGTGTATTAATTTATTGATTCGAGCCCCCACCCACCCATTTCAAAGTTACATAGCACCTACTGGGGTTTGTGCTTCCGCTATTGTACCATTTAGCACCTTAGGAGCTATGATACCAGAGTGAAAGAACATTACCCTCAATCCCAAAGGACTGTTTAAAAAATGCTGCAAATTTCACCAAATATGCAATAACCAGTATTAAATGCAAAATTACTCCAATAATCTGTCATAATTTTGGTGAAAAACACATATTTATACAAAACATAATGAGTAATTTTGCTGTGTTTGCATAGAATAAGTTGTCAGTTAGAGCCTTGTATATCAAAAAATTCACTGAATATGCTAATCATAGATTGATCTTGGACAGAAATGAAGTAAAACTTTTCCTCAAAGAGACTCAACACACAAATCACTACCAGTAGTGGCTCAGGTTAATAAGACCATTAATAAAACAAAGCTCTGGGGGTTATTTCCAGAAACATTTCATTAGGAAACAGATTTGGACAATTATGAATAGTCCTAGTCTCTAGATTAGAAAGCAGACGTCAATATATTGGAATAGGTGCCAGAAAAAACGTTTATTGGAATGATATAACTGAGTGGAATTACCTGCCAGGAAAGATTGAACAGACTGGGGCTTGTTTCTCTTGAAAAATGAAGGTGGATGAATGATCTGATGGAGGTTTCTATGATTATGAAATGGCCCAAGAAGTTTGGAGAGAGCAAAAATGTTTTTACTTTGGAATGGTATCAAGAACCATAAATATTTAAAAGAGTTACTAATAAATCCAAAAGGGAATTCACAAAAGACCTGGGCAATAAAATGGGAGGCTGGATGAACACAGCAGGCCCAGCAGCATCTCAGGAGCACAAAAGCTGACGTTTCGGGCCTAGACCCTTCATCAGAGAGGGGGATAGGGAGAGGGTTCTGGAATAAATAGGGAGAGAAGGGGAGGCGGACTGAAGATGGAGAGAAAAGAAGATAGGTGGAGAGGAGAGTATAGGTGGGGAGGCAGGGAGGGGATAGGTCAGTCCAGGGAAGACGGACAGGTCAAGGAGGTGGGATGAGGTTAGTAGGTAGGAGATGGAGGTGCGGCTTGGGGTGGGAGGAAGGGATGGGTGAGAGGAAGAACAGGTTAGGGAGGCAGAGACAGGCTGGACTGGTTTTGGGATGCAGTGGGTGGAGGGGAAGTGCTGGGCTGGTTGTGTGGTGCAGTGGGGGGAGGGGACGAACTGGGCTGGTTTTGGGATGCGGTGGGGGAAGGGGAGATTTAGAATAAAAGACCTGCTTGACTCAAGAGTGGTTAGAATATGGAGCTTACAGAGAGTAATGAAATAGCTAACATTTAAGGAAAAGCTGAATAAGCAAAAAGGAAGAAGAGAATAAAAGTGATTGAGGTTGTAGACTTGTTCGCCAAGACAGTGTGTTTGATTGCAGACATTTCATCACACTGCAAGGTAACATCATCAGTGTGCCTGCGGTGAGGCGTTGGTGATCTGTCTTGCTTGTTATTTATATGCTTCGGTTTGCTGGGGTAGTTGATAATACTTCTAGTTCCGTTTTTCAGTGGTTCGGATATCGGTTCAGGTTCAATGTGTTTGTTGATGGAGTTCCCAATGGAATGCCAGGCCTCTGGAAATTCCTTGGCATGTCTCTGTTTGGCTTGTGCTATTTTGGATGTGTTGTCCCCATTGAATTCATGTCCTTCTTTACCCCGTGTATTGAGACCAGTGAGAATTGGTCGTGTTTCTTGGTGGAAGGTTGGTGTTGGTGTATCTTTATTCTGAGCTTTCTTCCAGTTTGGCCCATGTAATGTTTTTACAACCTCATTTACAATCCGAGCTACAAATCTTCTCAAAAGCTTTAAATGGAAGTGATTATACATTTTGAAAGTGCTTCATTGGCTTTAAGATTAGTTTGAGAAGGGTGGAAGTAGATTCTTGTGGTAGATAAATAATAGCCCAGATCTTTTGTGCCAAATGCCCTGCTTCTGTACTGGAAAGACATTAAACCACATTACCTATGCATCAGCTGAGTGCTATTGAGGATGCTGAAAATCAGAAAGAAAAACAAAAATAGAAATTGCTGGAAAAACTCAAAGAAAACTCAAAACTGAAGAAGTTCTGAAGCTGGGTCACTGGATCTGAAGCGATTAAAAGGCATTTACATAAGTTGATGAATAGGAAAGCTTTAGAGGAATATAAGCCAAGCGCAGGCAGGAGGAGCTAGTTTAGTTTGGGAACATGTTTGGCATGGACTGATTGAACTGAGGGGTCTGTCTCCCTGCTGTATGATTCTATAACTGAGACTGTGAGAAGTTGGAGCAGGAGGGAAAACCCTCCGAATCCTTGAGAACGCATTTCTATTGAAATTCCAGTCGGAAGTTTGCCACTTCTAGAAATAGGCATGTTAATCTTGCAGCTTTTATTTCAGTTGTGACTGAAAGCTAAATTCATTCTTTGCTTAGTATTGATCTTTTATCTTCAAAACCTGACCAACCAGAAACTTATCCATAATCTTCTCATTTTGCATTCTGCTCAAAATACCAGGAAATGGATGGAGCATAGCTTTGTAATTTCACAGCCTAATTAACTAAAATACTGTTCATAAATTGAAAGATAATTCTGTTCCCTAAGATATTAGGCACAAAATACTTATTCTTGTGAGTATGCACCTTCTGCCTTTTTTTTAGTCAGAAAGTCTATTTACAAACAGCTTGCTGATATTACATTCAAACATGGAGAACTCGTCCAATAACATTTGCAAACTGTGAACAGGTGTCAAATGGTCCAGGAATGCTTGAAACCAAAGTTGCAATTTCTGCGTTCAGGCCAGATTTTAGTTTGCAACTTGTCTGATGCCTAGATTTATTATCATCCATCTGAGAATGTCAAACATTTCTTGTTAATATCATATTCAACATAACAAAGAAAACCTACCATGGATTTACATTCTCCATGAAAAATACTGGCCTTAATTAATCGATTGGTTTAATCGCAAATTCTGTTTTAGTACATGCTGTGAAGCCATTTTAATTATTTAGCCACTTTTATTTATTTTTATCAATTGCTTCCCTCCCACGCTATCTTTTGTCAACTGAGTATATAACCACACCAGTACATGCACAACACAATTTCATTGTATTTGCATTTGTAAAATATATGGCTGCTTTCAAAACTGCTGCAACATCAGAATGTTAAAAGTAACATACCATTAAGGGGATTGACTGCTGAGTTCATTTCTTAAAGCTACCAAGTGCAAAAACAGGGAAGGATGTACAAAAAACTGCTTAATAAGTTATGTTGTTAGGGGCAGGGTAGTGGCATGGATGAAGGGCTGACTAACTTGTAGAAAACAAAAAGTAGGGATAAAGGGGTCTTTTACATAATGGAAACCAGCAACTAGTGGAGTTCCGCAGGAGTCAATGTTGGGAGCGCAGCTATTCAAATTGTACGTAAGTAATGTAGATGAAGGAAGAGAGTATTGTTGCTACGTTTGCAGATGACAAAAAGAAAGGTGTAGGGACAGGTAATTTTGAGGAGGTGGGAAGGCTGCAGAAGGACTTGGACAGCTTAGGAGATTGGACAAAGAAGTAGCAGATGGAATATGATGTGGTAGAGTGTAAGGCTGTGCACTTTGGTAGGAAGAATAGAGGCATAGATTATTTTCAAAATGAAGGAAGATTTCAGAAACCTGAAGAAAAAAGGAACTTAGGAGTTCAGCATTCTCTTAAGGTTGACATGCAAGCTTTGTTGGCATTTAGGAAGGCAATTGCAGCGTTAGCATTCATTTCAAGAGGGCTAGAATACAAAAGCAAAGAAGCACTGCTAAGGCTACATAAGGCTCTGGCCAGACTGCATTTGGAATATTATGAACTGTTGTAGGCCCCATTTCCGAGGAAAGATATGCTTATATGGAAAGGTTCCAGGGGAGATTTACAAGAGTGATGCCAGGGATGAAGGCCTTGTTGTATGAGGAGGTATTGAGAACTATGTGTCTATATTTGATGGAGTTTAGAAGAATGAGGGGCGATCTCATTGAAACTTACAGACTTCTGAGAGATTGCGATAGAATGGATGTGGAGAAGATATTTCCACTAGTGATAGAGACTAGAAGCCTAGGACACAGCCTTAGAGTGAAGGGACAACCATTTAGAACTGTGATGAGGTGGAATTGCTTCATTCAGAGGGTGGTGAATCTGTGGAACTCTTTGCTGCAGAATGCTGTGGAAGCCGAGTCATTGAGTGTATTTAAGTCAGAGAGAAATAGGTTTTTGGTTAGTAAAGGGATCAAGCATACAGGGAGAAGGCAGGAGAATGGGGATGAGAAATATATCACCCATGGTTGAATAGTGGAGAAGACAACATTGGGCAAAATGACCTAATTCTGCTCGTAGATCTTACGGTCTTATGACACAATACCATTTATTTATTCAAAAAGAGTTCTTCCAATAATATTTACCTTATGAAGAGAGAATGAGCATTTTAGGTATATACTTTCTGGAGTTTAGAAAAATGAGAGGGAATTTAATTGAGGTACATAAGATGCTAAAGAGGATTGATGAAGTAGATGTAGACAGGAAGTTTCATCTTGTGGGGCAACCTAGAATGAGTGGTCATCGTTGTAGAATAAAGGGCAGCAGATGTAAAACAAATGAGGAGAAATTACTTCTCTCAAAAGGTTATAAATCTGTAAACCCCAAAGTGTGGTGGGCAAATTTTCAGGAGGAGATAGATTTTTTAAATTAGTAATGGGTTGAAGGTTATAGAGGGTGGGCAGGAAAGTGGAGATGGCTGTGTACAGTCTTGCAAAAACTTCCTACAGTGACCCACGAGATCTAGAAACCTACACAGTTCCCACACATCTTTGGCCAGCACTACTCCTGTATCATGTAGATGTCCTCATCATCAGGAGAAATCCCCCAGGCATCTTTCTTTAGTCTGGAAAACTTTGCATTTCTCTGGTTTGACTTTCAAGTTAAACTGTGACATGTGAGCTAGACAGTGTCCAGTCTTGCAAGGATGTCTTCGAATGTTGAGCTGAAAGTGAGTATGTCGTCCACGCATACAAAGAGCTTTGCAAGGCCGATGGCATTGGCAACCGTCACACCACCTCTCACCCCAGACAGTGCTAACAATTCAACAGTACTCTGCTTGCCCATCTATGCATCATACCTCCTGAGACTAAATGAAAGTGGCCTGAATATCTTCTGAACCCAGTTTACTTTTAGAATAGCAGTCTGCATTCATCAAAAGGGTATTCTCAAGACTATCTCTTCTTTGAACAAGACTGGGTCCTTCCTGTGAACTATCCCTTTATGCTCACCACACCTTTTGAAGGGGATGATCATGTCAGTGAATGGATTGTTGTGCACCACATGAGGCTAACCCAAGAGTCAAGGCACTGTTCAAGAAGTCTAAGAGAGAGGTGGTGAGAAGAGAATCTTTGACCAGTCTCAAAGCTTCTGGAATGAATAAACTGAAGCAACATGTGCCGATAGCATATGACTCCTGAAGACCCGAGCAACCTAGGCCACAGTGTGGGTGATCTGCTACTGAACCTGGATCCCTTGATAAGTACCATGAAGATAAGAGGCAGAGAAGGCCTATTTGATAAAATGTTGGATATCTCCCCACTTTCTACCAAGAGAATACTGCCATTACTACATCAAAGCTGACCTCACCTGACAAAGGAGCAGAGCTCCAAAAGCTTGTGATTTCAAATAAACCTGTTGGGATATAATCTGGTGTTGTGCCACTTCTGACCTTGTCCACCCCAGTCCAACACCAGCACCTCCACATCACTACTATATCAAACATGCTAGCCACCATGGCACAACTGAATAAAGACTGAAAGGTTCCGAGGAAGGGTCACCGAACCTGAAAAGTTAACTCTGATTTTTCACTTCTCTAGCAACTTCTGTTTTTGTTCATGGCACGATTGAATCTGCTAAGGACACAATTGCTTAACATATGCTTACCATGCACTCAATGCTTTTGCTGGGATGGCATGTTCCAAGCAGAGAAAAAATATAGTGAGAGTTCTTGCAACAGATGCCAAAATTATTGGAGGGCACTCTGCAGAGGAGATGAATAGTTCTCAGGTCCTCCACCAGCAGGTGGTATGGTGAGGGAGGATAGTTGGAGCAGTTCAACAGACGTTTGCTAGAAAGAAAGTCTTTTAGATTGAGGGAGCTGATGCAAAGGGGGAGCTGACAGAAAAAAAGAATTTCTCTGCCCAAATTAACCTATATGGTCATCCCATGTACATCTTTTCATGTTTATCCTTAATTTCCCCTCTGCTTGTAATGACCTGGTACCAGTGGAAGAAAGAATCCCTGCTTCATGATGTTTGGACCATCTGTATACTCAAACTGCATGTTTCAGGTTTCTTTGTGCCAAGTGTACGCCTTATTTGGAATGATCTGTGTACATGGCTAATCGTGAATGTTTTGTCCTTATTTGGTAGAGATAAAGTTGGTGATTTCCTGAAATCTTAGCTCTCATCCGACCTGAATAACTCAGAGTAACTCCATTCACTGACTAACCCATTGAGAAGTATCTTAGCAGTTACTGTATCTTCAGCCTTACCCACTACCATGTGCATACTTGAATTGCCTGTTGTATGAACAGCCAAAACAGCTACCACTATCTCTTATCCTCCATAAAATTTGTACTGTGCTTGCCTCAAATGGACTAGTCTTGGAAGTTACCATTCAGCATGATCCCTACAAAAGGATCAAATCAAATGTTTCATCAATAAGTTCCATTTTTGTCTTTCTCATTTAGTTGATTTCTAAGTGATAATTGTAGTGATAATGGAGGTAACTAAAGATATTTCAATATAAATTTGAGTATATAGATGTACCATCATCAGGAATGATGGCATTGTCCATATGGTATCCCATAATGCCCCGTTAGGAGCACATGTCGGAGCAGTCTTTCAAAATATGACCAACTACAACATCTATTCCAGAACATCACTCTAATTGGGTTTGTATTGATCCAAGCACCACAATATAACATAGTGGCAGCAGGAAGCAAACAGCATAATCTAATCATAGTCTTCCAACATGACTACGAAAGAAAACATTGGTGGTAAGCCAAATACGCCCTGTTTCTTTACCCCAACCAAACAGAGTAAATGCAGCAGCAACTTTACCTTGTGAGGGGAGCATAGCAAAAGTGTACATAGATAGGAAAGTTTGCTTGACTTTCACCACGCCCGCATACTAATGTTTTCGTGCAAAAGTATACATTATTTATAAATTATCTATAAGTATGTACAAAGGTTGAGCACAGTTCTTACAGATGTTGCAGGAAGAACAATGTGGAATTTATCATTCCCCAGCGCTTCCATCCAGTTGCAACAAATAGCACTTTCTAATCATGAAATGAAACTATTTACATCCCCATTAAGGTAACACAGCGTTCTTGGATCTTTAGGGATCCATGATATATTTTGGCAGAAAGATCGTAGACAGTGGTCTTTCCCCACTGTGTCTAGGTGGCAGCTGCCCCAAGCTTTAATGTGTTCCTCAGCATGTAGTCCTGGATCTTGGAATGTGCCAGTCTGCAACACTTGGTCGAGGTCAACTCTTTGCACTGGAAGCCAACAAGTCAACAGATCAAAAAATGTATTTCATTGAATCAATGGTCCTCCTGCAGCAGTCACTGTTTGTTTTGGTGTGCATCCTTAGGAACAGCTGTGCAGCACAGAATCCAGTCATTGAGCAGCTCAGAATGATCTTCAGCAAAAACCCTGTCCTACCAGGACACTCTATAGGAGCATAACCCCCCCATCCGGCGACAAAGTTTAGGGAGGCAGGCAGTATTCAGGCAAGTGGAAGATGTTTCTTCAAGTAGAAACCGGTTAATGCAGGGAAAGGGTCAAATAATCTTCCCTGAATCTGAAGGGAAATCAATGACATTCTCTGATTTTTACAGTGAAAATAACATTTTATATACTTCATTCCAATAATCAAATACAGCGTGGTCACTGTCTTTCCCTCTTAATCCATACACTCAATCCATGGCTCACCTAATTAATGATGGGCATTCCTACCGACAGACCCGGGTTCCTATTGTCTTATGGTATTTGTCGTCTCTAGGCCTTGTGATCTTTCTATGCATCCTATTCATTCACATTCCAAAGGTTACTGGTTACACACCTTCTGATCTGTCTCAGGCTTCTTATCTCTAAGGACAGTGTGAATTCTATTATTCATTGTACTAAGTAAGCTTTATTTTATCAAATTTAGCCATTCCTGTAACTTTTCCCACAGTCCCAATTACATAATGTTGAAATAAAAAGTCAGTTTTTTTAACTAATTGCTATAATGTTAATTTCTGTAATAAAGTTAATTATAATGTGTAACTTCTACTGTTAGATTTTGTAATTTAAGAGTTGTGAGCAATTTGTCTTGTTCAGGGCATAAGAGAAGGCATCTCCTAAGGTTAGTTAAATTTCATATCTAAGCTTAAATTTTTTTTAATGTTTTCATTATACTCTGGTTATTTATTGCAACCAACTTCTATGATTAAAGCATTTTCAACTGGAAACTATTTAATATTGTAGGTAGCTTCAAAGAGGCAACTATTGACTATGAAATAACTTTAGCTGTTGGTCTTGCTGCTGCTTAGTGGCTTCATCTAGCACCTGATGTTATTCATTTACTGGGACAATCATTCTTTCAGTAGTAAGGCTAGGATTGGTCATTTATCTGTCGTAAGGCATCCTTTTATCAGAACTGTCTCAGATGGGAACATACAGTGTTTTTTTTTACTGACCTTCTAGCAGTTCTGTTCAAAGATACCATTGTATTTGACTGTGTGAACAGGCTGCTTAGTTATGCTTAGCTTCAGTCTGCCATCTTGTAAGCAGGCAAGGGCTGCTTTAGTATGGTCAAGTACAGGTCACCTTACATGGCCAAGTACAGGTCGGGCCTACAGAGGCCCATCTCCATAACTTTGAGGCAAACACTGCAGATGTACAGCTAAGGACGCAGATCCAGTCCTCCTCCTTGGTCAACATGATTTTCACCAGTTTCCTCTTGAGATCCGCTTGTGTGAGCATCAACAGGAGACAATGACCATGCTATCCAAATGCTCAGAAATACATTGCAACGTCTCCAATGTCTCAGGTGGGTGTAAGTTGTTCAAACAGATGATGAAGTTATGCCTTCTGCAGAGGATAAAGCGAGCAAACAAAGAGCAAACAAAGTTAAAATCACAATAAGTAATGAAAGGGTTTGAAAAATAAACACCTCCTGTTGATCTATGACTAATCAAAAGGATTGTACAAAGCTTTGGGCAACATTGGTAAACCAGCTTATAGTAAAAGAGGGCTGGGTTCAAGTCCCATCTGCTCTAAAGGCATGGGAACACTACCATCTGTGAGATCCCCTCTGGTCAGACACTATTGTGATTTGGAAATATATCATCATTCATTCACTTTTTTCAGGTCAAACTCATGAAATTCCAATCCTAACAGCAGTGTGGGTGCTCCTATACCCCAAGGACAGCAAGGGTTCAAGAAGGCAACTCACCATGACCTTCACAACGTTGAGATGGGCAAGAAGCGTTGGTCTAGACAGAGATGCCCACATCCTATGAATGAAGATATTTTTACAAAACTGCACGGTACAACATATCGCTCCAAGTGTTTTTCTTGTTTTTGAATTCTTTATTATGCAATGGTACCATGCAGGAAAAGTAGGTTTTTCACTGCCTATTTTCCAACTCTCCCCTCTTTGACTTTAAAACTAGCTGATGGTTTTTTTGGGCTGAAATTCTGCTGCTCAAGGACAAAACATTTCTACACAGTTCACTGCTACACCCGCAGCCCTGATGGATTTTTGATTTCCTAAATACTCTTTGCTAGACAATGTCCTCTGAAATCAAATATTCTGTTTTCTTCCCTTGGAGAAAGTTTACTTTCCTCAAATCGTGACAAAAAAGGTGGTTGTGCTTCAGATAGAAGTAACCTTCCCCTTTATCTTTCAGTGCCTGTAGAATCACATATGATTCTCCCATTCTCATCAGTATTCATTTCAATTACCTTATCCTTTTATTAGATTCAGTCACAGTAAAATTCACTGAACTCTTGTGGTACTACTCCCTCTATAAAGCTGATTTGAATGTATCAAAAATCTACTGCTAGATCCTAGTGGTTGTCAATGTTAACTGAGATTCAAGTTTGAAGATTTGTCCCCAGGTGGAAGAAAATTGAATAATTCCTCCAAATATGTGAAATCAATAATAACTGATCTTTCAGTCATGACGAAATGTCAGACACCGACATAATTAATCTCAAACAAGTTACACTTATTTTTGGTTCAATGAACATTTTTTTGACACTTCTGTAATTTTTCCCTTGCTGAGCTGAGTTACAGTGATCATTGGTACTTGCATCTGGAGCTGATTCTGGTTCTTAACATTCTGCAGAATGAAGAAAAATCACACTTTTCTGCTTAGAAGTGAGAATCATTAGTTTCTGGTAACATATACCTGCTCCACCAAGTGTTTGGTTTCATATTTTAAGACTATTGTCAGCATTCCTTTGATTCTTAGCAGAGTCCTGCCTACATCATTTTGTTCTCTATTCAAAGTTTGTAACTTCATTCTCTTCAACCAAGGGATTTTTTTCCAGTAATGTGGTAACACTTACTCAAATATTAAATCTGAAGTTACTCAGATGACCATTAGCCTGTTTGATCTGGCTGAGATGAGTTGTCTACTTCTTTAGGAAAGGTTATTTCACATCTCCTGAAGGTAGTATTTTATCATATAATGGATATTCTAATGAGGGTATGTGTTGGTATCCTGCAGCTTCTTTCAAAGGTACTTGCTGTAAGGTAAGCATTATTACGCCCGTTGTTCAAAAACTTTTCACGTTTGCACATTACCTGGAAATGTCCCACTTTCTTACAAAAAGTGCACTGGCAATAATAATAAGGGGGGGCATAGGTGTGATATGCAAAGTGTTTTGCAAAGGAAGCAAATGAGGTGTGAGAAAATAACTTTTTCACACAATAAGTAGTTTGGATCTGGAATACATTGCCTGGAAGTGTGATGGAGGTAGGTTCATAGATGACGGTTTAAATAGAAACAATGTGCAAAGTTGTGAGGAATAGGCAGAAAGATACCAGTCATTATGTTCATTTGGAGGCCCAGTGCAGACACAGTAGGTTGAAAGGCCTCTTTGTCACACTTCTGTGATAAAGGTGAACATTGTTCCTCTTTATAAGTTCTTATTTAATGATGTTTTGCATTCGTCTATCATATGGGGTTGTGGGGTTTATGTACCTTAGAAAATAGGCAAAGTCTGATGAGTTTCTTGAGCTAGATTGGCTTTATATTCTCAGCATTCTTGTGCTGTTTTTGAACTTTAGTTTCTATCACCATCTCTTTCTAATATGAGATCCTCATTTGATTGTACCTATCTAAAAGCAATGTATCACAAATTCTGATGCAATTCTGTGTTGAATTCATTCCACTATATTCACAAATTTCAATGGTTTCCTTAACGAGTGTACTTTCTTTTTACTTCCAAGACATTTTTGAAGATTCCCCTAATAGTTTTAAACTGTTTTAACAATGTTCACTTATTAAACATAGCAATTGAAGCCTTCTTTGACCTTCTCACTCAGTAGTTTCACCGTAAAAATGAAAAGTTCACCTTTCTTCAAAGGATGCTGAACTCACATTGGGTTTCTGATATCAAATGCTTTTCCTGCATTTTTCCTCTTGTAGCTCTGGTAAGACTATCTGTGCTGTATTCAATCTTTTCCAAAACTTTTCACTACTTCTAGCTGTTTTAAGCTTCTCGAGGCAGACTTAGTACTGCTATGGGTGCTATGGTTTACAAATGCTAGTTGCTGGCTCACAGAAACTGATTGGCTCTGAGTTGTTGAATATTCAATAATACATAAAGATATTTAAAGGGCAGCGTGGTGACTCAGTGCTGCCTCACCATGCCAAGGATCTGGGTTAGATTCCTCGCTCAGACTGTGTGGAGTTTGCATGTTCTCCCCATGTCTGCATGGGTTCCTTCTGAGTGCTCCAGTCTTCTCCTACAGTGAGAAAATGTGCAGGTTTAGGTGGTTTGACCATGCTAAGATTCCTATAGTGTCCAGGAATGTGCAGGCTAGGTGGGTTAGCCATGGGAAACACGGCGTCACATAGATAAGGTAGGGGCTAAAGTCTGGGTGGAATGCTCTTTGGAGGGTTGGTGTGGACTTGATGGGCCAAATGACCTGTTTTCACACTGTAGCGATTCTACATTCTTGTTGTTTTCCCACTGGAATTTTCTCTTCTTTCTTCTCCATGAATGGCTGTGACTTTTGTAGATCAAAGATTTCAAGATGTGCTCACTGTTGCCACAATATTGTCTTTCCAGATGCTAGTATTGCCAACATATTCAAACTTGAGATGCCTACGTTGCCCACATACTCTCATGGTGTGATTGAGAAGTCGTGGGTGGATTAACTGCAACCAATCCTTCTTGTTAGTATTAGAGTAAGTCACCAATATCACGCAGACAGAAGGTCCATATAAAGTCTGAAATTGCTGGCGAAACTCAACTGGCCTGGCAGCATCTGTGGGGAGTGAAGCAGAATTAACATTTCAAGCTTGGTGACTCTTCATCAGAATTTTTGAGTTTGTGTCAAGGAGAAAGTTGACCTTGAAGGAGGAGGTACCTCCAATGTACCCAGGGACTCACAAAGGAGGTCCCTCTTCCTCTTGCTTAATGCAGCCAGTGTTGCCGGGCTTCCCACATGAGCCTTCCCTTGCTGTAAGTAAAATACAGAGGGGAGGAAGATGAAACTTTTAAGAGATAGTTAGTTGGTCATTTAAGGGATTAATAGGACTAAGAACGGGCGGGCTGCCTGCGTCTGTACACCAAACCTTGCACACTGTGAAATTTCAGACATGTCAGGCACAATCCTGCTGGATTTCCCTATCACCCACCCCCAGCAGTTAGTGAGGGAGTATCAAATCCAGTCCATGATGTTACCATTATGCTCAACTAGCAGACAATGAAGCACCAAGTACAAGATCTAGACTCATTTTTCAACTGAATTTGAATTAAGGTAAACCCAGATTAGACATCAGTAATCCTGATCTTCTTACAGCCAGCTACAGTTCTTTATGGATAAATTAGGATGATTGTTACTTCTTTTGAAATTGAACATTATTATTTAAGATATTTAATATTAAACCAATCATTACAAACAGTTGAAAGAGAAATACTGGCCGAGTTATTGTGGATGTTGCTAAGCAATGGCCTGCTTTAGCCCCAGCTCACAGAGGTCAGGGAGCAGATCAAAGCCGAAAGCTAGAAACAGATACATAGCAACCTGTCACTTCACTGCAGGAGCAAGCAGAATTTCTCCGACACATAAATCATTACTGTCACTAGGCTAAAGCACTGGTGTGACAAACAGTAGTATTGCATACAGTTCACTGGCTGATAAAGAAAATACAGATGCACTGTGCTTGTACTCTGTACTAAGATATGTACATGATAAGGTATTGAATACTATAGTAATGTGTAGTTAAAATCAAATCTACCGTCACTCTGGAATTGAAAGTGGATATACTGATACCACCCTCTCTAGTGGGGTGTTCCATAGCACCTGGCCGAACAAAAGGACCTCCCACAGCTACCCCTCCCACTCTAGATATATGACCCAGGAAGAAACCAACAGAAATGTAAGATTTAAAAATCTCAGCTTGTCAGGGAGCTGCTGGAGCATTAGTTTTAGGGGATAGTGATAGCAGCTTGTAGAGTCTTCCCCAGTTTTTTTTAAAATCGAACTAACACAGGCTTAGCTTCTCTGAGCATCATTTTTAGAATTTCAAGGAAGCCTGGAAAATTTACTAGATACACTCCCTTGATGCAGGGAAATCGGGCCAAAGAGGTGACATCATCCCCCCATGTGGACCTATGAGACTTCCTGCCAATGTGGTAAACTCCTAATGAAGCCTGGTTCAATCCCCCTAGTCCTCACATACCCCCCACCAAACCCCCTAGTCCTCACATACCACCCCACCAATCCCCCTAGTCCTCACATACCACACCACCAATCCCTCTAGTCCTCACATACCACACCACCAATCCCCCTAGTCCTCACATACCACCCCACCAACCTCCGGATACAACGCATCATCCTCCGACACTTCCGCCATCTACAATCCGACCCCACCACCAAAGACATTTTTCCATCCCTACCCTTGTCTGCCTTCCGGAGAGAACACTGTTTCCAGGACTCCCTTGTCTGCTCCACACTCCTCTCCAACCCCACCACACCCAGCACTTTCCCCTGCAACCGCAGGAAGTGCTACACTTGTCCCTACACCTCCTTCCTCACCCCCATCCCAGGCCCCAAGATGATTTTCCACATCAAGCAGATGTTCACCTGCACATCTGCCAATGTGGTATACTGAATCCACTGTACCCGTTGTGGCTTCCTCTACATTGGGGAAACCAAGCAGAGGCTTGGGGACCGCTTTGCAGAACACCTATGCTTGGTTTGCAGTAAACAACTGCACCTCCCAGTCGCGAACCATTTTAACTCCCCCTTCCATTGCTTAGATGACATGTCCATCCTGGGCCTCTTGCAGTGCCATAATGATGCCACCCGAAGGTTGCAGGAACAGCAACTCACATTCTGCTTGGGAACCCTGCAGCCCAATGGTATCAATGTGGATTTCACAAGCTTTAAAATCTCCCCTCCCTCCACTGCATCCCAAAACCAGCCCAGCTCATCCCCGCCTCCCTAACCTGTTCTTCCTCTCATCTATCCCCTCAGCTCCACACTTTGTTATCCCTGATTCACCTGTTTCTTTTTTTGGCCCCTGCACATACTTGTTTCAGAGAAGTATTTAGGAACCAGTGTTTGAGGGCCAAACAGGGATACATTATCATTTTACGTTCCTGTCAAAAGACTTCACCAACTCGGAGTTCCACTAGAAATTAGAACACTGAGATCAGTAACTCCTGTGGCTAGGTAATCTACCCAGAATGTCTGATTAACCTAATCCTAACCAATAATATTTAACCATTTGACCAATTAATGGCCATTAATTGACCACTTAAGGGCCTTAACCGCTGATGAATTGAGAAGGTCCCCATCCAGCTCTCAATTGCTAAGGTGGCAGGAAGGCCATGAGTATCTCTCTGGAGCCAACTCTCTCAATTATTTCCCCCGGGAGGACAACATTATACTCTTGGAGTTTGGAAAATGTGATACATTTTGTTGTAGAGGAATCCTGCCCTTTCTCTGTACTTTAAAATTTTATCAGCAGCAAGCTGTATTGATGGGCACCTTAGGAACGGCTTTGGCTCAGCAGATCACCCATTTATTATAGAGTGCACTATATGACCTTCTGTTGACAGATAATCTATACCACTAGAACAGAGATGTAAATCTCATATTTTGAAATACTGCCATGCAGTGAAATCTGAGCTAAAAATAACAGATTAATTTACAAGAAAACTGTCTGAGCCATTTGGGCTTTGGATCTCATGTTCACTCACATTTTGTATCATCTGATGCTGCTACATCAGTGGTTATTATCCAAATGAATAGTATATTTTAAACTTCTGGAGGGAAAAAAATATCATTTAGCAATTCAAACAAACTTTTAAGAGGCTACTGCTGAAACATTCATAAGATCTCCCATCAGTAGTGAGCTGTACGCAAAGCACTGAATATTAACTTTGAAACTACTTACAGCAGGGAAGCCCAGTCCTGTGTTATTCATACCTTTTTATTGCAGCCACTCTATTTGTATCTGAGCTCCAGATTTCCAAATAAATTGGAGGGTGGATGCGATAAGATTGCATCCATCTCTTTCAGCTTCAGTATTTAAAGAGACCCTGGAAAGGTCTCCCAGCTGCCTGGTGACAAAATTAAATATAACCCAGTTACATGATGTGTGACACTCCCTCATGCTAACTTGATAAATGTCTGCGCAATGCTGACTACAGCTCAGTAGTTCGAGAGGGTTTAAACTAGTATGGCAGGGGGGTGGGAACCTGAGCTGTATACCAGAGGTGAGCGTTGATGCAGGTGAGGCAGTAGCAAGAGGTAGACCAGCTAGTGGGAAGGGTTTTCCTGGGAAGGAACCAAGGGATCGGTTAAAGTGTGTTTGCTTTAACACAAGGAGTATCAGGAATAAAAGTGATGAACTTAGAGCATGGATCAGTACCTGGTGCTATGATGTTGTGGCCATAACAGAGACATGGGTTTCTCATGGGCAGGAATGGTTGCTGGATGTTCCAGGGTTTAGAACATTTAAAAAGAATAGGGAGGGGGGAAAAAGAGGAGGGGGTGTAGCACTACTAATCAGAGAGGGTATCACAGCTACAGAAGCTTCCATTGTCGAGGAAGATCTGCCTACTGAGTCAGTATGGGTGGAAATTAGGAACAGCAAGGGAGTAGTCACCTCGTTAGGGGTTTACTACAGGCCCCCCAATAGCAGCAGGGAGATTGAAGAAAGCATAGGTCAACAGATTTTGGAAAAGTGCGGACGTAGTAGGGTTCTTGTAATGGGTGACTTTAACTTTCCCAATATTAATTGGAACCTCCTTCGAGCACAAGATTTGAATGGAGCTGCTTTTGTAAGGTGTGTTCAGGACGGTTTCCTAACTCAGTACGTTGACAGGCCGACGAGGGGAGAGGCCATTCTAGACTTGGTGCTCGGAAACAAGCCAGGGCAGGCATCAGATCTTGTGGTGGGAGAGCATTTTGGTGATTGTGACCATAACTGCCTCACATTCTACATAGCTATGGAGAAGGAGAGGATTAGGCAAAATGGGAGAATATTTAATTGGGGAAGAGGAAACTATGATGCGATTAGACATGAGTTAGGAAGCATGGACTGGGAGCAATTGTTCCATGGTAAAGGCACTATAGACATGTGGAGACTGTTTAAGGAACAGTTGTTGGGAGTGATGAGTAAATATGTCCCTCTGAGACAGGCAAGAAGGGGTAAGATAAAGGAACCTTGGATGACGAGAGCGGTGGAGCTTCTCGTCAAAAGGAAGAAGGTAGCTTACATAAGGTGGAGGAAGCTAGGGTCAAGCTCAGCTCTAGAGGATTACAGGCAGGCGAGGAAAGAGCTCAAAAATGGTCTGAGGAGAGCCAGGAGGGGGCACGAGAAAGGCTTGGCAGAACGGATTAGGGAGAACACAAAGGCATTTTACACTTAAGTGAGGAATAAGAGAATGGTCAAAGAAAGAGTAGGGCCGATCAGGGATAGCATAGGGAACTTGTGTGTGGAGTTGGAGGAGTTAGAGGAAGCCCTAAATGAGTTTTTTGCTTCTGTGTTTACGAAAGAAACGAACTTTGTAGTGAATGAAACCTTTGAAGAGCAGGTGTGCATGCTGGAATGGATAGAGATGGAGGAAGCTGATGTGCTGAAAATTTTGTCAGATATTAAGATTGACAAGTCGCCAGGCCCGGACCAGATTTGTCCTCGGCTGCTTTGGGAAATGAGAAATGCAATTGTTTCGCCACTCGTGAAGATCTTTGCATCCTCACTCTCCACTGGAGTCGTACCTGAGGACCGGAGAGAGGCAAATGTAATTCCTCTCTTCAAGAAAGGAAATAGGGAAATCCCCAGCAATTACAGACCAGTAAGTCTCACGTCTGTCATCTGCAAGGTGTTAGAAAGGATTCTGAGGGATAGGATTTATGACCATCTGGAAGAGCATGGCTTGATTAAATGCAGTCAACACGGCTTTGTGAGGGGCAGGTCAAGCCTCACAAACCTTATCAAGTTCTTTGAGGATGTGACTAGAAAAATTGATGAGGGTTGAGCTGTGGATGTGGTGTATATGGACTTCGGCAAGGCGTTTGATAAGGTTCCCCATGGTAGGCTCATTCAGAAGGTCAGGAGGAATGGGATACAGGGGAACTTAGCTGCTTGGATACAGAATTGGCTGGCCAACAGAAGACAGCGAGTGGTAGTAGAAGGAAAATATTCTGCCTGGAAGTCAGTGGTGAGTGGTGTTCCACAGGGTTCTGTCCTTGGGCCTCTACTGTTTGTAATTTTTATTAATGACTTGGATGAGGGGATTGAAGGATGGGTCAGCAAGTTTGCAGATGACACGAAGGTTGGAGGTGTTGTTGACAGTATAGAGGGCTGTTGTAAGCTGCAGCGGGACATTGACAGGATGCACAGATGGGCTGAGAGGTGGCAGACGGAGTTCAACCTGGATAAATGCGAGGTGATGCATTTTGGAAGGTCGAATTTGAAAGGTGAGTACAGGATTAAGGATAGGATTCTTGGCAGTGTGGAGGAACAGGGGGATCTTGGTGTGCAGATACATAGATCCCTTAAAATGGCCACCCAAGTGGACAGTGTTGTTAAGAAAGCGTATGGTGTTTTGGCTTTCATTAACAGGGGGATTTAGTTTAAGAGTCGTGAGATCTTGTTGCAGCTCTATAAAACTTTGGTTAGACCGCACTTGGAATACTGCGTCCAGTTCTGGTCACCCTATTATAGGAAAGATGTGGATGCTTTGGAGAGGGTTCAGAGGAGGTTTACAAGGATGTTGCCTGGACTGGAGGGCTTATGAAGAGAGGTTGACTGAGCTCAGACTTTTTTCATTAGAGAAAAGGAGGAGGAGAGGGGACCTAATTGAGGTATACAAGATAATGAGAGGCATAGATAGAGTTGATAGCCAGAGACTATTTCCCAGGGCAGAAATGGCTAACACGAGGGGTCATAGTTTTAAGCTGGTTGGAGGAAAGTATAGAGGGGATGTCAGAGGCGGGTTCTTTACACAGAGAGTTGTGAGAGCATGGAATGCGTTGCCAGCAGCAGTTGTGGAAGCAAGGTCATTGGGGTCATTTAAGAGACTGCTGGACATGCATATGGTCACAGAAATTTGAGGGTGCATACATGAGGATCAATGGTTGGCACAACATCGTGGGCTGAAGGGCCTGTTCTGTGCTGTACTGTTCTATGTTCTATGTTCTATTTCCTCAGTTCTGTTTAAGTCTTTCATGTTCCAAAGATGTGTTTCCAGAAGGAGATTTCTCAGAGGAGGCCATTCATCTGAATATACCCCATCACACAGCCCATGCACACCCTTCACCAGTACAGATGCATACAGCTCAGGGAGATTGGCAAGCTGTGTTGTTAGGTTGACACAAGATGTAGGGCATATTTCACAAATTGCCATGATCAGTGAAATAACTCCACAGAGGCTGGTTTCCTGTCACCAAACCACCCTCTATTTACTCATGAACAGTCCTTGACTTTAGTACCGACTCATTCAGAGTCAGGTAGCAGTGTCAGTAACTCTGACATCCATTCTTTTTATCTGTCAGCCAGGAGTCACTGATTGGAACGGTCCCCAATAGCGGAACTCATATTTTACGAGGTCTGGCTGGCTGACCTCATTACAATCAGTATTATCAGGAGATGGAGACAGATGCAGTAGTGAAGCCCATTGTCAGAGAGCACAGGATATCTAGCCCCTGCTCAGCAAACACAGATAATAAGCTTCAAACAACATCAAAGAAGAAGACAACTACAGTGACATTTACGTGCCATGAAAGCATGAAAACAAAATGCATCTTGGCATCTCTGGGAATTTTGCACAGAAATGGACAATGATCCTTCAGTGGCTATGGACCAGCTACCTTTCCAAGATGGCCACTCCTGGTAGCGAGGTATTTTCCATCTCTGCCACGATGTGATATTGTGTCCGGGTTGTGTGAGGCAAATCAATTTACCTTTGTCTTTGCTTTGTCGTTGGCCTATCTAGTGATTAGTGACAGAGAATACACCACCATACAGTATCGGCAGAAGAAGCATTGTTCTTAGGTGATGAAGTTAATTGCACGATAACAATAAGAATAAATACTTTGGTCAGATATAAATACTCAAACAAGAGTTGCAAATACTTCTGCTCCCTCTGAAATCAGAATTTCCTGTCCCTACACGGACCTGTGTGTGACATCAGTAGATTGATTGGAAGCAGTGTAATACAATTGTTATCTCCTTCAGAACTATTAGCCTTATCTAAATGAATGAAATCTTCCTTGGTTGATTACAATTTAATATTTACTATTGATTCCTGGCTAATCTGTAGTTACATCTGTGCAATCTTCTTCTCCTGGAAATCTTCTGTTTTGCTGCTGCTCCTGCTCCTGCCTCACATGTTCCTGCTCCTGCCACACGTGTTCTTGCTGCTGTTCCTGCCACACGTGTTCTTGCTGCTGTTCCTGCCACACGTGTTCTTGCTCCTGCTCCTGCTTCACATGTTCCTGCTCCTGCCACACGTGTTCTTGCTGCTGCTCCTGCCACATGTGTTCCTGCTGCTGTTCCTGCCACACGTGTTCTTGCTGCTGCTCCTGCTTCACATGTTCCTGCTCCTGCCACACGTGTTCTTGCTCCTGTAGCTGTCACACATGTTCTTGCTGCTGCTCCTGCTACACGTGTTCCTGCTGCTACTGTTCTGTTGCTCCTGCTCAAGCTCCTGCTCCTGCTCCTTCTGCACAGGCTGGTATCCCAACTTCAGCCTGTACTTCACTCCCAAAGACTAAATTCCAGTGACTGCAATGACTTTTAAAAGTTGTGAATGTCACATCAGGTGCTGAAGATGCAAATCCAGTCCCTTGGATTCACCAAGTTACATTTCTCTGTCTACTAAATGCACCCTTGCCCCAAAGCCGGCTATTGTTTTCTAAACCTAAAATTACATGTTGCATTTATTACTGCCAGATTCTGTTATGCCTCTCCCGGCATATTAAACCCCCTCCTTTCACATTCCATATAATTCATTTTGTGGAGAACTCCATTATCTATAACCTGACCTGCACCAAGTCCTGTTTCCCTGTCACCTCTATGCTTGCTCGATTATATAGTCTCCAGTTCATTGAGTTACACTTAATGCTGTTACCCTTGTGTTCAAATACTTCCATGATGATACCTCTTCCAATCTCTGTAATCTTCTCCAGTCTTAAAGACTGACTGGCCTGTACTTCTCGTACATTCCAATTCCAATTTCATTCAAAACTACTATCAATAACTTTCTCTTCATCTGTCTCAGCTCTACCGTTTAGATCTTTCCTTAAATCTCTGTCTCTCCACCTTTCTCCCCCTTTTTGCAGTTTCTTGAGCCCACCTCTTTAACCAGCTTGTTGGATACATCTCCTAATATTGCTCCTTGTGATTTGGCATCAAATCAGAGAATAATCTTTATCTTATGAATTTAACCAGTAATGCTCCCGTGAAATGCTTTGGAAAGTTTACTTCATTACAACAGGTTACATAAATGAAAGCTGCTGTTCTTAATGGACAAGGAAATAAATATGAATGATTTTTTTAACAATAAGGGAAGCCAAATGAGTTTCCCATTATCTTCTTTTTGTCCTTTCTAAAAGGAAAAGGATGACTCAATGATAAATACTAAATCCAATAGTCCTACTAATAGCTGTTTGCTAGTACAGCTCTTGATTATTGCTGAGAAAGGGCATATCGGTCGAAGCATTTTGTCTTGTACGCATCAGGGCAATTGACAATAAATACTAATATACAAAGAAAACAACATTTATACTATATGAGAGGAGAGTGCTGATTACTTAGCAATTAGATATATTGGAATTGATAATGCAACTGTTAGTTGATGACTGATAGCCAACTGCCAAGCTTTGTTTAAATAATTAACAAAGCAGGTTGACTCTGATTGGTCACAACGTCACCCTGACAAATAAACCAGGGAAGGGATGTTACCTATTTATTCAGTTGTAACAAACACAGTGTACACGTGCAAAGAGCAAATCCTCTATTTTTATTACACATTCCACTACATTATAAGTTTGACTGACAATCCTAACCTGGTTCTCAAAGTAATTCTTTGCACATTCAGGATTATTATTTAAGTGTTGTCCAATCATGGAATGTTGACACTGTGTTGTAAGTTTTGCAAGTGTGGGTTGGTTGAGTATAGTTCAAGTCAATAATCACACAATACCAGGTTATAGTCCAATGGATTTATTTGAAATCACAAGTTTCTCCTTCATCTTGTACAATGAGAGAGGGCACACAGCCACAGAGTTTATTGGCAGAGAGACCAAAGGATCATTTATCTGGTGAGTGGAGTGAACAAACATGAAATTTCTGATAGAGAATTCCGTTAGAAAGGAGACCTAAGTTTCTATTGATTAAGGTGCAAATTCCAGAATCTGTTTCAAGTCACTGCCCTGAGATGATTAAAGGTTTTGTAAAAGTCTGCCTAACTTTCCAAACATCACTCAGTCAGAGATACAAAAGGTTATGTCTCAAGTCAGAGACTAAATTGTAGTTGTGAGGCCTTGTTCTGAGTTTTAACCTAGAATCAGGCAGGTTTTATTTCAAAGATAATGGGAACTACAGATGCTGGAGAATCCAAGAAAGCAAAGTGTGGAGATGGATGAACACAGCAGGCCCAGCAGCATCTCAGGAACACAAAAGCTGACGTTTCGGGCCTAGACCCTCATCAAGCAGGAATTTATAAAATGCCACACTGACTGACTGTGAGTTTGTGTGTGTGTGTGTGTGTGTGTGTGTGTGTGTGTGTGTGTGTGTGTGTGTGTGTGTGTGTGTGTGTGTGAGAGAGAGAGAGAATATGAGGGAGGTGATGCTGCCAAAACAGGACACTGAGGAAAATTTTACACACACAGAACAGCGTGATGATCAATTGTAGCTCGATATGAACACAAGATCACGACTGAGGCCATCTTCATGGGTAGAGAACTTGGCTATCAGTGTCGGCTCAGCAATTCTATGTTGTTGTATATCCCAAACTCCGCGTTGCAGGATGCTTACCCAAATATCTCAGGCTGAATGCCCTTGACCACTGAAGTGTTTCCAGGCTGGGAACAACCAAAACTGTAGCATATGAGATAGACAACATTGGCCAAGTCACATGAGTATCTGCCGTCTGTGTGGTGGGTGGTGTTCCCATGTGTGATGGTAGTATCCATGTTGATGATCTGACATGTCTTGCAGAAGTTGCCATGGCAGGGTTGCGTGGTGTTGTGGTCGATGTTGTCCTGAAGGCTGGGTAGTTAGCAGCGAACAATGGTCAGTTTAAGGTTCGGCGGTTGTTTGAAGGTGAGAAGTGGAGGTGTAGGAAGACCTTGGTGAGATGCTCATCATCATCATCAATGATATGTTGATGGCTGTGGAGAACAGGTAGTTTCTCTGCTGTGGGGAGGTACTGGACAATGAAAGGTACTCTGTCAATCGTATCCTGTGTCTGTCTTCTGAGGGGGATGTTGCGGTTTTTTTGCTGTGGCACGTCAGAACTGATGATCAATAAGTTGAGTATTGTACCTTGTTCCTATGAGGGTGTCCTCCAACATCTTCAGGTGTCAGTCATGTTCCTCTTCATCTGAGTAGATCCTGTGTATGCACAGGGCTTGTCCATTAGGAATGTTTCGGGTGAAAGCTAGAGAAGTGCAGCATCATGAGGTGCTGTGTGTGTGTTCACTGCTAACTACCCAGCCTTCAGGACAACACAGCACAACCCTGCCATGGCAACCTCTGCAAGACATGTCAGATCATCGACATGGGCACTACCATCACATGTGGGAACACCACCCACCACATACGCACCATAGAACATTACAGCGCAGAACTGGCCCTTCGGCCCTCGATGTTGTGCCGACCTGTGAACTAATCTAAGCCCATCCCCCTATGCTATCCCATCATCATCCAAATGCTTATCCAAGGACTGTTTAAATGCCCCTAATGTGGCTGAGTTAACTACATTGGCAGGCAGGGCATTCCACGCCCTTACCACTCTCTGAGTAAAGAACCTGCCTCTGACATCTGTCTTAAATCTGTCACCCCTCAATTTGTAGCTATGCCCCCTTGTACAAGCTGACGTCATCATCCTGGGAAAAAGACTTTCACTGTCCACCCTATCTAATCGTCTGATCATCTTGTATGTCTCTATTAAATCCCCTCTTAACCTTCTTCTCTCCAATGAGAACAGACCCAAGTCCCTCAGCCTTTCTTCATAAGGTCTTCGCTCCAGACCAGGCAACATCCTGGCAAATCTCCTCTGCACCTTTTCCAATGCTTCCACATCCTTCCTGTAATGGGGTGACCAGAACTGCATGCAGTGTTCCAAGTGAGGCCGCACTAGCGTTTTGTACAGTTGCAGCATGACATCACGGCTCCAGAACTCAATCCCTCTACCAATGAAACCTAACACACCGTGAGCCTTCTTAATAGCACTATCAACCTGGGTGGCAACTTTCAGGGATCTATGTATATGGGCACCAATATCCCTCTGCATAACCACACTACTAAGAATCTTTCCATTGACCCAGTATTCTGCCTTGTTTATTCTTCCCAAAGTGAATCACCTCACATTTATCCCCATTGAACTCCATTTGCCACCTTTCAGCCCAATTCTGCAGTTTATCCGAGTGTCCCTGCAACCTGCAACATTCTTCCATACTGTCCACGACTCCACCGACTTTAATGTCATCTGCAAACTTACTAAACCATCCACTTACGCCTGCATCCAAGTCATTTATAAAAATGACAAACAGCAGTGGTCCCAAAACAGATCCTTGAGGCACACCACTAGTAACCGGACTCCAGGCTAAATATTTTCCATCAACCACCACTCGTTGCCTTTTTACAGAAAGCCAGTTTCTAATCCAAATTGCTCAATCTCCCTCAATCCCATGCCTCCGCATTTTCTCCAATACCTACCATGTGGAACCTTATCAAAGGCTTTAATGAAGTCAATGTACACCACGTCAACTGCCCTACCTTCATCCACTTTATCCATGGGCTTGCAGTTGAGTGAGGTACTGAGGTGTCCGTCCTTGCTTGAGATGTATGTGCTGATACTGAAAACTAGTCCATAGTAAGCCTGATGGTGGGATGAAACTTGTTGATATCACTGTGTAGTTGTTTTAGTGATTCCTTGCCAAGAGTCCAAAGGAAGAAAATGTCATCAATGTATTGGTCAGAGGTCCTGTGCAGCAAAGAAGTTTTGCTGGAACTGGTGCATGAAAATGTTGGCATATTGGGGAACAAATCTGGTCTCCATGGCTGTTCCATGTGTCTGGATGAAGAACTGGTTGTAAAAGATGAAGATGTTGTGGTTGAGGATGAAGCAGATGAGTTGTAGGATGGCATCTAGAAATTAGCAGTTTTTGGTACTGAGTACTGAAGCTGTTGTAACAGTGTTGTCATTGAGAGGGATGCTGGTGTAGAATGCCAAAACATCCACGATGGCAAGGAATGTTCCTGGTTCAAGTGGTCCATGGGTACTGAGTTTCTGTAAAGAATCCATAGTGTCGTGCCAAAAGCTGGGGTTTCCTTGTACAATGGGTTTCAAGATGCCCTCAACATCATGGCGACTATCAACTCCAGAAACTGCCAGCTCAACGTGGAGAGGATCTCCAAGAAGATCACAATTATCGACACAGTCATCAAGTTTCTAAGAGATGCAAGAAAGCAGTGAAGATCGCAAAGGGACAACAGATCATGAACGCACTCAAATCGACCTATATCACAGACTATGCTGAAAGACTGCTGTTGCACCTCTCACAAAGCCTTCAATCGTCTCGCATATCAAATCAATAGCAAATTCATCAGCCTAATGAAGCTCTGGTAATTCTTCCGCAGGACGTCAGCAGTGAGCCCAATGGGACAACCAACAACCAGGATAGCCATACACTGCAGGTAAGGATACCCCGAGGCATGGTATATTGGTGAGACCATGCAGACACTACAAAAACGGATGAATGGACACAGCAGAACAATCACCAGACAGGAATGTTCCCTCCCAGCCTGGGAACACTTCAGCGGCCAAGGGCACTCAGCCACCGATCTTTGGGTAAGCATCTTCCAAGACAGACTTTGGGATGCACAACAATGTAGAATCACACAGCAGAGACTAATAGCCAAATTCTGTACCCATGAAGATGGTATCAACCATGATCTTGGGTTCATGTCATGCGGAAGGTGACCCCACCACACTGTTTTGTGTCTGTAAAATCTTCCTTACTGTTTGGTTTTGACAGCATCATCTCTCACATTCTCTCTTTCTGTCTCTCTTTCTCACACACACACACACACACACACACACACACACACACACACACACACACACACACACACACACACACACACACACACACACACACACAGATCTACAATATGAATAATTTCATTCAAGAAGTTTGTCCATTTGTAGATACATTCTATGTTGTGTGATTTTTGACTTTATCCACCTGAGTCCAACACCGGCACCTCCACATCTAGAGTATGGTCAGTATCTGAATAACTGAATGGATAGGCTGCTTGAAATGACCTACTAGTTTTTAGGATATGCAGTCTACATATCTGGCATTACACCAGCATTCATATGCCACATTACTCATAAGTGTAATAGGCAGAAAAGTTTATTGGTTTGACAGCAGCACTCTGCTGGCAGTGAACATCAGTTGTGTTGCTATTGCAAAGTGGTAGAGTGAAACAGATTCACCTATTACTGAAAATTTTCAGATGCCTTATCCTTTCAGCATATTATTAATTTGACAGAAGTGGTCAGAAACTACAAACCTCCAGGGGCCTGTTATGTCCAAAATGGAGCACTGACATCCTTTATTGCTGGCACAGTAACCAGGTCTAAACTGCACTAATATAATGAGTATAGAGACATACAGGAAGGAACCTTCTAAGACGTAAGACATATTGAAGCTTCAATAATGATACAAATTATGAGATTTCTTCATGAAGCTTCTGGCTCGCATATATACATAGCTCCTACCTTGCTCTCCTTTTGATGTAGGATCACCTTTCATTACAGCTTTAGATTTTGTTTTGCTTTCAATGGCTAATTTCTGAAAACAATCTTTTATCCCCATCCTAATTTAAAGAAAAGGCTGTTCTTCACTACATGTCATCAGCAATTGTTCTGGACCCAAGTCATCACACACTACTTACTGGCTGGATAAAGTCTTTAACTTACCTGATTAATGTTACTGTTTAATGTGACAATTTTTAATGCTGTTTGTTTCTAAGTGCATGATGCAGAACCCGTACTTTTCATCTACCTATTGGCGAAAACAGAACTTATAGATAGAAGTAAAGTCATCAATTGTCATCCCTGGGAGTAGAGAGCTCTTAATCAGTTAATTTCAAAGACATAGTCAGGTATCTCTTAGCTAATATTACGTACGATATTTATAGTTCATTTTAAAAACTTTAAAATGAATGATTGAGAAGCCAATGAGAGAATTAAAAAAACTGAATAAACATTTCTAGTAATCAAAGGGTTTAGGGATTGCAGACAGTTATGTCAACATTTTATTTTGATAAATATTTCTAAACAAATGAATGTACAATCAGTTGGCAGGATGACACAGATTCCATATGAAACATTTAAATGAGAGGGTTCCGATATCCTGGGATTAACACACTGCGAGTTTATTAACTACCCACTCAACAGCTCTTTCAATACACCAGTCCCAATCGTTCCTTTTTCCTATGTACTTAGTGAATTAATTAAAATTTAACACCAATCACCTGCTTACTTCTTGCTGTATTATTTAAATCTTCTCCTCCTTAGTTAGCAGTTTTGAAGACATACAAGCAATTTTTGAGGAAAATTACACAAAAATAATATTTTTGTATTCAATGTTTTAAATTGGAATAAACCCATTTTAACAAAAAAGTTCATATTCCCTATTACAATTTTTTTTCATATTCTGCCTCCTTCCTTTAAACGAAATGATTTAATTTTTTTAAAAATTCATGTTCTTTCAACTTTACATACCATCAGGTGTCCCTCTCAAGGATCCCTGACAATGTTTCGGAGGGCAATCCTATTTTGTGAAAGTATTTGGCAACCTGCTTATTTTGAAAATCTTTTTTCTTTCTGAAGTTTTGTTTATGTTCATAAGGTTAATCCTAAACATTTCTCAATGACACCGCTTGATGAATCTACAATGACCCAAAGAGAACGATTATCTACCCAACATTCCACAGGTAAACATTTCACAGATTGCCCTCGTTTTGGGTTTCCTTTACAAAATTGGACAAATATACCTGAGCATGTATCACATTCATGGCCACAAATGTTACAGCAGCTCGGGTATACCTCTTTCATTTTCTTGTCTACCCTAACAACAGATTTTCTTTTAATGAAAGAAAAACACTGCTAAAAATCTGAAATATTCTGAAGAAGGTTCATATTGGCACTCAAAATGTTAATTCTTCTTCTCTCTACACAGATGCTGTCAGACCTGCTTGTATAGGATGGGCTGAAGGGCTAAAGATTAATGATGATATTCCACAACAGCATGAGAAAATAGATAGTATATGATGGGGAAAAAGGCTGGGAAATTTAATGAGGATACTTGACAAGCTGCATGGCCTTGAATGAGTCCTGTGAACATTCCTTTATGGCCTAAGGATGACCCCTTCAGCTTGTTTTTCTGCAGCTGTTTTCTGTACCAGCCAGCAGCTTTGATTTCTGTATCTGCTTTTTCTGTGCTTGGCTGTTTGTTACAAAGTATAAAAGAGAGAGTTTCATTCCAAGTCACTGGACTTCACCTTAGACTGGGATTGCGAATCTTGCCAGGAACCTCAGCCTCCAAACCAGCCGTCGATTGAGGGATCCCCGACGGCCAGAAGGGTGTGAGGCTTATTGTTTCCTTCCTCACTTTTTCATTCTTTTTATTTACTAAATGATGTTTTTGTGTCTTTTAATATTACTCAATAAATGTTCAGATTTAAGCAAATTGCTGTTGTCGATTCTTCTCGTAACTACATTTAACCAAATCTGAAAAGAACCGCTTGGATACCTTCTGTAATGAAAGACATTTTTGGCGATGAGGTTGCGATTTGGGAAAATGTGTAAGAGAAGGGAAAAGCAACTTGATGCTCTGGAGACCTTCCATATTCCAGGGTCGAATGCGGCAGGTTCTGGATTCGGGTCTGTAGCGAACATGTTAGCACAATTAGGAACCCCAAAAGGACGGGAGATTGTTTTAATCGAAGAGAAAGTGATGACCAGAGGCCAGGTTTCTGTGCTGTGCAAATGCACTGAACCTTGTAAAAGAGTTAACTCTTTGTGGTCTGGTTTGAATGCACCTTTGTCTGTTGGTTGCTAAATTTCATCCTGTGCAATTTGTGTCTTTTTGTTCCCTGGAGTTCGAGATCTGGAGAAACTTTGAAGTTTTAGTTTGCATTTGGGACTGTCTAGTGATTTGAAAGTGTGGTGTGTGCCTATATCTGTGTGGAGCATGTAGGGTTAATGTAATGTCCTTTTAAGAAATCATCAGTGGTTGTGTTAAGCAAAAATCTGCAAAATGTTGATTCGAAAATTTTTTATCTTTTACTATTACTCAATAAATGCTCATATCTAAGCAATTTGCTGTTGTCAAGCCTTCTCTTAATTACATTTATCCGAATTCAAAAAGAACCATTTGGATACATCCTGTGATCCGAGACACTGCTGCGTTTCTCCAGTATTCTGTCTGTTCCCTTCAATATCATCTGTTTCTTTAGGCGGTTTTGAAAATACTTTGTTTTGAAATTTTTCAGCAGGCAAAAATGTAGCTTTTATGTCATTTATCTTGCATTTGTGATGATTAAGTTGCCATAAGAGCAAAGAAGATCTAGTTTTATTCTAAGAGAATTCGTCCCAAGCATCTTGACAGCCGAATTTTTCTTTGAAGCCAAAATCCATACTAGTAGCTTGGGACTATCTAATCAGGGAAAATATTTTGGTGCAAATCTGATAACACTGGCTGACCCACCTGATAGGAACAAGAATTGGCCATTCAATCCATCGAGCCTGATCCTCCATTTGACCATAGTTGATTATCTACTCCAATGTTTTTGCCACAATATCATTAGCATTTAAAAATATGTCAATCTCTACTTAAACATATGCAACGACTGAGCTTCCATAGTCCTCTGGGCTTGAGATTTTCAAAGATTCACCAACCATTGAATTAAATAAAAAAAATTCTCCTCACTTTGGTCCGAAGTGACTTCTCCCTCATTTTGTAATTACCCTTGGTTTTAAACTTCCCAACCAGGTCAAACACCTTATCTGTACCTGGCCTGTTTATCCTTCCAAATATTTTCAATAAGATCACCTTTCTCCTTCAAAACTCTAGATCGTACAGGCCAATTTTCCGAATTTCTCTTCAATAGATGATACTGTCATCCCAGGAATGAGCCTACCGAATCTTTTTGTTTCACCACCAATGCCAATAACAGCTTCCCAAAGGCAGGGGACCAGAAGTGCATACGGTATTCCAGGTGTTGCTGAACTTAGATTCTACACAATTAAAGTAAAACATTGTATTGAAATTGTCTTGCAATGAAGGCTAGCATTTCATTAGCTTTCCTAATTATTTGCTACACCTGTGCACTATCATTCTCAATGACATTTCATTTTGAATGATTTCACAATTTACATTCTAATTTGTTATATTCACTAAAACTTGTCAATCTTAAGAGTTTCTGCTTCTCATGCTCTTCGCACCTTGTTTCATATTGCATGTTCTTATCAAAGTATGACCTTCTACTCAACTTCCAAACTCATTCTGGATCACTACTATGTCATTTATCCCAACTATTTTTGGAGGTTCACAAGCATTTCACAGGGGCACTTCCAGACTTACTTTCAGAGCACATACTGTGTTTTCTTTCAATCTGCATCTTTAACCTCATTTTGCCAAATCATGTGTCAGACCTCTCACCCTCATCTTGCTCATTTAGATAAATCCATAAGGATTTGATGAACCCTTTCACACACTCTGTTGTGAAAGGGACTTTCCACAGCTGTGCTCATAACTACATTGTTCATATTTATACACATATCCCGAATTTATCATTGCCTTACCATGAGACATAGAAGCAGAAGTAGGGTATTCAACCCACTGAGACTTCTCCGCCATCCAATGAGATCATGGCTGATCTAATAACCCTCAACTCTACATTCCTGCCTTTCCCTTTAACCCCTTGATTCCCTTTCTGATTGATGTCACACCATCCAGACTTATAAATATACCACCATTCTTTCAGCATTGCCAAGTCAAAGTCCCGGAACTCCCTCCTTAATGGCATTGAGAGTCCCTACCTCTACATGGACTACAGGGGCTCATCAAAGCAGCTTAACCCTAGCTTTCCAGGGTCAATTGGAATGGGAAATAGAAGTTGCACACCCATGCCATCTTCCCCCCCCCACAATTCTCATGACGAAATTAAAATAACTGATGAAGTCTAAGGGAGCAAGTGGTGAGCTGAATTTTAACTTATTATCGAGATCTAATTCTTTCTGATGGGTCAGAAAATGGCCTATCAATAAAGTGAGATGATAAATGAAGATGTCAATAAATGCATGCAACTTGGCCTCTCACTGCTTATTAGCAAGAATCACATCTCTAATTAAATTCTTTGTTGCAAAGCAGGACTTTTTGATCTTAATGACAGGAAGCTCTTCATTGGTGATCTCATGCAATTCTTCCAACTTTCCCATCAATTCCCACTCAGGTTTAGGGCCTGGGAAAATTGTGGCCATAGATTTAATTGTAATCACTGGTATGAGTGGATAGTTCAAAACAGAATAATGCCAAATTGGTTTTGCTTGAAGGGAATAGCTGGATTTTTAACATAACAAATAAATTGAAAAGTAATGCAGTCAGTCATAACAAAAACATGCAACATAATAAATCTGTCAGCACATCTTATGTCAATAATGACTTTTTAAAATAACTTTTAAAGATAAAAATTAAACTGTTCAAATGGTATATATTTATGGACAGAACAAAAGGACAAATAAGTCTAATAAGTAATCCCCTATTAATATCCAATCAGATTTTTGACACTGCAACGTTTTCAAAATGGGTCTTACTAAAGTTACAAGTGATATTTTATTTGCCTGATAAGGGTATATATTACCACCTTATCCTTCTTAATCTGTTTGCAGTTTTTGGCATGGCTGACCTCAACATCTTGCTCCACTGCCTATTCAAGTCGCCCAGCTGAAAGGAAGAGTTCTCATATGGTTCCTTTCATACTGAGCTAATCATAGCCAAACAATGACTTGTCTTCCAGTTCCCACACTACCACCTCTGGTGTCCCCAAGAATCAATTCTTATTGCCCTCCTATTTCTGAACTCCATGATGCAGAGTGGCGACGTCACTTGAATCAATATAGATGTTGTAGAAAAGCCTCTGCCATGCTACATGAAATGAGTTGGAATAGTCTAACCACAACTCCTCAAGTAATAGCAAATTCATAAATGCTAATAATAGTTCAACATTGGCCATCTCATTTAGAGAAATTATTAGTGTGGGAAATTAAAATATCTTAATGACGTAGATTCATTCTGAAACAGAAATTACCATAAAAATGCAACTTCAGTGGAGAAAACAGACAAGTTAACAGTTCAAGTGTAGATGTTTTGGCACAACCGGAGATGCTTATGGATGAACAACAGTTAAAAAGGAACAGAAGACAATGGTCAAAAAATTGCAGATGGAATTCAATGTCAACAAGTACGGGTTAATACGTTTAGGTATTAGCAAACAAGAGACATTATAAAATATGGAAGAATTGCAGAAGCTGGAAGTCAGAAATAATATCAGAAATTGCTGGAAAAACTTAGAAAATCTGGCAACATCTGTAGAAAGGGACCATTCTTTAGTAATACTTCATTTTACTGCAATAAAATTTAGCATGTAAGTTTTAAAAGATGATTGTGAACCATTATGAAATATTAACCCATCTGAAGTACAGTGTGCAGTGGTGAGCTCCAGTTATGGGCTAGAGGGTGGTATGTGGAAGGAAGACTTTAAAAATCAGGATGTTTTATTGGAAGAGTTTAAATCATGGAGTGACATGAGTGATAGCTTTAAATCTATGACAGCCTAAAGTTTCAGAGGATCATAATCTCATTACAGAGAGTTGACTGATGGTGATTTAATATGAGGGTCACTGCATCTCAGGCAAGGAGGTAGATTATGAAGGAGAGTCCTTCACTGTAACCTCAGTCAATACAGGAATTAAACACTTGCCATTTTCTTTTTATTAACCTATTTTTCTAAACAACTATTCAAAGATGCCATTACAACATCTGGAGCAGGTGGGGCTTGAACCCAGTGCCACCTGGCCCAGGGATAGGGGCACTACCACTATGCCAAAGAGCCTCTTTGAATCCATGCTATTAGTATCACTCTGAATTAAAAACCAGCTGTCCAGATTATTGATCTAACCAAACACCATCAAGGCAAAGTAGAACAAGATAAATAAAAACTGTTTGTATAATTGAAGGGACTGACATATGGAGCCCAACATTAAATGTAAGCACTTTGGAAAAGTACATGGAAAAAAATTGTCTCACACAGAGTTGTGAGACTGAAGCAATCACTTCAATCTTAGCAGTTGATGTGGTGATGCTCTTAAAATTACTCTTGGGAGTAAATAGATGTAATGTATTTGTATGCATTCATGCTTGTTAATTTCTTTGTGTTTGTTAACGGTTTGCCCAGCAATAAATCAATCAAACTAAAACAATATAAATTGAAGACACAGCTCAACAATTTCAGGCTGCAGAACATTATCAGCACTTTAGTAAAATGAAACAAAGGACATTCTTTTCATTAAATAAGACTCCTGCTTGAAGACTGGGAAGATCCAGAAAGCCAAATCCAGATAGTTCATTTCTGTGTCCAGGTTATTTGATGATGTGTTGAGGTATGCTTTACTTCAGCTTACAAACAAAACAGACTTTCGAATCAAATTTTCTTGGCCGCTGTCCACTAAGTTTATCTTGGTGTGTTTAGTTCAAATAGCAGAACTGTAAAGTAAATACCAATCAATGATTTCATAACTTTGGCTACAAATGTCATTCCCTTAGCCAAATCCCAGAGACAAATGGTTTTCTGCAGTTCAGTTTTTCCATGCTCAGCTTTCAGCCAATACCCAAGTGATTGGAGGTAATCTGCTCAGCCTAAAAGAATTGCCTTCTATCAGTATTAATATAGAAAGTGCCGTTCCTAGGGATTTATTCTGATGAGGATCTTAACAGAATAGTAAAGGACAAGAACCTTCACCACTCTGGAATCAATAAAGAAAGATAATTATCAGGAAAAATTGAAATTGTACCATCTGAACTCTACTCATGTTGAATGTGCTGATTACTTCGCAAAAGAATGACAGATGCCATTTAAAAATCAATAATTTTGTTTTCCCAGTTAACAAGGTAAGAGTCTGGAAAACCCAGAATCAAATTGTAATTATACCTAACTCAATAGACTACTCTGAAATGCTTCTATTTTACCACAGCAGATAATTTATTCACTTCATACCCATTCTATCTTACATAAATACATTATATAAATTATGTCTTGTCCAAAATCTTATATCTGTGTCCTGAACACTTGTGCCAGCCTTCAGCCCATTCGATTCACTCCATGTGGTATCATGAAACAGTTAGAGGCAAAGGCTGTGGGCTCTGACGGTGTTCTGGCAATAATACCGAAGACTTATGCTCCAGAACTTGCCACATCCCCAGCAAAGCTGTTCGAGTACATTTGCAATGAATGGCATCTACTCGACCATGTGGAAAATTTCCCAGGTCATTCTTGTACACAAAAAGCGGGACAAATCCAACCAGGCCAATTACCACCCTGTCAGTGTACTCTCGGTCAGTAAAGTGATGGGAGATGTCATCAACAGTGCTATCAAGCAGCACCTGCTCAGCAATAACCTGCTCAGTGACGCCCAGTTTGGTGCAACCAAGGCGACTCATTACGGCCTTGGTGGAAACATGGACAAAACAGCTGAATTTCAGAGGTGAGGTGAGAGTGACAGCCCTTGATATCAAAGCTGCATTTGACTAGGTGTGGCATCAAGGAGACCTAGCAAAACTGGAGTCAATGAGAAACGGGGGAAATGTCTCTGATGTAAGGCCATACTTGGCACATAGGAAGATGGTTCAGGTTTTTGGAGATCGGTTATCTCATCTCCAGGACATCACTGCAGACATTCCTTAGCATAGTGTCCTAGGCCCAACCATCTTCAGCTGCTTCTCAAATACGCTCTCCTCTCACATATACTAGGGATGTTCACTGATGATTGCACAATGTTCGGCACCATTTGTGATTCCTCAGATATTAAGTAGTCTATGTCCGGTTAGAACGAGATCTGGCAATATCCATGTTTGGACTGACAAGTGGCCAGTAATATTTACACCTTATAAATGCCAGGTAATGACCGCGTTTCAAATAAAAGATCATCTAACCACTGCCCCTTGAGATTTAATGGTGTTACCATCACTGAATCCCCAATATCAACATCCTTGGGGCCACCATTTACCAGAAACTGAACTGGACTAGGAATCTAAAAAGTAGCTACAACAGCAGGTTAGAGGCTAGGCATACTGCAGAGTAACTCACTTCCTGACTCTCCAAAACCTTGCATGGATGAGTACAGCTCCAACAACACTGAAGAAGATGCAGGATTTCACGAGTAGGTGATGCAAATTGTAAACCCACAAGAATTTCCTAGGTGTGACACATTTTATTCCCTGGTTTCAGTGTTTACTTTTGTTCATCTTTCATTGCCACAAAGGTGTTCCTTTTATAGCTTTTTGGATTGCCTCTGTCTTTCTGAAAAACAGATTCTCCAAGGTCTACATTTTAGGAAAACATCTCAGGTAGCCAATCATCTCAATTGTCTTCTGTTTAGACCACAGTTTTAGCACTAACCCTTGAGAAACATCATTATCAATCATCATTATCTTCATTACTCTCACATTCTGATAAAAACAACCATTTACCATGACTCATTGTTTTCTGTCCTAAAAGAATCTGACTTGTTATGATCCACTGGGGTAGCACACAATAATTCATGTCCTGTAGTCCTTTTACGTTCTACTTTGCCAATCGCCTTTAGCATCTTATATATTTCAATTTGATCTCCCCTCAGTCTTCTCAGCTCCAGAGAGTGTAGCCCTGTTCAATCTCTCTTCATAAGACAAATGCCTCATCTCTAGAATCAATCTAGTGAATCTCCTCTGAACTACCTCCAATGTAACTACACCGACTCCTCAATAAGGAGAACAAAATTGTATGCAATGCTCCACGTATGGTCTCACTGATGCCTTGTACAGTTCCAGCAACACTTCTGTGCTCTTATATCATTTTTCTTTTGCAATAAATGCCAAAAAATCCATTGCCTTCCTTAATATCAGTTGTAGCTACAGTCTAATTTTCTGTCTTTCATGCACAAGGACACCCAGATCACTCTGCATTGAAGTGTTCTGAAGTTTCTCTCCACTGAGTTAATAAGTTGCCTTTCCACTCCTCTGATCAAAATGCATAATCTCACTCTAAATTAAATCTTATTTGCCAAATTTTGGCTTATTCACCTATCCTATCCATATCCACTTGTACATTTCTAATTTTTTTGTTGCAACTTACTTTTCCTCCTATTTTAGTGGGGTTTTTTTTGCAAGTTTAGCTATAGTTCTTTCTGTCCCTGCATCAAAGACATTAATGTAGATTGTAAACAGTCGGGGTCTGAGGACTGAACTCTGTGGCAATCCATTGGTTGCCAATCAGAGACACATCGATTCTGATTATCTGCTCTCTGTTGGTTAGCCAGTCTTCTACCCAAGTGAATAAATTACCCCTAACCCTATGTGATCTTACTTTATTTTTTGCGGATCCTTAACGATTTTCAGTGCCACGTGTTAGTCAGCGCAGAAGTAGCAGAATATATCCACATATACGTGGCTGAAGGGATGGTGTGAGGGGGAGAGTTTCATATTCCTGGGACATTTGGACCTGATCTAGTGGAGGTGAGACCAATACAAATGAGATGGGTTCTACCTTGGCAGGACTGCATCTGATGCACTAAGAGGAGTATTTCCGAGAGTGGTTGGCGAAGCTTTAAAGCAAAATGACAGGGAGATGGGCGTCTACACAAGAAGTTAGAGGAAGGGGATTCAAGGGCAAGAACAAAAGTCAGAAAGGAGAATAAGGAAAAACATAGGGAAATCAAGGGCCAGGATGAAACAGGGCCATAGTGAAAACTCCCCCAACAATTGATTTTAACCACCTTTAACATCTTTGGGTGTAGGCTCTGTAACTTCCTTCCTTAACTTTTTTTTTTCTTCCTTTCAGGTGTTCATTGAGCCATACTTTTTTGATCAGATTCTGGTTTATTACATTCAAGGTGCTACAAATGTAAGTTGTTGTTGTTCTAATCCATTGTAAAATTTTAAAGTGACGGTGCGCAGGCTATGATTATACTCAGTAGTTATTTATGTACTAGAGGGAATTAGCCATAGAGATCGGCTGTAACCACTGGAATAAACCTCCTGATCAAATTGCAATTGGCAACACGTTCTCTAAGAAGTATTAGTCAAACAGCTGGCAACAGAATGATGGGTTAAATGGAAAACTCCTGCATTGTATGCCTAAATGTTATGAATTAAAGAGGATGTTTCCACTCCACATTACTGGTATTCATTACTGACCCAAGAACAATTATATTGTATTCGATATAAGTTTGTGCTTGATCATTACAGATTCAGAAAATAAGCATTATTTTGTGATACCAGTCTACTCAGGCCTGTGCATTTATCGATGACAGCAAAACGCAAGGATGGTGACAGGATATAAAATACAAGTTTGCCACTGCCTCAGGGTATGCTTTTTGGTTACAAGGTAATAAATATGAATAAGTGAAAAATAATGGGATCATTTGTTAACAGTCAGAAACATAGAAATGGCATTAATTATTATTAATTCCATTGCCGTTCAATCTGCTCAAATGACCTTCTGTAAATCTGCAGAATTCTAACTCTTTAAAAACTTAATTTCTTTTATATATTCTACAGCAGCAATTGATTCAGAAACAAACATGCCCACTGATTTAAGCATTGAAAAATAACAACTGTTTTGATGATCCTACCAATGTGACTTTCTGGAGTTCACATAGACAGATGAAGACAAATCCAGGTGACTCAGTCTCTGATCTTTCATCCCTTACCCAAAAGGAAGTATTAGCAGGGCCTGAAATTCTGAAGGACCATCTTGGTCTACTTGGTGATTCCTCCCTCCATTCTGACATAAACTTTCTAATAAATACCCTATCCTTCAGCCAGTCTTTTATCACTTTCCAAGGTTGAACCAGAATTCTCACAGCTTTCAGTTCAATTAATAACATTTCATGTGGAACTCTGTCAATCTCCTATGATGATTTTATCTCAAGGTATGTGACAGCACTGCACTTCGTCCCATTGACATGATCTATTTCCTCAATGAATTTGAAATATTTCAGGTGAGGTACAGTTGTGAAGTGCTATTTGGAACGTACGCTGTGTGCCGAGCTGGGAAAAGGAGACATTGCAGTTTCAAACTACCTGTATCAGACAAATAGGCACAGCCTTTGGTCTGGAAATTCAGTCCCCATTGAGATCAGTAAAATAAGCGATTGAGGTCCAAAAATATTGGCATCGGCTAATATACAGGTTTCACAATTCCTTTACCACCATCAGCCCATTTTTGCTATGTTGAGGTGGAAGAGGCTGATTAGGATTTTCAAGTGATCCCCCAGCTTGCCAATGAAACAGGGGCCATTTTCACAGCCCCTAAACAGACAGTCAGTGGCAGGTTATTGGTGAGCTGGAGTTTCAGAATGGTCTAAAGGTCCTGTCTCTCAGTCTGGGTAGTGTTTTTTGCCAAAGGTCACCTTGTAAACAGATTCCCCTACTTCCCACCCTACCACCTACACTAGTGGCTTGGCTTTTTTTTCTTCTTGTGCTTAACTCTGCTAATTGGATTGGAAATATGCCTTTGTCCCAATTAAGGGGATGTCCCATTCAAAATTCCAATTTGTTTCAAAAGCAGATTCAGGGCCTGTTTCCTGACTTCAAAGTTCTTTATTTCCATAATAATTTGGCACGATACTTTCACTGAGGCTGATTGTTCTGCAGGATATGAAACTTGCACATTTATTTAGGAATGCTTTCATAGAGGTGTTATTGTTTTAATTTAATAAATGAGGGCTGGAGGTGGGCCCTGGCACGGCGCAAGGATGTGAATTTGGCTTGAATAGCACAGTTAAGAGATTCCTGCACTATGAATGAAAGCCGAAAATATGTTCACTGACCTGACTCAGGTAAAGATAACAGGACACAGTTCAACTTCAGCAATGCATTATAATAAACATGTTATGTCAAACAAGCAGGAGAAAGACAAATATCCTCTGCATGATAATATTTCAGAGAAGATTTTTTTAAATTTCAAAAATATACTTTATTCATTAAAAAATCTTCATATACAGATATACTTACTAAAGTGGTTCTGTTCTGTAGGGTAGCATATGGAGAAACAAACAAACATTGGAGTTTGACTTTAACAAACAAACCAAAGACATTTCTTACACATACAACATTATATTTCCATGTATTTGAGGCACTGGGAGGGTCTAATAACTGAATAGACCCCCATTTATCTTCAGCAGAAAGTGGTGATCCTTCCTGTCTGCATCAAGGCAACAGCTGCCCCAAGCTTTAGTATGTAGTGTGCGTAGCCCTGGACCTTGGAACATGCCAGTCAGCAATACTCAGTCGAGGTCAACTCCTTGCTCTAGTAGATCAACAAGTTTCAGGCAAATCAAACAGTGCCCTCCACTGAGCTGATGGTCCTCCAGGCGCAGCCGATGCTTGTCTCGGTGTGCGTCCCGGGGAAGAAAGTGTAGAGCAGAGTCCTGCATCACAGAGCTGTTTGGGATGAACACCAACAAAACTGCTGCAGACTTGCTTTGCAAAGGCAGACTCTAGAAGGAGATGTGTGAGAGTCACTCCCACCACCCCCACTGCAGCCGCTTTGTGGGCAACATGCGGTGGCGCAGAGTCCAGGTGTACAAGCAATGTTTGGTGCTTGTTAGAAAGCTCGGTGATGAGGCATTCTGTCGAATGGATTTGACTGTCTGCTCAGTGTAGAGTCAGTACGCTAATACTGTCATGAGAGGATCGGGTTATGGGAGACGACTGGAAAATCCTTGAAAGAAGGTGGATGAGAACAGACCGCTGGGTCATATGTACATATTGATAACCAAACGTTCAAGTATTGGTGCTGATTCTCAATCTGTGGTCATCCATTTCACAGCTGAAAAACCAGCATCTGACAGTTAGCACTGCAGCTTCACAGAGCCAGGGACTAGGGTTCAATTCCACCCTCAGGCAACTGTCTGTGTGGAATTTGCACATTCTCCCTGAGTCGCAAGGGCTTCCTCCAGCTTCCTCCCACAGTCCAAAGGTGTGCAGGTTAGGTGGATTGGCCATGCTAAATTGCTCGTAGTGTTCAGGGGTGTGTAAATTAGGGGGATGGGTCTGGGTAGAGTGCTCCAAGAGTTGGTGTGGACTTGTTGCACCGAACGGCCTGTTTCCACACTGTAGGGATTCTATGATTCTATGATCTTAGTTATCCCTTTACAGATGTAATGCACAGATAAGCCTGTCAATAGGTGAGCAAACTGCCTACTTGCCTAAGTATGTAGGTAAGATTCCTAAATCACTTAACATTACTCTTCTTTAATCACTGAATATTGACTAAACCCTTCATTCATAAAATGACAGCAGTTAAAATAGAAGCAATAGGAAGTTTTTCTGTCGTAACCAAATTGTAAAACTGGTAAATGAGCGTGCTTGTTCACTTAAACTCGAGCAGCTGGATCTCATGTCAAATGATATAAAATTTGAACATGGGCAATCCTGGATTGCTCTTGTTGCGAATTGTCAATATTCTTGCAACAGCAAACTAAAGTTGCATTTTACAGAGACAGGGGACTATTGCAGGTATTTTACTTATAGAGTAAACATGAAGAAACTAATGCACACGTTGTGTCATAACGTTTCAAGTATATGTGAAACAGACAACCTGATTTCTGGTTATCTAAGTGGTATTCCTGCAATGAATGTTACTTCTAACATATTGAAGAAAACTGTTCAATCTGCTAACAGTTGTAACATTTTCATGAGTTTGCAATATAAATTAAGTTGCAGTTACATCTACAAAGCTTATGGCAGCACCATAAAGGACCAAAGCAATTCAGGTCCATTGATCTTTTCAATTCCATCTACAACTTGCCAATGAGTGGGAAGCTCCATATATTTTGGAACACCCTGTCTATAATCTTAAAATAATGCTGTTTTATGCCAAAATAAGCAAATAATCCATTTTGAAATCTGCATTCATTAGCATATCAGAGGTGAATTGTAGGCACCATCAGCTACAGCTCATTGGTTCGAAGATGTCAGGGAATTGACTATCCCCAAGTTGGAGTGCTCCTGTTCCTCTCACTGCACAGAAATAAACCTGAAACTGGCTGTCACATTTTCAGCTTTTTCTATGATTCCTACAAGCACTCTGGTTAGGCTGTGCAATACCTCATTCAACTGGATATGGTTTGCACTACGATTGAAGTTAATTTATAAAATTATCTCAATAATTTATTATTTATACCTGGTGATTGCATTTGGAATCCAACCAGCTATAGAAGATCCACTTTGGCTTAGTTAAGCTTCCTTGTACCTGTTAAAGACAGCAGGATGCTCTTCAATTTCCGACCTCATTTGCAATAACTTTATCATTATAACAACATCGTTTAATGGTTTAACAATCACTCACCATCAGGAATTGATCAACACTGTGGCTTAGTTTATTTAAACATGTAATGTGTTTTATTGTTTATGAACAGGATATTACAGCAAACAACTATTTTCAGCCAGT
Organism: Stegostoma tigrinum; assembly: GCF_030684315.1. Lineage (NCBI taxonomy): Eukaryota > Metazoa > Chordata > Chondrichthyes > Orectolobiformes > Stegostomatidae > Stegostoma > Stegostoma tigrinum. Next base: position 78,341,290 of record NC_081356.1, read on the forward strand.
GGAACTTGGAAGCCCACTGCAGATTAACTGGCAGACAGTGACAACATTGTTCACGCACAATGTTTGGAGTTCTTAAAGGGAAATTGTATTAAAGGCAAAGTACATCACAGCATACAGCAGAAGGAGGTTCTGAACTGCATTCTGGAATTAAGGCTACCAACTTACTGCAGATAGATCCTCAACACCATGATGGTGGTTTTTTTTTCAGGATTTTGACCCAGTGACACTGATGGGACAGCTGGATTTATCTACTTCTGTCAGTCCAGCAATCTTTTCATTGGGGTGATGATACAGATAATGTAGTTTGTTCTGCTTCCTTTCTTTCTGTTTAGTTTTTTTTATTCATCTTTGTGATCTGAGCGGAGGCGTCCCATAACATCCCAGAAGTGGTATGCTCAATTTTGGATTTATCTTGAATTGTTCAGCCTTTTCCTCTTGAACATTCATTTTTCTCTTCACAGACCCAAGAGTCACAGAGTCATACAGCAAAGTAATAGACTCTTCAGTCCAACTCACGCACACTGACTAGGTTTCCCAAACTAAACTAGTCTCGTTTGCCTGTGTTTAGTCCATATCTCCATAAACATTTTCTATTCATGCACCTGTCCAAATGCCTTTTAAATTTTGTAATTGCACTCACTTCTACCACTTCCTGCAGGGCTTTAGCTCAGTTAGCAGAATGGTTGGTTTGCAAAGCAATCTGATGCCAACAGCATGTGTTAATTCCCATTACAGGTTGAATTTACCATGAAAGGTTCTACTTTTCAACTCTCCCCTCGCCTGAGACATAGTGGTCCTCAGGTTAAATCACTGCCAGTCATCTCCCTCTAGTGAACTTATGGTCTGGTAAGACAACAGCAACACAACCACTTCCTCTGTTAGCTCGTTCCATATACGCACCACCCTCTTTGTGAAAAAGCCATGCCTCAGGCCCCACTTAAATCTTTCCCCTCTCACCTTAAACCTAAACCCGTTAGGTTTGAACTCTCCTAAACTAGGGAAAAGACCTTTGCAATTCATTTTATCTATGCTCCTCATGATTTTATAAATGTCTATAAGATTTATCCTCTATTAACTTCCTCAACCAGTAAGTTATTAAACACCAGCTTGTAAGATTGCAACCTGTTGTTGACTGTGAGGTTATTCTGTAAGTGAACAGAAAATTGTTCACTTTTGTATCAAAGAGAAACATGGAAATCACTGTCTCGCTTTTCGCCCAACAATAACCTCACCGCATTCTTATTTCTGTTACACCATTTAATGCCAGGTGAAATGGTGGAATTAGGCCATTTTTGACTCTAGTCCTACTCAGAAATATTTTATAAATGTCTATAAGGTTTATCCTCTATTAACTTCCTCAACTGCCTACACTCCACGGAGAAAAGTCCCAGCTTATCCAGCCTTTCCTAACTCCATTAGTTCAGAAGAATGTGAAGTGTTCCTTTCTTCTTTCATACTGAGTTCTGCAAATGTTTATTGAATATCTGCTGCAGTTTCTATTCTGTCTCTAGTGTTTCACCAATTCCATAGATTGTGACTATCATGATATCATGGTATGCAGGTATAGTGCAAATGTGGTACATCAATCCAATTAAACAATTGTTGGTTTACAGGAAGATCTGGAGCAACATTATAAGGCGTAAATTATTCCTCTAGCCATCAGTCTTCTATCCTTCACCTCAAACACCATTCATCCCAAAATCAGACCATCACTTTCTCCCTCTTGATCTTTATTATCTTCCCCTCCCAGCTACTGCAACCCACTATCTAGCCACCGTTAGTCAATCTCACCCCTCTCCTGCCCGTCCTCTCCCATCAAGGACGTGGCTGCCTATCCTTCCTTATTTATGTGAGTCTCCCTCTAGTCTACACTAGACAGCACCCAGTCTGCATGCAACAATTTCAATCATATACTTCTCCTTCTGACCGCAACAGTTTCTCACCATGACTTTCTGGCCAACTCTGAAATCTAAATTTCATATCCGATGACTCATTTTCACTTTGTCTAGCTTTTCTCTTATTTTCTTATTGATGTCAGGCTTTTAAAAACTAGACAGTGTCCCAGTAAGTTATTAAACACCAGCTTGTAAGATTGCAACCTGTTGTTGACTGTGAGGTTATTCTGTAAGTGAACAGAAAATTGTGCAGTTTTGTATCAAAGAGAAACATGGAAATCACTGTCTCACTTTTCACCCAACAATAACCTCGCCGCATTCTTATTTCTGTTACACCATTTAATGCTGGGTGAAATGGTGGAATTAGGCCATGTTTGACTCTAGTCCTACTCAGAAATATTTTAAATTCTGCTGACATGAATCTTAGGCCATGATCTGGTACTATCACATCAGGAAACCCCTAACTAGCAAACCTAATTTCTCAAAATCTCCATATCTTAACACATCTTATGTTGGTCATAAATTCAAGATTATCCATTTGCAATACATTAAAACAAAACACTATCACTCCCACTTTGTTGGAATTTGGACTCCATGCTAAATTCCAGAGGAAGAAAATTCTTGTTGGATAATAACTTATTTAGCAGACAGGATAATATTTAAGTTACAGCACAAACTAACAAGATATACTGATGTGGAGGTACCAGTGTTGGACTAGGGTGAACAATGTCAGAGGTTGCATGACATCAGGTTATATAAAACATAGAACATTGCAGCGCAGAACAGGCCCTTCGGCCCTCAATGTTGCGCCAACCTGCAAACTAATCTAAGCCCCTCCCCCTACACTATCCCATCATTATCCATATGCTTATCCAAGGACTGTTTAAATGCCCCTAATGTGGCTGAGTTAACTATATTGGCAGGCAGGACATTCCACGCCCTTACCACTCTCTGAGTAAAGAAACTGCCTCTGACATGTCTTAAATCTATCACCCCTCAATTTGTAGGTATGCTTGTCCAACAAGTTTATTTAAAATCACAAGCTTTTGTAGCATAGCTCCTTTGTCAGGTGAATTGGAATGAAGTGCATCCACACAAAATATATAAGTGGAGATATAAAGGTAAAATAATTCCAGGTCATTAATAGTGTCAACAGATAGTACAAATAGTGTGAGTGGAGTGTCAACAGGCTGAATAACTATTCTTTGCAGGTGATTAAAAGTGCCAAACAGTGTGAATAAACAACTGAATAACAAGTGAAGGGACGACCAATGAACCGGTTAATTAAATAACTGCCTTAATTAATCTCAAATAAACCCGTTGATTGCTATCCTGGTGTCATGTGACTTCTGACTTTAGCAAGATTTGTCTGGCACAGATTAATACTTAACACTCCACTTCAAGGCATGGCACAATACACCAAGTTCAACATGTGAAGGTCTGCCTGTGTTTGGATTCCAAGACTTACAAAGACGAATTGATTTGATTCGATTTATTATCATCACATGTACCTAGGTACTGTGAAAAGTTTTGTTTTGCATGCAGTACAGGCAGATCATACCGTACAAAATGCATTAAGGTAATAGTACAAAGCGAGGAATACAATGTATCAGAGATAATGGGAACTGCAGATGCTGGAGATTCCAAGATAATAAAATGTGAGGCTGGATGAACACAGCAGGCCAAGCAGCATCACTGTGCTCCTGAGATGCTGCTTGGCCTGCTGTGTTCATCCAGCCTCACATTTTATTATCGAGGAATACAATGTTACAGCTGCAGAGAAGGTGCATGGAGCAAGATCAACGTTAAATTTAAAATTTGAGAGGTCCATTCAGAGGCCTAATAACACTGGGGAAGAAGCAGTTCTTGAATCTATTTGCACGTGTATACAAACTTTTATATCTGCTGCCTGACGGAAGAGGGTGGAAGAGAGTATAACTGGGGTGGGAGGGGTCTTTGATTATGTTGGTTACTTCTCCGAAGTGGCAGGAATTATAGATGGAGTTAATGCATGGAAGGCTGGTTTGTGTGAAGGACTGGGCTGTGTTCACAATGCTACTTTGTTGTGATCTTGTAAAAAGCAGTTGCCATACCGTACTGTGATGCATCCAGATAGAATGTTTCCTATGGTGTATCTATAAAAATTGGTTAGATTCCTTGTGAACTTGCCAAGTTGCCTCAATGTCCTGAGGAAATAGAAATGTTGTTGTGCTTTCTTGGCCATTGCATTGATGTGGGTAGACCAGGACAGATTATTGATGATCACCTCTCCTAGGAACTCAACGCTCTTGACCATCTCTGCCACAGCACTATTAATGCAGACAGGGTGTGCCCTCTATTCCGCTTTCTGAAGTCAATGACCAGCTCCTTCATTTTGCGAATATTCACAGAGAGATTGTTATCTTTAAACATGTCACTAAACATGCAATCTCTTTCTTGTATTCTGTCTCATCGTTGTTTGAGTTGTGCCCTACAATGCTGGCACCATTATCAAATTTATAAATGGAGTTGGAACAGAATTTGGCCACACAGTCATGAGTGTATATGGAGTACAGTAGGGAGCTGAGTACGCAGCCTTGCGGGACATCAGAGTTGAGGATTGTTGTAGAGGAGGAGTTGTTATCACCTATTCTTTCTGATTGCTGTCTATGGGTCAGAAAGTTGAGGATTCAGTTATTGAGGGGGAGCCGAGACCTAGAGCTCAGAGTTTAGAGATAAGTTTGTTTGGAATTATGGTGTTGAATGTGGAACTGTAGTCAATAAGTAGGAGCCTGATGTATTTGTGCTTCTGTACGTTTTTTGCACTTATCTTGCTGCCAGCATTATAATCTTCTCAGTCACATAGTTTTCTTCTGGCCTTTGAAACAAAATTTCTTTCACTCACAAGCCCAATGCCTCTCAGTACCACATTCTTTATAGTTATCAACAAGAGCTTTGCAGCTTTTTGGGGAGGTCCAACAAATCACTGTTACAGATAATATTGGTTTAGAGTGTTTTGTTAACCATAGAAATACTGATGGCTGCACCTAATGCTTGAAGTTGTGTTGGCGTACCATTATGGCTTTTTGTTACTTTATAAGGCATCAAAGAACTGGCCCTTTTTCTTGCCAAGGAGATAGTTCCTCCATGGTTTTAATTGATATATGGGTAGCAGTTAAATGAATCAGCTTCTCTGGAGTTTCTCTTTGAAATAAATTATATTCATCTCTTTCTTGCAGCGCCTTCTGGTGAATAGGCCTTTGGATTTGCTGCCTGTATGAGTCTGTTCATCCTGAAATTAATTCTTAACGTGAGCTAACTTTTGAGAACTTTACAGATCTTTTCTAACATTTTCCATTGTCCATAGAAAGACCAGATGAGATCATTCTGCAAAGCCCTCCCTTGCCGATGTCAAGCTAAATTTTCAGATCTTCTTTTCTCAGGATCATCTATCACTTAATCTGTGAAAAAAATCTGCATATTATTGTTTAAATAGTTGTAATTTGGTGAAGATGGCACTGGATACCAAAATAGTTAAACTTTTCATTTCCATTTCCAAGGAAACGACAGTTAAATTCATCTAAAAGCACAGCTCTCCTTGAAGAAAATACACCATTTGTAAATCTTTGCTACATAATAAGAAATAGATTGTGGTGCCATATTTGTTTACTTCCTTTACTCCGACGAATACTAACCAGCATCAAGGGGGCTGGAGTGTGCCAGTTGATTAAGTATTCCGGATAGTCAAGAGGTCCACATAATAAATGTAAAAACACACACTGAGTAATAGAAACATAATGCATGGGTATATACATCACTGTTATCTTTATTTACAGCATAAATCACTCAAATGATAATGTCTCAAAAAAAACTTAGCAGCAGAGAGCCTTCTCGTGCACACCCTCAACTGACTACTCGGCTATTTTGCAGATTGAGATAATACAGTAAACTTCCTGTATTTCAGATATGTACTTTTTGCCCATTTCTCAAGACTTCCGGTTCATAAGGTATCAGTTAAAACCAAGTTTGCTGTAATCTTGCCTCTGTCTCCTTTTTCTCCCATTCTCTTTCCCCTTATTTTTCTCTGTTGCTGTTCAGTTATTGGATTTGGACCTTTTAAAACTGTCACTCAGTACCATAAGCTAGTAATTGCAGTTTTCTCCCTGTACGTGGCTTTTACACTAAATAAGTGTGATGATTTCAGATGGCTTCTTTCCCGCGACTGGAGAGAGATAAAGATAGAACTAACCAATAGACACAGGTAAGACCTCTTGGTGTAGAAAAGTACCAGCATTTTTGGTGTTTTTAAGCTTATTTTCTTCAAGAAGAGCTGTGCTTTTAGAAGAATTTAACTGTCTTTTCCTATTAAGTTAGATTGAAAAACTCATGGGTTTATAAAGAAGAAAGGAGCAGGATAGATTGCTCCTTGTGTAGCCTTTAGTTTTGTTCGTTTTTGTGACTATGGCATTATGTATTTCTGAAAAAGATACACCTTGTTAAAGCTTTTTAACTTGAACTCATCAGGGCAATTCACAAGAGTACCAATTCAAGAGGCCAATCAGTATTTATAAGATATGAGAGGAGCGTATTGATTGGTTGGCAAGTGACAATGATTGGTAGGCAAGTGACAATGATTGGTAGAGATGTTCCCATGACAAATACACCTTTTTGTTTTTAGTTAAAGGCACACTTAAATTTCTTTTTCAATTTGAAAGAATTTAAATTCTAGTCAATAAGAAATTAATGATCTCCTTTTGGTGATCAACGCCCCTTCTACACTCTGTACAACTGTCTGCCCTCTCAGAAATAAATGCTGCATATTGTCTGAATTTCATGATATCAAGAGCTGTCCCACAGTTTGTACTCAATTAATTTTCCACATGTCTGCCACCAAAATTTTGGAGTTCTTTTTATAAATGGCCACACCTGCTAACCATGATGTGGATTTTGTCTCTAGCAGGGTGTTTCACCTGATGCAGCAAAGCTGCTGTTATCCTTCATAACAAAAGAAACAAGGCATAGACATCACGGGATTGAAAAATCCAATAGACATTTATTATAGGTAAGTATTACATACAGACATTAACATTCTTCAAGCACAACAATATCTAGGCTAATACTAAATTACACAAGGCAGCATGGTTCTTGTGATGCATAATGTTTCAAATAATCCCATGTCAGATGGAGTATGAGACCTTTGTACACACAGACATTTACAACAAATAAGGACACAATTCAGTCTATCATATCCATGCCTGTCAACAAAGTTCTGACTACTTCAATCCCATTTTCTGAGTCTTGGCCCAAAGCTTTGGAGTGATGAGGCAACACTAGAGAACAGCTAAGTACTGATTAAATGTTATAAGATTATCTGATTCAACCAATCTCTCAGGCAGTGAATTTAATACTCCCGCCACCCTCTGAGTGAAACATTTCTCCTAAACCTAGCCTTCTACATCTTATTTTAAATTCACACCCCTGGTTATTGGCCCTTTGCTACTTAAAAAAGCACCTCCTATCCACCCAATCTATGTCACTCATAATCAGAGACATCTCTACCCAGTCTGCTCTAAATTTTTGCTACTGTAGGGAAAATAACCCCAGTGAATCCAACATTTCCTCATAACTCAGACCCTCCAGCTCAGGCAGTATCCTGGTGAATCTCTTTTTCACCCTGTCTAATGCAATCGCATCCTTCCTATGATATGGTGACCAGAACTGCACACAGTACTCCAGTTGTGGCCTGACCACCATATTATATAATTCCAGAATAAGCTCCTCGCTCTTATATTCCATGCTTTGGTTAATAAGGATAAGTATTCCATATGCTTTCATAACCACTTTATCTACTTGCTCTGATACATCCAGGGATCTATCTATGTGTATACTAACACCTGTGATCTTCAGTATTTTCATGGTCCTACCATTCATAGTGTAATTTCTTGCCTTGCTTGCCCTCCCCAAGTGCATTACCTCATATTTCTCTGGCTTGAATTTGTTTTGCCTCTGTTCTACTCAGTCCAGTCTGTTGATATCCCCCTGCAATTTATGATGAACTTCCTCACTATTTACACCTTAACAATTATCGCATTATCTGCAAATTTATTGATCAGACCCCTTACATTTAAAACTAAATCATTAATGTGCACCACAAATAGCAAGGGCCACAGCCCCCTGCCCTGCAGAGTTCCACTGGAAACAGACATCCAAATATAGAAACATCTTTTTAAAAACTGCCTCTGCTTTCTGCCTCTCAGCCAATTTTGACTTTCCTTATATTTCATGGCCCCTTAGTTTCTTGACTAGTTTGCCATGCAGGACCTTATCAAAAGTCTTGCTAAAGTCCATGTTGACCACATCAAATGTATTGTCCTCATCAATGTGCCTGGTCACAACTTCAAAACATTCAACTAAATTTGTCAAATCTGACCTTGCTTTAACAAATCCATGCTATTCCTGATTAAACTATGTCTCTCCAAATGCAGAAGTATTCCATTCCTCAAAATTCTTTCTGTTACCATCATCTGAGGTCAGACTGACTAGCCTGTAATTTCCTTCCTCCCCTTTGTAACAATGGGTCATTAGCAATCCTGTAGTCCTCTGATACCTCACTTGTGGCCAGAGGGAATTTGAATATTACTGCCAGGACTCCTGATATCTCCTCCCTTGCCTCCCAGAACAGCTTGGAATACCCAAACCTGTGATTGTATCCACTTTGAAGGTTACTGAAACCTCTATTACCTCCTTTCTGTTGATGTTAATTTCTTCCAATATTTCACAGTGCCTCACCCTGCTGTCTGTATATGCATCAAGACTTTCTGTTGTGAAGACCAATGTAATGACCACCCACCATGCCATTGCCTTGGCTCTGACTAACCTCCACAGAGGCGCTATCACTCAAATCATTTTCCAAGGCCTTGGTCACATGTTATGATACAGTGATGATATCATGAATATGCTTCTTACAGAATCATACAATCATAGGGCTGTATAGCATGAAAATAGACCCTTTGGTTCAATTAGTCCATGCCATACATTAAGCTAGTGCCATTTGCCAGCACGTGGCCCATATCCCTCTGAACCATTCCTACTCATTCACCCATGTGGTGCCTTTTACATGTTTAAAAGGTATATTGACATATGATCTTAAGACAAAACCTGGTCAGCTCAACAATCCTGCCCACTGAGACAGCCACACCAGCAATCCTGACTGGGGCTCAATTCAAAATGCCAACTTTTGCAGTTGTGTCCTTGTCCCATGCAAGGCTATGGTGCGCAAGGCAGTGGCATTGTGGTAATTTCACTGGCCTGACACTCAAAATGTTGAACCTGAAATTGAAAGCTTGTCTCAGTAATTGAAATGAAAGCCAACTGATTCACTGATATCCTTTTAGGGAAGCAAAACTACCATCTTTACTTGGTCTTGCCTATTTGTGACTTCAGACCCATAGCAACATGATTAACACTTAATTCTGAACAATTACTGATCAGCAGTAAATGCTAGCCTAGCCAGTGATGCCCGCAACCCATGAACAATTCTAAGCAATTTCCAAAAAAGCTATCAAATATATATGTTGCATAAATGTGATGAATGGTCAATGTGAGGAAGGCATGTGAGTTGTGTTCTAGTTCCTTTTGTTTTAAATGTGAGCCCTGGCAGATGTGTGATAGATGGTAGCACTGTAATGCCAGTAGTGCTACGTTGTTAGCTACAATGACATGGCAGACGTTGATTGTACATGAGGCATTTAATGGACATGCTTGGACCAAAACTCCAGTGTGACAATCCTCTGCAATGGCAACCTTACAATGTTAACTCACACACACATAGGAGTGTGAAGCATCCAGTAGACAATGGTACATACGCTTGCAAATCATTCATCCTGTCACAGCACTGTTCGGCCCCACAAACAGGTGTTGACCTCCACAGGCACCTCTGCTCAGGCTGCCTTTGTCAGTCGAGTTGTCCTCTTTGTGTCAAAATGAATTTTCCTTGTCTCCTGGACAATCTTCAGGAGAATGCCTCGTGATGTGGCACTGCCTTTTCCCTGGTCTCTGACAGCTCTGGGCAAGCTTCAGGAAATAAGGGAATGAGTGGGTGCTTTTTAAATGTAGTGCTCATATGTTGGATCCTGCGAGGTCACTGTGGGCTTCTGAACTCCTACCTATAAACTCAGTGCTTTATCCACAGGTGAATACATGAAGAACTTGGAAGTACATAACTGCATGGGAAATCACAAATGGCCTGCCTGAAAGTCCCTCCTGCTTTTATGTCTTCACTTTGACATTTTGCTTTTAAACATTAAATTCTGCCCATTGTGGCACTCTGTGATGCAAACAGCACAGGCACAATGGGCCAAATGGCATTCTTCTGCACTATAACAATTCGATGATCCTGCATACCTGAATATGATGTACGCTCAGAGCAATCCTTCAAATTTTTAAAAACTTGCACAAAATCAACTTTAAGTGCTCCAAAAATGAGTCAATGTTCTTCTGACCTTAGTTTCTCGAAAGAAATGCAAAAGAAATGAACATCGCAGCCTCAATTCTAAGGAAGGGCCACTGGACCCAAAACGTTAACTCTTTTTTCAGATTGATTCTTGTTCAAACAAAGGCAGCCATTTTTGAACTATCTCTAATTACACCTCCGAATGGAGAGGGCAGCTGGGACTACAATATAACAACACATGTTTGTTACTATATGCTATGCATTACGATGTGGCTGCGCTTGTTTTTCACGGTTCCTTGGAAATGAGAACCCATATAAATTAGGCCTCTATGTTCAGGTGCAAGGATGCCTACCTGTCTAAAAGTCAGAATTTAATCTCCGTGATCGTTACACGATATGCATACCTGTCTCTTATATTTATCAATTTTAAATAAAGACAAGTTTTAGCACAATCGTGTTCCTTTGGATTGAAAGGAGATAATATTTTAATCAGGTACAAGACGTTTACCAAAAGACTATTTAGAAATGTAGATATAATAATTAAAAAAGGTTTTCACTGAGTTTTAAAACATAGTATTAGCAGATAGGACAGTGACAGTATTGGTAACCATGGTTAACAACAGGAGTAATGTCGTTAATAAAAATGATGAACGATGTGGTGGATGAATATGATTAGTCTCCAATAAATAAGGTCTGGGCCTGGTCAGACTGGTAAACCAGTATTTCATGTAAAGTAGCTGTTGTTTTATATTGTATTTAATGCACCCTAGAACAGTGGACTGATATGTAACAATAGTTACAGGGTTACAACACTTGCTTTTCTTCAGCATTGTCCTTACTTTGAAAGAAGCTAGTGGAGACCTGAATGTACTTTAAAGAATAGAATTTCTTATTCGACAATGCCTGAGAGCTGAAAACATTGTGTTGCCTCAGTCTGCCACCCACATGCTAACTAGAGTCATTACATAAAGAACCCATTGCTGGTTTCCATGGAAATGTCTGAATGATAAAACCTAAGTTGGCAATTAAAGTATATAGATATGTTTACTCTAGAGAAACCTCGGATTAAATTGCCAACTACATTATGTACCATTATTAAATAGAAGATAATGGTTTATTTTAAACAAAGACTGGGCATAGAAATTAACGTGTAGATTATATCACTTTTTTTAAATAGTGGGAAAGGTTTTCTCTCTCACTTGAACAAAGCAATACTTGCCCAGTATTCTGAGAACCTGTGTCATTGTACATGGGCTGCAAGTGACTTAAGCAACACAAGGGAAAGAATTTCTGGAATAAATGATTTGCACTCTCAGCTGTGCTGCTCCTGGTCTTCTTCAGAACACCACACTGCTTCACAGTTAACATTACCAAAAATGATTTGTTATTGGAGCACCCCATCTGCAATCAAGCCAATGCTCATGGTGATTTTCTTTCACTTGCATGATGTTCCCTGCTGCTACAGACATATTGATCAGAAAAGGACCAAAAACTGCAGAATAGACTTGTACCAGATGGTTGCTGAATCAAAAAATGAAAGAAACCAACAGGAGAGGGAGGACTGGAAATTAAGGGGAGGTAATGTTACAGTGGCATTATCAGAGACCAGGATTAGACCAGGGAGCAAGTAATGTTCTGGGGACCTGTACTTAAATTTTGCCAAAGCAGATAATGAAATTGAAATTCATATTTTTCACACCTGTAATTCAAAAGTCTGATAATGTTCATGAGGCAATTGTCAGAAAAACCCATCTGGTTCACTAAGACCGTTTAGGGAAGAAAATTTGTCATCCTTACCTGGCCTGGCCATGCTCGCAACTCTGGACCCATTGTAATAAAGCTGACTGTTAACTGCTTTTGGAAGTAGCCCAACAAACCATCAGTTGTATCAACCAACTGATACAACCTTTTGAGACTAGAACATCTCAAAATAAAAGGAATGAAACTGAACGGTGTCTGAGGTTGACTAAGGCACTGCAAACAACATCAGAAATTACAGTCCAGTCGACACTGCAAAGTCCTTCCTAAGAATGTCAGTGTCAAATCGGAAGAGCTGCCTCTCAGAGTATTAAAGCAGCAGCCTGGGAATCATGCTTACAGAATCATATTTCACAGAAAATGTCCCAGCTACCACCACCACCATCACCGTCACTGGTTATGTCCTGTCCCATCGGCAGGACAGGCGCAGCAGAAGTGACAACACAATGGTATACGGGATGTGCCCTAGGAGATCTCAACTTTGATTCCCAACACCAAGAAGTCTTATGGCATTATGGCATGGGAAAAGAAAAGAAACCTCCATTTTACTCCCTGTTGAACACCATTTAGAGGAAGCATTGAGAGTGACAATGGTGCAGAATGTACTCTGAGAGGGGGAGTTTAATGTCTACCATCAAGAGTGGCTCAGAGGCAACACAATAGTAGCAGTTCAAAAAGACAGCTCAAGGTTACTAAGGACAGGTAATAAATGCTGGTTCAGCCATCAATGCACATTTCTCATGAATAAATAAAAATAAAAACTAAACATTCCGGTTGGAAACTAATAGGGAGCATATGGATCTAGAAGACACAACCACGTGTCTGTGTCAGGACCCACTGCATATGCAAATGAAATTTATCTTAAAAGGACCAGCAGTGAGCACAGGAGACATGTAGGATCATACAGCGAAGTGGATATTTGTTGGTGGTTGCACTATTTGTTCTTAAGCAACAGGTGCAAATAGACTGTAAAGGACCCTCCTCAACAAACAGGGAGGGTCTGTGCCCTGTCTAGCTCCATAGTGTCAGTACATTGTTCTATTTCTTGTTGCAATCCTTCATCACCCTATCATTTCCCCTTATAGCCATCTTTCCCCATCACTCACTCACTTTTCATTCTTTTATCTCCTGCGGTCACAAACATCAATTTGAACCCCTCCAACTGTACGTCAGTCAAACTTTCACCCCATCCTTCAGCCACATGTCTTGGCAGATTCTCCTCCAGCCTGTCAGGGAATGGCAGAAGGTGTTCTTTCCCAGAAAGGTTACAGAAGACCCTCGATGTGACCATGTTTGGAATTTACTAAGGATCCTGGATCCAGTGCAAGAAAGGGGTCAATGATCTTCAGTCCATCAGAAAAAGTGGCCCAGCTCCATGTTACTAAAAAGATTCTTTTGTGAGATTGCCATGTGATGTATCTATGTGATGGGTAGCTCGTACTTGTGGGTGAACAGCCTCAATATGGCATGGCACTTGAGACCTGGTCCACAGCAAAACCTTGGAATGTCAGAAACATTGCCTTTTAGTCTCCCTCAGCTGATGAGAAGTATGTACAATACACTGACCAGATTGTGATTCTGAATCTAAACATGTACCCTTTCTAATCAATGTCGATATAACTGTGCTGGTGGAAATTGTACGACTGGAAAGTGATAGTGTGACTCAGTGGTGACATTGTTGCCTGAACTCGAGTCCCACTGTAAGATCAGACATAGGAGTGAGAATGCATTCAACCTGGTGTTGGTGTACAGGTACATAGGAGGTGTAAGGGAAAATGTGGTGCACTCAGACTGTGCAGATCCTTAATGTGATTCTTTTGGTTCTTCCTTACAGATCTTGTAATTCCAAACCCAAGCCTCAGACATGGCAGGAGCCAAGAGATACTGATGTGGCCTCTCCTCATTTCCTCTGCCATCAACCCAAATGCCTCCACGGAGTGAAACTGAGAAGAATGCACCAGTACAGGAGAACATCAGAATGCTGGGAGCCATGAGGCCTCAGGCCTATGGTCAAAAGACAAGAGAGCAGTGCACTGAGCAGAACACCTCCACCTCAGTTGTTGAAGTTGCAACTAGGCTACAAACAAAGACTTAATACTGTGAGAGCACTAATGTGACTTGGATGTTTTTTCAAAAAATGCTAAATTTGCCACTTATAAAGATTGCACATTATATTGGTCTCAAGTATTCATATGTACATCATAATTTGTTAAGAGCAGCTGAGTCAGAGAGCTACACGTCCTTACACACTGCATGGTTTGTGCTTATTAATGGTACAAGGTAGTTAGGGACAATGTCTTTATTGTGGGGGGAGCAATGTTGTGTTTCTATTTCATTTTTATTGAATGATCATGTTGGTGGATTGGAAATTGCATTCTTCTTCCTAAGAGTTTGCCAAGTTAATGCACAGCTTTGTCCTCACCACTCTATGGGGCAGGCTGAACATGCAGGCTCAGTTGAACTTATCTTATCAACAATATCAAGGAGGTTATCTGGGATTACTTTCCATAGGGATAACTGAGCAGTTGTTTGGTTTGTTCAATGCCTGTAAAAAATGGTGCAGGATATGAACTTGTAATCATGGTACATTGATTAAAGTATGCCCAAGTGCAGAATATATATCATTGGAGCCACTTTTTTCTTGATTGGATAGGAATAGTCTCCACATCAACTGAGACATCTCCCTGAGGTACTTCCTCAGGGACCACATTCTCTGCTAATATTGGGAAAGTGCCACTGATAGAATTTTGATGATCCAAGCAAAATTGCAATGATGCTTTCAGTTTTGTCAGCAGCTATTTGAGACCCAGCCCCTCCTCTCACCAGCGCTAATGGCCAAGCCATTTAGCTGACAGCCAAGTGAACCAGGTGGTTCTCACTGGAGGGTCAGACCTGGAAGGAAATAAACAGAATATTATACATAGAAGAAATGGAATGTATGGAGAGGATGAAATGATATTTGTGAGAGGGCCCATGAAGTATAGGCATTTGATGTTAATACACGAGAGAGAGTATAAAGAATCGCTGTTAAAATCATACAAAGGGTACAACTCTGATAGGGGAAGAGGGAGGGAACAGCTGCGAGGTACGCTATGAGAAGTGTAAGAGTATGCTGGGGAAGTCAGAGTGTGATGGTTGACATCTAAACATGACATATGCTGTTTTCCATTCCTGAGGAAAGAATCCCCTCTGTAGGCACACAAATGGAGTATACCACCATTACAATGCTGGAATGCATGTATTCTATGTTCTGTGCGAATTCCTGGCCAGGTTATTGCCTGCATCTTAATTATTACTTGAAATTTGACCCAGGCTTTCTGGCAGGCCTGTCAATACAACAAGCATTTCACTGGACATGGCCACCCCCCATCTCTGTATGCCATCCCATTGAAGTCCTCATCTGAGCTCATTGCAACAAATCTCATGTATAACCTCACCCTTCAGAAAGCGATCATTTGGACTAACATTGCCCCATGTCCCAGCTGTTCATGCCCAATATAAGTCCACAGGCAGGTACCGCCTCAAAGCTGTCTTATTAATTATGCAGTAATTGTTAGGTTGTAGAGAACTTCAACTATGCTAAAAGACAAGTCAAAGTTTTTATTTTCCATTTTGCTTTCATCAGGACTGGAGCACAAGAAACAGATTTGAGATAGGGCCACCAATTTATACGCTGTGTGAAAATGGTTCTGATTGAGTGGGCCATCATTGGCATGGAGATGCAGCACAAATAGTTAACTGTCAATCTTAATTCTTAGATCAGGCACTGGTCTGCATATCATCTTGGTATTGTAGTAGAGATTGCCTGCTACTATGACCATTTTTATTCCAATGAAAAATGTACAACATACGGATTTCTTTTGCCCACGCAAATAAAATGTTAGTATCTGAGGTGGCTACTTTGATTGTTATAACAAGAAATAGTGGTTCTTCCACATGACATCCATTATGCTCTTCCATCACTGCCTGGGCAGTTTTCATGCATGGGTACCAGAAAGAGGAGAAAGGGAAGAAAGATATGGTTGTAATGCATGGAAGAGAGAAAGTATTGGTGCACATTTACATTTTCTGTAATTTTAAATCAAGAGAGATTCTGAGAGACAAGGAAAAAGGTGAGATATTAGGAGGAGGATGCAGATTTGAAGCCTACATTCTATCATGCCATATTAAGCCTTTGTTTCATTCCCAGGTCAGAATCTTTTGTAGAATAATTGTCAAGCTTGTTCCAGCCAAATTCACCAATGCTTTAAAAGATACTGGTTAGTTTTATCCCATGCTAGCCACTCATGATTTTTTGCTCCTTGCTGATGCACACAAGAATCGCTTAAATTAACAGGCAACATAAACCTTGTAGGCTGCCTGCATTGGGAACACTTGGACATGGATTAATGCAGATGGCAATCACACTGTGACCATTTGGGGCTTATTGAATTTCATAGTCAATGCCTTGAAATGGTAAGCATAATAAAATAAATCAGTAGGATAAATCAAACTTCATTTTTATCACAATACTAAAGAATTTTCATTGTTGTTCCTTTCCAGTCTTGCTTATCCCTTCGCGATGAAAGGTAACAAATCTTTTGGCCACTTCTCTAAGAACTCTGTTGTTGTTAATTATCACCATGATGTAATCATTGTGAATGCGATCTGGATAAAGTATGTTTCGTATAAAATAACCAAGCCAACTCTTTTTTAATTATATTTTAAAAAGTCTGTCTTCATTCTCCTCCTCAAAACTGCTTTAGCTAATGTTGCCATGAAAACAAGCACTTTCAACAGAAGCTAAACAGTCAGCTAAATAGTTCGTGGATGCAAGCACTACAGTAAAGAAATTAACCTTTGAGGGATTGAGATAGATCTGACAGATAAGGTTAAAGATGATCCCAAGAGTTTCAATAGCTACATTAAGAGTCAGAGAGTGGCTGGGGAGAGAATGGTCCCCTTAAAGGTAAGCATGGCCATCTATGTGTGGAGCCACACGAGATGGGTGAGATTTTTAATGAATATTTATCCTTAGTGTTTACTAAGAGAATCATGGATGCTAAGGAAATAAGGGAAACAAGTGGAGATGTTTTGGCTGCGTACACATAGAGGAGTTGTTTGCAGCCTTAAAGTGCATTAAGTTGGATAAATCCCCAGGGACTGATCAAGTCTATCTTCAGATGTTGTGAGAGGCTAAGGAAGAAATTGCAGAGGCCCTTGCAGAGATGTTTGCTTCAACTTTAGCCACTGGTTATGTTCCAGAATTCAAGAAGATGGCTAACATTGATCCATTGTTGAAGAAAGGTAGCAAAGACAAACCAGGGAACTACAGGCCAGTGAGCCTGACATCAGTGTTGGGCAAGTTATTGAAGAGGATATAGAAGGACAGATCAACTGACATTTGGATATTCGAGGTCTGATCAGGGATAGTCAGCATGGATTTCTGTGCAGGAAGTCATCTCTGACAGATCCTTTAGAGTTTTTTGAAGAAGTAACCAAAAGGATGGATGAGGGTAGGGCAGTAGATGTTGTCTATATAGACTTTAGTAAGGCCTTTGACAAGATCCCACATGGCAGGCTCGTCATGAAAATTAGGTCAGTTGGGATCAAAGGGGAGCTGGCTAATTGGATTCAAAATTAGCTCAATAACAGGAAGCAGAGGCTGATGGTTGAAGGTTGTTTCTCGGACTGGAGGCCTGTAACTAGTGGTGTGCCATGGGGGTTGGTACTGGGACCTTTGTTATTTGTCACTTACGTAAATGATATGGATGTCAATATACGAGACATGATTAGTATGTTTGCAGATAAATTACAGAGGTATCATAATCAGATGGGGAAGTGGGTTGAGAATTGGTAAAAGTAATTCAATACAGATATGTATGAGGTATTGCACTTTAAAAAGTCAAAACAAGGTTGGACTTATACAGTAAATGGTAAGGTGCCGACAAGTGTTGTGGAACGGAGCGACCTAGGATTATAAGTACATAGTTCACTGAAAGCAGCGTCACAGGTAGACAGGGTGGTGACAAAGGCAGATAGCATGATGGTCTTCAATGATCAAGGCATTGAGGTAGGAGTTGGGATATTATGTTACAGTTGTGTAAATTGTTGATGAGGCTGCATGTGGAGTATTGTGTACAGTTTTGGTCACCCTGTTGTAGCAAAGGACATAGTTAAACTGGAAAGTGTGCAAAGAAGATACAAGGATGTTGCCTGGACTAGTATGCCTGAGAAATAGGGAGAGGCTAGCCAGGATAGGAAATTATTCCTTGGAACATAGGAGAATGAGGGGTGACCTGACTGAGGTGGATAAAATCATGAGGGACATAGATAAGATGACTGCATGTAATTTTTTTTCCAGGGATGGGGAATTGAAAACTAGTGGGCATAGGTTTAAGGTGAGAGGGGAAAGATTTAAGAAGGACCTGAGGGGCAACTCCTTCACACAGAGAATGGTGCATATATGGAATGCACTGCCAGAAAATGTGGTTGAGACAGGTACAATCGCAACGTTTAAAAAACATTTGGATAGGTACATGGGTGAGAAACGTTTAGAGAGATATGGACCAAATACAGGCAATTGAAATTATCTGAGTGAGCACCAAGGTCAGCATAGACCAGTTTGGGCCAAAGGGCCTGTTTCCATGTTGTATTATTCTATCACTCTATGGGTCTATCATAGCCATGACCTGAACAAAGAACACTGGAGACCAATAATCTCACACTTGAAGAGCCTTATAAAACACAAATATCCCACAAGTATCTGTACAGTTAGATGGCACTTTGATGATGTGGACCCCAATGCATCAGTCAGCAAACACCCTGCCCAGCTGATGAACTATGATAAGAATGGGTGATAATTGGGTAATTTCTCATTTATTAAGTTCCTCATTCTGTGCTTTGTTGCATTTTCCCAATTTGATAAATATAACAAATGCGGTCACATGTGAAGCATTTAAGGCCATTATTGGAGATAATGGGAACTGTAGATGCTGAAGAATCCGAGATAACAAAGTGTGGAGCTGGATGAACACAGCAGGCCAAGCAGCATCTCAGGAGCACAAAAGCTGGTGTTTCGGGCCTAGACCCTTCATCAGAAAAGGGGGATGGGGAGAGGATTCTGAAATAAATAGGGAGAGAGGGGAGGCGGATCGAAGATGAATAGAACAGAAGATAGGTGGAGAGGAGAGTATAGGTGGTGAGGTAGGGAGGGGGTAGGTCAGTCCAGGGAGGACAGACAGGTCAAGGAGGTGGGATGAGGTTAGTAGGTAGGAAATGGAGGTGCAGCTTGAGGTGGGAGGAGGGGATAGATGAGAGGAAGAACAGGTTAGGGAGGCAGGGACAAGCTGGGCTGGTTTTGGGATGCAGTGGGGGAAGGGGAGATTTTGAAGCTTGTGAAATCCATATTGATACCATTGGGCTGCAGGGTTCCCAAGTGGAATATGGGTTACTGTTCCTGTAACCTTCGGGTGGCATCATTGTGGCACTGCAGGTGGCCCAGGATGGACATGTCGTCTGAGGAATGGGAGGGGGAGTTGAAATGGTTCATGACTGGGAGGTGCAGTTGTTTATTGCGAACCAAGCATAGGTGTTCTGCAAAGCGGTCACCAAGCTTCTGCTTGGTTTCTCCAATGTAGAGAAGGCCACACTGGGTACAGCGGATGCAGTATACCACATTGGCAGATGTGCAGGTGAACATCTGCTTGATATGGAAAGTCATCTTGGGGCCTGGGATGGGGGTGAGGGAGGAGGTGTGGGGGCAAGTGTAGCACTTCCTGCAGTTGCAGGGGAAGGTGCCGGGTGTGGTGGAGTTGGAGGGAGCATGGAGCAGACAAGGGAGTCACAGTGAGAGTGGTCTCTCTGGAAAGCAGATAAGAACAAAGAACAAAGAACAAAGAAAATTACAGCACAGGAACAGGCCCTTCGGCCCTCCAAGCCTATGCTGATCATGATCTTCTGCCTAACCTGTCATCTATTTTCTAAGGGTCTGTGTCCAGTTTCTCCCTGCCCATACATGTACCTGTCCAAATATATCTTAAAAGACGCTAACGTGTCTGCGTCTACCACCTCCGCTGGCAACATGTTCCAGGCACCCACCACCCTCTGTGTAAAGAACTTTCCACACATATCTCCCATAAACTTTCCTCCTCTCACTTTGAACTCATGGTCCCTAGTAATTGAGTCCCCACTCTGGGAAAAAGCTTTCTGTTATCCACCCTGTCTATACCCCTCATGATTTTGTAGACCTCAATCAGGTCACCCTTCAATCTCCGTCTTTCTAATGAAAATAATCCTAACCTACTCAACCTCTCTTCATAGCTAGAACCCTCCATACCAAGCAACATCCTGGTGAACCTCCTCTGCACCCTCTCCAAAGCATCCACATCCTTTTGGTAATGTGGCGAACAGAACCGTACACAGTACTCCAAATGTGGCCGAACCAAAGTCCCATACAACTGCAACATGACCTGCCAACTCTTGTACTCAATACCCCGTCCGATGAAGGAAAGCATGCCATATGCCTTCTTGACCACCCTATTGACTTGCGTTGTCACCTTCAGGGAACAATGGACCTGAACACCCAGAGTCTCTGTTCATCAATTTTCCCTAGGACTTTTCCATTTACTGTATAGTTCGCCCTTGAATTAGATCTTCCAAAATGCAGCACTTCGCATTTGCCTGGATTGATCTCCATCTGCCATTTATCTGCCCAACTCTCCAGTCTATCTATATTCTGCTGTAACCTCTGACAGTCCCCTTCACAATCTGCTACTCCACCAATCTTAGTGTTATCTGCAAACTTGCCGATCAGACCATCTACACCTTCCTCCAAATCATTTACATATATCACAAACGACAGTGGCCCCAGCACAGATCCCTGTGGAACACCACTGATCACAGGTCTCCAATTTGAGAAACTCACTTCTACTAATACTCTCTGTCTCCTGTTGCCCAGCCAGTTTTTTATCCATCTAGCTAGCACACCCTGGACCCCATGTGACTTCACTTTCTCCATCAGCCTGCCATGGGGAACCTTATCAAAAGCCTTACTGAAGTCCATGTATATGACATCTACAGCCTTCCCCTCATCAATCAACTTTGTCACGTCCTCAAAGAATTCTATTAAGTTGGTAAGACATGACCTTCCCTGCACAAAACCATGTTGCCTATCACTGATAAGCCCATTTTCTTCCAAATGGGAATAGATCCTATTCCTCAGTATCTTCTCCAGTAGCTTCCCTACCACTGGCGTCAGGCTCACCGGTCAATAGTTACCTGGATTATCCTTGCTGCCCTTCTTAAACAAGGGGACAACATTAGCAAGTCTCCAGTCCTCCAGGACCTCACCTGTGTCTAAGGATGCTGCAAAGATATCTGTTAAGGCCCCGGCTATTTCCTCCCTCGCTTCCCTCAGAAACCTGGGATAGATCTCATCCGGACCTGGGGACTTGTCCACCTTAATGTCTTTTAGGATACCCAACACTTCCTCCCTCCTTATGTCAACTTGACCTCGAGTAAGCAAATATCTATCCCTAACCTCAACATCTGTCATGTCCCTCTCCTTGGTGAATACCGATGCAAAGTACTCGTTAAGAATGTCACCCTTCTCTGACTCAGCACATAACTTTCCTTCTTTGTCCTTAAGTGGGCCAATCCTTTCTCTAATTACCCTCTTGCTCTTTATGTATGAATAAAAGGCTTTGGGATTTTCCTTAACCATATTTGCCAGCAATATCTCATGTCCTCTCTTAGCCCTCTTAATGCCTCGTTTCAGATTTGCTCTACATTCCCGATATTCTTGCAAAGCTTCAACTGTCTTCAGTCGCCTAGACCTCATGTATGCTTCCTTTTTCCTCTTGGCTAGTCTCACAATTTCACCTGTCATCCATGGCTCCCTAATCTTGCCTTTTCTATTCCTCATTTTCACAGGAACATGTCTCTCCTGCATGCTAATCAACCTCTCCTTAAAAATCTCCCACATATCAAATGTAGATTTACCTTCAAACAGTTTCTCCCAATCTACATTCCCCAGATCCTGCCGAATCTTGGTATAGTCGGCCGTCCCCCAGTTTAGTACTCTTCCTTTAGGACCACTCCCATCCTTGTCCATGAGTATTGTAAAACTTACGGAATTGTGGTCGCTATTTCCAAAGTAGTCCCCTATTGTAATATCAACAGCCTGGCTGGGTTCATTCCCCAGCACCAGGTCCAGTATGGCTCCTTTCTGAGTTGGACTACATACATACTGCTCTAGAAAACCCTCCTGGACACACCTTACAAATTCCCCTCCATCTTGACCTCTAACACTGAGTGAATCCCAGTCAATGTTGGGAACATTAAAATCTCCCATCACCACCACCCTGTTTCTCCTACTCCTTTCAATTATCTGTTTACATATTTGTACCTCTATCTCACGCTCGCTGTTGGGAAGCCTGTAGTACAGCCCCAACATTGTTACTGCGTCCTTCCTATTTCTGAGTTCTACCCATATTGCCTCACTGCTTGAGTCCTCCATGGGCCCCTCCTTCAGTGCGGCTGTGATATCATCTTTGACCATTACTGCAACTCCTCCACCCCTTTTACCTCCCTCTCTATCCCGCCTGAAGCATCAATATCCTGGGACAACTAGTTGCCAATCATGCCATTCCCTCAACCAAGTCTCAGTAATAGCAATAACATCATACTTCCAGGTACCAATCCAAGCCCTAAGCTCATTTGCCTTATCTACTACACTTCTCGCATTAAAGCAAATGCACCTCAGACCACCTGCCCCTTTGTGTTCATCATCTGCTCCCTGACTACTATTCCCTTTAGTCACACTGACTCCATTGTCTAGTTCCCTACAGGCTTTCGTTTCTACCTCTTTTCTGCCCAATATTTGGTTCCCATCCCCCTGCCACATTAGTTTAAACCCTCCCCCACAGCTTTAGCAAAAGCACCCCCAAGGACATTGGTTCCAGTCCGGCTCAGGTGTAGACCGTCCAATTTGTAATAGTCCCACCTTCCCCAGAACCAGTTTCAATGTCCCAAAATTCTGAATCCCTCCCTCCTACACCATCTCTCAAACCACGCATTCATCTTGGCTATTCTTTCATTTCTGCACTGACTAGCACGTGGCACTGGTAGCAATCCTGAGATTATTACCTTTGAGGTCCTACTTTTTAACTTGGCTCCTAACTCCCTAAATTCTGCTTGTAGGACCTCATCCCGTTTTCTGCCTATATCGTTGGTGCCTATATGCACCATGACAACTGGCTGTTCACCATTCCCCTTCAGAACGTTCTGCAGCCAATCGGAGACTTCCCTGACACGTGCACCTAGGAGGCAACATACCATTCGGGAATCCCGTTTTTGACCGCAGAACCGCCTATCTACTCCCCTTACAATTGAATCCCCAATGACTATCGCCCTTCCACTCTTTTTCCCGCCCTTCTGTACAGCAGAGCCAGTCATGGTGCCATGAACCCAGCTACTGCTGCCTTCCCCTGGTGAGCCATCTCCCCCAGCAGTGTCCAAAACGGACTACCTGTTTTGGAGGGAGATGACCGCAGGGGACACCTGGACTGCCTTCATGCTCTTCCTCTGCCTTTTGGTCACCCATTCGCTATCTCCCTCAGCAATCCTAATTTGCGGTGTGACCAACTTGCTAAATGTGCTATCCACGACCCCCTCAGCATCGCGTATGCTCCAAAGTGAGTCCATCCACAGCTCCAGAGCCGTCATGCGGTCTAACAAGAGCTGCAGCTGGACACACTTCCTGCACGTGAAGGAGTCAGGGACATCAGCCCTGTCCCTGAGCTCCCACATTGAGCAAGAGGAGCACAACACGGGTGTGAGATCTCCTGACATTATTAAACTTAACTTAGATAAATGAAAAAGGAACCAAAAATGTTTTTGGCAATCACACGATATAAATAAAGCAACGTGAAATAGAAAAAGCTTTACCTTATCTACACAGCTACACCGAGACTTTTTTTTGGTTAGAGGAGGAGGGCGGGTGGGAGACACTGCACATGTAGTGTCTCGGGTTCAGCCGCTGCCCAAATAAACGAAGACAGCTCCCGCTCGAGGTAAGCTTTTTAAAGTGGAAAAGAAAAACCTTACTTTCCCGGCAGCCTCCTGGTGCTCTCTCTGTCTCTCTCTCCTCCCGAAAATGAAGACCGCTCCCACTCGAGGTAAGCTTTTTAAAGTGGGAAAAAACACCTTACCTTCCCGGCAGCCTCCTGGTGCTCTCTCTCTCCTCCCGAAAATAAGGTTGGGGAGAAAAAAATATCTTTGGTGTTGGGGTCGAATTGTAGAGGGCGGAAGTGTCGGAGAATGATGCGTTGTATCTGGAGGCTGGTGGGGTGGTATGTGAGGGCGAGGGGGATTCTTTTTTGGTTGTTATTGCAGGGATAGGGTGTGAGGGATGAGTTGCGGGAAAACGAGATACACAGTCGAGGGCATTCTCAACCACTGCACGGTCCTTGAAGAATGAGGACTTCTGGGATGTATGGGAGTGGAATGCCTCATCCTGGGAGCAAACGTGGTGGGAGCGAATGAATTGGGAACAGGGAATGGAACTTTTGCAGGAAGGTGAGTGGGAGGAGGTGTATTCTGGGTAGCTGTGGGAGTCGGTGGGCTTGAAATGGACATCGGTTTCTAGGTGATAGCTTGAGATGGAGCCAGAGAGACCCAGGAAGGAGACGGATGTGTTGGAAATGGTCCAGGTGAACTTGAGGTTGGGGTGGAAGGTGTTGGTGAAATGGATGAACTGTTCGAGCTCCTTTGGGAGCACCAGGCGGCGCTGATACAGTCATCAATGTAACGGAGGAAGAGGTGGAGTTTAGGGCCAGCGTAGATACGGAAGAGGGACTGTTCCACGTAACCAACAAAGAGTCAGACATAGCTTGGGCTCATGTGGGTTCCGATGGCCACCCCCTTTGTCTGTAGGACATGGGAGGAATCGATAGATTCGCAAATGGAAAATGTAGTGTTTGATGAACTTGCAGTTGTTTTGAGTAATTTACTAACAAAATTGATAAAGGAGAGTCATTGGATGTCAGATATTTGGATTTTCAGAAGGCATTTGATAAAGGTCATCCACAGCAGGATGGTTAGTAAAGTTAAAGCATATGGTACAGAAGGAAATATTCTGGTATGGGTTGACTAATAGACTAAAAGCAGTAGGAATAAATCTGCCATTCTTATTCTGGCATTGTGTGACAAGTGGGATACTGCAAGGATTGGTATATACGCCTCAGCGGTTTACAAAGTATACATTAATAATTTGGATTATAGGGGCCAAATGTAATCTTTCCAAATTTATAGATGATACAATGCTAAGTAGAAGTTGTGTTGTGAAGCTGTCATAAAACGTTTTCAGGAAGGTTTGGACAGGTTTAGAAAACGGGCAAGAACGTAGCAAATGGAATTTAATGTGGAAGAATGTGACGTTATCCACTTTGGTAAGAAGAACAGATGTGCAGGTATTTCTTAAATGGTGTAAAGTTGGAAGACACAGATGTACAAGGGGACATGGGGACGCTCTAGTCAGTACATCAAGAAAGGCAAATATGCAAGTGCTGCAAGCTATTAGGAAGGCCCATGAAATGTTGGCCTTTACTGCAAGATGATGAGTACAGGAGTAGTGAAGACTTGCTTCAATAGTATAGGAGTTTGGTTAAACTGTACTTGGAGTATTGTGTTCGGGTTTGGTCTCCTCATTTCATGAAAAGTATTATTGCAATTGAGGGAGTGAAACAAAGGTTCACCAGACATGTTCCTAGGATGGCATAACTGTCCCATGAAGAGAGTTTTGGTAAACTGGGCCGGTATTTTCTCCAGCTGAGAACAATGGAAGGTGATCTTATTGAAACACAATGTAAAAGTAGGTAAGATGTCTTTTTCCCTGGAGAGGAATTCCACAGCTAGGCAGCACAATTTAAAAATAAAGGTGTTGCCACTTCGAACCGAGACGAGGAGAAACATTTTTAATCAGAGGGTAATGAATTTTTGGAATTTTTTACAGCAGAGGGTAGAACTTCAAGCTCCGTGTATATTTAGAGTTTGATAGATCTTTGATTGTCAATGGCATAAAGGATTGTGAGGGCAGTGTGTGTTAAAGGCACTGAAGTGTTTGATAGGCCATGATCGTGTTATTAAATAGCAGAGTAGGCTCGATGAGTTTTTAATGGCCTAACCTTATCCTGAGCCTCCTTATCTGATTCTAAGACATTGGTGCAAGTGAAATGTAATTGCCACAGTGGCCTGCGGTGCCTCGTGACAACACAAGATGTTCCTGGAGAGAATACCATGTTTATGATTAATGCTGTCTTAAATCCTAGCCCCATAGTAATTACAGAAGCTTCTGTTGTACTCCCAGCATATGCAATTAGTAATCATGGTGTCATCATCATGTTTTCATATCTGCAAATCAAGCCTTATCAATTGCTTATCAGTTTTTGGATTTACAGTCTAACAGATGAATGTGATACTGCCCAGTATTTTTTATACCTTATTTTCACTGTGTAATAGATAAACAAACAAGTTTTTCTTATCTACAATTGGAAAAAACAAGTGCAATCATGTTCATTTTCCCCAAAGACCATTATAACAGTGTCACCAACTTAGTTTTCAAAAGGACTTTTACATTTTAAAAATTTCTAATGCATTAGTCCATACTCTGATTAGATAATGACCTGATCAATCACGATAGCCAGCATGTATTCTTTGACTTTCCTGGATTGTTGTACGGCATTCACTAAATGACACAACAGGATTTCCTTTATGGCTGGAGTGATCACTGCAGTCCTTCAGAGCCCAAGTCTGAAAAACAAAGTCCAATGTGTGTTTTTATTACTTGGTATCCCTGTGGATGTTTACACATGTAGCGGGAGTAGGGACAGAAATGTTTAAATAAAGGATTATCCCTTAGATGGGACTTGACTACAAGACAGAGGATGATCTTGACAGGCTGTGAAAATTCAGACAAAATCAAATAATTGAAAACAGAAAGAACTGTGGATGCAGTAAGTCAAGAACAAAAACAAAAATTGGTGGAGAGGCTTGTCTGTCAGCATCTGTGAAGGCAAAAACAGAGTTAACGTTTCGGGTCCAGTGACCCTTCCTTAGAAAATCGAACAACTAATTTGCAAGTGTAGTGTTGCTTCCTGGACCTTTATCAGTCTGTCCAAATCCATGCTTTATTTTCACCTAGTCCATGCTAAATAACTGCACCCTTGTAATGACTGGAATAGAGGAGAGTAAGATAATCTTGCCTCAAACTGTCCAAAGCAGCTTTGAACACACACATCGGGAATACAAGAAAGTCTGTATCGAGCCATGACACCCCAACTTGTCCTCATCCTTTACCACTCTTGTCTGGTGTAAAGGCATAGCAATACCCACATCCAACAAGGGTTTCCCTTCCAAATAAGTATGGTACCAACTCCATCAATAGTAACAAGTTACCACTGACAGCACTATTCCATGCCTCGCTTGAGATTCCAATTATCCTGGAGATTCAATATGATATTTTTCAGTGTAAACTCTTGCCATTAGTTAGACAGCAAGCTGCAAATTCAATCTTTCCCCATAATTCAATTTTTCATTCACATTGCTTGTCATCTATTTTTCTCAATGGCTGGGTCATTAACTCATTGGAATGTTCCTCAAACATCTTTTCACTTCTGTTTCAATGCACCATTTTTCTTCATGTCTTGTGAACACGACAAAGTTGTCCATTTTTTAAGGGAGTAATTAAAGTAGAACAGATAAAATAAATAATGAAGAAATTCAATTTCAGATGAGCAAACTTTGTCTTAAAATCTTTCATAAAAATGAATGACTTTATGAATCTGCTTTTTTTTCAGCTTAAAGAACGTTACATTTATTCGCCCTATGTCTCCCTAACCCTTGGGCTGTAGCTGTGACAGCTGCCAATTGTAACTGACCCAGCATAACTGATATATCCTGAATTGATGATGCCCATTCGCTCTGTGTTTTATTTTAATTTTGAATTCCTGTTTACCCTGTGGGCATAAGAGAACAAAGCTGATCTAATGTCTCTGCTGTACTTTTCATCTTTTTCATATTGACCAACTCCCCTGTGATTCTTCTCTGCCACAGACCCATAAGATTCAGTCATCTAGATGATCTCAATGCCAGACACATCAAAAAAATTTGTTTGCAGAGTTTTACTGCGAGCTCCCATGATCACTCAACCTAGAGGAATATAAACCCATAAATGTGCTGAAAGGTCCCTATCTAAATTAAACATATGGTCAGGACTTGGTTTCTCAGAAGTCAGATTCAACCCTATTACCCATTAAGTAGAGTTTTTTTTATCACAAAACCATTTTGAACAGTGTAAAATTGGTCTTTAACATATTCAGACTTGGTCTTCATTTATGTATATCTAAAATGGGATTTGAAAACACCGACAGGCCAAATATTATGAAGTAAGGATTCTGGTTTTCCCTGAAATCAGGTCGTTCCTAGCATGAAGGAAATTGAAGGTTAAACAATTTAAATGAAATTAAGCCTTGGTTTAAATTGGATTGAGGAATCTAGTTTTATCTTCACCTTCTTCCCAGGTCAACTTGTTCCCTCACTTTTCATCCCCCACATCCCTGCCGCGAGAAGGTTCCTTGACTGTTGTAGCTGCTCTTCCTCGCCATTGCTACCTGCTGCTCGATGCTCTGTTTCATATTCAATATTTTTCCCATTGTGTAAGAGTCAAAATCAGATGCTGGGGTTTTATTGGTCTTTCTAGAAATAGGAAGACAGACGGAGGGAACATTAAAATTGGATGCCATTACAGCAATGTCATTACCACAGCCTTGCCCCCTCTGCTATTTGACCAGTAGTCTGGAGTATTGAATAGCCTACTCACCCATGGGCCAGTTGGGGCCTTAAGTAGCCAATTAAAGCAGTGTACTGCTATTGTTGGGATTTACCCACAGCAGGCAAGAACAGTAGCAGTTAGAGTATCAAGTGAAACTGGTTTGGCTGAGGTTTGTGTGTGGTGGCGTGGGGTGTGTCTCTTTCTTAGATCTCTGTACCCCAAGAGTCCCCCACTGAAGAATTCACCACCCTCTATTAATGCAGTCCCACCAGTGATCACTACGTCTAGTATTATTGCTGAGACAAGAGAACTGCCAGCCACTTGACTGGCCAACACCTCTTGCGAAGTGGAACCTTTGCCTGATGGTGGTCAATAGCATCCTTAAGCCAAGTAGTGGCCCAATTGCCATTAAGTTGTTGTAGCTTGAGCCAGCCGAAGATAGGGGCACGCTCCTACTGACCCAGAACAAACCAGCTCATTGAGTCATTTCCAACACTGTGCACTGGTCAAATCCATTCCATCTTCCAATGGAACAATCCTGGCAGTTACATTTCCACCCTCTCCCCATAACCCTATAAACATGTCTCCTTCGATTGTCTCTGCAGTTTTATTTAGGAATCATTGATCATCTTTGCTTCCTTCACTTTCATAGGCAGCGTGTTCATTGCCAATTGCTACTCCATAAACATGTTCTTCATGTTCCAAATGCATTTCTAAATGTATATTTCCTTGTCCTTGTATGAATAACTAATGAGAAGAGATTTTCTTCATCTACCTGATTCAAATTCATCACTATCATGTACACTTCAATTAAATCTCCCTTCAACATCCTTTCTGAGAACTGAGGGATCTGCTTCAGTTAACTAAATAGTATTTCAGGAAATATCAGACTATTAAACACTTAGTCTAAATTCTGGGTAATTATCTTACTGACCCTGAAATAGCCATACACACCCTAACCCTGACTTGAATGACCTCCCACACCAACCCAATATTTCCTGCCCACCCAGACCTAAATTAAACACTCCATCACCCACCTGGCTTTCTACCATTAAACTTACCTTATCCACTTGCCTTCTCACAAGAGCTGTTGAAGTGACTGATACGGCACATATAACTCTCAATGTGGCAACTGACAGCTGTGAAAAAGGGGGTGCAGTTTGCCTTCCTCCAACTATCCTGCACTATGTGGTTCCTATCAGATGTAAAGTGCACTCTGCATAACTGAAGCAGCCCAGATCACAATCTCCTGTCAGAAATACAGAGCTCTCAAACTAAAAAAAGGAGTGCGGTGGTAAGCTGAGTCTTTCCTCAGAGAGTAATAAGGGAATGGAACGCTTTGCCTGCAATGGTTGTGGATTTGCCAACTTTAGGTACATTTAAGTCGTCATTGGATGAGCATATGGACATACATGGAATAGTGTAGGTTAGATAGGCTTCAGATTGATATGACAGGCCGGCACAACATCGAGGACCGAAGGGCCTGTACTGTGCTGTAATGTTCTATGTTCTATGTCCTATGTGATTGCCACTTCTTGGTTGCACACAGATTTACATAGGTAGCTCAAGGGGCAAAAACTTAGCAATTGGAACATAACATGTGTACGTGTGAAAGGTGTTCAAATGCAATAGTCAGGTTAGGGCTGATAAGCAACAATTAACATGCACACCACATGGGTGCCAGACCATGGCCATTAACACAAGACAATATAGCCATCACCCCTTGAAGTATAAAGATATTACCAACACTGAAGCCACATCAACATCCTGGGGGTTATTATTAACAAGAAACTGAACTAGACTCGCACTGTGGCTACAACAGCAGGCCAGAAGTTAGGAATCCTGTAGCAAGTAACTGACCACTGGAGTCAACAGCATACAAAAAGAGGTGGAGATGTGCTCAAAATCTATTGCTATTTGGTAAGCATAAGTACTATAAACTTCAATCAGAAAACACCCAAAAACTATCTTTTGGAAGTACCATATAAAATGGCAGGATGACCTGTCATGATAGAAGAAGTGCGAGACACTTCAGATACTTTTGACCTTACAGCATTGAGTCCAGAATCTCGAGGTATAATATCTTCAGAGGAAAATCACGACTTGTACCTGCATTTGTCCATCAGGATATATTACTGCAACTGCACTAAGGATATTTGGATACAGAACACGTGACTCAACTGGCATGTGACAAAGTCTAATGGCTAAGGATTAACAGTAACTCCAAAATGTTACCAAAGATGTGCAAGGCATGCCAGAATGATGAGCCATGGCAACCTTTACACTTGTATGAGATTTCATCAATCCCTTGGTCCAAAAGCACCACAGGTCAGAAAATTCTCCAATTTAAATCAATTATTTCGGAGCATTACCAGCATAGGTAAATTGTCCGGTGGAATCTTCAATTTCTTCAAAGCTTGATACAATTGGTATAATAACACTTGTGCCCAATAATCTTGTCAATTTTTTTTCAATCAAACAACTCTCCCCACTGATTACACAAACTGTAAATATTAACCTTAAAATATGTTACTTTTTTTGGGAAATTACAACTTCCAGTTGCATAGCTCAGTGCTTATTTGAAGGGTATGCAGTTGTTTACAGACCTCTACACATGACATACTCAGATATGTAGAGTCATTTGCTATAATCAACATTTAATGCTGAATAGCCTGCAGTAAACAAGATGACACTGGATAATCACTTATAATAAACAGAAAAGAGACAGGGTTAAAAAAGAAGCAGAAATAAAATTCTCAGGAGAAAAGGAAAAGAGAAATTAAACCCTGCAACATCAATTCCAAGAAGAACCTACACGTAAACACATTTCAGTTCTGCCTGGGTCAATGATGTTTTCTGAGTGAGCAAATAATTTTCCTGCAGCAAAAGAATGGCTTTATACAATATTAAAATTTGGCTCAATCTTATCTGCAGCATTGCCTCATTATTACTTTACCCACAGGGTTTCTGAATTGACCTATTAAACAGGTAATTGTAAACACCAAGCATCTCAATTCCAAGTCACTGAGGTGATTCATTCACATTACCTCAACTTAAATGGAGTGGGACAGATTAATTTATATCCACCAAATGGATTACTTGATGCAAGTAACAAACAGTTGCAATTAGATCTACAACCAAAGCTCTTGATGATGACAGTCAAGTGTGAGGTGGGTGGGGATGGGAGTGCCTTGTGAATGGGAACTACTGCTTGATTTTCTCACTGGATCAGTTCTAATTTTGGATGCAGATTAGGCTTTAAGTTTATGACTTGTCTAAAGAGTGGCAATATTCACAACCTTAAGTGCCTCTGAAGCCGCAAGAAGTTTGAAATAAAAACAAAGTGTTGAAGAAGTTTGGCAGCATCTCTTGAGCTTAATGTAATGCTGAGTTTGAATAATGTGTCAGCTAATGTAACTGTGCCCAATTAAGAGTATGCATGAGGTGTTGATAGACTGAAAAGCCTGGATAGGTCCTGAGAGAATCTATCACTGAGAACTCATCTCTGATTGATGAAGTTGTTGAAAATTATCATGTTTGGGTCAGTGACAAACTAGATACTAATTAGCTCCCATTAAATTTAGTCAACATCATGACAAGTATAAACTAATTTCTAAACTAAGTTTAGAACCCACATGTTTTCCCTATTTTAACAAAAAGAGAAAAATCAGAAGTAGCAAAATTCCAAGGGAGGCCCATAGGTTAATGCCACTGGTATGGGACACTGTCCCACCCACCCACTGAAGGTTAGTCCTCCTATGGAAATCTCAGGATGGCGACATGTAAAATAATTTGAAGGGATGTTTGCATCACTTTTGGATCAATTCTTAACTATTCTATTGCAATTTCAAAAAAAAACATGCAGCTAACAGAATGAATAAGGGAGAACCAGTGAATGTAGTAAATGGATTTCAAGAAGGTTTTTGATAATATCTCACATTAGAAGTTCGTCAGCAAAGTTAAAGCATATGGGATTGGATAATATAATGGCATGGATTTAGAACTGCTTGACAGATCAGAAACAGGGTGGAAATAAATGAGCCTTTTCCAGGTGGTAGGGAATTGACTTGTGGTGTACGACAGGGATCAGTGCTTGGGCCCCAGCTACTCACAACATGTATACGACTTATATGAGGGAACTAAAATGCAATATTTCCAGGAGGATTAGGTCAGATTTTGGTCCACCTGCACAGCAGTTATATAAAGACTTTGATCGGTCAGGATGCAGTCAGGAGCGGTTTTGTCCAAATAGCCAAATATTTGGTGCTTTGATAAATCTTTCAGAAAGCTTTTACTCAATGCCAAGGAGCATGGAGGAGACCAGATTCATCATGGTATAAGGATTTGTGTAGAGCTTGGAAACATTTAAACAATGAGTAGGGGAACATCTCTGCCAATTGCTATCACATGCTAACATCATGCAAGGTCTGATCATCAATTTCAAAGTTTCCTTTGCAGCACAACTTCCAGCAAAGCCCAGATTACTGCACTTAAATCATAAGTGCACTCTGACTGTTGTTACCATGGATCTCAATGCCACTGTTCAAAATTGGATATTAAAGCAGACTATTCTTCAACACATCACCAGGGTTTGCTGAAGCAGCAGCCAGGGAGAGAATGGCAGTGCCTTCATGGGAAAGGAGCCTGCTGTCCCCTTCTCCCATTACCACCAATGCCCTTGATTTTGCCTCTCTGTGAACCAGCTAAGACTGCTGCAGCATAAGCTCCAGTCTGAAACCTGGCCTCAGTGCTTAGAGCTATTTGAATGAGTCCTCCAACTGTAACATTTACAACTGCAAGTCAGCAGCTTTCGACCAGGCAAGCTGTAGCTGCTATGGATGCACTTCATAAGGCATGAATGATCTCAAGGCCAAGGACCAATTCCACCTCCCTGCCAAATATGTGGCTGGAGATGTAGCTCTGGGATTGGGCTTATCAGCCACACAAGGAACCACAGAGCCCATGAGCCCATGACCAGTGACATGGGAATGCCAAGGCATACATTAATTGTCATTAGTGAGTGATTGCCAACAATGACTTCATAAGGGTACTATGAGAGGTAAGGACACACAGAACTTTAAGAGAACTGATGAAAGGTTCAAGTTTGTATTCAATACTTGAATTGTAAATTTATAAAATCAGAATTAAAATTTGTATTTCCTGGTGGTGAATGTTTGTGTCGTCTTCCTGACAATGTGAAATGCCAGAGACAGAGGAGAGGCAAGAATTGCTGGACTGTTTGTTTATGAAGGGGTTAGTGAAGGTTTCTGGGATTATTCTGGTTTGGGAATAACCCAATCACATTGAGCACTGGCAGGATGGAACTGTCTACATTATAGCCCTTTGTTCACAACACCCTCTTGCATATCCATTTTGAGCAGAATGTCCTGCCCTGCGTCACCACCCTTCATTCTCCTAATCATGTTCAATTCCCTAGAGAAGTCTTACTTCCAGACATAGTTTGGTGGGTAACTTCCTTCAAGTCTAAAGATACCTTTGTATTTTTCTGTATTTTTGTTTGTTTAAGACTAAGGTCTGTTTAAAGGATTTCTGCACTTTTTAAAAAGCAAGTTTCCTCATACTCATTGTAAGGGCTGTTGTACTGCTGCTTGTTCCAGCACTGGAGGATGGACTGAAGAGCCAAAGAGGGTGTACAAAAGAGAGATTCAACAACAAGTACCTAATTGGTCTTTGGAAAGGTAATCAGTTGTAACATATCCGAACATTAGGCAAGCTGAGAAAAACTTCCAAAGCTTGAATAATCGTATAAGTAGCAGGCAGAAAAGTAATCTGGCAATTAACCTGCAAATTTTCATGATTCAGCAACAATGTCATTATATAGCACCTATAAAATAATGAAACATCCTAGCAACAGCAGCATTACAAAACAAAGCACAGTGCCATGGCTAAAGGTCAAGTGATCCAAAGCTTGTTCAGAAGTAGGTTTTAGGAAGGATCTTCAAAGTGGAAATGAGGGTATAGGGTGAGGAGATACCAGGAGAGAACTACAGATCTTATGACTTGTGGGAATTGAAGGTGTGGCCAATGGTGAAACAGTTGAAATAAAGGGTGAAAATGAGACCAGAATTGTAACTGCATGTTATTTCAGAAGGTTTTGGGACTGGAGTAAATTACAGAGACAGGTCATGAAGGGATTTGAAAATAAAGAATAAGAATTTTAAAGTCAAGACATTATTTGGTCAAAATCCAGGTAGATCATAGAACACATTAATTGATTCCTTATTAAATTGCTGGTGGGACCCTTCATTTTGAGCCATTCAAAAGATTCAGACATGAAACATCACTACCAAGGGCTAGGTTCATAACTTCTGAGTCACCCAACGCCAGAAACTAGACTGCACTTTTTTCTGAATTTGTAATTCTTCCGTTTGAGACTTCCTCAACAGTAGCATAGTATAGAGTCCAATATATCATAACAAGCATCATGTTTAGTAAGAATTTACAACCAGTTTAACCATCCAATTAACCTTCTTAAATGAAGTGTTTGTCCCTTTGATACAAAACCAGTTTTATTTTTCTTTTTAAGAAACAAAGACAGAAATTGCGAGAAAAACTCAGCAGATCTGGCAGCATCTGTGGAAAGAGAGCAGAGTTAACATTTTAGGTCCCATTAACCTTCTTCAGAAATGTTCTGAAGACCTGAAATGTTAACTCTGCCTTCTCTCCTCAGATGCTGCCAGACCTGCTAAGTTTCTCCAGCAAGTTCTGTCTTTGTTTCTGATTTCTAGCATCTATAATTTGTTTGTCCTCTTCTTTTTAAGATCCTGGCACAATTCTTTGGGATGCAATTGACAGTTCCCACGAAGCCTGACCTCTACAGAAAATTATCGATGCACATCACAAAAATATCTGCGGCATGAGCATCCCCCATATGCTACCTCACTGCATACAACTTTTTTTGCAGATATCAAATCTTTGTTTGATATCTTTTATTAATTTATCTTCCTATGTGTTTGTAGCTACTAAAACCTGTTAATGTCAAGGACCAATATTCCTCCTGATATTTCCAGTCTCAGTCATAGAGCAGAGAAAAAAGGCCCTTCAACCCATTGAGTTTGCACCGGTCAAAACCAATGATCTAATTATTCTTATCCCATAGGATTATTCTGTTTAATTCTGTTCCCTAATCTATTCCATAGTCATTGTTCATGTCAAACTGTGGCCTCTATTCATGCTCATCTCGCTTTCTGGACTACTCCTACACAACCTTCCTATTCTTGGACTTGAATTCCTTTTGTAAGTTTGCAATCTTTTCTGAAGGCTATGTTTACTGCCAGATCCGCTATCAGAAATTTTACAGGTTTATCTGACCTTCCAGCCTATAACCTCAATTTTCAATGAAAGAGCCTTACTCTAACCCTCATCTTGCACATTTAGTCAACATTTTGCACTTTCTCATTGCTTTCCCGGTTCTCGAATGACAAACTCCTTCCATTCAATGCTTCTTTCTGGCATATATAATGCCAACATCTAGCGTTTGCCCTCTGAAACAAATAGCATTGTCCTGTTTGTCAGGATCACTGTCTCCAGCTTCAGTCAGTCCTTCATCTACCATACTATGGTCCTCAATTGTCCAACATATGTATGCAAAGTGCAAGATGTCTGATCATTTCCTATGCCTTGTTCAGGTTCTGCAATTGGTGTAATCAGTGAAATATATTCTAACAGCTTGGGTCTCGTGCTATAAAAATACTGTTTTCCCATACA
This sequence comes from Stegostoma tigrinum, assembly GCF_030684315.1. Lineage (NCBI taxonomy): Eukaryota > Metazoa > Chordata > Chondrichthyes > Orectolobiformes > Stegostomatidae > Stegostoma > Stegostoma tigrinum. The sequence continues at coordinate 78,377,912 of NC_081356.1, forward strand.
TACCATCACCTTACCTGGACTTTCTATCATTTTTGTGCATCTCTTTTGTAAAGTAGCATGTTTCTAGGTGAAAATTTACCTCTGACGGCCTTAATGAATTCATCAAGGATCAAGTTTTCTTTAAAACTTCTGTGTTAATAAATTCCCTTCTCCCTGTCTGCAGAGCATTTGCATGCTTATAAAAAATTGAGTTAATTATAATCCCTTCCCAAGATGGTGGATAATCGCTGATAGAATGTTTGGATTTATTCAAAAACCAAATCTTATGATAGTCCCCAAACATGGGAAATGAGTTCCCCACACAGGCTACTCAAGGCAAATGTTATTTTACAACAGGATTTCTTTTGCGCACGCCATTGCTAAAGGGGCTTTCTGCTGTGTTTTGTTATTGTAGACTTAGTAAATCTACTTGCCATGTCTAAGTGCAAGAGATTTTTTTTTAATCATTATCCCATTCTTTCAAGTCCATTGCCACAACTACATTAAAGTTTCTGGTTAATCAGATTCATTATGGCATGAGATGGGTTTTTATTTTAAAAAATGGACCATATTTATTGCTGACATCCAAGGTTAGTGTACTAATCATCCATTAGTAGCTTTTTTAAATTCATGCTCCAAATGTTGGGCAAACTGCCAATGTAGTTTTAAAATAATTAAGTTCTTAACGAGGGGAAGGAAAGGCTATCATTTGATCCATATTTTGATTAGAGAAGTTGGATCTTGTTAATGGAATAGAATAATGTCTGGATTGTCTATACTGTAAATCAACTAAATTCCCAAAAATAATTGCCTTGTCTTCTTGCATTTGAGTGTTTTTCATATACTGCCCGGCCAACAATAAATATTTCACCTGTGCTGATATAATGGTTAACTCTAGTTATTTTGCAGAGAAACATCATTCGAGTAATTTCAACTTGTTGTTATCCCCAAATCCAAAGCAGTGGAACTCAGCTCCTTGATCTTTCATTATTCATTATTTGGAGTGTTTGTAGGTATATATTTAGCTAATCCACTCCACGCTTTGAAAATGCAGCTATTATCAAAAAACCATGCAATTTAATAGTCCACAACTAAAACATTAATCAGTGTGCTGAAGTTTCTTGCAAATAATTCAATTATCCCCGCCTGATTGATATCATCATCTTCTCCTTCCAATCTTTTATGTCATTCATAATAAGAAGTGCAGTATTATTCCACCTAGCACAATTATTGTATAATGATATTTAAGGTCATATTTAAAACATCTGTAAACCATTCCTGAGGTCCATTCTTCTCTTATAGTTCTTCAGTTCCTGGCATCTATTCTTATTGTCAAATTTCTCTTTATGCTCACTCCTCTTATTGTTATGGTTCTCCATTCATATGAAGACTTGCAGCCTATGTCTAGGCAGTCTCAAATTGCCGTTATCATTGAACCTTCAATTCTTTGTAACTGTTGAATGTCCCACTTGAACCATGAAGGTCACTTGGAATGTATAGCTTCCCAGTTCTTTTTTAAATGTTTCATGCATTTGTTCCAAAACCACATTTCTTTCTGAATATTTAACTCCAGCTAACACAAAAGATCTGTTCATGTTTAACACTGTAGCACAATCAATATTTTCAAGGCAAGTTCTGAGCCAGGATTCCAATAGAATCTTCTCAATTTGAACATGCTTTTTGTAAAATTCTGTGTTATATTTTATGGAGTAACAGTCCAGATTTTTCATTTCAAAGTCTAACCATACCTTGAACATATTTCCAACAGTTTTTAAACAAATTTTATATATAAACAAATTATTATCAATACATTCTCACAGTCCAGTTCTTGAGGCACAAACTCTGAGATCACTTTGCATCAGATCACACTTCTAGTCAGAAGCAATAGTGACAAAGCCAATTCTTGTTTTCTCTTTAGTATTTGCCCACACCTCTGCTTAATTTTTTCATTGATAATGCTCTTCTTCACAGAACATAAATTGTATAGCACCATTTTACGCTTGAATTCAACCATTCTTCTCAAAAGTATCTTAATTTACAGACTGTCTCAATTCCTCTTGTATACGAACTTTGTGGTACCCCACTGGTCACCGCCTGCCATTCCGAAAGGGATCCGTTTATCACTACTCTTTGCTTCCTGTCAGCCAGCCAATTTTCAATCCAACTCAGTAGTTTGCCCCCAATACCATGTGCCCTAATGTTGCTCACTAATCTCCTATGTGGGACTTTATCAAAGGCTTTCTGAAAGTCCAGGTACACTACATCCACAGGGTCCCCCTTATCCATCTTCATAGTTACAGCCTCAAAAAATTCCAGAAGATTAGTCAAGCACGATTTCCCTTTTGTAAATCCATGCTGACTCTGACCTATCCTGTTACTGCTATCCAAATGAGTCGTACTTTCATCTTTTATAATTGATTCCAGCATCTTTTCCACCACAGACGTCAGGCTAACGGATCTATAATTCCCTGTTTTCTCTCTCCCTCCTTTCTTGAAAAATGAGACAACATTAGCCACCCTTCAATCCACAGGAACTGATCCTGAATCTATAGAACTTTGGAAAATGTATACCAATGCATCCACGATTTCTAGAGCCACCTCCTTAGGTACTCTGGGATGCAGTCCATCAGGTCCTGGGGACTTATTGGCCTTCAGATCTAACAGTCTATCCAACACCATTTCCTGCCTAATATAAATACCCTTCATCCATTACCCTCGGTCCTTCAGCCACTGGGAGATTGTTTGTGTCTTCCCTAGTGAAGACAGATCCAAAGTACCTATTTAACTCTTCTGCCATTTCCTTGTTCCCCATTATAAATTCACCCGTTTCTGTCTTCAAGGGCCCAATTTTAGTCTTAAACATTATTTTTTCACATACCGGCAAAAGCTTTTACTAGCCTCCTTTATATTTTTGGCCAGTTTTCCTTCGTACCTCATTTTTTCACTGCATATTGCCTTTTCAGTTATCTTCTGTTGCTCTTTAAGAGCTTCCCAGTCCTCCAGCTTCCCACTCATCTTTGCTACATTATACTTCTTCTCTTTTATCTTTATACATTCCTTAACTTCCCTCATCAGCCACGGCCGCCCCTGCCTCCCCTTAGGATCTTTCTTCCTCTTTGGTATGAACTGATTCTGCACCTTCTGCATTATATCCAGAAATACCAGCCATTGTTGTTCCACTGCCATCCCTGCTAGGGTATTGTACCACTGAACTTTGGCCAGCTCCTCCCTCATAGCTCCATAGTTCCCTTTATTCAACTGCAATACTGACACTTCCGATTCTCCCTTCTCCCTCTCAAACTGCAGATTAAAACTTATCATATTATGGTCACTACTTCCTAATGGCTCCTTTACTTTGAGGTCCCTGATCAAATCCGGTTCGTTGTACAACACCAGATCCAGAATGGCCTCCTCCCTGGTAGGCTCCAGTACAAGCTGTTCTAAGAATCCATCTTGGGGGCACTCCACAAACTCCCTTTCTTGGGGTCCAGTACCATCCTGATTCTCCCAGTCTACCCGCATGTTGAAATTTCCCATAACAACTGTAGGGATACATTTGTGACAGGCCAATTTCAACTCCTGATTCAATTTACACCCTACATCCTGACTACTGTTTGGGGGCCTGTAGATAACTCCCATTAGGATCTTTCTACCCTTAGAATTTCCCAGCTCTACCCATACTGCCTCTACATCTCCTGATTCAATGCCCCCCCCTCGCAAGCGACTAAATATCATTCTTCACCATCAGGGCCACCCCACCCCCTCTGCCCATCAGTCTGTCCTTTCCATAGCACGTATAGCCTTGAATATTCATTTCCCAGGCCCTGTCCAATTGAAGCCACGTCTCAGTTATCCCCACAACATCATGCTTGCCAATTTCCAACTGAGCCTCAAGCTCATCCACCTTATTTCTTATGCTTCGTGCATTCATATATAATATTTTTAATTTGTTACTCCCTTCACCCTTCCTATCAATCCCTATTTCACTTGGCCATACTGTAAGATCCCTTCTTGAGTTTTGTGCTCCGTTGATTCTGTTGTCTTTCTTAACTTCTCTTACTCTTACTTTCCCTTTAACTTCATTCTTAAATTTCCAGTTTGTCCCCTCCTCCCACTACTTAGTTTAAACACACCTGTGTTGCAGTGGCAAACCTGCCTGCCAGAATGCTGGTCCCCCACCTATTGAGTTGCAACCCTTCCCTCTTGTACAATTTATCCTTACCCCAAAACATACCCCAGTAATCCAAGAATTTAAATCTTTGTTTCCTGCACCAGTTCCTCCGCCACACTTACAAGTCCATTATCTCCCTGTTCCTGCCCTCTCCAACCCAAGGAACTGGAAGCAAACTGGAGATAACCACCCTGGAAGTCCTGCTTTTTTCAGCCTTCTTCCGAGTTCTCTGAAGTCCCGCTGTAGAATGTCCCTCCTCTTCTTCCCGGCGTCATTTGTGCCGATATGCACCATCAACTCTGGCTCTTCACCTTTGCCCTTGAGGATTCCTTGCAATTTGTCAGTGACATCCTGGATCCTGGTACCAGGAAGGCAACACACCATCCTCAAATCTCGCCTGTTGCCGCAGAAACCCCTTTCAGTCCCTCTGACAATGGAGTCCCCTATTTCCACGGCTCTGCATGATGTCTGACTCCTCTGCTCTGCCCCATGCCAATTTTCGCCTCGCAGACCTGTCCACCTCTCGGTCTGGCAATGTCGTCTGCCTCGTCAGCTTCCAAGAAGGTCAACCTGTTTACAATAGGTGCTTCCCCTGGGGTCTCTTGTACTTCATTCATGTCTTCCTTCATCATCGACATCTCCTTTCTCTCTTCTGGTATCCTTGGTGTAATGACCTCGCTGAAGGTCCTGTCCAGAAAATTCTCATTCTCTCGGATGAGCCTGAGATCATCCAGTTCTTTCTTCAGGGCTGCATCAACCTCCTTCAGAAGCTGAATGTATACACACTTTCCACAGCTGTAGGAGCCAGAAGCACCATCAGTGTCCCTGACCTCCCACATCATGCACGCAGCACACTGAATCAGCTTGGCAGTCATGTCTTCACCTCTTCAACAGTGGCGTAATCTCCTCACTGAGCCTCTTCGCCTAAAACTCCTGAGCAAAAGACTCGCACTTTTCTCACCAGGCACTTCCCCCAACACCTTCTTTTTTGCTGTTAGCCTGTGGACTCTTAATTAGGTTAAAGGAGGAGGGTGGGAGGGACGCCCTACCGTGTAGGACCTGGGGCCTAGAACACACCTACTGAAATAGCACTCACTTACCTTCCCAACAGCCAACAAAAGGAAATGTGTATAGGAGCAAAGAGGTCCTTCTGCAGCTGTACAGGGCCCTGGTGAGGCCACACCGGGAGTATTGTGTGCAGTTTTGGTCTCCAAATTTGAGGAAGGGCATTCTTGCTATTGAGGGAGTGTAGCGTAGGTTCACAAGGTCAATTCCCGGAATGGCGGGACTATCATATGTTGAAAGGATGGAGCGACTGGGCTTGTATACACTTGAGTTTAGAAGGATGGGAGGGGGTCTGATTGAAACGTATAAGATTATTAAGGGATTGGACACTCTGGAGGCAGGAAGCATGTTTCCGCTGATGGGTGAGTCCAGAACCAGAGGACACAGTTTAAAAATAAGGGGTAGGCCATTTAGAACAGAGTTGAAGAAAAACTTCTTCACCCAGAGAGTGGTGGATGTATGGAATGCTCTGCCCCAGAAGGCAGTGGAGGCCAACTCTCTGGATACTTTCAAGAAAGAGATGGATAGAGGTCTTAAACATAGTAGAATCAAGGGTTATGCGGATAAGACAAGAACAGGATACTGATTATGGATGATCAGCCATGATCATAATGAATGGTGGTGCTGGCTCGAAGGACCGAATGGCCTACTCCAGCACCTATTGTCTATTGCCTATTGGCTATTGTCTCCTGAAAAAAGAGACACAGTTTTCTATCTTCTGCTACCAAGCTAACTCTGAGCGAAGGCCTGTTGATGAAATTGAATTTAAGACAGCCTCTCCTTGTAGATAGAATATCGATATTTTCTAAACAACCTGTTCAGAGATATTATTACACACCTCCAGAACAAATGGGACTTCTACCCAGGTTTCCGAGCCCAAAGGTAGAAACACTACTACTATATCACAAGACACCCCTGTTTCCACATTTAAACTTATTTTTTTCTTAAACTTTTTTTTACAATCAACTGTTCAAAGATGATATTCCACACACCTGAAGCAGGGGGGACTTGAACTCAGGTGTCCCAGTACATGGGTGAGGCATTGCCAAAATGCCTTAAAATTATATACCTCAAGAGGGTCTCTGTTTTATATTTAATCACTTAATTAACAATTAGCTCTAGTCAACAGCGTTAGCTCTTACAATGGTGACACAACTGGTCCTTATGTGCAAGTAGACAAGGGTGTTCTAGCATTCTGCGTCAGAAGTCTACATAAGCATACAGACCTTATATTATATTGCATATGTGCATGTAGCATCTACCAAATGGGCAATGCAGTAGCCAATTTAGTTCCTAGTAAGATTTGAAAAAGCCAACAGAAGAGGATGATTTTACAAATTCCTATTTGAGATTCCTGCTGTAAGGAATGTGGAATCAGAGTAGTGGGAGCGTCCTCTATTTTCTTGCTTTAGCTGGAATACTCTTGCTGGATGAAATTATTTTAACTGTGGGAGGCAAATTAGTTGACACAATCTATCAACATAATTTTATCTATAAAATTCACACGTAGTAACTCCAGATAGTCTGTCTTCGAGTGGCTAAGCACTTCAAGCCCAAAGCAGTAATATATTCCAATACCATCTGGCTTTGAGTGATTTCTGAATTTATTTATTAGCTTCTAATGAGATCTAGGTGGATACATAATTCAAGTTTGGAATTATGTTTGTGTAAGCTATTACAACCCTAAGTTTTTGGGTGCTACTAAATCAAATATCGCCAGCATTTTCCGGAGAATTTCCTCAGGGAATCACCTAATCAATGAGATCTTCATATTCACTGCACACATGGAGACAACCATCAAAGCTTTTACCAAACTTGTGCTGAAGAAGTCAACTGAAAAATGACATTATAACATGATATTAATCAGAAATCAATCAGCAAGTCTTGCAATTTCATGGTTCACTAGAGAAAGGAGAATTTAATAGAAAGAAGCTGATAGTAGTTGGATCATGTGATCAAAATCACAGATCTTGCCTTTTTATTTTCAATAACATTGTTAGGACAGGAGAATACTGTTTTACTCACTGGAGGTTGTAACATTGAGATATATTGCCTCAACACATTCAGGATCGCACTGACTGGCTGAAGATATACTCAATTTATCTGACAGATATTTTATAGTCTGTGCTTGTTAGGATGTTAATAGGTAATGTTATAAGCCAAGGCTCACAATGTGACAGAACAGAAGGTCAGTGCCAGAGCTGTCAAAATGTAGGGCCAATTCTGTAACTTGTGCTGCCATCTAGTGGGACTACATACTGGGAACAAACAAACAAAAATTGTATTTCATTTCACTCTTCCTGAAGTTGATAGAGTGAAGCCAGCCATTCTCAGGTCAAATTTTAGGTGCAGTCTGCCTACAAGACCTAATGCAAATCTAATTCTATCCTAAAACTATACATTGATCTGAATCTCATTCGAAGTTATTGATGATTGGAACCAAAAAGGGCAAACATCTTGAGTTTACCATATATTGTGTGTAAGATTTTTTTTTCATTTTATGAGCTTCTACTTAAAAAAAAACTTCAATTTTTAAAAAATCAGTACATTATCAATTGGCAGTCTTGGTAAACTGAGAAAAAAATTATAGACCTTAAATCCATTTAGTGTACTGTATCATGCAGTCCTATTATTATAGTTTTAGTATATCAATCTCAATGTAAACATAATTGTTATTCAATTTTTTTTTTATTGTTTGATTGATTTTATTGTCACGTGTACTAAAATACAATGAAAGCTTTCTTTATGTGCGGTACAGGCAGATCACCGCAAGCAAAGGATGTACAGATCAAAAAGACTTAGAGTCATACAGGTTATATTATTTGAGGCTAGAGTCCATTTAACAGTCTGAAAATAGCTGGAAAGAGGCTGTTCCTGAACCTGTTTGAACATATCTTCAGGCCTCAGTATCTTTTGCCTGATGGAAGAGGTTGTAGGAAGTCATTACCAGGGTGCGATGGTGATGTTGGCTGCCTTTCTGCAGCAGCGAGCCGTATAAATAGAGTTCATGGATGGGAAGTTGACTTCCATGATGGTCTGGGCTTTGCACATCATCTTCTGTAGTTTTCTATGGTCCTGGGCTGAGCAGTTGCCATAGCAGGCTGTTATGCACCAAGACAGTATGCTTTCAATGGTACATCTGTAGAAGTTGCTTATGGTCATGCCAAATTTTCTGAGCTGCCTGAGGATGAAGAGGCGTTGTTGTGCCTTCTTGACTGTCGCATCTACATGGGAATTCCAAGTCATATCATCGGTTATTGTCACTCTGAGGAACTTGGTGCTCTTCACTCTATCAACCTCACCTCCATTGGTGTAGATGGGGGCATATCAACAGTTGATTCAATTTCAAGTCAGTTTCTCCCAAATTACCAAGATCCACCACAATGCCCAAGTGGTCAGTTTATTTAAGGCAAATTATTATTATTTAAGTGATTTATGCTGTAAATAATATAACAGTGAAGTGTGTACCCCCTGCATTATGTTTCTATTACCTAGTGTGTGTTTTCACATTGATTGTTTTTACAAATGAGGACCTCTTGATTATCCAGCATATTTGATCAACCAGCACATTCTTGGTCTCATTGGCGCTGGATAAAGGTTGCTGTATTATGTTTTACCATGGTATGCTATAAAATACTGGCAAAGAAATTGGAGACAACAAGTAATTTGGTTCTGTTCTTCTGGTTAGATTGGAAACTGCATGCTGATTTCCAAGCAGTTAACATAATGCTTCCTTCCATTAAAAATTGTAGTATGTAAGAAATGGAAATAACAATGTTCTTTTACCATTTTTAAGGGTTTGCTTCTTCAGATAGCAACTTTTAATCCAGTTATTCATCTAACACATTAAATCAACCTGTCAGAAGAAACTTGTCATAACATGTAGATGCGGTGACTAAATTACCGGTAAACCTAGGTTACATGTGAACAAGCTAAACCAACCCACAACTGCACATTCAATTCGTTCTTACACCTGACCATCTAGTTCAGAAATAAATTGAGTTTTGAATAATCCTGACATCCAATCACACCTCTAGCCCTGTTTTTGAGCTGAGTGATAACTCATAAGTGGAATGTTACTTCCTAAAGTGTGGGTGCAACCCCAGTTGGGATTGCAGGAAAGAATGTGTTGCAAGCTCTTCCTCCTCTGAGTTTGTGCCCCCCTCCAGCACTGAGACCAAGGCAGCATCAGGCCTTACCCTGCCCCACTCTTCACCTTTTTCTCCAGGCCTGTTGGCACTTCACTGAGTTTCAAAACCCTGACATGAATACACAAAATAAAAACAATTTTACAATGTACTTTATTGTCATAATTTTTCATATTCATATCATATATTTTGCATTGATAATAGAGTAAATAAACTTAAATCAATTGAAAATATTACTCTGATGCTTTATTGCTGTTTTTTTCTTATTGTTTTCTGGTCACATTAATTTTCCAGTGTTAAAATGCAAAATAGTTTAAGAAGCTTTGCTTGAAAAGTATCTGAAGGAAAGCTGATACTTTGCAGGAAATTGTGAGACCGTGAATAAAATCTTTGACATTGACGCAGAAGAAATGATTAAGTAGAAGTAGAAAATACTGGGAATCTGCAACTGAGACTTGTTAAGACTATGTTCAGCGATATTGTTGCTTAGGAATCAGCACCATCAAGCAGTGATTCCTTCATAAGATCAATTTTCTTCTGGTGCTGGGATCACACAGTGGATGCTAGAAGTGCCAGATGGCATGATTCATAGAGTGGAAGGTGAGGATGAGAGGACAATTATTGTTGTCAAAGGAAGAAGGAGGGGAGCAGATGCACAGGAAATGAGGAATACACAAGCGGCTGTGTTAGGCACTGAAGGAGGGTAAGATAGAGAGAGAAAGATGAAGGAAGAGAAAATGGCATATTGAAAGAGAAAGAAAGAGATAAAAATACAGAGAGATATAATGAGAGAGAAATAAATAAATAACTTGGCTGGGTAATATTCTAACTTATCAAACTGTCATTTCTTTTACAATATCATTAAAAGTTAAAATAGTCCTGCTCTTCTTATATTAATCTTTATAATATATTGGTGGTATATTGTAAATGAACTACTCAGAAGTGCTGTCATGGTTAAAGCTGTAATGAAATGAGAAAAAGGAGACTATCACAAGAAGTGGAATCATCTAAGCCTATCTTCCATACAACTAATTGATAATCACAGAGCAACAAGAAAATGAATTTATAGGAAATCATGATGACACAAATTGAAAACCAGGTGTTTAGAATGAGATTTGTGGTTGACCATGTTGTTTTATTGCAACATAGTCAGCACATTAATTTCCTAAGTATAGAAATGGAAGCAGGAATAGGTCATTTGACCCCTCAACATTTCTCCACCATTCAACAAGATCATGGTTAGTTTGGCAAACGCCTCAACTCTTGTTTTGTGCCAAATCCTCAGAGTCCCCAAATCCCCAATAAGTCGAAAATCTATCTACCTCTTCTTTAAATACATTTAGTGATCTCACCTAATGTCTTCAGCCACTCTGATAAGTCACCTACTTCATCCCAAGAATCAGTCTAGTGAATGTCTTTTGAACTGTGTGTTGTTATACAGGATTGCAGTATCTAGCCGGCACAAACTGAATTACTGAACAAGTTACCATTTTGTCTGGCTTTTACTGAGATCTTGTGTCTGTACAGCGAATGGCTCCTGAGTATTCAACTCTGGAAGTGTCTTGTCACAACGGAATTTGACTTTCTGCCCATTCACCTGAGTTTTTTTCATTCACACTTATTACTAGCTCTTAATGGCTTTTAATAGCTGTTTTGCTATTGTCAGAGTAATTTGTGTTTGACATAACAGTAGACTTTGTACTGGACTAGAGTGCTGTTATATATTGCAAATCTTTTTTGGCACTTTGAGAGTTATCAGTGCAAGCTTTAGACTTGCTCCAGTTGAAATGAATGGCAGTTGCTCGACATCTGATGTGGTACACCAGATCCTCATTCATGTTATTGCAGAGTTATCTCCCCACTTGGCATAGCAATGACACAGTCATGTGACCTTAACCTTACTTTAGGGACTTCACTTTTGCACAATGATGTTGATCGACGTTGCACAGGTCTGCAAAGGTCATGATGCACCAGTTTCTATCTGACACTTTGTGTTGTTCTGACATTCTCCTTCTGCAGTCCTCATTCCAACTGTCACAAGCATGCCTCACGTATCAACTTGACTGAATTAAACTGTTCTATGGTGTATAGTGATTCATTGGAGTCTTGAGCAGCCATCTCTCTTGTGCCATTGGTACCTGCTTGTTGTGATTCTTTTTAGTCATACACTTACTTGCAAAACTGTTCAGCCTTCCCCATGCCTTCTTCTCTTTTGCATGGTATCTTCTGCTCTATTTGCATTCAACTGTTTGTCTGGGATTGTTTGTCCTGTCTGTCTCGAGTTAATACAAGCCCTGGTCTGTTTTGCCATGAATGTTCTCAAGCTGTTGATTCATAACCTTGGCACTTCCATGCAGGTCAATTGCTCTCCTGGGTAAGTTTGTCTTCTTTCAGAAGGTGTGCTTTCACATTTGGATTGCTTAGTCCTACTGCAATCCTGTCGCTATTTAGTTCATCCTTCAAATCTGCAAATTCACAGGTTTCTGCAAGCTCAGTTAGTGATGCTACATATTAATCAATTTATTATTTGTCATTTTGCTCTCTAGTATTAAGTGCATTCTGTTCGCACTTAACATGCATTTGGGGCTAAAAGTATGTCTTCAACGCTTTTAAAATATATGTGGCATTTTTTTTTACTGCTCTTCAAAGAGATTAAGGATGGAGTACATTTTGAAACTGCTTCATCCCAATGGTGATAAAAGTGTAGTGATTTGTATTTATTAAGATTTACTAAACAAACCTGTAGCTATTACATTGTTCATGGAAGAATTTCAAATTCTGCCTCATCTTCCAAGTTTGAACACAAACTGGTTGGAGATAACCTCAGAATGTTTCTCTGAGGCAGTATTTTTACTGTGATCTTTGTGTTTTATCTTTTAGTAATAGCTCACAGCTCAGCAGCTGTGCTTTTCATTTTTCATTTCATTTCATTTCCTGCCACTCAACTTTCTGACACCATGTTTCAAGTGGAAGATACAAGAACATGTTCAATACGAGGACTTCATTGAAGTGAAATTTACGATGTCTGCCTACAATGCATATGCCTCATGGTAGAAGTCACATGACTTCAGCAGACTAGCACAGATGTTGGTACATTATTGCTTTTCAATCCAAATACTTAGTGAGCTACTGCAGCGCATCGACTCGACAGTAATGCTGCTGCTACTATACAGTTTTGCTGAAGGGAACAATTACTGTATGTGTAGGGTGTGATGCCAATCAAACTGAATGCTTTGTCCTGAATTTCTTGGGTATTTCTGGATCTGCAGTCTTCCAAGAAAGTGGGAAGTACGCCATAACACTCCTGATTTGTGTTTTGCAGTTGATGGGCAGGCTTTGGGTTGACGGGACACGGGTTACTCGTGGTAGAATTCCTAGGTTCTGACATAAACCAGTTCAGTCTCTGATCAATGATTACCCCTAGCATATTGATCATGGGGGAGTTCGACTACAGTAATGAGATCAAATGTCAAGGGACGATAGACAGATTCACTCCTTTTGGAGAAGGTTATTGTATAGTTTCGAAAAACAGCAAATGCTAATATCAGTCCAAGCCTAGATTTTATTACAATGAGCACAAATTGCCTTGGCATCTAAGGAGTTGTAAATGGTGCTGATTATTGCTCAACCAACAGGCAACATTCTCACTTCTGATTTTACAATAGATGAAATTGTTAATCTCATCGAGGTAGACCACTGGAAATCAAGCCCTACTATTCCTGGTATATTAATACAGTTAAAGAGTTTATAAAAGTGTGAAATATTCCTCAATTTACCTGTCTTTGTTTGACAGAAATCACCGATCAAGGTTCTATATTTAGTAAGAGTTATTACTTATAGTGAGTATATAGATTCCAGCTACAAGTAAACAAGTATGAACCATTGATATATGACTGTGAGTTAAAACTCTACTTCCGCTTTTAAAAGCTTCCCATGTACACATGTACAGAGAGATACATAGATGATGGGCATTATGTGTGCAGTTAAAGCCTGATCTCGCGGTTGCATTGTCCCTGACTCTCACAGTTTGCTGAGAAGATCATTGTGGCTTGTTAGGATTTGGTTCTCCTCGATCTTCATTCTCCAAATGCTTCCATTTGCTTTCAGGAGGCTCAGGGCAACTAGCTCACTATTAAAGTTCCTGATTTATTCATTAAAAACTATAGCAACTAATAAGGAGAAATAAACCAGCTTTCTTAGCTTGAACTTATTTTTACTGCAGAGAAAAAGGCAACACATTCCCATTCCAGAGATCAAATAGCTTCGGACCAAATATCATTATTCACAAGTTGTTCCACCACCTGGCAGTCAATCACAAGTTTGTTGACAGGCAGAGGCATTTGCCACCAACAACTCAGCATTCAACAGACCATCCAGCTATTTGTTGCTGGCTGAATCTCATGTTGCAAACATTTTCTGGTTCTAATTAGTCTGCAACTGAATCTCTCCACAATTGCCTGAACTACAGCAGTGTAAACAGCACTTACAATGGGTATAAGTAACTTACTTTTCAAAAGTGCCTTAATCTTTGGACTTTAAAACACCTCCTTTCTCATTTCAGTCACTATGAAAAATATAGATAAGTAAAAATACAGTAAAAGGACATTGATGAAGCAGCTGAGAAATGGTTGAGCCTAGGACACTACCTGGAAGAACTCCTGCAGATATCCTGGAGCTGAAATAATTGGCCTCTAACAACGACAGCTTCTTCCCACATGCCAGACATGACTCCAACCAGCAGACAGCTTCCCCCCTGATTCCCATCACTTCAAGTATTCCTCGGACTCCTTGTTGCCACATTCAGTCAAATGCTGTCTTCATGTTAAGGGCAGTCACTCTCACCTCTTTTCTGGAGTTTAGCTATTTTAACTAAATTTCAATCGGAACACTGATGAATACATGTTCCATCAGTTAATTGATGACCATGAGTAGACTAATGGGCCAGTAATAGGCTGGGTTGGATTTGCCCTGCTTTTTGAATACAGTACATACCTGGACAATTTCCCACATTGTCAGGTAAATGTCAAGTGTTGTCACTGTATTGGAGAAGCCTGGCCAGGGAAGGAGTAAGTTCTGGACCAGTACTATTCAGTACAGTTATTTGACTAGCCCTTGTGGTGCTATGGTCAAAGCCAAGATGCCAATCTAGTTTATTTTAGACTTTATAGTGGTTTTGATACAACTATGTATAATGCTAGGCCATTTCAGTGGGCAGTTAAGAGTCAATCACATTATTTTGGGTCTTGAGTCAAGTGTTGGCTAGACCAGGTAATGGCAAGCGATTTCATTCTCTAAGGGCCACATGTGAAGCAGATGGATTTTTATGACCCTCAACAATTGCTACATGGTTACCATGAGACCAGCTTTTGTTTTAATTTCAGATTTTATCATATTCGAATTTCATCATCTGTCACAGTACAGTTCAAACTCATGTCCCCAGAACATTACCCTGCATTTCCATCCCACCACTCCTTATTTGCCCATTGATGGGGCTGTGGCCAACAGTGGGTTTGAAACAATCAAAGAAAATTGTATCCTCTTTTGTACCTCCCACATCTTCCTCAGGCACAATCACTTCTGAGCTACAAGCTACAGGTAATATATCCAGTATAAGCACCTCTCCATTTTGCCTTTCGCCCTCCCGAACATTTCCTTTGTGTTTTTCTCTTTGAGATGTGCAAACAGTATAACTTGGCAAGGTTGAACAAAAATAATACAAAGAAAGATGATGAAAACATTGGGCTGCATCGTGTTTTTACACTCGCAAACAGCGGCTTAGATATTAATGTTGTGTGTAATCTGGGGGGGAGGCATCAGAGGTGGGTCCTGGACATAATGAAATATCAAGCACAGCAGGTGCCAACTCATTGAAAAGCATGGTCACACGAGTTCTGCTGCACAGGCCTCAGTTAAACATCTCAACTGTACAATACATGGGGGAAAAGAGGTTGTTTAGCTCAGTTGGTTGGACAAAAACAGAAGTTGCTGGAAAAGATCAGCAGGTCTGGCAGCATCTGTGAAGAAAAAAATCAGAGTTAACATTTCGGGTCCGGTTACCTGTCCTCAGACCCTTCCTGAAGTTGGTTGGATGGCTGGTTTGTAACGTAGAGCAACACCAACAGTGGTAGAAGCAGGTACAGTTAAAACATTTAAAAGAAATTTGGACAGGCATATGAATATTTGGGGTGGCATGGTGGCTCAGTGGTTAGCACTGCTGCTTCACAGCACCAGGGACCTGGGTTCGATTCCACCCTCAGCCGACTGTCTGTGTGGAGTTTGTACATTCTCCCCATGTCTGCGAGGGTTTCCTTCGTGTGTTCCAGTTTCCTCCCATAGTCCAAAGATGTGCAGGTTAGGTGGATTGGCCATGCTAAATTGCCTGTAGCCTTCCGGGATGTGTAGCTTAGGTGTGTTAAAGGGGATGAAACTGGGTGGGATGCTCCAAGGGTCAGCGTGGACTTGTTGGGCCGAAGGGCCATTTTGCACACTTTAGGGATTCTATGATCTATGATGATGATGAATAGGAAAGGCTTAGAGGCATATGGGCCAAATGCAAGCAAATGGGACTGGTTTAGAATGGGAAATATGGTCAGCGTGGACAAGTTGGACTGCAGGGTCTGTTTCCACCCTGTATGACTCTATGCACAGGTTTGACTCACATACTAGTCACGGTCTTGCCCCTCACTTCAGGTATGGCAACCCTCAGCAAAGCTCACCACCAGTTATTTCTCTCTAAAAGGAGAGTGGGACTTTGATGACATTACCCCGCCTTTATGTGTTGAAGACTGACTAATCTTAGATGGTGGAAGGATAATTTGAGCAGATCACAAACAATGACCCTGACATTGCAAACTGTTGAAGATGCCAAAGACTTTATAAGGGGTGCTGAGGAGATTAATTGATGCTGCATCATGAATCTGAAGCTTTTGTGTCATGGGAAAGCTGAAGAATCTGGAGTTGTTTTCTTCAGAACAACACAGCTAAAGATCAGGCTTGATGTAGGTATGCAAAATCATGAAAGATTTTATGCAACCAAAGTTGATTCCAATTTTAATTCATTCATAAGATGAGAGCATCACCATGAAGATAAGAATTTATTGCCCAACCCTGGTTGCCCCTGAGAGGGTGGTGAGGCAGTCCTTGGGGTATAGCTTGGAGCGCCTAGAACATGTGGATTTAAAATAATCGAAAAAGAGCCAGATATAAGACGAGACGAATTTTCTTTATGCAATGTAGTCTAAAGCCAGGTCCTCAAAGCTACTTGCAATTATCTAACAAGGCCATCTGTATTCTTCCCCATTGAAAGTCAGCGGGTTCCCACCAGCTGTAGCTACTGGGTTAGCACAAGGCCAGGTAAAGGCCCCTGAAAACAGGTGTTAAGGGAAAGCTGGAGGGTACACAGTTCAATATTATATACACTACTGGAAGAAGTGTTGCTAGATGTGTGTTAGTTGTCCTATTTGTGCTGAAGTGGGATTTTTACAGTATATTTACTTTCAGGAATTTGGCCAAGAAGATACTGTGATGCCTTATAGCAGATAGATGAAAGGATAGATCACTTAAGATTAATGGTGTGGAGAATGTTATCAGGGGAATTGAAATGTGATGCGCCACTCGTGGACTAGCTATCTGAAACCATTGGATTAGATTTAATGATGGTTGCAGGAGTTACAAAGCAGGGCTGAAAGTAGGAATTGAACCTGTTTCAACAGTAAGCGGGACCACTGCTGGGATATATCAGCGATAATGCCAGAGTTGACTTCCGTAATGAGGAAGGATGCTTGCCAAAAGCTGCTGGACAATCAGCAGGCTGGAAGCTCAGTGCCTAAGCAGTGCAAAAAGGAACAGAGACCATACCCAAAGAATAAGAGTACACCACACTCAGCCAGGTAACTGGATCTGCAGGGTACCAGGATTAGTGATGCAGGCTCAGCAAAGTGGAGAGTGAGGTTCAGCAGGCAAATTTGTAATAGGGATAACCATTACTGGGGTACATTTCCATGGGTCAAAGAGTGCCCAGAGCTCAGGAGAAGGCCGTAAAATTTTACAGGTAGATCTGCAATGACGCAAGTTTCATTAATGCAAACTGGCTGTAACACGATTGAAGAATAGTGAAAGCTGTTTGGATAAAGCAAACTTTCTGCTGTACTCGTATAGTGATTTTCTATAGCGATTTTCCTAAAAACACAATTTGCAATGGCGCTTTTTCGATAGTGCAATTTTCCATAGCACAAGGTCACACAAGAATGTAATTATTGCGTTATAGGATAAATACCTGTATCTGTCACCTTGAATGAATCCTAACATTCATAATAAGACTCATTATACATTATCCAACCATGGTTTTATCCATAATTTTTAATAAAGCCCTATTGGAGGATAAAATCAATTATTAAATGTGTAGTGGCCCACAGAAATATTGATCCTGCTGCAGAATTCAGCATGATACATTTGCAGCATAATTAATACTGATATTGAATCATAACTGGAGATGATAAATCATAAGCACAGTGAAGGATTTCAGTGCACTTTAGATCAAACACAACACAAAGCATTAAATAATGCCTCAACTAACACATAGCCTATATGTTTACCTTTTGTGTATTAGAACATGTTTTTACATTATGTTGTGAAATCAGAGTTGCACCTAGGGTCTGTGGGCCAGATTTCAGTGTTCTAGGTCCAGGAATAAAAATTTATTATTGAACATTTCGTCACACCTAATATTAAAATATCAAATTTTGCCTTACTATCAAAAAACACATGCCACGATCACATACACGCAATGTTCAATCCATTCTTTTATCATTATGTCTTTCATCCAAATTACAATCGTTAGCCTAACTTTACTGTTTTCTAAGCGATGGTAATGGGAACTGCAGATGCTGGAGAATCCAAGATAATAAAATGTGAGGCTGGATGAACACAGCAGGCCCAGCAGCATCTCAGGAGCACAAAAGCTGATGTTTTGGGCCAAGACCCTTCATCAGAGAGGGGGATGGGGAGAGGGTTCTAGAATAAATAGGGAGAGAGGGGGAGGCGGACCGAAGATGGAGAGAAAAGAAGATAGGTGGGGAGGAGAGTATAGGTGGGGAGTAGGGAGGGGACACGTCAGGTTGCAGGGGAAGGTGCCAGGTGTAGTGGGGTTGGAGGGCAGTGTAGAGCGAACAAGGGAGTCACGGAGAGAGTGGTCTCTCTGGAATGCAGACAAGGGTGGGGATGGAAAAATGTCTTGGGTGGTGGGGTCGGATTGTAGATGGCGGAAGTGTCGGAGGATGATACGTTGTATCCGGAGGTTGGTGGGGTGGTGTGTGAGAACGAGGGGGATCCTCTTGGGGTGGTTGTGGCAGGGGCGGGTTGTGAGGGATGTGTTGTGGGAAATGCGGGAGACACAGTCAGGGGCGTTCTATTCCCAATTCCTCCGCCTCCGCCGCATCTGCTCCCACGATGAAGCAATCCACTCCTGCACATCCCAGACGTCCAAGTTCTTCAAGGACTCCAACACATCCCTCACCTTCCTGGACTGCTCAGTCTCCATCTCAGGTAACCAGCTAGAAACTGATGTCCATTTCAAGCCCACCGACTCTCACAGCTACCTAGAATACACCTCCTCCCACCCACCCTCCTGCAATAATTCCATCCCCTATTCCCAATTCCTCCGCCTCTGCCGCATCTGCTCCCATGATGAGGCATTCCACTCCCGCACATCCCAGATGTCCAAGTTCTTCAAGGACTGCAACATTTCTCCCCCGCAGTCGTCGAGAACGCTCTTGACCGCGTCTCCCGCATTTCCCGCAACACATCCCTCACACCCCACCCCCACCACAACCGCCCCAAGAGGATCCCCCTCGTCCTCACACACCACCCCACCAACCTCCGGATACAACGCATCATCCTCCAACATTTCCGCCATCTACAATCCGACCCCACCACCCAAGACATTTTTCCATCCCCACCCTTGTCTGCCTTCCGGAGAGACCACTCTCTCCGCGACTCCCTTGTTCGCTCCACACTCCCCTCCAACCCCACCACACCCGGCACCTTCCCCTGTAACCGCAGGACGTGCTACACTTGCCCCCACACCTTCTCCCTCACCCCCATCCCAGGCCCCAAGATGACTTTCCATATTAAGCAGATGTTCACCTGCACATCTGCCAATGTGGTATACTGTATCCATTGTACCCAGTGTGGCTTCCTCTACATTGGGGAAACCAAGCAAAGGCTTGGGGACCGCTCGGTTCAAAATAAACTACTGCACCTCCCAGTCACGAGCCATTTTAACTCCCCCTCCCATTTCTCAGAGGACATGTCCATCATGAGCCTCCTGCAGTGCCACAATGATGCCACCCGAAGGTTGCAGGAACAGCAACTCATATTTCGCTTGGGAACCCTGCAGCCCAATGGTATCAATGTGGACTTCACAAACTTCAAAATCTCCCCTTCCCCCACTGCATCCCAAAACCAGCACAGTTCATCCCCTCCCCCCACTGCATCACAAAACCAGCCCAGACTGTTTCCGCCTCCCTAACCTGTTCTTCCTCTCACCCATCCCTTCCTCTCACCTCAAGCGGCACCTCCATTTCCTACCTACTAACCTCATCCCACCTCCTTGACCTGTCCATCTTCCCTGGACTGACCTATCCCCTCCCTACCTCCCCACCTATACCCTCCTCTCCACCTATCTTCTTTTCTCTCCATCTTCGGTCCGCCTCCCCCTCTCTCCCTATTTATTCCAGAACCCTCACCCCACCCCCTCTCTGATGAAGGGTCTAGGCCCGAAACGTCAGCCTTTGTGCTCCTGAGATGCTGCTGGGCCTGCTGTGTTCATCCAGCCTCACATTTTATTATCTTGGATTCTCCAGCATCTGCAGCTTCCATAATCACTGATACAACTATGTAATTGGTTCCTGGGCAGTTGAACAGCATGTGGGTGTGAATATTCAAGAAAACACTGGATCTCTGGAAACGAAGGTCTAAATGAAAAAAGATCTGAAGCCTGAAGAAAGCCAGTTTATTTCTCTCATCAGTTGCCTATAAGCTGTGGCTCTTATCCAATAAATCAGATGCTATATGGGTGTGAACCAGTTCCTCTGCATCTCCAGGAAATGAGTGACAATACCTGGAGAGGAAAGATTAAGGACCACCAAGTTCTGATGATCAAAAAGGATCATCTCAGCGCACCCCTGAGGAGACCAGCCTGTCCAGTCTTTCCCTCTGCTTATGACACCCAGTTATTTTGTCTGGCTGTGCTCGTCAGATGTGTTTGGGGGGGAATTGGAGTTTAACCTAGTAAAGTTACATGTCAAAGGTTCGTAATTGCTTACGTGTAGCTAGAATCTAGTTATTTAAAACAAATAATAATTATTGTTAAATACAGAAACCTGGCCCATGCTTATTGTCAACCGGTATTGGTAAATTGAAGAAATTTGAATACTTTTATAAAATCTTTAACTTTTGTGATGATTTGATTTCCAGCATACTACCCTAGTGAGGCAAAACAATAATGAGTTTGAATTTGCGAAAAAGATGCCCATCTTCAGTAAAAAAAGATTTAGAAAGAGTTTTAAAAGAATTGTTTCGTAATTGTTCACTTATCATGAGCCAATGTTGCCTTGCCCATTTTGTCCACTCAGCAAAAATAACCCAGAACATCAAAAACGCCCAAAAGCCGAACTCATAGAATCCCTACAGTGCGTAAAGAGGCTATTCAGCCCATTGAGCCTCCAATCTTGCCCAGAAACAGCTCCACCACCCTATCTCAATAAACCAGCATTTCCCATGGCTAACCCTCCTAGCCTGAACCTCTCTGGACACTACAGGCAATTTAATATGGCCAAACAACCTAATGTGAACATTTTTGTACTGTGGGAAGAAACCAATGCACCCAGCAAAAACCCATGCGGACACAGCAAAAAATTCCACACAGACCATCACCCAAGGCTGGAGTCAAACCTGATTTCCTGGTGCTGTGAGGCAACCGTGCTAACCACTAAACCACTATGCTGCTCTCATTTATTTTTGGATTCTAATATCTAAAAATTAAGAGAGAGTTCCAGTTCTGAAAAATGATGGCATCCTCTAACAAGCTAAAGCATCGGAGTGGAGCTTTTTTTCCAAAAAAAAAGAAACAACACAAAATGATGATTAAAGCTACTAATCTGCCTTGCATTAAATTTAACATTGCGAACCATTGTATTGGATGAGAAAAAACAGTCCACAGTGTCAAAAAACAGTCTTTCCAGCCAATGACGTTAATGACAGATAGGGATAGTTTTGTTTTACAGTCAGCCGTGTGAGACCCCTGCACTCAGAACCCAGAGAACTGGTGCAATTCTCTCCTATCTAGGACAAAGACAGCTCAACATTCACGTAGTAGCAAATGATTCTCATTAACATGAGCATGTTTTGGTTCATTCTGTCAATTTCAATCCCTTTAGACATTTTCAAACTGAGTGCTGACCTTCATCTCCATATTTTCCAAGAATAGTGACATGAATAGATTACCAAGATGGAATTTTGCAGAACATAATTATCATTAGTAATGATTAACCCAGCAATGATTTAAGCAGCAGCTCTCCATGGTGATTCTGTCTCTTCACAAGGCTGCAGATATAAACACTTCCAAATCACAACTAGCACAGATGCCATTGGCACTCACTAACAAAACAAAGATATTCAAAATTATATACATTCAGTACACAGAACAGAATAAAAATAATGTTAATTTTCATTGGATTTCTTAGTAACTGTTTGACTTTAAAGGTTAACCCGGCAAGGACTCTTCTTAATTCATCTTCACCATTTCTAGTTACTTAGTTTGATCCATTGTTTTCATGTTGGTTTAACTGAAAATAAATATATGGCCACACAATATGGGCTAAAGAGGTGCCCCATTTCTCAAGCAAAGAGGCAGTGGTTCATGACCTGCCAACATTAATTGCAATTGATGCAGGCAGCATGCAAACCTAATTCTGCTTGCTTATTTACCTGATGGTAGCATTGGTTGGCTGCCTTGCTGGTTGTCTGAGGCCTCCATCAAAATGGGGAAAATGCAGGGGTCAATGAGGCCTTCATAAACCACTCTCAGAAGGAAATTAACGACGCGGCTGGAATGGGGGCCAATCAAAATAAAAGGTCCGGCTGCAAGAAACTGGCAATAGCCTTGCAAGAAATTTAATGACCATTCATGAGTAGGAAATGCAGGCAAGTGCATCTTCAAAGGACCTCATACCCTCTGCATTACCAACATCCCATGCTGCTCAATACTCTGCACCCCCATCACTCACCTGGCAATAGGACTGGCAACCAGAGCTGATGCCAAACGTCCAAGCTATCTACCCTGCTCTCTCACATCTACTAATACTGTCAGCTCCACATGCAACACCTGCTCAGTCCACGCCCTTTCAGCTATTCAGCTGTGGCAAACAAATCACCTGAACGTGGTGGCTGCTCAATCACTTCTCTCTGTCTCACTCTCTCGCTCGTGAAGGACATTGCTCTCATAATGACTGGGAGTAAAGTAAAAACAGTGGGGGCAAGAACATTTGCATCTCTTAGGCCTGATTCTCCACATCTTGGAGACAGCTGATACAATGTCTATGATACCTGAGATTACTGTGAGTACTGAGGATGAAAAAACCCTTTTCAACCATCAGCTCAACCTTATCCTGACATATGACATGAAGAGCAAGCTGCTAATGGTATGTCCCAGGACTCAGATTCCAGCCTTGGGTAACTGTCTGAGTGGAGCTTATATGTTCTCCTTATGTCTGTGTGGGTTTCCCCTGGGTGCTCTGGTTTCCTCCCACAGTCCAAAGATGTGCTGGTTAGGTGGATTGGCCATGCTAAATTGCCCCATAGTGTCGAGGGATGTGCAGGTTGCATGGAGTATGCATAAGAGATGCAGGGTTATGGGGATAGGGTGGGGGCTGGATCTGGATGGGATGCTCTTCAGAGGGTCGATGTAGACACAATGGGCTGAATGGCCTGTTCCCCCACTGTAGGGATTCTATGACATATGCACCAAGATGCAAATACTCTCAGTCATCAGCAAAGTATCATTGATAGTGCTATCAAACAGCACCTGCTCACTAACACTCAGTTTGTATTGTGCCAGGCCCACTCCTGATAAACAAGGATAAAACAGCAGGACCACGGCGGGGTGGGTGGAATTAACTGACCTTAACATTAAGGTAGTGTTAGAAAAAGTGTGGCATCAAAGAGACCTGGCAAAACTTGAGTCAACGGGAATCAGGGCGAAAGCTCTCTGCTGATTTGGAGTCGTACCTAACACAATGGAAGCTGGTATGGTACTTGAGGGTCAGTCATCTCAGCTTAAGACAACTCTACAGTTCTTCCTCAGGGCAGTGTCCAGGGCTCAAGCTTCAGCTGCCTCATCAATAACCTTCCCTCCATCATAAGGTTTGAAGTAAAAAAGTTTGCCGATGACTACTCAAAGTCCAGTACCATTCATTATAAATTGACATCGTCCCTGTCCAAATGCAGCAAGTCTGAATGAAATTCAGGTTTGGATTGATAAGTGACAAATAACATCCATGCCCAACAAATGCAGAGCAATGTTCATTTCCAAATACAGAGAATCTAACCATCACCTTTTGATATTTAATGGCAGTACCACCTCAAAATCTCCAACTGTCAACATTCCTGGACTTACCATTGACCAGAAAGCGAAGCTGACTAGTCATACAATACTGTGGCTTCAAGAATAGTTCTGAGATAAAAAAAACATTGTGTGACAAATAACTCACTTCCTGAATTCAATTCACTATCTATAAGGCACAGGTGAGGTGCAAGATCGTATATTCCCCACTTACCTGGATGAGTACAGCTCCAAAGACATTCAGGAATCTTCATACTATCCTGCACAAAGCAGTTCATTTAATTGGCATCACATCTAATATCTTCAACATTCACTCCCTCCACTGCCAATTCACAGTAGCAGCAGTGGGTACTATGTACAAAATGCATTACACCTATTCACCAATGCTCCTTAGACAAAACCTTCCCAACCCATGACCGCTTGTCCCAAAAGGACAAGCAGATACATGGGAATACCATCAACTGGATAACCCGTCCAAGTCATTTATCATCTCAAAGATAGTAGAAACTGCAGATGCTGGAGAAGCTGAGATAACAAGGTGTTGAGCTGGATGAACACAGCAGGCCAAGCAGCATCAGAAGAGCAGGAAAGCTGACATTTCAGGCCTTTTCTGAAAAAGCGTCTAGGCCCGAAACGTCAGCCTTCCTGCTCCTCTGAGGCTGCTTGGCCTGCTGTGTTCATCCAGCTCTACACCTTGTTATCTCTCATTTATCATCCCAACTTGGAACTGTAACACCATTCCTTCACTGTTTCTGAGCCAAAATTCTGGCAGTCCGTTCCCAACCCATGCTAATAGATCACAGCAGTTCAAGAAGCCAGCATACTATCACCTTCTCTAGAGCAGCTAGGGGTGAGAAATAAATATTGGCTTAGCCAGTGAAGACCATATCTTATGGGAAGAATATGTTGTTACGAACCTGTCCTTTGTTGCGCATCAGTGGGCTCAGGCAGCAACCTCTCAACTAGAACCCACATTTACAACTGGACACATATGACTATACTGTTTTATACAAAGTGAATCTAAACAACTTGGAACTTGGGTATTTTTCACATACAGTTTGAAATGATAAAATGCATTTATTTAGGAAAAGAAATTCAGGTTAGATTTCCAGAAAATGTTCTATATATTACATACATTGATGCATAATTGATTTAGTCAACGAGAAAAGTTGATAAAACATAGGATAATAACACAAATGTACGTAATGATAGAAAATGTGAGAAATTTGGGTATGTGTTTGTCTTTTAAAAGTTCATCCATTCCTGTTTCTGAATTGTCCTTCAAACAATTGGTACAGCTGGCTCATGGAGGATGTTAGTTTTACACATCATTACATTCAAAGTCAAAATAATTAACGTGCACACAAATGTACATCTGGACATCTTCAAGTTTGATTTGTACCCATAAATGTGATAATTTCATTCAACAGAAAGCAACCTATCCGTACATTTCTGCACTAATAATCAACTTCAGATTCTCAAGCAATTGATAAGCTGTGTAATCACTAACACTTCTAAGCAGGCAACAAAGCTATGGACTTAGGGTATTTCCAGTAATGCGTGCTCATAAAATGCACTGGTGGGGCTTTTAGGAGGCAAAAAATCACTACCTAATAATAGAGGATTCGAAGAGCCACACATCTTATTATTTTTGGACTATAGACCAAAATGACAAAATTAGACACAGCCTTTAAAAAGTCATGAATATACAAAGAGTTGTTCACAGCTTGGAAGGTATGAAGTTCACAGACCCATGTGTGACAATATTCCTTTTTGGGGACACTGCGTCTAGACAATTTGTTTTGGGACCAGGGGAGATCAACATCGCAACAATCTTCTGATTGGTTGGCCGGCAGTTTAACTCAGACACTGATGGAAATGAAATAGCAAGAACACCTCCAGATGTTGCCCAGGTTGCCTTCTCGACAACTTTCTATCAAAGAAGCAGGAGAAACTACAGTCACAATTGCTGAAAAAAAATAATTTTAAGCACCCAAAACAGCAAGAAAGACCCAAGGTCCATTTGGGTAACCAATGAACTGTATAGCTGATAATCACTGTGTCAATAACGTTGATCTGTCATCAAAGGATCAAAAGGATTGTGAAACCAACTCAACTAATTTTGTGATTTAGACTGATGATGGATGGCAACATGGTGGCTCAGCGGTTAGCACTGCTGCCTCACAGCACCAAGGGAGCAGTATGGACTTGTTGGGGCAAGTGGCCTGTTTCCACGCTGTAGGGATTCTATGAACTGTATTCTCCTGATTGCTTTTCCTCCTCCACTTATCATATTTGTTATTTTTTCTCTGTGTGTCTCTGTGAGGGGGTAAATTTAAAAGGGGTGAAGTATAAGGTCCTTAAATTAGCAATCTTGTTCTTACATAGTTCTTATTAAAGTATAAAATCACAATAAATAAAGTTATTTCTCCAGTTACTGTAGGTAACAGATATAGTTATATTTTTACAGATATAGTTTATTTTTATCCCAGGTAGCAGTCAGTCAGTGGAAAATTGAATTTGTGGTTTCAATAAATCTCAACATGTGGGGAAACTCCAGTGGGTCCTGGCAAGATTCAAAAACTAAAATGGCTTTTAAAAGAATTTCCAGAAATATTCAAGACAAAATATATTAAATTGAATAGCGAAATTTCAAGTGAGTATACCTAAGTGATACCTACCAACACAGGCAATTAATTAAGTGAAAATGACTTATTTGTGGTCAAAATGTTATTATTTTCTTGTATGTGGCCTAATATTTTCAGTCATGCTGCAATTTCATTCAGCCAGATGGATTTTGAATTCACAGACTGCAGGGGCCAGTTTGAGTAGATGGATTAGAAATTATATCAAACTAATTGCTTGCACTTTATATCATGTAACTCTATTTTCCTGTCTGGGAATAGAAATCTTGTTCCTGTGATGTAGGCACACCCACACAGTGCTGGTAGAAAATTCCAGTACCTTGATCTAACAACAATGAATGAATGGTGACATATTTCTAAGTCAGGATGATGTGTGACTTGAAGGAAATTTGCAGGTGATTGTGTTCAAGTTATGTCATTCTTACCTTTCTAAATGGTAAGGGCTATGGTTTTCAGAAGAGCTGTAAAATGAGCCTTAGCTAATCAAATTACAGATAATGCACAATGTTGCCACTGTGTGTTGGCGGTGGAGGGAGTAAATGTTTAAGGTGGGGTTTAGAATGCCAACCAAATGGGCTGCTGTTTTCCTGGATGTTGTCAAGGCCCTTGAGGCTTTTTTGGAAACACACTCATACAGCAAATAGAACATAGTCCATCACTACCCACTGCAGAATATCCAACCTCTGAGCTGCTCTTCTGGTAGCAATAGTTTTGTGTTAGTTCAATTAAGTCTCTAAACTGTTAGTAGTGTATTATTTGAGCTTGGCTGCTCAAAGGATATAGTTTCAACAAATCATTCTCTGCACAGAAGAAAATAAATTGTTGGATATACTCATTTGGGCTTGCAAATTAACTGCAGAATATAACAATGCCCTCCATCTTGATGCTGAATTGAAAATGTTCAAACTCTTTCTCTGCAAAAATATCCAGTAAGTTTATTTGCTATGTTAACAAGCAGTGAACTGATTATTAATAAAGCTTTGAATTTCATATGGCCTCCACTTTTTAAATAAATGCATCCTTTGAATGGAGGAAATCTATTTCAGATTTAACACAATTGCAGGGAATCCCCAGCAATGTTTCAGGCTGGTGATTCAGTAGATCTCATGATGCCTGTAATTTGATGTATTTCTTAATCTGCTAAAGTTGTGTAAATTATGATAAAGCCAAAGAATCACACATGAAAACCCTAACTTTGTACATTGATCATCGGGAATGTATTACAAATTGGTCCCTTGTTCTTTTCGTTCAAAAAGAAAACCATTCATACTTCAAATATTACTGTCAACTATTGTTAACTTGGCATTAACTTTGGAATTTCTTCTGGAACTTAAATACATTGCATGCTTTGATTTTGAAGTTTGTAGTAGTGTAGTATAAGAGTGCTCATAATATTACAATCTTGATAATGGATCTCATTGGTGCTTTACTGGACCTGAAAGTATTTAATCTTCCAAGACACTAATAAATGCATAACACATTGATAGGGAAGGAATTCTGGGTAGTACTACAGAAAGTAATGGATATGAAAGGGTTAATCTATGAGCAAAGATGAAACTCTGCTACTTTGATATATAACGCAGCCATTGGGTGAAGCATCAGGCAGTTGAAATTAGTGAGACTTGGTGTGGTCTCACTTACCTCTTGTTAGCAATAGATAACATGCATGAGTTGATGTAAACTCTATGAAGTTACAGGCACATATTAAACTACTTCCTGTTATCTAAGGCAGATCTCTTCACTTGAGGCTTTTTGTAGTCCATACTTCATCAAAGACTATGATACAGCCCCTTAACCTTGTGTAGGAAGCAGGATTGGTAGCAGTACACACTGAACAGAGGTGGTTTGTACCCAGACATCACGTCATTGTATAACAAGGTGAGAATGATAGCCATGCCATTGCTGGTATAACAAGTACACTTATACTCTCAATTTAAAATCAGTGTGTCATGCAAGAAAAAGCATAGGCTTTAGGTTGTTCTGACAGGTTGCAGGGATCAAGTGGTTCTGGTAAATATAGCATTCAACCAGCAAAGGGGAGCAAAATTACAGTACTGCTAGCTGAATTTGTTTGATCGTTTCAGCAGCTTTGAAGAAGTGCCATGTGATGCATTCGAACCTGCTGCATACACGTCATTATAATACCCATCAGCTCGCTTTCACATGTCCTCAAAGCTGAACTAAATAAAAACGATAATGCACTGCACCAATTAACAGATGTAATAATTATTTTAAAAATCTTAATGTCGAAAATATGCACTTCATTTTCCCTGCACCATTGCACATTTTTCTGCTTAATCAGGTCATTTCAAGGGGCCTTTTGTAGTGTAGTACGTCACTACCAGGTAAACACAGACTTGAATCCCACCTAATCTAGAGGAGTACAACAATAACTTTGAACCTTCTGAGGAAGGATCACCAGACCCGAAACATTAACTCTGTTTTTTCCTTCACAGATGCTGCCAGACTTGCTGAGCTTTTCCAGCAACTTTGTTTTTGTTCCTGATTTACAGCATTTACAGTTCTTTCGGTTTTTGTACCTTTGAACAAGTTGGTCAGAAAATATTCGCAGTTTCCTCATGAGCTGCATTGAGATTTGCTATTGTTAAAAGAGAAAGTTAAAAAATAATTTGTTTTCCGCTTTTGAAGAGTGAAATTGGAGATGATGTTAACTTCCTGCTGCTGGCATTAGCAGGTCAAAATATGATTGGCAATTTGCATGTCCTGGTAACATTAATGGTTTAATTTTGAAAGGATCCTGTACTACTGGAAAGCGTATGCAGGTACAAGTTTGAAGTAAAATTGAGAGTCCCTCATGAGAGGGCTTGGTAATCTTAGATTGTTTGGCAAGCATTTCCTGCAAGACCCACCAGTCCTTCTGCACACACGCATGAACTCCAAGAGGAAATGGAATGAATAAGGACATGGAAATCTCAGCAGTTCAATCCACATCTCTTCAGAGAGAAAAGGTTTAATGTTACAGGCTATTGACCATCAGCTCCATCAGTACTGAGGACAGATAAAAATATAATAGTTCATGAGTGAAGAGAGAAAAGAAACAAAAGGGAATGACTATGATCAGGAAGAAGGCAGGAGAGTTTAAATGACAATAGGTTCCAGGTTCCAGACAGCAGGATGTAACCAGGGGATCAGGAGTACAACCCACTGTCATGAACTTGGTTATTAAGCTGAATAGAAGTTCAATCAACAGCAGCAATACAATCTGGGTGTGACAATACATTCTCAGTATAAGGAAAAGGCCAGCTGAGAAACTGGTTTTCTTCCTGGTTACTTGGCAAGACTTAAAGGATGCTGTTGGACCATTATGTAATTTCAAAGAAGAGAATACTGAGTTGGAACGTGCTAAGTGCTTGGTCTTTACTCATTTTGCTACCTGTTTATATGCCGGCAAACCTCAGCATTGTATCTGCACCGCAGCAACTGCCATAAGCAAAATGGGGATAGTGGTGGTCTCAGTGAGAAAAATGAGGAGAGGAGAAGAAGGGGAGCGAAGAAGCTAGATGTTCAGGGGTAGGGGCACACTAAGCACATGAGGATGCTTTACCTGCAGAGGAGTAAAGGGCTGCTGAGGGCAGGATGCCGCAGCTGTAGAGATCTTATCCAGGCAATCATGTCTGCAAGGTAAGGGTGAGCTATCTGTCAATGACAGAGACACACTGCCTGAGGAGACTCCAGTTTTCAAGAGTTACTATGGCTTCACTCTTTGACATGCTGGCTGAGGGGTTTGCATTGAACTGAGTGGTTGATCTGAAAGTCACTGTGGCTTTTAAGTTTTTTTTTGCATCTGGCTCAATTCAGGCTGCTTGTGGAGACTCAGTGACATTACATAGCCTGAGCCCACCACTGCAAATAAAGCACTTCAGTGGTGAGATGCTTAAACATGGATGACAAACTATATCCTTTACTCCCAACCACAATAGACACTCAAACATACCAGAGGATATTCAGCCCGGGCAGGTTACCCCAGGGTGCCAGGCATGATCAACTGCACCCTAAAGGTCAGGTCAGCAGGTCAGTTCAAACTTAGCTGCAATAAACAAACTCCCACCGTCTGGATGGTGCACTGTCTCTATCTAGTCTCACTACTTCACTGGTCACAGCATAAATTTAAAACACTTTACCTAGCTCCCAATATAGTCCTTTAAAGTGTATTTATATTATGTTTTAAATTTAAACAATTCCAACTAGGTTTCTTTAATTAACTAGAAAATTATTCATTTATTATTTTTTAAAAAAGTAAAACAAGAGCCACAGCACAAACAGAGCCAATATAGAACAAACCATTGTCCTCCCAAGATGAGATTTCACTGCTTTGACACTTCAGACCAGGAGCAGGTGTCCAGAAGCTGCCATCCAGGGTGTCCTGGATGGTGGTTGTGAGCTGCACACTCTACTCTCATGTACTCTGGAGAGGAAATACCCTCTCAGAGGAGGAGCTAGGATGACACATTAATTTCCATCCCAACACCCACAAACGAAGCTGCATTAGAACATTATTCCAACGAGCCACCACACACTGCAGCACAGAGGAACTACGCAGAGCAGAGGAAAATCACCTATACAGCGTATTCAAAAAGAATGGGTACCCTATGAACACAGTCCGCCGATTTCTCAGCAACAAACCCAAACAAACAGACAAAACCGGCTCAGAAACCATAACCACTCTCCCCTACATCAAAGACATTTCCGAAATGACTGCCAGACTACTCGGACCCCCTGGCATCAGGGCAGCCCACAAACCCACCAACACACTAAAACAGCAGCTAATGAACTTAAAAGACCCTATACAGACAACAAATAAAACGAACGTCATCTACAAAATACCTGGCAAGAACTGTGACAAACACTACATTGGACAAACTGGCAGGAAGCTAGCCACCAGGATACATGAACATCAACTAGCCACAAAACGACATAACCCACTATCACTCGTATCCTTACATACAGATAAGGAAGGACACTACTTTGATTGGGACAACACATCCATCCTAGGACAAGCCAAACAGAGACATGCACGAGAATTCCTAGAAGCATGGCATTCCAACCGGAATTCCATCAACAAACACATTGACTTGGAGCCAATCTACCATCTCCTGAGAAAAAGAACAGGAAATGACATCACCAACCCAAGGAAACCTAACCAGATAAATAGAAAGCGGGACATAACACCAGCGCTTTGTCGGAGGCTCACTGATGATGTTACCTAGAATGGTGACGAAACATCTGAAAACTAACCTTCCAGCTCAGCGAGCAAACTCACATCCAGAATCTCAACCTGAGCTACAAATCTTCTCAAAACTCGTTTGTACACTTTAACCAGATCCCCACTCAGCCTTCTCTATTCTAAGAAAAATAGCCTCAGCCTATCTACTCTCTCCTCATAGTGA
This sequence comes from Stegostoma tigrinum, assembly GCF_030684315.1. NCBI lineage: Eukaryota > Metazoa > Chordata > Chondrichthyes > Orectolobiformes > Stegostomatidae > Stegostoma > Stegostoma tigrinum. The sequence continues at coordinate 78,409,948 of NC_081356.1, forward strand.
ATCACTCCAGCCCAGGCAACATCCTGGTGCGTCACTTTTACACAGCCTCTCAATTGCAATCATATCTTCTTATCATGTGGCAAACAGAACTGCACACAGTACTCCAGGTGAGGCCTAACTGGTATTACGCACAGCCCCATCATAACCTCCTTGCTCTTCTATTCAATGCCTTGACAAATAAAGGCAATTATCCCCTATGCCTTCACAACTTCTTCCTCTTCCCGGTGTAGTTCAGGAGTGTTGCAGTCCTGGCCCATTTAAATAGTGTTTTAATGCAGCTTTGTTTGTGCATGTTGGGTGGTTGCTGTGGAAGTTGAGGATTAGATCAGTGTGGGTTGCTTTTCTGTATACTATGGTTTGGAACTCCTCATTTGTCAGTCGTTCCATTTTAACGTCCAGAAATGGAAGTTGATTGTTGGTTTCTTCTTCCATTGTGAATTTAATCCCTGTAAATACACTGTTGATGAGGTGGTGGGTCTCTTCCAATTTGTTGTGTTTAATAATGACAAACATGACATCTACGTACCAGATCCACAGTTTAGGTAGAATGTCGGGGAGGGTGGTGTGTTCTAGTCTTTGCATGACTGTTCCTGCGATGAGTCCTGAAAAGGGTGATTCCATTGGTGCACTGTTGATAAGCTTGTATACTCGACCGTTAAAGACGAAATGTATGGTGAGGCAGAGGTCGAGTAATTTAAGCATGTTGTCCTTGCGGATGGAGCTGCTGGTCTGGGTTGCTGTTTACCCTAGTAATATGGACACAATTTCTTTGGCTAGTGGGATGTCAACGGATGTGAATAAAGCTGTCAAAGGATTGCCAGCCTTGACACATCATCTCCCTTTCATGACATCACATGCCATTTTGGCCTGCAAAGATAATGTAGCATTGTAATGTTTCCCTCACTCTTTTACCCTTTTACAATGTAGTAGGCTGAGAAATCTGCAGCACCAAATTGATGTGACATTTTCACACATGTCTCCAGCAGCCCATCCCCACCCCACAAAGAAACCCTTTAATAAGCCTAGGGCAATGTACAGCAACGTTAGTGCATCAACCCACCACATACTTCTGATCAGAGCAGAACATACTACCCACATCAAGTCTTCACACATCCCTCAACAATTCACATCCACAAATTGAATGTACAGGTATAATGTCCTAGGCATGACCTGCATAGAAACCCAATGTGGAGGGACTATTGTATGACCTTCAGTGACCCCAGGAGAAGGTTTTGGCTTGCAGGTACACCGGGCAGCATCATATGGTGTTCTGTACGTCACCTCTGGGCAGAGTATAGTACCACTGCTAAGGCAACACGTGGCTCAGTGGTTAGCACATTGCCAGGGGCACAGTTTTGGTCCAGCCTCAGGCAACTGTCTGTGTGGCGGTTGCACATTTTTCCCATATCTGTGTGGGTTTCTTCCAGGTGCTCTTGTTTCATTCCACAGTCCAAAGATGAGCACGTTAGAGGGATTGGCCATGGGAAATGCAAGGTTACAGGGTTAGGGTGGGTGGGGTGGGTCTGGGTGGAATAATTTTTGGAGGTTTGGTGTGGACTTGATGGGCTGAATGGCCTGCTTCCACACTGTAGGGATTTTATAATTCACTGACCCTCCATCTTCATGGCTCTCCTACCTCTTCACCAAATCATGAGGGCACCTATGGCTGGGACCCCCATATCCACGTAGATGTGGTTCCACACTTGTTAGAGGCCAAGCTGCCCTTGGGCTTCCAGATGCATACGTACCTCACCATTCATGTAGCAGCTGTTGGTATGGCGACCACAGGGATGACCATGCTTTTTGTGCCTGGTCCCAGAAACAAAGCAGATCCTCAGCTACATGGTTATTCAGCACAAGCAACGCACACAAATAACATATGAATGGCATCCTCCAAAGATTGGGACATTGCATCCTGTGAAGAAGGCCAGTGGATGCCTCTAAATTTGACGTTGTGTGTCACTGTCCTGATTCAGACATTTCTGTTGCTAAAGCCATTTTCTGCACATTCAGCAGCACTTTCTACATATGGCACAAATAATGAGAATATCTCCCCAATTACCCAACCTGCACAGTCCCCAGAGAGGGAGTATTGCATGCTGTGTATGGTATGGGCATTTCATGAACCGAGGTGTGAAGTGAGCAACTACTTTGGCAACTTGGGTGAAATTTTCTTCCCTTCAAGACCTTCTTTGCCCTTCACAGCTATTAGAAGGATTTACTTATAATGCTAAGGGTTATGGTTAAAAGCACCTGTGATCAGGAGATTTATTCAACACAAGAGGCCACAACAGTAAGGACCACATACAGCCTTTTGTGATGAAAAATGTCTTTTCACTGCAGTATGTGGGTGTGTGTTTTATGCTGTTGCGCTTTGAAGGGCCTCACATTGCACAAAAGTATGGCCTACTCCCTCAGAGAAAGTGACAGACACTCCACCTGTTGAGGGTTGCAGCCATTTTAATTCCTATGGCATGTTTGCGATTTGGCTGAGGTTGGAATTCAACACAGATAGCACCTCACTGAGTAAGTCCAAGATTCAGCCTCTTTGTCTAAGTGACTACCCTCCTCCCTCCGGACCAACCTCAGGGAATCTCTCTCCCATTGCAACTCCCTATTTATTCCAGAACCCTCAGCCCATCCCCCTCTCCGATGAAGGGTCTAGGCCCGAAACGTCAGCTTTTGTGCTCCTGAGATGCTGCTGGGCCTGCTGTGTGCATCCAGCCTCACATTTTATTATCTTGGATTCTCCAGCATCTGCAGTTCCCAAATTTCTGTGTTCTTTTCTGCCTTGTCCTCCCCTTAAACCCCATAGGTTTAACCTATCCCATGGTCCCATGTAACTTATTTATTTATCTGCTCATATTCCCACCTTTATCCCCATGACCCCCCAGGCATATATCTTACCCAAGCCAAACATAGTCAATCCACTCGAAGCCAGGGTGATGACAATCAGTGATCAACCTCCACTACTGCAAATCACCCCTCTCCCACATAGCAGTGAAATAGAGAGGGGTTTTGGGCAGAATCAAGCTAAGGGCAGGTGAACTGTGTGGCCTGGTGGTTTAACAGTGACTAGGGTGAGAGGTTTGTACGCACAAAGTGTCAGCTATGTGCCATGAGCAGCACAGATTTCTGGATGCTGTGCCACAAGGTTGCCAGTGAGCAGCAACAGTGGGTTGCCAACACATCATAACAGCTTCTCATAGATGGCAAGGACACCAGGGATGACAATCTTCCAGAAATCTGGTGAGTGATGAGTTGTTCTGGGAAGGGCACATGGTGAGGTGGGGCTAGAATTGGCTGAGGGTGGCGCCATAGTTACAGGATAAGTAGTTAATGAGGTGAGTTCAGTACAATATGGTGAGAGAAATCTGTAAGCTTCACAGTAAGATGCCTCCAAGAAACTAGCAAAACTGACAAAAAGAAATCAAAGTTCAGCCCAATGCTACTTTTCATAGCAATCGGGAGAATGCTTTACGAGACAAAGTGACATCAGGAGTCTTTAAGTGAAGGGAAAACTGCCTATTGACAGATTTACAGCTGTCACATTGATCCAAGTGCAGTTTGTAACAGACTTGTGAGTGTACTGCAGAGACATCCAGAAACCTGCAAACAAGAAATACCTCTCCCTCCCTTCTCTTTGTAAGTGAAAAAGCAAAATGAAACTGAGACACTCTGAGAAAAAAACATTAATGCAAAAACAGACTTCAGCCCACCCAATCAGCTAACAAATAAGGATTGGCTATTGCTCAGTAGCCAACATTGTGTTCTCATTGCTAAACATTGGAAACAACTAAAACTTTGACCTGGAATTTTGAGCTACAGAATTTATTTTCACTGTATATACTTCCCTTATAATATTTGCATCAAACCTTCCATTTCTGTTTGTCGTAATTGTGAATAAAGTGTTTTATAAAGGGATATAGATCAATTCACAGTGGTAAATTAGTAATCCATTATTTACAATTTATTAAAGAATAAGTTTGTTTACAATATATCTATTTTTCTGTCAATGGCAAAACCTGGTGTGAATTACCTTCATCCAGAATAGTAGCCAATTATCATCTTGGTGGTTTAATTGAGTATTGATATGTTTGTGATAGCTCATAGAATAGTGGAGATTAATTATTGGGGCATTCTTCCCAATGAAGTTGTTACAACTCCTGCAGGCAATGAATATTGTCATCAACTACAATTCTGACTACTTAAACTGTAAGACCATAACATAAGGGAGAAGAAATAGGCCATTCAATCCATTGAGTCTGCTCCACCATTCGATCAGAGCTGATATATTTCTCAACCCCGTCCTTCTGTCTTCTCCCCATAACCCTTGAACTCCTTATCAATCAAGAACCTACCTATCCCTGTCTTTAAAACGCTCAACGACATTGCCTCCACAGCCCTCTGTGGCAATGCGTTCCACAGACTCATCAGCCATTTCTTTCTGGCTGAAGAAATTCTTCATTCTATTTTTGAAGGGTTGTTCCTTCACTCTGAGGCTGTGTCCTCATTTCCTAATCTCTCTTACTTGTGAAAACATCTTCCCCTCAATAACTGTATCAAGACCACTCAGCAATCTGCAGATTTCAGTAATATCCCTGTCATCCTTCTAAATTCAATCTGGTACACATCCAGTGTCATCAGCTATTCCTCACATGACAAGCCCTTCATCTGCAGGATCATTCATATAAACCTCCTCTGGACCCCCTCCAGTGGCAACACATCCTTCCTTAGATACTGGGCCCATTACTGCTCACAATATTCCAAATGCAGTCTGACCAGAGTCTTGTACAGCATCAGCAGTACTTATCTGCTCTTATATTCTAGCCCTCTTGAAATACACTGTATTTGCCTTCCTGACTGCCAACCAATTCTGCATGTTAACCTTACGAGAATGCTGAACTAGGATTTCCAATTCCATTTATGCTTCAGATTTCTGAAGTCTTTCCTCATTTAGAAAATATTTCACGCCTCTATTCTTCCTAGCCAAGTGCATAACTCACACTTTCCATTGTATCTCATCTGCCATTTCTTTGCCCACTCTCCCAGCCTGTCCAACCGCTTCTGCAGCCTTCCTGCTTCTTCAATGCTAGCTGTCCCTCCAACTATGTGTCACCTGCAAACCTAGCAACAATATCCTCCATTCCTCTGTCCAGATCATTAATGTATGATGTGAATAGTTGTGGTCCCAAAACTTACCCCTGCAGAGCTCCACTTGGGGCTAGGTCTGATGCCAATGACTACTATTGGGCATTGCGAGGAGTGATGATTCTTCATCAGTGAAGAATTCAGCCACTTCTTGAAGAGTTGGGAAATTCAACACCGTACATCACCTCCACTCTATCCACAGCCAAATGGAAACGTTGGTAAGGCAGTGAAAAATATCAAAGGGATCACAAAAGCATTGAGCAAAATCAACATGAACTTGTATATGTCAATCTTCGTGTGAAGAAGTACACCTGATAAAAGTGCAGAAAGTAGCCCAGTTCAAAATCTATGATCACTCTGCACCCAACCTACCTTTCCAGTAGCAAATAAAAACTCCCAAAGCCAGAAATAGAAAAAAGCAGAAATAAGACCATAAGAAATAGGAACACGAGCAGGCTGTTTGGACCTTCGAGCCTGCCCTGCCTTTCAATTGGATCAAGGCTGATCCAACATTCCTCGTATCCACTCCCCTGCACTTTCCCATTACTCTTGATTCCTCAACGGATCAGGAATCTATGCCAGCCGTAAATATATGAATGGAGTCTTCCCCAACAGCAGCAACAAGTTCCATACACTCACAAGCCTCTGAGAGAAATTCGTCCTCATCTCAGTATTAAACTGTTAAACTTTAATGACAAAATTACAGTGAAATGGCAGAAAGCTAAATTTCACTTTGATAAAACAGCCAAGTCATTGTCAGAACTGAACATTGGAGAACCAATTCGAGGACAAATGTTCAACAATCTCAAGGAGAGATAGCCTATGTGAAACTTGTATTCAGCAGATGTCACCTAAATCGTGTTCAGTGTATAGGAGTGAGCAAAAATCCCTGTCATTTAGAATACTGAACAAAAATCCCCAGATTTTTAACAGAACTTTTACAACAAAAAGAAATGCAGCTGGGTTATGCTCTAGAACAGGCCATCACGGGGATAGCTGTCTGGAACCATGGTTCAGTTGTAACCCTATTCACCCCTTAGCCCTAAAGGAACAATGAACCAGACCTAAGGCAACAACTTCAGACATTTTGGACTCTTCAGATATACCAAGGCATTCAACTTCATTGACAGAAATACTGGACACTCCACATAACCAAGACACATTTACACCCACTCTAAACTATCAGGAAGCCAATTCACCACAAAGGGGACAACAGAAACACAATGGATAACACAGATTTGAGAGGTGATTAACGGAGCACACAGTCTTTATGACTGCTAACCGTGATCTGGGAGAGAGAGAGAGAGAAAGAGCCAAATCTGCAGCTAAAAACAGAAGAGGGATCCCAGACAGTCACTGTCCCCAAGAACTATCTGCACAGCTATCTCCCTGAAACGTAACGACACAGAGCTGTTTCGTACCTGGGGAACCAACAGCGACTGACCACGGCCAGCAGATCCGATGCCTGACGACCTCCGAAAACCACCAACATGGCTGGCCTCAGACACATCCTGTGGTGAAAACTGGCTCACATAACCACCACAAAGTAAGCAAACCCAAGTTCTCAAAACAGACTGAACACCATCCAAAGACTTCAGTAAAGCATTGGCTACAGCAAGTCCGAACAGCCAGCTGTATTTCAAAATTGTGTTTATCTCCAGTGGTGAGACTATTTCTTCAAGACCCAAAGTATCCAACCTAGCCAGCAGGGAGGGGAAGATGGGCTGGTGAGAGTGTGGGGAACCCCAAGGTCAGGAAGTCTGATTAAAGCATCTGTGTTTGAAACTACTGCTTAGTTTCTAATAGTAATTAGCCTGTGTTAAGTTAAGAACTGATAGTACAAAAACAGAGTTGCTGAAAAAGCTCAGCAGGTCTGGCAGCATCTGTGAAGGTAAAAACAGAGTTAATATTTTGGATCAGGTGACCCTTCCTCAGAATTAATCCCAGCCCTTAGTTCAGGAAGCCCTGCTCAGGATGTTTCCTGGAGTCTCAGGAGGACACCACACTCCCACAGGTCACAGATCTCATAGCAGCCCTGGGATGGCGAGAGACTCCTGGGGAGGCCACAGGCCAGGCAGGAGCCAGAGACATTGAGGATGTCCCAGAGTAGGACATGGTCCCACTAGCCACAGAGCTAGGGTCGGCCAAGATACTGTCAGGCAAGGCTAGCCCTCCTGTAGTTTGGGATTCAGGAGGCATCCCCAGTTAGAAAGTGGGGGAGTGTTGAGGAGAACTCCCCAGGCTTCAAAGTTGACAATGCCCTGGCCCCAGTGTTCTGGCTACCCAGAGGCTGCGGGAGACACAGAACTGTCAGCTTCTGTTCTGGCCACCCGGAGATGGGTGGTGTTGTACAGAGTGTATATAGTTCATTTAGAGTGTTTTGGGCCACGGTATGTGTGATTTGTTGAATGTTGGAATGTTTTAATATGGAGCAGTGCCTCAGCACTGCTGAAGGGCAAGACCATGTTTGTGTTCAGGACTGTGAAATGGATAAGGTTTTCGCTGCTAAGTTGCCCTAACAGGAGGGGAGCAGGAAGGCCACAGTTGTAAGGGGTATTTCACTAGATGTATTCCCTGCCACCCCCAGGAGACCAGGGTATTGTTTGGCACTCTAAGGGGGAATGGGGTCACTGGGCCACAAGCTCCCTTACACTAAAGTTTAAAGTGAAGATTCACTTAATAAAACCATGCCCACAGGAGACAGAGTGATTGCTGGAGATGTTACAAAAGGTTCCACAAGCTAGAATTTGGGAACATAAACCAACCCAGCACATACACACCAAACATATTAGGGGATACTAACGCAAATGGGAAATCATTTGGAGGGCACAGTATCAAGCCCACAGACCCCGACTCTCGAGAGCACGTGTTACAGTCTGGAGGTGTGTGTGGTGAAATTTGCATTCCTGAAGGGGTATTTTGATGGGGATGTATTCTGTTTATCCTGTGTAGAGACAAATGCATGTAAAGCAAGTGAATTAGAAAAACAGATATATTGTTGCAAGCCATGTGGACCCAAAGAAGCTATACATTCACTGCAGTCAATTGATTGGGAAACTGTGATCTCACCTCCTGTACAGAACGTAGAACAATTATCAGTCTCAAACGTCCACCGTTGCCCAGCAACAGAAATGGATCAGCAAACAAGGTTACCAGGGCAACAGCATATGCCACAGGAATAACTCTCCCTGCAGAAGGAACATCACCCTCAGGATGAGATGCCAGATAAACAGTCAATAATAATGTACATATGCATAATTTGGAGACCTGCATGATTTAAACATTACGCAAAGTTTGTGCAGAAATTGATCGAAGTTGAACTGACTAGAGTTAACACACATTTCTGTTAAGGCATGATTTTCATTGTTTACCATTTATATAGGATAACCTTGAGCATTTTTGCCTTTTTTGCTGAAAAAAAAAGGCATTTGAACAAATATAATTGTACCTAGCATGGTGGCTGGCTTGGTGAGTCTATGTGACCTCTACCACCAATACAAGCTTATTAGTGTGTAGTCTATGGTAGGCATTAAACACATCACTCAATCCATTCAGCCAGCTTCAATTCACACAGTGTGAATGGTGTGAAGTCACCAGAGATGGATCTGTCAGAGCAGTAGATTTGGATGATAGTCTGACTTGGATGGCTACACTGCCAATCTGAGCTGTTCCTGAGAAGTGGTGATACCTGTTATGGCCAATTCTTAAGCAGTTGCCAGTTGTACAAATTTTACACGGAAAATTTAAAACTCTACACTTGCACCCCTGCCATACATTTCAAATCTTCACAAGAATGCTTCTCCACTCAAATTATTTCATCTGACCTCTTCCTTCATCAAATTGTTTCGAGAATCACAGCTAATGCTATGGGTTCATAAGATCAAGATGTCAAGATTAATTGGTTTATGTATGTCTGCAGAAATAAAACCAATAGATAGAAATAGCATATTTTTTCTCTTCCTAATGCTAGACTAGAACTAGTAGTAGAAATCCAATGCTTGTGGAATTTAAAGGGCAATGCTCTTCCCAGTTTTTTAAAGAGTTGATTTAATTTAATATAGTCAATTTCTGTATGAAAATTAGTAAAGCATAAGCTTGCTCAATTTGCTAACTATTCTTTAACTAACAGTAACAACCTAAACTATTTGTTACGAACATACAAGTGTCAATAATTTTACTTCTTATTCAAAGACTAAATCATTTTAATTTGTAATTTTGATCATTGTCTCATGCACAAGGATATTGATGATTAATTTAGGTTGGCTGACACACTGAATAATTTTCTTCATGTCAAAATAAACCTAAAAATTGGTTAGGTGCCCAAATCATTCATCCATTACATCTACAGCTTTAACTCAAATGCATAAGGTCATAAGAAATGGAAGCAGGAATAGAGAATGCATAAGGTCATAAGAAATGGAAGCAGGAATTCAAGCCATTGTGTCTACTCCACCATTCAATAAGAGATAGCTGATCTGCATGTTGCCTTAACTCCACTTTCCTTCTCTGCCCACATAACCCTCAATTCTATTGTGGCTAAAAACTCTGCCGTACTTGATCTTTAATATATTCATTGTCTCAGTTAGCACAGCTCTTTGGGTTGAGAATGTCAAAGATTCATGATCGTCTAAAGGAAGGAATTGCTCCTCATCTCAATCTTAGATGGGAACTTTACTATTTCCAATGTATAGCTCCTATTTCTGGATTCTCTTAAGATGGAAAACATGTTCTCAAAATCCACCCTGTCAAGTCCCTACAAAATCTTATATAATTCACAAAGATCACTTCTCATTGTTCTGAACTTCAGTAAATTTATGCCCATCCTGCTTAACCATCCTCATTAGAACATGCCTTCATTCAAAGAACCAGCTCTGAATAGCTTCCAATACAATATATCTGAGGTTAGGCAACCAAACATCTACTCTAGTAGAGTCTCACCAATGATGCTAGGCAGTTTTATTAAGGATATTGCAAAAATCTAAATGTACGTCTAAGCAAGGCAAGTACGTGGCTTTCAAAAGGAAAATCATTTAAACTATGGCTTCCAAGTTCTTATTGTTCAATTGTTTTTCATAAAATAACAAAGATTTGTTTAAAGTCTTGAGAGTGTGACTTTTGAAAATTGGCAAACTATTCAACATGTTCAAAAGCAAACTATGGCTTTCTTCTGAATATTACTTGACATCAACCTGTAAAATATTTGACATGCACCAGGAATGTTGTTCAATAATTCAGAATCAGTACAATGGAGTCAAAAATGACAGTCATACATGACAATGCCCTGTGTTTTGCAATCGGCAGCAAAGTGCGACTGCTTAATGCTGATCTCAAAGAAAGCTGCCTTCAATATCTAACAATGTCTACCACATGAAATTCCCTTTTCCCTAAGTCAATTTAAACCATGTGCCAACAACTATTTATCTTTGATTTGAAAATTAATTTGTTTGTTTATTTGTTTTCATACCAGATTGGCTATTTGAGGGGGTTTATATTTTTGAATGTTTTTATTGATGAGAGATTTTCAATCTAGCATATTTTGAATATTATTCTATTAGATTAATATAAATTTAATTTCTTAATGCCCATTTAAAAAGATATCTGGAGGATTGTTCACAGTAAATACTGGCCGAATGGCTGTTCCCACACTTTTACATCCTTCCTTAAATGGTGGCTCAGTGTTTAGCACTGTTGCCTCATAGCACTAGGTACCTGGGTTAGATTCCAGCCCGGGGCGGCTGTCTGGGTGGAGTTTGTATGTTTTCTGATGTCTGGGTGGGTTTCCTCTGACAGTTCAAAGATGCTCAGATTAGGTGGATTGGTCATGGTAAATTGCCCAGGAATGTGCAAACCACGTGGATTAGCCATGGGAAGTGCAGGTTTACAGGGATAGGGTATGGAGGATGGGTCTGACGGGGATGCTCTTTTAGAGAGTCAGTGTGCACTCAATGGGCTGAATGACCTGCTTCCACATTGTAGGGATTCTATGATGGAGACCAAAACTGTACACAGTCCTCCAGATGTGACCTCACCAGCATTCTATATAACTGCTACAAAACATCCCTACATTTATCTTCCAATCCCTTTGCAACAAATGACAACATTCCATTTGCATTCTTAATCACTGTAATACCAGCACAGTAACCTTTTGTGATTCATGTACCCGGATACCCAGTATGTCTGTAGCTCAGAGTTCTGCAATCACTCTCTATTTAAATAATATATGTCTTGTACATTCCTTCTGCCAAAGTGGACAAGTTCACATTTTTCTACATTGTACTCTGGAAGCCAATATTTTGCCTACTCACTGAACCCATCCACATTGCTTTGCAAGATAACAAAGTGTGGAGCTGGATGAACACAACAGTCCAAGCAGCATCTCAGGAGCACAAAAGCTGACGTTTCAGGCCTAGACCCTTTTGCATACTTTTTATCTCCTCTTCACAACTTACTTTGTTACCTATCCTTGTACTGTCATCAAATTAAACAACCATGCATTCATTGTCTTCATCCAAGTCATTGATATAAATTGTAAATAATTAAAGAATCAACACTGATCCCTGTGGCACATTACTTTTGCTCCCTGGCAAACTGTAAATTACCTGTGACGCATTGCCAAAGCTTCCAAGGCTATGGGCCAAAAGCTGGAAAATGGGACCAGTGTAGGCAAGTTTTTGTTGATTGTTGCAGACATGATGAGCCAAATGGACTCCTGCAGTGCTATAAACATCTACACGTGTTTATGTCCACCCTTTGTTTCCTTTTAACCAGGTAATCCTCTCCCACGTTATCCTCTAAGCCATGAGCTTTCTTTTCCCTCTTAGAGATAGTAAGAAATGCCGATGCTGCAGTAACTCACTCAGATTTTTCCCACTTAGCAGTCTTTGATGTATCACTTTGTCAAATGTTTTCTGGGAATCACACTATAGTACATGCATCAGTTCCCCTTTATCTATGTTGTTTGTTCCTTCCTTAAAGAATGCCGATAAATTATGCAAACATGATTTCCTTTTCAAGTTGACTGCATGATTGCATTATGATTTCCTGAGTGCCATGTCTTAACCTCCTTAGTAACTTTTCTAACATTTTCCATTACCAGAGATTTTAGGCTAACTGGCCTGTAATTTCCCACTTACTGCTTCCTTTATTTCTGTAACAAAATGAGTAACATTTGCTATTTTTCAATCTGATAGATGTTTCCAAAACTCTGAAAATTAAAACAAATGCAATATTATCTCAGTAGCCACTTGTTTTAACGCCCTTCAGTAAAATCAGCAGGGCCAGGAGATTTGTTGGATTATAGTTCCCATAATTTTCTCAGTATCTTTTCCATATTGATTGTGATTGCTTTAAATTGCTCAATCTCTTTGACCTGCTGATTCACAACAATTTTGGAATGTTATTTGCATCCTGGATGCTGATGGGCTTGCTGTGTTCATCCAGCTCCACATTTTGTTATCTCAAACACTATGAATTTCTTACATTGTACACTCTTTTGTTTTTTTCAAATAATGTCTTTGGAGACACAGAGCAGCTTTGTTCGATAACTGGCGACGTTTTTCCTGATACATTATCACAACCATCGGGTCTGTTTGAGAACCTTATAATTCTTTCTCACTTTTATTTTGTAAGAGTTCATTACAAAACATTGCAAGATAAAGAGCATGAAATAAAATTCAATTCATCTCTTTTAAAAAAAAGCTTTTCTGATGAAGGGTCTAGGCCCGAAACGTCAGCTTTTGTGCTCCTAAGATGTTGCTTGGCCTGCTGTGTTCATCCAGCTCCACACTTTGTTATTACAAAATTACTGTTCATTTCATCAACCATTTCTCTATTTTCCATCACTAATTCCCTAGCCTCATTCCCTAGAAGCCCAAAACTCTCATATTTTACTAGATATCTGTAGCAACTCTTGATATTGGATTTTATATTTCCAGCTAGCTCACCCTCACACTTTAATTTCCTTTTGCTTATTCACTATTCAGTCATTCCTTGCTGTTCTTTATGTTCTGTTAATCTTCTGATCTGCCATTCATCATTGCAGAATAATGAATTTTTTTTTCCAATTTGACACTACTTTTAATTCTTTAGTTAACTATGGTGGATGCATCTTTCCAGTAAATTTCTTCTTTTTGATTGAAATGTAATTTTTTTGAGTATCCTGAAACATTTCTGTCTCTATTTAGGGAAACGACCTGTTCTTTAACCTAGTTTCACAGTTCATGTTAGCCAGTTTTGTCTTCATGCCCTCAAAATCGCCCATATTTAAATTTAAAATTTTCATGTTCAATCCTCGTATCGCTTCCTCTAACTGAATATAACATGCAATCATATTACAATCACTGCCTTTGACATGAGGTGTTTCATTAATGCTTATGGCACATGATCAGACCTGGTGTCCCAGGCTAGATCTACAACATAGTGCTCTAAAAAACTGTTCTGAAAACACTCAATGAATCCATGCAAAATATTTTTGTCAATCTGATTTATACAATCTCCATGTAGATTAAAATCACCAATGATTATTATTTGTGACCTTGATTTGATTTTCAGCCTTGGAAAGAGGCACCTGTGACCTTTCCTCAAATTCTTCCAAGGGATATGTATGTCTCTGGAAAGACACATGTTTGCAATTCATCCCTAACTGTCCTTGAACTGAGTGATTTTTACAGGTACTTTCAATGGCAAGTTAATAGTCAACTACATTACTCTGGGTCTGGGGTCTGTGTAGGGCAAGCCGTGCAAGGATAGCAGACTTCCTTTACTCCAAGTTCGCTAAATTGAATTTAAGCTCCAGCAGCTGCTGTGATAGGACTTGAATTGCTGTCCTCAGAGCATTAGTATTATTAAGGTGACATCTAACACCCCCTCCTATTACCAGGTTGATGCATCTTTAAGATGCCACAGATGTTCACAGCTGGCCATTGTAATGGCAGTGGTGACTAAATTCAAGGCCACAGTTACTCTGACGTTGACTAGTAAGGCATGGCAACCAGTGATGTAAGGTGTGGGGTCTTTACTGACAAAGACATGGATATCTGTAACCATCGACCTAGAGAGTCACTTTCTCCTTTGACACTGGTTCTCAGCCATATTTAGTTTTAATTGTCTCTGCTTACAGGCCCGATGTTCAGGATGGTGTTTTCCTTCTCCTTCATCCTCCTCATGCCTTTCCCATGGCCTCCTGATTCCAGGGCTCAGCCCTTCCCGTACACACTGTTGTTCCAGGACTCAGCCCTCCCTGTACACGCTGTTGTTCCAGGGCTCAGCCCTTCCTGTACACGCTGCTGTTCTACGGCTCAGCCCTTCCTGTGCATGCTACTGTTCTAGGGCTCAGCCCTTCCTGTGCATGCTACTGTTCTAGGTCTCAGCCCATCCTGTACACACTGCTGTTCTAGGGCTCAGCCCATCCTGTACACGCTGCTGTTCTAGGTCTCAGCCCATCCCGTACACGCTGCTGTTCTAGGTCTCAGCCCATCCCGTACACGCTGCTGTTCCAGGTCTCAGCCCTTCCCGTACACGCTGCTGTTCCAGGTTTCAGCCCTTCCCGTACACATTGCCGTTCCAGGACTCAGCCCTTCCTGTACACACTGCTGTTCCCCTTCTCTAGCAACCTTGATTTTTCAGGGTGCAGCACCCAATTTCTGTTCCACCCTTCCTGATGCACAAGTCCAAACAGCCCATGGCTCTGAATCATACATGTTACTAGTTGTCGCCGAAAGAGAGATGACCACCAGAATTGGCAATGATCTTAATGCTATCTCATCCTCTGATTAGTGATAGACTGCTGTAATTTTAATTTTCAAAGAGACTAGGCCTTTCATGTATGATTTAGCCTTTCTTCAGAAACAGGTGCATCATACTTGACTTGCCTTCAACCTGATCCATGATTGTCTTCAGTTGGTCTGAAGCAGACAACTCCTAAATGCTGGCCGGCTCCACTAATATTAAAATCTTACTGAAACCAAGCTTTCTTGGCCCCCAGAGGAGTTTGGGTGTGTTTATCTGCCCACGGTATCCCTCAAATTCTCACACACTCTCAAAGATTCCTCTTGCTATAACCTGAAAAAGCTGCAGTGATCACCTGGCCTCAGATTGAGGCAAGCCCAGGAGGGCCAGGAAAGAACAAGCAAAACTGTCTGTGCTGAAATTACACTTCAGTCTGAAGAGATATTGAAACCAGGCAATTGAATGAGATCGAGAAATTCACATATCCTGTTTTAATTCACAATCATCTGATAATTTAAAATATTGGGAAATGAAAGGCTTGCCTCCAAGTTAGCCGGTTGAAATGACAATGAAGCCAGGCTTGGAAATTTTCAAATGCACTATATTTCAGTAACTCCTTGACAGCGCAGAGAAGGAGAAGTAATTAGTAACAACAATAGCTAGAAGTCTCTCTCTTTCCATGTTTCTGTCGTCACTTCAAAAGTAACATCGGGTGAAAAATCAAATTGGAGAACAACAATTCACCAAGAATTCAAAGGCACCTACAAGATAACAATCAACAATGAAATAACTGAGGTCTCAGGTTAAAAATTTAAACAGCTCAAGGATTCCAGGAACTTTTAAACTGTGTAGCATTTATTCTAGCTACTTGTATCAGACATTCCTCCTTTTAAAAAATTATTGCCTATTTTTGTGAATGTATTGATATCACATCTATTTTTTTTTCTTGGAGTTAGTAGGTAATAAACTTCCTTTCCTTCACTCAATAAAGTCTTGTAACTGGCTTCTTCATTTTGATTTACTTAACTACACTTTTAATTGTGTGTGATAATAATATTTGTTCAACCGACTGAGATGGGGTTTAAAAGAGGAAAGTCAATTAGCTTCTCCTCATCTGGTCATAACAATATCCAGAACAGAAGTTGGTCATCAACATGTACATTGTGTCTATCATTACTTTGACTCCATTTGGGTGCAGTTTGGGCCATACAAATCTGACACTAATGGTGCCGACGGACAAATTCTTGCCAGGTTAGTAACTTGCATTTGATTGCAGACTGGGATAATTTCGCCACCACTCATTTTGTCGACATGTAGGTCACTGACAATCACTTCTGAATTTCCATGTTTAACTCCAGAGATGCTGGCAGTTCCAGTGGAGAAATGATAATCAATGCTGACAGTTTTTCTGTCATCAATGTGACAAGATTGGTTCAATAAACCATCAAATCATTATATACAAGAAGTGATAACCAGTAACGTTAGTCTGGCAACTCATGATGCAAGAACTCATGAACAAGAAAATGAGTAGAATCTTAAAGGGAGCTGAGTGATGTGATCTAGAATAAAATATGTGGCAGAATTGCATGAGAAGTCAGCAAGGCTTACCTTGGTGTTGGTAGCGTCTCACTCCAGTTTTATGCGAATTAATAAGAATTATTGTTGATAAACATTTTGTTTTCAGCCAAATTCTGCTCAGTAACACATAGCTTCCCTTCCTTATCAAAAACACTGGCGACAATGAAATTACAGCAGATACCTAGTGACTACAGCTTGCTGCTTGATCCAAAGAACCTCAATGTTGCTTGAGATCGGACAGTATCTTGGGGTGTGGTCCTCGTGCACCAGCTTCACTCTGGCAGGGCACAGACTTGCATTGAGGGCACACCAGCAACTAACATTGAAAGGCAGTTGCAAGGACACTTTAAATTCACAGGAACAGGCGCCCAGCTAACAGATTTCACCAGGCTGTTCCTCAAGGCTGCTCGCTTGCTCTCTTAGCACTCTCTTACTCAGCACCTACCTGAATGCTCGCATCGACCCTGCATTGCCTTGTGTTGCCGTGCCAATCAGTGAAGTCATACAATGAGATAGCTTGCTTTGCAGAGAAGGAGGTATACATCTTTCTGTAAGGTAGTGTGGTATGTCAACCTTACACTTACTCAATGTGCTAACAACATACACACTGCACATACAGCAGGCAGGTTGCCACGTCTCAAAATCTTTGGGAACAGTCCTCACCAAAGCCCAAAAATGCAGAAGTGGGTAAGAAGCCTGCTGTTTGTAGTTTGCAGTCTGATCCTGGGTATGAGAATATGTTCTAAACGCTGGAGGACTGACCCCTAATGCTAAAATTACTCTATACCAGGAGGCGAGAGAATTTCAATCTAAGGAGCATCTAATCCTTAATCCCAGAGAAAATCTCTGACTAAGAGGAGTTTGATGCAGCAAAGAGGGTCCAATCACAGTGGAGAAGATAATTTTGGAGGGCCAAGAGGGCTGGGGATTGAAGCAGGGGGCGGTGGTGGGAAGGAGGTAATCCAGCTCTTCCTGGCTCACAGACAGCACTTTGAAGAGATTTAAGTACTCCCTGGACATGTCTTACCATCCCTAAGGTGCTGCATTTACCATTGCTTAGGGTTAAAACTTGAAGACAAGTTAAATATAATGCTCTCAGCCACATTGACACGATTGAATCACTGCCACACAGCCTCCTGAGAGTGGCTTGGTCACCTAGTCCCTCCCTTAATTGTCCCTGACCAACCTGAAAGTGACTGGGCGCATGTAGCAAATAGTAGCAACTGACTGCGTCAAATGCAAATCTCATGTGGTTTCAAATCAAGATTATGAAGCAATCAGAAAGTTTACCTTTGAGCAGTCTACAGCACTTGACTCATTTAAAATGTTTAAACAGCAAAGTTTCAGTCCTGTCCTAATCTCTAAATATTTATTTGCAACCTCTTATGAGGTATCACTCCCATGGCAAACACAAAATTCTATCCTAAATAGAATTGTTGAAGTTCCAGACAGGCAGACACCCAGCAGTAGAGTCAAATAAAAGTGAAATACTGCTCAATGTGGTAATCTTAAACCAATACAGAAAATGCTAGAGAAACTCAGCATCTGCGCACAGAGAAACAGAGACACGTTTCAAGTCTAATATGACTCTTCTTCAGCACATTAACTCTGTTCCTCCCTCCACAGATGTTGTCAGACCTGTTGAGTTTCTCCAACAGTTTCTGCATTTGTGCCAAATAATAAAGGCTGGGTTTGACCTGTTTAGAATCCAAACTGAGGATATAGGTGCCCACTGCCAAGCAAATTCAACCTAGGAATGAGCAATATAGACATCTGAGATCACAATGTGTGCAGAGTAATAGGAAATTATGAAATATAAATACAGACTGATAGAAAATACTTAGTTAGCCAGGTATCGTGTGTGTAGAGAAAATGTGCTTTTCAGCTTGCTAGTCTTTCATCAGAACTCGAAATCATGCTCATTGCAACAACATAAATAGTAGCTTAGGGTATAGAGCTTAGAATCCACAGCATGTACGTAAAATGATTGGACTCAAACGAAAAATTTAATTATAAAACTGACTGTTTATGGTAATCAGAGATGGAAGATGGGAAAGAAACTGTTGCTGTAAGAGCTGCTCCTTTTTTTGAGGTATTTTCAGTGTTGGAGCTGAACTCCAGTCTGAATTCCAGGGGCAGTAATTACTGTTTTATAAGCTGCGGCATTATTTTAGAAATTTGGCTACAAAAGATCAAAACAACAGCACTTCAAAAAAAGGAGGAAGGGAGACAAAGGTAGTGACCACATGGTAGGAAGTGAATCAACTGAGAA
This sequence comes from Stegostoma tigrinum, assembly GCF_030684315.1. Taxonomy (NCBI): domain Eukaryota; kingdom Metazoa; phylum Chordata; class Chondrichthyes; order Orectolobiformes; family Stegostomatidae; genus Stegostoma; species Stegostoma tigrinum. Next base: position 78,428,675 of record NC_081356.1, read on the forward strand.
AGAATCCTACACAGCTGTCTGACCCAGCAATGAACCTTCACAGCTAGTGACTCTGCTGTTTGATTTCAAGTATCTCTGGAAGCAGGAATTCATCCAAGAAAGTAAACAAACAGTGAAATTCACAGCTGACCTCGGAGAAACATGTGTGGAGAGCTCACAGCAGAAGAGCAGCTAAGCTGCTAGCTGTTTTTTTTTGTAAATCTACAATAGTGAGTATAGTGGGTTCTTTTTGATTATATGTTTTTAATTGAGATCTGTCTCTTGATTAAACTTTAAAAATATAAAACATAGGTAATAAGTTAGCCTGGAGCAGAGGTTTTGGAGCAATAAGACTGCACTATTTTCTGGGTCTGTAGATTGTTAAGTTGGCCTTTAGGAGAGTGATGTGTTCTTCCTGCCGGATGTGGGCGATTAGGGAGACTTTCCATGATACTGACGATTATGTCTGTAGGAAGTATGTTTAGTTGCGAATCCTATTGGATCACATGGATTGGTTGGAGCGGCAGTTAGAAACAATAGAAATTTGCAGGAGCAAATGTGATGGATGGCAGTTGCACGAAGGGAGATAAATTGAAGATACAGGCAGAGAGAAAGTTGACCTATAGGAAGGGTAGGAGAGGGAGTCAGGTCATGCAGGAGTCTCCTGTGGCTACCCCTATCTCAAGCAAGTATGCTGCTCTGGAGAATGTAGGGGTTGATTGTCTATCAGGGTAATGTAGCATCGACAGCCAGGTTTCTGGTACTGAGACTGGCTGTAATGTAACGAGAGGTACGCCAGGTTCCAATCAGTCGATTGTGATCGGGGACTCTAGTCAGACCACAGACAAATGTTTCTGCAGACAGCAGAGAGACATTAGAATGGTGTGTTGCATCCCTGGTTCCAGGTTCAAGGATGTCTCAGAGAGGGTACAGAATATTAGCCGGAGGTCATTGTACACATTGGAACTAATGACATAGGAAGAAATAAGGATGAAATTCTAAGGAGAGAATATAGGAAGTTAGGTAGGGATTTATAAAGGAAGTCCTTGAGCGTAGTAATATCTGGATTATTCACAGTGCCATGAGCTAGTGAGGGTAGGAATAGGAGGATATAACAGATGAATGCATGGCTGAGGAGCTGGTATGGGGAGAAGAATTCACATTTTTGGATCATTAGAATCTCTTCTGGGGTAGAAGTGACCTATATAAGGAAAGCTTGCACCTGAATTGGAAGGGGACTAATATACTGGCAGGGAGATTTGCAAGAGTTGTTTGGGAGGATTGAAACCAGGAAGGGAATTATTGAGGACAGAGAGCAGTCTGAGGCTGATACAGCTGGGAAAAGGAGTAAGTCAAACAGTCATGGTAGGCACGGACAAAGCAGAGAATGAGGTGGGACTGATAAATTAAACTGCATTTATTTCAGTACAAGAGGACTAACAGGTAAAGAAGATGAGTTGACGGCATGGTTGGGAACATGGGACTGGGATATCATAGCAATTACAGAAATATGGCTCAGGGAAAGACAGGACTGGCAGCTTCATGTTCCAGGGCATAGATGTTATATCAAGGATAGAAAGATGAGCAAGAAAGGAGGGGGATTGGTGCTTGTCATTAAGGATAACCTTACTGCTGTACTTGGGGAAGATATTCCTGGGAATACGCCTGGGGGAGATATTTAGGTGGATCTGAGAAATAAGAAAGGGATGATCATTTTATTGGAATTGTACTATATACCCCCCAGTAGTCAGTGGGAAATTGAGAAACAAGTTTGTAAGGAGGTTTCAGTTATCTGTGAGAATAATCGGGTAGTTATTGTGGGGGATTTTAATAAACATAGACTGAATTGCTAGTGTTAAGGGCTTGAATGGAGAGGGATTTGTTAAAGGTGCACAAGAAAATTTTCTGATTCAGTATATGGATGTACCTAGAAGATGTACAATATAGGGAAATTAATAATGACATCTTAGAAAATGTCCATATTACAGAGGGGGAAGGTATTGGACATCTTAAAATGCATAAAGGTGGATAAATCCCCGGACCTGATCAGGTGTACCCTAGAACTTTGTTTGAAGCAAGGGAGGAGATTGCTGGACATTGAGATGTTTGTATCATTGATAGTCACAGGTAATGTGCCAGAAGACTGGAGGTTGACTAATGTCATGTCACTATTCAAGAAAGGTGATAAGGAAAAGCTAGGGAACTATAAACCAGTGAGACTGACACCATTGGCGGGAGAGTTGTTGGAGGGAATCCCGAGGGTGAAGATTTACATGTGTTTGGAAAGGTAAAGACTGATTAGGATAATCAACGCGGCTTTGTGTGGGGCAAGTCATATCTCATTAACCTGATTGAGTTTTTTTGGAGAAGTAATGAAGCGGATTGATGAGGACAGGACAGTGGATGTGACCTAAAGGGAGAGGGCAAATAAGCTGGGGCTGTTTTCCCTGGAGCATTGAAGGATAAGGGGTGACTTTACAGAGGTGTATAAAATCATGAGTGGCACGGATAGGGTAAATTGAAAAGGCCTTTTCCCCAGGATAGGAAAGTCCAAAACTAGAGGGCATAGGGGAAAGGTATAAACAGGACTTAAGGGGCAACTTTTTCACACAGTGGGTGGAGCATATATGGAATGAGCTGCCGGAGGAAGTGTTGGAGGCAGGTACGATTACATTTAAAAGGCAAACATCACTATTCCTGCTACATTAGACTAATCTCACAGAAACTGCAGTGTTTCGAACACGTACGCGGTAATGTGGAAATCCAAAACTTGCCAATGGTATCAATGTGGACTTCACAAGCTTCAAAATCTCCCCTTCCCCTATTGCATCCCAAAACCAGCCCAGCTCGTCCTAGATAATAAAGTGTGAAGCTGGATGAACACAGTAGGCCAAGCAGCATCTCAGGAGCACAAAAGCTGACGTTTCGGGCCTAGACCCTTCATCAGAGAGGGGGATGGGGTGAGGGTTCTGGAATAAATAGGGAGAGAGGGGGAGGCAGACCGAAGTTGGAGAGAAAAGAAGATAGGTGGAGAGGAGAGTACAGGTGGGGAGGTAGGGAGGGGATAGGTCAGTCCAGGGAAGACGGACAGGACAAGGAGGTAGGATGAGGTTAGTAGGTAGGAGATGGAGGTGCGGCTTGGGATGGGAGGAAGGGATGGGTGAGAGGAAGAACAGGTTAGGGAGGCAGAGGCAGGCTGGGCTGGTTTTGGGATGTGGTGGGGGAAGGGGACGAACTGGGCTGGTTTTGGGATGCGGTGGGGGAAGGGGAGATTTTGAAGCTGGTGAAGTCCACATTGATACCATTGGGCTGCGGGGTTCCCAAGCGGAATATGAGTTGCTGTTCCTGCAACCTTCGGGTGGCATCATTGTGGCACTGCAGGAGACCTATGATCAGTGCCACAATGATGCCACCTGAAGGTCGCAGGAACAGCAACTCATATTCCGCTTGGGAACTCCGCAGCCCAATGGTATCAATGTGGACTTCACCAGCTTCAAAATCTCCCCTTCCTCCACCGCATCCCAAAACCAGCCCAGTTCATCCCCTCCCCCCACTGCACCACACAACCAGCCCAGCTCTTCCCCTCCCCCCACTGCATCCCAAAACCAGCCCAGCCTGTCTCTGCCTCCCTAACCTGTTCTTCCTCTCATCCATCCCTTCCTCCCAACCCAAGCCGCACCTCCATCTCCTACCTACTAACCTCATCCCACCTCCTTGACCTGTCCGTCTTCCCTGGACTGACCTATCCCCTCCCTACCTCCCCACCTAAACTCTCCTCTCCACCTATCTTCTTTTCTATCCATCTTCGGTCTGCCTCCCCCTCTCTCCCTATTTATTTCAGAACCCTCTCCCCTTCCCCCTCTCTGATGAAGGGTCTAGGCCCAAAACGTCAGCTTTTGTGCTCCTGAGATGCTGCTTGGCCTGTTGTGTTCATCCAGCTGCACACTTTGTTATCTTGGATTCTCCAGCATCTGCAGTTCCCATTATCTCTTGCTTTTAATTAGTCTATTCTCCTCTAGAGGGTACACAGTAGAACGACAATGTCCTTTGCAGTTATGATTTGATGAAGAGTTAACTTTCTTTGCTGTTAGTCTCACTGTAAAAATTTTTGTAACAGAATGTTATGAACAAAGTTTTGAATAGCAAGTTAACTACAGATTTACTGTGGAACAACCTTATTGGCTCTGAAAAGTACATTTTGTATTTGTGAATTTCAAATCCTTGTATAATAATGAAAGAAAAACATACATTTAAAAACTATTTTAAAACTTTTTTAGCCTTTTATCCTAAGCATTGTTATTTATCTTGAAATCTAAAAACTTCCACTAAAAGTGAAGGACGTTAACTGCTTTTATCCTCCTGGTTCACTATTGATGGTGTTGCGGTGGCTCAGTAGTTAGCACTGTCAGGACCTGGATTTGATTCCAGCCTTGGGCAACTGCTTGTGTGGAGTTTGTACATTCTCCCCATCCCTGCATGGGTTTCCTCTGGGTGCTCCAGTTTCTTCCCAAAGCTCAAAGATGTGCAGTCTGGGTTGATTAGCCATAAGAAGTACAGGGGTGTGGGATGGGGGAATGGAGTATGGGTGGGATGCTTGTCAAAGCATTGGTGTGGACTGCACGAGCTGAATAGCCACACTTTAGGAATTCTATGACTCCTTATCTCCTTTCTTACATCATTGATGCTTGACTGGGTACCAGCTTTAAACTGGTGTTGGGAAAAGGAAAGAAAAACATAGTGCAGAGATTGACAGCTCTTGATAGCTTTCTTCAAAGTTAATAATGAATGCCCTTGCTTCATCACTGACTACAAAATCAAGACCAATGACAGCTTTGGTCACAGGACAAAGCAAAGTGCATCACTGTAAAATATAATGAATGCTAGAGGTAGATTAATTATCTTGTTGGCAAATAGGAACAAAAATATGGAATATGCAAATCAATCCTATCTGTATATACTTCCAATAGATTGGAGTTCACCTGACTGTTCTACTATTAAATCATTTTATAAAACAAACCCAACATGATTTATACCCTTCTAACTTCCTTTTTAATTTAATTATGACTTGGTTCATCAGTTGAGAACTATTTTGGAATCTGAAACAAAAGAAGGCAAAAAGAATCCATCACTTAAAGTCTTCAATCTGCTTAGGAAAGATCTGTTTTAGAATTGACAGTTTGAAGCCTGGCAGTGTTGAATAGTTCATTACTTTAATGAATGTGATTTAATCTTCCAAGTATTTTGACTGTCTAGCAATTATGTGAGCATTGAAAATATAAATGAAATTATCACAGCACAAAATAGTTCCCAGAAAATGCATCTGGCCCTAATAAATAGAAAATTACTATTACAGATTTTGCATTAGAATGCCAAGGATAGAAGACATCATTACACAAAAAAAGTTACTGCCTTTCATAAACTGATATAAATTTACAAGAAGCAGAGCAAACTGATTTCAAGCAAAGTTCATTTAAAGGACAATTTCAATTAAAAATAGTTTCAAAATGAATTCATATTCACCACTTGCAGTAAATGTTTTCTGTTCTTAGCTGAGTTTGAATCCTAGTTTCGCCATTATATGTTGTCTGGATCAAAAAATGGCCATTATACCCTTAGCAGCCAGATAACCCAACTACAACCAGGACTGCCATCTAATTGTATGTGGTGACTGCCCTCCCAAAGCTATGGCCAATCAATATTAGAAGGGGTCATTTCTGTGACTGCAAAGAACTAGAGGGACATCTCCATACTGAGGCCAGATAAGTGTTTCCTTTAAACCAGGCTAGGTAAGGCAGGTGGCCTCAATGTTCAGGGACAGTGTGTGTTATCCACAAGGATCCTGTTGTTGTTGCGGGTGGGGGGGAATGGCAGTGGCCCTTCTTAGGTCAGTGAGGGGCTACAAAGGAGGACTTCCACCAGGAAACTGCTAAGAGGATGCTAGAGTTCAACTAATATTCTCCCTATGCCATGGCTGCCCCTTCAAATACCGGGAAGTTGTCAGTCAGGGCAAAAAGTAATCATTAATTAGGCAATTAATTGGTTTATTTGGCTACCTGCCTTCTGTCAAAGATTAGCCATATTGTTGAGATTCCTGACTCTCAAAGTATCTTTTGGTGCTGGGAAGATAGCAAGCTGCCATCACAATACCTTCTCCCACCATTTTCCCGGGATTTATGTCTCCCAGCCTGTTTTCAAAGGGCCAGTAAAATCCAGTCCATTGCCTCAGTGACAGCATTCTCAGCATTAAATCAGAAGGGTATAGATCTACCAAGTACCAATCCAGAGCAGTATGCAAACAATCGAATTTGATGTTTAAAGATAGCATGAAGCAAGTGCTTCATTATCACGGGTGTCTTTTATCTGGCAAAAATAGTAGCCCTGTTAAATAGTAGCTATGAAAACTCTGTCAAGATGATATAAAACATTCCTGTTAGCCGAGGAGTGGAAGGAAAAATTAACATTGAAAGAGATTGATAAGCTGTGCATTAAACTGAGATTGATTCAAAATAGAATATTTAGAGCATTTGCTTAATTAAGTAAATTGTTCAAATCTGATTAGTTAATTGACTTTATACATGATATACAAAATTCCTGGTGCATCAGTAAATGAAAATTACAGCTGTAGGTTGGATAAATGTGCCCTTGACTCAAATATTTAATATTAATGTTTTAAGTGGATGGAATTGTTTAGTTTATCTTTACTTTCTATAATATCTGCAGACATACAATATCAGATAATGGTATTGTACGCAAACATAAGAAGGAAGCTATACATATTAACACACCAGAGACTGCTCTTTGCAGACAGAATGTACATGCCTACACAATGAACCTGTTTCAATTCAACAGAAGGGTAATAGTTGTTTTTTTGTTTATTTCTCAGGGCAATGCCTTGACCAATCAGAGTCAATTTGCCTGATTTAAACAAAGCTCAACATTTAACTGTCAGTTATCATTAACTGGTGTATTATCCATGGTGATACCTTTCCCAGAGTCCACTCGCCAACCAGTCAGCACACTCCTCTCAAGTGTGTTTCCCTTTACATTGGTATTTCTTTTCAATTGCCCTGATAAGACAAAAAGCTTTGACAAAGTCTGTCTGATTTCAATACGCACATTCTGGCCTTCCAAACGACTATTTGTATGAAGTCACTAAAATATTGAGTTAGTTCTTATGACCACAGTATAAAACGGTAGTGGTTTTGCTACAGCTGTACAAAAACATGTTAGACCTGTAAAATACTGTGTACAGCCTGGATAGTACAGCACCCAAGAATAAACTATAGGAAAGAGCACAGCACAGAATTTTCAGAATTTTTCCAGGATTCCATGGTTTAGGTTATGAGTAGAAATCATATAAGCAATACATGTATTCCGTTGAAGATCAGATTAGTCTTCTTAGAACTTTGAAAGGAATTGAGGTAGAGAGACAGAGAGAGAGAGAAGGCTTTTCTGAATAGAATAAAATATCCCTTATTGTTGCATGTACTCCATTGTAGAAGTTCAATGAAAAGCTTTTACAATGTCTGCCTCCTTTTGGCACTATCTCAGGTACAAGTACCTAGGTACAAATCATGGATACAAAAGAGAAATAAAAAGTAGTTGCATTACTTTGCAGAGTATAAAAAATAAGTTAGAAATAAGATATCATTAAATGATTGACATTACAGTTAGGTAAAAAGAAACTCCAAATAAACATTACATTGCAGCAGCTTAGCACATGGCCTCTAAATGTAGTCTGACCACTCGCGCCAGATCCCAGTCCAACAGCCATCCCTGCTCCACTCCAATCCCTCAGTCTGCTCCGTACCGGCACTCAGCAGCTCCAAGGTAAGTTCCAGGACTGCCTCACCCGTGCCAGTCTCCACCCAGAGTCACTGCCTGCACCTGCCGCTGTTCCACAATTCACCTCCGGGGCTAAAGGGAGAGAAAAAGAGAAAAACTGCCAATGACATAAGGAGGTATGACCTTTAAATCTAAGCCATGCCATTCTGGACAGAAGCAAGGAACCACTTCTTCATGAAAAGTTCAACAGCGGTCACCCATAAATGTTGATAGTGGGGCATTCAGAAATATTGGTACCATTGAACGCCGGGGGAGATGGTTAGATGCCCTCTTGTCGTAAGTGATACCTACCTAGAACTCGTGTAACCTAAAAGTTATTTCCCACTTATCAGTCCGGGTGTGCTGTACGTGAACACAAATTATTTCAGTATCTGAGATGTTGTGAATGGTTATGAACACCGTGAATTTCTGGATGTGAGTTTGTTCGCTGAGCTGGAAGGTTCGTTTTCAGATGTTACGTCACCATTCTAGGTAACATCATTAGTGAGCCTCCAATGAAGCGCTGGTGTTATGTCCCGCTTTCTATTTATCTGGTTAGGTTTCCTTGGGTTGGTGATGTCATTTCCTGTTCTTTTTCTCAGAGGATGGTAGATTGGCACCAAATCAATGTATTTGTTGATGGAGTTCCGGTTGGAATGCTATGCTTCTAGGAATTCTCATGCATGTCTCTGTTTGGCTTGTCCTAGGTTGGATGTGTTGTCCCAATCAAAGTGGTGTCCTTCCTCATCTGTATGTAAGGATACTAGTGATAGTGGGTCATGTCGTTTTGAGGCTAGTTGATGTTCATGTATCCTGGTGGCTAGCTTTCTGGCGATAGACCCGACCCCACAACTAGAGAACCGAATCACAGCCTCCAACTGGAGGCTCACTGATGATGTTACCTAGAATGGTGACAAAACGTCTGAAAACTAACCTTCCAGCTCAGCGAGCAAACTCATATCCAGAAACTCAACCTGAGCTACAAATCTTCTCAAAGCTCGCGAACACTGTAAATTCATCAGGAAATGTTGTTGACCGTACATTGGAGGGAAGGTCATTGATAAAGCATTTGTAAATTCTTGGGTCTAGAACACTACACTGATGAACTCCAGAAGTGACGTTTTGGAGCTGTATGGTTGACCTCCAAAACTACAACCACCTTATAGTGACTGTCATGAAGTTAGCCAGGTTGACCTCATAGAATATGAGTTCTCTGATTGGGGCTGTTAGCCTGGTCCAATCAGGGAGCTCTGGGTGACATAAAAAATATTGAGCGTGAAGGATACTGACTCTGGTGCCTGACTCTGTATGAGGCAGTACTATAGTTGTGGTCTGTTCAAGTTCATTCTTAAATAAAGGATGATTTGGTCACAGGATACTAGCCTCCATATGTTATTTCACACCTAACCACGTCAAAACAGAGCTACTTAAAGTGGAGCATGTGAAAAGCAATGTGAAGTAAATTCTATACTGTGAATTACAACAGCAAGTACGGGAAAAGTCTTGGCAGTGCAGAAGGGTCAGCAATAACAAAAAAGGGTAAAAGAACAAAAGCAACCTGAAGAATAAAACAAAATACAGTGCGTTACTATCTGGAGTGTACTGTCTGAAAAGAAAGTGAAAGCAGAATGGGCAGAATCCCTAAACATGGAATATTAATGCAAAGGCCTAAACAGGCCATCAAATGGAATAAAGAAATAGAAAGGGAGGTGGAGCATTTTTTGACTATCTTCGAGGTCACCAAAATTCAAATTCAAGTTGGCAGTTTTTCAAAGAGATGTGTAAGAAAGACAAGACAATAATAGTAACAAGTTTGTCTCTGAGTCAGAAAGTTGTGTATTCATCTCCAATCCCAGCAACCTTGATGTTAGGCTGACTCTTTACAGTATTGAAGCCTTCCTTTGTATAAGGCATTAAACCAAGGTCCAATGTGTCCTCTCAGATGGATGGAGGGATCTAAGGCAACTTGAGGAATAGCAAAGGAGTTCTCTCACTGTTCTGTTCAATATTTATCCTTTGATAAATGTTATTCAAACTGGTTATCTGGTCTGGATTATTGTGGGACTCTGCTGTGAGCAAACAAGTTGCCACTCTTCTATATTGTAACAGGAGCTATACCTCTGATAAGATATTGAATGGCTGTAGGATGCTCTACTATAATAAAAGTGCAACTCAAGTGCATTTGTACTTTTTTTCACTTAACTTCCTCATTTAAGACAACAGAGATGGATAACCAAATAATTATAAATCATTCATTCTTGTCAGTTTTGGACGCACACTTAAAAATCCATCATTCAATGTAAAATTAGTAAGGATTTGCAGATAGTTAGGTTGATCGAGGGTAGGAAGTGTGGATTTGTTAAAGGCATATCATATCTGATTGCATATTACCCAAGTTTAATTCTCTTTTTCTGATAAGACATATTTGCGGATAAGTTAACCTTAGACAGTTTAAGATAAATCTTTCCAAAACTAGCAATTGACTTATGCATCAAATATAAAAGTAAACTTTTGTCATGGGTCTGGGCAATTGCCATTTTGAAATGTCATCCCACCAAACAAAACAACCCAAAGAACTGTGTAAGCTGAAAATCAGAAACAAAACCAGAAATTGCTGGAAAAACTGATAAAGGGTCACTGGGCTTAGAATGATAAATCTGTTTTCTCACAATAGATGTTGCCAGACCTCCTGAATTATTTCAGCAATTTCAGATTTTGACCCTGGATCCCATGCACCTTTACCTTCTTTATCAGTCCCCTTTGTCAAAAGCTTTGTTGAAATTTATAAAAACCACATCAACTGCCTAGCCTTATCTACACACCCAGTCATCTCCTCAAATAACTCTCATCAAGTTTGTTAGGCATGACCTCCCTCTGGCAAAGTCATGCCAACTATCCCTGATTATACCATGCCTCTCCAAGAGGGGATTAATTCTTTCCTTCAGAATTTTTTCCAAGTTTCCCATCATTGAAATGAGACTCACTGGTCTGTAATTCCCTGGTTTATGATTGAAAGAAGTCGAATGATAAAGAAAGTATTGCAAGAGACAATTTATAGTTTATCACTTCTCAAGAGGGCACCTTCAAACCAATGTATAAAGAATGTATTAATTACTGTTAAGAATTATTTAACGTCTGCATGCAGGCTTTTGACAGCTCCGTCCACCTTGAAAGTTTGGGTTTTTGCAATTCATTACCAAAACATCTATATGACAAATGAGAAAAATAAGTTGTCTTGGATCTCATTTGTCTGTAATTAACCATCTGTTTCATAATAAAATATGTTTTAATAACACTTGCTTTCCTTTCCCAAAGTTATAGGTCAGCCAAGCAACTATATGTTACACTGAAGCATAATCACAGAATTGTTGAGAACAAAATGTGACCATTCAGCCCATCATTTGCATGCTGGCACTCCAAATGAGCAATTCACCTAGTACCATTACCCTTTTTACATTTCAGATAATATTCTAGAAACTTCTTGAATGTCTTAATCTATGCTGCCTCCACCACACACACACAAAGTCAGTTCATTCATGTCTCCATTTTGCCAATTATTTTATATCTGTGATCTCTGTTTCTCGGTCCTTCCACCAATAAGAACAGTTTCTCCCAATCAAATCTGTCCAGACTGCTCATGGTTTTGAGTATGTCTGTCACATTTCCTTTCAATCTTCCTTTGTCTAAGGAAAACTATCCCACTTCCTTGTTCTTGTGTAGATACAATCGGCCGAGTAGCCTCTTTCTGCCTTGTAAAATTTTTGTGATTCTCCAGTCCACCTGCATAACTGAACTTCCTCATTCCGAGACCTCTTGAATATTTTCTGCATTTTCTCCCATACCTTCTCACCTCTCCCAAAGTTTGCCACCCATAACTGGATGCAACCTATCTGTTGAGGCTGATCCCGTGATCTATAAAGATTTGATGTAAGCTTCTGGATCTTGCAGTCTTTGACCGCATTTAACAAACATAAGATACTGTATGCATCATTCCCTCATCTCTCAACTTGTCTTGCCACATTCAACAGTTTACGTACACACTCACCCAGGACCCTCTTCTTCTGTAGCCCTTTTAGAATTGTATCCATACTTTGGCATTATATCAAAGTGTTTTTCCTACTGAAACATACCACATAATACTTTCTTGTTTCTCTCATTTTCTTTTTCATTTCCCTTATCCACATAACTTAATCTCTACCTCTTTTGTCAGCCAGCTCTGGATTTGTTTGTCATATGCGTGAATATATCTTGACTGTGCCCTAGCTCTCAATTCTTTGAAGGTAGCCCATTTTTCTGTTATCAACCTACAATTCTAACTTCGATCCCAGGGTCCAATCTTATCCCCATTGAAGTTGGCTTCCACCAATTAATTATTCTTACCTGAAATTTTCTTTTTCCTTTTGCATAGCCAGCCTACATCTTATGATACAATAATCATTGTTCCCTAAATATTCTCCTTTGAAAAGTTAATCCATTTCTCAAGAACTAGGACTAGTAGTGCCTCCTTTACCAGAAAATCAGAGATTGTTTTTTTTTCTGACACATGTGTTCAGTGCAAATCCAACGCTTTCTAACTAAATGTTCCAGTTTAAGATCCAAACTGAGCCTATTCACTAAGTGTACACTATGACCTTGAAGTTTTGTGTGTATTCATGGCCAGTATTTGTATTTCTAATAATGGAAGGAGAGGGCTTTTAAGCCAGCTCACAAGACTCCGCTGGGATCCCTCAAATTTGTTTGAATCTTTAAACTACACTTGCAGATAAATCTCCCAACCAGGCCCCATATATCCTCAGGTCCCCAAATTTTATTATAGTATATTGTTCAATTGACTTCAGGTTAGATTCCCTCCCCTATTTGGAGCAGCTTCAGTGTGAGCCAAAGGCTTCAAAAGAATGAATGCATGTTTTTTGAACTACTTCTGCCCTGAAGAATTGTTTGTGACAATTCCCTGAAATTTTTACATTGACATATTGGGTTCATTGTGGCTGTTCACTGACATTATGAAAGTTGAAAGACTTTCTATTTATGAAGAATTCAGCAGAGGTCACTTTGATTTTGTCACCCATTTTTATACTATCACACAGAAAATGGTAACAAAAGAAACAGAAGTGAAAAGTGTTCTGCTGATTTACTGTCACTTGACTCATACCATTTTGCAAAGTCAGATTCATCCTGAGGAACACGTGGTATTAGCCTGCAAAGTAATACAGGCATTATATTTTATAATACTGCACAAGAAGCATCTTGAATTACTAGATTATTTCTCCAGCTTACCTGAAGACAGTATTAATAACTTGTTACAATTAGACCTGCACACCATCCCATATATTGCTGCAGAATTATCATGCTTCAGCTTGGAAGAAGCCAAGTGAATTTCATTCCTCAACTCTAATTAAGGAAGTAGTAGCAAGAACACAGAGTTGTAACTATTTATGGTGGCCAAACATTTCATGTCAAGAAAACCTGCTCCACTCATTATTAATCACACGCATTATTAACCTCTCACAAAACTGAGATTTACTCAGCCACCATGAGTTCTGAGGAAGGGTCACCGGACCCGAAACATTAACTCTGTTTTCTCCCTCACAGATGCTGCCAGACCTGCTGAGCTTTTCCAGCAACTTTGTTTTTGTTCCTGATTTACAGCACCTGCAGTTCATTTGGTTTCCATTCACTATTAAGATAGCTTCCAGCGAATTATCTCAGCTTCACATTCTGGTGCAGACATGATGGGCCAATTGCTTTTTTCTGCCTTGTAACAGTTCTGTGATTCTCTAATCTATGGTTGAGGATAGCTTGCTGGTCACCTGTACCCTCCTTAAATTGCTTGAAGTCATTAATCTTTTGAAACAGGATAATAAAGTGTGAAGCTGGATGAAAACAGCAGGCCAAGCAGCATCTCAGGAGCACAAAAGCTGACGTTTCGGGCCTAGACCCTTCATCAGAGTCTTTTTGTGCTCCTGAAATGCTGCTGGGCCTGCTGTGTTCATCCAGCTACACATTTTGTTATCTTGGATTCTCCAGCATCTGCAGTTCCCATTATCTCTGATCACCTTTTGAAACAGTTTCCTGAAAAGCCTTCCCTCCACTCCTTCTCTCTATCTCTGTCCAATTTATATTATCTCCCCTTTATTTTGTTCCCCTTCTCCCATTGCCTGCTTCACTTTCTACCAGTTTTCTTTGCTCCACCCTTTTATGATCTCCTTTCTCTTATGATCCTTTCCTGTCCTCTCTCTTGCTCCCTTTCTTCCTCAAGTCTCACTTTGTCATTCACCTTTTCTATCTGCTTTTCATCTCTTGCCTTTCCACTTTTCCAGTTCCTCCCCTACCTTTGGGCAATTAGTACCCTGGTTCTCCTGTTTTGTTAAATATTGTACTTGACCTTAGGTCCCTTTATCATTGCTGTCATTATCATTACTGTCTCGCTGCAAGAATGACTTTGACTCAGGGTTTCTGCCATGGGCCTTTATATGATAAGCAGGCCAGTTCTAAAACCACAGATCTTTGGATGCATGGGATAGGATGTCTCACATAGTACTGGGAAGCAGACTGTAGGATTTCATCATTGAAAGATTGTGACTCAAAGTGCGAAGCCGGTTGATGGACAGCTTTTCACCATTTTGAACAATTGGAAGCAAACTCCTCCCAACCATTATTGTCGGGGCTGCTTTGCCTTAAGGGGATTTTGTACCCTCTTTGACGGTTGTTCCAGAAGCAAACAAATAAAGTGCCTGCAAAATCAACTTCAATGGACGGGACACCGTCTAGACAGCAGGAAAGCATTTCCCTAGCAAATCCTGTTTTCACGACGCTCTTAAGTTCCCTTTGTACAATGGTACAGGAAATTGTCTTTTATCAATTATTAATTATGTGCAGAATATTGTTTCACATTTATAATAATATTGTTGAGTTCTGGAACCCAAACAGGAAGCTCTGGTTGTTACGGAAACTAAGAGCTCTTTGATTGAATTACTTTCCAAATATCTCATTTATTGATAAAGGCATGGAGCACAAGAGCAGGGACATGATACTGAAATTGTACAAGATACTTGTAACACCTCAGCTGGAATATTGCATACAGTTGTCAATGCAATGTTATATGTAATATGCAAATGCATCAAAGAGAGTGCAGAAGTGATTTGCAATGATGGTTCTAAGAATGAGAAACTTCAGTATGAGGATAGATTGAAGAAGTTGGGTTTGTTCTCCTTGGAAAGAAGAAGGCTGAAAGGAGATTTGATAAATGTTTTCAAAATCATGATCAATCTGAGCAGAGTAGACAGGGAGAAACTGTTTCCTCTCATAAAGAGAAAAGAATGAGAGGAAATAGGTTTATAATGATGTGTAAACAATGCAAGAGTGATGTGAGAAAAGACTTTTTGACACAGCATGTAGTTAGGCCATAGAATGCATTGCTGGAAATGTACTGGAGGCAGGTTGAATGAGGCATTCAAGAGGACATTGGATGATTATCTGATAGATGTGGGAAAAAGCAGGAGATTGACACTAGGAAATAGAACCAGTGCATGCACAAAAGACTGAATGACCTCTTTCTACACTTAATAGTTTTGTAATTCTGTGATTCCTCCATTTTTCTGTAGCGTTGTACTGGAGCACAATACTTTTGACATGCATAACATTTGGAGCTGCACAGTGGCTCAGTGGTTAGCACTGCAGCCTCACAGCACCAGGGACCTGGGTTTGGTTCCAGCCTCGAGCGACTGTCTGTGCGGAGTTTGCATATTCTCCCTGTGCTTGCATGGGTTTCCTCCGGGTGCTCTGGTTTCCTCCCACAGTCCAAAGATGTGCAGGTTAAGTGGATTGGCCATGGGAATTTGCCTGTCGTCTTTGGTGTGTGTGGATTATAAGGGAATGGGTGGGATTGTTCAAGGGGCAGTGTGGACTTGTTGGGCCAAAGGGCCTGTTTCCACACTGTAGGGAATCTAATCTACAATAATAATTTGTATTCATTTTGTACTTCTAACATTGCAATTAACCTTATATTTTACAAAAGCAGCATACAATTCAATTTTTTTATTGTTTTAAATACTTTCATGGAGGATGGTCATTGCTGGCTGGGACAGCATTTATTGCCTATCCCTAATTTCCCACAGGGAAGTTAAGATTCAACCACATTGATGTGGGTCTGGAGCCACATGTAGGCCAGACCAGGTAAGAATGGCAGTTTCAGTCCCTAAAGGACATTATTGAACCTGATGCTTTTCCCCAACAACCGGCAATGGACTCACAGGCATCATTAGACCCTTAATTGTGGATGTTTATTGAATTCAAATTCCACCATCTGCCATGGTGGGATTCAAACTCAGGTTCCTAGAACATTTCATGGGCCTCTGGGCTAACAGCCCAGCGATAATACCACTAAGCCATCACATCACCCTGATGTCCAGTTAACATCCACTCTATTTGTATAACCTAACTATAAGACTGGAAAAGGCTACTTTTAAATCTATGCCACAAACAATATTCCATGAGTAGGATGACATTTTGGTTTTGCATTTAAACAAAAGAGAGGCTGCCATATTTCACCTCAAGGAAGGAAACTTTCTCCATTTCCTACCTACTAACCTCATCCCACCTCCTTGACCTGTCCGTCTTCCCTGGACTGACCTATCCCCTCCCTACCTCCCCACCTATCTTCTTTTCTCTCCATCTTCGGTTCGCCTCCCCCGCTCTCCCTATTTATTCCAGAACCCTCACCCCATCCCCCTCTCTGATGAAGGGTCTAGGCCCAAAACGCCAGCTTTTGTGCTCCTGAGATGCTGCTTGTCCTGCTGTGTTCATCCAGCTTCACACTTTGTTATCTTGGATTCTCCAGCATCTGCAGTTCCCATTATTTCTGAAACTTTGTCCTGCCCTGGTTTGAGAATTAATAAAACATGGGGCAGCACGGTGGCTCAGTGGTTAGCACCGCTGCCTCACAACGGGTTCAATTCCACCCTCAGGCGGCTGTCTGTATGGAGTTTGCACATTCTCCCTGAGTCTGTGTGAGTTTCCTCCCACAGTCCAAAGATGTGCCAGCTAGATGGATTGGCCATGCTAAATTGTCCATAGTGTTCAGGGTTGTGTAGATTAGGAGTATTATTGGAGGATGGGTCTGGGTGGGATGCTCTGTGAGTCAATGTGGGCTTGTTGGGCTGAAGGGCTTGTTTCCACACTGTGGGGATTCTAAGATACTCAACGATTGTATGATTTACTGAGTGTTTGTGCAGGCAACTGATAGATGTAAACAAATACACAATGACTCATTAACCACAAAGAAAAATTAGTATCAGAATATGTGAATAACAATCATTTTTTTAAGTCTGGACAATATTTCACAGTACTCTCATCAGCTAACTTCTAATGATGTCACATTTAGCACAAGACAGATTAGAGTGAAAATTGGATGTCTCCCAGAGCTCCCTTAAATCACATCTCAGTCCTGGCTGCACTCCCAAATCCTCTTGAAGATCCAGTGTTGATACGTTTGGATGTGAGGAGGTCAGTTTGGTCTACATCATATGAACTGGGCTGGAGGGATCATGGATCACTGATGTGACTGACACTATTTCCATGCCAAAGACTTATTGATCATGATGATGACACACATTCTGGGAAATGATACAGTGGTATCAGATAAATAATAACTAGTTCCAACAGAATTATATTATATGGAAAGTGAAAGGCCTTTTCAACATAAAGTGCCTTTAAAATTAAATCATCAAGGAAAATAACGACTAGTGTCATTTCCTTTTTAGATTTCATGATGTCATCCCAATGGAAAGAGAATGCCACTGATGAAATCACAAGGCCACATTTTTAGAGCAGCAATACACCAGCCTGAGCCATTTCCAATTACCACTATTCTGCAAATCACACCTTCATCACAATGGAATTGCTAATAAGGTCATTTTATGAGAAATACAATTGAAACTCCATTTGCTGATAAAACAGTTTCATCCAGCCTTCCAAAAAAGTCTCAAAAAGAGATAGAATAGTTAGGTGGAGAGATAGTAGGAACTTCCAATGCTGGAGAAACTGAGATAACAAGGCGTAGCGCTGGATGAATGCAGCAGGCCAAAGCGGCAACAGAGGAGCAGGAAAGATGATGTTTCGGGTCTGGGCCCTGCTTCAGAATCTGAAGAAGGGCCCAGACCCGAAACGTCATCTTTCCTGCTCCTCTGATGCTGTTTGGCCTGCTGTGTTCATCCAGCTCTACACCTTGTTATCTCAGGATAGTTAGCTGGGTCTTTTTCGACTAGCATGGACACAATGTGTTGAAAGGCCTTTTCCTGTGCAATAGATCACCATGACTCTTCGAGGAGATACTTGAAGGAAATTTACAACCTGGCAGGTTAGCATCTTTTTCTATCACGGAAAATAACATTCTTATGAGAGGAGCTCCTAATTGCTACAAAAGTTGTTGACTTGTCCTAAATGATTACATTTTTACGCTGTTCGGCTGAGTTAGCAGCCTTTGAACCAGAAGGTGATGATTTCAAACTTCATTTCAGGACCTAAGCATAACATCTGTGCTAGCCTTTCAATGCAGAACTGCTATGTCAAAGAGTCACTTTATCATAAACCCAGGCTCTATCAGAATGACTGATTCAGGTAGCATTAAAGATCTGTTAATACTATTTATGAAGATCTTCCAATTTCCTGACCACAACTCACACATGAGAAACAGATTTTAAAGTTTCCTCTTAAATTGGCTAAGTGCATGCACCATGAAATATAAATCTTATATGTGAGAAACATGGCTTAGATGTGATTTAGTATAAGTTATGAATCTAAATAATCCGTAACCAATGTATCTGATCCATTCTACAGATGAAATCACCAAGCTCAATTTTCTGGTCTGCCATCAGAGATTTAGTGATCTCCGTGGCCTTGACATCCATGCCCTCAATACCAGTTTAAATTCTGTGATAGTCACATACACAGTCAATCAGCACATTGAAGCATTCTCATTGACTGCAAACCCAGAAGTTACAAGGACCTATTATTTCACATTTGATTTAAATGTGAAGATACCAAAACAAATAATTCGTTGGATTTTGATAGGAGCCAAAATATTCTATACGGGATAATGTGTAAACAAGGGTTTTTAAAAATTGCAAACTGTGTGGAAATTCTATTGCAGTGGAGAAACATAATATTTCACAAATATCAAATTAGCTTGTCAGAGTTAGTGAGATCGTTTGGCTGTAATTATGAAGTTAACATACTGTTAATGAAATGCATTTAGACTTTGTTCGACAGGGCATAAAATTATCCAGGCTTCCACAATGAGACAATCAGCATAAACATTGATATTTTACCCGAATTTACTCTGATTGAACTGAAAGACAGTAGAAGCATTGACGGTGCATTCTGGAATTCTACATTAATTTACACACATGCAGATGCCAGAAATTTCTGTTAGTTTCATTGGAGTAATAACAAGTGATAAGTTTCACTATCATTACCACTGCAAAATCTGGACCATATTCATTCCATGACTGTTTGTGCAACAGCACTATATGTAAAATTTTAGACAAATTTTAAGTCTATGGTTAATTCATGATAGTCAATAAAAGACTGAAACAAAATAAAACATAGCATCCTCTGATTGATCATGGTTTTGTTTTTCTTTACTGCTTCAAGTTCCTTACTGTTTTACTCAAGTGACATGTAAATATAAAAAAAGGATGTAAAACTGCCACATAAAATATTGTAGATTTTATGACTATAAAGTTTACTGCAGCATTTATTCATGTAGCTGGTATCAGATAAAAGTATGCAATAATATCCCACAACCTCAGTGCAGAATTATTCATCCAATGCTAGACACATTTGGAGGTGAAAAATGAAGTCTTCTGTATTTTAAATAAGCAATTGTGCCCTCATTTGGCATTTTAGTGACTGCAAAGAAGCTTTGAAACTGTTAGCAGCTTGCTATGCCACTTCAGAGGGCAGTAAATTGTCAAGTTTGTTTCATATAGGCACTAATCTGATATTAGAAGCTAATTCTGACAGAATCCCTTCATTGCCATGGGTAAGTAAGGCATGCGGAGACAATATCCAGCACAGCACAGTTTTGGTGGTATTTACATGCGACAGTTATGCAGTTGGTGGGAGTTGCTGTTTCTCCTTGGCTATAAGTGATTCATTGTTACTCTGTATTTTGCCTTAAGGAAAGTGGTTGAAGTGCCTTTGCATGGCTGTGGGGGTACATGGCGTAGTTCTGGCAATTGAGTTCCCAGAAAGCCAGCAGAAGCCGAACAACTTTCTGATGGGAATATATCCAAAAAGTATTTCAACCCACAGATTTATTTTGCATTTGAGAGCAGTCATTACATTAATCTTGTAGCTGCAAATACAACACCCAAATGACAGAAATATGGAAATTAATGTCGCCCACTATAAGACTGTTATGCAGACAATAGCAGTATGGTGCAATGAAACTGGTAACTATGGATGTCAGCTTAGTAGAAAAATACCCATCTATTTTCAGAGATGTTTGATTCCCTTACCTAATGATATTGTATTCAGCTCCATCTTCTAAATCCTTGTATCCTAAATAATGCCCTTCAGTACAATTTGATGACCTCTGCCAGAGTTTGAAAGGCATTTCTAAGTACTTGAACTCACAGAAAAGAAAGCAGCCATCCTGAGACTGCATGGTAGTAAGCTAATCTTTCATGGCTATGGCCTCAACTTCTTTTGCACAGCCCAGATGTTGGTGGCTGTTGCTTATCCTTCAGTGGAAGTTTGTGTTATCACTGTGTCCAAGTGCACTCATGCAGTGAGCTATCACCTCCAACTGGAAAAAATAGGCATCAACCTTTGTGTAAATCCCTGCCAAGCTAGGGACAAACCACATCATTTGCCTTGACAAATGAGGTATTTTTGCATGCATGCCCTTTTGCCTTTTTCTGCATATCATTCCACTGAAGTCCTCATCTGAGACCTCTACAGTAAAACTCCTGCATCAGCCTCAATTTGTGGGGTCTGGCACCTGCATGCAACTTTACCCTGGCCTAACTGTAACTTGCTAATGCCCAATGGCTCACAGTGTGCAGACCTTGCCTGCATTCTAACAGCACGTAGTGAATCCTGAAAGATATGGTATTTCAGTCACCAACCCAGACGCTTATGTAAGGTGGTTAAGTCAGAGCTAGACTGCTGGCATTGATTGCATTGTGCAATTGTTCTCATTGTCTTCTTTCCACTTATCTGGATGGCCACTGGACCCCCTGAGGAAAGAAGACTTCTCTCTTAGATTGTGGTTGCTACATAAAGGCCTCCTGTGCTGCATCACAGAACCTTGCGGTGCCATCCTTGACCTGTTACATAATTTTGGTCAGTTCTTCCTAATCTTCCATTTTTACAATCAGTTTCAGTCCCTGCAGCAGCCAGAATACACTTCGCCTTTCAGAGCTAAATGCAGACTTTAAAGAGCAGGCTTGCTTTAACAGCGCTCAGATGAACTTGAGCCTTCCTCTGAGATAAGCAACCACTTCAAAGTGCATCCAGTGCTAGATTCCATATCTCAACCACTACAACTAACAGGCTACATGAGTTTTGAACTCTTTAAATAATTATGCATCATTATGCCCAGTGCCCTATTTCAGGAGCTCTTCAATTTAGCCTCCATGGTTTCTGTCTAATGTGAAAGAGTTTTTTTTGAACCCATAATCCTATATGTACTCTGCTAGATCACGGCGGATGTTTTTTCAAATCCCTCATGGCAACAAGAGGCTGTCATTTAACAGTGCTGTAAATAAAGCATGTGGGCGTATTAATGGGATTTCACTCATCAAAGGCAGCAGATGCTCATCCTCTTGGGGTTTAGCACTGTAGCTTACCTGAGGAAACTACTTCTGAGCCATCCCCTGCTTTATGTCTGGGGTTGCTTATGTTCTTTTGAATGGAGCGATGTAAGGAGAGTGGCACAGAGGCAGGACGTCATGGGTGGCAGGGTAAACTTCCCCACTGCTGGGGAAGGGAGCGGTCACTAAAGACAGGGCCTGCAGAGGAGGCACCTCTTACTTGCCCACCTAAATGATTTCCTGCCAGGCTTCCCACCCATTGCCAACCTCCTACTGCCAGCTGAAAACCTGAGGGTCAGGAAGCAAAGAGTAGGTGGTGGAAAAGGCATTATGAACCGACATGGGCACTGTGAAATACTTCCCAATAAATTAAGTAAGCCGTAAGATGCAGCCTGTGAGCTTATTTTATTGAATAGTGAGTATGTTCATTCCACTTGTGTGTTCATTGAACAAGCTGTTCCCGGAAACTGTTAACAATGAAAGCTGACATCCCATTGCTGTTAATGTGCAGACCCACCAGAGATTGATCTGGAGGCTCCTCTGAAGACAGCAAACAGCAGGCACTGAATCAACTGATTTAGTAAGTATGTTTTTTACTCTTCAATTGCATGTGCAGCCACTGAAAAGTATATCCATTATGAATGTGATACTGTCAATGGGGAAATGAATTGAATGTACTGGCTGAATTCCATTTCAAATTATTTCATTTACCAACTTAAGAAATTTATTTAGTGTTTCACCATTCTGACATAAATAATTTACTGAAACTCTATTATATTTAACTCATTTTGTCATTTTAAGGTTTTGCAATTTAAAGTTTAATGCATTGATATACTTCACTCTTCTTTCAATCCCCACGTCCTAAGTTTCCTTGGGGTACTCCAGTTTCTTCCTACAGTACAAAGATCAGCAGGTTTGGTGGATTGGCCATGCTAAATTGTCCAGTAATGTCCAGGGATTTGCAAGCTAGGTGAATTAGCCATGGGAAATGTAGGGATACAGGGATAGGGTAGAAAGCCTTTCACAAGGTCAGTGTAGACTCGAAGGGCCAAACGGCCTCTGTGTGCAGTGTAGGGATTCAATTATTCTGTGATTAATATCTTCCATTCTAAGACCAATCTGACAACTTGATCTTGGTAGCAACTGGGTATTTCTGTGTTTTGCAACAAGACAAAGTCAAGACTTCAGGTACCATAGATAATTCCAATTAAAATGTGCAGCACTTACCCAACCTCCCTCCCAACCAGCAGACTTCTCTTAGCAGAGTTATTGTGGGCTGCAAATTTTCTCACAGGAAATGGTAATGTGACCAACAGTTATGTTACAAAGCTCAGGATTTAATGAAATAACACAATATTTATATGTTGTACGTTCAGGAAAATGTTGAAGCTACACAGAACAAAGAAGGGAATTACGTGAAAGAACCAGTCAAAGTTTTGCATTAAATCTTCACATATTCAGGAGTCAACATTTCTCTGTGTGGAACATTTGAGAACATTAAAATAAGTATCACAGAACCCCTGAGATAATAGTGTGGGCTGGAGGAAAACAGCAGGCCAGGCAGCAGAGTTGATGTTTCAGGTCAGGACCCTCCTTCAGAAAATTAGCCCATGCCTAATCCATATGTCCCTAGACAACTTAGCATGGTCAGTCCAACTAACCAGCACATCTTTAGACTGTGGGAGGAAACTGGAGCACCCAGAGGAAACCTAGGCAGACACAGGAAGAATGTGCAAACTCCACACAGACAGCCGCCCAGGAGTGGAATTTGAACCCTGGTCCATAGCACAGTAAAGCAGCAATGCCAACCGCTGAGCCACCAGCCACATTCAAGTGATTTTAAAAAGAATTGGTGCCAATTAGCTCAATAATTGACAATTTTTGACACTAGTTGACAATATGCTGCAGGCAAGTATGTTTCTGGTTAATGGGAACTAAAACCTGGAACTTTTGAGAATTTTATCAGGGATACAGGACTTCAGTTAAGTAGAGAGGCTAGGGAATCTCTCCCTAAAATATAGGAGCTTCCAGAGAGAATTAACAGAAGTGTTCAATACCAGGACAGGCCTTTATACGGTAATAAAGAAGGTTTTCTTTCAATGGTGTAAAGACTGATTTTGTTTTTTCATTTTATTCCTGATTATGGATTAAAATAGGTTAAGGGCTATTTAATCAAAGTGCTGTGGAAGGAGTTGATGCACTTTTCAAAATGAGTTTCTGAAACTCAATGTTAGTAGTGTTTCAATGTTGCTTTGCAATCAATGGGGATGGGACATAAGACAACATGTGAATGCAAAGATAGAATTATCCTGCAACAGGTGCCTGCTTGGATTTGTGCACGTACGGCAAGTAGTGAATGCTGGAAGTCATCAGCCTGACAACAACTAAGATAACTAAGTGTGGAGCTGGATGAACACAGCAGGCCAAGCAGCATCTCAGGAGCACAAAAGCTGACGTTTTGGGCCTCGACCCTTCATCAGACAGTACAACACTGTCTAGTTCTGGGCAAGTGAACAATTTGGTGCTCATGATAGAGGAGGAGGAGCAGGTTTTATTTTTCTATCTCTGGTTGATGTAAGCTGTTAGCTTTAACCGGCAACTAAGAATCCATAATTGATGTAACCATCACCCTGTGCCTCTTGTGAAGAAGTGAAAGAATCTCAAGGAGAAGATTAGAGAGCAGAAGGTCTTGAGTAACAAAAGAAACAACTTGTGGAACCCTATGGAGACTAACGCTATTGAACTGTATTGCCCCAATGTTTTCTTTTGTTAATCTGTATCTGACCTGTATCTATGGAGGGGTTTTAAACAAAAGGGGATTTAGAGTTTCAACTGATAGAATTATATGTTTTAAGATCTCAGTTTTGTTTTCCTGCAGGTAGAACATATTTATTTGCAATAAACTACAGCTCTTGTTAAATTCAAGAACCTAGCCAGTGTTTTCTGCTAAACTGATTTCAGGTAAATTGGGGATTTTCAGCACTTTGAATAAATCTTAACTTTTATGAGTCAGTAACTACAGATCACAGTTTACTGTGAGTGGCAACAATGCAGGAGGAGAGATGAGCAGAATGTTTTTGCACAATGAATTGTTATGACTTGGAATGCACAGCTTGAATGAATGTTGGAAACAGATTAATAGTACTTTTCCAAAGAGAATTGGTAAAGACTTGAAACCATATGTTTGCAGGGTTATGGGTAAAATGTAGGGGAGTGGGACTAATGCATGACTCTTTCAAAAAGCCACCAGAGATAAACTAAGTTGCCTCTGTCATTCTATAATTCTATGAAATTGAGTATTGGCAGGCACAGGCCCTAATACAGTCATGAGAGGGAGGAGTGGAGAGACATATAATTAAATCAAATTAAAATCAGTGCCAGCTTCTGCAAGATTGATGAGGAGTTAGGATTCTCTTTAAAAGATGCTTCTAGGGTTATATATCAGGCACAGTAATCACTTATTTTGATTAGTTATAGTCAAATTGTTGCCTTACATGCTGCACTGCTGGTGATCTCCAACTGCTGATGGGAGTTTCTCACTGCTTATTGTCTCTCACTTTTACATAAGTAGGCTCATACAGTTTTCAGAGCTACACACCTGAGAAATCACGAATCAACCACTAAAGTATGCACTTTACATCTCCAAATGATGAACAACCAATTTACTTGTCAACTAATCGCCAAGAACACCAATCTGATTCTGAAAATAATAAATTAAAGTATATTTCTTGAGTTCATTAACTGGCTATTTTCAATCTTAAAAGATCAATGATGAAGCATCAGAAAAGCATCAGAATCCAACAATTTACACTATATATGTATAATCAGCTACTGAGTTTACAAATCAAAAGCAAAGATAATGCATTCAGATGATAATTAGATAGCAAATTAAATTTAAGAATGTGCAGAACATCTATTTTTGTAACCTCTTTACATTATTATCTCAGTTAATTCTGATATTGCTTTGCATAATGATTTGCTTGAATTTTGATTCTTGTTTTCACATGAGCAAAAATAGAATATGCAGCTGAATGGAAAATGAGAAAGGACAGAATAAAAATTGCATTAATACTTTAGAACAGTCTACTTCTCAGATGTTGTGAGGACTGTTAGTGAGACAGCCTGAATGCTAGTTGATAGAGTCGATAGTAAGGCTGTAAAACAGGTTGAGTTTCCTGCCCATTGCAAATGTTCAGTTAATTGGAGGCTAGCAGGAAAATCCCACTTAAAAAGAAAGACACTGCCAGAGAGTTCCAGTTCTTGAACTAACTCCAATGTAACAAATGAATTAAATGCCATCTGGCCATATCTATTCAGTTGTGCTTTGTCTGTCTTTTGAGGGCAAAACATCAGCTAATCAACCTCAAATGAGACACCAAACTTGGATAAGTTACGGTGTGACACAGAAAATAACATGACCAAATATGCACAAGGTTTATAAACAATTGGTAATAAACTTAATCTTTAATTTAGTTAGATAAATCACTCAATGCATTTTAAAATTCCATGGTGTATGTGTTGGGAAATTCTAGTTATGTTTAGATATTGTAGACAGGAAAGATATTGGATGCTGGATTTTCACATGCTGATGGCAGCAGAAACTGAGGGGAATGGACATTTAATTTTAAGCTGACTGGCCCTGCATGCTGACACCATTCTTCCTCTGAAGCAACCTGGAGATCAAATTGTTACTTATCCACAAGTGACCTCAACACAACACAGCACCTGGCTGCAGGAAGCTTTCTGGTGGAAATCTGCAAGACGGTACTCCAGAAGGACTTTGAATTCCCACCAATAACGCCCTGCCCTCCATGCCCCTTCCCAACACCATGCCCATCCACCACCTCACCCCCACAATATAGCACTTTGACTACCTTTTAGTCCAGATGTGTGTTACGACTCACTGGAAGATCACACTGGAAACCAAGCCCTGCCCTTCTCTGAGTTGACGTAAAAAGTGAAAGGTTTAACAACGTGCACAAAACTACCCAATTTATAGTCAGATGGACCCAGACTAACAGGAAACAAGGTGCCTTCTGTACTTGACAAGAATAACTATTTATTATATATTACAGATGATTTTTCTCTGCACCTTCTCTGCAGCTATAACAACATGTTCTGCATTGTATTCTATTACCCTGACATACTTATGTAAGGTATGATTTGTCTGGTTAGTATGCAAAACAATATTTTCCATTGCATCTCAGTACATGTGACGATAATAAATCAAATGAAAAAAAGAGAATAGATTTGTAGCACAGGTAAACAATGATAAATTGTTGAGAAAATCTGTACTACTTAAATCTCACCTATTTCCCAAGCTGTTAGCTCCTCATCAGAATACTAAGATAGGAACACAGAGGAGAGTGCCTCTTCAGCAAAATGACAGGCTGGGAAGCCTTTATTCAGAGAATGCGAAGAGGTGAGAGGCGACTCGTCAGAACAACTCTGCTTAGAGTATGTTTTCACTGCTTGGCAGGAGTTGCACCTTCTTGGAAGTCAGTTTTTCTTGCTTAATTCACCTTGAGCTAATTTTCCTTGCTGTCAGCTCTCACTCAACAGTGGAACAGCTAATGCATTTCTATCTTACATGCCTGACAAAAAGCATAAGGAGCACCAGCCATAGCGCCAGGAACATCAAAAACTGAGAACAGTTGTCTTCTCCACTCACAGGGCACAGCAGATGAATCTAGATGTTGAGCTTAAGCTGTCAAAATTCCCACACAGGATCTACAGACCATCCTTCTTGACATATCTTAACAACCATCATTCAGAAGGTTCAAACTCATGGCAGATCAATACTGAGATGTGCATTGTCCTGGAATAAGATCCACTTCCGGGTAGACAAGGTGAATAACTACTGCCAATGGCCATCAAGATAGCTGTCACTGGGTAATGAGATGAAAAGATAAGAGTAGAATTACATGTCTAATAAATATCTTGAGCAGAGTGAAGGGAAGGACAGATTAATAGAGGGTGACCATGAGGCATGGGATCAAGAGACAACAGGATGAGAGTGATTGTGAATGCTGGCTGCTCAGATAGGGGTGTGAGGTGCCTGGACAAAGAACAAAGTGAGTGGAGTAGTAAGGTGTACTGTTCTGAGGAATGCTGTGCCAGAAAGTAGCAGTGAGTAGAGTGTGGGGTTTCATAACGGAGAGCTGCACGTTTCCTGCTGTTTTGAGGCTCTGATGCTCAGTGCGTGATCTCTAGGAAGATGGAGGGATTAACATTTGTTGCTGATTTCTTTAGCCCATTCCATGCACACCTACTTGAGTTGAGAGCAGCTTTCATCCTTGAGGACAGTCTCAGTACTACACTCCCCTAGAACCTGCAGATTCATCCTCCAGGTGAAAGTAAGAGACGAGCTGGAAGTGGAGCAGCACCTTCCCAGGTCATATCTCCATGTGCTGCTGCTGCCTTAGCAATCCATGTCCACTTGAGGCAATCTCACTGCTGCTGGGGTCCCTCACATTACTTTTTCTTCCTCCGACAGAATTGGTGAATTATCCCAATTTCCTCCCTGATTGGTCAGCAACACTTTCAGTTTTGTTAATGAATGAATCAAATAATTTGACTTTGTTTGTCAAATATATTTTCATCAGCCCTTTCTCATCAAAGCTAAAAACCCCCATTGCCTCAAAAACACTATGACTTTCTTCCAATCCTGAATTGTGAGTCCTGAGGTGACCTAATAGTCCAATTCTGGATCCCCACACCCTGCTATGGATGGGCTTTGAAGAGGCAGGGGTGATATTGTTGGGTTTTCACATGCTCCTTCCACTGTTTATGCTTGTCTTCTGTCAGGGTCTGTTAGAGATCTCAAAGTGACTGTCACCTTCATAGCTGCTTTTTCTCCAAATCAGTGGTTTTGGTTACAGATTCCCATGAAGGGATCCCTAGGGATTTGGTATTTTGTGAGGGAGTATTTGAGGACGTCCTTGTGATGTTTCCCCTAGCCTCTTGGTATACCCTTGCCATCATAGAGCTTGGAGTAGACAACTTGTTTTGAAAGTCTATCAAACATAGCCGATTGACTATTACAGTGCCTCAGTCTGGGGTTGTGGTCAGAGACAGGGCACTGGTACTGGAGTGCCTATCCTGTCAGTGGTTTTGCAGGGCTTTGTACGGACATTTCTGGTGATGTTTCTTGTGGAATTTGAAGTGCCTGCTCTACATTGTCCATGTCAAAAATACACGCAGGAAAGCTGGTAACATAACTGCCTTTTTGACCATGAGCTTGGTTCAGGGTTTGAGATTTTCATCGAGAGTCTGTACCTCAAATATCCAGAGGCTGCATTGTAACAGTGGAGGCCACATTGAATTTCAGTGTTAATGTCTTCCCTTGCTGAAATGAGTCCTGCAAGGTTTGAAAATTGATTCGCGTTGCCCAATTTCTTGCTTGAATCTTGAAGGTCGAATGGCCAACGTTTACCCTGAAGTCCATTTTCCCATAAGCTTCTGTGCCTGTATTAACAATAGTTTTGGAGTTCGACATCATGAGTGTAAGCCACATACAAGCACAGTCTGTGTACCGCAGCTTGATGACAAAAGTCAGGTGACCTTGATTCTGAACTGAAGATGACATTGTTGGACAGTTTCCTGTTCATCTTGCAGGTTCTTGACCCTCCAATGAGAATCTTCATGGAAATGGGATGGAAATGAGAAAGGTGAAGAAGAGCATGGGTGCAATGACACACCCTTGTTTAATCCCAGTTTTCTCATAGGTTGGGAGTAGATCCATTGGTGAGCATCACAGCCTGTAAGCCATCATGCAGCAGGCAAGCAACAAAATTTAAGAAGAATGTTCCATAATTACCACAGCCTGGCTTACCTTCCTTCTTGAAGATGGTAACAATGATGCAATCTTGGAGATTTGCTGGTAGATGAAGTAGATGAGGTCATGGATATGAATCAACATTGCTCTTCCACTATATTTTAGTAGCTCAGTATAGATTTTGCCTGTGTCGGCAGCTTTGTTGGGTCTCAGCTGCTGGTTGGCACTTTCAATCTAATATTGAACTGGCCTTGAACTGAGATGATAACAGCATGCCTGTGGTGTCTCGTCAAGTGCACTCACATCAAGGACTGAGTCTCAGTTCAGGAGATTCTTCAATGAGCTCTGTCCAATGAGCACCGACTGCCTCTTCTTACTGAGTGTCAATCAATCTTAGATCTTCATGGGGTAGGTCCACAGATATTTGGACCATAGGTGGATTTGACAGTGCTGGAGAACCTCCTACTTCATGGCTGTCAGCAAGTTGCTAGATTTCCTGCATCCTTTCCCCCACTGTCTGGTCTTCAGGCCTTGCTGTCTTTTTTTCGTTGGCCTTCATTTGTCTAGAGACCTGTTTTATTTTCCTCCAGTTTTCGTGGTATTTCCCGTTCAGGAACATATTGTGCTTCCAATTTTGTAGCTCCTAAATATCCTGGTCATTCTCATCAAACAAGTTTTGATATTTCCTGCTTGAGAAACAAACTCCACACCAGTGCTGTCCATGATGGTTTTAGGGTATTTGGACATTCTGTAGTTCATGTTTATTAAACTTCAAAAGCTGCCTGAGAGATGAGCACTGAATAGATCTTTCTTCACAAAGCCCTTGAGTCAATCGAAATTGAATTTCTGCAGCAGTTCCACTCTTGCCACTGCTGCATTAGGGCTGAGCTGCTGGAGATAGCCAATTAGATGGGGGGATGGCTGGACCAGCTGTCTTCAGCTGCTGTCATGGTGCAAGAGATGAGAATGTCCTTGTGTACTTTATTCAGACAATGACATAATTAAATACTGAGACAGCATCGAGAGGACTGCATGCAGTTCTGTTCCCTTGCCTAAGGAAGAATATGCTCGCCATGTTGGGAGTGCAGCAGAGATTCAACGCAGCACTGTATTTAGGTCACCTCGGGCCCCACAACCCTGGAATAGAAGGGAGTGGTACTCAATCGCAAGGGACTGCCTAAGAGAAAGAGAAGAAACAGAGAGGGTTCACAAGACTAATTCCTCGCATGGCAGACTGTCCTTTGAGGAGAAACCAAGGAGACTGCGATTGTATTCTCTAGTTGTCGAAGAATGAAAGATGATCTCATAGAAACTTATAAAATTCTTAAAGGGACACACAGATTTGATGCAAAAAGAGTGTTTCCCTTGGCTGTGAAGTCTATAAGTTGCAGACACAGGCTCAGAATAGGAAAGAGAAAATGGGAAACCATTTAGGACTGAGATGAAGAGGAACTTCGTCACTCAGGATGAGAAATCATTAAGTAAGTTCAAGTCAAGGACAGATAGATTTCTCATTATTGATGACATCAGGAAATTGTGTAGGAATATGGCATTGAGGTGGTCAATCTGCCATGATCAAGAATGATGAACACTTTAATAACCTACTCCTGAATATTGTGTGCAGTCTTGGTCTTCTTAATTGCGAAAAAAATGTGCTGGAGGCAGCTCAAAAGAGGTTTATTTGATACGTGGGAAAAGCAACAAAAACAAAGTTGCTGGAAAAGCTGAGCAGGTCTGGCAGCATCTGTAAAGGAAAAAACAGAGTTAATGTTTCGGGTATGGTGACCCTTCCTCAGAATCTGGCAAAAGCAAGTTGTCTTATGAGAAAACAGTGCTCAGACTGCATTTATTCCTAATGGAGTTTAAAGATTTGATTGGAGTGTACAATATTCTGGGCAGTCTTGACAAGATAAATGTACAAAAGATATTTCCTGATGACATGAGTACAGAACTAGGGGACACTGTTTCAAAAAGTAGAGGTTATCGTAAGGGATGTCCATATTCAAGGGTCAAAATACAGCTGGCAGCTAAGCTGTCCCTGTAGTCCTGCACAAAATGTCTGACAAGCGATCAAACAGAATTAAAAGCCTGCTCCAGCATTTAAGTGACACACAATAGTACCTTTGAGAAGGGGCTATTCTGAGGCAAAAGGAAGCCTTGTACAAAAGACTGCTGCAAGGACATATATGTTAGAGGAAATTTGGTAAGAAAACATCCCAGGAGAAAACAGAATTAGGACAAGGGGTGTAAATCACCTCGGACGACAGTCAGCCTAGGTCATCATGCAGCTGTGAAAAATAGCAGATGAAGGTATTTTGTAGTAATTTAGTTGTTTCTTTGAAGTTGCTTACAATATTAAGGGATAGGTTCTAGTTAAAGATTGTTTAGATAAACACAGGGATAGATTTCAATGTAATTATAGACACAAATATACAACAAAATACAATGTTCACTAAAAAGAATTCAGGGAAAAAGATTCAAACATAAATGTGAAAGTTAGTTCGTCTCAGGAAACCTTTCCTTATCACTAAAGGAATGCCTAGCATATCCTTGTTTGCAACTCATTAACTCAAGAGTGCCAACAATAATATAGAGGTGGCTATAAACTGTTACATATTACTAACTTTATAATTGAAATCAATATGACAAATTTTGTAGCAATTGGTTAGAGCCAATTGTCTGTTTTTTGTGTATCTATAATTGGGATAGTGGGAAAATATGAGGAGTAACAGAATTTGATAGAGATATCTAATGAATACACTGCACAACAGAATCCAAGCAGTCCTTAGAGATACGTACGTTTTGGACATGTCTGAAGAAGTACAGCCACTAACTTTTGGAATAAAAATTAACAGGATGCATGGCAAGATCCAAAGTCTAGTGATTACAATGTCTGTTAAACACCATGAGATCATGGAAACCTAGGTCTGTCCACAGGAGTTGTCCATCATTGATTAGGTGTTTCACAGGATTGGATGTATAGAATAAGGGCAAGGGCAATAAGTGACCACCTTGTATGTGATTATTGTAACACAAAATGTATAAAAATATGGTATCTTACCGTAAAAACTAGAGTGTCTTTGACCTCGCTTCCAATCTGAGCTGAAGATTAAGGGAATAACTGATTTCACACATCGTGTCATATTTGGGAGGAGTTTTTGGTTGTCTCTCTGCATGATCTGGTGTCTGCTTGCATCCTAAGTCTTTGTCCTTCTTCGGGGGTTTCACTTCTACAGCTTGGCAAGCCAGCCAGGAGACTCTGCTTGAAGGCAGCATACCTTGGGCCACAATTTGTATGAGTACGTTCATTTACCATCCTTTCAGTTACAGTGGCATTGGATGTGTGAGTGCATCTGTAAGTCAGAGCGTAATAAAAACTTTTTTTAATTGGAGCAAGCAGGATTACTCGTGTGGATAGCAAGGGCTTGCGCTAATAGACAAGCATAGGAGAGACAAAGAATTGCCTCAACAAATACCTGGGGAGAATAAAGATTCCCAGCACTAACAGATAGCACACAAGGAGAAAGGACTGGCCAGATCTAATAGATAAGCACCAGTAGAAACAACAGACTGTCTCACCCATCGGCCTGTGCTAACTGATAAGTAGAGGAGAGGTGAGAGGTAATGGTCTGTCTCAAACAACGGCCTGTGCTAACAGATAAGGCCAGGAGAGATGAAGTGCTATCTTAAATATAAAAGGGAGACAATCTGGGGAAATGGCCAGGAGGGCCGCTGGGGATAAGACGCACTGGGGTCCTGATAAATCAATCCTGCAGACAGTGTTGAAAAAAAAAGCACTAATCAAAGAAAGGAAAAGACACAGAAAGAGTTAATCATCCTTGCGGCTCTGTTTAAGCAGAACGCCAAACAGGCACAGAAACAAACTAGGGTGTGTGTGTGTGTGTGTGTGTGTGTGAGAGAGAGAGAGAGACAGAATTGGAGGCCAGGTTTCAGTGCTGTGCTACTTCACTGAAACTTGTAGAAATGTAGCTTTTGTGCTCCTGAAGTGCTGCTTGGCCTGCTGTGTTCATCCGGCGCCACGCTTTGTTAACTTGTAGAAATGTTAACTCTTTATGGTCCGGTTTGTGTGCACCTTTGTTTGTTAGTTGCTAAATGTCCTCTCGTGCAAATTTTTGCATTTCTGTTCCCTAGACCAAAAGATGTGGGGATGCTTTGAAATTAGTTTGTATTTTGGGAATTTATGGTAATTTTAAAAAGTGCTGTATGCCTGTATCAGTATGGAACATGTATGGTTAATTTAATGTCCTTTTAATAAACTATCAGTGGTTGCATAAAGCAAAAATCCGCAAAAAAAATGTTGATTTAAAAATTTGGTTATTAAAGCTTGGCAAAAAATTTAATTTTTGGAATTGGCTCAATGTGGTGTTGAACTGAGGAAAGAATTTTGGGTAAATTTTAATTCCAGAAATGATTGTTTGGAAATTCATTTTCTGGTCAGAGTGAACTTCCAAATACTATTACTAAACGCATGAGTGAATCTTTAATTCTGGATGATAAGGTTTGCTTTGGTGTGAAAATATGAAAGTAATAGGAAATTTGAAATCTTGGAAATGTAATTCTCTTTCAGCAAAATTCTGATGGTATGTTCTAAAATGTGAGAAAATTGATGGAGGAATTAGAAAATGCAAATTTAACAAAGATGCTGGTCTTTTCCTTTCTTAAAGTATAACACACTTATTTCCTCACAGGAGGAGGAAATAGATGATATAATTACATGCAATAGTTTACACTCCACCCCCTCTTTTGAATCCATTTTAGATTAATACTAATTAACCCATTCTGCTTGATATGGAATAGATGAAGATTATTTTTTTTTTAGAAATTGGAGACGTTGAATTCTGAACCTGTTTGCAGACTTTCAACATCGTAACACAGTGATGGACGAGGCACACTCAATCCATCAAGTCACTCAACAACACATTTTAGTATTGGGAAATACTGCAGAAACATTAAAAGTATTGGGTATTAGGAATTCCAGTGTATAAAAATTGTTAGTAACTTTATGAGAATAAACAGAACTTTGAATTTGGACAAATTTACATAGAGATACCAAGTACCTAGAATGAATCGATAATAGGGTTAGTAGCTTAGAAGAGCACAAAAGCATGGTTTAAATTAAAAGACACTGACATCTCATCCATGAAGAAACTGACTTTAAAACAATAAAAGAAGTATCAGTGAACAGGGCGGGAAACATAATCTGAACGTAGAGTCTGATGAACCTTAGAACTATATTGTTTCATACCATAAAACTACAGCTAAGTGGATTGCTTGCGTATGGAAGTATTGCCACTCTATGACACAATTGTTCACAAAATCAGCAAATTAAAGAAGCACATTAAAGAAGTATTTTCAAGACAGAAATAGATGAAGACAGCCGGAGACATTTTGAGTCCACGTATGATGTTATTTTACTGCTACTGAGAGAGGTGATCAGTGGATAGGGAACTAGAGGATTAAAAAAAACAAAAATTAAGGAACTTGAATCTGGAATATACTGAATTATAGAGCAGACTATGTAAATAGGATAAAACTGAAAAAGAAATTTTGGATAATATTCTGGTCACCTCAGTCAGGTGGCATTATTGTAAATGGAAAGTACAGTTACTGTTAAAGGGATAAGACAAGTGTTAGGGCTGTTTAAGTATTGCAGGAGCTTTGTAGAAAATTACAAAGAAATAGCCAGACCCCTGCAATACTTTATAAAAGCTAGCTCCAAGAAAGTTAAATGGGAAAATAAGCAAGAGCCAGCCTTTGTCAAAATCAAACAAACACTAACCACCACACCAGCACTAGGGCTGCCTGACCTGAAAAAGTCCTTTTGTAGTAAAAGCAAAGGCAATCAGTCTGCAACAGTGCTACAGAGACATGGAAGCAAGCTCCCACCCATGGGGGACCACTAAGGCAAAATGTATCCGGTCATGATGGGATTACACTTGTGTGTTCGAGACACCTAACGTGCTACCTGGGCACTAATGACATCCTCCCCCTTGACACAATTGGGCAAGGGGACATTACACTCCCCACATTGTATCGTCCAGCTGTTGGAAGCTGGCAAGCTGAGCGGTGTTATGGAGAGCTGGCGAGCCAAATGTGAAGCCTCACTGTTTCTCGGAGACAAGCATGTAGAAGTGATTGAAGATAATAGAAAGAACCCAGCAAGCAATGAATCAGGAAGGAGAGACTGTATCCCCTTCACGGAGCAGGAAGAAGGAAGAAAGGGTCGAGTTAAGGAAGAGCCATTAGAGGGGCCAAATGTGAAATGCATGTTTGTAGGTGGAGCGTGGAGGTACTATGATGGTGAGACCCAGACAGAGTGGGCTGTGGTTAATTTGAAAGGGGAACTTCTAGCAGGAGAAAGGATAGAAGGATAAGCCTCTGCCCAGGTAGCCAAACTAAAAGCATCTACTGCCACCCTGCAGTTAGGGAAAGGACAAAGGATCAACATTTACACAAACAGTAAATATGCCTTAGGTGTAGTCCACGACTACATGATGGCATGTTACATCAAGTGGTAGCGTAATCCAGCATGCAATTCAACATAGTAAAATACCTAGTGGCCACAGCTATTGAACGAAAGGAGGCAGCACTAATTAAAATTAAAGTGCTCAGAAGGATCCAGACACCAGAGCAGAGAGGGGATGGCTCTGCAGATAGCGCAGCAAAATCAATGTTCGTACAGGAAGTGATAATGATGGCAGCGGCGAGAGAGCAAGAAGCCAAAGATGTTGAAGGGAACATTCTAAGTTTACAAGCAGCAGCTAGTTTAGAGGGAAAAAACAGAATGGATTAAAGACGGGCAACGCTAGGAACAGATGACATTTGGGTGAAGGCAGGTAAGGTGGCGCCTCCCACATTCTGCCAACAGATCCTATGGAATGTTTCCTGTGGACTAACACATGTAGGGAGGGATAAAATGATGCAGCTGGTACCTAATTGCTGTTGGTGGAAAGGAATGGGAAGAGACAGAGAAAACTTTCGCAAGAGATGCACGGCACGTACACAGACAAAACTAGGACGGGGAATTAAAATCAAAATAAGCCACCAGGCCCATCCATCGGGACCATAGGAACACATCCAAATGGATTTTATAGGACCACTCCCACAAAGTCTGAATAAGAAATTCTGTCTAGTCATGTTCAGCCAGTTTACCAGATGGTTAGAAGCTTTCCGCACAAAGAATTGTACCACAACTGCCGTGGCAAAAACATTGGCAGCTAAAATGATACCCAGATGTGTGTGGTGTGGGGGGGAGGGGTGCTCCCCTATGGCTAGCTCATTCCAAGGGACCCACTTCACAGGCAAGTGCCTGAAGGAAGCATGTAAACTCTTGGGAATAACATGAAAGTGTTAAATCCCCTGCCACCCACAGAGCCCTGGTGTGGTGGAAGGAATGAATAGAATGCTGAAAAATGCTCTGACCAAAGTAAAGGAGTTAAATGGACCCTTTCCCTCCCGACCATTCTGATGGCCCAGACAGCAATGCCCCACCAAGTCATCAGGCTAACAACCTTTGAGTTCATGATGGGGCGAGCAATGACCATCCCCCAGGACCTATTCATGGGGGGAGTAAAACTGACAAGGGACAAGTCTGGCATTACTTGAAATCCCTCTGTAAGCATCTACAAATTTTTCACAGATGGGTATGAAACCAGCAGCTGGTCAAGAATTGGCCATCTGAGGGATGCCCAGACAAATTGGAGTTTGCACATTCTCCCTATGTCTGTGTGGGTTTCCACTGGGTGCTCCAGTTTCCTCCCTCTGTCCAAAGACATGCAAGTTAAGTGGATTGGCCATGTTAAATTACCCATATGTAGGTCTGGTGCTTTGGCCAAGAGGGTGGGAGGGTGTGGTGAGGGGATGGTGTAGGGGAATGGGTCTGAGTCTGAGTGGAGTGCCCTTTGGAGGGTCAGTGTGGGCTTATGGGGCCAATTGGCCTGTTTCAAAACTGTAGGGCTTCTATATAAGAAAAACAGAAATGTCAGCCCCAAGATCAAAGGTCTTGGTGAAAATAATCTCTAGCAAGGGAGCCTGGTCCCCCTTTATGGGACAGACTTCATAAGGTAATATTAACACATCATAGGAGTGATCTTATTAATGAAAAGGGAATTGGTAAATGGAGATATCCTACCCAGCTATATATGAATTAACAGAATAAGAGTCCAGTCTGCTAGTATCCTCTCTCACTTTTCTCTCTCACTCTTGCAGTCTTAAGGCCCCTCACCACATGATCACCAATAAGCAACAGAAGTGGGACCCTCAACCCCAGGATGTGAGCTGAAGATTAAGGGGATAATTGAGTCCCCACATCAAGGCCAGACTTGGTTGGAGGTGGGGGTGTGGGATGTGCATGACCCAATGACCCAGCTTGAATAAAGACTGCCATGTGCCTGAATTCTTCCTGCCTCCTGAGTCTTTGTCCTTGTTCAGTGGTTTCACTCCTACAGTTGTCCTTTTAAGACAGAAGTTTTTTTTTGTTAGCAGTTTAGAGGAATTTGGAACTCTGTCTCAGAAGGCCTGGATATGGAGTTATTGATTATCTTTAAAGCAGAGATAGATTCACATTAGGCAAGGGATCGGCAGGGGATGAGAAAGTGGAATTCAAAACTTAAACAGCTCACTAATGTTCATATTGACTGGCAGGAGGGATAAATGGCATTTTTCTGCTCTTAAATGTCATGTTTACATCTTCCTGAAAGTTCAAAAGTGAAGTGTCATACCTAGGTCGTCAGGATTGCCACATCTTTTTCCCTCAGGTTTACTCATGATGTTTTTAATATATGCTAATACAAGGTAACAAAATTTGGACATGTAGTAGAAATCTCTTGCATTTTTGAAAATGAGAAAAATTGGCTTTTTTTCTGCCAAAGGCCACAAGCGGCAGTGACTTTTATGCTAAAAAGTTTACTATAATCACTGTTCATTTTTAAATATGTCAAAGGATAATTCCCAAATTATGGATCAAAAGAAGATGTCCAACAGAGATCAAGCAAAACCTTTACATGAATAATGTTTAGGATGAAGGATAAGTGAAGTGCCAAGAGCCAGAAAACTCAGACACATCAAAACTGACCCTAAAAGCATTTTTAAAAATTGTGAATGAAATGAGGGATAAGTTACCCCTGCAAATTCTGTAAGAAAAACATTTATTGCAATTTCCTTCATTCATTAATTTCATAGTTAAATGCTAAAAAAAATTCCATCCTAGACTTGGCATCATTTTTAAATTATTTATTGACTTAGAAAAACCGCATGCTCAACTGTGAGCAACTATTGTTGAACTAACCTTATTTCCATCTCCCCATTCATGAAGGTTTTTAGCTAAATTAAAATTATAATTAGCCCAGAGATCTCCTAATAATTTGCAGCATTTTCGGTGTTATTTCAGAATTCCAGCATTTGCAATGCTTTCCTCTTGAATATTGAAAGATTGCTTAACCTTCAAGAAGTCAGAGCAAAATCCTGTCCCCATCTGTTACACATGCACTTTTCTTATCACAGTCGGTTGATCATGATAAAGAGCAGGAACTCGGCATCTTCACTGCAATCAATTTTACTGTTCATTCTGCTGCCTAAACTCAAATCAAATACTTCAGCACAGATTAGGGTTTAATTTGGGACCTTCCTAGTCTGCAAGGATCAATGCAATGTGAGAACTGTATTCATGTAGTAGTGTCATATCGAGGTCAGAAATACACAAAACTAAAAACTCAAACATGGGTTGCCTGGTTGGTGTTTCTATGCAGTTATTCAATCAATAATCCGCAGCTATGGTTTCAGTAACAATTTCATTCCATCTAATTCCTGCAATGTTCAGCTCTCACATCATGTAGTAGTAGAAATGGACCAAAAGCATAAACATATTAAAACTTATTTCATGAATATACTTATTAAAGCAGATGTCCATATTATCACAAGAGTAACTAATGAGCATTCCTTCTGAGATGTTCTGAGGAAGGGTTACCGGACCCAGAATATTAATTCTGTTTATTCCTTCAAAGATGCTGCCAGACCTGCTGAGCTTTTCCATCAACTTTGTTTTTGTTTCTGATTTACAGCATCTGGCGTTCTTTTGGTTTTATTCAAACTTTCCTTTTCATTCAATTAGGTTGCAATGAAATGTTCATTCATCCAAATTCTGTTGTGCTGTTCACTGCACTAACACAACACACGTGGCATTAACATTTTACTCTCTCTGCAGCCAATTCTAATGTTCAGTAAAAGGTTATTTGTACTGCATTGGCTCAAAGTGCAACCTCTGGTTGTAGGAAATGTAAGATGAATAATCATATGCTCAAATGACATTGCTGTCAATCATGCAAGCAAGATTAGGGATTGAAATTGCATTATGTGAATGGGAGACAGAAGCATGTACAACAGAAAGATGAACGATTTGGACTAATTAACGACCAATGACTAGAGTTGCTCAAACAGTATTGTTACTCTACTTTAATTATCACTGCAATTGAGGCTATCCACTTTGAACTTAAGTAATACCTCAGGAGCACAAAAGCTGACGTTTCGGGCCTAGACCCTTCATCAGAGAGGGGGATGGGGTGAGGGTTCTGGAATAAATAGGGAGAGAGGGGGAGGCGGGCCAAAGATGGAGAGAAAAGAAGATAGGTGGAGAGAGTACAGGTGGGGAGGTAGGGAGGGGATAGGTCAGTCCAGGGAAGGCGGACAGGTCAAGGAGGTGGGATGAGGTTAGTAGGTAGGAGATGGGGGTGCGGCTTGGGGTGGGAGGAAGGGATGGGTGAGAGGAAGAACAGGTTAGGGAGGCAGAGACAGGTTGGACTGGTTTTGGGATGCAGTGGGTGGAGGGGAAGAGCTGGGCTGGTTGTGTGGTGCAGTGTGGGGTGGAGGGGGGGGGACTTCACCAGCTTCAAAATCTCCCCTTCCCCCACTGCATCCCTAAACCAGCCCAGTTCGTCCCCTCCCCCCACTGCACCACACAACCAGCCCAGCTCTTCCCCTCCACCCACTGCATCCCAAAACCAGTCCAACCTGTCTCTGCCTCCCTAACCTGTTCTTCCTCTCACCCATCCCTTCCTCCCACCCCAAGCCGCACCCCCATCTCCTACCTACTAACCTCATCCCACCTCCTTGACCTGTCCGTCTTCCCTGGACTGACCTATCCCCTCCCTACCTCCCCACCTGTACTCTCTCCACCTATCTTCTTTTCTCTCCATCTTTGGTCCGCCTCCCCCTCTCTCCCTATTTATTCCAGAACCCTCACCCCATCCCCCTCTCTGATGAAGGGTCTAGGCCCAAAACATCAGCTTTTGTGCTCCTGAGATGCTGCTGGGCCTGCTGTGTTCATCCAGCCTCACATTTTATGATCTTGGATTCTCCAGCATCTGTAGTTCCCATTATCTCTTGAACCTAAGTAAGGTGGCTCAAAGTATTTTCTAAATGGTGTGAAGATAGTAACTGTTGATGTGTCGAGGTTAAGGAGTCTAAGCAATGTTCCCTCATGACTATACATCAACCCAAGCATCCCTACACAGTCACTACACTGGTCAGCTCCATAAAATTGATATGTGTGTGCAGCCTAACAAAAACAAAATTGAGAAGCCACCAGCACACTCAAAGAAATTACAGGGAATGTTGAATCAAAATACAGAATGGATTTGTGGATATTGCAAGTTATAATTAAAAGGAACTACTGGAATGTGCCCTGTATTCCAAAGGGACTGGAGGACTAAAAAATATTAAGTTATGCCACAGCTAATCAGGCTACAACTGGAGTACTGCATTCAATCTGGGCACCACCTCAGGAAACAAGTTTGTCTTGAAGAGGGTGCTTTGTTCATTCACTAGACAATACGGGATCTAAACGGATTATATTTACAGAGTTGTATAGGTAAGGCATGGCTGCCTTGGGCACTGAAGGTAGGGTTAATGTAACTGAGATATTTAATGTGATTAAAACATTTGACAAAGTAAATGGGGAAAAACATTTTTTCTGGTGAAAGAACACAGAACATTGATGCATGACCTTAAAATTAGAGCTAGTTTTTTCAGGGACTATGACAAAAAGGATCCATTCACCTAAAAATGATAGTGGATTATCTTCCCATAAATTTGTTGATGTAAAGTCAATTGATAATTTCAAAACAGAGATTGATATATATTCATAGGCCAAGGATATTAAAGATTGCAGAACCGAAAC
Organism: Stegostoma tigrinum; assembly: GCF_030684315.1. Taxonomy (NCBI): domain Eukaryota; kingdom Metazoa; phylum Chordata; class Chondrichthyes; order Orectolobiformes; family Stegostomatidae; genus Stegostoma; species Stegostoma tigrinum. Next base: position 78,470,268 of record NC_081356.1, read on the forward strand.
ATGTAAATCAGTTTAGGATACAAATCAGTCATGCTCTGATTGAATGGTGGAAAAGGCTCAAAAGACCAAATGACCTATTCCTGTTCCTATATTTTTTGAAAGAACCAATTCCTTTGTGATAAGCAAGAGAATATATTCTAAAAGCTGTCAAAGACAAAGGTATAGTTTAATTTGAAATTATATATATACACAGGGTAAATTAAACTACTGCAACGGTTAATTCTCTTCAGTAAGCATAATTGTAAGTCTAATGCAATTCACCATTGCAATTAATCTTATGTTCAGTTATAAAACTTCATAAATGGAATTCATGAAAATATAATCTAAATTTCACTTTTATTTCATTTTAAATGACATACATCCAAATATGCTTCACAAAAAAAGAGTAAAAATTGAACATCATTCCTGACTTCAAAGGGATTACCAATGCAGATTATGAGGAGACATTAACTGTGCTAGAAGAAGGAAAGGGACAGGTTTGGGGATAGAATTTCAGAATGTAGAGCCATGATAGTTAAAAGCCCGATTAATAATGATGGGTCAGTGTGAATAGAAATCCCAAGCAGCATGGTGAGCGTGAGCCGGTATGCAAGGCGAGCGTGAGCCGGTATGCAAGGCTGGAATAAAATGACAGAACAGGGAAGGAATGAGTTGTGATGGCAGTTGATGAAAAGGACCAAAATCTTAAAATTGATGCAGAGGGTAAAGGGCAATCAGTGAAGCCAATTGGGATGATATGATTGATGAGGGCAACTTTGTACAGAATAGAGAATAGATAGCAGAGTTATGGATACGTTAGTGTTTATGGAGTGATTGATGCAGCATCAGATTTAGAATGCTGACAAATAAGAGAGCTTGGATGGCAATACAGTACATGGATATGGGTTTTTTGGTAAGGGTTGTAGAGGAGATTGAGATAGGCAATATTACAGAGATAGAAAGTAAATGGTTTTGCTGATGAAAATTGTAAAATCCTGAGACTATGCACTATCACCGGGGAGGTGATAATTTAGTGGTATTTCCATTTGACCAGTAGTCCAGAGACCAAGGTAATTTTCTGGGGACTTGGTTTCAAGATCAATGAAAATCTAGAATTCAAGTCAAATGATGACTATTGTCAATTGTTGCAAACATCTACCTGGTACACTCATGACCTTTAGGGAAGGAAACCACCATCTGGCTTACATGTGACTCCAAAGCCACAGCAATTTAGTTAACACTGAAGTGCCTCCTGAAAAGGCCAATAAACTACTCAGATGTATCAACAGCAACCACATGGGCTATAGAGGTTCAAGACCTCAGCTCACCATCAGATCCCGAAGGGAAATTGGGCATACACAATAAACACAGGCCTAGCCAGAAATCCTTTCATCCCATGAGTGAATAAAAATCTGGTTTAGACTCAGCAGGTATCTGGAAAGGAAGATTAAATCACTGATAGGGACGGAGTTTCTGCTAAGAAGCAAACAAGACAAATTGAATCTTGCAAGTATGTTGGAGGAAGCTCTGACTCATCCTTAAAATAGTTTTCCAAAGGAGAGCATTCATGAAGTTGAGGCTTGTGATTAGAGGCAAGTAGCGATAAATTAATCGCACCATGCTGTATGGGATGAACATGAAAGAAATCATTTACTTGTAACCCATGACCATTAATAATTAGCAGCTCACCGTCAACAGTAAACAATCTTCTTGAAACATGGATTATCACTTTTAAAAGCAAACGGTAAAAAACAGAAATACATTTGTTCAGCTAAGAGTTAATTTTTTTTGTAAGACCTGAATTTTCTTACATTTTCTGATAATGGGTTCACTTGGGAAATATAATGCAACACTGGAAGGAAGGCTTCTTCGTGTAGCTCCTGCATGAAGGTATAATACCAAATAAGTGCTTTGATTGTTCTTTGTGTCACGTACCTGTCAAAATGTCAAGTAGTTAAAACCAGTAACATTTGGAATATAAGGTTCTCACAACGGGCTGCAGGAATGATTTCATTTCACAAAGAATGATAGAAAACCTTCAATTTTTAAAAATCTATTGACCCTATTTTCATAATGTTTCCCAAAAATAATTTCTCCAGTAGAATGCAAATCCATTCAGGATGAATATAGAAATTAATTCCTAAGAAACAAACTGCAGTCAAAAGCAAAGCAAAGACGGTGGATGATGAAAATACGAAGGAAAGACAGGAAATGCTTCTTAAGACCAATCTAAATCTTCAGTTCTTCTGTCACCTCTGCAGACACAGCTCAACCTATTGAGTATGTTCAATATTTTTTGACTGTTTCTGCAATTCTGCACAGCCATGGCCCCATCAAGAAACACAGTTGTGGTTTTTAAAGATTATCAATTTGATGTTATACAGATCCACAAACACAATGAGGACAAAGATGATTCACTTTGTAATCTGTGCAGCATGAAGTTCACAGACACCTAACTGAGCATTCCCTACTACTCCAAGTGATATAAAGGGATACCTATCACGTTTAGACATAGCAATATTTCAAACAAGTGACATTAGTAAATCACTGCTGAACAAAACAAGCAGACAGAAGATAGCAAATAATTCTGTCTCTTTTTTTGGAAAATAACACCATTTTTAGCGTGATTCAGCTTATCTTTAATTGATGAAAGTTCTATGCCAGCAGGCCTCTGAGATTGAGATGAAGGTCTGATGTTAAGCCAGCATTTTCTGACTTTTGACAAATTGTTGAGTTTTGGCAACACGTCCAAGACTTTTTGATGCAGAGATTTGTTAATATATTGAATACTCGATGAGAAACAATAGGGGAAACAGAATTTCAGAAACCAGAGTATTTTGTTTGAGTCTTGTGTGAAAAAATATAATGTCGACATGTATGAAGCACCAATTACCCATTTCAGATATGGTTGGTGACATCCTCTTGTAGAGTCCCAGGTTCCACAAGTGGTGATTCAACTAAAATGCATGAAAGAAGTGAGGCAGTAATAAAGCGGATCTTTGGCATTCCAAAACAATAGCGGCACCTTCAATGACAAAGTCAAATATGACACCGAACATATTAGAGGTCAGCCCTTCTGCTCAGTGTGTGATCAGGTTTTTCATTCACAATCACATGGTTTTCAGGTTTGTGTTTTTGTGTGCAAGTTGTTGAAAGGCTACTATGGTAAATCATATAGGGCAGGCAGACAGAAAACTCTTGTTTCACGTGGCGAGAATTAGCGGGCTCAAAAGTTCAGGCTCCATATTTCAAGGCCATCTCCAGAAAATCCAGAAATTCCCTTACCGACTGAAAGCTTGCAGCATCACTGAGGGTATGTTAGTCATCTAGAAGCCAAACTTCACCAGCACACCAAACACCCCAGCACCCAACAACTCTCCTCCTAATGTGGTTCCACAGGCAGTGAGGAGAATCTACATCCATAGTCTCGGACACTTGGATTGTTGGAGACCGGGCACCTGCTGAACTCTGTACAAATGATGTGCCTCTGTACTTGTCCAGAATGACAGTGAAAATATAGAGACAGGCAGGAGGATATTAGGCAGAGGCGCCAGAAGCTATCAGTAAACTCGAGTGACTCACGGAGGAAATAAATCAAGTTCTGTCCACCGCAATGGCTCAGCATGCTAGTACTTGAATAAGGGACCTTGAAGATTCAGGTCCAGCAGAACACTCTTTGGTTACCGGATATGCACTGGGACCTGCACTCCATCATTGTCAACAACTCAATCTCCCTCCAGGTGTCCCTTTTCCTTAAGGAGTCAGGGAAGTGCCAACCAGAGGTAGACATCGCAGAGTTTCATTTCTGGTACCGTGCCCCTCCTCTCCCACTGCCAGTGATTTCAGCACCTCCAGTAGGTCACAGTGAAAAGGGTGTACGTGCGCCCGTGCAAAAGACCTGATGCAGGCCAGAGCCATCAAGGCATGAATCCCTCACAATAAGCCAGGCTAATGCATTGCAGTCAGCAAGCTGGCTCCATTTCAGTTTGAGGCTGCATTAAGGCCTAGAATAGACACATTAAGTAAAAGACCTTTGAGGGCACATGGGTGGCATAAGTGTACATTCAATGTACTGTATCTGCACTACTGTAAATATGCCTTCACCACCACTGCATCGGACAGCACTTAGTCTCCTTGCGTTGCTATCATACGGCTACAGTGAGAGGAGTGAGGCATCCTCCTCCAACAGGATGTGGTGCTGATTTCACAGATAGTGGCATATGAGAATTCAGCAATGTAGGCCTAGATTTGCCACATGGCAGTCACCACAGACTCAAGAGCCAGTCCATATGAATAATTTTATAATGTGACCAAGCTCCCATCAGTATAAAGAGAAAAATATTTCCCCTGCCTGGGGCCTCTGCGTAGCAAAGCAAATTGTTCCCAGAATAAGAAGATGTGGGCAATACACAACTGAGATGTGGCAGACTTTATTGTCTCAGGGGAATGAGCAGGTATGGAATTGTCCTGCCCTTAGGCTATAGAAGTTGCTAGGAAGCTTAGTTAGTGTAATAGTAGAGTCAAGGGAGCTCTCCAGGGTTGTAAGGATAGCCAGGGCACAAATTGACTAGTCACTTCAGCCAGATATACGACAGCTGTTCCAAGGTCCATTAGCCTTGATGTGGCTCCTGTTTGTTATCTCCAATAATTCTTAGAAACTTCCTGGAAGGGTACATTTGGCATATGGCAGTTCTGAGGAAGGGTCACCAGGCCCAAAAAGTTAACACTGTTTCCTCCTTCACAGATGTTGCCAGACCCGCTGAGCTTTTCCAGCAACTTTGTTTTGGTTACTGATTTATAGCATCCGCAGTTCTTTCGGTTTTTATGTGGTATGGTGACTTGTGAGAAGACGTATCAAAGTAAAGCAGCACATGACATTCAAGCTCGTGGGCACAAGAGCTTCTTTTTGGATTGTTCAGGGCAACTTTGGAATACCAGAGCTTGTCCAAGTGGCCCACAGCAGTTTAAAGAATGCACAGATGCCCGAGGTGCCAGTCCATTCCAGAATATTCAGTGAGTAGCGAGATCTTATAGAGACAGCAAGTTGTTTAAATCAGGCTAGCATCAATCAAGAGTGGATCCATAAAGACTTAAGTATATAGTGAGGCAAGTTTGGAATGTCACAGTGAGAACTCTCACCAGGCTTCATAGAGAGAATCTCAACAAAGTTAACAGTTAGCTAAAATAGCTTCAGATTCAGCTCAGATAGTCTGCAGACGGTGTGGATAGGTCATGTGTTTGGCAAAAAATGTGAGGTTATGCACTTTGGCAGGAAGAAAGAAAAGGAGCCACATATTATTTTAATGGAGAAAGACTGCAGAAAACTGCAACACAGGGAGATTTTGGGCTACTCACTGAATATTCTGGAATGGACTGGCACCTCGGGCGTCTGTGCATTCTTTAAACTGCTATGGGCCACTTGGACAACCTCTGGTATTCCAAAGTTGTCCTGAGCAATCCAAAAAGAAGCTCTTGTGCCCACGAGCTTGAATGCCATGTGCTGCTTTACTTTGATACGGCTTCTCACAAGTCACCATATCATTAATCACAAAAAGCTGGCTTCCAAATTTAGCAGCTAATAGGAAAAGCAGATTGAATATTAGCCTTTATTTCAAAAGGAATGGAGTATTAAAACAGAAAAGCCTTGCTAAAACTAACCAATGTACAAATTGGACCACACCTAGAATATTGCAAACAGTTTTGATTACGTAATCGAAGGAAAGATATATTGGCCTTTGAACCAGTCTAGTTATCAGGTTGAACAAGGCATAGGAGGATTTTGTTATGAGGAGTGAGTAGCTAGGTTGAGCCTGTACTAGTTGAAGTTTAGAAGAATGAGAGGGAACATTATTGAAATAATGTAAGATTCTTAGTGGGCTTGACAGGGTAGATGCTGAGAATTTTTTTCTCCTGGTGGGAGAATCTAATACCAGAGGGCTTAAACTCCGAGACCAGTGTCAGTCACTTAAGACCAAGGTGAGAAGGAATATCTTTTCTCAGGAGTTTATGAATCTATGGTACTCTTCACCATGGAGTGGAGAGATCAGGGGAAGAGTTGAGGCTGGGTCATCAGATAAATTCTGCAACTGACAAATGTTTAATCAGTAAGGGTATCAAGGGTTAAGGGATAAGATAGGAATGTGAACATGCGATTTCTCGGATCAGCCATGATCCTTTCTAACAGCAAAACAAACTTAGAGTCATAGAGATACACAGCACAGAAAGAAACCCTCTATACCGACCGGATATCTGAAATAAATCTAATCCCATTTGCCAGCATTTGACCTATATCCCCCTAAACCTAACCCTATTGCACGTATCTATTCAGCCGCCCTTTAAATGTCATAATTGTACCAGTATCCACTACATCCCCTAGAACTCATTCCATACACAAACCACCCGCTGTGAAAAAGTTGCCCCTCAGGTCCTTTTTAAATCCTTCCCCTCTCACTTTAAACATGTGCCCTCTAGTTTTGGACTCCTCCATCCCATCCATGCCTCTCATGATTTTACAAAGTCACCCCTCAGCTTCCGACGCTCCAGGAAAATAATCCCAGTCTATTTGATGGGCTGAATGGCTTCCTTCTACTCTTGTGATCTTGTACACTTTGTATTCAACTTCAAGACGTTTGCTCTCCCCGAGATATTCAAGACAATTAAGTGACTGGATGAGTTATACTTGACGTCCACAAAGGGCTCTAAAGTGCTGCTGTGATTGATTAGGCAGGTTTCTATAATATCAACATCTTATCTTGTTGTAGCTTGCTGTACCTGCAGAATTTTATATTCTAAAACATCATGAGGCAACTGGACAGCCTTTAATCCAGTTCATATCATAAAAGTTGATAACACTTCAGCGCCTATGTCATTTACTCCTTATTAATACTAGAACATGACTAAATTACAATTTTTCCCTTTATTGCTATCAGTTCCAGACTGATCATTAGTAAATTTCATGCTTCAGTGATATGTTAGAAATTACGTTTCTGTGGAGCCCTTAATCTGTACCACTCCAGGTCATGTGTGGCAATTCAAGTCACCAGAGGATCAGGGCTACTTTCTCTTTCGAGAGAGATGACTAGTGGTGGCTAGACTGAGGGTCATTACAGATTAGGCAAGGGGTGAGATTGATAAAATGATTGATGATTGTAATGAGTTTAGCCAGGTGGACCTCATAGGATATAAGTTTTTCCTCAGTTCCTCCCCAATCAAGGAGCCCTGGCTGACAGGAGTGTCAGAGGTTCACTTTGAAAGCTGCCTCTGAAGAATCTGAGACAGCGCCAAGTACTCTCCATGTTTAAATAAAATGGTGACTTGGTACTGGAATACTGGCCTCTCTGGAGTTATTTCAGGTGAGACCTTCACCCCAGCTGGCGTAGGAATTGAACCCACAGTGTTAACATCATAAACCAGCCATCCTGCCAACTGTGCTAACCAACCCCCACATTATTGGAATGCCGAAAGACAAATTTAATTGCTCAGATTGTTATAGGCATTGGGTGAAATTAATAGCCTAAGTAACTACACAGAGATATTAATATGCATCTCCATTTGACAGGAAGGAGCATTAAAAAGGATAGTGTTGTAAAGGAAGTTAGGCTGAATATTGAACTGTGATTCTCTTCAAAATGAGGAAATTCAAGTTAACAAATTCACTATTACATTCCCAAACTGATCTTAAGTTTACAGTCCTACCTGGAAGGTCAGGATCAGTAACAAGGAGGCAGTAATTGCTGCTTGTATAGTAATCATAAGAGACCTAGGATGACTGCTGGATCCCAGGCCAGTGGCAAATAATACAAGAGGATGTAATGTGGTTCATTGGGGAAAGGGTATGCGAGAGGTTGGCAGCAGGTGCAGGGCTGTCTCTCAACAGATCCGCCTTTCCAATGACACTGTTTGTCAGGGAGCCCTAAAGCAACCTCAACAGAACTTGTAAGTTATGCCCCTCTGGTGTCGAGGCTCTCACCCACCACTGGGTTAATAACCAGGAAAATGTTCATTCAGCATGTTCCTGCTACATGTCCTCAGCAACCCCTAGCTCACTCAGGCTGAAATAATGCACGGTCAGAACCAAGTAATGACACCAGATGTAAAATTCAGACCCTTCGGTGTACTGGCATTGAATTCCTGTCGTCAGCTCATCAACAACAATGAAGGTGAATCTTAAACATGCATTCATAATGAAATGAGGGAAAGGAAAAGAGAGGACATGCATTTACTTAATGAATCATATATCACAAAATATTTTACATTCAGTAAGTTATGAAATGCAGTTATTGATAAGATGATAAATGCAGCTTCAGTTTTGCGCACAGCAAAATCCTGCAAACAGCAATAAGATAAATGACCAGTTGTTTGTCAGCAGCCTGATTTAGTTCCATTTTAGCAAGCAAAGAAGAAATCTCATTAAGATTAAACCAATCTACTAATGTACTGTTGGATGTAATAATGAATTTTGTCTGTAAGGCATAGCATAACATTGCTGGTGATATTGCTGTCACACTTGTTTCTGCTGTGCTGCTGATGGCATTCCTGATCAATTCCACAGTGAGCTGAAGTCATTCTATTTAAGCTGAATACACCACGCATGGTACTGGATTTTATGCTCTCCCTGCTGGCGGGTTTGAAGGTAGGGGTCATGTTAAATCCGTGAGTAGCCTTCCTGGCATCGACCACCATGCCCCAACCTATCTGAATATTTAAGGTGGGGACAATAACAGATTAATGGGCATTTAAGGGCCTGACTGGTATCTTCACTGGTATTTTACCCATGGCACTTGGAGGATTAGACCAGGCAGGAAGCTTGGCAGCCCCAACTATGAGGGCTTTTGTCAGGTTCATTTTCAGGGAATACCCTGCTAAAAGTGCCCTGGGGATCATTGGAAGCACCAAACCCCCTCTCCACTCCTGGTCATTCTGCCCAATGAACCCATTCCTGGGCTCTTGAACCAGGGTCCCTGCTCTCCCCACATCGAGTGTTACCTGGACTCCTCAGCATATTGAGATTGACCATAGTCTCTAAGATGGGATATCCTCCCATGAAAGAGGCAAGTCTTGTCTTAAAATCATCAACACTGTTCTTTGTGGGGCTGCCACCGGATCAATGCTCCCTAAAACCCCTCCCCTGCATCCGACAATTTAGGTGGAAAGGGAATAGAGATCACATTGTAAAATCCAACGAATGGTGATTGACTCAAGAACGAAGATTAAACTTATTGACCATTACCAGAAGGCATTAGAAGGCATTCCAAAGGTATCATTTGATTGACAAAGATAACAGCTTATTATTGTGCTTGTGTGTGTGACACCAAGTATGAAATTAAATAATGTTCCATCTATGACACATTATGAATTCTTTTCATATATTTAAGGGGGGCAAAGTAAGAGTTAGAGTGGAAACAGATGGCATATTTCCACTAAGCTTTAGAATTAAAACAAAGTTGCTGGAAAAGTTCAGCAGGTCTGGCAGCATCTGTGAAGTAAAAAACAGAATTAATGTTTCAGGTCCAGTGACTCTTCCTGGGAACTCAGTTGCTTTTCCAGCAACTTTGTTTTTGTTCCTGATTTACAGCATCCAGTTTTTTTGGTTTTTATTTAAGCTTTAGAATTAGTTCAGAGATCAGAATTGACTAAATATTGGTATCACATTGCCATTTTCAGAAAGAGAGTTCCCGGGTAGTATGTTCTAAATTGTTGGCAATCTGTGGACAGTTTGCAAAATGAGTTCTGTGCTCTCAGATTTTGAGACTTGTATCTGTAGAATCATGCATGTTCACAACACAGAAAGAAGAATTTTGGTGCAGCATATCTGAGCTTAGTTTTTCAGGTGCCATGCAAGAGTAATCCTATTACTTGTATTTTTCTTTGCTAAAATACAGAACAAAAATGGAATTTTCGAACGGTCACTTCACAGACAAAGGTCATTCAGCCTGTTCATTCTGGTGTGCTAGCCCCTGCACCCAATTTTCCCCATAACCTTTCAAATTCTGAATGTTCTCTTAACAGATGTAAAGGCCTGTTTCTCAATCACCTCCTGTGATGAAAGTTGTATGTATCGCCACCACATGTGTGTGACACCAAGTATGAAATTAAATAAATATCCCGTTTATGACACATTATGAATTCTTTTCATACAGTTAAAAAGGGAGCAAAGTAAGAGTTAGAGTGGATATGGATGGGTATAAAAGAAGGACAAAATGGCTAAGAGAGCAGGAAAATAGTGGGAGAGAGACAGAGAGCCTAGAGGAAAATCCAATAAAACTAACAAATGGAAGTAGACTTGTATTGCTCAAAATGAAGATTCAGTACAAACAGTATGTGCATTTCCATGATGTTTTCGCTTTTTCTGGTCTCTGGGAGAGAAAGATTAGGAGGGAGGGGTGAGAGAGAGCAAGAGCGAGCGCGAGAGAGCGAGCGAAAAGTGAAAGAAATCAGGTAGAGTGCGCGTGAAAGTGACTATGAAAGGAGGAAAGTGCAATGGAAGGAGAGAGATTAATTGAGGGAGTTCAACGGAGGGAAAGTGAGAGTGGGTGAGGGAGGGTGAGTGAGTGATGGGGAGGGAGTCAATGATAGAGAGGGAATGTGAGAGAGTGAGAGAATGAATATTTGAATGATGGTGAGGGAGCATGACAGAGAGAGGGAGGGGGAAGGTGAGTGGTTGAGAGCATGGGAAGAGTGTAAGTGGGCAGATGGAATGTAAGTGAGGGGAAGGGTGATATGGTGTGAGTGAAGTACACAGAGTGGAAATCAGTGACGTGAGAGACAGAAGATGAGAGTTAAAGATAGAAAGGGAGAAAATGTGTGAAGCCTGACAAAATGTCAACCAGATATACATTCATCCCTCTCCTTCTCTTCTCTCCCCAGAAACCTATCTACAAAACAGGCTTAGAGAAGAGAAAAACTGAGGATGAAAGGCAATCTGTTTCCATCCCTCACTTTTGTATAAAATCCTTTGATGCCAGCTTGGTGTGTGTGTGCCACAAAGGAAAATGCAAATTGGGCATTAGTTAAACTCAGCCCTTTAACTCAGGCTGGCATCCCCTCCCCTGGTGATCAGGACTTAACCAAAAAGGCAAGGAAGGATCTATTAGTTATCTCCACTGCTTGGCACTTCTTAATGGGAATTTAAATTAAATAGTCGTTTATTTCAGTCATTGATTTATTGCTAAAGGACTGTAGCTTTTCCTAAAATTCACCTTTACTGTTGTGGCAGAACTTACCTTTCGGCGATTTACTCCCCAGTCCTGTAAGTGAGACAAAAATTGAAATGTGACCCCAGGTAAAACCAACCCTGGTGTAGCTGAATGTTTGAGAAGTTGAAGAGAAATCAACAGTACACTAGGGATGGAACAGATTATGCAACAAACCCCAATGCTGGAGGGCAACATCTGCATCCCAAGATGAGGATCCTTACAGTAAGTGACCCATCCAATTGGATCAGACCATTTCTCAGCTGTGTAGATAAGGGTATTTTCAGCCGCTTCACTAAAGATTAATTCACAACAAATGTTCCCAACTTCCCAGATATTGGTGCCTGAGCATTACTGAAAAAGTGACTTGTTCTAAAATGAATTTTACAAATCATGTGGAGGGAGCCAAGAGAAGCAGGAGAGCCCACCCCAGGACTGTGCAAGCAGCATGGGGCTTTGCTCAGTGCAATACACTGTGATAATTCAGATGTGAAGGATTCAGACAAGTAGGACAATGCCCTGATGGAACAGGGAGGAATTTCTAACAACTCAATTGCTCAGTTTAACATTCAGCATTAATGAATAATTTAGCCATTTTTCTTGTTCCAGAATACATCAACTGAAACTGAAGCATAAACTGATACTCCAAATCTTGCCATCAATAATCAAATAGTTTAAGGACAATTTATTGTGCAGTCCTACCATTGATCATTGTATGATGACAGAAAATGTTCTCTGCAAGTAAATGTTATTTGATTAACGGCAATGCCACATTGAACTCTTCCACAAACAAATCAATGCATTTTAATTCAATACAATTTTTCATGTGATTGGATTGTTTGAACAATGGTAAAAGTCATACCTAAGAGACCCATGTTGGAAATCCAGAAGCTAAGAACCCTTTTCAGGACCAACAGTGATCAACCTAAGGTCTTCCAACAGTTTGCACTGTGGGGTAATGTCTCGGCTGATCAAGAAACGATCTGATCAGAGTAGATATTACCCCACAGGATGCCTTCATGCACCTATTTCAGCATTAGGTTTGCATGGTGAACAAATGGCTCATATGAGATTGCTGATAGTGTTTGGAACTGTAAGAATTCTAAGATGTACACCGACCAGTGAATGTAGGTTGTGGTCAGGAGGAGCTAATGTGAGAGACAAAGGGAGTGAGGGATTCTATGCATGAGAGAGTGACAGAGAGTCTATGTTAGCAAAGGAATGCATCTGTGAAAAATGGAGGGTATGGCTCTGTGAGGAGGGATCAGAGTAAGGGAGTGCGTCTGACTGAGTTAGTCTTTAAGGTAGGGAGCGTGTGCGAATCTGAAGGAGAGAGTAAGGTGGATAAACATAATGTTACCCACCTCTTCCTGCACTCACACTGAAAATCTAATCCACAAAGCAGGATGGGAGAGGACAAAAACCCAGGCGGAAAGGCGATCCGTTTCCAACCCCTATTTTTGCATGAATTCTATAAAGGCCAGCTTGAAGTCCACCCACCAGAGGTGAATGCAAAAGCAGCAGTAGCTGAACTCAAAGCCCCAGTCTGACCTTGGCCCCCCCATCCCTTTCTTGGCAATCAGAACCTGATGCCTAGTCACTCTCTGCTGAGCTAGCTTCTCAAGCAAAGCTGGAAAAAATGGTTTTCATAGCTAGTTCCGCTGTTTGACACTTTTTAAACACTCATTATTTTTATTACAAACGTCCATATAGTATTTCATGAAATCTCGTCTTTCCAAAATTTGTCAACAAACCCCTTGTGTGAGAATAAGTTGAAAAGGTGGTCTGTCATGTGGAAATTTGGATAAGCATACTCCAGAAGGATTTCTCACTCCAGAAATGTCCCATCAGGTACAGAGGGCGGTATTTTTCAGAAGGATATATGTACCAAGCTGTTTCAAGGCCACTCTGAGAATTCAGGCTTCGGATACTGTGTTCTGCGAAATGCCTGTCCGTCTGAAAAACAAGACAGTTCAATGTTTCTAAATTTCACCATAGTTTCCTGTGGCTATCACTCGTTTCAGGTTGGAAGCCTCTCCATAATTCTGGAAAGAATCCCAGAACAAAAAGTTCACTTTGGATACATTCCAACACTGATGGTTTTATTTTTATTATTGAATGGGATTTGAGCATTTATTGACACTTCCTAATTGCCCTTCAAAATATAGTGGTGAGTCATTGACTTGAATGTCTGCAAATATACCCTTAGTGCTGTTAGTGAGGGAGTTGCATGATTTTGATCTAACCACACAGTGAAGGAATGGTGATACAAGACTGAATTTTACCAGAGATTTACCATTTTGGGGAGTTTCATTTAAGGTTTCTCTCCGTGAGCCCCAGCGAGCTTTTTCACACTGTTTTCTGCAACACATCTCATTAGCTATGCTCCATGCCTCTATGTCAGGAATAAAAACAAAGCTGCTGGGAAAGCTCAGCAGGTCGGGCAGAACATGAGGAAGGGTCACCGGACCCGAAACATTAACTGTTTTCTCCTCCACAGATGCTGCCAGACCTGCTGAGCTTTTTCAGCAACTTTGTTTTTGCTCCTGGTTTACAGCATCCGCAGTTCTTTTGGTTTTTATGCCTCTATGTTATCCCACATGCACTATTTTCCCTCTCAACACAGGCCAATGGCAGGAGTGCCTGGGACTTCCGGCATCGATGCCACTTGTAAAGCCTAGCTGTGCATCCAGTCACATACTGGTAGCCAGCAGTCACCTTTCACAGTGCAAGTAGTGGAAAGGGAGCCAAAAAGAGGACATATAGATGACTCAGCTGACACTTCATTGCAAATACAAGTGCACATTTGCAAATGTATTGCTATTTAAGAACCAAGCTACACAGGTTACCCTTCTTAGCATCTTCCCATCTCAAAGCCCTGCCCAAAGTCGGTGTTAATCTTTCCCTAATGCCAGTGCAGCCTAACATCTTCTCGTTGTTCAGTTTGGGACCATCACATACAGGAAAGCCTCCAAATGGTTAAAAATTGTCATTTTACTCAGCATAGCAAAGTGACAAAAAAAAACACGAAGAAACAAAATCAGCGCTGTTTTTTGAGAACAGGCAGGGACTGTTTACCTTTCAACCATCCTCAAACTTACTGTCAGTCAATGAGCGATAAATCTGCCCAGGTCATATCACAGGTCTGAAGACTCTTACCAGACTCGAAACATTAACTTGGTTTCTCTCATCACAGATGCTGCCAGACCTCCTGAGTCTCTCCAGCATTCTCTGTGCTTGTTTCAGACTGAAGAATGGGTGGGTAATTAATTGGCGAGTGTAAGTCAATGAGAAATAACATGCTAATTGGTTGGCAAGTGGGAGTCAAGCTCTCAGCACACCAAGTGGCATGCATGCAATCTCTGAGCAGCTCGCAGATTGGAAGGAGGACTGTTCAAGCTTTTGCTTAAACTCCAAAAAGGTTATTTGACATTGGCTGGTTGAGTGTTGCTTACTACACTAATGAACAAGTGACATAAATTTTAATGTTAGTAGGAAACAAGATAAATAGGCTGTATATACAAACAATAGGTAAATGGCATCAAACCCCACATCCATTTGACTATTCACAAAGGACAGAATGCAAGCTGCCCTCAAACTCTGTGCTTGCACGTCTCAAACCATTGTGTCCAATTTGACTGCATTTACTGAATAATCCCGAACATGCTCAGAATTACTTGAACAACCAATTTAAGACTTACTTACAATGTGGCTCTAACTGTAACTTGGTAGCACCTACATACATTCATATGCAGAGTCCAATCCTCTGCAAACAGGGGAGTGAGTGTGTGCAAACATTACACCTTTCCAATTAAGTTACTGTTCCCTAGCATATTCCCATTGTGGCTATCCAGAGTTGACTTGTCTGTTTTGAATTTAAATCTAACCTCAGATAACAGTCCCTGATACTTTCTCCACAGCAAAATCTTGACCAAATAAAAAATAGTTGACAGCCCACTTTTGAAGAAGGGTCTAGACCCAAAACATCAGTTTTCCTGCTCCTCTGATGCTGCTTGACCTGCTGTGTTCATCCAGCTGTACACCTTATTATATTATGACAACCAACCAGTTAACACTTTTTCTCAATAAAGCAGCAAGTGCTCAAAATGCACATTACAGTAAAATTGAAAATCTCAAATTAAGCAGAGGTTTTCAACCGCAAAAGGAAAACCCTATGAAATTTGTTTATTTTTATTCATTCATTCTCAGACATGGGCATCACTAGCTAGGCCAGCATTTATTGCCCATCCCTAATTAAGAGTTAATTTAACAGTTAAGAGTCAACCACATTGCTGTGGGTCTGGAGTAAGTGTAGGTCAGGACAGCAGTAAGGACCACAGTCTTCACCTAAAGGACATGAGTGATCAAGATAACAATCAACAATTGCTCATCATCAGACTCGACTCCAGATGTTTATTGAATGCTGCCTTGGCAAAGTTTTGGTGCTCAGAACATTATCTGGGTCTCTAAATTAATACAAAACAAAGAATTGTGAATGCTGGAAATCTGAAACAAAAACTGAAATTGCTGGAGGAAATCAGGTCTGGCAGCATCTATGAAGAGGAGATGGTGCAATTGTTTAAAAGTCTAGTGACATTTTTCTATCTTAATACTCTAGCAATATGTCAAGAATAAAGACAACTGCAAGTCAGATATTCAATAAGTCTGTGAAAAATGTCCCTGTTTTCTGATTTGTTCACACATTAGTGGCCTGATCTTGCGCAGTAAAAAGCATTGAAAACCGTTGGTGTTGGCATTGGAAAGCTCTGCTTAGTGCACTCACTTCAATGAGTGCAATGATACCATGTCACCAATATAGTCAAACATGTTGTCTATGTTTTTTTGTGTGTAACTGTGAAATGTCTGTGCATCTTCACAGCCTCTGCAGCTTTAGCTCATTCCCTTAGGATTGGACTGGGGATGGGCATATTCGCTGCTTGAATGGCATGAACCAAATGAGCTGATCTACTTTAAACCAGTATGGGCAGCTTTTACATCCACTTCCTTTCCAGAGAGAATGTATATTTGTCAGACTGTTCCAAGATATTCGTCTTGTGCTTCAATGCGATTGACAAAGACATCGGTGGAATCTCCCACACATTAGCAATATTTACTTTTCGTTTTGTTCTAAGATAATCCACTTACTGCATTAAGTTCACTTTATCACCAATTCACAGCACTAACATTCTCACAGGTTTAGCTATATTTGCAGAGTTTGAATTATCCTTCGAAAAGAGATTTTTATATTGAACTATGACTTACCCATAATTTCACACTCTTGTCTGACCTTATTGATCATATGAAAGTGTGTGCAAGTTCAACTAACCCAGAGTTACCAGTCCAGAACTGCAGCTTAAGATGGTTATCCTTCTATTGGATTTCTTATTCTGCTAGCAGGATCGACTGACACCTTCTCTACAATTGCAGTTTCAGATTATCTGAATTTGATTTAGTGACTTCATTGTAGATCAGTCAGCATCTGTTGACCGGTTAACATTTTGAAGTCTTCAACAGGTTTCCTTATTCTCATGTTGCCAAGCGTTTTATCGATCCAGAGATTTTTTTTTTCTAATGTATGCAAGATTGAAAATTAGTCAAATATTCTCTCATTTAGGGATCATTTTGACGTTGCGTTAAAGTAAGATGGATGGCATTACTCAATCCCATCATTTGCCTCTCCTAACGTCATCTTGAATGAAGTGGTCAAACATAAAGCCTGGAGAGAAATAAAACAGACAGGCGAATCAACATTGGCCATCTTTTACTAACACCTGCAACTGCCTTTCTCCACAGCCCGGATGTCAAGCTGCTGGGTCAATAAATGTGGAACATAGCGAGCTAACCAAATGGGAAGTAAAATCAAGCAACATATAAAGTGAACAGCTCATCTAATGCCTTTTATTTCCAATTGTAATATTGAACTATTTTTCAATAAAACAATCATTTTGACTTGATTAAGCAAGTGAGGGATTTATTTATATTCATTCATTCTAATTATGACTAGTTGTAAAACAGTGTGAGAGCAACAAAGGACCCACATGGCCAGGTCATCTATGATGTTAGTAAAATAAGATGGAAATGCTGTCATGAAAGGTACCATCTTACAAAATAAAAGAATGAATCAGGAAATGATAAGAAGAGATGCTAAGATGACAACTATTTTTTAAA
Source organism: Stegostoma tigrinum (assembly GCF_030684315.1). Lineage (NCBI taxonomy): Eukaryota > Metazoa > Chordata > Chondrichthyes > Orectolobiformes > Stegostomatidae > Stegostoma > Stegostoma tigrinum. The sequence goes on from NC_081356.1 coordinate 78,487,607, forward strand.
TAAACCAATCAGGAGCTGGGCAAAGCTGGCAACTAGCCAATTCAAGGTTGACCATTAACTGTTCACACACTTTAAGCCAGTTTAAATTCTGAATTTAGAGTTCAGATTTAGATTATATACAGGGGCCAGTAGCTGACAAACGTTAACGAGGCCTGGGTTTTTAGTGGCTTGATTTGCAAAAGGAAGATTTTAGACAGTGGGAGAATGTCCAATGTCAGAACAGGAGACTATTCAAACAGTGTTGTGAATGAGCATTCCTGAAGAGGGTTGACTGCTTTTATTAATTGTTATTTCTTTAATACTTGTAATGATAAATTTAATGATAAATTCTGCAAAATTTTAAATTGTACATAATTGTGCAAAATTATACATAAATAGGTCTGGTAAATCAAAAAGGTCTCGTAAATAAGAAATTGGCTCTCTCAAACTCAATCTAATTTGACTCAGGTCTTACAGTTAAGGCGAACTCCAAAATCTTTTACCACCATACAACTTCAGTTAAACTGACCCTCTTTATAATACTGTTATACTATTACTAATACTAGGATACTATGTTTTGTATCACTAATGAGTCACTTTACATTAGCCGCAAACACAAAAAAACCTTTGCATGTGCATATTGGAAACTCCTCAAACCTGATCGCAGTTTTAGGTTTTATTTCATTCTTATCTTAATCATCTCTATGATATGGCTTTTCTCAAATCTATGTTTTAACTGGATTTCTTGAAATTACCACAGTGCTTTTAACTTTAGACAGTATGATTACTCTGAAATCAATTGTGAACTTGTTCAGATGACTCATGTCCATTTGGAAGACAGTAGATCAATTAGTCAGTTCTCCCCTGACAATCAAAAGTAACACACATTTCGGTTTTAATATATGGAAAGGCACTGCATTAGTCTTTAATCTAATAAAGCCATAATAAATCTATCACAAATGTAGACATTTGTAAAAAGCTATTGACAACAAAATTGACTTTTCAATCGATGCTGAGGACTTCTAGTGCTTCTCTCATGATTATTCTCTCTCAGGAGAATAAGAAATGATCCTTCAGGAAAAGGTTTGAACAATTCACGTAAAAGGCTAATTGTGAGAAACTTGTAACTTTAACAGCTAACAGGAGAATTCAAAGACAATATCTAAATGCAGACTCCACCTAGCAATAATGAACTAAATGAATGGGGATGATTGGGGATTTCAGCACTGTCATCATTAAAGAATATGGCACATCAATTTCCTTTGGTATAGCAGGATAGCTTAGTGCGAGAGGAAGCTTCGGCAAAGCAGCAAAGTTTAAATCTATTGTAAATATTCTCTGCGAAACAGAATCTTGACATTCAGAATTACCCTCAAAGGCAAGAAATTCAATTCTAACTGTCTTGGACTGTGAAAATCACCATTTACAGTTATCCTGCGCCTAGTTCCATTGAACTAAGAAACACGTACACTGTGTTGCCTTCTCATTTCAATTATTTCACTGTGAAGCATAAAACAGATTATATTGCTGAACATGCATGGGATGCAGCAACATGTTTGGTTAACACAAACCCTAGCTAGTGTGCCCAGCTTAAAAGCAGTTTTTTTTAAAAGGGAGCTGCACTATTAATGCGTTAGCTGCTGCTGACTATCTGTGGAGGAATTAGCTACAAGATGAAGCACAGAAAATAGAGCACATGAAAGAAACAGAACGTTCCAACATGGTGTGAGGGTCTAGTTTCCGAGGTGCAGAGGAGGAGGGAAACAATATTTCCACATTGATGTCAAAGAGCTATTCCCTCAGAGAAGTTTACCAACAATTCCATTTTTGGAGTCTGGGCCTCATGGTCTTGGCAGTAGTCTCATATGAAGTTCAGCCTCCTCACATGTATAAATAGGTTGATCCACAACTCCCTCTTAAAACTCTAATTCCTGGAATCCAACCTGAGTGTGTATGAACAAGCTCACATGCAGTACAACTTTGTATTTGTTTTAACTGTTCTTGTTCCAGAAATGACATGCAAATATCAGTACACTTTGCTTTGCGATTTCAATCAACACCATTCGCAAACATTATTCCCTTTTACTCATCTGAATTTGCAAACAGTACTCACCCTGCTGATTGCAAAGGAAGTGTATTCCCAACTCAGTGGACAACATTGCTGAGCACTTAGAAGTAGATAGCAAAATAGTGCTGAGTCAGCACAGCTCTTTATTCATTAACAGGATGAGGACGTCACTGGTTAGGGGGCATTTATTGCCCATCTCTAATTGTCCAGAGGGCAATTAAGAATCGACCACATTGCTGTGGATCTGGAGTCACATGTAAGCCAGACCAGGGACGGATGGCAGTTTCCTTCCCGCAAGGACATTAGTGAACCAGATGGGTTTTTCTATCATCGACACACGGTCATCATTAGATGCTTAATTCCAGATATCTATTGAATTTAAATTACACGATCTACCATGACAGGATTCGAATCCCGGTGTCCAGAACATTATATGGGGCTCTGGATTAACAGTTCAGCTATGATACCACAAGACCATTGCCTTGATCACACCTTTGTCAAGCACAAATCTTTGAGAAGGTAATGAGCAAGTTAAACAAAGAAGAGCTGGTGGATGTGATCCATTTGGATTTCCAGAAGACTTTGTACAAGGTGCCGCATAGAATGCTGCTGAATAATTTAAGAGCCCCGGGCATTACGGGCAAGGTACTGGCATGGATACAGGATTGGCTGACTGGCAAAAGGCAGAAAGTGGATACAAAGGGATCTTTTCCAGGGTGGCAGCCAGAGCCTAGTGGAGTTCTGCAGGGGCCAGTGTGGGGACCACAACTATTTACATTATACATTAATAAGCTGGATGGAGGAAAGGAGGGCATTGTTGCTAGGTTTGCAGAAGACACAAAGATAGGTAGAGGGGCATGTCGTGTTGAAGCAGCGGGGAGGCTGCAGAAGGGCTTGGACAGGCTGGGAGAGTAGGCAAACAAGTGGTAGATGGAATTTAATGTGGGAAAGCGTGTGAGGTTGTGTACTTAGGTGGAATAATAGAGGCATAGATTATTTTCTAAATGGGGAGAGGCTTTAGAAATCTGAGGCACAAAGAGATTTGGAAGTTCAAGATTCTCTTAATTTTAACATGCAGGTTCAGTTGGCAATTAAGAAGGCAAATGCAATGTTAATGTTCCTTTTATGAGGGCTAGAATACAAGAACAAAGATATACTGCTGAAGCTGTGTAAGGCTCTTGTTAGATTGCTAACAGAATACTGAGAGAAGTTTCGGGTTCCATATTAAAGGGAAGCATTGGATGAGGTCCAGAGGAGATTTACGAAAATGATCCTGGGGATGAAGGGTTTGTCATATGAGGAGTGGTTGAGGACTCTGGGTCTGTACTTGATGGAGTTTAGATGGATGAGAGGGGAGCTCTTTTAAACTTACAGAATACTGAGAGGCTGGATAGAGTGGACATGAAGAAAATGTCTCTACAGTAGTAGAGACAAAAATCTGATAGCAGTCAAAGTGAAAGCACAACCCTTTAGAACTGCAATGAGGAGGAACTTCTTCAGCAAGCGAGTGGTGAATCTATGGAACTCATTGCCACAAAAGGCTGCGGAGGCCAAGTCATTAAGTGTATTTAAGATCATGATCAACAGGTTCTTGATTCATAAGGGGATCAAGAGTTATGGGAGAAGGTGACAGAATGGGGTTGACAAAGAAAGCAGCCATGATCAAATTGTAGAACAGACTTGAAGGATTGAATGTCCTTATTCTGCTCCCATATCTTACACTTGTACAAGTGTGGCATTCTATGTGAGCTACTGCCTTTCCCTAAATGCACCCTTCTTATTGCACAATAATAATAACAACTATGAACAAAACCAATGTCACTGGAAAAGCTCAGCAGATCTGGCAGCATCTGTGGTGGAGTAAACAGAGTTAACATTTCGGGTCCAGTGACCCTTCCTCAGAACAGTTCTGAGGAAGGGTCACTGGACCGGAAACGTTAACTCTGTTTTCTCTTCCACAGATGCTGCCAGACCTGCTGAGCTTTTCCAGTGACTTTGGTTTTGTTACTGATTTACAGCACCTGCAGTTCCTTTGGTTTTTAATAACGACTATGACAATGACTCACACAAACTCCTCCAATGCCCTTTTGATTGTATGAAGATGTTTTAAGTAACATCATTAATAGGTTTTCAATTTTGTAATTCTACACCCTAAGGCTCATTGACATATGAAGGTATCTTGTGGGGAACATTCAGGGATTAACAGACATGTTAGCGAATGCATTTTGCCATCTGAAGCAGTTTTGGAATTACTATTTCCAATGGTAAGACCATAGGCTTAATGAAACTATATGCGTTAACTTGCTATTAGTGCTATTCATAGTTTAGCCATAGGACCTCAAAAGGTCATTTGATGGTAATGTCACTGGATTAATAATCCAACAGATTCAGCCTAATGCTCTGGGATCAAGAGTTCAAATTCCATTGCAGTTCATTTAAAAATGCATTTGGTTCACTAACACCCCTTTGGGAAAGAAATCTGACGTCCCTATACTGACTGGCCGACATATGACTCCAGACCACAGCTATGTTTTTGACTTTTAAATGCGCCTGAAACGGTCAAAGCAACCTACTTGGTTTAAGGGCAATTCAAGATGAGAAACAAATGCTGAACTTGCCCGTAATATGCATATCCCATAACATGAAAAATATCCCCCTAAATTTGGATAAATATATGTTGTGCGTAGTCTGATTGTATCAGCTATCTCCGTCAACATATTAATGATGTTACTTAAAACATCTTCATACAAGTAGCACCTGGTAGAAAATATTTTTTTCCAAAACATTATCAAAGAACAAATAAGGAACTTGAACAATATCTAAATGATATGCCCGACTCCCTAGGCTGAGGAACTGAATATAGATCTATGAGGTGAAAATCAAAGGATACAAGCCATGCATGTGATCTCAAGAAAACCCTTTGATTTCATTTTCATTTTTGGCAGAGAATTTTAAATAGATTCCTCCTTTTGAACATATTGTCATATTGAATACAAACAAGGAGCAAGGGTAGGCCATATTGCCCCTCCAGCCTGATTGTAATCATAATCTTCAAGTATTAATCAATGCCTGCACAATACAGGTTGGTTTTAATTGTTAACTGATTTGCTGTATGTTATTTCTGAGCCATTCTTAAAGCTTAAGAATTTGTTAGCATACTTGAGCAATCAACAAAAACTGAATTTATTTACCAAATGCAAATCAGCAATAATCTAATGATGATTGCATTTCATAGCTTATTCTGACAATTCTTTAAAACTTTATTTTTTAATAATACTGATCATACTTTTTTTATACTTCATAATTTCAGCATGCTGCATTTAAAAAGTGTTATCTTCTGTTTAATAGCTCGAGTGTGAAAGTCAAGTTTCTTCTGCGTCCTCATTGTTATGAATTTCAATTGCCTTTGGAATATAATGAAAATACTTCGATTTAAAAATAATCCAGAGCAATCCTCAATAATGAAAATATCTTATTTCAACCACCTGTAAACAATGACTGTGAGAGAAGGGGTTCAATTAGAGGCAGTGCCCTTGAGGTTGTCACTACAGACAGGCTGATAGTGACATGGGTGACTAAAGACGACATTTCTTCCTTCTCTCTAGCACAAAAAGCTGCAATGATAGATTGACCCACTGATTCGGTGGCCCAATGCATGCCAGCTGGAACAATGAAATGCTGAAAAGCCTGACAGGATGTGAGCAATACCAACCAGTTCATCTGAATTATGCCAGCTATTAATACAGCTCTCATGCCACAGCCCTGCCAAGGACTAACAAAATTCACTCACAATGCAATGTACAAGATTGTATTAACGCATGCAGAACAAAAAGAGGCAATCGAAGAAATTCTTGATTGCAGAACAAGCGTTCAATCATTTCAGCTATGACTTCACTGAACATCGACAAGTATTTTTAAAGTCCACTCATCAAAATCTTCAATGGCCCTCTAGATTAAAAAAATCTATTGCCTTGATACCATTTAATAAGAACAAGTTATCCAATACAAGTTAAGAAAGGAAATGGACAGATTGAATTCAGGAAACTTAGTTAAGGGTGTGACACAGATATGACAGACCCCTTGTAAATCAGGCAGCTTCCATTAGGATTTGAAAAGCTCTCACCCAATTTTCCTGTCATGCCCGTGCCCAAGAGCAAAAGGGAGAAATCTGCTCTTGCTGAAATTGATGTTAAAAGGTAAAGGTACTGCAAGGTTTAGTGTTAAAGATAGCATTAAACTTCACCATAGTTGCAGAAAGGATGTTTAGGGACACGTCAACTGAGGTAGTATGGGCTGAGGTTAGAAACAGGAAAGGAGAGGTCACCCTGTTGGGAGTTTTCTTTCGGCCTCCGAATAGTTCCAGAGATGTAGAGGAAGGGATAACAAAGATGATTCTTGATAGGAGTGAGAGAGACAGGGTAGTTGTCATGGGGGACTTCAACTTTCCAAATATTGACTGGGAACACTATAGTTCGAGTACTATAGATGGATCAGTTTTTGTCCAGTGTGTGCAGGAGGGCTTCCTGACACAGCATGTAGATAGGCCAACAAGGGGCAAAGCCACATTAGATTTGGTACTGGGTAATGAGCCTGGCCAGGTGTTGGATTTGGAAGTAGGTGAGCACTTTGGTGATAGCGATCACAATTCTGTTATGTTTACTTTAGTGATGGAAAGGGATAGGTGTATACCACTGGGCAAGAGTTAAAGCTGGTGGAAAGGCAATTACGATGAGATTAGGCAAGATTTAGGGAGCATAGGATGGGGAAGGAAACTGCAGGGGAATGGCACAGTAAAAATGTGGAGCTTATTCAAGGAAAAGCTCCTGTGTGTCCTAGATAAGTATGTACCTGTCAGGCAGGGAGGAAGCTGTAGAGCGCGGGAGCCGTGGTTTACGAAGGAGGTGGAATCTCTGGTCAAAAGGAAGAAGGCGGCTTATGTTAGGATGAGATGTGAAGGCTCAGTTAGGGCACTTGAGGGTTACGAGGTAGCCAGGAAAGACCTAAAGAGAGAGCTCAGAAGAGCCAGGAGGAGACATGAGAAGTTGTTGGCGGATAGGATCACGGTAAACCCCAAGGCTTTCTATGGGTATTTAAGGAATAAAAGAATGACGAAAGTAAGATTAGGCCCAATCAAGGATAGTAGTGGTAAGTTGTGTGTGGAGTCAGAGGAGATAGGGGAAGCACTAAATGAATATTTTTCAACAGTATTCACTATAGAAAACGACAATGTTGTTGAGGAGCATACTGAGGTACAGGCTACTAGACTAGGTGGGATTGAGGTTCACAAGGAAGAGGTATTAGAAATCCTTCAGAGGGTGAAGATAGATAAGTCCCCTGGGCTGGATGGGATTTATCCTCGGATCCTCTGGGAAGCCAGGGAGGAGATTGCCGAGGCTTTGGCATTGATCTTTAACTCGTCATTGTCTACAGGAATAGTGCCAGATGACTGGAGGATAACAAATGTGGTTCTCCTGTTCAAGAAGGGGAGTAGAGACAACCCTGGTAATTATAGACCAGTGAGCCTCACCTCAGTTGTTGGTAAAAAGTGTTGGAAAAGGTTATAAAGGGATAGGGTTTATAATCATCTAGAAAAAAATAAATTGATTAGGGATAGTCAGCACGGTTTTGTGAAGGGAAGGTCGTGCCTCACAAACCTCATTGAGTTCTTTGAGAAGGTGACCAAACAGGTAGATGAGAGTAAACCGGTTGATGTGGTGTATATGGATTTCAGCAAAGCATTCAATAAGGTTCCCCACAATAGGCCATTGTACAAAATGCAGAGGAATGGGATTGTGGGAGATATAGCAGTTTGGATCGGAAATTGGCTTGCTGAAAGAAGACAGAGGGTGGTAGTTAATGGAAAATGTTCATCCTGGAGACCAGTTACTAGTGGTGTACCGCAAGGGTCAGTGTTGGGTCCACTGCTGTTTGTCATTTTTATAAATGACCTGGATGAGGGCGTAGAAGGATGGGTTAGTAAATTTGCAGACGACACTAAGGTCGGTGGAGTTGTGGATAGTGACGAGGGATGCTATAGGTTGCAGAGAGACATAGATAAGCTGCAGAGCTGGGCCGAGAGGTGGCAAATGGAGTTTAATGCAGACAAGTGTGAGGTGATGCACTTTGGTAGGAGTAACCGGAAGGCAAAGTACTGGGATAATGGTAAGATTCTCAGTAGTGTAGATGAGCAGAGAGATCTCGGTGTCTATGTACACAGATCCTTGAAAGTTGTCACCCAGGTTGACAGGGCTGTTAAGAAGGCATACAGTGTTTTAGCTTTTATTAATAGAGAGATCGAGTTCCAGAACCAAGAGGTTATGGTGAAGCTGTACAAAACTCTGGTGTGGCCACACTTGGAGTATTGCGTACAGTTCTGGTCACCGCATTATAAGAAGGATGTGGAAGCTTTGGAAAGGGTGCAGAGGAGATTTACTAGGATGTTGCCTAGTATGGAGGGAAGGTCTTATGAGGAAAGGCTGAGAGACTTGAGGCAGTTTTCATTAGAGAGAAGAAGGTTGAGAGGAGACTTAATTGAAACATATAAAATAATCAGAGGGTTAGATAGGGTGGATAGGGAGAGCCTTTTTCCTAGGATGGTGACGGCGAGCACGAGGGGGCATGGCTTTAAATTGAGGGGTGAAAGATATAGGACAGATGTCAGAGGTAGTTTCTTTACTCAGAGAGTAGTAAGGGAATGGAGCGCTTTGCCTGCAATGGTAGTAGATTCACCAACTTTAGGTACATTTAAGGCGTCATTGGATAAGCATATGGACGTACATAGGATAGTGTAGGTTAGATGGGCTTGAGATCGGTATAACAAGTCGGCACAACATCGAGGGTCGAAGGGCCTGTACTGTGCTGTAATGTTCTATGTCATTCATATTGGGTGAAGAAATAGGAACATGAATCCCTGGCTCCTAATCGTCTTAGAAATTGTATCTAACTTGCCAAATTAACTAATACCTATGAATATCATGTAATAAACTACATCTTGGTAACACTTCAAGTAGTTCAAACCTCTAGCAGTGATAACTAAGAGGTCCTTAGGCCTAGTACAGAAAAGAATAATGAGGGCCCAATAAGAAGCTATTTAACTTGATGAAAATTGTAGAAAGGAGTGCTGGAAGCAGACCTCTACCTCAACCATTAGCTAATAGCAGTTGGCTCCTTAAGTATAATATGGTGATCAGCAGTAGAATCATTGTTTAAATACCATCAGATAATAGCATTGAAAAAACTAATTTAGCCCAGGAAAATAATTTCAGAAGACAAATCAGTTTATACTGTAAGCATACTCAGCCAGTCAGTAGCTGTCATGGGAGTAACAACAGGACAAGAACATCACTGCAGGTTGAAACCTTTGTCACAGAGTTGGTGAGACATACAGGAGAAGATGTGCTAACTCAGAAATAGGTAAGAGTCTAGTTACATTTGATAGTCCAAAGTTCTTAGAGAAAGAGAGCACAGTTTGTGCCATCTTGGAGAAAACAGTTGCTTTGATGCAGAAATGTTCAAAGTTAAAGTCTAAATCTAAAACTAAAGAAGAAATACATTTGTCCCTTCCTCAGTTCTGAAGAAGGGTCACCGCACTCAAAATGTTAACTCTGCTTTCTCTCCACAGATGCTGTCAGGCCTGCTGGGTTTCTGCAGCAACTTCTGTTTTGTTCCAGATTTCCAGCATCCATAGTTCTTTGTTTTATCAAATACACTATTGTATCCAATAGGATCTGTAGCAGATAATATGATAAATATAGGGACTCCCAGGGTTGTAAACAGTTACTGTTCTTGAGTCTGTTTGCAAGCCAATTTGTGCACAAGTCAGAAATCAAAGCACAATATAAAATAACTATTTATAAGTACAAAGAAATGTTCGTATGATAAATATTTAAAAATACACCTTTAAATGGGGATAAGAAAGTGTGAAGCTGGATGAACACAGCAGGCCAAGCAGCATCTCAGGAGCACAAAAGCTGACATTTCGGGCCTAGACCCTTCATCAGAGGGGGGATGGGGTGAGGGTTCTGGAATAAATAGGGAGAGAGTGGAAGGCGGACCGAAGATGGAGAGAAAAGAAGATGGGTGGGGAGGTAGGGAGGGGATAGGTCAGTCCAGGGAAGACGGACAGGTCAAGGAAGTGGGATGAGGTTAATAAGTAGGAAATGGAGGTGCGGCTTGAGGTGGGAGGAAGGGATGGGTGAGAGGAAGAACAGGTTAGGGAGGCAGAGACAGGCTGGGCTGGTTTTGGGATGCGGTAGGGGAAGGGGAGATTTTGAAGCTGGTGAAGTCTACATTGATACCATTGGGCTGTAGGGTTCCCAAGCGGAATATGAGTTGCTGTTCCTGCAACCTTAGGGTGGCATCATTGTGGCACTGCAGGAGACCCAGGATGGACATGTCATCTAATGAAAGGTCTGGGCCCGAAACATCAGCTTTTGTGCTCCCGAGATGCTGCTTGGCCTGCTGTGTTCATCCAGCTTCACACTTTATTATCTTGGATTCTCCAGCATCTACAGTTCCCAATATCTCTGATACAATTTTACCCTCACTGTGAAGCCTCTTCCAGGGATGCCTAACCTGAAGAAGTTACCCTCCGGACCAACCTCAGGGAATCTCTCTCCCACTGCAACTCTCTTGCAATCTCTTCAGCCTTGAAACTGCTCGACCATGTCCTGAAGCAAACCAGGTACCACAGTCACATCACCTTCCTCAGCACCTGCCTATGGAACCGGATCATCCCCAATGGACTACAGTCTACATTCAAGCCTTCCCAACTGTGACCACCTCTACACCCAGAAAATTCAGACTCTTCAGAAGCGTTTCTCCGTGAGAGTCCTGAAACAGACACTCGCAGCCATGCGCCAGCATCTCCAGGCACTGCAATCCAACCTGCCCCAGCTCAGAGCCTCCCTCTCCCAGACCTGCAAAGGACCTCTGCTGTTTTTATCCTCCGCAGGATCCATAGACTGAACACCCAGTTCTACTCAGCTTGACTGGACACCAAAAATCGTAAGTACAACAAACTCACTGGCCCCTGCCACCCACAAGAGGATTCCTGCACCTCCCAAATCCCGAGCCTGTCCCTGCCCCTCCCCCACCATGCACCCGCCGCCATTGACCACGAGGACACAGCCGGTGACCCCCCCACCAATGATGTCACATCCGCCACCACCGGGCACACCACTTCTGGGACCGTGGATGCAACTGCTGCTGCAGTCACTGCCTCCACTTCCAGTTACAACACCACACACACCACCCTCACCGATGCTGCTGCCGCCCACCCCGGTCCTCCCACCACCGACGGAACCCCGCCCATGGCTGACGCCCTCATTGCTCCGCTCACAACCTCCACAGCCAGCAACCCCAGAGGGGCAGCCACACTGAGCCCTGCCGCATCTTCACCTTCCCCCCAGACTTGCCACTGACTGAGGACGAACGGTCAGTCCTAGGCAAGGGGCTCACCTTTGTCCCCCTCCACCCACACATCAACGAATACCAGTCACGTTTGGACATCGAGCAGTTTTTTCGCCGCCTTCGCCTCCACGGTTACTTCTTCAACCGGGAGCCTAACCCTCCCTCCACTGACCCCTTCACCCGCTTCCAACACAAGTCCTCTTCCTGGACACCACCCCCAGGGCTCCTACCCTCCCTTGACCTCTTCATCTCCAACTGCCGTCGGGACATTAACCGCCTCAGCCTCTCCCCCGCAGAACGGGCAGCCCTCAGATCCAACCCCAACCTCACCATCAAACCCGCAGACAAGGGCGGCGCAGTGGTAGTATGGCGCACTGACCTCTACATCGCCGAAGCCAAACGCCAACTCTCCGACACCACCTCCTATCGTCCCCTCGATCATGACCCCACACCCGAGCACCAAACCATCATCTCCAACGCCATTCATGACCTCATCACCTCAGGGGACCTCCCACCCACAGCCTCCAAACTCATTATTCCGCAACCCCGCACGGCCCGTTTCTGTCTCCTTCCCAAAATCCACAAACCTGCCTGCCCTGGTCGACCCATTGTCTCAGCCTGCTCCTGCCCCACCGAACTCATCTCCACCTATCTGGACTCCATTTTCTCCCCTTTGGTCCAGGAACTCCCTACCTACGTCCGTGACACCACTCACGCCCTCCACCTCCTCCAGAACTTCCAATTCCCTGGCCCCCAACACCTCATTTTCACCATGGACGTCCAGTCCCTATACACCTGTATTCCTCATGCAGATGGCCTCAAGGCCCTCCGCTTCTTCCTGTCCCGCAGGCCCGACCAGTCCCCCTCCACCGACACCCTCATCCGTGTAGCCGAACTCGTCCTCACCCTCAACAACTTCTCTTTTGATTCCTCCCACTTCCTACAGACTAAGGGGGTGGCCATGGGCACCCGCATGGGCCCCAGCTATGCCTGCCTCTATGTAGGTTACGTGGAACATTCCCTCTTCTGCACCTACACAGGCCCCAAACCCCACCTCTTCCTCCGTTACATTGATGACTGTATCGGCACCGCCTCTTGCTCCCCAGAGGAGCTCGAACAGTTCATCCACTTCACCAACACCTTCCACCCCAGCCTCAAGTTCACCTGGGCCATCAACACATCCCTCACCTTCTTGGACCTCTCAGACTCCATCTCAGGCAACCAAGCTTATATTTGATGTCCATTTCAAGCCCACTGACTCCCACAGCTACCTAGAATACACCTCCTCCCACCCACCCTCCTGCAAAAATTCCATCCCCTATTCCCAATTCCTCCACCTCTGCCGCATCTGCTCCCAGGATGAGGCATTCCACTCCCGCACATCCCAGATGTCCAAGTTCTTCAAGGACCACAACCTTCCCCCCACAGTGGTCGAGAACGCCCTTGACCGCGTCTCCCGCATTTCCCGCAACACATCCCTCACACCCCGCCCCCACCACAACTGCCGAAATAGGATCCCCATCATTCTCACACACTATCCCACCAACCTCCGGATACAACACATCATCCTCCGACACTTCCGCCATCCACAATCCATCCCCACCACCCAAGACATTTTTCCATCCCCACCCTTGTCTGCTTTCCGGAGAGACCACTCTCTCCATGACTCCCTTGTTCGCTCCACACTGCCCTCCAACCCCACCACACCCGGCACCTTCCCCTGCAACCGCAGGAAGTGCTACACTTGCCCCCACACCTCCTCCCTCACCCCTATCCCAGGCCCCAAGATGACTTTCCATATTAAGCAGAGGTTCACCTGCACATCTGCCAATGTGGTATACTGTATCCATTGTACCCGGTGTGGCTTCCTCTACATTGGGGAAGCCAAGCGGAGGCTTGGGGACCGCTTTGCAGAACACCTCCGCTCGGTTTGCAATAAACAACTGCACCTCCCAGTCGCAAACCATTTCCACTCCCCCTCCCATTCTTTAGATGACATGTCCATCATGGGCCTCCTGCAGTGTCACAATGATGCCACCCAAAGGTTGCAGGAACAGCAACTCATATTCCGCTTGGGAACCCTGCAGCTCAATGGTATCAATGTGGACTTCACCAGCTTCAAAATCTCCCCTTCCTCCACCGCATCCCAAAACCAGCCCAGTTCGTCCCCTCCCCCCCCCCCCCACTGCATCACACAACCAGCCCAGATCATCCCCTCCCCCCACTGCATCCCAAAACCAGCCCAACCTGTCTCTGCCTCCCTAACCTGTCCTTCCTCTCACCCATCCCCTCCTCCCACCTCAAGCCGCATCTCCATCTCCTACCTATTAATCTCATCCCACCTCCTTGTCCTGTCCGTCTTCCTTGGACTGACCTATCCCCTCCCTACCTCCCCACCCATCTTCTTTTCTCTCCATCTTCGGTCCGCCTCCCCCTCTCCGATGAAGGGCCTAGGCCTGAAACGCCAGCTTTTGTGCTCCCGAGATGCTGCTTGGCCTGCTGTGTTCATCCAGCTTCAGACTTTGTTATCTTGGATTCTTCAGCATCTGCAGTTCCCATTATCTCTGATACACCTTTAAATGGGGTTGTGTTTGTAAGTACAAGCATTCATAAGTTGGACATTTGTAAATCAAGGACCCCTGTAACCAAATATTAACTGAGATTGCATTTTATTTTGTCACGTACCAAGTACAGCAATACAAAAGTACAGCAAAATTGCACAAACTCACCAACTTGGAAGACTCAGATACGTTTAAAAAGCTTCTTCAAACTTCTGACCAACAAAATTTTCCAAAGAGCAAAACTGGAGTGAAGTTCAGCATTTGGGGTAATCAATAAATAATTTCATGAATGATCTCTATGGATTAGTCAAAAACCTCAGAGCTTTGAAACTGAAATTGAAATTCATTCGCTGGAATTATTGACCCACATATGACAGAATTTGTTTAACTTGTTGAAGCTGCAACAGAGGACTTTTTGCATGCTAAATAATTAGAAGCGTTATGTGATAAATAGCACTATGCAATCTCATAACCAATGCATCAGATGTAAACTCTAAGTATTGCTATGTCAGTCGTGAATGGTGCATCTTCTGGAGGAGGAAATTCCACAGTTAACCCCTCCTCAGTGACAGAGAAGCTGAACATATTATTACAATTGATAAGGCTAAAATATTAACATTCACTTTCAGTCATAACTGCCAAGTGGACAACTCATCTCAGCCTCTCCCTGAGGTCCCCAGCACCACACATGCTTATCTTCAGCCAATGTAGAAGTGAGTCTGATTGCTCTAACCCTCAAAGTGGCATGTCAACAATTGTGACATTGTGTCACTGGGCAGAAGGGGGAGAAATGTCTGCTGATTCAAGTCATACCCAGCACAAAGGAGGGGAATTGTGGTTGTTAGAGACCATCATCTCAGTCACAGGATGCCACTGCACAAGTTCCTCAGGATAGTGTCATGAATCCAACAATCCCCAGTTGCGTCATCAATGATTTTCTCTCCATCATAACGATCAGAAATAAAGATGTTAGTTGATAATTGTGCCATTCACAATTCCTCAGCTACTGAAATAGATGCAGCAAGATCTGATCAACATTCAGGCTTGAGCTGATAATTGAGAAGGCACATTCGCACCACACATCCTCATAATATTCTCCTGATTCACTCAAAAGTTACATTGATTAGCTGAAATTGTTGGCACTCTAGGACCTATTGGAACACCAGTGCAGTATTTCTTCGAGAGTGGTGTTTTTAATCAATCAATCTGTTCAGAGATGTTTTTAAACCAATGCAATCTTTTATTTATTCTTTCATGCAATATGGTGTCATTGGCAAAGTCAGCACTTATTGTCTATTCCTGATTTGCTTTGAAATGAGTGTCTTGCAAGGGCTATTTCAGAATACAGTTAAGAGTCAGCCACACTGCTGTAAGTCTGGACTCATTGTATATAAATGTAGATTTCTTTTCCTAAAGGCAGTAGTAAACAGAGTGAGTTTTAATTGGCAAAAAGCCTTATAGCAGCCATTACATTTAATTCCAGATTTCTTTAATTGAATTTAAACTATGCCCAGTTGTCATTGTGGGATTTGAACACAAGTGTTTGTCTGGGTGTTTGGATTATCAGCCTAATACATGCCCACCTCTAATCCCTCCTAACCCAACTCCCCCATTTTATTAAATGCGGGCAGTGTAGCGTTCAGATATTGAACTTCTCTGCTACTGTTTGAATCAAGTAATCTCACATTTATTCTCAGTTAGAATATTGACAGTATTGCCACAGTCAAGCACCAAGCTAGCTTGCTTTCTGTTTCAGAAAATATTGAGATACAACTAGTAACTATGTTAGCATGCAATCTACAGATTCATCGCCACAAATTATTCCTCCTGAATCATTTGGATTATTGGATCATCTGTCTGCAGCACAAAGGAAAATCCAAAAGTGATGAAAACCTAAACTGCCATTCAATGTTAAAGGTCCTGTGGGTAACAGAAACGACAAAACATGTCATTGCAGCTTTCCTTATATTTCACAACTTCTCACTAACCTCTTTTTTAAAAAGTTCAAAGTAGATGAATTTCATGCTTCTGGTGGCCACATGTCCTTACTCCTACACTGTGATACTGTTTCAGTTTATTCTGACAGCCTATTTAACAGTGTTAAAATTGTATTTTGCACATGTTGACTCACAGACTTTGTACACTATCAAATTCAATGAAAAATTCAATTGGTAATGCCTTGTAAAAGCTAGAACAAGGTAATGCTACTTTCTAATAGGCTTTATTTTGTTGTAAATGACAAAAGCTTTTGCCTTTAACCTCATGAGTCAACAAAAGGGCTTATTAGTTTTGTTTAAGGTACCTTTGCCAAAATAGTACTCAAAGTTTGACTTGAAGCAACACTGTCTCACAATTTGCTCAACAGATAGTAAATGTTAGTTGCATCGAGAAACAAAATCTCTTGTCCTTCATATTACGGCTTTTCTGAAAACAGTTTTTGTTAGGCCTATTCTATTTGCGGTGATTCTTCATTTATAAAATCTATGTGGGGATCAACAACATTGGAAAAACTACTTCATAGCTTCAATAACATGTACAAAAGAATGGCCTAAAACCCAAAGATAAGGAATGTAGTATCAATTTCTTCTGACATATTTTAACTGTTTAGCAAAGAACTGAAACTCACCAATGAAATTAGGAATATGTGAATAATGATCAACCTAATTTCAAAATCATAATGCAATTTCCAAATAATGCAAAACATTTTCAGAGCTAAAACATTATCAAAGTTAAGCAAGGTTGCCATAACTTAAAGAGGAACAGGTCGAGGTGTATAAGGAACATAGAAAACAGCAAATGAAATTGTTTAATCAGATAGATTGGGAAAGAATGTAATTGGAACCAGGTAGATTGGATAATTACCAAGTAATTAACAAGTGGATATAGGCCAAAAGACACATACTTTTATTGAAGCCCAGGAAAATAGGTGATTTTAAAGAAGGCAAATCTACATTAAGCTCTTGGAACAAAGAAGCAAAAATAATGGTTAGGATCTTGTTTTTAAGCAGGCTAAATTTAAATGACCAAAGTACCCAAACAAGTGGATTTATAATCATTCCATCAGTGAACAAAAGGAATATTTCAGATGGTCACTTATTATCTGGATGGTTTAGGAATCATGAGAGCTACAAAGGAATCTTGGAGTAGAATACATCAAGCACTAAATCTTGCATGAAAGTTCAGCAAAGCCATTTCTAAAAAAAAAGGCAACCAAGCAATAAGGTTTATTTCTTGAGAGATAGAATTGAAACTATGTAAAAATATGTTGAATCTTGGTGATACTGCATTTAGATTGCCAAAGGACATAAAGTTACTGCAGAGGATGCAGAAAAGATTTATAAAAGATAATTCCAGAACTGTGTGGGTGTGCAAATCAGGAAAGGTTTGGCAGACTGGGTCACATTTCTCTAGAAAAGGAAAGTTAGTGGGTGATTAAATAAAAGTCTTTATAATTACAGACACTAAAAGAATGTTTCCACATGTTGGAGAGAGCAAAATTCGAGGCCTCAATATAAGACAGTCACCCAGAGTTCCAACAGGGAATTCAGAACATATTCTTCACATAAAGAGTGGTTTGGATGTGGAACTGTCTACCACAAGAAGTGTTTGAAGTAAATAGCATTGATGGATTGAAGGACTCTAGAAAAACATAAGGGAGAAGGAAAAGTGGGTTAAGTTGGTTAAGACTTGGATGAAAGAAGGAAGGAGGCTCAAGAAGAACATAAACATCACTATGGACTGGTTGGGTGAAATGGCCTGGTTTTGTTTCTGTTCTGTAATCCTTAAAAGATAAAACTAGGCACGCAGGAAAAATGAATAGATAAATACAAACTAATCAAGAGTGATCCTAATTAACCCAATAAAGATTTCAGCGGAACAAATATGGAATCATACTGAAATATGTCAGAAAGTAGGTCCAAATGACAACCCTCAGAAAAGCAAAGTTACAGAAATAAAACAAAGTTAAAAACAAAATTCAATAGAAGACGATCAGTGGAGGTGAGAAAATTAAAAAATGAAAATGGCTTAAACCTGAGGTTGAGCAAGGAGTAGTTAATATTAAGAATGAATAGTGGTATTCAGAAAGGAAGACATAAGCAACATATAAATGCAATACAGTACAATACAGCACAGGCCCTTTGATCTACCAAGCCTGTGCCAATTCCTAACCTTTATTTAAACCCATTACTTATTGCCTATGTGCAGATTCTTTCCCTATTCACATCCTGCTCATGTGTCTATCAAGATATACCTTAAACATTGCTAATGTGCCTGCTTCCACCATCTCTACCTCCTGCATGAAAAATTTTCTTTGCGCTTGTCCCTAAACTTTACCCCACTTATATTCTCACCCAAAAAGCATTGCTGAAGCATAATTTAGGGTTGGATATTTCAGAAAAGAAATCCTATCCAAGCTGAAAGGATTGACAAAATAAATGCTCTGAGATACTTTATGTCAAAATGTTGAGGTAAATGAGCAAAGAGATTTGTGGGATGCCGACAAACATTGCGGAAAACAGTAGGCACTGAGGAGATACCAGCAAATTGGGAATAGCTTAATGTTGTATTTAGAATAATAAAAACACAATAAAACAGAAGAAACTGCAATATTGACCAAGTAAGATCATGAAATCAATTATTACAAATGTTTTTAAGTAACTTCTTCATTAGAGCAACTTAGCAAACAGGCAGCAACATGGCCCTAGAAGAAAAAATTCCATCCTGACACAATAACGCAAAGTTAGTTGGAGGGACAGGTAATATTGAGGAAGTGGGAAGGTTGCAGAAGGGCTTGGGCAGGCTAGAAGAGTGGGCAAAGAAGTGGTAGATGGAATACAATGTGGGAAAGTATGAGGTTATGCACTTTGGTAGAAAGAATAGAGGCATGAACTATTTTTTAAACGAGGAAAAGCTTTGGAAATCTAAGACACTTAGGAATCCTTGTTCAGGATTCATTTAAGGTTAACATGCACGTTCTCTTGGCAGTTAGGAAGGCGAATGTAAAATCAGCATTCATCAGAGGGCTCGAATACAAGAACAAAAATGTACTGCTGAGGCTGTATAAAGCTTTTTTTACATTACCTTTTGAATATTTGTGAGCAGTTTCCAGACCCACATCTAAGAAAGATGTGCTGGCAGTGTGGGGGTCCAGAGGAGGTTTAAAAGAATGTCCCTGGGGATAAAAGGCTTGTCATTGAGGAGCAGTTGAGGACTCTGGGGCTGTATTTGGTGGCGTTTAGAAGGATGAGGAAAAATCTAATTGAAACTTACAGAATACTGAGAGGTCGGGATAAAATAGATGTGGAGAAGATTTTCCCATGAGCAGGAGAGACCATTATGTGGAGGTACAGACTCAGTGAAAGGATAACCCTTTAGAACTGGAGGAGGAGTTTCATCAGCCAGAGGGTGGTGATTCTGTGAAGCTCATTGTCACAGAGGGCTGTGGAGGCAAGTCATTGAGTGTGTTTAAGACAGAGATAGATAGGTTCTTGATTATTGAGAGGATCAAGGGTCATGGGGAGAAAGCATGAGAATGGGGTTGAGAAACATATCAGCTAAGATCAACAGCATGGTGTATATAACCATCATATTTGATCAATATCACATGAAAAGACCCCCAAGCAAGCTGAAAACTTTGATGCTTCAGGTAAAGTAAGTAAGAATAAGTACGAAATTGACTAAAGTGTTGCGCTTCCATTTTCACTTTATATTTGTTTTCACTTATTTTCTTTTGCTACTCCAATCTTGCACATGTTGATATTTGTTTTACAAAGACCTATACATAACACTTCCATGGGACAAGGGCACAGCCAGAAAAGACAGCCCCCGGTGTTGAGATTTCTTTTAAGTTCAGCTCCATTTGCCTGACTGGGTCGGGCTGGCTGATGTAAGCCAATATTGCAGCTTTGCCTGGGAAAGATTGTCTGTCCTGGTCAGGCTTCATCCCTAACACTATAAACATCTACCTGCAACAAGCTAGATTGCATATGACAGACTTCCCTTCAGCTGATCAACAGAGAGAGGCCTTATATCAAACTCTACAAGTGCTGCCAATTAAAAGCACCTTAGTTACAAAGGTGCCAGGTAACTGAAGAAGTTTGTACTCATCAGATTTCGGAGCAAGCAGTCCACCTCAGCTGATTCACACCTTCTATACGTAGTCATGTTTGTGAACACCCATTTCCCTTTCTTGGTTAACCAGATTGCACCCATAAACATAGTTCCAGTGGGTGGGTGTGTTAATGAGTATTCATGACATGCTAGTGAATGCACTACATACTCTCAGCCATGACAATCAGGAATGACAACCTGCCTGAAAGCTTCTGAGAATTAACAGCTGACCTTTATCCACCATTGGGAAATTAAATTTTTGCCTCCTGGTCAATTAAGCACACCACCCCCCACTCCCAGTCCCACATCCTCCTAGCATTTTTACTGTCACCAGACAACATCACCACACTTCAGTACCTTGATCCCAGTCACTTCTTTCATTTGCAAGGAGTTGACATCTCAGTGCTGTTCCTTGTGACGTCCATGATTACAGCCTGTCCACCCAAAAATTAGCTTTTCTGCCAGCACTCTGCTTCCTGATGGCCAATCAATCTTCTACCCATGCTGATATGTTACATCCTATGCCATGAGTTTTTATTATGTATTGTTACCTTTGTTGTGGAACCTTATTAAGTATCTGCTGGAAATCTGTAATCCACATTTACACGTTCCCATTTAACCACATTGCTTACTTGCTTCATTCAAGGAAATATTAATAAATTTGACAGAATTGATTTCTCTTTCACTAAACCATTTTTGTGTTACCTAAGTGCATTGTGATTTGGCAATTGCCCTGCTATCGCCTCTTTAGCATACTGAGAATGTTACTGGATTAGGTAATCCAGAACTCAGACTAATGCCTGGAAGGCTTGAATTCAAATCCCTCTCAGTAGCTCAGGGAGTTTAATTCAATTAATTAATAAATCTGTAATTTTTACTAAAATACCATCGAGTCATAAATAAAAACACACAATTGTTTTACTAATGTCCTTCTGGGAAGGAAAACTTACCTGGTATGGGCTTCAAGTAACTGAAGAAGTGTAAGTAACAGAAACATTGACTTCTCCTCATCCAGACGCTGCCTGGCTTGCTGTGTTTGTCCACCATATAACTCCAAATCCACATCAGCATGGTTAATTCATAATTATCCTTTCCATGGTCTTGCAAGCCATTCAGTTAGAAGGTCACTCACCACCATCTTCACATAAGCAATTATGGATGATTAATAAATACTGGGCTAGACAGTGACATTTCCATCACAAAAATGAAGAAAACAATTTGAAATAACTGCACAGAGGCCAGTATCCAATTACCAAATCACCCTTTATTTATTTGGGAAAATAGGACTCAGGCCCCTCAACCAAAGATATTCTAATCTCCTGGCTACATTGGTCAGCCAGCCTTTCCTAATTGTCCCAGGTTAGCAATTCCAATCAACAACCTCATAGATGAGGTCAACCTGGCTCCAATCACCCAGGGATGTAGTCCTGGTTTTTGGCTAGTAGTTTTTCCTGCAATGTTTTTGTCCTAAGTCTGGTTCCTCTGATTCAGGCTCTGGCTTGGGCACCATGTACCAGACCATAACCTGCCTCTCGCACATGGAGCATCTTGGGAGAGTTTCTTCCTCTTCTTCTGACAGTAACGGTATTGAGGCTGTATCCATCTCGTCCTGTTAGCTTGGGGAAGACCACTTGAGTGCAGACAATCGCAGAGCCTGGTGCAGAGCATATCCCAAGCAGAGGGACCCTAGGCCAGCCCACAGCAGAATCCCACAACAAAGCCGAGCCTCATCCCAATGGTAAAAACGTTCTTCAGGATCTGGGCCAGCAAGCCCACTGTAACTGCTGCCGGAATGCAGTCTCAAGACCTGACCTGAGTAAGAAAACTCATAGGCCAGTACCCAGGAGAGTGCACACCCTGAAAAGTCCCCCTACATGTCAGTTGGAGCAATTCTTTCACTTCATGACATCCAAGTCAGAAACAATTAAAATTAAAGCTTGGTTAAGTGATCACTCAGTTCCTATGGAGGTCAATATCAATGCTGATGTATCTGTAGTTGCAGAACCTATCTTTAGCAAGATTTGCTCATCTAACCCTTACGTTTGCACAAGACTTCATTGAGACTGAGAACGCACACTGAGGAACCATTACAGATTAAGGGTGAGAATTTGGTTCCACTGTCCTACAGGAAGCAATCGGTGCAGTTATCATCAATGGAAGTAAAAGGCTCGGGCCCAAGCCTTTTAGAGCAGAATAGGTTAAGAAAGATTCACCTTGAATAGCTTAACATTTTTTGATTAGAATATGGCTGCCTCCATGAAGTCCTAGTGAAATACCCAGGAGTGTTTCAGGAAGGGCTTGGGACTATCAAAGGGGCCAAAGCATCTTTAAATGTTGATCAGGATGCAATCCTGAGATTTTGCAAGGTCCTTCTGGTGCTTTGTGGACAGAAGAAGAGACAGAAATCAGGAGGCTGGAGAGTGAAGGAATCGTCAAACCAGTGCAGTTTGCAGAATGGGCATCACGAGTCATACCAATTGTGAAGCTTGATGGGTCAGTTCACTTTTGTGGGGACTTTGGTAAATCGTGTCTCGCAACTGGATAAATACCCAAATCACATGCTCATCATTACTGAAGTAACTACACAGAGGCTAGTATCCCATCACCAAATCACCTGTTTTTTACTTGTGTACAATACACTGGCTGTAGCCCCTGAACTGGCGAGATTCTAATCTCCTGGTTAGATTGGTCAGCCAGGGCTTCCTGATTGGCCCACGTTAACAACCCCAATCAATGACCTCATACTCAACAAGGTCAACCTGGCTCTAAGCACTACACAAATCAACATAGATTTTACCTATCATGCAAAATCAAGCCTACAATGACTGATGTGCATGCTAACACAAGGAAACACAAAGAATAGCCATTTGCAGTTTTCTCACAATAAATATGAGCAGCTGACCTCTATACGTTCATCCATACAGGTTAAAGCAGAATTGCTTCGTTGCTGAGATTGTAGTATGGAAAGTGGTGGCTTAATTGTGTTGTCACTGAGCTAGTAATCAAAAACCCCAAGCTAGTACTCTGCAAACATGGGCTCAAAACCCACCATGGCAAATGATAAAATATTTTGATTCAAATGACTTCAATTTTTTGAAAAGAAAATCCAGGATTAAAAACCAATGGTAATGGGGACCATGCCAACACTGTTGATTGTTGCAAAAACTCATCTAATCATCAATATGGTTGGTACAGTGGCACTGCTGCCTCACACCGCAAGGGGCCCCGATTCAATTCCAGCCTTCCAGAATCTGTGTGGAGTTTGACATTCTCCCAGTGTCTGCGTCAGTTTCCTCTTTGCGCTCCGGTTTCCTCCCACAGTCCAAAGATATGCAGGTTAGGTGGATTGGCCATGCTAAATTGCCTCTAGAGTCCACCGATATACAGGTTAGGAGAGCTGGCCAAGGGAAAAGCAGGGTTACAGTGGTCAGGGGGATCGGGATGCTCCTCAGAGGTTCTGTGTGGAATCGATGGACTGAATGGCCTGCTTCCATTCTAGAGGGCTTCTATGATTCATTGATGTATTTCAGGTAGGATGCCTACCTGGTGACTCCAAGTCTACTGCAATGTGGTTGATGCAACTACCCTCTCGGCAATTAGGAATGAGCAATAAATGCTGATCTAGTCAGCACGTAGTATCCCATAAAAATTAGTTTTTATAAAAGATCCTACATGGCCAGTAACTTTTAAACACCTTAGTCAAGGATTCAACAATTGAAATAGCATAAGAAGTAATTTGATCTACTGAAATCTGCAATGGAATAGTATCTACATTGATCTGGGATTGACTATGTATCTCCACTGCCAGTGTACCTTACAATATGTATATCTCCTTTGTATCTCTATCTGCTTTTTCAGACTTCTACACTGACAATTACAGAAATCCAAATTGAAGGAAATGAATCTTTGAAGTTTGTACAAAAAGACGTGTTCCTGTCTTTGAATTAAAATGTTCAGTTGGTCAGTATTCTATGTTTGTTTCATGATACTTCTCTGTTCCATATGCTAGTAGCTAAGATTGATTGTGGTTACAGAGAAGGAAGAACTAAACTGAAGAAAGCAATCATATACAAACATTTTGAAAGTATCATAAACAAAATTTCTGTTGTAGACATCAAAACTGATACATTATCTATGTGTATTTCCAAGGCATTAAACAGAAAACTTTATATAAGTGATAATGGGAACTGCAGATGCTGGACAATTCCAAGATAATAAAATGTGAGGCTGGATGAACGCAGCAGGCCAACAGCATTTCAGGAGCACAAAAGCTGACGTTTCGGGCCTAGACCCTTCATCTTGACCCTATAACCTTGTTTACATCAGAGCTACTTTTGCTCTATTTGTAAATCAGAAACTGCTTGATTGGAGTTATTGTGTGCCACTGTAATTTCAGGGGAGTTACTAGTCAATTGTCATATTTTCAAACTGTCTTTAATTTAGCATAAAATGAATGCTAAATCTTTGCGAATGAATACATCGTGTGGCCTGTTCTAAATTTTGCTTGATGACAAACCTAGTGTTTGTTGGAAATTAAGTGGAGATCAGATTGTTACACTGGGATTGAGGTGCAAGGTGTTTATAATTGGAGGCAATAACAGCAATCTATGTGCCAAGTATGAATAGGCTGTCACTATTAAAATCCAAGAGTGGCATTAAGAATATTAGATTATAAACAGTTTTTTTTAATTAAACCATTCATTTACTTCCAAGATAAATGTGAATTGGGGTCTCATTTCTGCCTGGATCCAAGACCCATTTGCTTCCAGTTGCCATGGAGTCTGAGACAGGAAGGGTCTAAAACAGTGTTCTGTTGACATTATTGGTCCACTTGTTTTGACAAGGATATAAATTCATTGGAAGCAGTTCAGATGATTGGATGAGTTTTTCTGCAAGAAGGTTGACCAGGCTAGGCTTGTGTCTTCAGGAGTTTAGAAGGATAAGTGGTGACCTGATTGAAATATGAGGGACTTGACTGTGTGGATGTGGAAAGGATGTTTCCTCTTTGGAATTAAGAAATCTAGAATTAAGAAACACCATTTAAATACAATGGTTTGCCTATTTAAGGTAGAGATGACTAGAAATCTTTTTTCTGAGGGTCTTGGGACTTTGAAACACACTTCCTCAACGACAGTTTAAGCAGAATCTATGAATATTTTTAAGGTAGAAGCGAATAGATCCTTGATATGAAAAGGTTTGGAAGGTTATTGGGAAAATGCAGGTATCAAGAATTGAGATTATATTGGGATGCCCTATTCATGCCCCTAACTTGTATGTTAGCATGTTTATGTGTCCGTGAAAAAGAGAGATGTTAAAGGATAAGATCCTGGTTAGCTGCTATTCGAAAACAAACAAGAGAAAACAAAGAAACAAGAGAAGAACATAAACAACAAAGAAAAAAAGGAAACAAAATAGGGCAGGGGTTACAACCAAAAATTGCTATGCTCAGTGATAAGTCCTGAAGGCTGCAGAGTACCCAGATCAAAGATAAGGTGCTGTTCGTCAAGTTTGTGTTGAACTTTATCAGAACAGTGCAAGAGACTGAGCACAAAGTCGGAGCAGAAGCAAGATGGAAAATTAACCTGACAGGAGACAGGAAGCTCAGGACTGAATAAATGTTCTTGCAGGCACATTCCTGGTCAACCAACTATTCCATCTTTTACCTATGTTGAAGGAAGGATCCTACAATAGGTTGAGTAATTCTTATACTCTCGTAGCCACCTCTCCTCGGAGATCTCCATTGACAAGGTTATCCAGCTGTGCCAGTTCAGCCTTATACAATATACCAACAATAACCGTGTGATCAAAAGGACTACAAATCATCAAACTCTCATTTATAGGACAAATGTCATCACTATGCTCATATAATGCAGTGAGACCTGGACTGTATTCAGCAATACATGTGCATTAGCAAAATTCTATTAGCTACATCTCAGTCGCATCTTCCAGAATCAACAGGAAGATAATTGAGCAAACGCCTGCGTCCTTTGTGAAACTAGTTCTACAAATCTCCCACAGAATCAATTTCAACAGGCCGGGCTATGTATTCAGAATTCCCACCAAGCTCTGTTTTGTTAACTCTCAAATGGCCAACATTCCAGGGAAATGGAAATAATAGACTTCAAAGATACCCTGAAGATCTTCTTTACCCACATCAACATGGATTAAATGGCTGGGAGGAGCTTGCTCATAATCATCCACACCATGGTGCTCATTAAGTCCCACATCTTAATTCTGTGTCAGAGCAGCAGCAGCGAGGGAAACAAGTGGATTTCAGTACACCATCTCACATCCTGGTAGGACATTCTGCCTCGTACGCACGATGATTAAAGTTCAGTATCAGCCTGTTCAGCCACACGAAGGCTCATGGCATAATCCATCATCCTTGAATTGTGGAGCATCTAGTAATGACCAATGGACCAGTTCTGTGTTCTGTGGAAGCCCATGTTATAACCACCAGCACACCAACGCTTTTCCTGATGCGCATGACGATGTTACCTAACAGGGTGACAAAGCATCTGCAATCAAACACACCGGCTCAGCGAGCAAGTCTACAACCTCATATCTGCCTGCAGTCTGAAAAACAAGCAGCTCACGCAGAAGTAAAAATCCTGCAGCACCTGTCCTTACAATATGGCATGAAGTCTTATCCACTGGCTGACCGCACCAAAGTAAAAACTGTACAGTCTGTATGTACTCCAACAATGGTCAATCTCATGTAAAAGTGAACCCATGACTTCTGGTCAAAAAAAAATTGTTTTTCATTTAACTCAAATATAAACTACCCACAGATTTCCAGTTAAAAAACATCAAGAGAACCTGGGGATGGGCAGTAAATGTTTGCCCAGCAAGTGAAGGCCACTTCCACGAATGAATAAAAAAAAACTCCAAGTTCTTTGTACTTCCCTAGCCACTGCAGTCAAACTTGCCCTGATGTGAACCTACGTGATAGAGTCACAGGCTAATACAACACTGAAAGCAACTATTCAGCTCCTGTGTACCATCACGTATGATGCCAAGGCTATCACCTCACTGTTGTGTGCTATGTTTGAGGCAGGGCTGGAAAGAACAGTCTCTAATTTGTCAAATAGGTAATAAAGAGACAATCAGAGAAGGATGGATTACAATGCCTTCAAAATATTACTCCTGTAAGAGTTGACCTTTTTTTTAAACTGAAATGTTTAGTCAGAAACTTAACTTTTGCACAAGTATAACAGTACACATGCTTGCAAACATAAACGGCAACATATACAGAAAGTTGCAACGGTCTATCAGTGCTTTTGGGTTGTCGTTGCACTTGTTAGATGAGCAAGCATTTCAGTTTTGTCCTTGTGGCCAATTATTTCATCTAAATGACTTTCATAACATAGTGCCTGAAATATATGTTCCATGTCACATTATTCTCACAAAGATGTTGGATTGTGTATCTCCCTTTTTTGAAACATAATTTGTTTACAAAGAACACTGAATCAGCTATGCAGAGTAGTCACCCACTGCTCTGCAATAAACAATCATTTTATGCTTGGGAAATCAAGAAAGAATTAATTAAATTTTCACAAGGCAGCAAATTGCTTGGAAAGGAACAAAAGCATGCAACTACACTCTCTTTTAATATCATAGCATAAACAAATACGAGTAAAACTTGTTTGAGACATTTACGGAAAACGATTTTTCAAGTAATAAATTCCATTAACTATATGGCCAATAGAAACATTGATTATCATATTGTATGGCAAATTAAATGTGTTCTTTGGCATTTTGTTGCAAATAAGTTCAATAAATAAATTTTAAAATAGTTAAATATCCTGCTTTAGAAGAAATTGTAAAACGTCATGTTGTCAATATATTCCTATTTTTATATCCTGAACCAGAAAACAAAAATCAAAGAAAACACATGAACAAACAATAGTCAATGTCTAACTTCCATTGTGGAATTTGTTTACTCATCCACATTTCTTATTACATTTTCTGTACAATGAGCATTAAATGAAGATGAAAGTAATAGGACAGACTCCAAGGTAAACAAGATTTAAAAGAATATCCATTTAGTTAAGTTGACGGACCTCTTCTTGTAAAGAAAAATTAGATGAATTTGAGAATAAAAACTTGTAACTGAATGCAATCTGAAGAGAGCAGAAAATAGTTGTAGACGCATTTCTTTGGATTAAGTGGTCTGCCTGGAAAAGATATTAAGGAAATATTTCCTGCCATCATTAAAGAAAGAATTGGGATTCTCCCAGTGAGCTGACCCAACATTGCTTCTCGAACCACAATCATGTTGATAGGTGATTTATGTGCGATCTTCTTGTGCCTAAAATTGGCTTCTGTGCTACATAAAAACAGTGGCTGCATTTCAAAAGTAACGTGTTTTTTAGAAAGCACCTTCATTCTTCTCCTTAGAAGATTGGATTTTCATTCTCAGTGGATTCTATTCTAAACGATATTAAAAAGCATGTGGTCCAATGTTAACAGCTGGATTAAAAATTAAGTTAATTTTTATTTGTTCTTGGTATATGGACCCTGTTGATATTTATTACCCATGTCAAGTTTTCCTCAGGAATACTGCTCTGCCTTCTTCTCAAACGCTGACAGGTGGTTGCTCCCACAATGCTGTTAGGCAGGAGCTTCTAAAAATATGACAGAAAGGTCACATGGGCAAGAAAAACATGGATAGAAACTTGTGAAGGCAATAGTGGTCACGACCATTGGCTAGAAAGACTGTGAGACCCCTTGTCTTGCCATTTCTTCAGGAAAATCTTCCACATCTTGCACAGCTTTGGTACACGTTAAGCCAGCAACAGGGCTTCACCAGGAATCAAGGATCCCAGTGGCAGAGGCTTCACCCACCGATCAAAGGCCTGCAGTTTTTTGTGTAGTTAGCAGCACTACAACTGATGTGGTGGTTGCTGCCAGTAATTCACCCAACTGAGAACTCAGATCAAAAAAGGATATTGACAAGGTAACAGATGGCGGCAGATGGTGGCCCCCTGCTCACTTGCATTGAGGCCCCTGGAGTCCAGAATCAGCCGAGCATGATCAGTCTGGTCTTCAACATCAGATCGTTGAATGTTAGTGGCCTTCTCTGAATCTGTCCAGCATCATACTCATCGGCAAGTAGAATATCTGATCGGGAATACCGCTTCCTTCCTTGAGAAATGGCAAGGCAATGCACACGGGGAGCCTCTGTTTGGGATAAGCCTACAACTTCTTGTGCCAGTACTGGAGCCTCCCTCACGGACATTGCCAGTTTAAATCCTTCTACCCTCTGCTCCATTTTGGTCAGGCATCTTTCAAACTCATCCACCCTGATGTGATGCCTGGACTGCAGAATCCTGCTGGCCACATCAGAATGCAACATTTGAGATTTGAACACATGTAGTCCAAAGATCATGAGACAGGATTTCTTTATTCAACAGGATCAGGTCATCACCAACATAAAGGGCAAGTAAGGTTGAAGAAAGATGTTTTTATGGTATCTATATATATTAAAGCCTGTGGTTTAGATTGGGTTGAGGAATCTATTGCCTGCCATGCTCCTTCTCAGATCATTTAACTTTGCCTGCTCCAGACCCCTTTCCATCACTAATGCCACCTGCTGATGGAAGCCCCAGCACAGCACATGATCTCCCCTGCTCAGTGCCCTCTTTTACCATCACTGCCTGGTGACGGAGGATCTGTTACATAAGTACTATTATTTGGCTTTAGTTTTGCTTACACCAATGAGTGAGTCACATGTATTCTTTACATAAAGACACAAGCTTTTTATTATTCAAATAACATGACCATCGAACACATTTGTTAAGATGAATTGTGTCGAAGCATTTGTATATTTTAACAATTTTATTGACTTTGTTTATATGGTAGCACATGTGAAACATTTCTGTTGGAAAGATTTGAACATATTCGAGAAAAAGGAGGCAAAAGATTTTTCTGATTGGGATGAACAAAGTTTCGTAAGCGGCAGTAACCGTAAGACATTCTCACTACATATTTTCCTTGTAGTTTAAATGTAAATTTTGAATCACTTTTGAATAAAGGTTTTCAGTTCCTGAAAAAAATGATCTTGAGTATTGATCTTTGAAGGCCTATTTAAGCAAAACTAAAGCCAAATAATAGTACTTATGTAACAGATCCTCCATCACCAGGCGGTGATGGTCAAAGAGGGCACTGAGCAGGGGAGATCATGTGCTGTGCTGGGGCTTCCATCAGCAGGTGGCATTAGTGATGGAAAGGGGTCTGGAGCAGGCAAAGTTAAATGATCTGAGAAGGAGCATGGCAGGCAATGGATTCCTCATGTGTTTGCTATAGAAATCACTTACTTGACAGTTTGCTCAATAATGCTACCCTATTATAATCCAGCAAATAAATCAGGGGTCAGTCTATTACTGATCAGAGATAATGGGAACTGCAGATGCTGGAGATTCCAAGATAATAAAATGTGAGGCTGGATGAACACAGCAGGCCGAGCAGCATCTCAGGAGCACAAAAGCTGACGTTTCGGGCCTAGACCCTTCATGAGAGAGGGGGATGGGGGGAGGGAACTGGAATAAATAGGGAGAGAGGGGGAGGCGGAC
Organism: Stegostoma tigrinum; assembly: GCF_030684315.1. Lineage (NCBI taxonomy): Eukaryota > Metazoa > Chordata > Chondrichthyes > Orectolobiformes > Stegostomatidae > Stegostoma > Stegostoma tigrinum. Next base: position 78,518,311 of record NC_081356.1, read on the forward strand.
CGAAGATGGAGAGTAAAGAAGATAGGTGGAGAGAGTGTAGGTGGGGAGGTAGGGAGGGGATAGGTCAGTCCAGGGAAGACGGACAGGTCAAGGAGGTGGGATGAGGTTAGTAGGTAGCGGGGGGTGCGGCTTGGGGTGGGAGGAAGGGATGGATGAGAGGAAGAACAGGTTAGGGAGGCAGAGACAGGTTGGACTGGTTTTGGGATGCAGTGGGTGGGGGGGAAGAGCTGGGCTGGTTGTGTGGTGCAGTGGGGGGAGGGGACGAACTGGGCTGGTTGAGGGATGCAGTAGGGGAAGGGGAGACTTTGAAACTGGTGAAGTCCACATTGATACCATATGGCTGCAGGGTTCCCAGGCGGAATATGAGTTGCTGTTCCTGCAACCTTCGGGTGGCATCATTGTGGCAGTGCAGGAGGCCCATGATGGACATGTCATCAAGAGAATGGGAGGGGGAGTGGAAATGGTTTGCGACTGGGAGGTGCAGTTGTTTTTTGCGAACTGAGCGGAGGTGTTCTGCAAAGCGGTCCCCAAGCCTCCGCTTAGTTTCCCCAATGTAGAGGAAGCCGCACCGGGTACAGTGGATGCAGTATACCACATTGGCAGATGTGCAGGTGAACCTCTGCTTGATGTGGAATGTCATCTTGGGGCCTGGGATGGGGGTGAGGGAGGAGGTGTGGGGACAAGTGTAGCATTTCCTGCGGTTGCAGGGGAAGGTGCCGGGTGTGGTGGGGTTGGAGGGCAGTGTGGAGCGAACAAGGGAGTCACGGAGAGAGTGGTCTCTCCGGAAAGCAGACAGGGGAGGGGATGGAAAAATGTCTTGGGTGGTGGGGTCGGATTGTAAATGGCGGAAGTGTCGGAGGATAATGCGTTGTATCCGTAGGTTGGTAGGGTGGTGTGTGAGAACGAGGGGGATCCTCTTGGGGCGGTTGTGGCGGGGGCGGGGTGTGAGGGATGTGTCGCGGGAAATGCGGGAGACGCAGTCAAGGGCGTTCTCGATCACTGTGGGGGGAAAGTTGCGGTCCTTAAAGAACTTGGACATCTGGGATGTGCGGGAGTGGAATGTCTTGTCGTGGGAGCAGATGCGGCGGAGGCGGAGGAATTGGGAATAGGGGATGGAATTTTTGCAGGAGGGTGGGTGGGAGGAGGCGTATTCTAGGTAGCTGTGGGAGTCGGTGGGCTTGAAATGGACATCAGTTACAAGCTGGTTGCCTGAGATGGAGACTGAGAGGTCCAGGAAGGTGAGGGATGTGCTGGAGATGGCCCAGGTGAACTGAAGGTTGGGGTGGAAGGTGTTGGTGAAGTGGATGAACTGTTCGAGCTCCTTTGGGGAGCAAGAGGCGGCGCCGATACAGTCATCAATGTACCGGAGGAAGAGGTGGGGTTTGGGGCCTGTGTAGGTGCGGAAGAGGGACTGTTCCACGTAACCTACAAAGAGGCAGGCATAGCTGGGGCCCATGCGGGTGCCCATGGCCACCCCCTTAGTCTGTAGGAAGTGGGAGGAGTCAAAAGAGAAGTTGTTGAGTGTGAGGACGAGTTCAGCTAGGCGGATGAGAGTGTCGGTGGAGGGGGACTGGTCGGGCCTGCGGGACAGGAAGAAGCGGAGGGCCTTGAGGCCATCTCCATGCGGAATAGCTGTTATCTCTCACGAAATCTAATCTGAATCAAACTGCATGTTGCAGGAAAAAAACATGGACTCATGGCAAATAGAATGAGGTAATTGAATCTTTTGAACTTAAACTGAGGAGGGTTATTTTCCCTGTGTAGCAGCAGAATAAAATCACTTATACAGATCAAGTTTAGGAGTTGCTATACATAATATACAATTGAAATGTTCCTTTAAATTTTATGTTTATCAGCAATTATCTCTCACAAATCCACTCGTTCAAATAAAAATGACTCATTTTTTTCAATAACTGCATGAAAAACTTGACATCCTCACAGTCGAGGTAGTTGAACGGACTTGATCTGATGCTTCTGAAAAACAAGTTAATAAATAAAGGCTGTGCAATGGAAAGATCCTTGTTTATGTGCGGATGAAGGATGTTTGATTATGTAATGTTTCTGTCAGACAATCTGAGGAAGAATGTGTGAATCATTCCAAAGTTGTTCAATGGAATGAAGAACTATGACTCACAGGTTTGCTGGGGTATGTATCACTGCTTTATCCAATCAAACTCACTTTGATAATGTAAATTCTTAAAACCTTCTCAAATTTTACACAACTCTCTGAGCTATCTGAGCTTCATATTTCTTTAAGGAGGAGAAGGTAACATAGCACGAGCTACATAACAATGCATGAACTTTAGAAATTGGGGCAAGAGTAGGCCATTCAGCCCCTCAAGCCTACCCCACCATTCTATGAGATCATGACTGATCTGCCCCAGGCCTCAACTCTTTTCTTTTGCCAGCTACTCATATCCCTCAACTCCTCAATATTTCAAAAGTCTATTAACCTCCCATTTAAATATTTTCAGTAATCTAACCTCCACAACTCTCTGGGATAGAAAATTCCAGACATTTACACAGTTTTAAATGAGTATCCCCTTATTCTATACCTATTTGTATTATTGACAGCCACAAGCGAGGTGCCAGAAAACTGGAATTTGGCCAATGTTGTGCCACTATTTAACGCAAGTAGTAAAGAAAAGCCAAGGAACTATAGACCAGTGAGCCTGACATTGGTGGCAGGCATGATGTTGGAAGGAATCCTGAGGGACAGGATTTACATGTATTTGGAAAGGTAAAGACTGATTAGGGATAGTCAACATAGCTTTGTGTGTGGGAAATCATGTCTCACTAATTTGATTGAGTTTTTTGAAGAAGCAATGATGAGAATTGATGAGGGCAGAGTGGTGGATGTGATCTAAATGGACTTCAGTAAGGCATTCAAAAAGGTTCCTCATGGTAGACTGGTTAGCCAGATTAGATCACATGGAATTAGGGAGAATTAGCCATTTGGTACCTAACTGGCTTGAATGTAGAAGACAGGATTGCTTTTCAGACTGGATACCTGAGAAAGGACCAGTGCTGGGTCCACGGCTTCTTGTCATTCATATAAATGATTCAGATGTGAACTGGATGCACGGTTACTAAGTTTGCAAATGACACTAAAATTGGAGGTACAGTGGATGGCAAGAAGGTTACTTCAATGTACAACAGGATCTTGATCAGATGGGGCAATGGGCCAAGGAGTGGCAGTTAGAGTTTAATTTAGATAAATGTGAGGTGTTGCATTTTGGAAAGACAAATCAGGGCAGGACTTATACACATAGTAGTAAGATTCTGTGGAGTATTGCTGAACAAAGAGACCTTGGAGTGCAGGTTCAGAGTTCCTTGAAAGTGGAGACATGAGTAGAGAGGATAGTGAACAAGACATTTAGTATGTTTGCCTTTACTGGTCAGTGCATTGAGTATAGGAATTGGGAGGCTATGTTGCAGCTATACAGAGCATTAGTTCAGCCATGTTTAGATTATTGCATGCAATTCTGGTCTCCCTCATTTGGAAGGATGTTGTGAACCTAGAAAGTGTTCAGAAAAAAATTTACAAGGATGTTGCCAGCGTTGGTGGGTTTGAGCTACAGGGAGACTCTGAATAGGCTGGGTCTGTTTTCCCTGGAGTGTCTGAGGATGAGTGGTGACCTTATAGATGTTTAGAAATACATGAGGGGCATAGACAGGGTAAATTGGCAAGGTCTTTTCCACAGTGTGGGAAGTCTACAGGGCATAGGTTTAAGGTGTTAGGCAAAAAATATAAAAGGGACCTAAGGGGCATCTTTTTCACACAGAGGATGGTGAGTGTATGGAATGAGCCGCCAGAGGAAATGGTGGAGGCAGGTACAATTACAACATTTAAGAGACATTTGGATGGGTATATGAATAGGGTTTATAGGGATATGGACTGAATGCTGACAAATGGGTCTAGATTTATATAGGATATCTGGTCAGCATGATGAGTTGGACCAAAGGGTCTGTTTCCATGCTGTATATCCCTATAACTCTATTACTCTATACTTCTAGTTTGAGATTCCAGACTAGTGGAAACAGTTTCTCAATCTTGATCCTGTCAAGCCCCTTCAGAATCTTGTATGTTTTGGTATGATCACCTCTTATTTCTCTAAATTCTGATGAAGAAAAGCCTAACCTGTTTAGCCATTCTCAATAAGTCAACCATTTTAGCCCAGGAATCAGCCCAGTCAATTCCTGTCACCAATGCCAGTAATACCTTTTTTAATGTGCCTGTAATGTACCAAACCTGTACACTGTACTCAAGGCATAGCCTCACCAACACAGTGTACAGTTGTAAGAAGACTTGTCTGTTTTTAAATTCCAATTCCCGAGCCTAAGTTCCATTTGCTTCCTTAATTACATGCTGCACTTGCATAAGAACATTTTATGTTTTATGCACAACATCAGCCAGATCCCTCTACGCTTCATGTTTTTGGGAGTATCTCTCTATTTAAATAATAGTCTGCCTTTAGGTTCTTTAACGAAACTGCATGGTCTCCAACTCATCAACTGGAATGTTTTCTCACAATTACTAAAGAAAACAAAGCACCACAAAATAGACACTGTAATTTTTTTCAAGATAAATCACTTACTAAAGGACATAGTTGCTGCACTGGCTCTGCAACAGTTTAAGAGTGAACCAACCAGAGGGAAAAGCATTGCATCCATGACTGTATCCATGGAATGATCACTGCGCATAGGAATCTAGGAACAGGGGTAGGACATTGAGCGTGACCTGCCACTCAGTATAATCCTGAAAGATTGAGCAATTTAATTCCTTTTACCCACTCCACCCCATAATAATATATGCCATTGGTAATCAAAAATCTAACAATGTCTATACCTATTCTATAGTATAGGTATGCTCAAACCCTGAGCCTTCTGGAATAAAGAATTCCAAAAGTTCGCAACCCTCTGATTCAAACATTCCCTTCATCTCAGACCTTAGTGGTATCTCCCCTACTTCTAAATTGTGCTCCTGATTCTCATCTCGCCGACTAAGAAAAATATCCTACCTGCATCTACCCTGTTCATCCCTTTAAGTATTTTGTAAGATTCAATGAGATCACTGCTCATGCTTTAAACCTGTACAATACAGGCATGGTTTGCACAATTTGTTTTGTTAGGACAGCCCACCATCCTACAAGCAAGTTCAGTGAACTGTCATTGCATTCCTTCTATGGCAATAATATCTTTCCTGTGAAAAGGACACCAAAACTGTGCAGCTGTATGTGCTAAACAAGCTCTTATACAATTGAAACAGACTTCACTACTCTTGCGCACAAATCTTCTTACCATTAAGCCTAACATCCCATTAGCCTCCCTAACAGCTTGCTGCACTTGCATGTTTGTCTTCAGTGACATATTGGCAACACAACCAGGTCTCTTTGTCCATTTGTGCTTTCCAATCTCTTACCATTCAAGAAATGCTCTGCGTACCTGTTCCATCTGCTAAAGTGGGTAACCTCAGGTTTTTCCACATTATATTCCAACTGCCATATTCTCGACCATTCTCTCAGCCTCTCCAATGCTGCTGAAGCTGTTTTACATCTATCGCACAACACTTAAAGATAGTAAGATCTGCCGATGCTGGAGTCAAGAGATAACGCAGAGTGGAGCTAGAGGAGCACAGCAGGCGTGGTAGTATCAGAGGAGCAGGAAAGTTAACGTGTCAGGTCAGGGCCCTTACTTAGTTTTGTATCATATGCAAATTTGGAAATACTACATTGGTTATGTATTGACAGCAAGTGGAGTCCAAGTATTGGTCCTTGTGACAAACACACTTGTCCTAGCCTGCCAATGTGAGAATGACCCATTTATTCCTAAACTCTGTTTTCTGGCTGTTAACCAATCACAAATACATGCAAGTACATTACTTCCTACTCCATGTGCTTTAGTTTGTCTGACCGGTCTCTTGTGGGGACTTTGTCAAAAGCTTTCTGAAAATTTAAATATGATACATTAATTGCTCTCCTTTATCAATTTTATTAAAAACATCTACAAAAACTCCAACAAGTTAGTTAAACATGGTTTGCCAGTTACCAATCTGTGGCAGCTATGCCCAATCGGCTCATTATTATCTATAAGTCTAATTATTGTATCCTTTATAACAGATTCTAACATTTTCCCTACCACTCATGCAAGACTTAACAGGCATGTCGTTCCTCATTTTATCTCTGATTCCTATCTTAAATTTAAATGTAAAGTGGGGTGACATTTGTTACCTTCCAATCTGTAAGAGTCATTCTAACATCTATAGAATTTTGAAACACAATCAAAAATGCATCTATTATCTCTATAGCTGCTTCCTTCAATACTCTCTATGATGTATACGATCATGTCCTGGGGGTTTATTAATTCTTTGCCTCATTAATTTTATCAGAACAATCTTCTTACTAATTCTAATTTCCTTCAACTCCTAATTCTCCCTAGCCACTAGGTGCCCTAATTCTGGAGGACATTTTGTATCTTTCTCAGTGAAAACACACACTAAGTTAGCATTGAACCTTTCCGCTATTTCTCCATTCCGTAATATATATTCTGCTTGTAGTAGACTTTGTTGCAGCCAAATGTGTATTTTATGTACCTAAAGTAGTTTTTAACCATAAGACCATAAAACATAGGAACAGAAGTTAGGCCATTCAGCCCATCAAGCCTGCTCTGCCATTCAATCATGGCTGATAAGTTTCTCAACTCCATTTTCCTGTAAACCTTGATTCCCTTGACAATCAAGAACCTATCTATCTCCTTCTCAAATATACTCAATGACCTGGCATCCACAGCCTTCTGTGGAAGTGATGGCCTAGTGGCATTATTGATGGATTGTTAATGCAGAGACCCAGATAATGTTCTGGGGATTGGGCTCGAATCCTGCTACGGCAGATGTTGGAATTTGAATTCAATTAAATATCTGGGATTAAGAATCTAACGATAACCATGAACCCATTGTCGATTGTCAGGAAAAACTCATCGGGCTCACTAATGCCCTTTAGGGAAGGAAACTGCCAACCTCTCCTGGTCTGACCTACATGTGACTCCAGACCCACAGTAATGTGGCTGACTCTTAACTGCCTCTGGGCAATAATGGATGGGCAATAAATACTGCCTTGTCAGTGACACCCTCACCCCATGAATAAATAAAAGGGAAAGGGATTCACCATTCTCTGGCTGAAGTAGTTTCTCGTGATCTCCGATCTAAAAGGTCTTCCCTTTACTCTAAGTCTGTGCCCTCAGGTCCTAATCTCTCCTACCAATGGAAACATCTTCCCAACATCCACTCTGTACAGACCATTCAGTATTCTCTAAGTTTCAATTAGATCTCTCCCTCATCCTTCTAAACTCTAACGAGTATAGACCCGGAGTCCTCAAACATTCCTTATATGTTAAGCTTTTCACTCCTGCGGCCATTTTCATGAACCTCCTCTGAACCCGCTCCAGGGTCAATACATCTTTCCTAAGATATGGGGCCCAAAACTGCACACCATACTCCAAATGTGACCTGATTAGAGCCTTATAGAGCCTCAGAAGTACATCCCTGCCTTTATATTCAGTCAGTTTTCATGATTTTTGCTACATTGTATTTACATGCTATTGTCCCTTTCCTTATCAGTTTCTTGGCCCTCCTTTGCTGTATGCTAAAAATATTCCTATCCTTAGATTTACTGCAATTTCTAACAACTTTATAGTCTTTTCTTTTAAACTTATACAATGCTGAAATATTTGGTTAATCACAGGTGATGGAATTTTCTGACTTTTCATATCTTGAAGGAATGCATAGGTGCTGTAAGCCATGCAATAGCTCTTTAAAGAACAGATATTACCTACGTACAGTCATGATTTAATGTATTTTCCCAATCCTTCTCGGCCAACTTGTGCCTAATGTCTTCATCAATTCCCATATTCAAATTTAACACCCTTGATTCAAACTGAGCTACCTTCCTTTCAGATATAATACAAAATTATATCATATTATGGTCACTCATTCTTAAAAGTTCTTTCACAGCAATTTTTTCATGATGACGCTTCATCTAAAACAGCATTTCCTCAAGGGACTGCTGAACATACTGCTCCAGAAAACCATCTCGGGCACATTTCTGAACCTTGGGGAATGGGGTATGCCTGAAACATTCATAACTAAAAGATCATGATAAAATAGCACACATGAGTGAGTATGGGCAACAGATAAAATAAGTAGGAGAGAGAAAGTGTGGTCAACAGGTAAAGCAGCAGGCGATAGAGAGTATACCAAGTAAAACAGCAGGGGAAAGGAAAAGAGAAAACACCAGATAAGGTAATGTGAGCGGGGAGAGACAAAGCAGAAACACCAGTTAAAACAGTATGAGAAGGAGAGACAATGAGCGAGGGAGAAAACACCAGATAAGATAATGTGAGCGGGGAGAGACAAAGCAGAAACACCAGTTAAAACAGTATGAGAAGGAGAGACAATGAGCGAGGGAGAAAACACCAGATAAGGTAATGTGAGCGGGGAGAGACAAAGCAGAAACACCAGTTAAAACAGTATGAGAAGGAGAGACAATGAGCGAGGGAGAAAACACCAGATAAGATAATGTGAGCGGGGAGAGACAAAGCAGAAACACCAGTTAAAACAGTATGAGAAGGAGAGAAAATGAGCGAGGGAGAAAACACCAGATGAGACAGTTTGGGACTGTTTCCTTGAATGGGAGCAGAAAGCTGAAGGGAAATTCGATAGTTTTCAGGATGTAAGCAGTCTGGACAGAATAGATGGGGAGGATTTGTTCCTGTTCATGAAAGGATTAAGAACAAGAGGGCACAGTTTAAAAGTGTTTTTCAAAATAAGTAAATGTGAAGAACATTTTTTTGAACCGCCACAGTTCATCTTCAGTGTACTCCTGACAATGTCATGGATAAAGATTCAAATGAAACATTCTAGAGGGCATTAAATGATTATTTATATACAAACAATGTGCAGATTATGCAGAATATACAGGAGTTTAGCACAAAGTTAAGGTGATTGAAAAGCTAGTGTAGATATGATGGGCTGAATAGCTGCTCGTGCACTGTAACAATTCTGTCAGTTTGTAATTCTGTTAAGGCTATAAGGTTAAAAGTGTTTTGTTGATCATGTGTGAAAAAGACCGTGTGATTAATATCAACGTAGCCTTATTCTGGCACACAAGGATAGGTGTCTAATTGTAACCAGTTACCAGATTGGAGGACATCCTAGCTTGAAATTCTAGCCGAGATAAGTAATTGTTTTTGGGAATAGATTCTATTTCTGGCAGAGGACACGTTATAGATAATATTGATCCTGCACATGTATGCTGTTTTCAGAGCCCCAAATATAAAATGTAAGCAGGCAATTGAGAAATCAGCATGTGCCCTGCTTTGTATTTATTTTTTTTCTTACAGCCTCAGCTTCAGCTTGTGAAATGTACCTGATTGTGGTAAAGATCTGTTAGACAGACAAATTGAGGAAACATCCAAAGATTACAAATGTCAGCACCATCACTTTAGGATTCCGTGATTATAGCAAAATTAAGCAGGTTCTGCTGTCCCAGAAGCACTGTCCCCAAGACTGAAATTCCTAGGCTGATTTCTGTCAGTGGAAGTATGATGGGACAAGGTTTATGCATTGATTGTTAAGAATCTGAGGTCCCTGACTGGGTTTGTTAATCTTGTCCAATCAGATATCTCACTGGCATAAAAAGGATGAGTGTCAGAGATACTGACACTCTGGTGCCTCTCTCTGTGTGAGACAGTACTGTAGTCAAGGACTGTTCATGTGTAAATAAGGGATGACTTGGCGACAGGATACCAGTCTCTGTGGAGTTATTTCAGTTTAAATCTGGTGAATTCCAGGAAAAATGTATCCTGGACTAAACTGAAAGAATGGACTCATTGGTAATGACAGGACAGATAATTTGTACCTTTAAGGACTGTTACAAACATGATGGGAAGTGTGCATTGGTAGCCAAGTCCCATTGTTCCATAAACCACTACAAATGCATAAATAACTAATTGATTCACTAATATTGCTGATATGTCATCCGTTTTAACTGCTTTTCATGGCAAAACCACCTCACACCAGGCTTCATTAATAAACAAAAAAAATTATGAACAAGGGTTACTGCTTAACAAGGAGCAAACTAGATTATTAATTACTACTAAGGCATAATAAACAAGACCACAAGAAATAGGAACATGATCAGGTTAATAAGCCCCTCAAGACTGCTCTGGTTTAAACCCTAACATGCAAACATTCATTCACAAGTACGGAGCTCTGAAAAAATGTCATGGGTGGAAAATATAGGTAAGAGTAAGAAATAATGTGGTTTAGGAGTGGAATTAGATGACTTTCCCACAGCTGTTTTGGCATATAATGACGATATTACATTATTGGTTACAATAAGAGTGATAAAGGATCTTAGTTTGCTAGCCATCCTGTTGGGCTTAGGTAAAACAAAATAAAGAAGTGCAGATGCTGGAAATCTGAGGAAAAAGCAGAAATTGCTGGAGATTCTCAGCAGGTCTGGCAACATATATGGAGACAAAGCAATGTTAATGCTTCAAGTCTGGTGAACCTTCTTCAGAATATAACTTGATCTAATGAAGAGTCAATGGGCTTGAAATGTTATCTCTGACTTCTCTCCACCGATGTTGCCGGATCTGCTGAGGTGGTAGGTAGGAAATGGAGGTGCAGCTTGAGATGGGAGGAAGGGATGGGTGAGAGGAAGAACACGTTAGGGAAGCGGAGACAGGCTGGGCTGGTTTTGGGATGCAGTGGGGGGAGGGGTCGAGTGCCACAGTGCCACAATGATGCCACCCGAAGGTTGCAGGAACAGCAACTCATATTCCGCTTGGGAACCCTGCAGCCCAATGGTATCAATGTGGACTTCACAAGCTTCAAAATCTCCCCTTCCCCCACTGCATCCCAAAACCAGCCCAGATCTTCCCCCCGTCACTGCATCATAAAACCAGTCCAGCTCGACCCCTCCACCCACTGCATTCCAAAACCAGCCCAGCCTCTCTCCGCTTCCCTAACCTGTTCTTCCTCTCACCCATCCCTTCCTCCCACCCCAAGCCGCACCTCCATTTCCTACCCACCACCTCATCCCGCCTCCTTGACCTGTCCATCTTCCCTGGACTGACCTATCCCCTCACTACCTCCTCACCTATACTGTCCTCTCTACCTATCTTCTTTTCTCTCCATCTTCGGTCCGCCTCCCCCTCTCTCCCTATTTATTCCTGTTCCCTCGCCCCATCCCCCTCTCTGATGAAGGGTCTAGGCCCGAAACATCAGCTTTTGTGCTCCTGAGATGCTGCTTGGCCTGCTGTGTTCATCCAGCTCCACACTTTGTTATCTTGGATTCTCCAGCATCTGCAGTTCCCATTATCACAGTGGGCAGAGTTTGTTTTATTTTATCTGCAGTGGGCAGGTGGCAGATTTGGCAAGTTTCATTTGTGAACAATGATAGCCCTTAAAGTGTCAATTGGATTAAGATAGTAATTTAGTAGTATATTTGAGGGTTTTTTTGGATTAGATAAAATGAAGAGCAGTAGTTTGTGGATCAAGAGATGTTGCTAAACAAAGAATCATGAGGATATGGATAGTAGCGTCACACATCTCATTATGGACAGATTCGGCTCATCTTGCTTCATGATGTTGCTGTTCTAAGCTTAATGTAACTTGTCAGTCAGGGCAGTTATAATTTTAAACCTTGACAGACGTGTGCTTTCATATCAGCCTCGCTAATTACGCAATATCAAGCCAGTAATCAGGGTTGTAAGTAACTGCTGGAAGTGCTTCAACATAAGAGTGTGAGGTTACATGTTTCCAGAGAGGGAAGGGGAAAAGGAGCTCTTTCTTTCATCTCAAAGTACACGACATCTTACATTTTTCTCCTTGTATATTGTATAAATTGTATATACTTTGGCAGGAGAAATTTTCATGAAATATAGTTGCATTTGACTTCAAAGTTCACTTGAACTTTATAATCTGGCCTTGATAGATACATTTTAGCTCAAGCTTAAATTATTTGGTTTGAGAGCAAGACCTGTACCAAAGGAGAAAGGTTCAAATCATTGCAGGTCAGTAACTAATGAACTAATGGCCTAAGCATAATCATATAGAAAAGTTTTGTTTTCTTTCAATTTGTAAATATGGGCAAAGTAAAATATATCACAGAACAAAGTAAGTTCTTCTCTAGTTCATTATCTAATAAAATTGCTGATCTATTGATATATAGAAGTGATCTGTTGATATATAGATCACTTCTATATAAAAAATAGCTCTGTTACTGAAACAACCAATGTAGGAATTGACATGACAAGACTTTCTTTTGTAACAAAACCATATCCCAGTTCTTCCGAAGACTTTGTCTACTTTCCAAAGCATTGATCAGAAATAAAATCAGTCGACCCAGATCTGAGCCTATGGCTTCCACCTTACTGCACTAACTAGGTCATTACATGAGACAACATCATGAACCTGAAATTTGAAGGCCGAACTGGTTTCTTGTGTGACATCCATTGTTGGCCTGTAATTGCAATAACACAAATCTTTAAATCCCTGTTAAAATATAGAGCACCAACATTCTAGAATAAGTAAACACAAAGTACTGTGAATGCAGGAAATCTTGAAGAAAGAAAATTTTGAAGAAACTACAGTTCTGGCAGCATCTGTGGAGAGAGAAACAAGGTTAGCATTTCAACTTAATATGATTCTTCTTCAAAACACTCTGCAATGTGCTGAAGAAAATGTCATATCAGATTTCAAACCAATTAGTCTGTTACTTCAGACTTGCTCAGTTTCTCCGGCATTTTCTGCTTTTATTCCAGAATAAGTGTTAAGATATGGCAGCTCTAGACGGGGAGTTGGCATAGTAACATCATAGCTATGGTACTGGACTACCAATCCACAGAGGTCATGAGTTACACAATGGCACAGCATGAACTGAATTCAGTGATTTTGGTACAAGAACCAGGAAAAAAAAATGACCACAATTGACTGCAAATGCTCTTCAGTGTTGGGAGTTTACAATCCCATCGGCTGAGTCCATGTCCTCTAAAGTGATTTAACAAGTCATTCAGCACTGAGTGACCATTTCTTCAGCAGTACTTTCCAGTCCAGTGACCTTCACCAGATACGTATACTTAACCTTCACAATGATAGTCTAAATGTAGCTGGCAGATTTGTGCTGATTTGTTCAGTGAATTTTCCAGTGGTCCCTCAGGGGAGAAATAAACCATCAAGCAAAAAGAAACTCATCTGCATGGGGTTAAGTTATATGAACAGCAATAATTCAACTCAAAAATTGCAATGTCACCAATGTGTCATGATCATGTAATTACAATATTATCTCTTTTTAAAGAAGGCTAACTTAAGATTTTTGAAATGGTCACAACAATTCAAAAGATAGCTCCCAGAAGCCATAAGAGTGCTCTTGCTAATTTACTGCCAGTCAAAAAACAGACAGGTTGATATGCTACCACAACACTAATCACAAATGTGCCAGGTATAATTTGATTAACTCTTGGACATACAATGAATGTGAAATAATTGCATAGACTCAGCAAATCACCCTTTATTTACATATGTACGATACACTAGCTGTGGCCAGCCAGCTTGGAGTAGGACCCTGAAATGAAGAGACTGTAAATCTCCTGTTTATATATGTCAGCCAGGGCTCCCTCATTGGCCTAAATTAACAACCCCAATCAAGGATCTCATGGCCAATAAGATCCAGCTAGTTCCAATCACTGCAGGATGCTTAAAGGTTTGCAAATTTAAAACTTTTACGATAACAACGGAAGATTGGAGATTGGTTTTGCTCTCTGAAGCACTGATTCATTAAAACCAATGCCACAGGCATGTTAAGATAATAAAATGTGAGGCTGGATGAACGCAGCAGGCCAAGCAGCATCTCAGGAACACAAAAGCTGACGTTTCGGGCCTAGACCCTTCCCGAAACGTCAGCTTTTATGCTCCTGAGATGCTGCTTGGCCTGCTGTGTTCATCCAGCCTCACATTTTGTTGTCTTGGATTCTCCAGCATCTGCAGTTCCCATTATCTCTGATGCTGCTTGGCCTGCTGTGTTCATCCAGCCTCACATTTTATTATCTTGGATTCTCCAGCATCTGCAGTTCCCATTATCTCTGATACCACAGGCATGTTAAGTTTGATTTGAAAAAAACTCTGAGATGCAGCACAGATCTCCCAAGAAGGTCTCTGAGGCAATAACAGAGAGACAGTTATCAGCTCAAATGAGAAAGACTGTTGAAAGCCATACACAGTTCTGCTGGGAGAATCCAGGTAATCTGCAAATGCCACAAGACTAGACCTAGTGAAAAATAAGAACCCTGTTCCCCCTCTCAAACACTATTCTACCTTCTGTGTCTATCTGTATAAACAACTTCCAAATATTCAACTACAGAAGCCATTGCAGCTACTGAATGCTGATTTCAGGTTTTCAGAGAGAAAATCTACAAGCAAGTCACAGCCAGTAATAATAATTGACACTGATCTAACATACATCTTAGAAGAGTATTTTGTAATTATTTACTTTCACTCTTTGTACCTGCATTTTATTAAATGGTTGTATTATGCTTTTATTTAGTAACATTCAGAAACAGTTTGAAATAAACTAACCTTTGACCTTGTTAAAACTAAAGTTTTTCTGCTTAAAATTAGAACACTCAAAATAAGTTGAAAGGGTGCTAAATGAGCTTAACATATTCACTCATACAATCCGACCCCACTACCCGAGACATTTTTCCATCCCCACCCCTGTCTGCTTTCCGGAGAGACCGCTCTCTCCGTGACTCCCTTGTTCGCTCCACACTGCCCTCCAACCCCACCACACTCGGCACCTTCCCCTGCAACCGCAGGAAATGCTATACTTGCCCCCACACCTCCTCCCTCACGCCTATCCCAGGCCCCAAGATGACTTTCCATATTAAGCAGAGGTTCACCTGCACATCTGCCAATGTGGTATACTGCATCCACTGTACCCGGTGTGGCTTTCTCTACATTGGGGAAACCAAGCGGAGGCTTGGGGACCGCTTTGCAGAACACCTCCGCTCGGTTTGCAATAAACAACTGCACCTCCCAGTCGCAAACCATTTCCACTCCCCCTCCCATTCTTTAGATGACACGTCCATCATGGGCCTCCTGCAGTGCCACAATGATGCCACCCGAAGGTTGCAGGAACAGCAACTCATATTCCGCTTGGGAACCCTGCAGCCCAATGGTATCAATGTGGACTTCACCAGCTTCAAAGTCTCCCCTTCCCCCACCGCATCCCAAAACCAGCCCAGTTCGTCCCCTCCTCCCACTGCACCACACAACCAGCTCAGCTCTTCCCCTCCACCCACTGCATCCCAAAACCAGTCCAACCTGTCTCTGCCTCCCCAACCTGTTCTTCCCCTCACCCATCCCTTCCTCCCACCCCAAGCCGCACCTCCATCTCCTACCTACTAACCTCATCCCACCTCCTTGACCTGTCCGTCTTCCCTGGACTGACCTTTCCCCTCCCTACCTCCCCACCTATACTCTTCTCTCCACCTATCTTCTTTTCTCTCCATCTTCGGTCCGCCTCCCCCTCTCTCCCTATTTATTCCAGAACCCTCACCCCATCCCCCTCTCTGATAAAGAGTCTAGGCCCAAAACGTTAGCTTTTGTGCTCCTGAGATGCTGCTGGGCCTGCTGTGTTCATCCAGCCTCACATTTCATTATCTAACATATTCACTGTTTTGTGATCATGCTGTGATATATCTACTGTGGACATGACATATACATCAGGAAAGAGGTTACAATTTTATTCTAAGGAGATCTCTGTCTTTATTTAGGTTGTGGTCTCCTGTGTATCCTAGTTAGAATCCCATCACTACTGACATCTGTGCCTTCAGTGGACACACCCTAAACACTAGAGTTCTTTCTTTGAACCATTTCAACTCTACCTCTCTGTCCTCTTTAAAGATGCTCCCTAAAATTCACCTCTCTGAACATGCTTTTGGTCAGTCTTATTTTGTCAAATTTTATTTGAAAAAATTTTTCTTACACAAAAAGTGTTATTTAATGCAAGCTGACGATATTGGAAATGAAAAAATGCAATTCTTTATAATTGCAATTTTTTGGCGTGACTAAGTACATTCAGTAGAAAAGCAGTCAGCCAAGTTATTTAGATGATGGATTTGAAATCAGTTGAGGTCTTCCCACATAGGTTTGAATACTGCCTAACATTTTTCCTATTCAGCAGTAAACGTGATATGCTAGCAGAATAAAAAAAACAGATGCGCAAAATGACCTATTTCAGTATCTATTTTGAGCTATTACTACAGGGGACTCCTTAATCAGCAGCTTATAATTTTCAGGCATCAGGGAAGCACGCCTCAGTACCAGCAGTGATAATGCATTATTCAAATTGGCAGAACATGTTTCTCAGGAAACTATATGGGATTTTCTGCCAGCCTGGAGGCATCCAACATTGATCTAATGTTTTATTAAAAGCCATGAGGTGAAACTTGCAGTCCTTGAAATCTGGTTTAATAAAATTATTGATATATAGTGATATTCTTGGATGAATTTTCAATAGCTATCAGCAAGTTGCAGTTACTAGGAGACCCTGGTATTTGTAAGTAGATGTTAAATTTTCCATCCTGGGTCTTTCCAGGCTTCACTGCATGAAGCAGCTCTGTTGGAGTAATTTATAAAATGGAACTAATCATACCTGCTGCCAGAAGAGTTACAGTTAATGAGAGAATATGTTCCATTTCTTTCTGTTAAAGTGCTTCAATCTTACATTTTTTACCTCAAGAGTATTCAATATGAATTAAATGTATACCAGCAAAAACATTTATTTATTACGCCAGTGCTATGTTTTAACCCATACTGTACAGAGAACGCCTTCACCAGTAATTGTATGAAAAATCAGCGTAGTTGCAATCTATTTTTAGCTCGGATGTCGATGTCTCCTGAGCCACACACCATCATCACACCTGCCCCACCTACTTATGCAGTAAGAGGCCATAGAGATGATATGATGGGGACCTAACATTGCTCCTTAATGCAATGCAGATCACATGTTCACAGGAGAGTGAACCTCAGGGGCTACTAGGGCAATTGCAATTTACTCCAAATTAACTCCTTCTCCCATCTTGGGAGAATAGCACAAGTAGGACTAAGAATGGTTGGTGGTTACAGAAATGAAGTGGAAACTATTGTTACAACGTGCTGAAAGGAAGAAAGAATTGTTATAATAAAATATGAAGACGGCGCATTAGGGAAAGGGCAAAAAAATTAAGACCAAACAATCAAGGAGAACAAATATTGAATAAAATATTGCAACATAAACTTGCTTAATTAAAATGTACGAACACAATTAAAATGACAAGGGAAAAATACAAATTGAAAGTACTGGTTACAACCAAAGAGGGAGAAGAGTGCTGTCTCTCTTTCACCTCACTACAGCACTGATCACAGCACAATCTTTTTGGTTTTACTCAATTCTTGAGCAAACCAATTGTATTCATTCTCTAGATTAGACTTATAATGAAAAAACATCAGTTTCTTTAATAAGCAAAAACTGACGTATTACATAACAAAACTTATTTCACAAAGACATAGAATTAGTTACATGGTTTCTGAGTGAAATATGTAATGAATTTCTAACATGAAAATATATCTTTATCTTTCTAAGTAATACAAAACACATGGAGGCAAACATACAAGCATTCTAGATAAAGGGGAAAAAATTGATATCTGTGTTGTAATTTACTTTCAGAAACAAATCACTTACGGGCAATAAATTTTAGTTCTTGAAGGGTAAAAAGGATAATGTGGAATGTCCAGATACCATCAATACAGCATTCTGGCACATGTTAGTTGTCACCAACATTGGCAGATTTGTCTGTGGTCTTGGCAGACTCAGCTTGCTCAAGAAACACATTATGGAGAAGTCTTCCAGTTACTTTTCACGACAATAATTAGGTTTCACACTGGATGCTACAAAAAGGTGCTTCAAAAACAGGAAACATGAGCTGAGAAGTTACTTTCTGAGAGCAAGCATCTACAACTGAAAACCAAAACTGTCTTCAAACCTTCAAAACTCTAAGACAATAGCCATAAACTACAACTATAGAAGAGTCAGGAGTTTCCCTAAAATGAATTCAAGCAACAAGAACTGCAATTATCTGCAACTAGAAATGCTTTCTACACTCATTCTCTTAAAATAAAACCCCACTGCCCTTTCAAAAATCTATGTATTGCTATAATTTTTCAAGTGCAAATCCACAAAAATAATTAAACATGAAATCAACATAAACTATTTAATATATCTGAAAGGTAAGATCTCACAACAAGTAGCAGGCTGCATAAGCTTGTTATCTTTCAGGATGTTGTCTTTAATTTAAGATAAAACGTAAGAATGAAGAAGATTATGAGATTCATAAGACTGAAGACTTTGAAGATAGAACCTTGATTTACCGGAAGTAGAAGGTACATATACCTGTAAACACTTAGCAAAGCAACTGATGCTGAATAAACTGTTAGTTTCCAAAGTACCTGAATTGTGTTAGGAATTTTAGGTTTTAAAAATGGTTATACTTTAAACTGACTATCTAACTCCTACAACTGTGCATGCATTCTCTGGAGGGGGCAAAGCATCAGAATGCTTATATTCTAATAACTCTCAAATCCCTCAAATGCTTGTCATACCTCCCAGATTATCTTCGGGAGCTGCATGAGACCAAAGGATTCTGGAAGTTTTTTTGTGCAAATGCTTTTATGTCCGTGCTTTGCTGAATATGCGCACATGCACCCAAAGTGTAAAATTCGATCACTTTTGTTTTCATGGGTATGTATAGCTGCAACTGAGCTGTAGAATCCTGCTGACTGCTTTGCTGCCTTCCCCAGATGACTTTGGAAATTGTCTGCTGTGGCCCTGGGCCTATTTCACCATAGCCTCCTGGGGATCATCCACACCATCACAGCTGTACCCTTGCTGGGTATTGATGCAGCAGGACATAACTGCATTTCCCTGGGTGTCTATCTGGCACCCACTAACCCCTATCAGGGCACATTAGCACCTCCCTTATCAGAAGTTTTAACTACCAAGAGTAAGGTGAAGAGTCCCCAGCCCTGTCTTGTTCAGCCATTGAAATAATGCATCCAAAGCTCTCCAGAGCGATACCACCCTGAGTAGATACAACCCTACGTAGATACCACTCTGAGAGAATACTACCCTGAGTGGATACCACTGTGAGTGAAAACCATCCTGAGCGGATACCACCCTGAGTAGATACCACCCTTAGAAAATATCATCCTGAGCAGATAGTGCCCTGAGTAGATACCTCCCTGAGTGAATACTATTCTGAGTGGATACTGTCCTGAGTAGATACCACCCTGAATGAATACCATTCCGAGCAGATACTACCCTAAGTGGATACCACCCTGAGCAGATACCCCGCTGAGCGGATTCCATCCTGAGCAGATATGGTCCTAAGCAGATACCATCCTAAGTGGATACTAACCTGACCATGGAGGCCATCATGCACTCTTAAGATGGAGCCACTACATCAGACAGGAAAAGGGCAGACTCCACTGCCCATTGTTCCATTCTGTACAATGTCTCCAGCCCCTGCTGCTGTTTGAATCTGTACCACTATCTGATTACAGCATGGTCAAATTCAGAGGCTCAGGGTCAGTTGAAGATGTGGCAGGGATCTGCTCTCCAGGTGTCCTCTGACTGTCAGAGAGCTTGGCTATTCTGTTTCACTTTAGGCTGTGTGCTTGTGTTCACCAGAACATTCCCCTGAGCTTGCTGTTGATAAGTTACCCTCCCGAGGTGAATATCTCTGCACAAGTGCAGTGTGAGAAGGAAGGTCTTGATGGTGTTTTCTCAGAGGGTTCTAGTTAACCCCCCTCGGTGGTGTACTGGGTGGATTTGGGAGAGGGGGATTGGGGGAAAAGGGCTCTTTTAAAACTCATTGATCTCTATGTGGATCATAAAAATCTTTGTAGATATATATCAAATGCAAAGCAGGCAACAGGTTATTTTTCCCATGGGTTCTGCTGATTCTGATCCTATTTGCATTATGTATTCATATGAGCCAAGAAAGTAAGTCATTTCCAGTTTAATAAAGTAAACCCATAAATTTTTGTGAAGTGGTTCTGCTATGTGTGCACAATATTTCAAGTGATGCATAAAAGAGATGAGTCACAATGAATTGTGGGGTGAAAAATTGTGATGAGGTCACTTTGGGAGACCCACAGACAGAAAACTCTAATTTCCATTTCTGTGGTTAATTTATGAAAATTTCATTAGCCTATTAGAGAAACTACACATTCTCTTTCTTCCCTTCTGCTTGCTGAACCTTCTTTGAGGAAAAGATTTTGATTTGATTTAATTTATTATTGTCACATGTATCTAGGTACAATGAAAAGTTTTGTTTTGCGTGCAGTATAGGCAGATCTTACCATACAAAGATCATAGTGTGAGTGAACAAAACAAGGAATACAATGTTACAACCTCAGGTGCACAAAAAACAAGGTCAACATTAGATTTGAAGTTTGAAAGATCCATTCAGAAGTCTAACAAGAGCAGGGAAGAATTTGTTATTGAACCTATTGGTACTTGTATTTAAGCTTTTGTATCTTCTACTGGACAGAAGAGGTTGGAAGAGAATATAACTGGGGTGGGAGGGGTCTTTGATGACCTTCTCTGCCTTTTCCGAGACAGCGAGATGTGTAGATGGAGTAAACGGATGGAAGGTTGGCTTGCGTGATAGAAAGGGCCATGTTCACAAATCTCTGTAGTTCCTTACAGTCCTGGGTAGAGCTGTTGCCAGACCAAGCTATGATGCATCCAGATGGAATGCTTTCTACATGCATCTGTGAAAGTTGGTGGAGGGCCTTATGGACAGACTGAATTTCCTTAGCCTTCTGAGGAAGAAGAGGTAATGATCTGCCTTTTTGACTGTTGCATGAACATGGGAGGTCCGGGACAGATTATTGGTTATTGTTACTCTTGGAACTTGACGCTCTCGACCATCTTCACCTCACCTCCATTGATGTACATAGGGACGTGCCCTTCTCCTTGCTTCCTGAAGTCGATGATCAGCCCTTTAATTTTGCTAACATTGAGGGAGACATTGTTACCTTTACACCCATGCCACCAAGCATTCTCTTTTCTGTATTCTGCCTCGTCATTGTTTGATATCTACCCTACAACAGCGGTGTCATCAGTGAACCTGTAGGTGGATTTCGGACAACATTTGGCCACACAGTCATGAGACTAAAGGATGTACAGTAAGGGGCTGAATACCCAGCCATGCAGGGTGCTGGTGTTGAGGAATGACATGGATGAGGTACTTACTGATTGCGGTCTGAGGGTCAGGAAGTTGAGGGACTGGTTGCAGAGGCCAGAGCAGAGACCTGGGGCTTGGAGTTTGGAGATTAGTTTGGTTTGCATTAGAGTGTTGAAGGTGGAGCTGTAGTCGATACGTAGAAGCCTGATGTAGGTATCCTTAATGTCCAGAAGGTCAAAGGATGAGTGTAGGGCTAGAGAAATAGAGTCTACAGTGAACCTATTGCACCAGGAGGCAAATTGCAAGAGGTCAAGGCAGGTTGGGAGTTAGAGTTGATATGAGCTATGACTAACCTCTCAAAGCTCTTCATAATTTTGGAGGTCAGAGGATAGTCATTGGAAGGTAGTCATTGAGGCATATTGCATATATTTCCTATGGTATCAGGATGATGGTCGTCTTCATAAAGTAAGTGGAGACTTCAGACTGCAGGAAGGAGAAGTTAAAGATGTCTGTGAATACTTCTGCCAGCTGGTTCACACAGGATCTGAGTGTACAGCCAGGGACTCCATCGGGGCCGATCGCTTTCCATGGGTTCTCTCTCAAGAAGACCGATCTGACATCTGCAACAGTGACTGAGGGAACAGATACATCCAAGGCTGGCAGGACAGGTGTCATCATTTTGCTGTTCTTCTGTTCAAACCGAGCATAAAATGCACTGAGCGCATCAGGGAGGGATGTATTTTTGTCCACTCCTCAGTTCTGCTTCATTTTGTAGCCTGTGTTATGTCACGTAGGCATTTGGCAGCCATCAAAGTGGTTAATTTCAGTCCCTTGCTTCATCCAGTATTGCCTCTTGGCATTTGTAATGACCTTATAGAGGTCGTATCTGGATTTCCTGCAAAGTTCAGGGTCATCTGACTTGAATGTCACACTCCTGCTGTTTAGTAGGCAATGGATCTCCCAGTTCATCCATGGTTTCTGGTTGGGGAACATACAGATTGATTTCTTTGACACACAATCCCCTACACATTTGCTAATAAAGTTGGTGACGGTGGTGTCATACTTGTGTAGGTTAGTTGCTGATTTCTTGATTATGGGCCAGTCCACCAATTTCAAGCAGTTCCACAGAAGCTCTTCGATTGCCTCAGACCAGTATTGTACTACTTTCTGTATTGGGTCCACACATTTCAACCTCTGTTCGTCAACTGGGAGAAGGGACACAACGCTGTGATCTGATTTTCCCAAATGTGGGTAGAGTATGCAGTGGCAGGCTCCATTGGCTGTGTCACAATGGTCAAGTATGTTCAGCCCCCTGGTGGGACAGAAAATGGTATTTGGATAGCACTCTCTTGAGCTCAGCCTGAATTCACCGGCTATGATGAATAAGGCATCAGGGTGTTCCGCCTCAAGTCCATTTGTAGCAGTGTATATTTCACTCTTTACTTCTGCCTGGTTTGGGATGTACACTGCTGTCAGGATAGTGGAGGTGAACTTAAGGGGCAGGCAATGAGGATGGCTTTTCACTGTTAGGTAGTCTTGGTCCAGAGAGCAGTAACTCACCAGATGGCCATGTCTGAAGGTGTTGTTTAGGAGGGAGAGTCCACCACCCTTTTGCCTTACCTAAGGACGCCATGCAGTCCATGCAATGTATAGAGAAACCTTCAGGCTGTAAGGCACAGTCAGGACCCTAAGGCACACTACCCAGGACCCTAAACTTAACTGTATAAGTCCTGCCCTTGTTCGCTTTGCCAAATTGCAATACCTTGTATTTACCCAAATTAAACTCATCTGCCACTCCTCAGCCCATTGGCCTAATTGATCAAGATCCCTTTGTAATCTTAGATAACCTCCTTCAAATCTATGGGGCTTACTAATATTTAACAGTGAAAGATTAGTACTAATACGTCTGGCAAAATAGGAATCTTCTTGAGTAACAGGAAGTGCTTTATTACTAATAGGAAGATAACAGTTTGCATTAGCTTAAGACTGGTTAATCACGCAAAGACCAGGCAACAGATATTGGTATCTCCTAAGAGATTGCAATTACATGGCTGCAGATCATAGAAATAACTAGCTTAGAGCTAAACTTCAAACCGATTAGATTTTCCCAGAGATGGTCATTCATGTATCTGTGGTTGGATCTATTCCAAAGCTTTTGAGTTCACTGTTTCAGACTAACCTCCTTTTACAATGCTGATAACATCTGGACAGAAAGAAATAGTGTTCAGATGTTAGTTCTGTGACATTGGTTGACTGACACACTTGTCCAAAAGGTTACTTTTAGGATAGCCTTAATGGTGTTACTCCTATGATTTGGCAGACTAAATAAAATTGGTGTACTTTCTGTTGAAACCAAGGCAAACCAGAAAGAAGGAGGATGTCCCGAACCAGCAACTCATCTGAAACTTAATCATCTCTTGTATCTGTAGCAGAAACATTTGGGTGCAGGTCAGCTTCAGCATTCACGTGTACCCATGAGAACGGTACCAAACATCCCAGAGCCAATAAACATGTCATCTTCTGTATCGACCAGAAGCAGACACTTTACCCTGAAATATAGGAGATGCACTGTCCTGCAGGTGAGACTGAAACAATGGGGTTTCAAGACCCCCTCACCAGCTTACTTCTGGCAAGTGTCCAAGCTATTGAGAACAATATGTATGAATTTTAAGCCAGACTTACCTTCCAGCGGGAACGGAGAGATTGCTGTGTGCTCTGTTTTACAGAAACATGGCTCTGGTCGATACAGAAGATGACATGTTTATTGGCTCTGGGATGTTTGGTACCGTTCTCATGGGTACACATGTGAATGCTGAAGCTGACCTGCACCCAAATGTTTCTGCTACAGATACAAGGGGTGATTAAGTTTCAGATGAGTTGCTGGTTCAGGACATCCTCCTTCTCTCTGGTTTGCCTTGGTTTCAACAGAAAGTACACCAATTTTATTTAGTCTGCCAAATCACAGGAGTAACACCATTAAGGCTATCCTAAAAGTAACCTTTTGGACAAGTGTGTCAGTCAACCAATGTCACAGAACTAACATCTGAACACTATTTCTTTCTGTCCAGATGTTATCAGCATTGTAAAAGGAGGTTAGTCTGAAACAGTGAACTCAAAAGCTTTGGAATAGATCCAACCACAGATATATGAATGACCATCTCTGGGAAAATCTAATCGGTTTGAAGTTTAGCTCTAAGCTAGTTATTTCCATGATCTGCAGCCGTGTAATTGCAATCTCTTAGGAGATACCAATATCTGTTGCCTGGTCTTTGGGTGACTAGCCAGTCTTAAGCTAATGCAAACTGTTATCTTCCTATTAGTAATAAAGCACTTCCTGTTACTCAAGAAGATTCCTATTTTGCCAGACGTATTAGTACTAATCTTTCACTGTTAAATATTAGTAAGCCCCATAGATTTGAAGGAGGTTATCTAAGATTACAAAGGGATCTTGATCAATTAGGCCAATGGGCTGAGGAGTGGCAGATGAGTTTAATTTGGGTAAATACAAGGTATTGCAATTTGGCAAAGCGAACAAGGGCAGGACTTATACAGTTAAGTTTAGGGTCCTGGGTAGTGTTGTCGAACAGAGAGGCCTAGGGGTTTAGGTACATAGTTCTTTGAAAGTTGCGCCATAGGTAGACAGGGTGGTTAACAAGGCATATAGCACACTTGCCTTCATTGTTCAGACCACTGAGTGCAGAAGGTTAGGGCATCATGTTGAGGTTGTATGGGGCTTTGGTGAGGCCTCCTCTCTAGTACTGTGTGCAGTTCTGGTCATCCTGCTATAGGAAGGATATTAGTAAATTGGAGAGGGCCCAGAAAAGATTTAACAGGATGTTGCCTGGGCTGGAGGTTTTGAGTTATTGGAAGATGCTGGACAGGCTGGGGCTTTTTTCGCTGGAGCATAGGTTGAGGGGGTGACCTTATGGAGATTTGTAAAATCATGAGAGGCATAGATAAGGTGAAGAGAAAAGCTCTTTTCCCGAGGGAGAGGGAGTTCAAAGCTAGGGAGCACTTTCAAGGTGAGAGGATAAAGATTTAAAAGGGACCCGAGGGGCAACTTTTTCCACACAGAGGGTGGTTCATATTTGAAATGAACTTCCAGAGGAAGTGACAGATGCAGGTACAATTACAACATTTAAACGATATTTGGAGAGTTACATGTATAGAAAAGGTTTAAGGTGATATGGGCCAAACACAGGCAAGTGGGACTAGTTTAGTTTAGGAAACATGGTCACATGGACTAATTGGACTGAAGAGTCTGTTTCCGTGCTGTATCACTCTATGACTCTAGAACTGTTTGAAGAAGGATTGGTAGCAGCAAATCTACCCAAACAGTATCCTATCTTAACTGTGGGAGTCTATGGCAACAGATGTACCTGTTGACCACTTCCAGCATTTCTGTGTTTCATTCGGTCAATCGTTCTAATATCGCCAATGGTTTATAGATTTTTGCTTGATCCTGCTTCAGGGAAAACATGTGAGTATTTTTTTTCTAAAATAGGGGCCTTACATAACTACAGTTTGGTCTTGTACACTGCTGTTCACCACACACTAACACTACCTAGATATGCAATTTAGCTGTGCCACTGAACTAATTAATAAGCAATGAAATAGTCTAACGGTTCTACCCCCTCGAAAGGTGTGGTGGGAGAGATGGTGAGAATTTGAAATAACTATTAACTTCACATGCAAATTCCTGACCAATCAAGGTGATTGCCAAGGAATAGGGGGTTGCTGGAAACTTTGTCCAATCCCAGATTTATCCTGGCAG
The DNA here is from genome assembly GCF_030684315.1 of Stegostoma tigrinum. Taxonomy (NCBI): domain Eukaryota; kingdom Metazoa; phylum Chordata; class Chondrichthyes; order Orectolobiformes; family Stegostomatidae; genus Stegostoma; species Stegostoma tigrinum. The sequence goes on from NC_081356.1 coordinate 78,544,376, forward strand.
TATCTCTGGAAGAATTTAGACTTCCTCACAGGTTTCCTCAGAAATCTCTGTTGAGTTTAATGGGACCCTATATCACTGACAACAGGGCCTATAACCAGGTCTAAAGTTAAGCAAAATAAACTGTGAGCAGTGCCAAAGTAATTGGTAGTCATTTCCACCAAATACTGTGGGATGTAAAGTACAGTATTTTATTTATCCTTTCAACTCCAACTGAAGCAATCTCTTGCTTCACTTTCAAAGTGACAAAATAAAGTGGAGGGAATACTCAGCAAAGCGGAAGGCAGAAGGGGTAAATTGGTTAAGGTGTAGGTGTCTATGAAAGAAAGGGATTAAGGATTGCATTCAAATAGGGAGCTATAGATATGAGTAAAGAGACCACAAAAGTGGGTAAATAGAACTAAATGTGAGAGGAAAATAGATGTATTACAGAGAAGACAAAAAGTGACAAAACAGGGCAAAAAACAAAGAACTGCAGGTGAAGCAATGGCCTATTGTCACTGGACAGAGACCCAAGTAATACCCGGGATACCTGTGTTCAAATCCTGCCATGGAATATTACGGAATTTGATTTCATTAAAGATCTGGAATTAAGAGTCTAAATGATGGCTGTGAATCCATTGTCAATTATCAGGAAAAATCCATCTGGTTCATTAATGTCCTTAAGGGAAGGAAAATGCCATCCTTATCTGGTCTGATTTATGTGTGTGACTCCAGACCCACAGCAATGTGGTTGCCTTTTAACTGCCTTCTGGGCAATTAGGGATGGGCAACAAAGCGCTATCAACCCATGAATGAATAAAAACAAAATGCTGGAAATTGGAAACTAAAACAGAAATTGCTGGGAAAAAGTGATCAGGTCTGGCAGCATCTGTGGAGAGAAAACAGAGTTAATGCTTTGAGTCCAGTGACACTTGTTCAGTTTCTGAACTCTTGTTTTCTCTACACAGTTGCTGCCGGATCTGCTCAGTTTTTCTAGGAATTTCTGTTTTTGTTTGTGACAAAACTGGGATTGGCTTTAGCAGGAGTAGTTGGGACTGTCACTTTGGGAATGAGGTGAGGATAAAGGATACCAGCTTTCACAGAGAAAGAATGATGAGCGGCCTGTCAATACAAGAGGGGCAGTGAAGGGAAAATCATTCCGACATCAGTTGCGGATGTCAAGGACAATAAGAAAGATCACTGGCTTGGAAAAAGTAGTTAGGAAGTTGGCAAAGTACAAGATTGAATTGAGAGTTAAGGAGAAAGATATCAGTACAAACATGGAAGGGTGGAGATGCCAGGTCGTCGTTAAAAAAGTGGTCAATTGGATTTGGCATATAGAAACATATGAACAGAAGATGGCCATTGAGCCCCATTGCATCTTTCCTTATTCTGCTAGATCATAGCAGACTTTGATGTTAACTGCAGTTTGTCTCCCTTTTCTCTATTTCTTTTATGCTCTAGTCTTGGAATTATAAATGACATTTAATCTACAGCATTGTAGGGAGGGAATTCAATATCTATAAGACTGTGTAAAAATAGGTTTCTCAATTACAAATATAATTGACCTAACTCTAATTTTAAAATCGTTAATCTATCTGATAGGCCACCCAAACAAATAATTTCCTAGTACCTAGATAATCAATCTATTAATCATTTTAATTCACAACTTACATCTCACAAGATGATGGTTTGCACCAGTATCGTCTGGTGTAACTCTGGAGCCCCACTCTGGCAATCTCCATCATAAAGCAAAGGAAGACAGTGAGCTGAGAAGGTTCACGATTCACTGGCATGGTCACCTAAAAACTTTAATTACATTACCTCATACCCAACTAGCACAAGACGAGTATAACTTATTCAATCTGTCTTCATCATTTAGATCCTGATGTAATTTCAGTAAAGTTGCACTGTACCCTCTCCAATGTCAATACATATTTCCTGAAGTGTGAGCCCATATAATCACGGAGAATGGACACACATTTCTCACCATAATGATCTTTACATCAATGGTGATAAAATGCATCACAAATCAATTGTGTGACATTGCAGAGTCTGTCAGCAGGACTCGATGTATGCAGTGCATCGATAACAATATATTGATGAACTCACAGGAAATAAATCAGCTCGGGTCTCTAAAGCAGCACAGTCAGCACAAAGAAAGATATGTGTATTTTCAGAAACAATCTCATGAAATTGTGACAGCATCAATTCGAGAACTGAGAGTACCTCTTGGCAAAACAAATATAAGATCATGAGGCCATAAGACATAGGAGAAGGATTGGGCCATTTAACCCCTTGAGTCAGCTCCACCATTCAATAGGATCACAGCTGATACAAAACTCCTCACATCCCCCTTCCTGCCCTTTCTCCATAACACTTAATTCCTCAAGTGATCAGGAACTTATCCATCTCAGCTTTAAATATATACAAGGACTCTGATACGCCAGAGGTTTCTGTGGTAAGGAGTTCTAAAGACGCACAACCCTCCGAGAGAAGAAATTTCTCCTCATTTCAGTCTTAAATTAGTGGACCTTTATTCTGAGAGTATGAGATCACCTCTCATTCTTCTAAATTCCAATGACTATAGGCCTAACCTGCTTAACATTTGTTCATAAGATCATCCTTCCATACTGAGTATCATCCTAGTGAATCTTTTCTGAACTGCCTCCAATGAAATAATATCTTTTCGTAAATAAGGGAACCAAAACTGCTCACAGTACTCCAGATGTTGTTTCATTAGCACATTGTACATTTTCAAGAAGATTTCCCTCCCCTTATACTCTAACTGAATCAAAGTAAGGACCAATATTCCATTAGCCTTCCTCATTACCTGCTGTATCTGTGTGCTAGCTTTCTGTTTTTCATGCACGAGTATCCTAAGCACCTTTGTTTTGCAACCTTCTGTGGTTTTTCTCTATTTAAATTACACCCTGTTCTTTTAACCCACCTTTCAAAATGAATCATTTTCACATTTTCCCACATTATATTCCAATTGTCAATTTTTTGTCCAATTTCTTAACATATCTGTCCGTAACCTCTCTGTATCCCTCTTACAACCTGCCATTCCACTTCTTTTTTGTGTTGTCTGCAAATTTGGCTACAGTACATTTGTTTCCTTCCTCCAAGTCGTTAATATATCTTGTAAACTGCTGCAGCCCCAGCACTGGTCCCTGCAGAACTTATGTTTTACATGTAATACCCAAAACATTGACTGTTCCTTTCCTCCAGATGCTGCCTGGCCTACTGTGTTCTGCCAGAAGAACCTCACTGGTTACAGGTCACCATCCTTAAAAAACATCCATTATCCTCACTTGCTGTATCCTGCCCATTAGCCAACTCTCTATTCATGTTAATGTACTACCTCCAAGAGTATGGGCTCTTATCTTATGACCGAATCTTTAGTGAGTTGCCTTGTTAAATACCTTCTCGAAGTCCAAATATAATTCATTTCTTAGTTCCCCTCTATACACTCTGGTTGATAATTTTTATTTTTAACGTATATGTGGCATCATTCTGTTCATAATGTCTTTGGCTTTTTCAATGTTAATTGTATCCATATTCAGACATGTTCTAATGGCAGTTCCCATCAGCCCCAACTGTCCCCTGATTTGCCAGAGACCAGGAAGAAAAGAGGCACCATGCTTCAGAGATGCCTCCCTAGAGATTCTCCTGACTACTCTCCTGGAGAAAAGGGAAGCTTTTATTTTACTTTAGTAATGGCAAAGTAGGCTACCCTAACTGTTGGAGGCAGCAAGGACACAGGCAACTGCAGAAGTCAACATCCAAAGGAGGCTCAAGAAAACCTGGCGCGAGTGTTGCAAGACAATGAATGATCTGTTGCATTCTGTTAAGATATATGCCACTGTCATATTTCATGCCCTTATGTGTGTGGGTTAAAAATGTGATGTCGCCACCACAGAGGACTGTCACACAATAGAGATTGGGTGCTAGGCATTTCCGTCGGTTCACCTTTGGCAACATTTCACCAAAGGCTTGCTTGGGACTATGGTATGACCACCTAAGATGTCCTTTTGAATCCACTTTTAAGCCCACCCCCACTTGCCTGACCAAGTTGGCTGTTGTCATATGGCGTGGCTGCCTTACTTGGACAGTCAGGTTGTTCCAATCAGGCTTCATCTCTATTACAGTACACATACGATGAACTAGATTGTATATGACTGATCCTTCTATTGAGCTCAACATGAAGAGCCTTCACCACTAACATTATAGGAATTGGTTATAAAGGAGCCAAATAACTGGAGAATTCTGTATACACTGGTACTTTGAGGAGGAAGTCTAGACCACCATGTACATACCTCATATGTAAAGTAAGGCTTAAGAGCAAACACATTTCTGAGTTTTGTATAACAATTTTGTGCCATGATGGAATTTAGAGAGCTGCAGTGTTAATGAATATTCAAGGCATGTTAATGAATGCAATATTCCCAAATTTGAGAAAGCCAGCTCACCTGGAAACTGAATAGGAGGCCTTTAATGCAAAGGGAACAAGTTAACTAACAATTAAGGCCAACAAAGCATTTTAAAAGTATAAAGTGAGTGTTTTCTTGAGGACAGGAATGAGTGTGTCAATATTGCTCATAGTTCTGATTGTCAACTTATGTTCATGCAAACCTGGCCACTATCAGATTATTTCATGCCTGCATGCCTCTATAGCATTTTTATCATGAGTGTCTCTCTCAGCATCTTAAACAGACTGCCCTTCATCCACATCTGACAAACATCTTCCCCTCTCCCACATTCTCACCCTGTCATTAAGTTGGTTTGTGAAGGACAAAGTAAGAAATCTCTAATCTGGACATCCTGGCTGGTGAGTACTGGAATGCTCCCCTTGAGGTGTCCAGGCACCAGAAGTGCATCTTCAGAAGACCAGCTGTCTGTCCAATGGTGGTCCTTGTGAGTGAATGCACAGTGTTTTAGTGCCGAACAACATCAGTCTGAGGGTTCCACAGTGGGTCATTAAACAGGCTTCTGAGAGTACACCTCATCACCTATGAACCAGTCCTGGAGATGATGTGGGGGAATAAACATACAAAGAACCTGGGTATTGTGCAGAATGTAAGAGCCTAGAGAGCAGATGCACACCCATTGAAATTAGTTCACAATTAAGTTGGACATTAAGGCAGTGGAAGTCATTCCTGTTCAGTGTTTTAAGGAAGGGTCACCGGGTCCAAAACGTTAACTCTGATTTTTCTTCACAGATGCTGCCAAACCTGCTGAGCTTTTCCAGCAATTTCTGTTTTTGTTCCTGTTCAGGGACCTCACTGGATGATGCCTAAATGTGCTGTATGTCATATGTGTGCAGTCAACGATTCCTTATATTACTGGAAAGCCTTAAAATGCAACAGTGCAGGCACCTTGGCACTCTAGGTCCACGATGAATGAGATAAACTGAATTGCATTCTTGTAAAGGGCATCATGATTACACTTGTAGCCTGCTGATTGAGACAACCCATACATGTCCCGAGGTCTGAAAGGAACCAGAGGCTAGGACATTCAATGCCACTATGATTTCCCTTGTCACAGAGATAACACTGCCTTCCAAGTTACATGGCTGCAGGTCTGCTGCAGAAGTTGGCAGATGTTGGTGATGGTATCCCGTTACATTTGCAGATGCCTCTGCCACTGCCTTTCATTCATCTACTAAATGCTTTAACATATAAAGTATAAATATGAATACAAAATCAGACCCTAGTTCCTCTCTTCAGACATTTCTTGCTCATCCACAGTTTCAACTCCCTGTGCTGCATGTCTCTGGTTCTGCTGATGCTGGCCATTCCTCCTCAGCTCCAGCAATGCTGGAACAACAGCTGAATTAAGATGATCAAACATCTGACATGGAAGTCCTGACCTGTGAAGAAATATCAGAAATGAGACTTTTTTCTCCATCTGAGATTTCGACACAGTCAAGCTACCATTTGAATCCTTTACAGACTGACCACATAATGGGTAAAAGGCTGCCCTACAACTAGCTCCACATAGTGAGGGGCACACTCCACAAACCATGGCTGGTTTTCCTGTTTCTAATTCAGCCATGTGCAAGATCTTTGTGGCCCTGATCTTTACAATGCTTTCCAGGTAGGTAACAATTAGCTCATTGACTATTAATGACCTTAGTTATCTTCTTCAGTAAAACTGGACAATGTTGGAATGGACAGTCTGCAAATAGTGTAATCCCCAAATCCATAATTTCTGAGTTCACAGGGCTGGGAATGCTGCTGTATGGCTGCAAACGAATAACATTCCCTACTGCCATTAGCAATGCAGGTGAATCATAGCTGCCTTTCTTCTCAAAATTAAATGCATCACAGATACTGAGAGACATCGGTGTTAGATGTTGATACAGATTATTCAATTTTATTCTACACTATGAGTGTTCCCTTTCAATGCTAAGCATTTAACTGAGTACATGCGTAATCGTATTCCCTGGTGCTTCTTTCGCCCACCAACCAGCACCACCCCACCCTTCCCCGGCACCTCCCCTGAATCACAGATGAAGCAACACCTTCATATCCTCCCAATTCAGCATCCAAGGGCCTAAACAGTCTTTCCAGGTGAAGCAGCATTTCACCTGTACCTCCTCCAATCTTGTGTATTGTATTCGCTGCACCCAATGTGGCCTACTCTATATTGGAGAAACCAAACGCAGACAGGGTGACTGCTTTGCAGAACACATCTGTTCTGTGCACAAGTGTGACCCCGACCTTTCTGAAGCCAGTCATTTTAACACAGCATCCTGCTCTTATGCCCCACTTGTCTGTACTTGGCATGCTGCAATGCTCCAGCATATCACAGCGCAAACTGAAGGAGCAACATCTCAACTTCAAACTAGGCAGTTTCCAATCTTCTGGACTTAATATTGAGTTCAACGCCTTCAAATTGTGAAGCCATTCCTTCCCTTTCTTTTAGCTTTGCTTGTTACATTCACTGTCACCATGTCCTCTCTCCCCTCACCACATCCTAGTTGGATTGTCTGTTATTTCCAATCTGGTAGTTAGACACACCATTGTCCTTCCAGTCTCACTGTCCCATCACTTAATCTGAACTATCAACATCTTTTCTCCCCCTGCACTCCAACCCCTCCCCCCCCAAACTATTGCATGAATGCTGCTCCCTCCATACTTCCCTGATCTAGACTCAAAATGTTAGCTTGCTCTCTCTCCATGGATGCTGCCTGACCCGTTGTGATCCTCAGCATTTTTGTCCTAAGTATTCCCTTTCTATTTGCTTCTCTCAACCGGGCATGTTTGTACTGTGAAGGAACATATGCAAACACATCTCATTTGCACTGTGCATTCTCTGTTTGGCCTATTAGAATAAGCCAAGTTAGGAGAAAAAAGTGGCTGTTAATTTTTAATTTGATTCACTCATCCTCTATCAGATTCTCCCCAACACTGTAGGTCACCTTAACTTTTCTTGTGACATTCCCTTTGCCCTTTTTCAAAGTCTATTTGTGACAATCAGTCCTTTCACCATCTCCCTTGACATTTCTGCTCTTTCCTCAATCCTCCTCCCACCCAGGTCCCTATGTACAACTATACAGGGCCCCTTACTCAATTCGCTTACTCTTTCTCTGTCATCCCAGTGCACCAAATTACCACATCACGTCCCCCACCCTAAAGGTGCACTTTCTACTTTATATGTGCTCCTTACCTCTCTCACTGTAAATTACCTATATGCACCTCAATTTCCTCCTTCCACTTCCCAGGATCTTTTCAGTGCCTCCAACAAGCTCACGCTTCAAGCTCCATTCTATCAGTCCTTTCGACCAACCGACCTTTGTCGAAACCATTTGAGTTGAGGCCCCCTTTTGAATAGGGCCCCTTTTTCAGTTTAAGCCCCACTTGTTTGTTTCAGCAAGATTTGTCGGGGTCAGCCTGGCTTGTTTACCTTCAGGTTCCACTTTTTGTACTTTAAGAGCTTTAACGTAAAGAAACATGCTGATCGTGAAGAAGTTTACACACCCCAGAGACAAACCTGTATAGTAGAGAACACATATATTTCTGTTAGTGCCTGACAAGCTTGTGCTTGTAAACATATTTCCATTGGGCTGTGTTATTAATGACTATTCATAGAATGCTAATAAATCTGAATGAGTTTCCCAATAATTGGGGTCAGGAATCTTTAACTTTGACTCCAATTGCAAGGTTATTTAGGATTAGGATTATTTTCATTAGAAAGACAGAGATTGAGGGGGGACCTGACTGAGGTCTACAAAATCATGAGGGGTATAGACAAGGTGGGTAGCAAGAAGTTTTTTCCCAGAGTGGGGGACTCAATTACCAGGGGTCATGAGTTCAAAGTGAGAGGAAGAAAGTTTATGGGAGATATGCGTGGAAAGTTCTTTACACAGAAGGTGGTGGGTGCCTGGAATGCGTTGCCAGCAGAGGTGGTAGACGCAGACACGTTAGTGTCCTTTAAGATATATCAGGACAGGTACATGGATGGGCAGGGAGCAAAGAGATACAGACCCTTAGAAAATAGGTGACAAGTCTAGACAGGATCTCGATCGGCACAGGCTTGGAGGGCCAAAGGGCCTGTTCTTGAGCTTTAATTTTCTTTGTTCTTTGTAATGAAATTTTGCTCCCACTTGATTAAATTCCTCTACCCACAATTCTAAAAGCTCTGGGTGAAAATTTTCACCTACTGTGTCTTCCTTCAATTCAATTTCAATACAATTTTCAGCAAAAGGGGTTGCTTTTTGAAGACAAATAATTCCCTCATCTGTGCTTTACTTAGAATAAGTATGCTCAACACGGACCACCTACATCTAGAAGCTGTTTTATATTTTTCTTAAATCCCAGTGAAAAGTACCTTCTGCAAAATCGAACCATTAAAACACTACATTTCAAAAGTATGGCTTTGTAATGGAACAAAGCATCATTTTAAGAGGCCTGAAATTGAAATTCATTCCAAACACAAATGAAATTCTTCTTAATAGAAAATGACAGACAAATTGTTTTTCTCTGTAATTATGCTCTCTCAAAAGTCATACAATTCAAAGGCATATTGTTTCATTAGCAGTTCCTTAATTATGGAGAAAAACTGACTCTGTCATGTTTCATTGAAAGAGAAAAATCCCGAATTCTTAATGTTAGAATAATGTGGATCTTCACCAGCATACGAAGCAGAGAATATCAAATAAGTAGCTGATTTTTCACCTTGCTGATCTTATTTTCACAAAGGTGAGTAGATAATGGTTCAAACTCTCTTTGAAGATTCACTGCCTAGTCTCATTGTCACTTTTATTTGATTGACCAAGGCATTATGACAGAGAAAGCAACATCTTGGGACAACTATAGACTTGCCAGGCTCCAGGCTAAGAAAAAAGATACAAGATTTGAACTTCATATACCTTGTGTTTGCAGACAGTAGGTCCCTTCATTTAATGTATGTCACTTTTGATAATCATAAATGAACCATTTTACAAAACTTCTATCTTAAATTATTTGCTCATATTACTCTCTGCACACTCATCATTGTTCAGTAAGTATGACTTAATCATGGAATCACATCTAAGGGTAAATATTTTACTTTAAGTTTTGCAAGTGCAAAACTTGCCAAAGCATATTTTCTTTGGTTGTGTACAGGGGTCTTAACTTTTTCTATTATGTGAAAATGAAGGGCCACGCTGTTTGATTCAATCAGCTAATTATTTGGATGTATGACTTGGCATTGCACCAGCACTAAAATGCATGAACTACATGTAACTAGGGTGCTAAACATTTGCAAGTCTGTTGCAAAGATAGACCACAGCAAAGTTATCTTGCAGAACAATGATTATCCCAATACAGTCATTATTCACTGTGTATTGTTCAACCTTGCATATGGACCAAAGGCCACCAACATTACCACAATGCTACTATCTACCTAATACTCAACCAACTTCTCCTTCAAAACTCAGAAGAAACTATTCACCTTTATACGTGATTCTGCAATTTGACAGTACATGCTGAACATCCTGGATGTACAGATAACTACATTAACAAACAACTTACGCTAATCAATCGAGCTTGTAAAATGGCTCATTTACATTTACCAGAAATGAGATACATTTATAAACAGTGTCATAGTCGTAGAGATTTACAGCACAGAGATCCATCACGTCTGTACCAGACAAAAACAACACCTAACTATTCTAATCTCATTTTCCAGTGCTTGGCCCATGGCCATGTATGCCCTGGTATTGCAAGTATACGTCTAAAGTACTTCTTAAATGTTGGGAGGATTTTTGTCCCTACCACCTTTGTAGGCAATGAGTTTCAGATTCCTACCGCCCTCTAGGTAAAAAAAGTTTCCTCACTTTCTCACTAAACCTCATGCCTCTTACCTTACATCTATACCTCCTGGTCATTGATCCCTCTACAAAGGGGAAAAGTTTCTTCATGTTTACCCTGTCCATGCCCCTTATTATTTTATACATCTCAATTATGTGTTTCCTCAGCTTCCTCTGCTCTAAGGAAAACAACCCGAGTTTATCCAATCTTTTTTCTTTACTAAAACTACCCAGCCCAGGTACCTTCCTGGTGGATTTCTTCTCCACCCTCTCCAGTATAATCACATCTCAGTTACACTGTGTATTCCACACTGCACACAATACACTAGTTGTGGACGAGCCATTTTTTTCTACAGCTGCAGTATAACCTCCCTGCTTTTAAAGTCTATGTCTCAGCTTAAAAAAGCAAGTATCCCATCTGCCTTTTTAACCACTTTATACACCTGTCCTGTTACCTTAAGGACTGACATACAGACATACCAAATCCCTCTGACTCTCAATACGTTCCAATTCATCATATATTCCCTTACCTTGTTTTCCTGCCCAAATGCATCATCTCACATTTATCTGGATTAACTTCCATTTGCCATTGATCAGTCCATCTGACCAGCCTGTCTATATCTTCCTGTAATCTAAGGTTATCCTCCTCACTATTTGTCATAGCACTATGTTTTCTATTATCTTCAAACAGCCCCCCTACATTCAAGTCTAAATCATATAGATAAATAAAAATACACACCCACAAACTGCAAGGGCCCAATACTGATCCCTGGAAAAACCCACCGGTCACATTTAGTCACAAAACTATCCCTCAATCACTGTCCTCTGCTTCCTGCCACTCAGTAAATTCTGGATCCAATTAGCCAAATTTCCTTGGAACACATGGGCTCTTACCTTCAGTATCAATTTTCCATTCAGTACCTTATTGAAAGCCTTTCTGAAGAATGCACTACTTTGAGTGTGTTGCTCTCACCTATACACCAGATCATCCCTTTGAAAAATTTAATCAAGTTGGTCAGATGTAACCTCCCCCCTAACAAAGGGACCTTTTCTCTGCAAACAAAAGCAATATGTTCAAGATTTGCATCTTTTTTGAATTATCCAGATGTTTGGAAGCTAACAGCTCCTTGTAATTTGAATAAGCATGATTAAAATACATATCCATATAATGTCTGATGAACTCCCTTCCAAAAAAAGTGAACAGACAGCTGCAAGTCCCTGCCACTCACAATCCCCTTAAGAGCTATTGGTAAAAACAAACCAATTTAAGATCGAGGATTACCTCTATGAAAACCTCAAAAGCCTTTTTGTATTTTTATTTCTAATTTCTCTAATGGTTTAATGGTGTTATTTAATTTCTCTGGTTGTCTCACTGTCATGCATTATTTAGGAGCTAGTCCTTTCTGAAATGAAAAAAATGGATATATTTGCATTTTGTTGGAGGTCTCAAGTGTCTTGGAGCAAATGCTATAAATCTGATCAGATTGTTTCAATTAGCAGGCAGCTTGCCAAAGAACAAAAATGCTGGCAGTGTCTTTTTTGGCAAACCCTTCTACGCCATTTTAAAAATGTAAGTACTGTTTATCCAATAACTGATGCTAAAATGGAAGAACAGTGAAAAGTAGAACACAAAAGTAAATCATCACAGAACCTGTAAATGAGAAATAATAACAGAAATACCCAGTGGACTTCTGTGGAGAGACACCGAGTCAACATTTCAGTGTTTGTGATAAGCCTCTATTAATTAATGCTTCTGTATATCAAGGGCCGGGTCACACTCTCCAAAAATTATTCAACTTCTCTGTAATGTTTTTTAAAAGCTTGTTGCTAAGTTGTAGGCATCACTGGCAAAACAGCATTTTTACCCATTTCAAATTGCCCTGGAACAGATGATAGTAAGGCACCTTCCTGTACTGCTGCAGTCCTTGTAGAGTACGAGCAACCTTAGTGCTGTTAAAACATAAGAACTCAGTTCAGGAGTAGGCAATTCACCCCCTCCACCATTCAATATGATTAAGGTTGATCTCATCTCAGACTCAACTCCACTTTCCTGCCTACTACCCATAAACCTTCAACCTATTACTAAAATCTGCCTATCTCCTACTTACAATTATTCAACGTCCTGGCATCCACCTCACTCTGGGATTGTGAATTCCACACATTCATGACTCTTTGAGGGAAATAATTTCTACTCATCGCTGTTTAAAATCTGCTACCCCTTATCATAAAACTATGACATCTTGTTCTAGATTGCCTCACAATAGCTTTTTGACATTTCCTTTGTCAATGCCCTATAACATCTTATATACCTCAATTAGATATTGGATCATTCTTCTCCAGAAAGTATAGGCCTAAAATATTCAATCTCTCTTCTTAAGGCAAACCCTTTCTCAGTAGAACCAATCTGCTGAACTTCCTGAACTGCAACAATATCTGTCCTCAAGTAAGGGAACAAAATTGTACGCAGTACACCAAGTGCAGTCAAGAACATTGCCACTCTACTAAATGAGATAGATTTAGAACACAACAATCAGTTTAAAATTGGGCATACACAAGGTACTGTGACTCATCATATAATAGCAAATTTGCATCCAAATACAATCTGACACCTTATGGTCTGAATATCCTCACACTACTATTACAATAAACTCATAGAACAGCTTTGGTTCTATGAAGAGTTCTGAACAGCCTGCGGGAGTAGTACCAGATATATCTAAAATACAGTGCAATCTGGAGAAGGAACAACACAGGACTGCATGCATGTGAAATAACAGAGGCAATATGTAAAAGGTAGAGCAAAGCAATTCTAGAATCAATAGATCAGAACAAAGATTATGCCACACCAATCATGAGTGTTAATGGACAATTATACAGCTAATCAAAGGAGCAGGATCGACAAGTATCTCATTCTAAATAATCAAAAAGCCAATGTATACACAAAAGTATTCAGTCTTATTAAAAATAAAATCTTTGGTAAAGTTTGTAATAACGCTAACAGTTTGATAGCTGAGCAGCCAATTTGGAGATTTTTGGTTTTGCAGGTTGATTAAAATACTTTTGTCCTGGTTTTTTTCAAACATGGCTAGTTGGCAGTTGTCAGAGTGAGAGATTTGCTTGCTCGTTTACTAACTTCTACTGCTCGAAGTTAAGGAGTCTTTTATCTATAATGCTCGCGTGACTTGTAAGTGATTCTTTCACAACACACTAGTGCTCAACCCAAAGCTATAACACGTGACCAAAGTTGCTAACACTAGTACACACAAATCAATGTTGAACAGGTATTTAACCCCTGTTCTTGTGTATTCTCAAAAGATGATGACAAAAAAACAGACCTCTCTCCCAGCCTGGAGCTGAAGGAACTCAGCAAGTCAGGCAGCATCAGAAGGGTAGGAAAGTTGGTGTTTCGAGTTGGGACCCTTCTTCTGACCTAGTGTTATGAACAACCATCATGAAGTGTGATGTACAAGCATATTGATTTTGGAGCAAGTTCCATTGGATGGTAATCAGGAGTGGGAATCCATTCTTATCTCTAACTTTCTAACAAATATTGGAGACACACTTATTGATGTTCAAGTGAGGGCAACTAACTGACCATAAGGCAGGGATCAAGCCCAGCTGTCTCCTGTGTAGTATTACAATGAATTATTGCATTTACACACCAATAAGTCAGTGAGGTCTATATTCATAAGTAATTGACATGTATTACACAACTCATTTTGCCAGGATGTGGCAAATATGACACAATAAAACAAGATCTATTCCAACAACCATCACAAACTAGTATTGTTGATTTTTGTGATTGAAAGTTATTGGATAATATCGCCAGAATTTACCAACTGGTTGGAGATAGGCTGAAAGTGGGCTGGGTAATAAAACTGCCAACAAAAAACATCGGGTTTGGGAAAGACAGACATGTTCCCACATTCATTCCCAGCAGCAGAAATGGCAGCTACCCGCCTACCAGAGAAGAACAGCTATTTTTGTAAATTATTTGGCCAACTGACGGTCATTAAACCAGATCATCAACATTAATTAGCATTGTGAAGCCCCTTGCCATGTAGGCAATCAAGCACAGCAGATAAAAACCAAAAGAACTGTGGATGCTGTAAATCAGGAGCAAAAACAAAGTTGCTGGCAAAGCTCAGCAGGTCAGGCAGCATCTGTGAAAGGGTAAACAGAGTTAATGTTTCAGGTCTGGTGACCCTTCCTCAGAACAGATTCCCTTCCCTAAAGGAAATTAGCACATTTGATGGGTTGTCACAACAATCTACAATAGTTTCGTGGTTATCATTACTAAGAATAGCTTTCTATTCAGATTTATTGCGTTTAAATTGCAGCAGGCATCATTGAATGAATGTCCCTGGGTCTCTAGATTATAAGTTCACTACCATTACCATTACATCGTGTGAACAGGTTAATAGTTCCACATCAATAGAATTGGCAGATAAAGGAAAAAAATACACCTTAGCAACATGATCTCTAAGTTTCTAATGTGTGATGGTAAGCTCAATTGAATGTTCAGATTACTAATATAAATCTGAAGTAAATAACAAGGAAAGTTAATGGACATCACTGAACACAGTAACTGATAGAATGCAAACAGTGAGCAGTGAGCTAAATCAATGAACAAATGAAGGGAGAAGTGTACATCGCCTTCTGAAATACAATTATAAAAGACCAGCACTTTACAAAAGTATATTTGAAAGGCGTTGCAACTATTCCAATCTTTCTTTGGTTTTCTAAGCTATAGATGGATGGAAGCTCTTGTGGTCTAGCGGTCGTATGTCTAACTCTGGGCCAGAAGGCCGAGATTCAAGTCCCATGTGCTCCAGAGGTGTGTCTCTGAACAGGTCATTTAAAAAAAACTATATATTGGGAGAAGTGACCGTAATATGTTGGAGACAGGGAAAGACTTATTTTCAATACTCAAACATAATATGAATAGCTTTGCCGTGGATACAACTGTTGATTGGTGAAACATCAGAAAGGCAAAAACAGCAGTTTGGCAAGCTTATTCAAGGAAGATTTCTATATCTGCAAGGAGCAAAGCCATAATGTACCCAATTCTAAAGTGCAATTCAGACATCGCATTTACAAATGGTGATACGACCAATGATTATTTTTGGTGGACCCCTTCGTGCAGATACCTAGGGACTGAAGATCCACAATTGACAAGCTGACCTATGTGACCAGCTGCAACAATGGGAAAATCTACCCGATGGATTTCACTTACTCCTGCACATGATTCAGGAACTTAACTGAATTAAAGTACTTAACTGTCAAAACTGATGGATTGTAAGAGCCTTTTAGACTTTATAGAATGTGGTTAGGCTGAATGAGGTTGTGAATTTAATCGCACTCATAAATCAGGTTTAATTTCTCAAACAAAGCAATACACTATGATGTCATAAGTCTGAACTAAACGTAGGAAATGCTGGAAAACACTCAGCCGTATTTGTGGAAAGAAAAGAATTTTTGGTTCTAAAGATAGTCTTTGACCTGACTGGCTGGATTTTCTTGTTGATGTCATGACCCTGATGTCAGCCTCAAATCCATATTAGGAAATCAGAATCGAAAGCTAAATGCTGAAGGTGCTGTAAATCAGAAATAAAAACTAAAAATACTGGAAACACTCAGCAGCCTGGCAGAAGCTACAGAGGGAGAAACGTTTTGGTCAAGGACACTCTTCAGACCCGAATAAATGTAACTTTACGCAAGATGAGTCAGGGATAAGAGCAATAAAAAGGGGAGGTGTGTGATTGTGTGAAGAGCATGAGAGATCAATTGACAAAAGATATTGATAGTACAAAAGAAAATGGTAACGGTTAGAGTAAAGAAATAAAAGTTTTGCCCAGAGGGGGTGTGAATTGCAGAGTAATGAACTTGAATTTTCAGTTTGAAATTATAGAACCTACTGTCGAATCCAGGCTGCTGCAAAGTGCCCAATTAGAAGGTCAGGTGTGCTAACCCCTATAAGAACCACAGGAAATCACAAACTAATCTCCCTGTGGAGCTTGTTGACTATGAGTTGCCTTGGCAACAGGCAATGGCCTGTCCAGCTGCAGCTCATCATCATTGCAAAGCAGACCCAGGTATGCAGAATTGTCTGTCTCAGGCTGGGCCTAGCCTATGTATGCTACAAATAGTGGCTCCATTGGCGATAAGACTCAAGAAAAGTTTCACATAACCTTGTTTTCTAATGAACCAGGTAAGGTCATGGTGGGAAAATATTTGAAATGCCACAGTTTAGGAAACTGGTACCTTATGATGTGAATGTGAAAGACTGGTCCCAGTGTGCAGCAAGAATGAGATCCTTTTCTCAGGAACATGGGATTGAAGGGGATCACTGGCACAAAGTCATTCTCCTGACTGCCTGTGGGGGCCTGACTTTCAGCTTCATAAAGAGCTTAAAGCTACTAGCAGCTCCAGAGTCAGAAATCTTTTTACTAACTGCTTGAATATGGTACAGGCCCATCTGTTTTATTGCAGTGTTATAGGTTTGACATAGCAAATAGTCTTTCTGGGGGACCAGTTACTGAATTCTTGATGAGACTGCAGAAATTAGAATTCGGTTTATGGTCACCTGTACTCAAGTTACAAAAGAACAGGAGTACAGTGAAAAGTGTACAATGTCATAGGTACAAAGTGGTACAAAAAAATAGAGAAAATAAAGAAAAAGGTTACATGACATTATGCACAGTATAAGTTAGGAAAATAAGAAATAAAGCTAAAAAGATAAGCATTACAGCCTTTCTATAAGGGCTGCCAATCGGTCTGACTGTGCTTCACCAATTCCCAACCAGTAGCCACCCCCACTCTGCTCCGGGCCCTCTGGCCAGCCCCTTGATTCTTTGGGTCACCGGCTGACCTCGCTTCACTCTGGGCCTAGTGACTGCTGTCCCTGCTCCAGACACACTGGCCGCCATCCTTGATCCCAGCTGCTGGCAGGACAAGAAAAGGCAGAAGAGAAAACATGAGAGAAAATAAAGGACAGAAATGGATGGAGCAGACAGTTGGAGCCTGTACCTCTACTGCCATTTTGAATTGGCGGGATACTGAGTGTGCCCATGAGCATTTTGGAAAATGTCAATGGATTGTTTAGTTTGTGGAATTAATAACATTGCCATGCAAAGGAGCCTACTGAACGAACAAAATCTATATCTCAAGAAAGCTACAAAAATGGCCCTTTCCTGTAAAAATGTGAAAAAGGGGGCTCAAATTGTCCTTAAATTGTACCATCTTCATCTTTGGGCTACCTTCTGATCACAGAACTAAGTCACCATTGGTCAATACCCATGGATCCCATGGATTGATTTGTTGCCGAGGAAGGGCAATTAGAGTCAGAGGCCATAGGCAAGAGATATGCAGGTAAATACATGTCCCACTGTATATATTACTGGGGAGAAAACCTTTAGGAAACTCCGATGTGTTTAAACCCACAAGATACTAAGGCTAGATTGGCCATTTGCGTTGGGGAGCCATTACATATTATTTGGACCTCTGCAACCCCAGTTACACAGAGGGCAGCAGACAGTCCCCTTAATGATAGTACAAGGGCCAGACCCAACATTAGGGAAGGGACTGGCAATAACAAAAGTCTGATTGGATTGGCAACATTTTTTTAAAATGGATACCAGTCATCCCTATGAAGTCATTGGAAAGCATTCTGAAGATTTCCAACAGGGCCTCTGGAAGATATCAGTCACCAGGGACAAGATTTAGGTTGACCTAAAGGCCCTAACTAAATACTTGAAGATCTGACCTGTCCCCAAAGCCCTATCCACCAATGTAGATGCTGAATTGGTACATCTAGAGGAACTTGGCATCATATCATTTGCTGAATATGCCATGCCAGTAGCCCCAGTTGTACCTGACAACTCAGCTTGTCTCTGTGGGATTATGAAATGACAGTCAATTGAGTTTCACACCTTCACAGATACAATATGCCACATATGTGCCACCCCCAACAAGTCTTCTATATTTTCTAAATTGAACGTGAGCCAGACCTACCTGGAGCTTGAAAGGTCATCTCAGAAGTACATCACTACAAATACTCACAAAGGACTGTATGAGTACACTCACTTGCCCTTTGGGGTATCTTCAGCTTGTGCCATTTTTAAGAGTGACAGAGAACATCCTCCAAGCGGTTCCCAAAGGGGCGATCTATCTGAATTGTGTTTTAATCTCAGTAACTACTACAAAGGAGCACATGAAGGGTTTGCAGGAGATCTTACTGCACCTTTCTGAAGCTGGCATCCAGCTTAAAAAGGGAAAAATATGTTCCAAGTAAACAAGAAAACATACCTTGGGTACAGAGTGAACAAGAACAGATTATATGCTGTTGAAGAGAAGGTGAACAAGGGGCCAAGGTTCCAAAGAACACAACAGAGTAAAAGTTTTCCTAGGTGTCAAAAAAAAATTATCTGGCAGAGATCTAATCCATATAAGGAATTTCAGTGACATCTCTCCAGTGATCTGGGAGTGATCCTTAAAAATAGGACTGTTCTCGCCCATGGTCAAAACCGGGTGAAGATGTCAAAGCAAAATATGTCAACCCACTCCAGGGGAACCCTCCACAGAGGTAATTGTTTCAACAGGCACATCACTGAGGACAAGGCCCCTGCAGTGGCTCTTTGATGGTCTTCACAGAAAAGGCATTTGCCTGCTTGTTATTTGCCCCAGATCAGACCTGGAAAGCAACAGAAATGAAGTTGTAACACGCACAGTTGAAAAAGGGGAACCAGTAAATGTGGGGCATTTGGATTTCCAGAAGACATTCAATGTATCACATAAAAAGTTATTGCACCAGGCTGGTTGCTCACAATATTAGGGGTAATTTATTAGCAAGGATTGAGGACTGATTAAAACATGGAAGATAGCAAGTCCTGATTAATGTTTTTATTTTTACAATTGAAAAGACGTAATTAGCAGAGTGCCACTAAGATAAGTCCAAGGGCCCCAATAATTTATTATCTACATTAATGACTTTGAGGAGGGAGGACAGTGTAATCTATTCAAATTTGTCAATGATACAGAAATAGGTGGAAGGGCAAGTTCCAATGAGGACATGAGGAATCTGCAACAGGACACAGACAGGTTGAGCATGTGGGCAAATGGAATTTAATGTCAGAAAGTGTGAAGTCATGCACTTTGGTAGAAAGTTTGAAAAAGCTGGCTATTATTTAAATGGAGAAAGACTCCAAAAATGCAAAGGGTTTTAGGTAATTTTGTGCATGAAAAAAAACTTAGCATGTAAGTGCAGCAAGTAATTTAGTAGTCAAATGAAATTTGGCCTTTATCGCTAGGGGCCTGGAGTTTAAAAATAGTAAAGTCTTGTTCCAACTGTACAAGGTATTAATGAGGCTGTGCCTGGAGTACTGTGTACAGTATTGGTTTTGCGTTGAAAAGGGATACTTGCATTGAAGGTTGTTTGAAGACAAAATCACTTATCTGATTACTGAATGAAAGGATAACTCCATGAATCAAATAGTATTTAGAAGAATGAGTGATGATCTTACTGAAGCATTCAGGATTCTGAGGCAGGTTAGATATTGAGAATGTTTCCACTCATGGGGGAATCTTGAACAAAAGGAAGTAGTCACAAAGTAAGGGAACAGACATTTGAGACTGAGGTGCAAGGGAATTTCTTCTGCATAACACTGAATGTCTGGAATTCTCCATCCCAGAGAGTTAAGGATGTTAGATCACAGAAATCCTTTAAAGAGGAGGCAGATTTTTGAAATCTTGGAGTGTTGAAATTTTTGATGAGCTGGTATGAAAAAGGCATTGAGTTCTGGGACGGGTCAGCCATGATCACTCTGAATGGTGGGACAGGTTTGAGGGGGCCAAGTGGCCTATTCCTATTCCATTGCTTTTTTATGTGATACTACATTGAGTAAAAATCCAATGATCTCAACAGAAGAATTTCCAGAAGATCTAGAGGGCTTTAAGCCTTAAAGACATCACCACTTTAAGAACTATACACAATCAGTTAGCACTAACAAGTGCTTGAACAGACAAGCAGAGAGGAATTGTAAAAAAAAATCATCAATGGAGAAACAGCACTCCCAGCGAACAATGTTCTCAGTGAAGCATAGTGGTGTAACACATTAGGTGGGATTTTGTCAGGCTGGGAATCAGCAGGGTATCCCTGTCAGTTCTGTGAGGGATGCCTAGTGGAATTATGTGCCTGAAGACTTTTAATTAACTGCATCAGGTCTTCCCTTTTACTGCGGTCCAGGCAGCAAAGGTTCCATTCATTGGGAGATGCCAGCCAATCAGAGGTGGCTACTTGTCATTGCCATCCGCAGCAGTGGCAGTGCAGGCTGTTGGCAACACAGCAGCCACGGGAGGAATCCTGGATCACATGACAGGAAGTAGCATGGTGGGCTAAAACAGAAATTGGGCATGCAGGAGAGGATTCAGATGTAAGGGGGCAGGGGGTGAGTTTAATTAAATAGCCCTCTACCTGATACCAGGTCCTTCAATTGGCTGCGGAGCACCCAATTCATTAGCAAATGCAACATGTTGTTTTGTGGCCTCCATTTTAATTAGAGAACAGTACAACACAGGAACAGGCCCTTCAGCCCACTGATGGCACCAACATGATGCCTTTCTAAACCAAAAACCTTTTGCCTCCATGTAGTCCATTTCCCTCTATTCCCTGAGTTATACTAAAATACAGTGGATTAGTCGGGGCATTTTTTTTCCCCCCCATCTCTAGCAGAGTTGCTCAAGGCTTACCCCACAAGTAAATGGTCTGGCTATCGTGTTTCCTAATGCAATGGTAGAATTCAGCCCGTTGTTCCACATTCAGGTTCAGATGCATGAGTTGCTCCTTGGACACAGCGACAGACCTGACATTTTGCTGTGAGCCACTCCTGCTCCATGTTGCCCTGGCCTGTCTTACATTTGCCTGAGGAAAATGTACAATATTGAGACCAAGTGGTTTGAACATAATGCTCAAAGTCAGGAGAACGCCCTTCAGTAATTGACATACCACCACGTGTGGAACTTAGCAACTTTAAACCATCAAACATATCATTAATCACAAACAGCAGTAGAACTGCATCAGTAAAACTAAAAGTATTTGATTACTGTTTTAAATAGCGACACATATATGTAGCTGTGGGAGGTTAAGAGAAGGCCAGTGTCTGGAACACCGAATGCCAAAATAAAAGCACTGGTGTCAAATTTGATCAAATCATCAATCTACACACTGATTGTTGTCATGATCTGCCTCCTCTGCACACTTCAAACATGCACGCAATGCTGAACTCTGTCCTTAATTACATTGTGAATCTAACAAAACTAAATGGACTGCAACTGTTCAAAAAGACAGCTCACCGCCACCTTCCCAAGGGTATTTTGGGGCAGGCAATAAATGCTGTTCCGGTCAGTGAAGTCTACATCCCTTAAATGAATTTTTAAAAACACGGGATTGATATATTCCCACCTCAATGTTTATTGAGGACCTTTGGGCTTTATTTTGCCACTGCAGATATTTAACCTGCAGAGTACAGTGACTGTGCCAGAGCGTGGCTTAATAGTGTGTTGGCGGGGAGACAGGGCATTGATAAAGGCCAGCCAAGAGCACATACTCCAACCTGTTCTTTAAACTGACTTTTCTGGCCCCTCTGCCAGGATTCCCTGACTGGCCCTTGCTTATCCACCTTTGCTCCAGACCCCAGCAATTCTTTTCACGAGGAGAAAATCCCCCTGATCATGACAAGAATCCCATTAGCAAACGGTAAGTTCATAGGCCATTTGCCACAGCTAATAAAATCTACCCTAATAAATAAAAACTAATAAATTCTCTTTGTTGTTCTCTACAATTGTTTGTCTGACCTGCTCAGTGTTTCAAGCGTTTTTAGTATAAAAACTCCATTTTATTTCTTTCATCTGCCTTCTGCCTTCCAATCATCTTTAACGACAAGTTATACTCATCTTTATTTCATGAGCTATCTTTAACCTAATTATCGTATGAATGCCTGATCAAATACTTCCAGCATTTTCTCACATGCCACATCCACTGCATTTTCATCCTATTAAATTTTATACTGAACCTAATTTTTTGTGGCCACCTTTATCCAAGTGTTCTCCTTATTCTATTTGCTAGCTTATTCAACTTCTCCGATTAGTATTAAAAACTGTGTCTTTCCCTTTTGGATAGGAACATATTGCATCAGTAGTGTATTACAGATCCCAATATGATATTGTCCCTAATCAAAAAGCTCTCTTACTGTTACATTTTTTGCTTTACAATTTTGTTTATTGTGCTAATGTTTCTTTCCAACATTTCCCCTACTTTTCAATCCATTTTCTCTTATAATTTAAGTTCTCCACCCTATCAAGATGCTTTCTGCCAATGTTGTTCTTTAATCAAGCAGCAGCAGTGTCGCAGGGTGACCTATCCTGTGATTTTTCACTTCCTCACACTGAGAAAGCAGTCATGTCAATTTGGCAGCTGCACCCTCTTGATATAGCCAAGATTGAGAGCTTGCTGTGTCAAGAACTGTGGGTGTAAGGTTGCTCTGCAGCATGATATACTGGCCTATTAACAATTCAACTGTGATCTCCTCAAATCCATACCTTTTTTATCTTCAGAAAGAAAAATAATTATATATTTGTTAAAACACTCAAAATGATTTTTTATTTTACTCAGCCCATGTTTTTAATATTTTATTCTAAGGACACTTCATGAATCTCTTTTGATATAAATCATGTTGAAGATAAGCTAAAGCATTTCTTACATTACAATGAGTGACCATCAGAGTAAGTCGATGACATTAAGTTCTGAACCCATTGTTCAGACTTTGGGTAACCAGACCATTTCCATGGTTATCTTATGCTAGCTATGTTTTCTGATTATACCAATATAGCTAAAAGAGTAAGTTGTAAAGAGGAGGTAGGAAAGGAATATAGAGAAGTTAAATGAGTGGACAAAATTTGACTGGCTGGAATATTATGTGGGTAAATGTGAACTTGTCCCTTTTTTTGTAGGAAGAGTAGGAAACCTGTGTACTATACAAATGGAAAGAGAATCCTAAACTCCATGGTAAAGGAACATGGGTAGCCTGGTACATGAATCATAAAATTAGCCTGCAGGTACAGCAAGTGACGAGAAACAGAAATGAAACGTTAATGTCTGTTGCAAGAGGGATGGAACATAAATGTAACATTGTTTTACTACTGCTGTTCAGATTGTTGGTGAGACTACATCTGAAGTGCCATGTACAATTTTGGTCTCTTTATTTGAGATAAGATGTAATTGCTTTAGAAATAGTTCAGAGACAGTTACCATTGCTGGGATAAAGGGGTTATCTTATGGTTGAATAGTTTGGGAGATGAGAAGTAAATACATCAGCCATGATCATATTGAACGGTAGAGCAGGCCCAATGGATCATATAGGCTGCCACTGCATTCTTATGTTTCTTCCCCAACCCCAGGACCAAACAGGCGTGCCACAGATCTCAGGAATTCACTGGTTATCTTCAGCTTTCCTTCCTCCTATTTAACATTTCTGAGCTCTCTCTTTCTCCGCAGGAATTTCACTATCGATATTTCTCAGTAATTTTACTAGACTGATCTGATCACTTCAATTACATATAAATTTGGACTTTTATTCAGAGCTTGGTCCCCATTCAAAATTTCTGCTTAATTCCTTCAAAACAGGAACACCCTGTTTACTAATAACCTCACTGCTCTTTGCTTTGACCTCCAGAAGATGCACAACTGCCTTCTCAATATTCCAAGCTGAGTAATTGATTCTATGCGAAGGATGCACAGAATCACAAGATAAAAATAAACTACCCCGCCTGCTCCCTATCTCAAAGGCAATATGGCACAGCAAAGGTGTCCCACATAAAGATTTCACCTAATTAACTACAAGTCTCAAACTGTCCTTTGATTTGAAAAGTAAAGGAAGATTTAAGAATTCTGTTTGTTTATCAGATCCTTGCCAACTTTTCTGTGATCAACAGAGTAGCATAAATATTTTAAATTTCTTAGGAAGACACCTCGCCTCAACTAAGACCCAAAAAGAAGCTTTCATTATTTAATCATTTCCCATTTTCACCTCTTACTTCATTGAATAAACATAGGCTACCTTTGAATTTTAATCATTTTAGTTCTGTTGACCACCTGCTCAAACAAACTATTTGTTTTTACTACTTCTTTTATAGGCTATGGGGATCACTGGCTAGGCCAGTATTTATTGCCCACATCTAATTGTTCTAATTGTCCAGAGTCGAGAGCAGTCAAGAGTCGACTGCATTGCTGGTAAGGATGGGCTTTTCTTACAATCAACAATGCTTTCATGGTCATCATAAGACCATGAGATATAGAACCAGAATTGGGCCAGTCAATCAAGTCTGCTCCGCCATTCGATCTTGCTTATCTATCTCTGTCTTAAATATACACAACGACTTGGCCTTCACAGCCCTCTATGGCAATATTGACCATATTAACCATGCTCTGGCTGAAGAAATTTCTCCTCATCTCAGTTCCAAATGGTTGTCGTTTCACTCCATCCTGGCCTCTCAGTATTCTGTACGTTTCAATCAGTTCGCCCCTCATCTTTCTAAACTGCAACTAGTAAAGACCCAGAGTCCTCAACTGCTCTGTATGACAAGCCCTTCATCCCCTGGTACAGGGTCCAAAACTGCGCACAATACTCCAAATTCAGTCTGATCAGAGCCTTGTACAGTCTCAGCAGCACATCTCTGTTTTTATATTCTAGCCTTCTTGAAAGGAATGCTAAAATTGCATTTGCCTTGCTAACTGCCAACTGAACCTGCATATAAACCTTAACAGAAACTTGATCTAGAACTCCTAAATTCCTTTGTACCTCAGATTTCCAAAGCCTTTCCCGTTTAGAAAATAGTCTATATCTCTATTCTTCCTATAAAGTGCAAACTTTACACTTTCCCACATTGCATCAACCTGTCACTTCTTTGCCAACTCTCTTAGCCTATCCAAGTCATTTTGCAGTCTTCCCACTTCCTCAACCTTTCCGTCCCTCCACCTGTCTGTCTAACATCTGGAAATTTATCTACAAGGCACTTAGTTTGATTGTACAGAACATTAATGTATTATGTGAATAGTTGTGGTCCCAACACTGACACCTGCAGACCTCCACTAACTACCGGCTACCATCCTGAAAAAGATCCCTTTGTCGCCAATCAGCCAATCCTTTCTCCCGGCCAGTATTTTGTCCCTAAAATCATGGACTCTTACGTTATTTAGCAGCCTTCTGTGCAGCACCTTGTCAAAAACTCGTAATTTCATATTTCTATTGAAATCCACTATTTGCCATGGCAGGATTTGAACTTGCATCCCCAAACGTTATCTGGGTCTCTTGATTAATAGTTTAGTAATAATATCTCTAGGGTATTCTACCCCATCCCCTCCAATTAGTTTGTGTTTAACACTTACATTCCCAGAACAAATAACAATGGGTATTCGGGAAAATAAATTGTATTATCATAATATTGTGAATGGCTCAATTGGCTCTGAGCCAAAAGAAACTGGGTACATGTCATATGCAGGATTTGTGTACCATGGAGGGACACAGCCATTGGTGCGGGTAAGCCAAAATTGTGCTGGGGTAGTGGCAGAAAGGGCGCCTGCCTGTAAAACTATGTGCCAAAACATTTTTAAAAACTGAGTGTTGATGTGACTGGTGATAACCCAGTATTGCGCAACCCCATGTGAACAAGGCTGAGAAAGGAAGGAAGGTGCAATACTTCCTGTCATACGTGTCACCTTTAACACTTTAAGCATTATGAACAATTTAAATTGAATGATTGAATGTTTTGAATTAAACATAGCCATTTGGAATTGGAAGAGAGAAGGAATAATCCAAGGACAGTTTTTGCTTAAAACCTGAGCAATGCAATGAAACTCATGGCAATAGTATGCATGTGAGTGGATGAGAATCATCGGGAGATTTTTTTGCTGCAGTAAGAGTTTTTGTGATTTATCCTTGAAACTTGAACCCATTTTAAATGGGAAATGTATTTTTTATTCTTGATTCTAGTCATGTGGAACTTATTGCGTGCCTTGCCGCAGAATGTGAACATCCTACTTAACTTTGCTGATTCAGATTTCCCTTGTTATTTCATCTCCTTTCTCTCCCCCCTACTGTGCGGGTGGTAAAAGGCAAAAAAAGAGTTATAATTTTCTGTAGTCTGTATCTGATAGTGAAGTCCTAAGTCGCAGAATTTTGTTTTTGCAGCAAAATTAAAGATTATATACTAAAGACAGATTTGATTCTTCATTTCTGCCAAAAGTGTGATAAGTTGATCACATTTTATTATTTGTTTAAGCAAACTGAAAAAGATCTAAGGGATTTATTTATGATAAATAAGGCAAGCACTGCAAGGAAGTTCTATTGGGAGTGAAAGACAGTATCCTATAAAACTATAGGATTTGAAATACAAGTAGAAAGTACTGAGGGGATACGGGGAACTAATGTAGCCTCTTTGTGGCAGGTGGAGAGGTCTGCGATAGAGAAGAACAGCAGCATTCTAGGGAGGCTTTGAGCCCCTTCAATGGGGGACAGACACCCTGTCTGGGGTATCCCATTCCAGCTACTGAAGGCATTTTCCACACTAGGCTCCCTTTATCACATTTTCCCCTCACTCAGTTAAACAAAGTATACCGCTTTGTAACCTTTTTAATCTCATTTTCACAACTTCCTTTCCTAC
The DNA here is from genome assembly GCF_030684315.1 of Stegostoma tigrinum. Lineage (NCBI taxonomy): Eukaryota > Metazoa > Chordata > Chondrichthyes > Orectolobiformes > Stegostomatidae > Stegostoma > Stegostoma tigrinum. Next base: position 78,571,362 of record NC_081356.1, read on the forward strand.
CTACTTTTGTCATGAGCTAATTTGGCAACCATACCTTCAGTTTCTTTCTCTAGGTAATTTACAATGCTCCAGCACCACTGCATGTGGCACACCACTCATTACATCTTGCTACCTGGAAGGACAGAATGTTCCTGAGGACTCACTGTCCTTAGACAGCAAACCTGTTCTATGGTGGCTAATTAGTCAATTTGGGGAAAATTGCTGTCGGACTGTACATTGGTTCCAACACTCAGATAGCACTGACCTCAGAATTCCAATTCATAGGACAAGATTCACTCTTTACAACTAGAATGGTCTTCCAAATTGCCACTGACGAATTACAAACATGGAAGCTCAGTGTGCATTTATGACAATTGTGCCATTTGACCATCAATGATAATATTCTGCAGTAATGCTTGTTACCATGGAACACAGAAAAGAAATTCACGTTTATTCCTGACAAAAAGCACCTATAGAACACAGAACATTACAGCACAGTACAGGCCCTTCGGCCCTCGATGTTGTGCGGACCTGTCATACCGATCTGAAGCCCGTCTAACCTACACTATTCCATGTACGTCCATATGCTTATCCAATGGCAACTTAAATGTACCTAAAGTTGGCGATTCTACTACCTACAGCCAGCAATGACGTAAAATACAATCAACCCAGTTAAGTCTCTTGAGGGAAGATTTTGCCAAGGTTCCTATTGTGCTCCACCTCAAAAAACAATCAAGTTCTTTCCAGTAAAATAAAGCAAAAAGTGTCAAAAATATTCAGCAGGCATATCAAAACCAGTGCACAGCAAAGATGTGTGCAGTTCACTGGAGGGGAAAGTGAGGGGAATTGAGCGCCTGAGCTCATTCGGTAAAATCAGCGGTAGGGTAAGCTCCCCCGCCAACAGTTCTCTCACACACATGTGCACGTACACACGCGCGCACACACACGCACACATCTGCTCTGTGATAGGTAGTAAGTTTATTGAAAGAGATTCACTAGTTTCACTCAGACGCCTTCTAAGACGACACTAAGAAGCAGTTTGGACTCACAAATAGATGAGCCAACAGAGACGGGGCCATGTTAGGGGATATGAGTTTTACCTGTCAGGCAGAGGATGTTACAGTGAACTCAGGGGAAGTTCTAGAAATTATTAGGTAGCTAACAGTTGGAGTCGAGACTCAGAATAAATCCTGGAAATCCGAGAGTGGGTCAATGACTGCCTATATGTTAGGTGACAGGGTTTGGGAAGAGTTTCGAATAAGCCTGTAAACATTAGTAGTGTGGCATAGCTGAGTGAATGGGTATTGAAAAGTCATAAACAGTATTTACCTGATGCAACTGAGCAAGACTAAAGCTCAGCAAAAACTCAGCAGCAGCTTTTAGCTTGGTGAAGCTAGCTGTGAGTGAAAAGCTGGAGTTGTGCCTGTGAATAAGCAATGGAGTACAATTTTTGTTCCATGGATGATCAGGGCTAAGAAAGAAGGGTGATCAAACAGAACAGGAGAAACTCATCAATGTTTTTCTTAATGACTGTAAGTATTGAGAGGATGTTTGAAGGCCAGAACGGCAAGAGTCTAGATTTGTGATCACTTCTGAAATTTGATGACTCAGCATATCATTCCCTGTGAAGGGTAATTACTGAGAGTTCTGCAGCATCTATCTTGGTCACGTTTGCAATTTCATGGACACTGAGAGATTTGATCACAGTATATACCTAGCTTTACCAGTGTCTGTAGAATGTGCTACACTGACCTCTTGCTATCTACATTATTCTCAAGGTCCACCCCAGGCCCCATTTTTTCTTCTCTCATGTCAGCTCATCTAGTCTGATGACCCAATCCTTCACAGTATATAGGTGACAGTAACGCTGAAGCAACATGTGCAGTTATTTTTTTGTGGGAATTCTCTGCCCCATCCCTCACCTTATCAATTAACAGGCATCCTGTGAAATGGACAAAGAGGCGATGGACACCTATGGTTTAGAGTGGTGTGATGTTCATCCCAGATGTTTCGTAGACTTCTGCAGTAATCTTTGGTGTCAGCAGTCTTTGTTTATCATTGAACTCCTGCTCTTCTCCCTAACAAGATCACAGTTTGTACATCTGCACCTTTCCTCCTTTGTCACCTAGCCCTATTAATAAATCTTATTTTGGGGGGCAGACAATCTCTGTTGAGTCAGTCACCTGCCTGAACCCTCTCAGCCAGTAACAGGCAGCTACTTACAATATCAGGATAACCACTGTCTCCTTGCATGCCATCATCTGAAGGTTATGTTGTTATTCTTTTAAAGATCAAAACTTCATATTGTTCCAAACAGCAAATTGATAATAAGATATATATATAGCACCAGATAAATATCTACCACCAGTAATTGCAGCACTAAAACTTCACTGGTGGTTCTTGTGATCATTCTCATCTTTATTCACCAGACATTTGAAAAGCTAGTTATAGCAGTTAAATGAGATCCCATGCTTCAGAGTAAATACTGGGATAAATCAGTTAAGGGGATCTCAATTTCCAAAACACAGTTAAATTTTCTTTGGGAATGCACGTTTGTCAGGATTAGGGATGCATGAGACATCAGATTTTATACTCCCATATCTGTTAGTTACTAATGGTCTAACAACAAATTAACTAACACCCTTATATTTGTATTGCATTTCCAAACATTGTAATATTTAGATTCACACTCAGCTGAAACCTTGTTTTCGCTTTACGGAGAAAAGTTTCAGGGCTGTGAATGTTGCTTGAAAACAGATTTGTCTAAACCATCTGTAAAGCATTAAGTGCCATTCTTAATCTGGAGTGCCGAGAAATATGTACACTAATCCAAATGATCCATATAAGCTTGCAGAAGGTTCTGTCGTTTATGCCTAGTCTCACCAACAACAACCATAGATTGACTGCATGCATCCTTAACTATTCGAATCCTTTTCCCCTTTTGCTATTGGATGTGCTTTCACTGTGCACATATTTCACGTTTACAGTCACACTGGGCACGCCATAAAACGTTTACTCATTCTCATCTACTCCATTGATTCGGTGTATTTTGAATGCTTTAAGCTTCTTCCACTGTTCATGTGATTATTCCAAAACCATTTCATTGACCACTCTTATTTTTATCTGTACAATTTTCCACATGCCCACATCTTGTACTCACTGAGCTCTAATTACTCCCTGTACTTTCATGCATTTAAAGTCTTCACCCTCATTTATAAATAACTATACAAGACTTTGTCTCTCTATATTCCTGAAATATGCATAGTCTTATGCCTTTCTACGTGTATTCCAACTTTTCTTCACTCAGCATTGGCGTCAGAGTTAGAGTAAAAGCTTTTATAGCACAGAAAAAAGGCCCTTTGGCCCACTGTCTACACTGCTCATCAAGCATCTACTTATTTCAACCCCACATTCCATCACTCGACCTGTTGCCATTGTATGCTGTGGCATTTCAAGGGCTTATCTAAATCCCATTCTTTGGAATGCCCTTTCATATATTGTGTTCTTTCTCTCTTGGACATCTGTAGCATAAAAAAAAAGAGTTTTACTTGAAAGCAAGATTTGGATGATCCACATTCTGGATTCTACAATGCCTTGTGAATTTCAAATGCAAAATCACCCAAATCATAATTTTAACATGCCATCAAGAAGGTACACAGAAGAAACTACTGCCAATTTAGAGTACAATCCAACACATTACTTGTTAAATTAGAGGTCAAATTATAATCAGAAGACTGTTCTCGAAGATCTCTAAATTTGATAGTTAAACCTTTGTTATGTCTTAGTTATAATAATAGGAACTTGTATCAATAGAGCATATTTAATGTAAAGGAATATGTGATGGCTCTTCATATCAAAGGCAAGAAGACAAAGGAAATAAGAACTCAGGGATTAGACAGAGTGACCAAAAGCTTGGCTGAAAGGATGAGTTTTGAGAGGGTGTTTAAAGTTGAAGAGAGGCAGAGAAATTTACAGACGAACTGTCGAAGGGTGGAAGCAAGATAGCTGTAGGATGTGGGAAACAAAAGAGCACGTTGACAGCAGAATATAATGTTTAGGAAGGAAAAGATTTCAGAATTAGTCCGGGGTGTTAATACTTTGGCAGCTTACTTCAACATTCTGAAGCAATTTGCTTTTCACAATTTCCCAATAGTTGACAGTCTACCATCTACCTGCTACCAGTTGTATGAGAATATCCCTTGCAAATAGGAATGACTGCATTTAGTGAAGGCCCCTGGATCAGAAACATATTTCAGGATTTCTACATGACTGCCTACAAAAAGTCTCAACAACACTTATACCGTCTCAATTATTTGCTCAAATTTAACCAGATGTTACAAGCATTATTCATTGCTCGGGGTTGGATGTGCTCTGATGCATTTGATAACTACTTATCAAATGCTTAAAAAATATCTGTAGTTAGAACAGTCAAAACCAAGGTCATCTCTAAGCTTCACTTCTGAAGAAGGAGGTTTATGCAAAGTTTCTCAGTTAATCTAACTTATTAGGCATAAAGCACAACAGTTACCTGTAGCTAAACAGGGTTAAGTAGTGATGAGATTAGACATGATTAAGTTAGCAGCAATTTTAGCCAGAAGAGAAACTAGGCTGCTGCTGCTTTCATCCAAATGGCTTTAACTAGATATTCAAGATCAATAGGCATCTCCACATTCTTAAAACGTTGGGTTTCTTGTAAAATTTGTCTATTGGTGGTCTATAACTTATGTAAGAAAAGTCCAGGAAAGTCTGTTTTAGCCCCATCCAAAAAAAAAACTATCGAGCATACAATGGAATTATTTCTGTCCATGGATATGGTCCTCTGTTAAATTCCCAGAACAGAACAACTGATGGAAAAGCTGTGTTAATTACAAGTTTCATATTGTATATGTAAGCAGCATTTACCATAAGTGATGGTGGCATTTAAATAAGTATTGTACACCAGGCATAAAGCCTATAGAAGATAATTCATACTGAGAACCCATCCTAAAATGAAAATGGCATCTGTGGCAGATATTATAGTTTAGACATTTTAAGGTTGAAATACTACACCATCCCTTAGGATAACCAGCAGAGGCATTATGCACAGCTACATGCATCATGGCTAAATTAGCAACAGACATCACGGGCATAAAGCCATATCTAGCAACTGTTTTTTTTTGCTGAATGTGAGAATAATGTCCCACAGACATCAGTGGAACATATGCTTAAAACCTAAGCAATCACATATGAATTCATATAAGACTGATTTATAATCACCTATCATCAAATCTACAATCTCAAAGTACATGGCAATTAAAAACCCATGACAATTAATTAAGTCAAAGGCACTTAGCTGTTGGGAGATGAGCTTCAATTGGAGACATAGTCTCTTGAATATAAGCTTGCATGTAATATTAAGCCTCAGCTTATATGGATGAGCCATAGGAAATACAAAGAGCAAAGCAACAATTCTCCAATGAGAAACTGCAGATCAGCACTTGATAGGCTAAAGGATCTGTTTCCGTGCTATATGACTCTATGCTAGAAAGCATGGTCATCATTTCATCTTGCAGCAGAAAGCTTGAACTGCTCACTGAAACGAATATCTGAAAGATACATCTAAACATTTTTTCTCGACCATTTAATCCCCTTGAGGCAAAATTACACCAACAACCAGCTCAAATTAACTGATATTTCACATGCACAAGTTTAGCATAAAATGATTGGACTCTGAACATCATAAGCCAGGTACTCTGTTCCATTTTCCTCTATTCTTATCTGATTTTGTCCAGAAGACTTCCACCATGAAAAGTTATGTTCTTACTCACATCTGCAACCCTGCTTCATCAGTCTCCTCTGCTCATAACTACTGGATGTGAGTTTGCTCGCTGAGCTGGAAGGTTAGTTTTCAGATGTTTTGTCACTCGTTTTTAATTTGAAAAAATATACTTTATTCATAAGATGTACAAAAAATAAAACATATTTATACACCTACCCAGTCATGCAAGCCGCTCTGGGTTACCTGGGGGTACGTACACCATCTAAAGGAAAGGAAAACAAAGAAGATAAAAAACAAAGCAAAGAAAATACCCCGGCACTCATCTCCCCGCACAGTCCCTGTTGCCCCCTGACCAGTTGGGGAAGGCGCCAGCTGGGCCCAGTTACCAGATAGGGCCCTTTTTTCCATTCTGGACGAGGGGTTTCATACGGTGATCTTTCCCCACCGCGCCTTGGCGGTGGCTGCCCCAAGCTTTAGCGCGTCCCTCAGCACGTAGTCCTGGACCTTGGAGTGTGCCAGTCTGCAACACTCAGTCGGGGTCAGTTCTTTCAGCTGGCAGACCAGCAAGTTGCGGGCAGACCAAAGAGCGTCTTTCACCGAATTGATGGTCCTCCAGGCGCAGTTGATGTTGGTCTCATTGTGCGTCCCGGGAAACAGCCCGTAGACCACGGAGTCCTGCGTCACGGAGCTGCTCGGGACGAACCTCGACAAATACCACTGCATCCCCCTCCAGACCTCCTGCGCATAGGCACACTCCAGAAGGAGGTGATCGACAGTCTCGTCCCCCCACCGCCGCAGCCGCCTCGAGGGCAGCGTGCGGTGGCGCAGAGATTCCGGGCATGCATAAAGGATCTCACTGGCAGAGCCCCTCTCACCGCCAGCCAAGCAATGTCCTTGTGCTTGTTTGAAAGTTCTGGCGATGAGGCATTCTGCCAAACAACTTTGGCAGTCAGCGTGGGGAACCACACAACGGGATCCACCCTCTCCTTTTCCTGAAGGGTCTCGAGGATACAACGTGCTGACCACTGCCTGATGGCCTTGTGGTCAAAGGCGTTTCCCTTCAAAGATTTCTCCACGAAGGACAGGTGGTACGGGACGGTCCAACTACTCGGACCGTTCCGCGGCAACGAGGCCAGGCCCATGCTTCGCAACACCGGGGACAGGTAGAACCTCGGTAAGTAGTGACACTTGGTGTTTGCGTACTGAGGATCTACGCACAGCTTGATGCAGCCGCACACAAAGGTAGACATCAGGGCCGAGGGTGGCGTTTGGTACGCCCTTTCCCCCATTTTCCAGGTCTTTGTACATGGTGTCCCTGCGGACCTGGTCCATCCGCGTCCCCCCAAATGAAGTGGAAGATGGGCCGGGTGACCGCAGCGGCGCAGGTCCAGGGAATAGGCCAGGCCTGCGCCACATACAACAGTACCGAAAGCCCCTCGCACCTGACAACCAGGTTCTTACCCGTGATGGAGAGGGACCAGAGCCTCCACCTGCCCAGCTTCTGCTTCAGTTTGGTGATACGCTCCTTCCAAGTCTTAGTGCACGCCCCAGCTCCACCGAACCAAACACCCAGCACCTTCAGGTAGTCTGTCCTGACGGTGAAGGGGATGAAGGAGCGGTCGTCCCAGTTCCCAAAGAACATTGCCTCGCTCTTATCCCTATTGACTTTGGCACCCGAGGCCAGTTCAAACTGGCCGCAGATGTCCAACAGCCTACTCACCGACCGACGATCGGTGCAGAAGACGGCGACATTGTCCATGTACAGGGAGGTCTTGACCCAGAGGCCTCCGCTGCCTGGGATAGTCACGCCCTTCAGGCTCATGTCCTTCCTGATGGATGTGGTGAAGGGCTCCACACAGCACACGAACAAAGCAGCAGAGAGCGGGCAGCCCTGCCTGACTCCAGATCTGACAGGAAAACTGTCCGATTCCCACCCGTTGATCGAGACTGCGCTAACGATGTTGGTGTAGAGCAGCTGGATCCAATTGCGGATGGCCTCCCCGAACCCCAATTTGGAGAGGACGTCCCTCATGTTAGCATGAGAGACCCTGTTGAAGGCCTTCTCCTGGTCCAGGCTGACGAGGCAGGTGTCCACCCGCCTGTCCTGCATGTAGGCGATCGTATTCTTGATGAGCGCGAGGCTCTCAGCGATCTTCCTGCCCGGCACAGCACAGGTTTGGTCAGGGTGAATTACCGACCCCAGGACAGACCTGACCCGGTTGGCTATGACCTTGGCCAGGATTTTGTAGTCCACGTTCAATAGTGAAATGGGGCGCCAATTCTTAATTTCTTCCCTCTCCCCCCTCCTCTTGTAAATGAGCGTGATGATGCCCTTCCTCATGGGCTTGCCCATTTCCCCTGCCCGAAGCGCACTATTGTACACCTCCAGCAGGTCCTGGCCAACCAGATCCCACAGAGCGGAATACAGCTTGACTGGTAAGCTATTGCTCCCGGGAGTCTTATTCCTCTCCAAGGACTCGAGGGCTCTGGACAGCTCGTCAGGGGAAATCGGCCGGTCCAGCCACTCCCTCGTGCCGTCGTCTAAGACCTCCGTGATAGACGACAGGAACGACTCGGAGGCCGTGCTGTCTGTGGGCTTCGTGTCGTACAGTCCAGCATAGAAGGATCTGCTGATCCTCAAAATGTCGGGCCGAGACGACGTCACCGAGCCGTCGTCCTCCTTCAGCCAGCTAAGCACAGAGCTCTCTCTGTGCACCTTCTGAAAGAAGAAATGCGAGCACGTCTCGTCCTGCTCCACGGAGCGGACCCTGGACCGGAAGATTATCCTGGAGGCCTCCACCTCAAAGAGCGAGGCTTGCTGGCCCCTCAGCTCGCGGAGGTCCTCCGTGACATCGACCCCCATCAACTGCAGAAGGAGCAGGTTCTGCACCCTTTTCTGGAGTTGCGACAGCTTTCCCCGCCTCTCTCTCGCCTTCCGAACACCCTTGAGGACAAAGAACCTCTTGATGTTCTCCTTCACCGTCTCCCACCAGTCGCCCGGAGACTCAAAGAGGGGTTTCACGGTTCTCCAACCGGCGTACTCCCTCTTAAGCTCCTCGACGTTCTCTGGGTTCAACAGAGTCGTGCTGAGCTTCCACGTCCCCTTGCCGGCCGGCCGGTCGTCCTGTAAGTGTCAGTCGGCCAACAGGAGGCAGTGGTCAGAGAAAAACACCGGCTCGACGCCGGTGGACCTGACCGAGAACGCCCGTGACACAAGCAGGAAGTTTATCCTTGAGCGAATAGACCCGTCTGGCCGCAACCAGGCGTACCTCCGCTGCGCTCCGTCTGCAGGGGTGCTGAAGACGTCGAGCAGTTTGGCGTCCTTCACCGTGCCCATCAGGAATCTGGACGTGACGTCCAGTTGACTCCCCCCACCCCTGTCCCCACGCCGGATCTTCCATCTGCATCGATGATGCAGGTGAAGTCTCCGCTTAGGATGACCGGCCTGGACGTAGCCAGCAGGGGTGGAAGCTGCTGCAGGATGGCCGACCGCTCACTTCGTACAGCTGGGGCGTACACATTGATCAGCCTCAGGGGAGCGTTCCTGTAGGTGACGTCAGCCACTAGGAGGTGCCCTCCCACCACCTCCTGAACTTGAGAGATGGTGAAGCCGCGCCCCCGCAGCAGAATAGCCAAGCCCGAGGAGCAACAGTCGTTACCCCCCGACCAGATCGAAGGCCCACAGGTCCAGGCACCGGACCATTTCCCGTACCAGCTGAGGTGTGGTATCCCGCACTCCTGCAGAAACAGGAGGTCCGCCTTGATGGTGGTCAGGTAGGCCAACGTGGACACACATCTTGCGGTGGACTTGACGCTGCGCACATTAATGCTCGCAACTCGTACCCCCATTGTGGGCAGTGACCGCAGTACCCTCCACAAGTCCAAGGTCCAGCCTCTCCATCTGTACCTTCATGCCCATTGCCCAGGCTAACTACTGGACGCTCTCCGGGCTCAGGAAACCGTCCATGCTGCCTTCCGGGTGGCATCCCCCCGTCGGGGGTACGGAGGCAGGAGAGTCCAGCTCTGGGTCAGGCTGGGGACGTGCTGTTGCTTCCTTCCCGCCTGGAAGTTCTGGGGCGCCCTCCAGGGCCCCAGGGGCATGTGACTAGGTGTCGGAGGGAGCCTCAGGATGCCTCCCGTCACCTGGGAGCGTGGTGCTGCTTTCCTTCTCCCTTGAGATCTTTAGCTTCTGCTTTGGGCGGGCCTTCTCCGAGTCTCCCTCATCAGAGGAGCTCTTATAGCCCCCCTGTAGCTGCCTCTTCCCACCTGACGGTTGCGGTTCCTGGGCCCGCCGACGCACCTTCCCCCTCGCTTTCCGGACCGTCATCCACTCCCCTGGGTCGCCTGTCGCCGCCTCCATTGACTCCGGGTTGGGGGGGGAGCGGAGCCTGGAGGGGCGCTTTGCTGGCCTCGGGTCCGTCCTGCGGGGCTGGGCCCTCCTGCACGACCTGGCCCTCCTGCACATTAGTGGGGTCCTTGCAGGGTCCTGGTGCCTTCCTCTCCTCTGGTGGGGGCTGGCCCTGCATTGCCCCTGCCGGCAACCTGGGCGTAGGTGGTCCCCCGCCGCGGGCATGCCCTATAGAGGTGGCCCGCTTCCCCGCAAAGGTTGCAGCTTTTTTCTTGTGGGCAACTCTTTGCAAGGTGTCCCTCCTCCCTGCAGATGGTGGCTTTGCAGTCGGCCGCCACGTGACCTGACCTACCACAGGCATGGCAGACTTTAGGTTGCCCTGCGTAGGTCAGGTAGCCCTTGCTCCCGCCGATCGCGAAGCTGGACGGTGGGTGTACGATATTCCCGTCCGCGCCCATCCTCAGCGTCACCTTGACCTGCCTCTTAGTGGTCCAGATGCCAAAGGGGTCCATGATGTCAGTTAGGTCCCCTTCCACCTTCACGTACCTTCCAAGGAAGGCCAGGATATCAACTGCTGGCACATGCGGGTTGTACATGTGTACAGTCACCATACGGCTCCTCTGTGCTGGCATCACAAACAGCGGGACAGCTGTCAATACAGAGAGGGGGCCCTCACCTCCTTTCTCCTCGAAAACCTCCAGGAAGCGCTCGCAAAGCTTGGCACTCCTGAAGGTTACATCGTAAAAACCTCCTCCGGGGAAATCCTGCAGGCAGTAAATGTCCGCAGCAGCAAACCCACAACAGTCCAACAGGACCCTCTTCACGAAGGTGTGATCCACAGGTGCACCTTCATCCACCTTCTTAACGGAAACACGGATGGTGTTCCGGACCCCCTGACCTGGGGCACGAGCACTTGCCGCAGCCATCGTTGCAGGTTGGCTGCTCCCCTGAACCAGCGTTAGGCCGAAGCCAGCATTAAGATCGACTGGTTGCAAGGGTGCACAGCCAACCCGACATCTTCTTCCACCTCCAACACAGCGCTCTCCTCCTCCTCAGTCCACAAGAGAGTGGGTCTTTATTTTGTTCCAGATGTAAGCTGGTTCACTGAGCTGGAAGGTTTGTTCCCAGATGTTTCATCACCATTCTAGGTAACATCATCAGTGAGCCTCCAACGAAGCGCTGGTGTTATGTCCCGCTTTCTATTTATCTGTTTAGGCTTCCTTGGGTTGGTGATGTCATTTCCTGTTCTTTTTCTCAGAGGATGGTAGATTGGCTCCGAATCAATCTACCATCCTCTGAGAAAAAGAACAGGAAATGACATCACCAACCCAAGGAAGCCTAAACAGATAAATAGAAAGCCAGCGCAGAGGAGCCATATGGTGACTGTACACATGTACAACCCGCATGAGCCAGCAGTTGATATCCTGACCTTCCTTGGAAGGTACATGAAGGTGGGAGGGGACCTAAATGACATCATGGGCCCCTTTGGCATCTGGACCAGTAAGAGGCAAGTGAAGGTGACGCTGAGGATGGGCGCGGATGGGAACGTCGTACACCCACCGTCCAGCTTCACGATCGGCGGGAGCAAGGGCTACCTGAGCTAGGCAGGGCAACCGAAAGTCTACCATGCCTGTGGTAGGTCAGGTCAGGTGGTGGCCGACTGCAAAGCCACCATCTGCAGGAACTGCAGGGAGGAGGGACACCTTGCAAAGGGTTGCCCACAAGAAAAAAGCTGCAACCTTTGCGGGGAAGCGTGCCACCTCTATAGGGCATGCCCGCAACGGGGGACCAACTACTCCCAGGTCGCCGGCAGGGGCAATGCGGGGCCAGCCCCCACCAGAGGAGAGGAAGGCACCAGGGCCCTGCAAGGACCCCACTAATATGCAGGAGGGCCAGGTCATGCAGGAGGGCCCAGCCCCGCAGATCGGACCCGAGGCCAGCAAAGCACCCCTCCAGGCTCCGCTCCCCCCCCAACCCGGAGTCAATGGAGGCGGCGACAGGCGACCCAGGGGAGTGGATGACGGTCCGGAAAGCGAGGGGGAAGGTGCGTCGACGGGCCCAGGAACCGCAACCGTCAGGTGGGAAGAGGCAGCTACAGGGGGGCTATAAGAGCTCCTCTGATGAGGGAGACTTGGAGAAGGCCCGCCCAAAGCAGAAGCTAAAGATCTCGAAGGAGAAGGGAAGCAGCACCCCACTTCCAGGTGACGGGAGGCATCCTGAGGCTCCCTCCGACACCCAATCACATGCCCCTGGGGCCCTGGAGGGCGCCCCAGAACGTCCAGGCGGGAAGGAGGAAACAGCGCGTCCCCAGCCTGACCCAGAGCCGGACTCTCCTGCCTCCGTACCCCTGACAGGGGGATGCCACCCGGAAGGTAGCACGGACGGTTTCCTTAGCCCGGAGAGCCGTCAGCAGTTAGCCTGGGCAATGGGCATGAAGGTACAGATGGAGAGGCTGGACCTTGGACTTGGGGAGGGTACTGCGGTCACTGCCCACAATGGGGGTACGGGTTGCGAGCATTAATGCGCGCAGCGTCAAGTCCACCGCAAGATGTGTGTCCACGTTGGCCTACCTGACCACCGTCAAGGCGGACCTCCTGTTTCTGCAGGAGTGCGGGATACTGCACCTCAGCAGGTACGGGAAATGGTCCGGTGCCTGGACCTGTAGGCCTTCGATCTGGTCGGCGGGTAACAACTGTTGCTCCTCGGGCTTGGCTATTCTGCTGCGGGGTCGCGACTTCACCATCTCTCAAGTTCAGGAGGTGGTGGGGGGGCGCCTCCTAGTGGCTGACATCACCTACAGGAGTGCTCCCCTGAGGCTGATCAACGTGTACACCCCAGCTGTACGAAGTGAGCGGTCGGCTGTCCTGCAGCAGCTTCCACCCCTGCTGGCTACGTCCAGGCCGGTCATCCTAAGCGGAGACTTCACCTGCATCATCGATGCAGATGGAAGATCCGGCGTGGGGACAGGGGTGGGGGGAGTCAACTGGACGTCACGTCCAGATTCCTGATGGGCACGGTGAAGGACGCCAAACTTCTCGACGTCTTCAGCACCCCTGCAGACGGAGCGCAGCGGAGGTACACCTGGTCGCGACCAGACGGGTCTATTCGCTCAAGGATAGACTTCCTGTTTGTGTCACGGGCGTTCTCGGTCAGGTCCACCGGCGTCGAGCCGGTGTTCTTCTCTGACCACTGCCACCTGCTGGCCGACTGTCACTTACAGGACGACCAGCAGGCCGGCAAGGGGACGTGGAAGCTCAACACGAATCTGTTGACCCCAGAGAACGTTGAGGAGCTTAAGAGGGAGTACGCCGGTTGGAGAACCGTGAAACCCCTCTTCGAGTCTCCGGGCGACTGGTGGGAGTCGGTGAAGGAGAACATCAAGAGGTTCTTTGTCCTCAAGGGTGTTCGGAAGGCGAGAGAGAGGCGGGGAAAGCTGTCGCGACTCCAGAAAAGGGTGCGGAAACTAGGGAAAATGTGCAAGTCCATGAGGAAGGGCATCATCACCCTCATTTACAAGAGGAAGGGGGAGAGGATAGAAATTAAGAATTGGCGTCCCATTTCACTATTGAACGTGGACTACAAAATCCTGGCCAAGGTCATAGCCAACCGGGTCAGGTCTGTCCTGGGGTCGGTGATTCACCCTGACCAAACCTGTGCTGTGCCGGGCAGGAAGATCGCTGAGAGCCTCGCGTTCATCAGGGATACGATCGCCTATGTGCAGGACAGGCGGGTGGACACCTGCCTCGTCAGTCTGGACCAGGAGAAAGCCTTCAACAGGGTCTCTCATGCTTACATGAGGGACGTCCTCTCCAAATTGGGGTTCGGGGAGGCCATCCGCAATTGGAACCGGCTGCTCTACACCAACATCGTTAGCGCAGTCTCGATCAACGGGTGGGAATCGGACAGTTTTCCTGTCAGATCTGGAGTCAGGCAGGGCTGCCCGCTCTCTGCTGCTTTGTTCGTGTGCTGTGTGGAGCCCTTCGCCGCATCCATCAGGAAGGACGTGAGCCTGAAGGGCGTGACTATCCCAGGCAGCGGAGGCCTCCGGGTCAAGACCTCCCTGTACATGGACGACGTCGCCGTCTTCTGCACCGATCGTCGGTCGGTGAGTAGACTATTGGACATCTGCGGCCAGTTTGAACTGGCCTCGGGTGCCAAAGTCAATAGGGGTAAGAGCGAGGCCATGTTCTTTGGGAACTGGGACGACCGCTCCTTCATCCCCTTCACCATTAGGACAGACTATCAGAAGGTGCTGGGTGTTTGGTTCGGTGGAGCTGGGGCGTGCACTAAGACTTGGGAGGAGCGTGTCACCAAACTGAAGCAGAAGCTGGGCAGGTGGACGCTCCGGTCCCTCTCCGTCGCAGGTAAGAACCTGGTTGTCAGGTGCGAGGGGCTATCGGTACTGTTGTATGTGGCGCAGGCCTGGCCTATTTCCTGGACCTGCGCCAATGCGGTCACCCGGGCCATCTTCCACTTCATTGGGGGTCGAGGATGGACCGGGTCCGCAGGGACACCATGTACAAAGGCCTGGAAAATGGGGGAAAGGGCGAACCGAACCCCACTCTCGCCCTGACGGCTACCTTTGTGTGCGGCTGCATCAAGCTGTGCGTAGATCCTCAGTATGCAAACACCAAGTGTCACTACTTACTGAGGTTCTACCTGTCCCCGGTGTTGCGAAGGATGGGCCTGTCCTCGTTGCCGCGGAACGCTCCGAGTAGTTGGACCGTCCCGTACCACCTGTCCTTCGTGGAGAAATCTTTGAAGGGAAACACCTTTGACCACAAGGCCGTCAGGCAGTGGTCAGCACGTAGTATCCTCGGGACCCTCCGGGAAAAGGAGAGGGTGGATCCCGTCGTGTGGTTCCCCACGCAGACTGCCAAAGTCATTTGGGAGAATGCCTCATCGCCAGAACTTTCAAACAAGCACAAGGACATTGCTTGGCTGGCGGTGAGAGGGGCTCTGCCAGTGAGATCCTTTATGCATGCCTGGAATCTCTGCGCCACCGCACGCTGCCCTCGAGGCGGCTGCGGCGGTGGGGGGGACGAGACTGTTGATCACCTCCTTCTGGAGTGTGCCTATGTGCAGGAGGTCTGGAGGGGGATGCAGTGGTATTTGTCGAGGTTCGTCCCGAGCAGCTCCGTGACGCAGGACTCCGTGGTCAACGGGCTGTTTCCCGGGACGCACACCGAGACCAACATCAACTGCGCCTGGAGGACCATCAATTCGGTGAAAGACGCTCTTTGGTCTGCCCGCAACTTGCTGGTCTGCCAGCTGAAAGAACTGACCCCGACCGAGTGTTGCAGACTGGCGCACTCCAAGGTCCAGGACTATGTGCTGAGGGACGTGCTAAAGCTTGGGGCAGCTACCGCCAAGGCGCGGTGGGGAAAGACCACCGTCTGAAACCCCTCGTCCAGAATAGAAAAAAGGGCCCTATCTGGTAACTGGGCCCAGTTGGCGCCTTCCCCAACTGGTCAGGGGGCCAACAGGTGCTGTGCAGGGAGACGACTGCTGGGGTATTTTCTTTGCTTTGTTTTTTTGACCTTCTTTGTTTATTTCTTTCCTTTAGTTGGTGTATGTACCCCCTGGGTAACCCAGAGTGGCTTGCATGACTGGGTAGGTGTATAAGTATGTTTTATTTTTTGTACATCTTATGAATAGAGTATATCTTTTTCAAATAAAAAAAGTGATGAAACGTCTGAAAACTAACCTTCCAGCTCAGCGAGCAAGCTCACATCCAGAACCTCAACCTGAGCTACAAATCTTCTCAAAACTCGATAGCTCATAACTACTGTTTATATGCTCCTTAATGACACCTTAAGATTCAGGGGCACATTAAGCCATTTGGCCCATTGAACCTGCTCCGCATTTGATCATGGCCGATGTGTTTCTCTATCTTGTTCTCCTGCCGTCTCCTTGTAAATCTTTGATCCTCTTACTAATCAAAAACCTATCTATCTCTGTCTTAAATACATTCTGACTTGGCCAACAATAGTCACACCACATCGTCAGCATTCTACATAAAAATCTTTACATCCTCTAGATTTTAAACAAGATTTGTTAAGCAAAGCCTCAACTTAACACTTCAGATGCTCATAAACATTTCAGATTCTCTTTGAATTTTGCACCATTCCATTCCACGCTGAATACACATCTGGGTTTGGGATGCCAAATAACAAATTTCATGGATCGCCTCCTCTTCATCAACAATTCTTCATTGCATTCCTCTCAGCTCCTGATGAGCCTGTACATTGAAATGTAAAGGCTGCTGGCCCAGCTGTTTAAATAAAAACACCCCCACTCCTCCATACTAACTATGGAGAAAACAAAACCTAGATACTTTGAACCCCCCAAATCTGATACCCCGGGAGCCACTCCTGGCTCTTTTTCTTTTCATTTGAACCGTTATCACCATCAAAACTGACAGCTCAGCCCAAACTACACAAACAGCATCTCTGCCACCATAACAAAATGGTGACTCCCCCCCCCCCCCCCCCCACCCCCCACCCCGTGAATTTGATTAATATGGCGGCCCTGCTTCCTAACCAATCTTCACAAAGTGGCAGCTCCACCTCCGCAGCTCAGCTATACAAACTGGCAATACCATCTTGTAAATGCAACAAAATGGTGGCCTGCCTTTCTCCATGACCCTGGGAGACCCTCCATTCTCAAGATAAGGCCAGAAGTCATATTATAGTCCAACAGGTTTATTGGAAATCGTAGGATTTTTAAAGTGCTGCCCCTTCATCAAATCTGCTGGATTATAACCTGGTGTCATATGACTTCTGATCTTATCCATTCCAGTTCAACACCAGCACCTCCATATCATCTCAAGATAGCCAGATGCCTGACTTTCAAAACTTGATGAACTCATCACCAGCAAAACCCCACCAACACACCCACCTCCACTCAACTCAACCCTTCCCAAATATCCTGCAGCCACGAACACATCTTATCCTGACCCCTCCATTGCTCCCTAACTGCAATGGCAACTCCCTCCATCTCCCCTAAAATGCCTTCTTTCCCGGTATTCCAACATCCCACCCTACTAAGTTCTCCCTCATCTGCCCCACTTCCTTCCTTCCTTCCTTTATTACTCACCTCCACTAGTACCTCCTCCCCATAGTGTACTGATGAGTCATCACCTAACTCCCAAGTCAGATGGATCCCCCAAAAAAACAAGCCTGTCCCATTCACCTACCTCAGCATCTTAATTCCTCAACATTTTAACTTTTTTTATTTCCCCCCACCCTAACCCTTTCAAATTTTGGGAGTCCTGTTTTCTCCCCGTAAATATCACCCCCCCCACCCCCATCTCGGTCTGGCCCTGACATTCTCCCTCCCATCACTCCACTCTGCCACTGTCTAAGGCACTGGTCAGAAAGATATAGAGGCAGTGTGGTAAAGCTTCACTTGACTGAACCCAGGAATGGAATGATTTCTTTTCCCAAGGAGAGGTTCAGTAAGTTAGCCTGGTATTCATAGAAGTTTAGAAGAATGACAAGTGTCCTTACTGAAACATATAAAATTCTTAGAGGTTTAACAGGGTGTATGCAAAAAGGTTGTTTCTTCTTGTAGCTGAGATATACAAATTTTTCGTCAGTCAGGGAATCCAAGGAGTTAAGGCAAGAAAGTGGAGTTGAGGATTATCAGATCTCCCATTAGCTCATTGAATGGCAGGGCAGACTCAATGGGTCGGATGATCTACTCCTGGCCCACACCTAAATCTTACTGTCCTATAATGGGATGTGGTCATTCAGTGACTTAATGACAAGAATGAGGATTAGGAAACTGAAAGACCATGTATGTTAGCAGGAATTAATGACTGGCATGCAGGTTTTAGTATTCAAGGTGATGCATGCACAAACATCATGGAGGGAGCCAAAAGATATCTGCCTTTTAAATGCTGCAGCCGCAAGATCAGGTCAAAGGCTGCAAATTCGAGCAACAACTAGCCCAATCTCCAAATATACATAAGTCGGGAGTGTAACTGGAATGCTCTCTTCCTCCCCACCCCCAACCCCTTGACCTCATTGCCTGGGCGAGTGCAGCTCCAACAAAACTCAAGAAGCTTGATACTGTTGAGGCCAAACTAGCATACTTGACTAATACCGCATCCACCACCTTCAACATTCATTCCCTTCACCACTGACACACAATGATATGTGAGTGTACCATCTAAAGGATGCATTAGATCAATTCACTCAGGCTCCTTTAACAGCATGTTGAATGTTGTTTCCTCTTTTATGTACACCCACCCCCAAACCTTCACAGGGAAGATGATGGTGTAGTGGAGGTTTTACTGCACCTGTAATCCGAAGATCCAAGCTAATCTTGTAGGAACACCAAAGCAGCTGATGGAATTTGAATTCAATTGATAAATATGTATTTTGAAGCTAGTCTCAGTAATTATGACCATGATAACCATTATCAACTACAGTAAAAACCCACGAGCCCTTTAGGGAAGGATACTGCCAACCAACTTTCCCTAGTCACCCTACACATGACTTCAGATCTGCAGCAATGAACTGGCCTAGCAAGACATTCAGTTCAAGAGCAATTAGCACAGACATCCACATCCTGTGAAAGATTTCCTTTTTAATAACTGCTGCATTGATGGTAATTCAAGCAGTCCATGACTAACTGCTGTGCACGCACCATCCGTGGATTGTTGATATGATGTGCATTCCATGTGCCAGTGGGAAAGAGTCAATGCATGCGTAAAATGACTCTGTCACCTTTATAAGTGATGTCATTAGCTGTGTATTTTATTTATGCGGATTCCTCACTACTTTCAACCCAATCCTGGGCAATTGGAAGGAGATGTAAAGTTCTCTTTTCTCAACTTTCCCAGGTGTATGGTAAAATTCACCTAGTAATTCAATTCTATTTTATTATTAAGGAAGCAATTTCCCTTAAAGCATGGCACCAATGTGATTTATACCGATAATCTTTATGCACAGCAGTGTCAATGAACGATGTTAATTCAATATGCTGCTTTGACTGAATACAGCACTGATATTCTCATTTCCCACTGCTGCTGTTCATAACACAAATTAAATGGAATATTTTCCACAACAAAGTGAAATCACATTGTCATCCAGCTTCTTTTGTTGATGACCTGCACAAAAAGAAACACAACATGACTTTTTTGTAAACATAGATCTTATATAAGAACAAAGAACAGGAACAGACCCTTTGGCCCTCCAAGTGTGTGCTGGCACATTTTGCCCTTCCACACTAAAGCTGTCTTCACTTACAGGATCCGTATCCCTCTATTCCCTTCCTTTTCATGAATTCATCCAGGTGCTTCTTCAATGCTGCTATTGTTTCTGTTTCCATCATTACCTCTGGCGATGCATTCCAGGTACTCACCACCCTTTGTGTGAAAAATGTACCTCACACCTTGAACCTGTGTCCCCTAGCAATCGACCCTTCCACCTTGGGGGAAAAAGCCTCATACTTTCCACTCTATCCATGCCATTCACAATCTTTTAAACTTCTATTGGGTCACCCCTCAACCTCCTGCATTCCAGTGAAAACAAACCCAGTCTATCCAACCTTTCTTCACAGCTAAAATCCCCCAAACCAGGCAACATCCTGGTAAATTTTTAATGTACCCATTCCAAAACATTCACATCCTTCTGGTAACGTGGTGACCAGAACCGTACGCAATATTCCAATGGTGGCCTAACCAAAGTTCTATAAAGCTGTATAATCAGAATCCAATTTTCTCAGCTTTCATAAATAGCTTATTTTGGTCTTTCAGGGAGTATTGAACAGAAGTCAAAAAATTATGCCCTACCAAAAAAAGCTAATTTACTTTTGTTAATAGTGCAGTCCCAGAGGAAGATAGAACAACTCTTCAAGAGATAACAAGGTGTAGAGCTGGATGAACACAGCAGGCCAGGCAGCAGAGGAGCAGGAAAGCTGACATTTCGGGTCTAGACCCTTCTTCAGAAATGTCAGCTTTCCTGCTCCTCTGCTGCCTGGCCTTCTGTGTTCATCCAGCTCTACACCTTGTTGCCTCAGATTCTCCAATATTGGCAGTTCCTATCATCTCTGACTACAACTGTTCAAGGGTTTATTTTAGAAGCTATTGTAAACATTATTTTCCTTTAGGACTATCATTTTTCTTCTTATACTTTCTTGTGTTGGTATCCAATATGCAAGGCACTCTCAGAAGAAAATAGCACAGTGATTTTTCAATCCCACCCATAATTTAAGATGTATGAATTATATACATATATTAACATCAGTCAGTTTTGAGTTTAGATTTTTGAATTTGAACTAGTGGTATATGGATTTTCTGTGTGGCTGAAAGGTTTTAACGATTAACTTGGGAGTATATATATAGTCTTGGTGATATCTTTAAAAATACTATCCAAGAGAGATTGGAGGCTGATGGGAATTTGCCTACATTGAGAGAGTTTGCAAGAGTTCCGAATGTTTTGTGGGTCTTAGGGGGCAACACCCATAGTTCAAAATAAAGCTTTTGGTTTCAGTTGGGCAACACAGCAAGGTTCTTAGCAGATGCCAAATGGAGAAGTAGTTGCTCCTGACAAAGGGAAGAGAGAGATAAGAATTGTTATAATAGTTCACCTTCGTCTAAGACATTTTGCATGAAAGTTCCAGAATTATTTGATTGAAACCCTGAAGGGGTTGTTTTGAAGCTGAGAAAGTTTATGTTCATTTATATGACAAATCAGGGAAGACACCATCACATTCTCATGACTGGCAATTGAAGCCACAGCCAAGGAAAACATTATGTGGGATAGAGAATGGATTTGTCTCTGTTGTCTGTGTATTATAATGGAATTCTGTTGGGATTAATGGTATTGTATTTTTACCAAGTGTTTTGGAATTTTTAAATATAAATCTTATATGTGAATGATTTTGTTTTATTTCATCTTCATACCTTCACATAATAATATTCTATTTTTATTGTTGAACCCAATTCTGCAATATTGCAAGCTTCTATTTCAGTGAGACACCATCTCATTAAAAGAAAACAGATTTCTATCTGGGATCCGATTTGTCCAGTAATAACATAAGCTCACATCCTAACACCCGAATATAGACAGGAAGGAGTTATTCACTATTGCACTCTTCAGCTGAAACAAGAAGCAAAGGAAGTGCAAATGCAAACTGAGACATGAAACATACAGTTCATGAAACAAACTAAATACATTTGCAGAGAAGTCATAGCGCTCACGTGTTTGATTTACTTTTGGACAACTGACATTTCCTTTTCTGCCAAATATAAAAACAGTCAGATGTATTAAAATGAATGCAACTTAATTACCTGCAATACATGTGGTATTCAAGTGCCAATGGTGTTTAGGCAAGTTTAATCCAGGAAAGAGTTACACTATACTTGACATTTAAAACAGTGATTCTTGTATCTGTGGTTTGCAGAGTATGAGATTGGGCTCTTCCTTGTTCCTCTTATTTGCATAACACTTGAATATACAATATCACGGAAAGCATGTAAAATGGACATAAGTAGTTAGACAGTGTGGAACCCCAAGTGCAGATGTTATAACACAGATCAGACATCTAGGTTACCATCCTTTTCAAAAAGTACAATGTCACAATGAAGGCAGCAGAGCATGACAGCAAGTCAAAGAAGACGACCACAGAATCCAAGTGGCTCATGACCAAAAGAGCAAATTTCGGCCATTTGGCCTATCAAGTCTGTTCTGTCATTTGATCATGGCTACTATGTTTCTCAACTCCATTCTGTTGCCTTCTCCCATTATCTTTGATCCCTTTACTAATCAAGAACCTATCTATCACTTTCTTAAATACACTCAAATACTTGGCCTTCACAGCCCTTTTGCAGCAATGAGTTCCACCGATTCACCACCCTCTGGCTTAATAAGTTCATGCTCATCCAGGTTCTATAGGGTTGTCCCTTCACTCTGAGGCTGTGCCCTCAGTTTCTAGTCTCTCCTACTGGTGGAGTCATCTTCTCCATCTCCACTTTTCCAGGCCTCTCAGTATTCTGTAAATGAGATATCCCCTCTTCCTTCTAAACTCCATTTGAGTATAGACACAGAGTCCTCAACTGCTCCTCATATACAAACCCTTCATTCCTGGGATCATTCTTGTAAATCTCCTCTGGACCCCCTACAAGGCCCACTGCATCCATCCTTAGATATGAAACCCAAAACTGCTCTCAATATTCCAAATGCAGACTGACCAGAGCCTTATACAGCCTCAGGAGTACATTTCTGCTCTTGTTTTCTAGCCCTCTTGAAGTGAATGCTAATATTATTTTTGCCTTCCCAACTGCAAACTGAACCCAGATGTTAACCTTCAGAGAATCTTGAACTAGAATTCCCAAGGCCCTTTGTGCTTCAGATTTAGCGAGCCTTTCTCCATTTAGAAAATAGTTTACTGTTCTTTCTGCCAAAGTGTAAAACCTCACACTTTTCGCACATTTATATTCCATCTGTCACTCCTTTTTTCACTCTCTTCACCTGTCCAAGTCCTTCTACAGCCTCCCTGCTTCCTCAACACTGCCTGATCCTCCACCTATTTTTGTCATCTGCAAACTTAGCAGTTCCTTTGTCCAGATCATTAATATATAACATGAATAGTTGTGGTCCCAACATAGATCCCTGCAGAACTCCCTTAGTCCTTAGTTCCACTAGTCATCCTGAAAAGATCCCTTTACCCCTCTACTCTGCCTTCTATCAGTCACGTTGGGACATGATAGCCTCGTGGTCGTATCACTGGATTTTAATGTTTGGGGACCTGGGTTTGAATCCTGTCATGGCAAACACTGAAATTTGAATTCAATAAAAATCTGGAATTAAGAGTTAATGATGACCACAAAACCATTATTGATTATCAGGCAAAACCTACCTTGTTCACTAATGTCCTTGAGAGAAGAAAACTTTCATCCTTTCTTGGCCTGGTCGACATGGGCCTTGAGACCCACACCAATGAGGTTGACTCTTTGGGCCATTGAGGATGGGTAATAGTGGTGTCCACCATCAATGCCCTCGTCCTGTGAATGAATAAAGTGTAAATCAATCCTCTGTCAATGCCAGTAACTTGCCCTTAACACCATTGCCTCTTATTTAGCAATGTCCTGTGCACCACTATGTCAAAGGCCTTGTGCAAATCCAAATAGATCATATCTACTGGTTCTCCTTTATCTAACTTGCTTGTTACCTCCTCAAAGTATTCTAACAGATTTGTCAGGCACGATCATCCCTTGACACATTGGGCTGATCCAGCCTATTTCACGATGCACTCCCAAGTACGCCGCAATCTAATGCTTAATAATGGACTCTAATATCTTACCAATAACTGAGATCAGACTCATCAGCCTATAGATTCCTGTCTTTTCCTACCTCACATTTTAAACTGAGATGTTATGCAAGTCATTTTTCAGTCTGCTGAGATCCTCCCTGACTCCTATGATTTCTGAAAGAACGTCACCAATATTTCCAAAAACTTTTCAGCTATCCCCTTCAGAACTCTGGTATGTAATCCATCTGGTCTGGATGATTTATCCACCTTCGGATCTTCCAGCTCTCCCAACATCTTCTCCCATTTTCCCAAGCATTTCCTACCATTGACAAGAAGTTATTTTTTCATTAAAGCTCAAATTAATCTGTGACAATTCAATCATCTTGTGCTGTTCCAACTATTTAGCCATAACTCCTTTTGGTTATCCCAAATGTTTCCAGTGGCAAGTCATCCATCATATGTAGATATTAAGCACCAAAACAAATTAACACTCAAAACATTAGATGACGAAGAAAGTGAACTAATTGTCTAATATTTAAACTGAGCTATTGAGTGAATCCTACGCGTATCTGGTTGATGTGCACTGGTTGGAAAGTGAGTACCTGGCTACATATCATATCAACTTTTATCTTTCCAATCAATGTCACAAAGTATCATTACAAGTGAAATTTGTCAGTTTTACTATCACTAAGTAGAACTAACAAATCTAGAGCTCCTCCTGTTCCCAGATTGGAAACCAAATTGTGTCTTTGGATGGAAGAGGGGTTTCACTGGTGTTCATCCCTTGGAAGTATTCTGAAAAGATGAGTGGGAATTATTCCAAGAAAACAAAGTGTGAAGCTGGATGAACACAGTAGGCCAAACAGCATCTCAGGAGCACAAAAGCTGACGTTTTGGGCCTAGACCCTATATCAGAGAGGGGGATGGGGAGAGGGTTCTGCAATAAGCAGGGAGAGAGGGGGAGGTGGACCGAAGATGGATAGAGGAGAAGATAGATGGAGAGGAGAGTATAGGTGGGGAGGGGATTGGTCAGTCCGGGGATGACGGACAGGTCAAGGAGGCGGGATCAGGTTGGTAGGTTGGAAATGGAGGTGCGGCTTGAGGTGGGAGAAGGCGATAGGTGAGAAGAAGAACAGGTTAGGGAGGCAGGGACGAGCTGGGCTGGTTTTGTGATGCAGTGGGGGGAGCGGACGAGCTGGGCTGGTTTTGGGATGCAGAGGGGGAGGGGGAGATTTTGAAGCTTGTGAAGTCCGCATTGATACCATTGGGCTGCGGTGTTCCCAAGTGGAATATGAGTTGCTGTTCCTGAAACTATCTCCTTCTCAAAATCCACAAACCCACCTGCCCTGGCCGACCCATTATCCCTGCCTGCTCCGGCCCCACCAAACTCATCTCCACCTATCTGGACTCCATTTTCTCCCCCTTGGTCCAGGAACTCCCCATCTATGTCCATGACACCACCCACGCCCTCCACTTCCTCCAGAACTTCCAATTCCCTGGCCCCCAACACCTCATTTTCACCATGGATGTCCAGTCACTTTACACCTGCATTCCTCATGCAGATGGCCTTAAGGCCCTCCGCTTTTTCCTGTCCTGCAGGCCCGACCAGTCCCCTTCCACCGACACCCTCATCCGCCTGGCTGAACTCGTCCTCACCCTCAACAAATTCTCTTTCGATTCCTCCCACCTCCTACAGACAAAGGGGGTGGCCATGGGTACCCGCATGGGCCCAAGCTATGCCTGCCTCTTTGTAGGTTGCGTGGAACAGTCTCTCTTCCGAACCTACACTGGCCCCAAACCCCACTCTTCCTCCGTTACATTGATGACTGGATCGGCACCGCCTCTAACTCCCAAGAGGAGCTCGAACAGTTCATCCACTTCACCAACACCTTCCATCCAACCTCAAGCTCACCTGGGCCATCTCCAACACATCCCTTACCTTCCTGGACCTCTCTGTCTCCATCTCAGGCAACCAGCTAGAAACTGATGTCCATTTCAAGCCCACTGACTCCCACAGCTACCTAGAATACACCTCCTCCCACCCACCCCCTGTAAAAATTCCATTCCCTATTCCCAATTCCTTCGCCTCCGCTGCATCTGCTCCCAGGATGAGGCATTCCACTCCCGCACATCCCAGATGGCCGCGTTCTTCAAGGACCGCAACTTCCCCCCCCCCGCAGTGGTCGAGAACACCCTTGACCGTGTCTCCCACATTTCTCACAACACATCCTTCACACCCCACCCCCGCCATAACCACCCCCAGAGAATCCCCCTCGCCCTCACATACTACTCCACCAACCTCAGATACAACGCATCATCCTCCGACACTTCTGCCATCTGCAATCCGACCCCACATTTTTCCATCCCCACCCGTGTCTGCCTTCTGGAGAGACCACTCTCTCCGTGACTCCGTTGTTTGCTCCACACTCCCCTCCAACCCCACCACACCTGGCACCTTCCCCTGCAACCGCAGGAAATGCTACACTTGCTCCCACACCACCTCCCTCACCCCCATCCCAGGCCCTAAGATAACTTTCCATATTAAGCAGATGCTCACCTGCACATCTGCCAATGTAGTATACTGTATCCACTGTACCCAGTGTGTCTTCCTCTACATTGGGGAAACCGAGCGGAGGCTTGGGGACTGCTTTACAGAACACCTCCGCTCGGTTCGCAATAAACAACTGCACCTCTCAGTCGCGAACCATTTCAACTCCCCCTCCTGTTCCTTCGATGACATGTCCATCATGGGCCTCCTGCAGAACCAGCATGATGCCACCCGAAGGTTGCAGGAACAGCAACTCATATTCTGGTTGGGAACCCTGCAGCCCAATGGTATCAATGTGGACTTCACAAGTTTCAAAATCTCCTCTTCCCCCACTGCATCCCAAAACCAGCCCAGCTTGTCCCTGCCTCCCTAACCTGTTCTTCCTCTCACCTATCCCCACCTCCCACCTCAAGCCGCACCTCCATTTCCTACCTACTAACCTCATCCCGCCTCCTTGACCTGCCCGTCATCCCCGGACTGACCTATCCCCTCCCCACCTATACTCTTCTCTCCACCTATCTTCTCCTCTATCCAGCTTCAGTCCACCTCCCCCTCTCTCCCTATTTATTTCAGAACCCTCTCCCCAACCCCCTCTCTGATGAAGGGTCTAGGCCCAAAACGTCAGCTTTTGTGCTCCTGAGATGCTGCTTGGCCTGCTGTGTTCATCCAGCTTCACACTTTATTATCTTGGATTCTAAGCACCTGCAGTTCCCATTATCTCTGGGAATTTATTCCATCCAGATTTCAGATTGGTAGCAGTTTGGGACATTCCTGAGCTTCTCTGGGAATCCCACTGTAAGGTCCAGTGGTATCGGCACTTCCAAAAAGCAGCTGCAAGCATTATTCCAGGTTGGTTGTGGGTCCCTCCATGACAGTTTCAATAACAACAAATCACGGCCAGATCATTTATCAAGTGCATGGTGAGGAGGCAAGTTCAACAAAATAAGAAATCGCCTTTATATAAAAAAAATTAATCAACCTGTTATGATACAAGTTCAGGGCAAGTGGGACTTAAACTAGTAATGCTGGTCAGGACATAGAGACCGTACAACTGCACAACAAGACCCAGGTCACATTAATGTATTGCCTTTCACGTCTTCAGAATTTCCTAAACATTTAAAAGCACTTTCTCATCCCCTGTCCAAGCCTCCCTCTCATCCCTACCTCCTTGATCTGACACTACCTGTCCATCTTCTCTCCCACCTATCTGCCCAACCACACCCTACTTGCATTCATCTATCACCATCCCACCTACCTTCACCAGCCCCAAATGCCTCTCTCTACTAATTTCAAAGCTCCCTTCCCCCTCCCCATTTCTGAAGTAAGCTCCTGACCTGAAACATCAACTTTCCCACTCTTTTGATGCTGCCTGACCCACTGTTTCTCTCCAGTTCCACACTACGTTATCTCTGACTCCAGCATCTGCGGTCCTTCCTATCTCACAGCCAATTGGTTCTTTTTGACCATTTGTGCATGCACCAAATCAAAACAATGAGATAAATTGCAAATTAATCTATTAAATGTTGGTGTCACTGAAGGATAAATCACAATCAGAATCCCAGGAGAATCTCTTGTTGTTTAAACTATTTGTAAATTCAGCCTATTCGTGCAGAACTCTGCAGCATGTGGGACTTGAACCCTCCTGGCTCAGAGGTAGGAATGCTACCACTACGCCATAATAATGCTCTCTTGCTCTTTAAATCATGTCACAGAATATTTTACATCCAGTTGAACATGTGGGTGGACCTTCAGTTTAATATCTTACACAAAAAGCATCATCTCCTTGAGTACCACATTTAAAAGACTGCTCAGTCAAAGTACTGGAGGTGCTCTATATTATTTGTTCTTGCAATGTTCTTGCCCTTTCCTCCTGGAGTGGGGCTGAAATCTATGTATTAACCTAAAGCGATAGTGCTAGCAATGAGTCAAAAATGACACTGTGAATTGAAATTCTGACAATCTTTGATCTAGACCAACTATGGCTCCCAATCTTGGAACAGCAAGGTGCCAATCTGATGTTACAATAGTTACACTGGCGCAGGTACGTTGCAGTGATGTGCACAATGATCTAGAATTCTATTTCCTTATGAACTTAGATGCTAGCAATGTGGTTGACTCTTAACTGTCTTTTGGGATGAACAATAAATGATAGCAATGCCCTTATCCTATGAATGAATAAAAACAAAACTTTGTCTTCCACTAGCTAGCCAGACAGTACAATAAGAGACAGCACTTACTTGAAGCCCTACAGAGCTAGGTTCCTGTTCAATGTCATGTGTTGTCACTATGACGAAACTCCCTTTGCACACGCTACCATGCACACTCGCCATACTTTCAGCAAAAGTATAATTTACTCTACTCTATACCAGATAAGTAAAGAAAAAAGTATCTAATGGGATTAGACTCATTTTTATTCTGCTCTCCCTCCAAATACCAATGTTGCTGGTTTGGTTTCTCGGGTATGATAGGATGTGAGTAATTCCTTATATGTTAGCTCATGCAATATATAGCACAAAATAAGGCTCTCGTTTAGACTGTTGATTTGAGGTTTATTAATACAAATATTAACTGATATAAATACAAATTGCAAAATGTAACTAATTTACAAATATCACACTGTCTCCACAGCTGAAGATGAGATGGTCCCTTTATACTGGAATGTCACATGTCTTGATGTCATGCA
This sequence comes from Stegostoma tigrinum, assembly GCF_030684315.1. NCBI lineage: Eukaryota > Metazoa > Chordata > Chondrichthyes > Orectolobiformes > Stegostomatidae > Stegostoma > Stegostoma tigrinum. Next base: position 78,599,941 of record NC_081356.1, read on the forward strand.
ACTGTCTTCAAGTTTCACTGCCTGGGTGGTCTAGAATCTATGCAACGACAACTGGATTGAATTTTTCATCCAGATCGAATAGGGAGAAGATTGCATCTAAGATGAGCATTTTAGTGATTGATGAAAAAGATACTTTGCTTTACCTTCGGCTTTATCTTTTTGTAAAAGTCCATTGGGTTCACTACTGCTCTTTTCAGGAAGGAAATCTGCCATCCTTACTTGCTCTGGTCTACACATGACTCCATTCCAACGAGAATTGTTGATTCAGAACTAACCTCAAAGAGCAGAGCAAGTCACTGGGCTCAAGGACAATTAGAGATGGGCAATAAATCTAGCTTTGCTGGAGATATTCATATCTTGTGCGCACACAAAGAAAATAAAACTACAAAGGATATTGAAAAAATTCAGTTACAGCCATAAAACAGGAGATGGAAAGGAGACGGGAACTTGTGAAATTACAATCATGGCGGAAACAGCACTGAGCAAATTGGTAGCACAGCGAGCTAACAAGTCTCTGTGTCTCGATACACTTTATCTGAGGGCCTTAACAAAAGTGGCTAATGAGGCCACAGATGCGTTGATATTAATTTTCAAACTTCCCTAGATTCGGAAAAGGTTCCATCAGATTAGAAAGTAGAAAATATTACCACTCTATTTGAGAAGGGACAGAGGCAAGGAAATCCTAGGCCAGTTAGCTTCATATCTGTCATGGCAAAGGTATCAAAATCAACCATCGATTGACAATTTGAAAACTCAAGGCAATGGAGACAAGTTAGCATGGTTTTGTTTTGTGGACATAGCTCAGATATGCTGTTCTTATTTCTGCTGGATTGCAATGTGAATTGGTTTAATTGTGTAAGATCCTGAAAAGCCTTGACAAGGCGAACACAGAATGTCAGAATGTTTTCTCTTGTGGGTCAATCCAGAATGAGGGGGTGCTGTGTTCTCATGAAAAAAGTACCAGTCTTTCCTGTCTATTTTTATAACACAAACCTTCCATTCCCAGCAACATGCAGGTAAAACTTTTCTGAACTCTCTCCAATTTTATAATATCCTTCCTATAACAGGGTGACCAGAACTGCACACAGTACTCTAGAAGATGCCTCACAACATCCTGTACAATCTCAACATGCCATCCCAACTCCTGTACTCAAGGTCTGAGTAATGATGGCAAGCATACTGAACAATGTCTTAACCACGTTGTCTATATGAGTTGCAAATTTCAAAGAATTATATACCTGAACCCACAGGTCTCTCAGTTCTACAACACTACTAGGGCCCTAACATTAATTGTATAAGTCCTTGTTTGTATTATCAAATTACAATACCTCACATTTATCCAAATTAAACTCCATGTGCCACTCCTCAGCCCATTGACCCAATTAATCAAGATCTCTTTGTAATCTTAAATAACCTTCTTCACTGTCCATTACACCACCAATTTTTGACCTCATTTACAAACTTACCGACCATACCTCCCATATTCTCATCCAAATCATTTATATAAATGTCAAACAGAAGTGGACCTAATACTCATCCCTGTAGAATACCACTGATCACAGACCTTCACCACCCTCTGTCTCCTCCCATAAAGCTAATTGTGTCCAACTGGCCAGCTCACCATGAATCCCATGTGATCTAACTTTTCTAATAAGTCCACCATGTGGAACCTTGTCAAAGGCTTTATTAAAGGCCAAGTAAATATTGTCTACCGTTCTTCCCCCATCAGTCTTCTTAGTTAGTTACTTCAAGAAATCTCAATCAAGTTTGTGAGACTTGATTTCCCTCGCACAAAGCCATCTGGCTATCCCTAATCATTCCTTGCCTCTTCAAATGCATGCAAATACTACCTATCAGAATCACTTAAAACAACTTACCCACCACCAAAGTCAGACTCACTGGTCTACAGTTTCTACGCTTCTCCCTACAGCCTTTCTTAAACAATGGCATAGTATTAGCCACACTCCAATCTTCCAATACTTCACACATGTTTAGTGGTTACATATAGTTTGAATGTAACGCCTATTTCTCCATCACACTTGATCATTGCTCAATACAAGGTTGTCTGGCCAAGGCTGAACACAATAGTGTAGCATATTTCCATGAACACGTGCATTTGAATGAAAATCTCAAATTCTTATTGTTTGGCCTTGATTAAATTGGGATAACTATCTGCATGTTCATTGATCATGTTCTTGTACCATTTCCTCCTTTCTTTCCAATGATGCTTTGTGCACAACAAAGTGGTGAGAGTTTGTTGAGGGAAGCCCAGTGCAACTCTATCATAAAAACATGAAATCTGTCATGAAGAATAAACCATTGCCTTGAGAAGGAGCGCATATATTTAATATAGTTATCCAAAAATCTTAGAGAGTCCCTTTATACTGAATGATCCTGGACCTTGCTGTATAAACAGTATGTTTTGTGATAACATTTAGCTGAGGGCAGTGAAGCAAAGAGTAATATGTTGAACATATCATTTCCTGCACATTTCTTGGATAGTACTGTGGACTGTTGTCAGACTTTTTTAAAATTCATTCACTTGCTGATGGCAACACTGACTAGGCCAGCATTTATTGCCAACCCAGAATTGTCCAGAGGACAGTTCAGAGTCAGTTATATTGCTGTGAGTCTGGAGTCACATGTAGGCCAGACCAGGTAACGATGCAGTTTAACATAACAAAGTGTGAAGCTGGATGAACACAGCAGGCCAAGCAGAATCCCAGGAGCACAAAAGACGATGTTTCAGGCCTAGACCCTTCATCAGAGCTCTGATGAAGGGTCTAGGCCCGAAACGTCGGCTTTTGTGCTCCTGGGATGCTGCTTGGCCTGCTGTGTTCATCCAGCTTCACACTTTGTTATCTTGGATTCTCCAGCATCTGCAGTTCCCATTATCTCTGATACAACGATGCAGTTTCCTTCCCTAAAGGACATGAGTGAATCAGATAGATTTTTCCAACAATTGACAATGGATTCATGGTCATCATTAGGCTCTTAATTCCATATGCTAATTAATGTGTCAACAACAATTGCATTATCATCATCTTTGGTTTCCATAAAAGGGAATTTAGCAAAGTAGCCACTCAACAGAATGTGACCGTTATCTTGGCCATGGAAAATATCAGTGGCAATCTTGCACCACGAGTTTGCAGATGACACTAAGATTGGTGGAGTGGCAGATAGTGAAGGGGACTGTCAGAGAATACAGCAGAATATAGATAGACTGGAGATTTAGGCAGATAAATTGCAGATGGAGTTCAATCCGGGCAAATGCGAGGTGATGCATTTTGGAAGATCAAATTCAAAGGGCGAACTATACAGTAAATGGAAAAGTCGTGGGGAAAATTGATGAACAGAGAGATCTGGGTGTTCAAGTCCATTGTTCCCTGAAGGTGACAACGCAGGTCAATAGGGTGGTCAAGAAGGCATATGGTATGCTTTCCTTCATTGGACGAGGTATTGAGTATAAGAGTTGACAGGTCATGTTGCAGTTGTATAGGACTTTGGTTCAGCCACATTTGGAGTACAGTGTGCAGTTCTGGTCGCCACATTACCAAAAGGATGTGGATGATTTGGAGAGGGTGCAGAGGAAATTCACCACGATGTTGCCTGGTATGGAGGGCACTAGCTACGAAGAGAGGTTGAGTAGGTTAGGATTATTTTCATTAGAAAGACGGAGATTGAGGGGTGACCTGATTGAGGTCTATAAAATCATGAGGGGTATAGACAGGGTGGATAGCAAAAAGCATTTCCCCAGAGTGGGGGACTCAATTATTAGGGGTCATGAGTTCAAAGTGAGAGGAGGAAAGTTTGTGGGAGATATGCATGGAAAGTTCTTTACGCAGAGGGTGGTGGGTGCCTGGAACGCGTTGCCAGCGGAGGTGGTAGACGCAGACACGTTAGATTCTTCTAAGATATATTTGGACAGGTACATGGATGGGCAGGAAGCAAAGGGATACAGACCCTTAGAAAATAGATGGCAGGTTAGACAGAGGATCTTGATCGGTGCAGGCTTGGAGGGCTGAAGGGCCTGTTCCTGTGCTGTAGGTTTCTTTGTTCTTTGACTCTGAATGAATTTCCTGTAGAAGGGAAGGTTACCTTGATCGTTGAGGACAGTGAAGTTGACATATTTCACAGAATGTGATTCATCTTTATTGGTGCTGGGTCAAAAAATGGATTCAAAAGCCAGTATCTTGTATTTTCTGCACTCCTGTGACAAAAAAATAGAATTTGCTGGAAAATCTCAGCAGGTCTGGCAGCATCTGCGGAGAGAAATCAGAGGTAACGTTTCAGTTCAAATGATCATTCTTCAGAGCTCTGATTTCTCTCCACAGATGCTACCAGATCTGCTGAGATTTTCCAGCAATTTCTATGTTTGTTTCTGATTTATAGCATCCGCAGTTCTTTTGGTTGTTACTCATGACCAATACATATATGCTCCAGCATGTCTTAATGTAGACTTTGTTGAATTCCTACTTTGTTGCCTTTAAAGGTTACATTCCTGGACAGTCTAAGTTCATTTTGTAGTAAACAACAAAATATATGTTAGCTTTTTATGACTCCTGTTATTTTGCCCCTGTAAATTCTCGGTCTTCTACTGAATAAAGTTTCAGGTATGTACTCCTACGTGACTATTAAGTAGGAAGTTGATGGATTTTGACCAATTAATGAGGAAGGAACAGTATGCTATTAGGGTAACATGTAATATTTAACGTGGTGAGGAACTTGGCATGGCAATATTTCTTGAACCTACCTTTCTAGTTGGTAGGAATCTCAAATTTAGAAGGAGCTGTCAAAGCAGCCTTGGCAAGTTGCTACAATAAATATTGGAGTCTCAGTATATCAGTCACAAAGTCAGTAAATACTAAGATTTTGGTTGATAAATCTCTTCCATTGCTTTTCCAATATCCTGAAATACTTCCTAAAGTGTGGTGCCCAGAATAATTTGTTAAGGTTTATAGCATGACCTCTTTGGTTCTGTACTCACTGCCGTGTTTAAAATATCAGTATTCTGTTACATTTCATAACTACCTTAAGCAACATGTTCTACTTCAAAAATTTGTAAATCTGCACAGTGAATTTCTTCAATTCCTCCCCTACATATTATATCTCCTCCCAAAGTGCATTACATCCAATTTATCTGTAATAAATTATATCTTCCACAAGTCCATCCATTTCATTTAAATGTTTCCATTAGTGTTACCTTTCAATTTTTCAGAAATCTGGTGCCCTCATTTCTACACCAGTTTTCCAGCCACATATTCAATTGATCTATCCTCCTGCTGAGCATATGCGTGATACTGGGAGTTATCTTGAGATGACTGCTCTTTTGGTCTTCCTTTTAAAGTTCCTTCCTGTCTGAAATTTTCCTTCAGGACCTCATACCTCTTCCTGCCTACCTATCCCATTGGTACCAATATGGACCATTATTTTTGGCTGATCGTCCTCCCAAGAAGCACATCCCACAGCTGCTACATGACATCCTTGACTCTGGAACTGTGGAGGCGACCCAGCATCCTGGAGTCACATTTCTTTTGACAGAAGTACATGATTAAGGCTTCCTCTGACTATGGAATTCCGTATAACTATTGTTTATCCCTTCTTCTACCTCATCTCCTGTACAGGCTTGGTTCTGACTGCACTCCCCTGAGGAACCATCACCCGCACCAGTTTACACTAGACTTGTGTACTACCTGCCTGGTTTTCTTAGACTGCCTGTCACTCTTCAGTGTCACTTCATCAAAATCTCTTCCTACAAACACTGTCGGCTTACCAAACGCTCATGAAGTATATTCATTCAAAAGAGCAGCTCACCTCCAACTTCTCAATAACAACCAGAATTGGGTAATTAAATGCTGGGTAAGGCAGAAACATCCACATCCCATGAACTAACAAAGCAAAACTGCCTTAATACTTCTACATTTTTTGACAGTGCCAAGTCAAGTTGTTGTAGCAACATGTAAAATATATTAGACGCTTAGCTTTGTAAATAAATGACATTGAATATAAAAACAACCAAGTCAGCCTTTACAAATCACTGGTTAAGACTCAATGGGAGTTCTACCAGGCAGTACACCTTAAGAACCTCATATTTAGAAAGGGTACTGAAGTTGTATACCAAGTTTGATGTCAAACTAATATGGGAACTTGCCTGCAGTTCATTAATCTTTATACGTTCTACTTAACACAATAATTGTTGTGATTCTTTTCCTGTATCAAATTCTTTTTACAGCGTTCTTTATTCTCTTGTTGTTTATTCTTCTCGTTCTCTTTGTGTTTTGACCCTCATCACTTCAACTCCATCTCGTTGACCACAGCACTATTTAACCTTCCTGTAAGGACATTGGTCTTATCCTTATTCACATACTATCAGTTGACCTTATACAGATCCTTCTTGCCCAGTAACTGGTCCAACTGTTAAGAAATCTGACTCCTTCGCTCCTACCACCTATAAATACTGTTCAATCATTTTTGTCCTAGATCTTAAAACGCTACCTCTACAACTTAAAGCGTTTTCTTCACTACGTCATTGGTTCCAACTTTATAGAATCAGAAAATCTCTACAGTGTGGAAGCAGGCCATTCAGCCCATCAAGTCTGCAGTGACCCTCCAAAGGGTATCCCACCCAGAGCCACCCCTCCCACTATCCCCATAGCCCTGCATTTCCCATGGCTAATCCATCTAACCTCCATATCCCTGGACACACAATGGGCAATTTTACATGGTTGTCCAGAGGAGACCCCAAAGGAAACCTACATAGATACATGGAGAACATGCAAACTCCACATGGACAGTCACCCGAGGGTCCCTGGCACTGTGGGATAGCAGTGCTAGCCAATGAGCCACCATGCCACCCATGAATTCTAGCAAATCTCTTTCCCTCTCGGAATATTCTGCAGTGTGCAGTAACATTCTTTACCTTGACACAAGGGAGGTGACATACAACTCAGCACCAACATTGACAATTGAAAATACATCTAGCTAGCCATGACTACCAAGTCTCCTCTGACAGCTGCATTTTTACTTTTCCCTCTCTTCCTTCCAAGCTGGAAAAAACCAGGTTTTCCACGTTGCCATGGATTCACTTCTGACTGTGCTTCACTGATATATGAACAGCTTCACTGGTTTCCAAGGGGATTTCCTGTACTGATACCTGTTTTCCTAATCGAGCCAGTCATCATCCATTCCCTCTCTTCTGTAGCTGCAGGTAAATGTTCCCTTTTAAAATATGTGATTTGTGTTGGCCTATTTCCTCTTAGTGTTTATATTTATTTGCACGGTGGTGCAGATATGTATCTTAGCACAGAATAAAGCCGCAAGTGGTAACCTTCAGGCTACTGTACACTGTGTGCCCACGCAACTTGGCAAGAGTGTTGGCAATGTGGTGACCATCTTCTCAAACATGCCATCCACAGTACTCCTGGTTGCAATGGAGTGATGCCAGCTGTCTCTTAAGCTCCGAGACTCTGAGCTCAAACTCAAGTATTTGGTAGTACTTCCTGCGTATGTGGTTTTTCAGGACACGCAGTGTTCTGAAATTCCTACAAGGCACAGGATATTTGTGTGACAGGCCCTAGCCGTCCTCTCATCTTACTGACAGATTTTTAAAAATGTTAATTGCTATTTAACTGTTTAATTTGCACTGATTGGAAATGAAGGAAGCTTCGTAGGGTATCCAGCACTAATAGTGGCACAAAACTATTATGACCTGATAATTACCACACACTTCTGCAGTTTCATCAATGTAAGTTTGTTCATACAGATCGATTGAACCCAGCAGAGAAAACACAAGATCACCAACTTTACCTCAAGAGCTTATACCCTTGGTCATTGACTTTCTTTGTCCATCTGTTGACACAGATGAATCAATACAAAGAGTAGGGAAGGGTGGGAGAAATACAAAAAATGTACAGTACATGATGTAAAAAGAACTAGTCTGGGTAATTTATATGTAAGAATTATATGTAACTGAATCAGAGTTAGTGATGGTGGAAATAAAACTTGGAAGGGGTGTTATGTAAGAACTTCGGGACCCTGAATGGGCCTCACAGTGTCAGAAAGTCACACATCACTGCAGAGTTAACAATCTAAAATGAGAGAAAGTCTTCAGAGCACATGGACATGAATACACAAAAAGAAGTTAGCCCTTAGTGAATGGAACTACAAGGTCAACTTACCAAATACTACTGGTACATATAGCAGCATTCTGTATGCATGTATAATAAATCGTGAATCTTTGAAATCTAAACCTGAAGGCAGTCCTTGATTTAGCCTTCCCCTCAAGAAATCTACAAAGAACCTAGCTCATAGTTTGGCATCAAGCCATGTGATAAAAAACATTTCTCCTGATAATATATATAATTTCACACTTCTCTCCATTAAATTTTGCTATGTCATGTGGCCATCTATTGCATCAGCCAATCAATATCCTCTTGAGGTCTATCAGTATTCTCCTCATCATTCACAATATTTCCAAATTTTATCTCATCTGCAAATGTTGAAATTCTTCATGTAAACCTGAGAATGATCATTAATACCCACTAAGGAAAGCAACAGTCTTGGCACTAACTCCTCAGATATCCATTATATTTCTTCCCTAGAGTCCAAAAAAAACCCATTCACCAATATTCTCTCATCCACCTTCATATCAGTACTGCTACTGTCCATCTTATTCCTCAAGTTTTGCATATGCTGGAAGACCCATGGTGTGGTAATTTTTCAAATGCCTTTTTGAAGTTCACATAGTGTTATAGAGTTATAGAGTTATAAAGCATGGAAACAGACCCTTTGGTTCAACTCCATGATTCTATGATTCTGTACAGATTATATCCACCACATTAACCCTCATCAAGAAACAAGTTAGTTGGTCAAACATAAGTAAAACAGAAAGTATTTGAAATACTCAACATTTCTGGCAGCATCTATGGAGAAAGAATTAGAGCTAATTTTTCGACTTGAACATGACTTCAGAATTTAAGCAAAATAGAAATGTGTGAGGTTTCATGACATTGAAAATGTGGAGAGGAAGTTGGTGGTAGAAAGCAAAAGGCAAAAGGCAAGGTCTGGGTAAGGGGAGAGAGTTGGAAAGATTAAATGACAACGGTGTCATGAAACAAAAAAGCAAAGGAAGCACAGAATCACAGAAGTTATGGCACAGAAGGAGACCATTTCATCTACCTTGCATGCACTGGCTGCTCGACTGAGCTACATTATCTTGTGCAACCTTCTGCTTTGTCACCATTATTTTTCTCCAAATAGTCATTTAGTACCCTCTTGAATGACTCAATAAAACCTGCCTCCATCACATTTCCAGGCAGGGCATTTCATAGGCAATGGTAGTCATTGTGGTGAAGATTAAAAAGCATTTGACCTGAGTGAGTGTAAACAGCACAATAATGAACAGCTGTGCATGAAAGCAAAAACATTTAAAACAAGATCCAAGCCAGCAAACAAACCAGATCAAATGCAGACAAAATTCATGGTCTAAAATTAATTAATAAAATGTTGAAATCCAGTAAGCTGTAAGAGGCCCAATCAGAACAGAAGATTTTCTTTATTGGAGATAATGGGAACTGCAGATGCTGGAGAATTCCAAGATAATAAAATGTGAGGCTGGATGAACACAGCAGGCCAAGCAGCATCTCAGGAGCACAAAAGCTGACGTTTCGGGCCTAGACCCTTCATCAGAGAGGGGGATGGGGACAGGGAGCTGGAATAAATAGGGAGAGAGGGGGAGGCGGACCGAAGATGGAGAGTAAAGAAGATAGGTGGAGAGAGTATAGGTGGGGAGGTAGGGAGGGGATAGGTCAGTCCAGCGAAGACGGACAGGTCAAGGAGGTGGGATGAGGTTAGTAGGTAGCTGGGGGTGCGGCTTGGTGTGGGAGGAAGGAATGGGTGAGAGGAAGAACCGGTTAGGGAGGCAGAGACAGGTTGGACTGGTTTTGGGATGCAGTGGGTTGGGGGGAAGAGCTGGGCTGGTTGTGTGGTGCAGTGGGGGGAGGGGACGAACTAGGCTGGTTTAGGGATGCAGTAGGGGAAGGGGAGATTTTGAAACTGGTGAAGTCCACATTGATACCATATGGCTGCAGGGTTCCCAGGCGGAATATGAGTTGCTGTTCCTGCAACCTTCGGGTGGCATCATTGTGGCAGTGCAGGAGGCCCATGATGGACATGTCATCAAGAGAATGGGAGGGGGAGTGGAAATGGTTTGCGACTGGGAGGTGCAGTTGTTTGTTGCGAACTGAGCGGAGGTGTTCTGCAAAGCGGTCCCCAAGCCTCCGCTTGGTTTCCCCAATGTAGAGGAAGCCACACCGGGTACAGTGGATGCAGTATACCACATTGGCAGATGTGCAGGTGAACCTCTGCTTAATGTGGAATGTCATCTTGGGGCCTGGGATAGGGGTGAGGGAGGAGGTGTGGGGACAAGTGTAGCATTTCCTGCGGTTGCAGGGGAAGGTGCCGGGTGTGGTGGGGTTGGAGGGCAGTGTGGAGCGAACAAGGGAGTCACGGAGAGAGTGGTCTCTCCGGAAAGCAGACAGGGGTGGGGATGGAAAAATGTCTTGGGTGGTGGGGTCAGATTGTAAATGGCGGAAGTGTCGGAAGATGATGCGTTGTATCCGGAGGGTGGTGTGTGAGAACGAGGGGGATCCTCTTGGGGCAGTTGTGGCGGGGGCGGGGTGTGAGGGACGTGTTGCGGGAAAGACGGGAGACGCGGTCAAGGGCGTTCTCGATCACTGTGGGGGGAAAGTTGCGGTCTTGAAGACCTTGGACATCTGGGATGTGCGGGAGTGGAATGTCTTATCGTGGGAGCAGATGCGGCGGAGGCGGAGGAATTGGGAATAGGGGATGGAATTTTTGCAGGTGGGTGGGTGGGAGGAGGTGTATTCTAGGTAGCTGTGGGAGTCGGTGGGCTTGAAATGGACATCAGTTACAAGCTGGTTGCCTGAGATGGAGACTGAGAGGTCCAGGAAGGTGAGGGATGTGCTGGAGATGGCCCAGGTGAACTGAAGGTTGGGGTGGAAGGTGTTGGTGAAGTGGATGAACTGTTCGAGCTCCTCTGGGGAGCAAGAGGCGGCGCCGATACAGTCATCAATGTACCGGAGGAAGAGGTGGGGTTTGGGGCCTGTGTAGGTGCGGAAGAGGGACTGTTCCACGTAACCTACAAAGAGGCAGGCATAGCTGGGGCCCATGCGGGTGCCCATGGCCACCCCCTTAGTCTGCAGGAAGTGGGAGGAATCAAAAGAGAAGTTGTTGAGTGTGAGGACGAGTTCAGCTAGGCGGATGAGAGTGTCGGTGGAGGGGGACTGGTCGGGCCTGTGGGACAGGAAGAAGTGGAGGGCCTTGAGGCCATCTCCATGCGGAATGCAGGTGTACAGGGACTGGACGTCCATGGTGAATATGAGGTGTTGGGGGCCAGGGAATTGGAAGTCCTGGAGGAGGTGGAGGGCGTGGGTGGTGTCACGGACATAGGTGGGGAGTTCCTGGACCAAAGGGGAGAAAATGGAGTCCAGATAGGTGGAGATGAGTTCGGTGAGGCAGGAGCAGGCTGAGACGATGGGTCGACCAGGGCAGGCAGGTTTGTAGATTTTGGGAAGGAGATAGAAATGGGCCGTGGGGGGTTGGGGAACAATGAGGTTGGAGGCTGTGGGTGGGAGGTCCCCTGTGGTGATGAGGTCGTGAATGGTGTTGGAGATGATGGTTTGGTGCTCGGGTGTGGGGTCATGATCGAGGAGGCGGTAGGAGGTGGTGTCGGAGTGTTGGCGTCTGGCCTCGGCGATGTAGAGGTCAGTGCGCCATACTACCACTGCGCCACCCTTGTCTGCGGGTTTGATGGTGAGGTTGGGGTTGGAGCGGAGGGCTGCCCGTTCTGCGGGGGAGAGGTTGGAGTGGGTGAGAGGGGTGGAGAGGTTGAGGCGGTTAATGTCTCGACGGCAGTTGGAGATGAAGAGGTCGAGGGAGGGTAGGAGGCCTGGGGGTGGTGTCCAGGAGGAGGACTTGTGTTTGAAGCGGGTGAAGGGGTCAGTGGAAGGAGGGTTAGGTTCCCGGTTGAAGAAGTAGGCATGGAGGCGAAGACGGCGGAAAAACTGCTCTATGTCCAACCGTGACTGGTATTCGTTGATGTGTGGTTGTAGGGGGACAAAGGTGACCCCCTTGCTAAGGACTGACCGTTCGTCCTCAGTCAGTGGGAGGTCTGGGGAGATGGTGAAGATTCGGCAGGGCTTAGTGTGGCTGTTTCCTCTGGGGTTGCTGGCTGTGGAGGTTGTGGGCGGAGCGATGAGGTCGTCGGCCGTGGGCGGGGTTCCGTCGGCCGTGGGCGGGGTTCCGTCGGCGTCGGCTGTGGGCAGGGCTTCACCGGCGTCAGCCATGGGCGTCAGCCATGGGATGCCCACTGCAACCCAAATCCAGTCCAACCTATCTCTGCCTCCCTCACCGGTTCTTCCTCTCACCCATCCCTTCCTCCCACCCCAAGCCGCACCCCCATCTACCTACTAACCTCATCCCACCTCCTTGATCTGTCCGTCTTCCCTGGACTGACCTATCCCCTCCCTACCTCCCCCCCTACACTCTCTCCACCTATCTTCTTTACTCTCCATCTTCGGTCCGCCTCCCCCTCTCTCCCTATTTATTCCAGAACCCTCTCCCCATCCCCCTCTCTGATGAAGGGTCTAGGCCTGAAACGTCAGCTTTTGTGCTCCTGAGATGCTGCTTGACCTGCTGTGTTCATCCAGCCTCACATTTTATTATCTTGATTTTCTTTATTGGACTTGTTTTGAATTTCACTGGAATAGAGCACATTGTGAGAATGAATACAATATATTAAGTTGGAATACAGTATATTAATTTGAAGGCATTAAATTGCTTCTCCACCTAGGAGTAGTATTGGGAGCCTTAGACAGTGAGAAGTGAGGATATCAAAGAAGGAGGTGTTTTTAATAGGCCCTGTGATTGCACGTGGATGGACCCAGGTCTCTGGAATGAGACTTGGACCTTCAACATCCTTAACTAGAAACAATTGTGCTATCCACAAGCTAAGGGTAACATCGATCATTTCAGTATGATAGTTGGATCCAAAGAGACTATTTAGCAGAGTACGTCAACAGCCAAAGTGAAGAAAATCTATTGATCTCACAGTGACATCCTGTGAATAAAATCAGCAATAACAGGAAACACAAGATCACAGTAGAACAACTGAACTATTGAGAAAAGTGATCTCGACTTTCTTACATTATAGTTAAATCACTGAAATTTAAAATGCAGCTGAAGGTCAGTACTGAACTGACTTTTTAATGAATAGGTCTATAAAAAAGTTATTACTTGTTAAAATAAACTAAACCAAAGAAGTGAAATATGGATTTTTTGTAATTGGACTGACTTTCCTTGGATTTTCTTGGAGTTGATGTGGGCCATTGGGAAACTTCCTGACTCTGCAAAACCATCATCTTTGAAAAGGCCTCTGACACCTATTTCCAATCTGGAGAGGCACGAGCAGGACAACATTGGGCCCACCACTTTCTGAGCCCATTCAAAAGTGGCCACAGAAACAGGCTGCTTAAAAAAGCAGAGATAGCAAGAATTGCAAATGCTGGAGTCATAGCTAATACAGTGTGGATGTGGAGGACCACAGCACGCCAGGCAGCATTAGAGACATAGGAGAGCCAACATATCAGGTCGAGTACTGGGGAGGGAAATAAATAGAAGGAAGAGGAATGGGTCTGGGGGAAGGTAGGTGGGATGGTGATAGGTGGATGCAGGTAGGGGGTAGTGGAGATTGGCCAATGAGGGCAGATAGGTGGGAAAGATGGACATGTTGCGTCAGGTCAAGGAGGCGGGGATGAGAGGGGGGGCTGGGCATGGGATGAGGCCACTGGTAGGGATATTTTAAAACTGGTGAATTCTATGTTAAGGCCATCAGGCTGTAGGCTCCTGAGGCTGAATATGAGGTGTTGCTCCTCCAGTTTGCATGTGGTGTCATTGTGACACTGGGGGAGGCCCAGGATGGACATGAAGTGGGAGAAAGACTTAAAATGGTTGGCAACTGGAAGGTGTTGTTGATTATAGCATCCAGAGCATGGATGCTCAGCAAATCTGTCACAGAGTCTACATTTGGTTTCACCGATGTAGAGGAGGCCATGGATGCAGAGGTGAGGGAGAAGGTATGGGGGCATGTGTTGCACCTCCTGTAGATGCAGGGAAAGGTGCCGGGGGTGGTGAGGTTAGTGAGGAATATGGAGCAGACAAGCGAATCGTGGAGTGAATGGTCCATACGAAAGGCAAATAGGGGTGGACAGGGAAATATCTCTTTGGTGGTGGGGCTGGATTGCAGGTGGCAGTGGATGATATGCTGGATGTGGAGGTTGGTGGGATGGTATGAGAGGATCAGGGGGACTCTGTCTTTATTTTTGTATGGGCAAGGGGGTTTGAGGGCAGAAGTGTGAGAAATGCAAGAGATGAGCTTGAGGGCATTTTCAATCACTGGATTGGGGGGATGTTTGGCTATGAAGGGAATGAGAATTTATGGCTGCATGGAGTTACGTCAGGTCCTGGAATTCAGAATTGGGAAATGGATTGTGAGGACTACATGTCCTAACAGCCTTTAGTCTGTGTCAAATGCCCAAATAATTAAGGAGACATTTCGGGTCCAAGCTGTGCATCTGGGATGTCAGGGAGTGGAATGCTCAATCTTGGGAGCAGATGAGGCGGAGACAGAGGAATTGGGAGTAGGGGATCGCATTCTTGCAGGATAGTGGGTGAGAGAAGGTATAGTCAAAGTAACTGTGGGAGTCAGTGGGTTTGAAATAGATGTTGGTGCTGAGATGGTTACCGGAGATGGAGGCGGAGAGATCCAGGAAGGAGAGGGAGGTATTAGAGATGGTTCAGATGAATTGAGATTGGGG